>NC_064638.1:712151446-714833113 GCF_023864345.2 Schistocerca serialis cubense
TTACTCATGTTGTCAGGTAAATATTGAACACAACAAATGGATTCCATGATACAACTAACATCATTTGTTACAGGAGGAACACAAAATATATTCCTGACAAAATTACACTTCCTGCTTAGATCTTCCTTCACTTCAATTCCACCAATTTGGATACAAATTCTGACTAACCATAGCTAACTTATTCCAGAATGCACATTTATCTATGTTCTCAACAATCTGGTTCCAAACAAACTTCAAAAAGTTTCACCTTTATTCTCTAAGCTCACAGATAACTCACTTTTACTGTCTGGATCATTACTCTGAATGATATTAATGGAAAACTGTTTTAACTGGGCTAGTTATCCATGACTCTCACTTACATCATCACACACGTCACTTACCTTACCTTTATTATCAACATCATTCACAAACAACTCTGAAATTTCATTATTCTCAAACTCCACAAATACCTGATACTCATCATAATCATATTCCTCCAAAATTACTTCATCAACAACATCATTAACAATACAAGTTTCATGTACATCAAAGTCACTTACCTCACCTATATCCATTTGCAATAAGCCACCAGTTTCACACTTAGCAACCTCAGTGATTTCACAGCTCTCATTCACATCTGCATCAAAAGTCATCTGATTTTCATACACCATTTTCTCACCAAGAGAAAAATCATTAGTACATCCTACACCAAAATTCTCACTACTCTCACATTCTGGTTTATGATTAGTTCCTGCATCATCATAATTAAACATAGTATCCCAAAACATTTGATCAAAACATAAATGAGACTTCTGATATTCCTTCTGTTCAATTTCAGATACCTGTGCCATTTCAGATACATGTGCCGTATCATTAACACTGTTGTTATAGCTTGATTGCAAATTTAACTTGGGAGTCCTGTGCTTGTTGTTTTTCCTCGCCCCAAAACTGTGGTGCTTCATTAAGGCAAACTGCTGTTTTACAAGTAATTGCTTCTATAATAGTTTCTTCTATTAAATTGACCATGGTTATCCCCATCATTCCTATCCTGCTGATGTTCAAAATTTCGTTCTCTGGTGACACTTTGATCCTGATAGTAGTTACCATTATCTCTGTTTCTGTAATTATTTCCATGGTGCAGGCCGAAGTGGCTGAGCGGTTCTGGGCGCTACAGTCTGGAACCGCGTGACCGCTACGGTCGCAGGTTCGAATCCTGCTTCGGGCATGTATGTGTGTGATGTCTTTAGGTTACTTAGGTTTAAGTAGTTCTGAGTTCTAGGGGACTTATGACCTCAGCAGTTGAGTCCCATAGTGCTCAGAGCCATTTGAACCATTCCCATGGTGATTTCTATCATTACGATTGTTATGGTACATACTTCTTTCTACTGCCCTATCCAGCCTATCAACATACCATAAAAACTGTTCAAGACAATCATCAGGTCTATGTACTAAACGCCACTGCATCCTTTCTGCTAATCTCCTTTTTAATGCATCAATCAACGTCATTTTGTCAAATGGTTTCTCAAGGTGTGTTAATTTTTTAAATTGGTTCTTACAAAACCCTTTCAAGGTACCGTCGCTATTCCTATAATTAAGACCATTCAAAAATTCACTTTTAATTCTCCCCTGTTCAACTTCAGAACAAAATGTATTTAAAAAACTTTTCACGAAACTTTGATATGTTTCCTACTGACTTAAATTTAAATTTACCCATGATAGAGCTTTGCCTTAAATACATATTTTAAGAAATTTAATTTTTTGATTGTCATTCATGCCTGACACAAAACTATCTCTACAGTGGTGCAGGAAATCGACTGGATATAATTGTCTGATGGAAAACCTTTGATAGAAGTGTTGGACCTTGCAATACCATTGTTTACACTTAGATGTTGGTTCACACACATTTCCTGAACTTCTGAATTTTTTTTATCTAAAGCAGTTACATTAGTTTGCATATTGTTTTCAACATTGAAAATTTTTTTGTTTAAACTGGCAATGTTTTGTTCCATTTTTTTCCATTATGGCCTTCTGTTCAATTCTGACATCATTAACATTCTTCTATGGTCTTGCTGATTCAACAATCAACTCATTTTCCAGAACAATAAATTTATTTTATGGAACATCAACTTTTTCATTCACACTTTTTAACCTCTCAGATGACCCATTTTTTATCTCTGAAACTTGACTGCTAAATTGGTTCATTCGATCTTTTAGCCTATCCTTTTTACTGTTGTATTCAGTTCTTATTTCAGTTAACTTATCATTAACTGCACTAAATTTGCTATTGTTACCTGTCTTCATTTCCTCTAGTTTTGCCAATATTAACTGCAAAATATCAGTTTTTACTGTTTCCTTGCTGACTACGATTTCACTTGGCTTGGACAGGTCTCGACTGGATCCTGCAGCTTTCACTTCTACCTCACTCCTACACTCATCTCTATTCATTTTGTCAACAAGCACATGAGTCCATAAACAAATGAACTTCACATCACTGTCAATACTATTTACTTTGTTGGGCAGCCCTTGGTCTTCTTTCTTTGTGTGATCGGAAATCCATTCCTACATAAACTGCAAATGACACAAATTACTCTCCCTTTTTAGCAACAAACATAACTTAAATATTATTCAACTGATTCCATACAACACCACCACTTGTAATCTACCCCTCCCTCACATCATTTGTTGATTGTCACTGTCTTTATGCTATTCTTTTAATAAGTTTCAAGAGGAGTAAGATTTACAATAAGCTGAAATTTTCATATTTTAGGATCTCAGTTCCAATTGACATAATTAATTCTCCCGTATTTCTCTGTATCACACTCTCTTTTGAATTTTCACATTAACAACGCCGAAATTACGTTGTGACTCCAAATTACAAAAACACATACAATCACATCAGAGGCATGCCCATTACTACCTCACTCTGCAGTACTAACAATATTCCAAAGGGTTACAAATTCTGTTGACAAATGAATTTCTGTTAATTTACAAGGTGTACAACTTTGCTTCCGTCATTTGCCGATAGGTGACAACAATGGTAAGCATCTGTTGAAAGTCAATATAACCTCATTCAAACATTAGTCAATTTGTGTCTGCATCATAAAATTGTTCTTGATTAAAAATGTCAGTTTACGAGCCTAATTCTCGTCATTTGCGGGAGGTGTTACTGTTTTGTTTCAGTATGAAAAAAACAGCAGCTGAGTCTCATCAAATGCTCTCAAGTACATATGGTAAGAACGCTATTAGTGAAAGAACATGTTGTGAGTGGTTTCAATGCTTCGAGAATGGTGATTTTAACGTCGTAGACTGGCATAGTGGTGGAAGAGAGAATGTTTTCGAAGATGCAGAATTGGAGACATTTCTGACTGAAGACTCGCATCAAACTCAAGAACAATTGGCACAATTAGTGACAGTGACACAACAAGCCATTTCAAAATGTCTCAAGGCTATGGGCATGATTCAGAAAGAAGGAACTTGGGTCCCGTGTGAGCTGAAACCAAGAGATGTTGAACGGCCTTTTTGTTTCTGTGAACAGTTGCTTCAGAGGCAAAATCAGAAGGGATTCCTGCAACACATTGTCCACAAGGGATGAAAAATGGGTTCATTATGATAACCTTAAATGCAAAAAATCATGGGGATATCCCGGCCATGCTTTCACGTCGACGACCAAACCGAATATTCACAGCTCCAAGATCATGCTCTGCATTTGGTGGGATGAGCTTGGCGTTGTGTACTATGAGGTGTTAAAACCAAGTGAAATAATCACAGGTGCTCATTATCGAACACAATGTGTTTGAGCAGAGCATTAAAAGGCAAACGGCCGCAATACAGCAAGAGGCACAATAAAGTGATTTTGCAGCATGACAATGCTCGACCCCATATTGCAACAGAGGTCAAAACGCCATATTCTCCAGACATTGCTCCCTCTGACTATCACCTGTTTGGATCAATGGTGCATGGCTTGGATGACCAACACTTCCGATCTCATGAAGAAGCCAAAAATTGGATCGATTCACGGATCGCTTCAAAAGATGAACAATTTTTTCGACGCAGGATTCGTACACTGCTTCAAAGATGGGAAAAAGTAGTGGCCAGTGATGGAAAATAGTTTGAATGATACATGTGTAACCAATTTGTTTCATTAAAGCCTCAAATGTTGAGGAAAATATGGTGGAAGCTAAGCTGTACACCTTGTATATTATTAATTTATAACTGAATCCAGAAATAAACATAATAAACAATACTAAATTGTGTAATACATATTATAAATTTTACCTGTGCCAAATATTTCATAATTCAAATGTTTCTATTAAAAAAAAAAAAAAAATAAATAAATAAAAAATTAAAAAAATTTAAAAAAATTTAACTGCCCGTACAGAGCTAGTACATATCAAGTGTAAAAACGAAAATAAATTCTTTTTATGGATTTTAGCTTGAATTATAACACATCGTGTACAAAATCATATGAAATTTTTTTTAGAAGAATAGCTGAGACAATATTGATCCATTTCAAAAGTTGAAAATATTTGTGGTTTATACTATTTCTATTGAGGAAAAGTAATGCTAGAGGAGGGTGTCCCTTTACACAATGCAGCCAGTGTAACATTGTTAGCTGACACCATGCCAGGATCCTAGTATAGTGGTTGGCTGAATTTAAATTTAGTGACTGTCACCATCAATTGTTGCCACTATTACTTTCAGAGTATCAAATGCTGTACATTTACTACATATTTTAAAAAAATCTCTACATGCGCCAGAGTTTAAGATTAATGAGGGTCAAATAAACAAGCTTCCTTTGTAATTTGATGGTTTTCACTTTTCATCTTCATAATTGACAAGCCTCAAGGAAGCTAATGATCTCATTGTGAGGCATGATACTGGAGGGCAGTGCCAATCCCACTTCACTTGGAAATTACCCTACATCAAGTTCTAACTTTCCAGAAACATGGTCAAAGACCAGTGTTAGAAGCAACATGTCTTGGAAATTATACAGCATCACTTAGTAAGCCACATCATCAGTTATAAAAAAAGGCAGCTTTAGCAATGTGCTTCTCCACTTTTAATATGCTAGACCCATAGTGTGGAAATCAACCCATGCAAAGAAAGTTGATTGTACCATACATGAAAGCTGCAGGCTGGTAACTGGCTGCCTATGATCAATGCCAACTGAAAAATATATTACCTTGATGGTGACACATCAAAGCCAATTAGAAGGGAAGAAGATACATGCAAGTAGAAAGCCAAACTATTTCCACACAACACTCAGTTCATGGAACACAACAGTAGTATTAGATCTAGCACAGGCTTAGAGGAACAAGATACTTTCTGACAGGAGGTGTATAAAATCCAAGAACCACCAGTGCATCCATCAGAAGAATTTGCATCTTAATACAAGAAGAGACTTGTTTTGCTAATTGCAATAACACTCTGTACAATGGGCTTTCCCTTGATATTAGAAGACCTGGAACAACTATAGGCAACACAGATAGTTATGTATGCAGAGCAGAAAAAAACAGTTAGTAAGATCAGAGCAGGGTGTGAGATGCTGATTTCAGCAGCATTGTACAGAAAACTGTAAATTGGAAATGCTCAGTTGTGGAGGAACAGCCATAAAATGACAGCCAGTGATTAAATTACAGAAGTGTGTGCATTTAAACTAACTTGTCCCAGCTAATAGATGTTCTGATAAAGAGTTCTGCTACTAATTAAATTAGTGAAAATAATGGTTTCAGCTAATCAGTCAGAGTTAGACAAACTTTAAATTCCTGTTCGTGACTGGCCACTTTAGACATGAATTTTCTGTGATGTTCATTAACTACAACTTTACTACTAAATCAACTACATGAGAAGTGCTGTAATGACATTAACATCTTAAGATGATAACCTATGCTACAGAAGCAGCACTGCAGTAAGATAGTCAACATGTGGTATTCTAATGTTCAGTGCTATTAATAATCAAACCAAAGGTCACATTCTTTAATTTCTGCTAAAGTACACAGGACATGAATGAACTTTTATTCTTAAAAAAATACAGTAGATCACTATGTTTGTACTAAGACAATGGTGAAAAAGAAAACAGGAACTAAATTTTAAACCCTCATTTTTTCCCAAATAATATTTTTTAAAAGTGGATGCTCAAAATTCCTGCTTCAAAAATCACAGCAGAGCACAAACACCACAGTAGTTGCTTGTACGGCAAAACTACACTGCTGGTCACATTCAAATGCAAAAGGAGAAAATTCCACATGCTCATCACTGATTTATGTTCATTTTAAGATCATAGTTCCATGCTGATGTATTTTGAAGAGATGGTTATCTGGAAAATTTTGTTAAATTTGATGTTCCCTACTCTGCTCTGACCTTCTTACCAGGTTGATCTCTTCACACTGTATGTTCTCTTGTTCATGATGCTCAGTGGAGGGTTGCTGGAAAGAGCTTGTATCGGCCAAGCCCAGTGGAGTGAAAATGTTTCACATCTTACTGTATATTGCTTGAGCTTGGGGTTGTTTATTGTCTTTAGTTGATTATTAAATATGTATTTCCATGTATGTGATGCTTCTGAAGTGATTTATAGTAATAATAATAATAATAACAACAATGTTATCAATAAATGACCTGGCAAATTTCAAGTCAACTGCTAAGGCATATTTGACTCATCACTGCTTCTATAGCCTCCACGAGTTCCTTCAGAAAGTTCACTAACAATTTGTGTCTTTACCTTAGTGATGTATCGTATATATGTTACTAGAACTTTAATGATTTACCATGTAAATGTTACCGAAATACAAATATTAATCTGTCAGTACAATACATGCTGTTTCTGCTTTAAAATATCTACTCTTTATTTTTGTACAATATTTGCTCTGTACATTGTAACTCAGTGACCATTTAATGTAGAAATAGTGACATTAATGCAAATTTAATATTATATTTTGTTATACATTGACTTGTCCTACTTCAGAATGCACTATTTGTGTACTATATGATTACCAGGACCAATAAAACTCTACTGTTATCTTAAATATTTGCCGGCCGGTTCTGGGCGCTTCAGTCTCTTAATTAGCAGTTTACTGACACACAATATTTGCTATTGTTCATTATTGAATAAGTTTGCTCATGGTTATCAGCTCAGTCATCAGCAAAAATCTTTCTCTGATATATGAATGATAGCCTTTCCATCTCTAGCCTGAGTTCAGTAAAGCTAATCATCAATCAAAACAATATTATTTATTACTAGTTTTAAATGCTTTTGTTATGACAGAGCACCGAAAGACCTGAGTCAAAACAAGGCCCCGGGAGTAGACAACATTCCATTAGAACTACTGACGGCCTTGGGAAAGCCAACCCTGACAAAATTCTACCATCTGGTGAGCAAGATGTATGAGACAGGCAAAATACCCTCAGACTTCAAGAAGAATATAATAATTCCAATCCCAAAGAAAACAGATGTTGACAGATGTGAAAATTACTGAACTATCAGATTAATAAGTCACAGCTGAAAAATACTAACGCGAATTCTTTACAGACGAATGGAAAAACTGGTAAAGCTGACCTCGGGAAAGATCAGTTTGGATTCCGTGGAAATGTTGGAACACATGAGGCAATACTGACCTTACGACTTATCTTAGAAGAAAGATTAAGGAAAGGCAAACCTACAATTCTAGCATTTGTAGACTTAGAGAAAGCTTTTGACAATGTTGACTGGAATACTCTCTTTCAAATCCTGAAGGTGGCAGGGGTAAAATACAGGGAGCGAAAGGCTATTTACAATTTGTACAGAAACCAGATGGCAGTTATAAGAGTTGAGGGGCATGGAAGGGAAGCAGTGGTTGGGAAGGGAGTGAGACAGGGTTGTAGCCTCTCCCCGATGTTATTCAATCTGTATATTGAGCAACCAGTAAAGGAAACAAAAGAAAAATTTGGAGTAGGTATTAAAATCCATGGAGAAGAAATAAAAACTTTGAGGTTCGCCAATGACATTGTAATTCTGTCAGAGACAGCAAAGGACTTGGAAGAGCAGTTGAACAGAATGGACAGTGTCTTGAAAGGAGGATATAAGATGAACATCAACAAAAGCAAAATGAGGATAATGGAATGTAGTTGAATTAGATTAGGAAATGAAACACTTAAAGTAGTAAAGGAGTTTTGCTATTTGGGGAGCAAAATAACTGATGATTGTCGAAGTAGAGAGGATATAAAATGTAGACTGGCAATGGCAAGGAAAGCGTTTCTGAAGAAGAGAAATTTGTTAACATTGAGTGTAGTTTTAAAGTGTCAGAAAGTATTTTTCTGAAAGTGTTTGTAGGGAATGTAGCCTTGTATGGAAGTTAAATATGGACGATAAATAGTTTAGATGAGAAGAGAATAGAAGCTTTCGAAATGGGTTGCTACAGAAAAATGCTGAAGATTAGATGGGTAGCTCACATAACTAATGAGGAGGTATTGAATAGAATTGGGGAGAAGAGGAGTTTGTGGCACAACATGACAAGAAGAAGGGACATGTTCTGAGGCATCGAGGGATCACAAATTTAGTATTGGAGGGCAGTGTGGAGTGTAAAAATCATAGAGGGAGACCAAGAGATGAATACACTAAGCAGATTCAGAAGGATGTAGGTTGCAGTAATTACTGGGAGATGAAGAAGCTTGCACAGGATAGAGTAGCATGGAGAGCTGCATCAAACCAGTCTCAGGACTGAAGACCACACAACAACAACATATGACATTTTATTGCTCAAAACGTAATCATCATAGTGGCCAGGGAAATATTTTAATAGCAGATGAAGGCAGGCAGGAGAAAGCATGTTTCAGCTGTTTTGGTAGTAATGTTTGATTTCTTAAATATCTTAAACATAATGTCTCTTTAGCTGTTATTATGGTAATTTATGTCCATGAATTTTCAGGTAGTAAAACTGAATGAAATATTTAAGGCAGTTGCATGATTTTTTTTTCAGAGCTGTGGCCTGTTTGAAAAGCACATTGGCATTTCCGGTACTTTCTTGGGTTCTGCAGTGCATCGTAATTGCATGGGCAATAATTGTAACTTTTTTTCTGTTGTCGTGTGCTGACACAACCTACAGATTTACAAAGAGCTCTGAAATATCATGTAGCAATAATGAGGTAAGATGTCTGAAACTTGAGAACTTTCCAAAATGAAAGCATGTGTCACTGTAAAACAAACTAATAAAAACTAGTTTTGTTTTAGTACAATGCAGGAGACATTTGTGACCCTTCCACTTTTACATCAACCTGTGGAAACTGCACTGAGCAACCATTCAAGTATAAAGAATATGTGACATATTTCCATGTTGTAAATATTTTTGGATTCTTATGGGGAATGTGTTTTGTGTCTGGTTTCTCTGAAATGATACTAGCTGGTGCATTTGCAACTTGGTACTGGACCTTCAAAAAAGATGATGTTCCTTTCTTGACATCATTGTGGAGCATTGGTCGCACAGTGCGGTAAGTAATTATTATGTCATATTTGTTCTTTAGAACTTGGAGTAAAGCACCGTTAATTAATTGACAAATATGGTGTAGAGACAAATCAGGTGCATATCATGATGCTTGAAAATTTCATTTGTTTTAATTTGACACCAAAATACAATGTAATATAATATGTTGAAGATAGCCGCTTCTCTGAACCTATTAACATTTGTAAATACATTTTACATAATGAGATCTACACTAAAGACTCGTTCTGCTTCAGAACACAACAAGGAATGAATGAGATAACACAGACAAATTATGGGCATACAGGGACAGAGACAGGCAGGTATATTTTTTTATTTTTATTTTTTCATCAGTCTTCTAACTGGTTTGATGCGGCCTGCCACAAATTCCTCTCCTGTGCTAACCTCTTCATCTCAGGGTAACACTTACAACCTACGTTCTCAATTATTTGCTGGATGTATTCCAATCTCTGTCTTCCTCTACACTTTCTGCCCTCTACAGCTCCCTCTGGTATCATGGAAGTCACTCACTCATGTCCTAACAGACATCCTATCATCCTGTCCCTTCTCCTTATCAGTGTTTTCCACGTGTTCCTTTCCTCTCTGATTCTGCCCAGAACCTCCTCATTCTTTACCTTATCAGTCCATCTAATGTTCAACAGGTATATAAGCTGATGAAAATAACTTTGTGATTGATACATTGCAATGGTGGGAGGGTAGTGTTACCATCATGCAACCTGCTATGCAAGGCAAGGCTCTACATGTACCTCCAAAATAAGCAACACAATGAGCATGTGGTGCTCAAGAAAGTACTAAGGTTGGTTGTTGGCTGGCACCTACAGCTCGATGCACTGAAAAATCAATTGCAGAATTATTATAACTGCATGTGCCGTATCCCTTCATACACCTTCCTCTTTTTCCATTTTTATTTTTTTGTATCGTTGTCATTGTCATTCTAATTCTTTTCCTCCTCATTGCATTCTTAAATTAAAACCTTGACTGAACAGGAATCATAAATTTGTGCTTTCTTTGAGCTTAACCAATGTGTTAACATTTAGGCTGTAGGTACTGCTTTTCATACTGAGGCTACTGCAGTCTTCTTTAGCGTAACTCTACACACTAATGCTCTCATGTTCTACATTCACAAGCTCCTGTTATTTTCCGCCTCCTTTGGTTCAGTTGTACTCGCGTTCTCGACATTCATTTACAGCCAACTTTTCCAATCAGTGTATTATTTTAGCAAGAACTGCTGTGAAGCTGTGATATCAACCACATAAAGCATACAGGCTCCCTTTGCCATTAACGATGAGTGCTTTCAATGTAGAAAGCACCTGAGACTCTAAATGAGATTCCCTTTGACCAGTTACATAACTGATAGTACTGTTATTGCCTGGAAATTAAGAATACTGCCCTTTAAAAAACAAATATGCACAGATCATAGAAGAAAGATGTGTATCACAAAATCATAAATAATGACTGAGAGAAATTATGGGAAAAATGGTGGGGAGAAATTTGTAAAACAAGTGGTGGGCGTAGAAAATTTAACTCTCTCTTGAACATATTCCTACAGCAATCCTAAATTAAATAAAGGTCAAAATTAAACAGAAGTAAAGGTAAGGGATGTACATTTCCTGGGATTAAAGTAACTTGTGCTAGAAAGAGCTCTACCTAATTCACAGGAAAAGCTGTAGCCAAGAGTTGAGACTCATTACTGCTGTAAATTTTTAAACAGTGAATCACTGTGCTCAGAAACATAGAACATTCCAAGAATAAAGCAAAAACGGTTAGCATCATCACTAAAAAATCAAACTGAAATTAAGCTGTCAGAAAATTACTTTGACAGAAGCGGTGACAGTTTAAATTCATTGGCCACCAAGTAATTCAGCGATTGCTTCCAAGGGGTAGCAAACATTGTATGAGTTACAAAAGCCTGCATCTTCAACAACACAAACTGTATTAAGCACATCTCACTTACATTCAAATCATAGAAAGTAATGATTACTGTCTCTTCTGGAAATACACAAAAGACTTCTGTAGATGTGTATCTTGTGATCAATATAGTACTCTGAATCTTTGTTGAATAAATCACATATAAATGCTGGAGAACACTGTAAGTTCAATTGGGAAGCACTTGGATATGAACCAGAGTCTCTGTGCACCGTTACTCCATTAGTTTATTCACTGAAAATCAAATGGTTGGTTGAATGATGAACAAAGAAAGTGCCACATCAGGCATACAGGGAAATCTGTGTGTGCCAGCCAAACATTGTTCATGGGTAACAACAAAGTCAACATCACAGTCCAGGAGAAAACCATGTAGTGCAGGGTTGTCATCAATAGGTACACTGGAGAGCTTGCTGTAAACATCGGGTTGTTGTCAAGGGACTGAGGCAGCCCTTAAAACTGCAATTGATGTTTTGCCACATGATCTGATGCCACATCTGGTGACCTTGCTGGTTGTATGCATAGTTGTATTGAGTGGCCCATCAATGTGTCCAATGAGACTACAAGAATATCCACTAATAAACATCAAACACAGCTACATTAGATTTAGTTGTGCAGACACTGCATTCACCACCAACAGACATTTATTTCAAAAGTGCCAGCCCTATGTAGTTTACAAAATTTATCTTGTCACTAAAAAGTAGCAATTCTGCTGACTATGGTGATGTTTCCAGCAAAATATTAAAACTCTTATACATTTATAATAGGATTACCCTTAAGCTATATGTGTTGTCAATCAATGACTTATGGCATATTTCCCAATAGAAATAAATGTGCTATAGTAACATCTATTTATAAAATTGGAGATAAGCAAACCATGTCTAATCACAGGCTTTTTTCATCACTTTTTAATAAAAAGAAACATCATATTCCACAAATGTGATAAAATGTTAATAACTTTTACTTTGGTTGAATTTTCTGGTCCTCTTACAGTATATGTTGTCAGTACTACAGCACTTTCCAGTATTGTGTACAAGGTGTTGACTGCCCTCATCCTTAACTGTAGATGCTCAACTGAGGCCTAAAGACTTGTTTACAATAGAGAAAATGAAAACAAACATAAGCAAACAGGCATTAGAGAATAATTTGCTTGTTCTCATTTCCATACCTGTCTTGCATTTCAGTAGTTGTCTTATTTCATATAGTTCCTTAGATCTGTAGTGCCCTATGGAAACCACTCAGATTTAATTAAAGTATATATAAGGAAAATAATGTGTGTAAGCCAACAATAATGTAATGTAAAAATATACATGCCATCTCTCATACTGTCCATGTGATAAAATCTGCTATGTAATAACAAGGGAAACAATGTGATCAAGGGAAAAACAATTTTTATTTCTTCAGTTATTTCATCAGAAGCTTATAAAATTGTGGTGATACATCTGTGATGTGATTACAGCTACCTTGAATGTAAGCTAAGAGAATGTAATATAATTAACACATATGTATATAATTAATACATATTTATATTCCTTCAGTTTCTTGGAAATGTATGCATTTCCTTTGTAATAAAATAAATTCAAAAGATTATACCTCTTAATTTCATTCCCACCTGATGAAACCAAATAATGAATTTTTTGTCTTGGACCTCCAAGTGCTTCAGCAATATACTGCCAAGCACATTTTTTTCTTGTTTAACATTTTGTGTTGTGGATCTCTTGGATCCTACAAACACTATGGTATCCATATTCATTTTATTATCAACATTATGTTCTCTTCTGACAACTCCATTAGTCATGCAAGTCACATTGGTAACAAAAGTAGTTTGCATGCCAACCAGCAGACTGCAAAAACCAATGCTTTTGTGCTGTGCACACCAATTTGTTTGTTCTCATTTCCATACTTGTCTTGCATTTCAGTAGTTGTTTATTGCCTGTGTGTGAGCTCTTTTTTGCTCAGCCCTATCCACCCCTGCCTAAGTGTGAACATCTGTCTACATGGCAGACACTCAAATTGAAACAATACACACCGTGCTATGATATTTCATCAGAAAGTCTACAGTGTGGTCTAACAATGGCCTTTGCTAAATGTAAAATTTTTAATTCTGTTTATTATCTTGGAAAAGTTCTCTTACACTCCTGAAAGAATCTTTGGGGCAAAAGAAATTATGTGTTTCATGACAGTAGGGCCGAAATATGATGGAATGGTGTTGATGGTCTGACTATGTGCATCAGTGCTTGAGCCAGTCAAGACACTGAATGGATCATTGTTGAAACTGCAGTTCTACTTAAATTAATAGTGCATTAGTTGACAGATTTCTCATATTGGAAGTTAACATTGTTGACCAAAAGTAAAACAGATGCAATAAGGGGAATATTTTAGATTTCATAAGGTGTACATAAATGTAAGAAATAGATAATTGCAGTGGTATATTTACATATTTCAGTAAATGTCAACAACCAGCTTTAAAAATAAGATGAAAAATACTATCTAAATTTAACGAAAAGTATATGTTGTTGTTGTCTTCACTTTGAAGACGGATGTAATGCTTCTCTCCACACTATACTGCCCTCTGAAAGCCTCTTCATCTTCACAAAACTACGTAATGTACTTCTCTTTGAAAATGCTTACTGTAGTCAAGCCTTGGTCTCTCTCTACAATTTTTACCCCAAACTTCCCTCTATTACCAAATTGATGATTCCTTGATGCCTCCTCATTGTCTGGTCTACCCATCTAAGTTTCAACATCCTCCTGTAGCATCAAATTTCAAAAGCTTTTATTCTCCTCCTGTCTAAACTTTTACTATACACACGTCACATTTGTACAAGGCTACATTCCAGACAGATGCACTCAGGGAAGATTTCCTAATACTTAAATTTATGGTCAATGTCAACAAATTGCTATTTTTCATAAACATTTTTCCAGCTTTTGCCAGTGTGTATTCTATGTATGCAGGGTGTTACAAAAAGGTACGGCCAAACTTTCAGGAAACATTCCTCACACACAAAGAAAGATAATATGTTATGTGGACATGTGTCCGGAAACGCTTACTTTCCATGTTAGAGCTCATTTTATTACTTCTCTTCAAATCACATTAATCATGGAATGGAAACACACAGCAACAGAACATACCAGCGTGACTTCAAACACTTTGTTACAGGAAATGTTCAAAAGTCCTCCATTATCGAGGATACATGCATCCACCCTCTGTTGCATGGAATCCCTGATGCGTTGATGCAGCCCTGGAGAATGGCGTATTGTATCACAGCCGTCCACAATACGAGCACGAAGAGTCTCTACATTTGGTACCGGGGTTGCGTAGACAAGAGCTTTCAAATGCCCCCATAAATGAAAGTCAAGAGGGTTGAGGCCAGGAGAGCGTGAAGGCCATGGAATTGGTCCGCCCCTACCAATCCATCGGTCATCGAATCTGTTGTTGAGAAGCGTACGAACACTTCGACTGAAATGTGCAGGAGCTCCACCGTGCATGAACCACATGTTGTGTCGTACTTGTAAAGGCACATGTTCTAGCTGCACAGGTAGAGTATCCCGTATGAAATAATGATAACGTGCTCCATTGAGCGAAGGTGAAAGAACATGGGGCCCAATCAAGACATCACCAACAATGCCTGCCCAAACGTTAACAGAAAATCTGTGTTGATGACGTGATTGCACAATTGCATGCGGATTCTCGTCAGCCCACACATGTTGATTGTGAAAATGTACAATTTGATCACGTTGGAATGAAGCCTCATCCGTAAAGAGAACATTTGCACTGAAATGAGGGTTGACACATTGTTGGATGAACCATTCGCAGAAGTGTACCTGTGGAGGCCAATCAGCTGCTGATAGTGCCTGCACACGCTGTACATGGTACGGAAACAACTGGTTCCCCCATAGCACTCTTCATACAGTAACGTGGTCAACGTTACCTTGTACAGCAGCAACTTCTCTGACACTGACATTAGGGTTATCGTCAACTGCACAAAGAATTGCCTCATCCATTGCAGGTGTCCTCGACGTTCTAGGTCTTCCCCAATCGCGAGTCATAGGCTGGAATGTTCCATGCTCCCTAAGATGCCGATCAATTGCTTCGAACGTCTTCCTGTTGGGACATCTTCGTTCTGGAAATCTGTCTCGATACAAACGTACCGCACCACGGCTATTGCCCCGTACTAATCCATACATCAAATGGGCATCTGCCAACTCCGCATTTGTAAACATTGCACTGACTGCAAAACCACGTTCGTGATGAACACTAACCTGTTGATGCTACGTACTGCTGTGCTTGATGCTAGTACTGTAGAGCAATGAGTCGCATGTCAACACAAGCACCGAAGTCAACATTACCTTCCTTCAATTGGGCCAACTGGCGATGAATCGACGAAGTACAGTACATACTGATGAAACTAAAATGAGCTCTAACATGGAAATTAAGCATTTCCGGACACATGTCCACATAACATCTTTTCTTTATTTGTGTGTGAGGAATGTTTCCTGAAAGTTTGGCCATTCCTTTTTGTAACACCCTGTATACACTCTACTTCAGCCATCATTTATTTTTCTGCCCAGATAACAAAACTTAGACTTCTTTTAGTGTCTTTATTTCCTAGCATAATTCCAACAGTATCACTGGATTAAATTCAACTACATTCCATTACTCTTGTTTGACTTTTGTTGATATTCATCTCATTTTCAAGACATTATTTATCAATAAATGAGACACTTAAAGTAGTAAAGGAGTTTTGCTATTTGGGGAGCAAAATAACTGATGATGGTTGAAGTAGAGAGGATATAAAATGTAGACTGGCAATGGCAAGGAAAGCGTTTCTGAAGAAGAGAAATTTGTTAACATCCAGTATAGATTTAAGTGTCTGGAAGTCGTTTCTGAAAGTATTTGTATGGAGTGTAGCCATGTATGGAAGTGAAACATGGACAATAAATAGTTTGGACAAGAAGAGAATAGAAGCTTTCGAAATGTGGTGCTACAGAAGAATGTTGAAGATTAGGTGGGTAGATCACGTAACTAATGAGGAGGTATTGAATAGGATTGGGGAGAAGAGAAGTTTGTGGCACAACTTGACTAGAGGAAGGGATCGGTTGGTAGGACATGTCCTGAGGCATCAAGGTATCACAAATTTAGCATTGGAGGGCAGTGTGGAGGGTAAAAATCGTAGAGGGAGACCAAGAGATGAATACACTAAGCAGATTCAGAAGGATGTAGGTTGCAGTAGGTACTGGGAGATGAAGGAGCTTGCACAGGATAGATTAGCATGGAGAGCTGCATCAAACCAGTCTCAGGACTGAAGACCACAACAACAACAATATTTATCAACTGATCTGCCAAGTCCTATGTCATCTCTGGCACATTTACAATGTTGCTGGCAAAGCTCAAAACTTTTATTTCTTCTTCATGATTGTTAATCCTCATCCAAATTTCTCTTTATTTGCCTTCACAGCTTGCTTGTTGTGCACATTGATTAATATTGGGGATAAGCTACAACCCAAACATCAGTTGTTGAAGCAAGTACATTTGGTGCTGATGTACTTGTTCCTGTTCTTATCACTGTTGCAAAAAGAGCTAGAATAATAGGAATTGTGATCCGCAAACAACAAGTGGAACAGAAAGAATCCTCAGGGCCACCTTTGTATCTCTATTGAAAATCACTTTACTATGTGTAGGCAATAGACTTTACAGTCAATCAAAAATCTGTATTGCTTAGACTTTACTGAATAAATCATCAGCTCAAGCAGCAGTAATGCAATAATAGAGACATAATGAACCATGCAGTCGTAGGGGCATCCATGGAGTAAATCAAACCTGGCTACTTGCTACAGTTTAGTGTCTTATAAAGATTTCTGGATCATTTGTTTCACTGATGTGCATTGCACATTGCTTTTTGTGTTCCCAAGCGCTCCAAGTAAGGAGAATATTTAAATTACCTCCTATACCAAGCAGTTTAAGTTGGTATCTCTGATATACCATGTCAACAGAGTACAAGGTTCATTTGAAAGTTGGGAATATCTGGTGATACTTTTATAAAACACTTATGTCCAAGAAAAACATGATATGCACCTGGAAGTAATCTCATAAACAGTTTTTGTTGAACAAAGACTTACCATTTTATTATTAAGTTGGTTTTATTTTTTATTTATTTTTTCATATTTTTCTCATGGTTTTTTTTTCAATTTATATTCAGTGATATATTTTCTTAATTTAATCTAATGTCACAGATAAGATGAGAAGATAATGTGTTACAGTAAAAATACTTGCTTATAAAATGAGTCAAAAGCAGTAATTACAATTCTCCTCCCTAATCTTCATAACAGATATAAAGAGCCCAGTAATTACAGTTCTGCGGGTAAAGTTTCTGTGGAAAAGTTATATGAAATAAATTAAGTAAAGATGATAAGAATAAGGAAATATGGAAGAAAACATTTGATGATCCACAAGGATTGAAAGTAATCAGTTATTAATTTATTGCTATTTTTTGGAGGAAATTTACATTTTAACAGGTCAAGATCAAAATATCTTAAAGGTTTCTCCTTCTGCAAGGACTGCATAGAATCAGCAGAGACTGATGAATTCCTTGAAATTAAGAATTCTACTTACTGTTTTAACTGTGATTTATGTTAGAATATTGATATGCAGATTGGTTTTTAATATATATCAGTAAAAGTCTTATGTGAGAAAATATGGCAGAACAGATTAGGCTGTCAGTGACGTCACACATCAGCATCTACCAGATGGTTATAATTGAGCTGCCAATGCTCTGAGTGCTGCTGTACAGGCTGTATACATTGCAGGATGCTGAAAAATCATAGGTATGTTCTTTAATCAGTGCACTCACAGAGTATGCTTTTTTTTAAAAATAATAATAATAATAATAAAATAAAATAAAATAAAATAAAATAAATGGTAGTGCCACTTTCCAAAACCAGGTGAAAATATGGCACCGTAAGCAGTCAGAATGTGAAATATTTCCTGTTTGTCACCTGGTGACACATCTTGATTTCTTTTGTGAAGAGGCTGTTTGTGGAAAGGGTTAAGAAGGTTGACGTTTTGCATACAAAATGCAATGGCTATTGAGAAGAAAGATGGTGCACTGATGGTAAAGGTATATTATCAGAACAACAGCAATAGCAGTGCTGCACTGCAGAAATACTGTCAATGGAAGCAGCTGCAAAGAGGCCTCATGTCAGTAAATTGACTGAAGAATATGATCACAAAATTTATAGAAACAGGTAAATTAGGTGGTGCAGCAGAGAGAGGGAGGTGGCCTATTTGTATGGCAGTTGATGCAGTTGCAGTAGCTATAGCCAGTTATATAGCATGTGCCTTAAATTCTGCAGCCAGTGCCCGTTCTATGTCACAGGAATCGTCTCTTCCCTGGTCAAAAGTTCAGAAGATTTTGTGGCACATTTTACACTGGTATTCATACAAGATTTAGAATTTGCACCAAGTAAAGCTGCAAGATAAGCTTCAGTGCCATGACTTTGCCCTTTGTTTTTTTGGCATGCATGGAAATGGATGACATGTGGCCAGTAAACATTCTTCAGCTGGATGAAGCACATTTCATTCTGCAGAGTTTCATGAATTCACAGAACTGTCACCTATGGGGTTCTGCTCCACCACATGTGCAGGAACATCCATTGGACTCAGCTTATGTGACTTTGTGATAAGGCTTCACAAGCTCCTTCATTCTCAATCCATTTTTATTTGAGGATATGACACTTTGTGGACCTGTTAGCTGTGCAGTGACAGTATAAGGACCTCCTTGTGCAGCATGTGATTCCAGCTTTGCAAGACTGCAACTATGTTCACACCATTATTTTCATGCAAGATGTGGTAACACCACATTTTGCTTACCAGGTGAAAGTTTGCTTCCAGAAGTGTCTGATAATGACCTTATCACCTCTAGGCAATTTCAATATGTGTGGCATTCCAGATCCCCCAACCTAAACTCAAGTGATTTCTGGTTGGAGGAATGTCTGAAGGACAGCATATGACATCATATCACTCTGATTACAGTGGACATGCTGCAAGCAACTGTCAGCCTTGCCATGTTACAGATACAGTATGTTGCTGAGTAAGGAGTCCATATTGAATTCATGTTGTAATGTGTGACCTTATCCTAATAAACATGTCAGAACCACTGTTATCTTGTGTTTGATCATTCAACCCCTTTCCCTGTACGCATACCACATCTTGACTACTTATAGTCCTCTCTTGGTGGCAGTAAGTTCATGAGTGTGCAAATTAGTGAATATACCTATGATGTTTCAGAATTGTGCAATGTATACAGCCCACACTACAGCACTTAGAAAACTGTCAGTTTAATTATATTACGCTCATTGTAAGAATCACGGGAATAGTTCGTCAGTGGAATTAATGATTGACAAGTGCATGTGCCGTTGATCTAAAGTGTATTATATAGTAATCAGTTCATTGGTTTTTTTTTCAAAATATTGATGCAACATCTACAGCTGCTAATTTTAACCTACATAAGGTAAAGTGTTGTAAATATTTTTCAAGAATAGCATGGAGCTATTTTAAGAAAGATGTTAGTAGGAAGTGGATTGATGCCAGTAGTGGCATTCCATGGAATCTGCCATAGCTTTGTTTTTAGAATCTCTGGCTTCATATTAAATATGTTTTTGGCACATTGACATATTATGTATTATCATACCTATATACTGTGGAGTCCATGCATATAATTTTCAGTTGATGTGTGGCTAGCATAAAATTCTTTTTATTTCTCATGTTATATGTGTGATTAAAATTATTCTCTTCAAATAATTTTTGTCTGCTGTGTAGTAAGACTATAATTTTGTAAATGTATATGGAGGAAACAAATAGGATTCATAGTTTCCAAAGTAATGGGCAACAAGATTCTGTTTGATGTGCAGTTCACATGTATCTGATAATGTTCTTCTTCAGTTTCAATATTCAACAAACACTATTTGAACTTCCCCAGAAAATTATACCATGTCTAATGATAGATTCAAAATAACTCTGATATTCTATTTTTTGCATATTCATGTCTGTAGAATTTCCTAATATTTGCACTGAAAATGCAAAACCACTTAGTTTATTTGATAGGAATTCAATTTGTATTGTCCAGCTTAAGTTCTTGTCTACATTTAGTCCTAGGAATTTGATTATGTCAATTTCTTCCATAGCTTGGTTATTATGTTGTACTATATTTTAAGTTCCACACATTTTGAATGTTTGGTTTTGAAGCACAGGTTTGTTCAGTGTTTAGTTTCAACCCATTTAACTGGAGCCAGTTTTCTAGGGTATCCAGTGTGCTTATAATGGAGCTAAAAAATTTTTATGCATCATCATTATCAACTAAAACAGAAGTATTGTCCGCAAACAGAACTGATAGGAAATTTATATTCATGGATAAGTCAGTGGGAACAGGATTGGCCCCAAAATGGAGCGTTTGAGGCACATCTTGTGATATTGCACTCCGTTTAGAATAATAATGCACTTTGTTTGAAGTGATAGTTACCCTTTGTTTTCTGTTGTGCAAGTGTGATGTGACCACTTAATTCCATATTTGTCTAATTCCTAGATAACCAAGGCATGGTTTAGAAAGTCAAATACCTTTGTAAGATTACAGGAGACACGTGCAACTTTGCTCCCCTGATATTTTTTACAATGAAGTTTTTGACTTGGTTTGTAGCTACCTTCTCTAAGAGTTTTTACAGGAGTGGAGGAACAGAAATAGGGCAATAGTTTCCCATGTCTTCCCTTGACACTTCCTTGAATAGAAATCTGACTTCAGCATACGTCAACACATCAGGAAAGCATCCCTGTTCAGAAGATTAGTTGATTATTTTAGTTAGGGGAGGTGCTATTGCATCACACACTGCTTTAATCACTTTAGTGGGTATCCCATTACACCCAGCAGACCTTTTATTTTTAATGCAGTACAAGAGTTTCTTGGTGGGGTCCAAAGGGATTTACTTTATTCTGATATTCTTCTACATCAACATCTGAGTCAGCCTCATTTATGAAGAATTCATTTAAACATTTTGATATCTCAACTGAATTTATGATGAAGCTATCATCTACTTTAATCATAGATATTTCATTACTAGTAACTCTAACACCTGACTCTGATTTGACAGTGGACCACACTGCCTTTGTCTTGCTTTTATGTTGCATAATGAATTTATTATTTGCAATTTGTTATGCTACCTTCACAACTTTTTTTAAATATAGTAAATAATATAATAAATAAATATACTCAGCAAAATGTCTGTTTTTATTACATTTCAATTCATTGTAGAGTTGCCTCTTCCTGGCACTAGAAACTTTTATACCGTGAGTTGTCCATTTAAGCTTACAAGTTATTCTGTTACATGCGGTTCTATGTGGAAAAGTTTCATTAAACATTTGAAGAAGCTACTTAAAAATTTGTCAAAGTTACTATCACACTACAGCTGTCGTAAGGCCAATCAACCTCTCTTAACTTATTACAAAATATAGTGATTTTTTCTTTGAAGTTGCTTTTCATATGGCTTTTGTTTTATGGAATTTCTTGGTTTACTTTTGGTAGTTCAATGAAAAGTGTAGAGTGATTAGAGATTCCCAAATCTAAGCAAAACTTGTAAACTTCTTCAAACACATTATTTGTTACAATATTATCAATATAGATCACTGACTGTGCACTTCCTACTGTGGGTTGCATCAAGTTTACTTTGAAGCCAATTTTTTTTATTTATTAAGTCAGTGAATTTGGACACATCATTGCTTTCAACTGTGATATTAATATTGAAGTCAACAGCTGTTACAATCTTTTCCTTTTTTCTTTACTGAGATTTTCAAGCAGACACTGAAATTTCATCAGAAAAGTTTCAATTGTAGCTTTCTCTGGTTCTCTGTAAATGGAAAGTACTATGACATTTGGATCCCTCAACTCAATACAGCAGCTTTCAAATACACACTCTTCATTCAAATGATTAAGATAATTTCTTATTTCATATTTTATATTAGAATAAGTAAGTACGCAAGAGCCTCCACATGGTTTTTCTCATCTACAAAAACAGTTGGCTATTAATTTTCAGTTTTATTAAGAATTCTGATATTATCAAATGTAAGCCATTATTGATTTAGGCAAATAACTTTGATATTTTTAAATTCGGAAAGAATAATTTGTAGTTCATCAACTCTGTGAGTTTTGTTTGGAAAATCAGCACGTAGGCCATTTATATTCAAGTGCATTATGTGGGGATAGTTTTTCTTACTCATGTTTTCAAGCATACTCTTTCCTGGGTACAGTTTGAGTCTTGCTGCTTTAGTTACCAGCATTGACAGAATCAAAGCTATAAAGGAAGGTTGCCAGTTCATGCCTGTGTAGATTTGATGACATTGTGGCTCATGAAACCATGAAAAGAACAGTATAGTTTCAAGTAATGGTCTGCCATACAGTTCTAATCTGTTGTGAAGTTTCATGGCTTAAACTGACTAAGGAGAGCTTATTGCAAACCTGTTCTGCTAACACCATAAACATGTTTAGCATTGGTTACTTTCAGCCCTGGATTAATATGCTTGATTCATCTGGAAACATATAATTCATTAACATTCCTTTATACTGTTTAGAAAGTAGTTTCTACTGGTTGAGAACAGGAGGGCATCCAGAACCAAGCTTTGTATGAGTCCCTTTTATATGTTTTGCCACTCCGAGTTCAGTTTTATTCCATTGGTGCAGATTGTGAATATGGTCATATAATTTCTGTTCCTATATTCATTCATACACCATGTTCAAACACTGTCATGAATAAATCCTTCAAGAACATGGAATGGGTCAAGTTATACATCAACAGACACAAGCACCAACACAGGCAACTTCTGTAATGTGTACTAACCACAGACTGTAACTTGGACTAATCTAATCACACTGACATTCATGGGAATGGCTTCTGAATTACTTTTAATGTGTATTTAAAGTGAAAAGCAGATACTTTGAAGGGAAAGAAGGGAGGAAACTGCTCCTCCTATTACATTGCTCAGCTGACACTTTTATTACTACTTTGAGTAAGTATTTACGCAGAACACTATTAGCCACTTATGCACTGGTAGAGTTACAAATCAGTTTCATTTGAAAAGTAGTTTAAGCATAATTTACATATTGTGTTAATTTACAGTAGGAGTGGTTAATAAGGTGTTCTGTTACTTTAGTTTTGAATTTTTGAGGATTTCCAATTTCATGCCCGATGTCTGTTGGCAACCTGCTATAAAATTCCATTCAGCATCTTTAATTCCCAATGTTCTATTAAAGCTCAACTTCCATCAGTGCATACTTCTCATATCATAATCCCATTAACTTACCTGGAAATGATTCAATATTATTCACCAGCTAGTGTAAATGCACTACACTGCTTTATATGGGAGGATTAGCACAACATAGCTATACAATTATGAACTGTCAGTGGCTAACAAAATACTAACTGTCCCAAAGTGTTTAATGCCAGATTTTTCTATATTCTATTCATGCTACTTCATTCATTATTTTTATCAATGAAAGTGATAAATGAACTACAAATCTTTATTATATGGTTAGAGAAAAATCCAGAGAAATTGAAACATATACAAAGATGTAAAATTGCCAGCTTTCAGAATAAGGGTCTTCTTCTGAAACTGGTAAGGCCTACAGCTACAAGAAAAGTCTTGCATGATTTTTCACATGTTAAACATTACTAGTTTTCTTTCCTCCTTCAGAATAATAAATGATTTTTTACACATTTACTGTCATTAAAATAAAAGAAAAACTCTGTGTATGGTATTCAGAATCTGAAAGATGCTTCCTCACAACATATGCATGAAACATTAGTACATGCAGATGGAAGAGGATGACAGTGTTAAATTCTCAGTACTGCAATTTGATGATAAATTCAGTTAGCTGTAACATACCACAGAACTGTTGAAATGCCTAAACAAATCTGTGAGAAGGTTATTAGGTGTGGGTCATATATAATAAAAAAAGATATTTGCTTCTTTTATTCCACAAAGTCAAACATAATCATATTTTGGGGGAACTCACAAACACAAGTTCAAGTTTTCCATGTCCAGAAGCTTGTAGTACAGATTATTTGTAGCATACAAGAAAGACTGTCTTGCAGAAGACTATTCAAAGAACAGAATATACTAACTACTGCTTCTGAGTATATTGCAAGTTTTTATAAGTAATATCTTTCTTTTATTATCCAACAATTCACTTCATGATATCATCAGCAGTAATTAAAACAATCTACATAACAACTCAAAGTCACTCACCTTTATTGAGAAAGATGTTCCATTGTTTTTAGTAACTTTCCAGCAACCATGAAAAGTTTCTTTACTAATAAACTATAGCTTACGACAGACAAATAGTATTCACTACTGAACCACATCTTCCACTCCATTGATGAATTTTGGGAGGACCAACTGATGAATAGAATAGAATAGAATAGAATATTTTTATTAGCCTTTCAGTATTTTTCATACAATTGGCTTCATCATAGTTTACAGAGAGTTTTAGTTTCAGTATGATATTCAAATAGTTACAGAATGGGGAGAAAAGGAACTACAGACCTTTTCTTCAGCTTTATGTAAAACAATGTTTTATACAATAATTAAATACACACATAAGAAAAGAATCACAGAAAATAACTAGCTTATATAATATTAAAACATTTCCTTCATAACTTAACATATATTTTGATGATTAGTTTCTAAAAATTTTCAGTTGTATAGAATTCCTTGTTTTTTTAGCCAGGTTTGCAATGTATTCTTATATTTATTTAGTGGTACTGTACGAGCTGAGCATGGTAACTTATTGAAAAATTTGATGCTTAAGTACTTGTAGTTATTATGGACTACAGCAAGTCTTGTGGAAGGCGAGTCTAGCAGGTGACTGTTTCTTGTACTGTGTGCATACACATCACATCTCATGTTCAATTTTATCAGATTTTCTCTGGCATATATTAAACAGTTATATATGTACATGCTTGGCACTGTCATTACGCCAAGAGATTTGAAATAATTTCTGCAGGACTCTCTGGGTGCTAACCCTTCCATGCACCTGATTGCTTTCTTCTGCCATCTGAAAATACATTCAGCCCCTGGGGAGTTACCCCAAAGCAATATTCCGTATTGCAGTTGGGAATGAAAAAAAGCATAGTATGAGTGGAGTAGCAATTGCTTGCTCATACTATTTCTTGATTTATACAATAAGAAAAGTACTTGTGCTAGTTTACTACATAGATAATTGGTGTGTCCTTCCCATGAGAGCTTTTGGTCTATGATTAGTCCAAGTAATTTCACTGTTTTGTTTTCATTTTTAGTTACTTTGAGATTAAATATTATTGCTTCTGTTTTTGTTTTATTTATGCACAGCTGGTTAGCCTGACACCAGTAATTAGCCATTTGCATCATTTCTCTATTTTTGTCCAGTACACTCTGTAAGTTCTCTCCTGTACTTATTAATGTCATATCGTCAGCATATAGTGTGTTCTTACACGGTATGTAATTTGAGAAGTCATTAACATAGACAATGAACAGAAAAGGTCCAAGAACAGAGCCTTGGGGTATTCCTCTTTCTATAGGGAGTATTTCTGACATCTGCTTATTTGCATATACAAGCTGTAAACTATTGTTTAGATAAGATTTGAATAGATAGAGTGTATCATCTTCAATGCCATAATATTTTAACTTTTTGATGAGTATATCATGTGTCACCAAGTCAAATGCTTTACTTAGGTCAATAAGTGTTCCAGACATTGATACCCTTTTTTTCATACCCTTCATAAACATTGCTCACCAAAGCTTCTACTGCTTTTACAGTTGACAGGTGTGACCTGAAGCCAAACTGTTGTTCATTTAAAATTTTGTTGGTTTCAAAATACCTGTATATCTGCTTATGCACACAATTTTCTACTATCTTGGATATGGTTGGTACTATTTGTAATTATTTGGGAGGTTTCTTTCACCTTTTTTATACACAGGCAATGTAACTGTGATTTAAGACAGTCAGGGAATATTCCTTCATCCAGTACTCTGTTTGATAGTGAGAGAAGTGGCATTTTAATTTCTTTTGCTATACATTTTATGATGAGATAACTGAGTCCATAATAGTCTTCTGTTTTGGAATTACTTAATTTGTTTATTGACTTATGAATATCATTTATTGTGATTTGGGTCCAACTGAACTTCTCACTACTTGTCTGTTTTGCACAAGTGAGCAATGCTTCTGCATCAGAGGCAGAATTGATGGGTGGAGTGGTGACACTAGTTACAAAATATTCATTGAGAATATTGGAGTCAATAGGGATACTGCTTTCTTTATTGGTATTATTAATTTCCCTTTTAATGACAGTCCAGGCAGCTTTACATTTATTTTTAGAATTTAAAATATATTCATCATTTGCACAGCACTTAGCATTTTTTATTTCTAATCTGTAAAGGTTTCTCATTTTAGTGTAATTTTCCTTGTCCCTATCACTGTTATGAGATTTGTCTTTCATAAACATCAGTATTATTCTGAGTTTGTTAAGTTGTGGGGTGTACCACTTGTTAGTATTTTGTTGCTTATGAGTAATATTACTCTGGTACCTTTTGGTTACCAAGGGCATGTCGTTTCTACTATATGCTTGATCTCTGTCAGGAAACTGGAAAAACATTTATTAATTGTTTTCTTGTTATCCATTACATGAGTCCAATCCATTTCTTTTAACTGGTTTATCATTTTGTTTTCATTGGATTCACCTAGAATTCTATATGTCACTTCTCTCTCTGTAGAACTGAAGGCTGACTTTTCTGTTTGAAGCCATAGCCCTGCGTGATCTGATATTCCTAGTTCTATTACATCACAGTGTATGGAGTCTCTTTGTACATTGCTAATTATGTTACCATGGCATGCGTTCAGTCTAGAGGGTTTTTCATCGATACAGTAATAGTTTAATGACTTCAGAGTGTTAATCATATGAATTACATTTTTTCTCTTTGCCCTTATATCTATGTTAATATCACCTACAGTTACAATTCTATGCTGTTTATATTTTGACAACAGCAATATTAAAGTATTAATTTTTTCTATAAATACTATCTCATCAGAGCCTGGGATTCGATAGATTGAGACAGTTACGGTTTTCTGTTCGTGCATTACCACACCAGCTACTTCTGTTGTAGCTTCAAGGCATATTCTACTAAGGTCTATAACTGAGTAGTGCAATTCAAGGTTACTTTTGACATATATTGAGACCCCACCATGTGTAATACTTTTTCTGAAGTAGCTTGTAACTAACGAATATCCAAGAGGAACACACAAGTCTATTTCAGTGTCTTTCATCCAGTGTTCATTGATGCATAGAACAGTGCAGTAAATTTTATTGAGCCAGTATTGTAATTCATTGATTTTACACGTAAGAGATTGTACATTTATATGAAGGAGGAGGAAACTGTCACTGCTACATAATGGCATTCTACTTTCACGGAACCTTCTGTCTTCACTTATTTTCGCTACATGATCTGGGGTTGCACAATTATCTGAATGAATTACACTGCTGCAGTTTCCACTTAGTGTGGTTTCTAACTTTCCTTCATCTGTAATGTCGTTTTCTCTAAAAACGGAGGTGTACAGTCATGATCTGTGGGACTGTCTTTTAAGACAAGGCTGCTGCGTCCTCGTATTTCATTTACAACTTTGTTTATCTCCTGACACAAAAATGCATACGTTACTAAGTATATCACATGACAAGAATGCTATGTAATACCTGATGTTGGCACTGTGAGCAAGCCTTATAAAGTGGCAGTGTTTGGCTACAGTAGCATAAAAATTATCCTGCATATTTCAGTATGTGTAGGGAAGATTGTTGTATTTTGGTACACTTTTCAAACTTCCACCTCTGTCACCTCTAGTCTTTAACAGAAGTTTGACATATTTTCTTATTCTGTGTTGAAATAATAGCATTCACTTTATGTATGCTGCAGTCTTTTTCTGAAATTACAAAAATTACTCCAGAAAATTAAGGCTTTTCCAAATGTTAAAAACTGTCCCAAGGTACAAAATGGTCATATACCTAGAAACAAATATTCTATCTAAATTTAAAAGTTTTTCAGTCAAGAAAATCTTACAAATACGAGGGCAGTTCAATAAGTAATGCAACACATTTTTTTTCTCGGCCAATTTTGGTTGAAAAAACCGGAAATTTCTTGTGGAATATTTTCAAACATTCCCGCTTCGTCTCGTATAGTTTCATTGACTTCCGACAGGTGGCAGCGCTGTACGGAGCTGTTAAAATGGCGTCTGTAACGGATGTGCGTTGCAAACAACGAGCAGTGATCGAGTTTCTTTTGGCGGAAAACCAGGGCATCTCAGATATTCGTAGGCGCTTGCAGAATGTCTACGGTGATCTGGCAGTGGACAAAAGCAAGGTGAGTCATTGGGCAAAGCGTGTGTCATCATCGCCGCAAGGTCAAGCAAGACTGTCTGATCTCCCGCGTGCGGGCCGGCCGTGCACAGCTGTGACTCCTGCAATGGCGGAGCGTGCGAACACACTCGTTCGAGATGATCGACGGATCACCATCAAACAACTCAGTGCTCAACTTGACATCTCTGTTGGTAGTGCTGTCACAATTGTTCACCAGTTGGGATATTCAAAGGTTTGTTTCCGATGGGTCCCTCGTTGTCTAACCGAACACCATAAAGAGCAAAGGAGAACCATCTGTGCGAAATTGCTTGCTCGTCATGTGGCTGAGGGTGACAATTTCTTGTCAAAGATTGTTACAGGCGATGAAACATGGGTTCATCACTTCGAACCTGAAACAAAACGGCAATCAATGGAGTGGCGCCACACCCACTCCCCTACCAAGAAAAAGTTTAAAGCCATACCCTCAGCCGGTAAAGTCATGGTTACAGTCTTCTGGGACGCTGAAGGGGTTATTCTGTTCGATTTCCTTCCCCATGGTCAAACGATCAACTCTGAAGTGTATTGTGCTACTCTTCAGAAATTGAAGAAACGACTTCAGCGTGTTCGTAGGCACAAAAATCTGAACGAACTTCTCCTTCTTCATGACAACGCAAGACCTCACACAAGTCTTCGCGCCCGAGACGAGCTCACAAAACTTCAGTGGACTGTTCTTCCTCATGCACCCTACAGCCCCGATCTCGCACCATCGGATTTCCATATGTTTGGCCCAATGAAGGACGCAATCCGTGGGAGGCACTACGCGGATGATGAAGAAGTTATTGATGCAGTTCGACGTTGGCTCCGACATCGACCAGTGGAATGGTACCGTGCAGGCATACAGGCCCTCATTTCAAGGTGGCGTAAGGCCGTAGCATTGAATGGAGATTACGTTGAAAAATAGTGTTGTGTAGCTAAAAGATTGGGGAATAACCTGGTGTATTTCAATGCTGAATAAAACAACCCCTGTTTCAGAAAAAAAATGTGTTGCATTACTTATTGAACTGCCCTCGTACTATATTTAATAGTCTTTGTTACATTATTACTCTGCTACACATCAATAATGAGTAAGTGAAATCAAGTTAAGAAGAAATATTATCAAAAACCAGCTACAAGTTAAAAACATTCTGAAACAGAAGCCACTGGAAGCTATTGGCAACTAACATGAAGCTCCATTTTTGAGACAAGGTAAATTGTGTGAGACATAAAGAAACTCAGTGTGTACAAAAGGAATTCCAGCAAAAGAATAGGGATTTATTATGCAATAAACTAAGTATTGTGAGTTGGCTGATAGAGCTCTGTGAACTACAGCAAATTCTTAATTTTTGTAAAGGCATTTAATGAATCTTTTCCCCCTAGATCTTGTCAAAAGAAAGTAAACAATGAAGTTAACTGGATTACACCTGGAATAAAAAGTTCAGTGCCAGATATAGAGAGCTTACATAATGAATTAAAATCAATCAGAAATCCTCATTTTGTTATGTATGTCAAAATGATATAAAGCTGTATCCAGGCAAGTTGTAGCAACAGCTAAAAGAGTGTCAAATAATATATTTATCCTCAAACATAGAAATAAGACGAAAGCAGTGTGGTCAGATGTTCAGTCAGAATTAGGAGCCAAAATTAAAAGTCAAGAGATTCTGAAAATTAAATTTCAAAATTGCATTATAATAATCCCTGTTCAGGTGTCAAATTGCTTCAATTCATTCTTCTTATATGTAGCAATATCAGATGTATTTATGGAAGCCTATCAAGATACGATATATTTCATAAGCTTGGGAAAAAAACAGAATACAGCTTTGAAAGGGCTTGGAAAAATCACCCAAAGGGATGTCAAAAATGAAATATTGTCTTTCAAAAAGAAAACATCACCTGAGCAAGATGAAATACCAACTTCTGTGTGTATAGTATCATTTGACAACTACTGTCAGTTGCTATAACCCAATCCTTTGAGCAGGGATGTTTTCCAAACCTATTTAAATATGCAAAGATAAAAGTAGTATTCTAAAAGGGATTAACAGAAGCTATGGGGAACTACCATACCCTCTCTTCTACCGGTCTCCTCTTAAATGTTTGGAAAGACTACAACAAATCAAGTTCAAACATTTCTAATTACAGATGACATAATTTTTAAAAACCAGTTTTGATTCCAACAGGGAAAAAGCACTGTAAATGCCATCAATGAGTTTACTAAAACAATATGCTCCACATTAGATAAGGGTAAAAAGTCACAGGAATATTCTGTGACCTGACAAAACTCTTTGACTCAGTTGACGATTCCCTATTTCTCCACAAATTACAGCTGTATGGAATCAGGGACACTGCTTTACAGTGTTTCAACTCTTATTTAACAGACAGGAAAAAAAGAGTAATTGTAACTTCAAATTCAAGAAATTACTCCTCAAACTGGAATCACTTCCCTTTCTACATAAATGAGCTACCACTTGTTATTAATGTTCATTCAGTTTTATTTGCTGAAAATAATTCAGTTCTAATTGAAAAGAATCCCATAAAGTGTAAAAATACTCTAAAGAAACTTGAATCTTAGTTCCAGCCAAATGGACTAAAACTAAATGCAACTAACAAAATGCAATTTGAAATGGAATCATTAAAACAGATTACAATAAAGGTAACTCGTAATGATCAGATATCATCGAAGCAAATCATGTAAGGTTCATGGGCCTAAATCTTGATAAAAATCTTGATTGGAGAGTATGCATTGATTACTGACAGCATAGTATTTGCAGTGTGTATTTTGGCTGCTGCCAGACACAAGACAGGTAGAAAGAAAGGTAGTCTATCACTGCTACTTTGAGCCAATTATTTGTCGTGGCATAATCTTCTGGGAAAATTCAACAACTGTCACAAGACTCCTCGTATTACAAAAGAAAATAATTAGGAACATGTGAGTTGCCAAACAACTGCAGATAACTGTTAAAAGATTTGAAAATACCATCTACTCCCTCAACCATAACTACAGCACTTGCCACTGAGAGAATTTTAAACTCCTGACTAATCTCTTAAAATTCTAAGCCCAGACACCAGGGTATTTGGGGTTTAAGAGTTACAATAAAATAAAAGATAGTAACATATTTAATGTGGAGCTTGGTTCACTGAAAGTGGGAAAGTGTTGTTATTCTACTGAAGAATTCATTGAGGACAGTTTCACAGTTTGAACAAGGTAAATTATACATTTTATTTTTGCATACTAGATGCTGTACTATGCATTTGTGTAGCAGGAACTCAGAATGTATATAAAATGATGTAAACTACCACATTTCTCTTAAAAAATGTTTCTTATTTTATATCCTGACATGCCTCCTGTACATCAGATCGAATGATTTGAAAATTGTATGCTGCAAATGATCTTCACACCTTCAAGTTTCTTCTCACTATGGGTCTGGAGAATGAACAGTGTGTCTAATCTAACCTGCTACATATCAGCAGAGAGATGTCTGCCCCCGGTCAGCATGACAGAATGTCAATTGTAAGGGACCGGGTTCGATTCCCAGCTGGGTCGGAGATTTTCTCCACTCAGGGACTGGGTGTTGTGTTGTCCTAATCATCATCATTTCATCCCCACCGTGCAAGTCACCGAAGTGGCGTCAAATCGAAATACTTCACCCGGCGAACAGTCTACCCAATGGGAGGCCCTAGTCCCACAACATTTACATTTTAGCAGAGAGATCATGGCAAGATACCATACAATGCAACAGAGAACAGATGATACAATTCACCGCCTGTGTTCCATAAAAGAAATTCACCTGCAGTATGCCACTTCACATTTCAATTAATTTTCTGCTGTGGATTTCTGTCAACAGCTAACTTCTGTATATATCCATCAATTTTATGAAAAGAATAGTTGCTACTCACAATATAGCAGAGATGCTGAGTCGCTGATAGGCACAACAAAAAGACTGTCAGAATGTGGGCTTTCGGCCAACAAGGCTTTCCTAAAAAATAGACAACATACACACTCATGCAAATGCAACTCGCATACACACGACCACATGTGAGTTGCATTTGCATGAGTGTGTATATTGTCTATTTTTGATGAATTTCTTTCAGATTTACATTGCTTTGCTTTTAATGGTATGGTATAGTGGATTCACCATTCCAATTATTTGTCTTGATGTTTTATACCCTGTATTTCATTCTTGTGTACTTCTTATTTAAATAATGAGACATATTTAACTTCTATTTGACTCTCATTGTACATAATGATGCTTTTCTTTTAAGGAGCTTGACATTATCATAACAAACTTAAAGTTAACTGTTAATATTTGCGTGTGAAAGCTTTTATAAATTTGCAACTTATTATTTTTCCAGCTATCATCTTGGGACAGTGGCTTTTGGTTCACTTATATTAGCTATATGCAAGTTTATCAGACTTGTGTTGGAGTATATCAATGCAAAATTACAAAAATATGACAATATCTTTATAAAAGCAGTTATGTGCTGTCTGCGTTGCTTTTTCTGGTGCCTTGAAAAATTTATAAAATTTATAAATAAAAATGCATACATTATGTGTGCTATACATGGAAAGAATTTCTGCAAGTCTGCCAGAACTGCGTTCAACCTGATAATGAGGAATATCCTAAGAACAGTAGTGCTTGACAAGGTAAAAAGCCCTCTGTAGAAGTGCTTTCATTATTTTACAAGTTGTAGTCATCAGAAGTTATTTTTATTGTACTAGTATTAGTAGAATTAACATCTCTATTTATCCAAAAATTTAAGCTGAGTAGTGAATAAGAAACAGACTGAGTGGCTGTTAAAGTAAAAATCCAAATATCCAAGGTTTAATTCACAGTTGGCCGTGGGATTTTTTTTTTTTTTCTGTTTTCTAAATAAACCTTTATTTTGAATGTAGATTATGTCTGATATAGGTAATAAAGACGCTCATATATTTTGCTTCTCTCATTTCATAATGTCGTTGTTTGGGTAACAACAAGCCAGTCTAATTTTTATCAAATCCAAAAGCATGTGATACAAATTATTTTTAATAATGTCCTGCAGAGGCCTGTTCAAGGAGCTAAGAATACTTACTACTGCTCGCCAGTATATTTGTTCCTTAATGAAATTTGTCATAAATAAAGTGTCTCTTTTCCAGGCAACCAACCCAGTTTATGGAATCAATACTAGGAATAAGAATAACCTATATAAAGATTTAAAGTCATTTACTTTGGTCCAGAAACATATCCATTAGTTAGAAATACAGAATTTCAATAACTTGCCAGCAGCCATAAAGAAACTTGTCTACTAATAAAGTACAAATTAAAGAAACCCAAAGGATATATTAATGAGCCACTTCTTCCACTCCAGTGAATTTCTGTTGATGTAGAAGGCACCTATGGTCTCTAAATGTGACTCCCTGTAGAAATTAAAATTAATGTAATTAGAAATAATAGTACCTAAAGTAATATCTTTGTACTATTCTAAATATTTTGTCATACAGGTAATACTTCACATGTATAGTGCACTTCTAGCTCAAAAATGTTAATAGCCACTATAAACTTATCGTGTTAGAACTTCTATACAGCTTTCTGGGATTCAATTAGTCACCACTTATAGCTTGAGTATATTTTTTAAAAAGTAGCCCATTATCTAGTTTCCACCCTCAAATTTCTTGGCTCAATTACAGAAGTGTCTCGTACTGCAATGACAATTACAGTGCAGGGCAGAGTCGACCCCATTTCAGGTTGAGGTGGTCAGGCGTAGACTTGTCAGGATGGCTAGTTTGACCCCCTCACCCTAGGTGTGTGGGTTCTCTAATGAGAACAGGTCCAAATCCAACATACTCTTGTTAGAACTAGTTGATTTATTCCTTAGGTTCAGCAATATCAGAGATCCAATGACCGTGTCAGCAGGTGTAAGATGGGCATCAAACCCATGGTCCACAGCTTTTTTGAGTACTGTCACGATCCTGACCACAGCTCATAAACAGTGCAGTGTGGCTGAGAGTGGAGTGTGCTTGCACAGCAGGCACTCAGCACAGCTGACACTGAGTCAATGCTGGCCACATAGCCCAGTCTTAACAGCCTAGTGGTGATCACATGAGGTTGTCAGCCAACTAGCAGCAGCTTGCAGTTAGGACAGTGTCATCTAGGAAGCAAATTATGGTCCCTGATATTTGGCTGGCTGCGCATGATGACAGTAGATGTCCAGCAGTCCAGTGACTAGAAGGGTCTTAGTTTGATCCTCGCCCCACTGGATCTGATGCTGGTCTGTACTGTGGGTGATCTCATGGGCTGATAGATGATGATGATGACTACATCAGTGGGACAATAATGGCACTTCTCCAGGCCACACAGGAGAAGCATGACCCACAGTGATTGCTGATTTGTTGCCTCTTATGTGTAAGGATCAATTGTATTGACATGCAGATGCCCTAGGCTCCATATATCTCCCAAGATGAAACACAACAGATGCATTCTCGATTTTTGTAATGCTGCTGGTTGCTGGCCAAGTGGTCATACTAGTGTACTGATACTGGCCATGATGACTAATTGCTGTGACATCTGGTTATTGAAATTCACATGCTCAGGGCAGCTGTGGCAGCCATTGTCACTACATTCATTCCCTCTTTGAAGAACTCAGACCCAAATTCCATGCTGCTGCCAAGCTTATAATTGTCTGGATGATGACTGTTTAATTCCCACAATGTACTACAACAGTATTTTTCATTATCAGTGTATGTCCTTGCCACTGCAAAAAAGCATGTTCACATGGTAGTTGCATCATGTATTTGCATTCACCCCATTTGCACTGTTCAGTCTTATGTTCAGCAATGACATTGTCACATTGACCCTGTTTGGTCTGTTCAGATTATTGTTCATCAACGACATTGTCACAAAGTTCGTGCTTGATTCCACTTTTTAAATGATCCACTTACTGCTTGGTACAGCACTTACCTATATTGCCCCATAGAGTCTCAAGATAAAGTTAATTTATAAAGCATTGTCAGTCTGTTTAATCCACTCATCCATTTTGCAGTAGTGTTAGCACCAACTTGCAGGGATATGGTTTGAGATTCTGGGAGGTCTTTTTACAATTGTGAAATTTCTGCACTATAATACTCCCGTTTCTTCTATATGAAATTACAGAAGCTGTACACATAAACTTTAAAACTGTATTTACCTTCATCAACAATCTCTAACCATCAATGTATTTGTCTTATTCCCCGAATTATATATCATCTTATTAACTGATTACATCTTATCATGACATCATAAAATCCATTGACAGATTGTGCAAAATTATACCAATGTGCTACAATGTAGTGGCCTATAGCCTTTTGATTTACCCTAGTAGTAATCATAACTAAATTGACTACATTAATTTTATGTATATAAATTGAACTGTTTAAATATATTTAAATTTAATAATTAATAGTTTAATGTTGAGAAGAATGAGAAGAAAAGTAAGTTAGTATTGGTAGGGATCGAATCCGGGTCTATTTACCAATCTATTTTATTGCCTTTCTTAGTGGGCCCACTTGCCCACAATGGAGTCATTACAGCAGTGCTTTAAAAATCCTCCATACTCTATGCTTGTGCAATATGCTTCATGCCATCAGTAATCTGTGGAAAATAATTGACTTGAAATTAAATATTTGTTCAGAACATCAACTGGCCTACCTAAAACCATCTTGATATTTACCTAAATCAGTCTCCAGTGTTGTTTTTACTCTGTTTAGTTCAATCTTGGAAAATATTTTTATGCAACTGGTTGCAAATAAATTCCTCTGTTTTCCTTAACATCTTGTTTATTGTCTTTCTTGTGGAGTGGATGTAGCAGGGTCATCTTCCACTCACCAGAGAGAGGGTTTTTTTTTCAGATTTTCTCAAAGATTAATTTTAACTCAGTTTTCATTTTTAGTAGAGACCCTTTCAAAAGTTCTGCTGTAATAGTCTCTCTTCCAGCTTTATAAGCTTTTAATAACTTTATCAATTCATTTGGTGGTTGGGGGTCAATCTGCTTCTAGATTTTCATGGGTGTTTTAATATTTGAGGTTTTGGACTGGTTCTGGACAATGAAGAAGCTGATCAAAATATTTTGCAAGTATTTTGAAATTTTTAGAGTTACTTAAGCCAGATCAATGAGCCTCGGCTGATGCCCCTCTGTTGTTGGGTTTACACTTGAAATACATCTACGTAACTCTTTAAATCTCACTTTCTCCTCCAAACACTAACTGAAAAATGGGTCTCTTTAGCACATCATGTACAGAAAAACTTTCACACTAAATTTCCTTGTATGCTCACTTGTTTTACCATCATCTAGCTTATAGTCTTTTGACTAAAAAGGGTAATAATTGTGACTAAATTGACTATATCATTTTTACATATAGAAACTGAACTGTTATGTTTAAATTTTATAATGAATAGTTTAGCATTGTGTGTGTGGTGGGAATGAAACCTGGGTCCACAAATTACAATTCTGTACTATATATATGACTCAACCAAAGCAGAGTCACACAGATGGGGCTTTAAAAATCACTCATACTTTATGCTTGCACAGTACACTCCACACAATTTCAAAGAAAATTACTTAGAAAATTACTTTTCTGGTGCCGTGAGCAATGTAGCACTCATATTGCTGGAAGGGATGATGTTACATCAAAGCATACACAGTAGAAGACACTTCCCAGAGTTGATCATAGCATGGATAACTGTTATTTCAGCACTCAACACTAGTTTCTAGTTCTTGTGGAGACAGTACTACAAAACACATTTTTGTTCATTTTATTTTCTTATTAGCATGCATTCAAAGAAAAATGGCAATTTTAGTGCAAGTTACAGCTCATATTTGAAGACAAGTGGCACAATTTTAGTGCTATTTCTGTCTCGCATTTGAAGTGAAATGACATAATTTTAGTGCAATATTTGCAGTGTGCTGTAGCATGTTAGCTCATGATAACTGCCCACGACTGGTAAAATTTGTTACTTAAAGTAAAAGGACATGAATTCAGCCAGAAAGACATAAAAATTAACTATTTACAAGAAGTGTCCATGATAGAAATACTACAGTTTTGCAGTATTGATTATAACACTTGGAGAACTATCACCCAAATCTCACATTACATCTCTTCCCAGAGAGGGAGTCAGTGTACTGTGGTCCATAAGATCTGGGATATCACTGATGAATTTGATTAGCTACATACACTTTACCAGATTCAACCCATCGTACCTTATTTTGACCCCATTTCACAACAAGCCATAGACACTCTTGCAGCTCCAACCTGTGCTACCTTATTTCAGCGCCTATTACACAACTACCACTTTCTCATCATAACATATTTTTTTCCTTTAAACTTGCTAAGTTCTTCTGTTATGACTGTCTTGATCTGTTGCCCATAATTCCCTTCTCTGGATCTGAGATTTACCTCAGGCAGATTCTTTTCATCATGCCAGCTGAAATTAAGAGACCAAGTGCATCAGAGCAGTGGTGTCATGGGATTAACACATCATGCATTCATCACCATACTGCACTGTTTTTAATCAGATGTTACATGATGAAAACACAAAAATTCTTACCATAAGACACTGTTCCAAATGTGCAGTACCTACTGAAGCACTGGTCTATTTTTATTCCTTCAGCACTGTATCATGGCTTTCACAGACCTAAATAGATAAAAGAATCACAGACAGAAACAGAAGGACTGTGGTGCATAAATGGAAAAGGGGAAAGGAAATCTGGATGAAACTCAGTTACTCTGTGGACATCAGCCAACATATATACTAGAGCACATCTCTGGAGGATTATTACATTTATAGCTTGCATGACAACACCTATACTCATCTACTATTTACACTTGCCTACTATCTCCCCAACATGCACAGTCCTTCATTCCTGACATATTGCACATGTTGTATTTCTACACAGAAAAGAAAAATCTGGAATGTAGAACATATGGCACCCATCATGAAGGCTTTGAATACGTTGGTAGTACTTCCACCATTCCTGCTTTTGCCACAAAATGCAGCAGCATCGACAGTGCAGGGTAGTGTCAGCCTCACTGTAGGATGGATTGGATTTGACTTAATGGGTGCTTAATGGTGAGTTATCAGTGTTCACTGTAGTATGGGGCTAACAAGGCTACTATTGCTATTATCACAAAACTGCAGTCACTACTCAGTAAATGTTCACATACACTTTCCGTAATAAAAAATACTACCTGCTTACAACCTATACATTAAACTGTTCTCACAATACCCACCAGATTTGCTCTTTTGTGGATGATGTGGCATGGTGAGTGGCATGCTGCATCTAGTGGATGCATTGAAGCAAACAGCACTCATTAATGAGTTGTCCAGTATGCATGCACCCCTTGGTAATTTCCAAGAATGATTGTCTATCCAAATGATGTATATCGAATGTGTGATACTAAATCAATCATGCGACTCTGGTGGCAGGCATTATAAGTCTGTTTACGGTGGTCACTACTGCAATGACAAAAGAAGATTGTTACAAAAATGCTTGTAATTGCAAAGGAGATGACTTACCTTACTCGTCGTTGGTGTTGTCGTCATGTGGAAGTCCATGTGATGTGCACGCTATGGGAAGCATTCCCTTTTTGCTGTAACCTGGGTAAACTCTGCCAATATCACACAAAAATATGAGTAGAGTGTCACATGTGTTAACTTTTCCTTTCAAACGCAAGTTGTGGAAATAGAGGTACTGAAACAAGTATAGTTCGTCTCTTTGTCATGGATGCCCTTCTCTTTTAATGGAAGACTTCACAGATTTCCATAGCTACTCGATGTTCTGTGTTTGTGCACACTGTGGTCATCCGAAGACAAGAACTCCACAGAGTGGTTGACATACTCGTGGTCGAATCCTTCTGCTTTGAGTGTCTTGTAGGACTGAAACCCATCTGTAATGAGTTTACTAAAGTGACCTTGTCTCTGGACAATATTCTGTCAACGAAGCACTTCCAGGACTCTCATTCAATTCCACCAAATACCCAGATATGATCGATTTCACTCTTTGAAGGTCATCCTCTCTGGTTCTTCCTTCTTACTATGTGAGATTCATTCACTTCCGCAATTTTACTCAGTCTACCAATTGGTACACTGTCATTCGTCACTACCACGTAACACACTTCCCTGCAAAACCCGAGATAGTCGCACACGGTATTAACAGATAAGTCAATTTCCGATTCTGTTGCTTGCAAGGTGTAGTCTTGAATCCTGCAAGATAGAAGAATTACACTGGTCTGTACGAATAATTTGGAAGAGTCAAACCATGTATTCTTCCTGATACTCATTTGTTTTCCACACTCTCTGCAATGAAATTGTAACGGTATGTCAGCATCGAAACTCTTCTTACAAAGTTTTACACACTTCGCATCAACACACTCTACACTGTCCCTCATTTCCTCATCCAGTAGTACTCCATATTTGTGACAAAAACTCAAACAATTTTCTATGCTGGGAAAGTGTGGAATTAGATTTTTCCATGTGAGAGAATCTGCCAAAGGAATGTCAAGAACACCAGACATCCCACTCACTACAGACATAAATTGTCTGGGTTTCCTTTGCAACTCACAAATAATTCGCGGAAATATGTAATTTAGAGCAACTGAGGGAATGACAGAAAACAGATAAAAATGACGGTCACAAATAATTGATCATAACACCCGCCATCAGAGCCACATTATCAATTTATGATCGCACGCTTGATATGTATCGTTTGGAACCCGCGGCTTCGATAGGCAATCATTCTTGGAAATTACCCAGCCCTTTTCCAGCAAACATAAATCACCTCATTTTTGGATGCTCAGCTGCTACTATTGCTCATGCTGTCAGGCCTGTCTGCTAATTGGTTGTAACCTAGACAAACTTTTTAGTGGAGAATTATCTACCTCTCTTCTGTGACTTGTGTTAGCTCTTTTTGTTCCCTGTAGCTCTGTTTGCTGCTGTTGTTGGTTTCAAATTTTTCTGACTATTTATTCTTGGTGTAGTCTTATTGTCTCCATGCATTTCTCATTCTTAATAATATTCAAATTAAATTAATATTTTCTGTAGTGTTTTCTGTAGTGCTTGCAATTAGTTTCTTTATTTAGTCATGATCCAGCAGTCTCTCATTTATAGGAATTGTATAATGTTTATCATTTGGCTTTCATCCCCACTATTGTTAACTTCTTATTGTGATTTGCTTGTTCTCATACAAATACCTGTTCATTCCATTCACTGGCCTCCTTGTGAATACAGTAAACTTTCGTTTATATGTTTTTCAATGGACTACAGAAAAAAATTTAATAGTGTGAAAAATGTATATATGAAATACAGTATCATACTATCAAATTAATTGGTAAACACAAATGAAAAATCCAGTAATTAAAAAGGTTCATTCTACAAAACGTTATATAGGCTTAGTAGGCACCGTACTTAACAAAGTTATAAAGAAAAATGTAAACCTCTAGACAGAAGAAAACATCATTTTGAAAAAAAGTCCATAATTTTTGCTTGTTTTTTCTTTGACGCAGCAATAGCATACACTGTACCTTCGAAATGGGATAACTCAGGCACTATTTTGTCAGAAACATTGCGGCGCATCACAAATTGTTTAAATATTTCTAATGCATTTACTGCATAATTAAACATCACGGAGGAATGCTGAAGCTCTTCTGTATCATCCTCATCGTCAGTTTCTTCCTTGTCCAGGTCCCGTGATGCACATTGAACTATCTCAGCGATAGTCATGGGTTCTGTAGTGATGAGGTTTACATCAATGTTCACGTAATCCTCAAATAATGCGTGCTCTTAAAGTCGATTCCATTCTTCATCATTAGGTGGAATATCATCAGTATGATCATTTCCACCATGATCATGGACTTCATTTCCAAATCCAGCTTTACAGAAACAGTTCCGAATAGTATCGTCTGAAACTTTGTGCCATGAGGCTGCAATGTAGTGCATTGACTATTAGAAGAAACAAATTCATTAATAATTTCTTAAAGTGTTCTTTGGCTCTGGTAGCACGACATGAAATAAATGGCAAGTAAAAATCTTACTTGTAAAATGTTTATTTTCATTTCTTCCATTTTTTCAATGTTTACACACTTGATGGGATGCTGCAGGAGCATTTTTCAATAATGTAACTTGAAATTATATATTACTCCAAGGTCAAGTGGCTGGAACTCACTCATGCAGTTCGCTGGAAAGAATTCCCCAGTCACATTTCTCAAATAGGAAGTAAGGGGAGGATGTGCTGCACATACCTGACTACGAACAATAAAACCTTCTGGCCTGCTGCACCTGTTTTTGCATCGACACTGTGAAGGCAGCTCTTGAAAACTTTTGTCTTAATCCATGATTTCTTGTTACTAGTGTATTTTGTGGGAAACGTGACAATGTTCTTAAAACCAAGGGGGCTTGGCAAAATTTGCTACGGGAGCTGCAAGTTGAGGATGTAAAGTTGCATAATAATCCCTTTGGGAATGGATGAGAGTACATTTCATTATGTGCTCAAGAAATTGGCTCCTCATATTATGAAACTGAACACTCTCCTCAGAAATGATACAACCACAAAAGACGGACTTGCTGTAATACTGCGATTTCTAGCTACTCTAGTTTACGGTAGCAGTATAGTGCTCTAATGCTGCAGTACACATTGACTAAAATAATACCAGAAATGTTTGAAGCTATTTATAACACACTGAAGGAAGAATATGTGAAGGTAAATAAATTTAATATATACTGCAGTCATAAAAAGATTTTATTTCCACAGAAGTTGTAGATTTTCTCCTTTGTATTCTTGGGGGTATATCCTCGCCATACTTTGCAGCTAATAGCATCCACAATTTTTTTATAGCTCTCACTTTTTATTCTGTTTTTGTATTCAGGATGTCGTAACATACACAGTGCTTCATCTGCCTTGAATTTTCCATCAATTTTGTTATATATGCGATGCACCATGTAAATTTGGGAGTCATATTGATAAACATTGTGTGTCAGACAGCTGGAGCAATGCTAGTGCTCCAAGCTGCTGATTTATCCATGCAGTAAACATAAGATGAAAACTTCCTTTGATCAAATCTAAGGTGAGGCACTAGATTTGATCAAAGAAAATTTGACCAATGCCTAACTTTGACAAAGTTCCCTATCACACTATCAAATTTTTTTGTAGTCTAATATCAGCCTTACCAATCCACTTCCAGGCAACCCACTCTGAAACATGCATCATAACTTGTGCACACTGGATATTTTGCCATAAGTGAGAAAAACTTATAAGTGAAAACTTATAAATGAAGTTTTAGTGTAACCTCTTTATCTAAAATCTAATGCCAGTTCCTCTTTTCAGTGGTTAAAGAATCCTTTTTTCAGTTATCTTAATTTCCCTTTTCTCTCGTTTCTTTCTTTTCATGAACATCAACCACGTCTGCTACTTATACCTGTGTGATATGTTCCTCCAAAATCTTCTGCATGGTCACCACTTATAAGTGTAGTGTTTTCAGGACATGTTCATTTCCTCTTTATACTAATTAATAATGCATTCTCCTTATCTTCTGATTTTAGTTGTCAGAGCCTTTCTATACATGGATCCTTAACAGCCAGATGCCAGTCTGCTGCTTGATTAACACAAGGCTTGTCACCTGTCTTTTGGTGGCAAGCTACAATCACATTCTGATTCCCCCCCTCCCAGTGCTTCTAAAATGTATTATCAATATACAATATCAATATCAGTTATCTAATCAAAATAACTAAATACTTATTAATTACTATTTTTGTTGTAAAATACCTATGCATCCAACAATATTGTGAAAATGACAGATTGTTACTCACCATAAAGCTGACATGTTGAGCTTTCAGTGAGAGCCTTCTGTGGAAAAGAAAACATACATACATTCACACAAGCAAGCTTTTCTTACACACACATGACCACCATTCTGGCAGCTATGGCCAGAATATTGTATTTATACAGATCTCTCTTGCATTCCGGCTGTTGCATATAGAGATAGTGGTCATATGTGCACGAGGTGTGTTTGCTTGTGTGAATGTATTTGTGTTTTCTCCTCTGAAGAAGGCATTGGCTGATAGCTCAATATGTAACTCTTTTCATTGTGCCTGTCTGCAACTCAATGTGTCATTTTTACAGTGAGAAGTGATCTACACATTTCATAATATTGTTGTCATTCCAACCTGCACTTTCTGCTATATGATTATACCTATAAATTCTGGAGATTTTAACAAGCTCTAACACTTATGATACATTTTATTATATCCCATTCTGTACCATAAAACTATGACGTCCTTTGGAACATTATCAAATTAGTATCTCACAGCTGTCTAAGGGAACTCGCTCAGCTTTGTGTTTACTCACTTCATAGCAGAATGAAGCCAAGCATGGCCGTGACACGATAAGAGTCACACAGAACCCACATTAGTGACTTCATTGTCTGCTCCTGTTTTTTACAGATCACTCTGAATATTGTTTTTTACATTTTTTCCCAAGATTTTCAGCTCCTCCCCCCCCCCCCCCTCCCAAGCAATCAGTACCTGATCTTCACAAAAATTCTTACACATTTGGCTCAAGTTTCCTGGAAATTCTCTGGAAATTTGTGGTAAGGACTATGGGACCAAACTGTGGAGGTAATCGGTCCCTAGGCTTACGCACTACTTAATCCAACTCTTAAACTAAATTACGCTAAGGACAACACACACACCCATGCCCGAGGGAGGACTCGAACCTCCAATGGGGGGGGGGGGGGGGGGGGGGGAACCACACGAACCGTGACAAGATGCCTAAGACCACACAGCTACCCCGCATGGCCAAGTTTTCTGCTCCATGGCTGCGAGGTAACATATGGTTTCCTGAAACTTGTGATCTGCTACCCCAAAACAAACTTTTTTCTTCCCAACAATGCAGGAAAATAGATTTCTACTTACTGTAAAGGTAATATGCTAAGTTGCAGACAGGCACAATTAAAAGACACAAATAGGCTTTCAGCCACAGCCTTTGTTGGAAAAAGAGAAACACAAACAAGGAAGCAAACCTCACGCACATGACTGCCAATCAGTTTTAATTAATATTTTCAGTTACAAATATTTACATTTGAGTGGTCAGCGCGACAGACAGTCAATCCTAAGGGCCCGGGTTCGATTCCCGGCTGGATCGGAGATTTTCTCCACTCTGGGACTGGGTGTTGTGTTGTCCTAATCATCATCATTTCATCCCCATCAACGCGCAAGTCGCCGAAGTGGCGTCATATTGAAAGACTTGCACCAGGCGAGCGGTCTACCCGATGGGAGGCCCTCGGCATACGACATTTCATTTCATTTCATCAGATCTATTTTCCTTCAACAAGTAAGAAAATTAACAAAAATTTGTGAACATTGTAATGCCAAAGATAACACATTATTCAAATTGTCTTCATAGTACAGCTTAGGTACATGACAATAAACAAATGATTAGGACTACAAAATTGAGAATGATCTCTGGCACTGAGCAGCATGTTGTTATGTCCATATGTGCTGTGATCAGAGCCTTTAAGTGGTGTTGCAGGGAAACAAAGGAGGCTGAATACATTCCAGAGGAATCATATATCACACAGTTTTCAAGCGACACTATAAAACAAGGGTAGTTGCTCGAAGACTGAGACAGAAAATTGTTGACCAACCACTTTCCAGACATTTTTGACGTGTAACATAACAAGTGAAAGTGCAGACCATGGAAGAAGTAGTAATGGTACTTTTTGTTCCTCTCAATACATGTGTGGCTGTTGTCCTCCTAAATCATGGTATGTGAAATTTGCTGAAGGAGAGGTAGTATCCATATCCTAAAAGTTCCTTGATGCAATGGTTGCTGGTTCAGTGCCTCTCTGTACATAGGATTGGATAGCACATGTTTTATCAGTGACACCCCAATTCATCACACTTTCTGGTTGTCTGTGATGCTGGCCAATGATACTGCATCTCGTATTGCAGTAACCCAGTAAAGGGCCATGCTGTAGCATTTTTTGCTTGCTATTGTGGGTTCACTTTAAGTACAGCACTTGGACAAAAATATGGGAACACCATGAGAAATGCACACGTGAATGTAAATCCAGATGCTAGCCAAGTCACATCTTTCCTGGATATCACTGACACTAAATCACTACATTATTGAGCTTTTGTGGTCTACTTTGGAGAAGAAAGTGTGTAATCACTATCCAGCTCCATCATCGTTACCCAAACGTGCCACTATTTTGCAGGAACAATGGTATAAGATTCCCCTGAAAACCATACAGGACCTATATTTATCCATTCAAAAATGACTGGAAGATGTTTTGAATATCAACAGTTTTCCTAAACCATATTAGACATGATAAGGTATTATGTTTCTGGTGTTTTTGTCCAACTCTTGCACAAGCCAGGCTGTGCTAATTTCATCTACTTCGAACTTGTTGGGAATGGTCTTTTCAACAGCCACAGTGGGAATAAACTATAGGGAAACTCCACCTTATCATATTTTCCTTAGAACTGCTAATGACTGCATGCAGCATTTTCAGTAACTTCCATATGAGCCATGCTTGGCTGAGTCCTAGTGGTAAGGATTCTGTTAATGAAACAAAACTGAGGTACCCCCCGCCCTCCCACAGTGCTACTCAAAACTCAGCATATAGTCTAAAATTATTCCCAAACCCTGTGGTGTATGACAGTGCTCTTGGTTGATGCCTTTCTGTTTTATCCATGCTGAGTCTTCAAAAAATCTGTAGATATTATTGATTTAAGAAAAGTTGAGAGAGGATGCACTCACCAATTTTTTTTTTTTTTTTTTTTTTTTTAAATCTTTATTTTTTTGCTATAGCCAGTTTTGGGCTATTTTTAAATGACTAGGTTTGTTTTAGCATAGTGTCAGTCATCATCAGCAAATCATCTGCTCCTATACTGCACAAGAATATTTAAGTTGTGAGCACAAATGAAGTGGCAACCACAACTTAAATACTCTAGGGTTCCTCACACAAGTGTTTTATAAGCATTCACGTTCGCAAACTGACTACATTTTTGGAGTATCTTACCAATGAAATGTATTCTATCACCTGCTCTATGTATAATTTAGGCTACTTGATCATTCTTATTCATATCCCCACAAATTGCTACACTCATTTATTTGTATGAGATTACTGAGTCCAGTTGTGACTCACTGGTACTGTAGTCCTAGGTTGCTACAGTTTTGCATTTTGTGCAGTGAAGAATTTTACATTTCTGAACATTTAAAGCAACTTACCAGTTTTCACACATTTTAAATTTATATAAAATCTGACTGGACCTTTTTGCAACTTTCTCTATAGCACTTTATTATAAACAATTGCATCATCTGCAAAAAATCTAAGGTGAGATGACTTCAAAAATCTGAAATAATTATCGTTATGTCAGCTTTAAAATTTCTGTTTGCTGACTTATCCATCCAGGATCACCTGATAGTGATATATGAGATCTGTTCAAAAATTCCAGAACTTTGTCCACAGAATTTTTCCACACTTACCTTTTACTTATTGTGCATGGTCTCCTTCAAAATATTTTCCTCCACAACTGATACACCACTCCCAGTGCCATTGTCATTTCCATAAGCAGTCTTCATACACCTCTTGCTGGATTGCACAAAGCTCTGTCTGCAAATTTTCTTTTATCTTATCTGTCATTGCAAATCTTTGTCCTTTCAATGAGGTTTTCAACTTTGGAAATAAAAAAAAAGCCGACAGGGGTCAAGTCTAGAGAGTACGGAGGTTGCGACAGCACAGTGATTTCATTTTTTCTGCTACAGTCACGCAACAACAGGGACAAATATGTGGCTGTATTATCATTACGGACAAGCCACGAATTGTTTCACAACATTTCAGGCCATTTCCTTCCCACATTTTCTTGCAGGTGTCACAACATGTCCCAATAGTACCACTGATTAACATACTGTCCCTCTGGCACGAATTCGTGATGAAGTAGTCCTTCTAAGTCAAAGGAAACTTTCAGCATGGCTTTGATATTTGACCTGACCTGATGAGCCTTTTTTAATTTTGGAGAACTTTTCCTGACCCTTTGTGAAGTCTGAACCTTGGTCTCCACATCATAACCACAGACCCACATCTCATCACCAGTTATGATACTCTTAAAGAATATCTCATTCTCATTTGCATGATCCAAAAACTCTTCACAGATTGTGAGGTGAAGGTCATTCTATTTCTGACTCATGAGCCATGGAACAAACTTGGTGGCAACATGGTGCATTCCAAGATGCTGTGTTAGAATTTCATGACATGATCCAACTGAAATATTACATTCTCTGCAATCTGTCACACAGTGAGTCTTCAATTGGTGCACACAATTTAGTTGATGTTCCTGACATGAATGTCATCAGTAGATGTTGAAGAGCATGGTGAACAAGGGTCATCTTTAACTTCTGCCCAGCTATTTTTAAGCTGTGTGAACCATTTGTAACACCAAGTACATCTTAGGCTTCCTGCATCATTTCATGTGTCTCTATAAAGGTTTTCTTGAGTTTCGTGCAAAATTGAATGCAGATGCATTGCTCCTCTAAATCTGCCATTCCAAAATTTGCAAACTATGTAACATAACATTCTACTCAATACAGCACTGAACAGTTACTAACAGACATACAACAATGAAACTTGTTGCAATTTCACATTAAACACAGGCGTGTGCAGGAATGCCAACCACGTTTGGTTCCAACACACCAGTGGTGTAAAAATTATGAATGTTCCAGAAATTTTTGAACAGGCCTCATATGATTTGACATCATAATACAATGAAAATATATACCCCAAATATATAGACACATAGAACATAACTGTAATGGTGTTTATAAGATGACAGGACAGATGGCTGGCTGTGTTCATGCTGAAGGAACCATCCGAACATTTCTTTAAATAAATTGGAAAAATTGCCAAAAAACCAAAATGATAGTGTGAAAATGATGTCAATACCTTAAAAACTATGCTGCCCTATTCACCTGATCCCTCTTGCACACAATAATTTGTAGTACAAAAAAATTGTACTGCTTCCTCACATCTTCCAAAGATTTCGCTAAACCTAATTGCAAATTTGGTAATGATCACAAACAACCACCACTTCCAACAAGCACTAGGCAACTTACAGTGGTGCACTGCAGCCCTCTGGGTTAGAGCCAAGTCTAGGGTCTAAACCAAAGCTCAGACAGTTCTATGACAATGCTGGTTGCAAATTTTTCCAACACTGTCAGATGGAGAACTGTAAGGCTCCCCTGAATACATCTGAAGTGCACTACACAAAGAATTTTATTACTCAGCTAGCAAAGTGTGTGTGGCATGCACATAGTGTTTTCTTAAGGTTAGAGGAACCCCTCCTAATGGCCAATGATGAAATGCCTGCTGAAATCAAATACAGATCAGCCACATTACTCTTAGATGAGAACTTTCAGCCTTGCAGACCAGAAAAATAAAATGTTAATGTGTCGTTAGTAAACTGCAGTATCATCTGTGGTGAGATCTCAGAGATAGTCTCAGTTATTAAATGTAGTAATACCCTAATACCCACATAGTACCGTCTCAGTTATTAAAGGTAGTAATGCCCACATAGTACCAGTATTAGGAACAGTAAGTTGGCTGAAACCAGCAGTGAACAACAGCAAAATACTAAATTCAGATTGTAAGTTGTATTGCAAGGATGGCCTGGGTGCCAGTCATGGTGTCATACATTTATTGTTATAATGAACTCTATAGTGTCTGGCGACTTTATTACAGAATTTCAAATGTGAAGTAGTCTTGGTAAATGTAAGCATCAAATTTGGGCAAAACATGGCAGTCAGGTGCATTTATAGACCATGGGCATTAGGGGCAGTACTGAGAGAGGACTTCAGAGACAGCTTGAAGAATATCAAGAGTAAGTTTCCTGATCATGCAATTGTAACGAGGAGAGACTTCAACTTGCCAGCTTGCTTTAGAATGGGACAGCCATGCAATTGAAACTGGTGCCAGAGAAAGGGATTTGACTTAATGTTCTGAATGTCTTGTCTAAAACTTACTTCAGGCAGTTAAGAGAAGAATTTACCTGTTGAGTGCAATGTCCCAGCCGTCCCTATTGATAGACCCAAACTTTTTGAATCAATTAATGTCATGGGGAGAATCAATGCTAATAAGGCTGTGAAAGCATCACTTACTATGGTTGTTATAAGAAATGTTTAAAAAGGAAAGAAAATACTTTTGGTTAGAACAAGTTACAGAATACAAATTGCTTAATATCTAAGCAGTCAGCATCAAATGTTCAAGATGTGGAGCACAAATGTGTAAAACTCAAAAGCCTTATATAAAATGCCATGGATAAGTATGTGCTGAGCATAGTTTTGAAGGATGGAAAGACCGATCGTGGTACAATAGCCATGTTAGAAAGTTTCTGTCATAGTAAACGGAGCTTCATCTCTGATTTAAGCCAAATCCAAGCTCATTAGATGATCAAAAGCTGAATGAAGCCAAAATGAATATGAGGAGAGTGTGGCATGAAGCATTCACTGAATTTGAAAGTAAAAGGAGGAATGGTTGCAGTAAATGACCTTAAAAATGATTTATTTAGAGTCAGGATGAATTTTGCACCTAAGGAGGTACAACATAGTTGGATTAGTGGAAAAAAAAAAAAAAAAAAAAAAAAAAAAAAAAAAAAAAAAAAAAAAAAAAACAGCAATGTATTACAGGGTGGTTACAATTAAGCTTCCATTATGTTAGACAGTGTAGATGGAAAACTATTTATCATATTGATACCAAACATTATAACAATGATGTTCAGAAGGTGCGCTGCAGGAATTGCATTGTTGGGAGTATTAGTGTCGTGACTTGCTGTTGGGTGCCAGTACTGGTAAGGCAACGTAGGGTTGAAATGCAAGCATCAATATGTATTACATGTTGCCCTTTGTATAAAAAAAAGTTGCCTTTGGACTACTAGGGCCCACCATCTGACAAGTTTTGTCACCATCCAACAAGTTTTGTGTGGGCCGTAGTGCTCCAGTCAGTCCATTTAGCCAAGATCAGTGGACCCCATCATACAGCTCACATGCTATGCAGCTGAGGCAGCAGGTTCCATTGCCCATGCAGCACCATGTGGAGGTGGGGCCTTGTGGAGAGCTTTTGTCCTCTTTCTTTGTGTAAATGATGGCTGTATTACACTTATAAAAAACTATTATGTATCATACTGGAAATAGCAAACTATAAAAGAATTTTTTATTTAAGAAGAGCAGTAAAAAGGGATAGGTTAGATTGAGTAGTAGAGGTCCCTTTTCACCTGCATTGACCAGGGACTAGGTATCGGAATTTGATCTCGAGCTCAACACCCCTGTTCAGTGCCTCTCAAGGTTCCTTAACTAAGATATGTTGATATGATAGTCTACTTAATTCTAGGTTAGTGTTTTACAGGTTTACCATGATACCTGGTACAATAACTGGTCACATTAAGTCATAGGTTCTACATCATGTCTGTATACTGTACGATAAAGGATTACAAACAGCTGCTACTCACAGTAAGGATGATAAGTTTAGTTGCAGACAGGCACATCAAAACGTTAGTTACACGTTAAGATTTTGGGCAAAGCCTCTACCAGAAAAGAAAAAACACACACACATTCACACAAGCAAGCACATCTCAGACACACATGACCGCTATCTCTGGTTGCTCAGGCCAGAGTGAAACTGAAACGTCTCGAATGGGAGCAACAATCCATAGTGGAGAGGGGAAGGGGGGATGGATAGCAGGGTATAGGTGGGGGAAGAGGAAACAGAGCTGCCTGGTGAAGCATGACGAGACCAGAGGTGGCAGACAAGGATGCCTGGTACAGCATTGGGAGGGCTGTGGGGAAGGAAGAGAGAGAGAGAAGAAGGGGAGTGGAAATGAGAGGAGAAGAGAAATGGAAAAGATCAGAGGGTGCATTGGCAGAGAGAAATGCACAGTGATGGTGAAGGGATATGAGTTGAGAGGAGGTTATGGGACAGGGTCAGGGTATAGGTGGGGGAAGAGGAAACAGAGCTGCCTGGTGAAGCATGACGAGACCAGAGGTGGCAGACAAGGATGCCTGGTACAGCATTGGGAGGGCTGTGGGGAAGGAAGAGAGAGAGAGAAGAAGGGGAGTGGAAATGAGAGGAGAAGAGAAATGGAAAAGATCAGAGGGTGCATTGGCAGAGAGAAATGCACAGTGATGGTGAGGGGATATGAGTTGAGAGGAGGTTATGGGACAGAAGGGGCAGAAACTATTGGGTGGAGGGTGTGGGGATAAATCATCATACTCTGAAAAGTGAGACGTTCTACCCAAGATCCTTCCCACCCCTCCAAAAGTTGCATTCATTCACTCAACCAACCCCCACATCATCCTAGTCTATCCTTATTCTACTCTCGGTCATTGTCATATGGTCACTCATTTTTCATGGGGGGCCATCTCAAGTAGCGAAAGTTTCATTGTTTCATTGCATATTAGAATACCAGAAAATAAGAAATGGCAAAGAGATAGGAAGCAGGAAGTGGTGATCCTAATATAAAAAAGCTGAACAATGACAGGATTTGAATAGGTGCTGGTAGAAGGGTGTATGCAACAAGTCCTACAAGAAAGTAATCACAGAGATGGGTTGTGTGGTTAGGAAATTGGTTGTGAAGAATAATGTGATCTGACAGAGATATTCTGAAAGTTGAGAGAGTGAGAAAAATCTTCTGTGATTAGTGGGGGGGGGGGGGGGGGGGGGGAGTATTGTGAGTATGGTAGGCCTCAGTTTGGTACATAACTTCTAATAATGATAGCTTATTGAAGGACTTAAGTATTTTTCCCCTTAAAATAAGATCAATGTGTAAACTATTTGCAGCAAATCATTTATATACTTGTGGAGCAAGTGAGTTGGTAGGAAATGTGGCAAAGTATTGTTTTTGATGCATAAACCTGAGCCATGAACATCCATTACAGTTTTGAATGAATTTTTGATATACTTAGTAGGTCCTTCATTAAGGGCACAAACAGGAATATATCTTGTAAAGCACCATATTGTATCTCGTGTCTTTCACAGTTCAGTTTTTCTGCTCTGGTACGGACTGTTAATATGATCCTCTATTTTCTGTAATTAAACTAAAAATCCATCAGTGCAAAAGATAAACTCATTAATGCCTTGATTTAGCTTCCATCCATAAAGAAATTTTATGATGCTCATAACCAATGGCCTGGGAAGGGCACATAAAGTACTAAATTGAAATGTTTCCTGTGGTGCTCTGTGAGCATGTAATTTGTGACGTCATGGATGGCTTTCTTCACAGAGAATCATTTTTCTATATGCGAAACTGAGATCTTCCCTCAGGTGTGATGGATTACAATTATCTATACTTCTGCTGCATTCAGGGAGATGACGCTTGTAGCAAGTTATGGGAAAAGATAAGGTCACAGGTAGTAAACCAAGTAGTGCCATCTTCCATATGTAGTGCTACAGAGAAAATCAGACTTACCTTTACCTCTTTTTCACAGCATTAAAACTTACTCAAAGAGGCAATCAACTCTAAGACAATCAAACTAAACTTCATTCCAAGTAGGAGTCATCAGTAGTGTCTCATATTAATCAGGAATTGCATCACCTGTTCTGATACAAAATGTAATATGATGAACGATCAACATTTAGTGGAGTCACTGTCACTACTATTACAATTTTTTTGTTCACAGTGATTTGCAAGAGGCATTATTTGTCCAAAGCATTTTTATTTCTGCTAGGTCTAGGGACATATAAGATAAAGAGAAACACAACAGAGAGTATCTGAAAATCACTTCTAGAATTTCTATTCTTCTAGCAAAAAATCTTGTTCAACTCTGCTTTCTCTTCATAGTACATGCATCAGCACCATGATCACAATTTTCCAGCTTGTATTTCCCAAGTGAGTGTAGCAGTGTACTCCTTTTCAAATATTGCTTTCCCCATTCATGAGACTACTATACCTTTTCCACTCCAGATGTAATGCTAGTTTGAGAGTTGCCTTGGCCCCTGTCATCACAGGGAAGCACAGCAAAGGTACATTAACATATGTATAAATTTTTTGATTATCCATTTAATATAATGAGTATTTTGTTGCCATGATAACTTCAAATGCACTCCACATTTGTCCTTAATAATGTCTTACTTCTACGTCAGTTATTACTGAGGATACAGAAACCTTCACTTCTGCTAGCAGCAGTTTTATGATATTTATAGGCTGATGTTTAAAGAATGGAATGTGGTAAGGACTGGTAATTTAAATGTTTTGTTATGAATATTCGTGTCTAACTCCTGCCAAAAATAACTTTTATTATACATCTTTTCTGTGATGTGTAGATTTTATGCACAACAGTATCTAGATGTCTGATTACATGAAATCTCATTGTTACAGGTTACTGATTTCCTACTGTTCTTGGGAAAACTGGCAGTAACAGCTGGAATGTTGGCACTATCATTTTACGTGTTCGTTGACCGAAGGCAAGATTCTGATGAATACAATCTCGTACCTGTTTTTCTTGTTGGCGTAGGCACATATTTCATAGCACATGTGTGTTTTGGAGTTTACAGTATGGCTGTTGACACATTATTCCTTTGCTTTCGTAAGTATTCTTATTTGCTTTTATCCATGAAGATGTTTAGTTTAAAATTTATGAATTAAATAGGGTTGTCTACTTACTGTTTTAACTGCATTTGTTACACTATGATATGTCACAGAAAAGTATACTGAATATGAATATTGTGGTGTTTTCTGTGCTTGAGGTCAATAAAAAATTATATTCTGAGGCCCCATTCAATGGATTTCATTTATAACAAATGATTAATTAAACTACAAGGTGTACAACTTCACTTCTGCCATTTTTTCCCCAACATTTGAGGCTGTAATGAAACAAATTGGTTACACATGTATCATTCAAACTATTTTCCATCGCTGGCCACTACTTTCTCCCATCTTTCAGGCAGTGTATGAATCCCACATGAATCGATCCAATTTGTGACTTCTTCATGAGATCGGAAGTGTTGGTCAGCCAGTCCATGCGCCATTGATCTAAACAGGTGATAGTCAGAGGGAGCAATGTCTGGAGAATATGGTGGGTGGGATAGGACTCCCCATTTCAATGTTTCCAAGTATGTTTTGACCTCTTTTGCAACATGGGGTCGAGCGTTGTCGTGCTGCAAAATCAGTTTATCGTGCCTCTGGCTGTATTTTAGCTGTTTGTCTTTTAATGCTTTGCTCAAATCCATTAATTGTGTTTGATAACAAGCACCTGTGATTGTTCCACTTCGTTTTAACACCTCATAGTACACAATGTCGAGCTGGTTCCACCAAATGCAGAGCATAATCTTGGAGCTGTGAATATTCGGTTTGGCTGTCGGTGTTGAAGCATGGCCGGGATATCGCCATGATTTTTTGCTTTTATGGTTATCATAATGAGCCCATTTTTTGTCCCCGGTCATAATGCAATGCAGAAATCCCTTCTGTTTTTGCCTCTCCCACAAACGCCGTTCAACGTCTCTTGGTTTCAGCTCACATGGGTCCCAAGTTCTTTCTTTCTGAATCATGCCCATAGCCTTGAGACGTTTTGAAATGGCTTACTGTGTCACTCCCACTAATCATGCCAATTCTTCTTGAGTTTGACGTGAGTCTTCAACTCAGCAATGTCTCCAATTCTGCATCTTCGAAAACATTCTCTCTTCCACCAATATGCCAGTCTACGACATTAAAATACGTTAAAATCACTGTTCTTGAAGTGTTGAAACCACTCACCACACGTTTTTTCAATAATAGTGTCCTTACCATACACACTTGAGAGCATTCGATGAATCTCAGCCACAGTTTCCTTCATATTGAAACAAAACAGTAACACCTCCTGCAAATGATGAGAATTAGGCTCGTAAACTGACATTTTCGATCAACAACAACGTTATGTTGCAGAGACAAATCGACTAATGTTTGAATGAGGTTATGTTGACCGAGGTCCAAGCTAACTGCCTGACATCTGCGATCTGTTTCTTTCGACCGCCACTTACCATTGTCGCCACCTATCGGCAAATGGCAGAAGCAAAGTTGTACACCTTGTAGCTGCAGTCCATTCCACGAATATGTTCCCAAGGTTCACCTGAGCTATGCACTATGTTTGACACACTAACTAATAAATCAAAATAAGTCATCATATAATTATATTTATTACTAACATAGTGTACAATACAATTCACAGTAACATTAGCCACTGGCCATGTTTTCCCTTTGTTGCCAACCTGCTTTTTGAAGTCATTGACAAAAATAATCTATTGGAGGTCTTGGTGACTGCTTAAAAATAACCTTACTCTGAACCACCTTTTGGTGACTCCAAAAAATCTGTATAAAAACGTGGCTCTCCCCGCCAGTTTAAAGGATGTGAGATGACAAAAATGAAATATAAATATGTATGTTCCTAAATCCTAGAAGTAATCTGCCTGAGAGCTAACATTAATTTATATTAGTTTTAAATCAGAATAGTTTTTCCCATGTTATTAAATTACTTTTAATTTCTATGAATGTGGTAGCAACCACATTTGAGTTAACTTTTCTTCCCACAACCTGATCTTCCATTTTAGCAAAAATAAATAAGTAAATGTAATTTTTATTGAATTTAAGATGATTGTGAATGGACGTGTAAAATGCTTCAACTTAAAGGAATTTTTCCACCAATTCCAAAACTGCCCTTACATTTTCTGCGCCTATAATATTTCTGATGTTATGGAGAACTTAATATTGTAATTAATATTTTATGCATTTGGGTTGCAATTGGTCTGGTTGGTGGAGAAAGGAACTAGGTCACCTTTTCTTACTTTTCAGGAGAGACAAGAAACAGTCTTATTGTTAAACTATTTGACAAATTGCATTGAAATTTTTGACATTTGTTGCATGCTTATCATACATACTGGGTATAAAAATAATTTTCATGTGTTCTAAGAAGTATCTCCTGAAAAAAAAATTGAAAATTTAGAACATAGTTTCTTATTCCAGTCAACAAGGGAATTTAGCACTCTTCATGAGTATAACACATTCAAAATTACACATTTCTGGTCTAAAACTCAAAGTTATTGATGAACTAATGAAAGATTATCTTCAACTGAACATGAAAACTACTACTTCATAGAATTCAACATTCTGGATAGTTCATAATTTATCATATTGAGTTATCACTTATAGTTGGCCGTTTCAATATCTCCTCATAAAAAATCTCAGTGTCTTCTCCATCCATAAACTTAACCAGTTTCCGAATGTCTTCAATTTTCTTTTTATTGTTCCTAATCTTTTTTTCCATCATGTAGCCTTTGCAACCCAATTTGAAATGAAGCAAGTTTTGTTTTTCCCAAATTAAAGGAGTGACTGGCACAGCTGTGTATGACAGGGTAGGTAGTCATGACTCCCGATTTCATTGCTTCACAACAAAATTCTCTGAAAATTGCCACAGAAAAATTTTGTTTTTGTTGGTTTGTAATGACGAGGTCAACATGTGTCAAAGTCCATTATGTCTTCACTTTCCACCATAATGACTGTAACTTCATAAATACTGTTTGCTATGATTTCCACATACTCTTTAGGGGCGTTCACTCTGACACATTTCCCTATTTGTCTCTTCAGTATTCCAAACACATGGCCACAAGGAAGAAAAGAGTGACCTTTAGGAAATTTGAATGATTTTTTTTAAATTTTTCACTGTGTCATCCTTACTAGAGTATTATTTTTATTTTGACCAGGTGCTCTGTCTGAAAACAGGCATACTTCTGTAGCATTCTTTGGTACTTAGTTTTCTATGTAGTGGTACAGGAATGAACAGACCTCATTCGCTACCTTTTTCTGCTTCACCTGCATGATACAAGACACCATGGGATGCCTGGACTTTATATCATAAATGCAGAAACAGTTAACCTACAGCTGATGTAAATACAATGTGTCCTGCACTAGGATGTCTGGAAGAGGCAAGTTTTTCATAAAGTTGAAAGCTAGTGCAACAATGTTTTCGCTGCTCATACATTCTTGCTTAGTTATTTCAATGAATTTATAAACTGTCCTGCTCCACCACTTGTGAATGTCCAATTCAAGTTGTACAGCTCTTTTACTACTGTCAGAGATATGTGGACTTTTTAACTTGGACTGAAGTTCCTCACATTTGCTACATGGGGATGACCAAAAGGAAAAGTGTAACTTTCGCAAAAATGTTTCCTATAGAAGTTGTATTTCACATTTACTTCTGAAGTCGTATTTCATATTTACTTCTGGATAATTCATAAGGAACATTTTGTGCACAGTTTTCAGATCCAAGTGGGCATTTCCTTCCCAGCATAGTGAGTTTTTTTGAATGGGAAATATGTGATATGGGTATCTATGAAATTTATTATATTTTCCAAAATTTTGATTATGCATAAATTTGTTCCATGTCAGTCCTTTGGAATTTGACCTTTAACTAGTAACTGACAAATACGAATAACAGGTTTCTGTAATACAGCATGAAGAGTGAGAAAAGCACGTTTGCAGACATGAACTCTTCTTCCACAGACAATGGCATGGTAAACAAACGAATGTTGATTCTTGATGCTATCAATGTCACTGACAACTTTTACTCATCTCCTTTTCATAATGACCCCTGCCACAATTAACCCTTGTTAACTGTTGTTAACTGACTATTTTTTTCCATATTTAAAGACTTTGAAAGTATCTCAATGCAATAATCCTCAGTGATACATTGGAAACATTCCATTCAGCATCTGGAATTTATTAAGTAATCACAAAGCATGTAGTACATGCTATGAAATTTATGTTACACTGAAATTGCTGAATGCGTAAATGTCAGTACTGATGCATTACATGCAATCAGCACCGATAGATATTTCAGAAACTGCTCTCCCTCTGTAGTCATTACATGGCAATCCATGAACTCTACACTCCTCGATTCTCTTCCTCTTTTACTCACTTTCATTCGTTTCCATTTGGGAGATATTTTGATAGACGGCGTTCAATAACTTACAACAAAAATAATCAACAATAACCATAACACATCACAAAGTCAGCGCCAAGTTAGTGTTTTGTTACACTTTCTGCACCTGTGTGCTACAAGCCAATGCCATCTAGTTTGAATGTGGCGTAGTACAAGCTCACTGACAGTACAGTCTGATGACGGGACATGTTGTGCAGCGGTGAAAGGAACTAAGTCACTGACTTGTTTCCTTCCTCCTCAGTATGTAACGAATCGACCTCATGTTATTCTCACAGGAAGAAGCCAAACATAGTTCATTTCATGACAGTAAGGTGTGTCTTAGTCTGTTCAATACATTTATGTAAACAAGCGAAAATCTCCCAAAAGTGACTTAGTTCCTTTCTCCACCAACTGATTTAATTGTATTTATAAAACAATGACTTTTTGTTCTCCATCATTAGCTGAAAGAACATAACTTTTGAAAATAATCATTTAATTGAATTTCAATATTGCATTGTAACTTCTTTCATTAACACATGACACAATTTTGGAATTTGCCAAATGAGCAGATCCGCCATGAAACCTGTTATCCTGTTACAATGTTTAGTTGTTATAGTTCCTCAGTTTGTAGCATGGTAGCAAAATATGTGCAGATGAAGGTAACTCTTTAAACATTCAAAATATGTATTTCTTACAGGAATCCTAAAATACAGTTTCAGAATCATCATGTGGTATCTATGTAATCCCCAATAAATCAACACGGTTATCCTATTGTTACAAATATGACTTATTAACAAAAAATAGAATTATATAATATCAATTTGGGTTAGGGTCAAACACTCTGTTGCTAAGTGTTGCAATCAACTTTACTTCGATATTTGTGAGACAGAGAGTGAAATGAAACATCATGTTGAAAATTTTGGATTTTGAGCTAATGTAATTTTTTACATTTTGCATTAAATTCTCAACATTTTGAAAATAAATAAACAAATAGATTTCTATCTCCAAATGTCAGTGAGTTACGACCAGTTGAATATTGGTAATGGAAAATAGTTGTTTTGAGATAATTTGTTTCAAGGTTTATCATTGTTTAATTTGTTATACAGGAAAAACTGTAGCTGAATATGGACTGGGGAAAAGGAATGAAAGAGGAAGCCACCTGTAGAATTTTGCACAGAGCATAATTTAATCATGGCTAACACTTGGTTTAAGAATCACGAAAGAAGGTTGTGTGCATGGAAGAGATGCCAGAAGGGAGGATTGGGTTAAACCTCTTGTTGACATCGAGCTCACTAGAGATGGAGCACAAGCTCGGACTGTGTCAATGATGGGGAAGGAAATTGGCTGTGCCCTTTCAAAGGAACCATTGTGGCATTTGCCTGGAGCGATTTAGGGGATTCATGGAAAACTGAAATCTGGGTAGCTGGATGCGGTTTGGAACTGTCATCCTCCCGAATGCCAGTCCAGTGTGCTAACCACTGTGTCACCTCACTCAGTGACACCAGAAGGCTCCAGATTGACTATATAATGGTAAGACAGAGAGTTTGGAACCAGATTTTAAATTGTAAGACATTTCCAGGGCCAGAGGTGGATTCTAACCATAATCTATTGGTTATGAACTGTAGATTAAAACTAAAGAAATTGCAAAAAGATAGAAAATCAAAGTGATGAGACCTATATAAGTTGAAAGAACGAGAGGTTTTTGAGAGTTTCAGAGGGATTATTAGGCAACAACTGACTAGAAGAGGAAGGAGGACTACAGTAGAATATGAGTGGGTAGCTTTGAAAGATTAAATAGTGAATCCAGCAGAGGATGAAACAGGTAAAAAGACAGTGACTAATAGATATCCATAAATAACGCAGAAGGTGAACTTAATTCATGAAAGGAGGAAACATAAAAATGAAGCAAGCAAAAAGGAATACAAACATCTAAAAAGTGAAACTAACAGGAAGTGCAAAATGGCTGAGCAGGACTAGCTAGAGAAGAACCGTAAGGATTCAAAAGCATATTTCACTAGGAGAATGATAGATACTGCCTCACAAGGGAGATGAACTTGAAGGCAGTTTTATAGAAATGAACGAGGACATAGATGAATATGAGATGGGAGATATGATATGCAAGAAACTTTACAGAATAGTAAGAGACCTAAGTTGATACAAGGCTCTGGGAGTAGGTGACATTCTGCCAGAACTACTGGCAGCCTTGGGAGAGCGAGCCATGACAAAACTCTTCCATCTGATGTGCAAGATGAATGAAATAAGTGAAATACCCTGAGGTTCAAGAAGAATCTAATAATTTCAATTCCAAAGAAAACAGGTGTGAATATTACAGACTCATCGGTTCAGAAAGTTATGGTTGCAAAATACTAACATAAATTCTTTACAGGAGAGTGAGAGAACTGGTAGAAGCCTAGGGGAAGATCAGTTCAGATTCTGGAGAAATGTAGCAACACGCAATGCAATACTGACCCTATAACTTCTCTTAGAAGATAGGTCAAGGAAAGGCAAACATATGTTTATAGCATTTATAGACTTAGAGAAAGCTTTTGACAGTGTTGTCTGGAATACTCTCTTTCAAATTCTGAAGGTAGTAGGGATAAAATACAGGGAGCAAATGGCTGTTCACAATCCTGATAGCAGGAAGAGCCTAGGGGCGTGAAAGGGAAGCAGTGGTTGAGAAGGGAGTGAGACAGGGTTGTAGCCTATCACCAATGTTGTTCAATCTGTACACTGAGCAAGCAGCAAAATAAACAAAAGAAAAATTTGAAGTAGGAATTAAGTTCAGGGAGAATAAATAATAACTTCGAGGTTTGCTGATGACATTGTAATTCTGTCAGAGATAGCAAAGGACCTGGAAGAGCATTTGAACAGAATGGACAGTGTCTTGAAATCAGAATTAAAATGAACATTAACAAAAGCAAAACTAGGATAATGGAATGTATTGAATTAAATCAGGTGATGCTGAGGGAATTATACAGGGTGTCTGAAAAGTCTTTCCCTGATGACATTACAAACTATCAAAGTTTTTTTCACACATCAGTAAACTTTCACATGAGCACCCTTGGTAGCACGTAGCACATCTAGGCGATATTCAGTTTCCGTCCACACATTAGCCAACATCACTGGAGGGATCGATTCAACGACTGTGGTTATACGTTGCCGAAGGGTTTCAAGATCTGGTACACGTGTTCGGTAGACCTCGTCTTTGACATAACCCCATAAAAAGAAGTCTAATGGGGTTATGTCAGCAGAGCATGGAGGCCAAACCATTGGCCCATCATGACCAATCCATCGTCCAGGAAAGGTCATATCGAGATAGGCACGGATGTCCACACCCCAATGATGCGGTGCACTGTCTTGCTGAAACAAGACATCGGGGAGATACTGAAGCAGCTGATGAACAGCATACAGTTGCAAAATGTCCAGATACACTGCAGATGTGATGGTAGCCTCTGCGAAGAAGAATGGCCCGATAATTCGATCGTGCAACAGCGCGCACCAAACATTCACCTTTGGACTGCCTCTGGTGCACTCCATGACCTCACCAGGGGGTTGTGAACCCCAAATGCGCACATTATGGCAATTCACTACTCCACTGACAAAAAAGGTTGCTTTGTCAGAAAAGGCAATTCGTCTGAGATAACCATCATCATCCTCAATACGTGATAGCATTTCGACCGCAAAGTCATATCGACGTGTACTGTCATTGGGCAACAAGGCCTGAATGATTTGCACTTTGTATGCACGAAACAATAAACGTTTGTGTAAAATGTCATGGAGAGAGCTTTTTGGCATCTGTAATTCACTTGAGGCCCTGCGCACCGATTTCTTCAGACTTCACAGAAAAGACTGCCTTACAAGTTTCCACCCTGTCTGCTGAGCTTCTTGGTCGACCAGATCTCGGAAGGTCAGCAACTGATCCTGTGTTCTTGAACTTCTCATACCAGCCTTTAATGCTCTTGACATCAGGTGGATTCCTCCCAAATGTCGTCTGGAAGTGTCTCTGCACTGTGGTTGGTGATCGTGTCTCATGGTACCACATGACATGCTGTGCCTTCTCCTGATTGGTTAACATGGCTTCTTGGGCACTGCACCTCATCCAATACTTACGTACTGCAAACCTAAAACAGAAAAAATATTTTGATAGTTGTAAACAATTCGACACACGTTTCATATTTGTATCTTACTTCTAGCCTGAGTTATCAATTTATGTAATCAGGGAAACTCTTTTCGGACACCCTGTATTACAAAATGAGACACTTAAAGTAGTAAGTGGGTTTTGTTATTTGGGCAACAGCATAACTGATGATGGCCAAAGTAGAGAGGATATAAAATGTAGACTTCGTTAACATCAGATATAGAAGTAAGTGCTAGGAAACTTCTTCTGAAGGTATTCGTCTGGAATGTAGCCATGTATGGAAGTGAAACATGGATGTTAAACAGTTTAGACAAGAAGAGAACAGAAGTTTTTGAAATGTGATGCCACAAAAGATTGCTGATGATTAGGTGGGTAGATCATATAACTAATTAGGAGGTACTGAATATAATTATGGAGAAAAGAAATTTGAGGCACAACGTAACGAGAAGAAGAGATAGGTTGATAGGACATTTTCTGAAATGTGAAGGGATCGCCAATTGAGAATTGGAGGGAAGAGTGTGTTTGCATAGGGAGGGTAAAAATTGTAGTGGGAGCCCATGAGATGAATACAGTAAGCCAATTCAGAAGGGTGTGAGTTGCAGTAGTTATTTGGAGATGAAGATGCTTGCACAAGATAGAGTAGCATGTAGAGTTGCATCAAACAAATCTTTGGATTGACAACCATAACAACAAGAATAAAATTCTGCTTATCTATGGCCCTTAAAATGTCATTTGTTAAATGGTACAGACTTTTTAAAATTAACATTACACATTAAGTGTTTAACACTTTCAGACTGAAAGCACAATATAGTGTAAAAAATTTAAAACCAAATAAATTGGTCCTAAATTGATAAAAGTTAGCATACCCTGCACAGATGTTTTTGGTAAACTATTGGTATTTTTATGAAACTTATCAAAAGAATAAAACTGTGTGACAGACTGGGACTCAAACTCAGCACCTGTGGTTTTGCACAGGCAAGTGCTCTATTGACTAAGCTACCCAAGCGTGACTCACAATCTGTTCTCACAGTTTTACATCTGCCAGTGCGGATCCAAATAACTTTCAAATCAGTATGAGTGTGTATAGAATGGAGTAAATCAGTACACCACACAAAAAAATGAAAACAGATATTTTATATATTATCAGACATTTTTGCTTGTACTGACAAGTTTACCTCCTCAACATGAGATCCTTTTTCACTTTCTGTCTTACAATTGATAATTGACTATGAAATTATATCACAGTGTGCAGTGTAGTGTAACTGGTAAAATTATAAAGATTTGTTTTATGTATTTCTTTTATCAGAACATGTAAGAAAACTGAAACAATGTTTTTTGTACTGTTCCATCATTATTGTCTTTTATGTTTCCACTACCAAGTGCTACACAAATCGTATTGTATTAAAGAAGTTAAAACATACAAAGAATTATTTCACACATACAGTGATAAGTTTTCATCTTTAAAGAAGAAAGAAGTTCTATCTTAGCTTGAGTTTTTGCAAAATGACAGTAAAACCAACTTAAGCATATTTAAATATTCATTTTCTAACTTCTTCTGCAAGTCACACTATGAAACACAGTTTCCCCTGCTCATCTATCAAGTTGCATAGCATACAGGAAACAGTTATCAAAGATAATCATGAAGATCAGCACAAGTTCCTAGCCAAACATTAAAAATAGTATGTTATAGAACAATAGACACCATTATTCATGCTGGGACTGAACTAGGGGTGTGCCACTGATGTACTTTCAAAAGAATATTGGTGCTACTGGACAGGACAGTAAGTCTTATACATGGGATGGATCATAGAGAATCATGTTGTGAAGAGTTTGTGTGGCACAGATACTTAACTATATATGCTACGGACATTTTTAAATTAGTTACATTCTTTATTAATTAACCAGTGGAAGTTATCGACAGCAGTGATGTAAATCACAACACCAGAAGAAAATATTGCAGTTCTGCAGAACAACAAAATTAAAAATGACAGTTTGAAATTTGTGCATCAACAGATCACTCATGTGATTTGGTTTAACAAACTACCAGATTGCTCTAAGTACTTGTAAGGGGAATGATTTTAACAACAACAAAAATAATAATGAAATGAAATAAAATCATTGGTGAAGACTCCATTACAGAACAGTTACTGAAAAAATTATCTATAGTTGCTTTCTGAGAATGTTTGGAAAAGAAGAAAGGATCACAGAAGAGTGGAAAATAGGATTAACCCATCTGCTACAAAAAATGTCAGTAACTGCAGAAGAGTGTCACTTTTGCCAGTAAAATACAAAATATGACTAAAAATTCTCCTTAATAGAGTTGAAGAAACTTTAAACAAAAGGGAAGATCTTGCACAGAACAGATTTTTAATTTAAAATCAATAATTTACTACAGAATGTTAACATATAGTAGTATCATTTATTGATTTCAAGAAATCATTTGACTCCAAAGACAAAGGAATGGTAGATAAAATCATTAGAGATTTGGTGTTAAAGCAAAACTAACAAACATAATCCATTAAGCTTCAACAAAAATGATATGGGAGAAGTATCACAATCATTTAAAACAAAAGCTTGTGTTAGACAAGGGGGTGACTTGTCACCTTCACAGTTCAACTGTATTTTAGAAAAAACTGTAAGGATCTGTGATTTGGAGATAAAAAAAAAACCAAATTTATGCAATAATTGTGGGAAGAACATCAAACACAATTAAGGTAAACTGCAGCTTTTGAAGATGATTATACTGTCAGTACATCTGAAAGAAGCAGTTACTCCAATAAATCTGTAAAGAAACAGCTGGTCTCAATCTTTAAACTAGAAAAAAAAAACCATGACAAATATAAAAACCACCAAAATACATAGAATAACAAATAGAGAACATGGAGTGAGTTAGTAAATTTAAATATTTTGCACGACCATACAACAAAATGGACTAGAAAAATTATGCAACAAACACAGGAGTTAATAAAATGGAAAAAGCATATGATTTGACCGAAAGTATCTACAGCAAGAAATGTATATGTGGAAAAACAAAACTCAGATCACTACACCACAGTGGTGTGACCAAAGTGTTCATATGCTTGACAATGAACTATAAGCTGAACAGAACAGGGGTACTTGAACGATGGATTATTACAAAAATAATTAGTGTAATAAAAACTACATATAGTTGGAAAATGAGAATTAATGAGGAGGAGATCTATGAATGTATAGAGAAAATGTCAAAAGTAATGGCAATGTGAGGATTAATTTTCTTTGGACATCTTTACTGAATGAATAAGAACAGGCTGACAGGACAAATATTCCTGTATTTCTGGAAAAATCAGTAGCACAGATTACAGAACTGAGAAAATATCTAGAAAGAAACATCAAAGAATTGGAAATAACAATACAAAATGTTTTTAAGATTAAAATACTAATTTTAGAAGGCTTTCAAATAGGAAGAAATGAGAAATTGAATACAATGTGGACAGAAAAAAGGAAAAGATAATGTTACTGCCATGCCTCGTACTCTCCCATAATTCTGCTTTCTATTCCCTCCATCACTATAGTACTCCAGTTTCTCCTGGCAATTAGATTTAGATCACCTTCCATGTACCATGTTACCCATTCCCTGCTCTTATACACTCTGTCTCTTTTCATCTTCTGCTCGTGACATTGGCATGTATACCTTACCTGTTGTTGGTATTGGTTTGCTCTTGATGTTGAAGACAATAGCACTATCAGTGAATTGTTTATAGAAACTCACTATTTGCCCTGCCACCCTGTTCATAAGGAATCCTGCTCCTGTTTTACCAATTTCTGTTGCTGTTGATATTACCCTTGTTTCTCTGACCAGAAATTCTTATCTTCTTTTCAATTTTTACTTAACTGACCCTACTGCATTTGTTAGACACTTAGCCTTGAATTATGATTTAGCTATCAGCTCATTTAATATTTCCATTTATTACTTTCAGTGGAAGACCTTGAACGCAATGATGGCTCTCCTCAGAAACCGTATTTCATGTCTAAGAAATTACTGTCTATTTTGGGGAAGAAAAATAAAAAGAATAAATAGAGTTAAGATGCACAAAATATTCTATAAAGTGAAATGTTACTGTTTTGTAAATATGGATTTTAACTGAATCAGTAATTATTAGTTTCATAAACTAATTTTTTACTGGTTAAAAGTGATGTATCTACCTGAAAATTCTGTAGACTAAAAAAATATATCTGTATTGACAAACAAATAAAGACTGCAAGATTTTTATGTAACATTTTTCCTATTGTAACAACCTAGTATTTAAATAAATAACACTTAAGTTCATAGTCATTGTTTTGTATACAATCAAAATCAATCCAATAAAATTATGACTAGAAGCTTTGAAGAATTACAACCAACCATAAGCTAAATTCCATTGTGCTACCATGATGTAGGTTGCTCACCTCTCAACAACCTTAACTGCATCCTGGATGGGAAATGTATTCAGCAGAACATTCTCACAGGTTTCAATGTGGTCTTTTGAAATTTGAGCCTTTACTTCAGCTGAAATGACCCCTCGTTAGCTGTGACTAGGCTGAATTGCCCCTGTTCCAGTCCTTCTACCTAAGACAATACCTAGGTGATGTAAGAGGTTAAAGCAAAATTACAGTCTATCACTGGAATCCCCTTCCACAAGGTGAAAGAAAATTGACCTTAGAGCCAGTCAAGCTAGGACACAAGGTCCCTGAGTTGAGATGACAGGGTGTTTTGACAAAATCTTTTTTATTTGTAAAACATGCAACTACATCAGCACTTGGCCACAATGATTAAGGAAAATACCATCCACCAACAGACAGCTTACAATACTCTTAGTGTTCAGTTAATCCTTTAAATTAAAATTTATGTTCAAAATTTAAAATGAAAAACAATTAAAATAGGCAATATAAAAAAAATTGAGCATCTTGCAGAATTACATTACTGCTTGATCTACGTTTTCAAGAACAACTTCAGAAAATTTAAAATTTAATATTGAATAGAGCAAGAACACTGAAATACAAATACAATCATAAACAGATAAGGCCAGCAAAATGTAACTATAAGAATTAAGCCTCTTGCAGAATTACATTAGGTTTTCCAGAATGATTTCTGAAAATTTAAAATTAAGTGTGAACAGAGCAAGCACACAAAAAGCTAAATGTCAAAGCTTAATTTTCAACCTTTGGCAACTATGGCTGAGCTCACATAGTATTCTTGACAAACAGTAACAGCGTAACTACTGGATTTACATTTGAAAGTAGCAGGGCAGTACCAGAAGACAATGATTTAAGTTACAAGTTAATATAACAAAATTTTCAACATGCACTACTTATTAGTGACCTAGCCACACTAAATATTTGTTATTTGCTGAGCAGTTAAGTGGTCACCTTAGGCAAACAGCTATTGAAATAATGGGGTTACAAGAACACTGGCCCCACTACTTAATAACAAGCTACAATGGTGTGCGAGATGAGCAACACTCAACATTCAGTAGAATGCTAAATCACATTAAACCATTAAACACAATACAGTTGCCGAATGCTGTCATTCTTACAGTGCTAGCAGACAATTGTTTGCCTGCCTAGTTAATGGATATGAACAGCACTGGTTCCACTCACACCACTCTGCCAGGAAGCAATTTAGTTCTCGTCATATTTTTATTTTTATAGGTCCTCGGAAGTAAAGCACAGATGAGAACCCCTTTCAAGTTGCCCATAAAGCTGCCAAACCCAGGCACACAAAGGAACAGTTGGCTGCACAGTTTGCTTCTGCCATACTGCCCATTCTTGCCAAAACTGTCTTCATGCCAACAGCTTCATGCTCATTCACACAGTCACCACTTTGCGGCCAGTGCAGTGCGCACACCCCCTGGCTCAGAAAAGATAAATCGATGCATGCAAAATTGACAGGAAGGTCAAAGCACATGCACCAACCTCCCCCTGCCCCCCTGAAACCAGAAACAACCCCGAATGGGAAGAGCTCTCAACTTACTTGTCTCCTCCACCAGCTATTTGACTGGACCCAGAATTTTAACCACAGTATATGGTTCCCCCGCATGCCTCGACATTATCTTATCAGTTACCCCCTTCTCCTTCTTACTCTGATTCCAGACATTATGCACAAAAACACGGTCCCCCACGACAATACATGCCACATGCCGGTGTGTGCTTGTTTTTGATGGGCTGGAAAGCTATTCTTTCTTTCGACCTCCTACTTGGTCTTAAGACCACCAAGGTTAACGCACTCTGGTAGAACATCATTACTGAACCGCAGATTACTTAGGGGAGAGTTTACCTAGTATGGAAGCAGTAATTCAATTGGGGTTCTCGTATAGGACTCATGGCAGGCTGTGTTGAATGCCTGGCTAAGCCAAGCCACAGATTTTTCCCACTTCATCTGTGAGCTAGAATGATAAATAATCAGAGCAGCTTTCAAACTCCTATTGATCCACTCAGCAAATGAAGGCCAAGGATAATAAGGTGGCCCAAAGCTGGAAAGCATGAGAGACAGATGTGGGACAGCATTAGCCGCCATCACACCTTGGTTAGGTAACAATCACCCGAACATGGTAAACGCGTCCACAGTCATGAAAAAATGATGATTCCCATCCTTGGTACACAGGAGAGGGCCCAAGAAATCAACAAAAATTTTATCAAGTGGCCTGGATTCTCATGTGGATTGCAAGCTGTCATACTATGGACCAGTCTCCAGTTCCCCATCTTAAAATCCCAGCAGCTCTGCTCCATGGGCTGGACATTCCTCCCTAATGCTTCCACAAACTTCACTCATTTCGATGTCCCTCTCCTGCTCTTCCTCTAATTACTAAATAGTTGCAGAACCTCAGTGAGATTGGCTCCAACTACCAGGAGCTGAAGTGCTTCAGAAGTGCCTGCAGATCCTGTAGCTTTGCATTCCTCAGTTGGCTCCATTTCTTGCCCCTGCAAAAACATCTTGTTTAGAGGATTGGCCACCTGATTCTCACCTCTGAGGATGTGTACAACATCAAATTGGGATGCTTATTGCCCAATGCACTAGCTGCCTGATCTTGCATGGATGTGTCAAAACCCAGCTTAAAGCATGATTACCGATTACAAGTCTAATTCTCTGATGTTCAAAATAAAAACTGAAATAGTTCAAGTGTGAAGAGAACTGTTGTTGACAGAAAGTTCTCACTCGGTTTTACCATCAACTGTGCCTCATTTAACCTAGTCAAGACCTACTCAATGTGCCTTAAATGTCTATCAAAACTAACACTGTACATCACAAATTCATCCAACTAATGGCATACACATTTGAACTTCAAATCTCCAAACACACTATCTAACAAGTGCAAGAGAACCACTGACCCAGTGACTAACCCAAAAGGCACCTGGTTGAATTCATTGAGATTATAATCCATACAGAAGGTGATGAATGGTTTGGATTCCTTGGCTAGTGGCATCTGATGGTATTCCTGCTTAATTTCCAAAACAATGAAAATTCGTGCCCCCCACAAACCATTTAAAACAGTTGTGTAAGTCCAGTAGTGGTAACAATTCATGAACCACAATCTGGTTAAGATGCTGATAATCCACTACTGCACAGTACCCACCCTTATTGGCCTTAGGGACCAAAAATATGGGCAAGGCATTCAGAGACACTGACTGCCTAGTGACATCATCTTCTAAGAGCTGATCTACAATTTTATGCAACTCATGCAAAAGCTGGTATGGAGTCTGCCAGACAGGTTTCTGGTCAGTTACTTTAATCTTACACTCTATTTTATTGGTCATACCCAGTCTATGAGGCAGTACCTCAGAAATTGCTGTAACAATTTCAACTGCCAGGAAATATCCCACCCCAAACTCAGCTGTCTCTTCCTGAACATTACAAACACTATTAGATGCAAAATGCTTACAGAACTTAAAACGTTGCCTCAGGGCAGAACTTAAAGAACGGATCTCCATTCCCGTAGTCTAACACACACTATGTACAGACTAGGAAATCATTAACCTAACCATCAAGCCTTTCGTCACCCACTATTTAACAGCCAACATAAACTTCCTGACCCTGAGACTGAGTTGGATTTACCCAGTGATCTCAAAAGTGTCCCCAGAGGTGGTACAATACCCCACACTCCCTGGTTGTAATGGGGTCAACCCTGACAGATGCTTATGAGCCTCACACCAGTCAAAATCAATTAAAGAAACACTGCTTTTGAAATATAGCACAGCACACACTGGCTCCTTACCTACAATGGCACATACTGAGGGCAAGTGCTCTCCACTGACAGCACAAACCTTATAGCATTCACGTGGTGAGTGGGGCCTTATGGTCCCTCACTGCAATGCCTGGCATATGAATTCACATCCCATTCTCACAGTACTTGAAACTGTCTTACTAAGTGTTCAGTACTACCACACCTGAAACAATACTGCAGATTCACTACACGCCCCTTACGCTCAGTGTCAAGTTGCCACAATGAGTTGTGGTGCTAGCTAAATCCAGATGTCACCCCACATTGTTCATCACAATATTTAATGTTCTCAGTGTGAACAACCATTTTATCCAGATTGGAAAATGATATTGATTTCTTACCAAAGACAATCCACAAACGATCAGATGGACACACCCCTTCCAAAATATAATGGATGGCATCAGTTTCAGAGGTCTCAAGAGACAGGGCAATCCAGGCTACTTGCACCTTCTTGGCACACTCTACCAATGCTTCATCAACGACTTGCACCCTATGAAATAGCTAACAACCAAATCCTTTCTCCAATATGAAGCAAGACACTGCTCCAGAACTATCTTGCAAAGAAGCAGTAAACCCCCTTCTACATCTAGTACTTTGGCTATCAAATGGCTTAAATGCCCCTGTGTTAGTGGTTAAATTGCAAGACAAATCACTGTGCCAGAAACTTGAAAGATGGCCAGCAGCTCTTCCAATTTAACAGTGATCCACAATAATCTTGTTATACTATACATATCATCAACTGAAAGGTCCCTGACCCTCTGAATGATTGGCAAAAGTGGGTTGGAAAGCTTCAAGAACTGACTAGAATAATCTACCCACCATCCAGTAATTTCCCCAGTATTATGCCTTTGGTCTTCCTCCACCATGCTACCAACCTGCCAACTTCAGGAAGATAAGCAGCCTCTGTACGAAATTAATCTCCTCTTGCAATGCCCGTATAGAGGATGCATTTTTACAGTCGGGAACAGAGGTCATTCACTCTGTTTATTACATGGTCCATCAGGGCATGCAGCCTCAACCTCTGTGCATTAGTAAGCATAATACCTTCCAAAAAATCTACCCCCTCACACACTACATCCAACACAGTGAAGCATGGGGCACAAGAGGTACTCACCTCATTAGTGGATTGGGCTGTGACATCAGTGGGCTTTTCTAATGTTCCCCACAAGCATAGACACAGCTTGGCAGCACTGCCTTGGTTTGGCTTCCCACACACACACACAATTAAATTGAAGCTGTTCCTTCCTCAGATAATTTATTCTGAGAACACTTCCAACTCCCATGATAGAGAATGCTACAAGCACAAGAGATTTTTACAATCAGAGCTAAATAGAAGTCAATCACAACTAAACAATTTGACAATTAAGCACTGGCTTAATTAAACTCTGTCCAAATGCCAATGCATGTGTCAAAAATAAATAAATAAATACAAATTAAAAAACTACACTCTACTACCATTTGGAATCCCATTCTGCAAGCAAATTAGCCTTAGAGTCAATCAATCTAGGAAACAAGGTCCCTGAACTGGAAGCAGTAGGATGATTTGACAAAATCTTTGTTATTTGTAACACATGCAATTACATTACCACTTGGCCACAATGGTTAAGGAAAATACGTTCCACCAACAAATGGTGCTAGGATTAAAACACTCTTAGTGTTCAGCTAATTCCTTAAATTAATATTTAGAATTTACATTCCAAATTTAAAATTAAAAAAATTGAAACAGGCAATATAAAAAAGATTCCGCTGCAGAATTAAATTACTGCTTGACTCAGGTTTTCAAGATAGACTTCAGGAAATCTAAAATTGAATATTAAACACAGCAAGCACACTAAAACACAAGTAAAAGCACAAACAGAATGAGGCCAGCAAAATGCAACTACAAGAATTAAGCCTCTTGCAGAATTAAATTACTTCTTCATTCAGGGTTTCAGGAATTCCCAGTATTCTTGCAAAGAACAACAGGGTAACTACTGGATTTACATTTGAAACCAGCACACCCATAGCCATAGACAGATATTTAAGGTACACATTAATATACTAAAATTTTCAACAGACACTTCTTATTAGCAACCTAACCACATTAAATACTCATTATTTGCCAAGAAGCTAAGTGACCCTCTTAGACAGACAGCTATTGAAATAAGGAGGTTAAAAGAACACTTGCTCCACTACTTAACAACAAGACAGGTTTGTTTTCACAATTGGCAACACTCAAGATTAAGATGAATGCTAAATTGCATTAAACAGTCAAACACAATACAGTTACTGAATGCTGTCATTCTTGCAGTGCTAGCAGATAAATGTTTGCCTGTCTAGTCCCCAGATACAAACGACACTGATCCCGCACATATCCCTTCACTGGAAAGCAATTTAGTCCTTGTCTTATTTTACTTTTTAAAGGTCCTTGGAAGCAAAGCACAGATGCAAACCCCATTTCAGGTTGCACATCAAGCCGCCAAACCCTGCCATGCAAACAAACAGCTGGCTGCACAGCTCACTTCCACCCTGCTGCCCGTCCTTGCCACAACTGAGTGTCTCCATGCCGATGACTTCATGCTCATTCACATAGTCATCAACCTCCTCCATGCCACCACCTCCCAACTTCTGCCATTGCTCTCCTTAACATCCACAACAAAATGATGCAGCTGCTGCAATGTGCATGCCCCCCTGGCTTGAGACAAGAAAAATCGATGCATGCAGAATTAACCAGAAACTCATTGGGCACGCATCAGTCACATAGATGGATATTGTAAGTGGTAAAAATAAATCAAATTCTAAGTGAGCAACATGTAACCTATTGAACTGAAATGTGAAAGGATCTTTGTTTATACCAATAATAAATGAAAGACCAGTTTCACTTACTTTCAACATTTAGAAATTTTATGTGAAGTTTCAGATTGTATGATAAACCCCAACACTCTAAATATTAAATCTGCACTGATGCAATTACTGTTTATGTTTTTGGATAATGTATCTTTTCTTGGTAGTCTTGAGAGAGTTGTTTCAAATGGCAGGTACCACAAAAAATTCAAATCCTTCCAGGCGCTGAGTGACAATAGCAGAGACGACAATGAACATTTGCCACTACAGTGAGAACTTTCTGTCAACAATAGTGTACCACAATAAGGTGATCGATAACAGCTGAATACTGAAACATGCATCCTGGCACATATCTGACTGCTCTGCTCAACCATATAGTGAAGTCAAACAACTGAAACTCCATGATGGATTGTAATAGTATTATGAAAAGGATAATTGCTTCTCACCATATAGTGGGGATGCTGAGTCGCAGATAGGTACATCAAAAAGACTGTCACAAAATGAACTTTTAGCCAATAAGGCCCTTGTCAAAAACAGACAAGACTCACTCACACACTCATGCAAATGCAACTCACACACAAATGACCACAGTCTTTGGCAGGTGAGGCCAGACTGGCTTCATAATATTGATATGGTGATGTCAGGTACTTTGCAATCAGAAGTGGTGAGAATTTGAATGACTCTCTCATATTGCTTCTACTTAAGTACTCACATCTTCTACACATATATAAACTACCATCTCACACCACAGTTTCTGCCTGTATGTTCAGGATAACCTCAGGAACTACTGTAGGGATTTGGATACGATTTTCACTAACAGACAGACTGATGCATGAAGAAGGTTTGTGTGTATAATTTATAAACATTTCATGCAAATTGGTAGAACTATGTTGAATTAAATTCTCCTGCTACCATCTAGTGGTGGATGACAAGATTGCTTGGAATTGCCTAAGGCTGCCCGACTGCAGTGGTAGACCAGCACAAGCTACTGCTAATTGTGGGACAGTGTGAGCTAGTACTGAGAGTGAACTGCTGCAACTGGAAGGCCTGCATAAGCTGCTGCTGAATTCCTAAATATTAAGCTCCTAAGAACAGAACTTTTGTCGTAAAGTTAATGTTTAGGGGGTATGACGGGAACTAAGAGCAAAGGTCATGGAAAAAATATAGCTCTCACCAGACTGGCACTGCAATTGGGCAGACTTGGCAGCACACAGTAGCTTGCAGCTCCCATTGTGGCCATGAGGTGTCACTCAAAATGTCAATTAAAAAGGGAACAGAAAGCACTCATGCCTCCTGAAAAGTTCCCAGGCATGCATTGCTTAAACCATTTAAATTATATGAAATTCATAGTATTCAATTACCTGAAATTGTTCTCTCAGTTTTAATCATAACTCTAAGCAGTGGTTCATAAACAAAATTCCCACAAGACCAGACAAGTCATCCTGTTGTAGATACTCAGTGCTGCCAGTCTGAAGCTGGGGCAGATCGCTAGTATGTTATAAAAAGAGATCAATAAATCTTTCTTTAAAAGAAGCTTTTATGTGAATTAATTGATATTTAGTTTGTACCTGATGAATTTGTGGAATATATTTGATAAAAAGTGGATGAATGCCACATATTAAAAAATCAATAACTCGTAAATGCAATACGACATAACGATAACCCACATGTCAAGTTTAAGATACCTGAAAAAGGATTTAGCTGATGTATTCACTTTCATTGGCATCATATTATTTGACCCATAGTGACTGAAATTACACACATCATTTTGTCACTGATACCAACGGTCTTCTGGACCTTGCTCACCTCTCTCTCTGCCCACATCTGTCTACTTATAAATAGTCAATGTTATCATTTATGTAGGTGTCCATTTAATTTTTTGTGATATGTGTGTGTGTGAGAGAGAATGAGAGAGAGAGAGAGAGATTAATAGGATATGTTTTCCACTACATTATCTCAAAAGCAGCAGTATATTTTAATTATAAGAACTCACCTATTCTTGCAATTAGTTGATTTCCCATCTCTATCCTATCCTTTGGTTCTGTGTTTGCCCACACATTTTTTTTCTTCTTTTGTAATTGGATGATGATATGAAAAGCATGCAGTTTCATTTTTTAGCCACTAATAATTGTGTCCATAATGGCTTAATGTACCATTGCACATCCTTTTTTATATACACTAACAGCTTTAAGGATGGTTACTATCTTAATTTAGTATTAAATTTATGTGACAGCCATAGATTGATTTTCACTTCCTACATTGAGAGTGGCCATTGAACTTTTACGTCTTATGAAGATCAAACTAAGTTTCAAAATTACAAAGTAGTCTGTAACAAGCAACAGAATGCTACTCCACATTTATTTTAATTATATTGCTCCAGGACACTACTCAGTTTTGATATCTTCTCAAAATAGCAGTTTTGGTCAGTAAATGAGAGGGAATGATGTAATATGATCAGAGCTAGCAGGGCAGCCAAATGGAGCAGCAAAACTGCTGCATTCTGACACAGCAGTCTAATGACAGATCAATACTGCCCCTTCCTAATGCAGGGAGACACATTCCATGTCAAAGGCAGTTGAATCTACACCCATGCACTTTTAGTATAAGACTCGAACGCCTATAAATACCTTCAGCCTAGACATTAGCTGACGCAATGTGAAAACTAAGATATTGCCAAGTGCCCCTTGGTATGACAACATGCACAGTAAACAAAAAGTAAGAAAGACTCAAGGATCAGTAGGGACAGGGAAAGAATCTCCCCTACTCCACCGAATTATACCCCTGTGGCAGGGGCAAACAGTGCCTCACAGTCACGCCTTTGCCCCAGAAATACTGCAAGTGCTGCCTCTCAAGTTATCAAAGACTTATGGCAATCAAACTATAAAACAAAAAAATCTCCACCCCCCCCCCTCCCGCCCCCGCCCCCACCCCCGCCCCCAGATACCACTCACCCTCAATCACCCTCAATTGGCTGGACACCATCAGCAGTACCTCAAAAAGAAAATCAGTATTACAAATTTTGGGATGAAATCAGGTGAAAAAGTGTTCTTAGATGCCAAATAAGGATAGCAGGAGGGGCAAAAAATAAAAAAAATACTTTAGAAACTTTAAGTACCCTGAGTGCCCAAAAACAAAGGAAACCACATGGAAGACATCAAAGCAGACCTCCATGAGTTTCATAAAGAAATCCCCCTTGGCATGATGGACGTCCACTCAAGAAACTGCAAGAGCAGGGCATGGATGTCACCAGACCTGACGCGTTAGGTTCAGGAGGCATACCCTCACACAAAATTTTAGGGTTATCACATATTTCAGAACACTGTAGACATAATTTTATCCATAATTTATTGAGTAGGACCAGGTGAAGCGAATGGGAGAGACGGTGTTGATCTTCTGGAGAAATGTGGATAGGATGTGCTCAACCTCAATCCAAATGTCATCAGTGAATCTGAACAAGGTGGCTGGTTTGGGATTCTGGCTGTTTAGGAAGAATTCCTCTAGATGGTCCATGAATAGGTTGGCATAGAATGGTGCCATGCAGATCCCCATAGCCATACCCTGGATTTATTTGTAGGTAATGGTTTCACAGGAGAAGTAATTATGGGTGAGGATGTTTGTCATGGCGACTAGAAAGGAGGTGTTTGGTTTGGAATCCATCATGCATTGGGAAGGGTAGTGTTCAATAGTGTTGAGGCCATGAGCACTATGGATGTTAGTGTAAAGGGAGATGGCATTAATACTGAAGAGCAGGACACCGTGTGTTAAAGGAACAGGAACTGTGGAGATTCGGTGGAGGAAATGGTTTGTAGCTTTTATATAGAAGGGTAGGTTATGGGTAATAGGCTGAAGGTCTTGTTCTATGAGGCAGAGATTCTCTCAGCAGAGGAACAGCAACCGGCCACAATGGGGCATTCTGGGTGGTTGGGTTTATGGGCTTTATGAAGCATCTAGAAAGTATGAGTTTGGAGAATAGTAGGAGTGAGGAGAGAGAAGGGCTCCAGGGAAAGGTACTGGGATGAGCCTGAGGACTTGAGGAGAGACTGGAGATCCTGCTGGATTTCTGGAAAGGGATCACTGTGGCAGGGTTTGTGCATGGATGAACCTGACAGCTGGCAGAATCCTTCAGCCGGGTAATTCTTGTGGTTCAAAACAGCAATGGTGGAGCCATTGACAGCAGGTAGCATTGTAAAGTTGGGATCAGTTTTTAGATGGTGAATTGCAGATCTTTCTGCTGATGTAAGGTTAGCTTGCATGTTGAGGGATTTGGGAAATGATGGTGGTTGTTCCTTTCTGCAACTCAGAATCTCCGCTATATGGTGAGTAACAACTATCCTTTTCATTATATTGTTTCATTCCATCCTGGATTTTCCTTTGTTTGATAAAGCCAATGGAGTGGCATCTTTTAAACTGCCAGGGAAGTGAAGCAATCATGAGAAAGAAGTAGGCAATCTGGATGATTTCTCCAAGAATCTTTTACGCTGAACAATATTTGATAGATGTTTGAGAGGCGAATACCCAACTGCAGACAGTTTAGTTTTGCAAATGAAAGAGAACTTGGATTTTAATGGCAGTTGGTGGACACTGCTACAAATATAAAAGGACATAGGCTTTTGATGGTGTAAGACAAACAATGGGAGAAAATTCCTTACGGAGAGAAATGATATTGTGGCTGCAAGGACTGTATTTTTAAGAAGAATGGAGGAGATTTGAATGAGTGAGACACCTCAAATTTGTTATATCAACAAAACGTATATCAACCAGAATGACGCAAAGTCAGTGTGCTGAAAAATGAGTTTGTTGGTCTAAAGTTCCAGTAGGTAAAGATAGTGGGCTTAGTGTCATACATGCAGGAGCAGTGGGCACAGGGTTTATACGTGAGAGTAAATCAATATTTAATGCTTGAATGTTGCAGAGCTCTGAGGATTACCACAGTGAGAAGACATACAGTGTATTTAAATAATGGTTTATACAACAGTTATTGCCATACCTCCGCCCAAACTTAGTCATTGTGATGGAAAATGGCAGTGTCTACTCAGTGCAACTCAACAAAGTTCCTACTACCCATTCTAGAAAATCTGATACTATTGCTTGGTTATCAAGTAGTAGCCCTCACAATCCATCTTGAGCCAGAGTGGAATTGATGCTACTTGTCAACACAAATAAGCCACCTTACCGTACCTATGAGATAGATGAGATTGCTAAACAACATGGGCACCAAATAATTGTACTGGCACCATACCACTGCCATTACAATCCCATTGAGATCATACAGGCACAGCTGAAAGCTGACATCACAGAAGAATACTAAGCTTTTAAAATTGCAGATGCTGAGAGTCTTATGCATGTAGAAATCAAGAGCATCACAATTAATGCATGAATGGACTGTGTAAGGCATGCAGAAAAATTACAGGCTTAGGACTATCAACAAGTAATTAGTAGGGCCTCTATTATGGAGCCTTTCATAACAAACCTCAGGCAGCGAAGACAATGGCACCAATTTACTGGTTTGAAGTTGGTAAGTACTACATGCATTTTTGCCTTGTCTGTGTAGCGTTGAATTTGTGGTTGCATTAACTGTTATTAACAGCTGTGTATCCATCTTCAAAATAATGATTATGCAATTTTATATTTCATTTATGTAGAGGCAAATAGTGACCATGAGCAGCTATTGTAAGTGAACACTGAAATAATTTCTCACTTTTAACAAAAATCAGTCTTTTTTTATCTTGTTGTGATTTGAAAAACTGGGCAAGTACAAGACTATTTACACAAGTATAAGATAAACAGTTTGCATTATTTCAAAATAAATTATGTTAATGTCACTGTAGAGTACATAATGCATTGTCTATATTTTTACTCGGATATATTTCAATGTTATTACACACCCATGAATAGGGCTTTTCTTGCGTAGCTCCACAAATGTTCTTCACATGACTACATGTCTTACTGGTCTAGATATACTCTGCTAAAATGTGTCATTTGTGTAGAGTCATATTGCAATTTAAATGCATTCTCATTGCAGTCATGTTCACTTGAGTACAATTTTTCACTTCCTCAGTTAAAATCATTTCAGAGCAAGTCTGGTTTGTTGCTATATGCAGTCATTCTGAAGTGGTGGCAGACAATTGCACTCTCTACAATATCATGAAAAATTTAATGATGCCCTGTCAAATATTTCCAGTTGGTCTCTACAGCAAGTTGAAGAGAGTTCACTTAGGAAGGCTCACCACAGATGCTGTTTCACCTCAATAAAAAGAATTGTGTCTAAGGACAAGAAATGCATTATTTCTGTGGTCATATAGACTGTATCAAAATCAGTAGATCAAAAACAGATTGGAATCCATGAAAACAGAGACAGAAACTGTATGGCTTAAATTTGAAATTAAAGTACAAATAGAATATTTATTAGGTGCACAATGTATCCATTGTGATGGTGAAACCCTTATGAATAACAATATTGCTAGGGGTGTGCCCACTTAGCAACCCATTCAGCTGACTGCACTCTACTATAATAAAAGTGACTCATAGAATCACAAAAGGATTCAACAGAGATCACTGCACACTTATGGTACTCGTAGACACAGAACACACTTTTTGACAAGTTATGGCACCATGGACTAATCTACAAGCTGATTCAAATGGGCCACCCAACCAAAATCGTACAGGTAATACAGGCCCACATAACCAAAGCAAAACACATGGTATATGTCACCAGTGAGTACTGCAAAGGGGCATCCTGCCCTGTGTGGTGTAACAAGTTGTCCCACCTCATTCTCACAGTCAGATGAAAGACATTCAAGTAAAAATGGCATCTAGAGAATCTCCAGTGTATGCACTTTGTGTTGACATATATGCATACATAATGAAAGAAACATGGGCACAGAACATCATCTAAGCATGACGGCAATCGATCATTTTTACCCTCTGTGAAAGGGTGATATATGCTTTGGCATTGTGATTTGATGGTGTTTTGGAAGGCAGAGAGAGAGAGAGAGAGATGGGGGAAGGGGGGGAGGGAGAGGTGCTGCCCACAATGTCTGTGCCCAGAAACAAGTGAGGATGGCAGAAGAGAATCATTCTGTGAATTGTGGGATTCACTTCAAAAATGTTGTTCTAGTGAATATCAGATCTGTTCACCCAATGTAGATGAATGTTATATAAGAGGAACAAAATACAGAAGAGTTTTTAACAGGCAGTTATGTCATTTCATAGCCTGAAGAGTATGGAGCTCTCTTACAGTCCTCAACCTTCTGCAGACAGTGAAGCAGTTCCATGGTATAAGTAGTGGCATTGCATAGCAGGTCCACTGCATCAAGTAACTACGAGAAGATGACTGTAAAAATTACATAAGATGAAAGTGCTTACGAACATATCAGGGTGACAGATCATTACAAGCCATAACCAGAGCCCATAACACTTGAATTAAAAGTACAAGAGAAAGTTGAATTAAATAGTGATACAACTAATTCCTTGGGTTACACTACAGAACATCAGAAGGAAATTCAGAAGTTGTGGGAAGCATTAGAAAATACCCAGAAAGAAGTTAATAAGAAAAAGACTTTCAATAGTTCTGGGTTACAAAGTAATGTATTAGAGGAGCTTCAGCTTCAAAGTAATACCAGTATGGATTTATCCAAATATTTGTTAAAGTTTAAATCTGGCATGGAAGTGACTCTGCCTATTTTCAGCAAGCATTTTCTAGATAATACCTAAGAAGTAGGAAGATCAAAAGAAAACTAACTTTGCCCTTAGTTAATTGGTAGGGGATGCAGCAGAATGAGGAATAGCTCATTCGGAAGATTTTAAATCTTGGGATGATTTTCAAGAGGAATTTAAAAAAATATATTGGTCCTCTAGTACACAAGAGAAACTTACTTTAGAATTATTAGACCCAAAACACTGTAGTAGTTCTTGGGGTAGCTGTAATAAATACAATGAATGGCATTTAACATGATATAAATATTTAGATAAACCAATAAAGGAAGCACACCTTGCGAAGGTAATAGTATGCAGGTTACTGTATTATAAAAGAAAGGTAATTTGGTGTAGACAGTAGTCTACTGTTAGTGATTCATTGACATGCATTGAATGGCTTGGCACATTAAATAAAGAACATAATGATGACGTCTAGGGAAAAAACTGGGGCAGTAGTTATGTGGAAGATAAACATTTTACCACCAATTTTGCAAGAATGAAGGAAACTAATTTACATTGTGAGAGCCACAGAAGCAATAGTCAAAGCCATTTGTGAGAGCGGAGAAGGAATAACGCACAGTCCAAGTGTTAGTACAAAACATAGGCTAACTAAGAATGAAACGGGTAATGGAATATCTATGAATACATCTATGGCCAAAAACACGGAACATCCTGGTATGAGTGACATGATCCAGGATGTAACAATACAATCATAGGCTTATATATAGAAAAGTCTATAGCCTTTAGGAATAAAACACCTATGTGAGAGTAGTTACTAGATGAAAATGAGAAAACCCAACCAAACCTCATACTTGTGGAATTATATGGAAAGAAAATAGATATTTTTATAGACTCAGGCAGTGAGATTTCCATATTTGACATGAGTTTTTACAAACAATGAGAAATAAAGATCTGTGTCCTATACTGCCTGTTACGGGTGTATATATTGTAAAAATTACTGGAAGAAAAGGTAAGTTAATTAAACACGAAACCATGTATCTATTAGCATAGGAAATTTTCAATTTATGCACACTTTATCTATAGTACTGAATGCTAATTTACAATTCCCATTTGTGTTGACTGGTTATTTATAGGGTGACTTTATATTTTGAAGCAGCTTTATTGTTCTGGAAGACCGATATTTGTCGGATAGTAGTACCCTTTAAGGTGAATCCAGCAGTGGGTAAACAAGACATATTGGTCAACAATATCTGTTTAATTGCAAATGTGAGACTGGTGGGCCAGGAAGAACGTACAAGTAGTATAGAAATTGATAACAACCACATATATAGTAAAGCTTATGAACCTGTCCACATAGGGGAGCAGCAGAAAAAAGAATTATACAGTATCCTAAGGAAATTTACATCAGTATTCTCATATAGACTGGGAGTAATATGTGATTACGCTTGTCAATTTAAAATATAGGGTGCGAGTCCTTCATTTTGTAAACCTTATCCTGTATTTTTAAGTTTATGACCAGTGGTATGAGAAGAAATAAATAAAATGACAGAAAATCAAGTCACTGAACACAGCATAAGTGTTTACAACAATCCATTGCTAGTTGTTAAAAAAGCCACAGGCGGAGTGTGCCTGTTCCTAGACATACATACTCTCAATAAGCATACAGAGACAAAAAAAAAAGACCCATGTGCATCATTGAACTGTTTCCTATGTTTGAAAAAGTCAGATATTTCATTTTAGTGGATTTGACAGTTGGATACTGCCAAGTAATATTACATGAAAATCCGAAATAATTATGCAGCTTCCTTTTTTGATGGAGTCATATCAATTCAAAATGCTACCTTTTAGCCTACATATTTCAGATTCAGTATTTGTCTGAGCCTTAGATGAAGCTTTATCTAAAGACTTATAGCAGGACTGAACTATTTACAAAGATGACATTAGTGTCTGAAATATGGGAAGAGCATTGTATCTTATTAACAAAAACTGCACAGAAGTTTTCTGAGAAAGGTAATACTATTAAGTTATCAAAGTCTCATTTTGGCAGGGAAGAACAAAAGTTGTTAGGGCATCTGCTTAGCATAAATGGCACAAACCAGATGCATAAAGATTAAGATCCATAAAAGACTGTCCAGAGCCTCAGAACCTAAAACAATTGCACTCTTTCCTAAGAAATCTCAGATTTTTGATAAATCAATGTGTATGGAAACAAATATTCGAAACATCAATCATTGCCCAGGTAAGTCTATTTACTTTTGACCACTTTGAAGAATACTTCATCCCTGTGAGTAATAGTCACTGTACAGCTTACACTTTATCCTTCAGGCTGAGACTGTTTACATAGATTAGCTCTGTGATGTGGGTGTCCCTCTCCTCACTCCTCTGCATAAAGAAAGTGTACAGATCATCCTTCCATGGATTTACCAGGCCAAGGATTAGACCATACCCCCTATGGGTCCATCTATCCTTCCTCTCTCCATACAAAATCTGGGTTCACAGTCTTAAAAATTTGAAACCATATGTGTAGCTAATGACTCTTATTTCTATAACTTCCAACATCCAACATTAATGTTTCTCTCTAGCCTAGTGACTTTTAGCCAGCTAATTAAAATCTAAGTTTCCTGCCTCCTTCCTTTATATTCTTTTTTATGCTTTTCACAATGCTATAACTCATATACACTCCTGGAAATTGAAATAAGAACACCGTGAATTCATTGTCCCAGGAAGGGGAAACTTTATTGACACATTCCTGGGGTCAGATACGTCACATGATCACACTGACAGAACCACAGGCACATAGACACAGGCAACAGAGCATGCACAATGTCGGCACTAGTACAGTGTATATCCACCTTTCGCAGCAATGCAGGCTGCTATTCTCCCATGGAGACGATTGTAGAGATGCTGGATGTAGTCCTGTGGAACGGCTTGCCATGCCATTTCCACCTGGCGCCTCAGTTGGACCAGCGTTCGTGCTGGACGTGCAGACCGCGTGAGACGACGCTTCATCCAGTCCCAAACATGCTCAATGGGGGACAGATCCGGAGATCTTGCTGGCCAGGGTAGTTGACTTACATCTTCTAGAGCACGTTGGGTGGCACGGGATACATGCGGACGTGCATTGTCCTGTTGGAACAGCAAGTTCCCTTGCCAGTCTAGGAATGGTAGAACGATGGGTTCGATGACGGTTTGGATGTACCGTGCACTATTCAGTGTCCCCTCGACGATCACCAGTGGTGTGCGGCCAGTGTAGGAGATCGCTCCCCACACCATGATGCCGGGTGTTGGCCCTGTGTGCCTCGGTCGTATGCAGTCCTGATTGTGGTGCTCACCTGCACGGCGCCAAACACGCATACGACCATCATTGGCACCAAGGCAGAAGCGACTCTCATCGCTGAAGACGACACGTCTCCATTCGTCCCTCCATTCACGCCTGTCGCGACACCACTGGAGGCGGGCTGCACGATGTTGGGGCGTGAGCGGAAGACGGCCTAACGGTGTGCGGGACCGTAGCCCAGCTTCATGGAGATGGTTGCGAATGGTCCTCGCCGATACCCCAGGAGCAACAGTGTCCCTAATTTGCTGGGAAGTGGCGGTGCGGTCCCCTACGGCACTGCGTAGGATCCTACGGTCTTGGCGTGCATCCGTGCGTCGCTGCGGTTGGGTCCCAGGTCGACGGGCACGTGCACCTTCCGCCGACCACTGGCGACAACATCGATGTACTGTGGAGACCTCACGCCCCACGTGTTGAGCAATTCGGCGGTACGTCCACCCGGCCTCCCGCATGCCCACTATACGCCCTCGCTCAAAGTTCGTCAACTGCACATACAGTTCACGTCCACGCTGTCGCGGCATGCTACCAGTGTTAAAGACTGCGATGGAGCTCCGTATGCCACCGCAAACTGGCTGACACTGACGGTGGCGGTGCACAAATGCTGCGCAGCTAGCGCCATTCGACGGCCAACACCGCGGTTCCTGGTGTGTCCGCTGTGCCGTGCGTGTGATCATTGCTTGTACAGCCCTCTCGCAGTGTCCGGAGCAAGTATGGTGGGTCTGACACACCGGTGTCAATGTGTTCTTTTTTCCATTTCCAGGAGTGTATATGAGGTCTGTTCGAAAAATTCTGGAACATTTGTAATTTCGCGACAATGGCGTGTTGCAGCAAAATTTGGTTGGCATCCCTGTGCACAACTGTATTTAATGTGTTGCTGTGAGAAGTTTCATTGTTGTATGTCTGTTATTTATTGTTCAATGCCGTATTGAGTTAGAACATTGTGTTGCACAGTTTGCAAATTTCGAGATGGCAGAGTTAGAGGAGCAATGAGTCTGCATTAAGTTTACATGAAACTCAAGAAAACCTGCACAGAGGCACACCAAATCATGAAGAAAGCCTATGATGATGAGTGCTTAAGCTGTACTCGGGGTTACAAATTGTTTACATGGTTTAAAAATGGCCAGACGGAAGTTAAACATGACCCTCATTCAGGATGCCCTTCAACGTCAACAGATGGTGTTCATGTCAGGAACGTCAACAAAATTGTGCATGCCAATTGAAGACTGACTGTCAGAGGGGTTGCAGAAGAATGTAAAATTTTACCATGTCATCAAATCCTGATACAGTTTTAACGAAGCAGGGTTACCCACTGCTATCCTGTTTTGGTTTTACACTCCTTCAGTAACTTAGTTAAGCAATGAACTTTTATTTTTTTTTTTTTTCATTTTCACTACTCAGGTTCCGACTACATATTGTGCGGCCTTCAGCCTCACAGCACAGAATTCAGAAATAGTTTAAATAAAATTCCCCTAGTAAAATCTATTATTTAAGTACATTCTAATGTCAAATTCAGAAAGTAATGAGCTAATTAGTTTTATTGGAAATGCATCCTATTAAAAGTTATGAACAATGACGTATATTGTGCAATACATATTAAGTAAAATTAGAGTGAGCTAACGGATCAAATTCAGCTATAAGAATGCATCCAAAAGAAAGCCTAAATTTTACTGATTCCAGCAAAGTGTTTAAATTAACCTAAAGTAGTTTTAAGAGCCAAGAGAATATGTATGAAATGGCATTTTCAGAAAAGGTCAATAGTGCTAATGAAAGTGGTTTAGATGTACCTTTAAGATATATGTCTGTGGAAACAAACTTTGAGTATGGTGAGGAAGAAAAGATTAAGAATGAAATAGTAAAGAAGGTAGAGGCTATTGAGGGTATCACAGTCAAACAAAAGGAGGAACTGAAGGGGATCTTGTTACAAAATAGTAAATCTTTTTCTGATAAACCTGGTTTATTAAGGAACTTTGAATGTGAACTGAGGTTAAAAGAGCATGATCCATTCTTTAAAAAGCCATATGCTATACCATGTTCTAGAAAGGAAGCTGTAAGGAAAGAAATACAAAGGATGTTGTCGTGGAATATAATTGAAAGATCAAACAGCAGGTACTCAAACCCCTTAGTTGTAGTAAAAAAGAAGGATGGAGGTGTTAGGCTGGTCCTTGATGCTAGGAAATTGAATGAAATAGTAATAAAAGAGAGTGACAGACCAGCTAACATTGATGAGATTTTGCAAAAGTTTTATGGGTGTAAATTTCTGACCTCTTTTGATGTGACTTGTGGATATTGGAATATTAGTCTGGCAAAGAGATCTAGGCCCTGTACAGCATTTTTACATGAAGCTAAGTGCTACCAATACTGTATGGTTCCTTTTGGTGTAAATATATCTGTATGTGTTTTTATCAGAGCTATTGATAAAGTATTAGGAGACGTATTATCCAAGGAAATAACATTGTATGTAGATGATATATTGATTGCAAATTCCGAGTGGTTTCAGCACTGTAAGACTTTGGAAACTGTGTTGAGAGCTATATACCAAGGAGGGATAAAACTGAAATTAAGTAAATCAGAATTTGTTAAGAAGGAACTGTCATTTTTGGGACACAGAATTAATGAACAAGGGATACTAACGGACATAAGTAAATTGGCTGCAATTGCTGAATTTCCGCCTCCCAGAAATAAGAAAGAATTGAAAGCTATGTTCGGTCTATTTGGGTTCTACAGAAAATATGTGTCTGATCAATCATTCAATCATTCATGTTTGGGTAAATTACTGAGGAAAAATGTACCCTGGGTTTGGACAGAGGAATGCCAAGAAGCTTTTCAGAAATTAAAAACAGAATTAGTAAACAGTAAGCTATTGCACCATTCTGACTTTTCACAACCTTTTTGTATGAGTACTGATATAAATATTTGTGGGCTGGGAGTTGAAATCTTTCAGTTGATAATGACTGAAACTGGTGTTGAACACAGAATTATAGCATTTGCCAGCTGTACATTACATTATCATGAGAAAAATTATTATATTTCAGAATTAGAAGCCTTAGCTATCACCTTTGGGTGCCAAAAGTTTGACTACTATTTGTTGGGTCATAAAGTAATAGTATATACAGACCATAAAGCTTTGAGCTACCTACAAAAATGTAAATTGAAACATGGTAGGTTAACTAGGTGGGCTATGTATTTGCAGCAACTTGATTTGGAAGTGAGATATGTAACTGGGAAAAGTAATATAGTGGCCGATGCTTTATCTAGAATGCCATTGGGTAGAAATGACCAGGAAAATGAAGATGGGCAGGAAGACCATATTAAACTGTTCTGTATGCAGGGGGTGAAGGGTGAGAGAGCTGTCAGGAAAATTTGTGAACAAATGAAGAAAGAACAGAATGATGACCCTAATTTAAAATTGGTTTACAATACTATAAATCCAATGATTACCCCAAGGTAAAACAATATTATACTATGTATAAAGAGGTTCTATTTAGAAGAAAATCTGTAAATGATCAGGACTGGAAACTGTGTTTCCCTGAACAACATGTTGACAAACTGACAGATTGTTTGCATGAAAGCTATGGGCACTATGGGGTTACAAAAATTGTTGCTAAGATTCAAGAAACAGTAACTTTCAATAATCTATGGAGAAAGGTATAACAGAGATCAGAAAAGTGTGACTTGTGTCAGAGAGTAAAAACAGCTAATAATACTTCTAGGGGTTTAATGCATCCTGTCCTCCCTTCTGAACCTAAGGAACTTTTAGCGATTGACTTACTAGGACCCCTTCCTGCTTCTACAGGAGATTGTAAATATACATTTGTTATTTTGGACACCTTCACCAAATTCGTTAAGTTATATCCCATGAAGAGGGCTAATACTAAAACAGTAGTTGAAAAATTAGAGATTGATTATTTTCCTAACGTAGGAGTACCAAATTCTTTACTGTCTGACAATGCTCCCCAATTTTTATCAGAAAGATTTATGCATTGCATGGGCATTTACAAAATAAAACATATTAAGATATCAACCTACTTTCCCCAAGGAAATATGAGTGAAAGAGTAATGAAAGAAATAAATAGACTGTGTCGAACTTACTGTAGCAAAAAGCACACTGCATGGGCAAGTCATATTAAATCGTTTGAAGATATCATGAATCATATGTGGAATGAATCAACAGGATTTGCTCCAATGGAGTTACCGTAATTTTTGCAGAGAGACCATAAAATATTATAAGTGAGGAAGTAGATTTTCCTGTGATTAGTGATATAGCTCATGACGAAAAAGTTAGACTTGCAAAAAAAATGATGAAAAATAAAGCCATGGGTAGGAAGAAAAGGCATGACAAGAATCTAAACCCTGTTACTTTTAAAGTAAATGATTTGGTGTTAGTAAAAACCAAGGAAAAGTCAAGTAAAGTAAATGAAGAAATTCTTACACATTTTCCATGGACCTTTCAAAATAGTAAGGATAGCACATGATAATGCATATGAATTGGCTTATATTAAATCAGGTAAAATTTTATGGCCGTAAAAACATTATTGATCTAAAACCATATATTCTGCCTGTCAGACATTTAAAGATTGATCCACAGTGAGTGGAGCTGTTTAAAAAACTGGGAGAGGTACAATTTGCAAATAGATTTGAGGGCATGGTAAATAGGACATAAAGTACACCACCCACTAAGGTAGGGGGTCTATATTTATTTTAATGGACACACCAAGTTGGCGTTTGGTGCCTCCCCAGCTGTGTTTGCCATTCTTCTTTTCCAGGCAAGTTTTTTTCTTTTTCTGCTATCCTGTGTTAAGTGTATAAGTGAAACCAATTATCTTTAACTATCCCTTTGTCTATAAGACGGATCAATGTTGCTGTGGTGTATGAATAATTATTATTTGAAGGTGCTGTCATAGTATTTGTAATGGTATTTGGAGAAATAATTAGATAGAAAGCTGCAGAGGAGGAACGTGATTAATGATAAACTTTATTGATATTACCCATTTTTCTACTTGGCAAGTGCCCGTTGAGAATATCTTAGCTGGTCGGTGTTCTTATCATATAAGTTAGGCCATGCAAATTTAATTTTCAGTTTACTATTTATGTATGTATTAGTAATGATGTCTGGTAACTGGTGGAATAGGAAGCTACAAAGTGATTTGAAATAAGTTTTAAAAATATAACATGTATTGGAGTTTGAATAGAAATGCTACAGATTACTTGGACAGCAATTACATTTATTTTGGAACCTAGGAGGTAAAATACAAATTAAAGTAAGAAAACACTTGCCTGAGCATAGAGTAATAGTTTACCAGTGAACAGCAGCAATAATATTGTGAGGTTATAAAATAATATGAGAAATATTTTTTTGCAAATATAATTAGAAGGAATATTGGTTATACTGTCTAGTGATGAAACGGAGTTGCCTATATGGAGTATAAATAGAATGAAGTAAACGTCTTCAGGAGTGACAATAGTTTGACCCTTCAGGCATGAATAATCAGTACTATGAGTATTGAAGTATACCAAGTGTGCAATAATGAAGTTCTGTATATCAAGTAAGTCAAAGATAAGAATGAAAAAGTGTGACTGTGAACTGTCTTTCTTGTTATTAGAGGTTGAGTGAAGGCAGAGCAGAGGGTTAGTTAATTAATTATTTAACAATGATAATGAGAATAATGATGAATAAGGAATATGAAGTAAACGAGTATGAAATAGTAAAATGAAGTAATGGTTAGGGAATAGTTAGAGACCCTCTGTCTACTGTAATTAATGTTTTAGTAGCGATACACTTCACATGTTTACAGTTAAGAGAGGAAAAAAGAGAGTATGGCACAATTGAAATATAGATAAGCATTATAATGAGGATTTAAGAACTAGAATATAAACAGGTATTATGACACCTGGGTAAAGAAAGGCAACAAATTGGTTCTCTGCTATAATCAAGATGGCACTCCTAAGGAATTAATTATTAAAATGGCACCCGTTGAATCCAAGAGTTGAAAAATATTTAGCATTTGACAAAGTATGTGTAAGGTTAGACTCCATCATATCTTACCTCCTTTGCAAAAATTAATTAGGAAACAATAAGTGGAGAACTTATCATAGAAACAGTTTCCATAAAGAGAAATGTTTTTTCATATGCAATGTTTATATAATACTATAACTTTATTGAAAGCTTTGAGGAAATCCTTATTGATCTGTGGTACTAAATAATGTTAAATATGTATCTGTATGTTACCATGTTATCTTAGATAAGACTTTATGTTATAATTTTGAAATGAATGAGCTTTTGTTTTATGGTTGATATAACTGACAAGCTGTCAGATAACTGTCCTATGAGTGAAATAAGAATGTTTTCATGTAATGTAAATATTATTATTCCAATTTTTTGTACATGTTTCCTTTTGTTTTGTAACTATTCGTGTATTGAGACAGGAACATTTCAATATGTCACTGAAAATTCAAATTTAAATGTGTTAATTCTTACTCTGTCTTTTTTAATAATATGTGTTATTTGATGACCAGTGCCTCCAGGGTTTTCTATTGAAATGTTTTAGTGTATGAAATGCTACATGTGTGAATTTACAGTGAAATGATGTTGGTATATATGTAACACCTGTATGTAATTTTTTTTCCATGGAATTATCCAGATTCATATTTAAAAATATTCATCAGTATAATTCCAAATAGTGTAACGAAGCAGGGTTGCCCACTGCTATCCTGTTTTGGTTTTACACTCCTTCAGTAACTTAGTTAAGCAATGAACTTTTATTTTTTTTCATTTTCACTACTCCGATTCCGACTACATATTCTGTGGCCTTCAGTCTCATAGCACAGAATTCAGAAATAGTTTAAATAAAATTCCCCTAGTAAAATCTTATTATTTAAGTACATTCTAATGTCTGTTCAGAAATTAATGAGCTAATTAGTTTTATTGGAAATGCATCCTATTAAAAGTTATGAACAATGATGTATATTGTGCAATACATATTAAGTAAAATTCGAGTGAGCTAACGGATCAAATTCAGCTATAAGACTGCATCCAAAAGAAAGCCTAAATTTTACTGATTCCAGCAAAGTGTTTAAATTAACCTAAAGTCTATTAGTTAAATAGATATTAAGACTTGAAATCTGTAGCCTGTATGATTTTCAGTGCAAATTGTGACGAAACTACTGAATAATTCTGAGATCTGTTTTGATACTTTTGCTACCTATATTTTTCTACATAAAATGACTCAAGTCTCAACTTTGTAAGTGCATTAATTAAGAATTAAGTAAATTTGAATAAGTAAAAATAATTGTTCAAGAGGGCTGCCATGGTTATAAGTCGGGAATTCCCACTGCGGATGCACAAGTTAGTTCTGCGTATTTAAATTGATACATCACTCAATGTTATTTAAGCAATAAAACCCAATAGTTAACTTCAAAACCAATTAGAAAGAATCATTTTAACCCTGGAAAATTCTAAACTATAATATATTAAAAGAAATAGTCAAATATTCAAGCACTCGTCTATATAAGATCCGAGCTAGTGCCGTTCTCAGTTAGTTCTCGGTCAGATTCTCATGGAGCAAAAGTGCGGCAAGTCGGTGCCAGAATGTGATGCAATAATACTTGAAATAGAGGCTCAACTTTTCCGGTCGGTACCAAAAAGTGTAATTGTATTCGGCTTCGAACATTTAACGCGTATTGTGAACATTGTTATAGACTGGAAGTTTTCGACCTACCTAATGTGACAATTATTAAGTGTAAGAGGCCTGGTCACATGAAGATTGTGTGTGTGAGTGGTAACAAATAAATCGCACTGTGGTTGTCATAAGTGTTCAACAATGAATACGGTCTTGACTTTTAATTTTGGAAAACATAGTCTAGGATCCTGGCTTCTTAATTGCAGTGTGATTTGGGTGAGACGGATGCACCTATCAAGTAGACAATATTGAATAAGCAAAGCAAGGTAGGTCAGGAGCGCTGCGCACTATCTACTGGGTGAGGAAATGCTTCACTACATCCGGTTGCGACATGAACTTTAAGCGGCATTAATACAAGGATTCAGCCAGGCAAGTTACACAGTGTCTTGTAATACATCATGTTGCTGCCAGTTTCTTCCCAAGGCTCATGAGTCAAGACCAGAAAGTCCTTCACCTCACAATCTGTGAAGAGCTTTTGGATTGTGTTTACTATAATGAGATGTTCTTTAAGAGAATCATAACTGCTGATGAGATATGGTCTATGGTTATGATGTTGAAGACCAAGGTTCAATCTTCACAGTGGGTCAGGTAAGGTTCTCCAAGACCAAAAAAAGCCCATTAGGTCAGGTCAAATGTCAAAGCCATGCTAATGGTTTTCTTTGACTTTGAAGGACTAGTTCATCATGAATTAATGCCACAGGGATGAACTGTTAATTGATGATATTATGTAGTGCCTCGAGAATTTCAGGGTAAATTCTAGAGACCCTCGTATTTCCACTGTCTCGAACACGCATTATTTTAGAGATGAGTGCGGTAAAGTAGAACTGTGTCTACTGCACCACAATTACGTGTGTGCAGAACAGATGTGTATTGGACGGATGATCAGCATGGGCAGGTAGTCACCGAGACTGCCTAAGAAGTTACACGTCCAGCTCAAGGAATAAACGTGTCATACTCCGTGCGACGTCAAACACTATTGGGTGAACATTTGAATTTTGGTGAAAGAAGAGAAGAGACAATCACTTATTCATTCTTTCTCTTACTTTCGTAAGGTCCGGACAGCTGTCTTGTTAAACTGAAGATCATTTCAAAACAGTATTCATTGAAAAAGTAATTAATCGTTTCCGATGTTAAGAAGCCCTACAGGAACTTACTAAATGTCAATATTCATGTGTCAAAGGATCAAGAGAATCTCGGTGTGTATAGTTGCTTTGTCCACTTGAAGTGTACAATAGTTGATGTGTAATTGGTCAATTAACTGCTAAAGTAAATTGTCACGTTAAAACCACCAGAACATGGCATCCAGAGTGAGCAGGACACAAAAAGGAGGAATTTTTTTGAAGAAGGTTGAGGTGAGAAAAAGTTGATAGTTTCCATAACAACATATAATAACGAGACGAAAAAACTGGTCTGCATGATTCAATTAAGAAGATTTGGTTGTGGGGAGGAAGCAACCCTCACACACGCAGTAACCAACTGACACCGCTGTAGTAACCAACCGACGCTGATGCAGTAACCAGCTACGCTGACACAGTAACCAGACTGCGCAGTCGCAGTAACCCGCCATTGTTGCTGGTTGCTGTTTGAGTTGCTGACTTCGTGCCCGCCAATGATGATGCCAACACCACAGCCAACATTTGACGCTGCCGGTGCCCATACGGTTCACCGGTGCCGTTTCTACACCTCACTGACACAGCCTACAATCCTATGCCAGATGAGCTCAAGATAATAATATTTGAATGTAAACTAGGGTGGTCATTATTTACAGAGGTGATTTTTTTTTAATGGTCACAAGATTGAAGAAAATTAGGACTATGGAGAAGGAACAACAACCTACAAAAACTGTAGAACCAGCTATGGCGATGACAGTGACTAAGGTCACGCCAGACTCGACTGAAGTTGCAAATTTAATTAAGGGACTAAGTCTGAAGTTAGACTCAGTGAATATTCAGTTAAATACCAAGTTAGATGTACAGAGACAAGAACTAAGTGACCAAAATCTTTCTTTAAGTGAGAAACCCGAAGCACAAATAAGTGACCAAAATGTTGCTTTAAATGAAAAACTAGGAGCACAGTGTGCTACTTTTAAGTGAAAGGTTAGAAGCACAGAGTGTAGCTTCAACTGCTCAAATTGACTCTTTGAGAAATAAAATAAGTACTACATTAAGTGAAAAGTTAGAAGCACAGGATGAAGCTTTAAATTCTAAACTTGAGATGTTAAACGATAAAGTGGAAAATTTACGAGTAGATTTAAAGAATGAATTAAATAATTCTTTAACTGTACAAAACAGTCAAATGTTTACAGACTTTAACCAAAAGCAGAATGATCAATTTCAGAAGTTGACCCAGATATTAGAATTTGATATTGAGGACAAGTGTACCAATATAGAGTCTGAATTTAATGAGAATTTGGGTCATTTCAAAGTGTGTGTAATGCTACATTTGGCGCAGTGAAACAGAGATTACATACCTTAAAAGACACCATTGAAAGACAAGACAAACTGATCCCTATTGTCCAATCGCAAATTGCAGGGTCAACACTAGTGTAGATGAGGTAGAGAGAAATTTTAATGAAATGCTAGCAACCTCAGACACCATAAATATAAGTGGTCTGGAGGAACAGGTAGAGGAATTAATCGACTGGAAAGTTGCTGAGAGGGTGAAAACAGACAACGTTCCTTCACATTTAGCATCGGAACTTGATGATACTAATAGAGGCATAGACGATTTGTGGAAGGAATTTAATAAGATAGAGAAAGTGGTAGCTTCACAGAATGTAGTGTTGACAAGCAAAGTGGTAATTGTTTAGTTGAGGGGAGACTTTCACACAAAATGTAGTGAGAAGTGCTGGTCTGCACTTGATCAAGAAAGGTTAAGAGCAGATCCATGGGATCCAGGCGGAGTCACATTATTCCCCAGGAATGTTAACATTCTGTGTTATTGGGCAGAGTGACGACCGTCGGATCCCGAGTTGGGTTTGGTGTTGCTTCCAAATTCGTTTTCCCACACCATATTCTCTTCACGTCTTATACTATCTGTTCTCATCCTCTTATACTGTCATATAGTTTAGTACTTCAGCATACTCATCTGCTGTGGCGGACAAGCAAGAGTTGCATCAAATCACCGATATCAAGGTCATACTGCTTCTTTGCTTCTTGTGGAGGTAGCACTAAGTGATCTTGTCATTATACGCAGTCTTACTTGTTTTAAGGGCACTAGGATCCCCAGTTATATAATCATCTTGATGGGTTTGTTGTTGTATCGAGTCAAGACTGAGGCATTTGGTAATGCCTTGTAATAAAGTCAAACGCAGGCTCCGCTCTAGTCTCGAGGTAAAAGTGAATTGGCTGCATTCTCCGCTCTAATCTTGATGTAAAAATGAGTTGACAGCATGTTCTGCCCTAGACATCAAGGATCTTGAATCTGTGTATAGTTAGGTCATATTTTTGTATAGCCAACCAACGATAGTTATATCTGATTCAGGCCTAAACTATTGGAGGATATGATGTAATATGAATAATTATATATTTATATAATAGAGGGAAACATTCCACGTGGGAAAAATATATCTAAAAACAAAGATGGATATGTGTGTTTGTGCGAGTGTATACCTGTCCTTTTTCCCCCTAAGGTAAGTCTTTCCGCTCCCGGGATTGGAATGACTCCTTACCCTCTCCCTTAAAACCCACATCCTTTCATCTTTCCCTCTCCTTCCCTCTTTCCTGACGAAGCAACCAGGGGTTGCGAAAGCTCGAATTTTGTGTGTGTGTTTGTGTTTGTTTGGTGTCTATCGACCTGCCATCGCTTTTGTTTGGTAAGTCTCATCATCTTTGTTTTTAGATATAATTATATATTTATGATGATACACACACACACACACACCTTTCAAACGACACCAGCAAACGAGTGTGACTTTCTTTGGGGACATCATAGATGAAGGTGTCCTTTCTGCACGAGACGTTTAACAACATACCTCCTCTGGCTTCTCACTCCAGTACTGGCGAAGTGGGGATCCTGGGAAAGGGTTTCCTGTCTTTGGGGCTATCTTCTTTCTCTTCTTCAATCTTAGCAACCATTTCTACTTTTTCCGTTCTTACTTCTCTTTTGAGTACCAGTCTATCTTTCCCTCTGCCCATATGCATACACTTCTATCACTGAAGTCCTTCTCATTTTCTGTAGTTTTCTATAACCTTCAACTTATTTTCCATAAGCTGGCTGAAGAATCAGGCTGCATGACTACCCATATGCATACACACAATGAAACACAAAGACACAAACAGGAAGGGTACAGTTTAAGATTATGTGGGAACCATCATGTGTTGGAGGGAGAAAAGTGTGCACATAGTGATAGGTATGTGCACTTGGTTATGTGAGGTACCAGTTCCACATCACATAAAGGTATGTACAGGGATATATTTGTACATGTAAGAGCTAAAATTATTTATGGTTATGATGATAGTATTACACTAGTAGGTGTACATGAGAGAAGGAGGAACATATTGTGGTTCGTTATGCTTCATCGCATACTTAAGTGGACAGAATTGGTGTCTAACGACTATTCTGACGAATTGTAGGATAATGGGCAAGCAGAGTATAAGGGAACATAGGACTGGAAGAGTAATGGAGGACTCTAAGGGGTTAAAGAAAGTATTGAGAAGCGAGTGTAAGGAGTGAAGTAGGATGTTTATTTCTCTAAGAAGTATTCGAATTCTAGGGTACATAAGGATGTATGCTAGGGCAATGGACTATGAAGCCTACTCAGGAAGGAGAAGGAGGGCCCACCCAGCATTGATTGGACGGAAAAGGGCAGGTAGGCAGACTCAAGAAAGACTGACCTATACTGTGTGAGCAGGGGCACCAAGAAGGAGATTGATGTGTACCATAATATTTTAGGAATTTGTTTAAAGGGGCACACCTACCAAAATGGAAGGAGGAAGTGCTTTCATAGTATCAAACCGTATGTGAGGTATAGGTAATGTGACTAAAGGAAAAGGGCAGTATCGTGACACATTTTGTAGAGATTATTCTGTTAAGTTTGAATTCTCATTTCCACTCGCATTGGTATGTTTGAGTGAAGTTACGTGTGTTGAAAAGAACACCTTTATTTGCCCAGAGTTCCTCCAGATTGTAAAGGGTATTGAATGAATCCATACTTAGAAAAAGTAGTACGCGAAGTAAGATCAAACAACAGCATACACTTGGGTAAGGCACACTTGGAACTTATGATTGGAAAGGGAACAGAAAAGATTATTGTCCTTACAAAGTCTACATTGATCAAAAGGTCCATGATTATAATGGTAAAAAGGAAAGAGAGCTATATATGAAGTACCCGATGGCCGGAAAAATGTTATATAAATTGATGGAAATGTAAAGTAATATTGTATGAATACAATATTGATGTATATAATGAACATGTATAAAATATCATGTGTTCGAGCTAAGGGGAGGGATATGTAGTGCCTCAAAAATTTCGGGGTAAGTTCTAGAGACCCTCATATTTCCACTGTCTCAAACAAGCATTATTTTAGAGATGAGTGTGGTAAAGTAGAACTGTCTCAAACAAGCATTATTTTAGAGATGAGGTTGGTAAAGTAGAACTGTGTCTACTGCACCACAATAATGTGTGCGTAGGATGGATGTGTATCGGACGGATGATCGGCGAGGGCAGGTAGTCGCCGAGCCCGCCTAAGAAGTTACACGTCCAGTTCAAGGAATAAACGTGCCGTACTCCATGCAATGTCAAACATTATTGGGTGAACATTTGAATGTTGGTGAAAGAAGAGAAGAAACAATTACTTATTCATTCTTTCTCTTACTTTCATAAGGTCGGGACAGTTGTCTTGTTAAACTTGGAGAGATTTGTAGACTGTATTATGGAAAAATGAATGTGATAGTTTCTGACAGACCGGAAGGTGTCAAACTTAAGAAAAATGTTTTAGTTGTATGAAAACTGTTATGTGTGATGAAAATACAGTGAGATTCAAAGTATTCTCGAGTGTACAGATTTATTTTAAAAGAATAAAAAATTCCTCCAAAGTAGCATCTTATCTTCAGAGAAGACGTTGTGCAGGACATCACAGCCAGCTATCCTGAAAAGAAGATTGGCGACGCAACTCCACGTAAGTTCGATAGCCAAGGGGGAGTGTGAGTCTTGCACACCAGTACCACACTGCCACCCTTAATCACCGCCGGAAATTGCCAGAACTATCGGGACTTGTGATGCCTGCGAGAAAATGTGAGAAGGAAATGGTCTGAAATGTGGTGATACAATTTATGGCTCTTGCATCATGATAATGCACCCGCACATTCATTCCTGTTGGTGTATGACTACTGCACAAAAATCGAAATCACTGTACTGCCTCATCCTCTGTACTCTCTAGACCTGGCCCCTGTGGACCTTCTTTTTTTTTTTTTTTTTTTTTATTTCCAAAGTTGAAAACCACATTGAAAGGACGAAGATTTACAATGATAGACAAGATAAAAGAAAATTCACAGACATCACTGTGTGCAATCCAGGAAGAGGCATACCAAGACTGCTTCCAGAAACGGAAACAGCGTTGGGAATGATGTATCACTTGTGGAGGAGAGTATTTTGAAGGAGACCATGCACAATAACTGAAAGGTAAGTGTAGAAAAATTTTGTGGACAGAGTTCCAGAATGTCTTGAATAGACCTCATATGTTATCAGTGTATGTCACAAAAAAAAACCTTCACTCAAATGTGCTTGTGTTTAAGGGCTGTTCATCAACAACTTATTCCGTATTACTAGCTTATGGTATTGTTCCTTGTTCTTTATTATTCACGCTTACTTCAGAAAAATCATGGAGAAATGCAGGCAAGTGTACCTTCATTTTGTTGTTTTTCCTTTCAGTTACTGGACAAATACAAGCTGCATATATTACATATCCTTGATCCTATTAACAAAACCTCTTCATTCGCTGTTAATCTCTGTTTACGCTTTTTAATTTATAGCTCTTTAATTCTTCAACTTTATTTTAAAATACATACTAGATTACTAATTATTGTGGTTTTGTTATGCTCACACAAACACTTCTGGCACTAGCACACTCTTCTGAGAGGCTTTTACATTGATATGTGCAGGGTCAGGTATTAAATGATTCTTGACTGTTATCATTATTAAAACAAAAGTCTAAGTGGATACAAGATGAAGGGGAAGAAGCAGCTTCTAAGATTATTAGAGAAGTATTAGTGAAAGCACCTATATTGAGTCACTCACTGATGTATGAGCCGTTTAACTTAGCTGAGGATGCTGCAGAATATGTTGTCACTGCAGAATTATTTCAAGGAGATTGGAATCCAGAAGCTGGTGAACATAAGACTGCCACTTTCATGAGTAGGTGCCTTAAAAAGCATGAGTTAAAGCTATTTTTAGGAGTAGACAAAAATTCCAGATGTTAATTTGGGATCTAAGATAATTAACCATACTGACCAAGAGTTAGCATTCCTGATGGAAAGTATGCTATTGCATAGTCGTCTAATGAGGTGGGCATTGTTTTACAAGAATTCCAAATAGAAATAAATTTCATTCTCACAACCAAGTCCCTGATGCACTGTTAACATTATGTTAGAATGAAATGAAATGAAATGAAAAGTATTGAGGGATCAGGTGTCATTTTTGTGATTAATTTTTTACCATTTCAGTTATGCGAATAGTGAGGTAAGGTTCTTAGCTTTAAGAATAAAGCAAGGAATAAAGATGGACGAATACTTTAGTGTCAAATGTCAACAATGCAGACATGCAGGAATGTTACCAGATGAACATGAGTAACGGACAATTTATGCAGTCATTTCCGAAACTGAACATGTCCATGTCAAGGGAAATGGAGAAAAACAGAAAAAACTACAGTATCACTTTATGTTGAAATTAAAGATCTATAAAAAGCAAAATTAAATGCAGAAAATTATTTCAAACAAATATTTAATGGTTGCTATAAAATACATTGACATTTTTCATAAACAATAGCAAATGTTTAATGGACACGTTGTCTTTTGGGAAATACAAGAGGACATGTTTCATTTTGGGATCAACAAACATGGACATAATGAGTTTTGGAACAGATAAAACATGAAGGTTTCTGGAAATCATGAAATATTTATAAGAAATCTAAGACATATTCTCATTTTTAATATCATTATAAAATAGTTACATGAACAAAGTAATTACTATTTACATTATATGTATTTTATAATCATTTTTGTCTCAATACACTAAAAACAAAACTGCTTCTCTGAGCACAAATAGGTAATAGTTAAAATTTAAATTCCTCAGGTGAAATACAGGGTTATTACAAATGATTGAAGCGATTTCACAGCTCTACAACTACTTTATTATTTGAGATATTTTCACAATGCTTTGCACACACATACAAAAACTCAAAAAGTTTTTTTAGGCATTCACAAATGTTCAATATGTGCCCCTTTAGTGATTTGGCAGACATCAAACCGATAATCAAGTTCCTCCCACATTCGGCGCAGCATGTCCCCATCAATGAGTTCGAAAGCATCGTTGATGTGAGCTCGCAGTCCGGGCACGTTTCTTGGTAGAGGAGGTTTAAACACTGAATCTTTCACATAACCCCACAGAAAGAAATCACATTGGGTTAAGTTGGGAGAGCGTGGAGGCCATGACATGAACTGCTGATCATGATCTCCACCACGACCGATCAATCGGTTTTCCAATCTCCTGTTTAAGAAATGCCGAACATCATGATGGAAGTGCAGTGGAGCACCATCCTGTTGAAAGATGAAGTTGGCACTGTCGGTCTCCAGTTGTGGCATGAGCCAATTTTCCAGCATGTCCACATACACGTGTCCTGTAACGTTTTTTTCGCAGAAGAAAAAGGGGCCGTAAACTTTAAACTGTGAGACTGCACAAAACACGTTAACTTTCGGTGAATTGCGAATTTGCTGCACGAATGCATGAGGATTCTCTACCGCCCAGATTCGCACATTGTGTCTGTTCACTTCACCATTAAGAAAAAATGTTGCTTCAGCACTGAAAACAAGTTTCGCACTGAACACATCCTCTTCCATGAGCTGTTGCAACCGCGCCAAAAATTCAAAGCGTTTGACTTTGTCATCGGGTGTCAGGGCTTGTAGCAATAGTAAACAGTAAGGCTTCTGCTTTAGCCTTTTCCATAAGATTTTCCAAACCGTCGGCTGTGGTACGTTTAGCTCCCTGCTTGCTTTTTTCGTCAACTTCCGCGGGCTACGCGTGAAACTTGCCCGCACGCGTTCAACCATTTCTTCGCTCACTGCAGGCCGACTCATTGATTTCCCCTTACAGAGGCATCCAAAAGCTTTAAACTGCGCATACCATCACCGAATGGAGTTAGCAGTTGGTGGATCTTTGTTGAACTTCGTCCTGAAGTGTCGTTGCACTGTTATGACTGACTGATGTGAGTGCATTTCAAGCACGACATACGCTTTCTCGGCTCCTGTCGCCATTTTGTCTCACTGCGCTCTCGAGCGCTCTGGCGGCAGAAACCTGAAGTGCGGCTTCAGCCGAACAAAACTTTATGAGTTTTTCTACGTATCTGTAGTGTGTCGTGACCATATGTCAATGAATGGAGCTACAGTGAATTTATGAAATCGCTTCAATCATTTGTAATAGCCCTGTATTTTGCATTATTAAAGTATGTATTTCACAAACACGTGTTTTATGAATGATATCTGTAATTTATGACAACTGGAATGAAAAAAAAGTTGTTTCCTTGAACAAAATTCAGATGAGTTCTAGCTGCCCACATGAAATACTTTGGGCTATTAATGGAGCACCCATTTGGGATACATTTGTTACCATTGAAAATTATTTCTAATTCAAAATATTATTTGAAACAAACAAGCAGTTCTTTCTTTAACAAAATTTCGAAAATGTTTGACTGTATGGTTAACAATGTGTATGCTATGCAATATTATTGATATAGCATCCATTGAACACACAGTCGTGGCTGAAAATAGCTTAAAAATAACGCTTTATGGTGTACAAAACATTGAGTCAGTGAAGAATGGGATTAAACAGCATCTTCGTAGTCATTGGCTCATCTTCTTCTTCTTCTTTCTCCTCCTCCTCTTGCTGCTGTCTCAAGTCAAAATTGCACGACGTGAGCAGTTCTTTGTAAAACTTAAGCTTCAGATTAGTGTCACCCTTAGTGCCAAAGTGCTTATTTGGCGGTTCAAAATGTCTTTGATTTTTGAAGATTTTGATAGCTGGTTTCAACAACCCCACACACACACCCCTTGCCACTCCAAGATGTGCAAGATACCTTGTTTCACATTGGATTGTTGTTACTTTGCTTCTGCAGATAATGAATCATTTTGTGGGGGCAAACTTTAAGTGCCAATTTGCTGGTGGTTTCATTCCATTAGTCACTGCCTCTTTCCACTACAGAATACATCCAAATGGATGACAGTTCCAAAGTCCTGAAGTACATCTATGTAGTCTTGTGGATTTAGAATTATTTCCCATTGTCGAATATCTTTTTCCGCATGACCAGAAACTTGATCTGGTGGCATATGAGTGGCCAGACACTGGAAAATTACCACTACCTTTTTTAATTTGGTTGGTGCTTCAGTTGCCAACCACTTACTTAGTATACCCATCACCATTTGGTTTTTGTTTAGACCCCCTCATCCATCGGCAAAAAGGCATACAGTGTCGACCATTGAAGTGCAAAATGTATTTCTTAATTTATGATGCACACAGGAAGCTATTTCATTAGAACATTTGAAACATTTATTTTCTGTCCCGCAATATATAACTGAATTTTTCTTAAGACTGCTTTACTTTAAAAGTTCCTTAGCAAGTTTTGAAGTTAAACATATAAAACTGGTGGCTATATAGCATATTATATAATATGACACCTGATCTGATAGCTTCCGTTGTTAAGAGATATTTTTTGCAGTTAAAAGATTCTCACTCATTCTGAATTTTCAGCAGTTTCACTCACCATTCATGATAACCAAGTTCACTGAGCAACATATCTTTTAATGCAACATTACCTGCTGTTTTGGCTCTCTGAATGCATTCTTGTAACTTAGAACATTTTGAGCACTTGTCTGTAGCCAGTCTCCTGAAACTTATATTTTGTGCTAAAAATGTTATAAAAGAAATCATATTTCACTTTCATTTCAGGATTTTTTGCTGCACTGTACATTCTCCACAATGTTTGAATGGACAGTTCATTTGGCACTTTCAAGAGATCACAGCAGTAACGAGACTTAATGGGTGTCAGAGACTGAATGAATTTCTTTACACCATCTGTTTGTTTCACATAATGTTTTGAATGTTTATCACCCCTCTTCGTTGTCGTGGTGATAATCTAGTCTTAACTGACATCTACCAAGTCTTTGAACCTTAGATTTTGAAATTTCCAAAATGGAAACAAACATTATGACAGACTGAGTGATTCTCTTTTTCAGAAACAAATTGAGGTGTATAGTATCTCAGTGTGACAACTTTGCTTTCTTTCACTCATTCTTGGCCTTCTACACTGTGGGAATTCTTGCATCATGTAACAAAGAATGAATGAATCTTGGCATACTTTATTGTGAGATTCATAAAATGACTGGTGAAACTTTCTGAGGTCTTGCATTCCAAGATCATTGCATTTAAAGCTACACTTTTGAGGGTGACTACAATTTCATTTCTTTGAAAGAGATTTGGATGACATGTTTGAAATACTGAAAAAACTGGATCTGTAATTTTTGACTATTTAATGGCATCAACAAGATACAGGTTAAAAACACAGAGCAGCAGCACTAGTAACATTCAATTGAGGTTAATTCACAATTTCACAAAAAGAAATGATTGAATCGGATACCTTGCATAAACTACAGTCAATATTTGTAGGAATGTTTCAAAATCTTTCTTAGCTTCCTCGTTTCCTCTTGGTTTTTCTTCCACGTAGAGATATCTTAATTTCTTCTTCTTATTGCACCCTAATTCAATAGAAGTAATAATACTTTCACAAACTAACATCATCTTTTTCCTCGTCCATTTCAATCTGCATCATTATAGTTACTGTGCTCAATAATGCTGCATGTTATCAATGAAGCAAAACCCATTGCAGAAGTACATTGTTGTTCAAGTGTTGAACTGTTTACACTGGTTGTTTACCAGTATTTAAATTTGTTATATGGGTATAAACATCATAAATAAAACCATTTCATCCTGCAGCATTCTGTTAACTAAACACAGCTCTTTTTCAGTATTTTTAGAGTTATAAAGTGATGAATCATGTAACTCTGTGTAATACGACTGCTTGTGCGCATATTTTTTCTTAAGTACATTAAACAAACATAACAGGTAAACATTTCCTTGAGAAACTTTGAAATTCACATTGGACAGACGAAGTTTTGGGATGCATCAGAATGCAAATTTCAATGCTTAATACCCAAGGGTCATGAGAAATTACAGACATAACTCTTAATACATTACAAAGAATTCTACAAGGATTCTAGAGTGTGTTGCATTTTGATTTTCAAATTTTTTGGGCATGTTGAGGTTCGGAACTGTCCGCCTCAATAATTAATGATATTTCATTCTGGAGATTAAACAACACTGCATCTAGTTGGAAGTTATGCATATCTCGAAGTGTTGAAGAAGAATTAATATAGCTTATCCGTAAGGGATATAGACATTTCGGTATCTGCAAGTGCATTAAATACATGAATAATTTTTATTTCTTTAAGGGCTGAAGTAGGAAAATAATGAAGTTACTGCACCCTATGTGGTATGTCAAAAAGTTGACGATTATAATAGCCATCTACAATAGAAGCTACACAATAATACCAGGAGGATTGCATGACAATAATACTAGAAAGATTACATGATTTAACGGCTATCAGTTTATTTTATTTTATTTATTTATTTTTGACAATTACCTATAGGTTGAGAAGGGTAACACATCTTTATACTAATAATGTGTTGGTCGAAATATATAACTTTACCCCATTAAACAAGCCAACATAGATGTGGGTAATCCTCTTAGACACCTTACTGATAAAAAGAGCTAGTTTACAAGTAATAACTTCAAGAAACTTTTAGAGTGGGAAGGTATGACATATGTAACTGTCTCGGAATATCATCGAAAATGAAATCCTTGTGAATGCATAGTGAGGAAATTTTATGTCTATGTAGAACAATTTTTCTAACAAACATAAAACATGGGCTAAATTGATTCCCGAGTTACAGTCTACATTGAATGAATTACCCCATATGTCTATGGGTTTTATTACCAGTATAAATTATGAATAGGGCTTTTATTGGTGAACCATTAGCCATGTTGCCAGAATGAGATTTTCAATCTGCAGCGGAGGGAGTGCCAATATGAAACTTCCTGGCAGATTAAAACTGTGTGCCGGACCTCATCTCCTACCTTCCAAACTTCACAGAAGCTCTTCTGTGAAGTTTGGAAGGTAGTAGACAAGGTACTGGTAGAACTGAAGCTATGAGAATGGGTCGTGAGTTGTACTTGGGTAGCTCAGACAGTAGAGCACTTGCCCGCAAAAGGCAAAGGTCCCGAGTTCGAGTCTCAGTCCGGCACACAGTTTTAATCTGCCAGTAAGTTTCACTAATAAAGTTGTTTAACACTTCAATATTTACAGGAGCGTCAACTGCAGAATATGCTAAAAGGCAGCTTACGAAAAAAAAACAGAAAACAGATTGAAGAAATGCAATGAAAAAGCAATTGCACCTGCATTCCAAATTAAAAGCTTTATTATTAGTGAAGGATTTTCATCTTAGCTCTAATATAAAAAAGGAAACAAGTAAATTTTTGTCCATGCTACTAAGGACCACATCCGAAGGCAGTATACTCAGTAGACCCACAGACTGATAAGGAGAAGGGCTTTTACAATACTGATTACGTTAAAGAAATTTAGCCCTTAGGAGAATATCCCACCTTTGCAGATTAGGCAGATAGGTTACCACGCGGTTCAGAGTTAAATGCTTCATTACTTCATATTAGTTTTCCATGGAGCAGCTTCTTCCTCTTCAATAATCCTACTGTCTATAATTTACATCGCTCACTTACTATCCTATCTCACATCATGAAAGTAACGGAGAAAGACTGTTATTCATAAACAGTGTACATCTCTTATGAATAATGGTCAGGTTTTGTACATATTTTATGCAGTAAGTTAGGGGCTGCAAGATGTTTTGCATATATTGTAAGCCGAGGTACTTATAAGTTAATACATACATTTCAAAATGGTGACGTACTGTGAATAGCCACTGACTTACCGACTGATGACTAAACAAAACTGTCTACTACTGACAACTGACACGTTATTACCCAATCTGTACTGGCTACTGACAGGGCTGCAGATAGGATCAATTTTCAGGGCCTGTTTGCATGAAACTGGGACAAGTCTGTTCTATGGATCATGAAGACCACACTTTGTCCTTCAGCAACTCGATGAAGAAGCCTATCAGGAACAGTACCTTGTGGTGGGCATTGGTACAGAAATTGTCTTCTGTGTGTCTTCAATCCTAACAACTTCATTGTTATATTTCCCTTTCATTCTTCTCCAACGGGAGTTCTGCCTTCCTGTGTGGTGTCACCGCCAGACACCACACTTGCTAGGTGGTAGTTTTAAATCGGCCGCGGTCCATTAGTACATGTCGGACCCGCGTGTCGCCACTGTGTGATCGCAGACCGAGCACCACCACAAGGCAGGTCTCGAGATACGGACTAGCACTCGCCCCAGTTGTACGGACGACGTAGCTAGCGACTATACTGACGAAGCCTCGCTCCTTTGCCGAGCCGATAGTTAGAATAGCCTTCAGCTAAGTCAATGGCTACGACCTAGCAATGCGCCATTAGTAACATTGCATGTATCTAAAGAGTCTCACTGGTATCGCCACAATCTCCAGATGTACCAAAAGGATGGATTAAAGTTAAGTATTCCAGAAGCTACATACTTTTCTTTATGGCATTCATTACGTATCCTTTTTCAGACCTCACGCACCCTGCTTTGGCTTAGCGCGTGCCTTTCGGCTTCCTCTCATTGTGTCTAGGCTGTATTGTCTAGACACAACATTTTTGGCGACGAGTCAACGGAAAGGGTCTTGTTCTTTCTAATTGCTTACATTTACTTGTGTCATGGCTTCGCCAGATGTACTGTCCGAATTTTTTCGCTTGCAGAATCAGCAGACGCAGGCGTTATTGGATGCCTTTGGACAGCTCGTCCAGGGTCAACGATGCGGCGACCGCCGCTTCACCGCTATCACAGCCACAACATGCAGTTGCACCACCGTTCCGTAATTTTCAAGCAGACGTGGAATCCTGGATGGAGTGGTCACGCCAGTTTGGATTTCATCTCGCTGCCTACAGAATTCAAGGTAACGAGCGGCAGCCTCACTTATTGTCTTGTGTCGGCGTGCAAACGTACCGTGTGATAGTGAAATTATTTCCCCGACGCGACGTAGCAACTCTGTCCTACGAAGAAATTTTGTCGGCACTGGACGCCTATTTCAAAGAAACAGTCAATGTCATTGCAAAAAGGTATACTTTCTTTCGTACAAAATGTACGGCCGGTCAAACTAATAGGGAGTGGGTTGCAACATTGCAAGGCCTTACAAGGGATTGTGCTTTTGAGTGTGAATGTGGACTCCCTTATTCAGATACTATGGTACGTGATGCAATAGCACAGAATGTTTCTGATGTTCGCATACGGGAACAGATTTTGAAACTCGTCAATCCCTCCCTTCAACAAGTGATAGACATATTGGATAGACGAGACACACTTGACTTTGCACAGGAATCATTTGAAACTTCGCCAGCTGTGTGTAACATTAACTGTCCCGCCGGGTGCGCTGCACAGACCGGTAAACTGCCCTCGCGCACATCCACGCAGCTGCCGCCACGCTCTAAACCAGGTGTGCCGCGCCAGCATACAACTGCAGTGAAATCATGCCCGCGGTGTGCTACTAGACATTCGCGTGAAAATTGCCCATCACGCCAAGCTATTTGCTTTTTCTGTAATAAGAAAGGACATGTTCAAAGTGTTTGCCAGAAAAAGCTCAGATCAGACAATCACAACCATTCCAGGCCCTTTGCTTCGTGCCGGAATCGAACCACGAATACTCAGGCTTGTGAACCTTCGCCCATGGACATTCATGTAGTTAATTCCACTTCGTCCAGTGACACTTTCTCTAACAGTGACTGTGTTCATCCCACAAATACTGTGCGTCGACGTCGCCGGAAATCACGTCAATTAGCAAGTGATGCTGTACCTGTATCAGTTCAAATTGCACAAGACAGTCGCTCTTGTCGTCAGCAGGACAATAAACTTTTTGTAGATTTGGACATTCATGGCCACGTGATAGCATTCCAGCTCGATACCGGAGCTGCAGTTTCAATGCTCAATCATGACACGTACAAACAACTGGGCCAACCTCCGTTGCGTGCCGCAAATGTTCAGTTAAATAGTTATTCAGGTCAGAATATCCCTGTGTTAGGACAGTGCACTCTTCTTGCAACATACAAGGGACAAACAAAACTTGTGTCATTTTACGTTCTTCATTCTTCTACTGCAGTGAACTTGTTTGGTTTAGATTTATTTCAGTTGTTTAACTTGTCTATTGTAAATCAGGTCCTGTTAGTGAATCAGACTGTGCCTTCCGCCAGTGTTTCTCGTCTATGTGAAGAATTTGCAGACATTTTTGCACCGGGCCTTGGTTGCGCTAAGAACTATGAAGCACATTTGGAACTGCAAGTCAACGCGCAACCGAAATTTTTCAGAGCGCGCAATGTTCCTCACGCATTGCGTGATGAGGTCGCAAGAACATTACACGATTTAGAATCACAAGGTGTGAGTGAATGTGCGCAATGCCTCTTCCATTTCAGCTCCGCTTCATTGCTTACGCCGTACAGGTGTTCCGTTCGTCTGGACGAAGAAATGCGACCGCGCTTTTCGCCAGTTGCAATCGGCGTTGCTTTCAAATACTTGCCTTACGCCATTTTATCAACCAGAAACCCCTTTTGTTGATGGTAGATGCATCGGATTTCGGGATCGGTGCTGTGCTTGCGCACAAAGATGGATCGCATGATCGCCCTATTGCCTTTGCGTCCAAATTGCTCTCATCTGAGCAAAGAAATTATTCACAGATAGAGAAAGAAGCTTTGGCTCTCATGTTTGGTGTTACTAAGTTCCATGATTTCTTGTATGGTCATCACTTTACCATCATCACAGACCACAAACCTTAGATGTCGACCTTTTTCATTCGAACAAGCCTGTACCTCCACGTACAGCGCAGAAATTCATTCGCTGATCTATTTTCCTCTCGCAGTACCGCTACGATATCTTGTATCGGTCCACTGCTAAGCACGGAAACGCCGATGCATTGTCCCGTTTGCCTGTTGCTGAGGATAGAGCATTCGATTCTTCCGAACTTGCTTGCATGTTCATTGATGCGGAAACTGATGACGTGGTCGAATCGTTTCCGATTCATTTTCGTCGTGTAGCTACAGCCACAGCTGCTGACCCTGTCCTTGCTACTGTTTTGCGTTTTGTTGCTACGCAATGGCCTTTGTCAAAGTCTTGGATCGAGGATCCGTTGGTTCGCCGATTTTTTGCTCACAAGGAGAGACTTTTTGTTCGACGTGGTGTTTTGTTGTTGCGTTCTGATAATGATCAGTCCAGAGTCGTGGTCCCACGTTCGTTACTGTCCTCTGTTTTACGGCTTCTTCACCAAGGACATTGGGGTATAGTGCGAACGAAACAACTTGCTCGTCAGCACTGTACTTGGTTCGGAATCGATGCTGCGATTACGAATATGTGCTCTTCTTGCATGGTGTGTGCCGAACAACAATCCGCACCGCTGCGGAAATTCTTTGCATGGTCAAAAGCCACTTCCCCTTGGCAACGCTTGCACATCGATTTTGCTGGTCCATTCTGGAATGCTAGATGGTTGGTTGTGGTAGATGCCTTCAGTAATTTTCCTTTTGTTGTCTGGATGTCTTCCACAACGTCTTTTGCCACCATCCAAGCGTTGTCTGCTATCTTTTGCATTGAAGGTCTTCCGCAGACTATTGTTTCCGACAATGGCCCACAATTCATGTCCGCAGAATTTCAGTCATTCTGCACTGCCAATGGTATTCAACATCTGACATCCGCGTCGTTTTCGCCTCAGTCAAACGGTGCCGCTGAACGACTGGTCCGGACTTTCAAGTCACAGATGTTGAAGTTGAAAGAGTCGCATTCTCGGGAGGACGCGTTGTTGCTCTTTTTGTCTTCGTATCGCTCTCAGCCCCGAGATGGTCGCTCGCCGGCTGAGTTGCTCCACGGTCGTCCTCATCGAACCTTGATGTCTTTGCTGCACCCGCCGCATCAGGTTCCAGTGCAGCGGCAGACTTCTGCTTTTGCTCCAGGCGACGTTGTATTCTATCGCAACTATCGAGGTTCACGGCGTTGGCTCGCAGGGAGCATTCTTCGCTGCCTCGGCCGCGCGATGTATTTGGTTTTGGGGCCCTCTGGTGAGGTGCGTCGGCATCTCAATCAGCTGCGCCTCTGTCGTCGCACGGGTTCTGCCGCTTCCCATCTGCTTTCAGCGACGGCGCCGTCCGGTCAGCGCCCTGGGGACCCATCTACTGGCTCGCCTCATCCCCAGGTGTTACCGACGATGCCTTCCATTTTGCCCTATGGCGACGCGCCGCCGCCGCCTCCGCTTCCTGTTCTCCCGCCGGCGCCGCCCGCAGTGGACGCCTCACTGCAGCCGCCAAGCGCCTCCCTGGGTCACGCGCCGCCGATCGCTTCCCGTGACCAGCTGTCCTCCGCCATGGAACTCTTGCCCGCTCCGGACCACATGACGTCATCGCGTGTCGGATACCCCGACGCAATGGAGGTCGACCCTTCGGCCCCTCCTGTCTCTTTACGGGCGCATACACCGCATGTTGACGTGCACCCTGGACTAGGTTTTCAGGCGTTTCCTAGATCCCCTCGGACCGAATGGCCGGGTGCAGGTGGCACAGCCTCGCCTGTTGTTAGGCTCCCCACCTCATCGCATACGTCAACATGTGGTCCTCCCCACGGCGGGCGGAAGCCTTATAACACGACCGTTCACCGATTTGCGGGGGAGGAATGTGGTGTCACCGCCAGACACCACACTTGCTAGGTGGTAGTTTTAAATCGGCCGCGGTCCATTAGTACATGTCGGACCCACGTGTCGCCACTGTGTGATCGCAGACCGAGCGCCACCACAAGGCAGGTCTCGAGATACAGACTAGCACTCGCCCCAGTTGTACGGACGACGTAGCTAGCGACTATACTGACGAAGCCTCGCTCCTTTGCCGAGCCAATAGTTAGAATAGCCTTCAGCTAAGTCAATGGCTACGACCTAGCAAGGCGCCATTAGTAACATTGCATGTATCTAAAGAGTCTCACTGGTATCGCCACAATCTCCAGATGTACCAAAAGGATGGATTAAAGTTAAGTATTCCAGAAGCTACGTACTTTTCTTTATAGCATTCATTACGTATCCTGTTTCAGACCTCACGCACCCTGCTTTGGCTTAGCGCGTGCCTTTTGGCTTCCTCTCATTGTGTCTAGGCTGTCTTGTCTAGACACAACATCCTGCTTTCCAGATTCATATGTTTCTGTCACTGGAACCCCCCATTTATCTGTGCCACATGGTGGCAATTACAACATGTTTTCTTAGTTAATGCCGAGAGAAGGTACAGAATAATACACAAAAGACATACTGACAATTTTCCCCCCCCTTTTCTTTTGACACACGGATGAGATCATGAATATTATGATAGGATGCACTGGCCAGTAACATCTATTACACAGGGGGAGAGGAAGAATGCTAATGATAGCACAGAAAGCAACAAGTGGTGTATTAACAGGTACGTGAGAATGGGATCGCGAGGAACGCTAACTGTTTTGCTGATGGCACGACAGACGTCATTAGCATTATCACTGATAAGAAAATGCGGATGATTTATTTCAGATGTGTAGTGAAATTAATCTAAAAGAACTAGCTTTCCGAGAAGAATGCACTAGTGAACAATTTGCAGGTTAAGAATATAAGAAAGCCACAATAATTAGTAATCTATTACATATTTTCAGATAAATGGAAAGAATTGAAGGGCTATAAAGGGAAGGTATTGTACTTGATAATTGATAAACCCTCCCCCCCCATGAACCATGGACCTTGCCGTTGGTGGGGAGGCTTGCGTGCCTCAACAATACAGATAGCCGTACCGTAGGTGCAACCACAACGGAGGGGTGTCTGTTGAGAGGCCAGACAAACGTGTGGTTCCTGAAGAGGGGCACCAGCCTTTTCAGTAGTTGCAGGGTCAACAGTCTGGATGATTGACTGATCTGGCCTTGTAACACTAACCAAAACGGCCTTGCTGTTGTGGTACTGCGAACGGCTGAAAGCAAGGGGAAACAACAGCCGTAATTTTTCCCGAGGGCATGCAGCTTTACTGTATGGTTAAATGATGATAGCGTCCTCTTGGGTAAAATGTTCTGGAGGTAAAATAGTCCCCCATTCGGATCTCCGGGCGGGGACTACTCAAGAGGACGTCGTTATCAGGAGAAAGAAAACTGGCATTCTACGGATCGGAGCGTGGAATGTCAGATCCCTTAATCAGGCAGGTAGGTTAGAAAATTTAAAAAAGGGAAATGAATATGTTAATGTTAGATATAGTGGGAATTAGTAAAGTTCGATGGCAGGAGGAACAAGACTTCTGCTCAGGTGAATACAGGGTTATAAATACAAAATCAAATAGGGGTAATGCAGGAGTAGGTTTAATAATGAATAGGAAAATAGGAATTCGGGTAAGCTACTACAAACAGCATAGTGAACGTATTATAGTGGCCAAGATAGACACGAAGCCCATGCCTACTACAGTAGTACAAGTTTATATGCCAACTAGCTCTGCAGATGACGAAGAGATTGAATACATGTATGATGAGATAAAAGAAATTATTCAGGTAGTGAAGGGAGACAAAAATTTAATACTCATGGGTGACTGGAATTCGACAGTAGGAAAAGGGAGAGAAGGAAACATAGTAGGTGAATATGGATTGGGGCTAAAAAATGAAAGAGGAAGCCGTCTGTTAGAATTTTGCACAGAGCATAACTTAATCATAGCTAACACTTGGTTCAAGAATCATAAAAGAAGGTTGTATACATGGAAGAATCCTGGAGATACTAAAAGGTATCAGATAGATTATATAATGGTAAGACAGAGATTTAGGAACCAGGTTTTAAATTGTAGGACATTTCCAGGGGCAGATGTGGACTCTGACCACAATCTATTGGTTATGAACTGTAGATTAAAACTGAAGAAATTGCAAATAGGTGGGAATTTAAGGAGGTGGGACCTGGATAAACTGACTAAACCAGATGTTGTACAGAGTTTCAGGGACAGCATAAGGGAACAATTGACAGGAATGGGGGAAAGAAATACTGTAGAAGAAGAGTGGGTAGCTCTGAGGGATGAAGTAGAAGGCAGCGGAGGATCAAGTACGTAAAAAGACGAGGGCCAGTAGAAATCCTTGGGTAACAGAAGAAATATTGAATTTAATTGATGAAAGGAGAAAATATAAAAATGCAGTAAGTGAAGCAGGCAAAAAGGAATACAAACGTCTCAAAAGTGAGATCGACAGGAAGTGCAAAATGGCTAAGCAGGCATGGCTAGAGGACAAATATAAGGATGTAGAGGCTTATCTCACTAGGGGTAAGATAGATACTGCCTACAGGAAAATTAAAGAGACCTTTGGAGAAAAGGTCTTGTATGAATATCAAGAGCTCAGATGGAAACCCAGTTCTAAGCAAAGAGGGGAAAGCAGAAAGGTGGAAGGAGTATATAGAGGGTCTATACAAGGGCGATGTACTTGAGGACAATATTATGGAAATGGAAGAGCATGTAGATGAAGATGAAATGGGAGATACGATACTGCGTGAAGAGTTTGATAGAGCACTGAAAGACCTGAGTCGAAAGAAGGCCCCAGGAGTAGACAACATTCCATTAGAACTACTGAGGGCCTTGGGAGAGCCAGTCCTGACAAAACTCTACCATCTAGTGAGCAAGATGTACGAGAGAGGCGAAATACCCTCAGACTTCAAGAAGAATGTAATAATTCCAATCCCAAAGAAAGCAGGTGTTGACAGATGTGAAAATTACCGAACTATCAGTTTAATAAGTCACAGCTGCAAAATACTAATGCGAATTATTTGCAGACGAATGGAGAAACTGGTAGAAGCTGATCTCGGGGAAGATCAGTTTGGATTCCGTAGAAATGTTGGAACACGTGAGGCAATACTTACCTTACGGCTTATCTTAGAAGCTAGATTAAGGAAAGGCAAACCTACGTTTCTAGCATTTGTAGACTTAGAGAAAGCTTTTGACAATGTTGACTGGAATACTCTCTTTCAAATTCTAAAGGTGGCAGGGGTAAAATACATGGAGCAAAAGGCTATTTATAATTTGTACAGAAACCAGATGGCAGTTATAAGAGTCGAGGGGCATGAAAGGGGAGCAGTGGTTGGGAAGGGAGTGAGACAGGGTTGTAGCCTCTCCCCGATGTTATTCAATCTATATATTGAGCAAGCAGTAAAGGAAACAAAAGAAAAATTTGGAGTCGGTATTAAAACCCAGGGAGAAGAAATAAAAACGTTGAGGTTCGCCGATGATGTAATTCTGTCAGAGACAGCAAAGGACTTGGAAGAGCAGTTGAACGGAATGGACAGTGTCTTGAAAAGAGGGTGTAAGATGAACATCAACAAAAGCAAAACGAGGATCATGGAATGTAGTCGAATTAAGTCAGGTGATGCTGAGGGAATTAGATTAGGAAATGAGACACTTAAAGTAGTAAAGGAGTTTTGCTATTTGGGGAGCAAAATAACTGATGATGGTCGAAGTAGAGAGGATATAAAATGTAGACTGGCAATGGCAAGGAAAGCGTTTTTGAAGAAGAGAAATTTATTAACATCGAGTATAGATTTAAATGTCAGGAAGTCGTTCCTGAAAGTATTTGTATGGAGTGTAGCCATGTATGGAAGTGAAACATGGACGATAAATAGTTTGGACAAGAAGAGAATAGAAGCTTTCAAAATGTGGTGCTACAGAAGAATGTTGAAGATTAGGTGGGTAGATCACGTAACTAATGAGGAGGTATTGAATAGGATTGGGGAGAAGAGAAGTTTGTGGCACAACTTGACTAGAAGAAGGGATTGGTTGGTAGAACATGTCCTGAGGCATCAAGGGATCACAAATTTAGCATTGGAGGGCAGTGTGGAAGGTAAAAATCTTAGAGGGAGACCAAGAAATGAATACACTAAGCAGATTCAGAAGGATGTAGGTTGCAGTAGGTACTGGGAGATGAAGGAGCTTGCACAGGATAGATTAGCATGGAGAGCTGCATCAAACCAGTCTCAGGACTGAAGACCACAACAACAACAATTGATAAAAGGCTTAAATAGAGTTGTTCTTAATAGGACCTAGGGATTTTATAAATAAATAAATAAATGCACACATGTAAGCTTGTATTTGTCCAATTAATGGAAAGGAAAAACAACAAATCAAAGGTATACTTGCCTGTACTTCTCCATGATTTTTTTTTAAATAAACGGAATGTAACTGTGTGAATAATAAAAAACAATGAACAATTTTATGAGGTAGTAACAAGGAATGAGTGGTTGATGAACAGCTCTTATAAGACAAATGCATCTAAGTGAAGGCTTTTTATGAAATATTTGTGATAACATATGTGAGTTACGGCATTGTGAAAAGCATAAAGAGAAGATGTAAAGGAAGGAAGCAGGAGACTCCTGTTTTAATTAGCTGGATTAAAAGTCACTAGGCTAATGAGAAACTTCAGTGTTGGAAGTTACAGAAGTAAGGGTCATTAGCTGAGAAGACAATTACAGGTTTTTAAGATGATGTGGAACCACCTTTTTGTACAGGAGGGAGGAAGGATAAATGTACCCACAGGAGGGATTATCAATCCTTGATGAGGTGAATCCATGGAAGGAATGACCTGTACTGTTTTTTATGTAGAGGGGTAATGAGAGGGAGACCCACATCGCAAAGACGACAATGTATGTTCCATGTTATCAGCCCTAAGGATAAGGTCTGAGTGCTGCTCTTACACAGGTATGAAGCCATACAGTGATAAGTCACACAGATGAAGTGAGTTCCAAAATAGTCAAAAACAAATGATTGATGTTTCGCATCCTTGCTTCTGTACATGCTTTATTTATCACTAATCTGGGATTTGGAATTGTAGAAAGTAATATAGAGAAAAATATCGGCGTGTAACTTCTTATGGTTCATAAAAAAATCTACTCACCAAACGGTGGCAGAGGAACACACACACATAAGGGTTTAACTGTGGCTTCAAAGCTTGTAAAAGTTACACCCCTGTATGTGTGCGTTCCCTGCCACCACTTGGTGAGTAGATTTTTTATCTGTCCATTTACGTTATACTATCAATAATTGATTATTTTCTTATGGTTAACAATAGTTTAAACCTCGTACATCTCTACAAAGTCAGAAAATTTTGTTTTTATGAGTTAATCACATGGGACTACCCATGATTAAGAATAATGAAATCATTATAGAGCCTGATCGATCATGACAAGAACTTCAAATGGAGGAGTATACATATTTGGCACAGCTTACTGATACAGCTCAAGAACACTGCAGTACAAAGAAAGATGTCAACATACTTTTATCAGCTGGAAGACTGGATGACTAGGTGAAGTACCTGACCAATGCCAAATGATCCTATTTAGATATATGCATCTTACCAAAAGAAAGATTACAGTGGACTTCTACACTTTTGATACTTCCTTCCAGCATCCTCTGTCTCACACCTTTACTTATAAGAAGTTCAGCTATAAGGCACATACAAAAAGAAATGTGCTGGTAGCTGTAAAATGAAAACCACTGAAGGGATTATAACACCATTACCCATAGGAGACGGTGTGACCCCTATACAAACGCTGTCCCAAACTCACTGCTACAGACAAGGACACACATCACAGAGTTAGCATGTGCACACATCAACCATCCAGTGTACTCAGTAGTGCTAAAAACAGAGAAATGGAGTCTTCGAAAGAAGAACAACAGGGGCATTGTGTGTTTCCTCACAGCAGAAGGAGTATGAGGAACAGAAATTCACTGAATAATGGAAATGCACATGCATTGCAATTTTGATTCTCAATCTGACCTCTGGGTGTAATGGCTACAATCATTACTCTTTGGTCTTCCATGCTGAGAGCATCCACCTGCTGAACAATGGTATTGTAATGCAACATGGTGTTCCGGATGATGCATCAGTGGCTCATGACATTAATCCCTTCGTCCGTCCGTCTGTCTGTCTGTCCTTCCTTCAGTCTATTGTGCCATTCTTTGACCCTTGTGACTGACATGCAGTGCTATTCATAAAGTTGTGTCATTTGTTCATGAATTTCCATACCCCGCACGCCTTCCACTGCACAGAAATATGCCACACTCCTTTGCTCTTCTTGCAATGCCTCCATTTATCTGTTTTCAGCACTACTGAGTGTAGTGGATGATCGAAGTGTAAAAATTCTCATCATGTCATGTGGGTGTTCGCCAATGTCCCCCTAGCGGCAAGTTTGGGGCCTCAGCACTCTTACAGTGACCTCACAGTCTTCTGTAGGCAATGGCATTATGATCCCTTCAGTAATTTTAATTTTACAGCCTCTAATTTACTTTTTAATGCATCCTATATGTTGTGTGTTATCACTCATATGGGGTCAAGTTACTCTGAGTCATCCAGGTCTCTTCCTTTTAATTTTTACCAGTTCTGTCCCCTTTTTTGTTGTATGTGTGTTCTTATTTTCTGTCACTTTCTTCTTAATATTTTGTTGTACCTGAAGCAATTTCTTCACTTACATTTATTAATTGATGATGTTGATTTCTCTTTTAGTCCTGTGTTGCTGCCATCTGTTGTGCCCCGATCATAACTTACTTTCCTGCCCTATCAGCCTAATGGTTTCTGTCCACTTTTTCTGAAGTTTGGAAGCAACTGTTTTTGAAAGCTAGGCTATGTCTTATTAAGTCTGCATACACCTGCTAAGTTCCGGTAAGCAGAAATTTTTCCTATTTTCATTTTCTCGAACATTTGCCTGTTCTTTTCTTGATACAGGGAATTACAAAGTAATGACTGTAACTCAAAAATTAGTGTTTTAGTTCACAAAACTGCATTTCTAGCACCAACACCAAGTAGCATCATTTGATATATATATATATATATATATATATATATATATATATATATATAATTGTTTAATCCTATTTCATGATTTCTTCAAAAGCCAGTTATATACGCAATGGTATGAAAAGGAATATCTGAGTAAGCTAATTTAATGAGACGTGAAGCAATCAGGACAGGATCGATCCTAGTAGAATAAAGGGACTAAACACAGTTTTATAGAAATGATTGTAACAGTGGTACAAACAAAAGTAACAAAAAATTAAAAATATGAGTGAATTTGGGTGTAACAACTCAAACACACAACTGATTTTGTATATTTTATTAAGGAACCGTCACAGAATTCAGCTCTGACTAAAATATGGAAACAACAAAATGTAGATGATGTCACAATTTTATGTAACAAACGTATTAAAAAATATCACATTTATCGGAAATACTGAATGTGAGACTACCAGGGTACAATCATATTTCTGTATTATCAAAGTACAGAATTAAAGTTTCTTACAGACTTTAATAGGGTGAAAGAGCCAAAAATTAATAAAATATTTTCTGTACAAGTAACTTATTAATATAAGTATATGTTGGAATGAATTACACATAGTAAAACACAAACAGTTTACAATTATGTCGTAATGCCTTTATCACTTCATAACAAAAGCCAAAATGCAAGTAAGAAGAAAATGCCAGTCACCTGTGGTCCCATATGCAAGGATCTTTACAACACATTTGCATCAGATTTTTTTGAAACCTACTAATAAAAAGCTAAAAAATTTAAATCCAAATAAGTTAGGGTTTATTTTTACACATTTTGTAAGACATGATTGTTCTTCAACACTGTCAAGAAGTAAGGCACATCAGTATTTGACAGCTAAGATGTGATTCTACTTCTCATCTTTATCCTTGGCACCATGCTTCAAGATTCTAGTGAACTCAATATAATCAAACATGCCATTTTTTATTGGAGCTTCACGATACATTTCATCAACCTGTAAAAAAGAAAAGTGTGTAATTTTTAAGTATAAGAAGAAATTCTGGAAACTGTTCCTGTCCAAATCAGTTTTAGTAATCTGTGAAACAAGGACTGAGTCACTCTCCTACTGCAATCCAAACATAAAAATGCCAAAAAAACCTTTGGTCTGAGCATATTAAAATGTTGTCTGTAATTATATTTTGCTGGAAATCACAGAACAGAACAAACTCTGAGCCAAACAACAAAAAGCTCTTTTTCAGAACCAAAAGTGACCCAGTAACCAAGACAACAAAACACAGCAAAGATTTAAGTATATATAACATTACAGAACATTGTCATGCACAGAATGAAAGTACATCTCTGATGTGTTCATATTGTGAATACTGAAAACAAGACATTCATTCAATATACCTAGCTCACTCCAGTTAACAGTCCCACTCGTTTTACTGATTTTTTAAGGACCACTAACAGATCTTTTCTATCCTATATGTATTTGTCTCTACTTAAGGGTTTCGTAAACAAATCTGCCAAATATCAGAAAAAGCAAAATAAACTTCAGTCTCACTGCTCTCGACATGTTCACATCTGCAGCAATATTTAATAATTTTTTACATTTGTGATGATCTGCAGTTTTAATCAAGTGAATAGCACTTTAATTGCAGACACATAGTCTATCTTTGAAGCAATCAATTCTTCCCTCAGAAGTGTGCTTCACACGACAGACCACTTTCATTTAACTGCTTTGTGATTGTGTGATAGTAGTACTAGAGCCCATCTTCAAAGATGCCATCTTCTCTTCCACTTTGATGTATCTTGATGTCATTGCTTCTTCAAAAAATGTGACGTTCAGCGATAAATGGCAGAACAGGTTGTATCTCGGGCTCCAAAACGGGCAGGTGCTCGCAGACTATATCAATCTTTCAGCTTCAATTTTTCATTTTCTCTGACTTGTTTGCTATCATCATCCTTTTCAGATTCCTCTCGATCATCATCTGCATCCTGGTCCCCCCCCTGGTAAAATTCAGGATATCTTCGGTGAAGAAACAATATCCCGTAACTGAGATTATCGATTTTGCATTTTTCAGTCAGTTCATATCCTTGACTCTCAGTGCACCTACTCTTACAGGCAGAATAACAATTTTTTAAATTATCTGCAAATAAAATGACCTAAACCACCACATAGAGGGGGGACAAAAGAGAGAGAGAGAGAGAGAGAGAGAGAGAGAGAGAGAGAGAGAGAGAGAGAGAATGAAATACTATTTTGGATGTAATAAACAATACTGCATAAATGAAAAAGTGCATACAGCCACAGCACATTGTTATTGGTTACTACCCGTCTTCCAGTGTTCAAAAGTGGTTCATTGTTTCTATCTTCAGTTCATGACAATGCACAGCGTTTTACAAGATGATCTCTTTATTGAGGAAGAAATTGTTTCTCAGCTGAACTTCGCATATAAAAGCGGAAAATCCTTCTCGAGAGTGATTGACAGTGGTAAGAAAATTTTGTTGCTGTTTACCTCGCATTAACAGCAGTCCGCTAAAACTCTAAAATTTAGTAGTAACAAAGCTGCTTTATTGTAGCACCACACTTCACTTCTGTGCTTTAGTTGTTTCTGCTCATTTGATCATTGTACGAGGGTCACTCCAAAAGCAATGCACACTATTTTTTTTTTAATACATCTTTTATTCTATATATTTGAAAGTTTTACAGTGTGTAGATACATCCTTTAGGAATAATATTTTCATTTCTCCACATAATTTCCATCCCTCTCAACTGCCTTAACGCCATTTTGGAACCAGCGCCTGACGACTGGACCAACCTGTTGGAGCCACTGTTTGGCAGCGTGCACAAGGGAGTCATCACCTTCAAACCTTGTTCCACGAAGAGAGTCTTTCAATTTCCCAGAGAGATGATAGTCACATGGAGACAGCATCAGAGTTTATGGTGGTTCCACTTGGCATGATGTCCACAAGCAAGAGTCCTTCGGAATCGAAAAACACCGTAGCCATAACTTTTCCAACAGAAGGTGTGGTTTTGAATTTTTTTTTTTCTTGGGTGAATTTGCATGATGCCACTCCATTGATTGCCTCTTTCTCTGGTGAAAAATGATGGAGCCATGTTTCATCACCTGTCACAATTCTTCCAAGAAATTCATCTCCACCATTCTCATACTGTACAAAATTTCGCTGCATACTGTTTTTCTTGTTTCTTTGTGAGCCACTGTCAACATCCTGGGAACCCACCTGGCACAAACCTTTCTTAACACCAACACTTTCAGTATTCTGCAAACACTTCCTTCCCCTATCCCAACGTAGCGTGATAATTCGTTCACTGTGATGCATCTGTCAGCAGTCACCAATTCATTAACTCTCTACACATTGTCTGGAGTGTGTGCAGTATGAGGCCTGCCACTGCGAGGACAATCCTCAATATTGCCGTGCCCGCTTTCATCACGTAACCTGCTTGCCTACTGACTAACTGTACTGCGATCAACAGCAGTATCTCCACACACATTTTTCAACCTCTTGTGGATGTTTCCCACTGTCTCGTTTTCACAGCACAGGAATTCCATGGCAGCACATTGCTTCTGACGAGCGTCAAGTGTAGCAGCCATCTTGAAGACATGCTGTGACAGCACCACTCACGGGAACAGGTTTAACTAAGTTTGAAAACAAACAGAAAGGATGTATCTACACACTGTAAAACTTTCACACATGCAGAATGAAAACTGTATTTTTACAAAAATACTGTGCATTTCTTTTGGAGTGATCCTAATAGAATTCAAGAAAGTAGAATTTGCCTGTAGTATATCTGGACATTTAAACACCATTTGATAACAATGATTATCTACCTTAATTCCTGCTGCAATTATACCTAAGCAGCATACTTTTATTCTTTTGTTATCAAAAACCACTTTCACTCTTTTTGTAACAGCTCCCACTGGAAATAAATTTCTTTTTAGCTAATGAATGTATACTTTGTTTTCCAAAGTGTGAGGCTGCCATTTTCCATCAACTAAAGAAACAATACTTCAATGGATCTGATGCCTTCTAATTTAACAACTAAGTTCTCTCCAATTTGAGTACAGGCATCATCAGGCTGAATTTGCTCAAAAGTATGTTGAATCAATCTCTGGGTGACATCACATGTTTTGAAGCAGCACTATCAGTTAACCAAGTATTTTCACAACCTGGAGTGAAAACATTCACTTGCTCTGCACTTAAAGCCTGGTGTTCAGAGGTAACATTTTTTACTACTGACCTATTAGACAAATTGTTGTTCTTTGTATTTAACTTCCTTGCTTTGCCCACATTAATTGATGTAATGCTTTTGACATTTCATCCCATTCTAAAAAATTTTGTTCCTCTTTCAATAATCTTGGAAGTCCAATATCAAATGTTTGCTCATCTTCAAGACTAGTCCCAAGCAGTCGAGAAAGTTCCAAATTTCGAGGGAAGACTTCCCAAAATTTTAGCCATTTTGTCAACTTCTGTAACAGGTTCCCCAATATCAGCTAATATTCGTACCAAAGACTCGACTTGACTTATGTGTTGTGCGATTGTGTCAGTTGATAACATTCTGTAATCACAAAATTTACACTTCAAGGCAATTTTATTAACTGCAGATTGCTGTTCATAAATAATCTTAATTATGAAATACATTTCAGGCGCATTTGTGCATATCGTAACACAGTACAATTGGTCAAATTCCATTTTAGTAGATGGAATAAGCATGGCCTTCGCATCTAAGTCATCCCACGCTATTTGACTCTCGCCAGCTTCATTTGGCCTCTGTTTCCCCTCCATGATACCACGAACTTTTTCAGCATGAAAAATAATTTGCAACTGATATTTTCACAGTTGGAAATTCTTACAGCCAAATTTCTGGATACTATAAGTCTTCAATTTATCCATCTTTGGGTAAATCGGAACATATTTCAAACATACACTTTTCCCCAAAAGACCAGTGAAATGCGATGGTTCCAGAACCAAAGTGTCAAAACTTAAGCATCATGATTCACTAGAATAAAACTCTGATCAAACATAGTGAATTTGCAAAACAAATATGTATCCGATTGCCTGGGCCCATAAGCTGTTGTCTATCATTATATTTTGCTGAAATTCACAGAGCAGAACACAAGCTGAGTCAAACAACAAAACACACTTTTTATTAGAACTAAAAGTGACAGTGACAACGATGACAAAACAGAGCAAAGATATTTTTATGATGTTACAGAACACACTGTGCAAAGAATGAAAGTACATCTCTGGTATGCTCTCATTACAAACACCCAAATGCTGTAAACAGGCACTCAATATAACAAGCTCACACTTGTTACCATAAAAATTAAGTTCAGGCGCAGTACACCAAAAACTTGTGCAAGATATTACCCAAAATACCACATATATTTGCAATAAAAACAACTACTGTTATAGCAACAATGTGGAATGGATAGATTGCTACTCCCCACATACGGATGGTATTCAGTTGCAGACAGGCACAATAAAGAAGACTGGTGAAATATTGAGCTTTCAGACTATTTCCTTCTTCCAAAATAGAAAGCGCACACACACACACAGAAGAGCGCGCGCGCGCGTGCGCGCGAGGGCCCGCGCACAGAAAAAGCACAACTCGCACTGTATCTGGACATTTGAGCTCATCGGGCCCATTAAATGCCATGAAAATAATGCAGTAGAGTGTATGACTGAACTGAAGAAATTTGTTGGACAACTCCTGCTACTCCATCGAGGAGTATATTCACAGAAACTCTAATTTAACTTAATTTATAATTATAATTAGCACTATTTGTTAAAGGACTTAAAACGCTGGTCATGATGTTTAGAAGGCGCCCTTTTACAAATATTTACAAGCTGAAAAGCACCTAGCATTGTCATTAATCTGCATTTAAATTATGTAAAATGTACATCTTTAATTTCTGTCCATATTACAGAGGCCACACTCTGTGGGATCTATGGAATATGACATGTGTAATTAATGAATTCTGACCAAACTAGCAACAATACTAATTCTGATTATCACTTGAAAGGACAAAGAATATGTTCTATGCATTGATGTTGAAGGAAACTGCAACTTAAATTCATCTAACACAACAGGAGGCTTTTAGCAAACTAATATTAAACCAGTATGATACTGGTAAGTCACGAGTCACATTGAAATGCGCTTTTAATGACACCTGCTAACTGCTTATGGCAAAAGAAAAAAGTGAATTTAAACCCTGAGAGAGATTTTATGAGGTGCAGGGGAAAAGTAAGACTTATTTTTTGTATATGAAAGTTTTTATTTTTTTCAAACAATACTGTCCCCCTCAAAGTAGTCCCCTTTGGTAGCTACGCACCAGCAGATCAGTTGTTCCCAGTCTCGGCAGCAGCACTGAAAAGCTTCTAAACTAGTAGGGCCTTTAACATGTTGGTCACATTATTTTGAATGATCTTCAGAGTTCCAAAATGACATCCTATTAAGACTTTTTCAATTTAGAGCAAAGAAAAAAAGACACATGGACTCAGATCAGGTAAACAGGAGGTTTTTGGAACAATAAGAATGCCTTTTGAGGTCAAAAATTCCATGATGGAAGTAGGCGTGTGACATCGGGTGTTGTCATGTTGCAGCATCCACTTGTCTGCAACCTTTTTGTGAGTGTTTCAAGGACATCTTTGTAAAGTACACAGTTAGTATTGTTAATTGTTTGATCTTACAAGAGCTTGCATACATCTGATGATTTCATCAGTTATTAAAGTTGTAGTCTCCCTAACGAGGTTCATCTCTAACATGTTCTCAGCCTCGATTTGTGCCAGCAAAAAACTTGTGCTCTTGATAAGGAATGTTCCCCACTGGCCTGTTTCAAATTTTCAAAGGTCACAATCACAGACTACAAGAGTTTAACCCAAAACTTGATGGTATAACATTGCTCTAAATCCCTGTGTCCCATTTTCATAACACACAACAACAATCCAACTTCAGTGATGACACTTCAAAAATCACATGAGGGCTGTTCTGAGTTTAAACTCTGACTGAGAATCTGGAACAGATGAACACACCAGGCTCCACAGACAGAAGAAACAACATTGTCATATTGCTCATAGTCTTGTCGGTCTCTTTACTTTTCTCACATGCCTGGAATATTCTTGAAAAATTATATCACAGAAGAGAAGGGATTTATAACTAACTTGTCATGCTAATGTGTGTGTCTTGTCCATTTCGCGGCAGAAGTTTTCTGCTGTATATGAATTCCAGCATAATTTTCCTCTCAAAAAGCAAATCATTTACCTCAATAAGGAACATAAAAATACACTGAGGTGACAAGTCATGGAATACCCCCCATATCGTGTCTGAACTCCTTTGTCCGGCGTAATGCAGCAACTCTATGTGGCATGGACTCCCCAAGTCACTGGAAGTTCCCTGCAGAAATATTGAGCCATGCTGTTTTTACAGCCATCCAGACCACATTTGTCCCATCATCTAGGGTCCAATCAATATGGTCACAAGCCCAGGAGAAGTGGTGCAGCTGATGTCCTGCTGTCAGCGAAAGACATTCACATCGGTGATCTACTGTTATAGCCCGTTAATGCCGAATTTCACCACTATGTTGTAACAGATGTGTTTGTCCTTTGTCCCATACTGATTTCTGCAGTTATTTTACTTAGTGTTGCTTGCCTTGGGAACAACAACTCTATGCAAAAAGACTTTTGACCTCTATTGTCCATGGTGAGAGGTAATGCCTGAAATCTTGTATTCTCAGCACACTCTTGACACTGTGGATCTCTGAATATCTAATTTCCTCTTGACTTCCAAAATGGAATATCCCACGCGTCTAGCTCCGACTATCCTTCCGTGTTCAAAGCCTTAACTCCTTTCGTGTGGCTACAGTCACATCAGAAACCTTTTCACATGAATCACCTAAGCACAAATAACAGCTATTCCAATGCACTGCCCTTTTAGATCTTGTGTGCACAATACTACTGCCATATGTAAATGTCCATATTGTTATCCCACGAGTTTTCACCTCATTGTATATGCATACACACACTAAAACAGACCAACAAGACTAACAGAATAATATTACAAATCTGATGCAACAATTACAAAAAAAATTGTAATATATTACTTTCGAAAGTTCCTATGAAAATATTTTCCACTAGAGAAAACTGTTCCTTACCTCTTCATCTGTGAATCTGTCACCCATTGATGTCAGAAGTTCTCTAAGTCGTTCCTCATTAATGACTCCTTTGTTCTCTTCATCAAAACACCCAAATGCATTTTTAATTACATCTTCTGGATCAGTGCCCTGTAGACGTTCCCCAAACAGTGTCAGAAACATTGTGAAATTTATTGGGCCCGGAGCTTCATTCATCATTGCCTCAAGATACTCATCAGATACATCTTTTCCTGCAAAAAAGATACTACGTAATAATCAGTTCTAAATGATTTTTGTGTGTACTGAAATTCAAGAATGAAACAATTTACCACATTTATATCACACCATCATATAAACAATGGAAAGACCAGGTAGGAATATCAACAATATCATGAGAAGAACAGACTGCTACTCACCATAAAGATGGCATGTAGAGTTGCATACAGGCACAATGAAAAGATCTGAAATGTGAGGTTCAACAGCCATTAAGTATTTTATAAAATGCATTTTAATCATCAGCTGTTTATTTATCCCATTAGTCATCTACTAGTTTCAGTTATTAACCATCCTTTAAGATGTATGGTACAAGAGATTAGTTAAAAGCATCCTGTATTCTTTTGAAGATGAACAACATCGAAATTATCTAGTGAAATTGTACAATTTGTCTTACAATACTGACACTCATATCTTATGAGGAACAGACAGACATCACAGGAGAAACAAGACTAACAGTTATGAGTAATTGATTGTCTAGTTTCTCCTGTGATGTCTGTCTGTTTGACATTAAGATACGAGTGTCAGTATTGTAAGACAAACTGTACAATTTCAATATTGTTCAGCTTCAAAGAAATATGGGATGCTTTACCCTACATCCTGGGTGATGGCTAATAACCGAAATCGGCAGATGACTAACGGGACAAATAAATAGCTGATGGTTAAAATGCATTTTATATAAAAAATAATGAAAAGACTGCTACACAGTTAACTTTCAGTTCAGCCAGAGCTGCTATTGCCTTCTGTGTTTTCTTTTTATGAATGCGGCTCTGGCTGAAAGCTAAATGTATAACAGACTTTTTGTTGTGCCTGTCTGCGACTCAATGTGTCACCTTTATGATGAGTAACAATCTATCCTTTTCATAACAATTTTATACATTATTCTGGCTGCATGATGCCTTTGAATCACAAGAAACATTGACACAAAATACAAAGTGAAGCCCAAGGTCCAAAATGCTTGGATACTGACTACTTCACTCACAATAATTCCTTGAAAACATTGTACTAGATTAGTAGAAATGAAAAAGTCATCCTTAACATTAAGTAATCAGCCTGAAAAAAAGTCACAAAAGAAAAATAACAAATATTGCCACATGTTTAAAAACAATACAGCACTACTGTAAGAAGAGGGAGAACACTTAAAAGAAACTGCATATACATTACATAAAGAACAGACAGACAACAACCACCACCACCACCACCACCACCACCACCACCACCACCACCACCAGTACAACAATTTAAATAATGTTGTGAGGTAACTCAGGAGAATGAAAACAGAACAAGTAAAAATAACTGACATCAGTTTTTAAAAAAAGAGATTAAGAGGGCAGACTTCTGACTCACCCAAAAATAATTAAACACAAAATGTACCTCTCAACACACAAAATAAAGATATTACAGCACACTTCTCAAACCAAAATATCTCTGCATAAAATCAAGCTGTTTCGAAAGGATTCACTCAATTGTAAAAGCCTATATTCAATATGAATTAAGATATAAAGTTGGGGTGGATTTTAACTCCTGAGTCAAAACTGAAAGTTTACTTCGGCACCAGTTGTAAGCTGTCAGCATGGGTTAAAAAATCCTGGTGCAGCTAGCTCATCCATTACCAAATGTGTATTAAGGAGAGGGGGGGGGGGGAGGGGGGGGGAGCGTTTTCTGTTCTCTGTTTCAACAGGTGTAATTCAGTTACAACAGTGTGGGGTGATTTTTGTTGAGAGCACAGCTCTGAATTGGTTGTATGGAGTGTACAGATTTCATATTGCACCACTAGCCTCCAAGATCACCTGATCTCAGAATACGTAATTTTCTGTGGGAGTAGGGGGTGAGGGTTTATGAAGGACTATGTGCCTCCCTTTCCAATAACTCTGGATGAATTACAACACAGCATAGTAACAGCACAGAACACGGTAACTCCAGACATGTTCACAAAAGCCATCATCTGACATCCTTTCGTGCATCAAGAAAATGGCACATTGAACATTAGAGAAAGGTAAACAGAAACTGATCCTAAATGTAATTGTAAAACTTGCAATCAAGGCTGTGTGTGTATGCATAAAAGAAACCCACTTGTAAAATCATCTGGTTCTTTTAAAAAATAAAAACTTTGCAGTCATATGACTTAAGTCAAAATTTACATATTGTTTCTATCACCATTCATGTGGTCTCGCAAAATTGTATCACTCTTTAACACTCTGTAAATTGAGCCACAGTGGGAAAAAAAACAAGGGCCTAACTCATTAACACTTGAAACAAGCAAGAAAACAATTAAAACCCTGGCATATAAAGTAGCATTAGAACATTCTGATTATGTTTTCACGGATACAAGAGAATGAAACTAGGCATAGCCATAAAGCAATTTGGCTAGTTCTACAAGAAGTGAAGTAAATTAGGATCAGAGGCTGTGATGAGCCTAAGTTACAAAAAAGACCTAACAAAGTGAGAAACAATGCAACATATTCAAAACAGGTCAATGGCTGGAAAGGGATATAAGCAAATTAATTTCCTCCTCCAAGTCTTACACTGTTTTCAACAAGAGAATATTTATTAAAGAAGAATATCAAATTCTACTGCAGATGTATTTATTTACTTTCATTACAAAAATATTTTGAGGCTGCATACTATGCACAACTGTTGGTGCAGTCTACCAGTTAACTTTTAGATATGTCCCTTCCCAAAGCGACGAGTTACATCATGTGATTGAATCAACTGAGCGTTGGACTAAATGAATGGAAAAACTGTATAGGTATTTACTAGTAAACAAGTAAGACTATGCTCAATACTACCTTCTAAACACAACAAAACTGATTTCCAAAAAGTGATAATGTCAAAGCCAAAGTGTTATTAACATAACTAACTTTCAGGCTATGAATAAATATGACTATTTTAGTGCAAATATTACATTATTTAATATAGGTATCTTTCTTGTTATGTACGAGAACTGCTTTCTCTTGTAGCACTAAGTCCATGTCACTTGACAGCAAAATTACTTGCCTAAAGATGCCAGCATCTCATGAAGATCATCTTTATCAACAAAGCCATCACGATTCTGATCAATCATGTTGAATGCTTCCTTGAATTCTTGTATTTGTGCTTGATCAAACATTGCAAATACATTAGAAGTCGCCCTCTGCGCACGTTTCTTGGTCGTGGCACGACGTCCTGCAGTCTTGCGTGAAGACATGTTTAATCTGAAAGGATAGACAAGTTTTAAGCATTAGAATTGTGTGTGCATTATCTGTTTTCACGTAACAAATAAGGTTAACATTCCAACACTATTTATGATGCGTCATAAGACAACTCAAAACAGCAATTTCCTTCAAATGCAATACTTGAAGACGGGCAAATCATCATCAGTAAATGAGATTTTAGATTTTCAAAACTGAAAAGTTTCACCATGATATCTAGGAAACCTTTATACCACTTTCAGGTCTAGCTGTGGAGACAGGAAGAATATAATCTGTCTATCCATGCAAAAGAGTAAATTATTTATTTTCTTTAACACACATAGGCCCAATGTGGTGTAAAGACTAACAATAAATCTTAACAGAAGAGTTTTTGGTTTTTATGCTGCTCTTGTCCAACGCTCCAGCTATGATTCCAATACAAACTACAGTCAGTTCTCAATCTGAAACTCAATAGACTGGGGAACAAGTTCAAATTACCTAGAGTTCAAAATAATAGTTCAAATAATCTGGGGGGGGGGGGGACAGGGGGGGGAGGGACAGGGGGGGGGGGGGGGGGTGAGAGTTTGATTGCAAGTAAACTCTAGCATGGGGAGTTGGCAGTTGTGCTTTATCATCTTTCTTTTTCTCATCCAGACAAGCCAACCACAGACACCAATGTCGTTGTCATCAACATGAATGAAATATTCAAAGCTTAACTCACCACAGCTGGGTAGAAGTTACCACCACGAGTCTGGTAGGATTGAATTTGCTAATTATGGCAACTCTATTAGCTGTTCTGCGTTTTCTCTTTGGGTTACAAACCCACACTTTTTGAAGCAGTTATAAAGAGTGGTAGGGTTGAGATCTGTCCAGGCCTTGTCAATCATGGTTACAGCAGTCAAAACTTATGTCCATTGCCTCACCTTTTTCAATCCTCTCCAGCACAATGAAACAATTTTTAAAATTTTCAGGGAGGAAAGTTGCTACTCACCATATAGCGGAGATGCTGAGTCACAGACAGGCACAACAAAAAGACTCTCACAATTAAAGCTTTCTGCCATTGGCCTTTGTCAACAATACACACACACACACACACACACACACACACACACACACACAACAAAAAGACTCTCACAATTAAAGCTTTCTGCCATTGGCCTTTGTCAACAATACACACACACACACACACACACACACACACACACACACACGACTGCAGTCTCAGGGAACTGAATCCACACTGCGAGCAGCAGCACCAATGTATGATGAGAGTGGCGACTGGGAGGGGGTAAGGAAGAGGTTGGGGCAGGGAGGGATAGTATGGTGGGGGTTGTGGACAGTGAAGTGCTGCAGGTTAGACAGAGGGTAGGGGAGAAGTGGGGGGAGGGGGAGGAGCGGAAAAGGAGAGAAATAAAAAGAGTGGGTGTGCTGGTGGAATGACGCCTGTATAGTGCTGCAATGGGAACAGGGAAGAGGCTGGATGGGTGAGAACAGTGACTAACGAGGGTTGAGGCCAGGAGGGAATTTAGGATGTATTGCAGGGAAAGTTCCCACCTGCACAATTCAGAAAAGCTGGTGTTGGTGGGAAGGATCCATATGGCACAGGCTATGAGGCAGTCATTGAAATAAAAGGTATTGTGTTTGGCAGCATGTTCAGCAACAGGGTGGTCCACTTATTTCTTGGCCACCAGACTAGAATATGTGGTGGTGGGAGGATGTATGGGACAGGTTACAGGGGTTATGAGCCATGACTCTTGCCTGGTCACTAACATCATCCACCCCATCAAAGGCAGGGCTACCTGTGAAACCAGACATGTGGTCTACAAGCTAAGCTGCAACCACTGTCCTGCATTCTATGTAGGCATGACAACCAACAACCTGTCTGGCCACATGAATGGTCACCGACAAACTGTGGCCAAGAAACAAGTGGACCACCCTGTTGCTGAACACGTTGCGAAACACAATTTTAAAAAGACACAATATATTCATTTCTGCACATCTAGCTCTACTACATTAACTGTAAGTGTGACACATGGTGACAAAATAATAAATAGGGCAGACATTTCATTAATTCTTAGGTGTACATATTGATGAGGATTGAAACTGAAAAAAGCATACTTAGAACTCTTAAAACAACTTAGTGCCGCCACATTTGCACTTAGAATCATTGCAAATCTTGGGAGAGACAAATCAGTGATATTGTCGTTCAATAATGTCTCAGGGAATAATGATCTACAGTAACCCATCTTTAAGGAAGTCTTCATTGCTCAAAAACATACTGCAAGAATTAAATGGTGCTCACCCATCATCATCTTTCAGACATCTGTTTAAGGATTTGGGCATCTGACTGATGCTTCATAGCATATTTATTCCCCCACAAAGTTTGTTGTAAATTTGTAAATAATCTATTGCAGTTCAAAAGGAACAATGACATATGTATTTACAATACCAGAAGGAAAAATGAAATTCTTGCCTATCATTAAGTTATCTTTAGCACAAAAATGGATGCACAATGCTGCAACTTATTCAGTCACATACAATGTCTGACAGACAGTAGAGTAGAACTTTAAAACAAACTGAAAAAGTTTCTGCTTGACAGTTTCTATTCTGTACAAGAATGTCTGTTAATGTAGCCTAATATGTGAAAGGTGCTGGGTAGGAATTACTGGCACGCATCTGTATATGTAATAATAATAATAATAATAATAATGAGAAGAAGAAAACAAAACAATCTTATTTATGTTCAGCATGCAGCCATATTTACAAATTAATTTGCGAAGTGAACATAACATGACTCATTCAACATACCACATTGTTACAATTTATAATGCAAATAATCCCTACAGCATGAAACCAACCAACCAACAACAACTATAGGAGTTTCATCATATAATTTTTTCTGGGTGAAAACCAAAAAGCACTTTTGATATTTCAGCTTCGATTAGCATATGAGAATGGGGAGAATTTAGTACACATTTATTTTCAATGTTAAATAATCATCTCATAACTTGATAGTGATTAATGAGAATTTCTGTTTTCATACCAGTACAAATTGCTATTGAGTCAGAAAATGCAGACATCCATTGCAGCACAAGAATAAAATTACTCTTAAGTTATGAGAAGGCTCAATTAGGTAAAGCTATACACTGAAAGCAAAAAGATATTGGAACAAAAAATGTAAACGGAAATTAATAATTACTTATACCTCTGTAATATCAAGAAACTTAAGAGAAATTCCTGAAAATAATAGCTTCATGAACAAAGCTTAAAGCAAAATCGATGTTATCACACAAAAGCTTTTTAAATGATGTAACCCCAAAAAGATAGAGGAGACAGGCTTATCACAAACCTCAAAACCTGAGCACCCACATGAGAATTACAGCAATAAGAGATAGCCGCAAAAAGCCAAGTACGAAATGGAGTTTTCATTGAGACAGTAACTGAGAAAAAGAGGCCAACCAACACTGAATAGCTGTCTATGAGTTAGAAAAAATTCCATTAGCAATTTTACCAGTTTCTTCTCTGGCATAGTACACAATACTCTGCCAAAGTTAAATACAGTAACACAACATAATGAATGAAAGTTCAGGAGCAACACGTTGCCAGAGGTCTCAGAGTCAAGCACAGGAAGTTGGACGTCATATGGCATGAGATCAGTGTAACTACTGCGATGAATGAGGCTGGCCCCCCAACAATGTGTGCCAATCAGTGAGCAGTTACTGTGCATTGTGGCAACGTTCATTACAATGTGACCTGGAGACAACATTTGAAAAACACCACACAGGGGAGAATCATTACAAAACTGGAAGAAGAACAAACTTGTGATGAGTGTAGCCTAAGAGTCTATTATTGCTTACAGCACTGTTTCGTGTACAAGGGGTACATTCTGAACCACAGGCACTGCTGCCCGAAGAAGAGGTGGTGGTCAACCACAGCAGCAGATGACCACTACATTGTGCAACATGCAAGAAGGGACCCACGTCAAACAGCAGGTGCAATTGCAACCACATTTAACAGGACTGCAAGGCACCCAATTTCACATAAAGAGAATAGGGACTGGCCCAATAAAGAGCGGACCCATGTGCTCCACTCAGATGTGCCCAATTTCAGTTTGAGTTGTGGTTCTGGACACACACGCATAAGGCAAGAGGTGGAAACACGTAATGCACCAGAAGTATTGTCAAACATGATCATAATGGTGGTCCAGGTGTTGTGTGGGAAGACATAATGTTGCATGGGTGTGCTGACTTCAAAATCTTTGAACACACAAACTCACCAGTCATTGCTAGTTTGACACTGTAATCCTTCCCAATGTGTGTCTCAGGGGTGCATCTGACCCGGACTTAATTTTTATGGATGACAATGTGCAACCACATAAAACAGTGCATACAGAGGAGTTCTCAAAATGAGAAGATATTTGGCAAATGAACTGGCCTACCTGTTTCCTCGGCTTTAATACCAGTCAACAAGTGTGGGATGTGGCGGTGGGTCATACTGCAGTACACTCACATGTAAAGTAACGACCTTCCAGCTGTTGTAAACTGCACTGATGGGAGGAATGGAACATACTACCATAAGAATTCCTTGCCAACTTTGTACCCAGTACGGGAGAACATTGCAGAGGATGTACACTGTTGTCCAACATGATTACACATTCTATTAACAATCATGGCTTTTGTAATATGGAGCAGATTTTCACAAATCACAGTGACTTCAGCATAATTGACTCTCCAATCATTTGTACTGCTCCCAGCTACCTGCTATACTATTAGTATTACTATAATTATATAACTACTTTAGCAGTTTTTTCTACATATAATTCAAGTTTCATTGACCTTTGTTACTTGGCAGTGATGTCACGTGGAAGTTACTTTAGTGCTTAACTTTTGCATGCCAGTGTATTAAGGAATATTGATAACCTATAAAAGCAACTTAACAATATTATAAAAACAACGTTAAGAACACTGATGCGCAAATGATTTTTGGAACAATATGACATTAGATGAAGGCCCTAAAGATATACAGAGAAATAAGCAAATCAACCAACTTCCATACTGTACCATGAACCAAATGTGCCATGAGTAACTTGTCATTTTATGGAGTTGCTGACAGGTCTCACTCCTAATTTCTCAGATTTAAGCAACTTAGAGCCTTTATGTATTTTAAAAACTTGTGTTAACCTGAAACTTCCTGGCAGATTTTAACTTTCTGCCAAACTGGGACTCAAACCTGAGGCCGTAGCTTTTGCCACACACTGCTGCAGAGTGAAAATTCGTTCTATGCTAACTTCATTTTGCCGAGGTATGTGGGGCACAGTACAAGACAGTTATTTTGAATTTTGTAATAAATTTCTACAGCTGATAAAAGGATAGCCAAAGCATTGAAAATCGCTACATCATCATCATCTATTTGGCAGAGTATGTAACCCAACAGATGTCCATAAACAACTGAGATGATGTGGTAGTTAAGACACTGGACACTCATTTGGGAGAATTATGATCCAAATTCCTACCTGGGCACCCACATTAAAGTTTTGCTTACACCAAACGCCACGATGGCTCCTTTGAAAAGCATACTACCGGTTTCCTTCCCCAAACTGAACTTTTCCTCAATCTTGTCAATATGTTAAATGCTAATCTCTTTGTTACTTCATCAACAATCAACTGAGTCACTTTAAGAGTAAGTTTTATACTTTCACATTCATTTCATCCTTTTACATCAAGAGACAGTAACAAAAAAAATACACTACTGGCCATTAAAATTGTTACACCACGAAGATGAAATGCTACAGACGCGAAATTTAACCTACAGGAAGAAGATGCTGTGATATGCAAATGATTAGCTTTTCAGAGCATTCACACAAGGTTGGCGCCAGTGGCGACATCTACAACGTGCTGACATGAGGAAAGTTTCCAACTGATTTCTCATACACAAACAGCAGTTGACCAGCATTGCCTGGTGAAACGTTGTTGTGATGCCTCGTGTAAGGAGGAAAAATGCATACCATCACGTTTCCGACTTTGATAAAGGTCGGATTGTAGCCTATCGTGATTGCAGTATCTCAACATTGCTGTTCGCGTTGGTCGAGATCCAATGACTGTTAGCAGAATACGAAATCGGTGGGTTCAGGAGGGTAATACGGAACACCGTGCTGGATTCCAACGGTCTCGTATCACTAGCAGTCGAGATGACAGGCATTTTATACGCATGGCTGTAGCGGATCATGTAGCCACGTCTCGATCCCTGAGTCAACAGATGGGGACGTTTGCGAGACAACAACCATCTGCACGAACAGTTCGATGGTGTTTGCAGCAGTATGGACTATCAGCTCGGAGTCCATGGCTGTGGTTACCACTGATGCTGCATCACAGGCAGGAGCTCCTGCAATGGTGTACTCAATGACGAACCTGGGTGCACGAATGGCAAAACGTCATTTTTTTGGATGAATCCAGGTTCTGTTTACAGCATCATGATGGTCCCATCCGTGTTTGGCAACATCGCGGTGAACGCACATTGAAAGCGTGTATTTGTCATCGCCATACTGGTGTATCAACCGGCGTGATGGTATGGGGTGCCATTGGTTACATGTCTTGGTCACCTCTTGTTCGCATTGACGGCACTTCGAACAGTGGACATTACATTTCAGATGTGTTACGACCTGTGGCTCTACCCTTCATTCGAATCCTGTGAAACCCTACATTTAAGCAGGATAAAGCACAACCGCATGTTTCAGGTCCTGTACGGGCCTTTCTGGATACAGTAAATGTTCGACTGCTGCCCTGGCCACCACATTCTCCAGATCTCTCACCAATTGAAAACATCTGGTCAATGGTGGCCAAGCAACTGGGTCATCGCAATACGCCTGTCACTACTCTTGGTGAACTGTGGTATCGTGTTGAAGCTACATGGGCAGCTGTACCTGTACACGCCATCCAAGCTCTGTTTGACTCAATGCCCAGGCGTATCAAGGCCATTATTACGGCCAGAGGTGGTTGTTCTGGGCACTGATTTCTCAGGATCTATGCACCCAAATTGCGTGAAAATGTAATCACAAGACAGTTCTAGTATAATATATTTGTTCAATGAATACCCGTTTATCATCTGCATTTCTTCTTGGTGTAGCAATTTTAATGGCCAGTAGTGTATGTTTCAGTGTGTGACATTATTGTGTTCCTGTTGAGTTATGGATTTGTAGACCCATATCTTCTCACAAAGCAAATTAAACAGCTGGATCAATTTATTGCTAATCTGGAGTTGGTAACATTTTCGTGTGAACTGGCATTAGCTAATATCCTTGAACTGTGAATTTCCTATTTGTTTGCTTTTGAAAAGGTGCAAAGATTGCATTTATTTTGTTTTCTTACACTCACATTTTTCTCTAAACTTGGGGTGCAAGCCCTTGCTTAAATACCAACCTCATCAGAACAAGCATATTCAGAAGTATCTATGCAAGGCCTCCTCTGCACAAACTGGGGCTGTTACTGCCACTGCTCTCTTAATCTTATTCCTTGGCACAGCAACATAAAGTTGACATTTTATGTACGGCATGTAAAATCACATTTAAACAAAAAATTTCACTATATCTTTGTTAAATACAAGAAATATTCTAAAACAGTGATAATCTGAATTCCTGTTAGGCTTTACAGTGACTACATGATAGTATTAGGAATCGTTTTAACTTGAATAACGTATGTCTAGTTACTTTGCAAAGAAGAAAAATACAGCTTCGTAAGTTGTTCTTACATCATCTTTACAAATGTTTGCATTTGCTTCACGGCACCTGACAGAGTGCAGGTGTGGTTATAGTTTCAGGCTCTACAAGTAACATCTGAGGAGTTATATATTCCGGCACACTAATTCTTTGCTAAATACATGTCTGCTCAATTCTTACTTTTACTAGCTGAGGCGATAACCACAGCTGCACTCTGGCAGTTGCAGTGAAACAATGCAAATATTTGTAAAGGCGCTGTAAGGACAAATTTTGTTGATAGTAAAATGAAAGTACTATAGTAATAATGTCAGCTATTAATATAAAATCAGTCTTTGTGACTTACAGTTACTCTCCATAACACAAGGAAGTACAGCTGCGACTATTACTGCTACACCGAACATCACACAAAGCGACAACTAAATACTTAGAAAATGAAAGAAGGGCGAGGGATTACTGAGATTTCATTTGAGGACATTTATTCGATACTAGCTTTACTATAATGTCGAAAAATATTTTCTTTTAGTTCACCGCCGTGCTAGCAGATAATAACAGCACAGCAGCTGACGGTTTCGTACAACAAAAACATTTTAATGTACAGTATTGCAGAAAATTTTTTGTACCCCGGCATCGTAAGCTTAAAGTATGTTGCACTTCTGAAATTACCTGGTTTCTGGTACCTGCCGTTAAATTTCCGAGCTCACAACTGCCACAATGTTCGTATAAACGCCTTGATGACTCAGATGTAAACACCCCACCACACCCGTAGCGACCGAGATATTTCAAAACAACTGAAGCATCTACACAGGTCCACCAATCAATAAATAGAGTGTGGGATTACTATTTTTGTGTCCTTTAAGGCAGAATTCACAGTCATGTGAAAATGTGCATTATAATAGTCATATAATTAATTCTGCTCTGCATTACTTGCTTAGAAACAAGTCTCGTGGGTATAATAAACTTGTTCAGCTGTTCGGTAGCTCACTTATAGGTTGGCTTACCTGCAGCAGCTTCGTAATTGTAGTGGAATGTAGACTATGGATATGTCAAGAATTTGAGTTTTTATTGATTATCGAGTCAAAGTATACATATTGTTGAGATGACTTTCGATATTTCCCAGTACATTTGTTGCCACCGAAAAAGCATTTGAGAAGTTCACCCTGTTCCAGGAATTTTTGAGCTGATTTTTAACTCGTATGTTCAACACTCATTTCAGTGCCATATAAAGCACAGCTGATTGCCCTAATAAGGGTAAGTGGGACGCGGGAGAAACTCTCTATAAAAAGTATTGGATGGTGAAGAAAATTGCGCCGCTCTTGTGAAACGCGCTGCTGTATTTTTCGAGTATTATGAATGCCTCAAAATTCTAGTATTACGTGAACAGTTTGTCTTTCTGCACATCAAATTCAGTTGGATTCCTCATCTATAATGAGAAAGTTTGTTTGGTCATAAGTGCAGCAGCGACAAATGCTGTGTGTCAGCTACGTAATTACTGCCTCTTAACAGAGCTGAAGTCTAAAACGATAACGGTTCCGCCTTTTTATGCAATGTCTTAGTTCTGATTAGCGACGGTCATACTGGGACCCCGCCCATCCCAGTGACAAAAATAACCATTTAGCTGAATAACTGTGTTCCCTTACCCACGCACGAGCAACGGATGCGTCTCAAAAGAAGTACTGGTATCAGGTTTCTTATGCCCACTGCATGCATAATTTAATTACGAGTTGGCAATATTTAAAAACGAAAAACCAATGCGAACATTAGCATAGTTGAGCAATGGGGTGGGTTTCGGTATTAAGAAATATATAATCAGAACTGATTGTGTACGTGTGTAATCTGCCATACTGCTCTCTTCCAACTAAGAAAAATTGACGTAGAGTGTATTAGAGCATTCCATGTTTGTCAAGGCATGAATTTTATCATTTTTAATGGTACTGTCAAAAGATAAGAATTCAGCATCAAGATATAAAGAAGAAATAAAATATTGGCAACTGTACCAAAATAGTCTGCACATCTATTTCAAATGTAGGGGTAGATTGATATTTAAAAAGATAAATTAAGCTCAAGAAAAGGAAGGTTTTTCAGTAAGTCAAACAATAACATAATTCAGAACTCTAGCACCATGGAATATACAGTATATAACAAAGAGTAAGAAGTATTGAGTTCTAGTCACTGGCAATAAAGTATATATTTTGAGAAAAAAAGAACAGCTTAATACTACCATGCAGCAAAAGGTCGTGTGTTGACAGTATAACAAAGAGAAACAGCAGTCATAGTTTTACTGATACTTGTATTATAATTATCATCAGCAGAAGCAGGAATTTGATAGCTACTGCTGGAAAGGCCTCCACCACACTTCTGTATATCTTACAGTCTTCCACTGTAAGCCGACATATTGTTCTTATATGTCTTATTAAAGCCATCATCTCGCCTGATTTGGTCATTTTACAATCCCTTGGATGTGAGTGATGAGCATCCTTCACCTATCTACCTGTGCAGCCCATCTCCATTTTAGTTTACAGTAAAGCTATAACCATGTGTTCTATTCCATTTTTCTCTTGTCTCTCTGAATAATTCCCAACTTCCGTCATCCATTACTTGCTAATCAACAAGCTTATGGCTGTAATGAAAATGAAACTCCATTTTTTTTGGGGGGGGGGGGTTCCTCTGTAACAAGGTAAACAGATGATGGGTATACCAAATTAGTTCTTTACTGGATTTCAAGAGATAAGATGACAGCCTAATGTAAGGTGATTCGATGACAGAAAACATATATGAACAGCATGGATATGCATTGCTGAAGACAGCAGTGCCTGAGAAACTCTAAAAGAAGCATTTACCTTGCAGTGGACATCAAATGACAGATGTTGATATGCACTTACGTTCAGACTTGTTCTACCAAAAGTTTTCTTCCCCCCCACTAGACGCAAACTGTACAAAACAAAGGTTGTTCAGAGATATTCTTCCTCTTTCCAATTTAAAGGTAAAAAAAATTGATGTAGTGTTACTGAGAACAGTTTTTATCAGGTGGAATCTCCTTACCTGACTCCCCTTTCAATTCTGAATTTCTCACCTCCTCCTCCTTCTTGTTTTTCTTCTTCTTCTTCTTCTTCTTCTTCTTCTTCGTCTTCTTCCTCCTCGTACTCCTCCTGAAATATTTCTGATTATGCAGGTCATTCTTACTATCCTGCTATAAAGTCAGTTGGAAGTTACAGATGTTACTCGTAACTTCAGCAGTATATTAACCTATGTTGAAACAATACCTTGTTTCTCCAGGGTTGTTAGTACAAATTTTGTTGCACTAATGCAAAAGCTTTTTTTCAAAACCAGTGGATTACAGAGAAAGGTAATATACTCTTTCCTCCAGTCTACAATTTAACTATCAAAATGGATAAGTGTGCAAACTGCTCGAAAATCATCAGGAATAGCAGTCAGTGTGAGGAATGTAAGTGTTGTATTCAATTTGGGGTTTTACAACACAACCTACCTGAGGAATGATGATGATCATGTTTGTAGCGATTGTCACACCCACTACAGAATACTGGAAAAAGAGCAGCCTATCTAGAAGCTTTAACCCAATTTGGTAGTAACACAAGAGGAGTTAGCAGTTTTATTAGCAGCAGTTTTCAGGAGTAATGTTACGGCTAGTCCGGAAAACAGGATGATAGCCAGGATATCCAAATCATTGGAAGATCCAAGAGACTCTGTAAATCAGGTACCTCCAGTCTGTCTTCAGTACTTGTGAGACTGTGGACAAAAATATTTAAGACAACCTAAGAAATTTAGATGGAGCCTCACTGTAGGTACAAGGCATAAGTTGCAAATTAAGTCTAGGTAGAAAAGTCTTAAGAAGACCAAGACATCTTTTTGCTGTTTGGTGATAATGGGAGGGAAATGTCATACCTTGTACAGAACTCATTGGGAGAAACTTACCAGGTAACTGATATTTTTAACCAAAGTACAGGGCTCAGGAATGTCATATATGATTAAGCTCTTTGGATAAGGCTCTGGAAAAATATTTTGTAAAAATAAAGGCCCATGCAAGCAACAGTTTGGACCATAACTTTAATTCAACAACTGAGGATGAAATGAGGCACATTGGTGAGAACACTTCTCACACTAGAGTGAAACCCATATCACTCTGAACCATGTGACAAGCCCTTGATGAAATATTATGTGGAACATTTAACACAGAGCTTGAAAAATCACTTAGGAGAGAAGGATGTGCACTCATGTGTGACTGATGTAACACTGCACACTCACTGTCATACATGGCATGATTTACATCTGAACACTTGCACAACTAATTGCCAGGAGCAATCTGTTTGACCAAAGCAGTATCTATTCCATTTGAGTGATTTTCAGTGTGTTCCCTTGACATTTTAAGGGTAACTTTATTCGATAGAGAAAGCTGTAGAGTAAATATAAATACAGTTGAAACATTTACTATCAAAACTAAATACTGTAGCTTGAACAAGCCATGGATGGAAAGGAATACACATTTAGTAGCTTCAATTAAAACATCATAAGTCTCATTTAAAAAAAACTATAAATAAATAAAGGTTGAACATCTCATATCCATACAGAAAACTGGCAAGATAGATAGCCTGTCAACAGATTTGTTGTGCATATCAGAACACTACTCCAAAATCACTACAGTTGAATAGATTCATCTAGATTCACACAAGCCACTACTGCACTACTGGAGAACCAGTAAGAAGGAAGAGGGAGTGGCTTATATCCAAAAAAGTAGATTTAAGTCATTTAGATCATTCAGGTTAATTAATATTATGTTGCACAACACTTTGATTGCTGTGTCACAATAGTGGATCAGAAAACACACAAGCTTGTAATACTGATAATTTACAGACCACCAGTTGGAAGTATCATAAGCTTCATAAAGGAGCTAGAGACAGTTTTAATATGCGTAATGTTATAGAGAATTAACTGGAGGATCATAATTTATGGGGATTTCTATGTTGACTCTTTTGTCAGACGATACTGATCAAGGACACCTACAATTGTTGATGCATAGCTTTGCGCTATTTGCAACATTAACATTCCTTATGAGGATTGAAAAACATTGCTCAACAACAATTGACAATTTGTTTTTAAATCCAATAAATGAACCATGGACCTTGCCGTTGGTGGGGAGGCTTGCGTGCCTCAGCGATACAGATAGCCGTACCGTAGGTGCAACCACAACGGAGGGGTATCTGTTGAGAGGCCAGACAAACGTGTGGTTCCTGAAGAGGGGCAGCAGCCTTTTCAGTAGTTGCAAGGGCAACAGTCTGGATGATTGACTGATCTGGCCTTGTAACAATAACCAAAACGGCCTTGCTGTGCTGGTACTGCGAACGGCTGAAAGCAAGGGGAAACTACAGCCGTAATTTTTCCCGAGGGCATGCAGCTTTACTGTATGATTACATGATGATGGCGTCCTCTTGGGTAAAATATTCCGGAGGTAAAATAGTCCCCCATTCGGATCTCCGGGCGGGGACTACTCAAGAGGATGTCGTTATCAGGAGAAAGAAAACTGGCGTTCTACGGATCGGAGCGTGGAATGTCAGATCCCTTAATCGGGCAGGTAGGTTAGAAAATTTAAAAAGGGAAATGGATAGGTTGAAGTTAGATATAGTGGGAATTAGTGAAGTTCGGTGGCAGGAGGAACAAGACTTCTGGTCAGGTGACTACAGGGTTATAAACACAAAATCAAATAGGGGTAATGCAGGAGTGGGTTTAATAATGAATAGGAAAATAGGAATGCGGGTAAGCTACTACAAACAGCATAGTGAACGCATTATTGTGGCCAAGATAGATACGAAGCCCACACCTACTACAGTAGTACAAGTTTATATGCCAACTAGCTCTGCAGATGACGAAGAAATTGAAGAAATGTATGATGAAATAAAAGAAATTATTCAGATTGTGAAGGGAGACGAAAATTTAATAGTCATGGGTGACTGGAATTCGAGTGTAGGAAAAGGGAGAGAAGGAAACATAGTAGGTGAATATGGATTGGGGCACAGAAATGAAAGAGGAAGCCGCCTGGTAGAATTTTGCACAGAGCACAACATAATCATAACTAACACTTGGTTTAAGAATCATGAAAGAAGGTTGTATACATGGAAGAACCCTGGAGATACTAAAAGGTATCAGATAGATTATATAATGGTAAGACAGAGATTTAGGAACCAGGTTTTAAATTGTAAGACATTTCCAGGGGCAGATGTGGACTCTGACCACAATCTATTGGTTATGACCTGTAGATTAAAACTGAAGAAACTGCAAAAAGGTGGGAATTTAAGGAGATGGGACCTGGATAAACTAAAAGAACCAGAGGTTGTACAGAGATTCAGGGAGAGCATAAGGGAGCAATTGACAGGAATGGGGGAAATAAATACAGTAGAAGAAGAATGGGTAGCTTTGAGGGATGAAGTAGTGAAGGCAGCAGAGGATCAAGTAGGTAAAAAGACGAGGGCTAGTAGAAATCCTTGGGTAACAGAAGAAATATTGAATTTAATTGATGAAAGGAGAAAATATAAAAATGCAGTAAGTGAAACAGGCAAAAAGGAATACAAACGTCTCAAAAATGAGATCGACAGGAAGTGCAAAATGGCTAAGCAGGGATGGCTAGAGGACAAATGTAAGGATGTAGAGGCTTATCTCACTAGGGGTAAGATAGATACCGCCTACAGGAAAATTAAAGAGACCTTTGGAGATAAGAGAACGACTTGTATGAATATCAAGAGTTCAGATGGAAACCCAGTTCTAAGCAAAGAAGGGAAAGCAGAAAGGTGGAAGGAGTATATAGAGGGTCTATACAAGGGCGATATACTTGAGGACAATATTATGGAAATGGAAGAGGATGTAGATGAAGATGAAATGGGAGATATGATACTGCGTGAAGAGTTTGACAGAGCACTGAAAGACCTGAGTCGAAACAAGGCCCCCGGAGTAGACAATATTCCATTGGAACTACTGACGGCCGTGGGAGAGCCAGTCCTGACAAAACTCTACCATCTGGTGAGCAAGATGTATGAAACAGGTGAAATACCCTCAGACTTCAAGAAGAATATAATAATTCCAATCCCAAAGAAAGCAGGTGTTGACAGATGTGAAAATTACCGAACTATCAGCTTAATAAGTCACAGCTGCAAAATACTAACACGAATTCTTTACAGACGAATGGAAAAACTAGTAGAAGCCAACCTCGGGGAAGATCAGTTTGGATTCCGTAGAAACACTGGAACACGTGAAGCAATACTGACCTTACGACTTATCTTAGAAGAAAGATTAAGGAAAGGCAAACCTACGTTTCTAGCATTTGTAGACTTAGAGAAAGCTTTTGACAATGTTGACTGGTGTACTCTCTTTCAAATTCTAAAGGTGGCAGGGGTAAAATACAGGGAGCGAAAGGCTATTTACAATTTGTACAGAAACCAGATGGCAGTTATAAGGGTCGAGGGACATGAAAGGGAAGCAGTGGTTGGGAAGGGAGTAAGACAGGGTTGTAGCCTCTCCCCGATGTTGTTCAATGTGTATATTGAGCAAGCAGTAAAGGAAACAAAAGAAAAATTCGGAGTAGGTACTAAAATTCATGGAGAAGAAATAAAAACTTTGAGGTTCGCCGATGACATTGTAATTCTGTCAGAGACAGCAAAGGACTTGGAAGAGCAGTTGAATGGAATGGACAGTGTCTTGAAAGGAGGATATAAGATGAACATCAACAAAAGCAAAACAAGGGTAATGGAATGTAGTCTAATTAAGTCGGGTGATGCTGAGGGAATTAGATTAGGAAATGAGACACTTAAAGTAGTAAAGGAGTTTTGCTATTTGGGGAGCAAAATAACTGATGATGGTCGAAGTAGAGAGGATATAAAATGTAGGCTGGCAATGGCAAGGAAAGCGTTTCTGAAGAAGAGAAATTTGTTAACATCCAGTATTGATTTAAGTGTCAGGAAGTCATTTCTGAAAGTATTCGTATGGAGTGTAGCCATGTATGGAAGTGAAACATGGACGATAAATAGTTTGGACAAGAAGAGAATAGAAGCTTTTGAAATGTGGTGCTACAGAAGAATGCTGAAGATTAGATGGGTAGATCACATAACTAATGAGGAAGTATTGAATAGGATTGGGGAGAAGAGAAGTTTGTGGCACAACTTGACCAGAAGAAGGGATCGGTTGGTGGGACATGTTCTGAGGCATCAAGGGATCACCAATTTAGTATTGGAGGGCAGCGTGGAGGGTAAAAATCGTAAAGGGAGACCAAGAGATGAATACACTAAGCAGATTCAGAAGGATGTAGGTTGCAGTAGGTACTGGGAGATGAAAAAGCTTGCACAGGATAGAGTAGCATGGAGAGCTGCATCAAACCAGTCTCAGGACTGAAGACCACAACAACAACAACACTGCAGTGACTTAGTTTTATCTGATCATGATGGTCAGATGCTAACAATAAAAGATACTGACCAGTCAGTCATCAGTGCAATGTCAGATACATTAAGAACATGTGGCCCTAAAGTAGTGAGAAAAACTATGGGAATGCCAGGAAACGTGGTATCACATCTGTGCATAAGTAGTTCACACTTGATCTACAAAGGTGTAGAATTCTGGTAGTGATATCCTGTACTTCATGGGATTAATGTAACAGTAAATCACTAACAAAATATGCAAGAGAAGCAGGCAGTCAATAAAGGAGCCAGGAGGACTTAAAAAAAAAATTGCTATGTTACGGGAGCTCCCAGGAAATACGGGAGAACTGATCACAATGTATAATTTGTGAACTTGATAAAATGGTACATCTGAGTGATGGAATAGGTGGTGTTACACATCATTCTGGAAAGATCATAGATAGCCCTGCGTCTACCTTGCTAATACTGTAAATGATGCTTGTGTACTATAAAATGACAGAATAACTTAATATTTGAGAGAATGCAACTGTTGTGCAGTTTTTGGTATATACTTGCATGTGGCAAGTAATTGGAAGAGATGACGAGTCTTCAGAGTGGGACAATAATTACAGTAACTAAGCAAGTTGCAGTATCTGCTGAGGGGCATTCTCAGTCTAGGTCAGAGAAGTGCACGGACCCTGGAGGAACAGCCACTGATGAAAATAGGGAAAGTGACTAAATTGAACAAATGAGTACAGTCTGTTGTATTTTGATCTGTCAATGTGATATTTACATAGAGACTGAGAATTAAGCAATTATTGTAATGCCCTGTGTAAAGAAATGTTTAATATGAAGAATTACTGTATTTTAGATCAAGAATGAATGGCACATAGATCTGGTGGTGTCGTATTTATTTATGCAGTTGGATATTGTGTTAAATTCTTGGCTCAAAGCATGTATTGCCAAATCTAAAGATGAAATTCTAGTTTTACCAAAGGTCAGGCATTAAGGTGAGCTTAAGCCACAATCAGAAGTCATCACTTAAGACAAAAGCGAAACTTTTACAAAACTATTCATTGACACTGGAGAACATAAGAAAAATGTGACAGTAGATATAAAAGGAATTAAACTATTTGTTGCAACGATTGTAACAGTTTGGTGTAACTCCTGCAAAAGGATAATGGAGACTGTCATGGAACTTACACAGGATTCTACAGGGAGGAGTCTGTGATAAGTTGGAGCTTTCTGTTGACCCATGAGGTATCTACCTCACTGCTATCGTATGACTGTGTAAAATTGCAGTTACAACGATGGCTTCAGTTTCTTTTCTATATGTCTCCAAATGACTCAGCTTCCATGCATCCTTCTTAAATCCACTCTATAAGAAATCTGTACTGATTACTGTAGTCTAGCGGTAATGACTGACTACTAATCGAACAGTCCTGGATTCCAATTTCGATCCAGGTCATTGCTTAGAGTTTGAATAAAAATCACTGGTAATGGTAGGTGAAGCCTTCTACATCTACATCTATACTCTGTAAAGCATTGTGACGTGCATGGTAGAGGATATGTCCCATTGTACCAGTTATTAGGGTTTCTTCCTGTTCCATTCATGTATGGAGCATGGGAAAAATGATTGTTTGAATGCCTGTGTGCCTGCAGTAATTATTCTAATCTTATTCTCATGATCTCTATGTGAGTGATACAGTTGTGCCAGCCTACTTATCTGCCATGCTTCCTCCCACATTCCTTGCTGGTAAACCAACTGCTTCCTTCCATGCCACTAGCCACCCAGTCCCTCTCCTTGCCTCCCACCTCCCTGTCACTTCACTCAACCCACCTCACACTATTGCCACCACAACCAACCCACCTGCTGAAAATACAGCATTGGCACTGTTAGTCTGGTGGATACCATAGAAGAAGGGTAAGGAGAGGGGGGGGGGGGGGGAGAGAGAGAGTTTGAGAGAGGGGGGGGGGGGAGGAAGGGAGTAGCACTCCTTTAATCTGAAAGTATTTCATCCTACAAGAACTTTCCTACAACATGATTAATACACAAGTTATTGTCACCACTTTGTCTCTCAAGCAAAAATACACACCACAATTACTTTTTGTAACAAATTTCCCTCCCTGATGAATGCATGCCTTGGCTGAGTCTTGCCCTTAGGTCTTATTTGCAGGTGAAGTACTTGGAGAGGGGGGGGGGGGAGGAGGGGAAGGGGTGTTCGTAATGTAGCAGAATGGGACAGTACATTAAGAACAGATCAATACCAGATCAAATGAAATCCACACTGCCTTGTCAGCTTGCTATTTCTGCATATAACGTCAATGTTTTGTGCTTCCAATGTTTTTTACCTGCATTATTTGTGCTAAACAAACAGTATGGGATGTGGTTAGTCAACCTATTCTGTTATTTCAATAAATCTGGCACACAAACAGCAAACCTCAGGAGTATCAGAACTGTGGGATTTATAACCTAGCTCCAGTAGCTATGGGGAAAAACATGTTTTTCCAGCTCCCACTGTATTCGTTGCTCGACACATTAATTTGGAGTAGTATTGGCCTACTTTTCATAGCAGCCTATATGTCATGGACCAAAGCTGGCTTGAAGCCCCTGACTTGAAGGCTATCCTGCACGACAGGTGTCTTGGGAGTAAGAAGCCTGCAGTATCAACCTGTCTGCATTGCTACTTGTGTGGATGGGCATGGCAGAGGGATTGTTGAGATGGATAGAGGAGGTGATGGACAGTGAGAGGGGCCATGAGGGAATAGATAAGGAGAGAAAGGGCAGGAGGATATGAGCAGAGAGAGGGGGCCAGGAGAGGACAGACTGAGATAGGAGGGGTAGAAGGAGATAGATAGAGTGTGGAGGGGGAGATGGATATAGAGAGAGGGACAGGGTAGATGGACAGAGAGAGTGTGCAGATGGAAAAGAAGGAGGAGGCAGAGGAGATGAAAAGAGAGAGGGGTAGAAGGATATGGTCAGGAGTGGGAGGGGGAGTGGAGGAAGGAAGATATGGTCAGACAGGGTGAGTGGAGGAGCTGGATAAAAGGAGAGAGAAAATAGATGAGTGGGGTGAAGGAATGAAAGCAGCTGTCAGAAGGACAATGAGAGACTCTTTTAATGAATTTGAAAGCAATACTTTATCAGCAGATTCTAAAAATAACTCCAATAAGTAAAATCTATGAACGCTACAAATAATTCAATATCTTCTCTTGCTGACAGTACAGGTAATGTAACTGATGATGATAAACAGAAAGCCGAAATTCTAAACATAGCTTTCAAAAACTCATTTATGATAGAGGACTGCAGCACCATTCCCCAATTCAACTATCGAACAAACGAAAGGATGGCTGACATAGTGTTTAGTGTATCTGGGATTGTAAAACAGTTAAGATCCTTAGACGCCAGAAAGGCATCTGGCCCTGTAATATTTTATGTTGACTATGCTACAAATATAGCACCATTCTTATCCATCATCTATCAGAGATAATTGAAAAGGCAAAAACTTCCATGGGACTGGAAGAAGGCCCAAGTCATAGCAATCTATAAAAAGGGTAGAAAATCGGATGAACATAATTACCAGCCAATTTCAGTGCCATTGATTTGTTGTAGAATCATGGAACAGCAGATTCTAAAAATAACTCCAATAAGTAAAATCTATGAACGCTACAAATAATTCAATATCTTCTCTTGCTGACAGTACAGGTAATGTAACTGATGATGATAAACAGAAAGCCGAAATTCTAAACATAGCTTTCAAAAACTCATTTATGATAGAGGACTGCAGCACCATTCCCCAATTCAACTATCGAACAAACGAAAGGATGGCTGACATAGTGTTTAGTGTATCTGGGATTGTAAAACAGTTAAGATCCTTAGACGCCAGAAAGGCATCTGGCCCTGTAATATTTTATGTTGACTATGCTACAAATATAGCACCATTCTTATCCATCATCTATCAGAGATAATTGAAAAGGCAAAAACTTCCATGGGACTGGAAGAAGGCCCAAGTCATAGCAATCTATAAAAAGGGTAGAAAATCGGATGAACATAATTACCAGCCAATTTCAGTGCCATTGATTTGTTGTAGAATCATGGAACATATTTTATATTCAGACATAATGACCTTTCTAGACTCTGAGAAGCTCATCTGCAGAAACCAACACAGTTTTAGGATACAGCGGTCATGCGAGACACAGGTGGCCCTCTTTGTGCACGATATACAACAGGCTCTAGATACCAGCTCCCAGGTTGATGCCATATTTCTCTACTTTCGAAAGGCGTACGACTCAGTTCCACACTGTCGTTTGCTACAAAAAGTGTGCACTTACAGCGTATCCAATGACATATGTGGTTGGATAGAAAGTTTTCTAACAGACAGGGAGCAGTATGTCGTCCTGAATGGGGTAACTTCAACAGAAACAAGAGTAACTTCAGATGTGCCCCAGGGCAGCATAATAGGTCCTCTGCTTTTTACGATTTACATAAACGATCTGGTTGATGGTATTGACAGCACCTTAGACTGTTTGCCGATGATGCTGTAGTTTACAGGAAAGTAGTATTACACGAAAGTTGCGAGGATTTGCAGAAAATAAATGCGTGGTGTAATGACTGGCAGTTATTCTCAATATTAGTAAGTGTAACCTACTGCGTATAACGAGGCAAAAATCCCCATTAATGTATGAGTACAAAATAAATGATCAGTCTTTGGAAGCGATAACATCGGTGAAGTATCTGGGTGTGACTATTCGAAATGATCTCAAATGGAATGATCAGATTACACAAGTAAAGGGTAAAGCGAACTCTAGATTGTGGTTTATTGGTAGAATCCTGAAGCGATGAAGTCCTTCAATAAAGGAAATAGCTTACAATACGTTAGTTCGTCTGTATGGGACCCTTACCAGTTGGGTCTGATTCAAGAGATTGAGAAGACCCAAAGAAGAGTGGCAAGATTCATGATTGGTACATTTAGCCATCGCGAGAGCCTTACAAATCTCATAGAAAGTTTGAAGTGGGACACACTTTCAGATAGATGACGTGCTAAACAGAAGGGGCTGCTCACTAAATTCCAAAATCCAATCTTCACTGAGGATGTAGAGCATATATTATTACCGCCAACTTTCAAATCGTGTAATGATCATCATTCAAAGATAAGGAAAATAAGAGCTTGTACTGAGGCATTGAGACAGTCGTTTTTCCCTTGCGCGATCCGCGAGTGGAAAAGAGGGGAGGAAATATGACTTTGGTGCGAATTGTGCCCTCTGGCACACACCACTTGGTGGCTAGCGGAGTATATATGTAGATGTAGATAAATAGTGGTGGGAGAATGAGGTGGACGAAAGTCAGAGGAAGGAAGAGGTGGACACAGAGGGGGAGGAGGAGGAGATGTGCCAAATCCATATGTGGACAAAACCATCGGAAGAAGGCTACTCTATATATGTCTTATATTATATACATCAAGCAATTGTGTGTATGTTCGGGATTATCTCCCAAACCCCTAGATTGATTTCAGCCAAATTTGGTACAGAAACAGCAGGCCCCATGAGTATCATGAGGCCTGCAAAACTGGTTGATTTAGCAGGCTAATACTGTTCACACATAATATGCCTGTTGTGTAAGGCAACCTATATGCCAGGGACCGGGAAAACACATTTTTATCTGTACCCCCTATCCCTTTTTAAGCATAGGGATGGTGGGTAAACGTAAAAATGTGTTTTTCCCGATCCCTGGCATATAGGTTGCCTTACACAATAGGCATATTGTGTACGAACAATATCAGCCTGCTAAATCAACCAGTTTTGCAGGGTAACCTACACGGCAGTGGCAAGAAGCAGTGTTTCAGGCCACAGCATGAAGGCTGCCCTGCATGATACATGGGATGTGTTGGAACAGTATCAGTCTGGTATGCACAGTGGCCTGTACATCAGGTGCAAATAAATGGTTTTACAAGTCCCATATGTGTAGCCTGCCCTGCATGACAGGTGTATGTAGGAGTAGTATCGACAAGCCTTATTTAACTGTATTGTAGGGGCTCCACATTCCAATGAGCATAGCTGGGAACAAGTTGAGATTATTAGAGGAGAGGATGGACAGAGTGAGGGGCAAGAGGAAATGGACAGTGAGAACTGAGGAGGGTAGATGCATGAGACAGGTGGACAGTGTAGAGGGATATCGGGAAGGTTGAAAAGGAAGAATGTGAGACGGAAAGAGAGAGGGGAAGAAGGATATGGTCAGAAGGAAGGGATGGAAGAAATGGACAGATAGAGGGGGAGGAGATTAAGAGACAGAGAGAGTGGGGAGGAGGAGATGGAAAGATAGTGATGGAAGGATGATGTGGAAAGGAAGAGGTGGACACAGAGGGTGGAGGAGGAGGTGTGTTCAGTATATGTACATATATGTGTGTGTGTGTGTGTGTGTGTGTGTGTGTGTGTACGTCAGGGGCACATAACAGTTTGCAACCCCTGACATGTAGGCTGCCTCACACAACATATGTGTTGGATTGCAGTAATAGAAGCCTGGGTTGTCAATCAATTTTGCAAGACAGCCTACACATCAGGGACAAAAAAAACTGTTTTCAAGCCCCTTACATGTTGGTTGCCCTGCAGAGAAAAAGAAGGGAAGATGGGATCTACAAAGAGAGGGAGACAGGTAGAGGGAGAGATGAAATGGATAGAGAGAGAAGAGGGAGGAGGAGATGGACACAGAGTGATTGAGGAGGATGAGTAGAGGGACAGAAAAGGGAAGGAAGAGGAGATGGACAGAGAGAGGATAGGAGGAGATGGGCAGAGATAGGGAGCAGGAGGAGATGACAAAGAGAAGTGGAGGAAATTTTTGTGATGTATGTATCAAACATGACATGGGTGAAGCAATGGGAAAAGTCTAGTATATTATACACTACCCAGTCACATTAATGTGATAACCTGTCAAAAGCTTGACTATCCACATTTTGCAGTGCAGATTTCTGTGAGGCATGCAGAAAGAGAGTCAACGAAGTTCTTGAAGATGCTGATACGGATGTGGAGTTCTACTGATTTAGTGTCATGGCCAGCTGCAGTAGGTTTTGAGGTGAGACCACTTCAGCTGTAAGTACTTTGTTTATAAGCATGACTGGTTTCACAGCATCATTAGGTGCAATAAAATAGTCATGTTTTGATAGAGAAAAGAGAATGGGATGACTCAGCATTCATAGTGAACTATTTTTTTGCTAAGTATCAGATGTCAGTTATAAAATAGTATTAAACAACATAGAGCACTCTAGTAACACCATGAGTACCAGTATCTGTTGTGCTAATGGGTCCCAATATACTGGAAAAGTGATCAATCACTGACAGTATGTGATCATCTATGGAATTATGTAAAATTAAGCAGCACATTTCCCTCATTTACCGCCGCAAGCACGCGCACTGTCTGTGTAGTAACAAGCGGCTTATCAGGATGGAAGTTGCGAATAAACAGGAAAGGAAATGACTAGTATTGCATTTGAGGCTGAGGATGGTTTTGAGTTACAAGTGTAGGTAGTATTTGTGGAAATAAGCTCACTGATTCTACTCTGTCAGCTGGGACAGTAGTAGTGTTATCATTTAGTACTCCTCTTTTGCCCAACTGATGTGGACCTGTATATGGAGCTAGAGGTTTGACACCATCTACATTTTGGGCACATTTGCAGATCCTGATGCACGAAGGTAGGTGCTGCTCCATGTCTGGGGGCTTGATGTGGTTTTCAAGTGACAAACAAAATCTGATGGACAACGGTCTGGTAGCTATGAAGATCTCAGATCGATGAATTCAGTGGGCAGCTGAATTGTTTTGCCATGTATGTGTTCTACTGATGATGACACTAAGTCCATTTTGTGAGTAGTGCAAAGACCAAGTAAGACTGTAGGTAATGTGGTGGTTGTCCGGCATGTGGTGTGACATGTTAATGCAGCCCTTAGTGAATGGTACCCTCATTCGAAGTCATAGCTTGCAAGGTAGTAACTGGTTGTTCATCAATGGAAAGTGCCACAGAATTTGCTGATTTGGTTAAATAACTCTGAATCAAACTTGAATTATCTATAGTAATTTGCAGATGCCATCTGAAGCAAGAAATCCAATTTGAAATGAAAGGCAAAGGCTAGTGTCTCTGCCAGTATGTAGACAACTGGTACAGATACTGGCCATTGTGTAAAAGTCAATAGGCAGTCTGCTGTATTTATGGTACATCATTTTCACATAAATTTCCCCATAAGTTATCATCTTTATACTGTTTTTGTTACTAAGTGGGTTCTTTTTGGTACCTCCCACATTGTCATTAATTTTTTGGCCCTCTGGATAGATTGTGTCTCTATATCTCATAGTTAATTGGTTATATTTGGCCTATTGTTGTCTGTTGGACTCATAATAGATGTTTTTAATTTTTAACTGGGCATTCTAGCCCATTATTGATCTTTTATCACATTAGGGTGGGAGGATATTTCTTGACGTTCCTTATAGTTTTTAAAAATTTTTTAGGCTTGGTTAAGCAACTATGGACCCTAATTTCCACTTACTAGACAATCTTCCGACTACATCATTTACTCATAGACAAGGAGTGTTCGGTCCTGCCCATGTTGCAACTTCAAGGTCTTGATTCACCATGTAAGTAATTTGCTCCATTTCCCACTATTGATTGTAACTATGATTCAGCCACAATTGTAGTGGACACATTTTTTAATTTAACAGATTTAATCTGATGGTGTGGTGCCTAGGCTATGAAACTGGTTGTTGAACAAGTTAATTACAAGAGCAACCAAGTGGTTATTATTCAGTATGATCAGCAAGCAGTCAATGAATAATGTTGACCATTAGAAGCAGGAAGTGGCCTACAACATCAGTGTGCATGTGTGCAAAGTCCATTGCTGTGTATGAAAATTTTCCAATGGGCACATGCACATGACAGGCTATTTTACTGTGCTATTTCTGAAGTCATGCATAAACCTACTCGTGACAATTATTCTGAAAAACAGGCCAGACAAAACATTTTGACAGCAGGCGAGTCATTGCTCTAATGCCAGCATGGCAAAGGCTGTAGACACTGTCAAATACAGGTCTGCAGAAAGCAGATGGCAGCAACGGTGAGACTTTCCACTGGAAATGTCACAATATAGTTGGACATCATAACCAGGTATGTTGACAAGTTGTAATTGATACAATACAGTACATCACACAGTAACTTCTGAAGTTTCTCATCAGATGCCCATACCTTTGCAAGCTGAACATCATAATAAAACTTATCACATTGTTAATCCAAGACAGACAGTTGGAGACCACGTTGTTTATATAATAAATGTGCTGAATTGACGAATAATTTCCAGGTGGTTGCACTGCCATGGTGAATACTTGTTACCCTGTTTGATGGCATAGATAAGTGGTTTGTGATTGGTAAATATCATGAATTCTCTGGCTTCAACTGTGTTCAAAAGTACCTGATTGCTTTCTTATATGGACAGAAGCTCACGATGATGAGCACTTCATTCCTATTGAGATGTGGAGAATTTGTGTGAGAAGAAGGTAGGTGGCTGCCATTGACTTGTGCAGCAACTCTGGCACTGACTACTAATCTTAGTGTTGCATCCAATACAGGGTGTTCCAAAAGTGCAACATTTGCTAGGCTTTGCTTTGCTGCTTTAATAGCAGAGCTCATCTCATCTGTCCAGTGGTTGGGCGAATTCAGTCAGTAGAGTGGGACAGATATTGCAGGTAAAATTCATCATCCCTAGCTTCTTGATGGTTTCCAGATGTGGGATTTTTATGATGGCTTCCAGTTTCTCTGGTAGCAGCAATGGCCATGGAATTGTTCTTGCCTTCAGCACACAGTTATCATCACACAGGTGCCACAAACCACCCTTTCTGAGTACAAGATGGAGGGATGAAGACCAAGGACTAAAAGAGGGGTGAATAATACCAGCTCTGCCTTTGTGATCGTGAGAGGGTTGGGAGCTAAACATCTAGGACAGCATGAAACTGGTGGACCATTGATAGTTTTGACAAAATGCAGTGTTGTGACATACCTCCCTTGACACATCAGTGGTCTGCTTATAGCTGGAAATTGATTGAGCAAGTAGGCATTTCTGCTTTTAGCTACCTGCACTAGCCTGACACTATGAATCACTGCATTGTGTTTGAATCCAGCAGCAGAACTTTTGGTGACATTGTCAATGAGGCAGGCATTTGCTACATCAGGTAACATGTGGTAATATACTGAGACATCAGTTCCACATATAAGCTATGTGCCATTCACCACACCACACCGCACCACCTTCCAGATGAAGGCACAAAACAGCCTCAAGTCCAGCTCAGTACATTCCATATCATAAGTGGCTATTGATGACTTATTAGCAACAGAATGTCAGAACAAAGTTGGCAGCCAGCAGTTAGGAAAGTGTATGGGTAAATGCACAAATCTGAGCCTGCATCTGAAAGAAATTTCCATCCACTCTCCCAGTCACTAGTACAGAGACTGTCCAACAATCCAATGTGCCTATGTCCAACTGCCATTGCCATTTGAGTAGGTGCAAGGTAAGGTGCACCTGATCAAATTTCCAGTAAAACCAACACGATGTAGGTGACTGCTCTGCACCACTTGCAACTGACGAGTTCATTCTGGAATAATTGAAGGGCCTTCTATGTCACAGTGGGAAGTTCAGTTTTGAAAATTATTTGTTTGTTGTGTTATATCTGTGATGTGATGTAAATCACATTTTAATGCAATAATCTAGCTGCATGTGCAAGTGAATTTGAAAAGACTGTTTGTGTAACTCTGTGGAAATAAAATCAAATGCAATGAAAGTAAATATTCCCATTTATTTGTAGCACCGGGACACTTCAGTGACCAATTGTGTTGTTTTCAATAATACATACAAGGTGTGCATAAAGTCCGGGAACACTTTCAATTATTTATTGCACAAGAACTAAACATTGTACAGATTTAATACATATTGCATTTTGAAGATAAACTCTGAAAGTTTTTTTACAAACATTCAGTAAGCGAACCATGAGTGACCTGGCAGACATCAATGTGGTAACCAAATTTTAGCCATACCCATCCCAGCATGATGTCGTTGACTGGCCGTATTCTCTCCCGGAGCATGGTAGAGGTGGTACGTACACCACATCTTTAATGTCTTCCCTCAGAAAAGACACATTGAGTGAGATCTGGTGATCGGGGAGGTCATTTCATGATGTGGCAGCTCCGTGTTCAGGTACCCAAGAATTTCATGATGAAAATGGGGTGGAGCCCCATCCTGCTGAAAGATGAACAGAGAGTCTCATTGCATTTGAGGCATCAGCCATTGCTGCAACATGTCTAAGTGGGAATATCCAGTGACAGTGCTCTCGGCAAAGAAGAATGGCCTGTACAGTTTTCGACATGACAAGGCACAAAAAACATTTACCTTTGGGGAATCACACTTGAATTCAATGCATTCATGTGGATGCTTTGTACCCCAGATTCGACACTTATGCCTGTCATTTTTCCCATTAGCGTGAAAAGTGGCTTCGTCGCTAAAATATTAGCAATCATCAATGACATCCCCATCCTCATTCAGTTGTTGCAACTGCAAACAAAACTCAAATCGCTTGTCGATGTCGTCATCATTGAGCTTCTGTACTAGCTCCAATTTGAATGGTTTCATAGACAACTTCTGCTGCAGGACTTTCCACACTGTCATTGGAGCCATTTCGAGTTCACGGGATGCACGACGTACCGATTTCTTTGGACTCCTTATGAATGTCTCTCATACACGCTCCACATTTACTTCAGTCATACTGGGATGTCCACTTCTCTTTGCCAGGCACAAGCAACCCGTGGTAACGAATTTGTTGTGCCAGTGGTAAATAGCCCTCCTTGTTGGTGGCTTCTTACCGTACTTGGTTCTAAACATCTGTTGAACAGCTGTAGCATACTTATTTTTGTAAAACTTCACCACACAGAAAGCTCGCTCCGCACCTGAACTTGCCACATTTGCAACTAGCGCTGACTATCGGCAAATGCTGTGGCGGTATATGTGAAAAAAACTTTCAGGGTTTCTCTTCAAAATGACATATGTGTGATATCTGTACAATGTTTGATTTTTGTGCAATAATTGAAAGTGTTCCCAGACTTTATGTACACCCTGTATTAACATCTGACCACAGCAGTGTTTTGACTGATAACATTTCACATTCAATGTGATGTGGAAATTTTAATGAACTGCTAACAGTCTGAAGCATTTATTTTTTTAGTGCTGTATCTCCAGGGTTTTGTGCATCTCAAAATGCAAATGGACATTTGAAAGCTCATGTACCAACCGTGGAGAGGGTCTGTGACAGTTTCGAGATACCCTGTAAGAAACAAAATTATCCACTAGAATTCAAATCCAAAGTAGTAGATGCACTCTGCAAGTAGGGAAAAGCCATGATATAAAAGAGAAGTAGCCTTTCAGCCAGTGTAAAGGCAGAATTATTATACAAGAAGCTTCAGAGTTCAACGAAACCAGTTTCAGTTAAGTCCATACAAATTAATGCAGTATGTCATTGGCCTCAGGTTACAAATGCAAGGCAGGGATTTAAAAGATCAAATTCTAAAGGACTGGCAGTATTAATTTGTGGTAAGTTTAACATTCATCTTTGCCCAAACAAAAGAGTAAACTCCATCTGAGAATTCCAGTTACATATAATTAATGAAAATATATTTCAGCTTGTATTTCTTGTTTTTAATCCTGTTACTGCATCATCAAAAGTTAAATAAAGATTTAATATTAAATGAAGTGTCATAAGTGTTCATTTCTCAAGGCCTGTTGTCAGAAATATGCGATATACCCAGTTATACCTGACAGGTATAATATATCTTATATAGATTTGACCTTATGTACTCTGTAACACTTCATTACTAGTAACAAAAGATGATTTTTGACTTTTCTTTTGAGTATAAATTTATTTGGGTATGAAGGGGTTAACTCAAGATGGAAGACAACTACTCCAGAGCATATGAAGTAATGTGTTACAATATATGACATAGCTCCATTCAGCAGTACTAAACAGTCCTCCAAAGTAGCACGGTCAGTCAACAATTTAACAATTGCAAATTTCAGGGAAAGCCTACAGCAGTTAGACTGGGATGAGGTGTACCATGAACCTGATGCCAATTTAAAATTTAATTTATTTCTGTTAAATCTTCAAATTTAACACATATATTTCGGACACCACAACAACACATATAAGTCACTGAGTAAGTGGACCTGTGTACAAGTCGGCATTCGATTAAACACTGAGTCTCAGTCTAGCGGCCGCTGCTCGGCTGACCGCTTAGGTGGCGCAGCTGCTGCATGGCTGGCAGACAGCGCCGCACGTAGAGGACGTGTGTAACTGCGCGGCGGCACTTTGAATAATCGGTGAGTCACAACACTTTTCCCCCCTTTGAAATTGTTGCACTGATCTTGATGGAGGTGTCCTGGAGATGGCTAACGTCCATAGCCGTTGTTTGACTCGCCGTAAAGTCTCGAGGAGGAGGCTTCCCGTACGGACGGAAGTGTCCCCGATGATAACGGGTCGACATGACAGGAGACGAAGGGGTTGAATCTGCTGGGGTCCCATGCACCAATCTGCCCGTTGCGGCAAGTCCAGTTGATATGACAGAAGACATGGGCGATGTGTCGGCGTCCATTGGAGGAGGAGGCGAGTAGATGTACTCTGACAGAGGATGGTCCTCCGGTTCCTGCATGGGCACGTCTCCTGGTGGCATCCGTTCTGGTGCTGGCTTCGCGATGACAGTGAGAGGGCTGTGTTGTGAGTATTGAGAGATGCCAAGATCCCGAGCATCAGGTAGAGCCAAAGGTGGTGTGGTGGCATTTGGAACAGGTGTTGCTGGCACCCGAGGCCAAAGCTGGTCCGAATGACGCACTGCAACACCCGTGTCCATCTGGATTTCATACAGGCGTCTGCCACGGTGTCATAAGATGCAGCCCGGGCTCCATTTTGGCCGCCTGCCATATCCCCGCACACAGACGAGGTCGTCAGCGGTGAACCGGCCAAGTGAAGGCACCCGCGGCCGTGAGGTGGGAGGCCGCAGAAGATGAAGTAGCGTGCGGGGCTGTCGGCCATGTAAGAGCTCAGCCGGGCTGTGATCGCCCATGGGGGTGAAACGGTAAGACGCCAGGAACTGGAGAAGCGCATCATCAGCAGCAGAAGAAGTCAGAAGTTTCCGCATCTGAGCCTTAAATGTGCGGACCAGTCGTTCAGCCTCACCGTTGGATTGTGGATGGAACGGCGGGGCCGTGACATGCGTAACGCCGTGACGAGCACAAAAATCCGCAAAGTCGGAAGAGGCAAATTGCGGACCATTATCAGTAACAAAAGTAGAGGGGAGGCCTTCCAAAGAAAAAATGCGGGCGAGAGCACTGGTGGTTGCCGCGGTGGTAGGTGACGTGCAACGGACAATGAAAGGAAAGTTAGAGTAGGCGTCAATTACGAGGAGCCAATAAGTACCTAAAAAGGGTCCCACAAAGTCAGCATGAATGCGCTCCCAGGGCTTCTCAGGCGAAGGCCACGGTGACAAAGATTACTTCGGGGCAGCGGCCTGTGACGCACAAGGGCTGCAGGCAGCGACCATGTGTGCGATTTCAGAGTCGATGCCAGGCCAGTACACATGACGGCGCGCCAGAGATTTTGTGCGAGACACACCCCAGTGCCCCTGGTGAAGGAGGCGCAAGACCGAAGCACGCAAAGACGCAGGTACCACAACACGCGGCAAAGCATTGTCAGTGGAGAGGAGGATAACACCATCCCTAGCCGTGAGGCGGTAGTGCAAAGTGTAGTAGTTCCGCAACGAATCAGAAGTCTTACCGGACGGGCGATCTGGCCAACCCTTCTGAATACAGCGTAAAACCCGGGAGAGGGTAGGGTCAGAATCCGTAGCAGCTGCCAGCCTGTCCCCAGTGATGGGGAACCCGTCCACAACCCACTGCTTGGCAACATCCAGGTGGAAACACAAGAGTTCATCCCTATCGAATGCCTGATCAGGACCCATGGGAAGGTGAGACAAAGCATCAGCATTCGCATGTTCAGCCGTTGGCCGGAAATGAATCTCATAATTGAAACGGGACAAGTAAAGAGCCCAACGCTGGAGGCGGTGTGCAGCCTTGTCGGGAAGTGATGTTGGTGGATGAAACAAGGAAACAAGTGGTTTGTGATCCGTAACAAGATGAAAATTTGAGCCATAGAGAAAAACACCAAACTTATGAAGAGCATAAATGATGGCCAAAGCTTCTTTCTCAATTTGAGAATACTTTTGTTGGGCATCCGTGAGCGTTTTGGAGGCATAAGCGATGGGTTGTTCCGAACCGTCAGAAAAACAGTGCGCAAGGACTGCACCGACCCCCGTATTGAGAGGCGTCTGTGGCAAGAACAAGATGTTGGCCAGGTCGATAAGTAGCTAGGCACGGGGCCTGTTTCAGCATAGTCTTTAATTTCCAGAAAGCCGCGTCACATGACGCGGACCAGTGAAAAGGCACGTTTTTATGCAACAGGCGATGCAACGGCTGAGCCACCGACGCCGCAGACGGTAAAAACTTGTGATAGTATGCTATTTTCCCCAAGAAGGCCTGCAGTTCCTTAACAGATGTAGGGCGAGGAAGGGCATCGATCGCAGCAACAGTGTGTTGAAGCGGACGAATACCATCCCGAGATAGTTGAAACCCCAAGTACGTGATAGATGCCTGAAAAAATTGTGATTTCTGAAGATTACACTTAAGACTGGCAGTCTGTAAGACATTTAAAAGTGTGCGGAGATTTTGAAGATGTTGTTAAGTGGTGGAGCCAGTGACAACTATGTCGTCCATGTAATTGATACACCCCGGGACAGGGAGCAATAATTGTTCCAAGAATCACTGAAAAAGAGTAGGGGCACTAGCAACCCCGAATGGCAAGCGTTGGTATTGATAGAGGCCGAAAGGCGTGTTAAGGACCAGAAACTGCCGGGAAGCAGCGTCAAGAGGAAGTTGATGATAAGCTTCCGACAGGTCAATTTTAGAAAAATACTGTCCTCCAGCGAGTTTAGTGAACAGTTCTTCAGGACGGGGCATAGGGTAAGTATCGATGAGGCATTGAGCATTTACAGTGGCTTTGAAATCGCCACAGAGACGAATATCACCATTGGGCTTAGCAACTACAACGACAGGAGAGGACCACTCACTGGAAGTGACAGGAAGCAAGACCCCTGAAGCAGTGAGACGATCCAACTCCCATTTTACCCGATCATGAAGGGCCACAGGAATGGGCCGAGCCCAAAAAAACTTAGGCCGAGCCGTAGGTTTGAGCGTGATATGAGCTTCAAAGTCGTTTGCACGGCCTAACCCAGGAGAAAACAAGGACGAAAATGTCATCGACAAGGAATCCAGTTGAGCATAAGGAATAGCGTCAGAGACAATATTGACAGAGTCATCTATGGAGAACCCAAAAACGCGAAAGGCATCGAAACCAAAAAGATTTTCTGCGTTGCTCTGGTCGACCACAAATATGGGAACAGTGCGAACGACGGATTTGTAAGATACCTCAGCATTAAACTGTCCCAAGAGAGAAATCTTCTGTTTATTGTACGTCCGTAATTGCCGAGTGACAGGGGACAGGAGTGGAGAACCCAGCTGAAGATACGTCTGAGAATTAATTATAGTGGCAGCAGAACCGGTATCCACTTGCATGCGAACATCTGGACCAAGGATTTGGACAGTGAGGAATAACTTCCCTGAAAGGGAAGAAGTGCAATTGACAGACAACACAGAATCAGAATCAGCGTCATGTTCATGAACATTGTGTATGCGGTCGGATTTACAAACGGAAGACACATGACCTTTCTTTTTGCAATTGTGACACACAGCCCAACGTTGGGGACAATCCTCGCGTGAATGTTTCGTAAAACACCGCGGACATGAAGGAAGTTGCCGGGGATTTTGCTGCAGTTTCTTAGCGGGTTGTTTATGGCTAGGCCGAGGCTGCACGTGGGCGTGTACTGCGGCCACGTCGTCCGGCGGGGATGCGCCGCACGCGTCATCAACAGCGCACAGAGGTTGTATTTCCCCGAGGTCACCCCACGCTTCTATTTGCGCCCCAGCGGCGCGAGAAATTTCAAAAGACTGCGCAATGGAGAGAACTTCATCTAGAGTCAGATTCGCCAACTGAAGGGCACGTTGCCGAACTTCTTTGTCGGGCGACGACCGGATAATAGCATCCCGTACCATTGAATTGGCATAGGATTCTTTGTGATCGTCAGTAACAAATTGACACTTTCGACTGAGGCCGTGAAGTTCAGCAGCCCAAGCGCGATAGGACTGATTTGGTTGTTTTTGACAACGATAAAAGGCAACACAAGAGGCTACCACATGCGTTTGCTTTTGAAAATAGACAGACAGAAGGGAGCACATTTCAGCAAAGGACAAAGACGCAGGATCCTTCAAAGGAGCCAATTGCGACAACAACAGATACATTTGAGGTGAAATCCAGGAAAGGAACAGAGACTTACATGGTTGTTCGTCCGTGACGTGAAATGCCAAGAGGTGCTGTCGAAGACGTTTTTCATAATCAGACCAGTCTTCCGCCGTCTCGTCGTAAGGTGGAAAAGGAGGTACAGCCAACGACGAGAAACGCCCCGCATTTGACGCCGCGACGAAATCACGAATCGCCGCTGTTAGAAGCGTTTGCTGTTCAAGGAGATTTTGCAAGAGCTGCTCGACAGTGGCCATGAAACCCTGTGAGTCAACGGTGAAAAGGAAAAATCCACTACCTCGTCACCAATTGTTAAATCTTCAAATTTAACACGTATATTTCGGACAACACAACAACACATATAAGTCACTGAGTAAGTGGACCTGTGTACAAGTCGGAATTCGATTAAACACTGAGCCTCAGTCTAGCGGCCACTGCTCGGCTGGCCGCTTAGGTGGCGCAGCTGCTGCATGGCTGGCAGACAGCGCCGCACGTAGAGGACGTGCGTAATTGCGTGGCGGCACTTTGAATAATCGGCGAGTCACAACAGTTTCATGACACTTTTGTAAATGCATTTGAAAACTGCTTCCCCAAGAAAATAGTTAAATATACTCATAAGAAACCATGGCTTACTAAGGGTATAAAAATATCTTGTAACCGGAAAAGGGAAATGTATCTGACAGCAAGAAAGAGTAGTGACGCAGAAACTATCAAACATTATAAAAACTACTGCGCTATATTAAGAAAAGTTATTAAAAAATCCAGAAGTATGTGTATCATGTCTGTAATGAGCAACTCTGATAATAAAATTAAAGCAATTTGGAATATTATTAAAAGAGAAACAGGTCAACCAAGAGCACAGGAAGACAGTATTACCATCAAATTGAATGAAAACTTTACGACAAAAAGTCAGAAGTTGAAAATATTTTTAATAATCATTTTCTAAATGTTGTGGATATAGTAGGATCCAGGTATTCATTAGAAGATGCTAGGCTGTTAATGGAAGAGGCCATACCTATGTAATTTGATACAATTGAAATCTCACCCACTTCTCCCTCTGAAATTAGGAAAATAATAAACTTGCTTAAAAGCAAAAACTCACATGGAATTGATGGCATTTCCAGCAAAATACTAAAAGCTTGTTCTCAACAGATAAGTAAGATTCTCAGCCACCTGTGTAATAGCTCTCTGGAACAGGGCATTTTCCCTGATAGACTGAAATATGCTATTGTTATACCTTTGCATAAAAAAGGGGATAGATCTGATGTCAACAATTACCGTCCAATCTCCCTTCTAACAGCTTTATCCAAAATTGTTGAGAAAGTAATGTATTCAAGAGTAGCTTCACATATCTGTAAAAATGAAGTACTAACAAAATGTCAGTTTGGTTTCCAGAAAGGTTTTTCAACAGAAAATGCCATATATGCTTTCACCAATCAAATTTTGAATGATCTGAATAACCGAACACCACCCATTGGGATTTTTTGTGATCTCTCAAAGGCTTTTGATTGTGTAAATCATGAAATTCTGCTAGACAAGCTCAAGTAATGTGGCATGAGTGGGACAGTGCACAAATGGTTTAACTCTTACCTAACTGGAAGAGTGCAGAAAGTTGAAATAAGCAGTTCTCATAATATGCAAAGATCAGCACATTCCTCAAACTGGGGAACTATCAAGAATGGGGTTCCACAAGGGTCGGTCTTGGCTCCTTTGTTGTTCTTAATATATATTAATGACTTGCCATTCTATATTCATGAAGAGGCAAAGTTAGTTCTCTTTGCTGATGATACAAGTATAGTAATCACACCTGACAAACAAGAATTAACTGATGAAATTGTCAATAATGTCTTTCAGAAAATTACTACGTGGTTCCTTGTAAATGGACTCTCACTGAATTTTGATAAGACACAGTACATACAGTTCTGCACAGTAAATGGTATGACGCCATTAATAAATATAGACCTTAATCAGAAGCATATAGCTAAGGTAGAATATTCAAAAATTTTAGGTGTGTCCATTGATGAGAGATTAAGTTGGAAGAAACACATTGATGATCTGCTGAAACGTTTGAGTTCAGCTACTTATGCAATAAGGGTCATTGCAAATTTTGGTGATAAACATCTTAGTAAATTAGCTTACTATGCCTTTTTTTCACTCATTGCTTGCATATGGCATCATATTTTGGGGTAATTCATCACAGAGGAATAAAGTATTTATTGCAAAAAAGCATGTAATCAGAATAATAGCTGGAGTCCACCCAAATTAATCCTGCAGACATTTATTTAAGGATCTAGGGATATTCACAGTAGCTTCTCAATATATATACTCTCTTATGAAATTTGTTATTAACAACCAAACCCAATTCAAAAGTAATAGCAGTGCGCATAACTACAATACTAGGAGAAAGGATGATCTTCACTATTCAAGATTAAAACTAACTTTGGCACAGAAAGCGGTGAATTATACTGCCACTAAAGTCTTTGGTCACTTACCAAATAGTATCAAAAGTCTGACAGATAACCAACAAGTATTTAAGAAGAAATTAAAAGAATTTCTGAATGACAACTCCTTCTACTCCATAGAGGAATTTTTAGATATAAATTATGAAAAAAAATTTAAAAAAAAACAAAAAAATAAAAAAGTTGTTATATTAACTTAATTATGTTGTTAAATTAACTTAATTATGTCATGTATTGGAAAATTTGACTCGTTCCACATGACTATGAAATATCGTATTCATGATCCCGATCCATGGAACTAGTATTAATCTAATCTAATCTGTGTCAGGCACAGTTACTATGTTGATTTTACTACACAGGTGCCCTAGGTAATGTAATGGCTTACTGTCTCTGATATCTTCTTGTGTTACCACATGCATTTTGGTAATTTCAAAATTCTGTGGTCAATCACCTGTAGGCTTAATCACATCAGGGTGAGTAATGTCAGTAATGCTGTGCAATGACCATCCTAACTTCTTATGTGCATGTGATCAGGTAAATCAGCCATTGTATGGCACAGATTTATTAGCAGTTGTGGAACTCTAAAAATAACAGATCATTTATTTACAAGATACATGTTGATGAGATGCAAATCATTAAATCTTCTAAATTGCAGCAGAAGTCACTGTTCTGCCAAAACAGACTTTAGAAACAATGAAATGAACAACAAGGACGCAGTTCTCAACATGCCACAAAAGATTTCTGGACATGACATGATCAGTGCAGGCTTAGAAAACTATCTTCTTTAGAATTTTTGCCTTCAGATGTAATGTATGGTGAGATGTGTCTTCATTAACCCAAAGAAAATCTCATGTTTTAGTTCCATGGAGCGTCAAACAAAAAATTGCCATTGCCAAATTAAGAGTCTTATTCACTGCAATTCCCTTTCCCAATTTCGTCCCAGTTTCTTTGCTGCTTGCTCAGTGTACAGATTGAATACTGTCATGGAAAAGCTATGAGCCATCTCATTTCCTTCTCAACTACTGTTTCTCTTTCATGTCTTTTGACTCATAATTTCTGTACAAGTTGTAAATGACCTTGGGCTCCATGTATTTTATCCTGCTACCTTAGAAGTTTCAGAGTGCAGTCAGTAAATGTCAAAAGCTTTCTCTAAACCTACAAATGCTATAAATGTAGGTTTACCTATCTTCAGTCTACCCTCTAAGCTAAAATTTAGGGTCAGTATTGCCTCATGTGTTCTGGCATTTCTCCGGAACCCAAACATTATGTAAATAATTCATTTCAGTGTTTTTCAACTGTGACATTAAAATGATGGATCTGTAACATTCATACCTTTCAACACCCACCTTTTTTTGAATTATTACCCTCTTCCTGAAGTCTAAGAGTATTTCACCTATCTTCACATCTTTTATGCCAGGCGGAATAGTTTTGCATGGTTTACTGTACCAAGGATCTCAATAATACTGAGGAAATGATGAAATAAATTGTCAAAAATACTTGCAGCATAATAAATACTTCAGCTCTTTTTTGATGACATACATAAGAGTGGAATTATGGTAGTTTTGGTTGGATCAGAATTTTTACTGTATTGATGAGTTTGCATATACAAGCTTGGAAAATAAGTAATTACCATGAACAGCTGCATGAGGTTTTCAAGTGCAAATATCAGTATCATATATATAAGATTACTATCATGCAAAGATTGCTTAGTTTAGACAAGTTTTCAAGTACAAATACACCAGTACTGTGTTTCTAATACAGTATTATAGTCAATAATGTTGTTGTTGTTGTGGCCTTCAGTCCTGAGACTGGTTTGATGCAGCTCTCCATGCTACTCTATCCTGTGCAAGCTTCTTCATCTCCCAGTACTTACTGCAACCTACATCCTTCTGAATCTGCTTAGTGTATTCTTCTCTTGGTCTCCCTCTATGATTTTTAGCCTCCACGCTGCCCTCCAGTACTAAATTTGTGATCCTTTGATGCCTCAGAACATGTCCTACCAACCGATCCCTTCTTCTAGTCAAGTTGTGCCACAAACTCCTCTTCTCCCCAATTCTATTCAATACCTCCTCATTAGTTATGTGATCTACCCATCTAATATTCAACATTCTTCTGTAGCACCACATTTTGAAAGCTTCTATTCTCTTTTTGTCCAAACTACTTATCGTCCATGTTTCACTTCCATACATGGCTACACTCCATACAAATACTTTCAGAAACGACTTCCTGACACTTAAATCTATACTCGATGTTAACAAATTTTTCTTCTTCAGAAACGCTTTCCTTGCCATTGCCAGTCTACATTTTATATCCTCTCTACTTCGACCATCATCAGTTATTTTGCTCCCCAAATAGCAAAACTCCTTTACTACTTTAAGTGTCTCATCTCCTGACTTAATTAGACTACATTCTATTATTCTCGTTTTGCTTTCTTTGATGTTCATCTTATACCCTCCTTTCAAGACACTGTCCATTCCGTTCAACTGCTCTTCCAAGTCCTTTGCTGAGTCAATAATATCAATAAGTATTTTATTATTGTGTGTTGTGCAAGTAATTTTTTTTTAAAGTAATATTCATTCTGACCATATTCCTGCTGTATAAATCTGTGGAACATGCATACAAAAATAAATTAAATTCTGTCTGGGCTTGATATGTATCTTGGGGGGGGGGGGGGGGGGGGGGGGGGAAGGCAGAATTCCATTAATGAAGTAATTGATACAAAGTCTCATGTACACTTTCAAAAACAAATTTGCATACATGTTATGTGATACTACTGGTCACACTGAAGAAATTATTTCAATTATTAGGATCTGAATCAACAGAAACATTTCTTTTGGGGACATTGTTGTGGACAATACATAAGTATAACATTTTCCATTGAAGGTTCACCCTCTCATTGATTATTTTGAAACTGAAAAAGTAATTAGAGATGTAAACTTGGAAATGGGTGTTTATTTGACATGACACTTTTTTTTTATCATACAGTTTATTTGACTTGTAATGAATCACAAACAAATGTACAAAATTACAAAAAATTCATTTGAAACAAATTAGAATCAGATTAATACTTCAAAATGTGGATGTCTGCAGCATGTTTGAAAGGACATAATTAGTTTTAGTGAAAGCATCTAACTTAAGGAGAATTAACAAGGAATTGCAATGTACACAAGTGTGAATAATTGTGTAACATTTCTACATAGACAAATGTTAATTAAATCATTTGGGACTTATGGTTACAGCCTGTTCTGTGTCGACAAGAGTAGTGACTTACGTTAAACAAAAAAATAGTTCTTTCAAAAATAATGTTATTAAACAAAAATGCAAATTCTTGAAGTTTAGAACACAAAATTTCAAATTGAATTAAAGCAACAAAAACTAACAATTTGAAGCAGTAAAACAAACTGGATATCCAGCACAATGTGTACAGTCAGAATACGAACTACACGTCCGGCAGGTTTATAATATAAAAATTTACTGTAGGCCTGATCCTGTTTGGTTTGCGCCACACTGCACCACATACCGTAATAAGGACACCGCACACTATTTTTAAAGCTTTGACAAAGGGCATTCACCTGCTGGGTACTTTATGTGCAGTATCCCATGTACCCATCGCTACCAAATATCAGTCAATCCAAAGATGCCTAAATAAAGGTAAATCACATTGAGGCATCGGAGCTAGGGCACGATCGCCAATTTGTCTATTAAAGCTTTCTTGTATGAATGTATGTGGGCTCCAGTGTAAGCAGTCAGAATCTTATACAATCTGCAACGGGCGAGCTGTGTCCTGCAGATGTGCATCATGACCGTATGGCATGACTGCAGCGTGTGAAAATATTGGAGAGGCACTTACAGAGTAGTTACATTCTCCGGAACTTTACAAATTAATAACTGATCTAGAAATAGCTTGAGGAACTTCATATTAGGTACATAACCTTCTGTTGTGTAAAGGAACAATCTGTCAAAATCTGAAGTCAATAACTGTCATAATTCATAATTTGTAAGTTAAAAAAAAAAGAAAAAGAAAAAGCTGTGAGGATGGGGCGTGAGTCATGCTTGGGTAGCTCAGTTGGTAGAGCATTTGCCCCTGAAAGGCAAAGATCCCAAGTTTGAGTCTTGGTCCGGCACTCAGTTTTAATCTGCCAGGAAGTTTCATATCAGCGCACACTCTCTGCTGTAGAGTGAAAATTTCATTCTAGAAACATCCCCCAGGCTGTGGCTAAGCCATGTCCCCACAATATTCTCTCTTCCAGGAGTGCTAGTTCTGCAAGGTTTGCAGGAGAGCTTCTGTGAAGTTTGGAGGTAGGAGACGAGATACTGGCAGAATTAATGCTGTGAGGATGGGTCGTGAGTCATGCTTGGGTAGCTCAGTTGGTAGAGCACTTGCCCGCGAAAGGCAAAGGTCCCGAGTTTGAGTCTCGGTCTGGCACACGGTTTTAACCTGCCAGGGAGTTTCATATCAGCACACACTCCACTGTAGAGTGAAAATTTCATTCTAAAAAAAAATAGAAGTCAGTAAAAAACGTAATTATCCATCACTTAAAAAACTAAATCAATATATATATGTCAATAGTTCACCAAATGCGACTATTTGAAAAGATGTGATAACACCTTCAGTGTTTAGATTCAAATTTGGAAAGTTCTCATTTTACAAAACCTTTCGTAATTTTTCTGTAGTAATAACTTTAAGAATTTCAAGTAGATATTTATGTTTTGTGTTAGAGTGAGTGTGAAGGGAGTACTTGTGTGAGTGTATGTGGGACATTCGCCAATATTAAATTGTCAGTTTGAAATTCTCTATAGGAACTTGCAAGTGTTCCAGCTTTGTATCGTGGGAACGAATCCACCGGTGGTTCCCCTACTAGTGGATGACGGATGTCCAAGCGTGTTTGAATGTGTAAGAGACAGCCAGAACATTCACGACTACATAGTTAAATTCCAGATGTAAAGTACAGCTTAAAGTTTATTTCATTTTATTTGTTTAACAAGAGAGTTTTGAGTTGCGTATTTTAATGAAGTCAATGAGCTGAGAGCAGTGGTTGGTTCTTGCTAGATTTTGGCGTGAGCCATGCCCTGAAAGTTAGTTCAGATTGGCTGTAATTCTGTACAGCCAATAAGAAGTGAGACGGTTTTGCCACCAAACGATGAGATAGAGGTGCTTGTAGAGACAGAGAGAGAAGAAGGAAGTGGTGGACTAGCTTTCGAAGGAGCCAGTCATGCTGAAAGCATCCAAACACATTATGTGTAAAATGAAGTCATATTGCGACTTCCACGTTTCGGTACAGTGATAAAGGTAGCTGGTGTTTACCATTAACTATTTGTGAAATTTTAAGAGTCAAGAGATATTTTGATCTGGAGAAAATCGCGTGTGTAAACTTTGAACTAAAAGCGTGGTGGTGCTAAGTAAATTTTTCATAACTGAGTATTTATAGCGAGCAAAAACATTATTTAAAGACAACCACTGAATGCCGAGTGCAAAAGTAAATAGCAGTTTATTGATTGTGTTACTCTCATAAATGATTTCGGAATTGGATAGGAAAAGTTCTGGCTGTTTGAGTGTGACAAGGACTGTGACCAGGAACTTAAATGATTTGAACACATGTGGGCTGATGATCTTGCTTAATAGCAATAGAAAAATCCTAATGCAAGTTTAAAAGGACCATAGAACTTAGAATTTTGAACAGCAACCCATTTCCGATTTATTCTTTAGAGTTCACAAGACTATTTTCAGCTTTTTGTACTTATAGCAGCCTCCGACGTGTAGTTATGAAATCTCAGTTTCTTCAACACTACTTTTCTGAGATCTCTTAAGTAGCTGCAGTTAGGAGTTATGTATGCAGATCTGCAGCAGTATCAAGGTAGGTGGACAATTTATATTGCAGAACTGCCATTGATGCGCGAGAGAGTGTGTTACGTCGCAACATCATTGGGAAATAATAATAAAAAAATCTCTACAACCATGACTGCTTGTTTTTTTTTTATTATTTCAAGATGATGTTTATAAGAAGAAAACCACAGGAAAGTAAATGACAACCTTCCAAAGAAAGAGGCAGAGTCTCAATCAACATGAAGCCAAATCCACTGTAAATAAATACTGCAGTCAATGTTTATCTGCAACTATTCTACCAGACCACAGGAAAAATATTATTACTTTCCACAGAGAAACATATTGTGAAAAACTAGTTGTTAATTTGCTAAAAATGCACTTATAATGATTCATGTTGCATGTTTTGATTCTACTTGGCTATATGATAATAAATGGAGATTTTGTAGAATGAAACATTATGATTGATGTAGCTGATTTGGAAATAATGTGACAAGCTATATGAGGTAAATTGTCATTTCTGAATTTTATGCAAACTTACCAAGGTTTGTGAGTTTGTAAATTGCGGGACCTATAACGCACAATTGAATACGGATGGTGAAAATATTAAACACTGTATTACCTTAATCAAACGTGAAAATCAATGAACAAAATCCTCTGGAGAAAACCAGACGGATCTCACATAATAAGGAGTAAGAAATTGACAAAAGTGCTGTTAGAGTGCCCATCACATAGGCACATAGATAGTCCACATTATCAGTTACTTGTTTGATTAATTTTGTCACCACACAGCCCCCTTCCTGTAGAGTGGAGCTCCTGGAATAAAAGAAAACTTGTGCTGAATTATCCTGCCTGCTCCCATGCAGCCCATACTGGCAATAGTGAATGAGAGGGCCCATTGAGACAAGAAGTGCCTGTTGATATCTGAGCATCTGCAGCATCTGACTACACTGACAATGATGGCATAGTGGTAGTTGGGGCCAGTGGAGTGGAGGCCTGGTCAGCAGGAGAAAGTCTAAAAGCAGGTATCAGCTGATGGAGAGGCTGCTGTTGCACAGTGTCATCTGAGGAAGCAGGTATGCTGCTTTTACTTTTTCAGTGGAAACCCTTTTTAGCTTGGGGTTAATAAAGAGCGTCATTGTATGAGCGTCTCTTTCTGAAACTGGAAATGGGGTTGGGTTGTTTGAGGGAGGAGACCAGACAGCCAGGTCATCGGTCTCATCGGATTAGGGAAGGATGGGGAAGGAAGTCGGCCGTGCCCTTTCAAAGGAACCATCCCGGCATTTGCCTAGAGCGATTTAGGGAAATCACGGGAAACCTAAATCAGAAACTGGAAAGGGACTGATGTAAGATGTTTGCCAGGTTGCTATAATAACAGTTGTACATGGGCACAGTGATGGAGGCTTTTATGAATGAAAATGGGTGGATTTGTGTGGCAAGACAAGGTCGGAAATTTGAAATACAGTTTCTCATGCACCAATAAGCAAGGGTCTTTAGGATTTTTTGTTGTATGGAGTAAAAGTCCAGTGGAAGTTGCAGGGTTTCACCATATATTATTTCTCCTGCTGAAGCACCAAGGTTGGTTTTGGATGCAGTACACAGCCTGAGTGGTACCAGTGATGTGCTGTCAACCAGGAAAGCTTGTGACACATTATTGCTGATGTGAGTGGCCAGTGTTCCATCATGCCATTGCTTGCTGGATGATAGCTGCTGGGACATTGAGGAGTGAACCCACATAAAGCAGCTCGTTTGTCAAACAAAGAAGCTCAAATTGTCAACCTTGATCTGTTGTCACATATGTTGGGCACCCAAACATTAAAATCCATGTAGTCAGGAAGGCTTTTTGCCAGGATCTCTCCAGAAATGTCTATATTTGGAGTGACTTTGACCCAGCTAGTAGACCTATCAGTAACAATGAGAATATATTTGAATCCTTGCACTTGGGGCAAGTGGCTCTGAGGTCTATGTGGATATGAGAAAAACAGCCTGGTGGACCTTGAAAGGAGCCGAGAAGCTTTTGGATATGGCATCCAACTTCAGCCAACTGACAAAGTATGCAGGTTTTAACCCACAAATGACAATCGTGTCATACTCCTGGCCCAACATGCCTGACCCCTACGATACGAATAGTCATGTTGGCTACAGAATGTGTGAAGTCGTGAATTGTGTTAAAAATCTGTTTCCTACGATGAAAAGGTATGAAATGTCATGGTCAGCTCTGAGAAATGTCACACTGGATGAGGAAGGTGCCCATAGGTACTTGATTTAGCTGCATTCCAGTCATTTATTTGGTAAGAAACTCGTATAAGTCCTCGTCTGTTTCCTGTGACATAGCTAGCTGGGTTCGATCCATTGGATCCACTCTTTCAGAGAGTATGTTGGTTCTTGAGAAGTAGTTGGCAACTACATTGTTAGCTTTTCACATATGACAGAAATTGGTAGTGAATTGTGCAATGAATTCTAACTGGCAAAACTGATGGGGAGAACAGGATTTGCAAGGGATGTTAAATACCAAAGAAACAGGTTTATGATCTGTAAAGACAGTGAAGTGGCATGCCTCAACTTGTGATCAGAAATGTGTAACTGCTTTATAGAGTGCTAACAGCTCATGGTCGTAAGCACTCCATTTAGTCTGTGTGGTTAACAATTTATGGGAAAAAATCGTGTGGCTGCCACAGCCCTTTTACCTTCAGTTGTAGAACTGCTCCTATAGCAGTCTGAGGTCTATGGCCACAGCCAGTAGTGCTGAAGGGAGAGGATGAGCAAGGACTACTTCACAAGGAGGATTTGACTTTGTGGAAAGCAAACATGTCTGGTGTACATGTGACACAGAGTTTTTCTTGTGAAGTGATGCTGGGAGGCACTACTTTGAATGGTGCCTAGACTGCCCCTGAGTGTGATAGGTGGTGCCTGTAGGCATTATCCATGCCTAAGAAGTGGCATAACTACTGATATGTTTTCGGAAGGGGAAATAATTGAAATAAATATACCTTAAATTATAAGGGCCTCTTACCTACGGGAGTCACCTGATGTCCCAAAAAGCCCACTGCCTGTTTGTGAAAGCACAAACTTGTCATTGTTTATCTTCAATCTGTGATCAAAAATTCTCTTAAAAATAGTCCTTAAGTGAAAGTCATGCTCTGTAGCAGATGCAGAAAAAATTAACACATCGTTGAGGTACACAAAGCAAAAAACCTCGTCAACAAAATGTTGCTATGTTTTTTGTGGCATTCTTAAGGCCAAATGGCATCCATACATATTCAGAGATGCCAAAAGGTGCGATTACTGCAGTCTGTTGTACCTCCCTGGTGCTACTGTGATTTGATGATAGGCCTTTTGGAAGTCAATAGCACTAAATATTTGTTAGCTTGCCAAAGCAGCTGTAAAATCATGTAAGTGGGGAATAGGGTAGTAATCCATTGTGGCCTATGCATTCAGGGTGTGATAGCCCTGTACAGATGCAATGAACTGTCTTTCTTCGAATTTAGATGTAGGGGATATGCCCAAGGACTGCTGGAATATTTAGTAAACCCATGGCCAGCAGTTCTGTAAACTGTTTCTTTGTAACAGCATATTTATCAGGAGCCAACCGAAGGGTATTGTAAGCCACTGGTGGACCTGGCGTAGTGGAAATATGGTGCGTTTAGTATCATGTTTTACTTTAAACTTATTAGAGCCGACACAGTTGAATAAGTAATAGTGAGAAAAAGACATTTAGTGCCAGTAACTATATTTGCACTTCCAGGTAAAATACATCGAACACAACAACCAAGGAACGTTATACGAGGGGCGTTTGAAAAGTCCACGCAAAAATAAAAACTACTTACATGTTGGGGTAAACCTTTTTTATTTTTCGACATAGTCTCCTTTTATACTTATAAACTTCATCCAATGCTGTTCTAATTTGTTGATCCCTTCCAAATAATAGGAATTGTCCAAGTCTGCAAAATAGCTATTAGTTGCTGCAATCACCTCCTCATTTGAATAAAATCTTTGCCGCGCCAGCCATTTCTTCAAATTGGGGAACAAATAGTAGTCTGAGGGAGCCTAGACTGGAGAATGGGGGGGGGGGCGGATGTGAAACGAGGTGGAATCCCATTTCCATTAATTTTGCAACCACAGCTGCTGAGGTGTGTGCTGGTGCATTGTCGTGATGGAAAATGACTTTTTTGGCGTCCAATAGCCAGCGTTTTACTTGCAGTTCAGTTTTCAAATGGTCCAATAACAATGAATAATATGCACCTGTAATAGTTTTACCCTTTTCCAGATAGTCGATGAGGATTATCCCTTGCGAATCCCAAAAGACAGTCGCCATAACCTTTCCGGCCGAAGGAATGGTCTTTCCAATTTTTGGTGCAGATTCTCCCTTGGTAAACAATTGTTTAGATTGTTGTTTGGTCTCAGGAGTATAGTAATGTATCCATGTTTCATACACAGTCATGAAACGATACTTAAAGTCCTGCGGATTCTTCCTGAACAGCTGAAAACCATCCTTGCAACACTTCACACGATTCTGTTTGTGGTCAAGCAAGAGCAATCATAGAACCCATCTTGTGGATAGCTTTCTCATGTCCAAATGTTTATGCAAAATATTATGTGCCCATTCATTCGAGATGCACACAGCACTAGCAATCTCATGCACCTTAACTCTTCTGTCATCCATCACCATATTGTGGATTTTATCAATGATTTCTGAAGTCATAACCTCCACAGGGTATTCAGGACATTCAGTATCACTTGTGCCCATATGGCCACTCCGAAAATTTTGAAACCAATCAAAGGCACAGAGTCACCATATTGTTTATAAAGCTTCTCTTTGGTCTCCTGAGGCGTTTTGCCTTTCATAAACTAATGTTTTCATAAACTAATCACCACACAGAATTCTTTTTTGTCCATTTTTTGACACTCAGTTGACTTCCTTGATTCACACGATTGTCAAACACAAAGAAATAGACCAATATGGCTGGAACTTGGTGTGCGTCCCTTCCAAAGATGCTGCTAACTAAACATGACCTTGATACCATCTCTTGGACTTTGCACAGACTTTTCAAATGGCCCTCACATTACACACATAAAACTCATTGCACACAATAGTACCAGAGAGAGCTATTAGATTTCACATGATGCACTTTGCTGCCATCTCAAACAAAATATTTTGTTCACACAATTCCAACACCCCCCTATGAACATACAGGGTTATTACAAATGATTGAAGCGATTTCACAGCTCTAAAATAACTTTATTATTTGAGATATTTTCACAATTCTTTGCACATACATACAAAAACTCAAAAAGTTTTTTTAGGCATTCACAAATGTTCAATATGTGCCCCTTTAGTGATTCGGCAGACATCAAGCCGATAATCAAGTTCCTTCCACACTCGGCGCAGCACGTCCCCATCAATGAGTTCCATAGCATCGTTGATGCGAGCACGCAGTTCTGGCACGCTTCTTGATAGAGGAGGTTTAAACACTGAATCTTTCACATAACCCCACAGAAAGAAATCGCATGGGGTTAAGTCGGGAGAGCGTGGAGGCCATGACATGAATTGCTGATCATGATCTCCACCACGACCGATCCATCAGTTTTCCAATCTCCTGTTTAAGAAATGCCGAATGTCATGATGGAAGTGCGGTGGAGCACCATCCTGTTGAAAGATGAAGTCGGCGCTGTCGGTCTCCAGTTGTGGCATGAGCCAATTTTCCAGCATGTCCAGATACACATGTCCTGTAACGTTTTTTCGCAGAAGAAAAAGGGACCGTAAACTTTAAACCATGAGATTGCACAAAACACGTTAACTTTTGGTGAATTGTGAATTTGCTGCACGAATGCGTGAGGATTCTCTACTGCCCAGATTCGCACATTGTGTCTGTTCACTTCACCATTAAGAAAAAATGTTGCTTCAGCACTGAAAACAAGTTTCGCACTGAACGCATCCTCTTCAATGAGCTGTTGCAACTGCGCCGAAAATTCAAAGCGTCTGACTTTATCATCGGGTGTCAGGGCTTGTAGCAATTGTAAACGGTAAGGCTTCTGCTTTAGCCTTTTCCGTAAGATTTTCCAAACCGTCGGCTGTGGTACGTTTAGCTCCCTGCTTGCTTTATTCGTCGACTTCCGCGAGCTATGCTTGAAACTTGCCCGCGTGCGTTCAACCGTTTCTTCGCTCACTGCAGGCCGACCTGTTGATTTCCCCTTACAGAGGCATCCAGAAGCTTTAAACTGTGCATACCATCGCTGAATGGAGTTAGCAGTTGGTGGATCTTTGTTGAACTTCATCCTGAAGTGTCGTTGCACTGTTATGACTGATTGATGTGAGTGCATTTCAAGCACGACATACGCTTTCTTGGCTCCTGTCGCCATTTTGTCTCACTGCACTCTCGAGCACTCTGGCAGCAGAAACCTGAAGTGCGGCTTCAGCCGAACAAAAATTTATGAGTTTTTCTACGTATCTGTAGTGTGTCGTGACCATATGTCAATGAATGGAGCTACAGTGAATTCATGAAATCGCTTCAATCATTTGTAATAGCCCTGTATATTTTGTGTTTTTTTGCCTTTACAAGATAAACCAAATAGCCCCACAATCTTTTCAAAGTTCTCTTTGTGCAAGGGTTTTGTCAGAAGGTCAGCCAACATGTCATCTGCACGCAGGTAGTACACGGCGATATTCTGTTGCTCTGTGTGGTCCCAAATAAAATGGTGCCTTATATTGATTGTTTTGTCCTAGCACTAGTGACCTCATTTTAGCTAGGTTAATGTCTCCTTCATTGTCACAGAAGATTGTTATAGGTTCCGCTATTAAATTGGGTTCTATTTCACATATTAATGTTGTTAGCCACAATGCTTCTTGTGTGGTGTAAGATAGCACCATATACTCAGCCTCTACGGTACTCAGAGCAACAGTTTTTTGCTTTTGACAGAACCATAAAATGAGGCCCCCCCCATTAATTTAAAGCAGCAGCCAGTAGTGGGGTGCCTATCTCGCAATTCACTCACCCAGTCCACATTTCTATAGCCTTCTAGTTTTGCATTACCTTCTTTTTGGTATCTTAATTCGTGGTTTGAAGTTCCTCTTAGATATCGGAATATCGTTTTCACAGCTTTCCAGTGCTTTTCCCTTGGGTCTCTGCAATATCTGCTTACTTCGTTGGTGGCAAAAGCAATGTCAGGTCATTACGTTTGAGACAAATATAACAGACTCCTTACTGCTTCTAAATATGGAACATTCTTATCACATTCCACATCTGTCTCATTTATATTTAACTTCACTCTTACTTCCATTGGAGTAGTTATGGGTTTACAATCACTCATGCCAAATTTCTTTAAGATATTTTTTGTATATGATGATTGATTTATGCTCAATTCTTGTCTCTCTTCATCCTTAATGATGTGCATACCTAAATAATGTTTAACATCTCCCAAATCATGCACCTTAAACTTGATTTTCAGCTGTTTCTTAAAAATTCTCGTTTGGCTTTTGTTTTCAGTCAGCATAAAGAAGTTGTCCACCTCTATTGCCATTATTATTATCCCTTCTCTTCCCCTTTTATAGTATATACTGGTATCTGCCATAGACTACTTCATATTGATATTTATTAGAGTTGTATTTATACATCAATTCGAGCAATGTCCACTCTGTTTAAGTCCATAAATACTTTTTCACAAACGCCAAATCTTTTCCCTTTCCGATCTGGTTTTCATGACTTCTCTTGTCGGAATGACATATATCTCACCCCTCAATTTCCCATTTAAATAATCTGTTTTTACATCCATATGATGAATTGTTAAATTTCGTTTTGCTGCCAAGGCTAGAAGATATCTCAATGAGGCATACTTGACTACTGATGAAAAAGTTTCTTTGTAATATACCCCTTGTTTTTGCGAATATCCTTTTATTACAAGTCATACTTTATATCTTGGTGATGAATTCTCGGGGCTCTTCAAAGTGAATACCCCTCTTGCCTGTAATGGTTCCTTATCTGCTGAAATATTTACCCATTCAAAGATTGCATTCTGAGATAAAGATTCCAATCCCCTCTCCATCACTTCTTTCCATTCTTGAGAGTTCGGGCCACTCATTGCTTCTTCTCCTGTTGCTGGCTCATCATTAAAATACTGTGCTGCATACATCTCAAAATCCAGATACTCTTTCGGTTTTGGTATGTGAGAAGAATGCCTTACAGTGTTCTCTTCATTTTGTTCATCCTCAAACTCATTGTCATCATAAATAGTCCCCATTTGCCTTTGACTCTCCTCTTCCTGTTCTTCACTCCCTCTTTCTTCACATAAAGTTTCACTCTTGGAACTAGGTGCAGTTAACTTAATAGTCTTGCCCTCTTCAGAGTCCTTTCTATTTTCAAAGAATACTACATCTCTGCTTGTAACTATCCTTTTATTCAATAGATCCATTAATCAGTAGCCCTTTGAATTCTCACAACAGCCTACAAAAATATACTTTTTAGCTTTTGGTCCCATTTTCCACTCAGCTGTTTTGGAATATGTACCATTGCCTCACACCCAAAAACCCTTATATTTCTTGGGTCAGGTTTCCTTCCTACCCATACCTCATAGGGGGATGTATTCCTTAATGCTTTTGTAGGTGATATATTGTTCAAATATAAGGCTGTTGATACCGCCTCTGCCCAAAAAATCTTTTGCTAATCCAGCATCAGTTATCATGTTCCCTGCTATTTCAACAATGGTCCTATTAGCCCCATCGGCAAACCCATTTTGAGATTCCCATTTTTGCCAGAAGTGTCTTCAATTTCTGGTTAATATATTGTATCCTGTTTTCAAACCTGATGATCTTAATCTTCATTCTCGTCCACCTTTTGACCATATTACAATTCTCCTCAAATGTATCACTCACTTGGTCTTTGGAACTAAGAAAATAAACATGAGCATATCATGAATAATCATCAATAAACATAAGAAAATAATAATTCCCACCTATGTATTCACACTCCATCGGATCACATACATGTTAATGGATTAACTGTAAGACATCTGCAAATTTACTTTTACTAGTGTTAATAGGTAGCCTCACTTGTTTTCCTTTTGTGCATATCTCACGAGGGTCCTTGCGTACACTGTAATTCTGTATCCCTTTACCATATCTCTTATTAAAGACATACACTTTTTATTTAAGTGTCCAAGTCTGTGGTGCCATAAAAAACCTTCTGCTGAGTACACTGAATGACAAACATTTCTGTGTTTACTGTCAATGGTATCCAATTTAAAAATACACCTTTTGTTGAATACTCTTGCTCTGTACATGTCAAAAGTGACTGTACTTCCCTTCTTGAAAATTTGCCGTACAGACAGTAGGTTAGTTGCAACCTTTTTTTACAAAATGAACATCATGTGCTGTAACCATATCAAGTTCACCATTTACAGTTACATGTAGATCTAATTTCCCAGGCAAATGACATTGGAGCTTGCTGCCATCAACAGTAGATATTCCCATTTAAGTCTTACCTTTAACATCGAAAGAAAACAATTTAACAATATGCACAGATGCACCTGAGTATAAAATCCATTGCAGTTGACAATTACCCACATCTCCAAAACAATGAAAACATGAAAGTGCCTTATCGTTATTATTGGTCTCTGGGCAACATATCTCTTTTTCTGCATGTCTTACCTTGGGTTTACTTTTTCTCTGCAATGAGATTCAATATGCCCCTTCTTCTGATATCTATACAACCTCACTGATTTCTTCCTTTTGTTTTTTGAATAAAGAGTGGATGCAGTTCCCTTCTCCAATACATTGTTGCGGCCTGTCGATGGCCAAACCCGGGACTCCAGATAGCCGAGCTGAAGCTGGGACCCACCACACCGTATTTTGTCAGGAGGCCGAGCAAGTTCAATAACGGCTATGGGCAGTGCAGAGTCTTACAGCAGTATTCAGAAGTATTCCTTTATTCAGGTAGTTTACAGAAGCGTAATGTCGGTGCGCCACCCACATGCTGTTCCGCGAGTCAGGCCATCTCAGCATTCCTGTACTGCCGACACCGCTGCTGCGGTCATCAAGGCCGCCTGATGATAGAACTCAGCCAGATGGGATGAAGGTGGTTGTACTGGTCACCCATGGCCCTCGGCTGCTGCTGCTCCCAGGACAGGACCGGGCTCGAACCTGCGCCCTCCTGGACGCCATGTCGCAACTTTCCACTAGTGGTGCTTGCCGGATGGAAACACCCGCCGCCATCCCTAATGCACTTTTAGTGCTGCAGCGCCTCCAGCAGTGAACGTGGCCTGTCCTGGACCAGCTGCAGACCACTGTCACTGCTCTCCGTCAGGCAGACCATACAATCTCCAAGTACCCAGCTTCCATTCCATCCTGCCCTGGTGTTGTGTCCCCAGAGGCGGAATACAGCCCAAACAAATACATAGAAACAAAGTACAGGTTTACACAGAATATTTGCAACATTGCTGTCAGACTGGCCCCTATAAGCGTAGACCAGCACAGGTCCGAACTAACTCTCGACTGACCTGGCACAACCCTCAAGCTAATAGTGCCTGACTATTTATACTGCTTTTCCCCTTGCTTCTGACATAGTGTCAGAGAGAGACAGAAACTATGGCAGGGGTAAATTCCCATACATCAGCCAATTACACATTGCCACTCCCGGCTCTAGCCTCGCCTCATACATCGCAATAACTTAAAGCAACACTGCAGTTCCCTGCCTCGCTGTTGCTCCACTCCAAACAAATCATCCATGGAATACGCTGCTGCAGCCATGTTTACCCTGCCTGGCTTACTGGCTGCCGACTATTACCACATGCTGCCAGCGGCCCCAGACTTTATCGCCCAACCGCACCTTTACTGAATTTTAACAAAATTCCCCTTTTCTATGACTAATACTAGCATAGCATACCCCCTTCCTTTCAACAAGATTCATCCCGAATCGAAATATAATAGCCATGGCCTGTGGCTGCATAAACATACCTTGTTCAAAAAACTTATATGCCACTGACTAAAACTAATGAGAACATAAAAACATTAACGTTACTCCTATACACTGTTTACACTGTTACCAATTCCGTAGGCAACCAATGTGTTGGCACCTTCTCTACTGGTGCACGTTTCCACACTCTCCACAAAGCTATACTCAAGAAAAATAGAAAAACGGTACACCCTGCGGCTGAAATGCTCTCTGTCATTATTCGGTCAGTGCAATGCTGTTGTAGTGTACGAACGTGTTCCAATACTTTATTAACTGTGATAGATCCTTCTTGTGCATTAATAAAGGAATGCAATGTTTTCAAAACCTTTGGATTTAACATGGAGTTTAAATATGTCAGATTCTGCATTGGTAATATCTCTAGAACCCCTTCCCTGCTGTACCCACAGACGAACATCCCCATGGCTATCATCCCGCATGTCCACATATATTCTGACCCTGTGAAGAGAAGAAATGAAACATGCCTGTACCACCCCTTTCCACTACAAGTTACTACAACACCGTACGACATCCTCCAAAATTACCGATAGTACACTCCGCCCCTATCGAACTCTCTGAAAATAGTCTCCCCCATACGATGACAAAACTAAAATAACAAACAAGAAAAACGCAACTTTTTCTGACCTCCCCCCCCCCCCCCCCCGCCCCCCTCCCACCCACCAAAAAAAAAAAAAAAAATAAAAATAAAAATAAAAAAAAAAATTTGTGCAAACTATCCCTTGATACAAAAACACAAAATGTAAACATACCATACAATATTGCACATATAATAATTTACTCCCTCCATGACCGTAATGCATATGGAACATTATGCATCCGCTGTTGTCCATCTGCCGTGATGTTCTTCCGTTTGCTTTGCCTAGCCTCTGCAGTTGGGTCACTTCCTTGTAATTGAGGTAATCTGTCCACCATTCCTTTAAAAGGCTTTACTATACTTACGTGGATAATGGATGTTTCATTGGGAGCTGCACTTTAACATTTACAGGCGAAGTCATCTCTATGACCTGGTATGGTCCGTGGTACTTCATCAAGAATTTTTTCGTCTTTCCCCTGTGAGTATATGGATTCATGATCAGTACCCATTGACCTACTCTGTACTGCGGTAAAGGTCCCAAGTGCTTATTCTGTTCTTCTTGCCTTCCCAACACTTTTGTATTGGCTTTCTGTACCCTCTTCCAGACTTCCCGTGTTGTCCGTGCAAATTTCCTCCCTGCATTCTCTTTAGCTCCCAATTTCGGACATAGAATGTCAAACGGTGATGGCATCTTTCTTCCATAGACAACTTCGAATGGTGACATTCCGACCCCCAAATGTATTTTGATCTTATAACTCAATACCATGTACGGAAGATAAACGTGCCAGCTATCAGGGTTTCCATTCACATAATAACTTGGCATTTTTGAAATTGTCTTATGTACTCACTCCATTCTCCCATTCACCTATGGATGAAATGGACTGGTCCGTAATTTTTTAATTCTCAATAAACGACACAACTGTGACATTAATTTGGTCATGAAGTTTGTTCCCTGATCCATAATTATGGTATCAGGCACCCCAAACTTCAATAAACAGTTATTGACTAAAGCTTGTGCTACAATACTTGCCTGTTGGTCTGGTATTGTGACCAGGGCTAGAAACTGCGAAAAATGATCAATTATAGTTAAAACATAACGATTCCCTGCCAGTGTTTTGTTGTATGGCCCGCAGATATCTAGCACGATAAACTTGAAAGGTTTCAAAGCCTCTGGTAACCGTTGCAATGGAATTCTTGCTCATGTTGCATTTGCTCGCTGTGCACATGGTCCACAATTTGCTATGTATTGTTCCACATCCCTTTTCCAAGTGCACCACCAAAATCATTCTACTGCTCATCTTTCTGTTGCTCGATGACCCCCATGCGCTGAAAGCACATGATAATGGGCCTACTTTAAGACTTCCTCTCTCAAATTCTTTGGTACTACCTGTGGTCCACACCTGGTAACTCTACACAACAAATTTTCCTCCACAATGAAATGTGGTTGAGTTTTAAAACCCTGGGACTCCTCATCTTCTGCTTGTGCCCTTTGCCATTCCGCGACACTCTTACCCATTACTTCTAATGCGTCTAACTTGCAACTTAATGCATCTGCATTCCCGTGTATCTTCCCTGGCTTATAAATTACTTCAAAGTCAAACTCACTCAATTTTAGAGCCCACCATGTTAACCGACTAGAAGGATCCTTGAGTCCCAGTAACCATCTCAACACTGCGGGGTCTGCCACGACCTTAAATTTCCTACCATAAAGGTAACAATGAAAATACGTTACTCCATATATTACAGCCAACATCTCCTTTTCTGTTGTGGAATAATTCCACTCTGCCCTATTTAACTGTCTGGAAGCATATGCCACCGGATGCTCCTGTCCCTTTACCATTTGCCCCAGAACACATCCTACTGCACCATTTGAAGCGTCACATGAAAAGATGAAGTCTTCTTCAAAATTCAGAAACACCAACACTGGACCAGAAACTAATCTCATTTTTAATATTTTCAACATTTTGCAGCCCTGTCAGCAACAGTATAAATATTAATTTTAAACTATCAACAGTCTCAGTTGCAATTATCAACAGTCTCAGTTGGATAATGTCAAAAAGTAAAAACTATAATATAGTAATACATCATCATATTGCTGTTTCCCAGATAAGTTATTGCAATATGATGATGTATTACTATATTATAGTTTTTGACGTTGTCCATTATGGACAAATCATAGTTCCTTTTATTCTGAAGAAGGTTGGGTTATACCAACTGAAACCTAGTTAAATCTAGGTAAACATTGCAACTGAGGCTGTTGTTAATTTAAAATTAATCTCATTTTTAATTCATCAAAAGCTTGCTGGCATTCCTCCATCCACTGAAATATAACCCCTTTCTTTAAAAATCTTTGTTAATGGCTCGGCTATTTTAGCAAAATCCTTTACAAATTTACGATAATAAGAACATAACCCAATATATGATTGTAATTACTTCATTGTACGAGGTGTCAGAAAATTTTGAACCGCCTCTGTTAACCGAGGATCGGTTTGAACCCCTTGTTCATTGATTACATGACCTAAATAATTGACCTGTGTCTGCGCAAAATTACATTTTTCTAAACTTAATGTTAACCATGCCGACCACAGTCTTCTAAGGACTTCTCTTAAACGCGATACATATTCTGGTATATTGTTTGAAAATACTATAATATCATCTACGTAAACCATACATATCTTTTGTTTCAATCCCCTTAAAATCCCATCTAATAATCACTGAAAAGTGGCTGGAGCATTCTTCAACCTGAATGGCATACATATATACTGATAGTGTCCCCCAGGAACAGTAAAAGCTGTTTTTGCCTTATCCTCTGGTGCTACTTCCAACTGGTGGTATCCACTCTGTAAATCCATCATCATAAAATACTTACATTGTCCCAGATTATCCAATGTGTCCGTGATATTCGGAATCGGATACGCATCCGAAATGGTTTCCGCATTCAGAAACCTGTAATCACAACAAAACCTATATTTCCTTGTACCATCCACTGACTTCTTAGGTATAAGATCTACATTGCTTGAATACAGACCATCACTTTGCTCTATGATTCCATCCCGTAGCTGTTGTTCTATAAACGCCTCTAGCAGCGGTTGCATATGACGTGCTACCCTATATGGTTTTCTACAAATCCTCCCTATCAAGGTTATCTTCATCAAAAACCCCCAATGTGACCAATAACAACTCTTTCGACAAGCTAAAATCTGCTCTGCTGAAGTTATCTATACTTACAGGAACCCTATAATCTCCTTCCACATAACTTGCGTGAGCTAAACTCCTCTGCACAAAACAGTGCGCATTATCCAACTCCTCATTACTCAAGAGTGGCTCCAACATGTACAACGTCTCCTTTGCTAGGTCCGTATTTATCAAAACCCAGACTACCTTCCCTGTACCTGCCGGTATGTTATCCTGCTGATTGACCTTTAATAAATCAGTTCGCAGTTCAGCTGGCATGACCTTCACATTAAGTGCACCTTGTGACATTCATCCATTTGCAACCATTTTCCCCATGCAAAACATTGTTCCACTGTATGTTGCCAAAGATCTATCTTCGCACAATGTTTGTCAAGGAAGTCCAGTCCAAGAATCACCAAATACCCCTCACCCATACATGGTAACACCTCTACCTGCACACTAAACTTAGGTCCTGTAATCACCACAAATTGAAGTATCGTCATATCCAATGACTCCACTTTATTATCCCCCACCCCACGTAACCTATATCACGGTGGTTCAAGTCTTCTCCTGCTAACCAGGTCTAAAGTAATAACAGATACATGTGCCCCGTGTCAACCAGAAACCTCTGTTTCCTTCTGCTCATCCAGCCTAATAAGCAGCTTTCCGTCTGTGCACCTACAAGCGCATTAACTAATTTCACTGGGACCGCCCTTGGAAGGTTGAAGCAGTCCCATTCTCATTTAACGGCTGCTGTCGCAAGGTTCTCCCCTACTTTTACTCCTGCAGTGCACTGCCCAGTGACCCATTTTCCCACATGAGTGACACCAAAACTGATGCTGACACTGCCTCCTAATATGCCCTACCTGGCCACAACCAAAACACTTAATTTCCACTGCCATAACTTTATGCTCTACCTCCTCTAAGTATGTGGCAATCTTTAGAGCTGCTGCAAGATCACTGGGATTCTACATTCTCACCCAACATGACATCTCTGGTGGTACTCTCTGCAAAAACACATCTAACGCCCTGTTATCGGCCTCCTGTAACAGCAATCTATTCGTCTCCCCATTCGGTGACAGTTCGAACATTTGTGCATTCAGCTTTTGAATCCTGACTGAGAAAACTTCCACAGTCTCATTTCTTCTCGTAACTAACGCACTTAATTTTTCCTGAGAAAACCTGGTACTATTCTGTTTTTGGTACCTCTGGCATAACCCAGCCTCAAGCTCTCCAAACGTCCCCACATTGTTCAGCAATTCATGGTACAGTATGTATGACTTGGCATCCCCTATCAAGTGTAACTTCGCCACTCTCAACATTATATCATCTGACCACCCATTGGCCTCAGCCATTGTGATATTGTCATTAAGGAATACTGACACATCCTCCGTTGTTTTACCCGGAAAGGGGTTAATCAGTGCCACGATTGTTGGGTCAAATGGTCTGTTACACTCCACAACCTGTAATTTACTTTCACCTGACATCCCTTCCCCAACTTGCAATGCTTCAAATCTCCACGCTAGTTCTTCATATTTTTCTTTGTCCCTTATCCTTGCCTCTGACAATACCTGAATTTACTCGGCTAGAGCGGCTACAGTTTCCGCTGTAGTCACTGCCGCAGCCTCCACTGCTTGCTGTGTTTCCTCCATTCTTTCTTATAGCTCTGCTGTCAGTATTAATTCCACTCTGCTACTCCTAAAACTTAGTTCTTGCGGCGAACCATCCTATCTATGTTTTGAACAATTGCGCACCAAATGTCCAAATCTGTTACAAATAAAACAACTCTTTGGCACCCACTTTGTACACGCTAATCCATGGCCTGACAGGTTACAAAAATTACATCACTGAGACGCTATGTCGTCATGTCCCCCATTTCCCCTGAATTCAAATAAATCTATAGGCTCCTCCAGCCTTACAAAAGACACCTTCAAAAAGTCCATCCTAATTGGCATTTAACCCCTTAAAACACAAAAGAATGACACAGAAACAGTAAATCAAATGTCACTCACCCATGCCCATCGTGCTCATGTGCAGGTGACAGTCCTGCTTTCCTCCCTATACTGGTATGGACAAACACTTCCCGAACAACAAGGCATAACAAGAAGCGTACGACCACCCATCACAAATGCAAGCAAACACCTGAAATACCCCTCCACGCAGGCACACCTAAACGCTACTTGCTCGACTTAAGATATGGGAAAGGAAATCCAGTACCAGTGTTGTAACCAGTACCACTTCTGACACCACTGTTGTGCCCCATCAGTGGTCGAACCCAGGACTCCAGATGGCCGAGCTGAAGCCGGGACACACTGCGCCATATTTCATCAGGAGGCTGAGCAAGTTCAATTGCATCAAGGGGCAGTGCAGAGTGATACAGCGGTATTTGGAAGTATTCCTTTAATCAGCTAGTTTACAGAAGCGCAGCTGTGGTTGGCACCCGCCAAGGCATAGCAACTGGTACCACTCTACTGCCCATGATTCCGGAGACTGTTGCAGTCCATGGTCCCCACAGCACACCACCCCGTTCGGCCTGCTCTGTCCGACCATTGGACGAAGGTGATTGTACTGGTCACCCGTGGCCTGCGGCCACTGCTGCTCCCAGCACAGGACCAGACTCAAACCTGCGCCCTCCTGGACACTGAGCCGCAACTTGCCACTAGTGGTGCTTATTGGATGGCAACACCCACGGCATCCCTAATGCTGTTTCAGCTCTGCTGCACCTCCCACAGCATACGCCTTGCCCGGACTCCGGTATGCCAGGTGGGAAGTGAATGTGGCCTGTCCTGGACCCGCTGCAGACCATGCAATCTCCAAGTGCCCAGCTGCCGTTCCATCCCATCCGGTGTTGTGTTCCCAGAGGCGGAATACAGCCCAAACAAGTACATAGAAACAAAGTACAGGGTTACACAGAATATTTACAACATCGCTGCCAGACTGGCCCCTAAAGCATAGACCAGCATGGGTCTGACCCGACTCTCGACTGACCTGGCACAACCCGCAAGCTAAAAGTGCCTGACTATTTATACTGCTTTTCCCCTCGCCTCTGACGTAGTGTCAGAGAGAGACAGAAACTATGGCAGGGGTAAATTCCCATACATCAGCCATTTACACATTGCCACTCCCGGCTCTATCCTATTGCCTCGCCACATACACCGCAATAACTTAAAGCAATGCTGCAGTTGCTCCAATCCAAACAAATTGTATGTGCAATGAGCCGCTGCAACTTCTTGCCATGTTTACCCTGCCTGGCCTACTGGCTGCCGACTATTACCACACACTGCCAGCCGCCCCAGACTTCATCGCCCAACTGCGCCTTTACTGAATTTTAATAAAATTCCCCTTTCCTACAACTAAGACTGATACTAGTGCAGCAACATGACAGATTGACATGCTCTTTACATCCTGTAGGATTTTCACTTTAACACTGTTGCCCATAATCGGTATACCTTAGCTTTCCAGCCCCACAATCATAGGTGCATACCTTTTGGGCAGTCCTGCCAACTGTACATCTACATCTACGAGGTGCATTCAAGTTCTAAGGCCTCCAATTTTTTTTCTAATTAACTACTCACCCGAAATCGATGAAACTGGTGTTACTTCTCGACGTAATCGCCCTGCAGACGTACACATTTTTCACAACGCTGACGCCATGATTCCATGGCAGCGGCGAAGGCTTCTTTAGGAGTCTGTTTTGACCACTGGAAAATCGCTGAGGCAATAGCAGCACGGCTGGTGAATGTGCAGCCACAGAGAGTGTCTTTCATTGTTGGAAAAAGCCAAAAGTCACTAGGAGCCAGGTCAGGTGAGTAGGGAGCATGAGGAATCACTTCAAAGTTGTTATCACGAAGAAACTGTTGCGTAACGTTAGCTCGATGTGCGAGTGCGTTGTCTTGGTGAAACAGCACATGCGCAGCCCTTCCCGGACGTTTTTGTTGCAGTGCAGGAAGGAATTTGTTCTTAAAAACATTTTCGTAGGATGCACCTGTTACCATAGTGCCCTTTGGAATGCAATGGGTAAGGATTACGCCCTCGCTGTCCCAGAACATGGGCACCATCATTTTTTCAGCACTGGCGGTTACCCGAAATTTTTTTGGTGGCTGTGAATCTGTGTAAGGATCCAATACCATTGAGCTGACTGGCACTTTGTTTCTGGATTGGAAAATGGCATCCACATCTCATCCATTGTCACAACCGACGAAAAGAAAGTCCCATTCATGCTGTCATTGCGCGTCAACATTGCTTGGCAACATGCCACACGGGCAGCCATGTGGTCGTCCGTCAGCATTCGTGGCACCCATGTGGATGACACTTTTTGCATTTTCAGGTCGTCATGCAGGATTGTGTGCACAGAACCCACAGAAATGCCAACTCTGGAGGCGATCTGTTCAACAGTCATTCGGCGATCCCCCAAAACAATTCTCTCCACTTTCTCGATCATGTCGTCAGACCGGCTTGTGCGAGCCCGAGGTTGTTTCGGTTTGTTGTCACGTGATGTTCTGCCTTCATTAAACTGTCGCACCCATGAACGCACTTTCAACACATCCATAACTCCATCACTACATGTCTCCTTCAACTGTCGATGAATTTCAATTGGTTTCACATCACGCAAATTCAGAAAACGAATGATTGCACGCTGTTCAAGTAAGGAAAACATCGCCATTTTAAGTATTTAAAACAGTTCTCATTCTCGCCGCTGGCTGTAAAATTCCATCTGCCATACGGTGCTTCCATCTCTGGGACGTATTGACAATGAACGCGGCCTCATTTTAAAACAATGCGCATGTTTCTATCTCTTTCCAGTCTGGAGAAAAAAAATCGGAGGCCTTAGAACTTGAATGCACCTTGTACATCTACATCGTTACTCTGAAATTCACACTTAAGTGCCTGGCAGAGGGTTCATCAAACCATTTGCATAATACTTCTCTACCCTTCCACTTTCGAATGGCGTGTGGGGAAAAGGTGGGTGTCAACAAAATATTTTCGCATTCAGAAGAGAAAATTGGTGATTGAAATTTCGTAAATGGATCTCACTGCAAAGTGACTGCCACTCCAACTCGCATATCGTATCAATAACACTCTCATCCCTACTGCGTGATAGCACAAAATGAGCTGCCCTTCTTTGCACTATTTCGATGTCCTTCATCAATCCTACCTGGTAAGGTTCAAATGGCTCTGAGCACTATGAGACTTAACATCTGTGGTCATCAGTCCCCTAGAACTTAGAACTACTTAAACCTAACTAACCTAAGTAGATCACACACATCCATGCCCGAGGCAGGATTCGAACCTGCGACTGTAGCAGTCGCGCGGTTCCGGACTGAAGCACCTAGAACCGCTTGGCCACCGCGGCTGGCTACCTGGTAAGGATCCAATACCATGGAGCAATATTCCAGCAGAGGATGGACGAGTGTAATGCAGGCTGTCTCTTTAGTAGGTTTGTCGCATCTTTTAAGTGTTCTGCGAGCAAAGTGCAGTGCTTGTTTCACTTTCCCCACTATATTATCTATGTGGTCTTTCCAATTTAAGTTGCTCGTAATTGTAATTCCTAGGTATTTAGTCGAATTGACAGCCCTTAGATTTGGGCAATTTATTGTATACCCAAAATTTATTGGATTTCTTTTAGTACCCATGTGGATGACCTCGCACTTTTCTTTGTTTAGTGCCAATTGCCACTTTTTGCACCATACAGAAATTCTCTCTAGATCATTTTGTAATTGGAATTGATCATCTGATGATTTTACTAGACAGTAAATTAAAGCATCATCTGCAAACAAATTAAGGGGGCTGCTCAGATTATCACCTAGATCATTTACGTAAATCAGGAACAGCAGAGGGGCTAAGACACTACCTTGCGGAATGCCAGATATCACTTCTGTTCTACTTGATGATTTACTGTCTATCAGTATGAACTGTGACCTCTCTGAGAGGAAATCACGAATCCAGTCACAAAACTGAGATGATACTCCATATGCACGCAATTTGATTAATAGTTGCTTTTGAGGAACGGTATCAAAAGCCTTCTGGAAATCTAGGAATATGGAATCAATCTGAGATCCCTTGTCGACAGCACTCATTACTTGATGGGAATAAAGAGCTAGCTGTGTTGCACAAGAACGATATTTTTTGAATCCATGTTGGTTATGTATCAATAAGTCATTTTCTTCAAGGTGATTCATAATGTTCAAGTACAGTATATGCTCCAAAATCCTACTGAAAATTGAGGTTAGTGATACAGGTCTGTAATTAAATGGGTTACTCCCATTTCCTTTCTTGAATATTCGTGTGACCTGTGCTACTTTCCAGTCTTTAGGAACAGACCTTTCATCAAATGAGCATTTGTATATGACTGCTAAGAAAGGCGCTATTGCATTGCATACTCTGAAAGGAACCTGATTGGTATACCATCTGGACTGGAAGACTTGCTTTTCTTAAATGATCAGAGTTGTTTCGCAACACCTAAGATATCTACTTTTACGTCACTCATGCTAACAGTAGTAGTGTCCCTATTCATTCGTCAGCAATCTCAAACCCAATGTTTCTCACTTGGTTCAATGTCGCTGTTATTTTGTTGATGTATTCGTCTACACTCTTGTATTTGTCCAGATGAGTGGTAATTAACTCACGTAATAATCCTACCTTCCTTGTAAAACCTCCATCCCCAAATGCACTTCGTAATTTGTCCCAGACTTCTTTCACTATCGCACCTTTTTAATGTGAACATAATTCATTGAGTCAACCAGTAATATCAACTTTGATTTTTCTTTCCTAAACTTACTTGAATAATTCTGATCTGTGGATTTCGTTGTCCCATCCACCACATCCCATAGGCCATCCAAATGTAAATACGCTTCTACTGAAAGTCTCCAAGTTGCATAGTTTTCACGACCCATAAGTCTTTCAATCTGCGGAATTTATGCTGTGTTCATTTCAACAGTAACTTTGATCTTTCCTAATGTAAAGAATAATACAAAAGAGTTGCGTTCGTCTTGTAAGGATAACTCGTAATTCATGCAAGTGCAATACTTGGAACTTTTTGTATATTTTCTCACTACCGTATTATGGATATACTTATTCCAAATGTATCGCTGGGCCCATAACCTATTAGAGTCGATACAGTTGAATAAGTAATAGTGAGAAAAAGACATTTAGTGCCAGTAACTATATTTGCATTTCCAGGTAAAATACTTTGAACACAACAACCAAGGAACATTATATTACACACATAAAACTCAGAGCGTACAACAGCAACAGAGAGGTCTATTATATTTCACATGAATTTCACATGATGCACTTTGCTGCTGCCTTATATGAAATATAATGTTCACACAATTCTAACAAAACTGATGTGTGGGCTGGCATTCTGCTGCATCCACAATCATGCTGGGAGAGATGTCATCCCTGAGTAACGGAGGTGCTCCTGAGCTGTAGCAAGTGCAGTGGCACTGTCTGAACTGAAGGCATTCAGAGCCTTGCTGCCTGTCAGTTTGTGCATCTTCATAACTTTTGAAATTAGATCACTAATACTGGCTGATAAGGTAAGGAGCTCCTTTAACAGTGGTGTCTTCGTACCTGCTGCTGAACATGCTGAAGTCCTCTCATGCGGGGATGTGCTAGTTGCCAACCCGAAAGCATCTCATAGAATTATCATATCACCTTGTACAGTTTCATTGTTCATATGAAGTACAGCCTACCACGTGGACACAGTTATGTTGTAACAAAGGAGAAAATCCACAAGAAAGGGCTCAGTAACATCAGAGATCATGAAAGTCCATTGAAAATTCTGTGTGAATCTTAAATTAATGAAAATTAATGATTGCATCTCAGAGACCAATGGTAGGAATCCTTGAATTGTTCACTGCTGTGAGCCATGATTTTATGGATGAATGGTTTCTTGATACTGTAGGGAGAACAGTGACATCCAAGCCTATGTTTATTATATAAACTAGCTCATTCGACATACCCTTAAAGTACAGCTGATGTGATGTCAGAACACTGTGAAGAATAGAGAGACTGCCAGCTGTATCTGAGAGAGATACATGGCCAATACAAGGGAGTACATTGATATCGTGTAGCAGAGTGTAAGTTTTTCACCTCCTTCTTGTGGGGGTAGAATTATTTATAGTAGTGAGTATGCATTGTAGAGTGCAGCAATTGGTAGTGCCCAATTTCAATCACTGAGTTTTTTCTGCTGGCAGACATTACCTCTTGCACTGCACCATGTGGTATGCTGAGTGGTCTGGAAGTGGCTGGAGTTCCTAGGAGCTGCCACTAAGGAGTGTTGGTGCTGCAAAGTACACTCACTTGTCCCACAAATGGAAGCTGTTGCTCTTTAGAGGAAGTGCCTGTAACCATATCCATGACATAATTTTGTCCAGTTTGTGGGGGTGCACTTGTGTCACTGAATGATAGAACATGATACACTGAATGATAGAACATGATCTAGTTGATCTGTGAACAATGATTGCAAGTCATAAGATGAGAAAGTACTGGAAATCACTGTGCTTTTCACCACAAAATGTAACTGCCTCACCCAAATCTGTTTTGAGTGTGGCATACGAAACCTTGGTCATGGAAAGCAGTGGTTGTAATTGCTGCTAAAAAGAAAAAAAGCAGACAGGGCCTTGTCACCAATTGTTTCACCTCGTAGCACTTGTTGACTGCAGATGTCCATCGATTTGTGCATGTGGTGAAGCATGCTGTTCTTTATGTGTGTATATCTACCCCAGGAGGCATTTGTCCACAACATCCAATATTAACAATAAAGTGTGTGAGTCCAATACTCCAACAGTGAGGGTGAATAGCATGTTATCATCTGAGATGCAGTAGGCCTCAAAGATCAGGCTGTTGCAGCAGGTACAGTGACACGATGAATTTGCTACTTGGCTTGGAAGACACAATGCAGCTTGACAGTGAAATGTCTGTGAGCTGCTGAAGATGCGAAGCACCTGACACTTCCCTGGAAGTTAACACTGGTTGTGGAATAGTCCAAGGGTGTTCTGAAACACTCAGTAAGCATCTTGGAGGTGCAACATTCACCTTAGTAGGAAAAGTAATCTCACTCTTGATTAGCTTATCGTCTGCCATTCTCAGTGTCGCCACTTGTGGGAACTATAATCCACAATTGACTATAAATAGTATAATATTATGTAAATATTATACAATTTATTACTTTAATCAAACACAAAAAAACCAGAGAGATCTCACAAAACAAGGGCTAACAAATAGACAAGGATGCTGCTAGATCATCTGTCACATAGGCCCAGTCCACACTTCCAACTGCTTGCATCACCACAAAATCATGAAATTCTATTAGAGAAATTGACATGTTATTCCAACAAGTGATATGTAAATCTTATTTCCATAGCAGAGAATTGGGTTATACATGATGAATACATCACACAGAAGTATACAACACTGCATGAAACCAGTAACAGCAACAAAAGAAGGCTTCAAGAAGAAAATAAAGAAATCTGTATGGGCCATTTTACAACTGACTTGCAAGAAATCTGAAATGAGTAAAGGTTTGATTGAAATAAACTTTTAAAATCATACTTGTGGCTGGTTGCTGTTTCAAATTATAAACCTTATAATAGAAATAGAAGAAGGAAAAGGTTTATGGACACGGCATACCACATGGTACAGTACTTACCTCACTCCCGTTCTGGTCTGTCAGTAATAACCTACCAAAGATGTCAATACTAAAGCATAATACTAAAGGGTTCAAAGTCTACCCTACCACATACAGTTAAGGGCTTAGCTGAATAGGATTGTAAATAGTTAAATGGAAACACTTTAACAGTTCATTATAAAAAGTATTTGAAGCTCATGTGCATAACTGTTTGGTGTTCAGACGAATAAAGACAAAAATAGTCAATGAGCTTTCTCTGATCTCAGAAATGTCGTATCGTTTTGACCAGAGGACAAAACATTTAGTTTATGGTGTACATATTTTCCTATAGTTGTCTTAGGAGGTAATGTCTCAGAAATTAGTTGCTTATATTTTTTGAAAAAGTGGAAATAATGTAGCATTACTTAGGTTTCTTCAAGGACCAAGTGCTCTTACAACAGGTGGTCATATACAAGGGCATTTCTGCAATGGGCCTGAACCATGTGCCAGTTCCGTGGATATTTCTGGCCTCGTGATCTGAGGTCCATTGTTGCCCAATAAGACTGTGTTCACTGTGGCACCAACAACAGTCATCAGGCACCATTGCCAGAGGTCACCCAATAACATAGGCAGACAGCTTGGTCACAGTGTGTCCAATCTCATTCATCAGTTTTTGGGGGGATCGCGGCGTTTAGGGCAGTTTTGAATCTATTCTATGTATGAAGTAGGTTAGACTTTAACTCCCAAGGGAGGGATGGAAACCACGACACCTCTATAGTTGGAGATTAGTGTTACAATGTGGCATATACTATTAAAAAGAAGCTGGACACATGTAAATAAGCTCTATCTGTCATGAAAGGAATGCGGTGAGTACTAAATGCTTTGCCTTCAGTTATTGAAATTACCAGACAAGTTTTATGAAAGTATGAGATGAAAGTTTTACAAATATGAGATGAAAATAAAACACAATGCCACAAAAGTTAAAAACACGTTAGCTTTGTGACACCACTTTCCTTCTCTCACCACCGATTAGTTTCAGAAGGGGCCACCACCTTTGAAGCTAATATTCAATACCTGATGTTTATCATATTTGTAAGTATGTATTACAATAATTTGTAGGTTCAGTGACACATTCACTATGGACATGTTCAGAGCATGGTTTATTATGCTACAGTAGCAGAATGTACAACTTTGGTGTACAAATATCAACAATGTAGGGAAAGATAGATTACTACTTACCATAAAGAAGGCGCCTCAAGTTGCAGGCAGGCACATTTAAAGACACTCACATACTTTGATATATAAAGGTTTTGCTAATGAGGTTATGAGCACATAATGGTTAATTTATATGGTGAAAGTAGATGTTTCTATTATATGCTGCATGAACAAAATTTGTATGTGGGTAAGCAAGTATTATTTAATTAACGAAAAGTAGATTTGTGGTTTCACAGCAGCTCATTTTATTCTAAAAATGGTGAAAATTAATACAATACTGGCAGTATAGCCTGATAACTGAACTGCAAGAAATTTATATGTTTAGTCAAAGGAGGACTTTGTGGCATCCTGAGAATGAAAAGTACCATAACAGGGATATAGTTCAGAATCTATGGACTTAAACTGCAGATTTATTGGAAACAACAACTTGGCAAAATATGCTAAACTCAATCTGAAATAATACTCCCACCAGAAATATTGTTACTTCCTTTCTAAAATATATTGGGCAAGTGTTTAACCCTTTCAGAATGTATACACACAATTGTGTGGATACGTTTTTTGTCAGATTACAGTGACATGGTCAAAGTACGACCATTGAGACCTGGTCCATACAATAGTTCAATTCCAAATTGTGTACTTCAGTCCATTTTAGTTAGTATTTTGAGCTGCACCTTGTGGCAGTTCGTTTCAAGTTCCCTTACAATGGTGGCCTTGAGATGACATCACAGACGTGGTTGTTGTTGTGGTCTTTAGTCCAGAGACTGGTTTGATGCAGCTCTCCATGCTACTCTATCCTGTGCAGGCTTCTTCATCTCTGAGTAACTACTGCAACCTACATCCTTCTGAATCTGCTTAGTGTATTCATCTCTTGGTCTCCCTCTATGATTTTCACCCTCCACTCTTCCCTCGAATACTAAATTGGTGATCCCTTGATACCTCAGAAAGTGTCATACCAATTGATCCCATCATTTGGTCAGGTCGTGCCACAAATTTCTCTTCTCCCCAATTCTATTCAGTATCTCCTCATTAGTTACATGATCTACCTATCTAATCTTCAGCATTTTTCTGTAGCACCATATTTCAAAAGCTTCTATTCTCTTCTTGTCTAAACTCTTTTATCATCCATGTTTCACTTCCATACATGGTTACACTCTGTACAAATACTTTCAGAAAATTACTTCCTAACACTTAAATCTACACTCAATGTTAACAAATTTCTGTTCTTCAGAAATGCTTGCCTTGCCATAGGCAGTCTATATTTTATATCCTCTCTACTTCAACCACCATCAGTTATTTTGCTCCCCAAATAACAAAACTCATTTACTACTTTAAGTGTCTCATTTCTTAATATAATTCCCTCAGCATCCCCTGATTTAATTTGACTACATTCCATACCCTCGTTTTACTTTTGTTGATGTTCATCTTATATCCTCCTTTCAAGACACGGTCCATTCTGTTCAACTGCTCTTCCAGGTCCTTTGCTGTCTCTGACACAATTACAATGTCATTGGCAAACCTTAAGGTTTTTATTTCTTCTCCATAGATTTTAATTCCAACTCCAAATGTTTCTTTTGTTTTCTTTACTGCTTACTCAATATACAGATTGAACAACATTGGGGATAGGCTATAACCCTGTCTTATTCCCTTTCATGACCCTTGACTCTAATACCTGCTACCTGGTCCCTGTACAAATTGTAAATAGCTTTTCACTCCCATTATTTTACCTTCTAGAGGACAAATGTAAGGATGTAGAGGCTTATCTCGCTAGGGGTAAGATAGATACTGCCTACAGGAAAATTAAAGAGACCTTTGGAGAAAAGAGAACCGCTTGTATGAATATCAAGAGCTCAGATGGAAACCCAGTTCTAAGCAAAGAAGGGAAAGCAGAAAGGTGGAAGGAGTATATAGAGGGTCTATACAAGGGCAATGTACTTGAGGACAATATTATGGAAATGGAAGAGGATGTAGATGAAGATGAAATGGGAGATATGATACTGCGTGAAGAGTTTGACAGAGCACTGAAAGACCTGAGTCGCAACAAAGCTCCGGGAGTAGACAACATTCCATTATAACTACTGACAGCCTTGGGAGAGCGAGTCCTGACAAAACTCTACCATCTGGTGAGCAAGATGTATGAGACAGGCGAAATACCCTCAGACTTCAATAAGAATATAATAATTCCAATCCCAATGAAAGCAGGTGCCGACAAATGTGAAAATTACCGAACTATCAGTTTAATAAGTCACGGCTGTAAAATACTAACGCGGATTCATTACAGACAAATGGAAAAACTAGTAGAAGCCAACGTCAGGAAAGATCAGTTTGGATTCCGTAGAAATGTTGGGATACGTGAGGCAATACTGACCCTACGACTTATCTTAGAAGCTAGATTAAGGAAAGGCAAACCTATGTTCCTAGCATTTGTAGACTTAGAGAAAGCTTTTGACAATGTTGACTGGAATACTATCTTTCAAATTCTGAAGGTGGCAGGGGTAAAATACAGGGAGCGAAAAGCTATTTACAATTTGTACGGAAACCAGATGGCAGTTATAAGAGTCGAGGGACATGAAAGGGAAGCAGTGGTTGGGAAGGGAGTGAGACAGGGTCATAGACTCTCCCTGATGTTATTCAATCTCTATATTGAGCAAGCAGTGAAGGAAACAAAAGAAAAATTCGGAGTAGGTATTAAAATCCATGGAGAAGAAATAAAAACTTTGAGGTTCACCGATGACATTGTAATTCTGTCAGATACAGCAAAGGACTTGGAAGAGCAGTTGAACAGAATGGATAGTGGCTTGAAAGGAGGATATAAGATGAACATCAACAAAAGCAAAACAAGGATAATGGAATGTAGTCGAATTAAGTTGGGTGATGCTGAGGGAATTAGATTAGGAAATGAGACACTTAAAGTAGTAAAGGAGTTTTGCTATTTGGGGAGCAAAATAACTGATGATGGTCGAAGCAGAGAGGATATAAAATGTAGACTGGCAATGGCAAGGAAAACGTTTCTGAAGAAGAGAAATTTGTTAACATCGAGTATAGGTTTAAGTGTCAGGAAGTCGTTTCTGAAAGTATTTGTATGGAGTGTAGCCATGTATGGAAGTGAAACATGGACGATAAATAGTTTGGGCAAGAAGAGAATAGAAGCTTTCAAAATGTGGTGCTACAGAAGAATGCTGAAGATTAGATGGGTAGATCACATAACTAATGAGGAAGTATTGAATAGGATTGGGGAGGAGAGAAGTTTGTGGCACAACTTGACCAGAAGAAGGGATAGGTTGGTAGGACATGTTCTGAGGCATCAAGGGATCACCAATTTAGTATTGGAGGGCAGCATGGAGGGTAAAAATCGTAGAGGGAGACCAAGAGATGAATACACTAAGCAGATTCAGAAGGATGTAGGTTGCAGTAGGTACTGGGAGATGAAGAAGCTTGCACAGGATAGAGTAGCATGGAGAGCTGCATCAAACCAGTCTCAGGACTGACGACCACAACAACAACAACAACAACAACATATTTTACCTCTGCCACCATCAGAATTTTAAAGAGAGTATTCCAGTCAACATTGTCAAAAGCTTTCTCTAAGTCTACAAATGCTAGAAACATTGGTTTGCCTTTAGTTAATCTATCTTCTAAGATAAGTCATAGGGTCAGCATTGCTTTGTGTGTTCCAACATTTCTACAGAATCCAAACTGATCTTACCCAAGGTTGGTCTCTACCAGATTTTCCATTTGTCAGTAAAGAATTCGTGTTAGTATTTTGAAATTGTGACTTATTAAACTGATAGTTCAGTAACTTCACACCTGTCAACATGTGCTTTCTTTGGGATTCGAATTATTATATTCTTTTTGAAGTCTGAGGGTATTTCACCTGACTCATACATCTTGCTCACCAGATGGAAGAGTTTTGTCAGGACTGGCTCTCCCAAGGCTGTCAGTACTTCTAATAGAATGTTGTCTACTCCCAGGGCCTTGTTTCGACTCAGGTCTTTCAGTGCTCTGTCAAACTCTTCACCCAGTATCATATTTCCCATTTCATCTTCATCTACATCCTCATCCAGTTCCATTATATTGCCCTCAGGTACATTGCCCTTGTATAGATCCTCTATATATTCCTTCCATCTTTCTGCTTTCCCTTCTTTGCTTACGAATGGTTTTCCATCTGGGCTCTTGGTATTCATACAGGTGGTTCTCTTTTCTCCAAAGGTCTCTTTAATTTCCCTGTAGGCAGTATCTATCTTACCCCTAGTAATAATAATAACAATGTCGTGTGACGAGGGCCTGCCGTTGGGTAGACAGCTTGCCTGGTGCAAGTATTTTGATTTGACGCCACTTCGGTGACTTGTGCATCGATGGGGATGAAATGATGATGATTAGGACAACACAACACCCAGTCCCTGAGCAGAGAAAATCTCTGATCCAGCCGGGAATCGAACCCAGGCCCTTACGATTGACAGTCTGTTGCACTGAGCACTCAGTGGTGCTTCTATATCCTCATATTTGTCCTGTAGCCATCCTTACTTAGTCATTTTGCACTTCCTGTCAATCTCATTTTTGAGATGTTTGTATTCCTTTCTGCTTGCTTCATTAACTGCATTTTTATATTTTCTCCTTTCATCAATTAAATTCAATGTCTCTTCTGTTACCCAAGGATTTCTACTAGCCCTCATCTTTTTACCTACTAGATTCTCTGCTCCCTTCACTATCCCATCTTTCAAAGCTACCCATTCTTCTTCTACTGTATTTCTTTCCCCTGTATTTGTCAGTCATTACCCAATGCTCTCTCTGAAACTCTCTACAACCTCTTTCAGTTTATCCAGGTCCCATCTCCTTAAATTCCTACCTTTTTGTAGTTTCTTAAGTTTTAACCTACAGTTCATAACCAACAGAGTGTGGTTTTACCTCCGGAATGTTTTACTCAAGAGGATGTCATCATCATTTAACCATACAGCAAAGCTGTATGCCCTTGGGAAAAATTATTGCTGTAGTTTCCTCTTGCTTTCAGCTGTTTGCAGTACCAGCACAGAGGTACTGCTAATTTTTACTAGTTCTACTTGCTTTCAGAGTGCATAAAAATTTAGAAGTATAGATGAATGATGAATGAATCAAATGCATTGCATAAAGATTGTTTGTTCAACACTATTTCCACATTAGATGCTTTGATAATCAAAGTAACACAATTGTGTCAATTTCAGTTGTTGGGGTTAATAGGTGTCCCTCTTTCTAGATATGCTGACAGATGCAGAGACTGATTACCTTCTCGCCCAATCAGATGTGGAGCAGATGCGGAGGATATTAGCAGTGACGATAACATTGTTGATGAATTCTGGATGCCACATTTAAAAGGAAAATTGCTGAAAGTGGCAGTTCATCAAATGACTCTAAGGAGCAGTCCCTCCTTCAGAACCAGCAGGTAGAAAATTTAAGTGAAAGACAGGAGCAAATGCAAAATGAGCAGGTACCACAATGTGCAAAACAACTGAATCTAGTGACAGTGAGAAAACACCTATGGAGGAAATGCCCTTTTTCTTCATGAAGCACTCCAATATCTGATAGTTTCCATAAATCACCAATGACTCCTATGAAGCACTTTCAAACATAGTTTCCTGATGAATTTTTTGAGCTTGCATCCAACATGTATCATTTATCTAAAACAAAGCATGTTTTGGAAGTTACCATGCAGGAAGTAAAAAAAGTTTTTAAGAGTACTCATTCAAATGGGCAATACCAAATACTCACGTATGAGAATGCATCAGCAACAAGGATTTTGCCTTCCAGTAATAGCAGACAATATCACAAGGGATCATTTCTTTTCTGTGTGAAAGTCATAGCATATTGTTGATACGAATCGTTTTCCAGAAGGGAACATGAAGAATGCTCTCTGGAGAGTTCAACCTGCAATAGACTTCATGATGAATGCCTGTGTCAAAGTGCCCCACGCAAGTGGAGGTCATTACTCTATCGATGAGCACATGATACCTTTTACTGGTTGTTGTTCCTTGAAGCAATATGTACCAAACAAATCATGTCCAAGAGGATTAAAAAAATTTGTTTTAGTAACGAGCAAAGGATTAGTCCTAGATTTTGAGACTTACCAGGGAAAATCAACACCTCTGCCTGAAAGCAACTACGGCCCATGGCCTAGTATTGTGCTTCGACTGATTCAAACAATAGAGAGAGAGAGAGATTCTTATCTGTTCTTTGACAGATATTTTACAACCATTCTGCTGTTGGAAGCCCTGTGATAAACGGACTGTATGGAACAGGAACAATCATGCTTAATAGAATTAGAGATGTGTACCTGACTGAGGAGAAAAAATTGAAAAGAGGTGACATGGAAGACTTCTGCAGGAATACCCACAATGCTGTCATCATTCAGCAGAAAGCACAAAAGCAGTGCCATTGGCGTCAAACCGTTTTAGATGTAATTCAGTTACAAATGTAGAATGAGTGTATGTCCTTGTCCATCAGTTGTTACAGAATATAATATGGGTATGGGAGAGTTGACATTTGTGATCAGACGATGGAGGCCTACAGAACATATATAAAAACAAGGAAATGGACTCTGAAACTCATAATTCATATCATAGACCTTGTCTGCATCAGTTCCTGGACAGAACACAAGGAAGATTGTCAAGTTACTGGAGTACCTGCGGAGGATAAAGTAGATCTTTTTGGTTTCAGAATGGTTCTTGGAGAGTCACTTTTGTTCTCTGCTAAATTAAGGCCTTCCACAGTAAACCCTGATAATGGTGCAGCACAGGTTCCTGAGAAAAAGTACCGACCTGCTGAACAACCTTGTTTGAACAAAAGGCTCGATGGATATGCACACTGACCCATGATTGATAACTTGTCTGCTGTAGGGTGTTGTAGTAATGCAGGCTGTAAAAAGCAAACAAGAACCCAGTGTAACAAATGTAATGTATATTTGTGCCTTTCAAAAAATTCATACCATACACAGAAGTGATAACTCTGTAGCATGTATATATTAATTTACAATTTGTTTTGTAGCAAGTGGGAGATTCCTCTTGAAAGAAAATGATGTCTCAACATTTGAAAATTCATTTTCATTCTACAAGTTCATTTCCAGTTTACGTCGTATCATCTTCATGATTTTTTTTGATGAAATACACTTTTTCTATATTTGAAGTTTGGGTTACTTATTTCTGACAAATTGTTACAGATTGAGCCTAACACAAATATTTGTGTGGGTCCAAACTTGTGGGGAAAAAATTAAAATAAAGACATTCTATTGGATTTTCCTGTATTCGTTAAATTTTTTAAGCAAGGCTATCAAAATTAATTTAGTTTCTACAGTCTGTTTTCTCTCAGGAATGAAAGGACTAAAGAGCAGTGAAGTTTCCAGTACTAGGATCTGATTATCTAAATATACTGCCATTATTGCATTAATTTTCACCATTTTTAGAATAAAGTCAATTGCTGTGAAATAAATTTACCTTTCATTATTTAAATAATACTTACTTACTTTAAATATGGAATGATAGTAGGAGCGAGAGGCATGGAACATTATATTTTGGAAATATTTAGGGAATTCAGTATTCCCCAAGATCCACAGTGTCAAGAATGTGCTGAGAATATAAAATTTCAGGCATTACCTCTTACCAATGACAGTGCAGTGACTGACAGCCTTCACTTAACAACTGAGAGCAACAGTGTTTTTTCGTAGACTTGTCAGTGCTAACGGACTAATGACACAGTGTGAAATAATTGCAGAAGTCAATGTTGGATGTATGATAAACATATCTGTTACAACAGTGCAGTGAAATTTGGTGTTAATGTGCTGTGGCAGCAGATGACCCATGCGAGTGCCTTTGCTAACAGTATGACATCGCCTCCAGTGACACTTCTGGGCTCATGACCATATCGGCTGGACCCTAGATGACCATGGCCTGATCAGATGAATTCAATTTCAGTTGGTAAGAGCTGATGTTAGTGTTCAACTATGGCAGAGACTCCATGAAACCATGGATCCAAGTTGTCAACAAGCACTGTACTAGTTTGTGGGGGCTCCATAATGGTGTAGGCTGGGTTGACATGGAATAGACTGGGTCCACCGATTAAGCTGAACTGGTCATTGACTGCAAATGGGTATTTCAGCGACTTGGAGACTATTTGCAGTTATTCATGGATTTTGTATTCCCAATCAATGATGCAATTTTTATGGGTGACAATGCATTATATCATCGGGCCACAGTTATTCGTTATTGGTTTGAGGAACATTCTGAACAATTCTAGCTTATTATTTGGCCACCTAACAAACATTTATGGGACGTAATCGAGAGGTCAGTTCATGCACAAAATCCTGCACCGGCAAAACTTTCGCAATAATGGACCATTACAGAGTGTGGTTCCATATTTCTGCTGGGGACTTCCAATGACTTGTTGACTTTGTGCCATATCGAGTTGCTGCACTAAACTGAGCAAAAGGATGTGCAAAACGATATTATGAGGTATCCCATGATTTTTGCTACCTCAGTGCTTAATAGAAACATCTAGTTTTACTACATAAATTAAACGTTATGTCTCATAACCTCATTGGCGAAACCTTTACATGTTGATGTTGCACATCCTGCCACTGTAGCATAATAAACCACACTCTGAACAACATGTTTTGGAGACATTCTTAGTATGGTGTATCACTAAAACTATATATTTTCATATTACACAGATATAAATATGACAAACATCCATTATGGCATTTTAACTTCAAAGGTGGTAGCCTCTTCTAATGTTAACAAGTGGTGAGAGAATGAAAGTGGTATCATGAAGTTTTTATTAACTTTTATGATATGGTGTTTTTCTCTTCATCTCATATATTCGTAAAGCTTGTTTGATAATTCCAATAACTTGCCATCACTGCATTGCAGCACCCATCTCTAAGCACACATGTGTTGTCGTATCCATCCCACCCAACCTACTCCATACATACAATAGATTCTAACCTAACCTAACTTCCTTGGTTCCACCAAAAATTGACGAATGAGATCAGATACACCATGATCAAGTTATCGGCTGATGTTATTGGATGACCTATGGTGTCTGATGACTGTTGTTAGAGCCACTGTGAAAGCAGTTTAACAAGCAGTCCCTGTCTGTCAAATCCGACTCTCTAATTTACCCACACACCAGGTCCGGTCATGTGTGTGGGCAAATTGGCGGGTTTTCGTGATATATCCACGGACCCAGGACTGCTGTGCATGTATGTGATGCCAGAGGCCACAGGTGACAGATTTTAGGAGTTGCAACTATTCCCACCACAAGTATGTTGTACAGTGTGATGTTTTATAGGCATTTTATTTATTGCAGTATTTCTTCACACTTTGAAAGTGGTGTATATCTTCAAGAGAAAGTATGGATGATGCTAGGGAGAAAACTGTGGCAGTTGCTGGCTGTTTGAGCCTTTGTAAAGTATAATAATTTATAATAGCTGTTAAATATTGGAGACAACACAGTTAAGGGTAATAGTCTACAATAATGAAGATAGTAGGGGCAACATTTTATTGGTGCTCACTATAGTGTTGCTTTATACAACTCATAGTCCCCCCCCCTCCCCCCCCCCCCCCCCCCCCCCCCCCCCCCCTGTTTTTCATGCTCCTTTCAATAGACATACATCTTTCTGAGATTTATTTCAGAAATCACTGGAGGTATTTTAAATCTGTCTTTGCATCTAAGGAAAATCCCTATTTTTGTCATCAAATATGTTTCATTTTATTGAAATAAATCATCATTAGTGGCCTGTAATGAAACATTTTCACAATCTGACTAAAAACAGTTTGTTACAAAAGAGGTTGATGTTACTTACAATATATTATATCCGATTTTTCTTCACATCATGAAATGATATTGTATTATTTTGAGGTATTCCATCGTTTGGAAAACTGTTAATTTTTATAACACATTGTTCCGCAGTTAGAATACTGTCTAGAAATGTTTCAGTTATCTCATTGTATGCCATATTTTTTTAAATCCTTGTTTGTTAAACGTTCATGAGACAAATTTCACAAACGAGGTATTTTGTGGCACAGTTGGATATGTTTTTTGATGTGGTTAAGTGTAGTGTTATGTTATGCTCAACTGATTACTAATTTTAATGACTATCTTTGGTGCAGTTGTTAACTTATGTTTTCTCTTCGTTTCATATATGTTTTACTTTGTTGTTGAATGTGTTATTAAACAGCGTCATATGAGGTGCAGTCAAGTTTTTATGTTGCAATAAAGTTAATTCATCTAGCCCTGCAACAACTGGAGATCCTGTCGTGATATCTGGTGGTCACTAATGCTCCGTATTGTGCCACATTGCACTGAGAGCAAACATCTGCGTCAAACACGTCACGCATCTTCCGCATCCCAGTTCAATGCAATTCCACAATGTCAGACCCCTCCCATCTACAGCCATATCTACTGGCACAGTATTTATTTGCATGACAGTAAAACCACTACCATTTTGGCAACAGAATCCCATGCTTTGGTTTGCATAACTAGAAACTAGTTTATGTTAGTGCACGCAATAGCAGATGACACAAAATACAGTTATGTAGTTGCTGCGCTCAATGAAGATGTGATCACAGAGGTGCAGGAAATTCTGGCATCACCATTGAGCACTGATTGTTACATAACCAGCAAGGATGCCCTGACTACCTGGCTCTAACAGGCAGAGGTGAAGAGATCAGATAAACTACTCTGCACTAAAGATGCAGGTGATCGCACCTCATCACAGCTAATATGCTGGCTATGTATATTAGCAAGCAATGCAGTCAGTGATGACATTCTGCAGAATACTGGTTATTGCACCTGCCAGTGAGCTAGATGCACTTGTGCAAACCACAAATCACTTAGCAGAAATGTATCTGTCCACATATGTGGCAACAATTTGCTCATAGCCTCAGTTAGATAACACCCTCACCATGCTATAAGCACAGGTTGTTGAGCTCAGTGCCCAGTTTGCTGCATTATGGACCCAGACTACCTGTCATTGATCTCATCACCACCGCTCACTGGAAAAACACAGCTGCTTATCTTAGACAGCAAAAGTCAACTAGTCCCATCAATGTTACGGTTCCAAAGTGTGGAAGCACAGCCTGCCACATGATCAGGGAAACTCAGCAGGAAGTCAGTGATAATGGCCACTGGTTCTCCAGATGGCAGCCATCGACTCTTTGTAACATAACATGGTACAAAGTTGCAGTTTTTGGTAGACACAGTTGCTGACAAGTTAGTTTATCCATCTGCCCGTATGACGTGTTGCAACTGTAATGACTACCACCTTTTAGCCACCAATGGTTCTATGCTCACAATGTATGATTGTATCACATTAGTGCTGAACTTAGGCCTACAGTGCAAATCTGAATGGCAGTTTGTCAAAGAGGGTGTGATGCAGCCCATACTCAGAGTAGACTTTTTATCAGCTGCTGCCTGACCTCCATCACTGACAATTTCTTGACACTTCTATCAATCTAGCAAGCCAAGTACAAGATCATTGTGTGGAAGAAAAAGCTTTATGGATGATTATTGGTAATGCTTCATTCATAGAGCTCCTCAGACAGTTCCCGGAGATCACATGCCAGACTCCCAAATTAGCACCTATGCAGCACAGCAATCTGTGGTGCACTAGTTTTGACTACACCTGGAGCACATCTTCATGTTTGACCATGCTGCTTGACCCCCCCCCCCCCCCCCATAAACTAAAGTTAGTTAAACAGGAATTTTCGTCCATGCTTGCACAAGGGATCTGCCACCCATTTAGCAATAGTTGGGCACCTCCATTACATTTATTTCCAAAGAAGAATAACGGATGGTGTCCATGTGGCAACTATAGACAGCGCAAGGCCAGAACCATTCCAGATCAATATCCAGTGCTACATATTGAAGATTTTACAGTCACTGTCCATGGTAATGCATCCTCGGTATGTGCGTTCTACCAGGTACCTGTGGCACCAGCTGATGTAGCTAAGACCACCATCTGCACACTGTTGAAACTATTTGAATTTATCCAAATGCCTTTTGGACTTTGTAATGCTGTCCAAACATTTCAACAGTTCATGAATGAAGTCACATGTAACTTAGGACTTTTTTTAGGTGTATATCGATGATGTCCTGGTCTTGTCATACACAAAAGCAGAACACAAGTCACACTTATGACAGATCGCCACTCATATAGGTGCCCACAGCCTGCTCATCAAATTGTTGAAATGCATCTTCAGCGCAGCTGAAGTACAGTTCCTGGGCTATACTATGAATGCGAAAGGCATACACTTAATTTTGAAGAATTACAATGATTTCTTGATGTAACAAATTTTTACCATCAGTCTGTTCACAAACAAGCACTCGTAGCTGCATCACTGAAAAAATTCTTGCATGGTTCACGAAAGCTGAAGACTGCCTCACTAATAGTAGACTGTGATCAATGCAATCAAAGGATTTAATCTGATCAAAAACTACATGTACTGGCAAACAGTTCTTGTTTAGGGACTCTAAGGTGTCATCCATAAATGTGAAGATTGTCTCTTCAATTGGTACATTCTTTAAAGTCAAACTGTGTTTTACTTGAAACTGGAAAGTGTTTAAGGTGTTCTGATCTTTTGTTTTCAAATACTTTTCAAATGGAAGAAAAATGGTACTTTCTGTATGTAGGAGTTAACTAGAAGTTAATTGTGAAAGGTCATTAAGAAGTTATTATCAGCTTTTTATTACATCATAATCTACTTTGAGAAGAAATATTGAAAAGATTTGAAGGATTCAAATGGTTCTGCAATTAGAAGGGATTTGCTTGCATCCACACTTATAGCTATATAAGACTGAATGTAGAGAATACTGTCATTGTTATGTTGTATTATACCATTAGGTGGAGATGTCAACACCTTTTTTCAGAAAATTTTTCTTCCTGGTGAGAAAAACACTAAAATTAGAACAAAATGTAGTTATCTGTTGTGTTTCAAACAAAGAAAAGCTATGTTCCAGGAACATTTTCCAGTGCCTTGAGACCACAATTTTAATTGTTCATACTATAGACCTAAATAAAACAATGCTTGCTTGCTTGAATTTTTTCAAGAGCTGTGTGAAAACTCAATGTTGCTTGTGGATGTTATGCAGACCATGAACAATTATTTTTCACATTTGGTTTTAAATAATGGTTACAGTCAGCTGTACCAAGCAATGGTAAGCTAAGTTTTCACACGGTTAAGTGCTGGCAGAAAAATAAGTTTATTGGTTTATTTAGTTTAATTATTGGCATATACTTGGATAATATACAAGATTATTCATAAGTACCCCCAAGCTTTCAGAAAACAGCTGTTTGAAAACTATAAAATATCTCTCTAAGTTTAGATTCTTAAATGTACCATGGTGTAGTTGAAGAGCATGCCACTACAGGGCAGGCATTTCAGAATGTGGTGTATAATGTAGTGATGCATGCTTTGTGTCCCTTTGAATTCACTAAATGTGAGTGAGTTGTGATGGTTCAGTGACAATTTTGCACCAAATATCAGATAAAGGCTCCAACAAACCAAATAATTCATGGACGGTACAACATATCTATCAGACAGACTGTTTATATGGTGCTACTTTTGTGGCTTGTCCTTTCATGGGCCAACTTTCTTTGAGGGGAAATTGTGAATGATTTTGTGTAGCTGCACCTGCTGTAGAACCCCTTATGCCACAATTACAGCAAGACAGTAGATACTTCATTTTGTAACAAGATGATGCTCCCCACAATTTCTTTCAGACGTTTGCAGTTACCTCAATGCTAAACTTCCTCAGCGTTGGATTGGACATGATTCCTATAATGAGTTTTCTCTCCTTGAATAGCTCCACATTCATCTGACTTAACTCCACGTGGTTTCTCTCCTTGAATAGCTCCACACTCACTTGACTTAATTCCATGTGGTTTCTTCTAATGGTATTATTTCAAAGACTGTATGTTGCTGCCTTCCCACTTAATTTAGAAGAGTTGTAAGGAAGGATAATTAATGTGGTTACTAATATCTACACTGAAGTGTTGGGACATGTACAACAAGAGTTTGACAATGATATAGATGTTTGCCGCATCATAAAAGGTGCCTATACTGAGCGCCTTTGAAGTGAAATGCAGACTTAGAAGAGAGATGTTCTATCCACTGATCTTGCTGTTTTCATGCAGTTGTCTTCTGAAACCCCAGAGGCAGTGGTATACAATGCCTGGGTATTTATAAGTTGGGGAAAATGGCCAGGATAAATGTCTGGGCAAATGCCCAAAATTCATAAATGCACAGGCATTTATGCATTTTAAAGATCAATTGATAAGCAGTGCTTATAAATAAATTTTAAGCTGGTATTTTGTACTGGAAAAGGTGTTTTGCAACAATGCTTCTTCAGAGATTGGTTAACCAAATTGAAAAAGCTGTTTGAGGATTAGGGAAGGGTTATTAGGGCAAATAAATTGATCTGCAAAGGTAACTTTTTACATCTTTAATGAGGTCAGTTCTTGGGGTAGTACATAATGGAAAAAGAAAATGACACTCAAGTTTAAAAGTAATTTTTGAAAAAAAGTATAGTTTATATTAAGTAGCTAGCCTGTGGGTATTATTTCTACTTATAATATACTACTGTAAAAGAATGAGAAAGTTGTTCTCAATCACTGTACCTAACTCAAGCAGGTTTTTCAAATTCTGAAGGCACTTGAACCACTTTTTGATATGCTTTCCCATTTTGTTGGAATGTGACTGTTTGTATTCCTTAAAACAATATTTCCAAGATCCTTCTTTCCCTTTTAAACTGAAAAATCAAAGAGGTTCTTTTTTCTTAACCATCTTGCTACTGTTCAATAGCCCATTGTTTATAACACTGTAAATACAACAGAGATCAGGTTATGTTCCTTCTCACTCAATGACAGATTTTAATGACTGCCAAACAGTCAGACAATTCCAATTAACTAAATAACCCACAGAATTGTATGAATTACCTGAAATTACCAGCTGCTTACTCAAAATTTCATCTACTATCTATTTGCAATAATAGCACTAATATGTACTTAGAAAAACTGGAATTTCAGTAGAAAAGTTTATTCATAGTGCTTTTAATTAGGGATGTGTCACATACAAATTCTGATTCTACAATTCCAAGAATTGCATATTCTTTAGGAATTGCCTAGTATTGGAACTGAACGTTTCCAGTTTTTTGGGCACTGAATCTTTGTTATCAAATCTTTTTTATGTTAGTGTTCTCATTTTATCTTCACAGCAGTCCAGTCATTCAAAAGTATATAAAGAAATGAGCAGAAAGTAAAACTACAATGTCACTACATCTGATAATAAACCATTTTTTCCCCCACTGAAAACAGTTTAGCATTTAAGAATAAATTTATCATCATGAAACATATACCAGCTTTTTATAAAAGTCAGTTATAATTTTGCTATCAGTAATCATTCCTCAATATTATTCAGAGATCTGACATGGATTATAAAGTGTGTTACATTACAAAGCAATGACCTAAGGACATTGTTCACAGCTGTTCAACTCTCTCTCTGTGCTGTGTGTGTGTGTATGTGTGTGTTTTTGAGAGAGAGAGAGAGAGAGAGAGAGACAGAGAGAGAGAGAGAGAGAGAGAGAGACTGGGTGAAGAGTAGAACTGGTAAAAATAAACAGGACATTCTAAATTATAAGCAACTGTCAGCAACACATGCCCTCACACACATCCACACATCACCCGGCTACACTCTTCCTTCCTTTTATTCTTAGAATAAAGGCAAGTGTAAACATTTACTGCCTTTTATATTGGGAGTATCATCCCATTCCCCCAATTTGAATTAGTAAATTATACACTCTAGCAGTAAAAAAAAAAAAAAAAAAAAAAAAAAAAAAAAAAAAAAAAAAAAAAAAAAAAAAAAAGTACTTTTTTTTTAAATGCCCAGGTTCTGGGCATTTAAAACTGCATTTGGCAAATTACCAGGCAAATGCACATTTATAAATGTCCTGTCCACTTGGCATAAACCCAGCCTACATCGCCACCCAGAGGAACGGCCGACTGGGAGCAGGAGAACATTTCAGTTTCTATTGTCCTGAATATAGGATTGATGTCTTTCATTACAAATTATACATGCTTGAATTCCACACAGTGATGTGTGCTGTGTGAAGAGGCGTGACACTGCAGTTTGTTTCATTTAAAACCAAATATTATTTCTTACATATCCTCGAACATATATGTAGTTATGTCTAACACCGTATGTAGCTGCTCATGACATGTAGCATGACAGTTGGTTACATATTTATACATTTTCTTGGTGAAAATATGACCACATGCTGAACATTTACTTTATTTGATTTTTACTTTAACTTTCAATCACAAACAAATTTGCCAAGTACAACCCAATCTCACATTGATATTACAAACGTAGAAATTCACGTAGAGTGGTAGTAGATATCAAGCAGAAAAAATTCAGTTTGCTTGAAAATTGTTTTCATTGTCTATCAGCAGTGTTTATTTAACAAACAAAATTGTCAGATACTTGTAATAGGTGCATACTTGGCTCCTTTCAATACAAGAATAAGGTTAAGGTCTGAATAGTGTAGGCCAGTTTTATTCTTAGTGATTTCTTCATGAATGCTACTGCTATATTAATGTTGTGATTGGTTGTTAATAACAAACTTCATGTGAGAATATTTGTATTGAGACTGTTATTAGTAAGTCTAGATTATTTTTTAAAAAAATCCTGTTGCCTATACACATGTAAAACATGGATGCTTTTCATTACAGAATGTTTCTGTACAATGAATATTACTTGTAAAATTGCTCCAGAACATTGTTCCTGATGCTATCAATGAATAAAAGCATGCAAAGTAACTTTCTGATCTTTCCATCACAACACATGTAGAGTAAACTTTGATTAAATGATAAGCCTGAGAAAACCTGTGTGATTTCCAATTCAAATTCTGGTCAATTTTCAGTTCTAGTTCTGGTCAATATGCATGCCCAAGAATCAGAACATTCAGTTTTACATATTCTTCTTCCTAAAGCTCGAGTGTTTTTGATGATTTATCTGCACTCAGAAAAAAGGAGGGAATATTAGGGTTTCCCGTCCCATTAGCAAAAGGCTAATTAGTGACTGAGCTCAAGCTCTGATTTGGGAAGGAAATCAGCGAAAGGAAGTACCCCAGCATTTTATTTAATTGATTTGGGGAAATCGTGGAAAAACTTAAATCTGTATGGCTGCACAAGAATTTGAATACTTTCCTCCCGTATATGAACCCACTCTCATACCGCTTTGCCGCCTGACTTGGACCACCTCAGAAGAAGATTCATTATGAAAAGTTAATGGCCTACATGTCATCGCACTTGGCTTCATATCAGTTAAATATCAAGGAACTACGTGCTCATTGTTCCTTGAAAAATGTAAGCTTTAAATTTTCCAAAAGAATACTATTAAAATAGTGTAATAAATATAAGCTGGACCCTTGAGTATGACAACTCAGACTGAAAGGGCAGCTGGAAAAAAAGATACCCTTCTTCAGCATTAGTGAAACTTTGCTTTTGTCACAAACAGAAAGAGGAAACATTGAAAAGGTATTCTGATGGTTTGGCTACCATTAGGTGTGTGATGCATATACTACACAGAATATGACAATAAATACAACACAGAATGGGATATTATCAAAGAAGGAAATGTTAATGTCCACAAACAAGATATACTTCTTGGACTGTGAGCATATAATCATTACTTTCTCGCATTAATTGAACTGAAGAACACAATCAACCCAACATATACACATATCTTAGTGCTGAGCTACCTAGGAGATATGTTTTACATGGAAATAACGTCACAAGTGAAGATATTGTTCAAATCATTTCTAAATCCTCTAACTGTTATTGGTTCTCAGATTATATAATAAACATAACAATGCATCTTACCTGTAAAAGTTCTGAAGTGTTCTGATACTGAAAAGGCTGTTGACACATATAGAAAGAACATATACTTAATTTGTTAGTGTTATAACTTCAAGTTGAACAAATGTATTTGACGGAAGATGCAATACATGAAAGTCACAGAGCAAGTAAACAGAGTAAGACGTGTGTACACTTTAACAGTCAAATCATAACTGAGTCTGAGTCTAGCAGCCACTGGCTGGCTGGCCACTTAGATGGCGCTGCTGCTGCATGGCTGGCAGACAGCACTGCATGTAGACGACGCACGTAACTGCGCGGCGGCGCTTTGAAAGATCGGCGAGTCACAACACTTTTCCCCCCTTTGAAGTTTTTGCACAGGTCTAGATGGAGGTGGCCTGTAGATTGCTAACATCCATTGTTTGACCGGCCGTAAAGTCTCGAGGAGGAGGCTTCCCGTACGGACGGAAGTGTCCCTGATGATAATGGGTCGAGATGACAGGAGACGTGGGGGTCGAATCTGCTGGGGCCCCATGCACCAATCTGCCTGTTGCGGCAAGTCTGGTTGTTATAACAGGAGACATGGTTGATGTGTCCATGTCCGTAGGAGAAGGAGGCGCGTAGAGTTACTCCGACGGATGATGGTCATCTGGTTCCTGCATGGGCACGTCTCCTGGTGGCGTCAGTTCTTGTGCTGGCACCGATATGATGGTGACTGGACGGCATTGTGAGTAATGAGAGATTCCAGTATCCCGAGCATCAGGTAGAGCCAAAGGTGGTATAGCGGCATCAGGAACAGGCGTTGCCGGCACACGAGGCCGAAGCTGGTCCGAATGACGCACTGCAACACCCGTCTCCATCTGGATTTCACACAGGCATTGGCCACGGTGTCGTAAGATGCGGCCAGGACTCCATTTTGGCTGCCTGCCATATACCCATACCCATACAAGGTCGTCGGCGATGAACCGGCCAAGCGAAGGCACCCGTGGCCGTGAGGTGGAAGGCCGCAGAAGATGAAGTAGCGTGCGGGGCTGTCAGCCATGTAAGAGCTCAGCCGGGCTGTGGTCGCCCATGGGGGTGAAACGGTAAGAAGCCAGAAATTGGAGAAGTGCATCATCAGCAGCAGAAGAAGTCAGGAGTTTCCTTATCTGATCCTTAAATGTGCGGACCAGTCATTCAGCCTCACTGTTTGATTGTGGATGGAATGGAGGGGCCATGACATGCATGATGCCGTGACGGGCACAAAAATCCGCCTAATCGGAAGAGGAAAATTGTGGACCATTATCAATAACAAGAGTAGAGGGAAGGCCTTCCAAAGAGAAAATGCAAGCTAGAGCATTGGTGGTTGCCGCAGTGGTAGGCGATGTGCAACGGACAATGAAAGGAAAGTTAGAGTAGGCATCAGTAATGAGAAGCCAATAAGTACCTGAAAAAGGTCCAGTGAAGTCACCATGAATACGCTCCCAGGGCTTCTCAGGCGAAGGCCACGGTGACAAAGATGACTTTGGGGTGGCGGCCTGTGATGCACAAGGGCCGCAGGCAGTGACCATGTGTGTGATTTCAGAGTTGATGCTGGTCCAGTACACATGATGGCGCACCAGAGATTTTGTGCAAGAGACACCCCAGTGCCCTTGGTGAAGGAGGTGCAAGACCGAAGCACGCAAAGATGCAGGTACCACTACACGCAGCGAAGCATTTTCAGTGGAAAGGAGGACAGCACCATCCCTAGCCATGAGGCGGTAACGCAAAGCGTAGTAGTGATCCTTAACAAGATGAAATTTGGATCCATAGAGAAAAACACCAAACGTATGAAGAGCATAAATAATGGCCAAAGCTTCTTTTTCAATTTGAGAATACTTTTGTTGGGCATCCATGAGCGTTTTGGAGGCATAAGCAATGGGTTGTTCAGAACCGTCAGAAAAACGGTGTTCAAGGACTGCACCGACCCCGTATTGAGAGGCGTCCATGGCAAAAACAAGATGTTGGCCAGGTCGATAAGAAGCCAGGCACAGGGCCTGTTTCAGCATAGTCTTCAATTTCTGGAAAGCCGCATTGCATGATGCGGACCAGTGAAAAGGCACGTTTTTATGCAACAGGCGATGTAACGGCTTAGCCACCAAAGCAGCAGATGGTAAAAACTTGTGATAGTATGCTATTTTCCCCAAGAAAGCCTGCAGTTCCTTAACAGATGTAGGGTGAGGAAGGGGACTGCACCGAACCCGTATTGAGAGGCGTCCATGGCAAAAACAAGATGTTGGCCAGGTCAATAAGTAGCCAGGCACAGGGCCTGTTTCAGCATAGTCTTCAATTTCTGGAAAGCCGCATCGCATGACGCGGACCAGTGAAAAGGCATGTTTTTATGCAACAGGCGATGTAACGGCTTAGCCACCGAAGCATCAGATGGTAAAAACTTGTGATAGTATGCTATTTTCCCCAAGAAGGCCTGCAGTTCCTTAACAGATGTAGGGCGAGGAAGGGCATTGATCACAGCGACAGTTTGCTGAAGCGGACGAATACCATCCCGAGAGAGTTGAAACCCCAAGTACGTGATAGATGCCTGAAAAAATTTTGATTTCTGAAGATTACACTTAAGACCTGCAGTCTGTAAGACATGGAAAAGTGTGCGGAGATTTTGAAGATGTTCGTCAGTGGTGGAAGCAGTGACAAAAATGTCATCTGGTAATTTATACACCCAGGGACAGTGAGCAATAATTGTTCCAAGAATCGCTGAAAGAGAGCAGGGGCACTGGCAACCCCGGATGGCAAGCGTTGGTATTGATAGAGGCCGAAAGGCGTGTTAACGAGTAGAAACTGCCGGGAAGCAGTGTTGAGAGGAAGTTGATGATAAGCTTCTGACAGGTCAAGTTTAGAAAAATACTGGCCTCCAGCAAGTTTAGTGAACAATTCTTCAGGTCGAGGCATAGGGTAAGTGTCGATAAGGCACTGAGCATTTACAGTGGCTTTGAAATCGCCACAGAGACGAATATCACCATTTGGATTAGCAACGACAATGACAGGAGAGGACCACTCACTGGAAGTGACAGGAAGCAAGACCCCTGAAGCAGTGAGATGATCCAGCTCCAGTTTGACCTGATCATGAAGGGCCACAGGAATGGGCCAAGCTCAAAAAAACTTAGGCCGAGCAGTGGGTTTGAGCGTGATATGAGCTTCAAAGTCGGCTTAACCCAGGAGAAAAAAGGGACAAAAATGTTGTCAAAAAGGAATCCAATTGAGCATAAGAAATGGCATCAGAGACGATATTGACAGAGTCATTTATGGAGAACCCAAAAACGCGAAAGGCATCGAAACCAAAAAGATTCTCCATGTTACTATGGTCGACCACAAATATGGCAACAGTGCGAACGACAGATTTGTAAGATACCTCAGCATCAAATTGTACCAAGAGAGAAATCTTCTGTTTATTGTAAGTCCATAATTGCCTTGTGACAGGTGACAGGATTGGAGAACCCAACAGAAGATACGTCTGAGAATTGATGATAGTGGCAGCAGAACTAGTATCCACCTGCATGCGAACATCTCAACCAAGTATTTGGACAGTGAGGAATAACTTCCCTGAAAGGGAAGAAGTACAATTGACAGACAATACAGAATCAGAATCAGCGTCATGTTTAAGAACATCATGTATGCGGTCGGATTTGCAAACGGATGACACATGCCCCTTTTTTTTTGAATTTGTGACACACGGACCAACATTGTGGACAATCTTCTCAGGAATGTTTCGTAAAACACCGCAGACATGAAGGAAGTTGCCATTGGTTTTGCTGTAGTTTCTTAGAGGTTTGTTTACGGTTAGCCCAAGGCTGCGCTTGGGAGCGTACTGCAGCCACGTCGGGAATCGGGGACACGCCACACGCTTCGTCAACATCCCACAGAGGTTGTATTTCCCCGATGTCACCCCATGCCTCTATTTGCGCTCCGGTGGTGCGAGAAATTTCAAAAGACTGAGCGATGGATAAGACTTCATCTAGAGTTGGATTTGCCAACTGAAGGGCATGTTGCCTAACCTCTTTGTTGGGCGCCGATCGGATAATAGCATCCCGTACCATGGAATCGGCGTAGGATTCTTTGTGAACTTCAGTAACAAATTGACACTTCCTACTGAGGCCATGAAGTTCAGCAGCCCAAGTGTGATAGGACTGATTCGGTTGTTTTTGACAATGATAAAAGGCAACATGAGATGCTACCACATGCGTTTGCTTTTGACAATAGACGGACAGAAGTGAGCACATTTCAGCAAAGGACAAAGACGCAGGATCTTTCAAAGGAGTGTCGGTCGGTCACATGAAGTGTGCTCCCTGCCGCCTATGGATAAGCAGCTGCCAGCAGCAAGTCGTATACTCCTAGCTCACTTATTTGTTACATAGTTTCATATAGGAGGTGTAATTTCGAGTTTTAGTTACTGTAATCGTAAATTCAGGCAGATTTTAGCGCAGTCGTTAGGCATTTGTACACGTTAGTTCATACATTCTTTGCGTGTTTGCCTTGTGTTATCTAGGCACGGACTCGTGTTTCAGTAACTGTTGTTCAACAGCGATTAGAATGGACAGGGACTGTGATTGCTGTGTTCAGATGAGGGCTGAGTTGGCATCCCTTCGCTCACAGCTGCAGGCAGCACTGACTTCGGTCGTGCAGCTTGAGGCTGTTGCCAAAGGGCACCACTGTGGAAAGCCGGACTTGGGTATCACGGGGATGTCAACCTTGTCCCGTCTGTCCCCAGATCGGTCTGCCACTGTGGTTGCCCCGGTTGCTGCCCGCAGTGGGGCTAAGCCCTCGCCTGTGGTTGATTGGGTGGTCGTTCCAAGGCGTGGCAGGCAGCGAAAGACATCCCTGGAGGCTGATCAGAAAGCCTCCCCGGTGCGTCTGACAAACAGGTTTCAGGTGCTGTCTCTGGCTGAGCCAGATGCAGCAGCCTGCCCTGTTTCAGAGAATGATTCTCAGCCTTCAAGGTCGGGCAACCGCAGAGGGTGGGCTTATTGGTAGTTGGGAGCTCCAATGTCAGGCGCCTAATGGGGCCCCTTAGGGATATGGCAGCTAAGGAGGGGAAGAAATCCAGTGTGCACTCCATGTGCATTCCGGGTGGAGTCATTCCTGATGTGGAAAGGGTCCTTCCAGATGCCATGAAGAGCCCAGGGTGCAGCCAGCTGCAGGCGGTGGCACATGTCGGCACTAATGATGTGTGTCGCTTTGGATCTGACGAAATTCTCTCAGGATTCCAGCGGCTATCTCATTTGGTGAAGGCCGCCGGTCTTGCTTACAAGATGAAGGCAGAGCTCACCATCTGCAGCATCGTTGACAGAACCAACTGCGGACCATTGGTGCAGAGCCGGGTGGAAGGTCTGAATCAGAGGCTCAGACAGTTTTGCGACCGTGTTGGCTGCAGATTCCTTGACTTGCGCCATACGGTGGTGGGGTTTCGGGTTCCGCTGAATAGGTCAGGAGTTCACTACACTCAGCTGGCGGCTACACGGGACGCGGAGGCTGTGTGGCATGGACTGGGTGGTTTTTTAGGTTAGAAGGCCTCGGGAAAGTACGGGGTGGGCTGCAATCTCAAAGGGTGTATGACAAATACAGGATGTGCTTGGATTAAGGAACAGTCGGAATTGTAGTTCTAAATTGTTGTAGTTGTGCTGGGAAAGTCCCTGAGTTTCAAGTGCTAATAGAAAACACAGAAGCTGAAATCGTTATAGGTACAGAAAGCTGGCTAAAGCCTGAAATAAGTTCTGCGGAAATTTTCACAAAATCTCAGACGGTGTTCAGCAAAGATAGATTAGGCAGAATTGGTGGTAGGGTGTTTGTGTCTGTCGGTAGTGGTTTATCTTGTAGTGAAGTTGAAGTAGATACTCCGTGCGAATTGGTATGGGTGGAGGTTATACTTAACAGCCGAACTAAGTTAATAATTCACTCCTTCTACCAACCCCCAGACTCCGATGATATAGTTGCTGAACAGTTCAGAGAAAATTTGAGTCTTGTAACAAATAAATACCCCACTCATACGGTTATAGTTGGTGGGGACTTCAACCTTCCCTCGATATGTTGGCAAAAATACTTGTTCAAAACCGGTGGTAGGCAGAAAACATCTTCCGAGATTGTCCTAAATGCTGTCTTCGAAAATTATTTTGAGCAGTTAGTCCATGAATCCACGTGAATTGTAAATGGTTACGAAAACACACTTGACCTCTTAGCCACAAACAATCCAGAGCTAATAGAGAGCATCATGACTGATACAGGGATTAGTGATCACAAGGTCGTTATAGCTAGGCTCAATACCGTTTCTTCCAAATCCACCAGAAACAAATGCAAAATAATTTTATTTAAAAAAGCAGATAAAGTGTCACTAGAAGCCTTCCTAAGAAACAATCTCCATTCCTTCCGAACTGACTATGCAAATGTAGACGAGTTGTGGCTCAAATTCAAAGATATAGTAGCAACAGCAACAATCAGATTCATACCTCATAAATTGGTAATAGAAGAAACTGATCCCCCATGGTACACAAAACAGGTCTGAACGCTGTTGCAGAGGCAACGGAAAAAGCATGTGAAGTTCAGAAGAACGCGAAATCCAGAAGATTGGCTAAAATTTACAGACGTGTGAAATTTGGCATGGACTTCAATGCGAGATGCCTTTAATAGGTTCCACAACGAAACATTGTCTAGAAATTTGGTAGAAAATCCGAAGATATTCTGGTCATATGTAAAGTACACAAGCGGAAAGACGCAGTCAATACCTTCGCTGTGCAGTGCCGATGGTACTGTTACCGACGACTGTGCCGCTAAAGCGGAGTTATTGAATGCAGTTTTCCGAAATTCCTTCATCAGAGAAGATGAATGGGATATTCCAGAATTTGAAACATGAACAGCTGCTAGCATGAGTTTCTTAGAAGTAGATACGGGCAAGTCTTCAGGTCCAGATTGTATACCAATTAGGTTCCTTTCAGATTATGCTGATGCAATAGCTCCCTACTTAGCAATCATATACAACTGCTCGCTCACCGATAGATCTGTACCTGCAGATTGCGAAATTGCGCAGGTTGCACCAGTGTTTAAGAAGGGTAGTAGGAGTAATCCATCTAACTACAGACCTATATCATTGACGTCGGTTTGCAGTAGGGTTTTGGAGCATATACTGTATTCAAACATTATGAATCACCTCGAAGGGAACAATCTATTGATATGTAATCAGCATGGTTTCAGAAAACATCGTTCTTGTGCAACGCAGTTAGCTCTTTATTCGCATGAAGTAATGGCCGCTATTGACAGGGGATCTCAAGTTGATTCCGTATTTCTAGATTTCTGGAAAGCTTTTGACACTGTTCCTCACAAGCGACTTCTAATCAAGCTGCAGGCCTATGGGGTATCATCTCAGTTGTGCGACTGGATTCATGATTTCCTGTCAGGAAGGCCAAGTTCGTAGTAATAGATGGCAAATCATCGAGTAAAACTGAAGTGATATCAGGTGTTTCCCAGGGAAGTGTCCTGGGACCTCTGCTGTTCCTGATCTATATAAATAACCTGGGTGACAATCTGAGCAGTTCTCTAAGGTTGTTCGCAGATGATGCTGTAATTTACCGTCTAGTAAGGTCATCTGAAGACCAGTATCAGTTGCAAAGTGATTTAGAAAAGATAGCTGTATGGTATGGCAGGTGGCAGTTGACGCTAAATAACGAAAAGTGTGAGGTGATCCACATGAGTTCCAAAAGAAATCCATTGGAATTCGATTACTCGATAAATAGTACAATTCTCAAGGCTGTCAATTCAACTAAGTACCTGGGTGTAAAAATTACGAACAACTTCAGTTGGAAAGACCACATAGATAATATTGTGGGGAAGGCGAGCCAAAGGTTGCGTTTCATTGGCAGGACACTTAGAAGATGCAACAAGTCCACTAAAGAGACAGCTTACACTACACTCGTTCGTCCTCTGTTAGAATATTGCTGCGCAGTGTGGGATCCTTACCAGGTGGGATTGACGGAGGACATCGAAAGGTTGCAAAAAAGGGCAGCTCGTTTTGTATTATCACGTAATAGGGGAGAGAGTGTGGCAGATATGATACGCGGGTTGGGATGGAAGTCATTAAAGCAAAGACGTTTTTCGTCGTGGCAAGATCTATTTAGGAAATTTCAGTCACCAACTTTCTCTTCCGAATGCGAAAATATTTTGATGAGCACAACCTACATAGGTAGGAATTATCATCAAAATAAAATAAGAGAAATCAGAGCTCGAACAGAAAGGTTTAGGTGTTCGTTTTTCCCATGCGCTGTTCGGGAGTGGAATGGGAGGGAGATAGTATGACTGTGGTTCGATGAACCCTCTGCCAAGCACTTTAATGTGAATTGCAGAGTAATCATGTAGATGTAGATGTAGATGTAGATGTAGATGTAGATGTAGATGTAGATGTAGGAGCCAATTGCGACAACAACCGATGCATTTGAGGTGAAATCCATAAAAGGAACAGAGACTTACATGTTTGTTCGTCTGTGGCATGAAATGCCAAGAAGTGCTGTTGAAGACGTTTTTCGTAATCACACCAGACTTCCGCCATCTCATAAGGAGGAAAAGGAGGTAGAGACAACGACTAGAGATGCCCCGCATTTGATGCCGCGATGAAATCACGAAGCGCATTTGTGAGAAGTGTTTGCTGTTCTATGAGACCTTGCAATAGTTGCTTTAAAGTAGCCATGGAAACATGTGGGTCAGCGATGGAAAAGAAAAATCACTACCTCGTTGCCAATTGTTATAACTTCAAGTTGAACAAATATATTTCAAGGAAGACGCAATACATGAAAGTCACAGATCTAGTAAACAGGGTAAGACGTGTGTACACTTTAACAGTCAAATCATAACTGAGTCCGAGTCTAGCAGCCGCTGGCTGGCTGCTTAGGTGGCGCTGCTGCTGCATGGCTGGCAGACAGTGCCACTTGTAGAGGATGTGTATAACTGCGCGGCGGCACTTTGAAAGATTGGCGAGTCACAACAGTTAGGCAGTACATTTCTGGCTACTAGTGTAGCCTCTGATCTGTCAAAAATATTTCAGTAAATTACTTGCACAATAGCCTTTTAAATAAATTAATATATGATGTTGTAACAGGAAATGCCACAATGCTCTCTGATAGGAAACAAAGACTATCAATAGAAAAGTACTATATTGAGCTATCAGTCATAATCCAAGAGGGAACTAATTAAATGTAATGGTCCACAAGCTTCCCTCTCAGGATCCTTACTTTTTCTTCTGTTTATTAATGACCCTTCACCAGTGATGTTATGTGGAGTAGTCATAAAATTTTAATCGTCTCAAAAAGTGGTCAATTCTGTGTTTGTCTGCAGTCCTCGCTGGCTGGTACATAATAAAATACTAAGAGCCACTAGAGGAAATAAAGCTGTATGGTGCAGCTCATTGATAAAGTGGAGTATCATGGGGTAATTTGTTTCTGACAGCAATCAAGACACTGCAGCTGTGTCAGGCCAATCCACATGGCTTCTTTAGCTGTCTGGACCTGTCTGACACAATGCAGCAACGCATGGCACATAAGCAGGTGAAAAGGCTGATTATTATTTTATTCATGGTTGTAATTTTCAGCAACTGTAGTATTATTTTTTCAGGATTAAATTGAGGGGGTCGGCGCAACAGTGGTCTAACCCTCTCCAATACGGAAAATGAGATATTGGTGCCATCTGTTGTCTAGTGAGGTGAACTACCTTTCTATCATGTGGCATACACCAATATCACCACCTACACATTTATTTAGAAGCCACTAATTTCTTCACTTGAACAAACTTCCGTTTTGTTTGAGTGCAACCTCAAACAGCTAATGAGAGGTCAGTATCTGGATCACGTATAATAACATCAGAGTGATGTCTCAAGCAACGAAAATAATGAAGAAACAGTGGAAAACTGTGGAAGGAAAAGGGCAAGGTGTATACATTCCTGGGACAGGAATATAAAGAATAGGAAAAGAAATGCAGGAGAAGAATATGTAGGGAGAACAGGTAAGAAAGTCTACAAATGTAAACAAGGCCCACCATGTGGTTGTCAACATAAGCGTTACACATGTTTCAGTAAAGAAAAACCCAAAACAGTGTCCAAAATATTTTGAAATTTGTGTGACTTTAGTTTACAAAGTGTGTATATTCGTGGGTGTGTGAAAGTAAACCTAGTGAAGAAAAGATATGGTGTGAGTGGAAATGAGAGTAGGAGACAACACACCCATGAATATTATGTTTCGTTAGATGGTAGTGATAAAAGAGTTTGCAAACAGGCATCCATATCTTTGATTGGAATCAGTAATGGTAGACTTTTGAGGGCAGATTCACAGAAACTGACTAAGGGAATACCAAAACAAGATGGTCGTGGAAGACATGGAAATAGACTCAATAAAACTAGTGATCATCAGTTCAGTTTAGTTGTAAATCATACTAATAGTTTTCCATTGCGTGAAAGTCATTATTCTGCTCCAAACAGAACATATTTGCCTGAAGGTCTTAATGCAGCTATGATGTATAAATTTTATGTTACTTGGATGAAACAGCAACATAATCCTGAAAATATTGTTAGTGAGTATATTTACAGGGATATTTTAAATACAAAATTCAGCCTCACTTTTTTTCCTCACCACCTACTGACACATGCAAGGTGTGTGATTCAATGCGCATAAAACTTTCACATGAGGAGGAAAATGTTGAAAAAGCTAACGTCCTAAAAGAGTTAGATTTGCATCAATTAAAAGCACAACAGGCATATAATAATCTAAAGAATGATACAGCTTATTCTAAAGACCACAGTTCTGTGAAACCCATCTACACACTAGTGAAGTTTTCTACAAGAGGCAGTTGTGGACTTGTAACTTTTGTGTGCATGATTGTATTTCAGATGATTTGCACATGCATGTATGGCCAGTACATATTGCAGGACGGGGTGCTGATGAAATAATATCATGTTTAATTAAATATACTTCCAACCATCTTCAAAATATTGATAAATTAATCGTGTATTCTGATAACTGTTTTGCTCAAAATAAGAATATATCCTTAGTATGTTTTTGGTTGCAACTTATTCACAAACAATATGTTAAGGAAATAGTTCACAAGTAGCTTTATCGCTTCCTGAGCACGGGGTCCCAGGTTCGATTCCCGGCGGGGTCAGGGATTTTTCCTGCCTTCAGATGACTGGGTGTCATTGTGTCGTCTTCATCATCATCATTCATCCCCATTACGGTCGGAGGAAGGCAATGGCAATGGCAAACCATCTCCGCCTAGTAAGGCAGCGCGGGTCTCCCGCGTCGCTCCCCTACGCTCTGTAAAGAAGTATGGGACTCATCATCATCATAATCTAGTATCAGGTCATAGCTACCTACCCTGTGATAGGGACTTCGGATTCATAGAGATGAAAAAGAGATTGGAAAAATATGTGTATACACCTGCTGGGTGGGTAGATGTTATAAAAAATACTAGGACAGGTAAAAGAAAATTTAATGTAACTGAAATGCAACAGGTTGATTTTGTAAGTTCAAAGACTTTAACTGATAAAATAACTAATTGTAAATATACTGAGGATAAAGAACCTGTTGCTTTCAGTCGCATTTCAATGCTGAAAGTCTCTGTTGAACAACCATGGAAATATTGTGTCAGATGGTATAGAGCAAGGTGCATATCTGAATATCGTTAAAGGACAAAAGAGAAAGAATAAACACACCCTTGAACTACAACATGTTCAGCTAGTACCAAAACATTCCAATCCAAGGCCAATAAACGCAAAGAATCTTAAAGATATTGATGACCTTTTGAAATATGTTACACCCATTCACCATTCATTTTACAATAGTCTGGTATCTCAAAATAGATCTGAGGAAGATGAAAATATACAACATATTGTGGAGGATTACAGTGAAGACATTTTTGATATTCCTATTATGTATAGTAGGCCTACTGTGTAATCTTGCAAAACACATACTGAAAAAGTTTACAGAAAAAGAAAGCTCTTGCTTGTAATGATAAGTTTATAATCTTAATATTTTACTGACAGAACCACTTTGTGTAATGTGTTGTTACTTTAAATTAAAATTTGTAAAAGAACTATTAGGATGAACATATGATTAATTACATTACATTTATTAAAATAACATTTTTCCTTCTTTCTCATGCACACAAAAATGTCAATGTAACAGTGGTCTAACCAAGAAAACGAGTTGCAGGTGCCTCATAAAAACTGCGCTATTTCTAAAACTAATTCATAAAAAACTTTATAACATTGTGGTTAAGTTAACCAATCATCATGGAATACACCACTACCAAAAAAGTGGGATTTCCAAATTCCAAGAAAAACCACAATTGTATAACTTTGAACCTTCTGTTTCTCTATTTCTTAAAAAAGAGGCTTAGGCCACTGTTGTGCTGACACCCTCAATTGCAACTGACTGAATTTTATCTGAAAAAAGACCCATTATTTTATGATTACATGATTTATGGACAATCACTGGAAGCAGTCATATCCATAAAATATCTGGAAGAGTGTGTGTGTGTGTGTGTGTGTGTGTGTGTGTAGTGATTTAATGTGGACCAACCACACAAAACTAATCATAGGAAAGACAGACAAATTTATTGGAAGAATCCTCAAGAAGTGTAGTTCAGCCCAAGGAAGATAACTTGCAAAATCCTTGTTCAGGCAATATGTATAATTCTTTACTTTGGGACCCTTAATGGATAGGAACGATAGATGAAATAGAAAAAGTCTAAAGAAGAGCAACATATTTCGTCACAGTTTTGTTTAGTAAAAGTGAAAACTCACAGAGATGTTCCACTGGCAGACATTAATGAGAAGTGTTGTGCATCACAATGTGATTTGATATTAAAATTCCATGTGTGTACATTCCAAGACAGTTAACCCATATTCCTTTTTCCTACCTGTATCTTACAAAAGTAACATGGAAGTACAAGGGATGATCAGAAACTAGGATACAAGACCAATAGTTTGGAGTTTAGTCTGTTATAAAGAAATTAGTAGTGTGCAGTAAGTCTGATACAAACGGTTGGTAACTGCATAGAGAATCCCAATTAGATTTTACAAAGAGTACTCTACAGCATTGTCCCCTTGCATTTATCGTGAAACTCTCATCTCTCACAAAGCTCTAAGCAACTGGAAAAAAGTGCAGATGACTCCAGTATGTAAGAAGGGTAAAAGAACGGACCCGCAAAATTACAGACCGATATCCTTAACTTCTGTTTGCTGCGGAATCCTTGAATGTATTCTCAGCTCGAATGTAATAAACTTTCTTAAGACTGAGATGCTTATGGCCATGAATCAGCATGGTTTTAAAAAGTATCACTAGTGCAAAACTCAGCTTTTCTTACATGATATACTGAAATAATGGATGAAGGGCAACAGACAGATTCTACATTTCTAGATTTCTAGAAAGCATTTGACATGGTGCACTATTACAGGCTGTTAATGAAGATAAGAGCATATGGAATAAGTTCACAATATGTGGGTGGCTCGAAGGCTTCTTAAATAAAGGAACCCAGTATGTTAACCTCGACAGCGAGTATTCATCAGAGACAAGGGCATCATCAGCAGTGCCCCAGGAAAGTATGATAGGACTGTTGTTGTTCTCTAAATTTATAAATGATTTGGCAGTTGTTTGCTGATGATGCCATTGTGTACGATAAGGTATCAAAGTTGAGCGACTGTAGAAAGATACAAGACAACTTAGACAAAATTTCCAGTTGGTATGATGAATGGCAACTGGCCCTAAATGTGGAAAAATTTAAGTTAATGCAGATGTGGTCAATTCATTTACATATCTGGGCATAACGTTGCAAAGCAATTTGAAATGGAACTTTTGTGCCGTCTCGTTGTCACTGTAGGCTTGTACCTTGGGAAGCAAGGAGGGGATGTTATTTGGTGGCTGGTATCCTCTTTCTGTAACACAACTGCATGCATGTATTTACAGAGTACTTTATTAATGTAAACAGGAAGGTACTTAAGATAGTCCAGCTGTTGTGGTACAAGCTTCCCATAATGGTCCATGTTAGCCTCACAGCTAGTGAAATACAAGTCCCTCTACGTACACTGCTCTGGTCACTAGGTACTGACTGATTCTGACTGTGAATGGGCTGCAAGTGATGACTCGACTCTGTCTGTGACTGTAATTGTGACTGATTGGACCCTCCGGTCCACAGCAGTGATCTAAATACTGGCAGTCAAGATGCTGTTGGCGGCACGTTTCTTGCGAGTTTGTCTTTGGCCTCTTTCCTGATAGGTTCACTTGCTCCAGCACCTACTAGCAATTTTCTCACAGCCTCTTGGCTGTCTGGTGTGCTGGCAACAGCTTACTCCAGCACATTCCTCCCCCCTGAAATGCCACACCGTTTTCGTGTAGTGAGTGTTCCTGGATCACGGCTCTTTCCCAATGCCCACAGTTGCCATAAACCCTTAAAACTTAAAAGAACGAGATCACATGGCACAAAGTAATGATTGAGAACCATTGGCGGCACCGGATGCTGCAGTGGGTGTAGCAAGTGAAGCAGCATCTGTTGGCAGCGGTCATGCAGAAGTTCCGCCAGTGATGGTCTGTCTTGTGGGTGGGAGTGATAGGAGGTGAGGAAGAGTTGCAGCACCTGTTCCTGTGTGTGGGTGGTGCAAAGCTTGGCCAACTGTTGTTTGAAAGTGCATACAAAGCGTTCTGCTTCTCCGGTCGAATGCGGGTGAAATGGAGCACTTGTGAGAGGGCGAATGCCATTCCGTTCACAAAACTGTTCAAAATCATGTGAAGTGAACTATGGTCCACTGTCCAACACAAGTTCTTCTGGCAAACCTTCTATGCAAAATATGGAGGACAATACTTGCATGGTGTTACGTGATGCAGTAGAAGCCATAGGCACCACAAATGGGAACTTGCTAAAAGAGTCTACCACTATGAGCCAACAAGTGTTCCAAAATGGTCCTGCAAAGTCAATATGCAGGAGTTCCTCACGGTGAGGTAACGGATAAGTGTCAACTACTGCCTGTGGGTTTACTGTAGACTTGAAGTCAGCACAAATGGCTTAGGCAACCAAATGAGAGGACTTGCCCATTGAATAGCTAGAATGGGAGCAATTACATCATTATCTTGCAATTCTTTCAGTTCACTGGCTACTTTGGCTCTGAAAGCAATTGGAATGGGGAAGGCCCGGAAAAACTTAGGCATGCATTGTCTTTCAATGTAACATGCACTAAAAAGTTACTAGCTTTTCCCATTCTGTATGAAAATAGTTCAGGAAATTCTTTGAGCAAGCTAGCGACACTGTCTTTTGGATAACAAGTGGATATGGAAAGTACATTGTCATGGATGCTAATTCCAAACAAATCAAAGGCATTTAAACTGAAAATGTTCTCACTGTGTCTTGATTTCAACACAGTAAAATTCAGTATACTGGGGTGAGACTTGTAAGTGGCAGGCAAACTACATTGTCCAAGCACTGGAATTACTTGTCCATTGTAAGCAGTGAGACACATGCCAGATTTAGAAAGGCTTGGTGAGCCTAACTGTTCGTACATGGCACAATTAGGCAGAGTTACTAAGGCACCTGTGTTCAACTGAAAGTTCACATGATGGCCAGCAATTCTTAAGGAGACCAATAGTTTGTTAGAACGCCGTTGCACAGCACTAGGGCGAGAATGTGGCACAACCTTCATTTTACTTTTGTCAGAACCTGTTGTACACTTTGTAAACATAACATTCATTGCATGTGCACAAACCTGTTTTTTCTGGGAATGGGCAAAATTGGTGTTTTTGTGCCATTGAAAAAAAAGTGCTTTGACATGGTCTTTTTTTCCGTATGTGTAACATGTTGCATTATGTGATGGGCAATCCTGTCTTTTATGGTGAGCAAACCATCTAGGGCAAGACTTCACTAATTGCACAGGTCTGTTTACCGTCCTACATGGCTGTCTGCACAACTATGTATGTGCTTGTTGTTGTGGCTGCTCGGGGCAGTTGCGAGCATTGAGTGACTCAACCCAACAAATTGGAGCCTGGTCAAACTTATCAGCTGCTGTGGCACTCGAATCATATTGCTCTAAGATTTTCAAGACTTGAGGAAGCGATAGATCAGAGTACTTTAGGATCTGTTCCCATATTCTACTATCTGGGACATTGAATGTTACTGCATCTCTAATCATTAAATCACTGTAAAAGTTGCCACAACTACACTCAATTCTGTGTACCATTGACGGTATGTCTGTTCCGACTTTTCCTACAAGCGAAAAAGCTGATATCTGGCTGCAGCTACTTGGACTTGCTGGTCATAATTGAGTCATTTTTGCCTTGCTCTAGTTTCAAGTGGAACAGGAAAGGAAATGACAAGTAGAGGTACAGAGTACGTTCTGCCATGCAGTGTACAGTGGCTTCCGGAGTATCTATGTAGCTGTAGATGTAGTTTCAGCCACCCGCCACCTACAGTGTTACTTATAGGCAAAAACAAATGGCAACTCACTTGGAAAACTGGTCTCAGAAAGCAGTCTGATGTTATTTGATTTCTGCGCGCAAAACATGTAACTGTGACTGAAATTTATTGCCAGCTGGTGGAGGCATATGGAGAATATGTTGCAGAATGTCAAATGTTTGCAGCTGGTACAGAAAAGTCACCAATAAGGATCACAGTGACTGACCCAGCATGGCTTCAGCATATCTGAACACAGCTCATGTGGAAAAGCTGATTCAGAACAACAGGAGGGTTACATTATGGTATATGATGGTAGAATTCGGAATGTCATTTGGAAGCATTCATCACACTGTTCATCATAATTTGCAGCACCAGAAAGTTTGTTTTTGATGGGTTCCACAAAATCTGACCAACTAACACAAGGAGAAGCTCACGGGGGGCAAGTCTGCCATTTTTGCAACAGTTCTCCAGGGAGGAGAACAGTTTTTTTCACTGCATTGCCACAAGTAAGGAAACCTGGATCCACCACCCTCCCCCCAGCAGTTATCAATGGAATGGAAACACCCCTCCTCTCCATAGACAATGAAGTTTAAGGTGATGCCATCTGCTGAGAAAGTGGTGGCCACAATGTTTTGGGACAACTGAGTGATTGTACTCATGGAGATATAGAAAGAGGGAAGACAGTGACTGCTGACAGGTACTGTGAGACCTCGACACGATTGTGCAAAGGAATCATGAGGAAATGGCCATTGCTTCTCACTGAGGGCATCATCTTCCTTCACAACACACAACCGAATACAGCCAAGAAATCTACCATGCTACTGAGGCAGTTTCACTGTGACTTCATCGACTACATGCTGGACCTTGCTCCTAGCAACTTTCATCCTTTTCGTCACTCAACGTGTGTATGGAGATTACGGGCACTCAGTGGCAAGGTTATAAGTGTCCTTACACATATTAAAAGAAGTGAATCAGGAAATGGCTAAAATTGTTGACACAGAGTGAGAAGGAAACCTACAATATGATGCTTACTCACTCCAACCTCACTTGAGTTGACCACACAATCACTCTATGTCGCATGCTGTATGAAACGGAGAAAGAGTGAGAAGTGCTATTCCTGGGATTAAAACATAAGTTTAATGACTGAGGAGTTAAAATAACAGCACACAGAAATGTGACTGACTAACTGCTTAAAATAAAAAAGGACCAACATGAGTGAGCCAGTCAATGTATTAAGAGCATCTCCCTAAAATCTTAGGAAACACATTGCGCAAAACCCTACCCCAGTTTCATTTGAAAGTCACTTAAAATGAAGGGCAGAGCTGTTGGCAAAGCTGCTGCTGTATTCTGTTTTGAAAATGAAGACAGTACAATTAAAAGTGGTGAACAGTATCTATATGTCACTAGCAACACACATTGGAGGATACTTTTACCAGTGCAAAAAGTCATGTGTCACAGGCCTGTGGCCCATGTGAAGACAAGTAAAGATGACCTTGTCCCACCTGCATCACTGGAAGGAAGTATGCCATGGCCGCATTGTGGACTTAACTAGACACAGCTTATTATCTGTCACGTCCAACTCTTCTTCTCATCAAGGCAAGACTCTGTATCTCAACAGTGAGGAGGCAGCATCCCAGGGGATGGCACACTGAACTGAGGATCAAGACCCACCTCCTTGGCTGCTATATCCATCCTTTCATTTGCTGCAATGACCATGTGCCCTGCACCCAGAAGAAATATACCTCCTTCTTCAGTTTTTGTAAGTGGAGAAGAGCATCCTGGATATTATGGACTGCTTTATTGGCTACATACAAGTGTTGCAGAGATTCAAGGGCACTTGGGGAGTCAGAACAGAAGAGGAATTTACTAAGTATGGCAAAATTCATCTGCTCCAGTGCCCTTAAGATCACAGATAATTTGGCATTTTATACAGTGAACTCTGAAGGTCATCAAATGTTGAGGACCCGATTCGGACAAACAACAGAGCAGCCAATGGAATCCCATGGTTTAGACCCATCTGTGAATACAGCTACATAGTTGTGGTGCTCATTTAAAATGTTGGAAAACATTGTATTAAAAACAGAAGCAGGGGTTCAATCTCTCCTGTATTGCACAAAATCTAAAATTACTTTGGGCCTCTGCAGTAACCTGGATGACATCGGTTAAAACCCTGGATTTGAGCCTGTACATGCCCCACACGAAGGGTCTCCAGCATACATTTTCTGTGGATCCCAAATGGCCTCACTGCTGATGGACAAGTGGTAAAGAGGTGTTCCATAGCTGGAGGAGCAACAGTATGGTATGCTGGGGAAGTGAGAGTAGTGAGGAACATACATGCCTGGTGCACCATGGGAAGCTGCTGTTGGATGATAAGTGACAGTTCACCAGGCTCAGCATGGAGGTGGGTATAAGGCTGGTCCTGTAGTGCCTGATGTCCTCTTGGTGTACAATATCAATTGTCTTCAGGTAAGAAGGTCTCACTTACCCTTACACTGTCACCCATAGTCCAACTGTGATCACATGAAAGCCCTATAAAACTGAAGCACATGTACCCTTTGCACTTCCCAAGACCTGTGGCTAAGATACTTCAAAATGGTCAGTATCCCCTAGACCTTTGCCCTCATGTGTGGTAACGACTACAGTTTGGTGTAAAAAATGAGACCACACACTTACACACACACACACACACACACACACACACACACACACACACACACACCTCCAGAAAATGTAAAACCCATCTAACTAGTCTTTGCAGCCCATTCCTCCAGTCTTTTCACAGTAAGTTGCAACTAACAAGTTGCTGTTGCATTAATGGAGGAGGAACAGAAACTGCAAAATCCTCCACTCATTATAAAAAATGAAATGATTATGCGGCATTGTTGGCCAGGAGGCCCCTATCTGGGGAAGTTCAGCCACCATGTCACAAGTCTTATTTCAGGTGATGGCACATTGGGCGACTTGCGTGTTGGTCATGATTATGATGAGGACAATGCAACACCCAGTCCACGAGTGGAGAAAATCTCCAACATGGCTGGGAATTGAACCTGGGCCAGCTGGTAGGTAAACACGTTCCACTCAGCTGAACAGGCAGACATCCACAAATAAAGAGCTCCTTACTGTAATATGATACTGTTGATGGCTATGGCAAAAAGGGTAACAATTAAAGTGCTGCCCTGAGGAACACCATTCTCCTGCCCATAACGATTCAAATACATTTTACTTAGGAGCTGCCTGGTCTCTAACATCCAGACCAGACAATTGTTATCATTTGCTCCAAAGACTTTTCTACATAGCTCATTAAGGCAACAGTCCAGTAACTACTGGGATACATGAAATCCTTTCTAGGTTTGAGGAATAGTATCAAAACTGCCTTCCTCCATGAGTTGTGAAAGTGGCCTGCTGCCATTTTGAACTAAAACATTGTAGCAGGAGTTCCTTTGACACAGTTTTCAAGTTCTGCAGCATGCTTTATCGTATTTGGTAGCGACCTGGTGCAGTATAAAGAGCCGCAGATAATGCTGAAGCCATCTCCCACATGGAGCACGGGAACTTGTAGGACCTGAAATCCAACTCACCGCTCTCCATGATTGCACAAAAATGACAGACTGCTGGATTCTGACTGGCAGTGGCAGTACTCATTGCAAAATATTTTGCCATTGTCTGTGCGATGCCTCCAAGTGTTGTTTGGAGACACTCATTTCAACAACATTATAGGTAACTGACTGCCTTCACCGGAAATCCTCTTTGTGGCTTCCCATACTGTAGCAGAACAAGCAGAAGGGTTGACAGACTCCAGGAACACTTGCCATCATCTTTCCTTGCTCTCCTTCACGATTCATTGAGCATTTGCCCTTGCTAAACGAAAGGCTTTGAGTTTTTCTGCAGTTGGTGGCACTTAACGTTGCAGAGCTGCATGTCTTACCTGGATTACTGAACAGCACTCATCAGTCCACAAAGGCACAGTTGACCTCCTAAGACGACAAGGGGACTTGGAACTGGAGAATCAGTGACACGACGGATCACTTGTGTGATGTATTCCACCCACCACTACACGCTATTGCAGCATTCAAACACAACCAGCTGACTGAACAGCATCCAGTTGGCTCTGCTGATCATGCAATTTGGCTGTGTCCTTTTAGGGAGGACTCCATCCAGTACGTGAATCCTGTGTGGAAAGTGGTCACTGGAATAAAGGTCATCAGTGACTTCCTGCTGAGCAGAGTCTGCAGGGGCTGGCGAGCAGAAAGAGAGGCCGATTGCTGAGTATGACCCAGTAGCAGCACAGAAACAAGTGGGATGAGCACAGCTCGTGAGACATCATGAGGCTCTCCAAAACCCTGAGGGCAAGCAGACGTCGAGCTCCATAATACACGATAGGCACTGAAACAGTCGGTGGAGTTGTCCTATGAGACCCATAAGAGCCTCAGAGTGTCACATACTGTGGAGATAAGTACAGCGAGCAAACTTTGACTCTCTGACACACATGAATTTCAACTGCAACTGCTTGTTGGTCAGTAGCCATGGTGAGACCAGAGGAGTGGTGGGCATTATTGACAAACACAGTGACCCCTCCCTTTGCTCTTTACTATCAGGTCATCCTTTTAATGGAAGGTATAGCCCTATAGTACAGGGGTTTCCTGCAAACACAAGCACAAGGGATGTTCCTGCTATGAGTTTCAGTTCTTCCACATGTGTACTGAACCCATTCATTTTCCACTGTAGTATGGGAGCTATTTATCAAGGAGGTAGCACTTCCACCCTGTCTTTCTGCCAGGTAGGGAATTTTGTAGTGGGTGGAGGCTCAGTCTTAGTGTGAGATGAGTACTCCAAGCCAGTAGCAAGGTCCAGTAGCTCTGAAGACAAATCATGAGAGATGACAAAGACAGAGCAACATTGACATAAACTGCTGACTTCCCATCCTCATCAGTGGTTGATTCTTCGCCTCTGACTATGATTTTTTTTCCCCTGCGGAGGCTGTGGAGTCACAATCACCACAGCCTCTTCTGATGTTCTGTTGGGAGGTACAGGAGTTGAAATAACTACAACAGCACAAGGGCACTGAGAAATACAAGCACTAGTGCTAACACTAGCAACCTCATTTTGTGTAACAGAAGTGATTTCTGAACTGGTTATTGAAGACTTTATCACATGAGACAGCGAACATTGGGGGCTGCATTGCCTTATAGATGTTTCTGGCATCACCACATGGAAATATACTTCATTGTTGTAATCTCCTGTATCTTCTTTAAGAAAGGATCACCATCCACCCTTCCTTTAAGGAAGACACTGCAGTTCCTACTCCAGGCATGTGATCCCCAGAGTAATTTACACACTTTGGAGGAGATCATCAAGCGACATTTTCATGGGCAGCCTTGCAACAAGTGAGTTCACCACTACATCCTGAGATGGTGTGCCAAAAGTGCTGGCATTCAAAAAACACATTAGGTTGGGGACATACATTAGCACACTTAAGCAAAAGAAACCTAACTTGACATGCTCTGGAAGTTTCGTGCAACTGAAAGTAAGGATAAATGAGTCTAATTTGACCAGATCACCATCCAACCGTTTCCTTGTATTTTGCACATCCGTGATGCCATGTTGGATTCACTCAGTTGTCAATTCCTCTTTGGGAATACGAGATCTGTTCAAAAACTTCTGGAACATTTGTAATTTCATGCCAATTGTGTGTTGGAGCATGTGTTTGATGTGTAACTGCCAGAAGTTTCATTGTTGTACGTCTGTTAGCTATTGTTCAGTGCTGCATTCAGTAGAATGTTATGTTGCACAGTTCGCAAATTTCGAGATTGCAGAGTTAGAGGAGTAATGCACCCGCATCAAATTTTGCATGAAACATAAGAAAACCTTTAGAGAGACACACCCAATGATACAGGAAGCCTACAGTGATAAGTGTGTAAGTCGTACTTGGTGTTACAAGTGGTTCACAAGATTTAAAAATGGCTGGATGGAAGTTAAAGATGACCCTCATTCAGGATGCCCTTCGACATCTACCAACAGTGCTCATGTCTGGAACTTTAACGAAATTGTTCGTGCCACTCGAATTCTGATTGTCTGAGAGACTGCAGAAGAATGTAACATTTCAGTTGGATCATATCATGAAATCCTGACATGACATATTGCAATGCATTGTGTTGCTGTCAAATTCGCCTCATGGTTCACGAGTCCAGACCTGAAAGACCTTCGCCTTGCAATATGTGAAGAGCTTCTGGATCATGCAAATGAGAATGAGATGTTCCTTCAGAGAATCATAACTGGTGATGAGACATGAGTCTACAGTTATGTTGAGACCTTCTCCAAGAAAAAAAATCTTGTCAGGTCAGGTCAAATGTCAAAGCCATGCTGATAGTTTTCTTTGACTTTGAAGGGTTTGTTCATCATGAATTTGTGCCACAGGGACAAACTGTTAATCAAGGGTACTATTGGGACCTATTTTGATGTCTGCAAGAAAATGTGAGAAGTAAATGGCCGGAACTGTAGCAAGATAATTCTCAGCTCTCGTGTCACGATAATGCAACCACATTTTTGTCCATGTTGGTACATCACTTCTGGACAAAAGAAATATCATTGTGCTGCCTCATCCTCTGTACTCCCAGACCTGATCCCTGCAGACTTTTTTATTTTCAAAGTTGAAAACCACATTGAAAGGATGAAGATTTTCAATAATAGATGGGATAAAAGGAAATTTGCAGACAGTGATTTGTGTGAACCAGCAAGAGGCATACCAAGGCTGCTTCTGGAAGTGGAAACAATGTTGGGAGCGGTGTGTCAATCACGGAGAAGAGTATTTTGAAGAAGACCATGCACAATAAGGAAATGGTAAGTGTAGAAAAATTCTGTGGACAATGTTCTGGCGTTTTTTGAACAAAGCTCATATCTACATCCCTGCACAACAACACCTTTGCCAGAGTTCCTGATGATGTGTAGCTCTGTTTCAATCACATATTTGCTGAGGCAGTTAGCTTTCTGGAGGTTCATTGCTTGCTGGGAAGTAGAAGTTTCCATTAACAGAGTCCCACTGCACAAGCACTTGTCAAATTTTGTGCCACAGATTCCCTCTAAATGCGTTTTGATATAGAAAGGTGAAACTTTCTCATAATTGTCCTTTCGTTTGGCTGCTATACACACTTTCTGGCCATTGTGTTACTATAAATGGCAGCACTCTGAATAATTACTGAATCAGGACTGGCTGGAGGAGGAAATTTTGAGAGTTCCACCTTGGTCCCATGAGTAGCTAGGGAATAAGTGTCCACTCAGACAGGGCCCACTTGCCTGAGTAAGCCTTATACAGCTTAGATACAGCAGTTTCCTCAGAGGCTGCCTGATAATGACTGTTCCACCTCAACAGCCACGCATCTCATTGGCACACAACACGTCTTGAGATAGGGTTTTACCATCTTTGCGATCTGGGCCGTCAAGCTGAGATCCCCATTCCCTGTGGCACATAATATTCCACTGCCATGGCATGCAGTGGATTTATTCCAAAAACTGTCATTATTTCAAATTGTAGAAATGTGAAAGTTTCACATGGTTTCCCTGGTTCACCTTACTGAAATTTACAGGCAGATAGCAAGTTTATGGAAATGTAGCTTTAGTTTGAAAATGGTGTATCATGTTTAATGGCTGATGAGTGAATATTTATAATGAAGAATGACAATGCTCACAGTGAGGAAGGATTAGCTTTGGCAGATAATGTGGGAAGTTTTTTGAACATCAACCTTATAGCCTCTAGTGATTTTCATCCTTGAAGGATTTTTTGGGTAGGAAGCACCTTGAAAATGAGAACAAACTAGTAGCAACAGTGTATGCTGAAGACCTAGAAAAGCTTGTGGAGTTCTATGACATATCTTCAATGTTGAATAGTAAAGATGTAGGAAAATATCTAAGGCATTAAAATATGTTTTAGCATAAGTTATCTTTCATTATCTTAAATAAATATGTCTGGAGAAACAAACTTCTTTTACTTTCAGAATTACCATTGTACACTGGTAATGCTATCCAAGTATGACTCATGGCCTGCCATCACAGTTTTATTGTCTCCTACATTCCAAATTGCACAGTAATTCTCCTGCATACCTTGTGGGACTAGTACTCCCTTCTTCCAGGATTGCTAGTGCCACAAGATACGCATGAGAACTTATGTGAAGTTTGGAAGGTAGCAGATGAGATGCTGTCATGAGTAAAACTGTGAGGATGGGTCGTGAGTTGTGCTTGGATCACTCAGTTGGTAGAGCACTTGCCTGTAAAAGGCAAAGGTCACAGGTTCAAGTCCCAGTCCACACAGTTTTCATCTGCCAGGAAGTTTCAAATCAGCATACACTCATCTGCAGAGTGCAAATTCATTCTGAAAATATGGGCTTGGTTCCTTACACCACTTGTCTGGAAAATTGTTTGATGCTAATAGCATGTGAAGCTGAACAATGCTTTTTTCATAGTTTAGTACAATTCCTTGGTTATAAATGTATACATAGTAATCACAGCAGCTAAATTTTTTTCTTGCCATGTGCTAGCTGACATGTTGGCATTTGTGGCTAATATAAATTCTACTTGAGCACTGTTCTTATTAGCATTATAAATATTAATGTTTTCATTTATTAATAACAACTTTGAACCATAAACTAATTTCCCAACAATCATAGGGTGGAGTCTTCTAGGTTCTTGTTCTTTCCTTCTACAAAAAAACATAAATGGCTCTGTATCCTTTACTCTTCACACATGCTTCATAATAATCATGCAGGACCTGTACTTGCTATGGAACTATGCACAATGGCCATTGTTACATCCTTTTTATTGACAGAAATGCTGCTGGAAAAAATCTTGAGTTCTTTCTTATCTTTAATGATGTCTGATCTTGCACTGTGTGGCTTGTCAAAATGCTTGATTTCATGTGGTGCTGATCTTAATGGGGTGGGTTGGTCATTCAGATGTTGGTGGTATCGCATGTTGTGGCACTGATTTGTCCCATACTTCAGCTGATTGACAACCTGCTAGAGAATTTCAGTGGGTTCCTGCTGATGACTCTTATGGTTCTGTAGAGAACTAGAATCCTGTCTCATATTTTCCGCCCTTCCCATAGATTCCACTTGACAAGGTGAGATGTTTATAGGGTATGAACCTTACTAATTTAATGAAGCAGTATCAATAAAATCTGGCAATGAGTAATACAATGCCACTTATTGAGGGAAGAGCACACACTTAAACAACTCAGAACAAATTGGTTAGAAGATAGTGTTTATAAATGAGCACTTTGCAAATTAACCCAAACAGTTCACAACACACACAGCAACTTCCACTTCTAGAGTATGGCCAGTAGTAGGCACCTGTCTGTCAGCATTTGACTTCAATACTACCGATTCTAGGATACCATCAAGCAATATGCGCAAGGTTTGACCCACCTCTGAGCAATTCCATGCATTTTCAAGTGGTGGTTATGTGATGAAAATGAATTGGTTTGTAGTGAAATTTCCAAAACATTTCATGTATTTGTGAAAATACCTTGGAAGTTACAAAATTCTCATACAATTAAATATGCATGATGTACAAATGGATAAGTACAGAATTCAAATTAAGAACCATGATCCTGGACAGTTTCTATATGCTGGGCACACCTGCTTCACGTGTTTACAATGTGATTTTGTAAATGTCTCTACGGCAACGCCTCCTCATAGCTTTCTACACAGCTACTGGTTTCACCTACAGCTATTTGCACTTGAAAGCTGTCAAAAGTGCTGCCAGGGCCAGGAATTTTCTTAATTTGACACAACTGCGTAAGTGTCTTAGTAGTGAAGAATAAATCTATTAAAACTTTGTGCATGATGCCGCAATCTTCCATGTATCTCATTATTTATGACACCATATCTGTTGCACTGTATGTCGTACAATGATGTATTTGTTAAGATACATTCAGTGGCATATTTGGATACTGTCTGGAAAATGTGTTAAGAATAGAGTTAGTAGAAAAGTAATAAATTTAAATGTCAGTGTTTATGATATCATATCTCCCGAACTGTGTGTGGTACATGATATGCGTTTGTTAGTACATTTAATGGCGTATGTGGATACTGTCTGCGAAATTCATTGTGAATACAGTTAGTAGAACAGAAGTAATACATTTAAATGTCATGTATGATGTGGCAGTTTCTCAAGCATCTCATTGTGTCATGTCTCCTGAACTATTTTAGGCAGGTGAGTTCTTACTTCCACAGTGATTATTACCTGACAGTAAAGGCTGTGTGTACCAAGTTAGATTTAATTGCTCCAGTGGTTTAGGAGATGTGGAAAAACCACACACACACACACACACACACACACACACACACACACTCTCTCTCTCTCTCTCTCTCTCTCTCTGTGCACACACATTATTTAGGTAAAAAGTATACACTATGGAAAGTATAAAGTACAAGAGTTCTGAAAGTTCAGAGTGGAATACAAACAATGGGAAGAGTAAAGATAAGCATTCAGCACAGTGGCAGACTAAGGGATGGGCACAGAAGGCATTGGGCTGCAGTACCAGACATTTTTAATCAAATTCCAAACACCAAAATATGTTCAATAGATAAGGAACAGTTTGGACTTCGAGGCCCCAAATGTATGTAAAATATAAACATAGGTACCTACTTACCTATTATCAGACCCATGCAATTGTAATGGGTGTGTTCAGATTGAATGAAACTCAAAAACTGTTGAATGATAACCAGTTGTCTGCTAGTAGCAGTTATTCTGCATGAAACGTTTTTAATACCTATGCCATCTGAAGATGTGTACTACAAGTACAGTTTGAAAATACGAGCATAAGTACTGTGAAGAGCTTGTCAGTGATCTATTAATTTTTTTAACTGGAGTATTAAATTCTAAAAATTACTTGGCAGAGCACTTGCCCGCAAAAGGCAAAGGTCCCGAGTTCGAGTCTCGGTCTGGCATACAGTTTTAATCTGCCAGGAAGTTTCATACTTTTTTAAAGGTTATAAATAAATATTATATAGTTTATTTTATGAATATGAAAACCCAACTAGATTAATTAGACGAGAGTCCTCTAGATTTAAGCAATGATTTTTACCAAATGTAGACATCAAGATCAACACTAGTCATCTAAATTTTACATGCTGGAACTAACCATAGATAAACATTTTGTAGCTCCCCATCCCCCCTCTGAACAAATCCAGTATCGCACAAATCTTTATCTAGTTATAATCAGCACCTTAAAGGGGTGCACTCTGTGCCTCTATGGTAACTTCTGTGCGAAACATAAATACCACATTTCTAATTAGGTTATTATTATTTTGAACTTTTCTAACACATACAATCAGAAATGCATGGACAGTTAAAGTTCTATAAACCCTTGCCAACATTAGATTATTTCTTTACACTCTTTTACAGAAAATAACAGTTTATTTTAATATCAGAATGTGTTACAAATTGTAGAATCATGATATGTAACTAACGAATAATGGTTTATTAAATAGTAAAATAAAAACAATCGTTTTAGGCATTGAAGATTTCTGCTTTATTGTCAACCACAATATAAACACTACACACAACATGCATTTGAAAACGGCCATGTATTTATGCTCATGATGGTACCTATCTGCTCTCTACTATGAGCCTACAGGCTCCGTGGAGAGAAAAAAAAAACTGTTAATGGATGAGTAGGCCATGATCTGTCACTGAAATAATATATAGTGGAGAAAATGATAAAATCTGAATCTTGCTCCAATGTACAGATAGTTGTTGAGACTACAGACACAGATGAAAAGCATACTGCATGTGATTTTAATGAAGACTTTGACATTAGTGAACTAAAATTGATGAGAAAATTTTGTAGCATTGGATAATCTGTTAGAAATTTGTTTAATAAGGTGCATGTGCTGCAAGAAATAAAAAGGTTTCACTGGCATCTATGAGGGCATGCTGAAAAGTAATTCCTCTGAATGTTCTATGTAAAAACTCATAAAGGTTTTTAAATAAAACAAAAGTTATTAAAATCCTACATCTTTCATATTCATGTCTACATGTTTCTTTCCCTGCCGACGCCCTGGTGATGAATGCACTTCTCCCAATGTGAGGCCAGTTTATTGATGCTGTCATTGTAGAATATTTGACTTTGCTGATGGAGCCACAATCTTACACCTCCTTGCACCGCTTCATCACTATCAAAGTAATGTCCTCAAATGTGTTCTTTAAGTTTAGGAAACAGATGAAAACTGGGGCCAAGTTGCGACTGTGTAGAGGATGGTCGCCCTACGGTCTGGTATTTTCATGCTGGAGGAGAGGGTGCTCCATGTGGAAACAAACTCTTTAAACTCAAAACTCGGTTAAAGCACACTGTTTCTCCACCATGATGTTACAGATTACAATTCGGAGCTCGCTACTGGCTTAGGACTACAAATACACTACTGGCCATTAAAATTGCTACACCACGAAGATGACGTGCTACAGACACGAAATTTAACCGACAGGAAGAAGATGCTGTGGTATGCAAATTATCAGCTTTTCAGAGCATTCACAAGTGGTTGGTGCCGATGGTGACACCTACAACGTGCTGACCTGAGGAAAGTTTCCAACCGATTTCTCATACACAAACAGCAGTTGACTGGCGTTGCCTGGTGAAACGTTGTTGTGATGCCTCATGTAAGGAGGAGAAATGGGTACCGTCATGTTTCCGACTTTGATAAAGGTCGGATTGTAGCCTATCACGATTGTGGTTCATCGTATCGCGACATTGCTGCTCGCGCTGGTCGAGATCCAGTGACTGTTAGCAGAATATGGAATTGGTGGGTTCAGAAGGGTAATACGGAACACCGTGCTGGATCCCAACGGCCTCGTATCACTAGCAGTCGAGATGACAGGCATCTTATCCGCATGGCTGTAACGGATCGTGCAGCCACGTCTCAATCCCTGAGTCAACAGATGGGGATGTTTGCAAGACAACCATCTGCACGAACATTTCGATGATGTTTGCTTCAGCATGGATTATCAGCTCGGAGACCATGGCTGCGGTTACCCATGACGCTGCATCACAGACAGGAGCACCTGTGATGGTGTACTCAAGGATGAACCTGTGTGCACAAATGGCAAAACATCATTTTTTCAGATGGATCCAGGTTCTGTTTACAGCATCATGGTGGTCGCATCCGTGTTTGGTGACATCGCGGTGAAGGCACATTGGAATCGTGTATTCGTCATCCCCATATGGTACGGGGTGCCATTGGTTACACGTCTCGGTCACCTCTTGTTCACATTGACAGCACTTTGAACAGTGGATGTTACATTTCAGATGTGTTATGACCCGTGGCTCTACCCTTCATTCGATCCCTGCGAAACCCTACGTTTCAGCAGGATAATGCACGACCGCATGTTGCAGGTCCTGTACGGGCCTTTCTGGATACAGAAAATGTATTACTGCTGCCCGGGCCAGCACATTCTCCAGATCTCTCACCAATTAAAAACATCTGGTCAATGGTGGCCGAGCAGCTGGCTCGTCACAATACGCCAGTCACTACTCTTGATGAACTGTGGTATCGTGTTGAACCTGCATGGGCAGCTGTACCTGTTTGACTCAATGCCCAGGTGTATCAAGGCTGTTATTACAGCCAGAGGTGGTTGTTCTGGGTACTGATTTCTCAGGATCTATGCACCCTAATTACATGAAAATGTAATCACATGTCAGTCCTAGTATAATATATTTGTCCAATGAATACCCCTTTATCATCTGCATTTCTTCTTGGTGTAGCAGTTTTAATGACCAGTAGTGTATGTAGAAATGAAAAATAAAGATGTACAAAGCAAATAAAATTTGTTTTATTTAAAAAGCTTTCAAGAGTTTTCACATAAAAAATTTGGAGGCATAACTTTTCAGCAAGCACTCACACATGCAATTGATGAGAGTGTGGATGTTGCTGATAGATGAACAGTCCAAGAAATGTTTCACTTTTTAATTAAATGGGACTTCAGTGAATCATTACCCTGTAGATCACTTACAATACAATATTTCTTGACCACCTGTGTCTCAGTTCCATCATGCGAGAGATGTTTTTCTAGGCTGAAACCAATAAAAAATTATCTTTGATCTATGATGAATCAGTAATGACTAGCCAATCTGTCCATTTTATCAAATGAAAGAAAAAAAAGTTTCAAATGAAATAGATTTCAATGATGTTATTGAGAATTTCAGTAAAATTAAGGCATGAAAACCAACTCGAAATAGGCCTCACAACCGTGTGTAGTAATTCTACTGAAATTTTGCCGTGTAATTTGTGACATTTAATGTAGGAACACTGCACTCTGCATCATTTGATGCAACAGTGTGTTTCTGCATGTCACTGTGGCTGGAGCTCAGCATTCAGCATTTATTGTCTATGTATCATTATTCTGTTGAAGAGCGTGTTTTTTGTGAAACAATATTGGATTGCTGGTTCCATTAAGACAATGTTTGTCAAATAGTTTGGTGACCAGTTGGTGTACAAGATGGAGAGCAGTGGAAAGGTGTTGGATCTTCACGGCAGGCATTGTTGGAAGAAAAAGTGACTGACATGAAATGCTTATTGTTTGCCTCTCTTGCAAAGCATATTCGACATTTATCTCAGGAATGTGGAATGTCATGTAGAACATGTCACAGAGCTGCAAAGAAAGCCGTCATGTATCCATACAGGTTTACGGTTGTTAAGGAACTGAATGTCAATGACAAAGACAAACACATTACATTTTGCTGTTGGCTTCAGCAATTTAGTGCTCAGAGACCAGGAATATTGCAGTTCACATGGTTCAGAGATGAAGTGTGTTTCCACTTCTCTGGTTATGTAAGCTCTCAGAATACGCATTTGTGGTGTAATGAAAATCCGCATTCATTGGTCGAGCAATCCCTGCACTCACAAAAAACTGGCACGTTCTGTGCAACATCACAGTGTCGAATCATCGGACCAATTTTTCTCAAGTCTACTGTGGCAAGTGCAGTTTACATCAAAATGTTTTGGGAATTTGTGAACCAGCTGGACAATGAAGAAATTAACCTCGGATGTTACCAAAGGATGGCACCACACTTCTCAAGTGACCATGGCTGAGTTCGAATTATTTTTCCTCTGCACAGTGATTTCAAAAGGACTGTTGCTCGCAAGGTCACCTGATTTAACAACACCTGACTTTTTCCTCTTGGGTGGCCTAAAAGGCAAGGTATGCACAAATAAACCACACAACTTGGAGCTTTACAAAAGAATATCATCTGTGAAATCCAGGCAGTGATACCAGAGGTTCTACCAGCAACATTTGAGAATCTGCAGCATCATGTTCAACTGTGTTTACAAGTTGGGGATGGTCACTTCCCGTACGTCTTGTGATTCACCTTTATTTCCCCATGAACAAGGTATGACATGTTTGTTTCATTTTATTTCATTTCCTCATTTTTATGCAAAGCCTTTATGCATAATTTAAGCAAATGTTAGTTTGTGGGGCTTCTTTCGAGTGGGACACCCTATAGTTATGAAACTAACTGATACTGTAATTGTACAATCGTAGTTTCCAGATACATAACATAAAGATAATTATCTTACTCTATTCTTTATTGTTTCTTTGCACTCTGCCTGATGATTGCTGTGCTAAATGCCGATGCACATTCTGAGTTTCTTGCTTATAAGTATGTATATTACAGTTACTGTGAGCATAGAGTACACACCTTATAAAAGGAACCTGTACAGAAAATTGGAATAGAGATCAAAATAAACATCATTTCTGCCCTTTTTATTACTCATGAAAACCACACACTGCATGTTGTACCACCATACAGCGAGAACTTCAGAAGTGGTGGTCCAGATTGCTGTACACACCGGTACCTCTAATACCCAGTAACACGTCCTCTTGCACTGATGCATGCCTCTATTCATCGTGGCATACTATTCACAAGTTCATCACGACACTGTTGGCCCAGATTGACCCACTCCTCAACGGCGATTTGACATAGATCCCTCAGAGGGGTTGGTGGGTCATGTCGTCCAGAAACAGTCCTTTTCAATCTATCCCAGGCATGATCGATTGGGTTCATGTCTGGAGAACGTGCTGGCCACTCTAGTCGAGTGATATCATTATCCTCAAGGAAGTCATTCATAAGATGTGCACAATGGGGGTGCAAATTGTCGTCCATGAAGACGAATGCCTTGTCAATACGTTACCGATATGGTTGCACTACCAGTCGGAGGATGGCATTCATGTATCACACAGCCATTACAGCACCTTCCACGACCACCAGCAGCGTACGTTGGCCCCACATAATGCCACCCCAAAACAGTAGGGAACCTCCACCTTGCTGCACTCGCTTGATAGTGTGTCTTAAGGCGTTCAGCCTGACCGGGTTGCCTCCAAACACGTCTCCGCTTGAAAGCATATGCAACACTCATCACATCAGTGAAGAGAGGATGTGATGCAAATCCTGAGCGGTCCATTCGGCATGTTGTTGGGCCTATCTGTACCGAATTGCATGGTGTCGTGGTTGCAAAGACAGACCTCGCCATGGACTTAAGGAGTGAAGCTGCGCATCATGCAGCCTATTGCGCACAGTTTGAGTCATAACACAACGTCCTGTGGCTGCACAAAAAGCATTATTCAACATGGTGGCATTGCTGTCACGGGTTCCTCTGAGCCATAATCTGGAGGTAGCGGACATCCACTGCAGTAAAAGCCCTTGGGCAATCTGAGCGAGGCATGTCAACAGTTCCAATCTCTCTCTATCTCCTCCATGTCCGAACAACATCACTCTGAGATGCCTGGACACTTCCCTTTTGAGAGCCCTTCCTGACAAAGTAACAATGCGGGCACGATCAACCCACGGCATTGACCATCTAGGCATGGTTGAACTACAAACCACATGGGCCGTGTACCTCCTTCCTGATGGAATGACTGGAATTGATCGGCTGTTGGACCCTCTCCGTCTAATAGGTGCTGCTCATGCATGGTTGTTTACATCTTTGGGGCGGGTTTAGTGACATCTCTGAACAGTCACTGTGTCTGTGATACAATACCCATAGTCAACGCCTAGCTTCAGGAGTTCTGGGAACGGGGGTGATGCAAACCTTTTTTTTGATGTGTGTACTTGACTGTTTTTTGTCAGCTATTAAATCTACATTATTCATGTTTTACAAAATATACACTACAAATAAATCAGTTCCCAAGCAGACTGAGGGTCTCATTTACTTTCGCCATCCTAGGTCTCCGACGGGCTTAGTCCGCCACTGACTCACCATATAGCTGTTTGTTAACCCTGTTTACAAAGTTTAGATACAAGGTCAACTTTGTTTGTGTTTCTGTCAAACAATGACCATCTCTACTACCAGTGTAGGAAGGCGTCCTTAAGCTGTGTATTGTCTGTCAGCCAACATAAAGTCTGCGAATTGTTGTAAAAGATACCTCAGTTAAGCTCGGGGAAATGTGAAAATTTCTCACTAAACTGCCATAAGCAGAATATATACAATACAAAAATAAAATCATACTTAAGATATGATTTTTATTTTGCCTGCAGCAATTATAGCTGAAGCAACTGAAATGTTTGCACGGCGACTGAAAAGTGATATTCCATGTTGTGGTTAAGATGGAAACTTTAGGCAAATGAAAACTGAAACAGTAGTATAATGATTTTCAGACTATATTAGTAACGTACAGAGAAATAACACCTACACAGAGATGACATCCTGGTCAGAGTGCATCTCATGTAATTTTGTATCCACTACATTTCTCCAAGCAGACATTTGGCTCAATCAGGCTACATGATTTTTTCACAAGGTCACAGTATGAATAACAATAAAAAAAATCATATCTGTAATTCCTAGAATTGTGTTATACCTTCTATAATAAAGAATTTCAACTCAATTAATATGGAAACATAAAAATATGGCAGAGGTTTCTTGAATATCAAACAATAAGCAAATGGGCATAGTTTATCCTAGGCTAACCTATTCATGGGCCATCCAGGGGAATTCTTCAAGTGACTATGGATCCCAAACCCCTCATCTGGTTCAGATTCAATGATGACAACTTTGTAATCTGAAAAAGAGCAAGAGGATAACCTATTCACATTCCTTCAGAACCTCTACAACTTCTCCCCCATTCACTTCACCTGGTTGTCATCAATCTTTCCTAGATGTTGACCTCAACCTCAAAGAAAGCTACATCAATACCTCTGCCCATATAAAACCTACTAACTCACTGAGGCCTTCACAGATTGTAATTACACTCTCAACCCTGTCAGAAACAGATATCTCATGCCTTATCTCTCCCGTCACTCACCAGCTTCCAAAGTCCCACCGTCTGCCCACAGAGCATTATTCCCATTATGGCTCAGTACAACCCAGGACTGAAGCAACTCAATTACATTCCACACCAGAGTTTCAACTACCTCTTGTTATTTCCTGAAACAAGGAATGTCCTACGCACTATCCTTCCCACCTCTCCCACAGTGGTGTTCTGGAGCTCACCTAGCCTACACAATACCCTTGTCAATAACTACTCAACCCCTGCTCCCAACCACTTGCCTTATAGCTCATATCCCTGTAACAGACCTAGATGCAAGACCTATCCCATTGAAAGCAGGTTTAGCTGCGGAACATTCATATCATCTACAAGCTATGTGTGCATGACAACCAGCAAGCTGCATAAATGGGCACCGACAAACTGTGGCCAACGAACAGCTGGACCACCCAGCTGCTACGCACATTGCCCGAGACAGCATTCTTCATTTCAATGACTGCTTCACAGCTTGCGCCATCTGGATCCTTCCCACCAACACCAGCTCTTCTGAACTGTGCAGGTGGGAACTCGCCCTACAATATATCCTATGTTCCTGTAACCTTCCTTGCCTCAACCTTCGTCAGTCACTGTCCTTCACCCACCTATCCCCTTCCCTGTTCTCCACTCCAGCACTACACATCCTGCTATTCCACCAATGCACCCACAATCTTTTTATTTCTCTTCCTTTCCATTCCCCACCCTTTGACTACCATCCTAACTGCACCTATCTGCCCTACCTTCGCCCCTCCTCATCCCTGTATGCTCACACACAAGTAGCACTTTACTGTCTTTCACCTCTATCCTGATATCCATCTCCCTTCCTGTCGCAACCACCTCTTGCCCCCATGACGCGCTGTTGTTCGCAGTCTGGCCTCAGTAGCCAATGACAGTGCTTATGTGTGTGAGAGTTGTGTTTGTGTGAATGTGTGTGTATGTTGTCTAATTCAGAAGAAGGTTTTTTGGCCTAAAGCCTACTTGTTTAGCAGTCCTTTTGTTGTGACTGTCTGTGACTCAACATCTCCCAATATGGTGAGTACGCAGACATCTTCATCACTAAATTCCATGTTCTTCTGTTGAGTGTGCAGTTAATAGTAACTGATGCAAAACTGATTCATATTTTTTGCATGTGGGATAGTTACAATTCTACAAGATAATTCTTACAATAAAGTAAACACAGCAATCAGCCACCGTTAATAACCTACACTACTATCTCTATACTACTATATTAAGGCAAGTTGTAGTTTAACATTGTTACCAAAAATCTTGAATAATTCTCACATTTTTATTATATACTGTAGAAGTAGAAAAGATTGTCAGCAATAATACATTCTTCACTGTTTTATGTCAAATTTTTAGATGATACTGTAATAAACAATAGGGCTGACAAAGGCTATATATATTTTAATATACACAATATATAAACACATATGTAATATGCAATGGGGAAACGTTGTACCAAAAATCTTGAAAAGTTCTTTATTGATTTACTTCAGATTGTTACACGATACTCTGATGAACATTGGAGACAGGCCATACATTTTTATAATATAAATATATATGCGACACACAAGGGGGAAACATTGCTATCAAAAATCTTGAAAAGTTCTTGACTGATTTACTTCAAATTTTTACACAATACTCTAATGAACATAGTCTATAGAATGCACATGAGCTACATATTTTTTAAACAATGTACAAGTATTCAGTTAAAACTGACTCCAATTAAGAAAATCCTGTGCTGTGCTCTGATGTGCAAAGGAGCTTCCTCATAGTCAGAGAAATGGTTTCTCCCATATATTTCTTTCCCATTACATTCATTTTTAAAAAACTGTATGTACAATAATTTGTAATTTTGTTTTCTTCCTCGCAATCTTGGTTTTCACAGAAAACAGAAAGTTCTGAGTATGGCTTATTGGCTTACAATTAGCATTGTACTAGGGAACACAGACTTACAGTAACAATACACAAGGCTCCAGGTAGGGGAAGAAGAGAAGAGAGAGGGGGAATGAGAAGATGGACAAAGAGAAGTGAGAGCAGGAGATGGAGAGAGAGATGGACAAGAGGAGACAGAGAAAGAGTGAAGGAGGAGGTGATGGACAGAGAGAAGGGAGAGGAGGAGGAGATGCACCAAGAGAGGATGGGAGGAAATGGATAGAGAGAGGGAAGAGAAGTAGATTGGAATGTGTATCCAACTTCCATATGTATTTAGCAATTGCAAAGCACTGCCGGGTTCATTAGTGCTATATATTTGTAAAAGTTGCGAACTGACAGGTTTATCATCATAAGGCTCTTCACATTAGAATTCTGTATAGTTTATGCTGCATGTAGTATGAAATGTATGGAATTTTAAATGTGAACAACTGTATGATGATAAATGTGTCAGTTCAAAACTGATCAAGTGCCATTTGTTCCAAATTAACAGTGGCTGGTTTTACTTTACTGTAAGAATTAATCTCACTATGACCATTTTCAAGAAAATAGCAGTTATGATTCTCTCTCCAATTCCTCACAAACAATATTAGTTTAGCACCTGTCATCTCGTTGTGCAAGTCAGTAGATATACTTTTCACATACATGAGAAACCACAATAGTAAAAATGTATTATTCCAGAAAGAGAGAGGATGTAAATCAGATCCAGAATGAGGAATATGTAACTACTTCTGATACGGTCCCTTCAAATGTTGCAAACACTTCAATACGTGTGGTTTTTCAGCAGTCACTTGTGAATGTTCAGTGCCCCTATCATATATATTATTTCGTAGTTTTAAGTCTTGATTGGAAAGATAGTCTTCACTGCAGTGATCAATATAATAAATGACTAAGCCAATCACTAAATTCAAACGCAATTTGTTTTCCATTTATTGAGTAAGTGCATCACTGAGAACACTTCCTTATTAAAATAGGACTGACAATTGTGACAACTGTTAAATTTAATTGCAATAGAAGGAGACATAGGGGAGAAAATATAGTTGAGAGGTTATTTATGGCCTTTAAAGCCAATAAAACAAGCAGCCTTTACACAGAATTTAGTGGTTAACACAAAACATATACATCAGAAAGTGAAACAGCAAACAGTTTTGTATTTTCAAGTGAGTGATCAATGGGTAAATAGTGTATCAACTTTATCAATTAAAATAATAATTTTAAATTTGTTTTTATTTTTTCAAAATTTTAAAATTTTATTTTGTAGCTGCAAATGCAGTTTGTACTTTAGTGGCGCAAGCTATGAAATAATTTATAACAAATAAACTTTATCAATAGATTCCACAGTTTTAAATATCCCTTCACATACTATTCATTATCTGAAACGTGTGTTACAAAATCAACAGGTGGTGAATATCCCTCATATCTAAGTTCTTCATCTTCAGTTGATCTACTTGTTTCCTGATTGATTGGTGTATGCACTTGTGAAGACTGATTTCCACCTTCATCATCCAAGAGGCTGATCTCATCTTTAATTGAGATACTTAATTCCTGCTTGATTGGTACAGGTAAATGACAAGAGGCTTGTGAAGTTTGACTTTCCACAAGGATATCAGCACTGTCACAACTTTCGTCAGAGCATTGTACTTGGTTTTGTACACAACATAATGATGTCACATGAGATATCTGTAAAAATGGCTCAGTTCTACTGTTTTCATTGTTCACAGATGAAATATTTCCAGCATAAGACTGAAGGCGGCATGCTGGAAGAAAGAAGAAGAAACATTATTTTTCTTCATTATCCTATAATATCAAAAAAACAATAAAGAATGGATTGGCAGATTCCTCTAATCTTACAGCCAAACAAATAAAGGAAAAGACGCGTCCACAGGATATTTCTCAGTAATGTTCTGCATGATACAAGTAACAACCACCTTGCAACTTTTTATGTGTACCTAAAACACAGACGTGACCATATAAACAATCTCCTAACAATAAAAGCAGCCTGGTAACATTTCAGTACGTGACTTGCATTCCAATGCATATAAATTCAATACATGGTTCAGTATTGCGTTCAACTGCACTGATGCAGCAGGCACACAAAACAATGAGTAGAGAGCATTCATTCACACACTGTTTTCCATAAATCCCACAATGAAGAGGAGCCTTTAGGAGTGTGGAGTGAGTCAAGTTACACATTAACAGCCAGAATCATAGGAAGAAGCAGGCTACTTCTGTGAAGAAATTATAACTAATGCTAATCTGATCATACTCACAATTATGAGAACTATTACTAGATTACTGTAGTCATGTATATAAGGAGAAAAACAACCACTTTGGGAGGAAAAACTATTGCTCCATTTTTTAAACTAGTCAGCTGCTGTATTTATCTAAAGTGCCAAACAAATCCTTTACTTCATACAGACTACAATCAGATGCCTATACACAGGCAGGATCTAGATCTACCTAATATGAACATTAAAACAATGGAAAGTCCAGGATGGAATAACAACAATATGAAACGGATAGATTCTGTTTACCACATCATAGCGGTGCTGACACATACAGTAAAAGAGACTGCTAAACATTTAAGCTTTCAGATAAAAATGTACTCCCCAAAAAAGCACGCACCCACACACACACTGCTGTTTTGTGTGTGTGTTTTCCACAACTGTGCATTGTGACAATATATATTTATTATATATATACACTCCTGGAAATGGAAAAAAGAACACATTGACACCGGTGTGTCAGACCCACCATACTTGCTCCGGACACTGCGAGAGGGCTGTACAAGCAATGATCACACGCACGGCACAGCGGACACACCAGGAACCGCGGTGTTGGCCGTCGAATGGCGCTAGCTGCGCAGCATTTGTGCACCGCCGCCGTCAGTGTCAGCCAGTTTGCCGTGGCATACGGAGCTCCATCGCAGTCTTTAACACTGGTAGCATGCCGCGACAGCGTGGACGTGAACCGTATGTGCAGTTGACGGACTTTGAGCGAGGGCGTATAGTGGGCATGCGGGAGGCCGGGTGAACGTACCGCCGAATTGCTCAACACGTGGGGCGTGAGGGCTCCACAGTACATCGATGTTGTCGCCAGTGGTCGGCGGAAGGTGCACGTGCCCGTCGACCTGGGACCGGACCGCAGCGACGCACGGATGCACGCCAAGACTGTAGGATCCTACGCAGTGCCGTAGGGGACCGCACCGCCACTACCCAGCAAATTAGGGACACTGTTGCTCCTGGGGTATCGGCGAGGACCATTCGCAACCGTCTCCATGAAGCTGGGCTACGGTCCCGCACACCGTTAGGCCGTCTTCCGCTCACGCCCCAACATCGTGCAGCCCGCCTCCAGTGGTGTCGCGACAGGCGTGAATGGAGGGACGAATGGAGACGTGTCGTCTTCAGCGATGAGAGTCGCTTCTGCCTTGGTGCCAATGATGGTCGTATGCGTGTTTGGCGCCGTGCAGGTGAGCGCCACAATCAGGACTGCATACGACCGAGGCACACAGGGCCAACACCCGGCATCATGGTGTGGGGAGCGATCTCCTACACTGGCCGTACACCACTGGTGATCGTCGAGGGGACACTGAATAGTGCACGGTACATCCAAACCGTCATCGAACCCATCGTTCTACCATTCCTAGACCGGCAAGGGAACTTGCTGTTCCAACAGGACAATGCACGTCCGCATGTATCCCGTGCCACCCAACGTGCTCTAGAAGGTGTAAGTCAACTACCCTGGCCAGCAAGATCTCCGGATCTGTCCCCCATTGAGCATGTTTGGGACTGGATGAAGCGTCGTCTCATGCGGTCTGCACGTCCAGCACGAACGCTGGTCCAACTGAGGCGCCAGGTGGAAATGGCATGGCAAGCCGTTCCACAGGACTACATCCAGCATCTGTACGATCGTCTCCATGGGAGAATAGCAGCCTGCATTGCTGCGAAAGGTGGATATACACTGTACTAGTGCCGACATTGTGCATGCTCTGTTGCCTGTGTCTATGTGCCTGTGGTTCTGTCAGTGTGATCATGTGATGTATCTGACCCCAGGAATGTGTCAATAAAGTTTCCCCTTCCTGGGACAATGAATTCACGGTGTTCTTATTTCAATTTCCAGGAGTGTATATATTAGATATTATTTAAGATGAACAACTAAATGAAAAATACATTAGGTTTAGTTGTGTTCACTACCCAAGTATGAGGGGCGTTTGTAAATTCTGTGCAAAAATAAAAACTATTTATGTGTTTGGGAGTAAACCTTTTTTATTTTTCAACTTAGTCTCCTTTTAGACTTCTACACTTCGTCCAACACTGTTCTAATTTGTTGATCCCTTCTGAATAATAGGAATTGTCCAAGTCTGCAAGATAGCTATTAGTTGCTGCAATCACCTCATCATTTGAATAAAATCTTTGTCCCATCAGCCATTTCTTCAAATTGGAGAACAAATAGTAGTCCGAGGGAGCCAAGTTTGGAGATTAGGGGGGATGTGAAATGAGTTGGAATCCTATTTCCATTAATTTTGCAACCACAACTGCTGAGGTGTGCGCTAGTGCATTGTCGTGATGGAAAAGGACTTTTCTGCGGTCCAATTGCCAGTGTTTTTCTTGCAGCTCGGTTTTCAAACGGTCGGTCCAATAACTTTGAATAATATGCACCTGTAATAGTTTTACCCTTATCCAGATAGTCAATGAGGATAATAACGTTGAATAATATGCACGTGTAATACTGGTAGTTTTACCCTTATCCAGATAGTCGATGAGCATGATCCCTTTTGAATCCCAAAAGACAGTCACCATAACCTTTCCGGCCTTTTTTGGTGCAGATTCTCCCTTGGTAACCAATTGTTTTGATTGTTGTTTGGTCTCAGGAGTATAGTAATGTATCCATGATTCAACCACAGTGACGAAACGATGCTGAAAATCCTGCGGATTCTTCCTCAACAGCTGCAAACCATCCTTGCAAAACTTCACACAAATCCATTTTTGGTCAAGCGTGAGCAATCGCAGAACCCATCTTGCAGATAGCTTTCTCATGTCCAAATGTTTATGCAAAATATTACTTACCCGTTCATTCGAGATGCCTACAGCACTATCAATCTCATGCACCTCAACTTTTGAGTCATCCATCACCATATCATGGATTTAATCAATGATTTCTGGAGTTGTAATCTCCACAGGGCGTCCTGAACATTCAGCATCACTTGTGCCCATATAGCCATTCCGAAAATTTTGAAACCACTGATAAATTGTTCTAATCAAAGGTGCAGAGTTACCATAATGTTCATCAAACTTCTCTTTTGCCTCCTGAGGCGTTTTGCCTTTCATAAAGTAATGTTTATTCACCACACAAAACTCTTTTTCGTCCATTTTCTGACAGTCACTCAACTTTCTTGATTCACACGAATGCCACACACAAAGAAATAGACCAATATGGCTAAAACTTGGTGTGTGTTCTTTCCAAAGATGCTACTAATTAAACATGACCTCAGTACGTGCCGGTGGTGCCATTTCTTGGACTTTGCACGGACTTTTCAAACGCCCCTCGTATAATGGGAAAAGAAACTTTAATGTGAAATACGATATCACTGCAATATTGTTTTCTCTAAATTGATGAAAAAATTTATAGCTGTTCTTTATAAAGTATTAACTACTACATTTACTATATTTAGTTTTGTTGTCCTTACGAAAACGTTTATGCTATACTTCTAAACTCCAGATACAAAATTAGACTTGTAACTAGTTATTATTTCTGGAAACAGATTTTTACCACTGAAACAAACAAATCTGGCGGTGTTTAAAAATTACAAATTTCACAAGTTTGGACTGGGAAGGATGGGTGTCAACCAAGTGAAGAAAGCTGCAGTTACCAGAGGAAAGGCAGCGCATGTGCAACCTGTAGCTAGAAGTCAAATGAACTATGTTTTCCAAATTCTGCCCGATGCACTCAGCCATTACAGAACCTAAGGCAAGTATACTATCAAGCACTTATTCTAATGCAGGGCTTCCCAAGCTTTTGAGCTGACAGACCCCTTCTTCAGTCGAAAATCCATAGCAGACCCCTAGTCACTCAAGAGCACAGTAACTTTAAATTTCAGAGCGAAACCCATGGGAACTGAAAGATTCTTAATGCAAATGCCATGTTCCCAATGACACGACACCCCCCGAAAGTATCAATAGTCTTTGGTTTAGAGGTGAATGAAAACAACTTGAAACTAACAATCCAATTTGAATTTCCACTGTATCCAGACACCTACTAGTGGATTTACTCCCATTGTTGAACACACTATAGCCTGATTAAAATTACTTGGTAATTGACATTTCACACGTTGCAGCTGCCTTCCTCCAAGAGCAATCAACGTCACGTCCAAACTGTTCGCTGTTGACAAACTATCGCTTGTGGTCTGTTCACTTCCACTGTTTGGCTACTGTTATGTAAGGAGCATGCATATTTCATAACAGTCGTGTGTGTGTGTGTGTGTGTGTGTGTGTGTGTGTGTGTGTGTGTGCGTGTGTGTGTGTGTGTTTGTGGTTTTTCGTGAAATCCGAAGAAAAATGTTCAAATGTATGTAAAATCTATGGGACTTAACTGCTTAGGTCATCAGTCACTAGTCTTACACACTATTAACCTAAGTTTAACTTCCGCTAAGAACAACATGCATGCGCGGGCACGCACACACACACACACACACACACACACACACACACACATGCCCAAGGGAGGACTCGAACCTCCAGTGGGAGCGGCCGCACAATCCACAACAACATGGTGCCTTAGACTGCGCGGCCATTCCGCGCGGTTGTGAAGGAAAGAGGCAGACCCATGATTCGGGATACAAACACATCACGAAAGAAAAGAGGCCAAGGAATTGCCTTTAAAGGACTATTGTGACATCAGTTGTGCAATGTATGGGAATACATTAACCCAGTTTACATGCGTTTCCAAAACCGGATTTCGTAAGCCGATGTCCCAGTTCCGCTTATGGTTGGTCAGGTAAACACTTAAAAATCAATTCTGGAAATCTGCTTTTATAAAGCCATTTTCCAGTTCCACAATCGATTTTCGTGCCCGTGTAAACAGCATGGAAAGTCTAGTTATTTTTACGTCTTTGCGTATCTACTGAACGGCAGCTGTCAGTGCATAGCTAGCAGGTGGTGTTGCAACAGTGTACTGTCAGTTGGTAGCTGGCGACTGGCAGGCGGCGTGGCAACAGTTTAGCCACACTTGACAACTTCAACTACTACTTTGACACTATATCGTGGCAGTCAGCCTCGACTGTAAACAAATTAGGAAAACAAACAAACAGACTTTCTTATTTCTATATAAGAAGACAAAGCATTTCACAGAACGTAAGACTTTTTTTCTCAAAGGAAACAATTCTGGCAGAGGTGGTTTACCTTTAACAAGGTGGCACGTTAAAAGTCCTCATTTGTTTATGCTCACAGCCAGTTGCCACAATATAGTGTCAGAGTAATAGCAAGTAATTGTAATTGAAGTATAGGCAGGCCATACTTTTAACTGAGAGGACGGAATATATTATAAAGAAAAGAAATTAGCTTTAGAGATCATTTTAATTTTCATAACAAAAATATCAATGCCAACAGAATTCAATTAATAATTATTTTGTAAATGATAGATGACAGAAACAAAATTCCTCTAGCGTTATAGTTCAGGCACGTTCACTGAACATCTACGAAGAAAAATGCTTTCTTCTTTACTATAGATGATGTTAAGTCCCATAGTGCTCAGAGCCATTTTTTTACTATAGATGAGCCTGTAGGAATAATAATGGAATCCTAATGTGATGGTTGAGGGTGCTTCTGCTGACACAATTTTGAAAAGTTGTGTCCAATTCTTGACGACTGGAGATGGATGTCTGGTTCCGCACCGTATTTAGTTTTGTGGGCAGCATAGATTGAGAATCTAGATTCACACATGTATGTTGTGGCAAACGAAAGAAGTACATGTTTTGCCTTTTCAACAAGGGGGTAGTATTTCTTGTTATCCAAGTGGATCCAAAAGTGTGAGTAACCGTCAATGTCAAAACTTGATTTCAAGGTAGGGTCTGTGGCAATTTCTATCAACAACTCATATTCATTTGATGATAGAATGTTCAGCTTTTTGGATACAGTAAATGGGTTGACCACCCATTCGTATTTCTGCAGCTTCTCATCTTCAGCTGTCGGGAAATAATGCTCCAACAATGACATCAAGCTTCGGTGATGTTCCAGGATTTGATGAAACAAATTCTTCCCAAGCACCAATGTTTTGTTTTTCAAAAACTCCTTCAGAAGAGGAAAACCCTTGGCCTCCCCCTCCTCGACACTCTCTGCCCAAAAATTGACTTTCCTCTTGAATGCTTGAACTTTGTCAATAGCAGTGACCTTTGTTTCACTTTGCTCTTGGAGTGAAATATTCATTTCGTTAATTTTGGAGAAAATATCTGACAAATAGGCAAGTATACACTGCCAATTTTTGTCGTTAATAAGGTCTGCTAATTTGGTGTTATGGTCCAAAAGGAAAGCTAAGACTTCCAATCTTAATTCGTACAACTGAGAGAGTGCATTCCCACGTGAGAGCCACCTCACTTCTGTGTGGAGAAGCAGGGAACGATGAAGGCTTCCCATATCTTCACACAGTATTGTGAAAAGTCTTTATTTCAACAGCCTTGATTTTATGTAGTTAATGATTTGAATGGATTCGTCTAAAACTTTCTTGAACGAAACAGGCATTTGTTTTGTAGCTAAAGCGTATCTGTGGAGAGCACAATGACCACTGCCGCAATTCTTGGCATTTTCCTTTATTTTCGTTATTGCTCCGACTGTAGGACCTGTCATAGCTTTTGCACCATCTGGGCACACATCTATGCAATTAAGACTATGAAACTTCATTAGTCCTTAAAAAATCATTGAACAGATGGAATATTTCAGCACATGTTGTGTTGGCAGGTAGTGGTCTGAACAATAAGAGGTCCTCCTCAAAACATCCAGAATATTCATAATGGACAAAAGCCAATAAAATTGCTAATCCTGCAACATCAGTGGATCCATCTATCTGCAGAGAAATTGAATTGTGTTGGATGCGAGAAACAAGAGTGTCTTTCACATCATTTGACATGTCAACAATGCGTCTCTTGACAGTATTGTTTGATAATGGCACCGAAGATACAAGCTTTACTGCCTTTTCGTCTAGCATGCACGAAACAATATCACTAACACACGGCTTTATCAGATTTCTGCAATGGTATGAGCTTTGCCTGTTTTTCCCACTCGATAACTAACCAAGAAAGAAGCTTTTAATGAATTTTCATTAATTGTTTTTGCATGAGTTTTCATGCAATTCTGAGAAGCAGCTAGTTCAGCAATCTTCCTTTTGAAAAAATCGATGTCTTTAGCCTGGAAATCCGGGTGAGTACCTTCAAAATGACGGCGCAATTTAACTGGAACCACTGAACTGTTCGGAAGGACTCGCGCACAAATTACACACTGAGCTTTACCCTCCTTTGTCTCCATAAAGCCCATTTCTAAATAGCTTTCGTTGTACTTACGCTTCTTGGTTATTCCACTTCCAAAGGATATTGCAACCAATGGAGTACTTGCAGCGTTTTCATGTAATAAATCCGGCTGTGGAGCTTCTTGTGATTGTTCTTCCTTTGGTCACCCTCCCTTCTCATTCATTTCAACTGGAAACTTCCCTTGTGAAGGCGATGGAGAAACTGCACCCTTCTTCAATGATCCTGACTTCCGACACCGATCCATGTTAGAGGTAATAAACTAGTCAAAAATCAACTTATGAAATAGGTAGTGCACTGACAAACCAAGTTTAACATTTAACGAAGCCTTGGGCCGTATACATGCCAGCAAGTGCTGTGATTGATCGACAAAGCTCACTCCGCGCATGCGTATGAGGTTTCAGCACATCTAGCACCGTGAGACGGCACACAAATGATCCCCGTATTGTTGCAAAACAGTCGCAGAGAAGCCGCATTCTCCGACACTAAACTGTGCATGCATTCTCACTTAGGAACCGCAAAGGCTGCTTGGGAATACGACCTGAAGTAAAAGTACACATGTTTTTCACACACACACACACACACACACAAAAAAAAAAAAAAAAAAAAAAAAAAAAAAAAAAAAAAAAAAAAAAAAAAAGTGATGAATTTGATTTTCACATTTTTATTCAATAATTTTACTCATTATTTTACACCATTTGGTGAAAGGTGGCCGCGGACCCCCTATAAATAGTCGGCGGACCCCTAAGGGGTTGGTAATAAATCACTATGTACAATTTTTTACTTCTTTACGGCTATAAATAGCAACCACTACTGGTGTCCAGCCTATTCTTGATGTAAAGTCTATTCATAATTGAAGATTGCATTGCTATTCACTTCTGGGTAAGCCAGCTTTCTTTTCCTGGTAATACTATGTTTGCATTGCTATTCACTTCTCATTTCAGCTAGCTTTCTGCTCATAGTAGTACTATGTCAACATTATTATTATTAACAACAACAAAAATAAATAATGATGATGATTAATAATAACAATAATACAATGGAAAGCCCAGGATGGTGTGACAACAACAGCTGTGCCACACAGTTGCTAAACAGATGTCCAACACAATGCGCTTCACTTCAATGACTGCTTCACAATCTACACCATCTGGATCCTACCGACCAATACCAGATTTTCAGAGTTGCACAAGTGAGAACTGTCCCTTCAATATAAAATTAGCTAGTCCCTGCCCTCCACTTATCTAACCCCTTCGCTGCTTCCACTCCAGCAAAACACAGCCTTCTATTCCACTGGCACATCCAGTCCTTTCGCCCTTCTTTACTTTTCTCCTTTTCAACCCCCACCCCCCTCTTCACCTCGTTAAAGTTCCTGACTGCACCTAACAGCACTATCCTATCCCCACCATGTCCCTGCACTCCCACAAGCAGCATTACAGCTTCCCCCACCCCCCACACCACCCAGCTATCCATTCCTCCCTCTCCCATGCCACCTCCATACCCTCGCTGCTGGATTGCTGCTTCCGTCAGGCAGAACACAGTCCACTCACAGTGGCTAGAGACAGTTGTCATATGTGTGTGAGTTGTGCTTGTGTGTGAGTGTGTGTGTGTGTGTGTTCCTACTTCAGAAAAAGGTCGCCTTTTGGCAGAAAGCTAAAATGTAAAGCAGTCATTTCCTTGTGTCTGTTGCAACCCTATGTCTCTTCTATATGGTGAATAGCAATCTTTCATATTGTTGTTAATAACAGTAATAATAATAACAATAATAATATGTCATGTGACCTTACCCTGGATACTTGGGCAGTTAACTAACACAATAACGAACTTTTCTCTTTCTTTCTCGCAAAGACAAATGTTGTTCCTCTGATTAATGGTTGGTGAACTACTCATATTTCCGAGCACAGTATGAAATGGCCCATTCTAAGATTTCTCTAAATTAAAATCCCAAAGATGCATGATACTCATAGTTGATGACTCCTGAGGGAATTTCCTGCATGTGGTGCACACTTCACTTACTGAGAGGGACCTATGTGTCTTCACTTAACCGTGTGAGTCAAGAAATACTCATCCACAATAAATGCACACTATTCATAGTCTCTCATTCAAGCCCTCTGCCTACCACCAAGCTTGAGGACTACTATCAGTTCTGAGAATGCTGCTGCAGATTGAATTCTGTGCTTCTGCCATGCAAGTACGGCTACTGGTTTTCACTGCTTCAACCAAAACCTTAATGGAAACGAATCAAGGTGATAGGCAATCCTGGTACTGATACAAGCCATTAGTTGCAGCTAGCTGCACCCAGTGTGTTCAACAGCCACCACCCAAGAGTCTTCCGTCTAATGTTTTGGTGAGATGGCTTGCTATAGCTGTCAGGAACTTAAACAACTGCTTTCCAGCCATCAGCTGTATGCATTATTCTACATTCTTTACCAGTTTCGGCCAAAATAATCATCATCACAGTAAGAAAAACAGTACATCAGATTGATAAGCAGTTCATTTTATCTTAAGAAGAACTGGAAATTCTCGAAGTTACAAGATAACCATGTCGTACGCCATGATTCTAAACAGAGTAAATTTGGCTGCACAATAACACACAACCAAGAACAGAAGAATTAGCATGAGGACCAAGATCAGTCTTCATGTTTCTGTGATATACTCCATCAGCCACCTAACGCCGGAACTCCCAGTAACAAGTATATCCACTCATTGCTTTTGTATGGAATTGGGGAGAAATTTATTTTCAGCAGTGGGCAACACCTCATACCCATTGTGAAAGTGTACTGAGACCACTATGTGGCTGGTGCCCTAATCACTTCCCGTCATAATATTCAATCCTTCCATTGTCTGCCAATCACCATTATGTGAGTATTAACTATCCAAGTCAATCATATTGAAAGACATAAACGGTCAGCAATAGGGAGATGATGTTATACTGACACGTAAGGACATAACTTCATTTTGATGAATGAAATGTTTATCTTAAGAGAGTTTATGTTGCATGGACACACATGAATGAAGACATCACATAAGTAAATGAAGATAATGATGATGTTTGGGATGGGATGCATGATAACATACTTATGAGTGCCAAAATGTGAATTTATAAAATAGCAGTGCGGGTTTGTTAATGTAGAAAGCCATTCAAAATTCTGTTTGGCAAGCTGGCTAGAATCATTCTGTCATGCAAAAATAAACAATGTTCTGTAACAATATGAATTAGATGAGAATCTGTACAAAAATTTATAGAGTACTTGGCATATGATGCGTGATTGCAAAAGTTCCCACACAAATTAGGGACGATCCTCAGACCATAAAAAAAGCATTCTAACAAAATGTGGCATAATGATGTCTGCACACAAACTGAATGGTCCACATTACAAAAAAGACTCTCACATCCAGTAACAGCATTTTACTTTAATGGAACTTAACCTTGCCTCAGTGGCTAGAAGATACACCACTAAGGTTGGTTGGTTGGCTGACTGCCCTCAACACGTTATCTTTCACTTACAGCAACTTACTCTGTCACTGACATTACATGTACCTGAACACAGTATGGTCACTTCATGTAGAACATGGGTTGGCTTGAGGGACACCTTTGGATCACACTGTCAACAAAATGTGGAATGTATCTGTTTCTACAATTTCTGCCTTTAAACTAGATTAAAAATTCATTCTAGTAGTCATTAATGGGAACAAGATAAGTCATAATGTACTTTTGTAAAACCTGTGTTTTCATTACACAGATGAACAAATGATTTCAATGAAAACACCATAGTTTGCATGGAGTGCAATGTATAAAGGCATTTTAACACAAACTATTCTGGGTATTACAGAGATCTTTCTGAATATGCAAAAGTAATGCCAAATGAAATTTTAGTTGGAGAAGTAGCAAACTATTTTTATCAAACAGAGCAAAAATAACCAGATGACAACAAGTTAGTCTTTTTGTCACATACAAATTGTAAACAGGGCCAAATGAAGAAATGTGTGCTTCCTGTGGCCAATTTCACCTGTTCAAACAACAATAAGAATTTTGAAAGTATCAGCATATCTAGTAATAACACTGAGCTAAAAACAGGACACACAACACAATTGGTTTGAACAGTTGAGGAGACAGAACACAATTTGTCCGAAAAGTTGATGCATAAGCATTAATTTGATGGAACCCTTTCACAGCAGCTGCTCTTCCCAAAAGGCTGAAATTTTGAGTTTGTCAGAACTTCTTTAGTCAGAAACTCATAATCAACTCATCTACCCGTCCCTGTGAGTCAAAGTCTCATGGTCCCCATTTACTTTCCCCTCCGCCTATTCTCTGACAGTTCAGATTCTGGGTAAGGCTTGGTTACTAGTGAACAAACAGAAAAGTTTGTCCAACCCTGATGCAGAGGCGGCAGCACGTATAACATCAGTAGGGCTAATGCAGTACTCCTAGCTGCATCTCTTTTCCTATGCTATACTCAGCAGAATAACACCTTTCTTAGCCTCCAAAGGTAAAAGATGTGGACCCCTGGATGGCCTGGAGTGCTTGTTTTTGATGGGAACATGCAACAGGCTGCACTCAAGTATATAGCTTGTATGCATACATGGAATGGTCTCCCTAGATTTCTTGCAACAGGAATGTCAACACACCACACCCCCTTGGAATCTCCATATCACAATGAAGGAAGAGTCCTGAATGTATACAGATCATGCATTTCTGCTTGCAGCTGAAACCCTGCTTGCAGTTGATACCCTCCTTGCATTCATGGAGTGATGAAAATATTTGTCATGGTATAATGCTGTTCTCAGCACAGCTTTCATTGTGTGTTTCAGTCTATTATTAACAACTCCTACCACAAGAAGTGAACAAAGTCTGCATATGCTCCAGATACTTGGTCTCTTCCCGTATGCATGCACATGTTAACAAAAACTAGAGAAAGTACAACTGATCCTTGGCAATTAACAAACCGATGTATGACCCAGATTTTGATATGAAGTAAACAGCTGTTTTCTTGAATAGATCTTTAGGCAAAAAGATCACTTGTAATACATAAATATTTCTAATGGAACGTTCACAGTTACAGTCACCTGACACTCAGTATGTCCCCAGGAAAATGTAAGCCTGTCAGATCAATAATTCACAGTTACATTTCCTAACACAGGTGAAAGATAAGGAATATATCAACATGAAATACTTTGTTACCAAGATATATGTTAAATGTAAGTGGCTACACTTCATTAACTGACCAACTTCAAATGTAACACAGTGGAATAACTAGACTTGCTCTGACACCACTTGTAATATAAATAATATCTGCTTTGTTTCTTTTACGTGAAGTATCTGTATGCAGTATCTATGCAAGTAAAAATCAAAATAATGATGCGAACTCTATTTTTGTATTAATTTATTGTTCAGTTTGTAACTGAGACTTGGTTGATTACAAAGTATATATATTTTATATACACTCCTGGAAATTGAAATAAGAACACCGTGAATTCATTGTCCCAGGAAGGGAAAACTTTATTGACACATTCCTGGGGTCAGATACATCACATGATCACACTGACAGAACCACAGGCACATAGACACAGGCAACAGAGCATGCACAATGTCAGCACTAGTACAGTGTATATCCACCTTTCGCAGCAATGCAGGCTGCTATTCTCCCATGGAGATGATCGTAGAGATGCTGGATGTAGTCCTGTGGAACGGCTTGCCATGCCATTTCCACCTGGCGCCTCAGTTGGACCAGCGTTCGTGCTGGACGTGCAGACCGCGTGAGACGACGCTTCATCCAGTCCCAAACATGCTCAATGGGGGACAGATCCGGAGATCTTGCTGGCCAGGGTAGTTGACTTACACCTTCTAGAGCACGTTGGGTGGCACGGGATACATGCGGACGTGCATTGTCCTGTTGGAACAGCAAGTTCCCTTGCCGGTCTAGGAATGGTAGAACGATGGGTTCGATGACGGTTTGGATGTACCGTGCACTATTCAGTGTCCCCTCGACGATCACCAGTGGTGTACGGCCAGTGTAGGAGATCGCTCCCCACACCATGATGCCGGGTGTTGGCCCTGTGTGCCTCGGTCGTATGCAGACCTGATTGTGGCGCTCACCTGCACGGCACCAAACACGCATACGACCATCATTGGCACCAAGGCAGAAGCGACTCTCATCGCTGAAGACGACACGTCTCCATTCGTCCCTCCATTCACGCCTGTCGCGACACCACTGGAGGCGGGCTGCACGATGTTGGGGCGTGAGCGGAAGACGGCCTAACCGTGTGCGGGACCGTAGCCCAGCTTCATGGAGACGGTTGCGAATGGTCCTCGCCGATACCCCAAGAGCAACGGTGTCCCTAATTTGCTGGGAAGTGGCGGTGTGGTCCCCTACGGCACTGCGTAGGATCCTATGGTCTTGGCGTGCATCCGTGCGTCGCTGCGGTCCGGTCCCAGGTCGACGGGCACGTGCACCTTCCGCCGACCACTGGCGACAACATCGATGTACTGTGGAGACCTCACGCCCCACGTGTTGAGCAATTCAGCGGTACGTCCACCCGGCCTCCTGCATGCCCACTATACGCCCTCGCTCAAAGTCCGTCAACTGCACATACGGTTCACGTCCACGCTGTCGTGGCATGCTACCAGTGTTAAAGACTGCGATGGAGCTCCGTATGCCACGGCAAACTGGCTGACACTGTTGGCGGCGGTGCACAAATGCTGCGCAGCTAGCGCCATTCGACGGCCAACACCGCGGTTCCTGGTGTGTCCGCTGTGCCGTGCGTGTGATCATTGCTTGTACAGCCCTCTCGCAGTGTCCGGAGCAAGTATGGTGGGTCTGACACCCCGGTGTCAATGTGTTCTTTTTTCCATTTCCAGGGGTGTACAAACATTTTATTTAAAGAAATATTCAAAATTTAACATTCATAATAATTGCGTGCACTTGAAAATGTGACTCCACAAACAACTGTTTGTTTTCATACAGACATACCTAATTTGAAAGTCCTGTTTCTCTGCTATACATTTTCTAGCTTAAACCATTTTGCCACAAGGTTAATGGTAATACTCGCAGCTATGGACGTTTGTAAGGTTCAGTAATGTATACTTTTACTAGAAAAACATGTTAGTGAAATTCATTAACTTTGTATTCTAGAATATTCTTAGTAGGCTTTATTAAAAAGCATAAGAGAAAAACGCATGATTAACCATCTCCTCAGAAAACAGAATGTCACATTAATGCCATTTTATGAATACACACTTAATAATTAAATGAAATAACTTCACTGCTGGATGTGTAAAAGCACTTATTAGAATTCTTGCATTTTCCATTAATCTTAAAATAACATTTCTTAAAACCTTCCCATGGGTCTTTAAATAAGCAATGTGTACCATGACACAGTTAGTCACTGCCAAGCTACAGTTCAGTACTGTCAATTGCATAAGTTCCATTCTGCTGCCTCTTGGCAATGCTTCTGACTAACTGCTACTGACTTGTATCACACAGACTGTCATACTATTCTGGCAGCAACATTTGTTTTTTCTATATATTTTTTGTTAAAGTTTTCCTTTACAATATCTGTGCAATGGTAGAAAGTTATATTTGACAGCGCCATCTTTATTACTCAGTTTTTCGAAGCACATATCAATTCATCCACTGAACAGGAAAAGAAAACATCATTGAGGTTTTTAAGTTCAGTAGTCATAGAAACTCTCCTAGATATACATATTCCTCTGCTATTTCACCTACACTAGGGTAACAGTAGGGTTCACAGACCTAAATTTTGAAGGTGCTGCTCTTAGACCAACAAACTTCACTGAAGTAACTGTCACCCCTTATCCACCATATGCTTTGTTCCTCACTCTGGCTCTCAGCAGTAAATGCATCTACTACAGTTTTGTTGCATCATCCAAAACCATGTACAACTCAAACACATATATACCAACACCACAATGAATGCGTGTGCGTGTGTGCGTGTGTGTGTGTGTGTGTGTGTGTGTGTGCACGCATGCGCACATGCACGGGGTGCGTGGGGGAGAGAGGGGGGGGGGGGAGAGAGGGGGAGATAGGGGGGGGGGGGAGAGAGAGAGAGAGAGAGAGAGAGAGAGAGAGAGAGAGAGAGAGAGAGAAAAGAATAATCAAAACAAGTATTACCACTGTCACCTTTAGAGCCAGCAGCAGTAGGCCGATTCAGAGGTTCAGCAATTCTTTTGTCTACGTCGTTTCTATCCTGTAACAAAGGTAATGCTGAAATTTGGAAGACTGCGATACATCCACAATGATACTATCTTCATGACTACTGTAACATTTAAATAATCAATCTTGCTCACTTTAGATAGTAAAGCACAACACGAAAAGAGGTGAAAACATTGTTAGCGATGGTAGATGGTAGTTATTCTAAGAAATTACATCAAAACAAATCAAATGATGAAAAAATATCATATCATTACATTGAAGTTGCTGCATAAGAGAGAGAGAGAGAGAGAGAGAGAGAGAGAGAGAGAGATAGAGAGTGCCTGCGTGTGTCTATCATTAAGACAGAAAGGCACAACTATGTAATTCTGACCACAATGATGATGATAAAATAAATAAGGATCTGGCAAATAAAATTAGAGGAAGAACTGATCATTCACTTAACAGATGGTCATAAACAATAAGCATTATTTTCCATATTATCCAATTTGTTAAAAAAGAACAAATGTGCCTAAAATAGTAGGCAAGTTATTTACACAGGCAAGGCATACAGTCTTAGGGGATTTTTCAATTTTAATTTAATTTATTGCCATGAATTTTTGACCTATCATTTTATAAACTCTAAACAGGTCGTACACATTCAATAATCACGGTGACATACAATAATTTATATTTGTATGTAGTAGTAAATTATATTAACAGCAACCATTTGCAATATTAATGTAAAAATAAGACATAAAATTGAAAATAAGAATAATAAAAAAGCATAAAACAACAGGAATTAACTCAAGTTCCAAACGAATAATTTCCAGCTTATATTACTAGATATGTTACTGGCAGCTTCAGAATAGCTCGAGAAAACATAAAATAACAGGAATTAACTCTAGTTCCAAGTGAATAATTTCCAGCTTATATCACTAGATACGTTTCTGGCAGCCTCGGAATAACTCGAGATTTGCTTACTAGCCACAACTATATGTACTTCCAAACTGATTGATGCTACACTATTCTACACTGCTCACACTGGTACATGTATGCATCAGCAATCCTCGAGTCTACACATACCCGTGTGGGTGTCTATGGATTTATTTCTTTTTTTATGTCCCTAAAGTTTCTCTTAATTAATTTATATGTACCTGTCACTGTAATGGAGGAAATGCTTCTTGTGATCTGATGACGATGTTTGGATATTCAGAGCATCCATTTTATCTCACAGACTGAAAGTTAAGCTGCTGCCTTTTAGAAACTCTTAAGTGCTGTCATACTGGCTGTAGTCCACAAGTTTTGATCATTTACAACTTTTCTGAAGCCATACTGACACTGGTTTAGACCCAAGACTTCCCTGTGCACCTGCAACCGATCGCAGAGTAGACGCTCCTGAACTTTGGCCAAGACATTTAATAGGCAATTAGATTTTTAGCTTTTCAGTAATGTCAGGTCTTTATCCTTTTCCTTTTGACTCACTACTGCTCTGGTTATTTCCCGTATCATCAGAATCATACCTACTTGCAACACCTCATTTAGTAAGGCTGTCAAATGTTGCACCATCTGTGGAGCTTCCTGTGGCATGATCTCAGGATAAACACCATCTAGACCAGATGTCTTTCCAGTTTTAAGCTTGAAAATTGTGACAGCAACTGCTTCTTGAACGAAAGGTATCACCAAAATCTGACTGTCAAATTCATTATTAGTTCACTTCTAGGTTGTGCATGTATTTCAGTCTCTGTGTTAGTGTTATCATTAGGAAGTAGAGCGGTCAGCAGATATTTTTCTGGTTCCCTCCGTCCAGTCATAATTGAGCCATCCTCCTTACGAATTGTGGACATGATAGTAGGTTCCTTAATGTTTTCAGTCAACAGTATATGTCATTCCCACAAGTCAAATTGAAACCTCTTCTAGTGTATTATTTTAGTTTCCTGAAGCAATGTTTTGTAGTATATCTTAATTGCGCTGTATTCAAGGAACCTTGCAGTGCACTCTGATTGCCCTGAAGCAAATTGATCAGCTCTCCTTCTTGATCTTACCCTTCGCTTCAGTGTGGAAAGTTTGGGGCTCCAAAGGATTGTAGCCTGACTTCTTACAATTTTTTTAGGTATATAAATGCCCTGTGCTCTTTGCAAGAGTTCAGTTAGTAGCTGCACACACAAGTCAACATGTAGCAAAAGCAATTCCATTGGAAATGCTGCAATGTATGCAACTAAGCCACTCCAATCCATTTTCCTGATGTCTAACCCAATCAGGCTTTCCTCTCTTTGTGTCTCTCCATTACCACCGCTTTCCCTTTGATGACAATCGAATTACGGTCACTGGATTGTTAGAGGCCGAAGCACCTGCCAACATTTAATCTTAGCTGCTGGTATGTGGTTTGTTAAAGTAACATCTATGTTGGTGGCTTCACTTGCTCATTCCTTGAATGTACAGTTTGCCTGCTGTGACACAGATAGAATTTCGCATTTCTATCTGTTGCCACTACGAGACACTCTACTCATCCATATTAAGCTACCACCCGGAGTTTATCTACATAAAGTACGATGGGATGGGAATACTGCATGCATATGCTTACGACAATCCACTTTGGCTGCAATCCTCTTCTACTGTGACCATGTGCCTGCCACACAACTGAGCTACCTTAGTCACAGTGAATTTCCTACTTGTAGTAACAAGGCAGACATTGTCCCATTGTGGCTTGTAACTATTAACATATCCACAGATAATATGGGAGCCTATTGTTTCTACAGTATAGCTCTTGCAAACAGGTTTATCAACACTCAGCTCGTCAATAATTTTTTTTTTTTTTTTTTTTTTTTTTTAAATTTTGTGTGAAATCTTATGGGACTTAACTGCTAAGGTCATCAGTCCCTAAGCTTACACACTACTTAAACTAAATTATCCTAAGGACAAACACACACACCCATGCCCGAGGGAGGACTCAAACCTCCACCGGGACCAGCTGCACAGTCTATGACTGCAGCGCCTTAGACCACTCGGCTAATCCTGCACAGCAGCTCGTCAATTAATTTTCATATTTCAGTCACAGCCAATTTACTTCACACAGATTTTAATCAGTTTTACATTTACCCTTTTATGTGTACTGAGTGTAAACAAAGCACTTCGGAGAGGGGAGGGCAAGGACAAAGAAAATGCATCCATATGCTTTTACAAAATCCTTGTGTAAATGCTGAATGTCCAACGGTTCATTTCTTCTCCTGAACGCCTGCCAAAGGAGGTTACATAATGGTTTAAACTCTGTTGGCAGTTTATTCATTCTCAAAAGAGTCATGTCTAACACAACAGGTGTAGGATACATAATAGATTCCCCTTTGGGATGCCCAACTATGATAATACGTCTAAAGAGCAACCTGCAGTACACTGGGATCCTCCAAATGACTTGACATTAATTTCTGAATTATTATAAATTTAGTGTGCATGTAATTGTGTATCAGTTTGAATAGGGCTCAAAATGTTAGAAATTTTTTTCTTGTGTTTGATGGAAAGACCTGATTTTCAGGGTTTTGCAGCTGTTATATTCATCAGCATTACCACGGTCACCACATTCCACTTCATGCGGATACAGGGAGGATCGCAGATAATGTCGAAGCTGTGTGGGTGTCTGGTGCTGATGTTGTCAATATCATCACCATCTTTATCATACGCTTTGCAGGATCTCTCTGTACATGAGGTAAGGCAAGCTAAAAAGTCAGGAAGCCTTCCATGGCAGGAGTTACTGCACCAGGAACATCTCTTCTGCCAGCAGCCCCCAGAGCCTTGAACAAAGTTCACGAACCTAGTCTGGAGTGATTGTGCATGTGACAACAAAGTGCTTTCTTGTCTTGTGGACAGGTCATTATGAGTTATACTGTCTGCGCTAATCTTCCTGAGTGTTCAGCTTCACTTACACAATGTTGCTGCAGCTCAAGTTTGTTTATCATGCAACACATCTCTATCTGCTTTATTACCCAGTCAAGAGAGAGTCTTCTAAGTTCCTTTGCAACTGCCGTCTCTGATCTCTTCTCTGGTATCATGTCATCTATGAAATTCAGGAAGTCAGCATGCTGCTTCTCAATAAACTCTGTAGTGATTTGCAGTGGCATTTTGTCGTAAGGTGACATTCCTCTCCCTGGTAGTATAATCCTAAGTTGCTGACACCAGGCTACAGCATGAGGCCAGTTCCTGGCTACTGTCAATGGGGACTTGGGCTTCTGTTTCCTGTGCAACGTCTATTCTGTTACTTGCTTTACACAGATTTGATATGGTGTTGACCACTCTACATTTGCTATTAGTTTAGATGTATTTATAGTATGTATTCATTCTAACAGCATTGTGTAAGTTGCACAGTCCTTGCCAGGTCAGTTAAATTTTTGGTTCCTGTTGCAACAAGGGATGAAGACAGGTTTCTCAATGATTTCTGTATGTGTACTTTTCTGGTGGCCCTAAAGTCCACAGTGTGAGCACTCACATTCCTTAAACTCACATATCTTCTTGGAGAGCCCTAAGTCACAACATTTATAGCTTTTTGGTATGTCCCCATAATTCATAGGGCACAGAAACTGACATACGTCTTTTCTTTTTGCTGCAGGAGTTTACAAACACGAGAAGTGACTTCTATAATGTGATTGACATCAGTTTTCTCTTGGGATTTGGTTCAGAATCTCTGTTGTGTTTTAGGGGCACATTTTACGGTAACATGGCGAATGTCTTGTAAAAGTTTTATTTTGTACTTCAGCCTCAGGTGACAAAAGTGGTGTCATACCACTAGTGTGACATGAGGCTGAAATATATAACAAAAGAATTAGCCTAGTTATTAACAGCTGCTGAATGATACCAGTGAAAGCCAAACTGTCTGCAGTGAAATGAGGATATGCTGAATATATCTGATGTGTTCAGAAGTATATATATTTGCAGGTTCCCTCCTAATGCTTTCTATGACAAAGCAATGTTGATCATGAGGTATACAGATTAAAGAATTCCAAATCCCAATGTTCCCTAGTTTTCTACTCAGTATTCCTGGATGAAGAGACACCACCAAACTTTCGTCAAGAACAAGGTTGACCACTCAGTGGCCAACATGAAACTGAGCTTAACACTCTCAATTTCAATTGCTGCTTCATAAATTGGGCCATTTGGGTCCTCCTTCCACCACCAGCTTCTCTGAATTACACATATGGGAGTCCTCCCTGTAGCACATCCTTCCGCTACTGTAATTATCCTGGCCTCAATCTCTGGTAACCCACTGTCCCACACTATCCACCCAACAGTCCCCTCCCTCCCTCCTAATACCACCTCCCAATTTACATCCCAATGCCACTTTCAGCGTGGGCCTAGCCAGTGCATCTGTCACCCTTCCCTTTGCATTCCTAGCCGGCAAACAGGTCTCACCGAGCCACTCGTCAACCATGCTAACCCCTCTTCCTGCTTGCCGCCTCCTTCCCTCCCTCCCTCCCTCCCTCTCTCTCTCTCTCTCTCTCTCTCTCTCTCTCTCTCTCTCTCTCTCTCTCTCTCTCTCTCTCTCTCTCCCCACCCTACCTGACACAACACCCACCATAAACTAGGCCACCTACCAAACTATAGCACTGGCACTGAGCATCCATCTGACACTAGCAACTAATGCTTCGGCTTTTCAGTGAGTGGTCTCCTTTACTCCAAAGTATATACATTTTACCTGCAAATTCAGGCTATTTAGATGAGATAGATCAGTTTAAATTTATATTCAGCGAAATTTTTAAATTCCTAATTAGATAATAAAAATTAACAGTACTGTTATTAAATATAACACAAGGAATGCAATATTTTGAAATTGAAGGAAACTGCCTTTATATCTATGACTGTGACAATATTTCACAATTAACATTATTAACTTTGGTACAAATAATGGATTTGGAAGTATATGTAAGCTCACAAAAACTCAGAAGTTCAGTCAGGAAGGACATCCAACCATCAAATCCAAAAAATAACATGACTATCCTGTGAAGGTACAGCATTCAGGCCAGAAAAAAGAAGACAAAAACTCAGAAGTAACAACATGTCAACAATGAGAACTGTTGTGGAATACAATAAATACTGAAATGTACATAACATTTTAACTTCAAAAAATCTCCATGTTATTGATGTTCTTGTAAAATAATGACCCCTCTTGAAATGTTGAATTAAATCTTGTGCATACAACATGTTACATATGTTTAAGGTGATTACCAAATTACAGTCTGCTTAAAAGCTGTTCTTTCCTTTCCCTAGTATCATATGTAATGTGTGGTTAACACAAAGATCCTTAGAGAAAATCCTATTTTTCCTCTGCTTAATATTGATAACAAAGGGTAACAAAATATCTACATCTAGACACCCAAGCCACTGCACAGTATATGTCAAAGGGTACTTTGTACCACTGCTGGTATTCCCTCTTAATACTCCACTCAAGATGGAAGAGGGGGAAAAATGATTGTCTGCAAATCCTAATCTCCTTTTTTTTTGCCCTTATTTGAGATGAATGTTAGAGGCAGTAAATTCATTCCGCATTTTATCACAAATGCTGATCCTCTAAGCTTCCTCAATAGCATATTGTGAAAGGATAATCTGCCCCTCTCCACCAAGGATTCCGATGTAAACTCCTATGACACTGATCAAACCAACCAGTAACAAACCCTCCAGTGTTCCCCTGAATTCCTTCAATGTCTTCCTTTAGTCTGACTCAGTGGGGACCACAAAAACGTGAGGAATACTCCCGGAACTCTCCCAATTTGTCCTCCATAAAACTTACTTTATGTGCTTGTTCCTTTCATGTCATTTCACAACATTATTTAATCATTGTGATCCTGCATTTGCACATTATCGATGTATTTGTTCTGTAAATCAACATTAGCTTACATATTCTACATTTCCATAAAGCTGCTGTTCATCACACCATTTAGAAATTATCTCCTTGTCATGTTGTATTCCATAACTGTCATCCAACGCAATACTTTTATGTATGCAACACTGAATTTGGCTGCTCTTGAACACTTCACCAATAGAACCACTGATATTATGCTTATTTACTCATCTGTAGAAGCCTCCAAAATATTAAAAATTGAGTTTCAAAGACATGAAGATTTTTTACATATCTTCTGCATTCTGAAATAAAAACAATGCCAGAGAAAAAAGTGGTGCACCCAGAAGGAGTCGGTGGTAGCCAATATAACTTTGTTGATGTACCTACCATGATCATATAAAAGGGCTACCTGAGTGGATTAGTGTTGTTATCACTGGCTCTGTGGGACATTCAGATATGACAATGGCCCGATGTTGAACAGCATGGGAATGTGAGGGCAGGCATATTCATAGACAAGCAGAGGGCATTGGTGGGCAAGTAAAATCAATTCCCGGATTCCCCAGTTAAAAATACAATATTTCCTGGTTTTCAGTGTTAAGTGACAACATACGAGGTTTGACTGAAAAGTAATGCCTCCACCTTTGTAACTCTTCAACAGTTGGCAGCATTGTATGTGGCAGGTACTCGCTTTTTCTGTAGCCTCTTCTCTACAACTCCAGTTGGCGGGAAGGCTTAGCATTGAATGGTTGTATTGTTACAGTGTGAAGTACGGAACCTTGTGCAGACGGTCAATCAATGCGATTTAAGCAATGTGCAGTCATTGAATTCTTGACAGCAGAAGGTGTGACCCCAAAGGAGATTCATCAGAGAATGAAAGCAGTTTATGGTGGTTGTGTTGATGTGAGAACTGTGCGTCGTTGGGCATGTAAGTTTAAAGATGTTTTCCTGCAACATGATAATGCCAAAACACACACTTCACATGCCACAACAGCAGAAATTCAGAGACAGAATCTCCTAATGCCAAAACACACACTTCACATGCCACAACAGCAGACCTTCAGAGACAGAATCTCCTAACTGTATGGCATCCTCCATACAGTACAGATTCAGTACTGTCTGATATCCTTCTGTTCCCGATAATGAAATACAATCTGTGGGGACAACATTATGCTTCTGATGAAGATGTTGAGATAACTGTGAGACTGTGGTTGCGGAAACAGAGTGTCAACTTCTTACGTGACGGATTCAGAAAACTTGTTCGTTGTTGGCAGAAATGTATCCATCTACAAAATGTGGAAAAGTGAATATTGGTAATTAAAGATCACATCCTAAGGATTATTTCTGCATTTGATTTATCAAAATATTCCCATCCACTCCCAATTAACGAAGGTGGAGGCATTACTTTTCATTCAAACCTCGTACTTTCCCTCGGAGTTGTAAAACTCGTCAATCCTTTGAATGGTAAAAGGTTTTATATAACGGCAAATAACTTCATGGCACTTTAGGAAAAAAAAAAAAAAAAAAAAAAAAAAAAAAAAAAAAAAAAAAAAACAATGTGTTCTGGAAAAATCTTTGAGATGCAGCAACGTCTACACCGCATATTTTCATATTATGGAAGTATAAGTACAAATGGCTCAAATGGCTCTGAGCAATATGCGACTTAACTTCTGAGGTCATCAGTCGCCTAGAACTTAGAACTAATTAAACCTAACTAACCTAAGGACATCACACACATCCATGCCCGAGGCAGGATTCGAACCTGCAACCGTAGTGGTCGCTCAGCTCCAGACTGTAGCGCCTAGAACTGCAAGGCCACTCCGGCCGGCTATAAGTACAGATTCCATTGAAATCGAGATTGTGAAGTGCTTTTGTCAGCCAATCATAGCTCATGTTATGTGATCTTCAGCTAATGACAGCAGATATTCAGAGGATAGAATGAGTGATGCAGTCAGCCAATAGCAACATTACTGTTAAATAGTGTGAAAACACAAACTGGTAAAATTAATGGTTTAAATTAACATACATGCAGCATATCTACAAGCAAAGCTAAGCTTTCACATAATATTAGTCCTGATAAATGAACACAAATGTGCCATTAAAATTTCAAATACGTAGCTGGTCTTCTGGACCTGAAATTTTCCAATGTGGCTAGTCCTCAATATGTTAGGTTCTGAATGAGAGTCAAACACTCTGTGATTTAAGAAATTCTTCACACATTCTCATATGTAACATAATTCATCTTGTGGAAAGGAAAATTACTTTGAAGTCATGCTTGTCAAACCAGCATTTGCAATATTTTCCTGTGACCTGTTAAAAATAGGTTTGTTTCAACAGTTGCCAGAGAACACCAGAAAACAGGCGTAACTGCACATGTACAGCTTCAATCACGTACGAAGCCCTTGATTGGTGTTTTCTCTGTCTTTTGTCGCATGTCTGTTTGGAATTTCATGTGTAGTGGGACATCATGTGGCCTTGTGCAACACTACAGCATGTAGTTCAGCGAGGGCATATGGAATTATTGTACTAAGAGCAATAGTTTTATTGTATCGTATCCTATGCAGATAAAGAAAGCAAAATGAGAAAGAAGTGCTTGGCGTAATATTCATTTGAGAACTAGACTCTACAACTCAAAGAACCCTAATATTTTGCTATGTGGTGATTAACACAGTTTTTTTTATGCTCTGCAATACTGTCATCTAGCATTTCCAATCATGTTTACATCCACACAGCACTGAAAAAAGCTAGAAAGAAGGAATACAAATCCCTTGGGGAGGGGGGAAAATACCAGTTGTTTGTATGCACCAGAACTAAGGACAATAAGTTTTTCATGACTTTTTCAAACAGTTTAAAAATTTAACAAGGTTATCTGTGAGGCCAAGAAACTGTATAACTGGCAGTTTATATTCTACTCAAGGAGTAAATATAAAGCTTTGCGGGGAGTTACAATGATAAAAACATGGCGGTGTTGCCAGTCTCTAATTTACCAAAGAATGTTGTTCTGTAAATTTAATATGTAAGCAATACAAATTAAGAAATAACATCAAACCTCGAGGAGGTACCAGGCAACTGTTGAAACATGTCTTATGATCAAAAAACATTGTTTTTCGTGGAATATAGAATTTTAAAATTCTGCTAAAGCTGTCAATATATATGAAATACAACATTTTATTCAAGGTTACTAGCCAAATTTGCCTGTTTTGTCATCTTCATGCAAATATTTACATCTATTCATATGTATATAGTATTCACACATCTTCTACATCTACATAGATACTCCACATGCCACCATACGGTGCGTGGCAGAGGGTACCCTGTACCACTACTAGTCATTTCCTTTCTGTTCCACTTGTAAATATAGTAAGGGCAAAACGACTGTCTATACGCCTCCATATGAGCCCCAATTTCTCATATCTTATCTTCATGGTCTTTATGCGCACTGTATGTTGGTGGCAGTAGGACCATTCAGTAGTCAGCTTCAAATGCCGGTTCTCTAAATTTTCTAACAGTTCCTCGTAAACAATGTCACATTCATTCCATTGATTCCCATTTGAGTTCCCAAAGTATCTCCTAGTACTTACATGTTGTTCAAACCTACAGGTAATGAATCTAGTACCCACCTCTGAATTGCTTCGATGTCCCCCTTCAATCTGAGCTGGTACAGATCTCGAAGACTAAAGCAGCATTCAAGAAACGGTTGTACCGATGTCCTATATGTGATCTCCTTTACAGATGAACCACACTTACCTAAAATTTTCCCAATAAACCGAATTTGATCATTCACCTTCCCTACCACAGCCATCACATGCTCTTTCCATTTCTTATCGCTCTGCAGTGTTACACCCAGATACTTAAACAATGTGACTGTGTAAAGCACTACACTACTAATGCTTATACAAACATTACAGGTTTGTTTTTCCTACTCATCTGCATTCGATCCCTTACTGTACACTACATCATCATCAGTAAACAATCACAGATTGGTGCCAGCTCCATCCACCAAATCATTTATGTACATAGAGAACAACATCAGTCCTATCACACTTCCCTGTGGCACTCCTGACAATACCCTTGTGTCTGAGGAACACTCACCATCAAGAACTACGTACTGGGTTCTATTACTTACAAAGTCTTCGAGCCACTGACATATCTGTGAATTATTCCGTATGCTCATAGCTTTGTTAACAGTCTGCAATGGAACACCGTATCAAATACTTTCTGGAAATTTAGAAATATGGAATCAGCGTATTGCCCTTCATCCACAGTTTACAGTATATCATGTGAGAAATGAGCAAGCTGAGTTTTGCAAGAATGATGCTTTCTAAAACCATGCTGATTCGTGGACATAAGCTTCTCAGTATCAAGAAAATTTATTGTATCTGAACTGAGAATATGTTCAAGGATTCTACAGCAAACCAAAGTTAAGGGTACTGGTCTGTAACTTTGCAGGTCTGTTCTCTTACCCTTCTTATATACAGGATCCGCCTGCACTTTTTTCCAGTCACTTGAGGCTTTGGACTTGGTGAGAGATTCGTGATAAATGCAAGCTAGATAAGGGGCCAAAGTGGTAGAGTACTCTTTGTAAAGCACAAGTGGGATTCCACCTGGACCTAGTGACTTATTTGCTTTGAAATCTTTCAGTTTATCTCTATGCCAGGGATGCTTATCGCAATGTCATCCATATGGGAGTCAGTCTGATTGTTAAATGCCGGTATGTTTGTACAATTCCCCTATGTGAATGATTTCGTGACTGCAAAATTTAGAACTTCAGCTTCTGTTTTGCTGTCTTCAACTGCCACACTAGATTGGTCAACAAGAGACTGAATGGAAGCTTTAGAGACGCTTAGCAATTTTACATAGGACTAGAATTTTCTCAGGTTCTCTGCCAGATCTTTAGCTAAGGTATTTTGGTGGTAGCTGTATGCTTTGCGCATAGATCTTTTCAAGACACACAAATGTCTACTGATCTTTTCTTGTCCTCATTTACGTGTTCTCGTTTGAACCTAGAGTGTAACAGCCTCTGCTTCCTCAGCATCTTCCGAATTTCATTATTAAACAATGGCAGGTCTTTACCATCCTTTATCCACTTACTAGGCACATAACTCTCCAGACCACAATTTACAATCTGCTTGAACTTTGACCATTATACCTTTACGTCCATTTTACTGCAACCAAGTGACATCAATTCACTCTCTAAGAGACATGCTAACAACTGCTTAGCTGCTTTATTTAGCTGACACTCTGCCTTCTTGACTGATTTATTAACTTTCGTTATGGTTGCTATAACATCACGATTGCTGATCCTCGTTTCTATACTGACATTGTCAATAAGGTCCTGGGTCCTGGCCTATTTGTAGCTACAAGGCCTGAGATATTTCCACTGCATGTGGGTGGTTGAGCTAGCTGCTCAAGACAGTTTTCAGAAAATGCGTTCAAAAGTATTTCGCATGACTGTCTGTTGGTACCTCCGCAATGAATCCATAAACACCCCAGCCTATATCTGAAAAGTTGCCTCCAACTAGTATTGCACGACCTGCAATACTACCAACCATAGACTTTCTTTGAACGACTCAAAAATTGTCATAGCGGAATTGGGTGACAGGTAAAAACAATACAGTTTAACTTGAAACCTCCTGGCTGATTAAAACTGTGTGCCGGACTGAGACTCGAACTCGGGACCTTTGCCTTTCGCAGGCAAGTGCTCTAACAACTGAGCTACCCAAGTGCTTGGGTAGCTCACTTGGTAGAGCACTTGCCCGCGATACGCAAAGGTCCCGAGTTCGAGTCTCGGTCCGGCACACAGTTTTAATCTGTCAGGAAGTTTCATATCAGCGCACATTCCGCTGCAGGGTGAAAATCTCATTCCAGTTTAACTTGATTTCGCCTACACCTCTTACACGTGACCAGATAATTTCATTGTCGCACCCCACTTCGACCTCAATAGACACAATATTTTTCAACTGGGTAGGTGCTTGGTGTAAGAACTGAATGACATAGCAATATTAACTCTCTTTCGAGCCTGGTGCGTGGCGGAGGGAACTTTTTTCCAGTCACTTGGGGCTTTGGACTTGGTGAGAGATTCGTGATAAATGCAAGCTAGATAAGGGGCCAAAGCTGTAGAGTACTCTTTGTAAAACATAAGTGGGATTCCACCTGGACCTGGTGACTTATTTGCTTTGAAATCTTTCAGTTTTTTCTCTACGCCAGGGATGCTTATCACAATGTCATCCATATGGGAGTCAGTCTGATTGTTAAATGCCGGTATGTTTGTACAATTCCCCTACGTGAATGATTTCGTGACTGCAAAATTTAGAACTTTGGCTTCTGTTTTGCTGTCTTCAACTGCCACACTAGATTGGTCAACAAGGGACTGAATGGAAGCTTTAGAGACGCTTAGCAATTTTACATAGGACTAGAATTTTCTCAGGTTCTCTGCCAGATCTTTTGCTAAGGTATTATGGTGGTAGCTGTATGCTTTGCGCATAGATCTTTTCAAGACACACAAATGTCTACTGATCTTTTCTTGTGCTCATTTACGTGTTCTCTTTTGAACCTAGAGTGTAACAGCCTCTGCTTCCTCAGCATCTTCCGAATTTCATTATTAAACAATGGCAGGTCTTTACCATCCTTTATCCACTTACTAGGCACATAACTCTCCAGACCATAATTTACAATCTGCTTGAACTTTGACCATTATACCTTTACGTCCATCTTACTGCAACTAAGTGACATCAATTCACTCTCTAAGAGACATGCTAACAACTGCTTAGCTGCTTTATTTAGCTGACACACTGCCTTCTTGACTGATTTATTAACTTTCGTTATGGTTGCTATAACATCACGATTGCTGATCCCCGTTTCTATACTGACATTCTCCTGTACGCTTACAGTATGGTCCAAAATGATCTTTGCAACTTTGATCACATATATTTTATAAATGGGAACAGGTATAAAGGTGCTGTTTATGGCATTATGTTCACACAACCTAAAGCTGATTCCCCTCCCCCATGTTAGTTATTGGCTGGCCACCTTCCAGCAGTTGGCAAAATGTGTGGAACACTTGGTACAGGCCAGAACTGACACCCAGGTTCTGTGGAACCCCATAACATTTTTTTCTTTGGACAGCACTTGCACGACCTGTGAGCTCGCATCAGAGTAGCAATAGCACACTTAATCAGGGCATCCTAGGTCAGACACAGAACTGGAACGTTGCTTAAATAATCTGGGTGCTACAGACAGCGCACACATTTGATGTGACGATCCGTCCCTCTGTCCACCCTATTTTCGGGACAGTCACAATTTTCCCAGCTCTGTCTCGAATTTTTTCAAAAGTAATTTGGGGTAACTATTTGTTCTGGATTTAACAGTTATGAAATGATTTATCTTGAATTATATGTTCATTTAATTTGTACTGGTATGCTGCTACTGAATGGGTATTTTCCCAAACAAATAACATACGGAGCAGTGACAAAACACAACTTGTTGTAGAAACTAGAAAAGTGGTGATGGTGAATACAGTGAATTATGATGAAACTTGAGTTGAAAGTTTTCATAATGCTGTTGAAGAATACAGACATCATGGTCAAGAAAATTTACAGCACTGATGAATACCGTGTATCTGCTCACACTCCTTCATCTTAGACGGTACTAATAAAATACAAATTAATGCACATTTTGTAACAAAGTAAAGTGATAATTTGAATTAATTACATTCTATTATGATTTTCTTTGCAGTGTATATTTTTTTAATGTGTTGCAAATGTGGCTCTAGAAAATATGGTCACCTTAACAAACAGAACTCTGTTAAGAGGCTACTAGGATCTTAGATATGTATGAACATTATTCCACAAACCACACTTTTCCACCTATCCCCATTTCTGAAATATATGTGATCAAAGTTATAAGAGTGAGAAGCCACAACAATGAGAAGCCATCAACAATGGGAGATTGCATACGCTATAACACCACCCCACCCACCAGAGAACTGATTCATTTACGTATGTTTATATTCCTTACTGCAATTTAGTACTACGTCTGAACATGAGCTTCTCTACAATGTGCTTTCACAAATCCTTGTCACTCTCATGTGTAATTTATATTTGCTGATCTGATGGAGGTGCAGCCTGCTGGCATTGCTGGCACTGAAACCCAAGTGAGAAAACATTCCCCCTCTCATGTCCCCAATTGTTGCACAACATTGTGGCCATCGACCAACTTATCCTCTACAGACTGTTTGTGTTCGGGAAAATAATCCGATTCCATCCAGATGTTAGGGGTTTTGAAGTTTTTGTCTGGGGTTGGAAATTTACGTGATGGCAGGCCTACCCAGTGATATGTCAGGTTAAGTAGTTATATATTAATGGCCCCTGGAACAACTTAATCCACAACAATATATCAGTTTTAAATGATGAAAAGAAAAATTACTCCAATCAGTACATAATTAAATGAACTTGTATACTGCTTATTTTAACTTTGGCATACCCCTGAGATATGCCTCCACTTAGGGCCACACTCTGTCAGTATAATGTAGCACTGCTTTAGTTCGACTAAATAAATTACTGCAGGCTGGTTTCACAAGAACAAATGGATAGCCCAGTCATATAAAATACTAAAAAGTGGTTTCAGTTAGAGAACGAACACGTGGTTCAACTGACAGAAAACTATTGATTGTTTTCACTTGAAAAGAAAGAATGAATAATTCAGTCAATAAGCAAAGCTACAATGATGTCAAATCTTTTCATTGGACTGCTACCTTGAAAAAAGTAAATGAATAATAATCCAACCAACAGGTAAAACTAGAACCAACTGATTACTCCCACATACTGGTTTCATTCAAAAGAATGAATGAATAATTCAACTGATACAAGTAACTACAACTGAATCAGTTTGACAACTGAATGAATCCAAAGTTTTCATTCTGTTATTCCCATCACTAGTTAACTCTGAACAACTAAATATAAATTTAATTGTTAGGAAGTCTTCTGTGAAGGTGTATCAAGTGTAACATTGTTGAGAAGTGAAATGTGGACGATAAGCAGTTGAGACAAAAAGAGAATAAAGTTTTGAAATGCGGTGCTACAGAAGAATGTCCAGATTAGGTGAGTTGTTGACTAACTAATGAAGATGTAATGAATTGAATTTGGGGGGAAAAAATTATGGCACAACTTGTCTAAAAGAAGGGATCGGTCGAAAGGAGACATACCGAGGCATCAAGGAATTGTCAATTTGGTACGTGAAGGAAATGTGCAGGACAAAAATTGTAGAGAGAGACCATAGTTTGAATACAGTAGGCAAGTTCAAATCAGTGTAGGCTGCAGGAGTGCGGAGGTGAAGAGGCTTACAAAGGATAAATTAATGTTGAGAGGTGCATCAAGGCAGTCTTTGGGCAGACGACCACCACAGAAACAACAGGTCAACTGTGCAATATGTCTTTTATGTGAAGTCAGTTTCCTGACATTGAAATACTCCATAGTGAAGCTACTTCATAAAAAGGGGGAAATATATAATACAGACAATTACATGCATTATTTTTGTTATTTGTATTTTCAAAAATTAAATAAACAACCCTCAAACATTTGTCCAGCACTATGTAATGACATTTAGTATACATAGCCTGTCCAATTAATAAGTGAATTAATACCAGTATAAGAACTGTTATTAAGCATAATGTGGCAGAAATGTACAAGATGACACTAGAAATAGAAAACTAATACTTACTGGAGTTTCTGTTATATTCGGCACTAAAACTGTCATTTTCCTCGAGTCCTCAACTGAGCTGCTGTGAGACAGTTCCCCAAAATCCACTCTCTCTGAAGCACCTATTACACAGACTAATTTATCTTTTAACACATCACTTTTATTAGAATTTGAAGAAATAAATTCACTGTTTGCAACACTGTTAGACTCTTTTGCTCCACAACGAGATTCAGTAATTACTTGTTCATCTATTTTGGAAATTTCTTTTTGTACACAAAAACTTTTATTTATATATGTTGCAGCACAAGAATTCTCTCCATTTAAATTATTGCAACTGTTATTTTTACAGTAATGATTATCTCTTTCACTTGAAGTTGTTATTTCTTTTAGTTTCTCACTGAATGATGGCAATTTGCTGATGTTACCATTTTCATAGTAGTGTAAAACAGAATTAAGCCACTGTTTCACATAAAAATCTTTGTAATTTGACACATGCTGGCAATGTTTGTCTCTATCCAGTAGAGAATGTCGTTTGCTGTTTGAATACTTCTGATGGTATGCTGGTGAAGAAGATTTATCTTTTTCTGGCACTGGTCTTACATCTTGCACTGTAGAATGTTGTGTAGCAGGAGACTCTTCATCCTGGTGTCTATTTGAATACAGTATATTAGTAATTTCAAACTGTGATTTGCATTGCACTTCGTTGCTGTCACTGGTTTGCAATTTACGATATTCAGATGACATCTGGTTATTAATGCAGTCATTTACATGATTTGTAGACTTTTCCTCATTCCTTTGCAAACTAAGTCCAGAGCTTGTGCTACTTGTACTGAAAGAGGGTGAAACAATACCTTCCTCTATTTCCATCCTGTTTTGCATTGATTTTGCCTTGCTGCGCTCTGAAATACACACACTGTTGTTGACAAACCTAGATTCTGTTTTGTTAAATACCTGGAATGCCTTTTTGGGTGTGCTATGGCTTCTCACATTAAGTGGCTTCTGACCTTTATCTGGAAGTGTTTCCTTAGTTTTGCTTGAATGGTGTGTATGCTTAACAATTCTTAAATAATCAACTGCAGCTGCAGATTTGGTTCCTTCTCCAAGCATGCCCTTGCTGGAATAAGCTGCAGAGACATTTTCGTTTCCATATGAATGACAGCTTCCATAGACAGTGCTACCATTGTCATCAGGACAACTATTCTGATTCCGTGCTTTGTTATGCAATGTTTCTGGGGCTACAGTGTCACTCTCAGTCACTTGTTTATCAAATCCTGCTGAATTAACAGGGGTAAATATCTGAGGCCACCTCAGAGGAATGCTGAATTTTTTATGGACACTGTTTTTTTTTATGAGACTGATATCCCCAGATCTTACACTGACATTAATATCAGATGATGGTAAAATATACAATTTGCGCCTATGATTGGGTTGTGCCCCATCTTTTACTGTAAACCGACTTTTTGTTTTATGAAATGGTGAACTTGTCTCTCTAAAGCAACGTTTTGGTTCAGTTTCCATCTCAATCTCATCATCACTGTGTCTACTGCTTGCACACGAAAATGATTCTACACTATTTGTATGACACTGTTTCACATCCAGTGGCTTCCCATTTCTCACATAACTTTCTTGGTTTTGCTTTGCTTGAGACTGGACACTACAAGAAAATTTTCTACCAATGCTCTCAACTTGCACCAGTGCTTCACTTCCAACGGCAGTTCCTGCTTGTATCTTCATACGCTGGCTGCAGTGACAAGAGCATCTTACGTTTTCACTTTCATTTGCAACCTCACAGCCATTTAAAGCCATTTTAGGACAACAAAAGCAACATTTGCCTTTAGAAACTGAGACGGTCAGTGAATTACTATCCTCAGTTGTTGTTTCACCTGAAAAATAAGTCAGAGATTTTCATTTAGAAACAAATTCTTGTTCTTCTAAAACATAAAAATAATCGATAACTGAATTTGTTAATCAAATATAGCATATACAAACAGCTGGAGTAAGGAATCTGAGGTTGATGAGGCAGACATGGTTTTCGCTAAATTTATTAACACTATATTTATGCAAAATTACATCTGATAACATCTTTATACACGGGGAAACAAACTCCACTGACGCATGTTCAAATGTCACTTGTTGTTCAAGGAGGGTTGACACTGCATTTACCGGACTATAAGATGTCCCCCCCCCCCCCCCCCCCTCCCTTTTTTTATGAGGCTCCTTAAGAAAAATTTATTTTTAACATATTCTGGCTAATCAAAATTACAAACCATTTTACTGACATAAAGTTTTTGCCAAAAAGTTAACATTATGCCTATCTTTCACTGTAAACCGACTTTTTGTTTTATGAAATGGTGAACATGTCTCTCTAAAGCAACGTTTTCGTTCGCTTTCCATCTCAATCTCATCATCACTGTGTCTACATTTTGACAATACTAGGAGAAATAAAATAAACATAAAGAAATAGGTTACATTAACTTTTGGACCATTTTCTTTTCTACATTTTCTGATTACTGACCATGCAGCCTGTGGTATCACTACTTTTAGTAATAATAATAATAATAATAATAATAACAATAATAGTCCCCATGCTAATAGTACAGCTGTGAAATTTATACCTTTGTTGTCATGAATATTTGGCTGTTTCTTCTGAATATGTTGCTATTTTTGAGGCTGTTATTATGGTGGGACCTCAGAACACAGCTCCTTTTTTTCCATATACATATTGGATTTTGCTTCTATACTGACTTGATGCTATAATGTCGCTCGCTTCCAAACATACTGCCTGACCTCTGCTCTTTCATTGGCTGTGTAGAAATAGCTGACACGCTCATTTCATTATCGTCATAACTCATGGAGAGTGTTGACAACATTGCAGCAAGAAACACGTAAAGTACACCACTGGCTACTGTCTAGGCTTTTAACATTTCTTGCAGAGACAAATACTACTGCTGAGAATTTGTCCAATTTTAAAGTCACTTCAATTCCAACTACAAATGGATTAAGGCAAACTGCAATTCTAACATGGCAGATGCTCTTTTTATCTTCTTTAGGGCCAGCAGCATAATATATATCTTATAACGAGATGATTATTAGAGTAGATGCATCAAATTGCTGCTACAAATAATAATTTTTATTTACGATAGACTGTTTCGGCTTTATCGTCATTTTTAAATACGTCTAGATTGACGTGACGTCCATATTATGTCATTAGTGGGCTGTCTTATAACTGTTACTGTTTAATAAGACGATAAATAATGTCAATATGTTGAAAATAAAATGTTAATTACAATGTGACAGTAGTTTGACAGTTCCACTCTTATGATGCTACATGTTTACAAAGATTGTGCAGAATCTTTGTAAACAAATAGCGTCATAAGAGTGGAACTGTCAAACTACTGTCACATTGTAATTAACATTTTATTTTCAACAACATAACAACATCATTTACCATTTATTAAAACAGTGACAGTTATAAGAGAGTCCACTAACAACGTAAATGGTTGTCACATCAATCTAGATGTACTTGAAAATGGCGACAAAGCTACAACAGTATGTCATAAATAAAGATTACTTATTATAAGCAGCTGTCTGGTGAATCTACTCTAATAATGGTAGACGTTCATAATAAGCCAAAGTACATGGTGTAGATCCCATGGTTGGCAACATGAAGAAATCTGCTGCTCACTCACCGCTCCCCTCCCCGCAATCATCCAATTTCTCAGCCAAACTGGAGTCACTGTTACCCTTCCAATCCTTCTATAATGCTGAGCTTGAGCAAATGAGAAAAACAGACTGTGATATCTTCTAATGTGCTGGTCATATGTAAAAATGCTAATACACATATAAAAGATCGCAATTGTGATTCAGTCCCATTATCAAACTTTAACTTGTTCTGCAGTCTAGTGACATGAGTTGGTATTATCTCCATGACAGATCTTGCCACTGTAATTTATTCTCACAATGACAATTACAGTCAGTTTAATATGATTAATTTATTTAAGGACATTTTTCTCTGAATTAATTTTCCCTCTCTTTCAATTGAATGTCTAAAGCTGATTAAAAGCTGGTAATGTTTTTACCCGGTATTTTTAAACGAGAACAGCAACCAAACTTCTCATTTGCAGTCCACTTAGTAAATCATTACAGTCTCTCATAACCAAATAAAATATCTGTCTGGGTTCTGAATCAACTAATGTTTTTCGAAGGACAACATTTCCATTTTTGAATGTTACCTTTGCTTAAAAAGCGGCATTAATGTCTCCTCCCTGATCTCATCTCCCATCCTGTTTATTTGCAGCCCTCTGCCAATGCATCTATCCATCTTTTCCCACCTCGCTGCCCCACAACCACTTGATGCTGCGCCTGTTGGCAGTCTAGTTCCTGCAAACTCCACCAGATAGCATTCGTCTCTTTCCCCACCCGTACACTACTGTCCCTTCCCCTTCCCTGCCCCACTCCATCCTGCTGTTTGCATCCCATGTTATGTTGCATTCCGGTCTGAGATGCAGAAGTTGGCAGTTGTGTGTGGGTGAGGTGCGGTGTGGTTGTTTGTGTGTGTATGAAAGATGTGTGTTTCTTTCTTTTACTGTCAAAGGCTGTGGCTGAAAGCTTTATGTGAGTGTCTTTTAATTGTGCCTGTTGCAACCTGACATGTCTTCTTTACGGTAAGTACCAATCTGTCTTTTCCTACAATGCTGATATTCCTACCTCGAGTCTTCATTGTTTTCTCTTGGTGTTGTGACCTCAATAGCCAAAGCTTCATTTCTTATGTAAGACGACCCCTATAAATGTAAGACTACCCTTATATACCACAATAAACAATGTAAAAATGTTGACCTCAGCAGCAATAGGTTAATCTGTGAATATAAGACAACCCTGTATTTTTTGAATGATGATTTGGGAAAAAGACTTATCGAAAATCTGGTAAATATGGTTTCCAGTGAATCGTTACTAAGAAATATGTTGGTTTTATCTTTCAAGATTGTGGTTTCATTTATTTTCAATATTTAAATTTACATATCAACTACTCAGAACTTCCTGAAGACTGCATATACAGTAACAGGAATAGATAACATGAAATTACAAAATAAATTGCATGAAAAATACAAAAAACTGTCCAGCAATCCAGCAAAAAGAGACCCCCAACCCCCAATACAAGCTACAAATCTCTTTAATCAGACCACACCATGTCTTTAAAGTAGCTGTTCAGAACGCTATCATGCCCAAAACAGAACATAAGTGAATATATTAAGGAAGTAAAGAAGGAAGGAGGGAGGGAGGAAGGGAGGGATGAATGAAGAGTAAATCCTTATGTCCTGTTAAAGATGAAGTCATAAGAGAGTGTACACAGTTTTAGGTTGGGGAAGCATGTGGAAGGAAATTTTCCTTTTCAAAGTAGCCATTCTATAATTTGAATTTAGGAAAATCAGGGAAAACTTAAATCTGGACGACCATATGGAGATCTAACTGCTGTCGTGAATGCAAGTTCAGAGTCTTGTCACTGTGCTATCTTGCTCAATGAATACATTACAGGTCTCCATACATGTTCTAACTATTCACAAGACTGCTGTACAGCTGCCATAATCCTAGGAACCAGGCGCAATCTAGTGCTGAGATTGTTAACTAAGTTCCTCACACACAACCCTCACCCACCTGAAATCCATTGACATTGCATGATGATCATGTACAAAGCTGTGGAATGGGACTACACCAATAACATCATCACTGCCTAAAGATAAGCAACACTGAAGTTGTTTGTTAAAGAGAGTGTACCATGAGAAACTAGATGCATTTTGTATGCAACTATGACATTTATTATTCCCTCAACAACATATGTATCAGTTTAAGTATGAACTGAACAAAATGAACTTTAGTACCTGACGATTGTCCTTTGGAGAACTGAACCATTCAACAAATATTCCAGAACAACCATCAATAATTTGTTACAACAGCTCATACCAATGGTATATATGTGATTAATTTTCTAAAACAATGCTTCTATGTCTTGCAGTATAAATCTGTTTACATTATTGGCTACATAAAATTTATTAAAACCCAAATCCACCTGGTGAAAGTTAAGAACACATTTTAAAAGTCTCATAAAAGAAAATTTTTCTGTAATTAAATTTCTATCTGTGAACTCTACAGACAAAGTTACTGGGTTCCACGTTCCTTAGAAATGATAATCTGTATTTGACAACCACCAGTCTCATGAGCATGAAGATTTGATGGTTAAGGCCTTTTGAATGCAATGCTGGTTTTAAAATGCAAAGTCTGTTCACAAAGACTGAAGAGGGAACTGTAAACATAACCAGGGTCATTCTATGTCAATTCAACCAATTTGAGAAAATGTTCCAGCTGATAGTCTCAGATTTGGCTGAAATTCAGCACACCAATGGTACCAAGTGTGGAACACTCATGTACAAAATTTTAAGTTCCCCTGCCAATTAGTTCCAGAATTATGGCTTATGAAAGAAGGTGGCGTGATCCGGAAATTGCAACCCACATCTGGCAGTCTATCTTCAGACCCAACTTCAGGTCTTAATTACTTTGGAACTATTCCGCACAGTCCAGTGAAATTTTTACAACCCAGTAACATCCACTTAGAGAACACACTCTATGAATCAAAACACCAACATATATCTGAGGGAAAATAAAAAATTCCAAAATGTGATTAAAACTTGTTTCTTATAAACAATGGACACACATGGATCGCAAAAGTTTTGAAACAAAGCAAAGTACAGTGGAAGATTTTGTTGAAATGTGTTGTCAAAAAACAGACAAACTGACCACTCACACAGCTTCACAGCAACAGCGCAATCGGCTTATCTCCAGTTTTGTAAGGATAATTTGAAACAAGATGAAATTATAGTAATACTAGACTTTTCTGAAAATTATGCATTTATAGTTCAAGATGCTATCCAAGGATATCATTGGGACAACAGTCAAGCAACTCTCCAACCATTTGCGATTTACTATAGAGGTGAATCAGGTGATGTGTCTGTCATGAACCTGTGCATTTTTAGTGACAGTTTAATTCAAGATGCCATTGCAGTTCATGCCCACATTTGCACTGTCATGGCATATGTGAAAAACAAGCTGCCTCACATACATTTTGCGAAATACTTCAGTGATGGGGCAGCTAGTCAGTACAAAAACTGTAAAAATCTCAAAAATTTATGCATGCATTACCATGATTTTCAGATTCACGCAGAATGGAATTTTTTTGCAACAAGTCAGGGTAAAAATGTATGTGATGTTATTGGTGCTACCATTAAGCGCATGGCATCACGAGCTAGTCTGCAGCACCCTACAGAGGGTCACATTCTAATACCTCTTCAATTATTTACCTGGGTACAGAAAAATATTTCTGGCATACAATCATTCTATGTTTCAAAAGATGAGGTGAAATCAGTCAAAGGGTTGCTAAAAAGCAGACTAGAACACGTTAAAACTGTTGCAGGCACAAGGAGCCATCATCACTTCTCTCCAGTGGACTCTGACAATGTGCAGATGAGCAGACTTTGCTGTTATAACTATAGGTTCACGCACATGTGTCTTCACAGTGTGTCTGACTCAGGATTCAGAAGCAAAAGCAGCAAAATACAACCAGGTTGCTATGTTATTGCTGTTTATGATGACAAATGGTACTTAGGATGTGTTGCAGAGTGCTGTGAAGCACAAGGTGATGTATTTGTGAACTTCATGGCACCAGCAGGACCAGCAAGATCATGTCACTGGCCAAGTTTGGCAGACAGGTGTTGGATTCCTTTTGAACATATTCTTATGACAGTTCCAGTTCCTACCACAGTGTCAGGAAGACAGTACAATTTGCCACTCAATGTACAGAGTACAGTAGCTAAAGTGTGGGAGAACTTCTGTTCGAAGCACAATCGATTTGTTTTTAGCAGTTAAGGTGCAGTAAACATTAATGATAGGTTGTGTTAATCTGTCTATATGTTGTTGCTTAGTGATTAAACAGGTGTGGGAGAGGATAAGAAGAGGCAGAACAGTTTACGATATGTTTTTACAAAATTGTGCTGTGGAACAATGGCCACATCACCAAATACATCTGTCAACTTCCATTGTACACAAATGTCTTGCAATAACAGGCTGAAATTTTGACATATATATCATTATGGTCTACTTATGTAGTGTGTGAAATTTGGCTTGGATACCACTGGTTCCGTTTGTGCTACCACACTTCGAAAATCCATGTTTTTCAGGTAATATTTCAAATTTTTGTATTTTTATGTGCATGTAAGTCAGTTTTTGTGACTCATATTGGCATGATGAGTTCTGTGTGTGTTTAGGCCATATTAAGCTAACCACAAAAAAATTTATACCCTTTTTGAGTGAATTATATTTGGCATAGAGGGCACCTACAATATGTACCTTTTAACGTATTACATTTTTTTAATCACATTTTGGAATTCTTTATTTTCCCTCAGAAATATGTTGTTGGTGTTTTGATTCATGGAGAGTGTTCTCTAAATGGATGTTACTGGGTTTTAAAAATAACACTGGACTGTGTGGAATAGTTCCAAAGTTATTAAGACCTGAAGTTGGGTCTGAAGATAGATTGCCAGATGTGGGTTGCAATTTCCGGGTCACGCCACCTTCTTTCACAAGCCATAATTCTGGAACTAATTGGCAGGGGAAACTAATACTTTGTACATAAGTGTTCCACACATGGTAGAATTAGTGTACTGAATTTCAGTCAAATATGAGACTATGAGCTGAAGCCCCTGGTTGAACTGACATGAAATGACCCACCAACACTTTTTTCATCATAACACGTTATTGGACCTGCATTTATTTGAATTATGAATCCATTAATAACTGGGAAATACTGCAATCATACCGTGAATACAGTAGACTGTCGGCAATAACAACAGTTCAACTACACTGACAAAGAGTAGCCAAAGATTACTAATTTCCTGTCACTGAGAAACTATTAGATTTATGCAATAAATAGCTGCTATGTATCAACTTATGTATAACTAATACAACATGGGAGAAGATGCTATTGTTCATGCTACTTGTACTTTCCAGACAATGGTTAGCTTCTGACTAGAGTTAACCACATCTTCCCAATAAAAGTATTACAGAAGGTATTGTGTTTGGTGATAATGTAAAAAGCTATGAAATACAACTAACCCCATCAAGACTTCACTGACTGTATGGACATGTAACACTGAACTTCTCTGTCAACAAAAAGAGATTACCATGAGAAATGAAACTGATGTAATGAGAAAATATGAAAACACAGCAAATGAAGCAGATGAAAGGGGATACAGGCATATATAAAATGAGATTGCAGGAAGTTCAAAATAGCAAAGCAGGAAAGACTAGATGAGAAATGCACCCATAGCTACGGGAAAAACAGATTCTGCCTATATGAAAATCAAAGAAATCTTTGGACAAAAGATAAACAGCTGTTTGAATATCATGAGCACAGATGGTAAGCCAGTACTAAGAAAACCAGAGAAAGCTGAAAGGAATACATAGAATGTCTACACAAGGGAAACTAACTTTAAAGCAATATTATAGAAAGGAAAGAGGAAATAGATGAAGATGAGATGAGGGATATATGGTACAAGAATTCGAAATACTACTGAATGACGTAAGTAAAAAAAAAAAAAAAAAAAAAAAAAGGGCCCCTGGAGTCCATTATATTACCTCAGAATTATTGAGATCCCTGGGAGGGCTAGACATGACACAAGTTATTGACAATATTGAATGAAAAACCCTCTTTAAAATTACAAAGATAGCAGGGATATCTTATTTACAACTCATACAGAAACCAGACTGCAGTTACAGACGAAGCGTTTCAAAAGGGCAGCAGTGGTTGAGAAGGGAGGGAGACAAGTTTTAAGCCTATCCCAATGTTATTTGATCTTTGCACTGAGCTCAGCAAAGGGAACAAAGGAGAAAATTGAAGAAAAGAAGGGAGAAAAAATAGAAACTTCAAGGTTTGCCGGTGGCCCTGTTATTTTGTCAGAGACGACAAAGGACTCAGAAAAGCAGTTTAGTGGAATTAATAGCGTCCTGAAAAGAGACTATAAGATGTATATCAATAAAAGTAAAGCAAGGGTAACTGAATATAGTAAAATGTTGACGGAATTAGATAAGGAAATGAGACATTAAAAGTAGTCAATAAGTTTCATTATTTTGACAGCAAAGTAACTGACAATGGTTGAAGTGAAGATGATACAAAATGCTGACTGGAAATAGTAAGAAAAGCATTTCTGAAACAAAGAAATTTGTTAACACTAATATAAATGTAGGTGTTAGTAAGCCTTTTGTGAAGGCATTTGTATGGAATGTAGCCTTGTACAAAAGTGAAATGTGCACAATAAGCAGTTGAGGCAACAAGGGAATAAAGCTTTTGAAATGTGTTGCAACAGAAGACTGCTGAAGGAAAGGTAGGTTGATCAAGTAACTAATGAGGAAGTACTAAACTGAATTTACAAAAAGAGAAATTTATGGCACAACTTGACTAAAAGAAAATATCTGTTAATAAGGACATAGCCTGAGGCATGATGGAATCGTCAGCTTGGTAATGGAGTGCGGGAAAGAGGGGGTGGGGGTAAAAATGATTGATACAGTAAGCTGGTTTAAATGTTTTTCAATGGTTACTCAGAGATGAAGAGGCTTGCACAGGATAGATTAGCATGGAGAGCTCCACCAAATCACAGTCTTCAGACTGAACAACAACACAAGCTGAAAGGAATATAAAAACATCTTTTGACGAAGACCTTAGTCATAGCTCCAAGCAATGTAATATGATCAAATGAATGTTTCACTAAAATACAGATAATTTTATAATGCAAGGTTCAGTCTTTGGGAGAAACAATACTCATCAATAAAATCGAGCACGACATGAGACTGGCTTCAAAACAGTGTAAATCAATGAATACAAAAATATTTCCTGTATTCTTTTATTCAGACAGGCACTAGTAAGCATATACAGTGCATCTTCCATGATTCTGTATTTTCTTTTCATTCAATGAATGGTCTCACCAATATTATGTGATCAGCTGCATGAAATCAGTGCTTCAAAACATGCAATAAGTAATGGGAAAAAAGAGATATCAATCAAGAAATACTGTAAGATTTACTGACAATGTGTATAAATACTAAAGATAACATACAAATACATTTGAATGATTCTGAATGAAAAAGGTGGGAAAATCCTTCAATAAAAATAAAACACACACACACACACACACACACACACACACACACACACACACACACACACACACATATATATATATATATACATATAATAATAAGCAGTATTGACACTACATAACTTAATGGAACTGCATGCTGATTCTTAGATTACATTCTCCATGGAGAAATTTTGATTACTGCTACCTTTCCAAAGAAATTTGCTACATATTATCACATTGTCTTGTGGGAAATGATACAAGATTGCAATCTTTGGCCATTTAGATTGGGCACAAGCATAATACACATGCCCTGATTTCCCTCACGGAGTAAAGAAAAAACTGAAAATAACAGAATAAAAATCTGAAACACACAGAAATTTGTAGGCTTGACCTGTGAGGCAATAGACTGTTCTGCCGATTCAATTATGGCATCCAGTAAACTAAGTGTAAAAATGTCTAAGGGCACTGTAAAAGTGAGCATGAAACTATGAAGCACTAAACATTAACTTAGTAGATGACTCAAACAGAATCTGTAATAATACTGATAATTTATGTGCTTTCTATACTGTAAATCCAGAACAAAAACAGCAGCTAATTAGTAAAAGTGAGGGAGCAGCAGTTTTTTAAAGAAACAGATTTGTTGTTAACTTTACTATGTCATACGTTGTCTGAACACTTATAAACAGTCTATGGCAAACTAAGGTCCCAGAAAACAGATGTGACACAATGAAGGAATGTGAACTCTCTTAGAGTGGGATGATCTATTGCACCTGCTAATACATAACTAAATACCAGCCTGTTAGATTTATTTCTGTTGGATACTTTTAACACTGACAAACAACAGTTTAAAAAAAATTCAATCATAAGGAAGCTATAAAACTGTGTTCCTAGGATGTGGTAATTCCCAGCTGATTCATAAGAAAGGTATCGTACACTTTATAAGAAACAAACATGGAAAGTAGAAGCAAGATAACATGCAAGTATTTGACAAAGAGTTGTTCAGAAAGAAATAATAAAATAAACCAAAAATGTTTCTCTTTGTGATAAAGCATACCTCCAAGCTTTCTTATATCTTCATCACTTAGGTCATACCTTTCTGGATGGAGACGGATAATACGGAGCCGATTTTTCATTGACTGCCAAGATCTGTCTGAAAATGGAAAACCAAAATGTCAAGCAACTAAGTTTGAAAAGATGGCAATTCAATCTGATCCAAAATATTAAAAGATTTTAATACAAAGGCTTCTGCAAAGGTTGTCAAAGCTGCATCATCTTATAAAATACTGTTAAAAGCAGAGCTGCATAAATTCCATCAGCAGAAACCTATCCATGCCAACAGGTACCTATACACTGAAACCCACCATCATCTGGCTTGTAGGTGTTCTGTCTCATATACGTGTACACTGAACATCCTAGCCTACCACATCAGTGATATTCTATTTTCAGTTGGAGCAGCACAACAGATAGGTGCTAGTGAAGCTCCATCGCAATTGTGGGTAGGCTCTTAAGTTCTGAGAAGCATTAACTGAAATCCTTAAGCAACTTGACAATATTAACAGAGAAGATGGCTACAGGCTTCCAGCATCCTGGCTGTGAGCAATTCCAGTATGATAGGCTGCCTATGGACGCAGGAAAGTAGCCTCAGTGGACACTACTGTGACATGCTGAACAGTCAGTCATTGTTTCTCTGCAACTACCAGCAGGAAAACATGACCTTCAGAAGTTTATCACTGATTTATATAGAGAGCTACCAATTACCAGCATGTCATGTAACCCGCAAATAGTCTGCCACATATCCCCTCCCTCTCTTCTTACATCAACCAGTGGCATTTTAAGGTCTTTTAAATTCTAAGACATGTGACATCACTGGTTATAAATGTTGAAGTGCCCTCCCCCCCAGCTAATCAATTTATTGCCCTGACAAAAGCCACTGCAAAATGTCTTTATTTTAATATTTTAACATTTGTAAGTATTTATAAGATGATGCAGTAGCACAATCATACAGATTTTAATGAGGTTAAAATGTTTGTTAAGATTATAACACAATGATACTTAAGGATTTTTTCTTTAAATTGAATTACATACTGGAAGAGTTATTTATATAAATTTAATGTCACGACTGACTCATTGTGAAAATCCGTTCGTTGTACACTAAACAGATATAAACACACTCATTTTATCCCTATTGCAGCTCGGCATCAACGAAAACTGTCATAGTAATGCACAAGTAACAGAGAAGCTTCTGCCAAAAGACATTTGTAATAACATTGCTCCCAAAAGAAATATATAGGCCCTACTAGAAGGTCTATTCAAGACTTGAAACAACCTTTTAAATTGAATAAGAGGATCTTGTTGGCCCATGGGAGTACCTTGACGTCATACAGACAGTTCATTGAGACATATGCCATGTGTGAATGAGCAATTCCCTACTGAAAAATAGCACCACAATACTGTCACATGAGGGGTTACATACTGTAGTGGCAACTTCTCACACCGAATGTAACAGCAACACCAAATGTAGCGGGAAGAAGTAGAAGGCACCATATTAAGACTCGTCTGAGCTTTCCTAGTGATTTATTGTTTACAACTACAGTACCGCGTCTCCCTTGTTCTGCGTCACCGGGTCCTGCAATGCTGAGGACACCACTTCGCTGACTGCAAAACGGCTAGGCGTGGAATGGCTGCCTCAGTGACCCATGCACGCACTGCTCTGTATTGACCTTGTACGACCACGATGTCAGGATGTGCCGGTAGCTGACTCAGCGGTCTTTGCCTCTGCTGCCTCAGTGCCGTACGCTGCAAGGCAACCCGCAGCACACTCCCTCGCTGGCGTGGCTAAGAACATGGTGACAATGAGCGCCCGCGATCCGGCAGCTGAATCTGCGACATTCGCTTTGGATATCTCTGGTGCGTGTTGGGAGCCAAGACCACTGCCTGCGGTAGCGAATCGATGACTGGCCCGTCGCTGGCTGGCTACGGACCCCGCGTTGGCCTCAGAGGGTCACACCAGTGACCCGCCGTGGACTGGAACACTGGCACCCCATCTGCTGCTGCGTGTAGCCTGTGGTGTGACATGCCCCACTGTCCAGGAGAGCTGCCACACTTGAATGCTTTGTTAGTGAACCAACACCTATTTATATGTGGCTGTGCACCTCTGTTTTGCTATTAAATGCGCCGCTCCGTGTCACATACTCATAACACTTGGGTTGGCCAATGAGCCCCTTCTGCCTGTGACTTGCGCCATGCAAAACACTGCGTGTACTGTTTCTGGCAGTGCTACACCCCTGTGGCCTCTATTTTACTTCGCAATTGCTGGTGAGCGTAACTCACTGTAAACACGCCCCCGCCTGGCTCTAACTTGTGCGCTCAGAAATATTGTATCAAAACTGACTTTTCCTATCCCAAACGGTAGTGCCACTACATTATTCCCCCCTTCGGAAAGACCCGGCCCCTGGGTCGACCTTCAACTAACTCTTAACTTGTTTGGGTTGGCACCTATGACATACTTCCTTACTTTTAGAAAACTTAAATGTGGTCTAGTGCCCCTTAAAACACATGACATGAAACAAAACGTAAAAATTCCTTTCTGGACGACCACTGCTTGATCAACCCCTTACCTACTCGTCTCACGCCCTCAGTAAGCAATCCATTGGGACTTGGACTACGCTTGGTTCCCTCTTGGAATTAGCTCTCCGCCTGATCAGAATAAAAATAACACATAAAAAAGTTAAGGCTGCGAAGGCACCTGACACAGAGATGTTCAAACTGATCATTATTTGTCTTGGCCTTTCCCTATACTGAGCGACATGTTGCACAAGCTGTTCGGCTGATATGCGCCCCTCTTGCTCTAAAATGAACCGGTTTACAGATCTCAACAGACCTGGCTCCATAGTTTGATTTAACAAAGTCAGATTCTGCCTTGGCAAAAACTCTAAAGTGGCTTCTGGCCAGTACAGCTGTGGCTGCGTAACATTCAATTGCATGACTCCTGAAATTGACGCTGGCAGGTGGAAGGTTGGTCCTATTATGTTACATGCTGTTCCACTGATTAAAATTCTGCTACCCTTGAGCTCTATACGTTTCGTTTCTGCAAATACTCCCTGCTCAAAACAACTTGCTACTACTATCAAATTTTCGTAGGTGGAGAAGATCCAATGCATCCCGACCTGTTGCAAGCTCAATTTTGGCTCCATGATGTCCCTTGAACAGTCTATTTCTTCCCTCCTTCCTAAAAATAACTGCACCCTTCACATGTCCGGATTGGTGCTTATCACCCTGGCTGGACATCCCATTACCTTCCCTCGATGGCAGCTTCATAATTCCTCCCTTGTCATCTTGGCCTACCAGCTGTTAACTGCCGAGGTCAGCAATACCTCCTCAGTTTTTTACTTCTACCAACTTGCTCAACTCTCCCTTTTTCAGTGACCTGAAGACAGGGATCACCATCACCCTTCCTTCTTCTTCAGAAAGACTGCTGTCCCTAGCAGGCTCACAATGCTCGAAAACACACACACCACTTGAAAATACAATGCCTAATTAATCTATGCAAACCCAATGATACATAAAAAGAAAACAAAAAACTACAAATACTACTTTCTGGATCGCAAAGTATACAGTACATCATGGTGTACTCTATCTTCCTGGTTTTCTCTGCACTGAACACCTCTCTTCACTCTCTCTTTCTTGCTCTTCCTTTCCTACGAAATGCCTGGAATCACATTGGGACAACCCTTAAATGGCCATAACCACCCAATGTGTACTATCGTTGTTCTAGTTGGCAGCTGAAGCTTAACATTAACGGGGGATGTGGTTTCAACTTATTAGTATGGCCCTTGATACCTCATGAGGAACTTCTTCGGTTTCCCTTTTGGCGGATAGGAGCTGGACAGCATTACCCATTGCCCCATTCTATACTGCAGTAAACTTCCTTTCCGCTTCAATGCGTCTTCCTGCCTTTCAAAAGCCTTCATATTCGCCTTTTGTACCTATTTCCAAACATCCCAAATTGTTCTCACTAATTGACATACAGATTCACTGGTCTTTCCTTTCTGTAGCCTCACCAAATCAAACAGTGATGGCATTTTTCACCCGTACACTACCTCAATACAATATGCTTCAAATCCCACTGATGGTGATGAGAATCCACATAAAAACTCAACATCTTCCCGAAATTCCTGTGTACCCGTTCTGTCCTTCCATTCACCTGTGGATGCGACACACTCATCCTCAACTTCTTTACATTCAACAATTTACACAGTTCCTTCATTAAATCCAACATGAAGTTGGTCCCTTGGTCAGTTATTATTGTCTCTGGTACACCAAACTTCATAATCCAGTTTTTTTTAACACCTGTGCGACCACTGCTGCCTGTTGATTTGGCATAGCCACCATCTCCACATACTTCGAAAAATTGTCTATTATTGTCAGAGTGAATCTGTTCCCCGATGGTGTTTGCCTGTAAGGTACTAAGACATCAATCCCCAACATATAGAATGGACCTGTCCCTTCCAGCAATGACATGTCGCTTCCAGCAATTGTTGTAGCTGAATCTGTTTCTGACTCAAACCTGCTCTCTGCGCACATGGTATACAATTCTTAGCATACTGATCCACATCTATGCCAATATCTCTCTGCCACACTCCTATTCGTTGCTCTACACCCGCCATTACCAGATAACATGTGATCATGTGCTTCCTTTAAAACATCATCTCAGTTTCGCTGACACTACTATGGCCCTAACTTCATTTCCCTGCACAGAAGACCGACGTGCATCTTAAATTGTGGTTGTGTCCGATACAATTTACAATTGTTGTCCGCGCCCTGTAATTCTTGTTGTACTGCTAGGTCATAACCTATGACTTCTACTTTTACCACTTTCCTACTTAGTGCATCCACATTACTGTGCTTCTTCCCAGGCTTGTGCACCACCTAGTAGTCAAATTCACTAAGCCTCACAGCCCACCTATTGAGTCTAGTGGATAGATCCTTCAACCCCAACAACCACTTCAACGCAGCATGATCTGTCACTTCCTGAAATCTTCTCCCATATAAATAACATTGAAAATATGTGATTCCATAGATTATGCTAAGCATCTCCATCTCTGTTGATGAGTAATTCCTCTCTGCTGCATTCAACTGCCTAGACGCGTAAGCTACAGCATGTTCTTTCCCATCAATTTGCTGACTAAGAACACACCCTAATGCTTGATTCGATGCATCGCTTGCTAAAATAAATTCCTTTTCAAAATCTGGAAACTCAAGAACCGGACTTGATGTTAACACTTCTTTCAATTTGTCAAATGCTTTCTGACACTCTTCAGTCCACTCAAATTTCACACCCTTCCGTAACAATCATGTCAATGGCTGTGCTAAATCTGCAAAACCCTTCACGAACTTTCAATAGAAATTGCAAATTCCGATGAATGCTTGCACTTCCTTAACTGTTTTCAGTTCCTGAAAATCCGTTACAGCCTGTACCAACCTCAGATCTGTTCAAACTCCGTCCTTACTGATAATATGACCCAAATATTTTACTTCTTCTAATGCAAAATGACACTTCTCCAGGCTCAACGTCAAATGAGCTGCTCTTAACCTCATAAACACTTCCCTTAAGTGCTGTCTATGTTGCTCCATACTTCTTGAACACACTATAATGGCCGGCCGCAGTGGCCATGCGGTTCTAGGCGCTTCAGTCCGGAACCGTGCAACTGTTACGGTTGCAGGTTCGAATCCTGCCTTGGGCATGGATGTGTGTGATGTCCTTAGGTTACTTAGGTTTAAGTAATTCTAAGTTCTAGGGGACTGATGACCTCAGATGTTAAGTCCGATAGTGCTCAGAGCCATTTGAACCATTTTTGAACACTATAATGTCATCCAAATAGACAAGACACTGCCATGGTTTCAAACCCCTCAAGACACTGTCTAGCGAACTCTGAAACATTTCCGGACCATTTTTCAAACCAAATGGCATTCTAATGTACTGGTAATGGCCACGAGGAGTAGAGAACGCAATTTTTGGACGATCCCCTGGAGCCACCTCTAACTGATGATAACCACTGGTCAAATCCATTGTAGAAAAGTACTGGCACTGTCCTAAGTGATCCAAAGTCTCCAATATGTTTGGAATGGGGTATGCGCCCATTACTGCCTTATTATTGAGGTATCGGTAGTCACAACAGAACCTGTATTTCTTAGTTCCATACATAGATTTTTTAGGCACAACAACAATGTCCACTCCACAGCAACTATTACTGTGCTCTATAATACCATCCACAAGCTGTTGATCAATGAAATCCTCCACAATCGACTGCAAATATATCAGTATTCTGTATGGTTTATAGTAAACAGGTGCTTTATTCCCTGTTGGTATCCTATGTTGAACTAATGGAGTTGTTGGTAATGGCCCTTGTGGTAAAACACATCCTTAAATTCCCACAATAATTCTTCCATATGCTCTCTTTCTCCTCCTTTCGAATGCTTAATTTTGTCACGCAATGCAGTTCTATCAGCAGTTAGTGGTTGATCGCTTCGCCTTCCTCTCGAACACCAGTCTTCGTCATTTGGCACATGCAAATTTGCTACTTAAAATATTTTCTCAAATTCACGTCTACAGCACTAAAATTATCCACATTCACAGGAACTACTCGCCTGTCGTCCCCCTCCTGTATGTGTACAATACTATGTTTCACAAAACAACCAAATGGACCCAAAACTTCATTATCCTCCAATGGTTCAATAACACATGCTGTACCCACAGGTACATTAGATTCCACACTTACCCAAAGCGACTTCCCGGTGCCACCAGACACACACTCATGCGAATTAAGCTTGATGCTAATGTACGCAGTTCAATTGGTTTGTTCATTAAGTTGAACGCCCCTTGCGACAGCTCTGCACCGACAACAGTTTCCCCTAGCTGAAATAACATTCCACCAAGTTCCATAGTTTGTTGTCCAAGGTCAATTTTGGTATGATGTTGATGCAAGAAATCTACTCCTAGGATAATGTTGTAGCCCTCGTTTACCCATGGTACTATCTCCACGCATGCATCAAATCGGACTTTCCCTATGGGAAAGTCAACTGTCACTGACCCCAAAGGTGTGACCTCCTTATCCCCCACTCCACAACCTCCATCCTATTAAACTACATCTACATTTACGTCCATACTCCACAAGCCACTCGACAGTGTGTGGTGGAGGGTACCTTGAGTACCTCTATCGGTTCTCCCTTCTATTCCAGTCTCGTATTGCTCGTGGAAAGAAGGATTGTTGGTATGCCTCTGTGTGGGCTCTAATCTCTCTGATTTTATCCTCAGGGTCTCTTCGCGAGATATACGTAGGAGGTAGCAATATACTGCTTGACTCCTCGGTGAAGGTATGTTCTCGAAGCTTCAACAAAAGCCCATACCGAGCTACTGAGCGTCTCTCCTGCACAGTCTTCCACTGGAGTTTATCTATCATCTCCGTAATGCTTTCCCGATTACTAAGTGATCCTGTAACAAAGCGCGCTGCTCTCCATTGGATCTTCTCTATCTCTTCTATCAACCCTATCTGGTACGAATCCCACACTATGGAGCAGTATTCAAGCAGTGGGCGAACAAGCGTACTGTGACCTACTCCCATTGTTTTCAGATTGCATTTCCTTAGGATTCTTCCAATGAATCTCAGTCTGGCACCTGCTTTACCGACAATCAACTTTATATGATCATTCCATTTTAAATCAATCCTAATGCATACTCCCAGATAATTTATGGAATTAACTGCTTCCAGTTGCTGACCTGCTATATTGTAGCTAAATGATAAGGGATCTTTCTTTCTATGTATTTGCAGCATATTACACTTGTCTACATTGAGATTCAATTGCCATTCCCTGCACCATGCGTCAATTCACTGCAGATCCTCCTGCATTTCAGTACAATTTTCCATTGTTACAACCTCTCAATATACCACAGCATCATCCGCAAAAAGCCTCAGTGAACTTCCGATGTCATCCACAAGTTCATTTATGTATATTGTGAATAGCAACGGTCCTACGACACTCCCCTGCGGCACACCTTAAATCACTCTTACTTCGGAAGACTTCTCTCCATTGAGAATGACATGCTGTGTTTTATTATCTAGAAACTCTTCAATCCAATCACACAATTGGTCTGATAGTCCATATGCTATTACTTTGTTCATTAAACGTCTGTGGGGAACTGTATCGAACGCCTTGCGAAAGTCAAGAAACACGGCATCTACCTGGTAACCCGTGCCTATGGCCCTCTGAGTCTCGTGGACGAATAGTGCGAGCTGGGTTTCACACGATCGTCTTTTTCGAAACCCACGCTGATTCCTACAAAGTAGATTTCTAGTCTCCAGAAAAGTCATTATACTCGAACATAATACGTGTTCCAAAATTCTACAACTGATCGACATTAGAGATATAGGTCTATAGTTCTGCACATCTGTTCGACGTCCCTTCTTGAAAACGGGGATGACCTGTGCCTTTTTCCAATCCTTTGGAACACTATGCTCTTCTAGAGACCTAAGGTACAACGCTGCAAGAAGGGAGGCCCCATCTGCTATTTAAGAATGTCCACCTCTACTAACTCCACGTCTCCATCCTCCACACTGCTGATTTCCACCTCTTCCTCTATTCATTGGTGACTGGGTACATTGCCTCTGCACATGTCTTGTATGACCACACTTCTTTTATCCCCACTGTAAACTCTGTCTATCACATACCCCTGTTGCCACGTCTATTTTCTCACATTGGATTCTACATCTACATCCATACTCCGCAAGCCACCCGCCGGTGTGTGGCGGAGGGTACCTTGAGTACCTCTATCGGTTCTCCCTTCTATTTCAGTCTCGTATTGTTCGTGGAAAGAAGGATTGTCGGTATGCCTGTGTGTGGGCTCTAATCTCTCTGAATTTATCCTCATGATCTCTTCGCGAGATATACGTAGGAAGGAGCAATATACTGCTTGACTCTTCGGTGAAGGTATGCTCTCGAAACTTCAACAAAAGCCCGTACTGAGCTACTGAGCATCTCTCCTGCAGAGTCTTCCACTGGAGTTTATCTATCATCTCAGTAACACTTTCGCGATTACTAAATGATCCTGTAACGAAGTGTGCTGCTCTCCGTTGGATCTTCTTTATCTCTTCTATCAACCCTATCTGGTACGGATCCCACACTATGGAGCAGTATTCAAGCAGTGGGTGAACAAGCGTACTGTAACAAACTTCCTTTGTTTTTGGATTGGTTTTCCTTAGGATTCTTCCAATGAATCTCAGTCTGGCATCTGCTTTACCGACGATCAACTTTATATGATCATTCCATTTTAAATCAGTCCTAATGCGCACTCCCAGATAATTTATGGCATTAACTGCTTCCAGTTGCTGACCTGCTATATTGTAGCTAAATGATAAGGGATCTTTCTTTCTACGTATTTGCAGCACATTACACTTGTCTACATTGAGATTCAATTGCCATTCCCTGCACCATGTGTCAATTCACTGCAGATTCTTCTGCATTTCAGTACAATTTTCCATTGTTACAACCTCTCAATATACCACAGCATCATCCGCAAAAAGCCTCAGTGAACTTCTGATGTCATCCACAAGGTCATTTATGTATATTGTGAATAGCAACAGTCCTACGACACTCCCCTGCGGCACACCTGAAATCACTCTTGCTCCTCTCCATTGAGAATGACATGCTGCATTCTGTTATCCAGGAACTCTTCAATCCAATCACACAATTGGTCTGATAGACCATATGCTCTTACTTTGTTCATTAAACGACTGTGGGGAACTGTATTGAACGCCTTGCGAAAGTCAAGAAACACAGCATCTACCTGTGAACCCTTGTCTATGGATAATACGTGTTCCAAAATTCTACAACTGATCGACTTTAGAGATATAGGTCTATAGTTCTGCACATCTGTTCGACGTCCCTTCTTGAAAACGGGGATGACCTGTGCCCTTTTCCAATCCTTTGGAACGCTACACTCTTCTAGAGACCTACGGTACACCGCTGCAAGAAGAGGGGCAAGTTCCTTCGCATACTCTGCGTAAAATCGAACTGGTATCCCATCAGGTCCAGCGGCCTTTCCTCTTCTGAGCGATTTTAATTGTTTCTCTATCCCTCTGTTGTCTATTTCGATATCTACCATTCTGTCATCTGTGTGACAATCTAGAGAAGGAACTACAGTGCCGTCTTCCTCTGTGAAACAGCTTTGGAGAAAGACCTTTAGTATTTCGGCCTTTAGTCTGTCATCCTCTGTTTCAGTACCATTTTGGTCACAGAGTGTCTGGACATTTTGTTTTGATCCACCTACCGCTTTGACATAAGACCAAAATTTCTTAGGATTTTCTTCCAAGTCAGTACATAGAACTTTACTTTCGAATTCATTGAACGCACCTCGCATAGCCCTCCTCACACTACATTTCACTTCGCGTAATTTTTGTTTGTCTGCAAGGCTTTGGCTAAGTTTATGTTTGCTGTGAAGTTCCCTTTGCTTCCGCAGCAGTTTTCTAACTCGGTTGTTGTACCACGGTGGCTCTTTTCCATCTCATACGATCTTGCTTGGCACATACTCATCTAATGCATATTGTACAATGGTTTTGAACTTTGTCCACTGATCCTCAACACTATCTGTACTTGAGACAAAACTTTTGTGTTGAGCCATCAGGTACTCTGAAATCTGCTTTTTGTCACTTTTGCTAAACAGAAAAATCTTCCTACCTTTTTTAATATTTCTGTTTACGGCTGAAATCACTGATGCAGTAACCGCTTTATGATCGCTGATTCCCTGTTCTACATTAACTGTTTCAAATAGTTCGGGTCTGTTTGTCATCAGAAGGTCTAATATGTTATCGCCACGAGTCGGTTCTCTGTTTAACTGCTCAAGGTAGTTTTCAGATAAAGCACTTAAAAAAATTTCACTGGATTCTTTGTCCCTGCCACTCGTTATGAACGTTTGAGTCTCCCAGTCTATATCCGGCAAATTAAAATCTTCACCCAGAACTACAGGGTTATTACAAATGATTGAAGCGATTTCACAGCTCTACAACAACTTTATTATCTGAGATATTTTCACAATGCTTTGCACACACATACAAAAACTCAATAAGTTTTTTTAGGCATTCACAAATGTTCGATATGTGCCCCTTTAGTGATTTGGCAGACATCAAGCCGATAATTAAGTTCCTCCCACATTCGGCGCAACATGTCCCCATCAATGAGTTCGAAAGCATCGTTGATGCAATCTCACAGTTCTGGCACGTTTCTTGGTAGAGGAGGTTTAAACACTGAATCTTTCACATAACCCCACAGAAAGAAATCGCAAGGGGTTAAGTCGGGAGAGTGTGGAGGCTATGACATGAATTGCTGATTGTGATCTCCACCACGACCGATCCATCGGTTTTCCAATCTCCTGTTTAAGAAATGCCGAACATCATGATGGAAGTGCGGTGGAGCACCATCCTGTTGAAAGATGAAGTCGGCGCTGTCGGTCTCCAGTTGTGGCATGAGCCAATTTTCCAGCATGTCCAGATACACGTGTCCTGTAACGTTTTTTTCGCAGAAGAAAAAGGACCTGTAAACTTTAAACCGTGAGATTGCACAAAACACGTTAACTTTTGGTGAATTGCGAATTTGCTGCACGAATGCGTGAGGATTCTCTACTGCCCAGATTCGCACATTGTGTCTGTTCACTTCACCATTAAGAAAAAATGTTGCTTCATCACTGAAAACAAGTTTCGCACTGAACGCATCCTCTTCCATGAGCTGTTGCAACCGCGCCGAAAATTCAAAGCGTTTGACTTTGTCATCGGGTGTCAGGGCTTGTAGCAATTGTAAACGGTAAGGCTTCTGCTTTAGCCTTTTCCGTAAGATTTTCCAAACCGTCGGCTGTGGTACGTTTAGCTCCCTGCTTGCTTTATTCGTCGATTTCCGCGGGCCACGCGTGAAACTTGCCCGCACGCGTTCAACCGTTTCTTCGCTCACTGCAGGCCGACCCGTTGATTTCCCCTTACAGAGGCATCCAGAAGCTTTAAACTGCGCATACCATCACCGAATGGAGCTAGCAATTGGTGGATCTTTGTTGAACTTCGTCCTGAAGTGTTGTTGCACTGTTATGACTGACTGATGTGAGTGCATTTCAAGCACGACATACGCTTTCTCGGCTCCTGTAGCCATTTTGCCTCACTGCGCTCTCGAGCGCTCTGACGGCAGAAACCTGAAGTGCGGCTTCGGCTGAACAAAACTTTATGAGTTTTTCTACGTATCTGTAGTGTGTCGTGACCATATGTCAATGATGGAGCTACAGTGAATTTATGAAATCGCTTCAATCATTTGTAATAGCCCTGTATAACATGGTGGGGAAATCTACTCAAAATATTTTCCAAATTATCCTTCAGGTGCTCAGCCACAACAACTGCTGAGCCAGGGGGCCTATAGAGACATCCAATTACCATGTCTGAGCCTGCTCTAACCATGACCTTCACCCAAATTATATCACATTTTGGATCTCTGTCAATTTCCTTCGATACTATTGCACTTCTTATCGCTATAAACACGCCTCCCCCTTCACTGTCCAGGCTGTCTCTGCGGTATACATTCCAATCTCAGTTTAGGATTTCATTACTGTTTATGTCTGGTTCCAGCCAACTTTCTGTCCCTAGTACTATGTGGGCATTGGGACCGTTAATTAATGAGAGCAGTTCTGGGACCTTTCTATAGACGCTCCTGCAGTTTACTATTAGCACATTAATATCGTTATTCCCTGTTGGATTTTGCCTACTCCTACCTTTCCGCGTCTCAGGAGGCGCCTTGTCGGGTCTAGGGAGGGAATTCTCTAACCTAAAAAAACCCACATGTGCACTCCACACGTACTCCGCTACCCTTGTAGCCGCTTCCTGCGTGTAGTGCACGCCTGACCTATTCAGGGGGACCCTACATTTCTCCACCCGATAGCGAAGGTCGAGAAATTTGCACCCCAGATCTCCGCAGAATCATCTGAGCCTCTGGTTTAAGCCTTCTACTCTGCTCCAAACCAGAGGACCGCGATCGGTTCTGGGAACGATACTACAAATAGTTAGCTCAGATTCAACCCAGCGAGCGAGGCTTTCCGCCTTCACCAACTCCACCAACCGCCTGTACGAACTGAGGATGACCTCTGAACCCAGACGGCGGGAGTCATTGGTGCCGACATGAGCAAAAATTTGCAGTTGGGTGCACCCAGTGCTCTCTATCGCCGCCGGCAGGGCCTCGCTCCACATCTCGGATGAGACTCACCGGCAAGCAGACAGACTGAACACTGGCCTTCTTCCCCGACCTTTCCGCTATTTCCCTAAGGGGCTCCATCACCCGCCTAACGTTGGAGCTCCCAATAACTAATAAACCCCTTCCCCCGTGTGCCTGCTCGGACCTTGCTGAAGGAGCGGCCACCTGTCCACTCACAGGCAGAGCGGGCGATGCCACACGGCCAGCCTCCACATTGACCTCCCGCCTCGTGCGCCGCGAACGCTGCTGAACCCGCCACTCCCCTTGGGGAGAGGGTGGCCCAACTGCGTCCGGTACCCGCAAAGATGTCTCGACAGCAGGGACAGTGGGTGAAGCATGTAACACCTGGGGTGTACCGTGCGATGCACCAGACTCCCCACTGCTGCTACACTCCGAGGCAGCAGCCTGTAGACAGCTGACCACGGCCATCAACACATTCAGCTGTTCGCAAACAGTGGCCAGCTCCTCCTGCACCCGTACACAGCAGTCACACATCCTATCCATCCTAAGAAATCAATTTACTGTAGAGAGTTAATCAACTTTTAACTAGACTGCTAATTCACTAAAGGCGGCTGATAGTTGACTAAACTGTGGTTACTAGACGCTTCTTGTAGAAAACAATGAAAATAGCACTACCTGTCTCTGGACTGTATTGAAAACAAACACTAGCACTACTGGTACTATGGTTGACTAAAGGGGCTCTCTCTGACTGTATTCAAAACAAACGCGAAATCTACGGAACACTATTACTAGTACTCGAAAATTAAAGCTTCCTAAAAGCAAAAACACATGGAAGAAGAAGTTACAAGTGAGAAAAATACAGTGAATACTTAAAATAACGCAGCTCGCTGCACAGCAGAAGTGACGCAGACGGCAGTTACGACGATTGCCAGCTGAATGGCCGAATACAAATCTTTCGGAGTCCTTTCGTGCACTTTCCACAATATATACACTGGTAAACCCCTCAAAAATACATCAAGTGCCCTTTGCTCGGCCTCCTGCGACAGAACACCATTCACTTCATCGTTCTGATCCAACTCGTAAATATACTCGTTAATTTCTCTAATTCTGTCCACAAATTTCTCTACCGTCTCTTCCTGTCTCTTCGTCATTGTACTCAACCTCTCCCTAAAGTACCGAGCGCTATGCTGCTTCTTGTACCTCTGCAAAAGCCCCTCCTTCAACTGCTTACACTGTCCTGCCTTCCTTAAGGCTGCAGAACACTTTACATATGTCTTCCCTTCACCCGTTAATCTAATCTTGGCCACATGTAACAACTGTTGATCCGACCAACCATTCATCACAGCTGAAGTTTCCAAGTTCTCCACAAACAAATGCACATCCTCAGATGTCTTGCCAGTAAAAGGAATAATCAAACTTGTGGCAGCTGGATCAATCTCCTGCTGCGGCATCCTAGGCAACAACGACTGATCCGATGTGGTTTCCCGCTCACTTCTAGATGTTAATTCACTCCTCATCTGCATACTGTTCGCTGTCAACAGTGCTACCTTTTCCAACAAAATCCGTACCGCATCTGGTTCCGAAACACATCCCGTTCCTGACTCTGCCATTCTGTTGCTTTCGTTCCCTGTTAATCTCAAAACAAAATTAAGTACAAAAATAACCCGACTCCCTACACCTCAGAATCATTGTACTCAGTAACATCATACTCAAACCATAAATAAATCTTACTGCCCCAAATACACTAACACTTACTCTGCAAACAAAAAATACTATGCCCACACAAAACATCTACAACGGCCTGCCATGAGCCATACTCAAAAACACAGAAAAGAAAGAAAAGTCCAACACTCAAAAGAAAACTGGTCAAAACTCACCACATCTTGTGACTGTAATGCAGGCAGTGGGCTCAAACGTTGTACTGTACAGACAATGTCCACTATTCTGACACCAACTGTAGTGGCAATATCTAACACCGAATGTAACAGCAACACCAAATGTAGTGGGAAGAGGTAGATGGCACTGTATTAAGACTTGTCCGTGTTTTCCAAGTGATTCATTGTTTCCAACTACAGTGCCGTGTCCCCCACGGTCTGCATCACCGAGTCCCGCAATGCTGAAGACACCACTACGCTGACAGCGAAATGGCTTGGTGTGGAATGGTTGCATCAGCGACCCATGCACGCACTGCTGTGTGTCAGCCTTGTACGGCCGCAACGTCAGCATGCGCCGGTAGCTGACTCAGTGGCCTTCGCCTCTGCCACTTCAGCATCGCCTGCTGCAAGGCGACCTGCGGCGCACTCCCTCGGCGGCGTGGCTAAGGATGCAGCGACAATGAGCGCCCACGATCCGGCAGCTGAATCTGTGGCCCTCACCCTGGATGCCTCTGGTGCGTGTTGGGAGCCAAGACATCTGCCTGCGGTATCGAGCAGTGGAGTGGCCCACCGCTGGCTGGCTACGGACCCTGTGTCGGCCTCAGAGGGTCGAACCAGTGACCTGCCGTGGGCTGGAATGCTGGCGCCCTATCTGCTGCTGCAAGTAGCCAGTGGTGTGACACGTCCCACCATCCAGGAGAGCTGCCACACTTGAATGCTTTGTTAGTGAATCGGCACCTATTTATTTGCGGCTGTACACCTCTGTTTTGCTTTGTGTCACGTACTCATAACACTCAGGTTGGCCAGTGGGCCCCTTCTGCTTCTGACTTGCGCCATGCAAACCGCTGCATGTACTTTTTCCGGCGGTTCTACGCCCCTGTGGCCTCTATTTTACTTCGCAACTGCTGGTGCGTGTAACTCACTGTAAATAGGCCTGTGCCTGGCTGTAGCTTGCACACTCATAAATATTGCACCAAAAATGACTTTTCCTGTCCCAAACGGTAGTGCCGCTACAATACACATAGGATGTCCACAACATACTATTGTGCCATCAGAGTTCCCTCAATCACTACCAACCGCGACCTGAAGTACACCCCATGGCTCCCCACAGCATGATGCCATGAGTAACACCACTGTGCCTCTCCAAAACATTGGAAAACTGAAATCTCTCCCCAAGAAACCAACATACTTGCCAACGATGGTCATCCAGGATAGTGCAGAACTGTTACTCATCACTGGACACAATGCGATGCCATTCATCAGCAGCCCACACTTTCCAGTCACCCAACCAATCCAAAAGCTGCCAATTGTGTCGGGGCATTAATAGTAGCCAAAGCATGGGATGGTGATAATTCCCTAGTCTACTTGCTGCTGGTCTCTAACAGTGGGGTTACACAGAATGTTGCTTTGAGTCCATCACATGTTCTCAGATGACAGGTGCGGTATGTGAAGGGGTTATGAAGTGCTTGATGATGATGATGATGGTTTATGGGGCGCTCAACTGCGAGGTCATCAGCACCCGTACAAAGTCCCAATTTTTACACAGTTCATTTTCTTTTCACAATCCAATATAGTCACTCTCACAAAGGATGATGATGATGAAATGAGGAGGACAAGACAAACATCCAGTCCCTGGGCAGAGAAAATCCCCAACCCAGCTGGGAATCGAACCTGGGACCCCGTGATCCAGAGGAATTGCTTGACACACAATACCGAGATCTTCTCTTGTGGTGGTCAGATTTGGTGGATGATAATGTTGATGGCAAGTACCCCTGCTCTTTTCCCGGGCAGTCCAACATTGGGCCACCGTCACATCAGAATGCCCCACAGAACAAGACGTTGCACGATTCGACAAGCTGGCCCAAATGGAGATTCACAATGAAGTCCCTTTCAAACTCTGTCAGGTGCAGATAGTGCTGCCTCACATGAGTATGAGTCATCTCCATGTCCACAACATTCATCACGCAACATATGACACTGTTTTCACCCATTGCTTACCCTACCTGTTAGCAACACTAAACATGAACAACATTAATGCACTCTAGTGACCATTCTACACTTCACAGAGAATTCCACTTCTAATCATTTACATACCTGCCAAGGGGGTGTATGTGTACAAAGTTACATTGCCATCCAACCATGTCTTCTAGGTGCTTCACTTTTTTTGTCAGGCGTGTACTTTAACAGTGATCCATACATCATGATAAACTGCATGGGCACAATTGTGCAACAGATGCCCAGAGAAATCTGTCAAACAATTTGCCTTAGAAAATTGTCGAGCCATAGTTGTGGCAGAAATCACAGTTAATAATGTTGCTATAATCATGCACATGCATCTGTAGTTTTTTTGTGCAATACTTTTAGAGTTGATTCAGCTGTCTTTATCAAATGATTGCTTTCTAGACTTCACTGTGACTGGATTACTGGCAGCAAGAACTTTGAAGATTATAACTCGCAGCACTTGACAAAGTCATTAAAATATTGCACTGAAAAATACAACCTTCAGCAAGGATACATATCTTGCAATAGATCTGTCAATCACACTGGGAATCCCACTGTTACTACACACAGAATATAGCAAGGTTTGTGATCTGTCAGCTCACATCTGATCAGCAGTATATATGAAGCTTGATTTTTAAAAAGCCTCTAAATTAATATCAAGCCAAATACGATGTTTGGCTGCAACAAAGTAGTACATGAAATGTGGGGCATTTAAAAAACAGGTGTCACACATTCCTACAGTAGGTAGTAGCAGTCAGAAGTTCCTATACTTACATGTCCAGAAGCCAATACCTATTGAGATATGGGCTTTTTTACCTGTGACAAATAAGGTGTAGTATTTGGTGGTGTAGGCCGTCTAACTGTTGCAGTTCACTATAATGAATAACCAGTACCATTGGAAATAACACCTTGTCACCACAACACTTCATGGGCAACGGACTGGTAGAGAAGGTCCAGTCGCATGACCTCATTCATCAGACCTGATCCATTGGGCTTCTGGCTATGAGGACATTTAAAGGCATTGGTGTATACCCAACATATTGACAATGTACATTCTTTGATATAAAACTAGACTGGTGGTCGGCCACTGCAGTCTAGGTCCACACCAATCGCAACATGGGACAAGTACCATGGCCATCCTGATAATTATCTCAAGTCCCAAATTGGCAACACTGTAGGCTGCGGCAATTTATGGAGGAAGTCTTGTATTCCGTTTGAGGTATTTTGTGACAATGAAGCCTGTGATCTAGCAGTAAACTGCACGTCATTTGAATGCAATGTCTCGCAATCGAAACCAATCACTTCTATAATTTTACATTGCCTTTTGTCTGAACGCTGAAGTCTTGAGCATAATGGTAGCACAGCTACAATGTATCACACTTTCTGACACACTGGTTATAATAGTTCTGTCCACTAACAGTTTCGTGGAAGACATCTAGGCAGTCGGCCAATGAATACAGCATGTGTCACAGCTCTCTAGGATTCATTTGCTAGCAACTGGCAGGAGCAGCAGCAGCGGCGGCCTTGTGCTCCTTTGGCCTTTGTTGAAAGCATCAGCAATTAATCATCATTTTGGAGAGTATAAAATCCTATCCTGTTGTTGAGTGATGTTAAACAGAAAATGAGTACAATTTGCATCTCATGCTCAATAGCAATGGAGGCACAGTAATATCCAAGAGATGAGTATGGCTCAAAATTAATCTTATAATTCGTGAAACAATTAAAATACCTCAGTAGATTGGTTAATGCTATTATTAATGCTTTATATTTTGTTTCTTTTTCTTTTTGAGGCGAATATTCATGCCTTTTTTTTGTCAGGAATTTGTATTTGTTCCTCATTCCACACTGAATTAGTGTGTTATTTGATTTCTTACGGTAAATGTATGCAATAAACTATGTGAATACCTTGCAGTGCATGCTCTATAAGCGACACAGTACACTCCACATTTTTTGGCCTACGTTTAGGTTCATGGAAAACTTAACACTGATCAAAAGTGATATTTAAGGTATTCAACTGGATTCAAACCAACATAATTGCCAATTTTTGAAGATGCCCAGAGTGATAAGAAGTAGCTAATGCTGGTGTCAACAATGTATACAGGGATGCCTAATTGTTATTACAAAGATTTAGCACAGAAGAATTATATTCACTTCAAAACTACTCCCCTGACATACACGTCCTAAGTGACGTACAAAACTCAAATTCATATTGTTGGTGGTCGAATCGCAGCTCTTCAGAGACATCTGTACTGTGAAAACGCTTTGTAACCACAAAGCAGATAACTGTAACCATTAAAAAAGCTTACTGAGTCAAGCTTGTGAGAAAACTTAACGTGTAAAAGTTTTCTTCAGATTTTGAAACAGAATTTCTTTTAGCAATTGCAACTCCATTAAGTAAATTGGAAAATAAAAACATAGAGTGCACTGGTCTGTACCGGGATTGAAACTGACAATTCACACTGCCCTTGCATTGCAGGACATCTACGGAATCACTCAACTAATGAGACACTGCGGGGAGCATGTTTCCCTCTCATTGCAATATTGGTCACTAAGCATCATAATGCAATGTTAAAAATAAGAATGGCTGTTACTTGTGCAAAGTACGGCATTTCTGCAATCCTAAAATTAAATTCTCTGTCTCAGTGTCTCATCTTACATGATAATTATGTAGGACAAGTCATCAAACTGGAGAGGGAATGCCATGTGAATTTAGCAGAACAATTCAGGACCACATGAGGATGCAAATGCACTACCACAGGGTTGCCAAATATTTGCAATGGTATTGCCAATTCTTAGCTGCATTAGGGGCAACTATGTAGCAAAATGCTTGATAGGCTGCTCTTACACATGCACTCAGAGAGGAGACACGAGAGCATTTGGTTTTTGTACAGAGTTATCTCCTGATTGTCTCTAATGTCACCTTTCAGGTTCTCTAATCTTCAAGCCTCTCAATTGCATATAATGTAGAAATCATCGTTTTTGAAGCTTTCGGGTTGGAATGGGGCAGTTAATGACAGTGTTATATAGTTTCAGCACAGGGATAGCAAAATTAGTGATACTTGTTTCACCTCAGGCAACATACGGCATGTGAAATATTGAGATAAATAACTTTTTAGACACGATTACAATTTCACCAAAATACGAACAAATCTACATTTACATCTACATCCCTACTCCACAAGCCACCTGACGGTGTGTGGTGGAGGGTACTTTGAGTACTTACTTTAGTAGCCTGCAACGAAAACTTCTTTCAGCGAAATAAAAAGTAATTGTATATTAACCTTGCCCCCACACATCATGAAACAGTAAGATATCAAACACTTTGCACCTCAAAATTGGCTCTCTTGTGTCACATACAAATAGACTTTCATGACTACCACAAGACCTGAGAAGTATTACGGTGGAGATAGAAGAAAGAAGAAATGTAGTCAACTAATTATTCAATGCCCCACCAGTAATCAATTCATTTGAGGATTCAGAAGAGAAGAATCAGAAAATTATGTTGGTTAACACATGAACTAAACTGTAAATGGGGGTGATGTTGAATTCTGTGCTTTTAACTTCTTCTTCTTTTTTTTTGCTGTCTATTCTTAAAGCAGTCCACAAATGTCTGCTCCCATGAGGTAATGGTTCGAGGTAGCCAGAAGGCTTACAAACTGTACTCAATATCGACTGTCACAAGTGAATCACACACTTGATTATCCAGAATTTCCATGTTACTTTACACAGCTGCGTGAATAAAGGAAAGAAGAAAACCTAATTTATCCACTGGCATAACTCATCCAAACAGCAACAGAACAAAATTATCTAACTTAAGTCTTCCATTTACAGTTTAAATAATATAATCAGAAGCTGAGCCATTGGTAAACCATGGTTGTAGTCATAAATTATTAGCTATTCTGTAGCAGTGCCCTTACACTCCATGCATATTCAGTTGTTGTGTAATATTCTGAGACATTAATTTATCTGTTGTCATGGTGTTAAATCAACAGAAATTCTTGGACAGCATTGCCTGCATTGTCTTTTCATATTGGGCTTTTCCTACTGTCCGGGAAATGAGACACAGAGAAAAATGTGTATATTTTGTGTGGTGAAACATCCAGGATTCCATTTTTCCAAGACACACTGGTCATGTGTATTGATACCAAATTGCTAGTGAACAAATAATAATAATAGTAACAATGACAAAACAATATTGAATGAAGTTTATTGGATTACATAAGGTTGACAATTAAAAATAAAAATAGGCTTATGTTCAGTTGACGCAGCACAAAGGTTTTTTCAGCATTTTATTGCTGAGTTCTGTTATGGCTATTTGCAGAGGGGGTGGGGGAGAGGGGGTGGGGGGAGACTGATGGGATAAATATAGGTAGTCAAACGATACCCTTGCACAAATCACAAGACAAGACTGGAATCATGGATCAAACATGACACTATTTAATTTTGTTCTTTGCCGTTCCTCTGACGGTTGTTAATGCAGACAGAGCACAACATGACATGCAGCACATCAAATCTAGTGCACATTCAGCTATGCGGTGTGGTCACTAAAATGAGCAGAAATCCGAATAATATTCAGTGAGTGTAATTACCATTTCTGTGACTCTGATTGTAAGTAATACTCAGCTAGTGATAAAGTTTCTCTCTACTGACAACAACCTACACCATTTAATAACAACATTCAGGCTGCAAATACTTTCATAAAAATCTTCCTAACATTCAAATTTATGTTTCATGTTAGCATGTTTATCTTTTCAGAAAATCTGTTCATGCTTTTGCTAGACTGTATTTTATATCCATGTTACTTTTTCTGCCATAAGGTATTTTGATGCCTACATACCAAAACTCCCTCTGTGTAGTCTCACTTAATTTGAGTGCAATTTACTGCACTTCTATTTATGTCTATACATCACTTAACTCAGCGAGCTTTGCCAATAAATGCAAACAGCGTCTGTTAAACAAACTTTTCAATTTGTACTCTACTTGAAACCAAATGAATAATAAGAATAATAATAATAAGAGCAGCAGATTTACCAACTTGAATGTGGGTAGGGTCGAAGCAGTGCCCTGAATTTGGTACACTTTCCTCCCAGTTTACTACCTGGTTGCTCATAAAGGCATCGTTAGAGTAAAAATATCAGCACTTTCATACAGGAATTATTATTCAGGTGTAATCATTAAAATACCTTGCTACATTCCTATTTTGCTGCTAAAGCTGTATCTTATCACTTCCTTTGGCTGCTGTTTTAATTGCACTGCTAAGTGTCATAAGTAAGTGGTGAATCTTAACACTACATGAGATATGTCTCCTGGCAACCTCACTTGACTGCTTCGTGAATATAAAGTTACATCACCAACAAAACAGGAGAAAGTGCCTGAACAGATTTGAAGCAACTGTCAATGGTATAACACATACGACAAAAAAATTGTGGAAGCAATGGACAAGCTTGTTAGTACAGGTGTGGAATGTAAAACTGCCCCTTAAAGTCATCACATGAATTAACATAACTGACACTCCTCTTCTCTCAAGTTTGAATAAAACTCCTCCAGGATTACCAGATACATGTCACTTTTCACTGTCATGACAAAGAATATGGACACCACAACATATGTGATGGAAATGGCACACCAAACACTAATCTTCTCATCATGCAGGGTACCTGGTGGATCATGTGTTGATTTTATATCGACCAGTACCAGTTCTTTGGGAATTTATGTATGCAGACAGGTGCAGCCAACCTCGTGACTCATGATGAGCCATAGTGGGTCCTAGACACCACTGACAACATTTCTTGACAGCCATGAACAGGAATGCACCCTCCTCTGCAGGTCAGGCTCCTTCAGTTCTTGTACAACACTTATCTGGTACGCTTTTAACTTCAGTCCCCTTGAAACACGTATGCAACTTCTCTCACTTGCATGAATCTGTTGACTCAGTCTCCTGGTTGGCTTACAAGGACTTCTTGCCATTATCTTCTGTACCTGCCTCTTTACTTCAGATGTGCAGATAGGTGGTGTTATCTTTCTGGGAGCATTTTGAATGCCATATTCCTGATATTCTATCTGTATATGACACAAGACTGGACATAGACACAATCTGTTTGTGCTCAACAGTGGGTAGTATAGTATGTTTCTCGACAATTTGGAAAAGATTTTTTGCATACATCTTTAGTTTTGCTAAAATAAGCTTTTGAAACAAGTCGAACAGTATAAGTATGCAACTCATTTGTATTTTTCAATTGCGTAATCTGCTTTCAGTTTCAAGCCATTCCTTATATCGGCATCTGGTAGTGTAGCTCCACTGAAGGCTGGTTGGAGCAGGCTGTGGATAGCAGTGTGGACATTATGAGCTGCCCGTGGAGTAGTTCGTATTGCTACTGCAGATGAGACTTGGCAATACTGCTGACGATTTTTGGTGTGTGTGTGTGTGTGTGTGTGTGTGTGTGTGTTGGATCCTATGGGTGCTCAACGGTGAGGTCCTCAGTGCCGTTACACTCATTAAAACAAACAAATGTGGAGGGAAGTTGCTATACACGAGATTAAAACACAGAGAAAACAAACCACAGAAGAGCTAAAAGAAAAGCCCAGGGAAATGTGACTGGCTGACCACTTACAAAAAACTTGGATGAGTCCGTCACCCTGTGAACACATCAAAACCACCTCCCTAAAATCTTTGGAAAAATGTTGGACAATTCACAAAACTTTAAAACTGGAACCACATTCGTTTGAACGTTTTTTAAAATAGAGTGCAGATCTGTCGGCAAATCTGCCACTGCCAGCAGTTCAGAAAATAAAACACAGTCCAATAAAATGTGGCGCACAGTGATCTGGACACCACAAGTACCACACATTGGAGGGTCCTCTCGCCAGAGTAAAGAACCACACATCACAGGGCCTCGGCCTATCCAAAGACGAGTAAGAAGGACCTCGTTCCATCGAAGTGGCTGGAAGGAGGTACGCCAGGCCAAGTTGTGGGCTTTACTACATGGAGATGGTCACTTACATCCACTTGTCTTCCCATCAACGCATGACTTTTCACCTAAACAGCGAGGTTATAGCATGCACGGGGATGGCACACTGGAATTACTGAGGATCACAACATGCTTCCTTGGATGCTAGAACTGCCCTTTCATTCCCTGCAATACCCATGTGCCATTGCACCAAGCAGAATGAAACCTCCTTCCCCAGTCACTGTAGCTGGAGGAGGGCATCCTGGGTTCCTTTATGACCTGGATACAAGCGTTCGAGAGAGTGAAGGGCACTCAGAGAATTGGAACAGACAATAAATTTAGCACTTTAAGAACATCTCATCTGCTCCAATGCCTGCAAGATCGCATATAATTCTGTGTTGAAGACAGTAAATTCTTAAGATAGTTGGACCTTGAGGACACGGTCTGGGAAAACAACAGAGCAACCAATGGAGTCTACCTGCTTAGACCACCTGTAAAGATAGCTATACAGTTGTGGTGCTCATATTAAATGTCAGAAAATATTGCATTAAAAACAGAAGCAGGAGTGCAATCTCTCACATAATGCTCTAAGTCTAAAATGACACTGGGCCTCTGCAGTAACCAGGGCTGCAGGTGGTTAAAAATCTGAATTTGGGGTAGCATGTTCTCCACACCGAGTGACCCCAACACATGCTGCATGTAGATCCCAAATGGCATTGTGGCTTGTGGATGGTTGGAGACAAAGCATTCCAGAGGCGGATGACTGACAATATGGTATGCAGGTGAAGAAACTTACTTACCTGCTGTACCACGATGAGCTGCCACCGGGTATTGAGTGGCAGTTCTCCAGCATCAGCACAGTGACTGGGAATGGGACTGGTCCTAGATGCACACACGGTCAGCAGAGTCCACTCATGGTGGACATCGTCAATGATCTTCAAAAAAGAAGGCCTCATTGATCTATACATCATGAACACATGAAAGCCGTATAAAACTGGAGCAGACATACCCTGTCCATTCCCCAAGACCTGTGGCTAAGGCACTTTATGATGTTCAGTACCTCGAGGGTTCTGGGTTTCAGGTCTCTCAGGTGTGGCAACCACAACAAATTGGAGTAAAAGAAGAGGCCTGGAAACCTCGCTGTGTCTCTAAAATGAAGGATGGTGTCCCTCATATGCAAGTCAGGTAAATTAAAAATACAAAAACAATTGAAATGAATATATACACAAACTTATCTGTGGAAAACTTAATACCCCTCTTTGCAGCCCACTCCTCTAACTTCCGCACTTTAAGCAGCAACTAATGGCTTGCTGTTGCAACACTGGAGGAGGAAAAGAAAAATGTTAGCATTGTATAAAAATCTTTGTAAAAAATTTTCATTGTTCTTTTAGTTTCTGTAAGGGACACCTGTTGTTGTTGTGGTCTTCAGTCCAAAGACTGGTTTGATGCAGCTCTCCATGCTACTCTACGCTGTGCAAGCCTCTTCATTCTGAGTAACTACTGCAACCTAAATCCTTTGGAATCTGCTTACTGTATTCATCTTTGGGTCTCCCTCTACGATTTTTACACTAATACTTCCCTCCAGTATTAAATTGGTGATCCCTTGATGCCTCAGAATGTGTCTTACCAACTGATCACTTCTTCTGGTCAGGTTGTAGCACAAATTTCTCTTCTCCCAAATTCTATTAAGTACCTCTTCATTAGTTATGTGATCTACCCATCTAATCTTCAGCATTCTTCTGTAGCAAAGGGACACCTAAAACGACTTAATTTATTGGTAAAAATCAACATAACAGTATAAGAGGCGTCTTTATGACTGTGCCTATTGGATTTTGTAAGAACAATTTGATTCAACTATTGTAAAGAATTTGATTGTTCTCATAATAATGATGTGCATTTTGCTGAGAGAGAGAGAGAGAGAGAGAGAGAGAGAGAGAGAGAGAGAGAGAGAGAGAGAGAGAGAGAGAGAGAATTATATGAGTACAGAAATGAGCACACTAGTGGAAGTCAAGGTATAACGTAGTAATATCAATTACCATAATCATTAGCACTCGTAGCCAGATCCAACAGCAGTAGATCCTTGCACTATTTGTGTAAAAACTAATACTCAAATAGGTAATGACTTTCAGGCCATTCCACAAATTGGGGAAGTTACATGTCTGCAACATAAGATTAAAATATTCGAGGAAAATTTCCTTTAATCTTGCTGGCACCTTCATCAGGTGCGACCTGAGATTGCGCCCACCAAACCCACTCCTGGGGGTTTCATCTACGGTCTGGAGCACCAAGCGTTCCCCCTGCGGTCCACACCTGCCCTCCACAACCTGTTGGAGCGTTGCCGTCGGAGCGGCAACGCTCCAACAGGTCATAGTGGATGGGCGCGGACTGCAGGGGGAACGCTTGGTACTCCAGACCGTAGATGAAACCCTCAGGAGTGGGTTTGGTGGGCGCGGACCGCAGAGGGAACACCTAGAACCGCAGCGGACGGAAAACGGAGCAGCAACGCTCCAGCAGGTCGCAGGGAATGGGCGTGGACCACAGAGGAAGTGCCTGCAGCCATTGGTGCAGGGGGAAGGCCATAGGCATAAATACTGGACCAGGTCCACTCAAGGAGCAGTCTCAGGTCGCACCTGATGAAGGTCACGAGCTACGTGACCGAAATATCGTGCAAGTACGACGCTGATATCCAGCAGAACACCCGACAACCCAAGATGTCATTAGATCGCCAGGAAAGCCTGAAGAGTTACATCAAAATATTTTCGCATTCGGAAGAGAAAGTTGGTGACTGAAATTTCATAAATAGATCTCGCCGCGCCGAAAAACGTCTTTGCTGTAATGACTTCCATCCCAATTTGCGTATCATATCTGCCACACTCTCTACCCTACTACGTGATAATATAAAACAAGCTGCTCTTTTTTGCACCCTTTCGAGGTCCTCCGTCAATCCCACCTGGTAAGGAACCCACACCGCGCAGCAATATTCTAACAGAGGATGAACGAGTGTAGTGTAAGCTGTCTCTTTAGTGGACTTGTTGCATCTTCTAAGTGTCCTGCCAATGAAACGCAACCTTTGGCTCGCCTTCCCCACAATACTATCTATGTGGTCTTTCCAACTGAAGTTGTTCGTAATTTTTACACCCAGGTACTTAGTTGAATTGACAGCCTTGAGAATTGTACTATTTATCGAGTAATCGAATTCCAACGGATTTCTTTTGGAACTCATGTGGATCACCTCACACTTTTCGTTATTTAGCGTCAACTGCCACCTGCCACACCATACAGCAATATTTTCTAAATCGCTTTGCAACTGATACTGGTCTTCGGATGACCTTACTAGACGGTAAATTACAGCATCATCTGCGAACAACCTAAGAGAACTGCTCAGATTGTCACCCAGGTCATTTATATAGATCAGGAACAGCAGAGGTCCCAGGACACTTCCTTGGGGAACACCTGATATCACTTCAGTTTTACTCGATGATTTGCCGTTTATTACTACGAACTGCGACCTTCCTGACAGGAAATCACGAATCCAGTTGCACAACTGAGACGATACCCCATAGGCCCGCAGCTTGATTAGAAGTCGCTTGTGAGGAACAGTGTCAAAAGCTCTCCAGAAATCTAGAAATACGGAATCAACTTGACATCCCCTGTCGATAGCGGTCATTACTTCGTGCGAATAAAGAGCTAGCTGCGTTGCATAAGAACGATGTTTTCTGAAACCATGCTGATTACGTATCAGTAGATTGTTTCCTTCGAGGTGATTCATAATGTTTGAATACAGTATATGCTCCAAAACCCTACTGCAAACCAACGTCAATGATATAGGTCTGTAGTTAGATGGATTATTCCTACTACCCTTCTTAAACACTGGTGCGACCTGCGCAATTTTCCAATCTGTAGGTACGGATCTATCGGTGAGCGAGCAGTTGTATATGAGTGCTAAGTAGGGAGCTACTGTATCAGCATAATCTGAAAGGAACCTAATTGGTATACAATCTGGACCTGAAGACCTGCCCGTATCAAGCGATTTGAGATGCTTCGCAACCCCTAAGGTATCTACTTCTAAGAAACTCATGCTAGAAGCTGTTCGTGTTTCAAATTCTGGAATATTCCATTCATCTTCCCAGGTGAAGGAATTTCGGAAAACTGCGTTCAATAACTCCGCTTTAGCGGCACAGTCGTCGGTAACAGTACCATCGGCACTGCGCAGCAAAGGTATTGACTGCGTCTTGCCGCTTGTGTACTTTACATACGGCCAGAATTTCTTCAGATTTTCTACCAAATTTCGAGACAATGTTTCGTTGTGGAACCTATTAAAGGCATCTCGCATTGAAGTCCGTCTGTAAATTTTAGCCAATCTTCGGGATTTCGCGTTCTTCTGAACTTCGCATGCTTTTTCCGTTGCCTCTGCAACAGAGTTTGGACCTGTTTTGTGTACCACGGGGTATCAGTTCCACCTCTTACCAATTTATAAGGTATGAATCTCTCAATTGCTGTTGCTACTATATCTTTGAATTTGAGCCACATCTCATCTACATTTGCATAGTCAGTTCGGAAGGAATGGAGATTGTCTCTTAGGAAGGCTTCTAGTGACACTTTAACCGCTTTTTTAAATAAAATTATTTTGCGTTTGTTTCTGGTGGATTTGGAAGAAACGGTATTGAGCCTAGCTACAACGACCTTGTTATCACTAATCCCTGTTATCAGTCATGATGCTCTCTATCAGCTCTGGATTGTTTGTGGCTAAGAGGTCAAGTGTGTTTTCGCAACCATTTACAATTCGTGTGGGTTTGTGGACTAACTGCTCGAAATAATTTTTGGAGAAAGCATTTAGGACAATCTCCGAAGATGTTTTCTGCCTACCACCGGTTTTGAACAAGTATTTTTGCCAACATATCGAGGGAAGGTTGAAGTCCCCACCAACTATAACCGTATGAGTGGGGTATTTATTTGTTACGAGACTCAAATTTTCTCTGAACTGTTCAGCAACTATATCATCGGAGTCTGGGGGTTGGTAGAAGGAGCCAATTATTAACTTAGTTCGGCTGTTAAGTATAACCTCCACCCATACCAATTAGCACGGAGTATCTACTTCGACTTCACTACAAGATAAACCACTACTGACAGACACAAACACTCCACCACCAATTCTGCCTAATCTATCTTTCCTGAACACCGTCTGAGACTTCGTAAAAATTTCTGCAGAACTTATTTCAGGCTTTAGCCAGCTTTCTGTACCTATAACGATTTCCGCTTCTGTGCTTTCTATTAGCGCTTGAACCTCAGGGACTTTCCCAGCACAACTACAACAATTTACAACTACAATTCCGACTGTTCCTTGATCCAAGCACGTCCTGTACTTGCCACGCATCCTTTGAGATTGCAACCCACCCCGTACTTTCCCGAAGCCTTCTAACCTAAAAAACCGCCCAGTCCACGCCACACAGCCTCCGCTACCCGCGTAGCCGCCAGCTGAGTGTAGTGAACTCCTGACCTATTCAGCAGAACCCGAAACCCCACCACCCTATGGCGCAAGTCAAGGAACCTGCAGCCAACACGGTCGCAAAACCGTCTGAGCCTCTGATTCAGATCCTCCACCCGGCTCTGCACCAAAGGTCCGCAGTCGGTTCTGTCAACGATGCTGCAGATGGCGAGCTCTGCCTTCATCTTGTAAGCAAGACCGGCAGCCTTCACGAAATCAGATAGCCACTGGAATCCAGAGAGAATTTCCTCAGATCCAAAGCGACACACGTCATTAGTGCCGACATGTGCCACCACCTGCAGCTGGCTGCACCCTGTGCTCTTCATGGCATCCGGAAGGACCCTTTCCACATCAGGAATGACTCCACCCAGAATGCACATGGAGTGCACACTGGATTTCTTCCCCTCCTTAGCCGCCATATCCCTAAGAGGCCCCATTACGTGCCTAACATTGGAGCTCCCAACTACCAATAAGCCCACCCTCTGTGATTGCCTGGACCTTGAAGACTGAGAATCATCCTCTGAAACAGGGCAGGCAGCTGCATCTGGCTCAGCCAGAGACAGTGCCTGAAACCTGTTTGTCAGACGCACCGGGGAGGCTTTCTTATCAGCCTCCGGGGACGTCTTTCGCTGCCTGCCATGCCTTGGAACGACCTCCCAATCAACCACAGGCCAGGGCTCAGCCCCACTGCGGGCAGCAACCGGGGCAACCACAGCAGCAGACCGATCTGGGGACAGACGGGACGAGGTTGACATCCCCGTGATACCCAAGTCCGGCTCCCCACAGTGGTGCCCATTGGCAACAGCCTCAAGCTGCGTGACCGAAGTCAGCGCCGCTTGCAGCTGTGAGCAAAGGGATGCCAACTCAGCCCTCATCCAAACACAGCAATCACAGTCCCTGTCCATTCTAATCGATGTTGAAAAACAGTTACTGAAACACGAGTCAGTGCCTATATAATGCAAGGGAACACGCAAAGAATGTATTAACTAACCTGTACAAATGCCTAACGACTGCACTACAATCTGCCTGAATTTACGATTACAGTAACTAAGACTTGAAATTACACCTCCTATACAAAACTCACTCGCAATTTAAGTAAGATAACCTGAGGACTTTGGGATGGAAAAGTCAGCGGCATGATGGTGATGTGGTCCATCCATTCCTGGATGCTGTCATGATGTTCAAACACAGCTGGCTGGTTGAACAGCATTCAGTTAGCCCTGCTGAATATCAATTTTGGTGGGTTTTGTTGAAGCAATCTTCTACCCAGTAGGTTAACGCGTAGTGGGAAATTGTCAATGGAACGAAAGTCATGGTGGGAAATCATGACTGCATCAATGACTTCCTACTGAACAGAGACCGCAAGGGCTGGAGAACAGAGCAGAGAGAAAGAGAAAGAGAAAGAGAGAGAGAGAGAGATGCTCAGCTCTTGGGATGTCATGAGGCCCTCCAAAACCTCACCCCGGGGGCAAGTAGAGGTCGAGAGCCCCAAATTACATGGTGAGCATTGAAGTCTTTCAAGAGGAGAATTGGGTGGGGGAGTTGTTCCATAAGATCTGTGAGACCCTGAGAGTTTACTGCATCAGAGGGACGCAAATACAGTGAGCAAATTGTGATCATCAGGCATGTGTGAATTTCAACCGCAACTGTCTGCAGGTCAGTAGCCAGAGGGAGATCAGAGGAGTGGTGTGTGTTATTTACAAACACAGCAATGCCTCTCTTGGCCCTTTCTCCAGTCAAGTCATCCTTGCGATAAACTGGAGAGCCCCACAGGACAGGGGCATTAGATGCATTTCCTGCAGACAGATGCACACTGGGCATCCCTGTGCTAAGTGCTTCCATTCTTCAACATGTCACCTGAACCCATTAATGTTCTACTGGAGGATGAGAGCGATTTATCACAGGGATTGCACTTTCACTCTGTCTTTCCTCCTGGGAGGGGAGCCTACAGTATGAGGCAGCTCAGCTTTCGGGCGAGATGACTGCTCCTGTCCGACATCTAGTTCCATTAGCTGTGAAGAAGAACCAAGAGATACATCAAAGACGATGAATTCAACATTGTTGGACAGTTGACTTCCTAGCTCTGTCAGTAGTTGACTCTTTGTCTTGGATTTTTTGCCCTTAGTAGGCTTTGGGCGCACAACGTGGCTGTGGTAGCATCAGCACTGGACAGTGGACCAGGCTGAGCCTTCAGAGGGGCAGGGAGCTCTGCAACCTTGTCCGAAGCATTGAGTGGAAGTATGGGCTTCTAAATGACTGCAGCAGAAGTAGTGCACTGGCAGATGCAGGTACTAATGCTGACACTGGCAACCTCCGTTTGTGTAGCAGCATCGCTTTTAGGGAATGGCTGTTTAAGAAGAGATGCAAGGAAGTGGCAAACATTGTGGGCTGCATGGCCTTATAGATCTTTTTGGCCTCTCCATACGAGATATGTTTAGTTGTGTCGGCTTCCGTAGTGCAGCGGTAGCCTACCACGCAAGGGGGGCCGGGTTCGATTCCCGGCAGGAGACTGGGTGTTGTGTGTCCTTCATTATCACTTTCATCGCCATTGACACACAAGTCGCCGAAATGGCGTCAACTAAAAATACTTACAACACAGCCCCCGAACCTAGAAGGGGATATCCCGGCCAATAAATGCCATACGATCATTTCATTTTTTCATATTTAGTTGTTTTTCTTCCTTCAAGAAAGACACTGCAGTTCCTACTCCAGACAGGATGATCCCCAGAGCAGCTGACACACTTCACAGGAGATGAACAACTAATTCCTTCACGGGCAGCTTTTCCACATTTGCTACAAGTGGCTTCTCCCTTACACCCAAGAGTAGTGTGCCCAAAGTGCTGGCAACTGAAACAGTGCATTGGGGTGGGGACATACATGCTGAGACGAAGGAAACCTGTCTTAAAATGCTAGGAAACTTGTCTTAAAATGCTCAGAAAGTTTCGTGCTACAGAATGTCAGGATAAAGGAGTCAGATTTGATAAGATTCCCATCCACCCTCTTCACTATGTTTTGCACATAGACTATACCTTCTAGAGCCCACTCACATTGCAGCTTCCCCTTGGGAATGTTTACTAGACACCTGAATGTCACAACACCTTTGCTATAATTCAAGGTGCTATGCAGTTCTGTGTTTACTGCATAATCCACAAAGCATTTTACATTTTGTACGGTAGTGGCTTGCTGGGAATTTGAAGCTTCCACTAGCAGCGTCCCACTGCACAAACGCTTTACTAATATTAAGGAGCCACAGATTCCCTCTAACCCTTTTGTATATAGAAGGGCAAAACCTTCTCAAAACTACCCTCCTCCTGTTTCACTACTAAAAAAAAAACATTCTGAAGACCAGCATGTGTTTTGTTACTATAGATTGTACTTTAGCGGGGTTGCCACAAGTTTCCCTGATATTTCCTTGATTTCCAGATAAGTTACAGCGTTTTCCCCTGACAAATTTTGAGATGAAATTTGGTTCTTCTATGTTCGTTAATGTCAGTTATTACCCACTACATAATATCTATTATTTTACAGGCATTTTGTGATTTTTCTTTTGGGAAAGCGTACAAACCACCAACGACTGACATAATTCTCTTCCTCTTATCATCCATACTTTGTAACATATAAACTACTTTTGAAGTGCTCAAATGTAATAGAACAAATAAAATGCCACATTGTACAATGCACTTGCAGTGAGACAGTTGAAATTCCTGAAATCCAGCACCCATGGTCTCTGGCCTGCTGAGAAGCACCGCAGTACTTTGTTAATGGATAAACCAAGAAAATCCCCTGCATTACACCACACACAACCAGACCCAGCCAGTGCGCAGATCAGTGAGACCAGATCTGACAGGCAGGACCTGCACATTAGTGGGAACCGAATGGCTTCAGATCGGCAAGCCCAATTCATTTCAGATACCTGCAGAAATGGCCCGCGCATCTGGCTGGTCACTGAAATTCCACTTGTGCGGCCAGCTTTTCAGGAGCCACTAACAACATGTTGATGAAACAAGATCACAATGATAAATCCATGTGACAGATAACTTGTTCAAACACTTTGAGAACCAATATTATGAAAAGTAAAGATGCCACTCACCATATAGCGAAGATGTTGAGTTGCAGATAGGCACAACAAGAAGACTGTAACACATAAAGCTCTCAGCCCATAAGGCCTTCGTCAAAAATAGACGACACGCACACATGCAACTCACAAACATGACTGCAGTCTCAGGCAACTGTAGCTACAATGTGAGCAGAAGCACCAATGCATGATGGAAGTGGCGAGGAGAGAAGTAAAAAGACTGGGTGCAATGGTAGAATGAGGGTTGTATAGACCTGGAATAGGAACAGGGAGGGTGGATGGGTGAGGGCAATGACTAATGAAGGTTGAGGCCAGGAGGGTTATTGGAATGTAGGATATATTGCAGGCAAAGTTCCCACCTGCGCAATTCAGAAAAGCTGGTTTGGTGGGATCTATATGGCACAGGCTGTGAAGCAGTCATTGAAATGAAGGATGTCATGTTTGGCATCGTGCTCAGCAACCAGGTGGTCCACTTGTTTCTTGGCCACAGTTTGTCGATGGCCATTCATGCAGACACACAGCTTGTTGGTTGTCGTGCCCATGTGGAATGCAGCACTGTGGTTGCAGCTTAGCTTGTAGGTCACATGACTGGTTTCACAGGTAGCCCTGCCTTTGATGTGATAGGTGATGTTTGTGAATGGACTGGAGTAGTTGGTGGTGTGAGGATGTATGGGACAGGTCTTGCATCTGGGTCTATTACTGGGGTATGAGCGACGAGGTAAGGGGTTAGGAGCAGGGATTGTGTAGGGATGGACGAGTTTATTATGTAAGTTTGCTGGACAGGGGAATACCACTGTGCAAGGGGTGGAAAGCATAGTGGGCAGGACATTTCTCATTTCAGGGCACGACAAGGGGTAGTCGAAACCCTGGCGGAGAATGTAATTCAGTTGCTCCAGTCCTGGGTGGTACTGAGTTACAAGGGGAATATTCCTCCATGGCTGGACAATTGGACTTTGGGAGGTGGTAGGGAGACTGAAAAGGTAAGGCACAGGAGAGTTGTTTTTGTACAATGTTGGAAGGAGAATTACGGTCTGTGAAGGCTTCAGTGAGCCACTCGGTATATTTCAAGAGTGACCGCTTGTCACTGCAGATGTGACCACCATAGGCTGTATGGAAGGACTTCTTGATATTGAATGGGTGGCAGCTGTCGAAATGGAGGTATTGTTGGTGGTTAGTAGGTTTGATATGGATGGAGGTACTGATGTAGCTATGTCTGAGATGGAGTTCAGCTTCTAGGAAGGTGGCTTGCTGGGTCGAGTAGGACCAGGTGAAGCAAATGGGGGAGAAGTTGTTGAGGTTCTGGAGGTATGTGGATAGTGTGTCCTCACCCTCGATCCAGATCACAAAGATGTTATCAATGAATCTGAACCACGTGAAGGGTGTAGGATTCTGGGTGTATAGGAAGGATTCCTCAAGATGTTTCATGAATAGAATGGTGCCATGCAAGGTGTCCGTAGCCGTACCTCGGATTTGTTTGTAGGTAATGCCTTCAAACGAGAAGCGGTTGTGGGTGAAGATATAGTTGGTCATGGCAACTAGGGAGGAGGTTGTTGGTTTGGAATCGGTCAGGCATTGGGAAAGGTAGTGTTCAATAGTGGTAAGGCCATGTGGGCATTACGGACATTAGTGTAAAGGGAGGTGGCATCAATAGTGGTGAGCAGGGCACCGTGTGGTATACGGACAGGAACTGGGAGAGTTGGTGGAGGAAATGATTGGTATCTTTTATATAGAAAGGTAACTTCCGGACAATAGTTTGAAGGTGTTGGTGTACGAGAGCAGAGATTCTCTCTGTGGGAGCACAGTAACCAGCCACAATGGGGCATCCTGGGTGGTTGTATTTATGGACTTCAGGAAGCATGTAGTAGATAGGAGTGCACGGAGAGGTTCTGGGATGGGTCTAAGGATTTGAGGAGTGATTGGAGATTCTGCTGGATTTCTGGACTGAGGTCACTGTGGCAAGGTTTCTAGGCAGATGTACCTGACAGATGGCGGAGTCCTTCTGCCAGATAATCCTTGCAGTTTGAAACAACAGTGGTGGAGCCTTTGTCTGCAGATAGTATTATAAGGTCAGAATTAGTTTTTAGATGGTGGATTGCACTTCTTTCTGTGGATGTAAGATTATTTTGCATGTTGAGGGATTTGGAGGATGACGGTGAGGCAAGGTTCGAGGTTAAGAAATTCTGGAAAGTTAACATGGGTGATTTGGGAGCAGTGGAGCGGATCACATTTGAATGGAGCAGTGAACTGAATTAGGCATGGTTCAACTTTGGTCTTTGGTTTAGTCTGATTGGTAGGGTTGGTGGAGAAAAAGTGTTTCCACTGTAGGGAGAAGGCGAGAAGGTTTTTAAAGAGTCCTACATGATTGACTGGGAGTGGGGCAAGAGGTGAGGCCTTTGGAAAGGACTGATATTTCTGTGGGGCTAAGGCTTCTGGAGGCAGGGTTCATGACAGTGTTCTGCATCTGTTTAGGTTCTTGATTGTGTGTGGAAGCAGAAGGGAGTTTTGGTGGGTCAGGTAAATGTTGTAGGTCTGCAAGAAGTTGTTTGTCAGATACGAGGGGACGTGGAGGAGGTCTGCAACTTGTAGAGGTGGTGGACTGTGGTACTCCAAGGCAGGAGTAGGAAGTGAATAGGGTGGAGAGCTTTTTGAGGCGGCATTGTGCATGTTGCTCTAGTTCCTGGAGGGCATAAGTTTCAATGTTTCTTATGGGTTCCAGGAATTTGGGATTGCATAGCAGGAGAATTTTGCTGATGAATTTTGCTGATGGGCTAAGGACTGGCGGAGTCTGAACAGGCGGAGGTCATTGTGGAAGGAGGGGTGGCAGCCGGAGATGGGTAATTTGATGGTAAGTCCATTTGCATTTGGGGCGGGGGGGAATTACAAGAGCCAAGTAACAACACAGGAACAGTATGTGGGACTGGGTTTTGGCTAGGGATAAGGAAACTTTTCTATATTGATGCAGATGGAAGGAGCAAGAATCTATGGTGGTGGAAAAATGAGAAAAATTATGTAAATAACATAGAGTTATGTACCTACCGCTATTGAACACTACCCTTCCCAACGCCCAACAGATTCCAAACCAACAACCTCCTTCCAACTCGCCGCGACCAACTACATCTTCATACACAATTACTTCTCCTTTGAAGGCATTACGTACAAACAAATCCAAGATTTGGCTATGGACACCTTGCATGGCACCATTCTATTTATGAAACATCTAGAGGAATCCTTCCTATACACCCAGAATCCTACACCCCTCACCTGGTTCAGATTCATTGATGACATCTTTGTGATCTGGATCGAGGGTGAGGACACACTATCCACATACCTCCAGAACCTCAACAACTTCTCCCCCATTTGCTTCACCTGGTCCTACTCGACCCAGCTAGCCACCTTCCTAGAAGCTGAACTCCACCTCAAACATAGCTACATCAGTACCTCCATCTATATCAAACCTACTAACCACCAGCAATACCTCCACTTCGACAGCTGCCAAGTCCCTTTCATACAGCCTAGCCACCTATGGTGGTCACATCCACAGTAACAAGTGGTCCCTCTTGAAATATACCAAGTGTCTCACTGAAGCCTCCACAGACCGTAATTCTCCTTCCAACGTTGTACAAAAACAACTCTCCTGTGCCTTACCTTTTCAGTCTCCCTACCACCTCCCAAAGTCCAATTGTCCGGCCATGGAGGAATATTCCCCTTGTAACTCAGTACCACCCAGGACTGGAGCAACTGAATTACATTCTCCGCCAGGGTTTCGACTACCCCTTGTCGTGCCCTGAAATGAGAAATGTCCTGCCCACTATGCTTTCCACCCCTTGCACAGTGGTATTCCCCTGTCCAGCAAACTTACATAATAAACTCGTCCATCCCTACACAATCCCTGCTCCTAACCCCTTACCTCGTCGCTCATACCCCAGATGCAAGACCTGTCCCATACATCCTCACACCACCGCCTGCTCCAGTCCATTCACAAACATCACCTATCACATCAAAGGCCAGTCATGTGAAACCAGTCATGTGACCTACAAGCTAAGCTGCAACCAGAGTGCTGCGTTCCACATGGGCACGACAACCAACAAGCTGTGTGTCTGCATGAATGGCCATCGACAAACTAGTGGACCACCTAGTTGCTGAGCGCGCTGTCAAACATGACATGAGTCGTGATTGGGTAGATCAGTCGGTAGAGCACTTGCCCGCGAAAGGCAAAGGTCCCGAGTTTGAGTCTCGGTCCGGCATACAGTTTTAATCTGCCAGAAAGTTTCATATCAGTGCACACTCCGCTGCAGAGTGAAAATCTCATTCTGGAAACATCCCCCAGGCTGTGGCTAAGCCATGTCTCCGCAATATCCTTTCTTTCAGGAGTGCCAGTTCTGCAAGTTTCGCAGAAGAGCTTCTGTAAAGTTTGGAAGGTAGAAGATGAGGTACCGGCAGAAGTGAAGCTGTGAGGACGCGGCGTGAGTCGTGCTTGGGTAGCTCAGTTGGTAGAGCACTTGCCCGGAAGGCAAAGGTCCCGAGTTCCAGTCTCGGTCTGGCACACAGTTTTAATCTGCCATGAAGTTTCATATCAGCGCACACTCCGCTGCAGAGTGAAAATCTCATTATGACATCCTTCATTTCAATGAATGCTTCACAGCCTGTGCCATATGGATCCTTCCCACCAACACCAGCTTTTCTGAATTGTGCAGGTGGGAACTTTGCCAGCAAAATATCCTACATTCTCAATATCCTCCTGGCTTCAACTTTTGTTGGTCATTGTCCTCACCCATCCATCCTCCCTGTTCCTATTCCAGCACTATGCAGCACTCATTCCTCCATCGCACCCAGTCTTTTTACTTCTCTCCTGTGGCTACAGTTGCCTGAGACGGCATTCGTGTGAGAGAGGTGTGTGTGTGTGTGTGTGTGTGTGTGTGTGTGTGTGTGTGTGTGTGTGTGTGTGTGAGTGTGCGTGTGTGCGCGTGGGTGTGTGTGGTCTATTTTTGACGAAGGCCTTATGGGTCGAAAACTTTATTTGTTTTAGTATTTTTGTTGTGCCTATTTGTGACTCGGCGTCTCTGCTATATGGTCAGTGGCAATTTTCATTATATTGTTACCTTCCATCCTGGATTTTCCATTGATTCGTTTACTTTGAGAATCAATAATAATGAGGGTAGGTAGCAACTCACCATAAATTTGATTGCTGAGCTGTAGACAGGCATGTGGAAAAGACAATCTCACTCTCAGAACGAAATTTTCAGTCACAGTTTCTGTCAGAAAATGAGTGCACACACACACACACACACACACACACACACATTAGCACAGTCACTCAGACACAGTTCATACACACATGACTACCATCTCTGGCTGCTGCGTCTCAAGTCTCTGAGAATCAGATCCAAACAAACCACTCCTCACGCCTCCCTGCCTCTCATCGGCAGCTGCTAGGCTAGTGGCAAGAAGTGACCGTAAGCTGAGGGGTGTGTTAGGAAGGAGAGAAGCAGTAGTAATGAGGGAATAGGAAAGTAGCGCACGTACTCAAATGCACCCAGCCAGTGACGACACATGACTCCTCAGTAAACAGTTTCATCCACCGAGACAAAAACAAGATTTTTACAGTTCTTTTTTTTCCCTGATGTGTTTGAAGTTCCCTGACATTCCCTGATTTCCAGAACATGTGGCAACTGTGTTTTGGAATAAACTCCTGAGCCAGGAGGGTTGGCTACAAGAGTTCTCTAGTTACATTGGGTGTTAGTACCTTCCAGCAGCCCACACTTTGCACTGGGAGTTGGGGAAAAGAAAATTTCAGAGGATCCATTTCGGTTCCAGGTGCAGCCAGGGAAATAAGAGTACACTCAGACAGAGCCCTGCATGCCTGAGTAAGGCCTATACAATTGAGGTGCAGTAGGTTCCCTAGAGATTGCCCACTAATGACTGTTCCACCTCAACAGTCATACATCTCATCAGTGCGCAACGCAACCTGAGGATGAGTTTTTTCCTTTAGAGGTTTATTCTGTCCTCATGATCCGGACTGTCAAGCCAAGATCCCTGTTCCCTGTGACATAAAACATTCCACCGTCACACTGCACGCTGATCACTGAAGCATGCCCAGAGCTTACGGTGACAGGACTGGCAGCTCTGGAACCCTGGGGTCACACCAAGCCTGTACCCAGCAAATGAATTCTTAGGGCATGATTTTTGACACCTTATGACTGTTCACTCATTGTTGGGATTGGGGCCGAGTGGTGATGCTAAATTCTTGTAATATTCTCTTTTCATACAGATGAAATAATCTGAATAGTCATCGTGTTTATATAAAGTGTAATGTATCTAGGAAAGATGAAATAAAAAAGATTTTGTCTTTTTTTAATGATAAATTTATTTATTTTTGTAACATCTTAAGGTAAATTATACATGGTCATAGAATTAAGAAGACTTATTATCTTTGCAATCATAAACAGAAGTCAAAGATTAGGCTACATTTAATTTGTTAATAAGCTTTTTTTGATTATCTGAGTCACTGCTCGAGTATGTTGAGTGAATAAGCCATATTTAACGACATGTAGTAAAAACTTCACCTTTAAAGAGAAAATAAATGTGTCTTTAGGAATACAGAAGTTATTCAACTAATTTCTTTATCAACCCAAAATTAAAAAAGGATATCTAGTGGAAAGAAGATGCAGCATGGTGAAATGAAAAAGTATGTTCGATTATCGAATCCAGGACACACGAGAAAAATGCAAGACTAATTTTGGAGGACCACGATTAAATTAGAGAGACTGTAAACCACAAAATGAAGAGGTGAAGCATCAATCTGAACTATTTCCAGAAAAATCAGCACCTATAATTATTCCAGAATAATTATTCCAGAAAGGGCAAACCCTACAAATGTTAGCATTGTATAAAAATCTTCGTAGAAAATTTTAATTGTTCTTTTAGTTTCTGTAAGGGACACCTGTTGTTGTTGTAGTCTTCAGTCCAAAGACTGGTTTGATGCAGCTCTCCATGCTACTCCACGCTGTGCAAGCCTCTTCATTCTGAGTAACTACTGCAACCTAAATCCTTTGGAATCTGCTTACTGTGTTCATCTTTGGGTCTCTCTCTACGATTTTTACACTAATACTTCCCTCCAGGATTAAATTGGTGATCCCTTGATGCCTCAGAATGTGTCTTACCAACTGATCACTTCTTCTGGTCAGGTTGTAGCACAAATTTCTCTTCTCCTAAATTCTATTAAGTACCTCTTCATTAGTTATGTGATCTACCCATCTAATCTTAAGCATTCTTCTGTAGGAAAGGGACACCTAAAACGACTTAATTTATTGGTAAAAATCAACATAACAGTATAAGAGGCGTCTTTATGACTGTGCCTATTGGATTTTGTAAGAACAATTTGATTCAACTATTGTAAAGAATTTGATTGTTCTCATAATAATGATGTGCATTTTGCTGAGAGAGAGAGAGAGAGAGAGAGAGAGAGAGAGAGAGAGAGAGAGAGAGAATTATATGAGTACAGAAATGAGCACACTAGTGGAAGTCAAGGTAGAACGTAGTATTATCAATTATCATAATCATTAGCACTCGTAGCCAGGTTAAACAGCAGTAGATCCTTGCACTATTTGTGTAAAAACTAATACTCAAATAGGTAATGACTTTCAGGCCATTTAATATGGGCTCAAGAGAACCATAGCCATATTGTTGCACACAGCTAGCATACTAGAATTTTCAATGAAAATTGAATATAGCTTGTAGTAATATAAACAATACTTAACATAAGTGATCTCTCTCTCTCTCTCTCTCCCACACACACACACACACACACACACACACACACACACAACAACAACAACAACAAAAACAAAATGGAACCAAAAGAAAGCAATGGAATAATGGGAAATATTTTTAGTAACGAGGAAAAGGAAATAATTAACATGAGTGAACAAAGTGAAATAACTCATGCAGTTAGGCAAGAAGATGACAACTACATGAGCAAAGTCATGATTTCAATTTAACAAAAATTTCAGACAGAAACATTTTATTAGGAAATATTTCCTTGCAGACAATAGATGAATTTCTGACACAACTGTCAAAAAAAAGTACTTTTCCACCTAGTAGTTTGGAAGGAGGCATTGTAGCTGATGCTGAAATTTTTGATAGCTCAATAGTATGCGAACTAAGTATGTTTACAGGAAAAAGGGGATCACCAATACCAGGAAACTGCATGGTACCTGACCCAGGTAATGAGAGCTGAATAATGCTACGTATGCGAAGTATGTTTGCAAAATTTTGTTAAAAACTTTCCAATCTGTCGAATGGATTAGTACATCAAGTTTGACAGACGATTTTCCAACTTTTCCCATGATTTCGATCAAAAGTTATCACAGTTATTAGAGGGAAAAAAAGAACAAAAAAATGGTTCAAAAGACTCTGAGCACTATGGGAAGTAACTTCTGAGGTCATCAGTCCCCTAGAACTTAGAACTACTTAAACCTAACTAACCTAAGGACATCACACACATCCGTGCCCTAGGCAGGATTCGAACCTGCAACCGTAGCGGTCGCGTGGTTCCAGACTGTAGCGCCTAAAATCGCTCGGCCCCCCGGCCGAAAAAAGAACAGTACACAGAAGTTAAACAACTTAACCAGAGTGCAGACTAATTTAAAAGATGTGCATATGAGCCATCTAAAACTGTCTCTGCAGTTTGAACAAATGTTTCACAATTGCCATCAGTATGGTATGAGACCCACAATAAAAAGAAAAAATGATCAGAAGAGATTATATTTATGAGAATAGAGCAGAGTATTGATACCATTATAAAGAATTGAAGAAAATAGTAGGATAAGTGTGATTTTGCAGCATTTTCCATTAGCTTCCCTATTATATACAACACAATATGGGTTCAACATGATTTTTTTTTAATTTAAATGAAAATTTAAATTTTTAATATCTCAAAAAGTGAATCTTCAAAAATTTTCAATAAATTAGATATAATGCTTCACATTATTGTTAACTAATTCCCTAAGTATGAAAGTTGAACTGTTTAAAAAAACAGAATCATTCAGCGAAAAACATAAAGGGACTAAGAAATGTGCCTGAATGCATGTGTGATATGTTTCCCGACATTCCAAAGATATCAAAAATTTGTGATAATTGTAGGAAGCAGACTGACTCATTGACAAATTTCAGGAACATAGTGATTGTAGAAAATCTTCAGATGATGATGAAAAAAGCTATGTTCTTCCACCTTCAGATGTTCTGGAGACAATAAATACATCCCTCTAAGAATTAGGAGTATCTCCTGTACGTAAGACAAAACTTCAGATTAAGCAGTATTCCACCAAAAAATAATGAACGATTGAGTTAGCACTTAAAAACCAGCTGCTTGATAATGCAGAGGATTCCTCGGAAAATTATTGTGAATCATTGTAATAGTCTGCAATAGGTAACTTGAAAGCTAGTTTTCGTTCAAGTAGTAGAAAAAAGAAAGTAATGCTACTCACTTGTTTGCTTTAGTCTTCGAGTATTGGGAAGATAATGCAAGAATTCAATGCTCCCAAATACATGGTACGTTAGGCAAAAAGGGTTTCGAAGGAAAGAGGTATATTAGAAAGTCCTGATCAAAAATGTGGGAAAGAATTTGTCACAAGAAGTTGTGAAAACAGTGCACAATTATTGTTAAGATAATAACGAAATAAGCAGAGTGGTGTCAGGGAAGAAAGACTGTGTAACTGTCAAGGGGGAAGATGGAGGTAGAACAGTAATATTTTGTGCGCTTTAAAAGAAGCATATAAAAGTTTCAAAGCTAAATTTCTGGAATGAAGATCGGGTTTTCTAAATTTGCAGAACTGTGCCAAAAACACTACTTTTTAGCTAGACATACTAGAACACACTCAATATGTATATGTTTTCATTACACATCATGACTTCAAAATAATGATAGAAAATGCTAAATCCGGTATCTTAATCAATGGAGACTTGGCCTCTTATAAACATTGTTTGGCAAAAGTGCTGTTCAACCCAGTATCATTCCATTGCATCATGGGAAACTGCCCAGGAAGGGATCCAATAAAAAGAACACTTCAGAATGCATTTGACAATAACGTGGTTGAAAAGATCACTATTCGGCAGCGGCTTTCAGCAGACAGATGCAACTTAAAAATAATACAGAAGACCTCACTGGAGTTCACTGAATTATTTTCTGAAAAACTGATTACACTAATACTCCATTATTTGCCAGCAATGCTCTTTTCTTAATGAAATATAAGAAAACTTGAATGAGAGTGAATGTGTTGTTATATGTGACTTCTCCGAGAATTACACTTTTGTGATCCAAGATGAGGCCCAGGGTTATCGCTTGTCAAGTGATCATGCAACAGTGCATCCCTCTGTAGTGTATTATAAAGGAGAGAACAAACAGAGCACAAGATATGTCATGATTTCTGCCTAGAGCATAATATCACAGCAGTCTACTGGTTTCAAAAACGGCTGATTCAGTTTTCAAAAACGAAATTTCAGGCTGATACGAGGTGTGTTTTTAAAGTAAGTACCATTTTGAAATTAAAAAATGACGTGCTAAGATATCTCAATAATTTTATTTTTACATGAAAGCCTGTACCTTAATCTACTTTTCTACATAAGTTCCGTCAATATTGAGGCACTTGTCGTAACGTTGTATCAGTTTTTGAATACCCTTCTCATAGAAGTCTGCCGCCTGACTTGTTAACCACTGCATCACCACTGTTTTGACTTCGTCATCGTCTTGACCGCCCAGGTGTTTCTTCAAGTGCAGGAACAGATGGCACTCACTGGGAGCAAGATCGAGACTGTATGGAGGATGATCTAGAGTTTCCCATTGAAAAGATGTGATGAGATCTTTGGTCTGATTCACCACATGTGGACGGGCATTGTCTTGCAGCAAAACGACGCCCTTGCTCAACTTCCATGGACTGTTGCTTTGATTCTGGTGTGATGTAGACCACCAGTGTTTCATTGCCTGTAACAGTTTGGCTTAAGAAATCATCACCGTTGTTGTGGTACCGCTCAAGGAAAGTCAATGCACTGTCTAAACATTTGGTACTGTGCACATTCGTCAACATTTTCGGGACCCAATGTGTGCACAATTTTTGGTGATTCGAGTGCTCGGTCACAATGCCATACAAAACACTACGAGAAACATTAGGAAAGTCATCCCGCAAGGAGGAAATCGTAAAGCGTCTGTTTTCTCTCACCTTATTGTCCACTTCCTGCATCAATCTTTCATTAACGACCAAAGGATGCCCAATCCGTTGTTCATCACACACATTTGTGCAGCCACCTTTAAATGCTCTCACCCACTTTCTTACCATTCCACCACTCATGATGTTTTCTCCATAAACTGCACAGATCTCACTATGAATATCGATCACTTTTAGGCTTTTAGCACTAAGAAATCTTATAACAGCCCGTACTTCAGAGTCGGTGGGACTCATGATTATCGGAGGCATCTTTAACACTCAGTACACAATGTAAACAAGGAAGACATGTGGCCATGCATTGTCGTGCAACAGCAAAACATCCTGCTTTTGCCGATGTGGTCGAACACGCTCAGTTGAGTTTGAAGTTTCTTCAGTGTTGTCACATATGCATCAGAATTTATGGTGGTTCCACTTGGCATGATGTTCACAAGCAAGAGTCCTTCGGAATTGAAAAACACCGTAGCCATAACTTTTCCAGCAGAAGGTGTGGTATTGAATTTTTTTTCTTGGGTGAATTTGCATGATGCCACTCCATTGATTGCCTCTTTGTCTCTGGTGAAAAATGATGGAGCCATGTTTCATCACCTGTCACAATTCTTCCAAGAAATTCATCTCCACCATTCTCATACTGTCCAAAATTTCGCAGCATACTGTTTTTCTTGTTTCTTTGTGAGCCACTGTCAACATCCTGGGAACCCACCTGGCACAAACCTTTCTTAACACCAACACTTTCAGTATTCTGCAAACACTTCCTTCCCCTATCCCAACGTAGCGTGACAATTCGTTCACTGTGATGCGTCTGTCAGCAGTCACCAATTCACTAACTCTCTGCACATTGTCTGCAGTGTGTGCAGTATGATGCCTGCCGCTGCGAGGACAATCCTCAATATTGCCGTGCCCGCTTTCATCACGTAACCTGCTTGCCCACCGACTAACTGCACTGCGATCGACAGCAGCATCTCCATACACCTTTTTCAACCTCTTGTGGATGTTTCCCACTGTCTCGTTTTCTCAGCACAGGAATTCTGTGGCAGCACGTCGCTTCTGAGGAATGTCAAATGTAGCAGTCATTTGAAGACATGCTGTGATGGCGCCACTCACGGGAACAGGTTGAACTAAGTTTGAAAGCCAGCAGGAAGGATGTATCTACACACTGTAAAACTATCACACATGCAGAATGAAAACTGTATTTTTACAAAAATAGTGTGAATTTCTTTTGGCGTGACCCTCGTACTATTTTTCAGATGGTAGTGCAGACCAGTACAAGAACAAAAATAATTTTGTTAACTTATGCTTCCACAAAGAAGATGTTGGCATTGAAACAGAATGGCAGTTTTTGCCTCTGTTCATGCAATGGGACCATGTTATGGTGTCGGTGGCACCATTAAGAGAGTAGCAACAAAAGCAAGTCTGCAGAGGCCATACGATAGCTAAATTCTTACTCCACAACAACATTTTGATTGGTCAGTTAAAAACATTATATCTGTACATTTTGAATATTCAACACAAGAAAAGTACACTGAAACGGAGAGATTTCTGGAAGAGAGTTTTAGTCAATCTGTTTCCATAAAAACGACAAGAAGTTACATGCTTTTACACCAACTGTGTGAAGTACATCAAGACTTTTTTAAACACAACGGAATCTACTGTTGAAACAGTTGCAAAATCTTAAGAAAGACTGGTTTTGAAAGACATTAATGGATATGTTATTGTTGTCTATGAGAAGAAGTGATGGTTAGCTTATATTTTAACAAAAGATGAAGATCTCAATGAAGTTAAAGTTACTTTCCTTCACCCAGCTGGCCTTTTACTGTCTTATGCATATCCTATGTAACCAGATGTCCTGAAGTTATCTATAAATGATATTCTTTGTAAGGTAAACTGAGCAACACCTACACCAACAGGAAGAATATATCAGATTCCTGGGAACAAAACCGCAAAAACAAAAGAAGTATTTAACAAGGAACTCAGTCTTAAAACACAGACTGTTTAACTCAGGTTTTGCTAGTGACATTTTGAATGTGTGTTAACATTAACTTTGAATGTGTACATAGATATATTAAGAATGAAATTATGCATATTTCTGATTACAGCTATAAATTTTACAAAAATACCTTTTTTTCCAGTGAAACATGAATTTTTGAAATTTTATAAAGGTGTGAACCCATGACTGCCTCACTTTCATACTTAGGGAATTAGTTAGCAATAATGTGAAGCATTTAAATTTTTAAAAAAATCTCCGAACCCATCTTGCAATGTATATCATAAAAAAGATGATGTCAAGCTGTTGATATGATATCGCCATATCACATGAAACGGTTCATTACCCCAGTGATCTATGCTAGACTGCAACGTCTGAGTTCTTTCACACACACAATTCAAAAACGTAAAAGTGTCCCATCAGGCCCAGTCACTTTTCCTCTGTCAAGTGACTTTAGCCGACTTTGTATCATGCAGTCACTGATTGTGATATGTCATTTTAGTGTTCGAGTGAGAACGGAAAGCAGGAACTGCAATACAATCTTCATCAGTTAAATAATTTTAAAAAATGGAATGTCACCTTACATTTTGGAGCCACTGTGATAATTATGTGACTTGGAAGTAGCTTTTTTCTGGTTACTGATTTAAATAACACTGAAGCCTCTCACTTTTTTTCAGATCAGCAGATAGAATTTTACTTTAAAATTTGTTGAACAGTTCATGCATGATTCTCCTTAGACTCATTTTGACTTAATTTTGTTTCTGTTTGCCCACAAGATGTGGTTACATTTAAATCTGTGAAGAAAATTTCTTTGCTTTCTGAGCAGCTTTTTAATGCAGCCATTGAACCCATTGTGGATCTTTTCCAACCCTCACAACTTCATTCACCACATAACTGTCATAAATGTATTGAACAATACTCTCGAACTTTTTCCATTTATTCTCAAAATTTTAAGTCTTGGAGGTGAATTGACTCCTCACATAATCTGAAACCTGTTTCTTGTCACACTTACCGAATAGAAATGTGTTTCTACCTATTGTTACATTCATACTTACATCTATAATCAGCATTGCTATAACAGCTTTATGATCATAGATTTGCTGCTGTGTGTTAACCGAGTAAACAATTTGTGGTATAATGTCCCATACATTTCATGTGTTCTACAAATTGCCCACACACCCACGCACGCACGCACACGCACACGCGCACACACACACACACACACACACACACACACACACACACACACACCCCTTCACATTATTGACAATCAGCCACGGCATGCTGGAGTTGATTGCCGGAATCACTGATCACGCATAAAGAGTATATTATTTTACAGAGTGTTCCAAAATGAAAATCGGGGTTTTAAGGATTTGTAGTATTTATTACATTCAACTTACAATTATAGATAATACATCAAATGAAAGAGCAAGTCAAACAGTTTTCCTTACAAGTGTTCAATGTGGGTACCATTCATCACATGGCACACATCGAGTTGATAGGCAAGATCTTCCCGATCAGTGTGTCTGGAGTAATTGTTGCAACAACTGCTTCAAACTTGCAACTGCTTCAATCCTGTTTCTTAAGTCAGGTATCAGCTGGTAGCAGAGGTACATACACATGATCCTTTATGAATCCCAAAGGTAAAAATTGCATGACGTCAGATTTAACGAACATGGAGTCCAAGCGAAACAAGCTCTGTCATCTGATCCGTTTCCTTGCAGCCAATCCAGCAGTCAGGTACAGTGTCATTTAACCAATCATGCTGAGTTATGGCAGTGAGATGGTGCACCATCTTGCTGTCATATAAAGTTCTGTGTTTCAGCTTCTTCCAGTTGAGGGAAGAGCCATAGTTCTGGCACATCAAGATAAGAAAAACTAGTTACTTTTGTCTGACTAAAAAAAATAAAAAAGCCAATATTGACTTTCTGCGGGATATGACTAAAAGAAAAAAAAGTCAATTTGAGGAAGTCTTGTTGCAACTCTACCATCTCATGGGGATTTGCTAATCCCTAGATGCACACATAATGTGTGTTCACATTTCCACTTAAGTGAAATGTCAACTCATCACTGAAGATGACGCATCCAGAAGATCTCCAAGCTTGGAACAACTGCATTCGACACTTTCATTTGATGTACAACATCTAACAATAAAGTTTGGTTAATGAAGTCAGAACGGTCGATCGGGCAACACTGGCAACTCACAACGCTGCACCTGTGTAGCGACCGGTGCTGACAATCTGCCCCCACCGTAGTTCAGTTGAGCAACATGCGCGTTCCATGTTCGACCTGCTGGACAAAGTGCTTCTTTAGTGCGATGGTTCTGAGCTAAGAACAGGATAATGAACGAGCAAAGGCTCAATAAAGTTTTGTTTTAAGCTTGACAAAACACTGAAAGAAATGCATGCAATGCTGGTATGTGTTTATGAGGATCAAGCACTGTCCATGAAGTGTGTGTACAAGTAGTTCGGCCATTTTTGAGGAGGCCGGGAAAGTGTTTCTGACAATCCCCGCAGTAGACGACTGAAGACTGCAGTCAGTGAGGAAAACACTGAGAAAGTGAGGACACTAATCGTGAATGACTGTGTGCATGATAGTGGATGAACTGCAGATGAACTGATTCCATGCAGCAAATCCTTACCCAGGAGTTAGGGAAGAGGAACACCGTGTTGTCATCTTGCGCCACATCACTTGACTGACGATCAGAAGCAGGCACGTTTAGAGGCTTCAGAGGATTTTGTCAAAACAGTGGGTGCGACACCCAATTTCTTGAACCGTATTGTCACTGAGGATGAAACCTGGTGTCTGTGGTACGATACTGAAATGAAACGGCAAAGCATGGAATGGCATTCTCTGACATCACCTCATCGGAAAAACATCAAAGCCAAAAAATCACGCATCAAAACTACGCTAATAATCTTTTTCGATAGTCAAGACATTATCTACAAGAAATTTCTACCTGAGCAAACAAAGTTGAATGCTGCACAGTACGTTGAAATTTTGATCCATTTCATGCAATGCCTATGCAGGGTACGGCCCCAGTATGCACAACAAGGTTCCAGATTTGTTGTTCATGACAATACTCGCCCATCCACAGCCAATATCGTCAAACACTTCCTGGCAAAAAAGGGGGTGGTGCAACTTGTACATTCACCATACTCGACTGATCTCAATCCTCCAGACTTCTTCCTATTCCATCGACTCAAACTCGCTTTGAAAGGAAAGAGATTTGATGATATTCCTGACATCCAACGAAATGTGATGCAGCTTTTGAACACAATCCCAAAGGAAGACTTTGTACAAAGTTTCCAGGACGTGTACTGCAGAGCTCAGTGGTGCATAGTTATGGGAGGTGACTGTTTCGAAGTATAGTAAGGTAACTGTAGTTCATAGTTTATCTAAGTTAATGTTACACGACTATTCACTGAACTTTATTGTCATGGGTTGTATTATTTGTAAACATAAGTTAATGTAATAAATGCTACAAAGCCTTAAAACCCCAACACTCATTTAGAAATACTCTTTGTATCGTATATATCATGAATATCTGATAGCTTTCAGGTAAATCCATTGATAAAAGAAATGGTCTTTGGTACTTGATATAATGTTTCAACAACTGGCCATTAAATGAGAGTGTGACTGGACCATAGTGTTGTGTAATTAAAATGGTGGATTCCTACAGCGTCCTGTATTTGTGAATGGAAGGGTCTACTATAGTGGTTAATGGAGAGATCACCTCCATCTATAAAGTAAGCTGTGTCTTATACAAGCTGGTGTGTAATCATTGCTCAGCTTTTATGTTGGCATGATACCTGCTAAGTTGTCAGTGAAAGGGAGTCTACACTGGATATGCTGTGATGATAAGTGCAACTGGTGCCAACAGCTACCAATACAATTTATATGATGGTGGCAGCACTCCAGTCCATGCGAGGCAGAAATACAATCTGGAGAGGTCACACTAGCAGCTCGGGTGACACCTGCGTCCGGGCCAGATGCAACTTCAAGACGTTTGCACCTAACTATTTCCTGCTTCTGCCGAAACTAAGTTTGAGCCAATCAAACAGAAGTGTCACTCTGCAAGATAACTATTTAGGCCTGTTCCATAACGACAGCTGTCACACTGGGAAGATCTAGCATGGAGAATGAGCTACCCTGATCAACTCTTCCACTCTTCGGCAGCACTGTGAAGCAAGACTTTTCCAACAGGACATTGCCGAGTGGAGAGGACTTGGCATTCTGTTTCCACTACATCTCATACACTTGGAAAGTGTCGGACTTAGTGCCACTTTAACAATCTTCATTCATACAGACTCTAGAGGATTCAACCTGTGATTTTTGGAACTCAGTTTATTTGAGCATTCATTCAATTAAGTAAGTTTCTGTGTGTTTTCTTTTTCTTCAGAAGTTAGTTACTCTGTTAATAACAAATTTTTAAGCTATTTCTTTGTTGCAAATAAAATTGTTTAATGGTATACCTGATGAATGTTATCTGTGATATAAACAAAGTAAGGGACAATAAGAGAAATTCTGTTCCAGACAATGCTCGGCAAGTAAACAGCCATGACCTTGTTGTCTGTTTCAGTATACACAAAATTCTGTTCCTTTCTCCTAGTAACAGAATGTCAGAAGGAAACAAGTGATTTGCTTTAACCCCCCGCCCCCGCTCCACAAATGCTTAACTTCGTCACCGTCCTCCCCAAACCTTTTTTTTTTTTTTTTGTGGTATATCTTATTACCAATGTTCTTCCATCCCCAGGCCTTCCCCAATAACCTAAAATATCTGTCAACATTTTACACTTGATTCTTGTCCAGAGACATCAGCGAACTGCAAGAACGCAAAAGAAAGTTTTATGATTTGCTGTGTAATACAAGATGAGACCAAATTAGAAATGAGAGCATTAGGAATGACATGCAAGTGACTTGTGCATGGTTGAAATGGTTTGTGCCATGAAATACTTCCATGAATATCTTATCATCTTATTTAAACTTAATTTCACTTGAATTTATAGCTTAGGTTATCATTCTCATTGTTCTGTTTACATTCATGTAATTAGTTCACATTAGGGCATTCATAATTTGAAATATAATAAAGTTATATCAGTACTACAGTTTGCAACATGCAAAACTCTATGAGCTAACCAGTATATTTGAGAAAGTTGATCCACACCAACAGAAAGTCTCGCAGTCCCGTTTTCCTGTAAAGTATTTTGTATAATCACAAATTAATTGAAGTATGAAATAATTGATGTCAAAGTTCCAGATTATTAGCATTTTTGATGGCAGATATTGTTATAACAATTATGAGATTCCGAACTTTGACTGTGTACTTTTTTTACTTTAATTTTTCTATACAAGATGACATATGCATTGATAAATTAAATTTTCATTTAATTTGTTCTAATTTGCAATATGGACCACATATATGTAAGGAAAGGGATCCACACTGCGGAAGAATAATAGTGTCAATGTATTTCTGTAAATTTCTAACCAACAATATTTTCTACTAGCCAAAATAACATTAGTTCTGGTAGTTCACCCAAAGTAGTAAAATCCAGCCTAGATTGTTTTCAAAGCATAATGTAGTTTATGATATAACGGAAATAATCAACATTTGAAAATATAATGTAATTGGAGATATAAAAAATCTTCTCACCAAGTGGCAGCAGAACGCATATATAAAAGATATTAACAGTTTGCAAGCTTTCAGAGTCTGTACTCCTCCTTCTGACAGAAGGACTGAAGGGAAGGAAGGGGAGAGAAGTAAAACGACTGGTGAGATTCAGGAGAAAGGTTAGAGTTTGGGAAAGTCACTCAGAAACCCAGATCATGGGAGACTTACTGGATGAGTTGAGAAGGAAGAGTCTTTCCTGCTCTGCCAGACAGCACTCTTCTGTCCCATCACCTGTACCTTGCTATATTTTCCTCTTCCCCACCCCCTCCTAATTACTGCTTCTGTTTCACATGTAAGTCGCAATCTGGTCCATGCAGCCGGAGATGGTGGTGTTGTGTGTGTGTGTGTGTGTGTGTGTGTGTGTGTGTGTGTGTTCCTTATATTGTTGATATTCCAACTTAGAGATACATAATTAACTACAACTTCATGCAAGTGTTTATTCATACTAAAACTGATTGGTGAAGTGTAAAAATCTGTGGGAATCCATTCTGTGTACAATATAACACAACCAGAACAGCAGGTACCAGTGAGTAACATATAGAAATCATTTTTTGCCCTACTAAAAGCTCCTTGCTTGGTGTTATCAACAGACAGTGCTAGGTAACCTAGGCAGTCTTATTTTTCTATTTTTCACTTTTGGTGTAGCTAACCACTTGGTGAGGAGGTATACCTGCTTACACACACCATCACTCTCACAAAGATGTGTGTCATTACCATGTGCTGATGATTGTACAGTAGGCTTATGTGGACAAAACAACAGTGAATTTCTATCTTTCTGGTATAACCACTATGACGGTCAGTAATCCAAGGAAGAAGATACTTACCTCTTAAGACTTCCTGCAATTCCATCTCTTTCCATAAAGTATTAGTTCCTGCCTTTTTATAATTGTTATTTTTCAGTAAATATCTTATTATATTTACATCCTCTTCTCTACTATAAGCTTCTCTGCAAAAGGAGAATGTTGTGAATTAGCATGTAAGGTTCCATCTCTATCACAAGTTCTATGTTTTTATTCCATCAACTATTAGGGAGAGGTATGATTAACTTCGTATGTGCAAGTTTTTACTTTATATCCCCTTTAAGATACAATGGGACATTTTGTTTCCAACAACAACATATGATAGAACACCAGCAGATATCATTTCAATCATCAATATGTCTTTATTATGTTGAAAAAAAATAGTACTAACAATATGTAAGTAATATTATTACATTTATAGGTGTTCAGGCATGTGTGTGTCTTGTCTTACCCACTGTAGTCTTCCTGAGTCCATTCTCAGCACAATATCCGAATGGTTCATGTGGAGGGAAAAAATCTAGATTCTTTCTTCACCTTCAGCCACATCTTGCATCAGCATAAACATACATCTCAAGACAGATTCTCTCTGTGTTGCACTTCAGTGTAATGTCTGAGCACTAATTCGACAGCACCACACTCCCTCTTGTATGTGCATGTATTGAATGACTTTTATCCATCTTCCAGACTCTGCCACGCATTATGGCCTTCAACTATATGCACTCATGCTGTCCCTACACATTTTCTAATACACTACTGGCCATTAAAATTGCTACACCACGAAGATAACATGCTACAAACGTGGAATTTAACCGACAGGAAGATGCTGTGATATGCAAATGATTAGCTTTTCAGAGCATTCACACAAGGTTGGTGCCGGTGGCGAAACCTACAACGTGCTGACATGAGGAAAGTTTCCAACCAATTTCTCATACACAAACAGTTGACCGGCGTTGCCTGGTGAAACGTTGTTGTCATGCCTCGTGTAAGGAGGAGAAATGCGTACCATCACGTTTCCAACTTTGATAAAGGTCGGATTGTAGTCTATCGCGATTGTGGTTTATCGTATCGCGACATTGCTGCTCGCGTTGGTTGAGATACAATAACTGTTAGCAGAATATGGAGTTGGTGGGTTCAGGAGGGTAATACGGAACGCCGTGCTGGATCCCAACAGCCTCATATCACTAGCAGTCGAGATGACAGGCATCTTATCTGCATGGCTGCAATGGATCGTGAAGCCACATCTCAATCCCTGAGTCAACAGATGGGGACATTTGCAAGACAACAACCATCTGCATGAACAGTTCGACGACGTTTGCAGCAGCATGGACTATCAGCTCAGAGACCATGGCTGCGGTTACCCTTGATGCTGCATCACAGACAGGAGCGCCTGTGATGGTGTACTCAACGACGCACCTGGGTGCACGAATGGAAAAACATCATTTTTTTGGATGAATCCAGGTTCTGTTTACAGCATCATAATGGTTGCATCCGTGTTTGGCGACATCACGGTGAACGCACACTGGAAGCGTGTATTCATCATCACCATACTGGCGTATCAGCCGGCGTGATGGTATGGGGTGCCATTGGTTACACGTCTCGGTCAGCTCTTGTTTGCATTGACGGCACTTTGAACAGTGGATGTTACATCTTAGATGTGTTACGACCCGCGGCTCTACCCTTCATTCGATCTCTGCGAATCACTACATTTCAGCAGGATAATGCACAACCGCATGTTGCAGGTCCTGTACAGGCCTTTCTGGATACAAAAAATGTTCGACTGTTGCCCCGGCCAGCACATTCTCCAGATGTCTTACCAACTGAAAACATCTGGTCAATGGTGGCCGTGCAACTGGCTCATCACAATACACCAGTATCTACTCTGGTTGAACTGTGGTATCGTGTTGAAGCTGCGTGGGCAGCTGTACCTGTACACGCTATCCAAGCTCTGTTTGACTCAATGCCCAGGCGTATCAAGGCCGTTATTACAGCCAGAGGTGGTTGTTCTGGGCACTGATTACTCAGGATCTATGCACCGAAACTGCGTGAAAATGTAATCATATGTCAGTTCTAGTATAATATACTTGTCCAATGAATACCCGTTTATCATCTGCATTTCTCCTTGGTGTAGCAATTTTAATGGCCAGTAGTGTACTATCTTCTCACCTTGCTTAGTCCATCTGCAATTTGCCTTAATTTCTTTATCATTACAATCATACTTACATCTTGTACTCCAGTACATTCCTTAATCCATATGTATCCACATCTCACTGGCACCCAAGCTGATGACACATGGCAATTAAAAAACTTTGTTTGATTCTGTTTGAAACACAACTGAAGCTTAGTTTAGAAAATGTTATTTATTTTGGGACACCAGATCATTTCTATTCTTCTGTTTACTTCTTTAACTGTCCATTACCAAAACTGTCTGAAATACAAAAACTCATCCACTGTCAAATGACAACATTGTTAATCTGCACATATTTTTTCAGTGTGTCGATTAAAAATTATTCTGATTTTACTGCACCTGGTTTTCAGTCCTATTTTTAAAATAGTTTCACCATGGTCATTTGCTCACTGTTCTTGTTGATCTGAACTAGAAACAAAATGAACAATGTCATCAGCAAACTGAAATGGGCTCAATTTTGCACCAATAACCTTCTCGTTGCTGGAGACATGCTTGCTAAATGCTGTCTTGTGCAAAGCTTTCTTACTGCCTACCTGCCCAAAAAGCCTTATGAGTAGACAGTTTAGTTAAAATTAGGAAGGCTGTCAGAAATGTTTGAAGGCATGAAAGCTTGTCTTGCTGCCAAAAGGAGAAAACTCATAACAAATTATAATAATTTTGTTTCAGTTTATTTATTACACTTCCTTTCACAAATACCATGATTTCACTTACATACTCAAATCAATGTAATTGCAGAGCAACCAGTCAGATTCAAGTGCTATAAACAGTCATAAGTCACTAAACTTACTACTGACGTTGCAGAATTGATCATAACTGTCAATTGCGGTTGCTCCGAGATTTTTTCCCCATATGTTTTGCTTCACAAAAATGACATTTGTTTCAGCTAACCAATGTTCTGACGGCAACTACGACAAAGAGTCTCATACAAAGCAACAAGGGACTTTAACAATAAATCACAACCACAATCAAGCAGTCTGAACTTTGAAACGTAACTGGGAAGCAGAGTGAAATTCAGCCTGGAATGTTAATTTGTCTGGAGCAAAGAAGTATTATTTCTTCTTGTTCCACTTCATTTCTTCATCTATCTGATATCTTCAAGATCTTTTACTCTTTCCACAAACATCTTTGTTAAATTTTCTCCCTTTGGTACAGGACAAAATAATTTCCATTTTCCAAAGTGAGGAGCATGGTTGTTTAATGAGGTCAACCTGACCACCCTTCTCATGACAGCCACCACAGATAAAATTTGTATTTAAGTGAATCTATTGTTATATGTAACTGATCTTTATTTCAATTTTTTTGTGTCATGTGAGCGATGTGGCAAACAGAAACAGACCAACCATTGTTGCTGCATTTCAGGCAGAGCCAGTCATCCAGAATTAAGAAACAACAGCCAGTGTACATCAGAAAATGGATAAGTGATGTCGTACTACATTGCCCACTGAAACTTCCTGGCAGATTAAAACTATGTGCCGGACCGAGACTCGAACTCCGGACCTTTGCCTTTCGCGGGCAAGTGCTCTAACAACTGAGCTACCCAAGCATGACTCATGTCCCGTCCTCACAGCTTTACTTCTGCCAGTACCTTGTCTCCTACCTTCCAAACTTTACAGAAGCTCTCCTGCGAACCTTGCAGAACTAACACTCCTGAAAGAAAGGATATTGCAGAGACATGGCTTAGCCACAGCCTGGGGGATGTTTCAATCTGAGAACTTTGGCCACTATTGATAACAGTTAGAAAAACATATTTGTTGTTTATCAACACACAAAACTATCAGAAAAAGTTCACTACCTTCTTGTTTGTTATGAAGTCAACATATTCTGTTTTTGTATGTGTCACTTATGAGTTAAATGCTATGCTAAATTATTTGAAATAGTGGCAGTTGATGCACAATATACCAGTGACTGTTTGCTGTAACTTTTATTTACGGTGATATTGCATGGCTATTTGCAAGACATTATTGAGACCCTATTATGTGAAGTTGTGGGAACATATATGCTAAAGTTCCAATAAGAGAAGATAGGTAACACTGATTAATAGGACATATTATAGCAATGTAAATTCTATAGCTCACTGATTCTAAAACTGATATTGATAAAAAATCTGTGAAGTTTGAAATAAATTCACCGAGTTATAAAATGAAAGGCTGTATTTGCCCAACCACAAGATGAAAAATTTTTCCAAATTCATCATTTGAAAAATACAAAGTCATCTTACTTTTACAGATACAACTGTTGTTCCTTAGGTCAAAATTCTCTCGTTATGTAATAGCTTGGTACAGGGGGTGTGTCACATTTAGATATGAAGCTTTGGCAATAGGCTGTCCTCCTACATTAAAAATATGGTCCAGATTGCAGTAGCCACCAGAAAGATTGCGGGAGGCGCACATCGGCACGGCGCGTCACGGACGGTAGTTGCCGCAAGTAGAGTCCCGTCCACCAGAGGGCACGCGAGAATTCGGCCACGACCTCTGCCAGCGCAACAACAACAACAACAACAACAACTCAGGCAGCACGGGCTGTGCCCGGTCAGTTCACATCAGGCATGCCTAGGACACAGTCCCGGTCTACGCTAAGTGAAGTGCGACGTAAAACGTGAACAGTGTTACTACACAATTGGCGACGAGTAGGGTCGTTCTTTCGCATGTTGCGTCGTTGTTCCGGTTTCACAGCTTATCCACGGCATGGAGGATTTAGTGCGGGTTTTGGTTGAGGAGCAGACGGAGCTCATGGCCACCATGAAACAAGTGCTTCTGGCTTTGCTCTCCAGGCAGTCTGCTCCAGCGCCGTTCCCTTCTCCCTTTCCCCCGTATGACGAGACGGCGAAGGATTGGGACGCATATGAACATCGCCTTCGGCAGCATTTCCTGGCGTTTCATGTTGCCGATGCGGAGGTATGTCGTGCTCTTTTCTTGTCTTGGATATCTCCCTCGCAGTATCAAGTTTTGCAGCAGCTAGCGCCGTTGCAGGAGCCCTTGTCCTTGTCTTTTGACGCATTGTGTTCCTTGCTGTCTCCATATTATCGCCGCCGCACGCATGTTGTGGCGGCTAGGATCGAGTTCTATCAATGCAAGAAACAGCCCCATCAGTCTTACCGGGCGTGGGCCGTTACCCTGCACGGTCTTAGTCGCAAGTGTCATTTTGTCACGGAGCAGTCGCGAGAGTCGTATGCCCACGTTATGGTGCGCGACGTCATTGTTCGTTCGGCCCCTGATAGGGAGGTCCGGCAACGGCCCTGCAGTTAGAAGACCCTTCCCTTGAGGAAGTCCTGTCCATTGCTCAATCTTATGAAGTCTCTCACGCCGCAGGTCAACAGTTGGAAGCGTGGTGCAACGTCGCGGCGGTTCAGGGCGCGCAGCCACGTCCACTGCGTCCGGGGTGGACGACGTGCGAGCGGTACTATCCGGCCGTTATGGCTGCTCCCTCATGGCGCATAAACAGAGTTCGGGCCGCCGGCCCCTGTGTGTCGTGCTATATACATCATGATCGGTTGGAGTGCGCCCAGCGTTGGGCCGTTTGTCGCAAATGTAATACAAAAGGACACATTGCTAAAGTTTGCCGCTCGGCCTCAAAAGAATCGAAGGAAACAGTTACAGAGGACATAAGACGTTGACATTCAGGAAGTTTCATCGGGCCAGGCTCCGACGCATCGGCACACTAACTCTTTATTGAGGTGTCGGTTCGGTCGCGCCGATTACAACTGGAAGTAGATACGGGCAGGTCAGTTTCTTTGTTGAATGCACAAACTTACTCCGACCTTGGGTCGCCCCCGTTGGCGCCAGTTTACCGGCGTCTACGCGGTTATGGTAAACAGTTCATTCCCCTACTGGGTCAATTCACTACCAACGTGACTCGTCACTCGGCCTATTAATTTTATTGTTGTCAGTGATGCGAGCTCCGCTAACCTTTTTGGCTTGGATGCTTTTCAAGTTTTCGGTTTTTCTATCACTGACACCATACAGTTGGTCTCCGAAGACGTTCATTATCACTCATTAGAATCTTTGATCTCTGACTTTCCGGATATCTTTGAGGAGGGCCTGGGGCGTATTTCAGACTTTGAAGCTCACTTAATGTTGAAGTCGTCGGCTCGCCCGCGTTTTCTACGCGCGAGGCAGATCCCTTGGCTCTCCGCCCTCAGGTAAAAGAAGAGCTAGACTGGCTGACAGCCCTACGGGTCGTTCTTCCCATTTCTTCTAGTGAGTGGGCTTTGCCCCTCGTTATTGTCAGGAGACCTTCGGGAAAATTACGTCTTTGTGGCGATTTCAAGGCCACCATTAATTCCCAATTGGTGGTGGACACCTATCCTTTGCCTCGTGCTGATGAATTGTTCTCCGCCGTGGCGGGAGGCCAATATTTTTCGAAAATCGATCTTTTGGAGGCTTATCATCAGATACCTATTGATGAGGACTCCAAACGGCTGGCAGTTGTCAACACCTCGTTTGGCCTTTACCAATACCAGCGGTTGGCCTTCGGAATATCCAGTGCCCCGGCGATATTCCAGCGTTATCTTGAGCACGTCACATCGACAATCCCTCATTGTATTAATTACCTGGACGACATAATTGTCATGGGCCGCAGCACGAAGGAACACTTGCACGACCTCCGCACCCTCTTTCTCAAATTCAGGTCCGTGGGCTTGCGTTGCAACCTGCGTAAGTCAAACTTCTACCAACTGTCCATTGAGTATGTGGGCTACACAATCTCTCGGCACGGCGTCCAGCTACTAGGAAGTTTGGTCCAAGATATCATCAACCTTCCGCGGTCCTCTTCGCTGAAGGGGTTACAAGCTTTTTTAGCAACATTGCCTATTACCACCGGTTCATTCCCAGGGCTTCCACCATCGCCCGCCCCCTGTACTGCCTTCTGTGCAAGGGTGTTCCTTTTGATTGGTCGCCTGCATGCGAGCGAGCGTTCCCCTCGTTGAAGGGCCTCCTCACAGCAGCGCCTTGTTTGGCTACATTTGACCCCAATAAGCCGTTGGTCCTAGCTACAGATGCTTCGCAGTATGGGGGAGGGGGCGGTCCTGGCCTATCGCAACGCGGATGGCTCCGAGCAGCCACTGGCGTTTGCGTCTAAAACTCTTAGTCCTGCACAGGCCCATTACTCCCAGGTGGGAAAAAGAGGCTTTGGCCATTGTCTACGCTGTTACCAAGTTTCACCCTTTCTTGTATGGCACGAAGTTTCAGTTAATCACTGACCATAAGCCGTTAATATCGTTATTTGGCCCCACCTCTCATATTCTGGATAGGGTGGCCCACAGACTACTGTGCTGGGCCTTGTTCCTCTCTAAGTACCATTATGACATTCATTTTCGCCCTGCCGGACAGCATGCCAACGCAGACGCTCTTTCCTGTCTTCTGGTAGGCCCGGATCCTAAGTTCGATTGAGAGGAGATTATGTGTTTTCATTTGGATGTGGCGTCCCGCCAAGCGGTTGATGGCTTCCCGATCACTAGTTCTACAGATACCAGGGAAACGGCAGCTGACCCGGTTCTTCGGCAAGTAGTTCGCCTCATTCAGCAGGGGTGGTCATACCGACCTCCAGGCCGGGCCTCGGACCCTCTTCGTAATTATTTTGTTCTACGAGACCGCCTCGCCGTCTTGGAAGGAGTTCTCCTTCTGGCTACCGATGATACAGCTCCTCGCGTGGTTGTTCCTGCAAGTTTGCAAAGGGAAGTCCTCACGTTATTATGTAAGGGGCACTGGGGTGTTTCCCATACTAAAACCTTGGCTCGCAGACATGTGTACTGGCCCGGTATTGACAGAGAGATTGAGCAGTTAGTGGCCGCCTGTTCCCAGTGTGCGAGCCAACAGGCAACTCCCAGGTCAGCGTTCTCTTCATGGCCGCCTGCAACCCAGGCATGGGAACGTGTTCACATCGATTTTGCGGGCCCGTTTCTCAATGGCTTTTGGCTCATTATCATTGATGCTTATTCCCGATTTCCATATGTGGTTCGCTGCTCCTCAACCACTTCAGAAGTTGCAATCAAGGCACTAGCAAAAATCTTTTCTGTGGAAGGCCTGCAAGTCACCCTGGTCTCGGACAATGGAACTCAGTTTATTTCGCAGACCTTCCAGGATTTTTGTAGGCGCTTTAGTATTCGGCACGTTTGCTCTCCCCCCTTTCATCCACAATCGAATGGGGAAGCTAAGCGCATGGTGCACACATTTAAGACGCAGATGAAAAAGTATGTGCACAAATTTCCTGCGGAGAAGGTGTTGACGTTTTTCCTGACGGCATACCGGACCACACCAATTGGAAAATGCAGCCCTGCAGAGCTCCTCCACGGGCGCCTACCTAGGACTCTGCTGCACCTCCTCCGGCCCAGACCTCACCAGTCTTCACAAAATGGAGTACCCGGCTTTCCACCGGGTATGTCGGTCTGGGCACGTCGGTTTGGTCGCAATCCATGTTGGATACCGGCAGTGGTCCTGCGCCGAAATGGCCGCCGCCTCTATACCTTGCAGACAGGGGACCGGGAGGTACGTCGTCACCAAAATCAGCCACGTCCACGTTTGGGCACCCACCATCCGACCCCTCGGGCACCGGCTTCCCCATTGCCGACACCTGTGTTGGTTTCTCCGGGGACACTACCACCCCTCCCCCCAGTGATTCCACCGCACTGCGATGGCTCTCAGCCTTGGCAGCCTCCAGTAGTTCCAGCACCGGCATCGCCATCGTTAATGATGCCCCAGCGGGAGCCAGCCCCCCTCGCAGGCCCGGTTTGTCAGGAGGCTGGTTCACCTGTGGTTGTCCCTTCCCCATCGTCCCCGCCACTGGGTCTTGCCCCTCCCGGGGTGGACCAGGATCCGGAGTTCGACGGCCTGTCTTCTGTTCTGTCCCGGGCTCCGGTGGTGGGACGACGGGGGCCTCTTCGTGTGGGTCACTTCCAGCCGTATTCGAAGGTTCCGGCTCGAGGGTTGGCAGATCCCCTCGACTCCAGCCTTCCGATGGACGTGGAGGTCATCGCTCCTGCACGATGCTCCACCTTCCGATGCAGTGGATCACAGTGGCTTAACCCCCCAAAGGAGGAGTGCAGTGGCCACCAGAAAGATCGCAGGAGGCGCACAGCGGCACGGCGCGCCATGGACGGTAGATGCCGCAAGTAGAGTCCCGTCCACCAGAGGGCACGCGAGAATTCGGCCGCGACCTCTGCCAGCGCAACAACAACAACAACAACAACAACAACAACTCAGGCAGCACGGGCTGTGCCCGGTCAGTTCACATCGGGCATGCCTAGGACACAGTCCCGGTCTACGCTAAGTGAAGTGCGACGTAAAACGTGAACAGTGTTACTACACAGATTGTTGTTATTCTGATTGATTACAATATTTAAATAGCATTTACAGTCAATGTTCTCACAAAATATTTGTTATTTTTGTGCAATTAAAGCTTAAAAATCATTAAATATAAATATCTGGTCACGTGATTGAAAACGCTCTGTTGTTGGCTGATGCTCTCATGACATTACAGGATAGGAGTAAGACGAAGCTATATGTGTGTTATAACAGGATTAGCCGAGGTTATGAGGTTTTTACCTACTTTTCTGCAAACAGTTTAGCTATTAAGTGATGGAAAACTCAGTTACAACTTTTAAGTAAAACTAAAAGGAATTTTGTGAACACTGATAGTGGAAGTCTTGCAAAAATTGATGCAGTTATGCTCCACCCATTTCAAGTGACGGTATGTGTGACGACGGACATTCTTTTCCCTGCTCCTGGCAACATTATTAAACTTGCTCGAAACTAAGGAATTGTCGAATTTTTGCAAATGGGTCCATATATTAAAACTAAGATTGTCAACTATCAGTCATGAGCTGCGACCTAAAGCACAATAAAATTATTCTTGGCAAAACTTTGTACTGATTTCCTCCATCGAAGACACCCAGCAGAGAGCCTATTTCTAGCAGGCATTCTGTGGCACAATGGATAATGCATCTGACTGCAGAGAAAGAGGTGAAGTGTTTGAATCCTGGAAGTGTTATATATTTTTAGAAGTTTTACATTAAATATAAAAATAGTGTTAGCAACAACTGATTGCAGCTGTTGTTTCAATTGTGGGATGTATTATGCAGGGTGTTACAAAAAGGTACGGCCAAACTTTCAGGAAACATTCCTCACACACAAAGAAAGAAAATATGTTATGTGGACATGTGTCCGGAAACGCTTACTTTCCATTTTAGAGCTCATTTTATTACTTCTCTTCAAATCACATTAATCATGGAATGGAAACACACAGCAACAGAACATACCAGCGTGACTTCAAACACTTTGGTACAGGAAATGTTCAAAATGTCCTCCGTTAGCGAGGATACATGCATCCACCCTCCGTCGCATGGAATCCCTGATGCGCTGATGCAGCCCTGGAAAATGGCTTATTGTATCACAGCCGTCCACAATATGAGTACGAAGAGCCTCTACATTTGGTACCGGGGTTGCGTAGACTTGAGCTTTCAAATGCTCCCATAAATGAAAGTCAAGAGGGTTGACGTCAGGAGAGCGTGGAGGCCATGGAATTGGTCCGCCTCTACCAATCCATCAGTCACCGAATCTGTTGTTGAGAAGCGTACGAACACTTCGACTGAAATGTCCAGGAGCTCCATCGTGCATGAACCACATGTTGTGTCGCACTTGTAAAGGCACATGTTCTAGCAGCACAGGAAGAGTATCCTGTATGAAATCATGACAACGTGCTCCATTGAGCGTAGGTGGAAGAACATACTGACAAAACTAAAATGAGCTCTAACATGGAAATTAAGTGTTTCCGGGCACATGTCCACACATTTTTTCTTTGTCTGTGTGTGAGGAATGTTTCCTGAAAGTTTGGCCGTACCTTTTTGTAACACCCTGTATATAGCTTCACATTAGTGTTAGTCTGAGAACTGGACAACGGAGCACAAACACATTTACTTTGCTTTTGGAAAGCACTGCTAAGTAGTGAAGATATCGCCATATGCCTAAAGTACAATGAGGTGTAGGATGATGAGGTTATATGGAGAGATATATAATGTGTACAACACGCAGGTGACACAGGCATAAGAGCTGTGATGTTAGTGAGAGTAAACTAACGTTGTAGTCTGAAGCAAACTTAGTTCATTTTTATTTAAGTTGAAGAAACTACAAAAGTTTAAACAATAAGAATCCTAGCTGGTCAGTACAAAGATAAAAACATTGTTTCTCATAAAGTAAAAAGTGTGTGGTCACATTAGATAGAAAATAGCTTTTTGAACATAAAGTGCGTGAATAGTGATTGCAAATGTAAGCACATATAAACAGCAAGGAAAATACAATAATATTATGTTTCTGATCGGTGTGGTGAAGTTCTGTGATTGTGATTTGGTTATCATATGAGATGAGTTTTAGTCGTTTTACAAATAAGTTAAAATGTTCTTTCATGTTAGATTCGAACCAGCGATCTATGGACATCAACTCATGTAATTCAGTGGTCTACCGCTGTAACAAGTGATCTACCGAAGCTTTTCCGCTGACTTTCAGTGGATCGCACAAGCTGCTGAACAGTATCAGTCAGTACAACCGATCAAGTATTAACATTCGGATGGGTTGGCTTCATAATCGAAAATCAATTTCAGATGCTGTAGAACGCAAATATTATGTGCAACACAACCTTCCTCTTCAGAATGGTATAATTTTATTGCATGCTCCTCTTGAACAAATGTGAGTCACAATTCCCGCATCACTGCAGCAACATGTTTTGGAACTGATATCCAGAAGACTTTGGGGAATCACTAGAACTAAGCAGTTGGCACAAGAGCACTGTACGTAGCCCGGGCTTGACAATCAGCTACAACATATGGTGGCCCACTGCTATGCTTGCACAGATAACCGGCAGCACTGCACCAGGAATTTTTAAAGTGGTCTCGATCTAACGGTCCTTGGCAATGCAACCCCAAAGATTTTGCTAGTCCTTTCTGGAAAACATGGTGGCTGATTATCACTGATGCATATAGTATATGATTTTGAAGGCCTTTTCTGGAACACATGGTGGATGGCCATCATTGATGCATCAGCACGTATCTATTTGTCATTTCCATGAATTTGACACTAGCACTAGCGGAGAAAGAGCTTCTGTCTTTTGTGTAGAAGGTTTGCCAGGAACAATTGTTTTGGACAATGGGCGACAGATTCTTTCATTGGAATTTTAACAGTTACGTCAACAAAATGGGATTCTTCATATGCGAATAACACTGTCCTCTCCTCAATTAAATGGTGAAGCCAGACATTTATTCACATTTTCAAGGCTCATATGTCCAAACTTGATGCCCCGCATTCAAGGGAAAATGCTCTGTTATTGTTTCTCATCACCTATCGTGCTCTGCCTTTTCGTAACACTTCGCTGGCAGATTTATTATATGGTCATTGTTACCACATTAGCTGCATATATTTAACCCTTCACAGCCTACTTTAGATGCCAACATCACAATGACGTTCCACACAATTAACAAAAAACGCCCACACTGCTGCCCAGGAACACTTTGCAAGTGCCCGACTTTCATGTGCATGCGTCATCAGATGACTCTGCCTTGGAGATTGACCCCTGTCCATCTATGCAGCCACTGCCTCGGCAACTGTTGCTATTCACAGTGAGGTCAGCCACGGACATCAAGTCTGCATCAGCCATATAGCATTTGGCATCCACAGCAGTGTCAATGTACCCATTTATGACGTTGGAGGGATGTGCTCCCTCCAGTTCTTTGGCAAATGTTCCTGGTGGTTTGCAAGGCAAATGTGGGGATGCAGGTCAGTTGGTGTGATCTGCCATTACACAACAGCCAACTCCATCAGCAATCATGGCACAGACCTCTCCCATGCTGTTGCCCGAACTAAAACTATGGGACAATAATGCCCCACCCACACACACACACACACACACACACACACACACACACACACACACACACACACACACACACCCAGAAGAGACATTTGAACTGGCTGCCACTGCTACTGAGGGTTGCACACCACCAAATGACACTGAATTCACATTGTATCTGCAATTGTGACTGGACCATGTGTCAGATTACTCTAGGGTCTCACTAAAAGACTTGCAGGGATACAAATCAATGTTGCTACTCTGACTGCTAGTGAATACTGTAATCTAGTACTAGTGGAACAGAGATATTTGAAAGAAATTCAAAGATGCAAAGTTATACATGCTTAATATTGTATATACTGTAAGGAAATATACTTATGTTTAAATCATTCTATAGTGTTCTCTTATAGAAAAAATTTGTTATGGAATTTTGTTTGTGTTGACTAACTCAGATTGCAACCTCAAAAGATGGAATCTAATTTTATTCATTAACTTGCCTGTAGTTTTTCTTACCTCCATTTCCTTTTCTGTGGCAAAAGCTCTGAACCTCGGGTTTCCTTTACCTTATTAATTGAATTATTTTGGTTTGAATTTCTGAGGCATCTGTGAGAAGAAAACATGGATAATTAATAAAGATGTTTAAACTAATTGTTACCCATGCAACAGGAACAAAATGTAATCCTTAGCAAAAATACTGTGCACAAAATGGCATGGAAGCATAGATCACGGTGTTATCAGTGCACTCGACAACACTGTGCCATTACTTGTAATACTAGCAATTAACCTTTAAGCTAGATGCAGTCCTCTAATCCTTTTAAACCAGATTTGCACAAATGTGCAGGTCACTTTGTATAATTATTTTCTGAATTTGCTTTCACTTCCCCATCGGTGAAAACATAATTACTGTTTTGAGAGTGTCACTTAAAACAGTTTTTCAAAAGTAAGCCTTAGTCCATAGGTTTGAAAAGTTTTGTAATCAGGTAATGGACTTCAGAATATACCACGGTGCTTCAAGAAACCTGGATGATGCAGGGCTGGGACTTAGTCCTTCTGTGGTTCTTTGGATATTACAGATCATTCCTTGTGGAAGCTACTTGTATTTTGACAGATATTTCACTACAATATCCTTGTTGGAGAAATCTGTTGACATGGAATATCATGGAACAGGATCAAATATAACAACCAGGATAGGAGTAAATTCCCATGATAATACAAAATCAAGAAGAGGAGAATCAGCATAGACTGTTCAAGGCGATTAAAAGACTGTTGAATTCACCCAGAACAGAAGCTGGATTAGTGGTAACACATTCATTCCATGTACCTCTGTTGTACGCAGATATAACCAGTCAATGGGGGTGGAGGAGGAGGGGGTGGTGGACCTCTGGGATCAACAAATGGAGTGTTACCAAAGTTGGTTTTGGGCCAGGAAATGGACTTTTATGAACATTCTCCAGTTCCTCAACTTGGTTTGAGTGAGCGGCTGGATGGAATACAGAATACCCGAAAAATGGCACAAAATTCCACAGAAAGATATTCAGGACAGAACCTGAGTTTGAGGCATTTGAAAGATTCAAATATTGCAATCCTCCCGCTCTTGTTCCTTGCAATGAGAAGAGATCAGATGGTTATGATCATTTCCTTGTCACTGATCATTAATTTCCCTATGAATGCTTAGGTTAACATCATGTAACAGAAAAACCAAAAACCATTGTAAAAAGTGTGTTTTGTATTTATATCTTTTGAGACACAAAAATTGTTTCAAGCAGTCACACAAAGAAGTACTGAGCTCTTGGTCTGTTATTGTCAATGATTTTTCAATTATTGTTTTCCAGCTACTTTAATTAATCACTTAAATTTCTATTTTAGTATGCACAGAAACCAATAACAAAGTACACAACGGTATATAGATAAGACAAGAACGCAGTTCATCTATCAACCACAGTCCTGTGCCTGTCCTAACAGGCCTCGGAGGGCCCATTGGTGCCAACCAATTGCCATGTCATCCTCAACAAATAGGCGTCACTGGATATGGATATAGAGAAGCATGTGGTTAGTATACCACTCTGCCAGCCACTGTCAGTTTTCGTGACCAGACTCACTACTTTTCAATCAAATAACTCCTCAGTTGGACTCACAAGGGTTGAGTGCACCTGACTTGCCAACAGCACTTGGCAACCCCAGATGGTCACCCATTCAAATGCTAGCCAAACCCAACAGCATTAACTTTGATCATCTGACAGGAGCTGTTGTTACCAATGAGGCAAGGGGGCTTCCTGTGTACTAGTGAACCCTAACACATACACTTTATAAATAAACCCTAACCTGCGCTAATGGGTGTGTCATCTTTTTAGTAAAAAGGTTTAAAAAAAAATATGAAGCACCATAATGACTCACAAATTACACAAGTTTTTGTAGTTAAACCACCTGTTTCAGAGGTATGAACTGTTTTTAAGAAAGTCTCAACATACTATATTTCCTACGAATAGTAATGTAACCACTTTATGTTATGAAGTATTAATTAATATCTAAGATTTTATTTGTTATTAGTGTTAATTCACAAAATTTCTACACACAGACTAGTAGGCATAATCCGTATCACTTCAGGCAGGAGGGTTACCTTTGCAGTTTCAGATGTTATTGAATTTAGCACATGTTAAAATTCAGGAGTAAGTAAGAAACATGTATTTTTTTTGTTTTCCCCAAAAAAATTCCTGCCCCAAGATACAGGCCTCCAAAAATGACACTGCAAACATCATTTTGAAGATGCAAAATTCGGAAAAAAAATTTAAATGCTGTATCTCTGTAAAAGTTCTAGATATTTTGTTAGAGTTTTTTTTAATTTGAAATGTAATTGCTTTATGATTACGATGGTATCCTCCATTGGAACATATCTGTCAAAGTTCTTTTACTGTCACCTTCTGAATTTTTTTTATAATTTACAGAATTTTTTTCCTCAAAAATGGCAATCCAGAAAAGTTAGATTAAAGTGATTAGTACCATGTAGTGCTATATTGTCTGTAAAGGAGTGCTTCCACTATTTCTATTGTCTTTGCCGCAGTTATTTCTTATCACTTTCTTTGCTGCAATTATTTCTTTTGACTTTCATTGTTGCAGAAATTCCTTACACTTTGTTGTAGTTTCCTGTCAGTTTCTTTGTAGTGGTTGTTCATTGCAGGTTTCTGTATTGTAGTTGTTCAGTGCTAATTTGTTTACTGAAGAGGCTTCTAAGAAATCTGAGACCATTCAGTGAGTTCTGTGTTTTGGTGAGGAGTTTGCCAGTTGCCGTGTGTTTTATGAAAAGGGCTATTTCAAATGTCTTCTGACTGGCTGACCTTTGCGTATCCATAGAAAAGTGTTATGTAAGACAAACAAAAAAAAAAAAAACAGACTTTGTTCAGCTTGAGAATAAGTGTTCGCATTTGAAGACTCTGTTTCAAGGTGAAGACATTTCTAGTGATGGCTTTTTGTGTTCTAAATGTTTTGACAGAATAACAACAATGATAGTATCTGAACAAGGTGATGCCTCCCATGGTGCACATGATGCAGATTTTGCATCAATAGAGGAAGAATTAAATACCCTGAATCAGTCAACGATAGAGGTAGGTGTGAGTCCTGTTAATAAACTGTGGTCAGTGAAGTCAAGTCATAAGCTCTACGCATCAAGAAAGTGCAGAGAAATTACTAAAGCCATGGATGAATAAACTACAGCAAAACTGACCACACTCTTCAAAGTAGAAATTAGATCTTAAGTAGAAAATGAACCAAAGCACTCTTGCACCTCTTGCCAGGATTTTTTCACAAATATCAAATCAGCTGTTGAATATTGTGCCTAGTGAAAAGGTGCAAGTTTGAACTAATATAACCATGTTCCATCAGTATCAAAGTACATGGTAGACAAATCAAGAAATGTGAGGTCTGTAAAAGGAGTCTTTGGAAGACCAAACCCCTATAACGGTCATCCTATAGAAGCAGCTCATATTCAAATAGTGCAGTCATTTTATCTGGAAGATAAATGGGACTGTTCTTGCCAGAGTGACAACCAAAAAGGCACTATAACTGCAACAGTTCAAGGTCAAAAAGTTGTGAAAGGGAAGAGGTACATGACTCGCAGCATTAAAGAAACTTTTGTAATTTATAAGAGCAACAATAAAACTTCACATACTGAAAGATCAAAATTTTATGCACTATCACCTAAGGGGAGTTCCACACCCACCTAGAGATGTCTGTTTATGTGTGTACTGCACGAATTTTGAACTTTGTGTGGTAACTTTGAAGAACTTACTGGAGCACGTGACATATGACACCCCTTGGCTGGGCGTGCGAAGTCATTAGTAGTCTGTAACGTAAAGTGAGAGATTTTTTGTTTCAAGAATGTGGAGACTTCCATGGAAAGGGAGGACAGTCTTTACAAACACTTGGCCTGGAAGACGTAGCAGATAACTCTGCAGAAATTACATATGCGACATGGGAGTAAAATGAACTATTTAAGAAAACTGTTGCCTTTGACAGTTTCATTGATGAACTTGGTAAATGGTCAGTGAACGCAGTAACAGACCAACGTCTGAAGAAATTGCAGCAACAACACATTGCAGAAGTGAAAGGATGTGTACAGGGTGAAGAACTATATTTAGTACTTCACTGTGATTTTGCTGAGAACTGGTCTGTAATTCTCCCACAAGAAGTACAAGGATATCACTGGAGTAATGACCAGATTTCAATTTTTACAGGAGTGACACATTTTCAAAACAAGACCAAAAGTGTTGCAGTTATAAGTGATGACACAGAACATAACTCCGCACATCCTTTGCTAGCAATGTGCAAAATTCTTCAACTGCAAACAGGGGCAGAGGAGATCATCATCATTTCTGATGGTGCTCCTAGTCATTTTAAAAATTGTTACTAGCTGTTTGAACCGAGTTAAGTCACTTGTGCCAACTAACAGGGTATACAGTGCTACTGCTCACGGAAGGGGCCTTGTAATGGTGTAGGAAGCCTGCTGAAGCACCATGCTACAAAACATAATCTTTCTCGACCAAATACAGCTGCGATTCAGAATGCTTAGGATATTACGAGGGTTGTGAAATCTTACACCCCCACTACCCTCATTCTCTTGTCCAAAGAGGAAAGCAAAGAATTCCATGAACAGAAGAAAGAAGAATGGTCCAAACAAACTACTCCTGTAAAAGGAATTTAGAAGACACATTTCTGGACTCAAAGTGGGGGGCAAACTCATATTGCATGCACTTTAAAGCGCAAAAAAGAAGAAATTTCATTCGTTCAGCGAACACCTCAGAAACAGCAGGATAACATTAAGATTCACAATCTGAGAAGCGGGTGTTTGTGGTGTGTATGTATGACTGTGACTAGTGGATTACAGAGATTATAGACACTTGTTGTTGTTGTTGTGGTCTTCAGTCCTGAGACTGGTTTGATGCAGCTCTCCATGCTACTCTATCCTGTGCAAGCTTTTTCATCTCCCCGTACCTACTGCAACCTACATCCTTCTGAATCTGCTTAGTGTATTCATCTCTTGGTCTCCCTCTACGATTTTTACCCTCCACGCTTCCCTCCAATACTAAATTGGTGATCCCTCGATGCCTCAGAACATGTCCTACCAACCGATCCCTTCTTCTGGTCAAGTTGTGCCACAAACTTCTCTTCTCCCCAATCCTATTCAATACTTCCTCATTAGTTATGTGATCTACCCATCTAATCTTCAGCATTCTTCTGTAGCACCACATTTCGAAAGCTTCTATTCTCTTCTTGTCCAAACTATTTATCGTCCATGTTTCACTTCCATACATGGCTACACTCCATACGAATACTTTCAGAAATGACTTCCTGACACTTAAATCAATACTGGATGTTAACAAATTTCTCTTCTTCAGAAACGCTTTCCTTGCCATTGCCAGCCTACATTTTATATCCTCTCTACTTCGACCATCATCAGTTATTTTGCTCCCCAAATAGCAAAACTCCTTTACTACTTTAAGTGCCTCATTTCCTAACCTAATTCCCTCAGCATCACCCGACTTAATTAGACTACATTCCATTATCCTTGTTTTGCTTTTGTTGATGTTCATCTTATATCCTCCTTTCAAGACACTGTCCATTCCATTCAACTGCTCTTCCAAGTCCTTTGCTGTCTCTGACAGAATTACAATGTCATCGGCGAACCTCAAAGTTTTTATTTCTTCTCCATGAATTTTAATACCTACTCCGAATTTTTCTTTTGTTTCCTTTACTGCTTGCTCAATATACAGATTGAACAACATCGGGGAGAGGCTACAACCCTGTCTTACTCCCTTCCCAACCACTGCTTCCCTTTCATGTCCCTCGACTCTTATAACTGCCATCTGGTTTCTGTACAAATTGTAAATAGCTTTTCGCTCCCTGTATTTTACCCCTGCCACCTTTAGAATTTGAAAGAGAGTATTCCAGTCAACATTGTCAAAAGCTTTCTCTAAGTCTACAAATGCTAGAAGTGTAGGTTTGCCTTTCCTTAATCTTTCTTCTAAGATAAGTCGTAAGGTCAGTGTTGCCTCACGTGTTCCAGTGTTTCTACGGAATCCAAACTGATCTTCCCCGAGGTTGGCTTCTACTAGTTTTTCCATTCGTCTGTAAAGAATTCGTGTTAGTATTTTGCAGCTGTGACTTATTAAGCTGATAGTTCGGTAATTTTCACATCTGTCAACACCTGCTTTCTTTGGGATTGGAATTATTATATTCTTCTTGAAGTCTGAGGGTATTTCGCCTGTTTCATACATCTTGCTCACCAGATGGTAGAGTTTTGTCAGGACTGGCTCTCCCACGGCTGTCAGTAGTTCCAATGGAATATTGTCTACTCCGGGGGCCTTGTTTCGACTCAGGTCTTTCAGTGCTCTGTCAAACTCTTCATGCAGTATCATATCTCCCATTTCATCTTCATCTACATCCTCTTCCATTTCCATAATATTGTCCTCAAGTACATCGCCCTTGTATAGACCCTCTATATACTCCTTCCACCTTTCTGCTTTCCCTTCTTTGCTTAGAACTGGGTTTCCATCTGAGCTCTTGATATTCATACAAGTCATTCTCTTATCTTCAAAGGTCTCTTTAATTTTCCTGTAGGCGGTATCTATCTTACCCCTAGTGAGATAGGCCTCTACATCCTTACATTTGTCCTCTAGCCATCCCTGCTTAGCCATTTTGCACTTCCTGTCGATCTCATTTTTGAGACGTTTGTATTCCTTTTTGCCTGTTTCACTTACTGCATTTATAGACACTAGTTATGATTAAATGAAATTGTAGTGAACTTTATGCTACCACATGGACCAGCTACAGGATATAGGTTTGCAGCTACAGGACAGCAACAATGCCATCAGTGCTCATTTCCTGTTCACAATGTTTTAAAGACTGTAAGAGCTCCAGTTCCTATTGGTTCAACAGAAAGGCATCATACTCTATCACAGGAAGATACTGAAGCAGTGGAACACATTTTTAGTTCATTGATTGGCTACTTTCAGTAAAAAACAGAGTGCACAGAAGTTGTAAAATTGAAACCTTTAATTCTTTGGACCTCTCACATACATTTTGGAACCATTTAAAATGCTTGAAAAATGAGTCTCTTACTCATCTTTCGAAATTAAAATTAAGTTACAATAAGGCTAGGTTTTGATTTTTATGAGCGTGTTATGGGATAATGTGGTAATAAAACATGTTTTATGTATGGCAAAAATTTCAACTGTTTATAAAAATTGTTCAATCTAAAAGTGGAAGCTCTTCTTTTCAGGGAATGTAGAACTATATGGTAATCATCAACAGAAAAAAAAAATCAAAATTTTATGGATTGGCATTTTTGAAGAAAAAAGAAAAAAAGAATTCCATAAATTACAAAAAAAAAAAAAAAAGTTTAAAACACTAAGTTCAAATGGAGGATTTCTTTGTAATCATAAAGCAATTATCTTTCAAATAAAAAAACGCAACAAAATATCTAGAACTGTTCCAGAGATACAGCATTTTAAAATTTTTTCCAAAATTCACATCTTCAAAATGCTATGCAGAGTATCATCTTTGAAGGGCTATATCTCGGAGCAGAAATTTTTTTGGAGAAAGCAAAAAAATAAATGTCCCTCACTTAGTCATTCATTTTAAATATGCTAAATTCAATAACATCCGAGACTATGAAGGTAAGATTTTTTCCAAACCTGGCTTAATTGATACGGACTATACCAGTAACAATATCGAGTTTTGGCAATTGTAAGATTGGTAATTAATGAGAAACTAGAATCGGAACATTTGCCCACCTTAGGAATGCAATATGGTCATTTGTGTGGCATAGCTTCAACAAAGTGCTCGGTAGGTGGTTAGTGGGTGCAGTTCTGACGCCTGATAGTGCCCCAGATGTGTTCCATCAAGTTCATATCAGGTGAATCTGGTGGTCAAGACATCTATATGTGTTCACTATTATGCTCCTCAAAACATGGTAGCATGGTTTTGGCTATATGACATGGACAGTTATCCCACTGGAAGATACTAATGCCTTCGGGAAGACATCAAGCACGGAGGGATGTAAGTGTTTTGTAAGACGTCATGTTGCCTTCAATTAATAGCACATGTCACATGGTAGAATACTACACTGCTGCCCCTGCTGGCTCACACCAATGTGTTAGTGCTTTGTATTAATTGTTGCTTCTTCAATTCACAAATTCAATGGCAGTGGAGACAACAAGTAACTAGCCTTAGACCTTGCGTGATGTTGGTCTCATAGCATTCCATGAGTGCTGCCTAATACTGTTTGCTTCGAGAGAATGGATTACCTTTCTATCCCTGCAGTTGATACAACACTGTCTAAGAATGGGAAACATTTTATTTCATTCCACATGATTAAAAGCCATCTACAAATGTCATGTATGTTCCTTGGGTTTCCGTAACCACTGACTATAATAAGCTTCACTGCAAAAATTACTTCTCAATTGCCACTGCTTGTAATATGACCTAACTGGTTCTTCCCTAATCTACTACTAATTTTTTCTTCATTTTTTTAAAAATAAAATATTGAACTGTGGAAAAATGTCAATAGAAATGCCATAGAATCTCTCCAAAACATATTTGAAGAAATATGGAAAACAGAAAGAATTCCGGATGAATGGAAGATGGCCCTCATTCACCCAATTCATAAGAGGGGATCCAGAACAGACCCCAACAATTACAGAGGGATTTTGCTCCTTGACGTAACATACAAAATACTGTCTAAAGTCCTTTTGAACAGAGCAGAACCCCAGCTAGATTGTCAACTTGGAGAATACCAGGCAGGCTTCAGGAAGGGAAGATCCTGCCCAGAACAAATTCTAAACCTCAAAAATCTTATGACCTACCAAAAATCGAGAGCAAAAGCGTATGTCATCACATTCATTGACTTTCAAAAGGCGTACGACTCCATAGACAGGGACTCTCTAATCTCCATATTAAAAGAATTGAACCTAGACAATAAAACTACAAACCTAATTAGAGAAACCATCACCAACACATACTCCAAAATTAAATTTATGGGAGAACTCTCAGACCTATTTGAGATAAAAACTGGAGTACGACAAGGTGATGGACTCTCTCCATTGTTATTTAACTGTGCCCTAGAAAAAATAGTAAGAGAATGGAACAAGAAAATCAGTAGTGGAATCCGACTAGGAACAAAAAACAAAGGCATCAAGGTTAATTGCCTAGCATTTGCAGATGATATGGCCCTACTAGCTGAAACATGGGAAGAAGCCAAAGAACAGATCCTCGAATTACAGAAACAAGCAGAGAAAATAGGCCTTAAAATTTCTTTTGAAAAAACCAAAATAATCACAAATATAAAAAAGCCAATGAAATATCTTAAAGTAAGAGACCAAAAGATCGAAATTGTTAAAGAATTCAAATATCTTGGTGAATGGATTAGCTGGAACGCCCTTGAGAAAAAAGCAATAGAATTAAGAAGAAACAAAGTGGAACTAGCCTTTCAGCTTACTAAAAATACTTATAATAAAAAGTCCCTCTCATGGAATTCAAAAATAAAACATTACAACACTGTCATTAAACCAGAAGCACTATATGCAGCTGAGACATTATCTATCACTAACCATGGCCCAATTGAAAGGCTAGAGATCAAAGAAAGAAAAATATTGAGAAAAATTTTAGGCCCCAAATTTCATAACGACAAACTAATTCATACCAAAAATGAAACACTCTACAAAACCACAGAAAAACTTTCGGATACAATGAGGAAAAGAAGAATTGAGTTTTATGGGCACATTCTCAGAATGAACCCAAATAGACTTACAAAAAGAATGTTTGACTACTTCAGGAATAAAAAATCCAAACCAAATTGGTTTATCCAAACAGAGAAAGACTTAAGAGAACTACACATCACAGAAAAAATGCTCACAGACAGGACCGCAAAAATGATAAGCAAAGACAGAAAAGAGGGATTCCAGCTCCAAAATAGAAAGAAAAGAGCGATTGTCATCTCTGATGAGGAAAGAAAAGCAAGATCAGAAAGAATGAAGCAGTACTGGGCGAAAAGAAAGGCACAGAACACACAGAAGTGATTGATTCAACGTACCCCAAAGTTGGGTGAAACGAAGAAGAAGAAGAAAATATTTTCATGAGCATTCTTGATGCACACAATACTAGACTGGTTATGAGGTAACCAACATGATTATTTAAACATGTCAGATGCATATTGTGTGAACAGAGTGGAGTAGATTTATGACTGCAGTACAAGGCATGGGGCTGAGAATGCAAGATGCAGCCCTTTATATGAAGTAAACAATAGTCAGATAATTTGAGGAAATCAGTCCATGCAGGATAGTGCAGGGTTCCAGCATGTTCCAAAACTCTGTGTGCAAAAATGCGATTTTTCAGGTGGTCATACCTCAGGTTCTATTGATCGTAGAGATAGAGGTCAAGTGTTCCGGACAACCCAATCATTTGTATACTTGTCAGAAGAATGGGTATATTGTAGCTATTTTTGTAAGCCCTTGTCACCAGTTTAGTAAAGGCCTCATTGCTACTGGTGTGGAGGCCAAGTTGCCACTGTTGTTACAGTAGGCCAAGTGTGCGATTTTGTGAAACAGCTTCTGGTGCAGTACACCGCTAAGGCAATTTCTCCCTGTCACTATTACACAGGTATGACCCAGGGGAAGGTAACAGGATAGGAGAATGAAGAATCTAGAACACTCCAACAAATTAGTAACAAAGTCACACAATTCAGCTAAAAAGGTTTACTTATATTTGTGACTACTGCATTGATATAACACAAAAAAGGCCCTCAATGGCTAAGTGCAAATAATCATAGTAAACTTCACAGCACATAGCAAAATGAATTTACAAAAATGTCTGCTCAGTTTTAAGAGACCACTAAATGATGTTCCCTGTTTAAGTAAGGCCTGGACGATGATCTATAACCAAGTGGGTGGAGAGCTGCTCTTCTATCTGCCAAATAGTCTTCTCCGTTATCGTCCAGTCATTGGCACATTGTACTCAGCTGGCAACAGGCCGAGGCAAAGTCGATATCTTCATCTGCAGCGCCACCCGTGGCGAATGTGGAACTCGCGCAAGTGGCACATCTCTATGGCACTGAAACCAGCTTGCATCTTTGTGCCTGTGGCACTTTTGCCATGGCTGTGTCTTGTTCGGACGACACAGCATCTACCCTACAGTACAGGGCAAAATTTACACATTAACACTTCCTCCAGCCCAGATAAATTGAGCAAATTGGTTGGTTCCTTAGCATTAGTTGTGATCTATAGTGGAGTTTATGCAGCATATAAATGCATATTTGTTCATTGGTGGTTCCTGAGGAGGGTGGATGGAGGACATGATTTTTGGATACCAAAAGTACCAATCATCAGGATGACCACTTCTATAATTTCTACTCGTGGCAAATCGTTGAAATTTTTAGCATATGTTCTTTAGATGATATTCTTGGGAAAATTCAAAGCTTTTTTCGATATCATGATCTGTTACCGAGATCCAGTGATTCAAATTTACCGCACTATTGCAGAAAATGTCAAAACCTGTTTTTTGATACGATTGCACCTTGGGCCACAATTACCTGAATATCAGCATAGCAAATGGCTCAAATTTCATTCAAAAACACCGTTTTCCCATTTTCTAAAATCGGTATATGTGATCAAAATACACCCAAAAAAACCATGATTTTTGGATACGAAAAGTACCAATTGTGTGGATGGCCATTTCCATCATTTCTATTCTTGGCAAATTGTTCAAATTTTTACCATATGTTCTTAAGATAATGTTCATGAGGAACCTCGAAACTTTTTTCGATATCACATTCCATTACCAAGATTCTGAGGTAAAAAGTTACCATACTCATGCACGTATCGCAATACCAAGTGTGAGGCACAAATGTAGTATTAACTGATGTAGTGAATACGTGGAAACGGTTCTAAGGTCATTGCAAGGATCTGTGGTCACCAAACTACGTTTTTAGTCAGCATTTTTTCACCAATATAACTTTATGACCAGAAATCTCTGTATAATGGGCACTTTACACCTATACAAGTATGCCCACAACGGTACTGTAGTGACATAAAATGGGCTAAAAACAATCTTAACATCCCTGAAAAGAACTTTCAATGTAAAACAGAAAAGATTGCAAATTCAGTAATGTGTTTCTAACAACGTTTTTACTCTTTTAAGATACAAATCATAAGGTGGGTGACTTCAGTGAAACGTGATCAATGAGTAAAGTATCTAGAAAAAATGTAAAGCAAACAATTTTGTGTTAACCTTATATTACGTGTATATTATGAAAAGGATAGATTGCTACTCACCATATAGCAGAGATGTTGACTCGCGCACAGGCACGACAAAAAGACTACTATACAAGGCCTTCTTCCGAAATATACACACAAACACGCAAACACACACACACACACACAAACACATTTCACACACACGTCACCACTGTCTTTGGCTGCTGAGGCCAGCCAGACACAGTCGTCATGTGTGTGTGAGCTGTTTGTGTGTGTGTGTGTGTGTGTGTGTGTGTGTGTGTGTGTGTGTTTTTCAGAAGAAGGCATTCTGGCTGAAAGCTTACATGTTTGTAGTCTTTTTGTCTTGCCTGCCTGTAACTCAACATCTCCGCTATTTGGTGAGTAGCAGTCAATCCTTTTCATATTATTGTTGTTACTGCAGCTTGTATTTTCCATTGTTTGTTATATTATGTGTACTCATTTGTTGCCTATATGTACAAAATTAAATAACTGTATGAAAGTATATAAATAAACTGCAAAAACTTTACTAACCTACATAACTGTTAATATATAAGCACCAAACCCTGATCTAGCAGGGAAAGGAAGGGAACTAGCAGAAAAATGCTCCTGTAGGAGCACAAAAATGGTGATTATGTTCCTTTTAAAACACTCTTAACTCTTACAGAAAAGAGAGGAACCAGCTGCCTCAATCCTCATTCCATTTTCCTCAGCAAAAACATTTTTGCTTGCAAACACGTTCACACTTTATTGTGATGAAAGACAGTAGCAGAGAATGTGAGACAATGGAAGAGGGAAGAGACAGTGCCAGTGGAGAGAGGAGAGAGGGAGGGAGGGAGAGAGAGGGGTACAGAAGTGAGGAGGGGAGGGAGAGGGGGAGGGGGGGGAGGGAGAGAGAGAGAGAGAGAGAGAGAGAGAGAGAGAGAGAGAGAGAGCAAAGGAAATGGAAAAAAAAGAAGGAAAAATACAATTGAGTGGTGACCATACATAGGTTTAGCGGTGGGGGGGGGGATGAGGGGGGGGGGGGTAGGGAGTGATGATGTTTGGACCCTCCCAGACCAGCAAACTCTGACACCTATTTTTTGGGCTATTGAGGTATGATGGAGACAGTGGCAGCGAGAAAGAAAGACGAAAGGAGACAATGCTAGTGAGGGAGGAGGCAGACGCTGTGAAACATACTGTAAATCAAAGACAGAAAAAGGAGACAGCAGGAGAGACACATTACGCACACAGTGGCAGTGAGAGAGAGATGCTGAGTAAGAAGGTGTAACTACAAAGAGAGGGCGAGTAAGAGGATTTTGAGTGTATTAAATGAGCACAAATATGTTCGCACATCCAAATTTTTGGTGAGGAAGGCAGAATGAGGATTTAGGCAGCTGGTTCTCCACTTTTCTGTCTGTCTTTTAAAGAGGAACATATTCGCATTTTTGGGCTTTGATAGGAGCATTTTACCTCTGGTAGTAGTAATATGCATGATTAAAATGGGGAGCACAAGAATATCTTCAAAAGAGGAATTAACGTAAGACAGAATTTTTCTTCTATGGAGAATAGAGAATATTGGACCTTACGTAGGGAATTGGTGATCAAAATAAATATGTGTGTGTGTGTGTGTGTGTAACAGATAGAAATAGGTAGATAGATAGATAGATAGATAGATAGATAGAGAGAGAAAGAGAGAGAGAGAGAGAGAGAGAGAGAGAGAGAGAGAGAGAGAGATAGAGAGAGAGCAGGGGGCCTGTAAAAGAAATAGATTTGAGTCTGACAGTTCAACTGTTCTGAACTGTACTATGAAAGTGCACGAAAAATCCAGTTATGATAATATTACAAGGTGTACAACTTTGCTCCCACCATTTGCCGATAGGTGGCGACAACGGTAAGTAGCGGGCGAAAGAAACAGATCGCAGACTTCAGGCAGTTAGCTTGGACATCTGTCAACATAACTTCATTCAAACATTAGTCAATTTATGTCTGCATCATAAAGTTGTTCTTGATTGAAAATGTCAGTTTACGAACCTATTCTCATCATTTGTGGGAGGTGTTACTGTTTTGTTTCAATATGAAGAAAACAGTGGCTGAGTCTCATCGAATGTTCTCAAATATGTATGGAAGCTTCAAGAATGGTGATTTTAACGTTGTAGACCGGCATAGTGGCGGAAGAGAGAATGTTTTCAAAGATCTAGGATTGAAGACATTGCTGAGTGAAGACTTGCGTCAAACTCAAGAAGAATTGGCACAATTAGTGGGAATGACACGGCAAGCCATTTCAAAACGTCTCAGGGCTATGGGCATGACTTAGAAAGAAAAAACTTGGATCCCGTGTGAGCTGAAACAAAGAGATGTTGAACAGTGTTTGTGTGTTAGTGAAAAGTTGCTTCAGAGGCTAAAACGGAAGGGATTTCTGCATCGCATTGTGAACGGGGACAAAAAATGGGTTCATTACGATAACCCTAAACGCAAAGAATCATAGGGGTATCCCGGCCATGCTTCCACATCGACAGCCAAACCGAATATTCACGGTTCCAAGATCATGCTCTGCATTTGGTGGGACCAACTCAGCGTTTTGTACTATGAGGTGTTAAAACCAAGTGAAACAATCACAGGTGCTCATTATCGAACACAATTAATGCGTTTCAGCAGAGCATTAACAGACACATGACCACAATACAGGGAAAGGCGCGATAAAGTGATTTTGCAGCACGACAATGATCGACCGCATGTTCAAAAGAGGTCAAAACGTACTTGGAAACGTTAAAACGGGAAGTCCTACCCTACCCACTGTATTCTCCAGACATTGCTCCCTCTGACTATCACTTGTTTAGATCAATGGCGCATGGCCTGGATGACCACCACTTCTGATATCATGAAGAAGTCACAAATTAGATTGATTCGTGGATCGCTTCAAAACATGAACAATTTTTTCTATGTGGGATTCGTACACTGCCAAAAAGATGGGAGAAAGTAGTGGCCAGTGATGGAAAATACTTTGAATGATACATGTAAAACTAATTTGTTTCATTAAAGCCTCAAATGGTGGGGAAAAATGGTGGAAGCAAAGTTGTACACCTTGTAATTTTTCTGTTATTTAGTCCTTTAATTACCTTCATGTAACTGACAAAATGTGGAGACAATCTGACATTAGAAATTCTTGTTACTCCAGTGAGACCCAGAAGGTTATAACAGAGGTGACAAAAGATGGGTATATGTGTATGATGTCAAAACTAAGGCCCAATTGTCCCAATGAAACTGACTCAAGAACCAAGACTGAAAAAAAAAAAAAAAAAATTGAATAGTTCGATCACACATGAAGGTTCTTCTAACTGCTTTCTTCGATTACAATGCATGTATGTTGAGTGATAAAAATATGCACAGATGATATGAGGATGTCAGAAGTCTTGTCCATATGGGAAATGAAACCTAATTAGTATAATGTCCAAAATTCTACATAAAGGAGTGTGGAAAGTGAATACAGAGGCACGGAGGAAATCTGCAGGTTGTTTGTTTAAGAAAACAGCCACTAAAAAAGTTAATCTTAGGATTTTATTAAATTTGTCAATGTGTCTACGACACCTGGGGTTAAAACTGGTGCTTGGGGGTAGGATTGTTGCAGGGATTAGTCATGTGGAGCATTGAAGTGATGGGAAAATAGTAGAGATATGAAGATGTTTGCATTTATATATTATTTATTTTTTATTGTTACCTGAATAAGCCTTGCTTAAAAGCAGTGCATACCAGACACATGATGATTCAGGGATGGGCTGATATACAGTGAAGCCCCGCTTTTACACTTTCCAAGGACTTCAAATAAAATGGTGTAAAATGTGGGAAAAACCATTTTAAATTGTAAAAGTTATGTATAGGATACCCCCTTGTGTTTTTGTACTTTATTTATGAGATATGTACATAACAGGATCAAAATAATTGTCAGGGACTCGTTTATTATCTAATAAAAACCGCTGTTGTAACTGGAACTGATAACTATCTGGGAGGTAGAAACGTCCTACTCAATTTCATGCATCGTAATCAATGTTTCTGGAAAACATGCAGCTGCCATTCATTATTTAAATAATGAAACACTGCATTAGTTATGTATTTTTTCATGATTAGCATGATGCGTTTCGAATATTTTTTTTTCGTTGTCAGGTACAAATATCTACATAAGTATTTTGTGTGGTATTTTCATACGTGTTGTTCTGCAACCCTTGCACTGTAGTCATCTATTTGAGGTTATCAGGTACTGTTGGCCCTCAGTTACATAGAAAACCACACTCACACAAGTCTTCACTCACATTGTTTGTTTGTGTAGCAGCACAAAAAACACACACATAAATACTCTGCACTTGACAATGAGGATAGATTCTCTGATAAGTTTTGCTCAGCATAGGTCTATAGTTTTTGCGCATCTGCCCGACGACCCTTCTAGAAGACTGGGACTACCTGTGCTCTTTTCCAATCATTTGGAACCTTCCGTTCCTCTAGAGACTTGCGGTACACGGCTGTTAGAAGGGGGGCAAAAGAAGGGGGGTGAAAGAACTTGCCCCCCTTCTAACAGTCGTGTACCGCAAGTCTCTAGAGGAACGGAAGGTTCCAAATGATTGGAAAAGAGCACAGGTAGTCCCAGTCTTCAAGAAGGGTCATCGAGCAGATGCGCAAAACTATAGACCTATGCTGAGCAAAACTTATCAGAGAATCTATCCTCATTGTCAAGTGCAGAGTATTTATGTGTGTGTTTTTTGTGCTGCTACACAAGCAAACAATGTGAGCAATTGGCACTGTTTATCCAAAAACATTTGACCAATGCTAAGTGAGTGAAGGTATCAACCAGCACTACAAATGGCCAAACGACGAAACACGCTAAATATGGTTTGACAAAGGTGTCACGACGATCACAACAATCATGAAACTGTGCATGTGCAGTGGAGACAGTTTGGAAATTGTTGTGATGGGTCACGATATCTTTATTTGAACAAACCTAGTTTCTCTCATCGGCCACCATGCCGGATAGAACTTGGCAGTGACAGGAGATACTCCACAACTTTTTCTAACTTTTACACATTTATCAGTTCAAATCTGCTGAGTAGAGCACCCTTGTGTCACGAAACTTAACCATGTAATGTTTATAACCACTATGAGACGCCCAACGTCACGCCAGTGTCATTTTATGTCAGTTTTTTCTCCACAGACATTTTTTCTTAAAGCGCAAATTGTGGGAAAATTATGAATATGTTGACACAAAATCGGGTGTGAATTACCATTGTGGACTTAGGAAATTGGACAGAAGTGATAAAAAATGTCATAAATGGTGGGAAAACGTTAATACCAGGAACATTAAAGTGAGGTTATACTGCACCTTGATCACCGTTGGGTCATGGGTCTACCTACCTGAGCTATCACTGATTTGGGAAGCTTGTCATGTTGTCAGATGGTTTGGCAGGCAGTAGAAACACAACAATACTGCCTGTGAGCACGAGTAGGTGGAAGACAATCTGCAGACAACTAAAGCAAGAACTGACAGTCTCGACCTGCAGTGACCACTGGCAACATAGAGTTGCTGCAAAATTAGTGTTGGTGAGATGTGACAGAAGTGTTCAAAAGAGGCAAGTGAACTAGTGATTATATTAGACATAATTGAATGACTTGATCTGAATAGAATTGTTTATAAGTGTGTTATTTATGTTATGTCATATAACTGATTCATGCAGAGGTGTTATGTTCTAATAATTATCTGTTATTTCCAGTAATACAAGTGAGGCAGTGTTTGGTGCTACTTCATGTAGCCATTACAAAGGTAATTTCTCCACAAAGTGGGTATATGTAAGATTACAAGTGGTTATATTATGACTGATTTGATGGCTATGGTATTGTCATCTGCCGTGTAACTCAGGTGGGTGCGGCAAACAGGGGTAAGGGTGGAACTGTATGTCTAAAACGGAGTTAGCCGCAAACATATAAAGACATTAAAACTTCTGTGTGGGCAATTTGAACTGACTGTACAGATATTCAGTTTCCTATGTTTGTTTAATAATATATGTACATATTAATAATCTTAGAGAAATTTGAATAACATAATGTGAAACAGGCAAGAAAGAATAAACTAGTCAATGAATTAAGGATTACTGCATTTGCAGTGAATTAAGGAGTAGTTTTGCAGGTACACAAAATACAGTTTTGTTTTAACAACCAAACATGTTTCACCATAGTTGTGGCATCCTCAGTGAGTCTTTTTTTATTTTTCTGAAATACATAAATACAGATTATGTTTAGATTAGAAAATATGTTGCATTATGTACTTGTATGTATTAAAAAAATAAAACACTGAAGATTCCACAATTGTGGTGCAACATGTTTGGATGTTACAGCAAAACAGTATTCTGTGTACTTGCAGAAAGGTGGACCCATCCTTAATTCATTATTTTTCTGTACACATGGGAACTGAGCCTAAAAATCCAATACGAAAATAAAGCAGTTGTTTTGACGAGCAATTGCTATTCTAGTTTCTGCAATGTGTTTAATAGAAATAACAGTGACAAAAAATATAATAGTATATGATAATAATAATAGTTTATAGAATTGTGTAATGTATTCAGTTCAAATACTTGAAAATTATAAAAAATTGTTGTAAATATGTATGATCACTATGTTGTTGTTGTGGTCTTCAGTCCTGAGACTGGTTTGATGCAGCTCTCCATGCCACTCTATCCTGTGCAAGCTTCTTCAACTCCCAGTACCTACTGCAGCCTACATCCTTCTGAATCTGCTTAGTGTATTCATCTCTTGGTCTCCCTCTACGATTTTTACCCTCCACGCTGCCCTCCAATACTAAATTGGTGATCCCTTGATGCCTCAGAACATGTCCTACCAACGGATCCCTTCTACTAGTCAAGTTGTGCCACAAACTCCTCTTCTCCCCAATCCTATTCAGTACCTCCTCATTAGTTATGTGATCTACCCATCTAATCTTTAGCATCCTTCTGTAGCACCACATTTCGAAAGCTTCTATTCTCTTCTTCTCCAAACTATTCATCGTCCATGTTTCACTTCCATACATGGCTACACTCCATACAAATACTTTCAGAAACGACTTCCTGACACTTAAATCTATGCTCGATGTTAACAAATTTCTCTTCTTCAGAAACGCTTTCCTTGCCATTGCCAGTCTACATTTTATATCCTCTCTACTTCGACCATCATCAGTTGTTTTGCTCCCCAAATAGCAAAACTCCTTTACTACTTTAAGTGTCTCATTTCCTAATCTAATTCCCTCAGCATCACCTGACTTAATTCGACTACATTCCATTATCCTCGTTTTGCTTTTGTTGATGTTAATCTTACACCCTCTTTTCAAGACACTGTCCATTCCGTTCAACTGCTCTTCCAAGTCCTTTGCTGTCTCTGACAGAATTACAATGTCATCGGCGAACCTCAAAGATTTTATTTCTTCTCCATGGATTTTAATACCTACTCCGAATTTTTCTTTTGTTTCCTTTACTGCTTGCTCAATACACAGATTGGACAACATCGGTGAGAGGGTACAACCCTGTCTCACTCCCTTCCCAACCACTGCTTCCCTTTCATGTCCCTCGACTCTAATAACTGCCATCTGGTTTCTGTACAAATTGTAAATAGCCTTTTGCTCCCTGCATTTTAACCCTGCCACCTTCAGAATTTGAAAGAGAGTATTGCAATCACATTGTCAAAAGCTTTCTCTAAGTCTACAAATGCTAGAAACGTAGGTTTGCCTTTTCTTAATCTAGCTTCTAAAATAAGTCGTAGGGTCAGTATTGCCTCACATGTTCCTATATTTCTACGGAATCCAAACTGAGCTTCCCCGAGGTTGGCTTCTACTAGTTTTTCCATTCGTCTGTAAAGAATTCGTGTTAGTATTTTGCAGCTGTGACTTATTAAGCTGATAGTTCGGTAATTTTCACATCTGCCAAAGCCTGCTTTCTTTGGGATTGGAATTATTATATTCTTCTTGAAGTCTGAGGGTATTTTGCCTGTCTCATACATTTTGCTCACCAGGTGGTAGAGTTTTGTCAGGACTGGCTCTCCCAAGGCTGTCAGTAGTTCTAATGGAGTGTTGTCTACTCCCGGGGCCTTGTTTCAACTTAGGTCTTTCAATGCTCTATCAAACCCTGCACGCAGTATCATATCTCCCATTTCATCTCCATCTACACCCTCTTCCATTTCTATAACATTGCCCTCAAGTACATCGCCCTTGTATAGACCCTCTATATACTCCTTCCACCTTTCTGCTTTCCCTTCTTTGCTTAGAACTGGGTTTCCATCTGAGCTCTTGATATTCACACAAGTGGTTCTCTTTTCTCCAACGGTCTCTTTAATTTTCCTGTAGGCAGTATCTATCTTACCCCTAATGAGATAAGCCTCTACATCCTTACATTTGTCCTCTAGTCATCCCTGCTTAGCCATTTTGCACTTCCTGTCAATCTCATTTTTGAGACGTTTGTATTCCTTTTTGCCTGCTTCATTTACTGCATTTTTATATTTTCTCCTTTCGTCAATTAAATTCAATATTTCTTCTGTCACCCAAGGATTTCTACTAGCCCTCGTCTTTTTACCCACTTGATCCTCTGCTGCCTTCACTACTTCATCCCTCAAAGCTACCCATTCTTCTTCTACTGTATTTTTTCCCCCACTCTTGTCAATTGTTCCCTTATGCTCTCCCTGAAACTCTGTACAACCTCTGGTTTAGTCAGATTATCCAGGTCCCATCTCCTTAAATTCCCACCTTTTTGCAGTTTCTTCAGTTTTAATCTACAGTTCATAACCAATAGATTGTGGTCAGAGTCCACATCTGCCCCTGGAAATGTCTTACAATTTAAAACCTGGTTCCTAAATCTCTGTCTTACCATTATATAATCTATCTGAAACCTGTCTATATCTCCAGGCTTCTTCCACGTATACAACCTTCTTTTATGATTCTTGAACCAAGTGTTAGCTATGATTAAGTTGTGCTCTGTGCAAAATTCCACCAGGCGGCTTCCTCTTTCATTTCTTACCCCCAATCCATATTCACCTACTACGTTTCCTTCTCTTCCTTTTCCTACTATCGAATTCCAGTCACCCATGACTATTAAATTTTTGTCTCCCTTCACTATCTGAATAATATCCCACAACAGCCTATGGATGCATGTGCTTGAGGCACGCAAGCCTCCCCACCAACGGCAAGGTCTATGGTTCATGGGGGGATGATCACTAAATGGATATTAATTTGAATAGAGTAGTGTGTCATGTAATAAAACTCGGGACAGAACACGCAAGGCAGAGACGGGTGGGAGCTGTGCAGGTAAGGTGGGCTACAACAGCCTGTGGGATGCATGTGCTTGAGTTCTAAGGTATGAATATTACTGTTACTGTAGCCTATAGTATTATTTGGAAGTTAAGTCTTTGGTGTGGCAGTTTGCAATCTGAGACTTTGAAGTGTGGACTTTGTGCAACTTGCAGAACTGTTTACTTGCCTTCAGCTGCTCTGCTAGAATTATTTCAGATTCTGTTTCACCGTTGTGTATAGTATTTGTAACCATCACTCATATCAAAGTTGTCTTTTGTGAATAAAGCAACAGTATAATTCAAACGTGTGCTAAACATACATTAATACCCCACGGACCATGGCCTTAAATTCCTATTTTATTACTTACTCATGTCTTATATATCAGTGTCTGACTGATATCTTAGGCCACCTTAATAATCATTATTCAGTTATGAGAGGGCATAATGCAATGGTGTGCAACAAAACCCCCGTACAGATGAGCCATTTAACAGGTTGTGCACTTGACCTCTGTTGGAATGGTAGCTGTAGAGTTACAATTTTTACCTGTCCTCATGTGCTGCAGAATGAAACCATCTTCCCCTGAATTTCTAAGCATAGTAGAAAGACGTCAATACTCTAGACTTGTCTCATTGCTGAGTGAATGTACGGTATAACTTAGCACGTACTCATGAAGTTGGAGCAGACAAGAAATTTTGCCGCCTGAGTATTTCTTACAACTCCAGTCACATATATAACTAAGCATCCATACCAGGTGAGTTGGAGTAGTGTTTAAAATTCTAGACTCGTGTTTGTGACATGCTGAAGTCAAATTTAGGTTTTCAGTATCCCTAAACTGCCAACGGCTTTGCCACAGTGATAATGTCAGTTCCTGTCAGATCACCGAAAATAAGTGCTGTCAATTTTGGCTAGCACTTGGCTGGGTGACCGTCTGGGTCAGCCGAGCACTGTTGGCAAGCAGGGTGCACTCAGCCCTTCGAGGTCAATTGAGGAGCTACTTGACTGAGAAGTACTGACTCCAGTCACGAAAGCTGACAACACCTGGCGGAAGAGAGCGTGCATGTGTGTGTGTGTGTGTGTGTGTGTGTGTGTGTGTGTGTGTGTGTGTGTGTGTGTGAGAGAGAGAGAGAGAGAGAGAGAGAGAGAGAGAGAGAGAGAGAGAGAGAGAGAGAGAGGGGGGGGGGGGGGGGGAAGAAAGGAGGAGGGGGAGGGAGAGAGAGTATCCCTAAACCTCTTCAAGCAAATGCCAATATTATTCCTTTCAATAAAACAAATTTGCTAATCCATCCCAGTCCCTTTCAGCTATTGTTCCATCTTCAAATGAAAACAGGATTAATGAAATACAAAGTTCTACAAAAAAACCATGAACTCAGTTTGTAACAAAATCTAGAAGATAAATCCATGGAATAGCCAAAACAGCTTAAGAGAATTCCATATGTCATGATATAATTGAGTCGTGCCTGAAGGTAACTAATTTGGTCTGATGAACAGCTCTTCAGTTGACTTTGCGATATATCACAATGTACTACAATGGAAATAATGAAGAATTTAAAACTACACAGTGTATTACTTTTTTAATAAGCTGTCATCAAAATGTATGAACTGTTTTAAAGTCAGCCATAATGATATGAAACTAAATGCAAACCTGATTACACAATAATATCTTCCGGGGCTAAAGAAGACTGCTGAAGATCAGATGGGTACAAAATTGTGTATGTTGTGAGTTCACAATCTCAAATTTTTTTCTTTAAAAGACTTCAGTTTCGCCACTGACTGTACATTCATTCAAAATTCCTATTGCAATTTCGACGTTGTGGCCATTTTCAAGTAGGTAACAAATGTTGCAAGCATAGCAGTAGTCATCGGCAAAAGCAATAAAAAATGATATGAGCCCCTAGTGATCATGTCAGTCTTAGTTGTAAAACGATGGTGTATGTGACTAAGGCTGACATGAGCACTAAGAGGCTCATATCATTTGTATTGCTTTTACTAATGACTACTCCTGTGCTTGCAGCACCTGTTACCCATTTGAAAATGGCCACAATGTCGAAATTGCAATAGTGAATTTTTAATAAACGTACAGTCAGTGGTGAAAATGAAGTCTTTAAGAAAATTAGATGGGTAGATTGAATATCAAATGAGATAATGAAATGGAGAAAAAAATGAAATTTATGGTACAACTTGACTAGGACAGATTCTGAGGAATCAAGGAATCGTCAGTTTGGTAATGGAAGAGAGTATGGCGATAAAAATTGTAAAGGGAGACCTAGGCTTGAATACAATAAGTATTTTTAAATAGATATATGTTGCAGCAGTTACGCAGAGCTGAAGAGGCCTGCACAGGATAGACTAGCACAATGAGCTGCATCAAACTAGTCTTGGACGACAACAAAAAACTCATTTAAAATAAAAGAATGTCGGAGAGAACACCAAAAGACATTCAAAAAAGAAGTGAATGTCTGAGATAATAAAAATAATAATAAATAAAATAATTGTCAGTTTCTGGAAGAAAATACCTCTAACTAATAATACGAAGTCCTCTACTGAGCTAAACACTGGATGAAGCAGGGGTTGAGGCAACATTATATTAATGTTAAAAGAAACTTGACTGAAAAACAGAAAATGGACAGAATATTTTTAGGGTGCATATAGGAACGTATCAGCCATGGTCACTCCGATAATTGTACCAACAATGATCACTTTGAGAAAATTATCTTTTAACCACGAAGATACTGCAAAACCATAAGAAGCCTCAATCACCACCATTGGAGTGTGACAAACATCCATTACAACTGAGTCATCATTTTATCATTGTGATATCAAACTGAGAAAATTTAAAGAGCATCTTTTCACTTTTCTTGGCAGTACTGATTTTTTGGTCAGTTGTTCACGGGATAAATTGTCATAACTTCTGCTATAACCATTTGATGGCAGTTTTCTTACCTCATATTTTTTGGCCATGATGCAATACCTTTGAGTACTTCCAATGGATCCACATTTGAACAGTCAGGATTTTTTCCAAGCCTGCATAAAAAAAGAAAACAAAATTCATTGTAAGAAACAGTTAACACATTCAAAAAACTAAAATGAGTTAGCTTAAGGACTGTGTGGATCATTATTAAGTTTTGGTTTGTATCTTATGACATGGATCCAATCACATTATTTAATGAGTAGAACAAAATCATTAAAAAGAACCTTCAGGCCATTTTACCAAGTCAAGAACACCATTAACGAACAGAAGCAGGTTTGACAAATTTTCTGACTGCCATACTAACAACTATAATTAATGCCAACTGCTCAAGTCATTATTAAATTATCTGTATACATGCATTTGCAAAAATGTCATCTATATGCTAAATGTTTTTGTAAATTAATATCTTCATTAACAGAAAGAATCCTACTAACAAAAAAGTAGCTGTTTTTCCAGTTAAACTGTTTCTGTGTGGTAAAATCTTCCATATTTTTGGATGCATATACAGTTGAAAAGTAAAACTACAAAAACATATGCCGAATGATCTTAAATAATTAAGTACAGTAACTTCTGCACTTTGTATCACTTCATGTCTCTGATACAAATCAGTAAATTATTTTACCTATAGTGCATCGAGTGGTTGACAGAGACACAAACATGATCAAAATCATCATTAATCCTTAGAATAACGTCCTTCCTGGGAGCTACAAGACTTGTCGAGCTGCAGCACTGAGAAAGTTTGTTAGCTCTGAGTAAAGACGATGTTCTCTTCAGCGTTCACACCCACAGTGAAAAAATAAAGTCATACTCATTTTTGTGAAAAATTTATTTACATTGTAAAATTTTGTGAATCTATCTGTGAATACAATGGCTAGAAATCTAACGACAGGCGTAAAAAGAATGAATAAGCATGACACATGTTTTATACAGTAGAGTGTTGATTATATCAACTAACTGGGGAATGTGTGTTCAGAAAACATGTTTATTCAGATAATTGAACTATATAATTTTATTCATCAATAAAAACTACATGTAACAACACGAATCTCTTCTATTATTGCGAAGGCAAGTACAGTAGGAAAGCACGTCTTACAGCACAAAAAACAAAAAAAGATATAATACATACGCATTTTGCATGTACAATACATATGTAATTAATTAATGCTTAAAAAATTCCTTAATTTTGATCTGTCTGAGCAAGCCTTCCCACCTTTGAGCAACTAAGTCACAAACTTTTTCAGGACACACATCCTATACTGGTCGCTTTCAACCTGAGCTTCAATCCACTGCAAGGCAGTATCTCAACATCTACATGATTCAGAAACAGCCAGTATATTTTCATCTTCATTTTTGGACCACTAGTTGATGAGAAGTTTGCAATTTGGTTATTCTGCATGGTTTGGTATCATGGATCTGCATTGTTGACACTCATCCATTTCTGAATAGCTTATTCATCAGATTCATGGCAACTGAGTTCTTTTAGCATAATCAGCATTTCAGACATATCACACTGTTCATCATTTTCAATTAGCCTTTGAGAACTTTCTGCTATACCCAAAATTTTATTCGACTTTTTTCAAATTCTGTTCCTTTACATCATCCCATGCTGCTCTGATCATGTAGAAAACATCTTCAAAATCAATATTTTTATGATTTCTTAACAGGCTTTCTTCTCACTTCTCTTTCTAATAATAACTTATGTAACAACTCTCTTCTGGATACTGTCTGAAAGTCTCAATAACACCTTGATCCATGGACTGTAATATGGGGGTTATATTACGTGAAAGAAAAATCACTTTTATGAACTCGTCCTTTTCGTTTATGATATCACATGATGGCTGAGTTGGTTGGTTGGTTGGTTTGGGGAAGGAGACCAAACAGCGTGGTCATCGATCTCATCGGATTAGGGAAGGAAGTCGGCCGTGCCCTTTCAGAGGAACCATCCCGGCATTTGCCTGGAGTGATTTAGGGAAATCACGGAAAACCTAAATCAGGACGGCCGGACGCGGGATTGAACCGCCGTCCTTCCGATGGCTGAGTTGGTGTGTTGTACAGAGCAGTAATGTCCTCTCCCTTTTGCCATTCTACTGTGTGGTTGGAATGAAACTGAATCTGTTGCAAGTGCTGCAGTGTGGGCTATATAGATCTCAGGACACTAACATTGTAGAACCGTTCATTAATTGGTGTGCTCATGGAGTGCTGAAAAAAAAAAAATAATAATAATAATAATAATTGCACTTTCTGTCACCAGGTGAAAATATAGCACTTTAAGCAGTCAGAATAAGAAATGTTTCCAGTTTCGATGCCAGTACACTGTCACTCAGCAGCGAGTGTTGATTTCTTTCGTGAAGTAACTGTTTGTGTAAAGGGTTAAGAAGTTTGATGCTTTCCATATGAAACACAATGGCTATTGAGAAGCAAAACCGTGTGCTACTGGTAAAGTTGTTTCATCAGGACAGCAGCACTAGCTGTGCTGCATTCTGGGAATAATGCTGACAGAAACAGCTACAAAGTTGGCTCACATCAATACATCAGCTTAAGAATATGATCAAGAAATCTGAAGAAACAGGTGAATTAGGTGGTGCAGCAGGGAGAAGGAGGTTGCCCATTCCCATGGCAGTTGTTGATGAAATGGTTGTCACTGTAGCCGACCATGCCGCCAGTGCTTACCATGTGTCACAGGAATTCTCTCCCCCCCTGGTCAACAGTTCAAAAGATTTTGCAGTGCGTTTTACAACGGTATCCCTACAAGTGTCGAATGTGCACCAAATGAAGCTCCAAGGTAGGATACAATGTTGTGACTGTGGCCTTCATTTTCTGGCACGCGTGGAAATGGATGACATGTAGCCAGAAATATTCTTTGATCATATGAGGCACACTTTACTCTGCATGGTGTTGTGAAAGCACAGAACTGTCATATTTGGGTCTACCTGGTAAAGGAACATCCACTGCATTCAGCTTATGTGATTGTGTGGTGCGGTTTCACAACCTTTTTTTTTTGACCCCTCATGGCTATTAGACATACAGTGACATGAACAAGTTACAAGGACCTCCTTGTGCAACACATGATTACAGCTTTGCAATAATGCAACTGTGTCCATACTACTATTTTCAGGCAAGATGGATTAACACCATATGTCGCTTGCCACATGAAAGTTTTGTTTCAAGAAATTTTCAGTAATAACTGTGCCATCTTTAAGCAATTTCAAGATGTGTAGCCTTTCAGATCCACCGATCTAAATCCATGAGACTTCTGGCTGGGAAGGGCGGTGGGGGCTATTATGACAGATTATGGCTATCAGGGATATATCCGAACTCTTTCTGATTTGAAGGATAGCATAGGATGATATATTGCTTTGACAGCACTGGATATGCTGCAAGCAACTGTCAACCACGCTGCTAGGTCAGGAGACAATACTGCACGCTTCTGATCATATCGTAATTAACTGCCAGAGCTACAGTTACCATGTGTTTGATAACTGAGAGTGCACCGATTAATGAAAATACCTATGATGTATACAGCCCACACTGCAACACTCGGAACACTATCAATTTAATTATAACCACACAGTGTAACTGATGAGCTTTTACAGTGGGTTCATAGTCTTCCATACACCATTCTGTGGAAATCACACTGTCCATCCAGATGCTCTTTTGTGAGACATAAACAATAGGCATCGCAACCAATGACACGTATAGGCAATTGGTGGCTACCAGTAACATTAGCACAAACTGAAGCAGTAATACGATCCTTGCCTATTTTAGGACCACTTACTGCCAATTCACAAAGTGATGGAACAGTTTTTCTTGGGAAAGGTTTCCAGCTGAGCCCAATTTGGACAACATTATAAATGTTTTCGAGAGCGTAATCTTCTCCCCTCAATACATCCCTTAGTTTGATTTTAAACAATTAGCAGACAGTTTTTCTCCTTGTGTTAGAAGCTCACTAGTGTCATGTCTTGACTGAAAGTGTTTTAACCAGCCCATGCATGCATTAAAATTCGAAAGCCCTCCAACTTACAGAGACATTGTGATCTATAACACAGTTTCTAAAGAAAAACCTGGAAAACTAAAACTTGCCAGAATTACCTTTCTACATATGTACTCTGCAAACCATCATGAAGTGCATGGCAGAAGGTGTGTCCCATTGCACTAGTTGTTAGAGTGTCTTCCCATTCCATTCACTTATGGAAAGCAGAAAGAATGATATGCCTCTCTATGTGCAGTAATTATTCTACTCTTATTCTCACGATCCCTATGTGAACTATATATAGGGGTTGTAGTATATTCCTTGAGTCATCATTTTATGTTTTGTTAATAGACTTCCTTGGGATAGTTTATGGCTTTCTTCAAGAGTCTTCCAGTTCTGTTCCTTCAGCACTGCTCTAACATTCGCCCACAGATCAAATCAACCTGTGATCACTCATGTTGTCCTTCTCTGTATATGTTCAATTTGATAAGAGTCCCACACACTTGGGCAACATTCTAGAACTGATTGCACAACTTATTTGTAAGCAATCTCCTTTGTAGATTGGTTGCACTTCTCTAGTATTCTACTAATAAAATGAAGTCTACCCTCTGCTTTATCCTATGTGATCATTCATTTGTCATATCCCTACAAAGTGTTACACCCAGCTATTTGTTTAAGTTGGCAGATTCCAACAGTGACTTGCTGATATTCTAGTCATAGGATAATGTGTTTTTTTTTTAATTTTTATTAAGTACACAATTTTATATTTTTGAACATTTAAAGCAAATTGCCAATCTTTACACCACTTTGAAATCTTATCAAGATCCGGCTGAATAATTATGCAGTTTCTTTTAGACAGTACTTCATTACAGATAACTGCATCATCTGCAAAAAGTCTGAGGTTACTATTAATACTGTCTGGAAGGTCATTAATTTACAGGGCATATTAAAAAGAATCATCCAATTTGGTACATCTATATTTCTGAAGCTAAAACAAATATACAATTAGTTTTGCTTTTTGATGAACGGGAAACTCAAACAGTCCCCCCCCCCCCCCCCATACCTTTTCATAGATCTCGAATATGGCCCCCCTTGAGAAGCACAGCATATGTCAATGCGGTATTCAAATCGTTCCCACACTGCAGCGAGCATGTCTTGAGTTACAGCTTCCACAGCTGCTGTTATGCAATGTCTCAGTTCATTCATTGTTGTTGATAATGGAGACAAATAAACAGTCTTTTATAAACCCCCACAAGAAATAATCACATACAGTCAGGTCCGGTGACCTTGGAGGCCAGTAATGTAAGGCTGAATCATTTGGTCCAGTGTAACTAACCAATTGCTCAGTAATCCTTTGATTTAAAAATTACTGCACATCCACATGCCAGTGTGGCAGTTCCCCACCCTGTAGGTAAATGAAGTCATTTGAATGAGTCGCTAACCGTGAGGAAAAAAATTCTCAAGCGTATCAAGATATGTGCTTGCTGTAACAGTATTCTTGGCAAAGAAAAATACACCATACGCCTTTTCCTGTGTAACTGCACAAAACACATTAAATTTTGCAGAGTGTGTTGCACCGCTTCATGTGGTTTTTCTATACACCATGTCCTCACATTATGATGGTTCACCTTTCCATTTAAATGGAAAGTTGCCTTGTCACTTAACACTAAGCATGGAAGAAAACTGCCATCCTCCATGTTGCCAAGAACGAAATTACAGAACTCCACACATTGTTGTTTGTCACCTTCATGAACAGCTTGCAATAGTTGAATTTTGTATGGTTTCTTGTGTAATTAGCAACACAACACACACCAGATGGGCATTGGGAGCATGTTAAGCTGTCGAGCAGCACAGCAAACAGATTTCTGTAGACTCCTTGCGAAACTATGGCAGATGCATTCGACGTCTCCTTGAGACACTCGGGGATGGCCTGGTGATTTGCCTTTACACAAACAACCTGTTTCTAGGAACTGTTCATGTCATCATCTAATGCTCTATGCTCTAGGAGATTCCACACCAAACCTAGTATGAAAGTCACGCAGAACAGTTATTACTGACCTACACTGTGCAAAATGTAGAACACAAAATGTTTCCTATTGTCCTGACACCGTTTTTACTACAACTGAAGTGGCCGCACACTGCTGCTACCTATCTACACTGCTCTGTCGTGGTCCGATGGGAGCCACTGTGTCGTCGATAATGTGCGCTATCACAAGTTCCAATACCCAGCTACTCCACCAGAATAATGTTGCATAGAACAAGGTGTAATTAGATGAATGATGAACACTAACTTCACTTAATGAAGGTTTATTCAGCACTTGCATATACAAGAGCACGCAGCGAACTGCCTCTGGCCAGAACACATACGGTATATATACAGTTACAGAACATTCCAGTACAATGATTCTTGACATTTATGGATACTTCTACAATGTACTCAAACCAAAAAATAGAAATTAAAATTTTACAGTTCAGGTGAGTTTTGAACTCACGACCCTCCATGCAACAGTCTAGTATCATAAACTTACACCACGGTGACTGTGCTACTCAGCTTCTTCTGCGACAATATACATTCCAAAATAGTGCTGCAAATCGATGTTAATGATATGAGCCTGTAATTTAGTGGCTTACTCTTACTACCTTTCTTGAATAGTGGTGTGACTTGCGCAACTTTCTAGTCTTTGGGTACGGATCTTTCGTCGAGCGAGCAGTTGTATATGATTGTTAAGTATGTAGCTACTGCATCAACATACTCTGAAAGGAACCTAACTGGTACATAGTCTGGACTGAAAGACTTGCTTTTATTAAGTGATTTAAGTTGCTTCACTACTCCAGGGATATCTATTTCTAAGTTACTCGCGTCGGCAGCTGTTCGTGATTCGAATTCTGGAGTATTTACTTCATCTTCTTTGGTGAAGTAATTTCAGAAGGCTGTGTTTAGTAACTCTGCTTTTGCAGCACTGTCGTAGATTCCATTGCTGTTGTGCAGAGAAGGCACTGTTGTGTCTTGCCGCTAGCACACTTTAAATATGACCAGACTCTCTTTGGATTTTCTGCCAGGTTTCATGACAAAATTTCACTGCGGAAACCATTATAAGAATCTCACATTAAAGTCCGTGCTAAATTTCAAGCTTCTGTAAACAATTGCCAATCCTGGAGATTTTGTGTTTGTTTAAATTTGGCGTGCTTTTTTCATTGTTTCTGCAACAGTGTTATGACACATTTTGTGTACTAGGGAGGATCAGCTCCGTCGTTCGTTAATTTATTTGGTATCAATCTCTCAATTGCTGTCGATACTATTTCTTTGAATTCAAGCCACATCTGGTCTACACTTACTGGTATACTGCTAATTTGAAAGGAGTGGAGATTGTCTCTCAGGAAGATGTCAAGTGAATTTTTATCTGCTTTTTTGAATAGCTATATTTTTTGTTTACTTTTGGAGGATTTGGGAGTTACAATATTCAGTGTCACTATGACGACCCTGTGCTCACTAATCCCTGTATCCATTCTTATGCTCGTTACTAGATCAGGATTTATGTTGCTAAAAGGTGGTAAGTGTGTTTTCACAACCATTTGTTATTCCCATGGGCTCATGACCTAACTGCTCAAAATAATTTTCAGACAACGATAAACATAAGTTTTTGTTACACTCTGTAATCCTTTTTTTCTCCTCCATCTATTGAGCAGAAGGAGTTGCCATTCAGAAATTCTTTTAATTTGTTTTTAAATGTTGGCTGGCTGTCAGTCAGACTTTTAATGCTATTTGGTAAATGACCAGAAATTTTTGTGGCAGCATAATTCAACCCTTTCTGTGCCAAAGTCAGATTTAACCCAGAATAGTGAAGATCATTCTTTCTTTCTTCTAGTGTTGTAGCTATGCACTTTGCTATTATTTTTGAATTGGGATGGGTTATTATTAACGAATTTCATAAGTGAATATATGTATTACAAAGGGACTGTGAATATCCAGAGTTAATAAATGTCTGCAACATGATCTTGAGTGGGCTCCAACTACTATTTTAATTAAATGCTTTTGTCCAATGAATATTTCTTCCCTTTATGACGAATTGGCCCAAAATATGATACCATATGAAAGCAGTGAATGAAAATAAGCATGGTAGGCTAATTTACTGGTATGTTTATCACCAAAATTTGCAATATCCCTAATAGTAAAGTGGCTGAACCTAAACATTTCAGTAGATCATCAACGTATTTCTTCCAATTCAATTTCTCATCAATGAACACACCCAGAAATTTTGAATATTCTGCCTCAGCAACAGACTTCTGTTCAAAGTCTGTATTTATCAATAGTGTTATGCCATTTACTATACAGAACTTTATATACTGTGTTTTCTCAAAATTTAGTGAGAGTCCATTTATAGAGAACCATTTAATAATTCTTCTGAAAAACGTTAGTTACAATTTCCTCAGCTAATTGTTGTGTGTTGAGAGTGAGAACTGTACTTGTATCATCAGCAAAAATAACTAGCCTTGCATCTTCATGAATATAAAGTGGCAAGTCATTAATATATATTAAAAACAATATGGGACCCAAGACTGAGCCTTGATACCTCCGCAGTTAGAGGACTCTGCTGGCTTTTGCAGACTATCTGTACTTTTAATTTCACCTTCTGCATTATTCCAGTTAAATATGAAGTAAACCATTTGTGCAATGACCCCACACATACCACAATAGTTAAGCTTATCTAGAAGAACTTCATGATTCACACATTCACATTCAGAGATCACTAAAAACCCAATGGGTGATGTTCAGTTATTCAGAGCATTTAATATTTGATCAGTGAAAGCATATACAGAATTTTCTGTTGAAAACCCTTTCTGAAAAGCAAACTGACATTTTGTTAGTACTTCATTTTTACAAATCTGTGAAGCTACCCTTGAATACATTGCTTTTTCAAGGATTTTGGATAAAGCTGCCAGAAGTGAGATTGAGTGGTAGTTGTTAGCATCAGACCTAATCCCTTTTTTATGCAATGGTTTAACAATAGTATATTTCAGTATATCCAGAAAAATGTCCTGCTTCAGTGAGCTACTACATATGTGGCTGAGAACCCAATTTCTCTTTTGGGAACAAGCTTTTAGTACTCTGTTGGAAATGTCATCAATTCCATGCAAGCTTTTACTTTTGTGTGAATTTATCATTTTCCTAATTTCAGTAGGAGAGATTGGTTGAACTTCAATTTTATCAAATTGCATACGTATTGCCTCTTCCATACACAGCCTAGCATTTTCTAATGAACAGCTGGATCCCATTTTCTCCACAACACTTAAAAAGGATTATTAAAAATATTTCCTACTTATGACTTTTTGTTAACAAACTTAACAATATTCCAAATTGTTTAAGTTTATTATCATAGGTGCTAATCTCAGACATAATGCAAATACTTCTGGACTTTTTAATAACTTTTCTTAATACAGTGCAGTAGTTTTTACAATGTTTGACTGTTTCTTTCTCCTTCTAGCTATAAGATACATTTTCCTTTTCTGTTTGGAAGCTTTAGTAAGCCATTTTCTGTTTGTACCTGAGGCTTTCGATCAGGTGCCATTACAGTGCTAGTACAACTAAATATTATTATTTGAGATTATGCATACAGACTTTGAGACAGAGCAAGGTGGATTTTCATCTGCTCTAGTTACACGCCCGCTAATGATTTTATTTCTCTGTCTTTACTTGCAATCTGGTTCTGGCTTTCTGTAACATGTATTTATGTAATATAGGCATGAAGCTGTCCAATTACTGATTAGGTCATGTTTCATTCCATCTCATTACTCCAATTATAGAATCAGATCAGCTGCTTGCAAAAATATAACTACTTTTGATTAAAACCAAGCTTATTAAAAGTTATGCCTGACTAAACGTTTTACTACAGTAGGTGAAGGTAAGTTTCATGAGAGCTTTTTTTTTTGGTTTGGTTGGTATGACATCTGTCAAAGATATTTAGTATACATCAGGTCATGGAACAAACAACACCATATGTTTTCATCGTGCTATCAATGTCAAATTTTGTACCAGAAAGTGATGATTTGCGGAAAGCATTAATTTTTTGTTTTCATTTGAAAAAAAGTGCTGCAGAGTCCCATCGAATGTTGTCGAGGCATATGGTGATCATGCTCTATCAGAAGCAACATGCAAAAGATTGTTTCAACAGTTCAGAAATAATGATTTTAATGTAAGAAATGAAGAACATGGAAGATCACCAAAAAAGTTCGAAGACGCCGAATTGCAAGCAATATTCTACATCTACATCTACTTCCACACTCCGCAAGCCACCTGACGGTGTGTGGCGAAGTGTACTTTGAGTACCTCTTTTGGTTCTCCCTTCTATTCCAGTCTCTTACTGTTCGTGGAAAGAAAGATTGTCGGTATGCCTCTGTGTGGGCTCTAATCTCTCTGATTTATCCTCATGATCTCTTTGCAAGATATACATAGGAGGGAGCAATATAATGCTTGATTCCTCGGTGAAGGTATGTTCTCGAAACTTCAACAAAAGCCCGTACCGAGTTACTGAGCGTCTCTCCTGCAGTCTTCCACTGGAGTTTATCTATCATCTCCGTAACGCTTTAGCGATTACTAAATGATCCTGTAATGAAGCGCGCTGCTCTCCATTGGATCTTCTCTATCTCCTCTATCAACCCCATCTGGTATGGGTCCCACACCGCTGAGCAGTATTCAAGCAGTGGGCGAACAAGCATACTGTATCCTACTTCCTTTGTTTTCGGATTGCATTTCCTTAGGATTCTTCCAATGAATCTCAGTCTGGCATCTGCTTCACCGACGATCAACATAATATGATCATTCCATTTTAAATCACTCCTAATGCGTACTCCCAGATAATTTATGGAATTAACTGCTTCGAGTTGCTGACCTGCTATATTGTAGCTAAATGATAAGGGATCTTTCTTTCTATGTATTCACAGCACTTGTCTACATTGAGATTCAATTGACATTCCCTGCACCATGCGTCAATTCATTGCAGATCCTCCTGCATTTCAGTACAATTTTCCATTGTTACAACCTCTCGATATACCACAGCATCATCTGCAAAAAGCCTCAGTGAACTTCTGATGTCATCCACAAGGTCATTTATGTATATTGTGAATAGCAACGGTCCTACGACACTCCCCTGCGGCACACCTTAAATCACTCTTACTTCGGAAGACTTCTCTCCATTGAGAATGACATGCTGTGTTTTATTATCTAGAAACTCTTCAATCCAATCACACAATTGGTCTGATAGTCCATATGCTCTTACTTTGTTCATTAAACGACTGTGGGGAACTGTATTGAACGCCTTGCGGAAGTCAAGAAACACGGCATCTGCCTGGGAACCCGTGTCTATGGCCCTCTGAGTCTCGTGCACGAATAGCGGAAGCTGTCTTTCACACGATCGTCTTTTTCGAAACCCATGCTGATTCCTACAGAGTAGATTTCTAGTCTCCAGAAAAGTCATTATACTCGAACATAATACTAATTCCAAAATTCTACAACTGATCGACGTTAGAGATATAGGTCTATAGTTCTGCAGATCCGTTCGACGTCCCTTCTTGAAACCGAGGATGACCTGTGCCCTTTTCCAATCCTTTGGAACGCTCCGCTCTTCTAGAGACCTACAATACACCGCTGCAAGAAGGGGGACAAGTTCCTTCGCGTACTGTGTGTAAAATTGAACTGGTATCCCATCAGGTCCAGCGGCCTTTCCTCTTTTGAGCGATTGTAATTGTTTCTCTATCCCTCTTGTTGCCTATTTCGACATCTACCATTTTGTCATCTGTGCGACAATCTAGAGAAACAACTACAGTGCAGTCTTCCTCTGTGAAACAGCTTTGGAAAAAGACACTTAGTATTTCGGCCTTTAGTCTGTCATCCTCTATTTCAGTACCACTTTGGTCACAGAGTGTCTGGACATTTTGTTTTGATCCACCTACCGCTTTGACATAATACCAAAATTTCTTAGGATTTTCTGCCAAGTCAGTACATAGAACTTTACTTTCGAATTCATTGAACACCTCTCGCATAGCCCTCCTCACACTACATTTTGCTTTGCGTAATTTTTGTTTGTCTGCAAGGCTTTGGCTATGTTTATGTTTGCTGTTCCCTTTGCTTCTGCAGCAGTTTGTTGTACCACGGTGGCTCTTTTCCATCTCTTATGATCTTGCTTGGCACATACTTATCTAATGCATATTGTATGATGGTTTTGAACTTTGTCCACTGATCCTCAACACTATCTGTACTTGAGACAAAACTTTTGTGTTGAGCCATCAGGTACTCTGAAATCTGCTTTTTGTCACTTTTGCTAAACAGAAAAATCTTCCTACCTTTTTTAATATTTCTATTTACGGCTGAAATCATTGATGCAGTAACCGCTTTATGATCGCTGATTCCCCGTTCTGCGTTAACTGTTTCAAATAGTTCGGGTCTGTTTGTCACCAGAAGGTCTAATATGTTATCGCCACGAGTCGGTTCTCTGTTTAACTGCTCAAGGTAGTTTTCAGATAAAGCACTTAAAAAAATTTCACTGGTTTCTTTGTCCCTGACACCCGTTATGAACGTTTGAGTCTCCCAGTCTATATCCGGCAAATTAAAATCTCCACCCAGACTATAACATGGTGGGGAAATCTATTCAAAATATTTTCCAAATTATCCTTCAGGTGCTCAGCCACAACAGCTGCTGAGCCAGGTGGCCTATAGAGACATTCAATTACCATGTCTGAGCCTGCTTTAACTGTGACCTTCACCCAAATTATTTCACATTTTAGATCTCCGTCAATTTTCTTTGATACTATTGCACTTCTTATCGCTATAAACACGCCTCCCCCTTCACTGTCCAGCCTGTCTCTGCAGTATACATTCCAATCTGAGTTTAGAATTTCATTAATGTTTATGTGGGCATTGTGACCATTTATTAATGAGAGCAGTTCTGGGACCTTTCTATAGATGCTCCTGCAGTTTACTATTAGCAGATTAATATTGTTATTCCCTGTTGGATTTTGCCTACTCCTACCTTGCCGCGTCTCAGGAGGCGTCTTGTCGGGCCTAGGGAGGGAATTCTCTAACCTAAAAAACTCACATGTGCACTCCACACGTGCGTGTAGTGCACGCCTGACCTATTCAGGGGGACCCTACATTTCTCCACCAGATAGCGGAGGTCAAGAAATTTGCACCCCAGATTTCCGCAGAATCGTCTGTGCCTCTGGTTTAAGCCTTCCACTCGGCTCCAAACCAGAGGACCGCGATCGGTTCTGGGAACGATACTACAAATAGTTAGCTCAGATTCCACCTCGCGAGCGAGGCTTTCCGCCTTCACCAACTCTGCCAACCGCCTGTATCAACTGAGGATGACCTCTGAACCCAGACGGCAGGAGTCATTGGTGCCGACATGTGCAACAATTTGCAGTCGGGTGCACCCAGTACTCTCTATCGCCGCGGGCAGGGCCTCCTCCACATCTCGGATGAGACCCCCCAGCAAGCAGACAGGGTAAACACTGGCCTTCTTCCCTGACCTTTTCGCTATTTCCCTAAGGGGCTCCATCACCTGCCTAATGTTGGAGATCCCAATAACTAATAAACCCCTCCTCCCCATGTGCCTGCTTGGACCTTGCTGAAGAAGTGGCCACATGTCCACTCACAGGCAGAGCGGGCGATGCCACACGGCCAGCCTCCACACTGACCCTCCGCCTCGTGCGCCGCTGAACCCACCACTCCCCTTGGGGAGAGGGTGGCCCAACCGCGCCCGGTACCCACGAAGATGTCTCGACAGCAGGGACAGTGGGTGAAGCATGTAACACCTGGGGTGTACCGTGCGATGCACCAGACTCCCCACTGCTGCTACACTCCGAGGCAGCAGCCTGTAGACGGCTGACCACGGCCATCAACACATTCAGCTGTTCGCAAACAGTGGCCAGCTCCTCCTGCGCCCGTACACAGCAGTCACACATCCTATCCATCCTAAGAAATCAATTTACTGTAGAGAGTTAATCAACTTTTAACTAGACTGCTAATTCACTAAAGGCGGCTGATAGTTGACTGAACTGTGGTTACTAGACACTTCTTGTAGAAAACAATGAAAATAGCACTACCTGTGTCTGGACTGTAATCAAAACAAACACTAGCACTACTGGCACTGTGGCTGACTAAAGGGACTCTCTCTGTCTGTATTCAAAACAAACACGAAATCTATGGAACACTATTACTAGCACTCGACAATTAAAGCTTCCTAAAAGCAAAAACACATGGAAGAAGAAGTGGCAAGTAAGAAAAATACAGTTAATACTTAAATTAACGTAGTTCGCTGCACAGCAGATGTGACGCAGACGGCAGTTACGACGACAATGACACTGAAGATGATACTTTGAGTCAGAAGCAAATAGCAGCAATGCTAAATGTTGCACAACAAACAATTTCTGACTGTTTGAAAGCTATGGGAAAGATCCAAAAGTGTGCAAAATAGGTGCCACATGAATTGAATGAAAGACAAATGGAAAACCGAAAAACCATTTGTCAAATTTTGCTTCAAAGACATGAAAGAAAATCAATTTTGCATCGAAATTTTACTGGCGATGAAAAATGGATTTATTTTAAGAATCCTAAATGAGAAAAATGATGGGTTAAACCGGGACAACCATCAACACTGACTGCAAAACCAGATTGATTCAGCAAGAAGACAATGGTCTGTGTTTGGTGGGATCAAAAAGGTGTGGTGTACCATGAGCTTCTAAAAGCCGGTGAAACTGTGAATACTAATCGCTACAGACAACAAATGATCAATTTGAAGTATAAATTGATCGAAAAAAGACCAGAATGGGCCAGAAGACATGGCAAAGTAATTTTTTACATGACAAAGCACCTGCACACAAAGCAAAACTGGTTTAGGATACAATTAAAACACTTGGCTGGGAGCTGCTACCCCACCCGCCGTATTCACCAGACTTGGCCCCTTCCGACTACCATTTGTTTTCATCAGTGGGACACGCATTGGCTGAGGAACACTTCAATTCTTAGGAAGAAGTCAAAAATTGGGTGTCTGATTGATTTGCTTCAAAAGACGAACATTTCTATTGGCGTAGTGTCCACAAATTGCCAGAAAGGTGGTCAAAATGTATAGAAAGCAATGGTCAGTACGCTGAATAAAATGTTTTTACTTTTCAATTCAAAATTAGTGTTTCATTTTCACAAAAAAAAAACGTTCATTTCATACCGGTACACCTGGTATATTTATGGACTTTGTGGCATTATTCACGTGAAAGATTGGCATTCCAACTTTTGAGTGATATATTTCAATTTATGTGAAGCTAATTAAGTTACGAGATAATTAACATTAAATTCTATGACCTGTTAGGTCTTCTGCAGTAGATTTTGCCAATGTACTTGTTAGATTCAGACCTTTGCCATTATACTTTTGTACAAAGTGACATTCCACACTAATTGATAATATGGTGGACTAGCTTCAGGTCCTTCATCTTGTGTTGCTGTGGTTTCACTGCTCCAGCTTCAGCTTCTGGCTGTGGCGACTCCTACCACTGCCTCCATCTGTGGCAACAGATGACGGGAAACTAGTCTCCCATCAACCTCACAAGTTACTTCTGCCGGAGGGAGAGCTTAGACACCCACGCCTTCCGGATGCCACATACGCCAAACTGCTCCAAAGAGGCAACATCTCCCACCCACGCTCTTGGCAGCTCGCCTGGACAACGCCCCATGGCTTGCATCATCTGCCACATTTTGCTGGAGTATGAAAAACAGCAGATTCTTACCCCATGTTCAGTGTCATGGTTCTGTTGGGGTTTGTTTAAATAGTGGAGTGCTACCGCATTTTTCCACGACACCTTAGTGGGCTGTCCCCTCTCGAGGTGCTTCAATTGACTATGTGTGAACAAAGCCAGATGCTGGATGCCTCATTCTTCCTCCCAGTATCATCAATTGGAATACTCCAAACAGTGAAGTGTAAATAGTGCAGTGTAGTGCAGGGTGCCCCAGGAGTTCCACGCAGGTTTATTACTACTCCACCCTCGACCATTTTGGCACCATCCTTTGCCGCCAAGTGGGCCACTGAAGCAGGATTCCTGCATAACAGCAGGTTTTCCTGCACCACAGCATGTTTTCCTGCACCACAGCATGTTTTCCTGCACCACAGCATGTTTTCCTGCACCACTAGATGATGCTGAACAAAAGCTGTAAGCCATTCATGGTCCGCCCTGTCCAGTGACTCCACTCCAAGCGAGGGCCCTCCTTTGTTAGGAGGTATTAACTCCTTGAACTTTACTGTAGATGTTAGCTTTAGTAATAATATCTCAGAACCAGCTGGCCATGACTCTTCCCGCATGCTCCATCATTTGTCATCTTCCTCAGTTAGTACACTACTTAGGCATATACAGAGGGAAACACAAATCATTCCTTCGCTGGTGACCCCTCTAAAGCAAAGCGCCAAGACTCATTATCGAAAGACACTGGTTTTTATTTTTAATTATTCCAATTAGCAATCCCAACATTGTCGTGAAATCAGTTCCCATTAGGTCAGCTGGGCGCATCCCACTCACATCCCCACCTGCCCCTGTGTGCTGGACCCAGGCTGTGGTGAAGTCATGTCTTCGCAATATCCTTTCTTTCAGGAGTGCTAGTTCTGCAAGCTTCACAGGAGAGCTTCTGTAAAGTTTGGAAGGTAGGAGACAATGTACTGGCGGAAGTAAAGCTGTGAGGAAGGGGCGTGAGTCATGCTTGGGTAGCACAGATGATGGAGCACTTGCCTGCGAAAGGCAAAGGTCCCGAGTTCGAGTCTCGGTCCGGCACACAGTTTTAATCTGCCAGGAAGTTTCATATCAGCGCACACTCCGCTGTAGAGTGCAAATCTCATTCTGATGTCCTTGACAGATTATAGGTCCATGTTAAATGCGGTTTAACAACAGCAGAAGTGCAGGGGAAGAAATTTTTTGTTCCCATCTGTTTGGACAATTTTGGAGCAAAGGAGGTAGAGATTCCTAGTGGCACCATTATAGCTAGTGGCCACGAGATTGAAGAAAGCCACCCTATACAAGAGAAGCCAAAATCTAACCATAAACACCGGCTTCTGGAACATAACATACGTCATATTGCTTCTGTGCTCAAAGACAAATTTAATGATAAGTTAGCCCATCTGCCTGTGCTGACCAAAACAAATTGTACCGTCTTGGAAGAACACTACTGGTTATTCGAGGAAAGGCGTTATTTGCTGGCTACTGACCTTGTTTACCATGAAATTTCCACCAGAGATGCAAGGCCCATTGCGCAGAAACCATATAGAACACTGTATCACCTTCAGCCGGTTGTGGAGGAAACTATCCAACAGCAGCTAGAGGCAGGGATAATACAACCCTCCGTCAGTCCCAGGTCATCCCCACTCGTTGTGGTCCCCAAGAAATCAATCAATGGAGAGAAGACCTACCGTCTTTGCGATGATATGAGAGCAGTAACTAAGGTAACCACTCCTGACACTTACCCTCTCCCCCATATCAACGAAACACTGGACAGGTTAGGAAATTGCAAATACTTCACTACCCTTGATATGAAGAATGAGTACCACCAAATACCGATTGCACCACTGGACAGCGTTTGTAGTTCCCTCCGGTCTATATGAATTTCTGAGAATGCCATTCGGGCTGCGCAACGTGCCAGCCACTTTCCAATGATTCATGTTACCAGGTTAAGAAATGTTTTGTCTAGACTAAGAAGTGCTAATCTAAGTTTAAAGATAGAGAAATGTTCCTTTGCTGAGAGTCAAGTACAGTACCTAGGGCATATTATTAGTGCTGATGGAGTAAAGCCAGATGCTATCTTTACGGTAGAAAGTTTACAATAGTAACAGATCATGTAGCACTTCAGTGGCTATTAAGTTTAAAAGACCCTAGCAGCTGTCTCACCCACTGGGCCCTGAAACTGAGTGAGTATGACTACCAAGTGCAACACAAAGCTGGAAGATTGCACCGGAATGCTGACGCCCTTAGTAGAAAAATGAGAGTAGTTCAAACAGACGATTTGCTAATTGACGAATTAAAAGACTCCCAGGAAAATGATGTAAAATGCTGGCAGTAATGCTCCCATCCGGATTTTGTTACAGAGGATGGAATTCTACACTGCAAGACTCCCGCTGGGTAAGCATATAGTAGTACATAAAGACTTGCAATCAAGAATTATTGCCCAGTGCCACAACAGCATCCAAGCTTGCCATAGTGGACGAACCACAAACGCCCGCATTTCCATGAAGTATTGGTGGGACAACAGATGGTGAGATGTTGCCAAGTATATGAAAAAACTGCCTACCATGTGCCCAAAGAGCACCACCCCCACGAATCAAAATTCCCTTACAACCTCTTCCTGATGCATCAAAACCCTTTCAGTTCGCAGCTTTGGACATAATCAGGCCACTTCCTGTAAGTACAGAAGGAAGTAAATATAGTCTATCTATTATTGATTACTTTTCCTGACATCTTATTTTGATACCCATCACTGACATGTCAGCTGAAACTGTAGCACGAGCTTTTGTAGATAATCTTGTCCTTCCTTTTGGAAGCCCTGAAGCCATAATAACTGATCAAAGAACCAATTTTATGTCCGATTTATTTGTCCAAGTTTGCAAATTGCTGAGAATTAAAAAATGGAGAGCCCACCCCTTTTCATCATCACGCAAATGGCCGCATTGAACGTGTCCATCACACTGTGACACGAATGTTTTCCTATTACATCAACTCAACTCACAGTGACCGGCACAGATACATTCCATACGTGGCAAGTGTGTGCAATAGCCGTTTCCACAAAGCCACTGAACATACCTCTTATGAGATAGTGTTTGGCCGCCCTATGGAATCCCTCTTTGAGATCAATAAATTACCTCCAGGAATCAATCACACAGCCGTTAAGGGACTAGCCCACTGCCTTAAGGCCATTTGGAAGAAGGTACAAGGGAACAACCGCAAGGCAACCAGGAAGCACATAGAAAGAAGCAATAAAAATGCCATCCCCCCCCCCCCCACCCCTATAAACCTGGTGATTTGGTTTTATTAAAAAAACCTAGTGTAAAGAAAGGAAGAGTGAAGAAACTTACCCCTCTGTACGACAGACCATATTCAATTATTTGGTTCACCTCTCCTGTCAATGCAGAATTACAACTGCGCAACCACAAAGTGATCGTCCATTTCGATAGGCTAAAACGCTATTCAGAAACTATGCTCCCCCCTCCCCCCCCCCCCTCCACACACACACACACACACACCTTCTAAGACAAGTGTCAGACCTCCAGCAGGTTCTGTTTGCCCTGTGAAGTGGAGAAAACGGAAAGTTCCACCACCCCCAGCTCGCCCTAGATACGTTCTGAGATCTAAACACCCATATGCCCTTAGATCCAGGGACTAAACACCCAGGTACTACTACTTACTTACAGTTATATCAGTCAAAAGAAAAAATAACAAGGCTCAAGTAACCACCTTATTATTTTCCTTTGCAGATGAACATTCTACACATACAATATGTATTTTATGCTCCCATGCTATGATAACTATGATGTCACCCTGGCCTCCCTCTCTGAAGGAGATTAACAGAACTCTACCCACCCAGCCTGTTCTGCAATGGTGGCCTGGCCTAATTAATTCGTAGTTCTAACCAGTATTTTACTTATGTTATTTTTATTTATGTTATTTATGTGTTATGACACACTTAGTGGTCGGACAGCAGGTCTATGTTCAGTACCAATACAGTTAACACTAAATAAGAATATAGTATGAAGAAGTGATTGCATTAAGTAATTTTCCCATTTGAACCCTGATACCGCGAAGTTGCAAAAACGTGCACTCTGCCTGTCAGAGTCAGCTGTCAACCAGGAGTTGCACATACGGTGGCCTTTTTGTGTGGGGCAGAGTCATTTCAATCACCTGACACTGCAGTTACCCCCCCCCCCCACCCCCTGTCGTTCCCCAACCAGCGCCGTCCCACTAGCCGCGTCAGCTGTCGCCGCCTGAGTCCCCTCCCCGCTTTCTTCCTCTCTCTCCGCGCACCATACTTGCTGCTGCCTGCCGCTGTTAAAGGTATCATGCGCTTATTAGAACTATCTTCGCTATCAATCCATGCATAGCAACTTAACAAAGAAAGGTCCCATATTTTTTACACAATACCTATTTTAACTTTGATTTCTTACAGCCTTCCGTCTCAATGCCTGGGTCACTTCAACCACTTGGAAACCCACCCATAAATTTATTTGCACACCTAAGCCCTTAACGTGTACACTGATCAGACTGTAACTCCGAGGGGAGTTTAGAAGCAAGCGACCTCCAGCTGATGGAATGCAAAACGGAAAAGCATCACAATAATGAAGCACACGGCCATTTAGTTTGGTGGCACTTTGCATTTCCGAGCCTCCCTCATAGTATAGTACCACCCTAGCACTTCCTGTCTAGTTTGACACACATTAATAACCAACTACCTGGTCCTTTTCCAAATTCGTAAATGGCTTCACCTTTATGTGCCCATCACGGCCCATTAACTCATATTTATCGATTCATTCGTGAATGGAGTTGGAATACTCTTTACAACAATTACTAAATCCACTCTAATACTACTAATTTAAGTGGACTGCGTTTTGTGAATGGTTCGTTCCAACGCCCCAAGGCATTGCTCACTCAAAATATGCGCCACTGCCCAGCTAGCTCAGCGTTACACGCGCCGCACAGCTCTTCCGCTATCTCAGTGCTCCACTCGTCGCACTGCTGCTCTGCAATCTCAGCACTAACTTGAAACCTGCCTCTGTCCGCTTCTGCCTCTTGCCAGTTTTATAGCACTACCAGCCTACAAGTACCGAGTTTGATAAATTATTTTACCACTCAGTGTTAGGTGCCTTTTGTATGATTAGAGGCGTTGAGTGATGTCTGACCCACTGTGCGTTACCAGTTGATAGCTGATTAATAATTGGTACCAAATAACTTGCATTTTTCTCCCCTTATGGTTTTATGTTAGGTTTAAGCATTTGACAATCATTTGACACCATTGCTATATCATATACGTTATTTCATGCATGTATTTTTTTTTAATTTATGCCATTGGTGTTGTGTAATATGCACTTGTATTTTATATTTATGACTCCAGTAGGTAAAAGCCCTCCACAGCTCTGAATTTTAGATATGTTGCACTGCAGCAACACTCCCACTACATTAGATTCCCCTTCAGTCGTGATACACGACTTTATGAGTTAGTGATTCTGGAATCCTATTATGCACCATGTTTGTGCCCAGAGCCGGATTGGTGTGTTCAGAGGAGAGTGAAGCACCTGAGTTATACAAAATACCCAATAGAGAAGAATTGAATGTGCCCCTGAAGTTGAGAAGAAGTGCGCTACCCTCTCGCTGTAGAGAGGTAAGTGAGATAGATTTTGTGGCAGGACAGAAGTAATTAAATTTCACCCACGTAAAAGAAGAATAGTAGTTAGCACTCCATGTGTGTGTTGCACATTTAAAAGTTCACCCAGACAAATACAGGTTTTGTTGTTGTTCACCCTACTTCTTATGAAGTAATTTATTGATGAAGTAAAGATGTTATGAGCAAGCACGGAAATCGACACTGCTACTATTTGGATACAGTGGCCCGCCCAGCGTTCAGAGAGTGTGAGACACCTTTTTGTTTATTCAAACAAACACACCCATGATATAACAAGACTGAAGCACCCACTGAAATAAGCACTAGATAGTTGTTGATTAGCACCCAGGACGTGATGTCATCTCCCAAGCGCAATAATGTGTCATCTTGTTAGAAATATAGTTAGCACGAGATTTTCACACTAATGAATAAAAGTTTTATGGTACAATGTCGCAGTAGTTCGAGATGTAATCGCCCCATGTCTTCCTTGCCCATGCATTGCACTGGGTTACTACCATTGCTCTCAGTCACTCGTCTATTCATTCCAATCTCAACCATTACTTTGTGCCTCCCTCCTCCAGGCCCGTGTGCCTTCCATGATGTGATTAGTGCTCACAGAGTGCCCAGCTGACTGGTTTATTCTTTCAGTTTTCACTTTCATAAACTGATTGGCTACCTATCTCTTTGATCTATACTTCATTGACATTTTACGAGGCTCGACTTAGTCTCCACCCTGGTCAGTAGCCAATGCTACTGAAACATATTGCCTCCCCCCCCCCCCCCAGAGGGAGGGGGAAGAAAAACCCTACGACTAGTGGATATATCACCGCTGAATCATTCTCATTTTGAAACCTGTTACTTGAACTTGTTCCTGATTATATCCAATTCCTTATTCTTTAACATCAGCACCCTTCCAGTTCGCCATGGGTGGGCCACTCGGCATAAATGGCCCATACATCGCGCTACCCTGGCGTCGTGATCGCGGACAGCTGTCCACGATTATACGCAGAAAAACTCTGCATTAACGCAACATGATTTTTCCCGTTGGTCAAATCCCTTTTCCTCCTAAGCCACAACATCCATTACTAAAGCTTCCAATTCAGCAAATCACTTACAAAACCACTAAATACTGCGAATTCCACCTACACATCAATTGCAGGCATTGATTATTGCAATCCCACATTTTTGCACAAATGCCAATCAAGATAATGAGTAAGCCTCTTTCCAGCACGACCCCCTCATTCCCTCGCTACCCCGTTGCTACTGATACACCTGCAGTTCTTTGGAATCTTTCCTGACCATTTATTCTTTTTCTGTCCATGCCTTCCGTTTTTCGTAAGCGATAGTTCCTTGACTGGTTAACTCAATGCACAAAGCTATGAAAGAGAATTGATCTGTTCTACCCCTGTAAGTTGATAAGAGAGGATAGATGACTTCCAGCTGTTATACCCCAGAGGGCAGCAAAGTTTTGTTGATATGAGGATATGTAATATGTTGTTTTATTGAGGTTATTTGTGAACAGGCAAGAGTTCCTGTGTGTGTTGTGGTAAGTGATCTTAAATAATCTGTTTTATGCTGCCACCCCAAATGTCAGAGCAGAACCGTTAGCCATAATTCATTTTACCATGCAGAAAGTTTCCAATTGATACAAAGTTTTGGAGTCGTTTAAATTCTATGTTATGTTACCACTGAACGCTTTGTATAAGCAGACCATGGTGCAAACACATGGACTGGCACAGCTGTTGCCTTGCGATAAATCAGTCATGCCCCGAACGCTACTACTTCTCTCCCTATTCTTTGTCTTGTCTGCCGTAATTAAGTCTAATTTTCATATGATTTATGTCATAGTTGAGTGACATAGTGCACACGAGTCTGTTAACCTTCGACTTTTCACCTGCCACTACAGCCTCAGGTAATTACTTACTACTTTTTCATCCACTGCAATACTTACCTTTCATAACATAACTACCAGCTGGAGCTAACGAGATTAGTTCGTTGCTATAGGCAATAGTATTTTCCACACTGTACCCGACCCAGTAACAGCCACTATCGTATGTTATGAATACTTTCGAGAAACCCAATCCTACCATGTGCTACTCAACAGTAGCGGTTTACTATTTAATAGCTCTCACTGTGATGTCACTACCCCTACTGAGGAAGTGTTTGCACACTTTTCTTACACCCATAATGTTCAATTTCCCCCTCTCTTGTGGTATTTACCAGAGCAACCGATGGTACTACCGTCACTTGACAATTGGCCATCTCTCCCCAATCACTCACATTCCCAGCTGGTCTAGTCTTTAACTTACCTGGTAAACAAAGAGTTAGGGCAGATTATGCTGGACCGTGCCACCGCGCACATCATCAAGTGGCACCACCACCAGTATCTCAGTCGTGTAATTATTCCTAGTTCTGTATGTACCCCTTTAATAATTATCCTAATTGGTTTATCACTATGGGTAGCATTTAGAAAAGGACTTTTTGCACAACTTAGGTCACCCCCTCCTGCTGTCCCTGAACAGCAGCCTCATGGGGAATACCATGCTTAAGTTGTCCAATGGGAGCAAGAGTGTTCCTTGCTGCTCCCCTACTGTAGTAGTCCGGTAGGAAATAGTAGTGAGTAGAAAGCAATAGTAAATAAGTAAAGTACACCCAAAAGAAAAGGCATGGCCCTTTTTTAAGTGTAAGAAACAAAGTATGCGTGTGAAGTGATTCGAAAGTGTCAACCCTCTTCCCCCTCCCTTGTGATCTGTGCATCGCCCCTTCCGGAACCGACACTTATACGCTCTGGTGGAAGACGTAGTACACCACAGTGCGCCACTGCTAGCACCAACAGCTGATCGCCGCACCTTGCACCACCACTCCCCGCATCTCACAACACAGCCGCATCATCTGCCGTTGACCAAATTCTGTCATGCAAGTCCTCATCACCCAACGCAAGCATTGTCATACATTCTTAAACAGATGCAAATTTAAAAAAGAAAATACGTTTCGCTGTCATTCATAGCCTTTCTTTCCTCCCATGGTGTGGCCAGGGAGGGGAACAATTTGGGGTCATACACATTAGCTTTAAAGTGAGCCCTCGAACGCTTAGAGACTGCTGGTGGCTGGCCACCAGCAAGAGAAGATGTGCCACGCTTCAATGCATGTCATCCACCCTATATGCCACCTACTCCGACCAAGGGCCCTCCCCACGGCGCCACCCAGCCACAGCAAGGGCCACCTGGCAGGATGGCCATTGCCGGGAGTCCTGATGCCCCAGGGAGATAGGCATCTACTCCTTGGCATACGTGGGGAGTTGATGGCGCAGGCATCAGTAGAGCAATCCCTGTGTTGTCAGGGGGCTACAACCAACAGGGTACATGGCAGCCCCACCACAACGGACTGGCTACCGTGATGGATACTAGGTGCAATAAAGTCCATGGTCGTCGCCTATGCAAAAAGCAACACTGCACAGTGCATAGTGGAAATTGCACTCAGGAACGCATCCTCGCCCAAGAGATGGAGAATGAGTGGGGTGGCAATGCGACGACAATAAAGCTGGCTAGAGGTCTCAATACATGATGGACAAAATGCACCATGTAAGGTGCTCTTCCCCAATTGGCTCGCTCTGCGGAAGAATTTGGAAAGATGGAGGTCAAACCCGAGAGGGGACCATCACATATAGGCCGAACGTTTGAAACTCCTTTTAGTCGCCTCTTACGACTGGCAGGAATGCCGCAGGCCTATTCTAAACCCCAGAACCCGCATGGGGATCATAATGAATTCCTCATGTAATACCACACAGTTTCTTGTAAAAATGGCATCAGTTGTACCATATTTCTTTAACTGCTGATCATACCACACCACACAGCATTCTCTTTCCTCATTCCCATTTGTGATTGTACTTTTAGAATATTCTTCAGGTGGATGGCATTCAACAGAAGTACAACACATTTGAATTGAGTCCTCTGTTTTGAAACTGCCAATAAAGAAGGAACAATCTTCTTATAAATCCTCGCCAAGTTTGGATACCATTCAGTTAACAATAAATGACCCAAAAAGAAAGAACTTTTCAGCAACAGGCCATATCAGTTTAGCTACTTGAACTAAATACATATAACACAGCTTTACAATGCCATATATATGTAAAAAAAAAAAAAAAAAAAAAAAAAAAAAAAAAAAAAAAAAACCTATTCCATTTATCCTCTCTACTGTCAACGAAGATAACAGTAACAAATGAAGTGCATGGCCTTCCTTTCTTTTTGCAGTGTCACACCATTGTCAAATGCACGAGTATGGATTGTGCTGTGAATTAGCCATCAGCCAATTAAAAATGGAGTAGATTTACTTCTGTAGACATTGTTCACAACATCAATTGACATTAGTTTCAAAAATACTGTCTCTGAGGATTCATTAGGTTCCAACTGGACAACAATAATAATTCAGTAAAAGCAAGTAGTAAACTGAGTAAAGTAAATAATGCAGTGGAATGGTCTCTTCAAAGACACTGGAATACTCAAACTAGCTTCCCAATTCAATGGTATTTGTTGCTAATATTGAAAAAATAGTTTCAGTTGAACTCTTAATTTACTCCAATGTAATACAAGACAGACAAGTAATTGCTTTGTAGTCTTTGACTCCTTACCTAGGTTCAGAATTTTGGAGCTATTATTTTCGATGAACTCCCCTCAGACACAAATTGAGAATCCTTATCAATTCAAAATAAAATAAAAAAACATTTTTTTAAAAGTCAAGCCTACAAGTTATCTGATTATGTTGAGTCTAGAACTTTTATGATCTCTATGTGTGTGATATGTAGCAAATGTCCATGTAAATTAGCCTCTGTTCTTGTAAGAAAGATATAACTATTGTTCTTTATTAAATAGCAATGTGGTCACATAATACATGAAGCTAGAAATGGAGCTTTGAGTGATAATGAACAACTTAAAGTAGTCTAACAGTAGTTAATGTAGCTGCTTCACTTTGTTAAGGGGAGTTGGAATGCCCTATCCCGACGATGTTAAATTTAGTGACCTAGCTTCCCTGTATTTCAGGGCCATTGACATGAAACTTTTATAGGCCATTAAACTGTATGTTCTGAGTCTACTGAACTACAATAATTGCATTTCAGCCACTGCTTTCAGAAATACAATTTTTTAATTATACAGTTAAAATTTTGTGTACTTTTTTGTACATTGTCCTAAATAATTTTAATTATACATAACATTATGATCTTCTTTTAGTTCAGTACACTCAGGATATGTATGTTATTACTCCCTCAAAATCTGAATTTCTACTCGAAGTGGTTTCTGAGATTTAGGGAAATATACAACAGTTTTTTCTTCTTTTCTTCTTTCTGGACTCCTTAATGGCCAACTATACTGCATACTCTGTTTTATCAATGTGAACCTTGTCCATCTGTTCAAGTTCTCTGATACAGTTTGCTCCAGGATTAATTCCCATATGCTGTAGCACTTTCACCCTACCAATGTTGCCATCATTAAAAGCAATAACAACATCACTGACCTCCCACTTTAGTGTTTCAATTCCAACAAAAACATTTTTTGGTAAGCGAGTCCATATAAGATTATTGAACGACTCATTGGGATTTTGAGTCTGACCACTTCTTCAGTAATTCCGAATTTGTCAGGTCTCTGTAAATCGGTTTTAGAATATCCATGACTGCTGCTAGGATGGAATGTTTATAGCTGTATGAACTGTTTGAGTACTGGGCATTGTGGTAATTGCACCATGAATCAGGTCCAGGAGGGCAAAGGTGGTGTACTTGTTTTTCATCAGTTGACAGTCTGTGGAAGAAGGTAGCCCATACCACCTGCTCCATTTTCAACAAATCACCAGTATTATATCTAATGGCCATCCCATAATCCTGCTGTAGTTCATCGATCACTTTGCCTGTCAGCCTGCCTCTTACGGTTTTACCACCATAAAGTTTCTTGTCTCTCAAACTTTGTTTCAACTTCCTCAACCTGGTGCCCATCCCCTTCTAGACATGACCAACACATTCCAGTTTTGTGATAATCTTCTAACCAAAAGGCTGAGCAGCTATTACACTGTTATATGCTTTTGTGTCTCCATCACCTAAGAATTTAGTGTAAAAAAACTCCCCTTTCGTTCACATATCGACTAAAAATTTCAATAGCTGCAGAGGCCTCCCTACCACCCCCTGTTCCTTCATAATTTCTGTCACAGATATGCCCTTCTTCATTTGTTGATTTACACTTATAACAATGTTTGGTTAAAATCTGGAAACCTATTACCTTTATAGTTTCCACACTGGTCATCGTACAACAGAATTCTTAGAATTGTAGCCGAGCTTCTCCCAAGTGCCATCAAACGCTACTAGTATGTCAGACATACCATCATTTATTTCAACAGCTTCGTTTGCAGCATCCTTCATTGACTCACATGCAACAGATTCCACAGCAGCTCCAATAAGTCCTGCACACTTGTCGATTTTACAAGGTGGGTGTGGCGTATTCATCTCGGCACACACTGTTTCTGCTGCAGTGTGTCCTTTGCCAAAAGCTCTCAATCCATAAAACCACCTAACATTTACTTCAAAATACTTATCTTTACACTTATCAGAATTCCAAAATGAATGAGTATATTTACAACTGGCACAATTAATGGTAAGTTTCCTGGCTAGTCCGTTTGATACCTCACTGTCTTCAAGTAAACTAACTGGTCCTCCACATATTTTACAACACACACATTCACCTAACATCGTTATTAGGATGTGTAAATCTATCAGAATATAACCTAACCTACCATTTACATCACTTCCGTTTTGAAAAACTGTGTATCACAACATTTTATTTTAATCTTCGAAGCACTAATGGGTGTTTCTCTAGATACTGACGAGTTTGCCTGTATTTCATTGTCTGTAACTTTGCATGCCACATGTTGAACACAATGTTTCCCTTTATTCAAAAATCTATTACCATGAAACCCACATTTCTAAAAAACACTTCGTTTTGGCATCATACTTTACTTTTTGAGAGATTTACTAATCTATTCGTCACTTTTCCTCGGAAAAACGTTAGCACTTCGACATACAACATGTGTTTATACTATGAAATGATACGATACTGTTTCTTACAGTGCTACTAACACAAACACGCAATTTAAACTTTATAACACAGCAACCCACAGCCTTCTATATATATAAAAAAAAAAATTACCGATTGTATTACATCTTGAAGTAATGCACATAAAAATTTTAACATTTTCAACCGGTGTAGATTATATTTTAAAAAATAAAATAAAATACTTCCCATGTGAGTTTATAAGTGATATGTGTATCATTTTATTCGGAAAATTGCAAATTTTACAATGAGATAAAAACCTGAAAATGTGGAAGAAAAAAAAAATTTCACATTTTCGGATTTTTATCCCCCTTAATGCACAGCTTGACTGAGTCCACCAACCTAGAGGTTCCCCATGATCGTATTTATGGAACACAATGAATGAATGAATAAAATCTACAAATGAATGTAGATGGTCAACAATAAAGACTGTATTTACACAAAAGTCAATTGTATTTCTGCTACATATACCAGGAGAACAAAAAAAATCTTTATTTTCCCTGAAATCAGTAAGCATATAGAAAATTCACAAATTTCATGACACATGCAAATAAGTCTCCTACTGGTTTTATACAGCAAGAGTCATGCTTTGACCACCCTTTCAATACTGATAAGTTATACTTAGCAATGATGGGGTTAAAGTTATACTCAGGTACTATTTACAATGTAAGCATGATCTGAGGATAGTCGCTAGTCAACTGAAACTGGTTATCATCTATTTGTAACTACAGTACATTGCAATCAAGACTATATTATGAAAAGGAAAGTTGCTACTCACCATATAGTGGAGATGCTGAGTCACAGATAGGCACAACAAAAAGACTCTCACAATTATAGCATGCAGTCATTAAGGCCTTCGTCAACAATAGCCACACACACACACACACACACACACACACACACACACACACACACACACACACACACACACGAAAACTGGTTTCAATTGAATGAGACTGCAGTCGTGTGTGTGAGTTGCATTTGTGTGAGCATGTCCGTATGCGTGTCTATTGTTGACAAAGGCCTTAATGGCCAAAAGCTATAATTGCGAGAGTCTTTTTGTTGTGCCTATCTGCGACTCAGCATCTCTGGTATATTGTGAGTAGCAACTTACCTTCTCATAATATTGTTACATTCCATCCTGGATTTTCCATTGTTTGCAATCAAGGCTATTTAATTTATACATGGAAACAAGTAGTAAATATAAAAAAATGTAAAAGTCTAAATTCAGTTGTCATCAGTATCATGTACCTATCTTTAAATCACTTACCTGAATTTCTTCAAATCCAAAAGTACGTTGTTTTCACAACATTGTTTTATGTATTCTGTAGAAAATAGCTCACCACCATCCTCTAAATCTTGACACTGCCTTGCGAAACAAACAACATGTTCCCCTTTTGTTTCTACCACAATTCCACACCTCTCCTGAAAAAACAATTACCATCAAACAGAAAGATCCCAAAACAGTGAAGATATTATGAAAAGCACACACACATTTAACATGACACCAATTTTTTTGTGTGTGGGGAAGGGGGGGAGGGGCATTGGGAGGGGCAGGTGCAGCATCTGAGCAGGACTTATAGAGTCATTTCGACTGAGGTTTTCAAGTAGTCTCCCTTGGTCGCCAGGTAAATGACGGAACTGGAAAACCCCTCTCTAGTATTTCCATTAGGATTCTCTTTGCCCCATCCCCAGTCTACTGGGATATTTGGCTCATAAGACTGAAGTTCTGCAATGGGTTGCCTAGCTCCCCCAAGGGAGAGGTGCTTCTCTTTTGTTTCTATAAATATGGATAGATCACTTGTTGTTTACCACCACTGGATATTCAGATTTCCTTTTCTATCTTTATTACTAATTTCAATACAGATTAGTACTTCATGACATGGCATACCCTCAAATTGGTAACGAGCACTGTCAATAAGGCAACAAGTGTGAATTTTGAAACAGGATCCAGTGTTATCCAACTCTGTTTATATTTCTTTGACATGATGGTGATTTGAACCATGTTTCCACAAGGATCTATCACATCCTTACAGTTGTTGCACAATAATTCGTTAAGACATGGGATGGTGCGAAACAATTACAACACTCAGCTATCTAACACAAGAGGGTGAGGCACTAACTTAAAATAAACTACTGTATAATTTTCATTTCAAGCTAATGCTACACAGCCACAAAATTCTCCATCGGTGTACTCCAAAAAATTTTACTACATTTTTCTCTGTTCTGTGTGTAAATGAGTTAATCAGATAGAACAGAAAAAATCCTACAGCAAAATTCACCTTCTATGTTATTTAAAGAATTTTTTTGATCCTACATTACCACCACCACCATACAAATGTTCTCTTCTTCAGTCACCTACATGACCCAAACAAATAAATAGCATTAAATACCAGACTATGTTTCATTTTTCAAATCCTCTGTGGTATTTTATCTGCTTGAAACAGTATTGTCTTACATTTTGGAAGAATTTTAAGTCTGAGGACAATTATTCATTTTATTTCTTTCTACTACAAAATGAACAGGTTTATTTACATTTAAAGCAATTATCAGCAATTGTTATCACTGCTTTATTTGGCATTGCCACAAGAAGCAAACTCACACCGTATTCAAGACTGCTTTATTGTGACTATAAGCAACACAGCTATTTTGAATCCACTACATCTAAATCAAAATGACAGCCTCAGCTTTCTGGGTAGTTAGATGTGGATGACATTACAAAGGAAAGAAAAATTGTGGACAACTGTATGATCTAGTTGCCAAATACCAAAAATTGTGAATATTCTGGTACCCCCTCCACCCACACACAGCTTTATGATAATCATACTGAAAACAGGTAGAAAAAATATTTTGGACCTAGTTATAAACATACCCAATCTTTCTGAGAGTATCACCACTGAGAAAGGGATTAGTGACCATGATGCTATTAGAGAATCGATGGTCACCAAAGGCAAATAAGTCGTCAGGAAAGATAAGAGACTGTTTGTGTTTGATCAAACTGGAAGGATCACTATCGAACTATTTATAGGATGAAATGAGAGCCCAGAAGAATTGTGGCTAACACTGAATGCATTTACAAAAGATGGTGAGGATCCACCCTGTTTAAGTATCATTTGTAGCCTGTTGTTTAAGCAGAGACTGCTACACTTTTGCTTTTGCAACAATCTCTAAGGTATTCTGAAAAGTTGGGTAATTAAAATACACTCCCTATGCAAGAAAAGTGTTCTACTAACTGTGAGAGTGAACATACACGTTAATCACCAATCATTAAATAAATAAAAAGTGTGTGGCTCCATTACCTCTGGACAGGTGTTCTAAATTAAAAATAACTTTACCTGTATTTGAAAGTTCTGTGAGAAGGTAGGCTGCGAGCTCCTGGACTTGGGTTTTAGGGTTAAGAACTTTAGGGTGCCCCTAAATGGGTCAGGTGTGTACTATACATCAGACACTGCTACCAAGGTATCTGACTGTGTGTGGCATACACACAAGGACTTTTTAGATTACGCAACTCTCCATCCAATCCAGATAATGATAGCAGTAGGAAACCCAGAAGTGTAAGAGTAATATGGAGAGAAATGGCCCCCATAAGTGAAGGTATTAAAATCCCAGTGGTGAACTGCCAAAGCATTTGCAACAAAGTACCACAGTTCGAAATGCTCCTAAAAAGTGTTGAAGCTCACATAACACTAGGTACAGAAAGTTGGTAGAAACCTGAGATTGATAACAGTGAGATTTCTGAGCAAAATTAAAGTGTTTATTGAAAGGATAAGCTGATGGGAAATGGAGGCAGTGTATTTGTCCCATTACACATGGATCTCAAATCCACTGAGATAGAAATTGAGGCTGCATGTGATACTGTTCAGGCAAGACTCAAGATCAGGGTTGGTCATAAAACTATAACTGGATCCTTCTTTCACCCACCAGACTCATCTCCTGATGTAACAAAAAACTTCAGAGAAAACCTCAGTTCGCTTGTAAGCAAGTTCCCCAAACATGCTGTAATCATAGGTAGAGATTTAAATCATCCAACAACCAATTGAGAAAATTACAGTTTTGTTAGTGGTGAACATGCGAAAACTACCTAGAACAGATAGTTTGAAACCCACTCATGATGGAACTATATTGGATCTAATGGCATCAAATAGACCTGACCTCTTTGAGGATGTCCACATCAAAACTGACTATCAGTGATCATGGTGCGGTTGTGGCAACAATGATTACCAAAGAACAAAGGGCAACTAAAACAAGTAGAAAGATATACAAGTTCAGTCAACCATGCAAAAAAATCTCTAGTGTCATATCTCAATGAGGAACTTGAAAATTTCAGCACAGGGCAGCAAGAGCATGTAGAGGAACTATAGCTCAAGTTCAGGCGAATTGCTGACCACGCGCTGAATAGACATGTATCCAGTAGAACAGTTCATAATGGGAGGGAACCTCCATGATACACAGTCGCTGTAAAGAAACTTCTAAAGAAACAGAGATTACTGCATAATAGGTGTAAAGCAAAGTGTAGCGCTGTAGGTGGACATAGGCTGAACGAAACACATTTGAATGCCAATAGAGCAATGCATGAAGGCTGCAATAACTACCATAGCAGAATATGTGATCTTTCACAGAACCCAAAGAAATTCTGGTTGTATGTAAAGACTGTTAGTGGCACCAAAATTAGTGTCCAGTCCCTAGCGAATGATACACAAACTGAAATTGTGGGTAGCAAAACAAAAGCAGAAATGCTTGACTGTTTTTAAATGTTCCTTTTCAAAGGAAAACACAGGAGTATTGCCCCAATTTAATCCTCGTATCACTGAAAGGATGAGTGAAATCACTAATAGTGTCAGTGATATTGAGAAACAGCTGAACTCATTAAAACTGAGCAATGCTCCAGGGTCTAAAGGAATCCCTATGAGGTTCTGTACTGAATTTGAGTTTGAGTTCACCCTTTTCCTAACTGTGACCTATCATAGATCTCTCAAATAAAGAAGTTGCTGGAAGAAAGCACAGGTAACACTCACATACAAAAAGGGTATTAGAAGTGATTCGCAACACTACCGTCCAGTACCCCAGACATCCACTTGTAAAATCTTAGAACATATTCTGAGCTCAAACATAATGATGCATTTTGAAGAGAATGACCTCCTCTGTGCCAACCAGCATGGATTCCAAAAACAATGATCATGTGAAACCCAACTCACACTTGACACACTGAAAGCTTTGGATGAGGGCTGTCAGATAGATGCAGTATTTTGCGATGGGACCACTGCTGCTCATGTTGTATATGAATGATATTGCAGACAATATTAATAGTCTTGATGCAATAATTTACCAACAGCTGTATGTATTGTAGAAATTTATTTTATGAACTTCTTATGCGCTACTAGTTTTGGCATTACATTGATGCCATCTTCAGGCCCCACATGTCATAGTCGAAAAATCGCTATACACGGAAGAAGCCATATAACTGGAGTCGTGAATCAAATCGCTATGCATCAGCTATTGGTAGCCAGGCGACACAGACTGTGTTTCAGCCCATCGCAGGGGCCATCTTCAGAGTGAACATATGGTTGACTGCTGGTGGCATCACATCTACCAAGGTATGGCAGGAGGTGTGACAGTCTCCTGCCACACCCTGGTAGAAGTGAGGCCACCAGCAGTCAACCATATGTTCGCCCTGAAGATGGCCCCTGCGATGGGCTGAAACCGGTTGGCACAAAATAAACAAAAAAATGATTAAGACTGTTTTCTTAATACTAAGTTAATTTATACTAATTGCTGTTATTCCACAACCATGTTGTCCAAATATTTTAACTGACACTTGGATATAAATGAATGTGCTTTACGTGCCTGTAATTTTGTTACCAACTTGTCCGTGTATTCATCAACAGTTGCAGATTGCTTTATGAATTCTGCCCGATTATCTGTGTTTATCCACTGGCTAAACTCAATTTCATTGTCAGCATATTTGTAAACTAATTTCTGTTTTAATAATTCTGACAGATTCTGCCCGATTATCTGTGTTTATCCACTGGCTAAACTCAATTTCATTGTCAGCATATTTGTAAACTAATTTCTGTTTTAATAATTCTGACAGTTTGTCATGACTGGAACAATTATCACAATGATTAAGCATCACAGTCACAGTTCTCAGAGTCACATACAAGAAATTTTATAAGTTCTTTGCATGTTTCTTCAATATGTTCTGCATCCAAAAGCAGTTTTACATTTTGGTGGATAACACACAGACAAACACTGAATGAGTGCCAGTGGCATCAGATAAAATACGCCACTTCAGTCTTAGGAAACAAAATTTAGAAGACCAATGTTAACGTTTAATTTCTCCCATTTAAAACAAGAGTACAGTTCTCTTAAGTTGCAAAGAATGAGTCTTTTTAGCATACACACATTCTTCTGAATTCTAACTTTGTCTTTTGCTTCTGGTAACATTCAAGTATATTCATCACTTTGGTAGAAATCAGTGACAGTCTTTACGACTTTATCAGAACTCTTTTAGGTTTAGGAATTCATAAAATGCCCATTTCTGTTTTCAGATTCCTTGCTTGTCAAACCACATACACACTAACATAGAATTCTGACATTATGTTTCCTCTTGACCAAGAGGATGGAGCTAAAGTTTTTGAATTTTTTCAGGTACTCTTACACTAGGCACTTGGATTTTATTAACAATATCATGGCATCAAAATCTTCGGCTTTCTTGACAATTTCATCATCAAATTTTTCTTCTCTAAGGTCAGAATCTTCAATACTGCAATCAAATGCCTGGCACACTTTTCCTTCCCAAATACGCTTCACTTTTCCTAGCTTCTTTTTGTCAAATGAAGCCTTGCTGTGTTTTGGAATGCAGTGAAGTTTTAAGAAAAAGCACTCCAAATCATGTAAAGTTTTCTTTGCGTGCTCAATACTTTGACTTTTTAGTACTAATTCATGAAATGTCTCCTCCGGGTCATCTGCATCACTTTCATTTCTATCACTGATGTCAGTTTTCTCTTCACAAATCTTACAATGTGTTGTGCACAGTTTTTGGCCTGCGTTTACATAGATTCTTCTAACACTTAATGATTTAGATAAAGACAAGCAAACTGACCTTAAGGATCTTTTAACTATATATGACGGTAGTATCTGTTCCCGAAAGAACAGTTACCGTAGATGACCATGCAATTTTGCTAGAATAAAATGATAATTAAATGGACACCCTAGCTGCAACCCGGTGTTGATATACTTCATTGAGGGCTGGATTGGGTTGTTTGGGGAAGGAGACCAGACAGCGAGGTCATCAGTCTCATCGGATTAGGGAAGGATGGGGAAGGAAGTCGGCCGTGCCCTTTCAAAGGAACCATCCCGGCATTTGCTTGGAGCGATTTAGGAAAATCACGGAAAACCTAAATCAGGATGGCCGGACGCGGGATTGAACTGTCGTCCTCCAGAATGCGAGTCCAGTGTCTACCTGTGTCTAACCACTGTGCCACCTCGCTCGGTTACTTCATTGGGGACTTGTTGAAAATGTGTGCCCCGACCGGGACTCGAACTCGGGATCTCCTGCTTACATGGCAGACGCTCTATCCATCTGAGCCACCGAGGGCACAGAGAATAGTGCGCCTGCAGGGACTTATCCCTTGCACGCTCCCCGTGAGACGCACATTCCCAACATGTCCACACCACTACATTCGTAGTGCGCCTAATAGATGTTTGCCCATCATACTCATTACTCATGGCAGATTAATCTACCAAGTCCCGTACGAGTTCGGGCATACCGTGTGTGTTCGCACAAGAAGGTCAATGGCTGGGAAGCCATATTTTAACTATATATGTAGTATCTGTTTCTGAAAGAACAGTTACCGTAGATTACCATGCAGCTTTGCTAGAATGAAATGATAATTAAATGGACACCCTAGCTGCAACTGAACTCGTACGGGACTTGGTAGATTAATCTGCCAAGAGTATTGAGTATGATGGGCAAACTTCTATTAGGCGCACTATGAATGTAGTGGTGTGCACATGCTGGGAATGTTCATATCACAGGGAACATGCGAGGGATAAGTCCCTGCAGGAGCACTATTCTTTGTGCCCTCGGTGGCTCAGATGGGTAGAGCGTCTGCCATGTAAGCAGGAGATCCCAGGTTCAAGTCCCGGTCGGGGCACACATTTTCAACATGTCCCCAATGAAGTATATCAACGCCTGGTTGCAGCTAGGGTGTCCATTGAATTATCATTTGCCTCTTTTAACTATTTGTCTGTGTTTTTTGAAAGGATCACAACAAGTTCCTTGACGACTTTCAAAAACTTTATCTGTGACGAAACTTCCTGGCAGATTAAAACTGTGTGCCCGACCGAGACTCGAACTCGGGACCTTTGCCTTTCGCGGGCAAGTGCTCTACCAACTGAGCTACCGAAGCACGACTCACGCCCGGTACTCACAGCTTTACTTCTGCCAGTACCTCGTCTCCTACCTTCCAAACTTTACAGAAGCTCTCCTGCGAAACTTGCAGAACTAGCACTCCTGAAAGAAAGGAGAGCTTCTGTAAAGTTTGGAAGGTAGGAGACGAGGTACTGGCAGAAGTAAAGCTGTGAGTACCGGGCGTGAGTCGTGCTTCGGTAGCTCAGTTGGTAGAGCACTTGCCCGCGAAAGGCAAAGGTCCCGAGTTCGAGTCTCGGTCGGGCACACAGTTTTAATCTGCCAGGAAGTTTCATATCAGCGCACACTCCGCTGCAGAGTGAAAATCTCATTCTGGAAACATCCCCCAGGCTGTGGCTAAGCCATGTCTCCGCAATATCATTTCTTTCAGGAGTGCTAGTTCTGCAAGTTTCGCAGGAGAGCTTCTGTAAAGTTTGGAAGGTAGGAGACGAGGTACTGGCAGAAGTAAAGCTGTGAGTACCGGGCGTGAGTCGTGCTTCGGTAGCTCAGTTGGTAGAGCACTTGCCCGCGAAAGGCAAAGGTCCCGAGTTCGAGTCTCGGTCGGGCACACAGTTTTAATCTGCCAGGAAGTTTCATATCAGCGCACACTCCGCTGCAGAGTGAAAATCTCATTCTGGAAACATCCCCCAGGCTGTGGCTAAGCCATGTCTCCGCAATATCCTTTCTTTCAGGAGTGCTAGTTCTGCAAGTTTCGCAGGAGAGCTTCTGTAAAGTTTGGAAGGTAGGAGACGAGGTACTGGCAGAAGTAAAGCTGTGAGTACCGGGCGTGAGTCGTGCTTCGGTAGCTCAGTTGGTAGAGCACTTGCCCGCGAAAGGCAAAGGTCCCGAGTTCGAGTCTCGGTCGGGCACACAGTTTTAATCTGCCAGGAAGTTTCATATCAGCGCACACTCCGCTGCAGAGTGAAAATCTCATTCTTTATCTGTGACGTCCACATACAGTAACACTTTCTTGATCTTGTGGAAAGCATATATTGGATCACATCAATATCAAATCTTGTTCATCTTCACTTGGCTCTTCTACTTTTTGTAGAGTTTTGACTAAGGTATAGGTTATCAAATGACATGGTGTTTTTAGTAGTTTTCCAACATTGTATGAATTCACGTTTTCCACTGAAATTAACTGAGCACTAATTCACTTAAAACATAGTTTATACAAGTGGAATGAAACAGCCACATCACAAACATATACAAACTTTCTCACAGAAAGACAAAAGAGAAACTGAGGCCAAATAAACTAATTGTTGCATGCCAGTTATTCTCATCAATGAATTTTCACAATTGTTACATTTCTTTCATATCTATAAAGGTTTGAAAGAAGCTACTACTGTCTAAGAACACCTTTTTACTAGTGTGAGCAGAAGATTTGCTGAACACATAAATCACATAGATTACAGTCTTTAAAAAATAACTGAATTAGTCAAATGAAAGGAAATAAATTTTTCACACTTAAAGTGAACTGGCCTGGCTAGAATGAATTTGATGCCCTTGCATCTGAGGCAGGGAGTGGATGAACTTACTTAAGATGACCCTTTTCCACACAACAAAAGGTATTTTGGTTTCAGATGTGTGTGTCAAATAGCAGAAGACCCATTAAAATTTTTATTTTATTAAAACGCTTACAATCTAGGGGATTATTAAAGGCCAAAATCAGGTTCCCAGCTCATTGGAGAAATGTGATATAAACGTTTTTCCACATCCTCACAATTTTTCTGAAATCAAAAATTGACATACATTAACATTTTTAAAAAATTTTCTTTGTAACTTTATTGCTTCAATAACTGGGTATCTGTTAACTATATGCCTTAGTTACTATCTGGAAAAAATTCCACATCAAAAGCTTCGCATTGACATTCTTGCAGAGCCCAGTTATCAGAATATCACTACATTTACAATTCAATATAAAATAAAGTCGTAGTCTCAGACCAAAAAGATTTTGCAGAAGTTCCTATGTTATAATTATAAGCAGATGTGCAAAGTTTTGTGAAAATCTGAGATAGAGAGCTACCAATCCTTGAATTATTGTGCGTTTTGGCATGGAATGACCCCTGTCTGACCATCCTGACTTTGACTTACCTCAAATATTTCGGGCAGGTGTTGGGGTAGTTCCTTCAACGAGGACACGGCCAACCACCTGTCTTGTCCTGCCCTTTTATTATTAAGGTGACAGTTCCAACATCATTGTAAAATGACGCTTGGACAAATAAATTACTGATACAGCCAAGTCATGCAAATACCCATTAAATTAGTCTTGTCAGTTCTAAGGGAAGTTGACAGATATTTTAATTGGGAAAATGAAGAAAGAATACATGTTAATGGAACAGACCCTAACGACCTCTGCTTTGATGATGATACTGTATTGCTTACATCTAGATAACATAAATTTCAACTACAAATGGAGCAATGTGCAAGAAAAGATTGCAAGTAAATCTACAAATAAATTACAATCAAACCACAACAATAACATATCACGATTACAGAAGAAATGAGAAAAAGTTAATAAGAAAATTAGAGGAATAGGCAATGAAAACATGGAAAGAATTTTTTTGTATCTTAGGCAGTTAAGAAGCATAAGATATACACCAAAATAAATTTAATAATGGAGTAAAAACATGGAGTGCTTTTGACAAATAAAACAGGATTTCCAAAACTTTAGCTCCAATGTGTTTGAAATAGAAAGTTTGCAATTAGTCTGTGTTCTCAGTTTTGAATCATGAAGGGGGGCACTTAGCCTGCTTTTACTATAATGTCTTTCAAAAAAACTAAAAGCTACAAGCAATGAATTACAAGATGCATGTTATCTCACAATGCACGAAAGGAAATCAAACAAATTGGTCAGTAAACACAATAGAGTCCAATATGTAATTATAACTGTAGTCCGCTAATGAAAATGAAATGGAGACCAGTAGGACACATTGCTAGACAAATAGAGTAGATCATCCAAGAAAGTTCTTTGCTGAAGTCCAAGAGGGAATATAAGAGAGAGGTGATAATGAAATATAGTTTATGATGATATTAGAAAACATCCAGGACCAGCATGGATGCAAGTTGACAGAGGTAACGGCATATGATGATATGGAGAAAAGTAACGACAAAAAAAAAAACACTAGGCCTATTTAAAAATTCATAACAACAGATGTCTCCTTTCTGTTTGGATGTTTACAAATTACTAAATGGAATAAACACACACAGGCAGAGAAAGAGAGTCTGTAACTAAAACAAATAATAATACAAAGTAAGTTAGCGCTGCTTTAAATAGTGTCATGCATGGAGAAGAGAAATTTGTAATAATAACAAACCACGGTGTTTGTGCTAGTGCTTTTGGGTTAACATCAGCAGAAATCACGAGGGTGGTACACAAGAAATTGAGTATAACAATTTTAAGACTGCAAGTTTGATCATTTTTTCTCAAAATGAGTGTACTGAATATCCCATTCTTGGCAATTTAAATAGCAAACAATGCGATAAAGATTTATACTGTGAGCATGATTCCCTCCCAGGGGTCATGACTATTATTACAGTTTTTTTTTAATTTTAAAGACAAATAATGCTGACATAATTAAGTCAGCATTGTTTACAAGAGAAACTGACCGCTAGCTGACGAGTCTCAATCAGTGTTAACTTATTGAAACAGTAACATTTTTTAGTCGCCGACTCATCAATTCTAGGCTTTTACTTTACAATTAAAATTTTGTGTAGACATATATTGTAGACGGTAAAAAACACTTTCGTGACAACTCTAACAACATATGTGAAATATGTGTTTGAATACACACATCAAACACGATTAGCAATAATGAATACTTCAGTATTTCAAAATTGTCAATTCATATAAGTGTTTTGTTCTGCACACACCTGTATCATTGATTTTAAAGCATCCCTTTCAGCACATTCGTAAATGTAGAATTTCATACGATGTAGGCGCACACCATCCCGAAACAAAAAGAGAGTTCTGTTCACACATTTAGAAACCATTATGATTCATTATGTGAGCCAAGTCGTACGAAAAAACGTAAACATAAACAACGATTAAAAAACGAAATCACAAGTCCCGCTAAGAATTCGAACACACCCAATGCACTTCGACCACAACAACACACTACACAGGCAACCAGTGTAGAAGGAGAGAGAACACACTTCGAGTATCGAAACTACTGTTGCCAAGATGATTGACTAGTCCACACGCTACGTTTTGTCCGCTCACGTATCATCGGACGTGCATAGTCAAGTTGCAGTGACGGGACCAGAATTTTGCGCATATTTCAGATGTGCCAGAAACTCAAACCTGGGGCGCAATTCACACCTGCGCATACAAATTGTAGCGTGTGGATTGGAAGTTGCCGCAAATATGGCGAGCGCAAGTGTGTGACTCGGGTTTATTAAAGTTGTTTGAAATCTGCTTTTGCATCTACCAAAATTACGGATTTGAAATACTTTCAATAATCACAAAGTTACTACAAACACACTGACTCATCTGTTTGTTCAGTGTAGTGTTTCTGTCTTTACGTGCACAATGCCGATGTGCGTCAGTGCTCTAAGGTCTGGAGAGTTCATTATTGAAATGGTTGAATTTAATATTAAATGACTGTTGACAGCCACGATAACCGTATTAATACACGGTTGTTATGTCATCACCGGTCTCGTTGTTTTAGAACATCATCAGGTTGCAGAGTCGTGCCCATATCATGATGTAAAAGATCTGATTGAATATGTAAAGTCAGAGGCACAGTCCAGAAACAACGATACAATCTGCAGACCGCCTGGCGAGCAATAAGTGTATGCGATACGTATTCTGTGCACACTATCACTTACTGCTCTCCATACTTCTTCCAGGCGGCCAGCAGAAAGTTTGTGTGATCGTCGTTTCCTGCTTTTGTTTCATATGACATCTAGACGTTTTATATCAACGCCAAGGGCGCCCACGTCCTTGGGATAAGAAGGCAGCTGCTTACAATTCCCGACTAGAGAAAATTAGAGCAGTTGAGCCTATGGGAAAAAGGGGAAACATTAGTATGGTTCTGCAAGTGTTTAGTACTACACTGAAGACCCAAAGAAACTGGTAGACCTACCTAAAATCGTGTAGGGCCCCCACGAGCACGCCCAAGTGCCACAACACGACGTGGCCTGGGCTTGACTAATGTCTGAAGTAGTTTTGGAGGGAACTGACACCATTGAATCCTGCAGGAATGTCCATAAATTCCTAAGAGTACGAAGGAATCCCAGATACACTCAATAATGTTCATGTCTGGGGAGTTTGGTGGCCAGCGGAAGAGTTTAAACCCAGAAGAGTGTTACTGGAGACACTCTGTAGCAATTCTGGATGTGTGAGATGTCGCATTGTCCTGCTGGAATTGCCCAAGTCCGTCGGAATGCGCAATTGACATGAATGGATGCAACTGATAAGACAGGATGCTTAGGCCTATGTATGCATCACCTGTCAGAGTGGTATCTAGATGTATCGGGGGTCCCATATCACTCCAACTGCACATGCCTCACATTACAGAGCCTCCACCAGCATGAACAGTCTTCTGCTGACATGCATAGTCCATGGATTCATAAAGTTGTCTCCATACCCATGAACTCCTGTCAGCTCAATACAATTTGAAACCAGATTCATCTGACCAGGCAACATGTTTTCAGTCATCAACAGTCCAATGTCGATGTTGACAGGCCCTGGCGAGGTGTAAAGCTTTGTGTTGTGCAGTCATCAAAGGCTCCAAAAGCCCATATCAACGATGTTTCGTTGAATGGTTCGCATACTGACACTTGTTGATGGCCTATAATTGAAATCTGCACAAATGTGCGGAAGGGTTGCGCTTCTGTCACACTGAACGATTCACTTCAGTCGTCGTTGGTACTGCTCTTGCAGGATCTTTATCCAGCCGCAGAGATATCGGAGATTTGATGTTTTACCGGATTCCTGATATTCATGGTATACTCGTGAAATGGTCGTAAGGAGAAATCCCTACTTCATCACTATCTCAGAGATGCTGTGTCCCATTGCTCGTGCGCCGACTATAACACCACGCTCAAACTCACTAAATCTTGATAACCTGCCTTTGTAGCAGCAGTAACCAATCTAACAACTGTGCCAGACACTTGTTGTCTTATACAGGCATTTATGACCTTAGCACCATATTCTGCCCATTTACATATATCTGTATTTGAGTGCGCATGCCTATACCAGTTTCTTTCGCACTTCAGTCTAATATTCGTTTTATAACTTCAGACGCATTTCTTCGCTACAGTAGGCCTATAATATTTATTTATATTCCAGAGAGGTATTGCCTTTTTATGTTAAACGCATTTGCAGTGGATTTTTTTCTGAAATAACACAGTTTTATTTTTACTTATAGATTCGAAAACAGTTTTCGCCAAGAGACCTGTAAGTAAAAACCAACTGAATGATTCTAGCCAAAAACCCACTGAAGATACCTTTAACATAAAAAGGCGAAAAGCTATGCTTCAGGAACATCAATAGACATTATATTACAGCCAGAAAAAGGCATTTGAAGTTATAAACGAATATTTATGTACTTATTGCGTAAAATAACCACACCAACAAATTTCTGCAGTATTACGAGGTGCATTCAAGTTCTAAGGCCTCTGATTTTTTTTCTCCAGACTGGAAAGAGATAGAAACATGCGCATTGTTTTAAAATGAGGCCGCAATCATTGTCAATACGTCCCAGAGATGGCAGCACCGTACAGCAGATGGAATTTTACTGCCAGCGGCGAGAATGAGAACTGTTTTAAATACTTAAAATGGCGACGTTTTCCTTACTTGAACAGCATGCAATCATTCGTTTTCTGAATTTGCGTGGTGTGAAACCAATTGAAATTCATCGACAGTTGAAGGTGATATGTGGTGATGGAGTTATGGATGTGTCGAAAGTGCGTTCGTGGGTGCGACAGTTTAATGAAGGCAGAACATCATGTGACAACAAACCGAAACAACCTCGGGCTCGCACAAGCCGGTCTGACAACATGATCGAGAAAGTGGAGAGAATTGTTTTGGGGGATCGCCAAATGACTGTTGAACAGATCGCCTCCAGAGTTGGCATTTCTGTGGGTACTGTGCACGCAATCCTGCATGAAGACCTGAAAATGCGAAAAGTGTCTTCCCATGGGTGTCACAAATGCTGACGGACGACCACATGGCTGCCCGTGTGGCATGTTGCCAAGCAATGTTGACGCGCAACGACAGCATGAATGGGACTTTCTTTTCGTTGGTTGTGACAATGGATGAGACGTGGATGCCATTTTTCAATCCAGAAACAAAGCGCCAGTCAGCTCAATGGAAGCACACAGATTCACCGCCACCAAAAAATTTTGGGTAACCGCCAGTGCTGAACAAATGATGGTGTCCATGATCTGGGACAGCGAGGGCGTAATCCTTACCCATTGCGTTCCAAAGGGCACTATGGTAACAGGTGCATTCTACGAAAATGTTTTGAAGAACAAATTCCTTCCTGCACTGCAACAAAAACGTCCGGGAAGGGCTGCGCGTGTGCTGTTTCACCAAGACAACGCACCCACACATCGAGCTAACGTTATGCAACAGTTTCTTCGTGATAACAACTTTGAAGTGATTCCTCATGCTCCCTACTCACCTGACCTGACTCCTAGTGACTTTTGGCTTTTTCCAACAATGAAAGACACTCTCTGTGGCCGCACATTCACCAGCCATGCTGCTATTGCCTCAGCGATTTTCAGTGGTCAACACAGACTCCTAAAGAAGCCTTCGCCGCTGCCATGGAATCATGGCGTCAGCGTTGTGAAAAATGTGTACGTCTGCAGGGCGATTACGTCGAGAAGTAACGCCAGTTTCATCGATTTCGGGTGAGTAGTTAATTAGAAAAAAAATCGGCGGCCTTAGAACTTGAATGCACCTCGTATTTTGCTCAGTGCTTGCTTGGACAGTCCAGCTGAAGATTCCAAATCATTATAACCTCACGTTGCCAGGAATCGTAATGTCGTTCTCAGTCTCTGATGTGGTGAAATTGATTTGCCTATACAGTTATATTGCCGTACCATGTGAGGAGCTAATGTGTGGGCTCCCATAAATAATTGTGCGTTTTTAAAAAAATTGTGGTAAGTTCTAAGGGACCAAACGGCTGAGGTCATCGGTCCCTAGGCTTACACACTACTTAATCTAACTTAAACTAACTTACGCTAATTACAACACACATACCCATGCGGGAAAGAAGGACTCGAACCTCCGATGGGGGCAGCCGCGTGAAGTGTGTCAAGGCGCCTTCGACTGCAGAGCTACCCTGCACGGCTGTGCGTTCTTATGTGAATTCAAAAGGAGTTTATATAGTCTTCGGTTAGTGGTGAAGCTCGCGAATTAAATTGATGTGGGACAATTGCTGTTGCTTAAGGAGTCACTGTCTTGACCATTTAGCCCATTTTTCGCTCTTCTGAAACTTTATTTTCGAAGACAGGTTGCGAACACTGACCACAGAATAACTTCTTCCATTACGAATTGGTGTCCTGAACTGAGTGTAAACTATCCTTAGCGGGAGTGTGCCACTTAGTGCCGAAAGCTTCCTCTTTTAGAACGAATTAATTATGAGGAGCTGGCAATAGCTGGAAACTGTGACACGTGAGGAAAACCAAGATTTACGGCGATTTACTGCAAGCAAAGTCACATTCCATAATTGTGCCAGGGCACTAATGTGATAAGCTCTTTACCTGTTCAAATGGCTCTGAGCACTATGGGACTTAACTTCTGAGGTCATCACTCCCATAGAACTTAGAACTACTTGAACCTAACTAACCTAAGGACATCACACACATCCATGCCTGAGGCAGGATTCGAACCTGCGACAGTAGCGGTCGCGTGGTTCCAGACTGAAGCGCATAGAACCGCTCGGCCACACCGACCGGCTCTTTACCTGTCACCTAAACTATTGAGTGTGGGGGAAATGACTCCAGACTCTAAGTAAGCCTATGAGTGTGATAGTGAGTGGTTCAATATTGATGTATTCTTAAACAAAAAAATCTTCACGTTTTAAAACAGATATTTCGTTAGTGAACTGAGAGTTGTTAATGTTTCTGTCAGTGCAGATGTTTCACTGTTTCTGTAATATTCACGGAAGACTGAAAGAAAAAGGTAACAATCTCTGTTTACTATAAAAGTTAAAAATCCTCACAGTGGTGACCCTGTAAAATGAATGCAAGAGTATTTGGAAGCACTACATTAATGGCTAACCTTAACACTGGCAGTGCTGTCAAGCAGGAAGCAATGCAACAGAGCACGCCAACCATATGGTAAGTACATCAACTGTTCAGCACTTTGGGGTGCTTTCAACATCAACACAAGGTAGCTGTTGCCAGAGATACAGTTCTAGAGATTACTTGGGGATGAGTCATTAGAAGACAAGTCACCCAAACAGTTATTCAAAGAACTTAGGTTGCTGATGTCGGCAAATTTGTTGCTGATATATATCATCCTCTTGTTGTTGCTCAAATGACTACCACCTAACGTTTGGACCATTTTAGCAGCTAACACTTAGATGACTGTCAGTGTTCTGGCAGATAAAGCGGAAGTCATATAAAACAGTTTGCAGTATAATTTTTTCAGTGCAGAGGCAAACAAAAACATTGTGGAGGACCCTGAACCACGCGTACTAAGTGTAGAGCTGCTCAGTGATCCCAGACTTCGCATTTTATCCAGTGCGTCAGTAGCAACTAGTGATTAGCTGGTGGCTAGTGTAAAAGAGTTGCACTCACAAATATGTGCAACACATAGGGAGCAGACTACAACCAAATGACTTACCAAAACTTTTCTCCAAAATGGGACAACAAGGAATGGGTCGATTGTAGTGACTGGTGCTGGTATCATCAAAGATTTTGTAGTGAGGTTCAAAATGTGTTGCACCCTCTGGTCACCCAAATGCATCAGACAGCCACTAAAGGTTACCAGTGCCCATCACAAACATTGATTTAGTCGCCCTCTGTCCTACCCTCTACTCGTGGCTACCACGTCAGGTTTCCAGGAGAAATAAGTTCCTGCTCATGCCCAAGGAGCTCAACAGGTTGCAACACACAAGAAGATGCCTCCAAACAATTCGTTGCTACGACAATCCGTCGGCATTCATGTCAAGGAGCCAGAAGGTTAGACTGGTTCAAGACAGATCCAAGAATCATATGTTGAGGTTGTTGGTTCATCAGTGACTACTGAAAAAAAAAGTTGATCAGACACTCTCAACACAGTAGTTTTTCAGAATCTGCAGAGGCGAATGATAAAACTTTTGTTCAAATTTTGACAGTTCTACTACTTCTACTGGAACTTCCAAGGTGAAGTTCACATTATCCTCATGTTGTAATACCATTGCAAAGGATGAAATAACCAAACTAATCAACACGAGACGCCATTACATCACAGTTATGGACAGATTTGAAAACATAATCTTCGAAGAATTGCATATCAAGGGTATACGGAATGAGTTTTTCGATGAAAAAAATCGATTTTTAGGTAAATGCATTTTCGAAAAATTTAGACTCTCCCGTTTAATACCATGTATAAAATATTTGGATGACGTGAATAGAACTATTTTAAATAATTTTTTAAAATAATTTCGACACACGATGTTCCACACCTTGTATATGAGACGCAAAATATACCTGATATAGACAGCCTTGCCAGAGATATAATTGAGCACAAGAGAGTTAGCTTTTCTGTTGGCTACACTGCTAGACAGTTGATAATAGATTCTGTACCATTTGTATTGTTTCCTTTGTGAGTACATCCATGTCATTGTTGTGAAAGACGTATGTGGAGAAGTCATTGAGTTTTCTTTCCTTCAACATGCCAAGACCTAGTCTGAAGGTATTTAGAAAGCGTGTACATTGGCGCAAGAAAGTAAAGTGTACTAAAAATTCGTCTGATTCATCTTCATTGGTACCTGATGTCCCAGTAGCGACTAACCTAAACACTGGTAGTGATACATTGAGTGATGCTGCTACCACTACACCGGAAAGTGCTTCAAGAAGAAAACTAGCTGGAATTGAAGAAGAATACAAGAAACTAAATGCTGGGACTACAAAATATGAGGTAATTAACGTCTCTTTATTATCAGAAGTTTTGGAGAACTATGTGTGCTGCAAACAATGTGGAAAATGTGGTGTTTCATTGAAAACAAACTTACATGTAGGACTTGCTTGTGAATTAGAGTTGATGTGCAGTTATTGCAAACACAGTGTTACTTTCTTCAATTCCTCACATGTTACTGCAGATACAGGTAAACTATACGATCTAAACATTAGACTGGTTTATGGATTACAGTGTATAGGAAAGGGCAGGGCTGCAGGTGCCATGTTGTGTGGTGTGATGAACCTCCCTCCTCCGCCTTCAAAATTTAAGAAACACATAATTGCAATAGGCTCTGCTGTAGAAGATGTGGCACAGGAAACCATGAAAGATGCTGTTGAGGAAGCAGTTGTTGAAAATAATAATAGCAGAGACTTGTCCATAGCTTTTGATGGAAGCTGGCAGAAGAGAGGCCACACATCTCTGAATGGCTTAGTAACAGCTACAAGTGTGGACACTGGTAAGGTAGTTGATGTGGCAATACTTTCCAAGCATTGCAGATGCAAGGAGAAAATGAAAAATAAACATGAAGAAGAGTGCATGGCAAATTACTATGGCTGAAGTGGTGGTATGGAAGTTGCTGGTGTAAGAAGTATTTATCAACACTCAGTAAAATGGTACAACGTTAGATACATAAATTATCTTGGAGATGGTGGAGATTTCAAAGAAATTGAGGAACTGAGACCCCTATGGTAACGATGTGAAAATTTCCAAACTGGAGTGTGTTGGCCATCTTCAGAAAAGGAATGGTATCAAGACTTCGACGGCTCAAGGCTAGCATGAAAGGGAAGAAATTGAGTGATGGAAAAGCTTTAGATGGGAAAAATAGACTGACAGATTCTACAATAGATCATATTCAGAAGTGCTATGGTCTAGCAATAAGACAGAATACAGCAGATGCAGAATTAATGAGAAGAGCAGTCTGGGCTCTGTTTTTTCATACAGCTTCAAACAATGAGAATGCCCAACATGGGCTATGTCCAAAAGGAGACGATAGTTGGTGCAAGTACAACAGAGGCAAGGTAACTAAGAAACAATACAATCACCCTCATCACCTGCCACCTGCCATAATGGATGAAATAAAACCAATATTCCGAGACCTCGCAGATATTAGTCTACTAAAGAAATGTGTTCATGGCCGGATTCAAAATCCAAATGAGTGTGTGAACCATGTGATATGGAATAGACTACCTAAAACTGTGTTTGTGGGTATAAACACACTTCACTTTGGCGTTTATGATGCTGTTTTATCATTCAATCAGGGCAATATAACAAAGTGCAAAGTTCTGCAGAAGTTGGAGCTCTGTGTAGGACTATGAACTGCCGCAGCTATGCTTTGTTTGGCCAAGGAACGGCTCAGGTCTTCAGATAATGCCATAAAAGTATATTCAAAGATGGCTAGACAGCATAGCAGAGCCATCAAGAGGAAGCTGTTGGACGATTCTGATGATACAAGCTATGGAGCAGGCTTGTACTGAAGTAAAAACTTTGAAGCTAATTTCCCGTAACTTTAGTTTTTTTGTGTATAAGGTACATTTTATCAGGGCCTATTTATAGTAGAAAGATGAAATTTTCTGTAGTTGTTCCTTAAGACCTTCTAATATATCTGAATTTAAAGATATGTGGAATTATTTTGTATTAATGGATGTAAATTTTAAAATACTTGTTAAAATGTATAACTTTTTTAACATTTACAAAAAATAAAATATCTGAGAAACTATACATTATTTTTTCAGAATTAATAATTCAGCACAAAAGCAGAACATATCTCTGTGTTCTGTGAAAAAATCAGGAGCATCGTCCAAATAACAAATGAGAAAATGTTCCTAACTTTTAGCTCAATTTAACATTGTAAGCATAGGGCATTCCGTATACCCTCAAAGGCATGTTGACTATGGTGAACCTCCAGCACAAGGTGGTGGATAGATTGCAGAGAATTGGTCTCAAGCATACTGCCACGAGGGTGGGGGAGGGAAGGGGACCCAAGACAACTTTGTACGAAAGGCAGGTTATCAGGAACCACAATCCCAGTGGATACACGATCAGACCTGAACATTCTTCTGCGGCTCAGTCACGATGTTGGGGATACTTCTAATATACGGTTACTGATGTCTGCTAACAACTCACTTTTTCAGACTTATGGTAGTACGTGTCCAGAAGTGAACATCAAAATGAAGAGGAAGTTTCAGTGGAGATTCATAGCAGCTGACGCCACAGAACCTATCACTAAGTCTGATTTCCTCCCTGACTTTGTATTGGCTGCTAACCTCTACAGTGGGAAGCTTCTGTTATTGGCAGAGATTGATTCAATGCCCGTCAACCTTCCTTTCAATGTACAGAAATTTTCCGGTGATCACGTCCACAGACAAGGCCGGGCATATGCGTAAACACCGTATAATGCACTAAGTTTAGACATTTTTCAGGCCACCATTTGCTACTAAGCCTCGCCGATTAACACTGCCAAAATGTTTGGCACCTCAAGAGGACATAAGCAGGCAAACTCAGTCAGCTACAATGGAACCCCCCAATATTTAGTGGGCCTCGCCACTCCACGTGGTTTTGAAGAAAAACAATACATTACATCTATGTGGCGAGTACAGAGCTTTAAATACAGGGACAGTTCCCCTTGATAACCCTTTCCACATGCAGTGAATTTCAACCATCCAACTGCGAAAGTAGAGGTATTTGGCGTCACTGATTGTGGGAAAACATACTCGCAAATACCAATAGTTCCAGATAATGTCAAAAGACAGTTGTCATTATCCTGTTCTGCCTTGTAGTTTGAAGAAAGTGGTGCAAACCTGGCAATGACTCACCCATCAACTACTTTGAGACTTAGATTTTTGTATTCTGTTACATTGATGATATTTTGAAGTTACCTGTTCATCAGAACAGCACAAGGCTCATCTCAGGCATCTTATCCAAAGCCTATGACATTACGGTATAGTCATCACCAAGGACTAATGCATCTTGTATAGGGACAATGTGGACTTTCTCAGCTTTAACGTGTCTGCAGTGAGCATAGCTCTTATGTTGGATAAAGAGTCAGATATATGTAACATGCTGATGCCACAAACCTGCAAAGATCTGAGGCATCTTTTAGGAGTGCTTAATTACTACAGACGGCCTATGCCTGAAGCAACGGAATTACAAGCACCACTCACAGATGTTTCAAAAGGTAAATATACACTGAGGTGACAAAGTCGTGGGATAGCTCTCAATATCGTGTCAGATCTCCTTTTGTCCAGCTTGGTGCAGCAACTCGATGTGGCATGAACTGAACAAGTCGTTGGAAGTCTCCTGCAGAAATATTCGATCATCCTGCTTCTATAGCCGCCCATAATTGCGAAAGTTTGCTGGTGTAGGATTTTGTGCACGAGCTGACCTCTCGATTATGTCCCATAAATGTTCGATGGGATTCATGTAGGGCAGTCTGGGTGGGCAAATCATTTGCTCGAATTGTCCAGAATGTTCTTCAAAACCAATCGCAAACAATTGTGGCCTGATGACATGGCGCATTGCCATCCATTAAAATTCCAACATTGTTTGTGAACATGAAGTCCATGAATGGATGCAAATGGACTCCAATCAGCTGAATGTACTCATTTCTAGTGAATGGTCGGTTCAGTTGGATCTGAGCTACCAGACCATTCCATGTAAACACAGCCCACACTATTATGAAGTCACCACCAGCTTCCACAGTAGTGGGGCAAAGAGAGTTTCAGCAGTTTGTTAGTGTAGGATGCGACATCAGGGGCAAGTATGCACTCAGGGGCAAACCTATTGTTTCCTTTTCATTAACAGCTAATAACCCCCTGGGAATAATCCTTCCTTTTCATTGACAGGTCCTTAACCTATTCTCACAATCTGTGACATGGTCATGAGTAAAACAGTGACCTGAATATAGAATAAATTTCCTTTAGTCGACATAAAAGTTTTCTCGGGTTTGGTACCACGTCATAATGTAAAAACTACTGCTGCTATAGAAAAGCCAACGTTTCGGCCACGATTGCAGCGGCCTTCTTCTGGGTCTAATGGTGTGTTCTAGCTATGCAGTGTCCTTTACATTTTGTTGTTAGTGTTATGCCATTACGTCATAATTTTAAAAAGGTAGTTGGTTTATTGGTCACTTAAGGAAGAAGGAGAGGGAACTTTATTTTAATGGGTTATTGCGGTGGAGGGAGAACGTGACCTCTGCTGTCCATTGGCTCTTGTGTTATGTGCCATGATTGGTGGCCACCGTCGAATGAGAAGTTTGCTGCTGCTTACCAACTGCTGGATGTCGGCCGCGCGGCGGCAGTTACTCGCTGGTAGTGCTCGAGCCTCGTGTTGGCAGTGCGGTCTTTTGGGCTCTGATTGCTGGCAGCCAAGATGGGGCAAGCCTGAGTCCATCCTCCCTGTTCATGTTGTTAGGGTGTTTGAGTATTTCGATGGTCTCTCTGATTTTGCGTTTCGTCATAATTGGCTGCTTGGCCAACACACAGGCTTTGCTGAATTTTATTATTTTTCCGCAGTCATGGTGATGTTCTGCCACTGCGGATATGTTGTGTTGCCCTAGACGAATGTAACGCTCGTGCTCCCGAATGCACGTTGCTATTGGCCTACCAGTCTCGCAGATGTATGCCCGTCGGGCCACTGTCCATGCCCAGATCTCCCCGTCGCCTTCGCCATCACCGCCGCCACCGCCACTGTCATCGTCGCCGTCGCCTTCACCATCACCGTCACCATCTCCATCACCGTCACCATCTCCGGCGCCGACTGCTGCGTCCACGGCGGGACCTGTCCCTTCCCACCACCTCCCTATAGCTCCCGTCCCCCATATCACCACCCGCCCTTCTGTCGCCATTAAGCGCCCTAATGGCACCACCACCTCCTCTGCTCCCAAAAAGGCCCCGCCCCGTCCTCCTTCCCCCCCCCCCAAGATCCATGGATGTCTCCCCACCTGGCCCTGCTCCCTCCGCCTCCTCCTCCTCCTCCTCCTCCTCCCCCTCTCTCTATACAAATACCTCCTCTCCCGTCCCGATCCTGCCCTTCTCGAGGCCCGGAATCTCTCCCTCCTCCTCCGCCAACACTTTCCTGGTGCCCCCATCTCTCTCCTCACTCCCAGACGGGATTCTGTTCTCATCTCCTCCCCCAGCCCCACCCTCCATACTGACATCCTCTCCCGCCTCCCCATCACCCGTTTTGGCCCCAACGCCTCCCTTGCCCCTGATCCTTCTCCATCTCCTACCCGTCAACCCCAACATCCGCGTCGCCCGCCAACCCTCACCGCCGTGATCACTCGGCTCAGTCCGTCGATCACGGAGGAGGAGGTGTTGGCGGAGCTCAAGGCACATCCCACGCTGGAGGTGCGGGCGGTCCACCGCATTTTCAACTCAGCCGGCCCCACTCGCCTTATGCGGGTTTTCTCCGAGGACGCCCCCTCCATTGACCGTCTCCTGAAGGAGGGTGCCCTCCTCTTCCACCAGCGCTACAAGGTCGACCCCTCCCGTTCCCCTCCTCAATCCCTGCGCTGCCAGAGGTGTCTGCGCTATAATGCACACACAACAGCTGAGTGCCGTGTGGCCCCCACCTGCCCGCATTGTAGGCAAGCGCACTTCCTCCAGCAGTGCCCTAACCTTCAATCCCCTCCTTCCTGCAATACCTGCAATCTCCCCCATCCCATCTACTCCCAAAAGTGTAAAGCTCGACCCCCTCCGACCACTCCTGAACTCACCGTCCCTGTCCGTCCCCTGGACGCCCCCACCCCTCCTGGCATTCCCTTTGTCCCCCTCCCACCAGGTTCCTCACCATCGTCCTTCAAAATGTTCATCCCTTTCAGCGCCCCCACACCCTCCAGCAGATCTCCCTCGCTGCCCGTTCCATATTCCACCTCAAGATGTACGCCACCTACTCCAACAACCAGGCCCATTTCACCTTCTCCCATCTTGACACCCTCGTCTAAATCCCTGTCATGGCGCGACAGCAACGTATCCTTTTCAACAATATCCGCTCCCTTCCTGCCAACAAGAACCTTTTCCTGCACACCCTTGCCATGCACCGCGTGGATGCCTTCCTCCTCAATGAAACCTTCCTCCAACCTCACCACTCCATCCACACCTCACCCTATCTCCTCCACCACTCCGATAATCCCCTCCCAATTGCGCGCGGCAGAGTTGCCATTGGTCACCACCGCCAGATCCCCATTCGGCTCCAACCTCTCCTTCCCGACCCCACCGAACACTTGATCCTTAGTCTCTTCTTCCCCGGCCTTACCGTCACCTGCGCCACCATCTATGTCCGCCCTAACGCCCCTATTCCCTTCGACTTCCTCTCCCACATCGACCATACCTTCTCCTCCTACGTGATCGCCGCCGACCTCAACATCCATAGTCGTTCCGCCCCCCAGATACGGTGGTGGCATCGGTTCCTCTCCTCCCTTCAAGGCGACCTCATCCCCATCCCCCAGCACACCCGTCCCGAATCCAACTCCACTCCTGATGTTATCCTCTCCTCCCCCAACCTCCTTGGCCGCATAACGGTGGATGTCCTGGAGCCTATTGGTAGCGACCGTCTCCCTGTCCTCCTCACCATTTCAGACGGTCGTCGCCCCCACCCCACCCTTGTAATGACCCTCCCCCTAAGTACGTCCATGACTATTCCCATGCCGACTGGAATGCCTACCGGGCTACCCTTTCCACCCAGGTCGAAAGCCACCCCTTCACCTACCACTACCCTGACGATGTCACCCATGCCGCCTCCTTTCTCCAGCAGACCTTGTCTGAGGCCGTGGAGGCCCACGTTCCTACTGTCGCCGTCCACCCCCACCGTCCTACCTTACCCCCACAGGCCGTCCTCCTCCTCCGTGAATCCCGTCGTCTCTACCGTGCCTTCCTCCGCACACGTGACCTGGACACACTACGACGCCACCGGCAACTCCAGCGACACATTCGTAATTTGCTCGCGGCTAAGAAACGCCAGGACTGGCGACAGACATGCACCCGTTTAACTGCTACCCTACCTATCAACTCGTCCAAGTTCTGGTCAGCCTTCCATCGCCTTACCGGAACTAAACCCTCCCCTTACTATCCTCTTCTCCATGATGATCACCCTTTCCGTGACACCCTTAGTAAGGCCAATCACTTTGCCTCCTATCTCTCCGATGTATTTTCCATCCCCGATGATCCCCAGTTCGATTACTCCCTCTTCCCGGATATCCGCGATCGAACTGACACCTCTGTCCCTCCCCTCGCTCCTGGTTTTCAGTACTTGGACAACATTGCACACACGGAACTCAATGCCCCTATCAGTACTCAGGATCGCATTGCTACACTTCGCACAAAACGCAACACCGCTCCTGGTCACGATCGTGTCACCTACCGTCACCTTCGTGAAGCTCCTGTCTCTTTCCTCTCCACCCTGGCCAGGCTCAACAGTGTAGTCCTGTCCACCGGTTACTACCCCGACCTGTGGAAAACCTCCCGTATCCTCATGTTCCTTAAGCCTGGCAAACCGCCGTCCACCATCTCCTCCTACCGTCCCATCAGCCTTACCTCGGTCTTCAGCAAGGTCCTGGAATCTATCCTCACCCGACGCATCCACCAGCATCTCCGCCAGCACCGTCTCCTTCCCGTTACCCAGTGTGGCTTTCGGCCGTCCTTCTCTTCCGACGACCTTCTCCTTCACCTCACTCATCTCCTTTCCGAACAGCTTAATTCCCGTCGCTCCGCAATCTTCCTCTGCCTGGACCTCGAACGTGCATATGACCGCGTATGGCATTCCGGTCTCCTCTTCAAGCTCCAAACCTTCGCCCTTCCCAGTAACTACATCCGTCTGATCGGCTCCTTTCTCTCCCGCCGTCCTTCCTATGTCACCATCCATAACACAGATTCCTACACCTTTTTCCCCTCTGCCGGTGTGCCCCAAGGCTCCGTCCTCTCCCCCCTTCTGTACCTTTTGTACACGGCGGACATGCCGCCGCCGTCACCCCCCGTCCACCTTCTCCAGTTCGCCGATGACACCGCCTTCCTTGCCCTTGCCCCCACCCTACAGCGCTCCCAACACCTTCTCCAATCCCATCTTGACCGGTTCACCGCTTGGTGCAACCAGTGGTTGCTCAAGGTCAATCCCTCCAATACCCAGGCGATCATTGTAGGCAAAACCACCCCTTCCTTCCGCCTCCTTGATATCTACATCACCATCTATGGCCGTCCTATCGCCCTCACTTCCACCCTTAAGTACCGTGGCGTCACCCTCGACCGTTGCCTCTCCTGGACTCCCCACCTCCGGACAATCCAAGCCAAGGCACGCTCCCGACTCGGTCTCCTCAAGCTCCTCTCCGGCCGTACATGGGGTCTGGACCCCTCCACCATCCTCCACACCAATAAATCCCTCATCCGCCCTATCCTTTGTTATGCCCATCCGGCTTGGACTCCGCCCCCCACCTTTTATAAATCCCTCCAAATCCTTGAATGCCATGCTCTCCGCCTCGCCTATCGCATCCGTCTCCCCTCCCCTATGCGGATCCTGTACGATCTCATCCCCTTCCCCCACCTCCTCCTTTTCCTTGAAAGGATACGGATCCTGTACACCTCCCGTAAACTCGATCCTCCTCACCCGCTCATCTCCCCGATCCTCTTTCATCCCCGCCTGCTGCCGCGCCTGTATTCCCATGTCCCACCCGGTCTCCATCTCTTCCCCCTCCTTACCCTCTCCCAAGGTGGCTTCCGCCAGCTCCCCCTCCCTGATGATGTCCTCGTCCCCTCCATCTACCCCTCCTATCAACTTTGACCCTGCCTCACCCCCCACTTCCGGTGTCCTTTCCTTTCAGCCCCCTCCTTCCTTCTCTTCTCTTCCCTTCTCTTTCCTTTTCCCCCATCCCCTCCCTCCACCCCTCTTCCCCCGGGCTTCCCCTCCCCCTTCCTCCCTCCCCCTCTCTCCCCTGCCTGTGGCATCTCTGCTCTCCCCTCTCGCTCTCCCACTCCCCTTCCTCCTCCTCCTCTCTTGGCAGGTCCCCGGACTCGCACACGCATAGTGAACATTCACGCGCCGGAGATCATCGCCTTCTGTGTCTTGTGTGTGTGACGTCGTTTAGTGTTTTTAGTGTCCGCCGTCCCACTACTACGTTCACTTGTACCGTCGGCTTCATCAGTGTTCTGAGCGCCATGTCAAGGTGTTTTCAGTGTTGTTCTCGTCGCGTGTGAACGACTCCATGTTTTTTGTGTCTCTGTGACCTCTCTCTTTTGCTCGTCACTATGTTCATTATCATTCTCCGTTCTTATACTATTGTCAACACTATGGCTGAAGAGCGGCGTAGTGTGCCGCTGACAGCCTACCTGATTTGTACAGGTATTAAAATAACAATAAAGTAAAAAAAAAAAACTAGAACGCACCATTAGACCCAGAAGAAGGCCGCTGCAATCGTGGCCGAAACGTTGGCTTTTCTATAGCAGCAGTAGTTTTTACATTATGATGCGGTACCAAACCCAGAAAACTTTTATGTCTACTGGCCGCAGAAGCCTACGCAATTAAATTTCCTTTACTTTACGTTTATGGTCACAAATTTTTTGTCATCAGACAACCGGTTTCGTTCTACTTCGAAACCGATAGTCTGATGACAAAAAATTTTTGACAATAGACATAAAGTAAAGGAAATTTATCCTTAACCTATTGTTCCCCAACCTCCCCCTCCTCCTTCCCACCCCCTCAGGAAATCTCCAATCCACCCCCCTCCCCCTCGCTAATACAGATACACTTTCCAGCCTGAGTTATTCGAATAAGCCCCTCTCACTTATCAATTAGATTAGCTATTTAATTAAATTGATCACTAAACCCTCCCCCTCTGGTAAACCCCCAACCCTCCCCCTACGCTCTCTCCTATCTGGAAATTGGCGACTCTGTACTGGAGAGGAAGGATCTCACGACAGGAAATTCAGTTAAGTAGCAGAGGATATATTGTTTACTTATAAAAAATTCAGTTTGCAGGGGTTGGATTTCTCTTGCTCACCATTCTCTGATGTTTGGGAAGATGCAGGTCTTCTAAGAAATAATTACATCGATCGCTTCTTTTATTCTGACTGTGCAAGGAATATCAACATGAAACACACATCACACATATTCCGCAGGGGTTTACTGGGTAAGTGCTGCTTTGTCTGCAGTTAGGTCTGACCATGACCGACAGTGCGCGCATATCCAGCAGGATATGAGGAGAAACAGAGAAAGAGCATGTCTCAAAACAGCTCAATGTCCTAATTACACATCACGTTACTAAATACCACTAGCCACAGACTGGATATCGGCCTCCTTTGATCTCACGTCTTCCAAACAAAGCATCAAGTGGCAGCGTTCTGTTGATCGGCAAATTCCGGACTTGCTTCCTGTCTCTGTTGCTCTGAAGATGTTACTCCGTGCTTGTCTGTGTGAACAAATGACTCCAAACATGAAGATGGAGGTTTTCGTCTCTCCTCAGAAAACTTTGTTCCTATTGGCTAATGCTGAGACAAAGTGAAATCTGACGCAATTTCGATATCAAAAGTAGAGTGAAATAATCCATTTGCCCTACCCTGTGAAATTAATTGTTTAACAATTTATAGGAGTCAAATAGGTCGCTTAAAACACCCATTTCCACCTTACAATGATTCTTCTTCATAATAAAACATATTTTCAACATTTGAGTATCAAAGCAAACATTATACAAATCAAGTAATAATATTTCCGTCATAAATACATCGTGGCACTAAATATATCCGAGGTCTCGTACGCGTCTTCCTCTACCACAAAGTTTCCACTAAACATATCTGGTGAAAAAAAAATCCTGATGATCACAAAAATTCTCGATCATGAAGTGCACTGTCTGTCGACTGCAGGGTAGTCCTGTCCACACTGGCTGGGAGAGAGAGAGACCCACACCCATGCTGGCCATGCCTGTCCACACCGAATGCATGCTTCCACGCAGTACAACTATCGGAAACAATGAACTGACCAATCGGGAATTTAACGTCGCGATTTGGGTTTCAAAAGTACTATAGACTTCCTAAATTGATTCTCTCCTCTACATTTGGAAGGAGGGAGGAAGCTTATACTGCATGATAGAATAGAGACAACAGCAAATACCACTACGAGACGGATTCCACTGTGATATATTGAGAAGCACTAAAGACGACACACTTAAACCACAATCCATTCTGTAGCAATAAGCTGTCAGGGCTAGATGTCGGAGACAGCTGGAAACGCATGCATATCCCCATGTGCTTTTGTCCCGAGGTCCACACTTGGCATACCTCATCCCCGTGTACATGGCCAGTGCCGACGTAAAGAGGTCAGTGAAAATTTCCACCATGGCCGCAGTCACAGTCATGGACGTATGTGTATGCCAGAGGGCACCAGCCCTGGCCATGGAGAGCATCCAGGAATGATTGGACTGGTAGGAATTGGGATATCATCAATATGTCCAGCACATGGTCCATCTTTTTGAATCTTCTCTCAAGTAACACACACATGTCTGCTTCTGTCAGCTCACCCAGCATACTGGTCACTTCGCCAGCCCTCGTTGTCGTGGGCAAGATTAGACAGGTACGCGCATCCTTTGTACACCAAAGGATGAGCTAATCCAGTACTTCCAGAGCCAACTACTCATGACTGCCTTTGCAGGCAGTCACGGTGCACTGCAAAACAAGCAGCTGCAGCTTGGATGTATACAGTAGTTCTAAACAATCCCACACCTAAATAAACCCACCAGTTAAAAAATCTACTTTACCAAGTCCGAGGCAGTGATGTTGTTGACCACACATCTCGAATTTCTCGAGCGACATGTGGATTCTTCCAGTTTATACGAGTTATTTTCGAAGATATAAGAAATCGGACAATACATGCGTTTTCACGTCGCTAAAGTATCAATACTTGTGAAATTTTTTTAGAGGACTATGACATAGACTACATTCCTTCTAACCGTTTTTTCCTCAAGTAGAAAAACATCTTTCCTTATCTGTCACATCATGCATCATGAGACTACAATATTGAACTCATTTTGGCTCATGACGGAGTGCTAAGATCTACCATTGTCACAGGACGCGCTCTCACTTCCGAACTCTCTCTTAAGGTAACCAAATGTCTCGCCACATATGTAGTCTCTTAAGGCAACTCATAGAGAAGCTGTAAATGTAAGTCTTATACTACGTATCACTTTATAACAGATCTGATTTTATTATGATGGTTGTCTCTCCCTCCCCAGCTAGCACTCGAGCTTATTTCAAGGTGGATATGAGTTTAGATTCAGTTGAAAATTCAAGATTGAAAAATCAACCTGTTACACAGCTTATTTCAAGGTGGATATTGAGTTTAGGTTCAGTTGAAAATTCAAGATTGAAAAATCAACCTGTTACACAGTTTACATCAAGCTGTAAAAATTTATCTTGAATTAAAATAATTTTCCCAAGCTTGAAATAAACTGTAATTTCCCTGGAAGGCTGTACAGCAGATGCGCACGCAGCATAGTTTCCGTAGACGTCCACGGGAAGTGCCACAAGCTTTTATAAGCCTTGCACTGACTCTGCTACGTTTACTGCCATTTTACCTTTGTGACGCGCGTTAATGATTGTTGATTGTCGTGAAGTTTGTTTTATACTGGAAAATAGTTCGGTAAGTGTGTGGCGTCTCCTGCCTTACTGCTACACCGGGTCTGAAGAGGATATATAGTGTATTACAGGTACGTTGGTGCATTTTTCTCTAGTGATACATTAATGTTACAAATGTTAAATATTATTACGTAACATAAAGGAATATCGTATTCTTTTATGTAGAAAAATTGAGCCTGGATGAAAGTGAAATGGATTACCAGCTAAGAATACATATTACAAGTTGTTCAGCTAAAAGAGGTCATTTTAAACTAGCTCTCTAGTACGTGGCACCAATAAATTAAAACTTAATGTTATTTTACCTTTTTAAAATCTCGCCTTTTTATATATATCACACTATTACATTTGTTTACTTGTAAGTACTAGCGTGTGTCACACCGTGAATGAATAATTGTGAAGTGTGAAAAGTTTCTTTGCGAATACAAATAGTAATGACATGGTGAGCGGGAAAAAGTACATCGAGAACCAGTCACTACATAGGTGTCAGTTTTTTTATTTACACAGCTTTGACTGCTCTTTAATTGTGGTAGTATGAAATTTCTTCCTGCTAGTATGACACTCTTGCACAAAGTAAACATACTCAAGAAATTTCAAGTCAAAGAAGTCTTAAAGTTGGGGCAACAGTAAAATCAGAGTTGTGTCTTTTATTACGCCATCAGTCTTGAGAGATTTTGTTGAAGCTGATAATTCTTTCTGTGATGATGGACACAAAATTTCTTGTGACTCATGCTTGGCAAAAGTTAAGCATATTCATAATAAGAGTAACATTTCATCTTTTATTTCATTTTGATTCAGTTTTACTCAACAAAAAATAATTGTGGATAGAATAAAACGTCTACATTTTTCTAAACAGTAGTTTCCTTACAAGCTTAGAGTATGAGGTGTATATGATTTCAAGTAATTGTTTCTCTATAATTGAGATTAAATGGCCCTGAAATTGTTAGAAATAGTGATGTGTGGCTTCTTCATGAAGTCATCGGAAAATTACCCAAATGTCATCTTTACTTTGAAAATTTCAAACAAAAAGTTATTTCAAATTACTTTAAAAACTCTTTGGAATGAAGTCACCAGAAGCAGCTGCTTACTCAGTGACGTTTATACTAGTTAATGATTCTTACTACATCAGTGAGTTTGAAGTTATTTTGCTAATCTGGGGCATAAATTATATTTAGGTTGATCAGTTTCAACTTTTTACATTTTTTATGTATAGGTATGGCTAACATTTTCTTTTACCTGTTACAGGATCATTATACCGGCAGAAGTCAGAAATATTTGATCCTGCTCTTGTCTGTGTGCTGGGGCCGGAGGGGCTTCAGAATAATTAAATTTTAAAATAAAACAATTTCAAACACTTTGAAAATAAAAATTTTAAACATACATGTCTTAATAATTTTTTTCACACCATTTCCATTCTGATATTTATTTAATTAATTAGGTTCAATAAATTCAGATTAATAATTGTATTGCTTAAAACAAGCTGTAAATACAAGGCTGTATTCCACATGTGTAGATACAGCTGGAGACAAACTTGATAAGTCAAGCTTGAAGTATAGCTTGAACTCTGCCAACTTTGATGTTTGTTTCAAGCTTGAATCCAACTAACAGGCCTGAATATTCCAGCTTTGATCAAGCTTATGTACTTGAACTTTACATCTGGAAACAAGTTTGAAACCGGCTTACTGAGCTATCTGGGTCTGTAGGCGGAGACTGAAATATCGTTAAAAGATATCACCACAACGAAAAAAACACCAAGTGAAGAATCATATTTGTGGTGCCCTAGCCATCGCCTACACCCCCAGGCAGCATGTTTCTAATATCAAATTGATACGCTAATTAATTAAACTGATCATGAGAGTCACTTTGCATGGCGAGTAATTTTTCTTTTCCAGTAGTCGGATAACACTCACCAGGTAGTTCAAATGGGAATTCCTGGAGGGAAAGCGATGTTCTTTTTGAGGAACACTATTGAGAACCTACATTTGAAGCTGACCACAGAAGGATTCTTTCTACTGCTAGCAACGATTATTACGCGTAAAAACAGTGCTATTAAAATCATGATCACAACGACTATATTACTGTCATCGTGCATAAAAAGCAATCTTAGTTCTGCAGGCACACACAAGAGTCGCTGATAGTGTAACGCTTTCTGGTAGAAATCCTGTCATCGATTTGGAATCAAGTCTCCCCATTCAGCCACATACCGGGTGATCAAAAAGTCAGTATAAATTTGAAAACTTAATAAACCACGGAATAATGTAGATAGAGAGGTAAAAATTGACACACACGCTTGGAATGACATGAGGTTTTATTAGAACCAAAAAAAACAAAGTTCACAAAATGTCCGATAGATGGCGCTGGACAGCAAAACGTCAGTGACTGCGCATGACAATCGTGTCTAAAAGGAGCTGTAATGAGAGAGAGAATCAGATGCGCCAGCAGTCGCAGCATGTTGACGTTATCTGAAAAGGCGCTTTTAGTGAAGCTGTATTATCAGAATGGGGAATGTGGTAGTTCAGCGTTACGATCCTATCGCCATAGGAAGGGGATTCGACAGGTAAAGGTTCGTTGACAAATGCAGCTGTGGAGAGAGTGATTTGTAAGTTCAAAGCCACGGGTTGTATAGACGGTAGACCCCGTAGTAGGCGACCGAGCACAAGGCGTAATGCTGCTGAGACAGGTCAAGAGGAAATGGAGACTGTAGCGAGTTCGTCTATGCACGGGGAAGTCAGTGATCGTGCAGAGGCACGTCGCACCAGCATTCCATACACTACTGTTTGGCTGGCACTTGGCGTATCCTCCGATGCTATCCGTACAGTGTGTTAACTGTAAGACGGCAGAGTTGTGAGGGGAGTGCGGGGAGAGGAGAAAGCAAGCATTGGTTGAGTCGTTGGCGGGGGGGGGGGGGGGGGGGGGGGGGAGGGGACAAGGCACGCGTACCAGTTGCAGTGCTGGCACTACAAATTGCGCGTCATGCTTACACGAAAGCAGACGAAAGGCTTGGAAGTAAAACTCGCTTTAAATGTTGTTCGTAAACGAAACTGAAATCGTCACGTACATTAAAATCTATGTATATAAAAATGAATGTATGTATGTTTGTCTACTATGCGCTCACAAACCATTCATCCGATTGCAATGAAACTTTGGTGAGTTGTTCTCCGAACGCCTGAAAACAGTAATGGACAATATTTCAACAGTTGGGTTATTGTAATATGCATAGCGCAATTGAGTACACAAAGGCTTGTCATGCAGCAGACCCAGATTCGATTCCCACTGTTCGCAATTTTTTTTTCATTTTTATTTCATTCCCCGCAATGTTAAACTATTAATTATAAAATTTAAATATACTTAAACAGGTCATATAACGTAACTGTCAATCTCTATATATAAAAATTAATGTATGTATGTCTGCCCTCTGTGCGTTCCCAAACCATTCATCCGATTGTGATGAAATTTTGGTAATTTGTTCTCCGTACGCCCACGAAGGTTCCTAGCCGAAAAAAAAGAAATAAGACACATTCTTGAGGAGATATGACGTCATAAACAATGAGATGCCACCGCGGGAAAATACCCACATTTATGCATCCACTGTTTGGTGAGGATGATTCTTGGAAAACTGTTTGAATCTTCCAATGCTTCGCATGCTTTGTCCTGTGTACGTAGCAGCTCTCATTGATGATTTGTAAATGGGGTGAAGCAGTTTTTTCTGCTCCCTTTCCCTTTCGCAGCATTCAATCACACGCAATATAATTTTGCGAGCATCGCTACGAAATACTGGTTTTCTTCTAACCGTCGGCCTACCGGTAGGGGTTGTTGGCGACTCCCGAAATGGGCCAGCAACTGCCTCTTCACTCATTTTGATAATGTTTAGCACAACTGCACAATAAAAACACGCAGAACAGTACAGCGCAAAACAATAACGAAGCAGACGACAATGGGTACCTTGTACAACACAGTCAGCTATGTAATGTTGGCAGCAGTCGAAACTGCGTGCCTACCGCAGCCTCCCGAAGTTTACCGACTTCTACCGATTCAGGACTAGGGAGAGGTCTGCCATCTAAAAGTTTACACACTGTACAAAATCCGTCGGCATCATGAACTGTTACCTGGCAATTTAGTGAAGCGGAGGGCATTTGCGGTGTGGGCGTTTCAAAAGATGGCGGAAGATGACGATTGGTTGAGTAACGTGTTGTGGACCGACGAAGCTCATTTCACGCTCCGAGGGTCTGTCAACGCCCACAACTGCAGAATTTGGGCTACCGAAAATCCTAGAACTGTCGTGGAAACTCCATTGCACGACAAGAAAGTCCCGGTATGGGTTGGATTTACCACATCTACCGTTATCGGGCCTTTTTTCTTCGAGGAAATGCGTGATTCTGGTTTTGTATCTGCTACCGTGACGGGTGAGAGGTACGCCGATATGTTACAGAATCGCATCATCCCCAGCGTGACTGATAAACACCTGCTGGAACATACGACGTTTATGCAGGATGGTGCTCCGCCCCATATTGCTAGACGCGTTGTTTGTCGATGATCGTGTGCTCAGCCGCCACTTTCGTCATGCTTGGCCTCCCAGGTCCCCAGACCTCAGTCCGTGCGATTATTGGCTTTGGGGTTACCTCAAGTCGCAAGTGTATCGTGATCGACCGACATCTCTAGGGATGCTGAAAGACAACATCCGACGCCAATGCCTCACCATAACTCCGGACATGCTTTACAGTGCTGTTCACAACATTATTCCTCGACTACAGCTATTGAGGAATGATGGTGGACATATTGAGCATTTCCTGCAAAGAACATCATCTTTGCTTTGTCTTACTTTGTTATGCTAATTATTGCTATTCTGATCAGATGAAGCGCCATCTGTAGGACATTTTTTGAACTTTTGTATTCTTTTGGTTCTAATAAAACCCCATGTCATTCCAAGCATGTGTGTCAATTTGTACCTCACTATCTACGTTATTCCGTGATTTATTCAGTTTTCAAATTTATACTGACTTTTTGATCACCCGGTACTTGCATTGGATCCTATGAATATGGCTACTGGCGAATAATATTCATGCCACTCTCACACCTCGAAACAAGTTACCTTTTTCGAATCTATTTGCTACAGCAAAATTCCAATGCAGTTTTAGTTCCTTGCAGCCTGTAACTGTTCCTCAGTCTCTGCCCCAGCCTCCATGCAGCTTCGTTCATGTGATCATTCCAATTTAAGTTGGAACTGAACGAAAGTCAGGTAGCGCTATATCCACCACCTTCTGCAACCCGTGTAGAAACAGTTTAAGCTGAGTTAATACAACAAGACAGTCTTTTGGCCACCCAGTAGAAAAATCCTTCCGTGATTAGCTTCGTTCGTGGAGCTACGATAACATGTTCCCAGTAGAAATGGGAACATGTTATCGTAGCTCCACGAACGAAGCTTATCACGGAAGGATTTTACGCCGGCAACATACATTACTTGTAAGGACAGCACTATTAAAAACATGATCACAAGGACTGTGTTACCGTCGCCATTAATAAAAAGCGGTCTTGGTTCTACGGATGCACACGAGAGTCGCTGATAGTGTTGCACTTTCTGATAGAAATGCTGTATGCTATTTGGAATCAAGACTTTCCATTCAGCCACATACCTGCGTTGGACCCTATCGAGATGGAGATTACAGCCACTAGTGAATCATATTGGTGGTACTCTCATATCTCTAAACGAGTCACCTTTTTCGAACGTATCAGCTACAGTAAAATTCCAACGTTGTTTTCGATAGCCCCTATGCATCTTGTAACTGCTACTCAGTTTCTGCCCCGCCATCTCTGCAATTTTGTGCATGTGATCGTTCTAATTTAAGTCAGAACTGAGCGGAGGGTACTGTATCTACCACATTCTGCAACCCATGTAGAAACAGTGAGCTGAGTTAATGCGACAGGACCGTTTTTTGACCATTCAGTGGAAATGGGAACATGCTGTCATAGCTCCACCAACCGGGTATGATATGTAAGGTCAGCACCAAACGAAATGTCCAAATGTGGGTGAATTCCTAAGGGGCCAAACTCCTGAGGTCATCGGTCCCTAGACTTACACAATACTTAAACTAACTTATACTAAGAACAACACACACACCCATGTCCGAGGGAGGACTCGAACCTCCGGTGGGAGGGGCTGCACAATCTGTGACATGGCACCTCAAATTGCATGGCCACCAAACGAAATCTGCTCCTGCAACACAAGGTAGTATAAAAGGGAGAACGAACGGTGGTGTTTCTTATTGGGAAAATTAGGAAGATTCCACATCATACTGGTACTGCAGTCCGAAGGAGATCTGCATCCCTCAGGATCCATTCACGTCTATCACCCACACATCCTATCATCGTTATTCTGTACCATCCAAAAGAAAAAAATTACGAATTATAAAAGCTCCGATAACTTTATTTGATGGAGAACAAGACAAGACTTTTACCACATCTCTCATCTCACCAAACAGTGGATGCATAAATGTGGGTATTTTCCCGCGGTGGCATCTCATTGTTTATGACGTCATATCTCCTCAAGAATGTGTCTTATTTCTTTTTTTTCGGCTAGGAACCTTCGTGGGCGTACGGAGAACAAATTACCAAAATTTCATCACAATCGGATGAATGGTTTGGGAACGCACAGAGGGCAGACATACATACATTAATTTTTATATACTGTCTGCATGCTGGCATCGAGCATATGTGGCGATCCTATTAAATATACAGATACTGATCCACTGGAACAGGTGACCAGTGATTGAAGTCGTTTGCACAGACCAATGTAAAGTTTCATCGCCTGTACTGCAGGAGGACCATACCCCACAGACCCACAGTCACAAGAGAGGGTCCCCCTTTTGTTGTTTGATACATTGTTTTTTTCTGCTGTAAAACGCTTTGCACATAGCCATACATTTTGTATGCCCTCCATGGCTGGGGCTGGTGCCCTCTGGCATACACACATGTCCACGACTGTGACTGTGGCCATGATGGAAATTTTCACTGACCTCTTTGTGTCAGCGCTGAAGGTGTACATGGGGACAGAGGGCACCATGTGTGGACTTGGGGACAAAAGTATGAGGGGATGCGCGAGTGTTTCTAGCTGTCTCTGACATCTTGCCCTGACAGCTATTGCTACAGACTGGATTGTGGTTTAAGTGTATCACATTCAGTGTTTCTCAATAATTGCAGTGGACTCTTGTCTCACAGTGATATTTGCTGTCGTCTCTATCTGTTGTGGATTGGCAAGAGAGCCAACGCACTATGAGAGGAAGCCGAAAGGCACGCGTTTTAGCTCACGCAGGCTAGCATGAGGTCTCGAAGAGGTCAAGGAAATTAGACTAGCAAAAAACGTACGTAGCTGCTGGAATACTTAACTTTAATCCATGATTGGTGAACATCGCTCTTGACGGTACATGTTTTACAGCATCAATAGTAACTGGTAATGGCGCCTTGCTAGGTCGTAGCAAATGACGTAGCTGAAGGCTATGCTAACTATCGTCTCGGCAAATGAGAGCGTTATTTGTCAGCGAACCATCGCTAGCAAAGTCGGCTGTACAACTGGGGCAAGTGCTAGGAAGTGTCTCTAGACCTGCCATGTGGCGGCGCTCGGTGTGCAAATCACTGATAGTGGCGACACGCGGGTCCGACGTATACTAACGGACCGCGGCCTATTTAAAGGCTACCACCTAGCAAGTGTGGTGTCTGGCGGTGACACCACACTATCCTATCACGCAGTTGAACCTTCCTCCCTCCTTTCGAATGTAGCGGAGAGAATCAGTTTAGGAAGTCCATAGAACTTATAAAAACCAAATGCCGACGTTAAATTCCCGACTAATCAATTCATTGTTTCCGATAGTTGCTTTGCAGGCATGCATGCATTCGGTGTGGGCAGATGTGGTCGGCTCGCCATGATGAACAAGAGCAATGCCCAACAGCGCATTCTTCGTGATTGCAAATTTCTGTGATCGTCAGGATTTCTTTTCACCAGATTTCTTAGGTGGACACGTTGTGGTAGTGAAGGGTGTATACAATACCTCAGATATATTTAGAACTACGATCTATTTGTGACAGAAATTTTATTACCTGACTTACATAATGTTTGCATCTGAACTCAAAAGTTGAAAATACGTTTTATTACAAAGATGGATTATTGTAAGGTGGAAGCGAGTGTTTTAAGCAATTTATTTGACTCCTGTAAATTGTTGAACAATTAAATTGAAGGGTAGAGCAAATTGATTATTTCTCTCTATTTCTGATATCGAAATTGCGTCAGCTTTCCCTTTGTCTCCAACACTAGCCAACGTTTTTGTTGCGGTCTTCAGTCCAGAGACTGGTTGGTGCATCTCTCCATGCTACTCTATCCTGTGCAAGCTTCTTCATCCCCAAATATCTGCCGCAACCTACGTCCTTCTGACTCTGCTTAGTGTATTCATCTCTTGGTCTCCCTCTACGATTTTTACCCTCCACACTGCCCTCCAATAAAAAATTGATGATCCCTTGATGCCTCAGAACTTGTCCTAAATTCCTCTTCTCCTCCATTCTATTTACTACCTCCTCTAATCCCATCTAGCCATCTAATCTTGAGCATTCTTCTGTAGCGCCACATTTCGAAAGCTTCTATTCTCTTCTTGTTTAAACTATTTATCGTCCATGTTTCACTTCCATACATGGCTACACTCCATACAAATTTTTTCAGAAAAGGCTTCCTAAAACTTAAATCTACATGTTAACAAATTTCTCTTCTTCAGAAACGCTTTCCTTGCCATTTCCAGTCCACATTTTATATCCTCTCTATATCGGCCATCATCAGGTATTTTGCTCCCCAAATAGCGAAACTCATCTACTACTTTAAATGTCTCATTTCCTAATCTAATTTCCTCAGCATCACCTGATTTAATTAGGCTACATTCCATTACCCTCATTCTGCATTTGTTGATGTTCATCTTATATCCTACTTTCAAGACAATGTCCATTCCGTTCTACTGCTCTTCCAGGTCATTTGCTGTCTCTAACTGAATTACAGTATCATGAGCGAGCCACAAAGTTTTTATTTCTTCTCTGAATTTTTCTTTTGTTTCCTTTACTGCTTGCTCAATATACAGACTGAGTAACACCGGGGATAGGCTACAACCCTGTCTCACTCCCTTCCCAACCACTGCTTCCCTTTCAGGTCTCTTGACTCTTATAAGTGCCATCTGGCTTCTGTACAAATTTTAAATAGCCTTTCGCTCCCTGTATTTTACCCCTGCCACCTTCAGAATTTGAAAGAGAATATTCCAGTCAACATTGTCAAAGGCTTTCTCTAAGCCTGGAAATGCTAGAAACGTAGGTTTGCCTTTCCTTAATTTATTTTCTAAGATAAGTTGTAGGGTCAGTACTGCCTCACGTATTCCAACATTTCTACAGAATCCAAACTGATCTTCCCCAAGGTAGGCTTCTACTAGTTTCGTCTGTAAAGAATTCGTGTTAGTATTTTGCAGCTGTGACTTATTAAACTGATAGTTCGGTAATTTTCACATCTGTCAACACCTGCTTTCTTTGGGATTGGAATTATTATATTCTTCTTGAAGTCTGAGGGTATTTCGCCTGTCTCATACATCTTGCTCACCAAATGGTAGAGTTTTGTCAGGACTGGCTCTCCCAAGGCCGTCGGTAGTTCTAATGGAATTTTGTCTACTCCCGGGGCCTTATTTCGACTCAGGTCTTTCAGTGCTCTGTCAAACTCTTCACGCAGTATTGTATCTCCCATTTCGTCTTCATCTACATTCTCTTCCATTTCCAGAATATTGTCCTCAAGTACGTCGCCCTTGCATAGACCCTCTATATACTGCTTCCATCTTTCTGCTTTCCCTTCTTTGCTTAGAACTGGTTTTTCATCTGAGCTTTTGATATTCATAGAGGTTGTTCTCTTTTCTCCAAAGGTCTCTTTAATTTTCCTGTAGACGGTATCTATCTTACCCCTAGGGATATATGCCTCTACATCCTTACATTTGTCCTCTAGCCATCCCTGCAAGCCATTTTGCACTTCCTGTCAATTTCATTTTTGAGTTGTTTGTAATTCTTTTTGCCTGCTTATTTTACTGCATTTTTATATTTTCTCCTTTCATCAATTAAATTCAATATCTCTTCTGTTACCCAAGGATTTCTACTAGACCTAGTCTTTTTACCTACATGATCCTCTGCTGCCTTTACTATCTGATTTCTCAAAGCTACCCATTCTTTTACTACTGTATTTCTCTCTCTCATTCTTGTCACTCGTTCCCTAATGCTCTCTTTGAAACTTTCTACAATCTCTGGTTCTTTCAGTTTATCCAGGCCCCATCTCTTTAAATTCCCACCTTTTTGCAGTTTCTTCAGAGACAGGGGCCAGAGCTTTTGTCAAATGCTGGATCACAAGGTTTGAGATGTCTCAGACAATGACAACAGATCGTGGGAGGCAGTTCAAGCCACTGTTCTTCCATGAGCTTCTATGCATATACGGCTGCTCACATATTAGAACCACAAGTTACCATCCCCCAAGCAACAGGAAGGTAGGAAGGTTCCACAGAACTTTGGAGGCAGCTGTAATGTGCAGGGGAGAGGTGTGGACGGATTCAATATCGTTGGTTTTTTTAGATTGGTGAACAGCTGTTACAGAAGATCTGGACTGCTCCGCAGCCTGGTGTACAGAGAACAACTATGACATCTGGCTGAGCTCATTTCCGACAAACCAAGAAACCTTCCAAATGAAGAAGCCACAATGGACTTCAGCGAACATCTTTAGAGAAGAATGGCTCAAATTCGGCCAACAGCACCAAGAAGGGGCCGTTTTCAGGCGTCCAATGGAAACAGACTCGTCCTTATCATCCTGTACTGTTTAGAATCTGTTGACTCCTTGCTGGAGAACTCTGCAAGACCCCGTGTAGGGAAGTCATAATGGTGGCTACTGTCGTCCCTCTCTCAGCCAGACGTATGTCATTGTCAGCAGGTCCTTTGGACGGAGATTGATGGAGATAAATCAATTTTGTTCCACAAGCACCTGCTGACATGACACACGTTTGGCTGAGAGAGGGACGGCAGTATTACAGCCGCCTTTATGACCTCTGTACACAAGGCATTATAGAGTTCTCCAGCGAGATGTCAATACATTCGAAATAGAGTGGATGCCACAGCAGAGATTGTTTGCATTGAACGCCTGAAACTCGCTCCCCTGGAAGAGGCCATGATGTCCTAGCAGCCATCAGTCGTGGGGTCTACACCTACAGGAACGAAAACCAAAATTTCCTCTCCACCTCTCAAGCCAGCAGCCGCCGAAGATCTGGAGGACGCTCTGTCTTCTACTCAGACCTACCAGCGGTTACAGACATCATCCCCACCGCGGCCAGCAGCGGCTGCTAGGGTTGGAAGAACGGCGAAACACCAGTTTCCTGCCATCACAGAGGAGGGCTGGTGTAGCATCCTCAGAGCCGACCTATCCGTCGACGACAGTGAAACATATACCTTTAAGATAACTTCCTTTTGTTCTGGCTTTTGACATGCGCTTCTCTTCTGTGACATGCTTTTGTAGATATTAAATTATTGAGGAATAACGTGGGTTACTCAAGATAGTGTTTGATTCAGTGGAGTAGGTGTCTACTTACATTACAAGCTAAAAATCTTACAGGTGTAACAATTTGTACTACTGTTCTTTGTTGGTGTTTCCTACACACTGTCAGCTCAATGTGATATGGATTCCAAATACATGAGTAATCTGTAGCATCCTAGTACAGATTGCACAAATGTAACATAACCAATTTCTTCCAACAATTAAGTGCAGCATCCCTATACATGTCAGTTACCCGTCGGCTGATACTGGCACTGGCTGGATAGTATGTAGCGTGTTGGTGGATGATGTTGTTGACTGTCAGCCTCAGCAGATACGTGTCAGGTGTTCCGCATGTGACGTTTTGGAATAGATCGTGACGCTTTTCATAGCTGGTGCCGCGGGCGGGGGCATGATTTATTGATTTATTAGCGCTGGCAGTTCAGTTCTGAGACTTGTGGAGGTGCCGGCGACAAACTAAGCGCCTTTTTCTGTGTACATCATCACTGATGAGGGTGGTGAACGACAAACTACTGATATAACTACTGTATCAACATCACTGAACGTCTGGGTGCTCGAGTCAGATGATGGTGCTGACCGACATCAGTTAATTGGAGAACACAACGTGGATTATTCCTGCTAAGCTATTCAGGACTAATGTTATCATCCAATCACTTGCACCATAGCTGTTTTTTCGTGAACTTTGTAAATTTTAAGATCCTCACTCAATGTTGGATCCGATTACTCTAAAGCCTTTACTCTGACCTCCTTGCTCAGGTTTAGAGGTGTGATAATGTCATGAATTAAAGGTTCAGCACAGGATGCGCCTCGCTGTTTACATGAAAAATCACACTGTAAGTAAGTGCTGTAAGCATACAACTGATTACCGAGTGGGATAGAGCAGTGGTTGGCACACGGGACTCGCATTTGGGAGAACGACGGTTCAAACCCGCGTCCGGCCGCCCTGATATAGGTTTTTCGTGATTTCCCTAAATGGCTTACGGCAAAGGCCGGGATGGTTGCATAGAGAGGGCACGGCCGCTTTTCTTCTCCAACCTTTCCTTATCCGACCTTGTGCTCCGTGTCCTCCTCCTCTCTCTATAGTTAATGCTTGAGTAAGTTTACTTTCGTTGCTCTGTACACTGATTAAATTTGAGCCTAGTTGCTACCAAATGAGTTTGATGACTGTAACAGTCAACAAACCATGAATATTAGAAAAACTTCTCTATTATGGTGCGAAAGCGGTCGTGATTTTTGCACCAATCCACACAGTTAGTTACTGGAAGACAATAAGAGAACACTCCGCTGGCCGGAGTGGCCGAGCGGTTCTAGGCGCTACAGTCTGGAACCGCGCAACCGCTGCGGTCGCAGGTTCGAATCCTGCCTCGGGCATGGATGTGTGTGATGTCCTTAGGTTAGTTAGGTTTAAATAGTTCTAAGTTCTAGGGGACTGATGACCTCAGACGTTAAATCTCATAATGCTCAGAGCCATTTGAACCATTTTTTTGAAGAACACTCCGACATCCAGTATCGGTTATCTACTCTATTACGCGAGGGTGTGGAATGAACGAAAACTTTATTAATTTTATGTTAACATAGAAAAGTAACAATTAAGAAGGTTACTTTACTTTCGTTGCAGTGACAAACAAAACGACAAAGCGGCGTTTAGTAGCCGCGTGGTTTGAGGCGCTATGTCACGGATTGCGCGGCCCCTCCGGCCGGATGTTCGAGTCCTTCCTCCGGCATGCGTGTGTGTGTGTGTGTGTGTGTGTGTGTGTGTGTGTGCGTTGTTCTTAGCATATGTTAGTTTAAGTAGTGTGTAAGTCTAGGGACCGATGACCTCAGCAGTTTGGTCCCTTAGGCATTCACACGTTTGAACATTTGAGCAAAACGACAGAAATAGACCCCAAAAGTCCCGATTGTTTTGTCACAGCAAGCTGTGGGGAGGGGGGAGGGGGGGTGCTGAAAGCTGTCGTTGTTGCAACAGCTGTAACAAACAGCTGCTGTTGCTCGGCTAATTGCTGCTACAACCTTAGTGGCTGTTACTGTTGCAGCCCTGACTGGTGCTGATGCCGCATTCTCTGTTTCTCTTGCTATTGTTGCTGGATGCTGAACAATTGGTGGAACATTTGGCACTAAAGTATGCAACAAATTGTAGAGAACCATCGAAATTGAATATTAATTTTCGTTGTTATCTGATGACTAGTTTCAGTCCTAAGCTCCTTATCAAATGATCCAATAAGTTATGCCGTAACATACATTACAGCTACAGGACTGTTAGTTCTAGTCAATCACATCTTGTAAAGCAGTGCGGGTCTGAACATCATTCAACAACCGTGAAATTATAAAATTCAAACAGGAAAGTAACAAATCATCCAATAAGCTATGCAATAACATCCATTACAACAGCCACATGACAGTTCATTCTGGTTAAACACATTTTGTAAAGCAGTGCACACCTGCCAACGGTGAATGAAGCTCAGCCCTGCACTGCTTTACAAGATGTGTTTAACTAGAATGAACAGTTATGTGGCAGTCGTAATGGATGTTATTGCATAGCTTATTGGACAATTTGATAATGAGATTAGACTCGAAACTAGTCATCGATTAATAAGGAAAATTAATGTTACAACTTCGACGGTTCTCTGCATTTTATTCAAATGGTTTAAATGGCTCTAAGTACTGTGGGACTTAACATCTGAGGTCATCAGCCCCCTAGACTTAGAACTACTGAAACCTAACTAACCTAAGGACATCACACACATTCATGCCCGAGGAAGGATTCGAACCTGCGACCGTAGCAGCCGCGTGGTTCCGGACTGAAGCGCCTAGAACCGTTCGACCACAGCGGCCGGCTGCAATTTATTGCTTAATTTGGTAAAGCATGGAGTTGCTGACATCATGCCTTCCAAATGCTGTTAATTAATAAACATTTGCTACTGTTACTCTTGTTGCCACATCAGCTCGAAATGCTGTTGTCACGACTTCAAAAAGCCAGGATTCCTACTAAATACTGTTATTTTCTCGATGAGAAGCATCCTCCATGCCGCTTCTCTATCGTGCAAAGACGCAGACAGAAACTAAGTTTGTATTCATTCGCTAGGAGCGTGGCATGTAAATCAGTGGAGCAAACAGGCAGTAATGTGTTGACCGTCACTACGTACTTAATGTAGTGAACGGCTGACCAGAAGCAACGTCGGGAATACAGCGACAGTTGAAAAAGTGTGATAGATACTTCCAGAGAGATATCCAGAGAAAGAAACCTAAACAGACAAGATCGTAAGGCGCCTAGACAAATGCTTCACAGACTAAAACCAGAAACACTGACAAGTAGCCGGTCACGGTACTTGTTATTGTCCACGCCCACCTCCCGTGCTGGCTACACCCTCTACATGAGCGTGCGTAAACTCGACGGGTAGACAACACGAGAATCTCTGTACGAGCGTCTGTATCGATATTCGATTTGGGAGGAGTATCTAAATCACCGTCAGATTCAAAAAATACAGTAACCTTTCGTAATGTTAAGCCATTTCACCTCATTGTACTTAAAGCGTGCATCTTAGACTTCTTTTCAAATCCCAAGAGTCCTCTCTGCAGTGTCCGTTAAATGTAGTATGTGGATCTATCTATCGATCATAATGTAATATAAACAGATATACTTGCACTGAGGTCTCATCAGTTTTTTTTTTTCTAAATATACACTCTAAGACAAAAAGAAAGACGCAGTACGAAAGAATTGCCCGAACGAGACGGAACTCGATAAACGTTATGTAAATGTACAGACGAACAAATAATTGCAGCTTCAGATAAACTAGATCATTTATACGAGAGAAGGAGCTATGCAACCTGAGAAAGTCAATAACGCATTCGCCCACTTCTGGCCCTTATACAAGCAGTTATTCGGTTTGGCATTGACTGATAGAGCTGTTGGAAGTCTTCCTGAGGAATATCGTGCCATATTCTGTCGAAATGGCGTTTTAGATCGTCATAATTCAAAAAATTCAATTGAGGAGAGATCCGGCGACATTGTTGACCAAGGTAGGATTTAGCAAGCACGAAGGAAAGCAGTAGAAATTCTTGCAATGTGCAGGCGGGCATTTCTTGCTGAAAACAAGCCCAGGATGGCTTGCCATGAAGGGCAACAAAATGGGGCATAGAAGACCGGCGACTGTAAGGGTGCCGGGGATTACAGCCAAAGGGGTACTGCTGTGACAAGAAATGGCACCCCAGACCATCGCTCCCAGTTTTCAGGCTGTGTGGTGGGTGACTGTGAGGTTGGTAGCCCATTGGTGTCTGGGGCGTCTCCAGACCCGTCATCGCTGGTCGTCGGGGCTCAGATCGAATCGGGGCTCATCAGTGAAGACAATTCTGTGATTCAATAAATAATCCCCAATAAAAACGTTGAGATTTGCCGATGACATTGTAATTCTGTCAGAGACAGCAAAGGACTTGGAAGAACAGTTGAATGGAATGGACAGTGTCTTGAAAGTAGGATATAAGATGAACATCACCAAAAGGAAAAAGGAGGATAATGGAATGCAGCCAAATTAAATGTGGTAATGCTGAGGGAATTAGATCAGGAAATGAGACACTTAAAGTAGTGAATGAGTCTTGCTATTTGGGGAGCAAAGTAACTGATGATTGTCGAAGTACAGAGGATATGAAATGTAGACTGGCAATAGCAAGAAAAGCGTTTCTGAAGAAGAGAAATTTGTTATCATCGAGTTTAGATTTAAGTGTTAGAAGTCCTTTCTGAAAGTATTTGTATGGAGTGTAGCCATGTATGGAAGTGAAACATGGGCGACAAACAGTTTAGACAAGAAGAGAATAGAAGCTTTCGAAATGTGGTGTTACAGAAGATTACTCAAGATTAGATGGGTAGATCATGTAACTAATGAGGAGGTACTGAATAGAACTGGGAAGAAGAGGAATTTGTGGCACTTGACTAGAAAAAGGGATCAGTTGGTAGGACACGTTCTGAGGCACCAAGGGATCACCAATTTAGTATTGGAGGGAAACGCGGAGGGTAAAAATCGTAGAGGGAGACCAAAACGTGAAACTAAGCAAATTCAGAAGGATGTAGGTTGCAGTAGTTACTCGAAGATGAATAACCTTGCACAGGATGGAGCACCATGGAAAGCTGCATCAAACCATTCTCTGGACTGAAGACCACAAAAACAATCTCCATCACTTTCTATGGCCTTGTGCCATCATTGTGTAAGAAGTTCTGTTGGTAAAAGCTTTTTTCCTGTGCTTGTAACCGTGTTTTAACTGCGTGAATTGCGCTCTCATCATCTTCAGAGAGTGTCCCATGGGGAAAAGTGGGCCAAAGAAATGGAGTCTGAGGCCGTCTGGTCTGGGCTACAGGATGGATGAGGCAATGGTGTTCAACCCAGTTTGGTGATGTGTTACCAGGTTTTGAGGCTTGTTCGTGGGTGTGCGTTGCCATGTTGGAGCCATATTTCTTTTGGATACTTGTCAGACCGAACACATAGGATGTAGTTCTTGCGTTTGTCCATAGTTTTCACATATGTCCCTGAGTTTATTGTTTACCCTTCTGGCAACACGAGTATGACACCACCACTATCCCAAAAAATCTAGACTTTATCGCCGGCCAGTGTGTCCAAGAGGTTCTAGCCGCTTCATTCTGGAATCGCGCAACCGCTAAGGTCTCAGGTTCGAATCCTGCCTCGGGCGTGGATGTGTGTGATGTCCTTAGGTTAATTAGTTTTAAGTAGTTCTAAGTTCTAGGGGACTGATGCCCTCGGATGTTAAATCCCATAGTGATCAGAGCGATTTGAACCATTTGACTTTATCGTGCAGAGGGAGCTGTCTTGAATTTCTTCTTTTTTTGTGATCGCACATGGCGACACCCCAGTGACTGCCGTATTGTTTCCAGCTAAGTGTGATACGCCTAAGTTTTATCAGCCGTAATGTTACATGACAGCAATGTGTCTCAGTTGTCCTTATGCTGCTCCAACAGTTCAGATGAAACGGTTTTTCTTTGAATCTTGTGGTCTGTTTGTGTGCATTCGTGGAACTCATGTTGAGCACAGCTTTGAATGTACAAGAGTCTCAGTCGTTACACACTTACCTCCAACGCTCATCAATAACAATAGAGCCAATTGTCGATATGTGAATCACCGGTCTGCGCAAATAACGGCATCCGTCTGATTCACCCTGTCGAGAGCAGTGTCCGCGACAGGGCGTCCCGAACGTGGCCGACCCTGGAGCTCAGTTTCTTCACCTCTTGACACTTTCACTCTCTTTACCCATCGCCACTTAACGTGACGAACTTTTTTTCAAATTATGTTCCAAAAATTATTATTTTTTATTTATGAAAAACATCCTATAGTAAATGACAGTACTTATCTTATCCTTTAAAGCTTAAGATATTGAGTTCCGATATTTTGAAGAACACCAATAATAAAATCCTAAGTATACTCGTGCACTGGATTTTATCTAAATAAAGTCTACCCATGTATTTCGCAACGGTCTTCTGTGAACCCAAACGTTGGAGGAACTGGCTGGAGCACAGTGGATATATTTATCTCGTACCACTGGCGAGCAATTGTCACTCAGCTGACGGGCTGTCGTCACTATCAGTCTCTAATGAAGTAAAATCACAGTCTTACTCACTTTTCCGAGCCGCTAAATTCAGTGCCAAACTCAGGATCACTATAGTCATCCTTTTTTGAAAGCACAGGAGGAAGTCTGAATGCGCGCGTTTTGTTGTCGAGTATCCAAAGCTGCGCACAGTATAGACAATATCTCGTGGCAACCACCACAACGAAAATACGACAGCCAGGCTACAAATCTAATACCAGATGCTCTCTAGCGGCCGAACATTTACCTATTAGTGCGATGTTTCATTTTTTCGAAGGCATGTAGGCAAGTTGCCGAGGTATACTCCTGATTTTATGTTTCTGTCAAAATAGTAAAAACGAGATATCTCGGTGTTTCACATCAAGAGGTTAATTCTCTTTACCCATCGCCCAACGGTCATCCTATCAACTTCATCATTACAATAAACTGCACATAAGCTTTATTTTTTTAGTGGTTGCCATTGCTATGTAACGATTCAGCGAAGAGAAATGTGGTACAAATCTAATGGAGAAAATGTCTACCCACAGGTAATTGTAGTTCGTCTCGCTCTATCTTGCCATCCAAAAGTGGCTTCCAGTGATTCACTCAGTATTCATTCAATGACAATGTGATGTTGACATCAATTCTGAATCTATGTATCTTGTCCTTGCAAAATTAGCACGTCTGCTTACCAAAGTGGTAAAAATGGAGTTAGAAAGTCGGGTAGTTACTTCATACGAGGGGAATGAGCACAGTTGTTATAGCTATTTGAGCGTCACTTTACAGCCTAATTCATCATATGCGTCAATATTTCACGGTAGTTGCTAGAAGGTTCCGTTATATTCCATATACCTCTCCTACTGAGAGTGCAAACAATGCTTACTCTATTGTTAACATGGCCCGCAATGAACACTGTTGACAAGGAAACAAATACGCTATTTTTACTCATGGAGACTTAATAATATTATCAGATTTGGGGTGTTGGAAACGAAAAGCGGTTGAGAGGTAAACGTCGCAAAAAATGTTAAAGAGTGAGGGCCACGGCCTATTCGAGATCCAGGACAAAGTGATTGGTTTTGAACCCAACTACCTCGCTGGCCGTTGTGGCCGCGCGGTTCTAGGCGCTTCTGTCTGGAACCGCGTGACCGCTACGGTCGCAGGTTCGAATCCTGCCTCGGGCATGGATGTGTGTGATGTCCTTAGGTTACTTAGGTTTAATTAGTTCTAAGTTCTAGGCGACTGATGAACTCAGAAGTTAAATCGCATAGTGCTCAGAGCCATTTGAACTTTGAACCCAACTACCTCTGGAATGCAGTATGATGACTTGTGTTCCGATTCACTTGCTTTCATTTTTGTAAAGAAATAAGTACTACTGATTCTTTATTTATAGAAACCAAATACATTTTTGTTTCCTGTTTGCCAGACATTTAACTCTCAGCAGACATTAATGATTTCTCTTTGTTTTAAAAGTATTTCTGTTCGATTTGTAACCAAAAAATACTTTCCAACAGTTACATAAGCATATGAGTCAGCTGATTTGTGCAACTGTCTTGGCTTCTGCGGCCAGTCAGTTAACTTGGGTATTGTACCGCGTTGTATGGTAAATAACTGTCACTGATGAAACAGGCGTTTCGGTCACGGCTGGGCCCAATTCACACAGAAATGGCGGGACGGTCGTGCTACGAATGGATCACAATATGTCGTCTTCATCAGAGGAAGAAACCGATGTACTGGTTCTTTTGTAACCCGCAAATGATGAGCAGCGAAGAAGATATTGGGTTGAAAAAAGGAAAGAAATGTGGTACATTCGACATGATGACAGAACTGAAAATGTATCCTAAACGTTTCCAGCATTTTTACACAATGTCTCAAGAATATTTCTATAGTGCCTTAGAGAAAGTGAAGGTGAGCATTCAGAGAAAAGCAATTAAACTGGAATGTTTTGATCAGAATTCCTATTTGTCATATGAGTCTTATCTGAAGGTAAGCGTAAAAATTATTGATTTTGTGAGAGATGTTCAAAATATTGCCACATTCTTCCAAAATTTGATCAGGTAAATATTTCACTGCTGTACACTAGAAATTGCTCGATACAGAGCATATTTTCCAATCAAGTGATGGAGATTTTGCCCTTATAGAGAGAAACAAAATAGTCTTTACCCCAGAAAACTGGATACCAGTCATTGCCAGTGCCAAGGACAACGGGTTCCTCCTTTGCAAGCTGGGACCAGAGAACTTAAAGGATCTTAGGCCACTAGATGGCGGCTTGCATCTAGATGTACATCATACTCCACAAGCCACCTAAGGGTGTGTGGTGGAGGGTACTTTCGGTACCACAATCTGATCCCTCCAACACTGTTCCACTCGCGAATAGTCAGTGGGAAGAATGATTGTCGGTAAACCTCCGTATTGGCTCTAATTTACCGAATTTTCTCCTCGTGATCAATACGTGAGATGTATGTGGGGGCAAGTAATATGTTGTCTGACTCCTCCTGAAAACTGGTGCCCCGAAGATACTTATTCGCTTATTCAAAATAATTAAATATGTCTGGCTACAAAATTTATCTCACAAGGCTACTAAGCTAAGGGGAAGAAAACTTATAACATTCAGCAAGCGTGCATTTGTCAAAGCGCTGCAAAGAAGCCCAGAGGTGCTGGGAAAGAAATCTGCCGCTAGATAATATTACAGTTTTCCCTATATTGTGTGATAAAGTACTGCCAGTAAAAAGTGCCAAGAAGAAAGCTTTCCTTGATATGTGAGAGTATATCCCAGATGGAAAGCAGAATTCCTATGAGCAAATGTCAAGTTAATGGCAATCGGCCATGCGGCAGTGGTAACTCCGGTTCCCGTCAGATCGCCGAAGCACTGTCGGTCAATGCAATGAACACTGGGTGACCATATGGTCTGCCGAGCGCTGTTGGCAAGCGGGTTGTACTCAGCCCTTGTAAGGCAAGCTGAGGAGCTGTTTGACTGAGAAGTAGCGGCTCCGGTCTCGAAAACTGACATACGGCCTGGAGGCGGTGTGCTGGCCACATGCCCCTCCATATCCGCATCCAGTGACGCCTGTAGGTTGAGGATTACACGGCGACCGGTCGGTACCGTTGGGTCTTATGGCCTATTCGGACGGAGTTGAGTACCAAGTTAACATTGGATTAGCACGTCTGCCTGCAAAATCCATTGATTGAAGACGGAAAATGTAATGCTGACGGTACGTGCTTAGTGTAACTGCAACAGGAATAATGTTAAATTTTTCCGCATCTTCTGCCGCCGCTTGTGCAGATTTGTACTGCAGTGAACATTATGTGTTTTGATATGTGTTGTTGCACTCTCTCAAAATAAGGTTTCTATTACTGCAATAAGTAACAGAGGAAAACCAGAACGTTTCAGCAGCGCAACGTTGTTATTGGGCAGATTCAACGTTGTTCGTACAGAAAAATAAAAAAGATCGTGCTATTTTTTTAGAGCTAAAATAAGTAACAGTGTAATAATCGTGGAGGTAAAAAAAGAAGGGAGTTGTCATTACATCACAAACTTGAAGCGAACGTCCGCTGTCTTATGTAGCCCAAAGCATTAGGTTCACGGCATTTATACCTTCATAGTTCACCCTCGTGATTTCACTTTGACGCGCTCGTGCCCAGTTTCGAACGTTGGTGACATCTGTTGACTTTTGTGGTCGTATCCCAAACAGCGTCTGGTGCTTTGATTTGTGGAGATATAATTGTTTAATCAAAAACGCCAACTTGCGTCGTTTACGAGTGTACTAATCGATACGATCGTAATCTTAAGTTTAAAGGAATCACACTTCGTTCGTAAGTAGAGCCGTTGGAGCAATATTTTCTTTTGTATACGTGAATTATGGCTGCACTGTTTACTTCTGTTCTGTCATGTGTTTTTAGCTGCCTACCAAACCGCAAACGTTCCGATATTCGAGCCACACTGTATCAACGGTCTCGTCCCCTCTTAACGCACGGCTACGTGACTCGCCTTATTGTTGATGCATCATCTCATTTGCTAAATTCCTCCCGCCGATAATTATTCAAGATTCTGGCTAGAACAGCCGGAGATAGCAGTTATGTGTGTGTCATTTTTGTGACTATGATGTGTGTGTGTGTGTGTGTGTGTGTGTGTGTGTGTGTGTGTGTGTGTGCTTTGCTTTGTTTCTGAAGAAGGCTTTGTTCGAAAACTTACGTGAACACACTTTTCATAGTGCCTGCCTTCTATTCACCACGTGAGCAGCAATCTACCCACTACACAGTATAGTTATCTCTCAAGAATATTGTTGTAAATAATCCACTGCATTTCAACAGAAGCAGTGATGTATATAATTACGATACCAGAAGAAAAAAATGACATTCGTTGCGCCACGTCAAGGTTGTAGGTAGCATAAACATGGGTTCACAATGCGACAACTAACTGTTTTGGTCATTTATCCAACCAAACTTTTTGATCACTTACTCAGTGATGTAAAATGCCTGGCAGATAGCAAAGTAAAATTTGAAACTAAACTGAAAACGTTTCTTTTTAACAACTCCTCCTATTCCGCACAATACTATCTATATTGTAATACGCTAAGGCGCTGCAGTCAAGGACTGTGTGGCTGGTCCCGGCGGAGGTTTGAGTCCTCCCTCGGGCATGGGTGTGTGTGTTTGTCCTTAGGATAATTTAGGTTAAGTAGTGTGTAAGCTTAGGGACTGGTGACCTTAGAAGTTAAGTCCCATAAGATTTCACACACATTTGAACATTTTATTGTAATACGGAAATGGTGATGGGTAGAAATTACTGACTGTCTGTCTTTAATTAAAAAATAAAATTTTGATATAAGATCAACATGGAGACACATTAAAAAAATTATTTGAATATAAAATGACTCATTCCACTTCATTCCGAATCGTGAATGAAACTGTTAGTGTAGAAAAGAAAACTTAACGTATACAGTATATAGCTAACTCAGCCGCTGGATCTGTGGTTGCCTACCGCTAGTTTTAAAATGAAAATAACTCTTAACACAATACTAACTTAAAATATGATTATAACTGACTTCATGAATTACACACGAAAGAGAAACAGGAGCTAAAAACACACATATCGCGCGGACATAAACGTGGAGTGTTGCGCGTTGTAGCTCGTCGTCAAAATACATCACTTTTTACCCGGGACTGTAAAAAGATATCGCTCTCCTTCCACCGTTAAAAACAAATTCGATATGTTAGCTATATTTCGTAGGCAGTAACTTATTTCCAAAAACCCACTACACGTACCCTGGACAGCGATTGCATTCTTCCCTGCGAAATTTGCAAAATCGCCATTTCTACGTGAACTGAGCCTTAGAATGGTCTTCTGGATCTATTCAAGCTCGTCACTTCATTTACAATATGGCATGGTACCACATCAAGAAAACTTTCTTGTTAAATGATTCATCGTTCATTTCAACCCCCCGTCCAACTACATAAATTTTAAAGTGTTTTCTTCTTGTATAAGAATAAGTCTAGATACTAGAGCTCTACAGATGTCGGAATAGTACCACATTATTTATTCTCACTAGATACCCAACATGAAACAGCGTAGAAAAAGGTTATTGGAGTCCTATCGTATCTCTGTGTCTAACTCCGTAGCTGAGTGATCAATACGACTGACAATCCTGTGGGGGTCCCGGATTCGATTCCCGCTACTGCCGGAGCTTTTCCCTTGGTGAGAGTACCGGTCCGGGGTGCACTCAGCTTCGTGAGATCAACTGAGGATCTGCTCGACAGGTTAGTAGCGACTCCAAGGTTAAGAAATCCGAGAACGATATGGGGAGAGATGTTGAGACCACATGGCCCTCCATACAGCATACAATGACGCCTTTGGCACAAGATGACACGGCGGTCGGTCGGTCCCGATTGGCTCGTCTAGAGCAATAACGTAAAACAAGGCACTAGATCTCTCACGAGATCTCTGTACAATGAGTAGGAAACTTACTAGGGCATGCAACTTAGGCGATTTATTTTATACACAGTTTTGTAATAATCTTTAAGACAGATGGTTCAAATTTACCGCAAATTTAAATTACGGATGTTGGTATGTTTTTCGCACTGTGATATCCTCTAATGATTTTGTTGTCAGTGTACATCAGACTGTGACCATCGTTTGTATCTTCTATCTGTGCAAGGTGTAACGAAAATACAAGGTATAAATTGCAGGACACATTCCTCACACGTAGTCGAAGAAATTATGTTACATAAACATAGGCCTGGAAACGCTATGTTTCCATCTTACAACTCATTTTCTCCAACTCATTAATCATGGGAAACCAACCTCAACAGAAGGCATCAACATACCACATGCAACCCTTTCTCACAGGAGATGTTCAGTACGCCCTCTGTGGTCACTGATGCATGCATCAACTCGCCATTATAGTGAATACCGGATGCATGCCATATCCCTGGAGTATTGCGTATGGTTTCGCAGCCTTCCATAAGGTGGACAGGAAGACTCTGAACATCTGGTACTGGGTTTCCATAGCCAAGAGCTTCCAAGTGCCCCCACAAATAAAATTCCAGTGGGTTTAGGTCAGGAGAGCATGGAGGCCAGGCTGCCTTGCTGCCCGAAATTCAGGAAGGCCAATATACACAACCACAACTGTTGGAAAATGCTTCACTGTCCTCATTACACACCGAAATTGTCATGGAAAAAATCACCACACGTAAACAATGGGTCACAATGCAACACATCTACTGGGGATTGTGAAAAATCATTGTAATAACCCAGCTACCGCAAAAATCGACCCCAAAAGATTGCACCAGGAGAGAGGGGCGGCAGCTGAACATGTGTTCTCCTCGATGTGTGGTCACGAACTAACCAACTAAGAGCCAGTCTTATCTCCCCAACTATCACCCCTCATCCCTCTCTTCAATGTATGTAGGAACACATGCCCTATTTTATCTTGTCGCTGATGGTACACAAAGAGATCCATCTGGTGGCACTGATATACTGTCTCCTGTCTGCAGAAATCAGACAAAAGACAAAAACAGGACACTTCCTGCCCCCCTCCCCCCCCCCCCCCTCTGGAACAACAATGAAATTCCAGAGAACTCTGCAGATCCCTTTCTCAAACATCTGCTGCTTAGAAAACAGGCAGCAGTCACTGCCTATGCTGACTGCATCCCCTGCCGTATCTGGGAGTATAGTCTCTGCTCCAGTGCTTTCCTGGTGGAGCAAGTAGCTGGGCAGTCAGCGCTGTTGATGCTGGCAAAAGCTAGATGACACAATACGCCACGGTGCCAGAGGGCCGCAGAACAAAGTGAGGTAATTGACGGCTATCCTGACCACAGGTTATTTGTCTAAAGGTGCACCTGCAGACTCTATGAGATTTGCCCTAATGCTTCCAGTTGCTCCGCCCATAAGCGCACGCCATTCTGAGAGGGAAGACATTTCACTGTAACAATTGTATTTAATGTTAACGCACCTCATATAAGCAAGCATCTACTAAAAGAAAAACACAATCGCAACGACAATAAAAAAACAGTCTTGTTTCCATGAAAATAGCCACAGTCCATGTTCTTTCATTTTTATCAGCAAAATCGGTATAGCTTGAGAGCATACCTCATGTTTGAATAATAAATTGCCATGCAGGAGGGCGTTACATTCTTTCCAGATGATTGTATTATCAATATAGTATGGCATATATAAAGTCATTCTTTACATTCGAGTCCGCAGCCCGTGGTCGTGCGGTTGCGTTCTCGCTTCCCGCGCCCGGGTTCCCGGGTTCGATTCCCGGCGGGGTCAGGGATTTTCTCCGCCTTGTGATGACTGGGTGTTGTGTGCTGTCCTTAGGTTAGTTAGGTTTAAGTAGTTCTAGAGGACTGATGACCATAGATGTTAAGTCCCATAGTGCTCAGAGCCATTTGAATTTTTTTTACATTCGACTGCAGGAGACGATTCACATCTCTCTCCCCGCCTCCTGATAGCCTTGTGACATCCAAGAACGCGGAAAAGCTACAGCACTGCCACCGATTACAGATGACCAAAGTGTAGAGATTGCAATGCCCATCAAAAATTGACAATGCGATACAACTGACCTAATGTCACTGAAAAAAAGTTCACAACACCACTCTAATCTAGTGGAATACATCTGACAGGTGTATTAACTTATCTCCCTGTGTAAAATCGAAGAAAACGTTTACTATTTTGCTGCGGAAGCTACTGACCACTGTAGAATGTCCTCATTATTTCGAAGCTTTCATCGGAGTTGAGAAAAAGCAAGGAAGAAAAAAAGAAACATCTATGTTAAGTGATTTCTTTCAGTTTGAAAGACAAAATGACATGGCGTTCAAACCAGTGTCTGTAAATAAACTGCCCTGCATGTGAGTATCGCAAACACCGAGCGAGGTGGCGCAGTGGTTAGCACACTGGACTCGCATTCGGGTGGACGACGGTTCAATCCCGTCTCCGGCCATCCTGATTTAGGTTTTCCGTGATTTCCCTAAATCGCTTCAGGCAAATGCCGGGATGGTTCCTTTGAAAGGGCACGGCCGATTTCCTTCCCCATCCTTCCCTCACCCGAGGTTGCGCTCCGTCTCTAATGACCTCGTTGTCGACGGGACGTTAAACACTACTATCCTCCTCCTCCATCCAGTATTGCAAACATTTCAGACACTTGAAATAACATTACAGAATACAGCCTTTCATGCCATTTATTCGCATTTTAGAAAAAACACAATCATTTTACACTCACCAACAACAGGCTACTATTCAAGAAGACATTGTTGTTTTGTACACCACTGCCGATCTCGTTTAACCAATGCAATGCTGTATCACACTGACATTTACAAAACATAAGAAACAAATCGTGAGAGCGTGCCTTGTGTTAGAATCTCCTAATGTCACCGAGTAGAGAACCCTATAACATTCCTCCGCTACATCAAAAACAAATACCATCTGCGTGCAGACATCTATATTTTTGCTCCATAAGTCCTCTCTATCGAACCGTGTGTAAAGTTTTTGTCACCTGTACTTGAAGAAGACCGAGCGGGGTGGCGCAGTGGTTAGACACTGGACTCGCATTCGGGAGGACGACGGTTCAATCCCGCGTCCGGCCATCCTGATTTAGGTTTTCCGTGATTTCCCTAAATCACTCCAGGCAAATTCCGGGATGTTTCCTCTGAAAGGGCACGGCCGACTTCCTTCCCTAATCCGATGAGACCGATGACCACGTTGTCTGGTCTCCTTCCTCAAACCAACCAACCAACCAACTTGAAGAAGAAGTCCACATCTGGCAGACTATCATTTGCAATAGCAACAGATTCTTTTGCTGTAGTTTTGTGAGCAATTTGGTCTTCACAGCACAGTCTGTTTCATGCTATCTACTCATATATCAACAAAAACACTATCATTTCTAGGTTCCACAATGCGCTATAATTCGAGTAGTGTCTCCTTTATAATTAGAGGTTATGAAGTATGAAATAATACTGGACTTGCAGTAATACATATTTTCAACACACAATCGTGATGATAATAATAAAATCAGTCATCATTCTGCAAGAATAGATACAGTCGACTTCTATTAGTTTCATGAGCAAAATCTGTGTACTCTGAGAGAATTCTGCTTGTACAAATTACAAATTGTCATGTATGAGGGCATTCCATTCATTTCAAATGTGTGAAGTACCGATACAGATCAGCATCTATAAAGACATTTATTATATCTGAGGGCACTCATCGTCGTTATTTTGTACATTCAGAGTAGGTAAGAAAAAGAACTGCGAACTATTTGCATCCAGACTTTAACCAGTTATACCACTACTTGTAATAGTCCTTCCTATAAGATTTTAACACATCTCTCTCTTCCAATATATCGAAAAACAAATACCATCTGTGTGTTGACATTGGGCATATTACATATACATGTACTGGTCCAATGCAGCAGATGCTCAGTGATCGAAGTCGCTTGCACAGAACTGTGTAAAGTTTTGTCGCTTCTCCTGGAGGAAGACAATATCCCACAGGCTATCAGCCATAAGAATGTTCCTGTGTTGTTCTTTCATCAGAAGTCTGATACAGTGTTTTTCTGCTGTATTACATCCAAGTAGTGTATGATTACAGCTTTGTACAATGGCCATACGTTTTGTTTTTCTACGATGACTTTTGAAGTCTATGTCAGGTGATGAACTGACTGTAACACATTTTGATCCATTGTCTCTCACAGAAAGCTGGACATTGTTTGATGTAAACTATCCCGCTCCCACAACACACATGATGGTAGAAATAAAACACAGAGGTGATGTTTCTTATTGACAAAAATGTGGAAGACGTCACAACATATGTAAACTGAAAGACGCAGAAATACAGAAAGTAGAGCAAATGCACTGCATCTGTACAATATATTTTTGCAACTGACTGGGTGCATTCATGTACAGTGCTATATTATACTATCTGACTAATGTGCTGTTCTATCTCGTACATAAGAATAACGCTCTCGATGGACTGTCTCCCTCCATCGGCCGGCCGAAGTGACCATGCGGTTAAAGGCGTTGCAGTCTGGAACCGCATCACCGCTACGGTCGCAGGTTCGAATCCTGCCTCGGTCATGGATGTTTGTGATGTCCTTAGGTTAGTTAGGTTTAACTAGTTCTAAGTTCTAGGGGACTAATGACCTCAGCAGTTGAGTCCCATAGTGCTCAGAGCCATTTGAACCATCTCCCTCCATCTAACAGACATCTAGCACACTGAATAACAGAACTGGAATGATAATGTGCTGTCATCGTGGATCTTTCAGAGTATACAAGGAGGTGTGATAGGCACATCAGGATAGTTACGAATTATTGGTAATATAACTTACATCAAAGATGTTATGCTCTTTAGAAGGAGGAATTTAAATGTGCTTATATCCCCTACACAACCATTTTGCGAAGAGATTTCACTATTTTCAGGGCTGTAACACTGTGGAAAACAAAGTACAAATGGTTGAGATGGAGACTTCGCTACTGGTAATATCCACACGGAGTGTCTAAGTGTGTGTCTGTAGAGCTGTCAGTGGAGGACGGTTGCTGTTCGAATGCGTAACTTGCTAACTGTTTGTCTCTAAATTACACTGCCAGGGAGATGCACTCTGTGGGTAGGGAGATAGGAAACTCTCACAATCCATGATACTAAGTGCAGTCGACACACTGTCAACTAACAAAAAAGTTACTACGTAGGTTGGAACTTAAATAGTGGCAACTATTTATTCACAATTGATACAAAAGAGTTAGATGTTTGCACCTGTGACTGTCATTCAAAGTAGTCGCCAGTGTTGTATAGAACCCGTTGCCAGCGATGTGGAAGGCATAGTATACTGTTAACAGAAGCTGTTCTGTTGGTGGTGCGAATGGAGCGGTCTACTGCCTGTCGAATCTCTGGAACATTCTGAATCGAATGCCACGAAGTGGTTCCTTCATCTTCGGAATCAAATCAAAGTCACAAGGACTTCAGTCCTGGGAGTATGGTGGATGATACAGTGCTTCACAGTCCAATCGACTGAACAGAGCAGCCACAGCTTGCGATGTATGCGCCCGCGCATTGCCGTGCAAAATGATGGGTGGGTTGTGCATAAAGTGTCACTGCTTCTTTCGCAAAGCTGGTCGTTTTTGGAGCATCACCTGCGACCAGCTTAGTGAAAGAAGCGGCGATCCTTTCTGCGCAACCCACTCATCATTTTGCACGCCAGTACGTGAGCGCATACAGTGCAAGCTGTGGCTGCTCTGTTTGGTCGATGGGACTGGGGAGTATTGTACCATCCACCATACTCCCTGGACTTAAGTCCTTGTGACTTTGATTTGATTCCTAAGATGAAGGAAACACTTCGTGGCATTCGCTTCAGAACTGTTCCAGAGATTCGACAGGCAGTAGACCGCTCCATTCGTACTGTCGACAGAACAGGCTCTGCTAACGGTATACTACGCCTTACGCTGGCAACGGGTTCTACACAACGCTGGTGACTACTTTGAAGGACAGTAACAGGAGCAAACATGTAACTCTTTTATATTGGTTTTGAATAAATAGTTGCCACTATTTAAGTTCCAACCATCGCACTACAGTAAAAAAAAGATACCTGAAATCTACAGTTTTTTGATGTCCTGACAGGGTTGTGGGAATGTATCAAAGCTGGAAGGTATAAACAAAAGTAGCAAAGTTCGTCTGGAAAGCAATAAGAGAATATACTTATGAAAAAAATATCAGAGCAGCAACAGAAACCAACTATGTACACACGCCAACTCGCTGTTGCATATCCCAACATGACAAAGTGGAAGTCAAATGAACATGTAGAACTGTTTCCAGATGTAGCGTTCCCGTCAAGCACATCACTACATGAGTCTACAGACAAGCTATCTGATGTGTCTTAGCAGTACACAGAATTGTTTACAAACTTCGAGTTTCCAATCTGCACCACTCGCTGAGCTTCTTCTAGGTACAAAGCGAGTGTCACTATACTTTTCATGATCGTCCTATTCAAAATGCATGCATCTAGATCATTTTGAAGAGGGGATTTCTTAGGATTTTAAAACAAGCATGTATCCCTACCTACAATGAAGAGAAGGAGAGATAAAGGTGGTAGCAGAGGAAGGTAAGACTGGCTCTTAGCTGGTTAGTTCGTGACCACACATTGATAAGAAAATACGTGCAGCTGCTGTCCCTCCCTCCTGATGAAAACTTTTGAGATCATTTTTGTGGTAGTTGGGTTATTACAATGATATTTCAAATCCTCAATACATGTATTGCGTTACGACCTGTTGTTTATTTGTGCTGGTTTTTTTCACGACAATTTCGATGTGTAATGAGAAGAGTGAAGAATTTTCCAACAGTAGTGGTAGCGTGTATTGGCTTTCTTCAATTTCGAGCAGCAGTGCTCCAGGGTGATTGTTGAGCAATGCAGCGGGAGGCGTCTGTAGTGAACTCTGACGTCAAATAGCGATGGACATACTCCTCAACTGTAAGCTTACACGTAATGCACTTATTAAACTCCTCTCTCTTCAATACAAATACCTCGTCAGTTGAAAACAATTCCCACCGAAAATAATGATAGTACCTTCCACTCCAACTGTTTACCGCCAGATTGTAAGTGAAGGGATCATCCTATGTAGAGTTTGAGTAGGTCTGCCACTAGTTTCCAGTGGTGTGAATTTTTTTCCCAGCAGGATAACCCCTGTTTTATGAGTAGCACTATCCATATACCTGTAGATGTGCAATTATACCTGGTCTTTATGATTAATTACGTAATTAGGACCAATCTTTACTTTAGTTTCCCACCCAAAATATGTGAAGTATATTGACCTAATCTTCCTCTCTTGCATCTGGACAGTGTCTCAGTGTTTGGGGGGGGGGGGGGGGGTGCACTTAGGCTTTCTGCTCAGAAGAATCTGGGTTTGAGTCTCAGAAAGGGCACCGCTATTTTGAATTTCCCACCAATTTCCGGTTGGGGGTGGGATGATATGTCAGCAAAGCCTTGGGACAAAGAAATTCCCGCCATTTTGAAATCCCATAATTTTTTTAATTTCTTGACAAAATTTGAAATTGTCACCAAAATTCGAAATTCCCGCCAATAGGGCAGGTGGGGAGGGGGAAGGAGGAGGGGGGGGGGGGAAGGAGTGTGAACCGAAGTACCATCTGGGGAAAACACATTATGTCATCTGTGGGTGGGGTTGGGTGAGGGTTTGTGGGGGTTAATTAATTGATCAAGTTAATTAATTTGCATGTCAGTTTGATTCTGAATTGGGGTGGGAGACCCATCATCCCATTACAGTTGGCAACACTAGTGTCGTCAGAACTGCTCGGAGAACTGCCCCCTCCGAGGCAGTGTCCCCTTTCGTTCTAGGCCTCCCCTAGTCGCGAGTATCAGGTTTAAATGCTCCATGTTCCCTAACACGACAATCAATGGCTTCAAACGTTGTCTTGTCTGGGCACCTTCGTCCTGGAAATCTTTCCCAGTAGAAACGTTGAGTGCGAGTGTCATTGCCATCAGCTGATCCATATATCAAATGGACTTATGCCGCCTCTGCATTTTTGTACCCTGCCATCACACGAGCCAAGTGTGTCATTAACTCTATGTACGAAGTGCATTCAAGTTCTAAGGCCTCCGATTTTTTTTCTAATTAACTACTCACCCGAAATCGATGAAACTGGCGTTACTTCTCGACGTAATCGCCCTGCAGACGTACACATTTTTCACAACGCTGACGCCATGATTCCATGGCAGCGGCAAAAAAGGCTTCTTTAGGAGTCTGTTTTGACCACTGGAAAATCGCTGAGGCAATAGAAGCACGGCTGGTGAATGTGCGGCCACGGAGAGTGTCTTTCATTGTTGGAAAAAGCCAAAAGTCACTAGCAGACAGGTCAGGTGAGTAGGGAGCATGAGGAATCACTTCAAAGTTGATATCACGAAGAAACTGTTGCGTAACGTTAGCTCGATGTGCGGGTGCGTTGACTTGGTGAAACAGCACATGCACAGCCCTTCCCGGACGTTCTTGTTGCAGTGCAGGGAGGACTTTGTTCTTCAAAACATTTTCGTAGGATGCACCTGTTACTGTAGTGCCCTTTGGAACGCAATTTGTAAGGATTAAGCCCTCGTTGTCCCAGAACATGGACACCATCATTTGTTCAGCACTGGCGGTTACCCGAAATTTTTTTGGTGGCGGTGAATCTGTGTGCTTCCATTGAGCTGACTGGCGCTTTGTTTCTGGATTGAAAAATGGCATCCACGTCTCATCCATTGTCACAACCGACGATAAGAAAGTCCCATTCATGCTGTCGTTGCGCGTCAACATTGCTTGGCAACATGCCACACGGGCAGCCATGTGGTCATCCGTCAGCATTTGTGGCACCCACGTGGATGACACTTTTCGCATTTTCAGGTCGTAATGCAGGATTGTGTGCACAGTACCCACAGAAATGCCAACTCTGGAGGCGATCTGTTCAACAGTCATTTGGCGATCCCCCAAAACAATTCTCTCCACTTTCTCGATCATGTCGTCAGACCGGCTTGTGCGAGCCCGAGGTTGTTTCAGTTTGTTGTCATACGATGTTCTGCATCCATTAAACTGTCGCACCCACGAACGCACTTTCGACACATCCATAACTCCATCACCACATGTCTCCTTCAACTGTCGATGAATTTCAATTGGTTTCACACCACGCAAATTCAGAAAACGGATGATTGCACGCTGTTCAAGTAAGGAAAACGTCGCCATTTTAAGTATTTAAAACAGTTCTCATTCTCGCTGCTGGCGGTAAAATTCCATCTGCTGTACGGTGCTGCCATCTCTGGGACGTATTGACAATGAACGCAGCCTCATTTTAAAACAATGCGTATGTTTCTATCTCTTTCCAGTCCGGAGAAAAAAAATCGGAGGCCTTAGAACTTGAATGCACCTCGTACTAACCCCAGCGCTTTTAACGTTCGTACTGATCGCTGGAATACCTGTAAATAAGCAATGATGTGCATCGCATGGCAACAGAGACATGCAAAACAAAACACTGGCGGTGCACAATGTAACCAGACGTCACCAAGAGTGCATGTTCCCCATGATACTAACGTTCTGTTCGTGTGTGTTTTCCATGATTAACGAGTTGGAGAAAGTGAGTTGTAACATGGGAAGAAAGCGTTTCCAGATCCGTGTTCATATGACATAATTTCTTCGCGTACATGTGAGGAATGTGTCCTGAAATTTGTGCCATATATTTTTTTACATTCTGTATTATACAATGTTATCATATTCTTAGTTTATATGTAGAAATTTTAATGTGTAGTCTGAGATGTGCAATATCTATACAGTACTAATGTTGCAGTTTATTTATTCTTATTATCACTATGGCCATTGGACGTGGCTAATTTATGTTATTAAAGAAACATACACTGTGCAAATATTTCATTTCTAACACATAGTTCATGTAGTGAAACGCTACAACTTTCTTGGAGTATTAATACAGCAAAGTCAATATACTTTGGTCATTTCTTCATCTGCAGAATTGTTCTCTATTTTTCTTCAAATGAAGACTAACCCATCTTTGTAAATCCAAGAAATAAAACAGCAAATGAGAGTGGTACTGTTTCAGATACAATATGCTTTACTTTGTAATGGACACCAGTTTATTTCGGTCATTTGTTGTTTAAATGTTCTTCAGTAGTGGTACTTTCTCTTCAGAATTTTGGAGTTGGCTATAAGTGTTTCATATTCTCTTTTAAGGTGTGCATAATCGTTTTGATGACTGTTAATTGGACAGTACCCTGATTCTCTTCAGAATTTTGGGGTTGGCCGTGAGTGTTTCATCTTTTCTCTTAAGGAGCGTGTACTCGTTTTGATGACTGTTAATGGGACAGTACCCTGATTCTCTTCAGAATTTTGGAGTTGGCCATAAGTGTTTCATCTTTTCTCTTAAGGTGCACTTATTCGTTTTGATGAATGTTAATGGGACAGTGCCCTGATTCTCTTCAGAATTTTGGAGTTGGTCATAAGTGTTTCATTTTTTCTCTTAAGGTGCACATACTCGTTTTCATTACTGTTAATGGGACAGTGCCATGATTCTAAGGTTTTTATCAATAACCTCGTTTCCTAGTATCCTCCAGCACCTTTGTAGGCCTGGTGACCTAATGGAGAAACATGTGTCTGGAAACTAAAAGGTCACAGGCTCGAATTCCAGTCGGATGAGAGAACAATGCAGTCTGCCTTTAACATAGCCTTCACCTCTGACTGATATGAACGTTCGCATTGGAACACATGTGGCTCAGATTCCATGTTAAACTGCAGGTGTCCATCCCCAGGTAATATTACTGGGGTAGGTTAGGGACACTCAAGATGCCGAAGTAATGGTCAGCTGAAAGACTTGTATCAGGCTGTTGAGACATTATTATTAGACCAGCAGCGTTTCATTCTTTCCAAAATTGCCCTTTTTACGGATGGCGCCCTTATTTTAAAACATATTTTGCTGTATCTTCTCCTAATTGATTCTTTTCTATTATTCCTTCCCTCATATTCACATCATGTTCCTAGTATCTATATGTTGCTCCTTCATTATGGAAGACACTCTGTAATCTCTCCTTTTCTGTAAGCTTCTCCAAGTGACATTATGTCTTTCATGAATTACTTTCTGCTTTTTCACTCCTTCTGGACTTTATTCTTCTCAATATTTGACTGTCTTGGAAATAACACTTGATCTTAATTTTTTCTGTATTATCTTCAAAGTATCACTTCTGTTTAGCATCTTGATTACCCCTTCCTGGAGCATATAATGCCAAGTGTCACTACCAACTTAATCCCATGCATATATATATATATATATATATATATGTGTGTGTGTGTGTGTGTGTGTGTGTGTGTGTGTGTTTGGAAAGAGGGAAGGAGAGGTAAAGACGAAAGGATGTGGGTTTTAAGGGAGAGGGTAAGTGGTCATTCCAATCCAGGGAGTGGAAAGACTTACCTCGGGGGGAAAAAGGGACAGGTATACACTCGCACACACACACATATCCATCCGCACATATACAGACACAAGCAGACATATGTAAAGGCAAAGAGTTTGGGCAGAGATGTCAGCCGATGCGGAAGTACAGAGGCAAAGATGTTATTGAATGACAGGTGAGGTATGAGCGGCGGCAACTTGAAATTAGCGGAGGTTGAGGCCTGGTGGGTAACGGGAAGAGAGGGTATATTGAGGGGCAAGTTCCCATCTCCGGAGTTCTGATAGGTTGGTGTCAGTGGGAAGTATCCAGATAACCCTGACGGTGTAACACTGTGCCAAGATGTGCTGGCCATGCACCAAGGTATGTTTAGCAACAGGGTGATCCTCATTACCAACAAACACTGTCTACCTGTGTCTGTTCATGCGAATGGACAGTTTGTTGCTGGTAATTTCCACATAGAAAGCTTCACAGTGTAGGCAGGTCAGTTCGTAAATCACTTGGGTGCTTTCACACATATATATAAGATATAAAATGTAACTTGAAAAGTGTTTGAAGTGTCAGTGACAAAATTTCACTCTTTATGGAAACTTTAGATTTTTAAAGGGTTTTGAAATGGGTGATGCTTGTTCATATATTATATGGATGTTTATATATAACAGCTTTTCCTAGCTTATTTAACATTTCATACAACCTAAGCCTTTCATTTGACATGGTGAATGCTGCCTTTGATCGTGTACACCTTCCTGGTTACAGGACTGGAGTAGGTGGTGGTGGGAGGGTGCATGGGAGAGGTTTTACACTGGGGGCAGTTACAAGCGTAGGAGCCAGAGGGTAGGGAAGGTGGTTTGGAGATTTCGTAGGGATGAACCAAGAGGTTACGAAGGTTAGATGGATGGCGGAAAGACACTCTTGGTGGAGTGGGGAGGATTTCATGAAAGATGGATCTCATTTCAGGGCAGGATTTGAGGAAGACGTATCCCTGCTGGAGAGCCACATTCAGAGTCTGATCCAGTCCCAGAAAGTATCCTGTCACAAGTGGGGCACTTTTGGGGTTCTTCTGTGGGAGGTTCTGGGTTTGGGGGGATGAGGAAGTGGCTCTGGTTACTTGCTTCTGTACCAGGTCAGGAGGATAGTTGCGGGATGTGAAAGCTGTTTTCAGGTTGTTGGTGTAATGGTTCAGGGATTCAGGACTCTTTTACTTCTAAGAATCATGTGTATGCCTTGCATCTTCAAGTGCTGTCACCCTGATATAGTTCATTAAGAAACTTTACTGTAGGGGAGGAGGGGGGCAATGCCAGTTCATAATGTAACATAAAATTAAAACAATGACTACATTAAGTAACATGAATACTCCTACGCTCCTATATTTTGTTTCACTAAATATTCTTTCTTAACTTGTTTGTTCACTAAATTTGTAGTGTCTACATGTATTGTTGTCTCAGGGTACTCAAATTGTATCTTTTCCTTTGGTTCACTTTCAGTTATTCTTATCATAGATTCACCATTTAACTTTTGAATATTTTTATAGTTTAAAGTGGAGCCCTTTACTTTCGTCTCTGTGCTTTTATCGTTTTTCTCAAAATAATGACTTTTAGATCCTGTTGAAGCCCTGCCTGAAATTCAATTATTTCCAAAATCATAAGTCTATTTACGTGGCACACAACCTGCTTCCACAGCATTTTCACCACTACCAATATATACTATTCTATCCATATCAAAATATATAACAGCTTTTCCTAGCTTATTTAACATTTCATACAACCTAAGCCTTTCATTTGACATGGTGAATGCTGTTATAAAGTATTTGTAGCTGTAATATTTTCTACACAATGACCTTTGAAATTATGCTACATCTGAACCATATGCTCACTAACAAAATTTCTATTTTTATTATCTACTCGATCATCTAATAGCATCTCATAAAATTGTTGTAAATGGGTCAGATACTCAGTTTGCTCCTATTTTGCTGTTGTCCAAATTTTCCCCATAGTGAATTTAGGCATACATTAGCAACAGCCCGTTTTTAAAGTAAATTATTCATTTCAATGATCCTCAGTTAAGAACAGTCAAATTATGTGCAAGATTTAAAATTAAACTTCCACTATTTACAGACTTAAGACTTACATCTGCTTTCCATGCATCATTCACACAGTAGTACTTGGCTGTAGTTACTTGGCTGTTAAACCAAATATTGTCAAAAATTAAAGGATAATAAATTTTCATTAAAATGGTCTACTGCACTTGTTGAGAAATTCATTGATGGAATAGAAGGAATTGGCCAACAAAAATTCTTTTAAATTATGTTTAAATTGTGCCTTGTCTGAAACTACTCTCTTAATGGTTGCAGGTAACTTATTGAAAATATGCATTGCTGATTACTGGACTCCTTTCTGGGCAAGAGTAAGTTTTTTTAAATCTTTATGTATATTGTTCTTATTCCTAGTACTGATACTGTGTACTAAGCAGATAGCTGGAAAAAGAGATGTATTACTTACAACAAACTTCGTTAAGGAATAAATATACTGAGAATTCTTTGAATAGGTTTCGACATGATGTTTGTAGATTTACACTACACATTACTCCTATTATATGCTTCTGTACTCTAAAAATTTTTTCTCGGTTTGTGGAGCTACCCCAAAATATGATATCATTTGACATAATGGAGTGAAAATAAGCAAAATTTGCGATTTTTTTTTATATTTATATCTCCTATGTCTCACATGATTCGCATTGCAAACACAGACTTGTTTAGGCGCTTTAGCAGTTCGTTGGTAGGTTGCTCCCAACTGAATTTATTATCAAGTTGTAATCTGAAGAATTTTACACTCTCAACTTCTCCTATTTCCATGTCATCATATTTTGTACACACACTAGAAGGAAGTCTCTTGGAAGTTCTGAACTGCGTATAGCTGGTCTTTTCAAAGGTTAATGACAGTGAATTGGCTATGAACCACTTACTAATGTCAGTAAAAATTTGATTAGCTGCCCTTTCTAAATTTATATTTGACTTACTATTTATTGCAATGTCTGTATCATCTGGTAATGTAACAGATGACAGGACTAGTATGGAAGCATGGGGAACACCACATGTAATTTCTTCCCAGTCAGATGGTCTCTGATTGCCTACTGCTGAAGTGTTATGTAATGACACCCTTTGTTTTCTGTTAGTAAGATATGACTCAAACCACTTTGCAGCGCTACCAGCGATGCCATAATATTTTAATTTACTTAAAAGAAAGCTGTGATTCACACAGTCAAAAGCCTTTGATAGGTCACAGAATATGCCAATCGCCTCTAATTTGTTGTCTGATGAACTATGGACATTTTCACTGGAAGTGTAAATAGCCTTCTCAATATCAGAACCCTTAAGAAACCCAAAATGTGACTTTGACAGTATGTTATTTTCACTAAGGTGCTTAAGTAGACACTTGAACATAACCTTTTGAAAGATTTTTGAGAAAGCTGATAAAAGTGATATCGGTCGGTAATTTGACGGCATTTCTTTGTCCCCTTTCTTGTGGAGAGGTATAACTTCAGCATATTTAAGCCAGTCTGGGAATGTTCCCGTGATAAGCAATTGATTACACAAAAGTTAAGATATGACTAAGCTCACATGAACACTCTTTTATTAACTTTGTTGATATGTTATCGTAACCACTAGAATGCTTTGATTTCAAGGACTTTATGATGGATTCTATTTCTTTGGGTGAAGTAAGTGTCAATTCCATTTTACTGAGATTGCTTGTGTGCACTGGTCTCAGATATTCCATTGCATTATTTACTGGAACTGACAACCCCATGCTATCAGTAACACAGACAAAATACTTGTTTAAATGGTTTCCAAAACAACATGCATTTATAACCAGGGACTCATTTATTTTTAGAGCTATTTGTTCCTCCTCATTTCTGGTCCTACATGTCTCTGACTTAACTATATCCAAAATCGTTCTAATTTTATTGCTGGGTGTACTTATCTTCCTCTCATAATGCAGGTGTTTAGATTTCTGGATAACCTTCTTCAATATTTTGCAGTAATTTTTGTAATGAGCTATAATGCTCGTATTAAAAGTTTCCCTACATATCAGACAGCGTTTCCTTTTTGTCTCACATGATATCTGTATCCCTTGTGTGATCAATGGTTTCTTATTAGATTTCTGCTTAATTTTAGTTACCTTCAGAGCAAAACAATTTTCAAATAAGGTGCTAACTTTATTAATATATGTTTTGTAGTTTCCATTTGTGTCTTAGATGCTGTAAGCATCCATCCAATTAATTTCTTTGAGCAATCTTCTAAATTTCTCAGTTTTTGGCTGTTTTATTGGCATTCTGTATTTAGTTCTGATAGATGTTTTACCATGACAATTTTCAAAATTTAATGTTACGTGTTGCATGTCATGGTCAGATAGCTCATTTACTACTGGTTTTGTAATGTGGCTTAGTTGCCTAGAATTGTCTATAAAGGTATTATCAATGGCAGTCTTAGAACATTTGTACACCTTAGTTGGAAAATTTACAGTAGAAATTAAATTGAATTACAATGTAACTGATTTCAGTAACTGTTCACTGACATTTTTTTCAGGTATCTATATTATAATCACCAGCAACAACTAGTTCTTTGTTTTTTAATTTTAGATGAGATAATAAATCTTCAACACCGTTTATAAACAGGTTGAAAATTCCTGAAGGTGCTCTGTATATATCTACTATTATAAAGGACCTATTATAAAATTCTATCTCTGTTGCACATGCTTCTAAGTGCTGCTCTAAGCAAAATTTATTAATGTCAATATTCTTCAACATAAAACTGTTTTTAACAAATGTGGCAAGTCCTCCTTTTTCCATATTTTGTCTGCAGAAGTAAGAGGCTAACTTAAATTCTGTAAGGTTTAACGTATCTATACCAGTGGTCAAATGATGTTCAGAGAGGCAGATTATTCAGCTGGGTTCAATGACTCTATTCATCAATAGACATAAGTAGTTCATTAATTTTACTTCAAAGTCCTCAAGTATTTTGATGCACTAAAGATAGTTGGCATTTCACATTTACCAAGATGAAATCGGGTGGAAATAAAATTTTTCTGATTGCTGCGAATTTTTAACCTACAACTGTGTTGGCTGATCCAATGTGCCAGGATTATGCTGCTTGATTTCTTCCTCAAACTGAAGTTTTGTTTCAATCTTTACTTCTCTCTGAACTTGACTTCGTTCTGTCCTACCTTTCCTAAAAAAAGGTGCTGCTCCAATACCTATGACCACTGGTATATTACCACTCATGGCAGTGCCTCCACCCCTTACATCTCCTGCTATTAGCCCAGCCAGTTTACCCTTCCCTTTCCTGTTGAGGTGTAGACCATGTCTAGTATAATCCCACCTACTGAGAGAATCAACAGGAACCAAACCAATATGTGACCCCGCACCTGACCAAAGTAGCTGTTCCAACTCCAAATTAACTCTCCCAACAGAAGAGTTTAAATGAGGTCGGTCATGGCGTCTGAGAACAGACACAAACTCAACACTGGTATGTCCCATTGCTGATGCGATCTTTGCCAGGTCACACTCTATATTGTACCCAGAATCTCTATCAGTACTATTGCCTGGTCCACCCACAACAACCACGGTGTCTTCCTTGGTAAAATCTTTACAGAGTGAACCTAAATCCTCTGGCACCTGACCCAGACCAGCAATAGGTTTAAAAAAATTTGTGACCTGGCATTCTGATCCTAACTGGTCATGCAAAAGTTGGCCTACACCTCTGGCATGTGAACTACGTAACAACAACACTTTCTTTCTCTTTGCTGACTTCCCTACATTGTTATTCAATTTTCTACTGAAAGTTTGTTGTGCCCTCCCTACACCTACCTCTGTCTGAGGCTCATCAGTTTCTAACTGAGTCAACAGGTCAAACTTATTCTTCACATTCACCATAAAGCTGTCTGACAAAGTTCTAGGTCTGTTCCTCGAGTTACCTGTTGCCACTTTCCATCTCTCTTTACCCTTCTCCCTCCTTAACCTGTTCAGATCTTCCCTAGCCTGCTCTAACTGTGGCTGAAGGGCAGCAATTTCCTCCCCCCCCCCTGTTCCACCATTTTCCTATCTCTACAGAATATCCTACAGAACAACTGATGAGTCTGATCCACTTCCCCATTTCCCATGCCGCTACAGCAACCCCAATGGAAAAAAACTACTGCAGCCATCACACCAAATCCTGGAGCTAACAATTCTACTGCACGACAGACACTTTTCACTCATGGTAAAAATCTAACTTTAGCGATAATAAGTCAAATTAAATTACTCAAAAACAAGAATACATGTTTACGAAAGATTAGGTCTAGTCTCAATCGTATGTAAACAAACTTACCTCAGTGACAATAAGTTAGAGTACTGAAAAAAGAAGAAAACACGTTTACAAAAATTAGGCCTAGTCACAACTGTATGTAAACAAAGCTACCACCGTATGTGCAAAGTTTCCAGATATAGGAACTTAAAATTCAGGCTGTGTTTCGCAAAATAAGAGTTAAACAACAAAGGGATACGCTTTTGTTAACTTCCTGGAACGGAAATAAACAATTAAATGAGATTCTATAAGTTTTACTGCGCTAAAATGTATGCAAGAATACGATCGTAACCCTAGTTTATGTTCCTTTCGTGTTTTCTGGAATAATATGCAAAGAGAAATGAAACCTTTAAGAGTAAGCTTGCAAAAGACACTAATACACGTATTAAACTACTTTCCTGAACTAAACTGAGTTTTATTTCAGTCTAAATCACTTATCCGTACGGCAGCACAAAACTCAAGCGTCTCGCCTGGTGCAGGACTGTTCTTAACAGAGGATCATTGAAATGAATAATTTACTTTAATTTTTGACAATACTTGGTTGGTTGTAATAGCCAAGTAACTAGCTACTATGTGAATGATAGATTTAATGAAAGCGGATGTAAGTATTAAACCTGTAAATAGTAGAAGTTTAATTTTAATCTATGTACATAATTTTACTGTTTATTGACTGAGGATCATTAAAATTAATGAAACTTAAGTTTTTCTAATTACATTTTTGTAATGTGTCTATCTGTCATGTTCCACACCCAGGAGGATCCCCTCTTTTGTCGGTCTATGAAGCGAAGAATTAATCTAATCTAATCTAATGTGATCTTCCTGGGTTTACTTTTATTCGATCGACATCTGAGTCATCACCTATTTTTGCTTTCCCATATTTTATATACATCTCATTACTTTCAAAGTTATGGGGACTGGTTTCTAATTTTATTCTCATAAAGCCTATCACGTAATTTTTAAACGATATGTTGCTCTTATTTCTAAAATTCCACACTTCATAGACATCTAAAATTTTGTATCCTCTTCCTTCATGAGTGGTCCAAGTTCCAGTGCGGTTTTGCAATGGTCTCTATCAGTACATAATATACACTGTCAATGCAGAATGTTTCAAGAGTGGATTAATAAAGAAACCAAGAATGCTTCAGGTGATCTACACTCATGCTCATAAATTAAGGATAATTGCGAACAGATCTGTAAGTCCACAGTAATGGTGATAAGCTGAGAAAACCGGCATGAAACACTTGTGCTACAAAACGCCACTGTTTCCTGCGCATGTATCCCGATATCAGAATGGAATATGATCACAGGTCGCACAACAGGTTGGCATACTCTGGATCAGATGGTGGAGCAGCTGCTGGGGTATAGCCTCCCATCCTTTCACCAGTGCCTGTCGGAGCTCCTGAAGTATCGTAGAGGTTTGAAGACGTGCGGTGACACGTCGACCGAGAGCATCGCAGACGTGCTCAATGTGGTTTAGGTCTGGAGAACAGGTAGGCCACTCCGTTCACTTGATATCTTCTGTTTCAAGGTACTCCTCCACAATGGCAGCTCGGTGAGGCTGTGCGTTATCATCCATCAGGAGGGAGGTAGGACCCACTGCGCCCCTATAAAGACGGACATACAGGTGCAAAATGACGTCCCGATACACCTGACCTGTTGCAGTTCCTCTGTCAAAGACATGCATGGGTTTACATGCACCAATCGTAATCCCACCCAACACCATCAAACCACAACCTTCATACAGGTCCCTTTCAAGCACATTAAGGTGTTGGTATCTGGTTCTTGGATCACGCCAGATGAAAACCCAGTAAGAATCACTGTTCACACTATACCTGGACTCGTCCATGAACATAACCTGGGACCACTGTTCCAATGACCATGTACTGTGTTCTTGACACCAGGATTTACGGCCTCTCCTGTGACCAGGGGTCAGTGGAATGCACCTTGCATGTCTCTGGGCGAATAAACCATGTTTGTTCAGTCGTCTGTAGACTGTGTGTCTGGAGACAACTGTTCCAGTGGCTGCAGTAAGGTCCCAAGCAAGGCTACCTGCAGTACTCCATGGCCATCTGCTGGCACTGATAGTGAAATATCGGTTTTCTTGTTGTGTTGTACACTGTGGACGTCCTGTACTGTAGCGCCTGGACACGTTTCCTGTCTGCTGGAATCGTTGCCATAATCTTGAGATCACACTTTGTGGCACACGGAGGCCCGTGCTACGACCTGCTGTGTTTGACCAGCCTCCAGTCGCCCTAGTATTCTACTCCTCATAACGTCATCAATATGTGTTCTTTGAGCCATTTTCAACACACAGTCACCATTAGCACGTCTGAAGGCTTATGCATACTTACTCTCTGCACCGTACTCTGACATGCACCAACACACCTCTGCGTATGTGGACTGCTGCCAGCGCCACCATGCGACGACTGCAGGTCACATGCACCGCACGGTCATACCTCAAGGTGATTTAAACTCGCAAACCGCCACCAGAGCGTTGTTTCACATGTATCAGCATTATCCTTAATTTATGAGCATGAGTGCACGAGGTGTGACAGTAAACTAATGAGACTGATGTGAAAAAAAATGTTGCTTACCGATTTAGTCAATATTTGCGTTGTCTCCTTCAAAGTCGTTCCCTTCTTATTGCACACACTTTTTCCAGCGCTTATGCCGCTGATGGTAACATTTCTGGAACTCATCTTCTGTAATATCCTCCAAGACCCTCGTCACAGCTTTTTGGACATCTTCTGTTGTTTGAAAATGGTGTCCCTTGACCGGCGTTTTGACTCTTGGAAATAGAAAAAAGCGATACAGATCGATATCTTGTGAATAATGTGGATGTAGTAGTACTGAAATTTGTTTTGAGGTTAAAAATCGCTGTACTGACAGAGCAGTATGGGATGGCACATTATCGTGATGCAGAATCGAATTATCAGCAATGTTGTCACGGATATGAAGAACTCTTTCACCAAGTTTTTCTAAAATTTCTTTGTAGTAATATTGGTTAACTGTTTGTCCAGGAGGCACCTACTCTTTATGAACAATTCCCTTGGAATTCCCAGGTTCATGGTCGTCCACTGCGGTCTTCATCTTCAATATTCGTTCTGCCTTCACTAAACATTTTATTCCAACGAAAAACTTGAGCTCTTGACCTAACCTCCTCTCCCTCCTCTCCAAAAGCCTTCTGAAGTTTACCCTAAGTTGTCGTTGCTTTTTCACCCAATTTAACGCAAAAAGAAATGGCTTACCATTGCGGAATATTATGCGGTTCCATTTCTGTGACAAGTGACACAAACACGTGTTAACTTATTACAGCACAAGTCACGACTGAGCAGTTGCATCGATGTGCTGCTTGGACTAGAAGCAGCTTAAAGACCAAGGTCAAAGATATTGTTCTTATAAAGAAAATCAGTCTCATTACTTTATTGTTGCACCTCGTACATAGTCTCTCTCCACTTGAGCACAATCTGCAGAAGTGTATAAAATCAGGTGAAACTGCCAGAAAGCTACTTCTTTGGGATATTATTCAACTCGCACCTTGCATTGTGAGTCGTTGGGGCTTTCTCGCAATGTATCGATTTCATCATTCATACGATCTCTGACTAACATGTTGCTGTTGGAGTGCAGCGTTCTCTGTGTTGCGGCTCCAAGCGTGATGGCTGGTTTGGTAAGGTCAGGATGAGCTGAGGAACGAAGCTGTAGCTAGCTCTCTGTGTTAGCTGTTGGTGGGTGACAAATACTGGGGTAGTGTTAGCCCGCATAAGTTATCGAATACCGACATGGTTTGTGCTGCAATTTATCAGAAGAGCGCCGAGCTGTCAGGGCTGTGTTCAGTGTCATTTTGGTCTGTCTTCCTTTGTGTTTTATGGGTTCCCTTGTCTCCATGGCATTCAAAGGGCAATATGGTTGCAAGATGTGGTAGACATTTTAGACAGATTCATTGTTTGATATCTCATTATAATGTGTTTTATGAGTTCACCTTATGTATCCGTGATGCTTGTGATTCTATAGCCAGTGTACAGCGCCATGTTCCAGAAGAAATCTTAGTTTAAACGTTGGCAGCGTGCACTAGTATATGCGTTACCTGTTCTTGTCTGGCTGCGTAATTCTTCTGACTTTTAAGGTAAATCATTGGTCATGTAATTTTCAATTGGGGTGCGGTGAAATATTTAGTATTACTAGTTACCATGAATGATTAACTACTCAGGTCAGAATGTATGTCTGTCTTCCTACTTCACTGGCCTATTTATAATTTGCTTTTGTTGTTCTGGTTTCTCTGAAGGTAATTCTAAAGGCCGGTGCTGTCTAAGAAATCGTGTAATGTGTCTGTTCTATTTAAGTGGCTCAGATAAATTTTAGTCTGTTGCAGGATGCATTTGTTCTCTCCGAACTGGTATGGGCTAATGTGTGTACTGGTGTGCACTGAATGCCATGTGAGTGTCTTTGTGGTTGCTTTACTGTTTCCCACGAAGGTAAATTTTTCTCATGTTACAATCTTATTGGTGAAATTATTTTTAAAAAATTGTCATGGTTTTTGATAAGAGCACAGATTAATTAATTCAACCTTCAACCTTAAGAGCTATTTGCTTGATGCACAGCTGCATTTTGGAATTCTGTCCAATTGAAATTATTTGTGCTGCAGGAAACAGTCGTTAATAATACATTTCCGGTATGTGATAGCCAGGACCGAGCCCCACTTTCTACCGCCTCGTTGACTTGCTTAGCCAGCTGTTTATTCATTTGGAGTGCATACAATTGGAAGCCCTCGCCGCTGTCTGTTTTAAGTATGGTTTTAGTTTTCCTTAAATTATTCGAGTTCAAATCATCCTTCATTCTCACCATTTGATAATTAAGGCCGTTCTGATCTGTTCTGGTGCTGCTGTTTAGATTTATGTCTACCTTTAATACAGCTGTAGCCTTATTACATTCTGTGCCTTACATATGGCATGTCTTGCCTTAAAGAATATTAAGTTACCTTGAGTGAAAGTTAACTTTAAATTTTCTGTAAATTATTTAAACTGGCATTGAACTTTAAATGAGTTTCTCATTGTTTGGCCTTTTAATTAATTTCAAAAAATAAAGAAAACTTAATTGGCTGTGGTGTGATTGAAACTGTGTAAAACAAAATTTATGTTCTACCAGTGAATCAAGTATGTAAAATCTCACTGGTCCAGCCGTTCCCTGTTCCTTCCTGGCTGAATTAAGAGGCCATAATTATCACCATTCCACAGTGGCTTGAACGTCACTTGTGCCGTCATATCCTTGGCGCTTCATGCAAATTTCTACATGTTGTTGATGTTTGGTATGATGGTAGTGATAATCCCAAGTCTCGTCATCTGTGATGATTTTTATCTAGAGAATTGTCCACATTTTGTATTTCAATCAAGTCACGGCAGACGTCCATGCATTGGTGTGTTTGTTCGGGAAGCAAGGTGAACTGGATAAGCTTTTTAAATACTTTTCTCTTCTTCAAAAGGTTGTGGAGAATGTCGTGAATACTTGATTTAAAATGTTGTTCCATTGTGATTTGTGACACAATAACATTGACACACTATGGTCTCACGTCCACTGCTTATAAGGGAACCTCCCCATCGCACCCCCCTCAGATTTAGTTATAACTTGGCACAATGAATAGGCCTTGATAAACTGAACACAGATCAATTGAGAAAACAGGAAGAAGTTGTGTGGAACTGTGAAAAAATAAGCAAAATACACAAACTGGTCATCAGTCTTGGTCACATAGGCAACACAAAGAAGACTGTAAGCTCAGGAGCGCCGTGGTCCCGTGGTAGGGTGAGCAGCTGCAGAAGGAGAGGTCCTTGGTTCAAGTCTTCCCACGAGTGAAAATTTTACTTTCTTTATTTTTGCATAGTTATTATCTGTCCGTTCGTTCATTGACGTCTCTGTTCAATATAATAAGTTTAGTGTCTGTGTTTTGTGACCGCATCGCAAAACCATGCGATTAGTAGACGAAAGGACGTGCCTCTCGAATCGGAACCGAAAACATTTGATCGCAAGGTCATAGGTCAACCGATTCCTCCACAGGAAAACACATCTGATATATTCTATACGACACTGGTGACGGCATGTGCGTCATATGACAGGAATATGTTGTCGACCCACCTAACTTGTACACTTGGCGAATGGGTAAAAAGATTCTTCTACCTTGCCCGATTTAGGTTTTCTTGTGGATGTGATAATCACTCCCAAAAAAGTGATGAAAACATAAGAGTTTATCATATAAACTGAAAATAAAAAATTAAAGTTTTCACTCGATGGAAGATTCGAACCAAGGACCTTTCGTTCCGCAGCTGCTCACGTTACCACGAGACCAAAGTGTTGCTACGGTCCCATCTTCCTTAAAGTTACCTATCTTCCGATGAACTACTCAGTTTGTATAGTTTGCTTATTTTTTCACAGTTCGACACAACTTCTTCCTGTTTTCTCAATTGATCTGTGTTCAGTTTTTCAAGGCCTATCCACTGTGCCAACTTATAACTAAATCTGAGGGGGGTGCGATGGGGAGGTTCCCTTGTTAGCACCATAGAGTGAGTATCTACGCTTAACACCGTCGCCGGCCGGAGTGGCTACAGTCTGGAGCCGAGCGACCGCTACGATCGCAGGTTCGAATCCTGCCTCAGGCATGGATGTGTGTGATGACCTTAGCTTAGTTAGGTTTAATTAGTTCTAAGTTCTAGGCGACTGATGACCTCAGAAGTTAAGTCGCATAGTGCTCAGAGTCATTTGAACCATTTTAACATCGTCTACTCGCTGGTCGAATGCTCACCTGTTGTTTACAGTTGTCGGTTCAAGCTGCCGCCGTAGTTACTGCTTTGACGTAACTTGTACATCAGGAACGAAATCAGTCTCGGAGTTTCTTTGACGGACAGTGTAGATTACTGGTCGGTGTGCACCGTTGTAAGAGGTTTGAAGATGGCTTGTAAATGGAGAGCACGTGAATTTGACGTCCATGAATACAGTTGAGTGGTACGACAATGAAAAAGACGGAAATAAATAAGTACTCGTTTTCCTACTGTAAAATTTTTCATTAGATGATGTCCCTTTCTATTTCTACCATCATGGGAACGACAAGTAAAAATGTCTTTGTGGCTAGTAACGTAAAAAAATTCACTTCCTTTTTGAAGGATGTCTTTAAAGGATGGCAGCACGGAACAACCAAATGCTGCTGTAATGAACACTGATTCGCTAACAACTAGTTTCGGTCAAACGATCATCAAACAACACTACATTACGTCTAAGGAAGATTTATGGACGCAAAACTAAAAAGTTGCAGCATCTGTCATATTCATGCACGTCACGTTATGGCACGACCTTCGTCAGACATTATGTTTAACACTGCAGCGAACTATTGATTTTTCCACTTTGTGTCTCATAAAAAAATGTATAATAGATGTTCATACAGCCAATATTGCAGATGCTGCAACTAAAAACAATTATTTAACTCAGGTCAAAGAACCTTGCATGAACTTTATGTAACAGCGATCCGTGACATGAAGATGATCATTGTGGATACGTATTCGTCAACAACAGCTTTTGGCTGTTCCATGATACCGTGCGTTAAATACAGTGAAACTGTGCAGCATTGCCTATAGAAAGATGTCAGTTTATTCCAGAAGCTATATAAGATATCCGGAAAGCGCTCTACAGCAAACCAATATGATCGAGTGCTTTAACTGAAGGCAAATAAGAAGACGATAGATGAAGACAAGAAGTAGGATCCGTAAAACCATCGTTCAGAGTGACTTACATGTTCTGGGAAAGCAGGGGGATGCTTGTACGACACTGATCACTGTTTAGTGGGATATCAGTCAAAGATGATTATTATTATACTTGTTAACAGAAGCCAGCTTGCAGGAGAGACTGTTCCTTATAGCCGGGAATCCATACATGTTTAATAATGTTCAAGATAATTTGCTTAAATATGTGGTGTGCCGGCCGGTGTGGCCGAACGGTTGTAGGCGCTAAGTCTGAAACCGCGCGACCGCTACGGTCGCAGGTCTGAATCCTCCCTCGGGCATGGATGTGTGTGATGTCCCTAGGTTAGTTAGGTTTAAGTAGTTCTAAGTTCTAGGGGACTGATGACCTGAGAAGTTAAGTCCCATAGTGCTCAGAGCCATTTTGAATATGTGGTGTAATCTAACTGGACGAAGAAGCTATCGTCATATGAAAATCATTGATAGCAACGAACGGCAAAGACGAACAGAATGTGACGTTTAAAACATAAATGCCGTTAGTATATAAAATAATCGTCTTCATTTTAAAGGGCGGTGAGGAATTGAAGATAAATTACACCTTATGCAAGACTCAGATTTCTTGTGCTTTGCCTACAAATATTTAAACATTTTCTGTGCTATCTCAGTGGATTTTTGTTTATTATTGTGTCTGAAAAGTATTATGACATGGTGACTTCTCGTGCAGGTTGTGTGAATTTCAGCTTGAAGCTGTTTCTGTATACAAAGGAGTGATAATTAGATGTTAAATTTTACTTTGGGTAACACACGTAGCTAAAGAGTCATACTACATAATTAAACTATGAAACATTACTTTTATGCTGTATTGAAAATTAGGCTTAGAATACTAATTTTAAAACAGCATACTTAAGTAGCTGCTCACGAACCTCACATTACACTGTAAGTTATGTCAGTAGTTTTTTTTTTTTTTTTTTTTTTTTAACACGCAATATACAGCGAGTCCTCTGTTAACAGCAAAATGTTTTCTGTGTTTCAGTTTTTCGTCCATTTCAAACTGAAAATTCCTAAATGGTATCTCTGCTCTTACTTACGGCTTCTGATGCTGTTGTTTATCATTGTTTCTGGTCGTATTAGGACACCTGTCATCTACCTGCAAAGGGACAGTTGTTGATAGTAACCAAACGAGCGATCACGAGCACGTGGACATGGCACGACAACAAAATGTTAGGTTGCTGCATAGAAATGTCAACGCACGAGCCAGAAACACCAAGTCGGTCAACCTGGCAGACGGTGCACGAGCTAGGTAAGAGAGTAAGAACCCTCTTAAACTGACGATTGGACTCTCCGGCATAGATCCCAAGAATTTCGTTCACAATCGCAGGCTTCGCCCTCACGAACAAAGACATAAATGCCTTGATGTTATTCTGAAACTTTACGTATTTCTAGAGGAGAAACGCATTTAAAGCTCTGAAACGAAAGTTCTTGCTGTGTCCCAAGCGGTAAATACTCAGTACAGACAGAGCAATTCTCACACAAAATTGTTAATGAAAGGCAGCCTTCATTCCTGGTCTGCTTAAATTCATGTCAAAGAAAAGAGATTTATTGAGACAAACAAATGCCAGACGCGCTCACTATAATTACAGTGGCACTGAAACGAACTGCAACCAGTCGCAGGATCCAAAAGAGAATCACGTAGCGGCAAAGAAGTGGAAGGAAGTAGGCCTCACGCAACGCGCGGTGGGCTAGCATTATTTTGCGTTGAAGATATCGAGCGGGACAGGTTGTGAGATGATATCTGCGCGAGGACAAAATGCATGTCCGTCTCATACATTAAAATTCCGACAAAAATTGAGAGAAACGACGCACTATTGCAGTTTATATCCCGAGAATAAATCAGTGAATGCGGAAGATCCATTTTTCTGTCTGCTCTAGTAGAATATTGCCTATGTCGGAAAGTTGGGACAAGAGTGTATAAGAGTTATGTGATCCCGTTTGTGTGTACGAACTCAACATTTAAGCAGGGAGTACTGCAAACGTATTTTTCCATTTAAATATTTTCGGAACAGATACCATTGCTAATATTAAGGAATAAGGCTGCTTTTGAAAAGCCGGCCGGAGTGGCCGTGCGGTTATAGGCGCTACAGTCTGGAACCGCGTGACCGCTACGGTCGCAGGTTCGAATCCTGCCTCGGGCATGGATGTGTGTGATGTCCTTCGGTTAGTTAGGTTTAAGTAGTTCTAAGTTCTAGGGGACTGATGACCACAGCAGTTAAGTCCCATAGTGCTCAGAGCCATTTTTTTTTTTTTTTGCTTTTGAAAAAATAAAATAAAATAAATCAACCTAAAAGTGTAGTATTACAATTAGAACCAATAATTTTCTGTAGAGTACACTACTGTGCATAGTAATTTTTACTTGCACACAAACAAATTGCAGACAATCATTACCTACAAGGCTTTCCCTAGAAGTGTGGAAATCTGCTAAAGTAAAAATCAGCGTACACCAGATCAGTACTTGTTCCGACTATGCTTAAAACAACATATTTTCTGCATGACGGAAACTGTTATGAACAAGACGGAGGGTTTCCAGTGGGCTTACGTCTGTCGCCTGTCATGGTGTACTTTTACATGGAAGACTTCGAAGAGATTACACAAAAGACAGCACCTATCTCGCTTAAGAACTTGGAAGCTGGTTGTTACATTGCAACATTCAATACTTAATTTTCTATTTTTACGCTTCAGTTCTTTTCGTACTAGTCGCAGCAGACTCATTGCAAAGATACTAGCCGGCCGCTGTGGTCTAGCGGTTCTAGGCGCGCAGTCCGGAACCGCGCGACTGCTACGGTCGCAGGTTCGAATCCTGCCTCGGGCATGGATGTGTGTGATGTCCTTAGGTTAGTTAGGTTAAAGTAGTTCGAAGTTCTAGGGGACTTATGACCACAGTAGTTAAGTCCCATTGTGCTCAGAGCCATTTGAACCATTTGAACCAAAGATACCAGTCATTGATTGCGAATAACTTAGTTATCTTTGGGTCAGTCTGTCACGTGTCCGGGAAGCGTTCTTTAAATTTCGCGTGTGCTGTGCAACCAGTTCACGGCTCGCCTCGTTGAGAATGCTGGGATGGAAGTTGAAGGAAGCACTCTAGTGTTCTGCGTACAGGAGGTCGGTTGCGTTTTGGAGTCTGCATTGTTGTGTTGCTGAATGGTGAGGTGATGGTATGTAGCTTGGTTGTGTGCTAGCTGAACACACTTACAATACGATCTTGCTGCTCATTCACAGTGATCGCGTGGTTCATGTGCAGCTATGTTTTGGTTCGCTTCGCGAAGTTGATGTTACCTTTCATGGGTCGGGAGTGTCTCACAAGTGGAGATTTCATAAGGAAATTTTCACTCTGCAGCGGAGTGTGCGCTGATATGAAACTTCCTGGCAGATTAAAACTGTGTGCTGGACCGAGACTCGAACTCGGGAACTTTGCCTTTTGCGGGCAAGTGCTCTACCATCTAAGCTACCCAAGCACGACTCACGACCCGTCCTCACAGCTTTAATTCCGCCACTACCTCGTCTCCTACCTTCCAAACATCACAGAAGCTCTCCTGCACACCTTGCAGGCAAAGGTTCCGATTTCGAGTCTTGGTCCGGCACACAGTTTTAATCTGACAGGAAGTTTCAAGTGGAGATCTGGTTTCTCTGTCTTGGTGACGAGAGTATGTTTCGAGGCTTGGTACAGTATCTGCTTGTTCTTAATTCATCCAAATGCTAGTATGGTCAGTTCGGTGACACTGCCTGCCAATGAATCTTTGTCACTGTTTTGCTATTTGTAAGGAATATATTTTGTTTGATTTTGTTATGTACTACAACGCTGTTTGGCACGTGTTTTCTGAGAAATTATGTTAAAGGTACTAATGTGACTGTGTTAGATTCTGGGTCTCAAATATATGGATTTTCAGTCAGATATTCTTTCAAATTATTTACCTTGCCGCACATTTTCCTATTTATAGAAATTGTGCCGACTTGCATGCAGTAGTTAGAATACGGTAACTTGATATGAAACGTGCTATTTGCATTCAGCAATTGGTCAAATCTTTAGACATCTCTCACAGCGATTAACTGTAGCGTGACTAATAATCACTACGAATATTATATTTCGCATATCTTTACATGCTTTACAGCAGGGAAGGTAGGTGTCCAGATACCGGTGTTGTTCTGGCAGGCAGAGATGCAGTGCTCTGTTCTATGCAAAATGTGCTCGTTTACTGCTTTCTGTTTGAGTCATAACAAGTACACATGCCCATTGCTCGGCACAGGTCTATAAGCCACGTTGTGTTAACATATTTATGCTTGGTGAGGTAATTGGTGCGATTAGTCATGTGCACTTAAATTCAAATTCCTTTTGTTGTGTCCTTCGTAAATCGTTGTCTATAAAATATTGATTGATCACTGTACGAGTATAGACCAATGCAGTAAATTACTACAAACTGTTGATATGTGTGTGTATACTCGTACATTGTACTGAATAGGGCATTTTTCTTAATTCAGGGCATATCCGGACTTACATTCATAAGTTCAAAAATGGTTCAAATGGCTCTGAGCACTATGGGACTTAACATCTATGGTCATCAGTCCCCTAGAACTCAGAACTACTTAAACCTAACTAACCTAAGGACATCACACACAGCCATGCCCGAGACAGGATTCGAGCCTGCGACCGTAGCAGTCGCGCGGTCATTCATAAGTAATCCGTATCTAGAACTTAGCATGAGTCTTACAAGTTCTGTAGCTATTTCGACAACACATTAGTGGTGTGACAATATGGGAGGGTTTCTCTAGATGAATGCCTCCACCACCTCAACAAGATTCATGAAAACATTAATTTTACCACGGAGGTTTTAGAGAATAACTGTCTCCCGTTTCTGGATGTCGACGTTCCTATGAAACGTAACAGCTCTCTGGGATGTGGAGTATACAGAAAACCTCCTCCCCCACGCCCCCACCCCACACACACAATGGACCTGTAGTTTCCAGTGACCAGGTGCCTCCATTCAGGACTAAGAGACTACTGTCTGACGGCGCTGGTGTAAACAGCGAAGACCGTATGTGATGATAGCAACTTGCCGATGGAGATGGATCATCTAAAAACGATTTTTGCTTCTGACTGCTACAGAATGGAAGAAATTAACAAGGTGCTGGGGGCACACAGACGCAACGACGAGAGCAAAGAAGGAGAAAACAATGAAAGAGTACAGAAGATTGAATTGCTGCGATACGTTATGGCAGCTTCTGCAGGAATCAGCCTTGCTCTGTTCAAGAAAGGTATCAAAGCCCATATTTCAACTACGTGCAAAAATAAGGAACTTTCTTGACAGTGTGAAAGATAATCTTGGACTTCGTACACCTGGAGAGTTTTATCACATACCGTGCGAGTGTGGAAGATCTTAGGTCGGACGAATGTAGTGCTGTGAATCCCTAAGTTGCACGGAACACACAGGACGTTTCAAAACGAATCATCCGATCTGGCACGTGTATATTTCTGAAACTAAAAAACATATACAATGAATTTTGTTTTCTGATGAACGGGAAACTCACAATTTTTTTTCTTACCACCCCCCCCCCCTCCCTCCTGGGATGCACGGTGTATGTCAATGTGGTATTCAAATTGTTCCCACAATGCAGCGAGCATTTCTTTAGTTACTGCTTCCACAGCTGCTGTAATGCGATGTCTCAGTTAATTGATTGTTAAATGTTTTTTATTCCAGTCTTTGATCACAATATCAGTTCTTTAAACGATGACCGTTTCAGTCTGTAACGACCATCCTCAGATCTACAATATAAAAATATATACACCTAGTGAGCAGTGCGTCTTTCAACGTAATACAGCAATACGTATCACAATATACTATCATACGACCACGGAAATGCACAGATAAAATACGGTAAAACGTACCTTTTTTACACCCTGTCCTAAAGTGATAAGTCCATATCGGCATCGTCAAAACATATAAATATAATCAGCACAGCAGCGTCACATAGATCTAAAATAAGGTGTAGAATAGGCCACATTGTCCACACAGTCACTGTTGCAACTGGCTACTGAAGTACAGTAGCTACCAGAAATCTGTTTGTCTACATCCTCCCTAGATGTCGCTACTGTGGGCTTAGATGTAGTCATCATTTACTCAAAAAACATAATCTGATAAAAACACATTAGGTAAACTACATGTAGCAGACTTTTAAAATTGATGACTATCACAGAAACCAATTGTGATACATTAAAAGACGAATACAGTCACCCATATAAAATTATTAAAAGGAAATATATGAAGAGAATAGGACCGATACTTTTTTATGGTGAATTTATGGTCAACAATTAATATACGTAATACTTTGCCTGTAGCAACCTATAAAGTGCCTATAAAAGCTAAAATGTCTATATGACAGCTGAAAAAAGGACAGATCAATGATCAGCCCCCTCTGTTGGGTCGGCCGCCAGGCTGTTATGTAGGTGCACACCGATCTTAAGAACTTAACCGGTAGAGGGCTTTACATACAACGTGATATGTCTCCCACAGAAAACGTTTCAACAACATACTAACAGTCAATAAATAAAATTATATATAGTCTGGCTATACATTCCATGAATAAGTAGGACATAATTCATTGTTGTTGGGAACGGAGGCACATAAACACAGTCTTTTATAAAACTCCACAAGAAATAATCACATACAGTCAGGTCCAGTGACCCTGGAGGTCAGTAATGTAAGGCTGAATCATTGATCCAGTGCGACCGATCCATCGTTAAGTAATCCTTTGAGTTAAAAATTCCCGCACATACAGATGCCAGTGAGGCGGTGCCCCATCCTGTTGGTAAATGAAGTCGTTCGAATCAGTCTCCAACTGTCGGAAAGGAAAGTTCTAAAGCATATCGAGATATGTGCCTCCTGTAACAGCGTTCTCGGCAAAGAAAAGTGGTCTAACACCTTTTCTCATGAAACTGTTCAAAACACTTTAAATTTTTCAGAGTCCTTCTCATGCTGTACAACTTCATGTGGTTATTCTATACCCCATACTCTCACATTATGACAGTTCACCTTCCCATTTAAAGGGAATGTTACCTAGTCACAAAACACTAAGCGTGGAAGAAAACTGTCATCTTCCATCTTGCCAAAAACGAAATTACAGAACTCCACACCTTGTTGTTTGCCACCTTCAAAAAATGGTTCAAATGGTTCTGAGCACTATGGGACTTAACATCTGAGGTCATCAGTGCCCTAGAACTTAGAACTACTTAAACCTAACTAACCTAGGGACATCACACACATCCACGCCCGAGGCAAGATTCGAACCTGCGACCGTAGCAGTCGCGCGGTTCCGGACTGAAGCGCCTAGAACAGCTCGGCCACCGCGGCCGGCTTTGTCACCTTCACGAAAAGCTTGCAGTAGCTGAATTTTGCATGGTTTCATGTGTAAACGTCGACGCAACATATGCCAGATGGACATCGGGGGCACGTTGAGCTGTCGAGCAGCGTGGCGAACGGATTTCTGTGGACTCCTTGGGGGACTATGGCAGATGCGTTCGACGTCTGTGTCCGGCACTCGGAGATGGCCCGGCGATTTGCCTTTACACAAACAATCTGTTTGTCGGAATTGTTCATGGCATCGTCTAACGCTCTGTGCTGTAGGAGGATCCACACCATACCTAGAGCGAAAGCCACGCTAACAGTTATTACTGACCCGCACTGCGCAAAATGTAGAACACAAAATGCTTTCTGTTGTCCCGACACCATTTTTACTAGAACTGAAGGGAGTGCGCACTGCTGCTACGTAGGGGGGGACAACGTAAAACTCGAGAGTTTGCTCTTTCCAACAATACGTTGTTCACGCACATATCTCAAATAACGTAATAGTTATGGTTTTTTAAAAATCGGATGATTCTTTTTGATACACTATGTATAATGCGCACTGTAAGACACGGGCAAAAGAATAATTCTGTTCTGGATGAGCACAAACTAACGCAAAAAGCACAGATTCGATTTCGAAAAGACGACTGTCATCTGCTGAGCTAATGGATTTTGGAATACCATTATTAACGACACACTCGAGATACGAGCGACGACGTTTCTTCTTAATCCAGATAAGTATTTTGCCCTAAGCGCAGCTTGGAAACTAGCCTTTGAAATAACACGACGGGAGATGCAGCAGTCTGCATCGCGCACGACGAAAGTGGACGGCAAACACGAGTTTCCTGCTGCGTTTAACAATCAGCAGGGCCGCTGTTGCGGGGGCCATTGTAGGGTTTAAATGCCCGCCGCCGATAGCTATATAATGATAATGACCTTGATACACCTGCACTTGAGCCCTGGAGAGTCGTAGGTATCACGGTGTAGTGGTCTGAGACGTCTCCAGGGCGTGTGATTCCTTGTGGAACGATGGTCTCGTGCAAAGAAATTTTGTACACGGGGTGCCGACGTCGCATGGTCGACTGCTTCACTTTTCTCTGCCCGAAACAACGTTCCACGTCTGTGCAGACGACGGGAGGTCTACAGAGCGGCCGACACGTCCAGGTGTACCACAGCGGTCGGTGTGCGGCGGCCTGCTGCACTGCCTGTACACGACCGACGTTCCGAGGGTGGCACGCGTACAGTAATCGACTCTGTTCGTCCGCATCGTGAACACTGAGACGCTGCGCAGCCCTCTCCAGGGTGCCTATTCTGTATCTTTCCGCCATTGTGCCGATCGTTTCGGTACTCAAGAGCATCGAACGGTCTAGTACTCGAGAGCTCCTGCAGTTCGTCGAAGTTTATAACGTGCATCTCATGAATGAAAAAACCAACTGTTATTTTTTACCAACTGTTATTTTTTATTATCTTCATCTTTTTAACACAAATTCTGTAGGCTGAAGAGCGGCGTAGTAAGCTGCTGCCAGCCCGCCCCCTTCAGGGGAAATTGAAATTCAATAAAGGAAAAAAAAAAATGAAAATGTTTCGTATATGGTACTACAGTCTAAAAATATTACGGCGGAGGTCTTTCATATCTGCCTACTGTGGTTGGGGATTCAATCGCAGATAAAGACTTGTGGCAAGCAAGATTGTGAAGATGACTGCTGCTAGTTACATTCCCAGTGATTTAAGTTGTGCTCTTAGATTCCTGTGTAACTGCATACTCGGAAATCTCTACATATTCGGAAAAAAATGGTGAATTACTTCTGACAAGAAAAAATATAAAGGTCACTGTCGGTTCTTTCACTCACAGTAATTTCATCTCCAACAATTTCATATTTCGTATTTTAAACACACAGAAATCACGAAATCATTACTGAGGAAGTGCGCTCTTACATGTAAGTAATGACGAATATTGCAGAAAAATCTTAACTTACACGAATAACAATGTCTCAGAACGTGTTGCATGTATGAAGACGAAAAAAAATTTTGTTGCATCTATCCATGCGCGAACCCGTGCCCCTAAGTACCGCATTTGGATACACCAAACAACAATCAGACAGTCCACGTAGGCTGACTTCGTTGCCAAACGGCGCTGCGTAAGTCATAAATGCGTGATAGTTTGGAAGGTTTCCAATATCAGGCTTCACATCATTGCTTTCCATTGTTACTTGAAAGTTGTAAACACGTTTCGATAATTACTAACTAAACCATTTGGGGGAAAAAGTACACAAAGGCACTAGTAACGTCAGTTCACACTCATGTAATATACGTAAGCAGAGCCGATGTCTTGATATTTAATGATCTTTAAACTCTTATTTGCATAAAAATAACAGGTATTTTGAGAGATTATTGACCGAAAACGTGTTTTTTGGATCTAATCATTCACAGTAACAACCTAATCTAACCATATTTCTAACAACGGAAAATTGTCTATTATGAACTCACTTTCCAACCAGATGCGTCCTCTGGTGATTCTTTAGTAACACAATCACTAAATCCAAAGCTAAAACCGCTAAATATGTTTAAAATAGCAAATTATAGGTGACATAAGCCACAGCTCACCGATCGACAGGGCCAGACCGAAATCCAAAACCTCTCGGTACAATTGTCGTAAAATCGGTGGGAGGGCCGTTCGGGAAACAGTCTCAGAAGCTTACTGAATAGGATATTTCGGTAAAGAACCGAAAATCACGTCACTACCGAGAATAACCTACTACACCGATCGGTATGAACGATACAGAATAGGGATCCAGTTCGCCTGCCACGCCATTGGTAGTTTAATGCCGCTAAGAGTCCGCCGCACGTATTCACGAGGAAGAAGCTGCCTCCTGATTCGCCGCCAGTCACAACCATGGGCGGCCGCATCCCGTGATCCAGGACGGGCATAGACCGAGAGTGAACCTGGATCGACGCCTGATCTAAGACATAGCAGTGCACTGGGGCGTCTCCGCATCCTCTAGCCTCTCCTCAATCCGGAATCGACACTGCCTCCACATTATGGCATCAATCTCTACCTGGCGTTAGTCAGACCCGTGCCGGATTACGTGGCCGTAGTGTGGGGAAATGCACTGCCACGCACGCCGGACAGCTCCAGAGGGAGCAAAATCGAGCCCTCAAGTTCGCCTTGCACCTTCCACTTGACCACCCTTTTCTACGACAAGGCACAAAAGTGGAGAGACATGCTCATCCAGCACCTGTGACAAAAGGTGCTTTTCTGACTGACCACGCGATGGTCAGACGTGCTGCGAGTGTGAATCACTCTGGCAGCAAACATATGAAGAAGGAAGACGCTCTCAACCTAGAGGACAAATCATCAGGCTACGAATGAAATGACAACCATCAGACTCAGATACTGCAGGAATGGCACTTGACTGCTTGGCCTGCACGCAATCAACGATGTCTGTCATTCGAGAGCGAGCTGGAGTACATCATCACTTCGCCAGAATATGGAAAGAGGATGTGAGTAATCTTTCAGAAACGTCGCTTTCAAACAGCGATATTAAGCTGTAAGAAATCCGCGAAGATTTTATTGCAATTTCTTGGTGGGCGCAACATTCACTCTCTGTTTTCGCTCGAAAGTAAACACAGAAGTAAGTAGAGAAAAGTGCACTGATGGCTGCTACGCCACCGGATGCCAACACAGGAAAACCAATTTAACGACAGATTCCGTCAAAGAAACTGGTAGCACACAATGAAACATTATAACCATTTTGAAACATCTAGAGCAATTTACATTCTGCATGTATAACGGAAACTAACGAAAAATGCAAGACAAGGCGCCGTGTGTCATAAGAACACACGATGACGTCGATTAATGTCAGTTTCATAGGAATTATCTGAACATATTTTACTGCATTTGGTTGCTATTTAATCGTCTCGTCGCTTGGTCCACAAGCTTTCCGTTGCACTGTCCTTCAGCCACCTATACATTGCAAATGTAAAAATTTGGCCACTGAGTGAAAACAACGAAATGAAAGGCGAAATTAAACAAAAAGAATTAATTTAGATAAAGTATTTACCATTATCCCTTGCTTTGTTTACCTGTAAGCAATACAAGGGGAACAGCACTCCACACCAATGTTTGGTGCACTGTAGACGACTCTGGGTTCACTATTCCTGCATTAGAGCATCTCGATACACGGTAACCTCACTGAGTGTAATGAACCGTACCGCGTCGTCCAGTGTGCGCTCTTCTTTGAAGCACAGTAATGGGCGTCGACCTCTGCACCTACTGGTCAACGCCGTCTACTTAATCTGAAACGGAGCCACGTATTCAATTTCACGGACTTCCATTCTCCAGAAATCACAAGCACCGTGGACCGCAACGGACACATGACTGCAGTAAATGGGTTGCTGAATGGCCCAATGTATTATTTTCCGACGAGGCTGCTAGTAACCTCCCCTACCGCGGCAGCTGAACACGAGCTCGGCGCGGCGTCATCGTGTAGACGCAACTTGATATTCTGTATTGCTGAGCAGCGAAACGGGCGAACGCCGTATGCGGTTCTGCGAGGTGAGACTGGACATAAGCAGGGCCGGTTCGAGAACAATTTTCCATGCAAGCGACTTATCATTTGCCCCCCCCCCCCTTTTTTCCCTAGTAGACTTACACCTGTGTCAGTTTTTGCTGCTAACTGTGATGCTGTATACAAATCTTGCACTGGGGCGCCTCTGACGCTCCTCTCAGCTTGGCTTCCCAATTGGCCTCTACTAATTGTGATATGGTCTGTACAGAAATCTTACGGTTGTGGATACTCGGCGTCTCTCTCAGTTTGGAGCCCAAAGCGGTGACTTGTATCGCTTACTCTTAAACTGACCCTGACATAACATCCGATCTCCACTACAAGATATTCAGGCCACTCAAAAAAGCATCCACTACATCAGGTAACTCCACAAGCCGTAATTGAACAGAAAAATGCCTGGCCATATGTGAGGAGGATTGTACCAGTGATTTCCTCGCCCATACGATTTCATGTCATTCATTGAACCTGTCTGGGTACAGTTGGTCGGTAACTATTTCCTCGCAGTTCTCTAGCAACCACTGTTCACGCTTTGTGGACATACATATCAATAATGTGTAGGAAAGTTCCCGAAGAACACATCCAGGCGTTCTTTGATTCCATGCTATACGTTTAAGTATTCTGACTACTGTGTGGGTGCGTAGCGTAGCGCTATACATCGCTCGTGTAGAAATCGTACGATAACTAGTAGCGTCACATATCTGGTCAGCCACGGCCCCCTCGTGACATGTTCTTTCATCTTAATCAGCTGTTTGCTAGTGGCTGCAGGTCTGCCCAACAGGTGTCAGTATTGAGCCAAAATATTATGACCACTGCCCTCCGCGAGGTTGCACGCTGCTGGTGGCTCTGAGGGCATGTGACGACGTATAAGAAGTAGATGAGCGGGGCACAGACACTTGGAAATCATCTAGCGATGATAAGTATCGCAAATGAGGAAATCCGCCAGCTTAAGCGACCTTGACAAAAGCCAGATTATTATGGCTCTGAGCACTATGGGACTTAACATCTCAGGTCAACAGTCCCCTAGAACTTAGAACTATTTAAACCTAAATAACCTAAGGACATCACACACATCCATGCCCGAGGCAGGATTCGAACCTGCGACCGTAGCGGTCGCGCGGTTCCAGACTGAAGCGCCTAGAACCGCTCGGCCACCAACGGCCGGGTGGCAGCGAGCATCTCGGAAACGGTAAAGCTGGTCGTCCGTACGCGTGCTCCTGTCATTAGCATTTATGGAAAGTGGTTGAAGAATGCAGAAACCAGAAGTTGGACGCTTTTGCCTCATCACAGAACATAGGGATTGGAGACTTGTCCACTCTCTAAAGCAGGAGAGGCGGCGATCTGTGGCAGATCTGATGACAGAGTACAGTGCTGACGCATGCACACGTGTTTTGGGGCGCACCATTCAGTCTTGATCATGGTGTTCTGCAGCAGAGGAGTTCCCCTGTAGACCCATCAACATCGTCAATTATGGTTACTGTGGGCGTGGGATCATCGAGATTGGGCGGCGGATCAATAGCATCATGTCGCCTGGTCGGATGAATGCTGTTTATTGTTGAACCAGGTCGAGGGGCGTGCTCAGATACGCCGTCATCCAGGCGAACGGCTGCACGAAACACGCACCACTTACCCGACACCGGCCGGTGAGGGCAGCATTATGGTGTGAGGGACATCCACATGGGCTTCGATGGGACCTGTGATAGTAACTGAAAGCGCCAGGGCAGCTGTGGACTGTGTGGACGTTATTGCAGACGCCTTGTGTCTTTTATCCTAGATATTTTTCCCGACGGCGATGGCATTTTTTAGCAGGATAACTGTCGTGTCAAAAGACCAGAATCGTGCTATGGTGGTTTGAGTACAAGACAGCGAATTCTCGTTGATATCTTGGCCACCAAATTCACCTGGTCTGGACCTGACTGAATACGTCTGGGTCACAATTGGTCATCAGTTCCGGACCGACAAACCACCGGACTGTAGTTTTTGTGAATTGTGTGATCTTGGCGTAGACATCTGAAGTCGCATACATTCGGAAACCCACTAATGACTTGTGGAATCCATGTCATGCGGAATCACTACCTAAGATAGTCCAACACGTTACTAAGCAGGGGGTCATAGTGTTCTGGCCCATGAGCGTGTAACCTGAAATAATGAGAAAATATTAGTTTGTTTACGTCTCACCCTGCTACAGATTTTTACAAAAATATTGTAAGATTATCCATAATTTCGTCATGCTTACATTATTCCAATATTTTCTAAGCAATAGATGGTATGTTAAGAAGTATTAAACGTGATAAGCGTATTCAGTCAGACATCGTACAACTGTATTAGACGATTAAAATCTTGATGTAAGATCCACTATTTCATAGTCATATATCTTGACTTCTACAACAGAAATATGACGAGATCATAAAAGCCTGAAATGTGTGAAGATACAAAAATTAAAAAACGGAACAGGGAAATACTCTTCAAAAAAAGACCATTAGGTACAACAACAACAAATAACATCAGCCACACGATATGTCACATCTTGCTGTAAACTGTACTCGTACAAAAAAAAATAGAGTTTCTGCGGAAACAGGTACGACCAATAACAAGAAAACGATATGATACACAATATTACAACACCCAAAAGTTAGAATCTCGATGGAAAAAGAGAAATATTGTTCAAAAGCACGAACTCGTCACACGTTTCCATCATGTTTCAAAATCTGTGGAAGTAAGATAACAAGTCACTCCCCATTTCCTTCTAAAGTTAATGTAGCGCATTAGTTGCTGTGTTGCAATAGAACAAATCGTTTATGTGTATCTGGAAGAACTGAAAAGCGTGAGTGAACACATATGTTGATATTACAGTGACCTACACAGCCATGTGTAACAGAAAACCAGTTACAAAAAAGACTTTTTTGTCGGCTGACTGCTGGCTGTTGTAGAAACAGATAAAATGACCATGGGACAGAAAGAAATATTAGGCGACATTCAATTTACGACATTTAAAATTGTGAAGCAGCTGTTAAACACAGATCTCATGCAATACGCAGCACTATAGTATTTAAAAATATAAAGGTTATGTTACAGTTGCTGCCGGCTGCGGTGGCCGAGCGGCTGTAGGCGCTTCAGTCCGGAACTGCGTGACTGCTACGGTCGCAGGTTCGAATCCTGCCTCGGGCATGGATGTGTTTGGTGTCCTTAGGTTAGTTAGGTTTAATTGGTTCTAAGTTCTAGGGGACTGATGACCTCAGATGTTAAGTCCCATAGTGCTCAGAGCCATTTTTACAGTTGCTGTTATTTGGGTTCTCACACGCACATAAAAGAAAATTTGACAGTAAACTGGGGCGCAGTTAAGCTGTGTGGCCGGCCGAGGTGGCCGAGCGGTTCTAGGCGCTACAGTCTGGAACCGAGCGACCGCTGCGATCGCAGGTTCGGATCCAGCCTTGGGCATGGATGTGTGTGATGTCCTTAGGTTAATTAAGTTTAAGTAGTTCTAAGATCTAGAGGACTGATGACCTCAGAAGTTAAGCCCCATAGTGCTCAGAGCCATTTTTTAAGCTGTGTGTATGACGTGAAACTAACTTTCAAGCAGAATTGCGTGAGAGCGAACATCTTTTTTCAGCAGCAACTCAGGTGTGGAAAACATTGTAAGCTAGAAAAAGGCGTAAAATGGTGTCTTTTTGTAAGCTGTCTAAAATCATCAGTAATAACAAAAAAGGCGTTCTATGCGATACGTCTGAATATGGCATTTGAAAAACCATTAAAATATCTAGAATACAGTAATACATTTTATAACAGCAATAAAATGGCTACGATTATATTCAGCAGTAACGATGCAATAGAACCTTTTGCATGAAGTGATGTGTTTAGAATCTTCTGCAAACACTGTGAAAGATTATGGTCATTCCAGCAGAGCTGTGAGAATTGGGTCTTCCGGACACGAGATGAACTAGAGATTACAGATAAATTATTCAATCTTTGCTGAGAAAGTTTTAAGATAAAACTATCCGATCGATATAAAATGTGACTTCCTTCATACAAGTAAGAAAGGTAGGAAGAAGATACTATTGAAAATATTATAAATCAACGGGCATTTGACACAGGATGCTCGCTTAATCTTACACTAAAAGGCGTGGTATCCTTTTTATTGACTCTTAAAACTTCTTTTATGCATAGGTGGAAAAGCTAGACAGTAAAAACAAACACATTCTTCATATTTTAAAATGTAACGATTTATATGTATGCATTCTGTATGAAAGATCAATTTCATCATTGGAAATGTCGCACCTTTTGTCTGCCCAACGGTTGCTTTATCCGCCGTTTGGACAGTCTGCTGCAACCTGAATATAAGATATGAAAACTAATACCGATTGGTGAATAAAGAGAAATTACTGCAGAATGCAAACAAAAGTTTCTTTATTTGTTTATTACTATCATGCTCTGACAAGCACCGACAAAGAAACAAAACAATATTGGAAACTACATCTTTCCAAGATAAATATACAATATGAAGTTTCCATTTGAGGGTGTTGTTGCAGCGTATGTGGAACCTAGTGCGACTACGATGCGGGCATGTAAGGACCGTCACGTAGCCACGGAGCCGGCCGCGGTGGTCTCGCGGTTCTAGGCGCGCAATCCGGAACCGCGCGACTGCTACGGTCGCAGGTTCGAATCCTGCCTCGGGCATGGGTGTGTGTGATGTCGTTAGGTTAGTTAGGTTTAAGTAGTTCTAAGTTCTAGTGGACTTATGACCTAAGATGTTGAGTCCCATAGTGCTCAGAGCCATTGTAGCCACGGAGTTAGTGTGGCATTCGTAATTATAAGTGTGCGTCTGGCAAGTGCGGGAACGTGAACTGCGGCGACGTTATTACCAAATGTGTCCAAACAGGACCAATGTGCCGTTACTCTATACTCAGCTGCCGGAAGACGAACACAAGTTGACATCCATCGCAGAATGAATAATGGGTTTGGCGCAGCAAGTCTGTCGAAAATCAATGTTGTGGAATGGTGCGGCAAGGGTGCTGCTGCTTCGTAATAACGTATGTCCCATATCTCATATGTCACTAACGCAGAAGGTACGCCAACTCAAAAAAATGGCTCTGAGCACTATGGGACTTAACTTCTGAGGTCATCAGTCCCCTAGAACTTAGAACTATTTAAACCTAACTAACCTAAGGACATCACACACATCCATGCCCGAGGCAGGATTCGAACCTGCGACCATAGCGGTCGCGCGGTTCCAGACTGTAGCGCCTAGAACCGCTCGGCCATCCCGGCCGGCTACGCCAACTCAACAGGGAGACACGCGTGGTGATGATAAGTTCCAATGGGACCAAACTGTTGAGGTCATTGGTCCCTAGGGTTACACACCACTTACTCTAACTTAAACTAACGTACGCTAAGGACAACACACACGCAAATGCCCGACCGAGGACTCGAACCTCAGATGGGGGGAGCCGCGCGAACCGTTACAAGGCGCCTTACACCACGCGGCTAACGCTCGCGGCCGGAGACACACAAGCATGTGCCTATAACACTGATCTCTCTCTCTCTCTCATGCAATTACCACGGCTTTGGTACCATAGAAAAGGCCTTGAACGGTCGACAATTACTGTCGGACGAGGATGTGGAGTTACGGACTTCTTCACGCAGTAGGAGAAGGCGTTTCACCAAACGGGTAGTTTTCAGTCTGGTGCGTCGGTGGGATGACTACCTCAATGATCACGACGATTTTTCCTGATTTGCATACTGATTCTGGACTGTACGGCCCTCGATCGGAGACTTTTTGATCGCCCCTTTTAACAACAACTACGTCCTGCACTGTTTTTAGTGAAATACGTCTTGAGTGTAATGCCACATATTTATTCAAATAGAAAATACATGTGCTACTGCAGGAGTGTGATGGTGGTACGTTTCCCGTTCCGAGTTGTGTAGAAGCACTACAAATCAGAAGGAATACATTGTGTCCGTAAATGGATCACGCTATCTGATGCCAGTGCACTAGATTCATTTATTATAAATTACAAACAATATTTCCTCTCAAGTGCTTGCTGAAGGGTTTATTAAGTTTTTTGCTGTGTCAGTGAGTGACTGGAGGTAATTTTCAGGGAGAGAAATCAATGATAATATTTTATCTTCAGAAGGAAACGGCTATTTCCGAGGATCAAACTTATGAGCAGCAAACAGAAAAATATGACCAGACTTCCTGTATGTAGTTAAATAACTGATAGCAAAGAACGTTCGCCACAGAGTGAAAGGAATTAATCCTCAGCAATAGATTCCGTGGAGCGACGAACAGGTGCGAAAATGTCCACGTTAATTAGAGACGACAGGGAAGCTGCGATCGCAGACAGAGTTATTAGGTCTCTTTCTGGACGGCTAAAGAGAATTACTTATTTTCTGGGAAAGAGGCTGCGGACATTTTCGTTGCTGCAAAAAGGTTTCGGAAACAACAGATGTTGCCCACGAACGCGCTGTAGTCTGTCAAAGCCTCATTAACAAAATTGGCTGCTCGCGAGACAGAATCGGTGCGGCTCTCGTGCAACGTTTCTCCCGCTTATGATTTAAGCAGAGCAAATACGGCTGTAAGAGAATATATCAGCAACAATTCGAGCACCATTAAACTATACCACTGCAGCTCCAGTCAGCGGGAGTGACATCTCTCGAAATGGCGGTTCTGGAAACCTTCGCCAGACATCGACTTGGGGCAACGAGAGAACGTAAGGTTTCTACGACATGTAACATATGTTCTAATTCACTGATACCGTCGTAATAACAACTCCTTCACGATTAAGAAGATGTTACATTAATCTATTTGTGTGTTTATTCCTTCATATGAAAACTACACGTTTTCTATAGCTAGTACAAGTACGAAATGAACGGGGATCTCGAGAAAATCGAAAATCAGCTGCTGTCTACGAAAGAAATCTGCGTATCATCCAGAGCTTGTCACTTGTTTCTCATGTAGTCTCACAAAAATAGTGCGGAATGACCATATTTTATTTGTAATTGAGCTCAAAAACCACAATAGTTCTGATAGTCTCTCACAATAGAGACCAGGGAAAGAAATCTAGTTTTCTTACTTTCTGTTACATTGGTCCGTTGTAAGACAGTTACAGGTAAAACATTTCTCAATAGAAGGTATACTAATATGTTTCGAGTAGCGATCCGGCTAAAATTAAACCAAAAAGACTTTAGTAGTTACAATTCTTGGCTTGTAAAAAAAAAAAAAAAATCTTGGGCAAATCCGATATTTTTGTTACTACACGTTGACGGAAATCGGAAGAGCTACACCGTATGAACACCTTCAGCGGACGCTACCAAACATATCCTTCAGCATTTTCATGCCTGTGGGATGTGTTGGTAACAGTTTCAACATTATGCTAGCGTATTTTCAGTGCAGAGAAAAGCTGTTCATATAGATCAGGGATGCACAGACAGCGGCAAGCGGGTTGCATGCGGCCCGCCATTGATCTTAAGGTGCTCCGCGTCTCACCGTTCTTTCTTGTAATTTTATTTTTTACCCGCAGTACGGAATAATAACTTACATCAAGTCACGTTATTTTCGTATTTTATGCAGGCAATGTTTCTGTAGAAAGAAAGTGTTGTAATGATGTCTGTTAAATAAAATAAATATTTGTGAAACAAACGATGTAAACTAATTATTTTCTCTCTTTTTGCGGCCGTTTCGTAGTTACAGTGAGGCTTTTGCGGCCCGCGGTACCAGCAAGTCTGTACACCCCTGATATACAGCATGATTCAGCGGCCCCTAACGATATCGTTTATGCAGCCTGCAGTGTTGCAACTGGCGTTAAAAACCACGAGTGAGGATTTTAGTATTCTCTTGCTCGCTTCGCGCAAACAATCCTACAGAAAATTAACAGGACCTTTTTATCAGAAATTTCTGTAGTTAAATTTTGCACTGGAATACGGTTTTCAAGTTATTCAAGGAGAACGTACAAAAATGACCGTCAAACGAACGTCCACACCCACATTCATTCCTCACCAGTCAGAATTTTCAGTGTATTGTTCGTGGCACCCTCCCCTACCAATGTACCAAAATTTCCGAATACACAAAATATTCGACCTTTTTCGGTCTCTTATTGACTGACCTGTTACGCTGCCAGTATAATCGGCTATTTCATTAACATTATTAATTTAAACCTGTCCGTAAGGGTAATGAAAGAAAATCGACTTTTACAAATGTTACGCTAAAACTAATTACGCTGAGATTTGATCCATCCTTAACCCTTAGAAGCACAGTAGTTCCATTTTGTTTTTGAAAGCCAGATATTACGTAGCGGGTTGCATAAAACGACATCGATAGGGCCAGCTGAATCACACAATAGATGAAGAACGGTATGATTAGATGATGGCTGTTAGGTGCGTCTAACAATACTGGAACTTTCCAGGTCTCTATCGCAACACAGGTTTCCCATGGGATGCGCTTATGCAGCTTCGCAATCTTTCGGACTTGAATCACTGGCGTCAAGGCCTGGAAGTATCACACCGGCAGATGGAACAGAAATTGGTTGTTGTGCCGTGACTACAGTCTAGCGGAGACGAGACGCACTCGGAACAACAGTGTGCCAAGGAGGATTACAGATCGAGAAGACCGTAGAATTGTTCAGCTGTCTCTGACGAACAGGTGGATGATAACAGTGGAAATCCGGACAGAGGATCTGATTACTGAAAGCTGCGTTGACATTTAGAGTCACCATACATCGTTTGCTCCTGACAGCATATGAGAGGCGTGTTATATAGTTAAAGTCAGTATCAGCTGGGACACTGAGTAACATTTGTAGTGTTTTGTGATGAATCTTGCTTTTGTTTGTGACCGTAAGATTGATAGCAACTTGTCTGTAAACGACCTTGTGAAAGGTCAAAGAAAGCACCTATTCTCTAGACCCATACGTCTCTGTCTCCTAGAATCATGACGTGGGGAGCTATTAAATATGACAACAAGACTGATTATTAAAGGGTGACTGAATTCCGGGATGATGTTACAAACATTTAGGGATGATGGAGAAAGGTAAATGTATGACTCTGTGGCAAGAAATCCTGATCAGGAAACGACGAGTCCAAAATTATATGCGAAAATCCTTATGATGACATCATCAACAATATCCCAATATATTTTTCCTGAAGCATAACAAGCCACGATCTTCTACCAGATCCGACAACTAGCGGTGATATACCCACATACATGTACGGCGTGCGATTAGTTGCAGTGTTCGGAAATCATAGGTCGAAGCATTAGTGACAATGGAAGTTTTGGTCAGATCTGGAGGCGCACTAAGATATATTTCAGGTTCAGCATGGACCAAAATAAGAAAAAAATGTCTAGAAACTTGGGCTCTAAAATGCATACATTAAGAGTTCCAAACACGTGTTCATCTTCGCTACTGTGAAACAACTTTTCTTCTGAAATGAAACATGGATTGGATAAAGTTCTAAGTGCCCGTAGCTCTTAAGGTATGAATTTTAGAGCTTATATTTACCGGATTTTTTTTCCTTTTTTTGGTCCACACTACCTCGTCTCCAAATATGGAAAGCAAAGAACTTGCAATAGAAGAGCGGGCCGCTGTGGCCGAGCGGTTCTAGGCGCTTCAGTCCGGAACCGCCCTGGTGCTACGGTCGCAGGTTCGAATCCTGCCACGGGCATGGATGTATGTGATGTCCTTAGGTTAGTTAGGTTTAAGTAGTTTGAAGTCTAGGGGACTGATGACCTCAGATGTTAAGTCCCATAGTGCTTAGAGCCATTTGAACCATTTGCAATAGAAGAAATGAGTTTCACAGCACTGAAGGTGAACAAGTGCTCATTGCTCTTAAGTTATGAATTTTAGAGCCCATGATTACAAGACATTTTTCTCTCTCTTTGGTCCATACTGTCACCTCTGGAAGTTGCCTGCCCTACAATATTAGCTACAACAATACCGGTACATGTATTCCACTGTCGGAGGTAAGAGGTATCGGAAAGATACCTCGTCGTCGACGAGTGTTAAATGCTAATCTTTCTCTTTTTCATTGTAGTCATTAGAATACCTTAGCACGCCTCCAGGTCTGACCAAAAGTTCCATTGTCACTGATGTTTCGACCTATGATTTCCGAACACTGCAACTAATCGCACGGTGTACATGTATGTGGGAATATCACCGCTATTTGTCGCATCTGGTAGAGGATTGTGGCTTATCATGCCACATGAAAAACATATAAATTGAATTGTGATCTCTGCTGTAAAACGCAAAAGATTTTAAGAGAACATGGCCAATTGAGACAACATGAAATAATTGCCTAACGGGATAGTTTCTGGAACATTTTATCTCTATCTAAAACATACCTGCAAGAGAAATAAATAATATCTTCCTCTCTCTGTGACTCGAAACGTCTTGAGTGGATTTAATGTCATCACGAAAGCCACTCAAAATATGGCACACCCGTGGAGATGAGACCTCTTCCCAAACGGTCGCGCCTTCGAGTCTCAGCGATAGCAATTTCTGGCGCCATTTCCACATAAAAATGTCGCCAAAATTTTGATATAAAATAAATCATAAGTCAATTGCGTCAAATTAAAAAGGCAGCAAATGTAATAAAAACAATTGTGCTACGTTAGAAATATTGCTAGCTCCTCGAATCACAGTTCAGTTTCGTGTCACACCAGATGGGCCACTCGTACTTGCTGAGCCCAAGCCCAAGCCCCCGTTTCTCTTCTTTCTCCATCATTTCCTCCTCTCTTTGAAGATTTTAATGTGTTCGCCAACTTGCTACGTCACCATCTGGTTGCCGACATTAGCTCTATGGAAGAAAGTCAGATCAGAAAATGAGATAACAAAACTAGAAGATGAGTTTTGCTATTTGAGTGGTAAAATAGCTTACGATGACCAAAGTACAGAGGATATAAAATGTAGACTGCCAGTAGCAAGAAAAGCGTTTCTGAAGACAATAAATATAAATTTAAGTGTTTGGAAATCAATTCTGATGGCGTTTGACAGGAGTGTAGCCTTGTACGGACGTGAAACGCGGACGTTAAACAGTTCAGACGAGAGAACGGGAACTTTTGAAACGTGGTGCTACAAAAGAAAGCTCAAGATTAGATAGGTAGATCGCGTAACTGGCTGGGAGGTACTGAACAGAATGGCGGAGAAAAGAAATTGGGCCACACCTTCGCTAAAAGAAGAAATCGGTTTATAGGGCACATTTTAAGACATGTTAGGGAATTTAGGAAACAGTATGGTTAAGGTGGATTAATGAAATACAGTTGCAGGACTTCTGGTCTGATCAGTACAAGATTAATGAAATACAGTTGCAGGACTTCTGGTCTGATCAGTACAAGATTATCAACATAAAATTAAATAGGAGTAATGCAAGAGTAAGTCTGATATTGAATAAGAAAACAGGAATGCGAGTAAGGTACCATGAACAGCACAATGAACGCATTATCGCAGCCAAGATAGATATAAAGGCAACAGCCATTACAGAAGTACAAGTTTATGAGCAGACTACCTTCACAGATGATGAAGGGACTGAAAGAATGAGTGATGAGATAAAAGAAATTACTCAGCTAGTAGGAAATTAAGGAGACGGGATCTGGATAAATTGAAATAACCAGGGACTGCTGAGGGTCTGAAAGAGAACAATAGGCAATAATTGACTGAAACAGTGGAAATAACTACAATAGAAGAAGAATGGGTAGCACTGTAAGATGAAATAGTGAAGGCAGCATGGGATCAAATAGGCAAAAAGACAAGTTCCCGTAGAAATCCTCGGATAATACACGACATATTGAATTCAAATGACGAAAGGATAAAATATGAAAATGCAGCAAATGAAGCAGGCAAAAGGAAATACAAAGGTCTAACAAGTGAAATAGGTAGAAAGTGCAAAGTGATGAAGCAGAGATATCTAAAGGGAAATAATAAAACTGTAGAACTATGTATGATCATGGGAAAGATAGATGCCGCCTTTAGGAAAATTAAGAGTAGTTTTGGAGAAAAGAGAAGCGCCTGTATGAATACCAGCAGCTCAGATGGCAAAACAGTACTAAGCAAAACAGGGAAGGATGAAATGTTGAAGGAATATACTGAGACTATACACAAGGGAAGCTAATTTTAAGACAATACTGTAGGAAGGGAAGAGGAAGCAGATGAAGATGAGAATGGACATATTATGCGGAGAGAAGAAATCGACAGATTACTGAAAGACTTAAGTCGAAACAGTTTCCTGGGGTAGGCAATACTCCCTCCGATTATTGAGATCTTGGGGAGAGCCAGTCTCTATATGCAGGCTATTTACCTTTAGACTTCAAGGATAATGTAATAATTCCTTTTCCACATAAGGCATGTGCTGACAGAAGGATCAACACCCGGCTTAATGAACATAAGATCAGTTGTCTGGGAAACGTGGATAAATCAGCAGTAGCTGATCATACACTAGGACTAGGAAACCACCAAATTTGATTGTCTGATACTGCAGTTTTATCAAGATCCAATTATTCCTAATCTATGATGTACAGGGGTACCACAGAAATTCAAAAACCACAAATAGCGCTTTAACAGAAAAGAAGGACTGAAATGAGTCGAGTTGTAGTCCTTAGTGATAAAGCAAACAGCACCTACTCAGCTGCAGGAAAGGCTCCATAATATACGCCTACGCGTCTCTGTCATCTTTTTCAGCAATCGGATTACGTTACGACCCAGTCGTCGTCTTTGTAGCCTCTGATGATTTCTCCAGTATTAGGAGGCGAAACGTTAGGCAAAGAAACATGCGGCCTAGTGCCCATATAACTAAAATCACTAGTGATTCCAAGTTATTGTCGATGAGTTTTACGTGGGGCTTTATCAGTCCAGTAAATGCGAATACACCATATTTTCTTCCAACCCCAAAGTACTATATGTAACTTCGTGAACTGGAGCATTGTCAAGCCAATAGGGAACATTTTATTCCAAACAGTTGCCACAATTTGGCAGGCATACTATCAACAACTTCCTTCTCTGAATACCAAAATATTTTGTGGTGTGCCACTTACATAGGGAGACGTGTCCATAGCAATACAATTAGAGAAATCAGAGCTTGTACGGACAGATTTAAGTGTCCATTTTGTCTCATGCTATTCGAGAGTGGAACCGAGAGAGATATTTTGAAAATGGCTTCTTACACCCTCTGTGAAACACGAGAACGTGGATCAACGTGTAATCAGAATAATCGTGTAGATACCACGTTAAACAGTGACTGACAGTTACACGAGAGTTGACTGAAAAGTAATTCCTCTGCCTTCGTAACTCTTCAACAGTTGGCAGCATTGGTACGTGGCAGGTACTGGCTTGTTCCGTAGCCTCTTCTCTACAGCTCCAGTTGGCGGGAAGCCTTAGCATTGAACGGTTGTGTTGTTACAGGGTAAAGCATGGAACCCTGCGGAGACGATCGGTCAATGCGATAAGCAACGTGCAGTTATTGAATTCTTGACAGCAGAAGGTTTCAGCCCAAAGTAGATTCATCAGAGAATGAAAGCAGTTTATGATGATTGTGTTGATGAGAGTTCTGTGCGTCTTCATTCTCGTAACGCGAGAGGAGTTCCTGGCAAATTTCAAGTCTGTGCACTTTCAGTTCAGGAGTCAGCATCCATGGTACCCATCGTACACAGATCTTCCGATAGCCGAGCAAAGCAATAATGTGACACACACGTTCTCGTGAAACGCCGATTGTGCTTACAATTTCTCTGTGAGTGATACGACGATCGGCCTGAATCAATATGTCAACTTTTGCTTGTGAAACTCGGTGGTTGCTGTAACAGGACGTCCAACTCTTTGTTTGTCACGCAGGTCAGATGTTCCATCCTCAACATCTTTAAACTTACTCGCCCAACGACGCACAGCGCTCACATCAACACCATCACCATAAACTGCTTTCATTCTCTGATGAATCTCCTGTGGGGTGACACCTTCTCCTGTCAAGAATTCAACGACTTCACGTTGCTGAAATCGCACTGACCGACCGTCTGCGCAGGGTTCCATACTTTACACTGTAACAACACAACCGCTCAACGATAAGGCTTCCCGCCAACTGGAGCTGTGGAGAAGAGGCTGTGGAACAAGCCAGTACCTGCCACATGCCAATGATGCCAACTGTTGAAGAGTTACGAAGGTGGAGGCATTACTTTTCAGTCAAAATCTCGTACAATGGACTAAATGGGAGCGCCAGGGAGCTACAAACCACGAAGAAACGACGTTAAACACTGACATGTTCGAAGAATTTGTCCTTGCATCGAGTCGACACTAGCGCAATATAAAAAAAAATTACATTACACAAATCAGTGCTGCATGAAGGTTATATGTCGAATACTAATCTGCCGTTAGAAATATTAGCTCTATCTTTTTGTCACTTGTTGAGGCTATACCATAACCACGAATCACTTAGAGCAACCACAAGGGCCCTGTCTGTAGTTGTTAAGATCTGCATCTACGTGCGTTCTAAGTAAATATCATTATAATTTCTGGTTTTCCTTGAATCACGCGCCATGACAATAATTACTGTTTGGTAGTCTATAGTAATATAAACTTAATCTTATATTCAGGATTTCTGTAGAAGTAGCACATTCGAGTAGGGTACCTAGGTGCCTCACTGAAATAGTGTGTTTGCAACTTCCGTCACATCTCAAATCTACCACCGTCTGAGAGTCAAGTGTGGACACTTGTTATTCGTGCTCAAGGCTGTGTGTCAGGATATGTTTCACTGACGGACTAAGACCTACTGCTTGCTGCTCCCCTCCATACCCTATCGAAAAACAATGATCGCTGGGCTTGAAATTTTGTAAGCATTTCTCCCAGAGGGCATAGGTGTATGTGATCTGTTGTTAGGCAATTTAATTTTTCAATAAATCTATAATATTATCTTGTAAATAAAGAAACAATATGACAATCCCTGCTACATGTATCAATACAGACTTGATTTCCCCTGATATGAATCTGGTACACTCAGATAACATTCTGGTATATGAGGAATGGCACTTTTTTTTAAAGCACTCTGTTTTTCAGTTTCATAGTATGCTACCAAATGTATGGAAGTCTACAGAGAGCACTGGGAGTGAAGTGTTAATATTTGTGTAGTCATATTGTTTTGTCCAAACCCTGCAGTCTGAATCATGATTTCAATAGTCGTACGCTACACTATGTGATCAAAAGTACCGGACACCTATTAGTAGACATTAATACGGTGTGTGTCCACCCTCAACCTTTATAACGGCTTCAACCCTGAGGAAGAAACTTTCAGCGAGATGTGTGAATGTTTGTGGAGGAATGCCAGTCCATTCTTCCTCAAGAGCGAAAACCAAGAACGTAGTGATGTTGGGCACCGGTGACAGGAGTGAATTCGACGTTCTAACTCAGCCCAAAGGTGTTCCATTGGGGCCGCCCGGTTTGGCCGAGCGGTTCTAGGCGCTTCATTCTGGAACCACGCGACCGTTACGGTCGCAGGTTCAAATACTGCCTCGGGGATGGATGTGTGTGATGTCCTTAGGTTAGTTAGGTTTAAGTAGTTCTAAGTTCTAGGGGACTGATGACCTCAGATGTTAAGTCCCATAGTACTCAGAGCCATTTGAACCATTTTGTTCCATTGGGTACAGATCGAGACTCTGGGCAGACAAGTCTATTTCAGGCATGTTATTGCCCACAAATCTCGCCACACAAATGTCGCTTTATGACAGGGTGCTGATGCAAACAATCATCGTCTCCGGAATGTTTCTCTACCGTACGCAGTACACTACACCGTAAACTGTGTCCACATCCTTCCCCATTTAAGCACAGAAAGGGGGCCACAACCTAACCACGAAAAACTCCCCCGTACCACAACACCACCCCTTCCATACTTTACATGATGCCATGTAATCTTGTCCAGGCATTCGCCAAACACAAACTATTCCATCAGATTGCCGAAGGTGCAGCGTGATTTATCACTTCAAATCACTCGGTTTTAGTCGTCCACCATCCAGTGGCGTCGCGTCTCTCTTTAGACGACCTCGGGCGCCACTTAGCAATGACTACAGAAATGTGTGGCTTATGAGGACCTACTCGACCATTGTATCCCACTCTTTTTAGCTCCTTACACACACAGTCACTGAGCTAGCTGAACTGCTGATAGCACTCTGGAACTCAAGAGTGATTCCTCCAGCTGATTTAGTAGCGGTTGTTCCTTCGAGTTTGTACGTCACAATCATGTCAACAACGGTCGCCTTGGGCAGCTTCACGAGGGTTGTAATGCCTCTGATGTATTTGTTACTCACAAAATGTATTCGCATCATGAGCTGTATAATGTAATGATGACAATGAAAAGCTGTGCTAGACCGTGACTTGAACTCGGATTGCCGGCCGGAGTGGCCGAGCGGTTCTACGCGCTTCAGTCTGGAACCGCGCGACCGCTACGGTCGCAGGTTCGAATCCTGCCTCGGGCATGGATGTGTGTGATGTCCTTAGGTTAGTTCGGTTTAAGTAGTTCTAAGTTCTAGGGGACTGATGACCTCAGCAGTTAAGTTCCATAGTGCTCAGAGCTATTTGAACAATTTTTTTGAACTCGGATTGCTAGCGTTCGCCGTACCATTAGGCAATCCGAGCATGCCTCACGGCTAGACCCAAACTTCCCTATGCCGTCAACCATACACTACACTGTAAAATGTGTCCATATCCTTCCCCATTTAGGCACAGAAAGGGGGCCACAACCTAACCACGAAAAACTCCCCTGTACCATAACACCACCCCTTTCATACTTCACGTGATGGCATGTAACCTTGTCCAGGCATTCGCCCAACAGAAACTATTCCATTACATTCGTACATCCATTACGCGTATTTCTGTACAGGGTAGACATCGTAATGGAAAGTCGTTTGTCAGGTGTCGGCGGATAAATGCGATATTGCAATGCATGCACATGTGAACAACATTGCATTGTACTTGTGACTACCACAGGCACTACAGTATCGGATTTATTACTCAGGTGACATACAGTGACTACTACACGTTCGAGGCCATTGAACTCTCCTGATCGACCCATTCTGTTGTTACTGCTTCTCTACTCTCTCCTCACCTTTTTTTATCCTGGAGGATCCGCCTCTCGTGACATAAAGTGGTCAATTCTGCATTACGTAGGGGTGTCTGGATACTTTTGATCAGATAGAGTACATTTTTAAAAATATGAGTAAAGTGTAAAGCCTTTTATTTTTCAGACTGGAACAACGTCTTACGTCGCAATGTGAAGGTTCTGCGATTTGGTGGGGTATGGCGGCCAGCTTCCAAAAGCGGCTGGCGGTCCTGCGCGTTCCCACTGTACTTCGCCTCAGTGTGTGGCAGCCTGCTCAACATCATAGGGCTGGACATCGTCAGGAGCTGGCTGCTGTGGGGGGACATGACCGAGGTCACCTTCGCCCTCGTGTCTGCCATGACCAACGTCAACGGCGTCTTCAAGATGGTCCACTGCTTCAGACACTGCGAGACGTACAGCCGGCTGGTGAGCGAGCTGAACGGCCTCGTAGCGCTCCAGCGGCCATATTGCGAGGGGAACGGCGACCTCATGGCGGCCTTTCGCAAGGCGTGCCGGAGGGCTGCGCGGCTCACGATTGGCTGCCTGACGTACATGAACGTCCTGGGGCAGATGTGGTGCGTAGTGCCGCTGGTGTCGCACGTGCCGCCAGACAGCAGGGAGAGTCCGCTGCCCCTGGTCAGCCTGCCCGGCCTGCACAGGGAGAATCGCGGCTGGTACTTGTTCGCCTACCTGGTGGAGTGCCACGCCGTCTTCTATTGGAACTTCGCCAGCCTCGGCATGGACATGTTTTTCGCCTCGATCATGATCCAGGTAACGGGCCAGCTCAACATCCTCAACATTCGGCTGACACAGCTGAAACAGGAAGGGTCAACAGAAGACCGGGCTTCACTATCCAGGTCCACTGGATTCAACCTCAGCAGAAACGACCGACATCAGGAGCGGAGCGCCGATAATTTTACCAGAATGAACAGCGAATTGTGCGAGTGTGTGAAACATCATCAAGCAATACTAAAGTAAGTTCACTGAGTTAGTTACACGTTATGTGTAAGTTTCCCTTAGCACAGGGCTTCACAACATACGTGCTCGCGGAGCAAGCTGCGAGCAGCAAGGCGCGAGCACGGAGCAGCGCGAGCACGCTACCCCCACTACCGGACCAGAGCGGAGAGGAGGGAGAGTCACGTGGGGTACACAACAGCTGCCGCCAGTCAATGTAAATCCGCGGCTTCCTGCAGGGATGTCACTCACGAATTATTACTGCGACAAATGAAACAAATAAAGGAGAATGTACACGTGGCACATAATTTTATTAGCTTAGTGTATGCCTCTACATTCGCATTAATTTGTGAACTGTTACACAATAAAAGGTGTCACTGAAGTGTGGAGTTCTCGGTTATCTTGTACTTTTTGCCCTTTACAATTGCATCTACGTTCGGAGTAATTGTTCTTTTGCATTGTAGGCGCAGCGTGCATTTTAAATTTCGATCAGACAATGCGTTTCTCAGGCGCGTCTTGTTACATTTCATTGCAGAGAACAGTTGTTCACAAACATACGTGGAACCGAACATTGATATAATTGTAGCCGCCAGTTTGTGCAAACGAGGAAATCTATCCTGACGGAAGTGTCTGTAGAATTCCAAAATGTTTTTCTTGTTCTGAAATTTGTCTCTGTATTCTCTGTCACACTGCAGGTCAATAATTTCTAGTTGCAGCTCAGGACGAATCTCTTCAATATTCGCCGAATATGGAGAGGAGAACAGTTCAAAATCACTGTCTAGTGCTGTCAGACCTTGAAAGCGTTGATCAAATTCTTCCTTAAGGGCAACTAAACTATGTGAATAACGTTCACAGTCTTTGTGAACATCATGATAATTTAGGAAAATGAGCTAGATTTCCTGTTTCCAGCTGACTCACTCAAAGTGTCAATTTCATTTTAAAAGCTCGTATTCTATCTATGAAATGAGTAATTAGCAGATCATTACCTTGTAGTGAAATGTTCAAAGCATTCAGATGGCTAGTTAAATCTGCTAAGAATGCGAGATCACATTTCCATGAAGGCTCTTTCAATTCAGGAACACACGTTTTTTATTTCCATGAACATATTTATCTTATCTAATAGGCAAAAAAATCGATTTAATAATTCGCCACGACTAAGCCAGCGGACCTCGCTGTATTAAGGCAGGCTACCATACTGGCTTTCTACATCCTCAAGAAAGCTTTTAAATTGCCTGTGTTGTAGCCCATGCTTCCTTATATAATTGGTTGTACGAACAACAACACTCATCACATTTTTTAGAGCGATACTCTTTGCACATAATTTTTCCTGGTGGATCACACAGTGAACGGCCCTTATTTCATTCGGCACGGTCAGTTTTTGCATTTTCTCCTTCAACAGCGCAACGAAACCTGATTTTTTCCCTGTCATCGCTGGTGCACCGTCTGTAGACACTGAAACTTAAGAATTCCACGACAATCCTATATTTTCAACACTACTTCAAATATCACCTCCGGTTGTAGTGTTCTTCATGGCTACTACATCGAGGAGCTCCTCCCTCACCTGAAGATCTCTATAAACACCTCTAATAAATATGACAAGCTGTGCTGTTCCAGTGATATAAACGCTTTCGTCCAGAGCTAGAGAATACGCCATAAAATCTTTACAGATATTTGCAAGCTGGCTCTGGACGTCGTATGCCATGTCCTGTATGAGACACATAATGGTCATGTTAGATAATGGCACAATCCGAAACTGTTCAACTTGAGATGGACACAAATGTTCCGCTGCAACTACCAAACATTCTTTTATTAAATCGCCATCAGTGAAGGGGCACAGGGCTTTTGCTAAAAGCAAAGCAATTTTGTAACTCACTCTGAGAGCTGCCTCAGTTGGTTTTTCTTCGTCGTCCAGATCTTCTTCGGATAGCTTCCTTTTAAGTTTAATAGCTTCCTGTGCACGATCTGGTCCATCACATTTTCCACTTCCGTAGTCTTTCGCGTGGTACGACATAGAATGTCGCTGCAAATTAAATTTCCTAAAAAAATTCAGCGTTTTGTGACATACTAAACATTTTGCAACACCATCTTTTTCTGTAAACCGATACAATTCATCCCAAAGGGGGTTGAACTGCGAAAGCATGGTTGGGGTTACACAACGGTGACTTGACATGATTCTTAACCAGCGAAGTGACTGTTATCTGAGCTGATCGTAGTACTTTAAACGTTACACAGTCGGCGCGAATTCAATAGGCACGCTGCGGCCCTATTCAAGCATGCGCGCGCATTTCCCCTCCCTCCCCTCCCTCCCTGCTCCAGGACCTTGCACCTGCTCGCGAGCACGTGCCTGAGCAGACGCGAGTACTCGCGCTCAAAACCGGCCAGTTGTTAAGCCCTGCCTTAGCACAAAGCTTAACTCTTATGTAATATGTATCAAGAAGTTGGTCCACACTACAGTAGCCTCAACACGCCTTCTGATTCGAAGCTTTTTTACATCCATCAGAAAATAAATTCCACTTACAGAATAACCGTGGAAGTGTTAGAAAACAAACACATTATGTGGAGATCTTTCATAGGCTCAGAAAAGTTAATTATCAGTACATATTACACAAATGTAATCTATAGGATTACTCTTTGGAACGTTAACAGAAAGTTTATTTACTCTTTATGTAGCTCTTTGTGTAAGCCGGAGCCTCACTGTAATTTTTTGTCGTTCACAACAAAACCAGTGTAACTAGTTTTAGTCGTCACGGTGCATTCTGTTAGCGTTACACATCGATAATCATCGAAACATCGAGACAACAGATCTTTGATATACACTATCTGAAAAAAAGAACAAAGCACCCAGAAGACAATGTAACTTTGTGCACACACACACCGTCGGTCAGTATGCAAATGATTAGAATTACAGTTCACGGTGACAGGTACAACGGCCACCAGAGTGTTTAGTGTTAGTCGTGTTTAGTGTTGGTACAAAACTCGGTCCGGTACATAAGGAGCGAGGACAGCGCCAGATGTTCAGTGAGCACTGTGAAGGACACTGAAATCAAGCGTACTTGTGTGAGACAGCGTTTTTGGCTCCTGCCAGAGTATGAAACACGTCTCACTGTGGGACTACATTTAGCTGGCTGGTCGAATCGTGCGATACACGGATTTGTGCGGTATTTATATGTGACAGTGGCCCGATGTTAGAATTCATGGGAATGTGAAGGCAAGCATACTCGTCATGAGTGCTTTAGTCGACCGCGTCTGACCACGACTAGGGGAGATCGCCGTGTTGGGCACCAAGCACATCGTAACCCCTTCACATCTGCGCCTGCCATCCGAGAACACGTAATGGACTCCCTCAATATTCTGCATCATCTCGCACCATTGGTCGGAGAATAGTAGCCGCTGGACTAGGGATTACCGTGTCATGCGTAGACTACGCCGTTGCCAGTACAACACAAACGGCAGCATTTGGATTGGTGCCATGACTGGGAAGCGTGGGCTGCTGATTAATGACGTCCCATTGGATTCAGTGATGAATTGCGATTCTGCACCGCCCCAGATAGCTGTCGTCGATGAATATGGCGGCGACCTAGGAAGAGGTCGTATTCTTCTGGGGGGAGCATAACGGTGTTATTCCTGGCACCATGGTGTATGGAGCTGGGTGTCGGTTGTCACTTTAGGGCATAGCTGGCAGTAATTAATGGAACTCTGACGACACATCGGTATGTGTCCTCATGCGTTACCGTTCATGTGACAATATCGTGGTGTCATTTTTAAGAGGACAATGCTCGATCAGACACACCAGGTACTTATATGATCTGTCTGGTGGCGTTGAGATATTGCCATGCTCAACGACATCCCCAGATCTATTCCCGATAGAACACGTATGGGACCAGCTCAGAAGTCAACTCGATCCCAGTGACAGCACCCAGGATACCAATGACCAGTTACAATAGTTGAGGACAAGCTTGCCTTAGGAAAAGATATAACGGCTTTAATACACTCTTTCCAACCGGATCGGTGCATCCATCCTGGCTGGAGGGGATGCAACGTCATTCTTTTAAGTGGGCTCATACCGCCAAGTTCTTTGTAAATTTGACTCAGTTTTGCAATTACTGGCATAACATCACAGCCCATTTCAACACTGAAGTTCATTCCCTTTCGTTCTCCCTTATTATGTGCTAAACGTTCTTAGTCAGGCACTGGATTTCAAAGGGACCCGGGCTGACAATTCTCAGCCGCTTTGTAACCGTTGCCACAAGACTGTTGCGATTGATAGAGATCACTCTGAAGAAGAATAAACCTGATGTGTTTCTGTCATCAGTTTTATATTACTCATTGGACCTTTTACAGCTCTTTGTAATAAAATCGTATTTCCAATGTGCTTTGTTTATGCCATAACGACACTAATTACATAAGCAGTGGCGGATTTAAAACTTTTGCGCCATAGGCATACCATATTATATGCGTATATGCGCCTGCACCAAAAACATCTTTTAAGTAATAACTATTGCCCGATCACTTCACAATTGCCGTTTTAGGTGGGAGCGCAGTGAGCTGTTTCGTTGTTTTGAAGGACGCATCAGCGGTCCAGTCGCGCTCAATGAAAATGTAATATGGTTCCTGAACCGTACTTGGTGTACGGCAGCGGATAAAACAAACTTAAAACCGCATTGTGTTAACACATTCTTCTGTTGAAAGACAGCAGAAACGAACATAAGGAAAATTACTTTCCTTTTATGACCTAAAAATTCAGCAGAGCGTGTAGGAAACAACGGATTTTTGTTATACATTTACTTTTAATACGTTCTCTTACACGAAACCGTTGAAAATGAAAATAAAAAAGTTGTGTTACGATCTAAAAATTGAAGCGAACGTGTCATACATTAGAAATTCATATGTAATCTCACAAAGATGCGTTCAAAATTAAAATTAAATTACGATCTAATAACTTGAATGTGTAGCAGATAAAAAAACACGTTCGGTATTAATACGTGAATCTGTAGCAAAGCGTAAGAAATGAAATAGAGATTTTCCCCTTCTAGTCAGAAATACTTCTTCAGAGTCCGCTTCTTTGTCAACATGAAGTTTGTGTTTTCATGATCTTTTATTGGTACATTCATAGTCTGTATCAGTCACAATCTCCATGGATTCAGGGGCGATTCTAGAAGTCGGTCAAGGGAGGGGGGGGGGGGGGGGGCTTGGGGGAATGGAATATCGCTTAACAAAAGGAGAGTTGGGGTCCTCCACCGACAAATCGGTAAAATTGAGTGTTGCTTAAAGTAGTTTTTGGTAACTGTTTTGGAGTTCAGGTTAAAAACGTGTCCACAGAATGTGTGTGCCCGGGAAAATTATACGATTTGACCCAGATGTCCGGCGCTTTCGAAGTTTTTGTCTGCAGTCAGCAATTTAAATGTTGGTAGGTAAACCCAGCATATTTATCTTTCTTGAATATTGTAAGTGGTACTCGTACATTAATATACATCAAATGTATATTAATAGCTAATAAGACACCCGTTTAAGATAAATATCCTTTATTGGTTTAGATAGTGAGCTATTTTCCGCTCTTATTCTTTTGTTAAAATGTGTTTGAAATACATTGCATCATACACTCCTGGAAATTGAAATAAGAACACCGTGAATTCATTGTCCCAGGAAGGGGAAACTTTATTGACACATTCCTGGGGTCAGATACATCACATGATCACACTGACAGAACCACAGGCACATAGACACAGGCAACAGAGCATGCACAATGTCGGCACTAGTACAGTGTATATCCACCTTTCGCAGCAATGCAGGCTGCTATTCTCCCATGGAGACGATCGTAGAGATGCTGGATGTAGTCCTGTGGAATGGCTTGCCATGCCATTTCCACCTGGCGCCTCAGTTGGACCAGCGTTCGTGCTGGACGTGCAGACCGCGTGAGACGACGCTTCATCCAGTCCCAAACATGCTCGATGGGGGACAGATCCGGAGATCTTGCTGGCCAGGGTAGTTGACTTACACCTTCTAGAGCACGTTGGGTGGCACGGGATACATGCGGACGTGCATTGTCCTGTTGGAACAGCAAGTTCCCTTGCCGGTCTAGGAATGGTAGAACGATGGGTTCGATGACGGTTTGGATGTACCGTGCACTATTCAGTGTCCCCTCGTCGATCACCAGTGGTGTACGGCCAGTGTAGGAGATCGCTCCCCACACCATGATGCCGGGTGTTGGCCCTGTGTGCCTCGGTCGTATGCAGTCCTGATTGTGGCGCTCACCTGCACGGCGCCAAACACGCGTACGACCATCATTGGCACCAAGGCAGAAGCGACTCTCATCGCTGAAGACGACACGTCTCCATTCGTCCCTCCATTCACGCCTGTCGCGACACCACTGGAGGCGGGCTGCACGATGTTGGGGCGTGAGCGGAAGACGGCCTAACGGTGTGCGGGACCGTAGCCCAGCTTCATGGAGACGGTTGCGAATGGTCCTCGCCGATACCCCAGGAGCAACAGTGTCCCTAATTTGCTGGGAAGTGGCGGTGCGGTCCCCTACGGCACTGCGTAGGATCCTACGGTCTTGGCGTGCATCCGTGCGTCGCTGCGGTCCGGTCCCAGGTCGACGGGCACGTGCACCTTCCGCCGACCACTGGCGACAACATCGATGTACTGTGGAGACCTCACGCCCCACGTGTTGAGCAATTCGGCGGTACGTCCACCCGGCCTCCCGCATGCCCACTATACGGCCTCGCTCAAAGTCCGTCAACTGCACATACGGTTCACATCCACGCTGTCGCGGCATGCTACCAGTGTTAAAGACTGCGATGGAGCTCCGTATGCCACGGCAAACTGGCTGACACTGACGGCGGCGGTGCACAAATGCTGCGCAGCTAGCGCCATTCGACGGCCAACACCGCGGTTCCTGGTGTGTCCGCTGTGCCGTGCGTGTGATCATTGCTTGTACAGCCCTCTCGCAGTGTCCGGAGCAAGTATGGTGGGTCTGACACACCGGTGTCAATGTGTTCTTCTTTCCATTTCCAGGAGTGTATATTGCTGCATAATTATACAAAAACGATTGAATCTGTTGAAGTAATATATTCGCTGATTTCTGAAGTCATTTTATCCAGTGTAATATGATAATCCACCGCCCCTGCATGGATTTATTTTCATAATAGTCGAACATGCCACGAATAGATGCAATAAAACCTACAAGTGATTCATATAATTCATGCACTATTTTAGTACCAATATGTACACTTTGCAATTTCAGATTTACGCTATTTAATCTCTTGAGTATGTCCTTCCAAATTGTCATCACGAATACTGTTTTTAGTGTGCTGAGTTGATACAATAAAGCTGAAGCTTCATTTCGCACAGGTCGTTTTTCAAACGTATTATTGGCAATATGTGTGAGGGTACTGATAAACGCCCTCCGAGTTTTCATATAGACTTACACACGCTTCCTCTCTTGCTGACCAACGTGTTTTTGATAAACTTTTTGCCGTTTTGCTTCCTGGTTTCATGAAAGATGGAAGTTTATCCCAGCGCTGTGTAGAAGCAGAGAAAAAAATTATAAAGGTTTTGCACTACATTGAAAAACGAACATGCATCGCGACAACAGCTTGCAGCAGTAGTGCTGACTAAATTCAAAGACTGTGCTGCACAAGGCACATAATGCACTTTCGGATTTCGTACTTTAATGCGTGCCTGCAAACCAGTGTAGTTTCCTGACATATTGCTTGCGTTGTCTTATGACTGGCGTCTACAGTCAGTGATATCAATGGAATTTGTAGACAGGACTTTTCGTACGGCCTCAGCTGTTTTCGGACTTGTGTCCCGGGTTTGTTAAAAACAGAAGGGAACGTTCAACAGGTTCACCATTCTCGTTCACATAACTTAATATGAAAGATAATTGATCAATATGTGAAATGTCCTCAGTAGAATCTACTATTATGAAGAAGTATATGGCCTGTTTTATTTCACTTATGATAATTCTTTTTATTCGTTCAGAAAGAAGCTCATTATTTCAGCACAGATTTCCATATCGCTCAGTGTGCTCTGCGAGAAAAGGATCAAACTGGGCTATAAGTTCAAGAGACATCACAAATTGACCATTACGTAATGAATGGAATCTTTCAACGTGTCCACGTAGGGGAAGTTCACAACTTATTAGCTTCTTCACTACTGCAAACACTCTTTTCAAGACCGTGCACCAGTACATTTTTTGTCTCAACACATGACTCGAAATGGTTATCTATTGTTCCAAGTGACTTTTTTCTTAAGAGTGATAACTCAGAATTTTTGTGTTCAAGTGAATTCTCGTGATGAGATAAAATATTAGAAATATTTTTTCCAATTTGCAATAACATTAGTAGTAATCGCGGCCATACCTCCGAACAATTTACATGGTGCACAAAAAAAAGCAGGAGTATACTAGAAAATCACGCAAAGTTGATTCACCATTTAAAAGTTTACAGTAAAATACATTTTTGTTCAAATATCTGGTTTTATCGCCTACCGATCTTCTTCAATTAGAAAAATCAGCGTTACAATTTTGATTAACGCCACATTGTAAGAGAATGTCGATTGTTGGTTCATTGACACACGATTTATTTTTGTAATGTCTGACTCGACACTTAGTTTTTAGTGAAACTCGAAATCAGGAACAATTTGCTTTTCTTCATTTTAAACTTCTGTTTTGTCTCTATTTACTTCTTTTACTACAGCTGCAGTTCCAGAAATATCATCCGTGCTACTTTAACTCGAAGTCGAACCAGGAACATTTTTTGCGAAAAATTTATCTACTCCGTCAAGCGTTTTTAGAACGTTCACTTCTCGTTCTCGCCTTTCCTTCGATAATTTCCGGAATGCCGCCTCAGTTAATTTTGCACGTTTGCTTTTTTCACGTTATTGATGTTAAGGCACTTACAAAATTGTCAACCAACAGTTAAAACAAAAGAAAAAAATGTAAAAGGAAAGAAAGAAAGACTGTATCCAGTTCCAGTCGTACTACACTGTACATGAGCACATAGCTTTTAACTTTAAACACGGCACACGGGCACAAAGATTTTTCCTTTAAACACGGAGCGATGAACTTACCAACTCAGATTACTCGACGTAACTGTGCTATGAAAGAACGATAATCCGGAATAATTTAATTTCATTGTCGCCTGTTTCTCTGTTGTCAGTGAACATTAGAAGCGCACCTGCCGGCTGAAATTCGTCTCGTAAAGAAAACGGGACAGTCCCTTTTTTGGCTTCTGTTTCCCGCGTCGCCGGAATTTTTGCTGGGACGCAAATATGTTCTGAATATTCTTGACGCTGTCTTTCTGATTTAAAAAGAAAAGAACTTCTGAAATTTCTTGCAGTGAGGTGTGCTGGATCGACTCTTACCCAACTTATTCTTGTAGCATTTTAGCGGTTGCTGTAGGCAGAGAAGACATACTACAAAGCTTAAGTAGTCTTGTTGGCAGCTGATGTGATGTGTTGTCATCTGTGTAAACACTGCTCTTATGTCTACACACAAATGCAACTTTTGTCCAACATGAAATAAAAGTAACCTTTCCTCGAAGAAAAAAAAAGCTCAGTTAAGAAGTTTAATATTAAATTTGTAATGCCACGTACTATTCGATTGCACAGAGTAGGAACTTTGGTATCATGCAGGATGCAGCGCAATAATTGAGACAAACGGCAGTTGGTTTCTTCTTCTTTTTTCGCAAAAAAAAGTAAATAAGTAAAAAATAAAATAAAATTTTTAAACTGTTTTGAAGTGTATTTCACACATTGGATATTCTGCTTATGTTCTTTTCGTATAAATATGTGTTTAAAAATGTAAAACATTCCCAGTATCAACATGTTTTGTTAAACGGATGTCATTAAATTAAAGTTCAGATATTGAAGACCACAGAGCTTTCACATTAATTGCAGTAATGGAGAGCTGACTTGATACTTCTCCGTAATTTCTACAAGAAATTTAAGTAGAATGGGGTTTTACATACTGAGGCCCACACATGTTACAGTATTTAAGAAACTGCTGATTAGTTTATCACAGCTTTTCGGGGGTCCCGCTATTTTCACGGGGAAAATATGGTAGGGTTAAGTAGAAGCCGACAACATTCTCGGAATAATAACGTTTCAAACATTGTATTGTAGATTGCACTCCCGACAGCTTATTTCAAAATATTTTGAATGTTCATGAAAATGATACCAGACAGAAACCCAATGTTAAATATCCATTCAGTCACCAAGTAAACTATGTATATTTCCAAGCTTGTATTGTCGAATTTCGTTCTTAAGGCTTCTTTAAACTAGCAAGTTGTTTAACAATATTAAAAATTTTTGTTGTTTGTAAGCGCAGTTATTTTAAAACGTAAAAGGTTAAAATGAGTACAGAGCAAAAAATGCCGCCTCCTTAAGGTGCCGCCCCTAGGCCTGTGCCCAGTGGGCCTATATGTAACTCCGCCACTGCACATAAGTAGTTTCCATAAATACTCTGCGTCGCCGACTGTAGAAAGTGGAGTTCTTCTTCAACAGCTGCGACAGATTTGAAAATATCTAGGAATTAAAAGCAACAACAGTTACGTAGTACTTGATGACGGTTATTCTTCAGTTGTTTTCAGTACATCTAAGATAATTGTAAAGTATATTATAATACCTTAATAACAGCCGAACAATAAAACTGGGACAGGTATTCTTGCCAGAGTGACGGATTTTGTGATGCTTATGTATGGGTTACCCTTAATGCATAATATAGACAGCCTATCATCTCTGGCAATCGCTGCTAGTGTACTCTAGAGAAATAATTTATAGCAGCTCTATGATAATGTATATCCTGAGATGCTGCACATGCATGAAGATTCATCCTGATATTGGAAGAATGAATCAACAGGAAACTAACCCCCTACCAGCAAGAAATCACGAAATCTCAAAGCTGGACGCAGTGTGGCCAGTATGTAGTAACTCTCTTTTTTTCTTATATGTATACAGATGGTGCATGATCATCCATGGAGGAAGCCAGACTTGTCAATAGGCATTGTCTACCTTATGTATATTATATTGTCGAAACATAACCCCTACTGGTTACTACGTTACTTGTTACTTGTAGTGCACTCTCTTCATATCTTCTCACAAGGGGAGGCCACGACGTTTGGAACGCGGACTTACAGCGAACTTCGTACACTCGTAGTACTCCATGACAACAACAAAATGTGTAAGCAGTAGCGCGTACTTCTCAAGCGTTACTGAGAAAATCGGAAGATAATTTCGGTCGTCAAATATATATGTCTGTGCTTGGACATTTTAACCATGAAGCGGCTGCAGCCGAGTGGCGCCGGTACGGTAGTTCAGATGGCGCCGGCACGGTAGCTCAGCGTGTTCGGTCAGAGGGTTAGCTGCCCTCTGTAATTGAAAAAAACTGAGTTAATAGATCAACAACGAACTAAATGGATGTTTGCCGGCACGGTACCTCAGCGTGTTCGGTCAGTGAGCTGGTTGGCCTCTGCAATAAAAAAACTGAGTGGAAGGATCAACAAACGAACTTTAACGGATGTCATGTGACGTCCGCAACGGCCAAACCCAACGATTAAAAAAAAAAAAAAAGTATGTTCGGTCAGAGCGTTAGCTACCCTTTATAATAAATAAAACTGAACGAACGGATCATCGAACAAACTAAAAGACTGTCATCGGACGTCCGCTCTGAACAAATTCAACGAACAATATAGAACAAAATATTTAAAAAAAAGTGTTTGGCGTTCAAGCCGCTGGATCGAGTTCCGTTCGTCAGTTTTTTTTATTTTCAAGACAGTCATTTTCTTTATTATTTATATTACAATTGATATAATGGGGAACATACGTGTAATCGGATGAACTTTTATTTAATTTACAATGTTATTTGGCAGTCTACTAATTTCTACCATCACAAATAATGTAATATCATAACTATATACTAGTAAACGACCAAACGCATAAAGTGATACTGAAAATGTATCCTTGTCCGTGATTTGAGAAATCCTTTATGCCTGGGAGGAGCCCGAAACGACTTGTTACCTCCAAAAAGTTTTGACCGGCACAGACAGCTTTCGAAAGATATATCAATTACTCGTTGCTTTAGACATTACGAGTGCAAGTTGCAGGATGGTATTTTTCGTAAAAACATGGAAAACATGAAGTTATACGGCACCATCTGCATTGAATGAATGCTATGTTTCCGCATACACAAGGTCTTTTGACATTTTACGTGGAAAAACAAACTGCGTTAACGTTTTCAAAAACCTCACTTTCAGACGATAGTTTGTGAGCAAACCATGCATAACGCTGTATTTCCTTAAAAATCGGTGCTGATAATTGGTTATGCACTATTGAGTGTATTTTAATAGCGTCTTCCGAGAAGCAATTTCTTGTTCTCTTTCGATTAAATACGAACAGTTTTGAAGACACGGACAAGCGTACATTTTCAGTATCACTTTATGCGTTTGGTGGAGAACGGCCTTGCCGCAGTGGATACACCGGTCCCCGTGAGATCACCGAAGTTAAGGGGCTCCGGAAAGGCTCAAAATCATGAAAAGTTCAATTTTTACTTTTTTGCGTTTTCTGAATCTGCAGACCATTAACTTTTAATAGATATATAATTTATTCAATTCCGAAGACTACAACTATTTTTAAATTTTTTTTGAAATGTGTTCTACATGGGCGTGACTCACTGTGGCGCTGTTAAACTGCTGTCAAATGGTGTTATTATTAACGTCCGTGTTCATCAGGTGCATTTTAGTGATGTGAGATAAAGTATGTGTTGTGGCTAACCTGTGATGGTTCAATATATATCGCTGGTGTGATTGTCGATTGTTTCATGTTTATTTACTCTGTCGTTATCTCGAAAATATTCGTAATTAATTCTGTTTCTTGAGTCTCTGTTTTGTTGAAGTATAATAATGAGTAAAAGTAAAGTTATTAGAAATACTCTGAAGGCTTTTAAGAAAAGGAGAAATGTTGGAAAGCCAAAGGTATGTGTTATTACAATAAACAATAAAGACGATAACCAAGTGAGTGAACCTAACCTCTCAAGTACACCTGCCCATAACAGTCAAAGTGGGAAAGAAAATACTTCACAGAAGAAGCTTGGTTCAATGAGTGAAAACTATGAATGTTTTATGGGCGAATCGGATGTGAATGAAATATTTGATATGTCGGTTCTCAAAGGAATTTTTTCAAACTGTGTAAGATGTATTCATTGTAGTGAAGTTGGTCTGGAACTCTCCATAATAAAGCACGTAGGACTTGCTAGTGAAGTACAACTGAAATGTGATAAGTGTTCATACATGAACACCTTTTGGAACAGTGTTGCAGTAACTGCAACTGAAGAAAATGGTAGCAAAATCTATGAACACAACAACGGCCGATGCTTGCTTTAGACAAGGAACGCCTTCGGGCAGCAGACAGAGCTGTAAAGAGTCTAGAAATACAAGCAAGAGTAAACAGGAGGAGGAACAAGAGGAAGCTGGAGGAGGAGTTTGCAGAGGATGAAGATAATCCATCCTATGGACCTGGAATGCACTAAAAAGTTAATCCAATCTTTGTCGCTCGATTCCCAAAACTTTTATTTTCTCATACTAATTACATGTTTTCTAAGGATCTTCCAAACATATTTGTTTCAAACTTTCAGTAAATGTTACACAGTACCTTCTGCATAATTTAACACAGCCTTTTTCCAAAAAACTGTATATTTTTGAATATATAAATAAAAAATTGCAAAAAAATGTTGTGAATTTTCATTATAATTGAAAAAAAAATCATCTTTAATAACTGAACTAAAATTTTGTAAAATCCCTGTGTTTAGTTGTAGCCCATATTCCAATAAATAATCTGTAAAAAGTTCAACTTCCTACCTCAAATACTTTGTGAGGAAAGATGTAATTTATAAGCGTTATTTTAACATTGCAAGTATAGGGCGTTCCGGGCCCCTTAAGCGCTGTTGGGCGTGGCCGGCACTTGGATGGGTGACCATCCAGCCGCCATGCGCTGTTGCCATTTTTCGGGGTGCACTCAGCCTCATGATGCCAATTGAGAAGCTACTCGACCGAATAATAGCGGCTCCGATCAAAGAAAACCATCACAACGACCGGGAGAGCGGTGTGCTGACCACACGCCCCTCCTATCTGCATCCTCAACTGAGGATGAAACGGCGGTCGGATGGTCCCGATGGGCCACTTGTGGCCTGAAGACGGAGTTATGCGTTTGGTCGTTTACTAGTCGATAGTTATGAATATTACATTATTTGTGATAATAAAAATTAGTAGACTGCCAAATAACATCGTAAATTTAATAAAATTTCATCTGATTACACGTATTTTCCCCATTATATCAATTGTAATATAAATAATAAAGAAAATGACTGTGTTGAAAATACAAAAAAACCTGACGAACGGAACTCGATCCAGCGGGCTTGAACGCCAAACACATCCAAAAAAAACCCTTTTTTTGTATATTGTTCGTTGAATTTGTTCAGGACGCACGTCCGATGACACCCGTTCAGTTTGATCGGTGACCCGTTCGCTCAGTTTTTTTATTATAAAGGGTAGATAAAGTTGTGACCGAACACGCTGAGCCGGCCGGAGTGGCCATGCGGTTCTAGGCGCTACGGTCGCAGGTTCGAATCCTGCCTCGGGCATGGATGTGTGTGCTGTCCTTAGGTTAGTTAGGTTTAAGTAGTTCTAAGTTCTAGGCGACTGATGACCTCAGAAGTTAAGTCCCATAGTGCTCAGAGCCATTTTAACACGCCGAGCCACCGCGCCGGCACCATTCGGTTGCAGCAGCTTCATGGTTAAAATGGCCACGCACAGATGTATATTCGACGACCGAAATTATCTTGCGATTTTCTCAATAATGCTTGAAAAGTACGGGCTACTGCTTACACATTTTGTTGTCCTCATGGAGTACTACGAGTGTACGAAGTTTCTAGTAAATCCGCGTTGTGGGCTCCCCTTGTCAGTCACGATAGTCCCTCGTCGTCTGACGCGATGACAACCTATATGAAATTATGTAACAGTCGGAATCTCTTCGTGACTGTGATGTAATGGGTGACGGAACAATATGACCATTCGCTGCAAAGTGCCAACATCGTTACAGTTCCCTGTTTCTTAGGGAGTGAGTAAATGGTTGTCAACAGCAGATATTTTCCGCTCTTTCATTTATGTTTTTGTCGAGTCATGGTGTAAATTTTCATCCTACATGCCGCTGGTATAACGTACGTAATACTTAACTGAACAGCGATAGCGTGGGATCTGATCAGACACGCATTTACCCGTCTTCTTATCTGTAGATTCGTGTAGTCCATAAATTAATGTTCATAGGATCTCACCTACGAATATTAACCCACATAGTGTAACCGCAGGCACGCAGTACCGACAGCATGAATGAATAATGCAATATATTCATTTTCAAAGACGCCCACATTTTACACTTTCAAAGAATGCTGGCCACATAAATGTTCCAATTGCACTCGGTTCCAAGTCCTCAAGTAGTAATTTTATTATGTCACATTCCTATTGCAGAGAATTCTAAAACTTCCAGCGAGCATAGGCTTCAAGACAGAGTAAAACGTTTCTGATGTAGTCACGTAGCAGAGCCTTAAATATATATAACATTGTGTGTAACTAAGGTTGAGTTTTTGTTTTCAGGCTCCGAATGTCCAAATTGCTCCTACAAGAAACAAAATCCTACAATACACTTAGTCTGTTTGCTATATGAAGACTATCCATCTCGACAATTTGAAAATAGAGCAATGGCTCACGATGCTCTAAGCGCAGGTCCGACACTCGCGAAAACGAAGCTCAATCACGCAACGACCCCCTCAAAAACAGAATTCTACTGTTTATCTCAAAATGAAAAAGTATAGCATCATGATACACACATAACGAATAGAACGAACGCTGCCAGATTGCATTCGCCATCATTATACGGCCACAGCACCAGGTGCAGTGGTATCAGAAACCATTGGGTGCACAACCTCTAATTAGCATAGCCGGTAATCTTAACAGAAGCCGTTACACTTCCGACGTGTTAATCCTGGTGGCTGAGCCCTGTCTTCGACGTTTAGATGAAGTTATCTTTCAACAAGGTAACACAAGACCACGTATTGTTCATGCTGTCCTGACCTATCTCAATACAGAGGGTGTTGGACTGTTGCCCTGGTCAACGTGCCGTAGTCACGGCGCGCCAAGAATCACTAGCTTCATCTCTGGTGCAGAGGTAACGAACATGGAATGACGATCCGTATCTGCCATGTAAACTCATTTCCACTCGTTTCTCAACCGCACTAGAGTCTTTGTTAGTGCCAGAGGTAGAACTATGTGTACTAAATTTTTCACCCCGTGTACCTAAAAATCAACTAAAAATTTATTCATGCGTTCTTTCTTTTACATATTATATTGTATAAGCATAATAATGAAAATCTGCTATCCATCCTGGTATGCAGTTTTAATGTTCAGCAGTGCAGCTGTCTGAAAGATTTTGTGTATGTTAAGGAAGGATGGTTGGGATGTAACATCCCTTTGGCATAGAGGTTATTAGAGATGGCACACAAGCTCAAACCAGGGAAGGATGGAAAAGGAAATCGCCAGTTTCCTTTAAAGGGAACCATCCTAGCAATTGTCCTATGGGATTTAGGGTACCATGGAAAACCGAAATCTGGCTGGCCAGATGGGGATTTGAACCGTCTTCCTCCCGAATGCGAGTCAGTATCTTACTATTGCTTCGCTTCACTCGATAGTTTGTGACGAAGGCACAGTGATACGCATATAGAGTAAACCTGAAAATAGGCTGTGTAACGAGAGTAGCATTTGTCGTGTGTGAAGTCTCTCCAATACTGGCATACATAACGACAATACGGCGAGCGGTGCCCTTGGCCTAAGGAAGAGGATGCGCGATGATGCTCGCACAATGTAGATTGTAATGTTCAGGATGGTAGGGGGTAACGCCCCCCTATACTGCAGAAACACCTTATGTGGCCAACAGAGCTGCTTGGTGGCGGAATAAGGGTTTTGGGGATTCTATGCATGTTCATCTAACACAAATTATTTACAGAAGAATGGAAAAACTGGTAGACGCCGACCTCGGGGAAGATCAGTTTGGATTACGTAGAAATGTTGGAACACGCGATGCTATACTGACCCTATGACTCATCTTAGAAGATAGATTAAGGAAAGACAAACCTACGTTTCTAGCATTTGTAGACTTAGAGAAAGCTTTTGACAACGTTGACTGAAATACTCTCTTTCAAATTATGAAGGTGGCAGGGGTAAAATACAGGGATCGAAAGGCTATTTACAATTTGTACAGAAACCAGATGGCAGTTATAAGAGTCGAGGGGCATCAAAGGGAAGGGAGTGAGACAGGGTTGTAGCCTATCCGCGATGTCATTCAATCTGTATACTGAGCAAGCAGTAAAGGAAACAAAAGGAAAATTTGGAATAGGAAGAAATAAAATCTTTGAGGTTCGCCGATGTCATTGTAATTCTGTCAGAGACAACAAAGGGCCTGGAAGAGCAGTTGAACGGAATGGACAGTGTCTTGAAAGGAGGATATAAGATGAACATCAACAAAAGCAAAACGAGGATAGTGGAATGTAGTCGAATTAAATCGGGTGATGCTGAGGGAATTAGACTAGGAAATGAGACACTTAAAGTAGTAAACGAGTTTTGCTATATGGGGAGCTAAGTAATTGATGGTGGTCGAAGTAGAGAGGATATAAAGTGTAGACTCGCAATGGCAAGGAAAGCGTTTCTGAAGAAGAGAAATTTGTTAACATCGAGTATAGATTTAAGTGTCAGGAAGTCGTTTCTGAAAGTATTTGTACGGAGTGTAGCCATGTATGGAAGTGAAACATGGACAACAAATAGTTTGGACTAGAAGAGAATAGAAGCTTTCGAAATGTGGCGCTACAGAAGAACGCTGAAGATTAGATGGGTAGATCACATAACGTATGAGGAAGTATTGAACAGAATTGGGGAGAAGAGAAATTTGTGGCACAACTTGACTAGAAGAAGGGATCGGTTGGTAGGACATGTTCTGAGGCCTCAAGAGATCACCAATTTAGTATTGGAGGACAGCGTGGAGGGTAAAAATCGTAGAGGGGGACCAAGAGATAAATGCACTAAGCAGATTCAGAAGGATGTAGGCTGCAGCAGGTACTGGAAGATGAAGAATCTTGCACAGGACGGAGTAGCATGGAGAGCTGCATCAAACCAGTCTCTGGACTGAAGACCACAACAACAAATGCATGTTCAGTAGGATTTACTTCCTGGAAACAAACTGTCCACTCCAGGCTATGCTGGAAGTATTCGTCTACCCGATCAGCTCTGTGTAATCGGTCATTGCCATTCATCAGTTGGATGTAGTTTCCATACGCGTCACAAGAGATTCGCACTTACCGTTACAGTGTGTCATCCCTATAGACTGCAGCCGTCAAAGTACCCTAGAAAATACATTCAGTGGCATGTGCTCCCCTACTATGAGGACGCATGTCATATATACGAGTAATTACCTCATGAAAATATCCACTGGACGACTCCAGCAGACTGTAATACCTTTGACTGCTAACCGCTAACCTGTAATAGTCTCGTTGTTGTTGATATGGCCTTCAGTAAGTAAACTTATTTATTGTAACTTTCCGTGACGCTGGATAACTATTAACATCTGAATCTATTTATCGTAATCCAACGTTGGTCCACCGCTACAATTTTTACTGCGTCCACCCCTCCCCCCTCCCCTCACCTCTCCACCAGTGCCACACACACTTCCTGCATCACCTTGACAATTTCTTGATATCTGCCATTGCAACCGATTCCTTCTTTTACTCAAGTCATGTCATTTCTTTCCTCCCCAATTCGATAATGTACTTCTCCGTTGATAATTCTGTCTACCCATGAAATCTTCAGCATCTTTCTGTAGCACCACAGTTCAGAAGCTTCTGGTTTCGCTTTGTCAGGTTTATCGTCCACGCTAAACTTCTGTACAAGGCTTCACTCCAGACGAAAACCTACAGAAAAGAATTTCTAACACTCAAAAAGATCTCATAATTGTAAGCAAGACTTCTACTATACAGGGTGTTACAAAAAGGTACGGCCAACTTTCAGGAAACATTCCTCATACACAAAGAAAGAAAATATGTAATGTGGACATGTGTCCGGAAACGCTTACTTTCCATGTTAGAGCTCATTTTATTACTTCTCTTCAAATCACATTAATCATGGAATGGAAACACACAGCAACAGAACGTACCAGTGTGACTTCAAACACTTTGTTACAGGAAATGTTCAAAATGTCCTCCGTTAGCGAGGATACATGCATCCACCCTCCGTCGCATGGAATCCCTGATGCGCTGATGCAGCCCTGGAGAATGGCGTATTGTATCACAGCCGTCCATAATACGAGCACGAAGAGTCTCTACATTTGATACCGGGGTTGCGTAGACGAGAGCTTTCAAATGCCCCCATAAATGAAAGTCAAGATGGTTGAGGTCAGGAGAGCGTGGAGGCCATGGAATTGGTCCGCCTCTGACTGCAAAACCACGTTCGTGATGAACACTAACCTGTTGATGCTACGTACTGATGTGCTTGATGCTAGTACTGTAGAGAAATGAGTCGCATGTCAACACAAGCACCAAAGTCAACATTACCTTCCTTCAATTGGGCCAACTGGCGGTGAATCGAGGAAGTACAGTACATACTGACGAAACTAAAATGAGCTCTAACATGGAAATTAAGCGTTTCCGGACACATGTCCACATAACATCTATTCTTTATTTGTGTGTGAGTAATGTTTCCTGAAAGTTTGGCCGTACCTTTTTGTAACACACTGTATACAGTGAAGAAATTATTTTAGTAACTGAAGACTTCTCCATACATCTATTCCGTACTGAGTCCATCATAATACATTACTTAGAGCCATGGAAATGTCACAGAATGAATATATGAGCGCCACGAAAGCTCTGCTAGGTCCTGGGAAACCATCAAATAAGAGGACTGTCTCACACTGTCAAACATGTACTAGTCCCACATACTCACTTTCTGTAGCTCATGGACGTATCATATAAGAAACACTACGTAAATTGACAAAATATTATAGTATGTAGTAAACGGTACCTATGCTCTAGTATCCAATGGTTCCACCTTAACTGCTTCTCAGTGTTTGGTATTATTACTGTTGTGACCACCTATGCAAAGGAAATGTGAACACTTCACGTATCGACTCGTTTTTATAGGCTTTTATTACCACCAAACGCGACTGAGCAGGTTCATTACATTACTCAGAGGACCAGTTCAATGGCCCCTGGACAGGAATTCCACGCATACTGTCCTTCAATTCGTCACTTCACAGATTGTCACAATGCATTCACAAGAACAAAAAAGCAAATTCGTAACGCTCTGTTTGTGGGGCGGTGGGTGGAATATTAGAATAAATGTTTTGTATTTATGCTGTTTGCTGTTCTCAACACTGGCTCTCTAACTACAATATTGGCAACCAGAAAGTGATTAGCAAAACATGAACCTGTAATTAGAATTCCTAGTGCCCACTTCATCTGAGAAATACATTTATAGCTACAGCTTATAGCTCTGAGGAATTAGGAGATTGTCTGGGATTCATAATCAAAAACCATTCTCTCTAAAATGTTCACTATATTCTGAAAGTCACAGACCAAATGTTCATCAAATGCCACGCTAAATAATGGTAGAATGTCTGTCCTGCGGCGGCAAGTGAAAATACGACATACGCAAACTAAAGATAGATCATTAACGTCATCCCAAAATTAACACTTCACTCGAAAACGATTTCATGGTTACGCGTATCCCGAGTAACTTATTACTGCATCCGAGGCTGTTTATATCAACGATACCAACGCGACGCCACTCCCGGCACAGGTGGTGTGCTAAGCGTCTGTAGAGAACTGGGGCCTTCCTTCCTCGCGCAGCGTTCTTACATATAAAGCCACATATAAAGCCGTGGTGCGGACGGCTAAGGGAACGTCTGATCAAATCTGCTCTCCCGACTAGCCGCTGGACCAGTAATGAACCACTTTAAGTTATCGAATAAATCATTGCTTCTTTTGCTGATGGCCAATGAAGCTCTCAATTTAAATGTGCAATCAGCACACAGGTAAGTAATCATAATAAAAGTCTGACGTGGCTAAGTCAAATATTTTGGGCGAGATAATTAATTTAATTACACTACATGCAGTAGACGAGCTCTGAACTTGCCATTTGGAGATACGCTATCGCTATAGTTTTATAGTTATTCAGTTGAAACTTCTCACATCTTTATGATTATAGCGGATCTCCCTTCTACTTAAATTTAAACATCCTAGCTTCATTTATTCGCCTACTTAATCTATCTTGCTTCCTTAATTTTTAAGATAAAAACCAGAAAATCATGAATTTCAACTAAAATTTTAATTTGTGAGATCCAGAATATTGGGGTCTAGTTTAGCAGGGGATACAACCCGTCGGCTTTGACCAATGACGTCAGAATTGGCCAGAGAGCATGTATTACAAAGATGAAAGAGCTGAGAAGAATGTTCAGAAACAAAGGAATGCAAGAGAGAAAAACTGTACTTCACATAGATAAGGGCCAGTAGTATTTTCACGTTAACGATATCGCGTGTTTGTATCTTAGTATTTCTCCGCAAAATACAATGGAAAGAAATGAATGAAGTATATTACTAGCAAAGAATACATCACGTTACATGTGTGTCAGTTGTATCTCGAAACTCTTTCTAACTGTATTGCTTAAGTGCAGTACGGGATACAAGTTCAGCGTACGCCGATTTCTTCGTTTTCACTAGCATTACTGTCCTGTTCTTCACTTGAACGATGTATCAAACCCTAAGTGGAAAACGGGATACAAATTGTTGATGTGTTGTTTATTTCGTCTCCGCTATTATTAACAGTCTTTTGTTACGTACATATCAGTACTACTGATGACAGAAGGACCTATGTATGTAATATATGTATACCAGACTTCCGTTGACCTCTATATATGTACACTGGAAACGAAAAGGTGGAAATAGACATACGTTACATTTGCAACCTGTACCTCAATTGAACTACACGGAGACAAGAAGACGACACATGTACAATTTGTATCCCGTACTTCACTATGGGGTACAGTTTTCTTGTTGCCTTGGACGCTAATAGTATCCCATTCGTTACATTTGTTATCTTGATCGCCAATTGACATATATAGTGTCAGTGTAAAAGTGAAGTGAAGGATGGGATACAAATTTTAATTGTGTCGTCAGTGTAAAAGCGAAGTGAAGGACGGGATACAAATTTTAGTTGTGTCGGGGGTTTCGCCTGTAATATAGCAAGTACACATTCGAAAATGTGTCACTGATACTAGTGCTGGGAAACGAAAGAGCATCGACAGCTGAGAAATTTCTATTATGTACTTCACACAACACGAAAATACACATATTGGTGGAATAAAACAGTGAAATATGTCAAAATAGTGAAATACAGTGAAAGAAGCAAATGGAAAAGTGAACTTATCACACGGAAATAACGAGGAATAACCGAAGCTCGCGTAGACAGACACTAACGGAAATTACATACCCACAAACAGACAAATCCATTCCTATAATGAAAATAAGACACTAAATATTGTTCTACAATAACAAACTAATACTCCAAATTACCTCAATATCGTTACGAATAATTATTTTAATGTACAATGATAGCGCTTATCCGGAGCACAGAACTGTTTTATTATCTATGCCTCGAAGTAAAGACATTACTATGACTAATGTATGATGTCATTGGTCAAAGCCGACGGGTTGTATCCCCTGCTTCACTAAATTATTATGCAAAAGGAATCTAAATATAAATTTTTAAGTTTCTAGCTCTTTTCTGTTGCGCCAATGATTTTTACAGAAAAACGTCCAAATTTCGAAAATGGTTAGTTATTGAACTGATATCCAACACATATTGATTTTGTATTACTCCTGACATACTAGAAACGTTTCAGGTTATTTACTTCATTTTAAAGTATTTCGCAATATTTATGACGTCAGAGATAGTTACAGCGGACTGGCTGGCACACAATGGAAAGACTGATGTGAATTTCATAAGGCGTGAGTAGGCGGCTTCCCTACATGTTGTTTGTACACACTTACATCAGCCGTGGGTTCGCCATCGTATTTTTTTAACCAGTTACTACTTAATCTGTTCATACATAATTTTTCAAATACATACCCGTAGGTTCACATTTCTAGCGAGTTTGCAGTTATACCTGTTCTAAATAGTTATTAACTAATCAATTCACTAGGCATTGTTATCCAATCGATTACATTGATTGTGAGTTCAAAATTGTGTTTAAGAAAACTATCAGCAAGTATTTAAGGATAGCTATCACATAAGGCTTTTTGTATTGTTATTTGCTATTACTTGGGCATTATATTAATGACTTTTTGCCAATTTCTTTCTCTACTGCTGCAACGAGTGAAAACAGTCTGGTAAAGTTTAGCATTCCCCGGAAAGATTCTTGTTAATTCCCCCATTAAGATTACAGGCAGTGGTAGAAAACCGAGGACGACAAATAAAACCAGCCAGGAGCATTCAGACTGTTCCCATCTGAGCAGTATCACAATAATTACCAGTTCAGTTACAATCTGGGATAATAAAGTTGTTAACGATGTTTTCAAATTAACACTATGGAGTTGTTAAAATGCCAGCACAGATATGTCTATTAAATGAAGTCGCTGCAACTACTTTCATAACAATAGTCATTGAAAAAGATAATGGGTAAACTGTACGTTTCCAACAAAATATGTTGGGGAAATGGTTTTTTGCTATCTTGCAGCGCAGTACAGAAAGAATTTCATCTTTGGGTATCTGCGTCGGCAATGTTGACCCTAGGTACAGGAAAAGAACTGTAACAGATTTATTTAGGATTACAAATAACACAAAAGCAAAAATATATAACATGTTTCTTGTAATTTTTGCACTGTGAAATGTTCCTTTCCTTGTATCTTCCGTCTACAGTACGAGAAATTACAACCAAACGCGACGTATCTATTAACCATTTTGTCAGAACTCTGAAGGTAACGTAGTTATATCAGTTTATCACCATTTATTACGAGTGTTTTATCAGTAAATAAGTAGCTGTTTACATGTAGTTTGCTCTCGCCGCCACATTGCTGTATTAAAGTGCTGGCTTCAGTCAGTGATACTATGTAGGGTATTGCCATCCTAGTAATGTATGTCTGTGGCTGTCCTACACGTTATTAATCTCTGAAAAAAAAGTACAGTTAAATTTTCACACCTGTAGGGATGCTACCGCTACTGAAATAAGTAGTTTGGTTATAAATAACAGCATATATTTACCAGAAATATATTACAAGATACATACGTACCCAACCATGTCTTTCTCGTATGAAGATTCAAACCAAAGTAAAATAAATCTGAAAATCCATTTCTATTGTTTCATTGTTACATTATCCTTCATTATCGATACTGCTTTTCCTGTAAATCACAGTGACATAATTAATATTTCTACATACGCTTTTGTACTCAGAATAACAGTTCATTTAAACATTTCATGTCAACCATAGATAAATGTTTCTCGTTCCCAGGGGAATAGCACGGTGTTCCACCCATATTATCTGTAACTCACAAGAAAACTTTCATTGTATACCTTTCCTGTAATATCTTGGAGATTCTGTCTACCCACAAAGCATCACAGGACCACAACGCCTCCTTCAGTCCTTTCTGTTTATGAAGAAGTTCTTTAGTCCAGTCATAGATTACAGAATTCAGTAAATGACGATCGATGATTACTGTTTTCAAATATCGTCCACAGTTATAATTCATGTGAAACTGGTCATCATTTACTGTAAACTGCAAACTAAGACAAAAATAAAGTCTTTCACAATTTGTGGAACGTTGGAATTCTCGACTGCGATGATACCAGAATTTTATCTTTCTGTTTCTGATTTTCAGGTACTTGGAGTTCTTGGAGAGAGTCATGAGCCCTGTGGTGTTGACACAGTTCCTGTGCAGCGTGGTAGCAGTATGTGTCACGCTGTACCAGATAACATTTGTGAGTAGAAAGTTACGTGTGAGATACCGAACTGTCTTAGCAAAACAGCGGTCATCTCAGCAGCGACAGTGACATATCAAAGAAACTAAGACGAAATGTTAACAATCATAACTGAGAAATAAACTTTTTTTGTAATAATTTATGATATTTCTGAATACAGACTGTCGTGGTTCGTAATTTTAACAGCATGACACACTTTGGAAAATAATATAGGAAAGTAGGATTCAATGTCATGTTGACATCTAGTTCATGAAAATTAATGAATTGTATCGCAATGTTATTACAGTTACATTACAATTTACGTTACATACGAGGGGCGGCCAAGATTTCTGCTCGCGGGCCGTACCCTGGGCACGAGTGGCATAATGCTCAGCTTCGCCGCACGTTCCCCCCATCACCACGCCACGCTGAGCAAAGAGGAGGGAAAACTGCAAACGTGCCGCATTCAAATAACAGTGCTGTCGTACTGCATACGCCTTGGTTTTATATTTCACGTTTCTCAACAACATAGATCACAGACAAAACAAAATTTCATTATTATTTAATTATTTTTGGCACGCTACAGACAATTTTTGTCTGGTACAAGCTGTCGGCATACGCACAGACGCAGACAATTGCCCAAATTTTCGCACTCAAGTTGCCACGAAATCGTCACTTATTTAGTTTCATAACTGAAAGGAAGACCTTCCACACAAATATGTCCATCGAAATACAGAAGCACTTTTGCAACATCATGGAGACGTGGAAACTCTACCTGAGGAAAACGATGTAGACGTCCTGGACAATTTTAACGTGAAACAATTTATCATTAAAACGGGAATTTCATTTCAGGTCATTCAGTTACATATGCACATGCACAAGGGCGCTTTCAACTGAAATGGCAAACGGTCTTCAAAGCAGCTCGAAAACAGATGTAAGATTGACAGTATTCTAAAAACGTTTAGAAAACTATCTTTGTAATTCTTTAAAGGTCATAATGAATTCTTCAAACCTCGCGTTTTCTGTAACGGGAGTGAGCTTAGGGAACTAGACTGTGTCTGTGAAAATGTGTCCCTTCTATTACGCGATTCCTTTTTAAAAGCATCAAAATCAGATCAGAAAGTTGTTCCTCATCTTGCAATATCTTACTCTTCGTATCAGCAATGTCTTCACGTGCAGTATGCCTGCAAATTTAGCACAAAGTGCTTCTTGATGTACTGTACAATGAATCCCGTCTGTAGATCGTTGTAATTCTTTACTCAATTACTGTCAATTAAATCTTTAAATTCTTTCTGTATGGTAATGTAGTATTGTTTCGTAGCAAATATGCAGCCCTCCCTCACGTGAGGATCCTAATCCCATTCTTCTGTCATTCCCATTCATTTTTGAAGGATTGTGACGATAAATCAGTAGAGTGTCTCTTTTTGTGCAAATATCCACTGGGCCCGTGAACGTCCTTCATGCCACGAATAAATATCGAAGGGCAAACAGCGCTACACCACAGTTCTGCCGAATTGAAGAGGGCTGTGCCGAACGAAAAATGCCACACCGCAATACAAAACGAAATGTCGCGCTGCGCAGACTACTTCGGGAAGGACCGAGCAAAGGCGATACAGGCGGGGCCTTGGCCCGGCCGTGGCCCGCGCTCTCGGTCCGTGGCCGGCCCTGTTCTAGATAAAACCCTTCATCATAATCGTCATCATCATATATAAATCCGTTCAGTAATAGGTTCCATTTGAAAACTGTCCTCTACAACATTCTGTATCGTACTACTTGCTATTCCCTTCAGCTGTCAGTATCTTCTACCTCTGCTTCTTTTTCCTTATATTTCCCTTCGATGACAATCTTTTGCAAACAATTTTTCTTTAAAATGTATTCAACTCAGTTTGCTTATTTCTATCTAACATAGTTGAGGAGAGTTAACTTTTACCTTTACTCTTTCAAACACGCCACCACACTCTATTCTGGCTACCCAATTAATTTTCCCCATCCGTCTCCGCAGTCAGATTTCAAAGGTTTCCTGATATTTCTCCTCTTTCTCTCTATTGTCGAAGTTCCTGAATCATCGGGAACTACACTCCCTATAAGTCAATTTTCACATATCTTTCTTATATCATGTCTTATATTTTATTGTTCGCAACCGTTGTATTTTTCAGAAGTTTCTTTCCACATGTTATCCATCTTTTCATTTCTTTGGTACAGTTTCAATATGCAGTAAGCACTCATCATAAATGACTAAGTTTACTTGCTCTAGACGCTTTACCTCGATCCTTAAATTTACTAGACAGTGTTTCTTTTTTCTTGGAAATTAAGAATTTCAAAATTCTTCCCACGTTTTCTTATTTCCTCCAACATTTTTAAAGATGTTTTTTAATCTCAGTTAGAGTTAACCGATAACCTGCAGATTTAATAACTTTCAAACTGACTCCCCTGTTTTTACAGTATTTTGTCTACAGTACTCAAGGTTTCAGCCATGAGTTTTTGTCACCATGGATATAAAACAGATTCTGAACATGAGACAGCTTTGTCTTCAGTATCTGTTGCAGATGCTTTTGCGTCTCTTTGTCTTGAGCTCGCCACTGCTGCTAATGGGACAAATATGGATAAGGTGCCTAGAACAGGTACAGCTTAACTCATCAGGTTCAGTTGTCTTTCCTGCTATAATTTATATTGATTTTCCGTTTGACCATTACTTTTTTTTATTTGCTTCATTTATGCGTTAGTGCGATGTTGGAAAGAAGGGACCGTATTAGAGATCCATTCAGTGAAACGAGTTCGAATTATCAATGTTAGTAACGTATTACCGCTTTCTCTCCATTAATTTCGATACCAGAATGATCTCTGTGCCAATGTATGGAAGATTTTGATCCGTTTACTGATTTTACAAGACCAAAACGTATTAGACTTTTCATCAGAATAGTCGTCAAAATTTTGCCTTCAATGACCACTTCTCGAAATGCCCTGCTTACATTAGTTTCAAACTTTTTTGTATGTCAACAAGGCATTCACTTGCTTAAATCTGCGTTGAACTCTCTCTGTTTTCGTAGCAACTTACTAACACGGTTGTAGAACCACGAAGGATTTTTAACATCCCTCGCAGACCACCTCCACACGTACACGGCCAAAGTGTAGTATACAATACTCCCGAAATTTATCCATTGATATTCGACATCTTCGTCATAAGAAATGAATGATGTTAATGAATCAGATAATCTGCAATATGTTTCCATTCCACTTTGCTGAGATTAAATATTTTCCTGTCTTTCCTGACATCCAGTTTACCATTTGATACTATATTGACCTTACAGTCACTGATTTTCTTCCTGGAAGTTACCTGAGTCGAAAAAATAAGATCTGTTAGATATCATGAGGTGTAACCGGTAATGCATTATCGTCAAGAGTCGGTTCTCTAAATAAACTTCATAAAAGACTTTCAGATTAATTTCTGTTCAATGCAGTTCACGTATGCATCGGAGCGTTGTAATACACAGGATCTAGTGATATCCTCAAGGGTCTTTAGCACAGTGGTTCCATAACGAAAATCCTGCCAATCATCCCGTAAAAAAAAGGGACAGTCCACTTTTTCTGCTTGTGTGTCCCGCGTGCCCAGGCTTTTCTTGAGAAGAGAATAGATCCCGGTTCTTTTGACTTCGTCTTTCAAAATTAAAAGCCGAACAATTTTTACCATTTATTATTGTGAGGAATGCAGAAACAGTGTTTATCTCACTTATTGTTGTCTTTGTTTAGCGCATTTTGAGAACAACGAAAGTAGGGGGACAACATATGTGTCACCCCACTCTCCATTGTAGCCAAAAATGACGTCATCCAACATGACGGCATGTAGAGTTGGTAACATTGCATGACGTCATCCAAGATGGCGGCTTTTGTCGGGAGAATAGTCCAATTGTGCCACGTCCACTAACCTAACCTCAAGAAAAAATGGCGGGAAGTTTGAATTTTGGCTGGAAAATAGTCCAATTGTGCTACATCCACTAACCTAAGCCTCCAGAAGGAAAAATGGCGGGAAGTTTGAATTACAGCATGATAATGCATGCAAAAACTGTACTTGTCTTTATTATTATTGATTATCATTTATTAACATTCATTATCATTCATTGTCATTTATTATCATTCACTTTCATGAATTATCATTTATTATTATTTATTATCATTTATTATTATTGACCTGCCTCCACTAGAAAACTCCCTCCAAATTCAAATTCCAACACGGCAATGGCTGCAAAACCTTTCTTTTGTTTATTATTATTCATTATTATTTATTAACATTCATTATCATTCATTGTCATTTATTATCACTCATTATCATTTATTATCGTTCATTATCATTTATTATTATAGGTCTATCTGCACGAGATAATTGTTCCAAATTCAAATTCCAACACGATATTGTCTCGAAAACCGTACTTCTATTTATTATTATCATTTATTATTTATTGAATATGTCCGATTTTCTCAGTGAGAAAGCTTTTTTCCTTACATCCATAATGAAAATCTATCACAAGTTCAAATCCCAACACCATAATTGTTCACATGTACAAGCTTTCTTCGTCACTTACCTTTTTTCACTGGTAGCCTATCATAATCGCGTCAAATAATAAACTGCACTTATAGTAACATAAGTCACGTCCTTTGATTTTGCAGGAGGGGAAGGGACTGAAGACTTTATTTCAAGCAGTATGGTCATCACTTGTTCTCTAGCAGTCAGCACACACATCTTTGACATCGCAGTGCAGTCACCACGACGTCCGCGCTCCAACTGAATTAGTTCAAATCCTCGCCACCTCCTGGCCAGCGCACGGAGATACTGCCTATGTCTGTCACGTGAGGCAGCCTGCCACTAGCGCGGGGGGCGAGCCCAGCGATTGCTCCCACGTCGTAAACATGTTTTCGCTGGACATGCTGGAACTTGCCGAGTTTGACATCACAGCGGCCCCTTGTCCGCTCACCACGTGTATTCGTTCAACCTGTTCAAACCTGTCGATGCCAACTGCTCACCGTCCACCACGTGTCCCTGTGCGAGCAAGAACGCAGTGCTACACTTTTGGCGGCAAAGTTTGCTCGACAGTGGAATCCGCCATTACTATATAACAGCATGTTTGTACCGCACTAGAACGCCCACTATTTGATTCGCTCTCGCACGTGCGTAATAACTGTACAATCGCTGCGCCGCCACCCCACTTACGTCACACACCCTCCATACACGCGATGGACATTGTCTTCTGTAAATAACTGGAAAATGACTCTTTATTTCAGACATTACGGTCATGCAGGTGTGTGCCAACTGAATTCTCCATGCTCACACAGCGAAACTCCAGAGCGCAGCTAACGTACGTGCGGCCGGCTGAGCCCACTCCATCGGCAGCTCCCTGGCCGGCTGACGTCAAGCGACTAGTGGTGCCCACACACCCCCACATCCAGCGCACCAGGTAGGCGGCGAACGGCGCCTCAGGGTCCAGCCACAAACGGTCAGCCACGCTCGCCTCAGAGTCCGAATACGTAAACATCTTTCCGCGCCCGCGAGCACTTAATGCTGGACAGGATGGAACCTGTCGACCGCGTGCTGGACAAACAATACATTTGGCGCCAGAGTTTGACCGACAGTGGAATCTACCATGACCGTATAACAGCACGTTTGCTCGTCGCGAGAACGCTCGCTCATTCACTCTCACCACCCCGCTATAATTGACTTTACAATTACGAAATGCTCGGCAGTGTGCAAAAGCGTGTTAGAAAACACCGTTTGAACAAGGGCCAGAGGCAGCTTCTCATTCGCTTAGAGTATGGGTGCTAAACTTTAAAGGGGTCTCTGCAATGTGTGTGTATATTTAATATGATCTTGTTCATATAGGCATATGTAGTTTGAGGTTATGGATTTGGCGAGCTGTTAGGAATTCTTGGATGGTTGCACTCTGAGTTATTCGGGGGGAGTATTGTGAATTTCGTTTGTCCGCGCTGGAGGTGGATCGCATTGGTGCCTTCGTGACTTTTTCACTGTTTGATCATAGAGGATAAAGATGATAGGGTGTTGAGGATCTGTTGTACTTGTACCTAGTTTGAGGCGTACAGCATTGCGCGCATTTCCAGCGAATGGTCAAAACAAGGTCCTGTTGTAGTAACTGAGATCGTTCTGTTTATAGACAGGTTGCAGACGGTAATAGATATGTCTTTCTCTGACTTAAATTGCAGAGATCAGATGGGTGAAGATAAATGCATACTCATCTATGCTTAGATAGTGAGAATGCTTTTTTATTATTAAGTGAGTTTTGGCAGGAGTGAATATGGTTTTATATATGCGAGCTGTCTGCTGCTGAAAAAGGGAAAGAAAGAAAGAAAGGGATGACCTAGCCCCCAGACCTGATAGATGAGTTATTAGATAAGAGCAAGTGAGTTGAACAATGCTATGTGTTCGGATGTAGGAGTCTCTAAGCGGAGGGGGGGGGGGGGGGGGGCGAGATTTTTTTTTATGTGGAAATTAATGCAATCTATAGATAGTGATATTCGACCGCTAGTGAGCGGAAAAATAGGTACAAATCGAGCGCTGGCAGAATGTTGCGGCAATGGTAATAATATTTAATTGAAGGTAGAGGTGGTAAATATGGACCAGGCTTTGAATATTGGTGTGAATGTCGTATGTGCTTGATGCTCTGTATAAAAGTTAGACTCTTTGTTTGGGTTTGGTATTTCTGGGTGTGTGTAAAATTAATTTTACTGTTGAAAGTGCGAGAAAGATGAGTTGATTGGTGTTTAGATAGAGGCTACGTTTGTAATTCTAAAAGAGGGGATGAGAATGGTAAATTGATTGATGGGCATGGTTTATGGGGTGATATATGAGTGTCAAGATAGGGTTGAGGACGTTTGCGTATGTTGATGGTGGGACAGGTGTGAGGTTAGGTGCGGTGGGAGGTGTAAATTAGATCTTATTTTTTTAAAAAATGTTGTAAAGAAAGAATGATATTGAGAAGGTTTTTAGATGGCTGGTCACGCGACGAGGCGAGAGCAGGGATGTGTAGTTATGTTTAGTTAAAGGGCAGTATAATGTCGTGTGAGGATCAATGCGCAGTGTGCTACAGTGTCATAGGAGGTAAAGACATGTACTGCTATGATGTGTCTAGCGTATGGAGGCTGCGTTTTGTAAGTATGCTACGTTGATATAAAGTTGACTTGCACCCGCGTTCGGCGGTTGCGGCTCGGGATCGCGGTCCTGGAAGGACGTATGTGTGTGCTTTGACTTCTGACGAGCACGTTGACCGTACCAACTCACACTTGCGGAAGCCGAGCAGGGGCTGTGCGAGGTCTGAAATCAGACGGATGGATGACTTCACGATCCTGTAGGCAGGGTGCAGAGGGGGGGTACCTACGCACATCCGCTGAGTTATTTTGCGAGCGGATCTGCAGGCTCTGCTATGCGTTATTAGAATAGTTTACGAGTACTGAGCGTATCTACACATCTGTGTGATGTATTATTTAGTTTGCTATAGTGTGTACGAAATTATGATTGGGTGCGTGTCTGTGGGCTGTGCAACATGGCCCAGGGCACATCTGGGATTGGTGTTTTGTGATAGCGTGATAGATATACTGTATGGTTAAATAAGTTGTTCGAAAAAAATAAATAGAGTGTTCTAAATGATTACACGTGCCTGCAGCGCAGATCAGAGTGATTGATTTTCCGTCATCATCTCGGTTGCATGCGAGTAGTAAATGTTTTCCCGGCCGCGTTAATCGAGTGTGTCAACGAGCTATCAGCTATTCTGACAATAAACGTGAAGGCAGGTCCAGACCTGTGACGTCGGCGGTATACATGAGAAGAACAATGCAGCTTTCACATGTGTCGGCTGCCACGAGTGCTCAGAAGCTGAAGTTGGCTGGAGACTCTGGAACCCCTTTCCCCGCCGACCGCACGCGCACGCAGCCTGCCTCGGAGCGTAATCTAAGGCGCATAGGCGATATCAATTTCTCCGGTGATAGGTGCGAATGTGACTGTGTTGAGGTCATGTTTGGGGGAGGCCGAGCTGAGACTTTTGGTCAGTTTGGCAGCTGGTGGTGTTTGGGCGCGTCTATTGCACTATTTTGCTATCATGTCTGTGCACTGTGCAGTGCTTTATTTGGAGATTTTAAGAGTACAGAGCTCGTCTGCTGATATTGTGTACTGCGTTATTTAAGAACTGTTTGCTATTGTGTGGTGAAATTAGGAGTTGTTTACGTGTTTGTGGCTTGTGTCAGATGACCACAGTCGGATCAGTGCGGGTGTTTTGTGACAAATGTACTCCACAACTAAATAAAAGGGCTCCAAATAAATAGAGTGCAGCCCTTCCTTACTTCCCCGAGCAGCACAGCGCAGTCTGAGCTGTTTTTGCGCAATAACGGCAATCTGGTCAGAATGTGAGTGAGTAGATAAATAACTGGACAAATTTATCTGTAGAGGAGTTAGAGGTCTGGTTTGGAATGAATATCTTGATGGATGTGGTTGTGTTGCCAAGTGTAGTGCACTACTGGAGTTCAGAAACTGCCTTATGTCAGGCTTACATATCGAAACCTATGAGAAGTAAACGTTTCAAAAAGATATATCACATATAAATAAAGTACACTCGTTCCTCCTTCCATCAGCTTATGCACTGAAATTATTTCCGAAAATTAGCAGTTGTTTAACTATTTGGAGGTAAATGTTTTGCATTATTTACGAGCAGTTCGCATGTCTGTAGGCTGTGCTATGAGTTATTTTTAACTGTTTACAATTAGCAAGTGTGTGTCTAGAACATTATAAATGAGTTATGTGGGAGTGTTTTTCAGGTCTGTATGATGTGGGACATGTCTGTGTGATACATATACTCCATTCCCAAATAAAGTAAATTCGTTCCTCCATCCATGGACCTAGTGCAGGGTGAGTCCATTTACCAGAAACGAGTAGGAAGAGGTTGAGTGCTAGTGGCTTAGTTTGAAACAATTTTCTTAGGTTGGTGGCAGAAGCACAAGTGAGCTTTGTTTACTGGCAGATTTCAAACTTGGCGCTGGTTCCTAGGAGGAGAAGGTGGCGGTCTGGTCCTCGAAAAGTAGTTGAAATTAGGGAGATGAACACGTTTCCATATGTATATGAAAGACGAAATGTACTGTACATAGAGATACAGAAAACAGAGCTAGCGCACTCCGAATGTGGAGGTGACTGGATACGCCTTGGTTACATTTAGAGATAATTTTAGAACACAGAACGATAACTAATGTCACGGTCGCATGGATGGATCTGACATAAAATCGAAAGAAATACGAAAACTGATTAGCGCATAGATATAAACTAACCTAATATACACCGAAATGCGGTAAAAATGAGAACGTACTTGCTTATCTTCTGGTTCGCAGGGGGGAATTTGTACATGGAGTCAAGTATGCGGCAACAAGAGGAATGCAGGAAAACGATGACGTCGAAGCGAGCCCAATAAGGAAGGCAATCAATTTTTTCTCGTTGAGTTCGTATTATAGTGTATGTCTACCGAGGTAGCAGTGATACACGCGAGTTGAATACTGTATTTGATGCTTTTCAGGAGGACAGAGAATCATTCACGTATAAACTTACTCACATCTGTGTTAAATAACAGAGAGTGTACGGGATGATCGATTGAGACAGAGCTGCAACTAGGTACGATTCAAACGTTGACTCATTTATTCTAGAGAAGGACGAGCTGGTGAAGGTAGATTTTTTTTCCATTATTCTATTTAGTTGCTTTAGTCACGTGATATAGCCAGCGTTCTAGTCGTATGCGGCTACGTGCTCGGTATGTGGTTTAAGGCGCTGTCTACTTGCGATCGTTAACGGTGAACCCGTCGGTCATCAGAGGACTTCCATCTCATGTGTGATGAAAGTTGACACATTCCTCTAAACGCACTTTGATTTATGCGATCCCCACCCTGTCGCATGCTTGGTGTAAAATCGAGACTTTAGCGTCATAACTAAGTTAGCTGTGGGTATTTATGAGGGGCTGTAATCATTGTGTACACACTTACCCGACAGACGGGTGTTTACAGAATCGGTGACGGGATGACTTGTAATTTTCACATGTTGGACGCTGCTGTTATACGTATCTGTTTGCTTGTAGGATGTACCGGCTGCTAATAACTATCACTTTTTATATAGACCTGATGGAGTAGTAGTATTATTTCTGACTCGTGATCTCGTGTGATCATTGGGCACTAGACGTGTCCGCAGGGCTATATTGGGCTCGCATCATAGCAAGGAAAATTTTACGATTGGGGTAGAGATAGCTCAGCGTAAGATTAACGGGGAGAAGGATGTATGTCTGACAGGACGGAAAAGTAAGCGATCTAAGGTTATTGCCCGTTTTTAAGTGCTGAACGTTCTAGTTTTAGGGGTGTGTCTTTATGGTCTCTCTCTCTCTCCCTCTCTCTCTCTCCTACCGGAACCTTCGTTGCACCGATCATGGACACTAGAACAATAATTTACACATGATAAATTGGATGTTTTTCTTAAAAATCTATCGAACTACGTTGTGTATAAATATCGGTCCGTTCTTGTTCTTCTTAACTGTACGCTATTAAATTAAGACACTTTGAGATCTGTTACTATAGATCGATATGGTGTGCTAAGCTCCAAGACTTGCTTAGATTTCGAGAAATGTGGTGCACTTGGATGGGTTAGGACTAGGAAAGCTCTATTCAGTCAATAGAGGTGGAGTGTAGCTGTATTCGTCTGCTCGGTTGAGGAATAATTGGGTAGCGATGTTGCGGGGTAGGTAGGTCAATGCCGAGGTGAGGATGGTCTTTTAACGTAAGAGGACTAGATAGCTCTGTGACCGCTATACGCAGAGAGATTGATCGAGTACTGTGCGCGAGGTCTTAGAAATATGTATAGCGTTGTCTGGTATAATTCGATCATCTTTATGTGTTCGAGAATTAAGTGTGAATGGACGTGCTGGGCAATCGTCTATGAATGGTCGCAATGATACTTGCAAAGTAGAGAATGTATGGTTTAGCTACGATACTGAAATTAAGAAAACAAGTTGTCACATGATTGGCCAGTGTTGGACTTACTGTAAAATTTTTCACGATATCAGCTGTGATGGATAATATTACAGTAGATCGGTGGTGCACATCTGTGCATTGGGTACGAGATAATGATTGACTGACAACGCTTGATTGAGTTGGGGGAGAAATTTTGGTTGATGGACCACAACTTCCAGGATTGCTAGCACCGATAACGGTGATCCTGTACTTGTGTACAAAAATGACCAATCACTAGAAATGGAATGCAAAGTTATAAACTATTCGGTCACTGCGACATATCAGTTTAAATGTAGAGGTGGTCAATCACTTTCGAGGGAAGTCGCTACAACGCCAGCAGGCTCTTCTATTTTCCTTGTGTTGTGGCTGTCCTTTATTTAAATTCATTCAATGTTATGCTATCGACTGTAAGAATATGATTTATAAGGTGTGAGGTATAGTTTCCTTTGAGAGGCCATGCATCAGTCTGTGTTAATGTCTGTTTAGAATCAGACAGTGACTTTGAAGTCGCGGCAGAAAGACGAAATGCTCGGCAGTGTGCAAAAGTGTGTTAGAAAACACCGTGTGAACAAGGGCCAGAGGCAGCTTCTCATTCGCTTAGAGTATGGGTGATAAACTTTAAAGGGGTCTCTGCAATGTGTGTGTATATTTAATATGATTTTGTTCATATAGGCATCTGTAGTTTGAGGTTATGGATTTGGCGAGCTGTTAGGAATTCTTGGATGGTTGCACTCTGAGTTATTCGGGGGGAGTATTGTGAATTTCGTTTGTCCGCGCTGGAGGTGGATCGCATTGGTGCCTTCGTGACTTTTTCACTGTTTGATCGTAGAGGATAAAGATGATAGGGTGTTGAGGATCTGTTGTACTTGTACCTAGTTTGAGGCGTACAGCATTGCGCGCATTTCCAGCGAATGGTCAAAACAAGGTCCTGTTGTAGTAACTGAGATCGTTCTGTTTATAGACAGGTTGCAGAAGGTAATAGATATGTCTTTCTCTGACTTAAATTGCAGAGATCAGATGGGTGAAGATAAATGTATACTCATCTATGCTTAGAAAGTGAGAATGCTTTTTTATTATTAAGTGAGTTTTGGCAGGAGTGAATATGGTTTTATATATGCGAGTGGAAATTGTGAGCGATGGGTGAATGACGTCGGGTTTGCTGGCTTTGACATGCCGCCGCCGGCGCTCGGACACTCGCTTTATAAGGCGCTATGGGATTAGTTTGAGCATTTAGTACTTGTTTCTGTGGTTATTGGATTAAGAAGAACTGTAATATTGAAGGTCATGTCCTCAGCAGGACCGCTGTGTAATTGAGTAAGTGTGTTTACGTATTTGAAGATACGTTTCGCGAATGGTGACTTTAAGTTGATGGCGCAGTTTAGCTACCACTGTAAAAAAAATAGCTGTCTGCTGCTGAAAAAGGGAAAGAAAGAAAGAAAGGGATGACGTAGCCCCCAGACCTGATGGATGAGTTATTAGATAAGAGCAAGTGATAGTTGAACGATGCTATGTGTTCGGATGTAGGAGTCTCTAACGGGGGCGGGGGGGGGGGGGGGGGCAGAATTTTTTTATGTGGAAATTAATGCAATCTATAGATAGTGATATTCGACCGCTAGTGAGCGGAAAAATAGGTACAAATCGAGCGCTGGCAGAATGTTGCGGCAATGGTAATAATATTTAATTGAAGGTAGAGGTGGTAAATATGGACCAGGCTTTGAATATTGGTGTGAATGTCGTATGTGCTTGATGCTCTGTATAAAAGTTAGACTCTTTGTTTGGGTTTGGTATTTCTGGGTGTGTGTAAAATTAATTTTACTGTTGAAAGTGCGAGAAAGATGAGTTGATTGGTGTTTAGATAGAGGCTACGTTTGTAATTCTAAAAGAGGGGATGAGAATGGTAAATTGATTGATGGGCATGGTTTATGGGGTGATATATGAGTGTCAAGATAGGGTTGAGGACGTTTGCGTATGTTGATGGTAGGACAGGTGTGAGGTTAGGTGCGGTGGGAGGTGTAAATTAGATCTTATTTTTAAAAAAATGTTGTAAAGAAAGAATGATATTGAGAAGGTTTTTAGATGGCTGGTCACGCGACGAGGCGAGAGCAGGGATGTGTAGTTATGTTTAGTTAAAGGGCGGTGTAATGTCGTGTGAGGAGCAATGCGCAGTGTGCTACAGTGTCATAGGAGGTAAAGACATGTACTGCTATGATGTGTCTAGCGTATGGAGGCTGTGTTTTGGAATTATGCTACGTTGATATAAAGTTGACTTGCACCCGTGTTCGGTGGTCGCGGCTCGGGATCGTGGTCCTGGACAGACGTATGTGTGTGCTTTGACCGCTGACGAGCGCATTGACTGCGCCAGTTCACGCTTGCGGAAGCCGAGCAGGGGCTGTGAGAGGTCTGAGATCAGACAGATGGGTGACTTCACGATCCTGTGAGCAGGGTGCAGAGTGGGGGTACCTACGCACATCTGCTGAGTTATTTTGCGAGCGGATCTGCAGGCTCTGCTATGCGCTATTAGGATAGTTTACGAGTACTGAGCGTACCTACACATCTGTGTGATGTATTATTTAGTTCGCTATAGTGTGTACGAAATTATGATTGGGTGCGTGTCTGTGGGCTGTGCAACATGGCCCACGGCACATCTGGTATTGGTGTTTTGTGATAGCGTGATAGATATACTGTATGGTTAAATAAGTTGTTCGAAAAAAATAAATAGAGTGTTCTAAATGATAACACGCGCCTGCAGCACAGATCAGAGTGACTGATTTTCCGTCACCATCTCGGTTGCATGCGAGTAGTAAATATTTTCCCTTCCTCGTTAATCGAGTGTGTCAACAAGCTATGAGCTATTCTGACAATAGAGGCCGAGCAGAGACTTTTGGTCGGTTTGGCAGCTGGTGGTGTTTGGGCGCGTCTGTTGCACTATTTTGCGAGCATGTCTGTGCACTGTGCGGTGCTTTATTTGGAGAGTTTAAGAGTATAGAGCTCGTCTGCTGATATTGTGTACTGCATTATTTAAGAGCTGTTTGCTATTGTGTGGTGAAATTAGGAGTTGTTTACGTGTTTGTGGCCTGTGTCAGGTGACCACAGTCGGATCAGTGCAGGTGTGTTGTGACAAATATACTCCACAACTAAATAAAAGAGCTCCAAATAAATAGAGTGCAGCCCTTCCTTACTTCTCCGAGCAGCACAGCGCAGTCTGAGCTGTTTTTGCGCAATAACGGCAATCTCGTCACAATGTGAGTGAGTAGACAAATAACTGGACAAATTTATCTGTAGAGGAGTTAGAGGTCTGCATTGGAATGAATATCTTGATGGGTGTGGTTGTGTTGCCAAATGTAGTGCACTACTGGAGTTCAGAAACTGCCTTATGTCAGGCTTACATATCTAAACCTATGAGTAGTAAACGTTTCAAAAAGATATATCACAAATAAATAAAGTGCACTCATTCCTCCTTCCATCAGCCTATGCACTGAAATTATTTCCGAAAATTAGCAGTTGTTTAACTATTTGGAGGTAAATGTTTTACATTATTTACGAGCAGTTCGCATGTCTGTAAGTTATGCTATGAGTTATTTTTAACTGTTTACAATTAGCAAGTGTGTGTCTAGAACATTATAAATGAGTTATGTAGGAGTGTTTTGCAGGTCTGTATGATGTGGGACATGTCTTTGTGATACATATACTCCATTCCTAAACAAAGTAAATTCGTTCCTCCATCAATGGACCTAGTGCAGGGTGAGTCCATTTACCAGAAACGTGTAGGAAGAGGTTGAGTGCTAGTGGCTTAGTTTGAAACAATTTTCTGAGGTTGGTGGCAGAAGTGCAAGTGGGCTTTGTTTACTGGCAGATTTCAAACTTGGCGCTGGTTCCTAGGAGGAGGAGGTGGCGGTGTGGTCCTCGAAAAGTAGTTGAAATTAGGGAGTTGAACACGTTTGCATACGTATATGAAATTGTAAATTCAATTATTTAATATAGCAGGTTGGTGAGAGTGAATTAGCGAGCGTTCTCGTGACGAGCAAACGCGCTGTTATACGGTCATGGTGGATTCCACTGTCGGTCAAACTCTGGCGCCAAACGTATCCTTTGTCCGGCACGCGGTCGACAGTTTCCATCCTGTCCAGCGTTAAGGACTCGTGGATGCGGAAAGATGTTTATGTAGTCGGACTCTGAGGCAAATGCGGCTGACCGTTTGTGGCTGGAGCCTGAGGCACCGCTCGCCGCCAACCTCGCGCACTGGCCAAGGGGGTGTGCGGACACCACTGGTCGCTTGATATCAGCCGGCCAGGGAGCTGCCGATAGAGCGGGCTTAGCTGGCCGCGTGTACGTCAGCTGCGCTCTGGAGTTTTGCTGTGTCAGCTGGGACACACCTGCATGACTGTAATGTCTGAAATAAAGAGTCATTTTCCAGTTATTTACAGAAGGCTATATCCGTTGTGTGTATGGAGGGTGTGTGACATAAGCGGGGCGGTGGCGCAGCGATTGTACACTTATTACGCGCGTGTGAGAGCGAGTCAACTAGCGGGCGTTCTAGTGTGGTATAAAAGTGCTGTTATATAGTCATAGCGGATTCCACTGTCGAGCAAAATTTGCCGCCAAAAGTGTAGCACTGCGTTCTCGCTCGCACAGGGACACGTGGTGGATGGTGAGCGGTTGGCATCGACAGGTTTGAACGTGGCGCCAAAAGTGTGGCAGCGAACGGTCGACCGTTGTGTGATTCAGCTCCGAGGCAGACAATTTTGGCGGGAAGCGTGCGGAGGCGACGAATACACTTTGTGAGCATACAAGGGGCCGCTGTGACGTCAAACTCTGCAAGTTCCAGCATGTCCAGAGAAAACATGTTCACGACGTGGGAGCAATCGCTGGGCTCGCTCCCCGCGCTAGTGGCCGGCTGCCTCACGTGACATGCGTAGGCAGTATCTCCGTGCGCTGGCCAGGAGGTGGCAGGGTTTGAACTAATTCAGTTGGAGTACAGATGTCATGGTGACTGCACTGCAATATCAAAGATGTGTGTGCTGACTGTGTTGGAGAACAAGTGATGACCGTTCTGCTTGAAATAAAGTCTTCAGACCCTTCCCCTGCTGCAAAATCAAAGGACGTGACTTATGTTACTATAAGTGCAGTTTATTATTTGACACGATTATGATAGGCTACCAGTGAAAAAAGGTAAGTGACAGAGAAAGCTCGTACATGTGATCAATTATGGTGTTGGGATTTGAACTTGTGATAGATTTTTGTTATGGATGTAAGGCAAGTGGCTTTCTCACTGAGAAAATCGGACATATTGAATAAATAATAAACGATAATAATAAATAGAAGTACAGTGTTCGAGACAATATCGTGTTGGAATTTGAATTTGGGGCAATTTTCTAGTGGAGGTAGCCCTATAATAATAAATGGTAATTAATGATAATAAATGATAATGAATGATAATAAATGACAATGATTGATAATGAATGTTAGTAAATAATAATGAATAATAATAAATAAAAGTAAGGCTCTTCAGCCATTATCGTGTTGGAATTTGAATTTGGAGGGAATTTTGTAGTGGAGGCAGGTCAATAATAATAAATGATAATAAATAACAATAAATGATAATAAATCACAATGAATGATAATGAATGTTAATAAATGATAATCAATAATAACAAAGACAAGTACGGTTTTTGCATGCATTATCGTGTTGGAATTCAAACTTCCCACCATTTTTCCTTCTGGAGGCTTAGGTTAGTGGATGTAGCACAATTGGACTATTTTCCCGCCAAAATTCAAACTTCCCGCCATTTTTTCTTGATGTTAGGTTAGTGGACATAGCACAATTGGACTATTCTCCCACCAAAAGCCGCCATCTTGGATGACGTCATGCGATGTTGCCAAGTCTACATGCCGCCATATTGGATGACATCATCGCCGCCATATTGAATAAATCTGGCAACAATGAAGAGTGGGGTGACACATAGGTTGTCCCCTACTAATGAAGACAGATGAAATTTGTTTAGTCTAGTGATGGCAGGTGATTGAACTAAGTTATTATGCCTAAACACAAATACACCTTTTCTTCCAACTTTTTGCAATGCCACTTTTTCGATTGCACATGGTGTGAACTCTGATATTATTCAGCATGGCAAAGAAACATATGATGGCTTCTTCAGCTGCTGTTGCAGCAAGTTCTAAAATAAATGGCTTTTTCACCAAAAGAAAGAAAGACATTGGGTAAGTATGTTTCATACATCCTAAGAAATTCTGCTTACGTTGTTTCTATGAAACATATCTTTACAGAGTTAAAACATGCATTATTAAAGGCTATCATGAAACTAAAGGGCTATCATGAAACCAGATCCATAATATTCAGAATCACAGAACTTTTATGTTAGTTAAACAACGAAAGATACAATACTGTCGTTGAAGGTTAATCTGGTACCTCACCTTAACTGCTACAAGACTTTTCATTAAGGTCGGTTCTATGTAGTGAGAACCACACATGTTACAGTTATGAGCTTTAATATATATCAGGATAGATTTGGTGAATAGTAAAAGCGTAATTTGTGAAATTCAAGGAAATGAAAAGGTTATATTGGCTGCAGCTGAGGGAACTTTGGCATACCACACTGTTTGTCGTAGTCATAGCTACAGTTCCATGGATTGTACAACAAATGACACATAAAACTTTATGATGTGAAGTTCAGCTGTAAACGAATCAAAGCTGAAGCCATTGTTAATAATACATTAACTCCTTGGAGCAAACAACTTCTTTATGAAGACCTTGATCTTCCAAACAGGCAGAATACTGCGCTGCAGTCGGCAACGCCTATATAAGACAACAAGTGTCTGGCGCAGTTGTTAGATTGGTTGCTGCTGCTACAGTGGCAGGTTATCAAGATTTAAGTGAGTTTGAACATGGTGTTATAATCGGCGCAATAGAGCGATGGGACACAGCATCTCCGAGTAGCAATGAAGTGGGTATTTTTCTGTACGACCATTTCACTAGTGTACCGTGAATATCAGGAATCCGGCAAAACGCCAAATCTCCGACATCGCTGCGGCCGAAAAAAGATCCTGCAACAACGGGATCAGCGACGAATTAAGAGAATCGTTCAACGTGACGAAAGTGCAACCCTTCCACCAACTGCTGCAGATTTCAATACCCGGCCATCGACGAGAGTCAATGTGAGAACCATTCGACGGAACATCATCGACATGGGCTTTCGGAGCCGAAGGTACACTCGTGTACCCTTGATGAGTTCACGACACAAGGCTTTAAGCCTCGCCTGGGCCCGTCAACACCGACTTTGAACGGTTGATGACTGGAAACATCGTGTCTGGTCGGACGGGTCTCTTTTCAAACTGTATTGAGCGGATGGACGTGTAGAGGTATGGAGACAACCTTATGAATCTGTGGACCCTGCATGTCAGCAGGCGACTGTTCAAGCTGGTGAACGCTCTGTAATGGTGTCGCGCGCGTGCAATTGGTGTGATATGCGACCCGTGATACGTCTAGATACAACTCTGTCAGGTGACACGTATATAAGCATTCTGTCTGATCACCTGTATCCATTCATGTCCGTTGTGCATTTCGATGGACTTGGGTAATTCGAGCAGGACAATGCTACATCTCTCAGGTCCAGAATTGCTACAGAGGGGCTCCAGGAACACTCTTCTGAGTTTAAACACTTCCGCTGGCCACCAGACTCCCCAGACATGAAGTTTGTTGAGCATATCTTTAATGCCTTGCAACGTGCTATTCAGAAGATATCTCCACCCCCTCGTACTTATACGGCTTTATGGACAGCCCTGCAGGATTCATGGTGACAGTTCCCTCCAGCACTATTTGACACATTAGTTGAGTCTATGCCACGTCGTGTTACGGCACTTCTGCGTGCTCGCGGGGGCCATACGCGACATTAGGCAGGTGTACCAGTTTCTTTGGCTCTTCAGTGTATCTTATAGGTGTGGGTTGCATGGTATATATTATCTACAGTTTGGAAACAGCCCATGGAAAGCTGCCATTTGATATCAACATAAAGTTTACAAGTATTTTCATATTTTAGGCCCCTACGAGAAAGACTCAAAAAGTTCTGTGATTTTGTAAATGTCAGTTACCCGTCAGTTGCTAGGTTACAGCAGTACAAGATGATTGGCACTGATTACTGCTCTTGAAAGAAATTTGAATTTATATCCTGCTCTAAAATCTGTTTTCCTCTCTGAATCACGTTGTCTTTTATCCTTACCATCACTTTTCAACAGTAAGGAATCTGGATGTGGTTGCGGTTTAACCGTAATCATATCAGCCTTACTGAAACAAGCATTCGCGAAATCGAAAAGCAGACTGCCTGCCTTGGAGAGACAATATCTTGTTACGAATTGCTCATGATAAGGAGAAAATACAGGAAAGAAAATAATTTTGTGTATTTTAAGGTTAAATCTACGCTGAAGGAATGTTCTATTTTTTATGCACATCATATGCGTAAACACGATTTAAAAAAGTCGTATGAACAAACATAATTTATTTATTCTCCAAGACAATGCAAGAGGTCGGGTAAAGTGAAAACGGTTATTCATAGACCTTGGTTTAACAAATAAGAATAGCTAAATGATTATAAATAATTGTCAGGATATTTTACAACACTAGCATTAACTGAAAGGACCATTCAGTACACAATAATTTGTATTACCAACTCCTATACTTAAAGTGCTAAGAGAAAGGTAACTATGGCTGTCTAACTGGAGGAGAATCCTTTAATCAAATGGAGCAATATCACAAAGTGACAATCTTTACTTCAGGTTCACTTCATTGACATCACCTTGTGTTTTTGATCGATATCTTGACATACAGCAAAGGTATCTAGTGACAAGAACAGTGAGTTATTTCGAAATAAAATGGAACATTCCACATGAAAACTATCTCAGAATTTTGGTGGTCAAACTTTACCTACAGCGCTATTGTGTTCGAAAAGTAGTTTTAGGCTGCTATTGCTGGTATCAGTTATCGAATTGCCTTGTGTCCTTTCAGAATCCCGAAGGCAGTGGGGTGATAAAATGCGCCATGTTCCTTCCAATCCCGGCTCTACAGATATTCGTCTATTGCTGGTGTGGACATGATATAATGGAAGCAGTAAGTAATAATGTTTCATTAATGGTAGTTATACGAATATATTAGCAAACAAATGGAATTGCCACAGTTTTCGAATTTTCGTAATAGACCCTTTAAAGCCATTTTTAAAAAACTTTCTTTAGAATTCAAACTACACTGCTCAACAGAATTAGAGAATCACTTTTTCGAAATATCTTAATTTCTAAACGTGGCTACACTTGAGTTTGAAATTTGGCTCAAAGGTGCGTACAACCTTCCGCTGTAATGGTGCAAAAGCATAGCGCCATGCGACGTCAATCTCGGACTCAACGATTCTTCAACGGCAAGGTGTCGACATATGTGAAAGAAAGGCCACAGCTCAGAAGTCCGTGTGAGCTGTAAGGTGGGTTAATGCTTTCATATTTGCACCAAATTTCACCAAAATTCTGCCCAGTGCCACCTTGGACGTATCACACGATCGGAAGTTCGTGACACTCCTGTTACCCACATTTCAACCTTTTCTTCGGCTCCTGTGCCATAGAGGTCAGGACCGCGGCTCCCAGCTTTGAAATCACACGGTTTTCTTGTGAGTGGCCGAGGAAAACATTTCACACTGCCGTTCAGTATCGGTACGAAAAGGCCTCAATGGGGTGGCATAAAAGGCCTCAATGAAACCACCACTTTCCCTGGAGCGTTGATTGCCACACATTTCGCGATCGAAAACGCCAGTTCGCATTGCGATGAGCGGCAGAAGACATTCTTGACAAACTTTGACACTGCTGACACACCACGTTACCAGCAGGAATGCTTACATTGGCAACGGATGACCTTGAGGGAGACGCAAAATACATGATACACAACACTGATGGCTGCAGGAAGATGGTGTAACAGCACACACAGCACACCCTTTTGATGTCAGTACTGAGTTAGTTGTGTGCAAACTGACATGTGTTTTTCCCAGGTTCAACGTGTGTCATTTCTTGAAAGTTGCTTCAAATCGCAGTCTTCCTTAAAATGTCAGGAAAACTCTAGTGTAGCTCTTCGTCAAACAAGCGTGTCTAGAAAATCAATGATTTCATGCGAAGTCGTCCGTTCCAAAAAAACTGGTAGTGTGAATAATTGTGAAAGTTCTGGCGGACCTTCGGTGTTAAGTGATGCCTCATTGGAAATGATGTGCGCGTTTCAGCTACGTTCACAATGAAAGTCGATACGAAAACTGTGTCAGCTAAGTGGATTTCGCGTTTTATTCGTAACAGTTTTCAGGTGTTGCGTTATGTTTCTGACTCTCATGAAGTGTCTAACATCTAAAATGACAGATATTGGAGTTCAGGAAACCCTTACGTTTTCCATGAGACCCCATTACATTCACAGAAGGCGGCGTTTGGTGTGCAATTTCATGAAAAAGAATTGCAGGCCCTTTTTTTTCGGATATTATAATAGCTGGACGTTAGCAGGACATCATCAAACAATTCGTAGCATTGTTAGGGACTGATGAGCAACGCTGATGGCTGCAGTAAGATGGTGTAGCAGCACACACAGCGAATAGCACCGTGATAACGTTACTTGAGTCCTTTGGTGGACTCATTATTTCACGTGTCTGTGGCCGACTACATCCTTAGATTCATGTCTCCCGATTTTTTCTACGGGGATATCTGAAGGATAACGTCAATAATGACAATCATCACACATTGGAACAACTGAAACAGAACATCAAAGACGAAATAGTCAGCATAGTGCAGCACTATCCAAAAAAGCAGCAGCTAACATGAAAAAATATATTGTAGCTTGTGTTACACCACACGGAGGTCATTTTCAACATATGTTATGAGAAAATATACAGAGTGTTTCACAATTCATGTTACACACTTCTTGAGGTTGTAGAGGGGACTTAGTAGATCAGGTTTTACATAGGAACCATGTCCGAAACGTGATCCAATAACGCTACAGATCGTCAAAGTTATAAGCGCCGGCGCCTGTAAATCTATGTATATACAGGGTGATTTCGTGATGATGTTACAAACTTTCAAGAATAAACGAATCAATCTGAGGTATTGGTTCCAAGTCGAAAGTTATAAGCGAAAATGATTCTGATACCTCTGACAGTGGAATACGCGCACCGGTACTGTTGTTGCTAAGAATGTAGGGTATGCAACTTTCTGAGATGGCACTTTTTCACCTTCGCTGGTGTGAAACACATCTCCTCTGTTGATCAACTGCTTATAGTTTCTTAGATGTGCATTTTAGAGCCCATGTTCACTAAACATTTTTTTTCTTTTCTTGGTCCATACAACACCTCTCGAAGTTGCCTACCCTAAAATCTTAGCAACAACAGTACCAGTACATTTTTTCCACGGCCAGAGGTATCAGAACGGTTTTCTCTTACAACTTTCGACTCGTTCGTTTCGGGACAGGACCCTTACCTCAAACTGATACATTTATCCATCTCCATCACCCTTGAAAGTTTGTAACATCGTCACGGAATGGTTCAAATGGCTCTGAGCACTACGGGACTTAACTGCTGAGGTCATGAGCCCCCTAGAACTTAGAACTACTTAAATCTAACTAACCTAAGGGCATCACATACATCCATGACCGAGGCTGGATTCGAACCTGCGACCGTAGAGGTCACGCGGTTCCGGGCTGAAGCGCCTAGAACCGCTCGGCCACCGCGGCCGGCCCATCACGGAACCATCCTGTATACACATACATTTACTGGCGGCGGCGCGTATTAACTTTTACGATTTGTAGCGTCGTTGGATGGCTGTTCCTGACATAGGTTCCTATGTAAAACCTGATCTGCCAAGTCCTCTCTACAGCATCTAGAAGTGTGTAACATGTTTTGTGAAACACCCTCTATACTGCGAATGTATACATTATAACTGCATTAATAGAGATTTGAATTTTGGAATTTAGGATCGTGTAACTTCTGGTTCATTCTATATATGAGACACATGGTGCCTACAGGGCCTGTCCGTGTCGCTTGCTGCGTACAGCTGCGCCTGGGTGGGCGTGGGTCGGCGAGTGACCAGCGCGCTGCGGATCGTCATGTGCAGAGCCCAGAGGCCACTGCAGCTCACCGCCGGCAAGGTCTACCCCGTCAACAGGGACACCTTTCTGTCGGTAAGCGGTCCACCCCACCAACAGTGCTACCTTCCTCTCGGCAGCTGAGCACCGTAGAAATCCTTCCAATTGCGACCCTTTATTCTCTGTAAATGGGCGTCGTTTTCAAGATCTGCTACAGCAACAGTAAGTGGAGACCAAGTACGGTCTGCTTATCACTGGGGATCTTTGTTTCGCAACTGACCACCAAGCGAAGACTGTCTCACAAAGAAGAGTTATTCCCATTACAGTAGTACTTTTCCAATTTTACCACAATGATGGCGGAATTTTCTTCGCATTTCATATCAATTGTACGTATTAGGAGGAGTAGTAACGTAAGGTCACCGAAAAATCCTCGAGAATAACAAGTCGATTATGTTTGGTAAGTGGCCACCCTGCAAGAGCAGCTTCTGCTCTGTAAGAGACCGCAAAATGACACCCTCATTGGAGCATCATCCACTTGGTAACTGGCATCGTGTCGGGTCTAGTGCTCCATCAAAGTCATCTTTCAGTGAATGATTATATTGCAAAGCCACTAAACAATCAAGGGATGCCTCCCTCTCGGCGAAGGGACTTGTAGTCAGTTAAATTGATAGTTGGTGGAAAATATCATCACGGTGAGAATCCACTTTGATAATCCATATGGATATTATATGTTCACATCCTATGTAGTGTGGAAATCTCATCGATCAAAATATAGCGCTATAGACAATGTAGGACTGGTAGCAGTCGGTCAAGTGATCCTCCACCACCGACGAAAATCATGGCCATAGAGTGGTTTTATGTGATAGTCTGTTGCATGGAATCAGCACGGTAAGATGGTGAGACGTGACAAAATGGTAGAAAGGAGCTATAGTGCTTGTATGTGCCCATGATCACGTCGCGACTAAAGTAACCTATATGTTGATGCATCATCGAGACTGCCAACGTGCCTACAAGGAGTGGTGAACCACTCACAGACATGTAAAATTACTTGAGGACAATGCTAGTAAAAAAATCCTAACCGACAGGGACTGGAAATGAGACTTTGCTTTGTCAATCACCATCGGTTTCAAACCTGCAAGGAACTGCAGAAGTCAGTGAATGTAGGTCCATCGCGATCATCTTCCGAGTGAACAATGCGCTGGGAACAGCGTGTAGTGGTCATTTGCAGTCTGATACCTAGCAAACGTACATTGCTAACAGGGGCACACATGTTTGCACGTCTTCAATGGGCCAAACAGAACACAAACAAATAGTTTTATTTAAATTTTAATAGAAGTATATCTTTAGAAGAAACATACAACATTAGTTAATACTAATAAGTAATACTAAACAGTAGAAATTAATTAGGAAATATCTGCAACTAGCCACAAATTGTTATCCACATGAATTTTTTAGATTTTTAACTGCTATTATTTTGAAAATAAAACAAGACAACATCAACTACACTAAAATCACAATTTTTTTTCCCTTACTTTCAGTTCTGCAAACTTCTTAACACATCTTTCAAATTTACTTGACCAGTAATTTCATGGACAATTTCTAAAATGGCCAAACCATTAAGGCGATTTTGTGTAGTAGTCAAATGTAAAAAGTTCTTTATTACTTTTAACTAAGAGAAACTGCTTCTGCTACTAGTTACAGTTATTGATATTTTAGCAATATTCTTAAAGCAATAGTAATATTTGGGCAAAATTTATCTTATAATTAAGTTCAATACATTGCTCAGGCTTTCTTTTTGACCAAAATCCAGATAATGCTGAAATTTCCCATGCTAATTCTACTCCATTTATGTAAACAGGATCACCATAGGTTACAATATGTTCTAAATTTTACGGTACTTAGTATCATTTCTTTGGGTGTCGTGTTTAATTCATATATTGTATGTTATATAAAAATTAATGTCATTACTAAGTTGTTCAAATCTAGGATCAAGTGTATTCAGTGCTTGATCAATTATAAAATAAAAAACCGGAATTTATATTGCTCTTTTGGATCTTAATGGGTAAATCTCATGCTTCGTATGAGAAGCCCCTTTTTATTCTTCTAAGCCGGTTTCGTGTAATTGCTGCTCCAAAATTAGCTTCCACATCAATTTCGGTAGTAAGTGCTTTTGCATCAATAATAGTTTCATCGAAGGACGAATCCGGTAGAAGATTTGTAAAAAATGTTTTGTAATTCTGTAACAGATCAAGTGCAAATGCTAGACCAAAATCTTGTCGCCGAAGTGGCGTCAAATCGAAAGACTTGCATCCGGCGAACGATCAACCCGACGGGAGGCCCTGGTCACACGACATTTACATTTTAGCTTGCTTCTTGAAGTACTGGAATTTAGTATTTTATGGAAAATAATTAATGAAGACAAAAACTTAAACATTTTAATACAACTTAATAAACCCAAGTGCTCCTGTCTTCTTAAACTATTTACTTCTTGAAACTTCCTGGCAGTTTAAAACTGTGTGCCCGACCGAAACTCGAACTCGGGACCTTTGCCTCTTGCGGGCAAGTGCTCTACCATCTGAGTTACCGAAGCACGACTCACGCCCGGTCCTCACAGCTTTACTTCTGCCAGTATCTCGTCTCCTACCTTCCAAAGTAAAGCTGTGAGGACCGGGCGTCAGTCGTGCTTCGGTAGCTCAGGTGGTAGAGCACTTGCCTGCGAAGGCAAAGGTCCCGAGTTGGAGTCTCGGTCGGGCACACAGTTTTAATCAGCCAGGGAGTTGCATATCTGCGCACACTCCGCTGCAGAGTGAAAATCTCATTCTCTTTACTTTTTGGTTTTCGTAAATGCTTAGCAAGGTGTCGTATACATCTCCCAACTGGAAACTCAATACTTTTAAAGGGTCTATCGTGTCCTTACATCTAGTGTTACTCAGTGGTTTCAGAGCTAACTTTGAACATATTGTAAAAGTATTGCCCATCGAAAAATAGATGCCGAAAAAAAAAAAAAATATTTTTTGGACAATGTTGAAGAAATCAGTGGCTTCCAAGGTTGCTTTTTTCGCATCACTAACAGGATTGAGGGAGTGGCTACTACATGGAGCATAGAATGCTCAGGAATTATATTGTTTAATTTTAGATTGCACCCCTGCTTCACTGACGCCGCTATTGGTCGTTTAGTTCTTCAATTATAATATCCGATATTTGTTTTCCTATGGATATTTCGAGCGGTGAGAAGCATAAAATGCTTTCACTAATTTTAATCTCAACATCAACCTCAAATTTATTTATTGAAATTCGTAGTATCGCTCAAAAGTATTTTGTAGTTAAACTAGTAGGTTGGTATGTGTGTTTATCTACATGCAGAATCAAAACAAACCGGTTGATCGGACAGAAGACTGTTTGACTTCCCCGTGGTGAATGCAGGTAAGCACGGACTTTAGTCGTGAACAGTGTTTCCACGTAGATCATACTTATTTTGTAGAACAGAAAGACTGGAACGAACTTAACTAAGTAAAGCAAATGTAATTCTAATATTTTTATTTACTTGTAGCAATGCGTAAAATAATGAATATTTAGTATACTGTACACAAGCTATCTCAACAACACTGATTCAAGGTAAACCTCAATCCTTCCTTGCGAAGGTGTTTAGTCATCTCACAACAGCTTGTGAGAATCTGGACCCTTCTTCAGGAAAGAAGGAAGACGATAAATAACAATGCACGAAGTGATCGACCCAGAATAATCACCCAAAAGGAAGATAGGATCATCCGAAGGCAATCAATGGGTGATTCCAAAAAATCAGCCCCGGTAGTACGTAGTGATCTACAGGTAAAACACGGGGTGATTTTCCATATTTCGAATGTTAAACGTTGCCTAACAGCTACAGGTTTGAGTGACGGCGGCCTTCTCGAAAACCTAAGATGAGTGCGAAAAGTAGGAAGGCCATACTACAGTTTGCTAAGAGGTACGCTTCATGGACCTCTGAAACAAGTTTAATCTCTTCTCCTCCGAAGGGTACAGTACGTTAGACGGTGAAAAACAAGAGGAATGACAGAAAGTACAAAGTACCCACCATGAAGCACGGAGGAGGAAGTATCATGGTGTGGGGTTGTTTCTCACGAAGTGGTGTAAGTCCTGTTGTCGAAATTCATGGCGTAATGAATGGTCTGAGGTATCGTGAAATATTAACAGACCACATGATAGTTCACGGAAAATGAAATATGCCTCGTAACCAGCAATTCCAGCATGACAATGGTCCGAAGCACAGTTCTGGCCATGTGAAGACAGTTCTGACGCGGCACAAAGTAAAGGTACTCCAATGGCTAAACCAAACTCCAGACTTAAACCATAGAACATATTTCGGTGATCTGAATAGACGTCTTCGTCAACAAAACTGCGCCACCAAGGAGTGTTTCCACAAAGGTTTGTGTGAGCAATGGAATAAGCTCCCTCAGCCGCTACTGGCCAAACTCGCGAATGGTATGCAGTCCAGGTGTGCTGCTGCAATACACGAAAACGGTTATGCTACCAAGTGTTAAGCCAAGAACAACATGGGTAAGATTTCATTATTGTTTATCTTCAATTTAGTTCTGACAAAATACTTTTGAGCCTATGTAATTTGTTCATTTGTGTTTTATCATTGATGCAAAAATTGTAAAATCTATCTAAGAAAATAGAATGCACATTATAAAGATTTGATAATTAAGTTCTTTCATTTAAGCTTTCTCCCGAAGAATTTTTTTTCCGAATGTATTGCCTCTACAAAATACTTTTGAGCGATACTGTATTTAACTGCAAGAGTCATCTACTCTACCTTACTACTGTCACGAGTGCAGTCTAAAATTTTGGAAAGATATTTGAATTTGTTTTATTTCATCAATAATATGAAATCTTACAGTTTGATGTACCAATTCTATTATCTAGTTTTGTATATTTGTCATGAGATAGTGAGCTTTAGTCTCTTCTTTCCTTAGAAATCTACGGACGTGCTCTCCCATAGTGGGACCAAATTCAGATAGCAACTCAATTATTTTTAAAAAAGTATCGTTACTACAGTATAACAACGTTTCGCGTGTGTCCTGAAAAGCCAGACCATTTTTACCAAGTATTTTAGTAATTGCTACGATTCTTAGAAGCACCACGTTCTATCGATTTGTTTCAGCGTTAATAATTCTTTGAGTGTCCATATCTGTACTAGTCTTACAACACTTTAACTTTTTCATCATTTCTAGCCATGATTTTTGGGCCTGAATATAATTTTTGAAAATCTCATGGTCTTTTAAAGTTTTCGTCGACGTGATTCCAACTTTTAAAACCATCCTTTGAAAGAGAACTAACAACACAGCCGAAAATTTTGTGACAAAAACGTAAACGCGTTTTGTGGAGTACCGTACCGTAAAACTTGCTATCTATTGCTTATAAAAGGTGTACTGTTGTCATTGGAAGAAAAATTGCAATTATGTAATGGTTTATGTGAACTATGTCTTACTAAAAAACTTATTTCGACACATGTTAAAATTCTTGGCCGCAATGCTGGATTAGTATTTGAAGTTCGTAGAACGCTTTCTGTGGGTGTCACGGTGGTGGTGTTTTCTCAGTGACTTCCTCTGACGACGATGGAGTCAGAGTGTCGCCAGTTCCAACTGATTTTGGAAATTAGTACATCTGTTTATCGCTATAATCCTTTGTGATTCCGTATTTTCTTTTACAACCGTACATGGTGTTGGAGTCTCAGAGTCATCGCTCCTTTTGGTACAAGTCTCGATACAGCTTTTTTAACGGGCCAGCTTGTTTTTGCCTTTCGATTTCCTTTTTCACTCCTTGTTTTTCATACTGGTATCAGACAGTTTTCTTTAACTGCTAGACGGTCTGGGAAAGACGTGCACATAACTCAAATTAAACAATGTGAGCTTTAAAAAACACAAAAAATAAAGATTTACTTTTGTTCTAAGTAAGATAAAACCCTAATGAACATAACTTCAAAATTACATTCTGTCAATTTGCTTGGAATTATTTATGGTCTACACAAAATAAGTTTCGTACCTGTGAACGTAAAGGAAGTTTAGTGTTATGTATAATGCATTTTTAATGACATATATTTCAACAAATTATAGTCCTTTTTCTTCTTTCGTTTTACCCTCTTTGGGGTACGCTGGATCAATCATGTCTTTGTGGGTTGTTCTTTTCTTAGGGCCCAGTATTTCTTCATTCTTTCTGATCTTCTTTTCCTCTCTTCTTCAGAGCTGAAGGGTTTGGACTTTTGTGTAGATTTGTCTTGGAACCTTGTGTTTACATCTTTAGCAATTAATTTAGCTGTTCGATCGATAAGTGAATTTTCTGAATTCTTTAATTCCACTAGGTCTTTCTCAGTTTCTTTAATCCAGCTGGGTTTCGTTTTGCGGTTACGGAAAAAGTCAAAGATTGTTTTGTTAATCTGTGCAATTCATTCTGAGAAGATGAACCTAAAATTTTATCCTTCTTTTTCGCATAGTATCTGAAAGTTTTCTAATTTTCTTGTAGAGAGATTCATTTTTGATGTATATAATCTTATTGTCTTGAAATTTTGGTACTACGATTTTTCTTAAAATTTTTCTTTCCTTTAAATCAAGTTTCTCCATTTCGCCTTTGAAATTCATGTTATTAAAAACAATTTTACGAATTTGGTTTTAAGATTTCATTCAGTTCATTTATTCATATATATTATTATGAAACGTGTTTCATCGAAGCAATGAACTTAATAAATGTCTTATATTATTGATTCAAAAAATCATCTTCATAAAGCAAAAATATCAATAATTGTACATATAGAAACATTCAGATCTTATACAATATTTTGTTATTCAGTAGACTGCCTTTTCGGATAAATTAAATCCTTATTTTAATTAAAAACAGTGTCATAGTTGCGATTCCTTAATCGGTCTACGATAAACTAGTTATGTCAGTATAAACAACAGCTTGATGATAGCTGTGTTTACCTTTATAAGACCGGACAAGCGCGACTAGGAGTTGCGTTCTGAGGCTTCCGTACCGCAACGGCCGCACGGCTGCCGCTCGTTGAATGACCTATTGTTAGGCGAGCCACTGAACAATAGGTCATACATCCGCCGCAACGGTGTCTCGGAGTGAGCGAAGAATCTTCGCCGCGTCAGGGAGTGGACAAGATCTAACGGAAGCTCTCTATCGCGCAGCAACAGGCGGCGCAGCGAGAGAAGTCCTAATAATGAAAGTAAGCGATGCGAAACCACTCATATGACTATACAGGGTTTTACAAAAAGGTACGGCCAAACTTTCAGGAAACATTCCTCACACACAAATAAAGAAAAGATGTTATGTGGACATGTGTCCGGAAACGCTTAATTTCCATGTTAGAGCTAATTTTAGTTTCGTCAGTATGTACTCCAACGTGATCAAATTGTAAAATTTCACAATCAACATATGTGGGGTGACGAGAATCCGCACGCAATTGTGCAATCACGTCATCAACACAGATTTTCTGTGAACGTTTGGGCAGGCATTGTTGGTGATGTCTTGATTGGGCCCCATGTTCTTCCACCTACGCTCAATGGAGCACGTTATCATGATTTCATACGGGATATTCTACCTGTGCTGCTAGAACATGTGCCTTCGCAAGTACGACACAACATGTGGTTCATGCACGACGGAGGTCCTGCACATTTCAATCGAAGTGTTCGTACGCTTCTCAACAACAGACTGGGTGACCGAAGGGTTGGTAGAGGCGGACCGATTCCATGGCCTCCACGCTCTCCTGGCCTCAACCCTCTTGACTTTCATTTATGGGGACATTTGAAAGCTGTTGTCTACGCAACCCCGGTAGCAAATGTAGAGACTCTTCGTGCTCGTATTGTGGACGGCTGTGATACAATACGCCATTCTCCAGGCCTGCATCAGCGCATCAGGGATTCCATGCGACGGAGGGTGGATGCGTGCATCCTCGCAAACGGAGGACATTTTGAACATTTCCTGCAACGAAGTGTTTGAAGTCACGCTGGTACGTTCTGTTGCTGTGTGTTTCCATTCCATGATTAACGTGATTTGAAGAGAAGTAATAAAATGAGCTCTAACATGGAAAGTAAGCGTTTCCGGACACATGTTCACATAACATATTTTCTTTCTTTGTGTGTGAGGAATGTTTCCTGAAAGTTCGGCTGTACCTTTTTGTAGCACCCTGTAGTTTACATTTTATGTTTTTAAGATTTTTGTCTTATTGGGTATTTAACAGGTCGGTATTTTTCTCACACTTACAGCCAAAATGACGCTCCTAAATTTTGGCGCCCCGGGCTAATGTGCGGGTAGCCCGACCTAGAGTGGGCCCTGGTGCACTAACCGCCCAATTAGCCGTTTAATCCTTAGTGCATGAAGCGTGAAGCTCAGGCCTAAAGCGGTCCTGTGATATTTTTGGAGTGTTTTTCGTACCACGACTTGCGACCAACCATTCGGACTGCCGTGAACATAACCCAAAATGAGTATTGCAATGTTCTCAGTGATCAAACGCAGTCCTTTTCTCTACTTCTCTAGTTTTCTCTCGTCTTCCAAGTAGAGAACAGCAGCCTTCACAGGGCTGCATCGCGCGTGTTCGTGATTTGATGAACATTCAACTTGTCGCACGCGCCAAATCATGCGATCTTATTTCGTCAGAAAATGCCTGAGACATTCTTGAACAGCAGATGAACAACATCACCGTATTTTGGTGGTTCTACGGAATCTAATCGCCAACGACTCGCTTCAGCTGAAGCAACATGTGGAGCCTCTTCCTCGCCGAATTGAGACCATTATTAAGGAATCTCCGGGGTATGTCTAACTTCGACTAATTTTTTTTATACTGGGTGCTTGCGATAACAGTTAGAAAAAGTCGTACATAATTCTATATCTCCGGTTGAAAAAAGTAAAAGCTGTTCTCTCTTCCCTTATCTAGGGACAACACCACGAGTAGTCGAAGTTTCCTATTCGTTAATATGAATCTGTCATTGCGTACCCTGTCACATGACGCAGGGTGACAATTATTGAACTACTCGTATATGAAATAAAATCGTTGTAACTTATGAACGGTTTGCGTTAGGACGTTCAAACTGTAAAGTTGACCGCCGGGGATGATGGAAATTAGTATGCGAATGTATGGCATAGGGACGAAGCCCGCTTTCATTTGGATGCGTTCGTCAATAAACAAAACTGGCGCATTTGGGGGACTGAGAATCGGCATTGCGCGATCGAGAAGTCTCTTCACCCTCAACGAGTGACCGTGTGGTGTGCAATGTCTAGTCACTGAATAATCGGTGCGATATTTCTTAATGGCACGGTGACTACCCTACAGTACGGAAGGTTTTGGAAGATGATTTCATCTCCATTACCCAAAGTGACACTGATTTCGACAAGATGGGGTTCATGCAAGACGGAAATTGACCCCATCGAAGGAGGAGTGTGTTTGATGTTCACTGGCATTGGCCGCGATTGGCCGCCGTATTCTCTGGATATGAACACATACGACTCCTTTCTGTGGGACTATATTAAGGACAAGGTGAACAAAAATAACCCCAAAACCATTGCTGAGCTGAAAACAGCCATTCGGAAGGTCATCGACAGCATCGATGTTCCGACACTTCAGCGGGTCAAGGGTCCGCCCCAGGTAGCTGAGTGGTCAGCGTGACAGACTGTCAATCCAAAGGGCCCGGGTTCGATTCCCGGCTGGGTCGGAGATTTTCTCCGCTCAGGGACTGGGTGTTGTATTGTCCTAATCATCATCATTTCATCCCCATCGACGCGCAGGTCGCCGAAGTGGCGTCAAATCGAAAGACCTGCACCAGGCGAACGGTCTACCCGACGGGAGGCCCTAGCCACACGACATTTCATTTCATTTCAGCGGGTCAAGCAGAATTTCGCTATTCGTCTGCGCCACATCATCGTCAGTGATGGTAGGCATATCGAATATGTCCTAACCGAAAACCGAATATCTGTAGTGAAGTTTACATGTTGTATAAAGTGTGTGCACGCCGTAGTTTGTAACTAATTTACGTTTTTTTCATAGACTTCAATATTTGTCACCTGTACGTGTTCAAAAGCGAATGCACAGACTATTTTAGTTGTTCATTATAAAGGCAGATACTGTATGCACGGTTCGTCTCTTGTGAATGTTATAATCTCCCTTATTTCTTTTAAATAAAGTGCTTTTGGAGTAGGATCAGTGTAATAATGTAAACACCAACTCTTACCAACTTTGTTCAACGAAAATCTTTTGCATTATGTAGTAGGGAAAGGACTAGTACAGGACCAACTGAAATGTATCATCCAGCGCGGTGAGAAAACCCTGACTGAATATTGCTTACTGATTACAGTGAAAGTTGGAGGATAGTCGTTGAATTGTGTAAGTACAATGTACCTCCTATTATATCAGTTTCCTTCACGTGGCAACAACCGGAAATTATTTGTGCTATAGCAATATTATCTCGTGTGTATAATACAATGCCACGATTCCCTATCTAATTATTCTTTCAATCAATTAAATATCGTGAGACCTCTTTGCACGGGGTAAGGAAGATAAAGTGGAACAGTAGAAAATTATCTTACTCTGGGAATACAAAATTCTAATTTGATTAATAAATAAAGAGTTAACAGAATTGCTCTTAACATAGCTCCAAGCATGCTCTCGTATACAGTTCTAGATACGTTTGATTTTAGTACCTTTTCCGCAATGATTTTCAAATGCTTATGCCTCTTGTAATGGCTGAGCTCTTCACGAAAGCGTGTAATTCAACGAGCTACAGACCGAATAACGCAAAATTGTACACTCTGGGATCGTTTCTTCTCCGTAAAGAGGAGGATAATTGATGGTCCAAAGGGTAAAAATACTTCTTTACCTCACTCCAGATCGCAGAGGACAATACTTTAAAATAAATTGTAAAAACATGAAATTTGCTACGCTGGTGGCGTTAAAACGGAACAAATACGACAACCTCCACAAGTGGCGTTTAATTGTGGTAGCGATCACTGTTACTTGCTAGCTACGCCTCACAGAATAAAAATGTGTGGCAGGATTCTCGTCCGTATAGAACCGTCTACTTCCCAAAAAAATTCTGAGTTACTTCCTCATGAACTGCGGCTGGCCTAGAGTCCTTAACGTTTAGTATAGACTGTGTGTCGCATTAAATACCTCTTCTACAAAAAAAGCTTTGATTTCAGAGTATTTTAATAGAATTAATTAAGATACGAGGGCTATCCACAAAGTACTTTACGTTTTCGTTTGTGTCCGTTATGGACGGGGCTAGCGCGGCCTTCTTGGTGTCATGGCATTCCGCCGCTCAGTCGGCATCCTGCCGTTCTAGTGAGAGGTTCGTGCTGTACTCCGTTGAGTTACTGTGACAGTTTGAAATGTCAGAGTTAATTGAAAATCCCGTGAAGTGTGAAGAGCCTGCTGTAATAAGGTGTCTGACTACAAAAAACTGTACACCGATAGAAATCTATCGGCAGCTTTGTGAAGTGTATGGGGACAACATAATCACCGAAGGTGGAGTGCGTCAATGGGACATAAAATTTAAAAATGACCGAAGTAACGTTCACGACGAAGAGCGAAGTGGAAGACCCAGCATAGTGACTGCCGAACTTGTCGAAAAAGTCGATGCCGCGGTCCGTGAAAACCGTAATTTCACAATAACGGAACTCTCTGTGAGTTTTCCACAAATTTCACGAAGTTTGTTGCACGAAATCATTTCCGAAAAGCTTGGTTACCATAAGTTTTGTGCAAGATGGATACCAAAAATCTTGACAGAGATTCCCAAAAATCAGCGAATGGCTGCAGCGTTAACGTTTTTGGACGCTTACGAGAAAGATGGCGACTCATTACTCGATCGCATCGTTACTGGTGACGAAACATGGGTTAAGCATGTGAACTGCGAGACAAAATTGCAGTCAATGCAGTGGGGGCACACAAATTCCCCCCAAAAACCCAAGAAATGCATGCAGACAATGTCGGCAAGGAAGGTGATGGCGACTGTGATTTTTGTGGGTTTCCTGGAAAGAAGCACTACAATAAACTCTCAAAGGTATTGCCAAACTCTGCGCAACCTCAGAAGTGCAATACAAAACAAGCGCAGGGGAAAGTTGGGCTCAAAGATCTTGCTGATTCACGACAACGCCCGGGCCCACACGGCAAATGCCACTCGTGAAGTTCTCGAATCTTTTAAGTGGGAGTTGTTTCCTCATCCGCCGTACAGTCCCGACCTGGCACCGAGCGACTTCCACTTATTCCCAGCAATGAAGAAGTGGTTGGCTATGTAGCATTTTGATGACGACACACAGCTTCAAGAAGAGGTAACCACGTGGTTGAAGGCGCAGACGACCGAATTTTACGACGAAGGAATTTCCAAGCTCGTCCATCGCTACGATAAGTGCCTTAATTTAAATGGCAACTTTGTAGAAAAGTAGTATTTAAGTGTGGCTTTCATCTGTATACAATAAAAAAAATTTCCAATACTTTATTTATTTTTAATTCCAAAACGTAATGTACTTTGTGGATAGCCCTCGTAGTAGCCATCTGGTAATAAATTTCTGAATAAAGCTGCTGCTGCCTTAATTAACTTTTCTAGACATCTCCACTCATCAAACTCTCTGGAAGAAATCTAGATAGATTATTTGTTTCCTTACAATTTGGAATGGTGCTACCCACGAATTTAATGAATGTTGTCCAGACGACGCGTTTCGATTGTCTCATGATCCGGCGCGGTGTTGATTTTTTCTATCTGGCAGTTACCCTTTAAGTATTATGCAGAAAATTGTGTGTTACAATACACGGCTTTACTAGAAAATCATCTTTGGCTCCATTTCTACGGTTGTTGTCATGCAAGTTTTTGTAGGTTTTACTGTGCTTTTACAATTTATAACAGGTCGTGTTACATTCGTCCTATGTGAAGATAAAGTCTATTTTCTTTAGTTTCAAACCGTAACCGTTTTTTGTTTAAGGATTAGGAAACAACAGGTTATGCGCACAGTCCACCCATTTCGCCAGCATTATGCAAAGAAAAAGGTTTATTTGAAGCAAAGAAAGCTACATATGTCTCCGTTACGCCAAGAAAGTTCATTTCAAGAGAAAAATGTAGAACACCGACAGCATAAGCTCATTCAGTGCTAATACGTTGCCATTAAACAATAAAGAAAAGTAAGAAATAATTGCACCACGTGGCAGTTTGCGACAAAAACTTACTTGAAACACGAACAATTGTGGCAGTGCTTAACGGGCGAGATCAGAAGATTTACATGAGTACTGCGAGGACTAAAATATGTAATATTGTGAGCTGACCCTACTGTTTATGTGCATCTAGAGAACATTTCAACTATGAAAGAAACGCGGGAGAAATTAAATCTACGAGAACTCAGGACTTCACCGAAGAATATGATTGCCGAGACACTCTTAACAACTGGAGAACTGTTTGTCTATGTAGGAAGGGAAACTCTCCAAAGCACCCCCCTCAGATTTATTGGTAAGATAGCCTAGTGGATGGCTCGTCAAATCATTCAGCGCCAAATAAACTGAATGATCTTAACTTGAGCAGGATGTATTTTACTAGTAGAGCTGCCTTATGAGTACAAACCAGTGCTAATAAGTTTAGAGAACTCCGGCACGCCGATAAAAATAGATTTCGTTAAAAATAATTTACCGCATAAAGTGAAGATGATGCTCGCGGCAGTTCGGTTTTCAATGATGCAACTCTTCAGCCAAATAAAACGGACAACCACATTAACACACAGTACATTCCCAGAAGTTTGAGATGTCACAGTTGCACAAATATGGGCGCACAGAGAAGAATCGTCGCAACAAAAACAAGACAGTAGGAAAATCTTACACCAAATAAACAAGTTAGTGCGGCCGAGTCGTTTACAAAATACCCTCGTGCCAATTTTTTTTTTCATACCATTATGAACTGTCTTTCCGCTCATTGAAATGTTTTTTTTTTTTTCTCTTTCTGTAGTCTCGGCAGTTGTCATACTATGCGTTGGTTATAGAATATGAGTCATGTGGTAAGAATAACAGTTGTAAATTGTCGTAGCTGTGTTGGGAAAGTACCAGAGTTCCAAGTGCTAATAGAAAGCACTCATGCTCAAATCGTTACAGGCACTGAAAGTGGCTAAGCCGGAGATAAGTTGAGCTGAAATTTTTGCGAAGAACCTAACGGTGTTCCAAAAGGATAGGATAAACGCAGTTAGCCGTGGCGTGTTTGTTGCTGTTAGAAGTAGTTTATCTAGCTGCGAAACCGAAGGAGATAGTTCCTGTGAGATAGTATGGCCAGAGGTCATTCTTGGCAACCTGACTAAAATAATAATTGGATCCTTTTACCGATCTCCCAACTCAGATGATACAATTACTGAAAGGTTCAGAGAAAACTTGAGTTTAATTGCAAACACTTACCCGACCGATACAATTATAATTAATGGTGATTTTAATTTACCCTTGATTCGTTTGCGAAAATACACGTTTAAACCTGGAGGTACGCATAAAACATTATCCGAAATTATGCTAAACACATTCTCTGAAAATTATTTCGAACAGTTATTTCACGAGCCCACGCGAATACTGAGCGAGGTGGCGCAGTGGCTAGCACACTGGACTCGTATTCGAGAGGACGACGTCTCAAACCCGCGTCCGGACATCCTGATTTAGGTTTTCCGTGATTTCCCTAAATCACTTCAGGTAAATGCCGGGATGGTTCCTCTGAAGGGGCACGCCCGACTTCCTTCCCCATCCTTCCCTAATCCGATGGGACAGATGCCCTAGCTGTTTGGTCCCCTCCCCGAATCAACCAACCAACCAATCCACGCAAATAGTAAACGGTCCACTTGACCTCCTAGCAACAAATAATCCTGAGCTAATAAAGGGCATCAAAACGGATACTGGGATTAATGAACACAGGGTTGTCGTAGCGATTTGAATTCTATAAGCCCCAAATCCTCCAAAAACAAACGACAAATATACCTATTCAAAAAAGCAGATAAAAATTCACTTGACGCAATCTTGAAAGAGAATCTCCACACTTTCCAAATTAACAATGTAAGTGTTGGCCGATGTGGTCTGAATTCAAAGAAAGAGCATCGACAGCAACTGAGAGATTTATTTCAAATAAATTAACGAACGACGGAGCTGATCCCCCTTGGTACACAAAATGGGTCAAACACTGTTGCAGAAAACTTTACCTCGAAACCTTGCAGAAAATGCGAAGAGATTCTTATCGTATGTAAGGTATGCTAGCGGCGAGACACAGGCAATGCCTTCTCTGTGCGATAGTAATGGAAATATTATCGACGACATTGCTGCGTAAACAGAGTTACTAAACACAGCCTTACAAAATTACTTCACCAAAGAAGACGAAGAAAATATTCCAGAATTCGAATCAAGAACAGCTACCATCATGAGTAACTTAGAAGTAAATATCCTCTTAGTAGTGAAGAAACTTAAATCGCTTAATAAAAGCAAGTCTATCGGTCCAGACTGTATACCAATTAGGTTCCTTTCAGAGTATGCTGATGCAATAGCTCCATACTTAACAATCATACACAACTGCTTGCTCGACGAAATATCCGCACCCAAGGACTAGGGAGTTGCACAAGTCACACCAATATTCAGGAAACGCAGTAGGAGTTATCCACAAAATTACAAGCTCATATCATTAACATCGATTTGCAGTACTATTTTGGAACATATAACGTGATCGATCTTTATGAAATACCACAAAGATAACAGTCTATTGCCACACAGTCAACACGGATTTAGGAAACATCGTTCTTGTGAAACACAACTAGCTCGTTACTCATACGAAGTGTTGAGTGCTATTGACAAGCGATTTCAAATTGGTCCCCTATTTCTAGATTTCCATAAAGCTTTTGACACTATAGCACACAATCGACTTCTAGTGAAATTGCTTACTTATGGAATATCGTCTCTGTTCTGCAACTGGCTTCGTGATTTCCTGTCAGAGGTCACAGTTCGTAGGAATTGCCGGAAAGTCATCAGGGAAAACAGAAGTGATTTCTGGTGTTCCCCAAGGTAGTGTTATAGGTCCTCTGCTGTTTCCTTTGTATACAGGGTGTTACAAAAAGGTACGGCCAAACTTTCAGGAAACATTCCTCACACACAAAGAAAGAAAATATGTTATGTGGACATGTTTCCGGAAACGCTTACTTTCCATGTTAGAGCTCATTTTATTACTTCTCTTCAAATCACATTAATCATGGAATGAAGACACACAGCAAAAGAACATACCAGCGTGACCTCAAACACTTTGTTACAGGAAATGTTCAAAATGTCCTCCGTTAGCGAGGATACATGCATCCACCCCCCCGTCGCATGGAATCCCTGATGCGCTGATGCAGCCCTGGAGAATGGCGTATTGTATCACAGCCGTCCACAATACGAGCACGAAGAGTCTCTACATTTGCTACCGGGGTTGCGTAGACAAGAGCTTTCAAATGCCCCCATAAATGAAAGTCAAGAGGGTTGAGGTCAGGAAAGCGTGGAGGTCATGGAATTGGTCCTACTCTACCAATCCATCGGTCACCGACTCTGTTGTTGAGAAGCGTACGAACACTTCGACTGAAATGTGCATGAGCTCCATCGTGCATGAACCACATGTTGTGTCGTTCTTGTAAAGGCAAATGTTCTAGCAGCTCAGGTAGAGTATCCCGTATGAAATCACGATAACGTGCTCCATTGGGCGTAGGTGGAAGAACATGGGGCCCAATCAAGACATCACCAACAATGCCTGCCCAAACGTTCACAGAAAATCTGTGTTGATGACGTGGTTGTACAATTGCGTGCGGATTCTCGTCAGCCCACACATGTTGATTGTGAAAATATACAATTTGATCACGTTGGAATGAAGCCTCATCCGTAAAGAGAACATTTGCACTGAAATGAGGATTGACACATTGTTGGATGAACCATTCGCAGAAGTGTACCCGTGGAGGCCAATCAGCTGCTGATAGTGCCTGCACACGCTGTACATGGTACGGAAACAACTGGTTCTCCATACAGTGACGTGATCAACGTTACCTTGTACAGCAGCAACTTCTCTGACGCTGACATTAGGGCTATCGTCAACTGCACGAAGAATTGCCTCGTCCATTGCATCCTCGTGCATTGCATTACCTTCCTTCAACTGGGCCAACTGGTGGTGAATCGAGGAAGTACAGTACATACTGACGAAACTAAAATGAGCTCTAACATGGAAATTAAGCGTTTCCGGACACATGTCCACATAACGTCTTTTCTTTATTTGTGTGTGAGGAATGTTTCCTGAAAGTTTGGCCGTACCTTCTTGTAACACCCTGTATAAATGATTTAGGAGACAATCTGAGCAGCTGTCTTAGATTGTTTGCAGATGAGGCTGTTGTTTATCATCTAGTAAAGTTACCAGGAGATCGAAACAAATTGCAAAACGATTTAGAATAGATATCTGTGTGGTGCAAAAATTGGCAACTGACCCTAAATAATGAAAAGTGTGAGGGCATCTATATGAGCGCTGAAAGGAATTTGCTGAACTTCGCTTACAAGATAAAACACTCAAATCTAAAGGCAGTAAATTCAACTATATACCTAGGAATTGCAATTACCAAAAACTTGAATTGGAAAGAACGCACAGAAAATGTTGTGGGGAGGCAAACAAAAGAGTGCGTTTTATTGGCAGAACACTTAGAAAATGTAACAGGTCTACTGAAGAGTCTGCCTACACTACGCCTGTCCGTCCTCCTTTGGAACACTGCTTCGCGCTCTGGGATCCGTACCAGATAGGATTAACGCAGTACATCAAGAAAGTTCAAAGAAGAACAGCACGTTTTGTATGATCGTGAAATAAGGGAGAGAGTGTCAAGGACATGATACAGGATTTGGGAGGTACACCATTAAAACAAAGGCGTTTTTTGTTGCGGCGGAATCTTCTCACGAAATTTCAATCACCAACTTTCACCTCCGAATGCGAAAATATTTTATTGCCGTCGACCTACATAGGGAGAAACGATCATCATAATAAAATAAGGGAAATCAGAATCGCACGGAAACATATAGGTGTTCGTTTTTTCCGCGTGCTGTTCGAGAGTGGAATAGTAGGGAATTATTGTAAAGGTGGTTCGATGAACCCTCTGCCAAGCACTTAAGTGTGATTTGCAGAGTATCTATGTAGATGTATATGTAGAAATACGTTACCGTCACAAGTAATGTGATAAATAGTGAGAGCGGGCACATAGACGTCTCACAGAAATGAAAACAACAAATAAACGGGTGTGAACTATGTTACAACAAAGGAATTCAGCAGTCAAGACTTCCAAAACGGAACTCAACTTCACAAACGTTAAAAAAAACGTATGTTTCGACAGATCACAGAGGAGCACCCATATAGGACAAGGAGGCATATCTGACTCATTTACCAGTCGAACAAATTAGGTGCTTCGATAAGAGATCCCTATTAGATGACACACATACACCTTCTTCCTGCTTTCGAACTTAATTTGTGTTCAGTTTTTGACGGGCTGTCCCATGGGGCCTCTTACCACTAAATTTGAGGGGGGTTGCGATGGGGAGTTTCACTTGTCAGTTCAAAAATAATCGTGGGTAACGTAGAGAACCTAGCCGTAAAAGGGACAAATTGTACACATACTGAAGCACTAGCAGGCGAAGACAAGATGGGTTCTACGTGCCTCAACTGAGTACAGGAAATAATGTAAAAGGACAGATCAGCCGTTTTTTATGATAGAGGCTGTCACATTCGTGGTACCAAGACGAAATTTATAGCCATTGCATCGTTCATCCACGCAATGTATAAAGTGAATCAACCAAGTGCCACAGTATAGAGCCAAAGGGTGTATCCTTGTCTAATAATGCAAATCAGTAGCATAGAAGATTAGGGAAATATACTTAGTTGTGATGGAAGAATTACGAAAAGGTTTAATTAGTAGCATCACATATAAAGTGGCCGTTGACAATCTGCGCGTTATGTACCTAGAAGGTAAACAAATTAGACATCACAAAATAGTTAATGCTTTCGTGGCCACTTGTTGACAAACTGCTTATTGGCTTCTGTCTCGGGTTCTTCGGCCGATGATTTTACTGGCGTTTCGCCAGCACAAGTGGTTGGCTTTGTCAAAGCTTTACCCTCCAGCAACGGTTAGCACTGTCAAAGCTTTACCCTCCAGAAGCCAATAGGCAGTTTGTCAAATTAGACTTTCTTTGCCGCATTCCACCTATAGACATAAAATGGTTCTGAACTTGATACATTCAGATTTGTGGACTCAATGCAAACCACACCCATCGGGTAGCAGTGTATTTTCTAATTCTGACTGATGATTATTTGAGAAATTGTTTTTGTGCACTGTCAGCACTAAATACCACGTACGTGAGGTTAATCACGATTTTAAAATGTTTGTAGGGTATCAGGTAGATGAAATACTCTGACCTACGACATCTAAGATTATTTGGTAATAAGGCATGTGCCCACATACCAAAATCTGCAGCTGGGACAAAAACAATATGTTGAGCGCATACTTGTCGGATATGCGAAGACAGCAAGTAATACGGGTTGATCCATGCTGTTCAACAAAGAATTATATTATCCGCTACTTAAAGACGAAAAATGAAATGAGTGATGGCATCACTGGCTGGGAAACATGTCTGGGAGTGTTCAGCCGCCTGGTGCAAGTCTATCTACTTTGGCCGCCTCCCGACGATCGCATCAATGATAATGAAAGTAAGTTATTAGGGCAACACAAACACCCACTCCCCGAGCAAAGAAAATCTCCAAACCGGGTGAGAATCGAACCCAGCACCTCGTCAACTAGAGACAGCGATTCTCACCACTAGATCACGAGACCATGGACTGAAGACATTTAAATAAGGATCAATTCAGAAGAGTAATGAAAGCCAGGAACATCTGATCAACTGCTTGAACCAAACCAAACATTTATTCCATTTACAGATACGGAGGAAAATAGAACACGATCAGAAGAAGTAGAGTCAGAATTAGAAAAACACTGAGGCACATGACGACTGAAGGAGCGCCAGGTCGGAAAACAACGTTTTAGAAGAATCAGGCTCAGTCGAAATACAAAAAAGATTTCGAACCATCTCAATAGGTACTCAGAAGATCTTCTCAAACACCGAGATCAAAGCAAATGGAAGATTATGTGCCCTATCATACAAAAGATTCCCAAGAATCAGAAAATCCCACTTTGGAAGAAACGTCGCAGTCTAAGGACTCGCTGAAATCACTTTGTGCAATTCAGAAGAATTAAAGTCACATGTGGAAAATCAAATGGGAATCGGCAATCCTTCGTGCAAGCAAACAAAAGCTATCGACTCCATGTAGATTTTTAAGACAAAATGAGACTTAAAAGGGTAAATTTCGTCTGGTGGTTATGCGTTATGCACAAGGTTAGACTATGAAGCAACATCTGCATCAGTAATACGATACAATTCACTCAGACATTTATTTAGTATAGCTGCTAAACACGATTTAGACACTGATCACTGTAATGTAATTACAATTTTTTTGTCAGACAGCTTGAAAGAATTTGTTAAAATTCTTATGGTTGATCAAGTGACAAAACAGTAAAAGACAAAAGCATTAATAGATTTAATAAAGCACAGAGTTAAAGAGGGTAGTCGCTGTTAGAACATCAGACTAGATAAAGCTCAATAAGGTTTAAATTTACGTAGCTCCACATCTGACCTCTGCGATTACAGCAAAAATCAAGGAAGAGATATGCTCATCGCAGCTATTTGCAAGGTGCCTAATTTGTGCTCAAATTATTGGATGACATGTAAATATGTATCCTGAAACATAACCTGAATAAATGCCTCTTCTATATAAGATTAGTGCCCAAGAAATGGTTTGTAACATTATCTGACTGTAATATTGAAAAATACGTACAGCTTATTTTGCGTAACGAAAGGTCAGTTGGTAAACTGAATATCTGAATGAATTCTGTGTCCATACCCTCTTGTAAAATGTTCATAACCCGATTTCAAGAACGTGTAGGTAACTCACCTTGTAGGTAAGTTACGTGCGAGGAGTATGTTTGGCTCAGACTGTTAACCCAACTTCTTCTATTCATAAATCTGAAGACACATTAATCACGTGGCACATAAGGTGATGTACTGAAGGCTCAGAGAGCTGTATCTCCAGATGGTGACATATCTTCTGACATGAAAAGCATACAAGGAAATGGCAGAAGCATACAGCTGATTGCAATTTTGAGAAATGTATATACCTATTATAATAGTGGCTCACGAAGACTGCCATTCCTGCTGAAAGTATGAAAGTCTGTAAAGTCGAGTGTTGTTGCTTGAAGCAGGTTGCCACGTGCACTCACTATTATGAGAATAACGTGATCTTTAAACATGGAGTTGACAGTGACATGAGATTACAAAACAAACGTCATAAACTTAGTTTTACTAAGTAAGTATTATTTCAGGAAAAGCATAGTCATTGCGACAATAAAACATACATTCGTCTGCGCATGAAACATACGGTGTACAGGGTGTTTGTGTTGTCCTCATCATTTCATCATCATTCCTGAAGGTGACGACACTGGACTGAGCAAAGGTTGGGAATTTGTACGGGCGCTCATAACCACGCAGTTAAGCGCCCCACAAACCAAACGTCATCATCGTCATCATACGGTGTAAATGAAACATCTTTCGCAGTATATATGCAGTTTAGATTACACGGTAGACATAACAGTTCTGAAGGTTGTTATCGTGACACGCAACTTTCTAGATGACATAGATCACATGCAGATTTATTTGCGATCAGAACCATTACTTAAATCAGATTTTAGAAAAAAAACATGCAAGACTGCCATCTGGTATCCACATAGCTACATAATAAGCAACTATTGAGTCATGAAATGAGACCAAAGACAGAGAGACAAAGAGCTGTCATGAAGAATGTCCTGTACAAAGAAGCCTAACGTATGCATAATTAGGTGCTAGACTAGCTCTTGCATATGTGATTGTAGTGGTGAGTCGATTTAATAACACAAGTATACCTCAACGACAAGTTGTAAAAAGAATTCTACGGCGTCGAAAAGGATCTAAAGGTTTCAAACTACAATTTCCTACAGATAAGGGCCATGACATGATAGGATACGTAGAAGGCGACTGGGCTGGGGACACCAGATATGTGGTAGAAAGTAATTTCGGAACAGCAAAAACCATCGACAGTAGCTCTCTCGACGCAGAAGCAGGGTACATGGGCATTATTTTCTGACAGTCAGGAAGTACTTTGGTTGAAACGGCTACAAAGATAAGTATATCCTCCTCTTCCAAAAGAGGAGCAACAAAGATGCAGTTGACCAGTCAAAGGCGAGTGGATACAAAGGTCGCACTGAACACGTTGATAATAGCCACCATTTCATCATGGAAAAAACTGATTCGGAAGATATAGTTTCCCATTCTGGCCTCAGGCGAGTCAAGTTCCCGACAGTGGTGTCATCCTCAGCCAATGGTTCTATCTGGGTGCGGTATGGAAAGGAGTTCCTTGGCTGACCTTGGAGCCGCTACTACTAGGTATAGTAGCTCTTCAGTTGGCATCACGAGTCTGAGTGGTCCGTAATGCAGTTCTTCCGCCAAGGAAAAATCCCTGGCAATACCGGGAACTGAAGTCGGGTCTCCCGCAAAGCAGTCAGCTACGCCGACCACTGAGCTACGGAAGAGGACATTCAAAAAAATGGTTAAAATGGCTCTGAGCACTATGGGACTTAACTACTGTGGTCATCAGTCCCCTAGAACTTAGAACTACTTAAACCTAACTAACCTAAGGACATCACACACATCCATGCCCGAGGCAGGAGTCGAACCTGCGATCGTAGCGGTCGCGCGGTTCCGGACTGCGCGCCTAGAACCACTAGACCAACGCGGCCGGCGAAGAGGACATTCGGAAGATATTATAACAGTGGGGCAAATTTTGACATCGCTTACATCGCTGACATGATGACAAAGCAGCTGCCAGGAACTAGACATCATCAAGAATTTGACCTACGAGAGTGAAATACTAAGAGTCACTGCTTCTAGTCGGGATGCCGGAAATAATGAATTAGAATCCATATCTTTATTAGAAAATCATCTTTGTCACCACTGTTACGACCGTAGCTGTGGAAGCTTTTTGCAGAATTTCTGTGCCTCATTTTTTAATGGTTCGTGTTATATTGGTTCTGTGTGAAAACCAACTTTTTTTCTGTAATTTCAAACCGTAACCGCTTTTTACTCCACGATTCAGAAACAACAAATTCCGCAAACAGAATTTCGGATGACTGTATGAGCTGAATTCTACCAAAATAACAGTGGGAAAGTATATTATTTTTCGCATAGTTTCTGAGTTTTAAGCTGTCTGATGTACAATCATGATTTTTTTGTCCTAAGCGAAACTGTGCTCTTTCGCTACTGCTGCCTTTGGTTTACAAGGTGAAACGCTGTATCCGCTGACTGAAAAGAATCAAGAGACTAATAATTCTGCATAGACAAATACAACTTATACTTCATCTGCACCGTTTTCTTCGAATATGCAAAGAACACGTGCAGTAAATGCGTGATTTCCAAGTAAAAATTTATCCCTTTTAACAATCTGAAAAATATGAACTATTGCTCCAAAGCTGCAAACCATATTTCTTAAGCATCATGAACGTTGAATTAAGGTTACACTTGACAATCACGTGATTCGCAGACAGACGTGGCCAGAGTTAGAAATGTGCCCGCACTAATCTGCGTATTATGAGGAATGCCAATCGTATTTGATTAGATTGGTTTCAGACCGAGGAGACAGAATTGCCAGTGGGCTGCAACATAAGAATTTTGATACGATGGTACACTAGAAGCCGCAGTGTTTTGTCTATATTAACTTAGTTTTCTCTTAATATTCCGTAAAATATCTCCAAATGGAAGAAAAATCTCATCTAATGGTCGAAGTACATTCATCGCACCAAGTAGCAGAAGAAGTAATTATATTTCTGCGTCAAGGTAAGTTCAAAGCACAACCGACGATGATTACGATTGGCCATTGTCTAGAAGTAAAAGTGCTTTCATCTCACAAAGTGGAACAACAAAGCGAAGCGGCACAAAATTACTTTTCCTTTCCCATTTTTATAGATTTTGATGAGTCTACACAAGATTTTCGGTGTAGGATATTGACCTTTGAACATGTTGGGTCAAGTATCCGCATAGTTCTTGACGGCAACCATTCAGCAGACTATTGCGCGCATTTTAGAGTAAGAATGTGTAACAAAGAAAAGAAACTCTTCAACGTAAACTATCTTTTCCACGTATTTTGCTCACATAAACTTCTTTATAATTCTAGATTAAGTTCTGTGCTATTACTTGGAAGGAGTGATCCAGTAAAAAATTAAAAAAATAAAAGCTCATGTTGCGTATTTTCGAATGACTACTTCATCGTTTTCTCTGAACTTAGTTCACATTCAGGACAGATAAAACGAAATTTCTTTGGAACTGGTTTGACAAGGTTCTCATAATCATCGTTCAACCAATTCAGCACCGACCTTGAAAGGTCAGACGTTCCACATACTTTCTGAATGATGTGAGTGTTTGTGTGAAAATGTAGCTGAAATTCTTACCTGTGTTGTTTTCGTATTAAGCTGCGTTTTGTTTAATTTTACGTCTGCTGTAGACGTCCATAACAAAGCGGAAATGTTTGCAGGGTATCTCAGCTTCCGCGTTATGAGGTTATCGTGATTTGAAACTCGAAGTCAGAACGGTTTATTCCAAAATAACAACAGCCGTTTATTTAGGTCACACATTAATATGTCAACGATGTGCTTTGAACTGATGGTTGGCGTCAGTTGCTAAGCAACAAATACGCATTTATACTCGCTGGACCGCAAAACGTTTCCAAGAGACGGCGTTGGCAACTATGTTCCTCGAAATAAAGGACAGGCTGCAACAGAAAATGCCTGCGACATTTTCAGTGGATATGGTTAGCGTCAGGCATAGTGCAATTTCGTGCGTGGCTTTTGAGCCGCACTGCTTATTATGCGATAACATTGTCAACGTAGTTTCGTTACTCTGACAATACGTTGAGTATTGACTATGTGAAGCGGACTGCAAGCGATAGTGGTCTTTATTATGGCACTGAAAAATTAAAAAATGGATGGTGAGCTTAAAGTATATTATCAATTAAAAATAAGTTAACATGTACAGTATGTCGGGGGAAGACGCCATACCTTTTGCTTCTACATGAAATTAAGAGGGGAAATTTGGTGATTTGAAAAACGAAATTAATCACACATGTTCGGCAAGCTTCCTTCAATCTGAAAATCGATGTATACGATAACATAGTAACTGAAACGACGCACCACGTAGGAATTATCCGAATGGGATGGAAATCGGTAGATGTGATACACATGTTGAAATATGCAAGGCACTCTACTTATTCCTCCGTTGCCACCAGCCCTTGCAAGATGATGCAAGTTACAGTGCGTATATAGTACTGTCTGCGAGATATATTCACATTAATAAATGATTAGCAAAGGCAGGCTTTATAGCTTTAGTGGCCTCCGTGTTCTCTTAGCCGCACTGCCAACCTTACGCTGATATTCTCACCGTACTTCTTAAAACAACCTGAATGTGATACCTTGCAACACCTGAAGTGTATCGCCATCCCTCTTCATAATGATGATTGTGAATTTGTCATGAAGCCTACCAGCTGTGCGCAAGGCTATATTCACTTCAATACAGTTCTTGTACTAGGGCGTGATGAAAAGTAATTCCCCCGGGCGCTGATAACCGCATAGTCGAGCGCCCCACAAACCAAACATCATCAAGTAATGCCTTCGAATTTTTTATGTGAAAACTCTTAAAGGTTTTTAAATAAAACAGACTTTATTAACATTATAAATCTTTGTTATTCATACTTAACTCCCAACATGGTCACCCTGGCGACGAACGCATTTCTCCCAACAGGACACCATCTCATTGATACCGCCACTGTAGAATGTCTCCCTATGATGACGTAGCACGACCTCAGCTCTGCTTGCACCACTTCATCACTATCAACGTGAGGTCCTCGAAGGTGTTCTTTAAGTTTTGAAAACAGATGAAAATCGGAGGGGTCAAGTCGGGAAAGTATGGAGGATGACCAATGACAGTGCAGCCAAGGCGTCAGATTGTTGACGATGTTCCAGCCCTCATATGTTTTCTGGCCGTATCACGCTGAAAGAGAGGGTACTACATGTGAGGGCGATCTCTTCGAATCCGTAACTCGATTACAGCATGCTGTTTCTCACGCACCGACGTAGTCACGTTACACATCGCCATGTTGCACGCTATAGTTCGAAGCTCTCTAGCGACTGAGGTTTGCAACTTGTGTCAGCGAAGCGAGAAAGTCGACCGTGTATGCATGACGTGTAATATCTCAACCGACATTGAGAACAGCATAAAAAATCCGAAGGTGGCATTACTTTTCAGCACCCCTCCCTCCACCCCCCGCCCCCCCGTAGTATTACTAGGCTTACTATTATAAGTTCAGTTTATTGTAACGTACTTTGAACACGTTTGGTTCATCATTACGCCTTTTTCTGCAGTCGTACAATACAAAAATTTCTGTTTTAAGTTAAAATTTCGCTTCTCATGAGAAAGCGAGCAGTGACGGGGAATGAGAAGGGTGGAGAAGTAAAGTCCAGTGGTTCGCGACACCATAGCAGCAGCAAGAGCTGATGCTATTAGACGTCTTTTCTCGAACCCCCCAGAGATTCACACATCATTTTCTCACGAGAAGCGATTGCTTCAACGTTACAGGGATCACAGCTTATAAATTGTCATATATTTAATTTAGTAATTTTTGTTATCACAGCAAGCAAAACCATACCATATGATGAGCAAAATATGCTCGAAACACATTGAAATGTTTTGAAATAAAATTGAATAAGTAATGTGACTGATTATAGTACCAAACAAATAATTTATTCACAACAATCACAGTACCTACACGCAACCACTACGGCCACAGTTAATAATGCTTTTAGAAATGTCATCACAAATTGTTTTCTCTATAAGTCATTGTAGAGTATTTTGGTTACTTAAGTATATTTCTCTTTATTTTATTTATTATTTTGAATTATTGTCAGTTTTGATACAACTATCTATCAGTTTTTCAGCTTACCTGTAAGATACCACAGTCTAATACCGAAAGCTGTTTAGTTTTATTTAATGGGCTCTGCAGAAATGTGTTTCCTACTATGTTTGTGGTTAAAGATTTTCGTAAAATGCTTAACTCATGTGTGTTGTTGTTTATGTTGTATTTTGACAGCAAAAAATTTGTAATTTTGTGTTCCTTGTAACTTCGAATTGCATTTTTGGATGTGTCATACGACTAGATTAATATCTTCTTCGAATTCTTTAAAAAAGATGATAATATCGTCAACATGTATGTTAAATAGTGTAAAGCCGGAGGGGCACATGAATCTTGACACATTACGATGCAACAACTGACCAAGGTTTTGCCTTTAGCTTGTATTGATCATCAGAATATGTTACGTAATGATTTGTCACGAACTTCTTTAAATTAACATAGACCCGATTTTATTTATAGCAGTACTGATAATGACAGTCAAAATTAAACCATTATAGCCACACTATCACATAGTGAGTTTGGACTGCAGTAAACTATATTATTTTAACTGTAATTCTAAACATTAAAAATTTTCTGTTTTTGTAGTTTCCAAACAGTGTGGTTGGTAGTCTTGGTATGGGGATGCTTTTTTTTAGTCGTTACATGTAACACCAAAGTTCATTAATACTGCGTCATATTTTAAAGAAACTAGGTAATAGATAGTTCTATTATCGATTTAGCTGCTGAGCGTTATTGCCATAAATAATAACTTTAGTTTTAACTAAAAAAATAATTCTTCCTCTTCCTTTCCAGCTGATAAATGCGTCGTACACGTTCTACACTCTCCTGCGGCAAATGAGAAATCGTTAAACAGATTATCTCATTCGGAAATGGATCAGAAGACACGCGAGATGTTGAAAAACAAAAGTGACAGCCATATGAATAAACACAGGACGAATATTTCTCTATTAGATGGTTAATTGTTATTTCAACTGCAACACGTTCCTTAGTCATTAAAAAAACTTGATAGATACTACTTTGTTTTAACTCAGTATATCGAAAATTAGACTACCATATTTCGAAAAAAAAAATTCACTGGGTTAAATGTATACATACCAAATGTTTTATAATTTATTTAATCAAACGCAATGACAATCTTGTGAGAATCATGGTGTTTATATGTTAATTACATAATTAGAATATCGAATCATGTTGATTGTTTGCGAGAGCGTGCACTTAATATTTACTCATGGAAATCAATCTTCAGATAAACAATAGCATTTGATTATGGGCAAATACTAAATCTTTCACATAAGGATGATGTATTATATGTGCAGTTAGCAATAAAGCACATTAAGAGCTTGCAATACAATTATCACATAGATAAAGTATAGACATCCAGTAACGTGAAGTGACATAAAAGTACTAAATTACTAGGCGTATTATATGATCCTGCTACGGTAGTGAGTTGCAGATGGACACTGTATTTCTTAAGTATAATTGTAGTTTATCTACACAAGAACCCAATATTCTGTTTACAAAGTGGACCCTGTAAGGTAATGAGTGCAAAGGCCTCAATTTGCATTAAGATCTTATTATGAGTATGAACGTTTCTGCTGTTTATTGCATATTGTAGTGTGATTTTTCTTGTCAATTCGAATTAAATAGTGTGAGAAATGCTAGAAAACTGAATGCAATGTGTTGGACACAAATTGTACCAAGATAAGATCAATAGCATTATGATACAATTAGGCAAACAGTGAAGAGATGATTTCTGAATCAATCGCATTTTGGAACGGAATGGTTGGTTTATTTTAAAAAGTTATGAACATGCAGTGAACAGGAAACTCTGCTAATGACTTCTGCAACAAACTGTGTTGTTCCTTTCGCAAAAGAAGTGTTTGAAGAGGAAATTAATGAAATTAAGAACGAACAGTACCTAAGAATAATAATGTAAACATGAAACACATTAAATACACTTTATAAGCCTGATTAATGAATTCTGTGAACATTGTAACGGTAATTCACAATGGGTGCAAAAGTAAGATCATTCAGTTAACATAAAAACTCAACAAGAGAGCCCATAACTGTGTTTTAGTGAAGATCAAGAGAACCAACCAGGATAGTTCCATAACCCAATCCACATACTTACGTCATGCAACTGTTATTATCCGTAAGAAAGAATCTTGAGGGATCACTGTTTAAGAATCATACAGCGATAGGCTACACACCAACGTGGAGTGCAGATAGAATAGTGAATAGACATGTGCAACCCACTTTAAGGATTATATTTAGAAAAAAGGATCCTTAATCACGGTGTAGCCAAGAGGGCAGTAATGACATGAGAAACACATGAACTGATCGTGCTGATCCTCAGATCTAAGATTTATAAGTGCTGCGGATTGAACTGACTACAGCGACCATACTCATGTAAGGGTTTACAGTGTTCACATAGCTCGTCAAACTCTTTGGGCTCACGTAACACTGCGTATTCCTACGGCCGGTTGAGAGTTTCTGGGATTTGATTATTTTATCATGGCTGCAAGAATATTGAGAGTAATTGATTGAAGGAACACAGGTAACTTTCAGGCTATAAGGCACACCTCAACTACCACTGCACCCACAGTGTGCTACAGGAAGTTAGACTAAATGAAACTTAGCTGCTTTCACCACATTTTATTTAGATACAAGAAAGTACAGAACTTTAGGCTCTGAAGATAGTTTAGGCGAATTAGAATAAGAATTAGGAACGATCAATATATGTAGTATGGTTAGAAGTGCAGTGAAGGCAAGAATTAAAATAAGGTCGCAACGTTTTTCTATAGATTAACAGACTGGGCAAGAAATACAAGTTAAAGATTTACTGCATACAAGAGAATTAAAATGAAAATTATAGGTATCATACAAATCTCAAATTGAATCGCAAGATCTCAGAGAAATTTAAAAAAATTGTATACAAAAACTAAGGAATACTTATTCTATGGGAAACACTGGGTATTACTCCTGAAATGACAGATGTCAAACTTGACCGATTTTGTGAAGAACGTCATTTTTTTTCCCTAATACAAATAGAAAATGGGTTTGGTAAGAGCAAAATGGAACTAAAATGATATTCATTCCACTTGCCAAGAAATTAATAAATTGTATATGATATGAGGCCTATTAACCATTTTACAACTTGAATTCATCATAAACTCTTAATACTCAGTGTGACAATAGGTACAAAGTTAAAGTGAAATAGGCACATCAGTTACTAAAACAAAAATGTACATTAAATTAATTCAGGTAAGAATAGAGAAGTGCACTATGCTTAATTAAGCAATAAGTTCAGCATCTAGGAAATTGTAGGCACAGAGAAAGCGAAAGGAAAAAGCTGCAAGTATAAGAAGGCAATTATTAATGAGAAGACGAGAGCGTAAAAAAAAACCAACATAAATCTGAGAGAATATGCAAAATGAAACAAAATCATTTGGAAATACCTCTGACATATTATGAGATGATGCAGTGAAAATATAGTAAGAGGAACAATTTAAAGCAATGAGAATATGAAGGAATAAAATTATAAAGTTGTAACTGCAACTCTTTCACTGTACATGGTGCTGGAAAGTCCTGTATAGATTTTATTACTCAAGGTCTATCCACTCCATCACATTTAATTAAGTCTCTAAATTCCGCACTTCATCCATTGTGAAAGATACTTTTCTAAACTGACTGTCAGGTGAGCAGCCAAAACTCGGACCTTATACTGAGTTACCAGCTATGTTGCATGATAAAGTATTAAAGCAGGCACATGAGTATGTTTTAGCAGGGCGTTGAGGTCAGAGAACAGCAGAACGACATGCAGCCGAACAATATTGGTGGCGAACACATAAGCAGGATGTAGAACAGTTTGTAAGGAACTGTGTAACATGTGCACAATGAGCCAACTTTGATCAGCAGCGTAATCTGCTGCAGAGATTACTGGAGGTCTGCAAACGGTTTGAGATGATCATTTTGGGCATCTTAGGTCGTTTTAGGCAGACACCTGCAGGAAATCATCATGTGGTAACGATAATAAAAATGTTAAAATGTGTGTGAAATCTTATGGGATTTAACTGCTAAGGTCATCAGTCCCTAAGCTTACACACTACTTAACCTAAATTATCCTAAGGACAGACACACACACCATGCCCGAGGGAGGACTCGAACCTCCACCGGGATCAGCCGCACAGTCCAGGACGGCAACGCCCTAGACCACTCGGCTAATCAGGCGCGGCTAACGACAATATATCACTTTTCATGCTCATAATATTGGTAGTTATTCCCAGTCACTAATCTGACATAGTGGTGCAAGTCATAGTTAATAATTCATTATTAAAGTTGAGTACACAGGGGATGTTGATTACAGAAGAACGTACTAACTTCATGTCAGAACTAATGAAACAACATTGTTATTTGTTATGAATTAATAAATTACGAAAAAGCACATTACATATGCAAGCAGATGTAAGAAGCGAATGAGATGATCAGATACTGTGTCAGCTGTCATCATAATGTCTGGGATACGTTATTAACTTCTGTAGTGGTTGCTTATGATTCGAAATCAACGAGATTATGAGCATGCTAGGTAGTATATGTAAGGAAGATGACGTCACTGTTTCGTATAGCGAAACCCAGCGAGGGAAAAGACCTTACGGATGGCATAGAAAAAAAAAAAAAAAAGAGGAACGAATGGGTCAATAGAATGCCGAATTGCCTACGAACTGTATAGGACAGTGGGTGGTGATCACTGTTTACAACCAGAAGGAGAAAATTACAAAGTTTTATGCTCATTATCAAGATCAGTACCAAGTAGTTGAGACGATGTAGCCGGTAAATGTGAAATTTCAAGTCTCACCTCGAACAACAGTAGTCCATGTCGGGCGTATTCGACCCTTTCAGGGTGTAGCTCAATCTTTACTACCATTACCAGTGTCAATCATAAAAAAGAAGGTCGTATGAAAGGGAAACTAGCACAACAAAGTGAGCAAACGGCTCCTGCGCTGTCTGTGCCTACCTTTCCATACGCGTCAAGATCCAGAGTAAAGCCAACATAGGGAAGACAGGTCGATAATTGGTGCAGCAAACACTAAACATCAAATATGAATGCTGCATCCATATTCAGTGAAATGGGAGACTTTAGGGAAGCCTGTCTGTACATCTCTGAACAAGGGAGACTGTTGGTTGGTTGGTTGTTTTTGGGGAAGGAGACCAGACAGCGTGGTCATCGGTCTCATCGGATTAGGGAAGGATGGGGAAGGAAGTCGGCCGTGCCCTTTCAGAGGAACCATCCCGGCATTTGCCTGGAGTGATTTAGGGAAATCACGGAAAACCTAAATCAGGATGGCCGGACGCGGGATTTAACCGTCGTCCTCCCGAATGCGAGTCCAGCGTCTAACCACTCAAGGGAGACTGTGTTAGTTACTCCAGACAGGAAAGCCCATGCGTTGTTGGCAGCACAAGAGCTATGCCGATGCTAGAGGGAGCTGGTTACATTATGCCCCTTGATAGTGGTCCAAACTGTCACGGAAACATGCGAAAGGTAACTGTACCACAAGGGAATTAATACGGGAGGCTATGCGCGAGGTATCCTTACAAACCACCACTGTTTTCAAAGACTACTCATTGCCTGATTCATTCGCAGCTACCGAGACCTGCTACGAGCAACGACGCTCAGGGGGAACAGAAAGATTCGAATTACGGAATAGTAAGGTACTTCAAAACGTGAGTCAATGTGACAACTCAGGACCTACTTTTCATCTCCCAGCAACAATAACAAGGACTGCACTTCTGAACCTAATGTTTCTTCTGTTGTATCTACCTGATAATCCTTTCGAAATACTGCCAGCGAAGAACGTAACCTGCCTGAATACCACCCTTTATTCCACCTACTTAGTTTCTTCGACAAGCTGTCAGCAGCGCAGAATGGATGAATTAGCACAGAACAAGTGTTGTGCCACAGTATTCAACAACACCACAGTTGGTAGCAGCACGGACTTTCGTCCTCACGAGTTTTCTCATTCCTTGTTATCGCTTGTGTGGCTATGTCCATAATTGGCAGAGAGCCATCAGCCTAACTGATGTTCTAGTCCATTGCCTACCAACCGAATGTATCGAGCACAAGATTTGACTGAAGTAATGGTACAATGTGGCAGTACCAGTTAACATATACTGTGTGATTGAATGTGTGGGAAGAAGAATAGGCAGTGAGTCAAGTGTAGATAGTGGTGTGAAGGTGAAAGCACCGAAAGTACAGGGAAAAAATGTTGGCACAGTACTACCATCTTGTTCTAATAGTTTACAGGTTCAACAGCAGCCTGAAAATTGGTGGACCGACTTTTCCAAAGGATATGAGGGGGAGAGGGGGAGGGAGGAAATGTTGCTGCATTGCCCTAATGCAGGCCGTCGCCACCAGTCTAGAGGTTTGCAGGCCAGCAACCTACATAATTCTGCATCAGCACGCTGTAACAATGCTGCCATAGTGTTCTGCAATGCAGGGTCCGCCCATTAGTGGTGGATTATATTGCTACGTGTTCAAACAAATTTCGGGCTCGTAGCCAGTCGTCGTTTAATTCAGTGCACGATATTTCGACTGGACGCCTGCCAATCATACTTAGGTGAGCCATCGAAGACAATGAAGACTTTTTTTCCCTTTATTGTGTTTCAGTGCCCCTTCTGGGGCGGGCTGGAAGCAGCATATGCGCTGCTCTTCAGCCAAAAGACAGTAATTATACAAAGAAGACATTTAAAATAACGGAATGGAGAAAACATGGCGCACATAGATATAAAAAATGGGGAAAAGTAAGGGAGAGAACAGATAAAATGGGGGCGACTGTGAAATGGAGATAAAAAACAGTAAACAAGTAGCGCACACAAAAAAACCACACACTGGGACAATTAAAGAACACAAAGCGAAGTATGACCTGAGCATAAGAGTATCGACAAACGGTGTAGCACATAACAATCACCGACAGCAACACAGACCAGCACACAATTAATATCACAGCTCTTGATGCATGGGAGAACAGCACTAAACACAACACTGATGTAGCACACTGGTTACAATGGGCATACTGAGAGGATCTGCCAGGGGCATAGAGATGAGGGAGTAGGGATGGAGAGAAGGAGGGGAGGAGAGATGGGAGATAGGCAGGGGGCGCAATGAAGAGGGCTGGGGAGGGATGGACGTCGGAGGGAAGCAGTCAAGGGGGGGGGTGCAGGGACTTAGGGAGGGAAGGAGGAAAATCCGCTCTGGGAGAAGGAGGGGAGAGGAAGAAGGGGGCACTGGGGAGGGGGGGGGGAACAAGGCAAGGTTACAGTTGGAAGGAAGGGTAGATGTCATGGTGAAGTTCAACATCTGGGAGGGGGAGGTGCTGGAAATTGCCCTGATGAAGGAGATGGAGGGTGTGGGGGTGGAGAGAGGGAGGGATACAGCGATAGAGGCGTGGCAGTGGGTGGGGGTGGAGAAGAAGGAGGAAACCAGGGGTTGGAGGGATCAAGCCAGCAGACAGTGTAAAGGATGTGGAGATGTTGGAGGAAAAAGAGGAGGTAGGGGAAGGGGATGAGGTCATACGGGAGTCAGGTGGGGGAAGGAAGGCAGATACAGAAGGCAAGGCGGAGCATGTGGTATTCGAGGATTTGGAGGGCCTTGTAAAAGTGGGGGAGGGGGGGTCGGAGATCCAGACAATACTGGAATAACAGAGGATAGGATGGATGAGGGATTTGTAGGTGTGGAGGATGGTGGAAGGATGCAATGCCCATGTCTGGCCAGACAGGTGTTTCAGGAGGTGGGGGTGGGAATGGGCTTTCTGCTGGATGGTCAGGAGGTGAGGGGCCCAGGTGAGGTGACGGTCGAGGGTGAGGTCAAGGTATCCCAGGGTGGAAGTGAGCTGGATGGAGCGACCATAAATGGTGAGGTAGAGATAATGGAGACGGAAGGAGCAGGTGGTGTGGCCTATGATGATTGCCTGGGTTTTGGAGGGGTTGAGACGAAGGAGCCACTGGTTACACCAAGTGGTGAACTGGTCATGGTGGGTTTGGAGGTGCGTTGCGAACGTTGAAGGGTAGGATAAAGAGCCAGGAAGGTGGTCTCATCAGCATATTGGAGGAGGTGAACAATGTAGTTTTTTTCCCCTTATTGTAATTTCCATTCCTCATCAGGGGCAGGCTGGCAGCAGCAGAAGTGATGCTCTTCAGCCAAGAGACATAAATAGACAGGAAGATATGTAAAACAATATAAAGAAGAAAACATGGCGGAATATAGAAACAAAAAAGGCGGAACAGAAGAAAGCAAACAAAGTGGTGACTGTAAATCAGAGATAAAAATCTAAAAAAAGTTTGTTACACAAAAAAACACAAATTATATTAAAAGGCACCAGACAAATTACAGCTGGAGGATAAAAGTCGTAGAACGATGAAAACAGCCACATGATCGACGGGGTAGCATGGAATAGTCATGGACGAAAAACAGGTCGAGCATACAATTCAAACCACATCGCTAGAGGACACTGTATAATGGCACCGAAACGCAACACTAATGCATCACACTGATAACGTATAGAAACCTGCCAGGGGGGGGGGGGGAGGGGGGCAAGGGAAAAGGGAATAGGGGAAAAGGAGGTGAGGAGGAGGGGAGAGAAAGGGGGCTGAGGTGGGGGTGTGCTGAAGGAGGGCCAGGGAGGGAAGGGACGGGTGATGAAAACAGCCGAGGAGGGAGTGCAGGGACTCAGAGAGGAAAGGAGGAAAATCCGCTCTGGGAGAAGGAGAGGAGAGGAGAAAGGGGGCCCTGGTGGGGGGGGGGGGGGGGGACAAGGCCAGGTTACAGTTGGAAGGAAAGGTATGTCACGGTGAAGTTCAACATCCGGGAGGGGAGGTACTGGAAATTACCCAGATGAAGGAGATGGAGGGTGTGGAGGTGGAGAGAGGGAGGGACACAGAGGCGCGGCAAGGGGCGGGGGGTAACGGAGACGTGCTCCGTTCCGCCCTCTATAGCGCGCTTCGAGTGTTCCGCGCATGCATCAAAATTCAAGCTGACAGACGGACCACGCCTCATGGCAGCAGCGCCCTCGCTGGTAGAACCGCGGAGCTCAGCTGTCCTCTGTGTTACCGCTCGCCGCGACCGTCGGCGCGCTCTGCTGTCTTCAATTAGAACAAACCGTGGAGATGATGAGGTTTCACGCACTGTCCGACTGGTTGCCGCCATCACGGTTCATCAGATTTTCCGCCAGTCATATCTCTACGGATTCTTTAATAATGAAGTCCCAAAAAGATGTAGCTGTGGTTAGAGACACAGTTCTATCATTCTCCACTGAACGCTCAGTGGAAATACAGTGTTCGGCAATAGCGAACTTGCTTGGCATGTTCTCCTCTTTATCCATTTCATTATTCTGGATTTGAACTGTCAGTGCCCTGTTAATCCGCTGGGTGGAATATCCGTTCTTTCTAAACACTGTTTTTATGAGGACGAGATATTTAAGTAAACTGTTTGGATCAGAGACAGTGTGAGATCTTTGCGCTAGTGTTTTAAGCACGCTCATGGTTTGCAACAGTTAATGACAACGCTTGCATATACAAATAAGTATGAATAGGCTTACGACAAACTGAATGCCCCAGCGACGCAACATTCTTTCTACCATCCAAGACATCCAAGAAATGCGGACAACCATTTTTCTCTATTTCTATGGTGAACTGAATACGTTTCGAAAGGAGTTGAGGTGGAGAAGAAACTCTGTCAATTTATCTACTCCACGAGGCCACACTATGAAAATATCGCCCATATACCTCCAAGTCAGTTGGTTTAAGGCCAGCTGATTCAAGCGCTCTCTCCTCGAAATCCTCCATAAAAAGATTAGCCACCAAGAGAGACAGAGGGCTGCCTATGGCGACGCCGTTAATCTTCTCAAAATATTCTTGGTTGCACATGAAACAGGTTCACGATAGAGTGTGCCGAAACAAAGCAGTGATGTCCGCCAGAAACTTTTGGCACGTAGTGCCAAAGGATCTGCGAGAGGGACCTTTGCAAAAAGTGATACTACATCAAAGCTAACCAACCAGTCAGAGCTGCTTAGACGGAGAGCCCCTAGTTTGTTGATAAAGTCAGCTGAGTTAAGGACATGATGTGGTAATTTGCCCAGTAACGGTCTCAGCAACGAAGCGAGATGTTTGGCTAAATCATATGTAGGGACTCCAATGTTGTTCACTGTTGGACGTAATGGAACACTTTCCTTATGAATTTTTGGATGACTATACGGTCTTGGTGGTATGCAACAATGTGGTCTTAACCTCTTGATGATCTCTTGAGGTAAGGAGGAGGAATTTAATAGTGCAGAAGTTATCCGTTGCACACGTCCTACAGAGTCGTAATCGATTCTCCCATGGGTAGAGTTACTTAACAGACCATGCACGTCATAAGCATACACAATACGAGGTAACAAAACGGTTGGGTTATCTTTGTCAACCTTCAGTACCAGAACATGAGTGTCCTCTCGTAGATTTCTCAGTGCAACCGTTTCTGCAGAGGTTAAGTTATTAAGTTGAGGAGCCTTGAAAAGAGCACAGAAAGTTTCCCTTCTCATTTCTTCTGCAACATCCGAAGGAAGACGTCGTACGGTTTCTTCAACGCCACTCAAAAAACTAATGAAAGGTAGCGCTCTATATATAGGTGCAAAACTGAATCCCCTGCTTAATGCAGGTAGCGTCGCAACGTCCAAATTTTCCTTCCTTAAACTGACAACGGAACATGTGCAGTTACATCTTGTGGCGACGACTGTTGTGGCAACAGACGATCAAATTTGGACATCTGCAGAAAACTTGCATGCTTTGGGATTCAATCGAACTTGGCCTAAATCATTCCATCAACATAGTCCGCCGGTAGCTGTAGCCAAGTGGTTCTAGGCGCTTCAGTCCGGAACCGCGCTGCTGCCTCGGTTGCAGGTTCGAATCCTGCCTCGGGTATGGATGTGTGTTTGTCCTTAGGTTAGTTAGGTTTAAAGTAGTTCTAAGTCCAGGGGACTGATGACCTCAGATGTTAAGTCCCATAGTGCTTAAAGCCATTTGCACCATTTGCATCAACACAGTCCCGTGGTACAGGAGAGAGATGTGCTGCAACCTTTAGATGTAGCTGGTACAATTCTTTGGAAACGGCGTCCAGTCTCCGTCTTGTATAGCAAATCCTTTCTTTGACAGTAGCATGACTAGCCTTCTCAGAAATTTTCTGTGCAGCGGCAGTCCCAATAAAGTGCGTCACTTGCAAATTTTGATATTGTGAAAGGGTCCCCATATCTCAATAAAAGGGTTAAAGAACTTAACAGTTTTGCTCTCTTACCTCGTAGCTTGTCGAAACTTCGAACATATGAGGCCATTTCCTCCCACTAAAGACGTCTGATATGAACTGCAAAATTTTCCCGGCGAACTCAATGTTCAAACAAACTTCGGGCTGCATGCTGTGGCACAATGCATCGTTTCCGCAGCCGACTAACTGATGGGAACGAACTTCGCGTCATAGCACCCTGACCGGTGTGGGTATACAGGGTGAATCACCTTAAACATTTGCCGCAAATGTTGCAGTAATGAAAAGTACTAGTGTATTTTTTGTGCAAACATACACTTTTTTTAAATGGAACAATGCCTGTTGACACTAACAAACTAAAAGTAGGGTAAATAAGAATGTTAGTGGCGTTTGTTGTAGGATTCTAGTGCGAGTCATTTACAAGATATTGTATTTTGAAAAATTTGCACACCGACACTTATTTGTGCCATTTAACTTGCGTAATTCCTAGGTACGATGTTGTTACGTTTGCTTACAGTGCGCTTGTGTGTTCCTTGAGTGCATTGCGACTTGCTAGTCAGTTAGTGTGTGACGATCTGAACAGTAGGTCGTGAGTGGACGATAGGACTTACCAATGTAGAAAAAGTCGACATGCTCAAGGAGTATGGAGAGTGGAGGGAGAAAGCAGTTCGTTCTTGTACGGTGTATGTTGCAAGATATGCCAATAGACGTCAACCACCTCGGCAATTATATATCAACCTCTTCAACAGAAAGAAACAAGTGACGACGGGAGAGGGAAATACGTTCATGCTGCAGTTGCAACTGATCCGCACGTTAGCTCCCGCACGATAGCATGAGGAAATGGCATGAGTCAGGCAAATATCCTACGCATTCTCCACCAACATAGGTTCCATCCCTATCGCATCTCTCTACATCAAGTGCTGCATGGAAACGATTATGAGAATCGTGTGAATTTCTGTACATCGGTATTAAGACAGGATACTCCAGATGTATCATATATCTTGTTTAGTGATAAAGCCACATTTATCAGTCTTGGCCAGGTAAACCGCCGAAACATGCGCTATTGGTCTGTTGGCAATCCCTAATGGCTTCGCCATGTGGAACGTCAGCGTCCATAGAGTGTAAACGTGTGGTGTGAGATAATGAATCATCAGCTCATAGGCCTGTTTTTCATAGGCGGAACATTGAACGCGAACAAGTGTTGCAGCCTCCTAACAGACTATCTTCTACAGATGCTGAAAGACATACCTCTGCAGACTAGGAGGAACCCGTGGCACCAACATGATGGCTGTCCAGCCCATAGTGCACGACTTACTACAGAATGTCTCCAAGAATTGCTTCCAAATCTTTGGATTGGAGGCAGAGCACCAGTACCTTGGCCGTTCCCTTTCCCCGTATTTGACGCCTGCAGACTTTTTTTCTGTGGGAAAGCTCAAAGACACTATCTACAAAGTGGTGCCAACTACAGCCGATGATACGCAACGACATATTGCTGCAGCCTGCACGGATATCTCCTCTGACATGCTAACATGTGTGTAGCAGTCATTGCATGTCAGACTGGAGGCGTGTATTGCCGTCCTAAGTGGTCATTTTAAACACAACCAGTGATAGTCCATTGTCTCGTTACACGTCATAATCCGCATAACTGATGTATACACTTGTGTTGTTTAGTGTGGTGTGCTACCCACAGGAGTTGCACAAGTGTCAGTTCAAGAACTTTTCAAAATGCGATATCTTGTAAATGACTCGCACTACAATCTTGCAGCAAACATCACTGACATTCTAATGCACCTTACTCTTAGTCTGTTAATGTCAATAGGCATTGTTCCATTTAAAACGTGTATGTTTGCACAAAAGATACACTTTATAAGTAATATTACAATCTATTTATTGGCTAACAAAAATGGTTCAAATGGCTCTGAGCACTATGCGACTTAACTTCTGAGGTCATCAGTCGCCTAGAACTTAGAACTAATTAAACCTAACTAACCTAAGGACATCACACACCGCCATGCCCGAGGCAGGATTCGAACCTGCGACCGTAGCTGTCCCGCGGTTCCGGACTGAGCGCCTAGAACCGCTAGACCACCGCGGCCGGCTATTGGCTAACAGTATGAGCTCTCGACTACCAATCCCTTCTGTGAAAACCGTACATCAATAACACTTTCCATTTCCGCAATATTTGTGGTGGTAGGTTTAGGTGATTCACCTTGTATGTTCCCAATTCAGTCGCTAGTGGCTGATTTCAACGACGCCGTGCATTCCGTCGGTGCAGTCTCCGCCACCGTCACTGGTCGAATGTGTGAACAGCATCTAACAACCCTACCACAACAAAGGTAAAAAATTAATTATGATTGTAGTGTTGCTCACGCTGCTAAATATTGCATTTTCGGGCAATAACAAAGTTATATTAAGTGGCAGGTGTCATTAGAGCACAGTTAACAAAGCCATTTCTTGAAATAATGGATAAACTAGGCACTCATCTTTTCGTGTTTCCCACGCTGGTCTCGTTGTGAACTCATGGCTCAATCGTCGAAAATCTAGATAGTGATGATTCCAAGCTCGGGTGCAAAGAGGCCTAGGTATTATTCTGCGATATTCGAAAGTTTTATAGATGAGTTTCATAAACCATTTTTGAAGATTAAACTTTTGCAAGTTAGGACAATGGTGCTGTGAAAAAGTAATCAGCACTCCGAATTTAAGTTAAACTTCTTTTTAATACTTTTGTTGCAATATCACGTAACTCGTTCCAAAACATCACTTCAAAATATAAAACATACTTGAAAATATCTTCCTCACTGTTAAAGTTCACATTTCATAAACTGACTACAATTTGCGTGTTTTTAACAGGACGACCAAAACTTGAGTCTCTAATAACCGCTTACGCGCCCAAAAATCAGAGTTACAAGACTATAGTGACAAAAGAAAGAATACACATAAGAATAATATCATTGTAATATATGCGTATCGACGTATCGAAGTACCTCTACATTAATGAAATCAAATCTGAATGTTGTCACAGAAATATGTTAACTATTTTACAGAAAACAGTAGAATATTGCTGGTATAGAGAGGTTGAGGTGAGGTGCCGTAATGGTTACGTAATTCAAGTACCATTACAAGCAGATCCAGCCCCATCGAGCAGTATCACAACCAAGGTGACTACACTAGTCTACGAGACATCAGCTAGCCCTAATGATTCCTGGTTTCGAAGTAGATCCACTGAGACCATGTATTACGTGCCGTTGTCTGACGTTCCTACCAGTCTCCTGGAGTTCTCTTTTCGAATTGACGCGTCTACAAACCCCTGCCAGCCGACGTGGGCCGCATGCAGTGTACGCCAATAACACCTGCGCTCATGCCATATCCGTCAGCAAGGTAGTCGCCAGCCGTTGCTATGCTGTCGCAGCACTCCACTGCCCGCTAGCCACGGCCGGCTTCTTGGCTGCAGTCATCGACCTGCTGTACGGAAGCATCGATTAATAAAGTATGTTGTTGTTGAGTAAGCATTCTTGAGATCCCATCCCACAGCTCCCTATACACGCCACGTTGGAGACAGAAATAGCCGTCTTGCAGCACTGATGTCAGAGTACCGGTCACATCATAATGTGACAGGCTATACGTGATATTTCATCAGTTAAGAGGGTCAGTGTAACAGTAATTGACAACGGAGTGAACGCTGCAAATATTCTAATATTTCTTTGAATTAATACATAGTTCAAGAGTTGAAATATAGCACTGAACTGAAATACAGAGATTGTAGGCTATAACGGAAAATGACAGTCTGAAAGAAATGCCAAGTTACACTCCAAGAGATAAAAGAAGTACCGGAATGGAACGGAAATCAGTAGATGTGATGTACATACACAGACAATCAAATTATGTGGCAGGCCTTATCTTGCTTAAATGTAAGTCTAGGTGGCTTGCCATTAAGGGCACAAAACGAGGCGTAAGATATCGTCGACTTACTGGTGTGCCGTAAGTCAAGGGTGGCACAGGTGACAACCAAATGGGCACTGCTACGAAAAGAAACGGCGCGCCTGACCATCACTCCTGGTTATCGGGCCGTACAGCGGGTGACAGTCAGGCTGACATACCCACCACTTTCCACAGCGTATTTGGACACGTCTTCATCCTGAAATCTTATTGACTGAAGTAGAACTGTCTTCAGTAATGAGTCCCACCTCGAACTGAGCCCTGATGACAGCGAAAACGTGCCTAGAGACTCCCCGACAGCGGAGTGATACCAACCTGACTGTACTCCGCCATACGGTCCAACAGCCGGGACTGATGGTATGGTGTGCCATTTCTTTTCGTAGCAAGATCCGGTTGCTTGTCATCCGCGGCACCCTTACAGCACAACAGTACATCGACGGTATTCTGTTCCCCGTTTTGTTGCTCTCCATGGCGAGCCATTGTAACCTCCCCCTTACTAATCGACCTATCCTGCTTGCGATATAAAATATGACCGTGGATCGCGTGTATACCTAATGGAATTTTTCTAATTGGATAAGGATATCTTTCCCGCAGAAGCAATACCTATAAGTAGGGGGAAAGTGTACAACCGATCTTTCTGATAGAAAAGTCTACTAAAAATAAAAAAAAGTAATTAAACCGAACAGGGCTACAATTTGGAAAAATGTAAGTTATTTTCGGCATTCACTCACGAACAACATTGGACAGAAAAGGGGTACCAGTGATCATGAATCCAAAAGGTGCACTAATGAACGAAAAGGAAATAATTGCGGTCGCCAGCCCACTACGGCGATTTACATCCAAAATCCTGCACAAGATGATGGGAAAGAAAAACATTTATTAAACACTCCCGTGGCAACTGAAGGTTGTAACGTTTTTTTGACATTAATTTTAAATGAGTATGTAATTTTATTTGTCATTAAATTTTGAAAAAGGCAATGGAATAATGATTTGAAAATAATCACTTAAACTGTATGTTAGTATTGAACTTCGTTACGTGAACAATGACTTTCAGAGACCTCAACATAACGTCATGAAAGAAATTTAGAGAAAGGCAAGCACTTTTTACTTTGCAGTTACTTAATTTTCAAATTGGATTTCATATCTTGTCTGAACAACTGAGCCTTTTTTTACTGACTTGAACAGAATTAAATACTAGAATATGTACCAAACCAAACAGCCATGTGCTCTAATCTATAAGTAAAATAAATAAAACTTCCGCACTCTTAATTTGTGCATTTTCTTTAGATTTGGATTTTTTCCAGTGATAGATTCTCAAACTTCTGTTAGCATATAAGGAAAAAAGGGAACAAGGACCCGCTTGGTAACAATGAACAGTCTTACTTCAGTGCTGTGCGTGCGGCGAAAGTCGGAGCCGACAACGAATCCATGTTGCTGGAACTGCTGCTGTTGTTGAAGACGGTAGCGTCTTGTGGGGCCACGGATAGTTACAGGAATTGGCTGGCGCACGTAAATGATGCCGCCGAAATGGTACTCTCTACTACGAGAGCGATAACACCACACTTCCGCACCCTGCAAGCGCTGGAACCCGTCTCTCCCCTCTCTCCGCGCGCTCTGCGCAACAACTCCCTACCCAAAGATTTTACAACGCACAAGCACTGCTACTATCGTTGCTAGTCGATGCAAATAACAGTTCATTTGGCTTTTTCCCAGAGACTATAAGTTTCACAGTAAAACACAGATAAATACAATGAAACGTCAACAGACTTCTACCTAAATGTACACATACAGCGGAGCAATGTCCTTACTTATTAAAAGAAAGTATTTAAATTACAAATATTTACATACAATGCCATGCATCCTGCGTTTTCGGTGTTACACCATCCTGGGCTTACTTTTCAGCAAGTGAGAGTTTCCACCACTTGTCTTAGTGCTTGCCAAACCCTGCTTTGGCCAGTAAGGTCCCCAGATTTCTCAACAATTGAGAACGTTTCAAGTATTATGGACAGGGCCCTCCAGCCAGCTTGGGATTTTAGGGATGTAACGTGCCATTTGGACAGAATGTGGCACAATATTCCTCAGGAGAACATCCAACAACTCTGTCAGTCAATGCCAACAATGCCAAGCCGAATAACTGCTTGGATAAGACCCAGAAGTGGACCAACACGTTACTGTTTTACTCGATTTGTAAAGCTCTTTCTCTTGAAAAATCATCCAATTTTGGTGAAACTGCAGTCATATGTACATCCATAAATGTAAATCACATCTACCGATTTCCGTCCCATTGGCATAATTCCTTAATGGTGCGTCGTTTTTTTGTTGTTGTTGTTGTTTTGCCTTAGAGTGTTTGTGCAACTGATAATATAAACATGGAAATTATTAAAAGCGTTCCAGAAGGCACACTTCTAAATTTTACGAACATATTCTGGATAAGAACTTGTGCATGTGACGAATCGAATGAAGCCATAGCACGTCTAATTTTTAAGAAAGGATAGAGACTTCAATGTTCCAGTTAGAGAATAAATCCTAAACTAGTGAAAGAGCCTGGTTACCCATAATGGAAAAGTGTACAGCTGAAGCCCAGCAGCATTTAGAAAGGGAAGCTCTCGTACAATTCCTGGTCAATTAGTTGGCAAAAAAGAGTGTTACACATGCTGACACACGTTTTACTTATAGATCCTGAAAAGAATTTTTGGAGTGTTAAAAGAGACTTACTACGTGTATTTTAACGAGTCAAGGCACACCGTTACGTCTTATCAATGCAATAAAATATTTTATGAAAGCAATTCTGTAATAATAAGAACTAATAAAACAGGTAAATTTACTGCTAACATAAATAATGTAGTCAGACAACGGTGCTCTCCGGCTTGATACTAATTAATTTATATGTAGACGAAGTCATCGCAAAGTCGAAAGTAAATTTAAAGAAACTGCATATAATACAGGCAATAACCTTACTACGGCATTATTTGCAGATGATTAGCAAATCATAGGTAGTTTATGGCATGCAACACAAAAAGCATTATGCAAAGTAAACCATATTGCTGCTGGGTATATTGAAAATATCTACAGAGAAAGCCAAAACAAAAGCATTTGACGTTGGGAACCCCATCGGATCAAAATTGATTTGTCAAATTTGGTAATTCACATATTTGGGCTTTCATATTTCATAAATCACCCGATGCCTACATTTAATCTACCACAATTAGATTTTTCATGGGTCTACACAAGGAACTATACTGTTATTGTGCATGAGTCTGAAAAATGGACTCTAACAGCTAATCAAGTGAAGCAAATAGAGGAGTCTGAAACGCAAAAAATGGTTCAAATGGCTCTGAACACTATGGGACTTAACTTCTAAGGTCATCAGTCCCCTAGAACTTAGAACTACTTAAACCTAACTAACCTAAGGACATCACACACATCCATACCCGAGGCAGGATTCGAACCTGCGACCGTAGCGGTCGCGCGGTTCCAGACTGTACCGTCTAGAACCGCTCGGCCACCTCGGCCGGCGTCTGAAATGCAGTTCTTGCGATACGTGACGGGTTATTCACTACCTGACTATAAAAGGAATAAAGACATGTGAGAAGAACTGGGAGTTCTAAGTAACACGAAACTGATCAACCTTTGCTTTCGTTGTTCTTCAGTCTTGTAATGAACGAATAATGAGATGAATATTACCTGCAAACAAAATAATTAATATTATTAAGAATAATGTTACGGGTAATGTTAATAGATTGCGGAAGATAATTTTCGGGAAAGGACGGTTTTGAAATCAGTGGAATTAAATGTTGCATATTTTATTTGTTTTTTATTTCACTGTACTACACAAAATACTTATAAAATGTGAACTGATACCACACACCACCAATTAAATTAGCTTCGTAACCATTTTCTTCCGCTACGGTCGCACGTTCGAATCCTGCCTCGGGCATGGATGTATGTGATGTCCTTAGGTTAGTTAGGTTTAAGTAGTTCTCAGTTCTAGGGGACTGATGACCTCAGCAGTGTCCTGAAGTGCTCAGAGCCATTTTGAACCATTTTCTTCACGCCACGTTATTTGTTTTATGCAGTAGCTTTTACTTCCTTTGTATGTGCTCTTGATCAAAGGCGAATATACAGTATCAGCTGCATATCTTTTCGTGTGTTATTTTACAAAGAAGATACACAGACAGATGAGGATCCTTGTCTGTTATTTTACAAATAAACTATCTGATCAAAAGTATCCGGACACTCCTTTGTAATGCGGAATTGACCATTAGACGTAATGAGAGCCGCACCCGCCAGTGTAAGAGGTGGCGCTGAGTATCGTGATGTTAGTGGAAAAGCAGTAACAGCAGAATTTGTCGTTCAGAAGAGCTCAGGCGACATGGCTCGTCATTTGATGTCGTCTTGAAACTTCTTACTTTAATATTTTTTTACTTAAACTGTTGAGTGAAACTCAATGCTAAAGTGAAGCTGCTTAAACTGTTGAGTGAAACTGAATGCTAAAGGGAAGCTGCTTAAAATGCTGAATGCTTACTCATTGTTTTTAAGCTGCTGAGTGAAACTGAACGTACTGAGCCTACTTTCTCTTTACTTATTCTTATCATCTCAACACTGACCCACCATATCCTAGCGCAACGTAATCTGACTGCTCATAAATGATAATCTGACTTCAAATAATTAATACAAAAGAATGGCCCTTATAACACCCCAACGACCCCCTTAAAGTCAATTAAGACAAATATCATAATACGAAGTAGGGAAGATTTATCTTGGCAAATACGACATTTTTGCCGATAAGCTAACACCAAGAAGTTTTGATAACAACATTTTGCATCACTGAGAGTTTTTGTTATGAAAAGAGGAGGAAGAAACCTCAGATTTAATTAATGGACAAATATCCAAGTGATAATTGCAATTAATATCTTGAAAGCTTTATTCCAAGGTGATGTTAGTCAGAGATAACTTTTATGTGCAGGAGAGTTGTAAGCGCAACGAAGAAATTCAATGCGCCTACAATACTCTTTCACAGAAGAAGTCGCTTGCTGGCTCTCGTCTGTACAGACGCGCGAGAACAATTCTTGTCTTAGTTATTGAGAGTACGGAACGCGATGAGATTGTTTTGCGTTCAGAAGTGTTTCTTGCGTGACGTGATTCACGAACTTCGGAAACTGATTTTCTAAGCAGAGACAGGAACTGATAGACGCGTTTTACTTCATTAATTGAAAAGAGAACTTTGGAACATTTTTTTTAACGTTACGGCGTAGGTTCACTCAGACGTGATCAAAGAGTATCTGTGGATCTCGCTTCATACGGGTTCAACAACTCCACAGCAACGAGCCAACAACGTACGAGAAGACTAATAATTACGATGTTTCCTTACAATTGGTGATGTGTACGATGCGGATGAGATAAGATTTAACAAGTACTGCATATCCGGGCAATGAATCATTCAATCTTAAATCAGAAGAAGCATCCATAGTACGAGTTCGCATTTCTGCCGCCCGTTCACCAACGGGGACCTATGTCATCGTGCTTCGTGTCTCAACTACACTGCGAGAGCTGTGGCAGTAGCAGCTCCACGGCGTCGACAATATCAGCACGCGGTTGGAGTACAGGGACGCCACACTCTGAATTAGTAAAAATCCTAACAATAGCCTATACATTTCATAAGTCACTTACCTCATAAAAATCTTCATTACACGAACTACTGCAATACAGCAAGCGCCAGTACAGCCAGCTAAATAAAAGATTCTAACTACTGAAGGCTCTAACTACTTATAGGCATGTGGTTAGCAAAGGAAAGATTTTGATGCAGAGCAATGTATTTACCTTAAGAATGTGACAACCAGTTCAAAAATTATATAATCGTCACGGCATCGAGTTCTAAAAATTATATAATCGTCCACGGCATTCAGTTCTAAAAATTATATAAGCATCGACAAATTACATTTCCATGAAGGACACACGTCCAGATCGTCTGCCCGCGCTAACACTTCAAACCTCTAACCTCCATCAATGCTAACTACTCATATCTAACTTCCATTACTGCTGGCTGTTCACTTCCAACTTCCATCACCGCTGACTGTTCACTTCCAACTGCTAGTGCGACCAGCCACAGAGTCTCTTGCAGAGTGCGCACAGCGCTGTCAGAGTTATTAATGCAGAGCGCCACATAGCGCTGCCAACATACAAACACATAAACAGGCTACTTACAACCTCAGTGACAAATCCATGACGGACATTTCAACTCTTTCAAAGTCGACTGTTGGTGACGTGACTGTGAACTGGAAACGCGAAACAAAAACGACAGCTAAACCGAGACCAGGCTAGCCTCGGGTACTGACGGACAGGGATCGTAAAGCATTGTGGTGGGTGGTTGTGAAATATCGCATGAATTCTACGGAAGTAATCACTCTTGGGTTCAAAAGTGTTACCAGCAATCCAGCTAACGTAATGACTGTGCTAAGGACTTAAAAAGAACGAGGTAGAAGGGCGACCAGCTCCTCTAAGCCACGCATTTCTGCAGTCAGTGCTAAGTGACGCCTGAGACTGGGTGAACAGCGACACCAATGGACAGTGAATGACTGGAAACGAGTGATTTGAAGTGACGAAGCTCTGTGGAAATCCGGTAGGATAGTTTAGAGTTGGCGAATTTCCGGAGAACGCCATCTACCATCATGATTGTCCCCAATAGTGAAGTACAGAAGATATGATCTAACAGTATGGCCGTGTTTTTTGATTAGTGTGTGGTCCCCTTATTCCACTTAAAAAAACGATAAATACGGAAGGATATGAAAACATTTTAGTAGATTGTGTAAGCCTGCTGCGTACAATAGAGGAACATGTGATGTTTAAAGCTTTCCCAGTGTACTGATAGTTCCATAAAAACACGGGAGAACTGCCGGATATCAGTAACGTCCTGCCACGATATTTCGGCGCACAGTCTTCTGGCCATCTTCAGGTGAATGCCACTGTAGTAGTACTGAGTACGCGCTGAGCTCCGCTATTTAAAGCCGTACTGAGGTGACATTGCGCATGCGCTGCTCAGTGTGCGCGTTCATAACAGCTCCGTGCCCTGCGCCTCGCGCCCTCCACGGTGAAAGCGTGGCGTATCCATATCAGGTCGATTTTCATCTTTATGCAGATAACTACGTCGACTACGAAGTTTCTCTATAACAGGATTCCAAGCAGAGTTTAGCTGATAACCGCTATCTCGATTGATGAGAGTCTCATTGTCAGACAATCTTATTTCCACAGATTCATTGATAATCGAACTCCAAAAGTTTGATGTATGGGCCAAAATTTTTGTGTCGTCGTAATTCATGGAATGGTCTGTGGAAATACAATGTTCGGCGATTGCGGACTTGGTGGGTTGGAGAAGGCGAGTATGCCGTTGGTGTTCCACAATGCGTTCCTGCAGTTTGTGTTGTTTGCCCTATATATGATTTGCCGCATTCAGTCGGAATTTTGTAAACACCTGATTTACGCAGGCCCAGGTCGTCTTTAACGGATCCCACCAGTGATGAAATTTTGGAAGGAAGGCGAAAGATGACGCTCACTTGATACTTTCTCAATATTCTGCCTATCTGCGAAGAAATATTCCCAACAAATGGTAGATAAGCAGTCGACCTGAAGGCCTCTTCCTCTTCCTTGTTCCGTCGTTTGTAGGTCTTCATCACTCTGTTCACTTGCCTAGGTGAAAAGCCATTCTTCAGAAATACTTTTTGCAGGTGTTCCAGTTCCACTTGAAGACTGTCGGCGTCAGAGAGATTATGGGCATGGTGGATTAAGGTTTTGAGAACGCCCATTGTTTGTGCTGGATGGTGGCAACTAGTAGCTTGTAGATACATGTCTGCATGAGTGGGCTTTCTGTACACCGAGTGGCCAAGTGTGCCATCACTCTTCCGTCGCACCAAGACGCCTAAAAATGGCAGACAACCATCTTTCTCGATCTCCATGGTAAACTTTATGTTTTCATGTATGGAGTTCATGTGACGTAAAAATTCTTGAAGACGTTCCAGACCATGAGGCCACACTATAAAAGTGTCGTCAACGTATCGCCAAAATACTGTCGGTTTAAAAGTGGCAGAGTCGAGTGCTCTCTCCTCAAAATCTTCCATAAAAAGATTGGCCACCAGGGGAGACGAAGGACTCCCTATGGCGACACCGTCAGATTGTTCGTAAAATTCATTGTTAAATATAAAATATGTAGAGGAGAGAGTGTGCTCAAACAACGCTGTAATGTCTGCATCAGACATATTGCCAATGAGGTGTAGCGAGTCCACCAGAGGCACCTTTGTGAAAAGTGAAACCACATCAAGACTGAGCAATAAGTCTTTACTTTGCAGTTGTAGTGACTGAAGTCGGCTGATAAAATTACCAGAATTCCTTATGTGATGTGCACACTTGCCTATCATTGGTTTGAGCAAAGATCCCAAGAATTTTGCTAGGTCATAGGTGGCTGCTCCAATGTTACTCACAATTGGACGTAATGGCACATCTTCCTTGTGGATCTTAGGCAGTCCAACTTTTATCAAATAGTTCTCTGCCGAAGGAGGTCATCAAGAGACTGAAACCAAACATTTCAGTTCCACCTGGGCTATATGGAATGATTTATGGACCATAACATTCTTCAAATGAACTACCCTGCCCAGAGTCCCAATCTGAACCCAGTGGAAGACCTTTGGGACGAATTTCTAGTCGACATCGCTCCTTCTCCCAAGGTCCAACATCAGTACCGTTCTGCGTTCGGTTCTTGAGGAAGAATGGGCTGTTATTCCCCCACAGATAACATAAAACTCACTGAAAGTGCCCCAGCAGAGATCAAGTCGGCGTAACGTGAATACTCCATATTAATGCCCACATACAGGTGAGAGGATTTTTTCATGAGATAGTGTGTGCTAACTTGTTCTCCAATCACAGAACACACAGCACTGATTCGAAACAGGTCTATACATAGTTCTAGATAACAGTCACAGAAATCATTTTTCCTGAGGCGCATGATTTTAAAAATTCATTCAGGTGGGTATCTGAGCTGATGTAGAACAGGTAATGAGTTATTTATTCTCAGTGCACGTTATCTTCAAAAGTAACTTGTGGACAAGACAACACATTCCAACACTTAATAATAATAGTAGTAGTAGTAGTTTAGCAAATCAAGAGCCTTAATATAACTTGATTTTCATTACCACAGTTCTACCGATCACATACGTTCTTATGAAAATGGTTTCACCAACACTGAAAGATCTCCATTTTTCAGTATTGGTTGCATTAGTGATATTGTTCTTGAACAATAGGACACTGACAGATGGTCTAGGCTGTATTTATGTGCGCACATCTTCGAAACATGGATCTCATGAAAGAAAAAATTCTAAACGATCTTGAGAAACCCCGTACCTTAAGAAGTATTCCAAACGAGAAATTTTTAATATTAAATGTGCACATTAAAGAAGCCTATGAAATATTATGACAATGTAATAATGATAGACAATATCGATCCTTTGTGTACTAAAACATTGTTTCCTTGAGATAGAAATTTTTCTCCTTAATTCAAATTTTCTAAACGCAATCGTGGGTTGTAGTATGTAACAGGTATATTTCAGAAGTTGCATAGAACACGAAATTTACCATTAACTCAGATAAAACTACAGAAGTTGATGTAATCTGAAAGTCAAAATTGCAGAACTTATTGTTCAAGTTGCTAAAGGAACATTATTTTTTTTGTTATAGAATCATATACGTGTGAAACAGAAAATAAACTGGCAAATTTTAGAAACTCACGCTCTTGCAGATGGATCTTTGAAATATTACCATTTTTACTCTTCCTCTTCCACCGCCAATAGTTTTCTTCCCGGCCCTTGTATTTCATCCTATTTTGAGCGTAAGGCATTTATCTAATATGGCATACACATTACTCGTGTATGTAGATGATTTACGAATTGGCAAAAATTTCAGGAGTCATCGTACGTCCAAAAACGTTCACAGTTTCCCTACTGACAGCATCACTATGACATGTTACTGATCACCAGGATACCAACAGGGAACAAGCTAACTAAACAAACGTTAACGTTTTCACTCATTGTATCTGCCGATAATTAAGGAAAAATAAGGAAATGGGTATATAAACGTTTCAGTACACGGATACCATGAAAGAGAAAAGAAAACGAAATGTGAGAAGCTAGTTATTCTGCATCTGCACTGTGATCCTCAGAACTGATTTTCTTTCGATTGCGTAGCCTTTAAAACTAATGAGTTGAACTGAAAGACCATGTCAGTCATAGATTAGTTTATTTGAAATCAAAAGGTATTCTGACCAGTTTGCCCAAAAATTCAAGATCATACAGAATTCACAACCATAAGTACTACAATTGTATCGCATAGATCTCGACACTATATCGCCTCAATGAAATCCATTAACGCTTTCTTTGCCAAGAGGCATTGTTGCATTGTTGATGTTCACTTCAGTCCAATGTTGAGATCGCTTGTAAAGCAAGCCTTTTTTTTTTTTTTTTTTTTTTTTTTTTTTTTTTTTTTTTTTTTTTTTGACACATGCTATGTTCTAAATAGAATATGTAGATGAATACATTGGTTGCGTCTTCCTATATTCACTAAATGCTTTCGACACTACACCACAAAGCTGACTGATAAGACACGATCATACAGAACATCGTCATAGATATGTTATTGAATCAATGAATGTTTGACTCACAGAAGCAGATACATTAGTCTGGAAGGAGAATGTTTATTTTTCTATAATTTTAATTTTCAATCCCTAACGTTAAAAGTGGGTGTGCGAGTTCTGACCTATTCGAAGATCAGGCTCTTTTCAGGCAAGTACCAGAAAACTGGTAATGGCTATGATATTATAAAGCGTCAACGCTGACAGGGCCCTGAAAGGTTTCGCAGATAAATAACCGTCAGTCGGTAGGAGAGTGGTTCATCCAGTTTAGTGCAATAGCCGCTGGAGTGAGGTAGCACGTTCAGGACCTGAGAGCGGCGGATACCGCTTTACGAAGTCCCAGAGCCAATCGCTGACGTTATCCGCTTCCATAGCAAACTGTGCTGGCCAAGAGATACTAACTACAAGTCGTTTAACTGAACCCATCAATAACCAAGGATGTTATCCACAATATGCAACCAACACAACTTCGTACCAGCTGCACCATGGTTGCAGTACCACTTTTAATTGAAGAGCGACGTGCGAAGGGAATTTTATTACACCGACTGTGAGTAAATACAGAAACCGACATCTCGGTTGAGGTGTCACTGGGTAGCATTTATGTCATAATATTACAACACAGATGTAAACACGCTTAAGTGCATTTAGAATATACAACTTGTGGCATTTTTATACGGTCATCGCACCGCACATACACGCCACAGCAGTGCAACATTAAGATAAGTAGATTTCACGTAGAGTACTGCTCAAACAACTAGTAACTGTATTTAGCTATAATTAACAGAAGTAGCTGTTTCATAATTAAACTAGGCCATAGCGCCTAAGTAGGAATATAAATTACAGATAATGACCAAGCTGAATCAAGTACACTCAGTAATGTTTCACTGTATCTGGATCGTAATCGTACAACAAGCGTAAGTAGCATAATTCAGATTTTAAGTGAATTGTGTATCACTTGGATTAACTTTTATTTAGATTCTGTTTATTCCTCACCGAAACATTGAATGACCAGGATCACATAATATACAGCAATCACCTGACAACCTACAAACTTGTAGTTTCTACAGCGGTAGCACGACAAGGCACTGGAAGGGGTAAGGCAGCGCCTACGAACAGGAGCAGAGAGCTGCGCTCCTGAGGGGGCATTTCTTGTCGCGAGCCTTTTTTCGGTGGAAGGTCTGCTAGGTTTGATAGTCGCGGTGTGTCGTCGGGTTCAGGCACACTGTCGTGGCCGCTCGCAGTCGGCGAGATCGAGTTGCTGTTTCAGGATGATGGACCTTGTTCACGAGCTAACAGTCTGGTTACGTACTTTTTTTATTTCCTGCTAGAATATTAGTGCACACGTATTATAAAAATGTATGTATACTGCACGTTCCCCACAATCCGCGAATACCCAGACTTTATCATCCTGTACTTTAGAATGAGAGCACTCAGTGGCTGGTAATAAACCTTACACTTAATTTCAAACATTTACGAAACCCTTTCTCGCTGACAACACCTACAAAATTATGAAAGAAAAAAACTTTGTTGCTTACTACATTTTCACTGTTCATACAGTAAAACTGCCGAATCGGACATGACATTTTAATTTATTACTTGTATTGTATTGTATGGAACTGGGGATCTAGAAGCGACGGAGAGGCTTCGTCCCCGGCGTAGCCCTCAGTGGTTCACAACCCCACAACAGGCTACAGCAGTCCACTCACCCCACCGTCGCCCCACACCGAACCCACGGTTATTATGCGGTTCGGCCCCCAGTGGATTCCCCCCCCCCCCCCCCCCCCCCCCCCTACCGACCCCTACCCGGGGAACGTCTCACACCAGATGACTGTAACCCAAATGTTTGCATGGTAGAATAAGTATGACGTATACGTACGTGGAGAAAGTGTTTGCGCAGCAATCGCCGACGTAGTGTAACTGAGGCGGAATAAGAGGAACCAGCCCCCATTCGTCGAGGCAGATGGAAAACCGCCTTAGAAACCATCCACATACTGGCCGCCACACCGGACCTCGACACTAATCCGCCGGGCGGATTGGTTCCGGGGACCGGCACGCCTTCCTGCCGGAAAGCAGTGAATTTATTACTTCCTTACAACTAACTGTACGTGCGACACATTTTGCACACAGTAACCACATATACCACTGAATATACCAGGAAAATTATATAATTGTACGTCACATAGTTCAGGAGATGTGATGTCATGAACATCGAGATGCGTGAAAAACTGTCGCATCATGCTACACTTTTATATTCATTACTTCGTCGCTACTATCTCTACTGGCAACATTTTTCGCTGACAGTTACCACATCTGCCGCTGAATGTACCAACAAAAATATATCATGGTGCACAAATACGGTGAGCAACAGAATTAAAGGATTACTTTTTCGAAACGCCGTAATTATCTGCCATTGCGAGGCACAAGTTTTAAATTTGGCTCAAATGTGCTTAGAGCCCACCTCTACATCGGTGCAAAAGCGTGGCGTCCTGCGACATCGCCCTAGCGCTCGACAGCGCTTCAAACAGCAAGGTGTCGACATACGCGCGAAAAAGACCACACATGAGAAGTTCATGTGACGTGTAAAGTGGGCTAACGATGTCCCGTTGGCACCAAATTTTACCAAAATTCTGCACAACGCCTCCGTGGACATCTCACCCTGTGGGAAGGTCGTCAAAGTCCCTCTTATCGACATTTCACCCCCTCGTTTGACGGCTACTAAGGTCTGAACCGCTGTGCCCATCGGAGTCAGAGGGACACATTTTTTAGGTTGGAGTCAGGTTACAGACAGAGAGTATTGAAAGAGATTAAAACAGAACAGTGCCATAATGTCTATAGCAGTAGCCAAAGATATAAAATTTGTGTGTTTCATCAGAACATTAGAGGATTGAAAAACAAGATAGATGAGCTTCTTTTATGCACAGAAAATGGGGTAAATTCGGAAGGTGTAGATGATTTGAGTCTTTCCGAACACCATGTAACCGCAGTGATGGAGAAGTTAAATTTAAGGGATTACTGATTAGCATCTTGTTCATGTAGAGTCAACATGGAAAAAGGAGGAGTTGCTACTAATATGAAAACTGGACACAAAGACAAAAATATTGAAACAAATAGTTGTTGTGTAGATCAGAGCCTTGAAGCATGTTTTTGTGAGTTGCTACTGCAATATACTTCTATAGTAATTATAACAATCTACAGATCAAGGTAACTTTCAGCTATTCATGAAAAATCTAGAGGCATTATTGAGCTACCTGTCAGGCAAAAAGAAGCAGTTAGTTTTTTGTGGTGATTTTAATGTAGATTTCTTAAAAGATAAGGATAGGAAAAATGAGCTAGAATCTTTGTTTGGTTGTTTCAATCTACTATCTGTTGTAAATTTTTCAACTCGTGTGCAGCAGCATAGTAGGTCACTTATCGATAACATTTTCATACACAGTGCTCAGGCAGAAACAGTTAATGTGCACCCAGTTGTTAATGGGCTATCTGATCATGATGCACAGTTAATGGAAATAACACATATAGCACCTTACAGGCTTCAGGCAGGTTCATACATGGCAGGGAGGCTTATTGATGCGAACAGGGTACAGAGTTTTAAGAGCAGCCTAGAAGAGGTGGAATGGGATGAAGTATACACAGAAAATGATGCTGATGCCAAATTCAGTTTATTCAACCATAAATTTGTCTCAATATTTGAGAGTTGCTTTCCTGAAATGTTACCCAAAAAGCCATTACAACGTCAAGTAAGCTGTGGATTACTAAGGGAATTAAGATATCGTGTAAGAGGAAGAAGAAAATATATGGACAGGCCAGAATAAGTCATGATCCGACGTTACTTGCTTACTACAAATGATACTGTAATATTTTAAGGAGAGTCATTAAGAAGTCGAGAAGCTTATGTGTTCTGACAGAAATTAATAACCCGGATAATAAGATTAAAACTATATGGAATATTGTCAAATGGGAGACAGGGCAGCCTGACAGTGCACAGCAGACCATATCAATAAAGCTAAATGATGATGTGAGTGATAATTGACAAGTTGCAAGTATTTTTAACAATCACTTTCTGAATGTAGTAGCAAAAATAGGGTTAAAGGTTTCAGCTGAAGAAGCAAAAAAAAAAAAAAAAAATTAAAAATGTCATTCCCCAGGACTTTAGGCCTTTAGAAATAGCACCAACATCCCCCACTGAAATTAAGGGAATTATAAATGTACAGAAAAACAAGATCTCGTGTGGTGTTGATGGAGTCTCTAACAGAATTGTGAAGTGTTGTTGTAATTTAATAATTGGAGTCCTTAGTGATATATGTTATGCTTCGCTAGCACAGCAATTTTTCCAGACAGATGGAAATACGCGATTGTCAAACGTTTACATAAGAAAGGGGACAAGAGTGACTTAAATAATAATAGACCAATTTCATTGCTGACTTCATTTTCTAAAGTATTCGAAAAAGTTATGTATTCAAGAGTAGTCTCACATTTAAGTGAAAATAATTTACTGAGCATGTCACAATTCGGATTCCGGAAAGGTTACTCCACTGAGAATGCTATCTACACATTTACCCATCAAATAGTACAAGCCCTAAATAACAAATTATCGTCAGTTGGTATTTTTTGTGATCTTTCTAAGGCATTTGACTGTTTGGATCATGTCACACACTTAGAAAAACTCAGGTTTTATGGAATTGAAAGCTATACACACAGATGGTTTGAACCATACTTAACGAACAGAAAGCAAAAAGTTGTACTGAATAACACAAATAATGTTGGGAGGGTGGTAAATATAAGTGAATGAGGAGTTATCACAAACGGAGTCCCACAAGGTTCAATTTTAGGTCCTCTGCTGTTCCTTATTCATGTGAATGACCTCTCACTTAATGTTCAGCAAGCAGAACTTGTACTTTTCTCAGATGACATGAGTGTCATAATAGATCCCATTCCAGAAAAAGCAGCTGAAAATATTGTTAAGGATGTCTTCCAAAGAATTATTAAGTGGTTCTCAGAAAATGGACTCTAGCTTAATTTTGAAAAAACTCACTATATCCAGTTCTGTACACTGAATAGAGTCATACCGACAGTTGATGTAGCATGTGAACAGGGCTCAGTTAACAGGGTAGAGTTCTCCAGATTTTTGGGTGTTCACATTGATGACAACTTGAACTGGAAGAAGCATATTACTGAGCTTCTCAAACAATTAACTTTCGATCTTCGTATAATAGCCAGTCTTGGTAATAAACAAATCAGCCTCCTAACATACTTTGCATACTTCCTCTCAATAATGTCTTATGGAGTAGTTTTCTGGGGTAACTCACCGCTTAGACATAAAGTATTGACTGCACAGAAGAGAGCAGTGAGAATAATTAGTGGTGTTCACCCAAGGACATCATGTAGGACCTATTCAAGGAGTTAGGTATTTTAACTGCACCATCAGAATACATATATTCGCTAATGAAATTCGTTATAAATAATCCATCTCAATTCGCGAAGAACAGTGATGTTCATACGTACAACACGAGAATTCAAAATGACCTTTCCTGTCCGTTATTGAAGCTGTCAGTTGTTCGAAAAGGAGTACATCATTCATCAACAAAAATCTTTGATCATTTGCCCATCAACATAAAGTGTCCTGTACGTAGAAGATCAAGTTTTAAATCTAGCTGAAAATCATTTCTTTTGGACAACTCCTTCTATTCCATTGACGAGTTTCTGTTTTAGAACTGGTTAAAAAATTGTACCTCTAAATGTAGTTGCATGTATATATATATATATATATATATATATATATATATATATATATATATATATATATATCTTGTAATCTGACTTGTCCCACATCATATCGATAAAATAATCGTGAAAATGATCTACGCAACATGACATAACGCATTACGTTGATTTCCACACATTTCGCGGTCGAAAACAACAGTTTGCACTGAGATGAGCAACAATAAGTCGTTCTCGACATCTTTTGATACTGATGGAACCTCCTTGACGCTTCACTCCTTCTCCAAGGACATCGCTGGCTAACAGTCCCACTGAAGATGATCTCATGCCTTTGTGGTGCAATGTGAGGGCAAGATATGCTCTGGTGTACAGAGTGCAACCACTGGGGACCGTTCAAAACCATTCGACGAAATTTGCACGTGATTCGAATCAGCAGAAGAGTGTTATGCTTTTTCAGTGCTCCTGTTTCACGTCCTCCTGTGACGTGGACACAGAAGGATGTGACATTCACACATGCGTGAATAAATCGGCAAAGTCTCCGTCTAAGATCCCCCAGTCGGCAACAGCCTTGGCAGCATCCATCATCCCCCCCCCCCCCCCAAATTGAGAATTTAAAAAATGTGTCTTTACAGAAAAAAACCTTCCTAGTAATGCTAGGCGCCTGCAGAAGCACTGCAGGTGTATCAAGTTGACCATTCGTTACATCCCAAGGATTGGCGAACAATCGTAATACCACATCTTCTAGTGATGTCACAGTGCTCACGATCGCATAGGAATTTCAAGGAAGATTAGGGTTAATGTTTGTTCGACGACGAGATAGATACAGAAGCAATTTGAGCTCGGACTGAGCTAGGAGGAGCGAAGTCATCCTTGGCGTTTTCAGAGAAGCCGTCGCGACATCCGTCTCAAGTGACTGAAAGAAACGATTAGAAATCTAATTTAGGAAGGCCAGATGCGGACTGAAACACGACTCCTCCAGTATGTAGGTTTTCTGACTTAATCACTGAGCCACTTTGCTCGGTTTGAGGGATGAGTATAGGAAGACGGAACTGGACACCTCGGTTTTCACTGTATACGTCATACCAACTGCGAAGTGAAAAATTTTGTCGGTCTCGTTCTCTTGTAAAAGCCAATAGTTATGTCTGCGTTGGTTTATTTCACATAGCGCTTTTTTAACTTGTCCGTTCCAGATTGTTACGAGAAGTAAGGCCTTGTAGTTTCAGTACTGTGAAAGCTTTTCTACAACTTCTTAGATCTGTGTCTTGGCCTTCCTTATTGGTATAAAGTATAAAACTAAATCTGTAAATGGCACGGTAACATTTGTTTTGTAATCATTACAGAAAGGAAGAGTCGAATGACAATACCAGGACGTAGATTACGACAGCTTGTTCAGCTACTAATTCGAGAGGCTATCTTCCACAGACACCAGTGGTTTCTTTCCTCCGCAATATTTGAGAGCTGTGTCTTAAGGGCATTTGATTATTTATATGATTTTGATGAATGCGTATAAAATATAGTGCTGCCTTCATGTTGTTGATGAATGAGGTAACATTCGAAAGGCCGTGCCAGAAAGTAGCCTGCTACTCTCTGATAATGTAAAGGAAGCTACCGAGCTTATAATGTAAACAGGACGGACAGATTACCATTAATAGTATCACTTAGCCACGCTACAGAAGACAGCTGAGAGATCTGCAGTTTGGCCCCTGACATTGGCTTAATGTATGATCACGACCAATATCAACCCTTCTTTCCTCTCTGGCCAAATATTCCCTCTTGGATTCCAACCAGATCTTTCTACTACGAGCACTAGTCGCTCCAGATCTATTCAGTACCTCCTCATTAGTTACGAGATCTACCCATCCAGCATTCTTCTGTAGCACCACATAAAAAAGCTTCTATTCTCTTCTTGTCTAAACTGTTTATTTTCCATGTTTCACTTCCATACATGGCTACACTCCATAAAAATTATTCGGGAAAGACTTCCTAACACTTAAATCAATATTCGATGTTAACTAATTTCTCTTTCTAAGAAACACTTTTCTCGCCATTGCCAGTCTACATTTTATATCCTTTCTACTTCGCCCGTCATCAGTTATTTTGATTCTCAAACAACTATTGCTTAAAGTGTCTCGTTTCATAACCTCCTTCCCACGGCGTTACCTGACTTAATTCGTCTACATCTTATTATCCTTGGTTTGCTTTTGTTGATGTTCATCTTATTTCCTCCTTTCAAGGACGTGTCCATTCCCTTCAACTGCTCTTCTAAGTTCTTTGCTGTCTCTACAGAATTGCAATGTCATCTACAAACCTCAAAGTTTTTATTTCTTCTCCCTAAACTTTAATTTCTGCTCTAAAGTTTTCTTTTGTTTCGTTTACTGATTGCTCAATGTTTAGATTGAACAACGTCGGTGATAGGATGCAACCCTGTCTCACTTCCTTCTCAACCATAGCTTCCCTCAGCTCTTATAACTGCCATCTGGTTTCTATACAAACTGTAACTAGCCCTTCGCTCCCTGTATTTTGCCCCTGTTATCTTCAGTATTTCACAGCGATTATTCCAGCCAACATTGTCAAAAGTTTTCTCTAAGTCTTCAAATGCTTCACCTATCTTCTAACGTAATCCGTAGGGTCAGTATCCACTTGCGTGTTCCTATACTTCTCCGGAATACAAACTGGCTTTCACCAGTGTTCCATTCTTCTGTAACGAATTCTTGTTGGTACTTTGCGGCAACGACTTATTGCACTGATGTTGTTGTTGTTGTCTTCAGTCCTGAGACTGGTTTGATACAGCTCTCCATGCTACTCTATCCTGTGCAAGCTTCTTCATCTCCCAGTACTTACTGTAACCTACACCCTACCGAATCTGCTTAGTGTATTCATCTCTTGCTCTCCCTCTACGATTTTTACACTCCACGCTGCCCTCCAATGCTAAATTTGTGATCCCTTGATGCCTAAGAACATGTCCTACCAACCGGTCCCTTCTTCTTGTCAAGTTGTGCCACAAACCCCTCTTCTCCCCAATCCTATTCAATACCTCCTCATTAGTTATGTGATCTACCCATCTAATCTTCAGCATTCTTCTGTAGCACCACATTTCGAAAGGTTCTATTCTCTTCTTGTCCAAACTATTTATCGTCCATGTTTCACTTCCATACATGGCTACACTCCATACAAATACTTTCAGAAACGACTTCCTGACACTTAAATCTATACTCGATGTTAACAAATTTCTCTTCTTCAGAAACGCTTTCCTTGCCATTGCCAGTCTACATTTTTTATCCTCTCCACTTCGACCATCATCAGTTATTTTGCTACCCCAAAAGCAAAATTCCTTTACTACTTTAAGTGTCTCATTTCCTAATATAATTCCCTCAGCATCACCCGACTTAATTCTACTACATTCCATTATCCTCGTTTTGCTTTTGTTGATGCTAATCTTATATCCTCCTTTCAAGACACTGTCCATTCCATTCAACTGCTCTTCCAAGTCCTTTGCTGTCTCTGACAGAATTACAATGTCATCGGCAAACCTCAACGTTTTTATTTCTTCTCCATGGACTTTAATACCTACTCCGAATTTTTCTTTTGTTTCCTTTACTGCTTGCTCAATATACAGATTGAATAACATCGGGGACAGGCTACAACCCTGTCTCACTCCCTTCCCAATCGCGTCTTCCCTTTCATGCCACTCGACTCTTATAACTGCCATCTGGTTTCTGTACAAATTGTAAATAGCCTTTCGCTCCCTGTATTTTACCCCTGCCACCTTTAGAATTTGAAAGCGAGTATTCCAGTCAACATTGTCAAAAGCTTTCTCTAAGTCTACAAATGCTAGACATGTGGGTTTGCCTTTCCTTAATATTTCTTCTAAGATAAGTCGTAGGGTCAGTATTGCCTCACGTGTTCCAACATTTCTGCGGAAACCAAACCGATCTTCACGAGGTCGGCTTCTACCATTTTTTCCATTCGTCTGTAAAGAATTCGCGTTAGTATTTTGCAGCTGTGACTTATTAAACTGATAGTTCGGTAATTTTCACATCTGTCAACACCTGATTTCTTTGGGACTGGAATTATTATATTCTTCTTGAAGTCTGAGGGTATTTCGCCTGTCTCATATATATTGCTCACCAGATGGTAGAGTTTTGTCATGACTGGCTCTCCCAAGGCCGTCAGTAGTTCTAATGGAATGTTGTCTACACCCGGGGCCTTGTTTTGACTCAGGTATTTTAGTGCTCTGTCAATCTCTTCACGCAGTATCGTATCTCCCATTTCATCTTCATCTATATCCATTTACATAATATTGTCCTCAAGTACATCGCCCTTGTATAGGCCCTCTATATACTCCTTCCACGTTTCTGCTTTCCCTTCTTTGCTTAGAACTGGATTTCCATCTGAGCTCTCGATATTCATACAAGTGGTTCTCTTTTCTCCAAAGGTCTCTTTAATTTTCTTGTAGGCAGTATCTATCTTACCCCTAGTGAGATAAGCCTCTACATCCTTACATTTTTCCTCTGGCCATCCCTGCTTAGCCATTTTGCACTTCCTGTCGATCTCATTTTTGAGACGTTTGTATTCCCTTTTACCTGCTTCATTTGCTGCGTTTTTATATTTTCTCCTTTCATCAATTAAATTCAATATTTCTTCTGTTATGCAAGGATTTCTACTATCCCTCGTCTTTTTACCTACTTGATCCTCTGCTGCCTTCACTACTTCATCCCTCAGAGCTACCCATTCTTCTTCTACTGTATTTCTTTCCCCCACTCCTGTCAATTGTTCCCTTATGCTCTCCCTGAAACTCTGTACAACCTCTGGTTTAGTCAATTTATCCAGGTCCCATCTCCTTAAATTCCCAGTTTTTGGAAGTTTCTTCAGTTTTTGCAGTTTCTTGCACTGATAGTTCAGTAATTTTCATACCTGTCAGCAACTGCTTTCTTTGGCATTGGAATCATTATTTTCTTTTTGAAGTCTGGGGGAATTTCGCCTGTTCATACATCTTGCACATCAAATGACGTCATCAAATTGAAAGAAATGTAATTTCCGGAAAACGAATTAAGGACACACAGGCAAATAACATATTTTTGAGAATTATTAAATACTTAAAATATGAAACAATCTTAATGAAGAAAATACGGAATTCATGATTTTACAAAGTGAATTAATTTTGAAATTACTGGAAAATCCGATAATCGCCCTTACTCGCAAACAAACATTCCTCTCGCTCTCTGCATCAGATCAATCTGTTACACACTTCTTTTGAACATAATTTATCTGGCTGCATCATTTTTAGACCTTCTTGGATTGTGCTGTGTAATGTTTAATTTTACATCATGTTCCATCTTGCAATGTTAGGACATTATCCCCTTCAATCTCAGTCAGTACGTTATAGATTTTCGTTGCTATGCTCGGGTATCTGATCAAGATTTCTGTTTAAGCGCAATCTCTATCTACAGCTGACGTCTGATTGCTTGCAATGTCATGTTACGAACTTTCTGTGGTTCTTTTCTCATTTTAGCTTCAGATACTTTTCGGTCAGTTTGTGATGTTTTTTCTTTCTTATAATTATTCCATCAAAATTTATTGAACTTAAAACATATATCTTAAGCTGCATATTTTTGTTTTGTTCTATTTTTCTTTTCGTTATGGACCATATACCTTTTTATTTAATTTTGTCAAAATTTGTAGATAATATTTTCTTTAACTTAACTGAAGCTTAATTTTATTGCTCTGATTTCCATGTAGTGTTAATATCTAATGCGAGTTAGTATCACGTATGGTTTCGCCTCAGCTTAGTTTTACTGTTTAACCCTGTAGTGAATATTTCGGTATCCTGTATTTACTGTCAAGCTCCCGCCTTCACACGTTTTTCGCTCCACCTGCGTAAAGTTTCAAGTTCAGTTTGAGATGTCGCTCTACCTAATACGTTATTCTTATTACGTTGGTATTGATGTGCAAAGAATTACCGCGTTAACCCATTTTGAGTCTCAAGTGTCTGCTGCTTATAATATAACGGCAGTGTTTGACGTCATATACGGTCCCATCAACTCAGCCTGCTATCTTCCACGGGGATAAAAGGCGGTCGGGGGCAATGGGCGCACCACCCGCCCCTCCAAGCACCTAGGCCAAGAAAGGCCAATAGCCCAGTCACAGCCTTGCATCACAGACTTTAATTTACATTTTATGACATCATATCCACATTACCGAAGAGTATAAGAATACTGGATGTACCAGGCTGGTCAGTTCTCCCTCCAGATTATATCCATGATGCCAAATAAATCGCGCCAAGTAAAATGTATAGTTCTGTCCATACATTTTGCTCATATGAATGTTCTTGTTCAATATGTGTGTAAAAGGACACTCTTGGTTTGGCAGAATCTCTACGTATACCACTACAAGCAGTGCCACGCATTGGATACGGAGTTACATCAAGGAAGAGGAAAACCGTTCTATTGCGCATTAACGGCAATTTGAATTCTTCCTCTTTTGACATTTCAGAAGTGTTTTAACACACGAAACTCGGCTACCTTTCTAGCACAAAAACTTGCTGAACAATTCATGCAATTTTTAATCGATGCAGGGTACGCTATAGACAGCCTGAGGAAGAGAAACAAAAGACAGTATTCGTTTTAAGTAGGAAGCTCTTGTTTTACCGCACGAAAGAAGAATTACGCGGTGGAAAGAGCTGAAAGGAGAAACTGTGAACAAATCTCCGTGTCTTCAAAGTAATAAACCAAAAACATCTTTCGGTGCGGAACTGCATAAATTAATCCGCAGCAACAGATTTCATGGTATGGTAAATAAAAAATTTTCTCTTTAATTACAAGCAGAGCAAAACTGACCACAGGCAAAATGTTTTTCTTTCTCCTTCGAGTTAAAACAGAATTATTTATTTCCAGAGAACGAGACGGAATAAAAGATTCCCGTTACAGTTTCCGGCAAAAATGCGTTGGAAGTAGCAGATGGTATTCTGGAAACTGGTGTCGTTTGTAAAACCCTCATTAAAAACAATCAGGCATTGGAGAAAATGAATGAGTGTTGAGTTCAGTACATCACTTGGAGCGAGCATCGGCCTCATGATTTAAGCACGGTAAACTTTACTTTAAAAGAATAGTGCGGCCATAAAACTGGAAACCGTTAGACATCTGGATTCAGTCTACGAGAGTGAAATCTGCCGAAATGGTGGCTATCGGATCACGTACAAAGCCGATACTTGTGCAAGGGAGCAAATGTAAGATTTCTAGACGATTTTTGGCATGTGTAAGGTATTAGTGAATAATTCTTCCACCGTTTACAAGCAACATTTTCGTAATCGATAGTGCTCTTTGTGTGTTCCATTTTTAAATTTGATACCCCTTCCGACTATGCAAGCATTTCAGCTTTGTGGTGTCAGTTCCAAATTCAGTGATAAATGCATGCATATCGTAAATATGTAGTTAGTGTGTGAACTTTTCAGTAATTAATACTGTGGCCTTCAAGGTGTTTGCCCTGTGGAAATATTTTTTTTGTGGTTTTACGAGTCCTCCTCCTTAGCTGTGTGGCCAGCCTCTACGAGCCTCGCACGGAAGACGTGGTTTTTGATCTCCGCTATTTAAAAAGATTTTCCGTTGAGTGTAGGATTGAAGCAGGTTACACTCAGCGTGTTGATGAGCACTGTGGAACTGCTTGAAGGAGAAGTGACCTCGATTCAAAAGCTGAAATTTACTACCGAGGGAGCGGAGTGTTCATCATATAGAGGTACGAACTGGCGTCCATTGAAGCTTAGGCAGAGGATAACACCACAGACGGTGAGCGCTCTTGGTCCAGCGGGCCTGACTACGTGTTTATTTTTCTATTTTGTACAAATGAGCCCAGTTAGGAGTCCACAAAATTTATAGAAATGCTGTGATCATGTTTACTTCGTTATATTGCTGTGGGCTTGTTTCCTCGGAAAGTCTGGAAATTTGTCGTAAGGTCTTATGGGACCAAACTGCTGAGGTCATCGGTCCATAAGCTTACGCACTACTTAATCTAACTTAAACTAACTTACGCTACGAACAACACACACACACACACACACACACACACACACACACACACACACACACATGCCAGAGGGAGGACTCGAACCTCCGACGGGGGAAGCCGCGCGGACCGCGACAAGGCGCCTGAGACCGCGCGGCTACCCCGCGCCGCTTGTTTCCTCGCTTCTGATCAAGTGTTCTCCTTCGGTTATCCATCATCCTAAACTTGTCATTGCTCAACATTAGATCGAAAAATTTCCCTATGCTGATAATATCAGTCCATGTTCTTCTTTACTCCGCTTTTCATGAGATTCTGATATTCTTGTAACTATGGTTAATCCCATTGATACTGGCGTAAAAATTTAATGTGCTTCTTCTAATGTCACTATGACTATTTGTGTACTGTTTGATTTCGTGATTGCTTCTTAGCCTGAGAAAATCGTCTATGGTTATTGGTTCGAGGACTTTTCATATTATTTTACCTTCTCTGATTTGACCCATTAGAAATGTTTTGTGAAAGCCTGCGACTGTGAAAATATTGGGATTGTTTATAAATAACTTTTCTGCTACCAATGACAATTAATTTTATTTTTATTTGACATGACATGTTTCAAGAAATGATTCCCATATTGAAGTGCGTTTTTCTCTGCCTACTATTCCATTTTCTGGTAATGTTTTCGACACGTGAGGTTCTGCGTTGTTCTATTGACTTTATTGAAATATGTAAAATTTCTCGTTTTTCTTTTATATACTGCAGTGAAGTCAACAGAACAATGCAGAACTTCACACATTAAGGAAGAAGTCGAATAGTACAAAGAGAAAAACGCTCTCGAATATTGGAATCATTTTTCGAAACATGTCGTATAGAACATAAATAAAAACAAAATCTTGACTGGTAGCAGAAAAGCTCTCTGTATACAAACCCATTTACCTTCGCTGTTTTCATAGTTTTTGGCATCCATTTTCCTGGTCAGAATGAATATTTCAGGAGCATGGAGACAATCTGGTAATGATAGAGAGTTTTGGAGTGCATTTCTTTTTGAAGGTATTTTGGCTGAAACGATACGCTATTTTCATTTTAATCTACCCAATTTCATTACCATTTATTATATGTAGTGATATTATTATTATTATTATTATTATTATTGTGTAACGAAATTAAATATGGACTGAGTATGTCGATTACTTACGCTACAACTTCACGCATTATACATCTGGAAATGTGTTCCAGTTTTATATTGAGAGCACTAATACACAAGCATAAATAAAACGGATTTCCTTTGTATCATTGTAAAGGGAAAACAGTGATCTGAAGACAAGAATATAATGCCGGAATAATGTATACGTATTTCAATGTTGGCACGGTGGAGGAGTTTATAGAGGTCAGTCTACAACTCCGAAGATTCTCAATTCGATTCCCTATGGGACATCTGTTATCTTCTTTTCACCTATATTCAGGCCTGTGGAATAAAGTTCTCGGGATACCAAAGTACACTAAAAAGAAAAGCTTAGGCTGCTGCAAATGCGAGACTTAAATTCAGATTTGATGTTCCAGCGCCAGCCTAATCCTTAATTCACGAGATGATTTTCTGTAACGTGTACTATGGGTGCTTTCTCTAGTATGTCTACGTATAAATCTAGATTTAAGAGGTAAATCAATCGATAATTTTGATTTAACTTACATAACATTTATTTTTCCTATTGTCTAAGATTTGTGGTAATACTCCTTGTTGATTTTATCAAAGTGAATAAAGCTGGCAGCGTTTTATTTCTTATCGCACAGAATCACACACTTTTCTGCGGTTTTTAAGTACTGCATATAATTAAACTGTTAGAGAACAGTATTTTATACTCTTAAAAACATCAGTCTCTCTTTAACAAGTGAATTTTCAAAGAAAACTAAGTTCCAGGATTTAAACTAGCACACAAAAATTTCACTCGATAGGTTCAAGAAAGAAGCCTGCAAAATTGAGATTTAGTGTTTGGATCCACATTTTTCTGTAGCACTGCTCAGAACATATTTGATTTTAACGAACACTTGAAGTATTTTGTTGGAGGAACAGAAAGGTCCCCATCACCTTTCTGAAGTTCTTCCTCTGAATGGTTTTCTTGTTCGCTAGCAGAATTATGATCACTAGCTATTGCAAAATCGTCGTCTTTTTCGTCCATTTCTTGATCTATATTACTGAAATCTTCCTCCAGCCACCGACTAAAAATTTCATCAAACTTAGGAGTGTTAAAGCTGACACATTCCTCCAACACTTTTTGTACTATACTGGAGAAAACAACTACGTAATTCACGAGGCGCGTTCTAAGGAAACCAATACATGTAAACAACAAACGAAGAAGGTGATAATGCAGCCGACAATAAAACGTTGTAATGTCAGCAATTTAAGAACGGTGGGGGGTTGGGGTACAGAAGTATTCTGCCTGAGTTGACTCTGCAGAGGGAGTTTGAAAATTCTCGCACGGTCTGAGAGATCACATCCCGTGAATTATGAACAGATGCTCTGATCGTGTTGCAACGTAAGACGCGATACAAGCAGGTTTTTAATGATTTAACACCAACGTTCCAAAGATGCGAATCGCTGTTTAATTAAAGAATAGGCTACACCGTGCAAACCATATAGCCAGTGCATCCATTTCAACAGTCGCAATATCAAAAGAGGGCGAGGGTGTACTTTATGCTCACCTCTTGAAAATAATGTGATCTGGTGATGTACTTTATATTTCGACATTTTGAAAAAAATATTTATTGTTATACCAGATTCCGTTATTGCCTTTAATTTTTCGGTAAAATGTAAGCCAAAAACTTAATTCTTAGTAGTGAGTGTGACTTTTCAAGTTCAGAGCGCTTCTTACACAGCTATAACCCTTTAAAAACTATGTCCCCTCCCACTGGCAGTATACGTTATAGAAAACGCATTGGTACTGCTAAGGTTAATTCAAGCATGAATGTAGTTACACATCAGACGCCATTCCATTTACAGTCAGTACAGATATGTTGAATGCTGTATCTATACACACATCATAACGGTGTATTAAAAGTCCACAATTAAAAGTCTACAAGATGTGCAAGTCTGCAACCTCTACTTCTCTGGGTCGGGATACTGCTCCAAAAACACGCAAGAAGTTAAGGTTCACGTCCCGTTGACGATGAGATAGTTAACGAAGGAGCAGATGTTCGGATAGACTGGCAAGTGGAAGGATATCTTCTGTATTCGTTTCAAAGGAGCTACTCCAACGATTTAAGGGGAGCACGGAAAACCAAATGCATTTGAACCTCGCTTCTGCTGAATGAAAATCCACTGGCTTAACCATAGCGTCACCGTATAGCGCTCATGCTATTCTGCTTGTTTGTTTTTATTTTACCTATGTACTGGCCAATTAGGATCAGATATGATTTGAGTTCCTGTTCTTTCTGTGTTGCTTCTTACATTTTCAGTAGTCCTTCAGCCTTTCTCCATGTTGTCTTTCCATTTGCTCTGTCTATGTTTTTCCCGTATTGTTATGCCTTCTGCATTGAAAGCCATCTAAATTTAGTATTTTTATGCTTAAAAAAGTTTCTCTCTGTTAATTCGGATTCTTTAATATTGTTTCTTTCCGGATCCTTTTTCTTTCTGTTGTCCATACTACTGTCGATTTATTTTTTCAGAAGTACAGGAGTACTTGCTTCGTTAGCCTATTTCCATTCATTAAGTAGAGGTGTCCAAAGAACATTAATCTTCGCTTTGCCATTGCCTCTTATATGTTGTTTATATTTTCTAAGATTGCCTTCTTACTCGTCATTTTCCTACCTTCTGTAGGGTACATTTCAGCCATTATTTTTCAAGTCCTCTATTCTGTCCAGTTAATAGTTTATCGTTAAGCATTCACATCATATAAATATTTTGCTCTTACCACTATGGTATAGTATATCAATTTCTTTTAAATATGTATATCTTCTTGTAGATTTTTTTGTAAAACCTTATGCTCTTTTCATTTTATTAATTTTTTCTTTTCGATTCTGCTAAACAGGGTGTTTCAACTGTCCCAACGATGGGTTTTAGGGAAACCACAATGCTTTCAAAAACCATGTGTGAGGTTTTCATATTCTCGTGCTCGCTACTTACAAACTATTAGTCCTACAGAAAAAATAAACAGAACCTTTTTGTAGGAAATTTAATTGTATTAGGATGTGTTTTCACTGGACGCCACGGTTTTCGAGTTATTAAAGAAAAACGTTTTTGAGGGTTACCTTTGTACATATTGCTTGAATAATTCGAGAACTATGGTCTCTAGCGAAAACGTATTCAAGTACAAAATTAAACTACATTAAATTTACTACAAAAAGGTTTTGTTCACATTTTCTGGAGGACTAATAGTTTGTGCGCAGCGAGCAAGAGAATATGGAGATCTTGCATGTTGTACATGAGCGCACTGTTGGTTGTATAAAACCTGTCGGAAGGGGCAGTTGAATCACCATGTATACTTTCACCAAATTATTCAAGTTTACTGATGAGCTCTGTTTTTCCTAATCGTGTTTGTATTATTTTGGTGCAGTTTCATGTTTGTCACGAATTTTATTTTAATAGCTGAAATTTTGATTCCAATTCTATGCGCCTTTTTTCCAGAAGATTTATTTCACTAACTGTATCTCACAAAGTTTCTGAAAATATTGCATAATCACTTGCAAAAGCAAAGTAGTTTACCTTATGTTGTGGTAACAGAACTCGCAGCCCACTGAGAGGTGGGAGGCGAGCTGTCTACGAAATACTGTTGCAGGATAACATCTTGGATATTCGAGAATCCAGTCGGATGTTCGCGTCGTTCTCACACGATATTTTAATAGCGTGCCTCGCTGTCGAGTGTTCCGTCTGTGGTCCGCGCCCGCCAGACTCGGCTTCAGTGGACCCCACCAGTCGCTGGTGTTCCGACTGCCGTCCGCGCCCGTTTAGGACGTCCTCAACGGTTCTGGTCTTCATCTGAGGTGCGTCAGACCCGTTCTGAGATGTTGGGTACTCTGTCTCATGACTGTTACTATGATTTCCAATGTAGCCGCGTCTGGCGGGACCGCAGACGGAACACACGGCGCGGCGCGGACCGATTATGGAGCGCCTAGCACGAAACAGAAGTGGAAAACATAGTAACAGTCATGAGACAGAGTACCCAACATCTCAGAACGGGTCTGACGCACCTCAGATGACGACCACAACCCTTGAGGACGGCCAAAACGGGCGCGGACAGCAGTCGGAACATCCGGGAGTGGAGGGGTCCATTGAAGGCGAGTCTGGCGGGCGCGGACCACAGACAGAACATTCGACTCGGGGCGGACCGATTAGGGAACGCCCAGCTCCTTCCAGGCATGAATACTGGACTCGATCGATCCAAGGACCAGTCTCAGGTGGAACCTGAAGAAGACAGCGAGGCACGTTGTTGAAATATCGTACGAGAACGACGCGAATATCCGGTTGGATTCCCGAATATTCAAGATGTCAAAAGACCGCCGGGAAAGCATGAAAAATTACACTGTTGCAAGATGCTGGAATATTTCTCCTACAAGATACTACAGGATTCCAGTCCACCACAGTGGTGAGCTATATTTTCACGTGTCGTGGCACAATGATGTAATGCCTTGGTCACGTATTTGACCACAGGCAGAGCCCTACCACAACAAATCTGGACAGAATAGCTATAAATATTCGACTACAGCCGACGCCCTGTCGTTCTCCAAGCCAGCTGTCCGTCCTGTGTGGGCCAAGCAGTTAGAAATTCATCTAGCAGTGTCATCAGTTGACCACTGGTCTGGAAACCGCTACCAGACCTGTTAGTTCTTGGTATCGAATTGGTGACGTGGGTTTGATTCCTGTGCACCCATGTGTCTGATCAGCTGCTGGGTGCGGCTGGCAGTCCAATGAACACCTGCTACCTGCCACCCGATGAACGTCTGACAAAAACCTTGCATTTGCAAGGCCGCACCAGCTGCTGCTATTTTGCTGGTACAGCATTCAGGTGCCCTGCGTACTCACATTGCCATGAGACAAGCATGCTGCCGACTGTTGTGCTGAGGTAGAAACTGCTGCCTGGGAGGGTACGGAAAGCATCGGGAAGCCAACGCCAAACTTTGTATGGACGACTATCGGAATAAAGGGTGTTGTTGCTAACTGAGGTCTTCTGATTCTGCACTTGCCGTGATATCGGTGGAACTTTGCCCAGTGTCCAGCTCACACCATCCTGAAGCAGAAACGACCATCCTGGCATTTAATAGTGTCTGTTTTCCCGACAACGTAAGAACTGATATTAGGAGAAAGCCAGTTAGAACGAGCGACGTCATGGGACGCCAATCAGAGCAGCATTTCAGTGTGGTGAGTGGAAACAAACTGTTTTTTCATTGTAGGTGCTCGACAATATCTAATCCTGTGGACTGAGGGGTTCGGTGGAATGTTCGGCTGGTGCAAGTTGACTCAGTGATTTGAGTGAATTTAGGGGGCACGCTAAGTAAACGGTGGTGGTTTGCGCCCATTCACGTGTGGGCAGTGCAACTTGTTATGGCACACTGCTCCATGCTCCCAGTCTTCAGCAATGATTTGGGTATGCCTGGACTAGGCGCTCACGCATAAAGATTAAAAGTGTCTGTAGTAAAAAATGTAACAGTATTTTTCCTTTTGTAGTAGGCACAAACTTTGCAATAAACGAGCCGCAGGTATGGAGGGTTACCACTGCACTGGCGGTTCAGAACTTCCTGAATCAAATGTCACAAATAAGGACAGACAGCAGGGGTTTGTGTAAGCAGTTAGATGCATCAGTGGAAGACAGATCCTCGCCCAGTATGTCAGCACCGATCCTAGATGCTAGTACCGCTACCATAGTTTCTCCTTTTCCAAGCAAAGCAGGGATGGATCTGTTAGCATTTAAAGACACCCTGTTAACAGCCTCAGCGCTCAGATGCTGGTCAGAGAAACAGTTGTTGCATGTGGCTAAATTACGTTTGGTGGAAGAAGCGAAAACATTTGTTTCAAGAACAGTTATGGAATGCTCAGACACTTAAAGTTCTGAAGATAGGCTTGTTACAGAGATATAGGAGGAGAATAGTTGTTCATATTACCAGGAGCGTGTCACAAAAACAGGGCTAGTCCGCAGAGAGTTTCGTGAACAGGATCTGAAGGCTTAATATCAATAAGTACGAACTGGTGCAAAGTGATGACATTAATAAAGCCCTACTGCAAGGGGCAGAACAGAGAATTTTGGACGCCTTTTTTCAGGGGTTGCCTCCCGACGTATCGAGGAAAAAATGGGCAAAATTTCCTAAAAACTTAGATGGAGCCACAAGAACGGCAACAGCATTGGAGAAAATACAAGCAGTGGCTCAAGTCCACGAGAAAAGGAGGGCTTTTCCGTCGATGTCAAGCAGTACCATTGTGGGTAGTCAGGATACATATGGTGGAATGCAGTCAACTACAATGTAGGTAATGTGGAAGAGTAATAATCGAGAACGAGGCTGAAGGCGTGGTAGAAAGGCATGCGTTAGGAATAGCAACTTACCGTAGAGGACAGGGAAGCCTCCATGGCCGCTGAGCGGCGCTCTCAGAAAGACTTTAGCACATCTAATACGTGTGCAAAAACGGAATTTAGCTTAACTAGTTTTTATTGGATATTGGCAAGTTTGGACCTTATGGGGTAGAGTATGTTAAGTTCAGTACGGTATAAGTCATCATGGAAAGCGTAAAGGAGAACTCGATATGACAGTGGGGAAACTGATGTCAGTGCCCCACTGCCTCACGGTTTGTCTCTCTGGAAAGGGGAGTCAATTAACCTGTATGCAATGCCACTAAAGGTTAAGTTGCGCAATGAAGTACCGCAAGGTATGAGAAAACTAGTATGGGCGAAAGCAGGAATCGATATGCCAATAAATTGTTATGTGTGATTGAGCCATTGAAGAAGAATGATTGGTTGGATAAACCACGGTGTTTCGTATGCAGGGGTGTGGCACACATACAGCAGACAGACGATGACACCGTAATGATCATCGTAATAGAGAACTTGTCTAAAGGATTTCTGGTCGCCATTTTGGAGATTTTGGGGCAGAATAATACTGATGTGATTAATTCGGACTCCAAGCATAACCATCCTGTCAATTTCAATGTATTACAGAAAAAAGTAAAACACTTGGAAGGAATGGAAAAATTAGCAATGGAGGCGTTGATATTAGAGTTTGAGCACCTGTTGAACCCTCGTGGGTTTTTGCCAGCAGTCCTGGTGACACAGCACAGAATCTCAATTCGGAATGAACCACCAGGGTATCATAAACCATACCGCATAAATATGGCTTACGACCTGTGATAGAAGGGTTTATTAATCAACAGTCACATAATGGTATTACAGAGGCGTGTACCAGTCCTTTGGGATCCCAGTAGTGATTATCCCAAAAATGAGTATGGATGGCGCAAAAGCATACAGGATTTGTTGTGATCACAGATTCCTCCGTAGCTGATTATCTGATACTAACGAAAATTTTGGGCAATTTGGAGCAGTGCAGATTTTTTTTCCACGATGGATCTGTGGAGTGGCTATCATTAGTTAGAAGTAGCATTGGAGGACTGGCCGAAAATGGCATTAAGGTTCGTTCAGGACGTTACCAAAATTGTGTATGCCATTTGAATAAAGAATGTGCCAAACACATTTCAACATTTGTTAGACAGAGTTTCTGAGGATAAAAACCTAGGCTGTGCAGGGTACATCTGTATGATATAATTGTCTTTGCAAAACTTATGGAGGAACATAGGCTACAGCTGAGGGAGGTGTTTTAGCCTTTTCAGGTGGTGAACCTAGTTTGCAGTAGAGAGAAGTATCACTTAACGCTACAGGAAGTATAATGTTTAGGACATGTGATTAGTTGTGGTGCAGTCCCGACGGATCCTAGATTAGTAAGGGCTGTACGAGATTTTCTGCCAACTTGTACAGAGAAGGAGTTACAGTCTTTTCAGGGTTTGGCAAAAAATTATATAAAATTCGTTCCGAAATTTGCAGAAATAGCATAACCTCTGATTCATTTATTGAAAAAAGAAATAAAGTATCATTCGACATCAGAGTGTGGGTACACATTTGGTAAATTGAAAAATTTATTGACAACTGGTCCTGTCATATGATGCAAGCAGACATGCACTTGGCTGTATATTGAGTTAAGAACTACGTGGAGTAGTGCACTCAGTGTATTATGCCTTATGTCAGTTGAATTAAGCAGAAAGAAGTTACTCTACGCTGGGGAAGGAAACCCTGAGCCTCATATATAGTGTAAAATGTTTCCAATATTACTTGTATGGTAGGAAATTCAATGTAACGGATCATGCAGCATTATAGTGGCTGTTTGGGGTGAAAGAGCCATCAAGCATATTTCCTCACTGGGCACTGAGGCTTATCGTGTTCGATTTTGTGGTAATACATGGAACCGACAAGAACCATGGGATTGTAGATGGCCTCAGTAGAAGGGTTTGTGTATTGAAAAAAGTGCAGCAGAAAGCACAAGCAGCTTGCGATAACTGTAAGAAATATGCAACACAACCACAGTTCATTGTACAAAACGAAGTATTATGTAAGAAACAATACCAGGACCTCTTGCTGTGATTCCAGCCAATCTGCGGGAGGAAATATTGAGCCAATGACATGATCACATGTTAGTGGCCAGGGGGTTGATGAACCGTGGAATGGCAATTGGCCAAAAAATGCTAGTGGAGAACATATATGCAGGATGTGGAACAATATGTGAAAAACTGTGTACCATTCACATAGTGGGCTGAAGTGAGCCATTAGTATACTCCATTGCCAAGGTTGCCAGAGGATAGTAATCCATTAGAATCGAGTGGTATGGACATATTACGTTCTTCTCGGCAAACGCCGGCAGGAAATCGTATGTAATGCAACAATAGATGAAATTTGTACGCTATAGGGGAACGGTGGATAGCCCAAATCATCAAGCTGACATAGTGGCCAAGCCCATAGCATATAATTGTTTGTTGAAGTTCGGTGGTCCAGAGATGTTGATAATAGATCAGGGCACCAGTTTCGTGTCAGAGTTACTGAAGCAACTTTGTCATATTTTTATTTATTTTTAAGTTTAAGAGAAGTGGGTTACATCCATAAGTGAATGGGAGAACAGAGAGAGTTCATCACGTGATAGAGAAAATGGTAAGTCATTGTGTAAATACTGATCATAACGATTGGGCTGGGCTCTCAACATTTGTTGTCACAGCATATACTTTTAAGGTTCACGAAAGCATGGGCCTGTCTTCTTGCTAGGTAGTATATGACTGGAAAATGTCATCAAGACTTGAGGTATTGAAGTCTAGGGTAGGGAAGAACGGTGAATCTGCATGGAATTTTGCAAAAGCTTCACAGAAGGTATGGAATCAAGTGAAAAAGCAAATATAAAGGCCCTGGAACGTCAGGAACCGAAACGGGTGATAGAATGTTAGGCTACCTGAATACCAAATGGTACAATGGGAGATGTTAATGACCCTGCACAAAAGAATTTTTCACTCGTTATCAACGACAATATCAAGTGAACGAGGTGACCTCACCAGTGAACGTCAAACTACAACCTCCAACTCGTGCAACAGGCATCCAAACTGTGCGTTTCCACCACTTTTGGGACACGCCAGACTCTTTACCGCTGTTGCCTGCGTCAGTTCCAAAAACGGGTGGAGGGAGTAGGAAGGAGAAGGTTACACAGCAAGTAAAGCAGACTACGACTGCACAATATACACACGCATTGCCTAATGTGTTAATACCTAGGGATGAGCAGATGTAAAGAGGAATAACAGAGTATTAAAATTTTTCGGATTTTATTAAGTGTATTCTTTTAAGAAGTGTTTAATTTAGTAACATGTTTTATTTGTATGTATATCTATTTTGCTTGAGAGTATACAACAGTCCTTGAGAGTATAGGTGGCTGCACCACTGCGTGGATGCAAATTGACTGTCAGATGGTGTCGACGGATGATTTCGACGCTGCAGTGTGTGGATGAGTTTTGTTCTTGTGGTATGTTAACAGATCATTGGAAGATATCACGTGGGTTGTTAATTTGAATTAATTCTTCTGTTTTGTTACTGTAGTAAGTTGGTGATTTCTTTTGTTTTGCAATGAACTTCAGATGAATGGGGTGGTGTTTGTTTATTTTATTGTGCATATGGTGTAACCAGAGTACAGCGATGAGCATTTTATAGCTGCAAGTTCAGAGGAAACGTTGGTAGAGAGAGTAACTCACAGCTTGCACGAGGTGTAGCATTAGAGAAATTGTGGTTGTCTGGTGTCCGACGATTTTTGCACATGGCTCTTCCACGGTAATCCAGACTGTTTCGAGGGCAACAGGTGTGGGGACATTCTTCCAAAATAGAAAGACAATGTGCACTCGGTATCAGAATGGAATTTTCACTCTGCAGCGGAGTGTGCGCTGATATGAAACTTCCTGGCAGGTTAAAACTGTGCCGGACCGAGACTTGAATTCTGGACCTTTGCCTTTCGCGGGCAAGTGCTCTACCACCTGAGCTACCCAAGCACGACTCACGACCCGTCCTCACACCTTCAATTCTGCCAGTACCTCGTCTCCTAACTTCCAAACTTCACAGAAGCTCTTCTACGAACCTTGCAGAACTAGCACTCCTGGAAGAAAGGATATTGTGGAGACATGGCTTAGCCACAGCCTCTGGGAGGTCCCGACTTTAATCTGCCAGGAAGTTTCATTTCAGCGCACACTCCGCTGCAGAGTGAAAATTTCGTTCTGGAAACATGATTCAGGCTGTGGCTAAGCCAAGTCTCCGATATATCCTTTCTTCCAGGAGCGCTAGTTCTGCAAGGTTCACAGAAGAGCTTCTGTGAAGTTTGGAAGGTAGGAGATGAGGTGCTGGCAGAACTGAAGCTGCGAGGACGGGTCGTGAGTCTGCTTGGATAGCTCAGATGGTAGAGCACTTTCCCTCAAAAGGCAAAGGTCCCGAGTTTTAATCTGCCAGGAAGTTTCATATTTGCACTTGGTATGTCTGCTGGGGGCCCTCATATGATATGTGGAGAAGGCCTTGCCTGAGGCTATGGAGCATGCTAGGTACAGTTGTCTGCAAGTTGCGACTCACGTCGGAACCAACGCCGCCTATAGCACAGGTTCCTAGACCATCTTCAGTTCATACAGGCGGCTAGGGGAAGTTGTGAAGGGCGCTGGTCTCGCGGGGTGCAAGTAGTGTTGTTACCAGAGTTGATTGGGTTCCTTTGGTTTGGAGCCGAGTGTGCGGTCCCAGCCAAAGTGATTGTCTTGGCTGTAGATCTCTGGACCTGTTTTATCGGGTGGGGAATTGTAGGACTCCTCTTGATAGATCAGTAGTGCACTACACAAAGTAAGCAGCTACTGGGGTGGCAGAGTACTTGTACAGTGCACATGAGGGTTTATTGGGCTGTGTAGTAGTTTGAGGTACTCTGATGAACACTCGCCAGACGATACGCAGATAACGAAAACAGATCACGCTCAGAGGAGACACAGCGACTGTCAAAATTTTATCAGTAAATTGTTGAAGTATTCGTAACGAAGCTCCGAAATTTATTACCCTCCAGGAAGGTTCTCGGGCTCACGTTTTTCAGGGAACCGAGCGCTGACTGAAATCTAAAGTTGAAAGCTTTTAGATATTTAGTGAGTTTATTGGAAAGACAAAAATGGTTCAGATGGCTATGAGCACTATGGGACTTAACAGCTGAGGTCATCAGTCCCCTAGACTTAGAACTACTTAAACCTAACTAACCTAAGGACATCACACACATCCATGCCCGAGGCAGGATTCGAACCCTCGACCGTAGCAGCAGCGCTTGGAAAGACAGATTAGATGCCGTAGGAGCGGGAATGTTCATTGCAGTTAACAAAAATATTACCTCTGTTGAGATAGAGTTTGAGGGAGACATTGAAGTTATCTGGTCGCGTATAACAGGTCTAGGTGAAATCAGGTTAACTGTTGGATGTTTTTACCGGCCACCCGATTCCACCGTGAGAGTTTTGGAGTCATTCAAAGAAAGTCTATTGCCAATAGCGCGTAAATACCCAGATCATGCAAAATTAGCTGGCGGCCATTTTAACCTATCCATTATAGGGCTACAGACAGATAGTCTTGCGATGTTCTTTTGGACACGTTTTACGAAAACTGTCTTGAGCAGCTAGTTTGGCAGTCCACACCCAACGGAAATATTTTAGAATTTGTAGCTACAAACAGGTCTGACCTTATCGATGGTGTCAATATAGAGACGGAGATTAGTGGTCGTATGTCATCATAGCACTGTGATTACTAAAGTTAATAAATCCTTCAAGAATGCTAGGAGATTGTTTCAGCAAGAAAGAGCAGATATGCAAGTGTTAGTAACTCACTTAGACAATGACTTGATATCATTTAGTTCCAGTATGATGGGCATAGAAGGATTATGGGCAAAGTTTAAATAGATTGTAAATCATGTTCTTGAGAAGTATGTGTCGAGTAAGTGGATTAAAGACATAAAAGACCCTGTTGCATTCTCTATTAACAAAAGAACGTACAAATGATGACAGACGGAGGTTAGGAGAGATACGTGCGTCTGTTTTCACCGACCACACGATTCAGCCTTGACAGATTTAGTCATTCCAAGAAAGTTACGGTCAATAGCGCGTAAATACCAGACCATACAACGTTGGAGGTGAACCATTCAACTGATACCGTCATGCCTTATCGAAAATCTGGCTGAGAATCCGAGGCAGCTCTGGTCCTATGTAAAATCTCTAATCGGGCCCAAGGCTTCCATTCAGCCATTCGTTGCCCAGTCTAGAGTGGCAGCAGATGACGGCAAAAGGAAAGCAAAAGTTTTAAATTTCGCATTTAAGAAATCGTTCACGTAGGAGAATCGTACAAACATACCGTCGTCTGTCCATCGCACAGATTCTCGTATGGACGACATAGTAAAAGGCATCCCTGGCGTAGAGAAACCACTGAGAGAGTTGAAAACAAATAATTCGCCATGTCCAGATGGAATCCAAATTCGGTTTTACAAAAAACGTGATCTGAGGCATTGGCCCCTTACTTAGCTTGCATTTATCGTGCAACTTTCGCCCAGCCCAAAGCCCCAAGCTACTGGAAAAAAGCGCAGGTGACTATAAGAAGGGTAAAAGAACGGAGTGCTAAATTACAGACAGATATCCATAACATCGATTTCCTGCAGAATTCTTGGAGATATTCTGAATCCGAGTGTAACAAATTTCCTTGAGACCAAAAAGGTTTTGTCCACGAATCAGCACAGTTTTAGAAAGCATCGCTAGTCCGAAACTCGACTTGCCCTTTCTCACATGATATCCTGCGAACTATTTATGAGGAGCAGGAGGCAGATTCCGTATTTCTAGAATTTTGAAAAGTATTTTACTCAGAGCAGACTGTTAAAGAAGGTGCGAGCGTATGGAATTGGTTCCCAGGTATTTGAGTGGCTCGAAGACTTCTTAAGTAACAGAATCCAGTACGTTGTCCTCGACAGTGAGTGTTCCTCAGAGAAAATGGTATCGACGGGAGTGCCCCTGGGAATTGTCGTAGGATCGCTGTTATCTTGTGTAGACATGATCTGGTGGACAGGGCGGGCAGCAATCTGCAGTTGTTTGTTGATGATTCTATGGTGTATATGAAAGTGTCGTTGAGTTATCCTGGCCTCCTTGGTAGCATCTCCTGTACAAGTTTCAGCATAATTGATACGGTCCATGTCGATGCTTTTCAGTCCCTTTGCAATATTGGTATCATCTTGTGTTCCCAAAAGACTCAACACATCATTCCTCTTTGACACACCAGCATTGAAGCACATCACTGCATCATGAACACCAAATTTTAGTTTCTATTTTCTAACAAAAACAGTTTTGATAGCCTTGTGTAATTGACAGAATACAAACGATAGTCGATAAATCAGAGAGGCTGGCAGTCATCAAAACAACAATTCTCTCTTGCAGCCGAAATAAGAATATCTGTGGAACATAAATGTTTGCCGTACTATAATCAATACTCAGCAAGTCAGAGCAAAAATGGACGGGGCACTAGTTATCACGTAACACGAAAAAATTAATAACTACGAATTTAATCATAAAATTTGCATGAAACAAACTGCATTTTATAGCCAAATAATAGGAATATTGAACAATACTAAAAATAATTTCAATATTTTTTCAGCCTGTTCGCTACTGTGTTCACTTAAAGTAAGATGGCGGAGCAATTCATAGGCGGGCTGCTAGATTTGTTACCGATAGGTTTTAGCAACACGCAAATATTACGGAGATGCCTCAGGAACTCAAATGGGAATTCCTGAAGGGAAGGCGACATTATTTTCGAGAAACACTATTGAGAAAATGTAGAGAACCGGTATTTGAAGCTGAGAGCGGAATGATTCTACTGCCGCCAACGTACATTTTGCCTAAGGACCACGAAGATGAGAAAGTAGATCTCATACGAGGGTTACGGACACTCGTTTTTCCATTGCTCTATTTGAGAATGAAATACGAAAGGAATGACTAGTAGTGGTACAGGGTACCCTCTGCCACGGTTGCAGAACATGTATGTAAATGTATTTGTAGGTCCTCGCAACCATCATATTTCCAGAAGACGGGAACTCAGTGGGTATATTCACTATTCCTGTATGACTCAGTTGCAGTTGTAGTTATTAACATTGTTACGAGCAGGGACGTTTAATAGGGACAGAACGCTTAGAACTGTGAGACAGCAGATTAATACTGACCAGGACAAAATGAGGATCTTTTTTTCGGCTTCCTGCAACGATAACGTATAACTCTGAACCTAACGTATCAACTGCTGTATTTGACGTACAATCCTTCATAAATACTGGTTACTGAAAACCCGACCTTCCTGAATAAAACCTGGATCCCACCATTTCCGATTCTCTTGATCGTCATATAGCAGTACAGAAGGGGTGCATTAGCATGGACCCGGTGCTCCAAGATATTCAGCAATACCGCAGCAAGCCTGCGTCTGTCAACGGCGGGGAACCATCTGCTCACCAGAACTTCCAGTCTCGTATTACCTGTCGGCCACTTCTAAGGTTTGAGCAGCTACATCTATATCTACATTTATAATCCGCAAGACACCAAACGGTGTGTGGCGGAGGGCACTTTACGTGCCACTGTCATTACCTCCCTATATTGTTCCAGTCGCGTATGCTTCGCGGGAAGAACGACTGGCGGAAAGCCTCCGTGCGCGCTCGAATCTCTCTAATTGTACATTCGTGATCTCCTCTGGAGGTATAAGTAGGGGGAAGCAATATATTCGATACCCCACCCAGAAACGCACCCTCTCGAAACTTGGACAGCAAGCTACAACGCGATGCAGAGCGCCTCTCTTGCAGAGTCTGCCACTTGAGTTTGCTAAACATCTCCGTAACGCTATCACGCTTACCAAATAACCCTGTGCCGAAACGCACCGCTCTTCTTTGGATCTTCTCTATCTCCTCTGTCAACCCGACCTGGTACGGATCCCACACTGATGAGCAATACTCAAGTATAGGTCGAATTAGTGTTTTGTAAGTCACCTCCTTTGTTGATTGACTACATTTTCTAAGGACTGTCCCAATGAATCTCAACCTGGCACCCGCCTTACCAACAATTAATTTTATATGATCATTCCACATCATATCATTCCGTACGCATACTCCCAAATATTTTACAGAAGTAACTGTTGCCAGTGTTTGTTCCACTATCATATAATCATACAATAACGGATCCTTCTTTCTATGTATTCGCAATACATTACATTTGTCTATGTTAAGGGTCAATTGCTGCTTCCTGCGCCAAGTGCCTATCCATTGCAGATCTTAGTGCATATCGCTACAATTTTCTAATGCTGCAACTTCTCTGTATACTACAGCATCATCCGCGAAAAGCCGCATGGAACGTTCGACACTACTAGGTCATTTATATATATTGTGAAAAGCAATGGTCCCATAACACTCCTCTGTGGCACGCCAGAGCTTACTTTAACGTCTGTAGACGTCTCTCCATTGAGAACAACATGCTGTGTTCTGTTTGCTAAAAGCTCTTCAATCCAGCCACACAGCTGGTCTGATATTCCTGCGGGTGTACATACACCAAATGACGATAAAAGACAGTCATTCTGGAAATTGTAAATAAGAGTGTAAGAGAATGTAAATAGTACCACGTTATTTCGAATGATTCTTAGGTTTAGTAGCAGTACAGGATTCAGTGGACTAAATCTTCCTAGAAGGGGAGGAGTATTCCGGTAACAATCTCTGTGTGGACATCGCAACGCTTTGGGAGGCTGGGGGGAAGAACTGCCAACGAAATCCTGCTGCAAGGTGCTAGAATATTGTAGGCACAGCATGGTGCACGACTGTAGCAGATGCAGCTGCTAGACCTGATGTTTCCATGTTTTCGAGGGTGTGCCCCCAGGGAATGCAACCCCTAGGATGGCTTCCTCCGGGCGTATGCGCCTGCGTACCTGACTGCCTGCCGCGAGTGGCTGGCTTTTCCGCATACACCTGCCATGTGCTGGACGCCTGAAGACAGCCTCACGTCTGCGAGGCCGTACCAGCTGTAGCTGTTTTGCTGTGGCAGCCCTCAGCCACAACTCAACACTCTCACTGCCACGAGCCAAACCGTCAGTACGTGTTTTGTTGAGGTTGCAGCCGCTGCCTAGAAAATTACACACACCACTGAGACGCCGGCGCTAACCTCTGTAGAGACATCTCGCAGAATAAAATGCGTTATTGCTAACTGAACTCTTCTGATGTCGCGCTCTGCCCAATACTGGTGGGACGTACCCCCCTGTCCTGCACACGCCATCCTGGGGCAGAAAGGACCATCCTGCCATTTAATGGTGTATGGCACCATCACACTTAATTTCATTTGCTTTGCTTCAGAAAATTATTGGTTTAATCTTGAGAGTTCTTCGCTGCAAATTCTATATTCTTATAATTTTTTTTTAAAACGCAGTTACACGATATAGGTAGATGATAAGCCATCGCCTTGTCTAACACCAATTTTTATTTAAAATGGCTGAGATGCTTCTCCAACATGTTTAACTTAAGATGCCTTATTTGTTAGTTTCATGAATTGTCTTTGCTAATTTTGCTTTAACATCAGACTCCCTATGATTTTTTCTCACATTTCTCTGATGCGGTATCAAACGCTTTTTTGAAATCAATAAAAGATATTATTGCAAGTTGTCTGGTCAGCATTATGGGACGAATTATTGATTTTAAATTAAAAATCTGTTCTGTACAGAATCTTCCCTTTCCGCCCTGATAGTCTCCCATGTGTTGGACTTGACATTTCAACTCTGTTCAGGAAAAGTTTTGTTAATATTTTGTGTGCCGTTAGCCGAAGTGTCATCCCTCTGTAATTGTTGACTTTTGTTTGTCTTCCCTTTTATGTAATTGGTGGATTAACGATAATTTCCACTTCTCTGGAATCTTTTTTTGTTTTCCAATTATTCTCGAAAGAAAGTATACTTCACCTATAATCCGCGGTTTTGACCATTTCAACAATTCTGCACCACTTGCTTTGTTGTTTTTGAGTGTTTTGATGGCTTCATGAACTCTTAACAGTTGGTCGGAAATCTCCTACAAGAGTTTTGGTACTGCGGGAAAATCCAGTTTAATTGTTGAAATCCAATTTAATTGTTGGAAATAGATAATTTACGAGCCTGCTGAAAAATCTTGGTAATGTTTTACAATTTTCCTTGTTACTTAATCCTACTTTTCCATTTTCTCCTTTGACAGAATACTTGGTGCTTGATGCACTTTGAGTACGATTTTAAAAGTTTGCTAAAATTTATAGTATTATTTTTGATGAAATGTTGTATTTCCATAGGCTGAGATTTTTCGAAGGTTCTTTTGATATCTGGATTGTTTGTTATGTTTGTTTTCTGTGTTGTCTGAGTTATTCTAGGTGTTGGTCTTTTTTTGACTTTCCCACTTTTGTGCTCTTTGATGTAGTCTTCTTCTTCTTGATTTCTAAGGGACTCGAAGCTCCTGTGTTGATCTCACATGTTGCCTCCAAATGCTTCTATCTTGTGCTACTTTCTGCTATTTACTTATACCCACCCTGTTGCATATTGTTTTATTTTCATCTGGGTCTCCGCCTAAGTCTCTTACCAAACGACTTTATTCTTGAAACCACTTGATCCTCTTCCGTTCTCATCAGATCACCTGCCCATTAAGGATTCTGGATCTATTATGCTCATTATTATTGGTTGTTGTGACAGCATGTAAATTTCTGTGCTGAGCCTTCTCTTCGGCTTGACGATTCATTATCGTAGTATGGGCCAAAGATTTTTCTGTAAACTTTGGTTTCAAATACTTGTAACTGATATTCTTCCCCTTTACTTAAACACCACGTTTCTGCTCCATAGGTTAGGACTGGTCTGACTATGGGGCTATACAGCTTCACTTAAGTTATATTTATAAGCAGTTTGGACCTTTAGAGTTGTATGGACTAGTAAGCGCTATGAGCACTTTGCAGTCCAGTCTCATTGTTCCATCTACCTGTCTCGGATTTGGTTCAGCTTTCATTCGCCCTAGAGTTTGAACTGTTCAACGTATTTGAATTTATGTTTGCCGGTTATTGGGTACGACTGATTGTCTTGCTCATATCTACGTCTTTGAAATATGATATATTTCGTTTTCTGATAGTTTACTTTTACTCCAAGTTTGGATGTTTATTCTGCGAGCCCTACAAATAACTTTCTTCTGTATTTCATTTTTCCTAATGAGCACTGTATCATCAGCATCTCTTAAACCTTAACTTTTTTTTTTGAGGATCTCAGCACATACCAATTTGAGTTTCCTCAGAACTCTTTCTAAGGTTGTATTAAAGAGAAGAGGGGACAGAGCATCTAACTGCTTTGGTCCTGTTTTCTATTCTTTTTTTTTAAATGGTCGTACTTTATTCAGTTTAGCAAATCCTTGCCTATATTACCAATGTTACCATCCATGCACATTTTACAAAGATTTAGGTTTATAAGTCTCCGATGAAAATCCTACATCCGTCATTACATTCCTATGAATGGAGTCATAAGTTTTCATAAAAACGGTGAACAAGAAATGTACTTTTTTTACATTCCCATACTTTTACACTTATTGTTCTACTTACAAGTAATTGTCAGTTGTGGATCTATTTCTGCGAAAGCCATTTTAATAATATCTTATTCTGTTTTCTGCGTGTGGTTTAGCAACAAACAGGATAAAATCCAGCGCTTATATTTGTTTAATATGAACCGATTTTTGACCTATGAAATCATCATCACATCGATGTCGTTATCACAGTGGTCTTACATGGTGTATTTGTTATTTATTAATTTTTTACCGAATTCCGAAAGGCCACCTGAACCAAAATACTTGGGACAAGAAACGAGTCACTACATGGATAATTCACACAACGCTTCTTAAACAAGACATGAATCCAAAAATTTAGCAAGTAAAATATACAAATGAAGTTTCAAACTATTACAGAAACACGATTGTCTATCAGTATCTTAAATCGCTGAACGTTTTTCAAAGATTGTTTTCAAATTTTGACACAACGTTGCATTCGAATATACGCTGGCTTAATTTGTTACCAAAAATCTCGAAAAATTCTTGACCGATTTATTTTATATTTCTACGTGATGTTCTAATGAACGTTCGGAAGAACAGGGGCAACATCTTTTTAATATGAAATATATAATAGGGATATCTTGTTAGCAAAAAGCTCGAAAAGTTCATGATCGATTTACTTCAATTTTTTGCAGGACACTCCACTAAACAGTCATATGGACAGAGGATATGTATCTTTTTAATTAACAATGTACAGGTTTTCTGTTGAAACTGACCGCGAGAAGAAAAATGACGTGCTTTACTCTGCCGTGGAAATGAGCGTTCTTTTTTTTCTATTTCGGAATCAGTTTTAACTACAACAGTAGGGCTCTTAAATCATTAGAAAAATTGTTTCGTCCATACATATTCTTTCTCATTATATATATTTTTGAAAACTATACACGTGACAGTATGCTGTTTTATTTTCTTTTCCTTTAAATACGAAATTGGTATACCAAGGAGGAACAAGAGTGCATTAACTCATGCGTAATATGTCAGCAGCTTTGTCTGATTTGTGTAAATTATTTATTTAAATCCTCATATAATGTTGAGTTAATATCATCAAAGGCGCTTGAATGTGATAAAGTGGCTGTTGTTTCAGGAAATCAATCGATATAAAAAGAAGATAAAATAAATGCATATTTGCAGAAAATGCCGAAATTTGTTAAAGTTTTTGTCGGTAGTATAGAGAGAACTGTAGATTTTTTGACACATTGACTGTTGGCTTTCGTATCTTCGTCCTACATTTGTGGCTGGCAGTGTCAGAGATTCACCCCCCGTTGCTGGTGGCGGTCTGAAGTCGAGACGGCGGCAAAGGTTATACGTACTTGCCCTGCCATCGTCTGAGAACCTTCGCTGATCATTACCACTGTGGTACCCCCTTGTTATCTGCAACCGTGCTGCAGTAAACGACCATTGTATGGAGAGGACCAAAGCAGTAATGCCTAGGGCAAGACCCTCAGACGTTAGCGCGGCAAGTAAATGCACCTCCGGCCTCAAACTCGATTCCTGTCCGTCACAGGAATGGAAGGTACATTTCTGACAATGCTAGGCACTCATGCTAGCGACCTGTCAGAAAATAATTCCACAAACGTCGGATAAGGATTCTGAGAGAGAACACAACAATACATCAACAAATCAACACGGAAGACTCAACAAGTCTGTCGAATTTCTGCCATCTGAAAGTTAAGTTATGGTTGTGGTAATTCAAGTAAGGAGTTGACTGCATGTAGCAAGTCTAATATGAATGAAAACGTGTAGCTAACTAAATAGCTTGTAGGAATGTAGCCAAATGTGCCACTCAGAATACCCAGGTGAACTGTTCGTCACTTTGTCTTCTGATACGCAACACCCGATTGGGCCATCTTCACATGAGACTGTGTGATGGATAGTGGTGGGCTGTTGTGTCACTAGGCAGAAGGTGAAACAGGAAACAGTTTGCACGGCTGGCACCTTACGTCTTACCAACAGATACGAGGTGCTACCCAGTGTCGAAAATACTTCTGAGCCAGCACGGGATGCCCCTCCTGTTGGGCCAGGCAGTCCATATTCCTGCGCGGTCCAGACAAGTGCAGAGGGCGGCTGTGCTAGGCATTGGGAGCTCCACCTTTAGGCGGCTAATGGATCCCCTAAGGGAAACAGCAAGCAGGGCATGAAAGAAAGCCATTGTGCACTCTGTATGTCTGCCGGGGAGGTCTCGTTCAGTACATGGAGGAAGCTCTGCTTGCAGCTATTGAGCCCGCTGGGTGCAAGTTGCTGCAAATAGTGTATACGTCGGAACGAATAACACCTGCCGCTTGGGTTCTGAGGCCATCCTCTGTTTCTTTCAGCGGATGGCTGTTTTGCTGAAGGCAGCTAGCATGACACTGTCTGTAGCATAGTATTCAGGGTCGATCGGGGTCCTCTGGTTAGTCTCAGCTAGAGGCTCAGGCGACTCAGTGACGGTATGAGAGGCGAATTTCCTGACTTCCGCTATCGGGTGGAGACCTGTAGGGCACCCCTTACTAAGTCAGGCGCGCACTACAAACAGCAAACGGCTACTAGCGTAGCAGAGTAGTTGTCGCGTGCACCTGGGGTATTTTAAATTAGAGATCACCCCCCCCCCCCCCACCACCACCACCACCACATCCCTTCCCCCTCGAGATCAAAGACAAATTGCCTGCCAACTCGAAGATACATCAACCACATTGCTCTCAGAAGATGCTCGTCCACGCAGATCGCATATAGAAAAGGTTAATATGATATTAGTAAGATGCAGGAGGATCCATGGAAAGGTTTCAGAATTAATATCGCTTATTGAAGGTCATAATGTCCATATAACATTAGGACCAGATAATTGGTGGGAACCGGAAGCGAATAGCAAACGAAATCCAAGTTCAGATTGGAACTTCTATCGTAAGGATAGGTTAGCCGTCAATGATGGCGGCGTATTTGTTGCAGTAAAGAATTCGACAGAATCTAGTGAGGTTATGAAGGATCCCGGGCGTGAATTAATCCGGGTGTAGTTAAGCATCAAAGGTAAGTCAAAAATGGTTATCAGATTGTTTTATAGACCACGTGGTTCAAGAGCTGTAATGGTAGCAAGTTTCAGAGAACTTTCAGAATATCGTTAACATTTTTCCTGACCATGCCGTTGGAACGTGGGTGACTTCAACTTGCCAGATATGGACTGGGAGATTTATGAGACCAAAACTGTTGCCAGAGTCAGGAATTTGTGTTCTATTATTCTGAATGTCTTGCCTGAAAATTACTTTGAGCAGATAAGTAGAGAACCAGTTCGAGGAGGTAACGTCTTAGACCTCCTCACAGCAAACATGACTGTACTTACCGAATTAGTTAATGCGAGGAAGGTATCAGTGATCATGAGGCTGTGGTAACAACTATGACTAAGAATATTACAGGGAATTTTAAGAAAGGTAGGAAAATATTTTTGCTGTGATTGACAGGATTGAAGTCACAGAGTATCTGACTAGTCAACATCAAACATTCAGTACTAAGGACGCGTATGTGGAGCACAAACGGGAAAAAGTCGAAAGAATCGTTCAATATGTATTTTCCGAAAAGAGTCTTAAGGGATGCGGAAGACCCAAAATGGTTTAATAGCTATTTCAGAAAACTGCTAAGTAAACAAAGTACTGCCAAGTAAACAAAGAGATTTGGACAAACAAAATCTGAAAGAAGCGAAAACGAGCGTAAGGAGAGCAATTAGAGAAGCGTTCAATGACTTTGAAAATAAAATTTTGTTAACTAGTCTCACTGTCCCCCATTCGGATCACCGGGCGGGGACTACTCAAAAGGACGTCGTTATCAGCAGAAAGAAAACTGGCGTTCTACGGATCGGAGCGTGGAATGTCAGATCCCTTAATCGGGCAGGTAGGTTAGAAAATTTATAAAGGGAAATGGATAGGTTAAAGTTAGATATAGTGGGAATTAGTGAAGTTCGGTGGCAGGAGGAACAAGACTTTTGGTTAGGTGAATACAGGGTTATAAATACAAAATCAAACAGGGGTAATGCAGGAGTAGGTTTAATACTGAATAAAAAAAATAGCAGTGCGGGTAAGGTACTACAAACAGCATAGTGAACGCGTTATTGCGGCCAAGATAGACACGAAGCCCATGCCTACTACAGTAGTACAAGTTTATATGACAACTAGCTCTGCAGATGATGAAGAAATTGATGAAATGTATGGTGAGATAAAAGAAATTATTCAGGTAGTGAAGGGAGACGAAAATTTAATAGTCATGAGTGACTGGAATTCGAGAGTAGGAAAAGGGAGAGAAGGAAACATAGTAGGTGAATATGAATTGGGGCTAAGAAATGAAACAGGAAACCGCCTGATAGGGTTTTGCACAGAGCATAACTTAATCATAGCTAACACTTGGTTCAAGAATCATAAAAGAAGGTTATATACATGGAAGAATCCTGGAGATACTAGAAGGTATCAGATAGATTATATAATGGTAAGACAGAGATTTCGGAACCAGGTTTTATATTGTAGGACACTTCCAGGGGCAGATGTGGACTCTGACCACAATCTATTGGTTATGAACTGTAGATTAAAACTGAAGAAACTGCAAAAAGTTGGGAATTTAAGGAGATGGGACCTAGATAAACTTACTAAACCAGAGGTTGTACAGAGTTTTACGGAGAGCATAAGGGAACAATTGACATGAATGGGGGAAAGAAATACAGTAGAAGAAGAATGGGTAGCTCTGTGGGATGAAGTAGTGAAGGCAGCAGAGGCTCAAATAGGTAAATAGAAGAGGGCTAGTAGAAATCCTTGGGTAACAGAAAAAATATTGAATTTAATTGATGAAAGAAGAAAATATAAAAATGCAGTAAATGAAGCAGGCAAAAAGGAATACAAACGTCTCAAAAATGAGATCGACAGGAAGTGCAAAATGGCTAAGCAGGGATGGCTAGAGGACAAATGTAATGATGTAGAGGCTTATCTCACTAGGGGCAAGATAGATACTGCCTACAGGAAAATTAAAGAGACCTTTGGAGAGAAGAGGACCACTTGTATGAATATTGAGAGCTCAGATGGAAATCCAGTTCTAAGCAAAGAAGGGAAAGCAGAAACGTGGAAGGAGTATATAGAGGGTCTATACAAGGGCGATGTACTTGAGGACAATATTATGGAAATGGAAGAGGATATAGATAAAGATGAAATGGGAGATACGATACTGCGTGAAGAGTTTGACAGAGAACTGAAAGACCTGAGTCGAAACAAGGCCCCGGGAATAGACAACATTGCATTAGAACTACTGACGGCCTTGGGAGAGCCAGTCGTGACAAAACTCTATCATCTGATGAGCAAGATGTATGTGACAGGCGAAATACCCTCATACTTCAAGAAGAATGTAATAATTACAATCCCAAAGAAAGAAGGTGTTGACAGTTGTGAAAATTACCGAACTATCAGTATAATAAGTCACAGCTGCAAAATACTAACGCGGATTCTTTACAGACGAATCGAGAAACTGGTAGAAGCCGACCTCGGGGACGATCTGTTTGGATTCCGTAGAAATGTTAGAACACGTGAGGCAATACTGACCTTACGACTTATCTTAGAAGAAAGATTAAGGAAAGGCAAACCTACGTTTCTAGCATTTGTAGACTTAGAGAAGGCTTTTGGCAATGTTGATTGGAATACGCAACAAAAGAAAAATTCGGAGTAGGTATTAAAATTTATGGCCAAGAATGCCCATTTTGCAAGTGCTAGACTGCTTTTTTATGTCCTACTCAATTCCGTCCATCATGGGTCATTTTGCTGCCTAGTTAGCAGAATGCGTTAACTTTGTCTACTTCGTGTTCCCCAGTTCTGATTTTAGGTTTCTCGCCGTTCTCATTTCTACTTCTTCTAATTATTTTCACCTGTCTTCGATTTACTCTCAGTCCATATTCTGTACTCATTAGATAGTCCATTCCATTCAACAGTTCCTGTAGTTCTTCTTAATTTTCACTCAGGATAGTAGTGTCATCAGTGAATCTTATCACTGATGTCCTTTCACCCTAACTTTTAGTTCCATTGTTGATCCTTTCTTTTATTTCCGTCATTGCTTCTTCGACGTATAGATTGAACAGCAGAGACGAAAGAGTACACCCCTGTCTTACTCCCTTTTTAATCAGCGCACTTCGTTATTGGTCTTCCATTCTTGCTATTCCCTCTTGGTTCTTGTACATATTGTATATTTGCTGTCTTTCCCTACAGCTTACCCTATTTCTCTCAGGATTTCGTCGCTTTACATTGTCGAACGCTTTCTCCAGGTCGACATCCTATGAAAGTGTCTGAATTTTTCTTCAATCTTGCTTCCATAATCCATCGCAACGTCAGAACCCTGGTGTCTTTACCTTTCCTAAAGCCCAAATGATCGTTATTTAACAGATCTTCAATTTCTTTTTAGAAAACAGAAAAATCGGTTACCTCGTTCTCGAACCTCATTTGACCACAAGAAATCGGCACATATTGCAACTTGTGTAATGGAAGTACTGTAGACCCGCTTTCTCAGTGCGGTTGAGTACAGTGCACTCCGTCTCTAATAACGAACGAAACACCGCGACTCGTCGGCACAGATGAATCCGTCAACGGACTTCGAGGGACGTCACTTTTCGACAAGGAGGGTTGTCAGCGGGGAAGTTTTTCGCCAAATTGGCGTACACAGCAGCTACGTCGTTTCAACATTCCGCCGGTATCGTGAGCCACAAAACGTTAAATACTCGCCTCGAAGTGGTCGCCCGCAGTCAGTAGCACCAGCTGATGGCCGCTAGCTACAAATTGTGGCATTTAGTACCCTGAGAAGAAACCAACAGAACTGTGTGCTGCTTCTTGGAGGCACTTAGGATTCTTTACAGACGAATCGAGAAACTGGTAGAAGCCGACCTCGGGGACGATCTGTTTGGATTCCGTAGAAATGTTGGAACACGTGAGGCAATACTGACCTTACGACTTATCTTAGAAGAAAGATTAAGGAAAGGCAAACCTACGTTTCTAGCATTTGTAGACTTAGAGAAGGCTTTTGGCAATGTTGACTGGAATACTCTCTTTCAAATTCTTAAGGTGACAGGGGTAAAATACAGGGAGCGAAAGGCTATTTATAATTTGTACAGAAACCAGATGGCAGTTATAAGAGTCGAGGGGCATGAAAGGGAAGCAGTGGTTGGGAAGGGAGTGAGACAGGGTTGTAGCCTCTCCCCGATGTTATTCAATCTGTATACTGAGTAGGTAGTAAACGCAACAAAAGAAAAATTCGGAGTAGGTATTAAAATTTATGGAGAAGAAATAAAAACTTTGAGGTTCGCCAATGACATTGTAATTCTGTCAAAGACAGCAAAGGACGTGGAAGAGCAGTTGAAACATCCAGTAGCACTCAAGGTATTGTTTTCACGTATGTCGTTAAAGAAGTTAAGAATATATATAGCGTTGGAGAGACTTTAGCTGTGAGTAATATATTGTCCTTCACTGTTTATGACAGCGTGCCAACGATGGGGGAATTTTTCGATTCCGCGACTGTGGAAATCACGTGTTTTTTAGGCGAAGAACTCGTCAAGCCATGTTCGGAGAGCATTTTCATCCGGAAAGGAAGTCCCTTGAAGGTTGTACGACAGAGAACGGAAAAGGTGAAAATCTGAGGGTACAAGATCAGGTGAATAAGGTACGTGTGCAATGACTGCCCAACCCAACTCATGTACAGTGTGTTTTGTCAGTGTAGCAGTCATGCGTGCTTTATCGTGGAATAGCATAACTTCACTCATTATTCCTTGTCATTGTTCTTGGACTGCGTCTGCAAGACATCTTAGTTGTTGACAATAAATGTCAGCAGTGATGATTACACCTCGGGGAAGCAATTCGGTAGTACAACACACAGTCGCTGCTCCTCTAGATGCATAACACTATCTTTTGTGGATGCAAGCAGGTCTTTGTACGAGGAGTTGCTGCTTCGTTCGGGCTCAACCATTCCTTTCTTTTCCTTTTGTAAGTATAAAGACACTATTTCTCGTCACTAGTAATGATACAGGATGGGAACGGTGGGTATTGTTCATGACGACGAACCAGCAGAGGTGCAGGAGATGCACATATGGCCACCCACAGATTTTTGTGATTTTGCGGTACCAACACACCCGTTTTTTGAACCTTCACCATTGCATGCAAATGTCTCTCGCTGGTGAAATTATCGCAGTCCATAAGATTTGCCAGTTCTCGAGAACACCGATGTGAATAATTGTGGATTACTGCGTTTATAACAATCTTCATCAAAATCCGAAGGTCTTCCTGAACGTGGACATTCACTAATGTCAAAACGATTCTTCTTGAAACGAGAAAAGCATTTCCTTGCTGTACTCTGTGCAATGGCATTATCCCCATACATGACGCAAATGTTTTTGGCTGCCTCCGCTTCTGTCAGCTCTCTACTGAACTCAGAAAGAAGAACATGTCGGAAATGTTCTGATTTTTCCAATTGGTACCCCATTTTATAGCGTCCGTATCTCCACTTAATATCTCCAAATGACACAATGACAACATGTAAACCCAAACAGCAATAGTGAACTACAAATAAAAATGAAAATCTATAAATAAACCCATAGCAACTGGAATTCCAATATTCAAAACAAAAACGCTTCGAACTTATGCACCAACCTAATGTATACAGACACTAGACTATCAAAAGTATCCGGACGCCCCCAAAAAGATATGTTTTCCATATAAAGTGCATTGTGCTGCCAACTACTGCCAGGTACTCCGTATCGGCGACCTCAGAAGTAATTAGACATCGTGAGAGAGCGGAATTGGGCGTTCCGTGGAAGTCACGGGCCGGCCTGTGTGACCGAGCGGTTCTAGGCCCTTCAGTCTGGAACCGCGCGACCGCTACGGTCGCGGGTTCGAATCCTGCCTCGGGCATGGATGTGTGTGATGTCCTTAGGTTAGTTAGGTTTAAGTAGTCCTAGGTTCTAGCGTACTGATGACCTCAGATGTTAAGTCCCATAGTGCTCCGAGCCATTTGAACCATTTGGGACTCATGGACTTCGAAAGCGGTCAGGTGATTGGTTGTCACTTGTGTCATACGTCTGTATGCGAGATTTACACACTCCTAAACATCCCTAGGTCCACTGTTTCCAACGTGGTAGTGAAGTGGAAACGTGAAGGTACCCGTACAGTACAAAAGTGTACAGGCCTACCTCGTCTGTTGACTGACAGAGATCGCCGACACTTGAAGAGGGCCGTAATGTGTAATGGGCAGACATCTATCCAGACCATTACACAGGAATTCCAAACTGCATCAGAACCCACTGCAAATACGATGACAGTTAGGCGGGAGGTGAGAAAACTTGGATTTCATGGTCAAGCGGCTGCTCATAAGCCAAAAATTATGCCGGTAAATCCTAAATAACGCCGCGCTTGGTGTAAGGAGCGTAAACATTGGACGATTGAGCAGTGGAAAAAGGTTGTGTGGAGTGACGAATCACGGTACACAATATGGCGATCCGATGGCAGGCTGAGGGTATTGCGAATGCCCGGTGAATGTCATTTGCCAGCGTGTGTAGTGCCAATAGAAAAATTCGGAGGCGGTGCTTTTATGTTGTGGTTGTGTTTTTCATTGAGAGGGCTTGCACTCCTTGTTGTTTTGCGTGCCACTATCACAGCACAGGCCTACACTGATATTTTAAGCTCCTTCTTCCTTCCCACTGTTGAAGAGCAATTCGGGGATGGCGATTGCATCTTTCAACTCTATTGACCACCTGTTCATTATGCACGGCCTATGGCGGAGTGGTTACACGACAATAACATCCCTGTAATGGAATGGCCTGCAGAGTCCTGACCTGAAGCCTATAGAGCACCTTTGGGATGTTTTGGAACGCCGACTTCGTGCCAGGCCTCACTGACCGTCGATACCTCTCCTCAGCGCAGCACTCCGTGAAGAATGGGCTGCCATTCGCCAAGAAACCTTCCAGCAAGTGATTGAACGTATGTCTGCGAGAGTGGAAGGTATCATCAAGGCTAAGGGTGGGCGAACACCGTATTGAATTCCGGCATTACCGATGGAGGGCGCTACGAACTTGTAAGTCATTTTCAGCCAGGTGTCCGGTACTTTTGATCACACTTACCTTGAAGTTGTATAATTCCGTGTGTAACCATTAGTATGCCGGCAGCAGCAGTGAAATAAGCAGTTAAGTATGATCTGTACTATGGATTTGGTTACAAGAAAGACTCTATCTCATTATATCCAAATAAGAAATGCCAAGATGGCCACACTGGGCCTCTTAAATTTAGAATGCAGCTAGGCGGCACTCACAGTAACGAGTATTGTGGAAATGGAAGAAAGGAGACGCAAGAACTGGCACGATCAACAGGCTATTCCATTCTTGCCTCGAACAACGGTACATAATCTGCTCGCAGTGTATCAACGTGACATTTCAAATGGCGTAAGATAAAACTGACACACACACAAACACAAACACACACACACACACACACACACACACACACACAAACACACACAGCGCTTGAGAGCATTGAGTGATTGCCCGGCGGATGGCGGCAGGTGATGGCTGGCGAGTGGTGGACCGTATGGCCCTGATATCAAATTGCAAGTCCCACCTGTCTCCAGCATCGTCATGCACGTGCACGCTATGTAGCAGTTAATTTCGCGAAATGCGCAACCTCTGAATTGTAATTATTACTACAAAACCAGTCAATGCAACCATTTCATTTGTTATGCAGCTTAGAGGTAATGAGAGGAAGACTACTGGCATATGCGTTTGAGATTCCGTTATCTGTTCCTTAATGTGCACGAGGAAGCATGCCCATGTGCATTCGAGTCGGCTCAGCGAAATATGACCGTTCCTGGAATGTGCATATGTAGAGGCCGTCAACTGCTGACTGAGCAGGGAGGTAGGTTATAAAAGCGAGGCTGCCACTAGGAGTGGAGCGTTGTTGATATCATCATTATTCAATGCTTTTCTTGTTGGGAATGCGCACAATTCTCCAAAAGAAATGGAGGTCTGACGTATACTACTATTAACAATTTTATATCTTTCGCCTTTCAAGGTTGCAGGTGGGACGCGGTGTGAGGGGGTGGGGGTGGGGGGAGGTGAAGAGCAAGAATTGTCGTCTCCAAAAAAATACCTAATCAGAGCAGTGTTCGAAATACTGAAGAATGCCTTGTGTTTTTGTTAGAATCTGGAAGTTTTGGTAGGCTGTGCAACATGGACACAGTTGACTGTTTACATAAATACGAACCTAGAAATTTTACTGTATTAGTGTAGTGTCTTCCAAAAATACTGAAAGAACACTGAATTTGTGCCACTCAAGTGTCTTGCAAAAATAAGGGTAAGAATTGTAATAATTTTGTTTGTACTCGACATTTTGCTTAGTGTTTGCAATAATTTGTGAACCATCTCTGCAGTACTTTAATTGCAGCCAACGATGTGGAATGTATTTCTCCGAAACGTGCATTTAAAAGTCGAATATGTACAGGTGTGGTAGCTAAAGGTTGTTTTTGCATTTTTATGCTTGGTATCACTGCCCCTTCCCCTCCCCCCCCCCCCCCACCCCGTCCCCTTAAATGATGAATGAAAATTTAAAAAAAGAAACGTTAACTATGCTTTATAACAGATTTTAATATATGTGCGAAACCGTTAAACGTGATTTCTAACTGATTTTACCGTATGTGTAAAAATGTAATAACATTAAATGCGATTTGTAACGGTTTTACTATGTGAAAATAAACGCACATAATACATCACTCTAGAACATTGTTTTTATTTGTTTCTTCTGAAAATTCTTCAGGAGCTTGACGATCAATGTGATATCTTACAATCTGTAACAATTAAGCTAACGTATGTGAAATGTTAACAAATGCACTTAAAGGTTCTCTGTGTGTTCTTCATCATCATTTCATCATCACTGACGCACGCAAGTCGCCAAGTGGCGTCAACTAAAAAGGACTTGCAACACGGCGGCCGAACTTCCCCGCATGGGCCCTCCCGGCCAGCAATGCCATACGATCATTTTATTGTATTACGACATTATCTGATCAGCTTGTCGATATACAGATCTCACACTTGTAGCTGTAAATCTGTGACTCTAATTTCATAATATAAAGTAAAAATTATTTTGACAAACTTTTTTTTAGTGAAGTGTAAAACAGAGAGTGGAGTGTAAAACAGAGAAAGTGAGATGAAATTTCCTGATAAGGTAGAGTTTTATGTGCCTGAATACTTTTTAATAAACTACACAGATGTGGGAATAGTGTAAGTTACACCCGTTATGCAACTTTTGATTCTGTATATGCACATGTCAGATGAAATTTACTGACGATATAGTACAGTATTTCACAAAACATTTTTTTAGTGAAACGTAGAACACAGAGAAAAGTGAAATATATAGGTGGAACATTATACAACGTGTGTGTGTGCTTAAGTATTTGTGATGTGGAGACACTGTAAGTTGATACTTTACGTATTTTTGGAAATTAATTCAGATAGTTCGGATATCTTTGAACATGAATCCGTCTTGGATTTTAATGACAGTGGGCTTGCACATGTGCATGTGTGTGAAAGAGAGACAGACAAAAAGAGAGGCATGAAATTATTGATCAGGCAGAATTTTTAGTGAATGGCACAAGTTTCTGCAATTCAGGTGGTGCTTACCTACTTTATCATAATTAAAGTACTGATGTGCAAATAATGCAATGTTGTCGATATCTTTGGATATTTCTGATAAATAACTCAGGTCGCTCAGATCATTCTGAACACAGAGTCAATGTGTACTATCTTGATTTGTTTGTTTTTAGCTTCCCACCACCGTGACGTAACGGAAAGAGCAGCGTGGCTTGTGACATCATGAAAATGACATCATAGATAGGGGGACTACTTTGTTACTTTGTGTCTATCGTCATGAATTCAAGGTCAGTGATTTTGCGTCCGTCGCCAGATTTCAAGATCGGTCAAAGTGGTCAAAGTAGTAGATTGCTGTACTACTGCTTGTGGATAAAACTCAACTTGCTTTGAGCTTCGTTTTCAGCTGTGAACAATTCTTTTGTAGTGCGAATGAAATTAAGATATAAATGCTCAAAGCTGAACAGAGTTAACCAGAATAGAACAAAAAGTGCGGCACGTCTCAAATGCTTTGATTCTCTTCTGCTCCAGCTTTCTCACAATCCATGTTTCATTACCATGCAATGTTGTGCTCCCATTGTACATTCTCAGAAACTTCTTCCTCAAATTAAGTCATATGGCTGATGTTCGTAGATTTCTCTTGGCCAAGAATGCCCATTTTGCAAGTGCTAGACTGCTTTTTTATGTCCTACTCAATTCCGTCCATCATGGGTCATTTTGCTGCCTAGTTAGCAGAATGCGTTAACTTTGTCTACTTCGTGTTCCCCAGTTCTGATTTTAGGTTTCTCGCCTCTCTCATTTCTACTTCTTCTAATTATTTTCACCTGTCTTCGATTTACTCTCAGTCCATATTCTGTACTCATTAGATAATCCATTCCATTCAACAGTTCCTGTAGTTCTTCTTAATTTTCACTCAGGATAGTAGTGTCATCAGTGAATCTTATCACTGATGTCCTTTCACCCTAACTTTTAGTTCCATTGTTGATCCTTTCTTTTATTTCCGTCATTGCTTCTTCGACGTATAGATTGAACAGCAGAGACGAAAGAGTACACCCCTGTCTTACTCCCTTTTTAATCAGCGCACTTCGTTATTGGTCTTCCATTCTTGCTATTCCCTCTTGGTTCTTGTACATATTGTATATTTGCTGTCTTTCCCTACAGCTTACCCTATTTCTCTCAGGATTTCGTCACTTTACATTGTCGAACGCTTTCTCCAGGTCGACATCCTATGAAAGTGTCTGAATTTTTCTTCAATCTTGCTTCCATTATCCATCGCAACGTCAGAACCCTGGTGTCTTTACCTTTCCTAAAGCCCAAATGATCGTTATTTAATAGATCTTCAATTTCTTTTTAGAAAACAGAAAAATCGGTTACCTCGTTCTCGAACCTCATTTGACCACAAGAAATCGGCACATATTGCAACTTGTGTAATGGAAGTACTGTAGACCCGCTTTCTCAGTGCAGTTGAGTACAGTGCACTCCGTCTCTAATAACGAACGAAACACCGCGACTCGTCGGCACAGATGAATCCGTCAACGGACTTCGAGGGACGTCACTTTTCGACAAGGAGGGTTGTCAGCGGGGAAGTTTTTCGCCAAATTGGCGTACACAGCAGCTACGTCGTTTCAACATTCCGCCGGTATCGTGAGCCACAAAACGTTAAATACTCGTCTCGAAGTGGTCGCCCGCAGTCAGTAGCACCAGCTGATGGCCGCTAGCTACAAATTGTGGCATTTAGTACCCTGAGAAGAAACCAACAGAACTGTGTGCTGCTTCTTGGAGGCACTTAGGAGAGCTCTCTTGACCCTAAGATTACGCAGCCACCTTCACACGATCAATTTGGCCTGTAGGAGTCCATTAGGAACAAATTGCAAACTATCCATCTCCGTGGTGTGCGAAGGATGTAAGCGACGGAACATGTGGAATGGAACCTGGTTCAGTGGCAGCGGGTTCTCTTCTCTGACGAGTGCGAGATTTGTCTCACGCCTGACGATCGTCGTAGAAGAGTACGGAGGCTGCCAGATACCAACCAACAACTTAGGCCAGCAGTCCCATGAATTCAGCAGGTGTGTATAGTAACGTCCGGTACAGTAAGCATCAATAAGTCCAAGTGCGTCTGTAAGCACCTTTTACTGTCCCTTAACCCTTTCAGGCTCGAAATATAAAAAATTAAGTTTTTTTGTTATTTTTCTTTTCATTCGATTAAGAGACATACATTGAAACAGAAAAATGTGTTACATTAGTAACCGAACACTTACAGGACGCTTTCAAATGGAACCAATGTGCATGAAATGTCGCTACATTTGGTGATAAAGTAGATCCTTTCTGCGGTTAGACACAGGCCTACTTACTTCCATCTACTTCTGTGAGATTCCTTCTTTGTGCTACCATGTAAGCACAGCCTTGAGGTGCCATGTGCTGTCAGATGATTGGCTTCTGTTGTATGTTTTTTTCCAATGGAACAACAGTTTCACTTTTTTTTTTGCTTTCACTCTGTGAAATAATTTAAGAGAACACAAATTTTTTCGTTTGAAAATCAAGATCACTGTCTTCAGCTAATTCATCATCTCCACGTTCACTGCTACTGTCAACCTCAGTCGGCATCAAAAGAAATCCCTTTCAAAAATCACGCCTGACTTCCCTCTTCCATTATTTTGTGAGAGCTGATCATGTGAAACTGGAAATACAACAACCTGTCACAGCTACTCATCTTGCCCTTGGGCCGCATTTGTTTCAAACGGAACCACCACAACAATTATGAAAATAAATACATAAATTTAATCATTATCGCAATACAAAGAATATAAATTTAAACAGGATAGTTTTCTGTACCTAATCCGCGCGCAAAACTTGCGTTATGGAGACAAATTCAATCACAATTTGAAAGCAAAGAAAATAGTGCACTGCATACAAAAATGGCTCCTACATTTATTTGATCGTGTAACTGCTAAGATTCGAAGCATACAAAGTTATTCGGGCTGTAGCCGTTACAGGGCAGCATCTACTGGAGACGTAAAGAGAGGTTAGAGGTGTAGCTACTGTGCTTACGCCACGAGATGAGAAATTCCTAGGTGGCTTCAAACGCAATACTGTGCCTGAAAAGGTTAAACACTCCTTGGTAACTTGATAATACCTATAACAATATTATTCCTCTTCTATCAACGCTGGCAACTGTCCTCGTGAATACAGCAGTTCATCTCGTCCTTTTCGCTCGAAAAGAGTTAATGGTTATTAATTATACTAATTATTTACAGACGACAGTAAATTTCAAGAAAACCTTTGTTTTTTTCTAAGGTGACACCGTTTTGCACTGGACTGTAAACTATTCGCTAGTAATTGTTGTTATCACTGTGATTACTGTACCATAATTATCTCTCATTCACTACGCATAAATTTCCTCTGCAGAAGAATGCGTCACAGCGCTTAATAGGCTCAGTAGAAAATTCTTAGCGACTGCGACTGGCTGACTACTGTTTCCGGTTGGGATTTTAACCGTCAGTCAGCGTCACTAAGGCAACCCATGGGATATGTTACAGCGATAAAAATTTTGTATTAATTCAATGAAATCTCTGACTTCAGATATTTCTTTGTTGAGATCTTGTCATAGTTCATCAATTTCTGTTTTCGAGTGAGCAGTAATTATTGCCTTTTCAGCAATAGTTGTAGTATTTGCACCCAGCGTATCGTTAAAATTGGTTGCATTAGGATCTAGTTATTCATTTAGGCTCGTGGACTTATTTCACTCCTAGTGGCCTAATTTATTTTAAGCAAGCACTGCATGAACTATTAATATTTTATATAGGCTGCTTTTGACATGTCTAGCATTGGAGACTCATAAGGTATCTTCAGGCTTCCAGCTTCTCCCCTATCAGTTTCATTTAATCTCCTGTTTCTCAACTGTTAAGTCAAATCCATTCTGTGGATCCATTTTTGAAAGATTATTAGAAATTATTAGCAAATAACAAAAGTATTCTTGACGTACTCATTAGATGACTTTCGTTAATAGTTGCATCTAATAACATGTCATAACAAGACATCAACATGTTCAGGCACGTCTTTACATACCTTTTACTCTCTTCTGACCACCAGATAGCTCAAGGAATTTTCTTAGTAAACTGTTAAAAACTTTTTCTATCAGTGCAGGGAACTCTCCTAATGAATGCAGAAATCAGTTTCATACTAAAATCTTGAAAAGAATCAATCGTTTTAGTATTGCTAATTTCCTAAGAAAGTAAATCTGTATTTTTTTTCTCAATAGGTACCTTGATAAACTAAAAAGGAAGCCTTTCACAAGTAATTGTTAACACCACAACTACCTTACCGGAAGTTCCAGAAAATTAATGTTCTCACATTACAAACTAATTCAGTTATTTTTAGCTCCACTCGCTTCGCAGTTTAAGAAAACCGTATCTGGTAACACAATATTGTACTTAGAGATGTTAAGTCACATTACAAATCCATTAGTGTACACAACCTTCGTCATTGTGATAGACAAGACAGTTTCTTTAGTGTTGCACTAACGGTTAAGTCAAGGCCCAAGGCGTTGCCGCAGAGGTAACGCCGGTTCCCGTCAGATCACCCTGGCTAAGTACTGTCGGACTAGGCTAGCGCTTGGATGGGTGGCCTATTCGGGTGGAGTATAGTTTTTAGTGACAAGTCAAAATTCAGAATGACCTCGCCACGAAATTTTCCAAAGAGCTTCTCCGCACAGAAACATTATAAATTTGGATCATACTAAGACTGTGAGAGATCTACAGGCGACACTGCCTCCTCTTGATTTTTCACAGATCTGCACTGTACAACCTCGTCTGTGTCTCAGCGTTTAAATAATCTCAATCGAAATTTGAGTCGTCAGGGACCACGAATGGCTGAGGATTTCAACATGGGATTTTAACGGCCAGTTAGCGACATTTAGTCAACACCAGCAAGCTGGTCGCTGTGAAAACGAGAAAAATTCCTCTGTTAACTCACTCAGCGCTCACATAGCCTTCTAATTAGGATTTCAGTTGTTATAATTTCTCTGTTGAGAGTGCCTTATTCCAGTGAAGCTATACGTTCATTAATATCCATCGATATTCATACTCTAAATAATTTTCGAAAGCGAATTTGCTCCACACGCAAGATGCCCTCAGTGAATCAGAACATATTGGTTTAGAACGTTCCAGTTCTGCGTAGGACCACTAAGTGACGTCCTTAGCAATTCATCACCCTCCAAAATACAGGATTTAATTTGTCTGGTGTGTAATATACCGTTTTTATAATGGACAAGAGACTGTTCAAAAATATTTGAAAAATCTAAAAAGATCATAGTTTCTATGGAATTGAGATAGTGCATAACTTCTAAAATTACATCCTATGACAAATTTTCAAATTCGAGTATGTACCAATAATCAGCAGCGTCCTCTAAAACAACAATAAGCTGCTAATTATTGTCAACTTAAGAATTTAAATATAACGGTGGCTTTCAAAGTGAGCTTTATGGAAATGCCTAAAAATTTTTCTTTATCGCACAAAGTTTAATAAGGGTGGAATATTGGATATGGTATCGTCTCTATTTCCTTCCTGTTGGCTCACAACTTCATATACGAGAATACAAACTCTGGCAGCGTTCCATTTAAAATTCATTTCTTGGAGGGAAAAATGTGAAACAGAGTAGATCATCTGGGTAGTTGAAAAAAGTGTTATGTGGCAATGTCGGCTGGGAAACTGTTTTTTGTTTTGTTTGTCATCTTGTATTTTAATGTTGCTTGTCTTTTTACAGATTTACGCCTTTCCCTGCACTCGTTTTTACGTATGAAACAAATCTATTAGCCTGTTCATTTAGATTCTCTTGTATCGTTTCCATTTTTCTGATGTTTTTCTCATACATTTTTGTATGGATTTTATTTAACTGCTTTAATGACCTTTAGTTGTGATACTGTATTTTTTTGTATGTTCGTTCTTGATTCTCTTGCATCCTGTGCATTTTGTGTGTTTGTGGCAGTTTACTAATAGCGCTTTTATTTTTAGATCTGATGATAATGGTTTAATAATCAAAACCAGTCCTCAGGAAGGTATCTTGTGAGCAAGAGAAGTATAATTTATATTGGATTTTCAGATAATGTGTTCCGTAATTTGACTATGTTAAGCTTTTAAAATGCGCAGTTTATTGCTCAGAAACTGTTTTTTTTCGTCATCGCTTCCCTTGTATGTACGTCCGAGAGTAGCGCAAACTTTGTATATAATGGAAAACTATTACTTTATTTCGCATACTTTCTACGCAGATGTTTCTGTGAACGATGTAGTAATATATTATTGAACAATGGCGCACTAAAATGTTATGACCAGTGTCCACCGTAATACTGAATGCAGACTGGTGATATTGCGGCCACGTGACACGATAAGGAAAATGTATAAGCACAGCAGAGACGAATGGGGGGATCATTCTAGCGACGACGCAGATTTTTATGGTCCGTTGCCTGGGAGCATCTCGAAAACGGAGAAGTTGTTCGACTGTTCGCGGCTACTGTCATGAACGTTTGTGGAAAGTGATTGAAGGACGGTGAAAAACATGAATAGGACATAAGATGTTGGATATCCTCGAAGGGTTACTCGCTCTATACAGTAGAATAGGCAGGGATCTGTGGCGCATCTGACGACCGAGAAAATGTGGAAGCAGGCACAAGTGTTTCGAAAGACATCATTGATTGCACATTGCTGAACACGAGTCTCCGCTGCAGACGGCCTTCACATTTTCCCGTATTGACTCAACGACATCGTTGGTTACGATTGCAGTGACCACGTGATCATCGAAATTGGACCGTGAATGAATGGAAATGGGTTGCCTGGACCGATGAATCACGTCTTTTGTTACACCAGTTCAGTGTTCGTGGCCAGATACGCCGTCATCAAGCCAAATGGCTGTTCGAAACATGCACCACGCCACGAACACGGGCTGTTGGCGGCAGTATTATGGTAAGGAGCACACATCCAACTGTGCTTTCATACATTCTGAGATAGTATTCGAAAGCACCATGACACCTGTTGACTGCACGAACATTATTGCGGATCACCTGCACCCTTTCATGCTTGATGTCTTCCCCGACGGCGATAGCCTCTTCCAGCAGTATAAGTGTCCTCGTCACATGGCGAGAGTCTTGGTTCAGTGGTTTGAGTAACAAGATAACGAACTCACGTTGATGGCTTAGCCGCCAAATTCACCTGATCTGAATCCGATGGAGGGCGTATGGGACGCTATAGGGTTCCGGCTCCGCGTCCACAAACAACCGAGTAGTAATTTATGGACATTGCGCGACTTATGTTGTGTACCTCCAGAGACCTAGCAAGGACCTGTAAGCTCATACTATGCAGAATCACTGCTGTATCACGATGATCTTCAGCCCACACGTTTCAATATCTTTAGAAGCTCGCCAGCCCACTGACATAAGGTGGACATCTTGGTAAGTGACAAACAGAATGACAAACAGAATTTTTGTCACTATATAGCATGGAGAACATAGCTGAGGGGTTGTCATGACGCAAATATATAAAATTCATAAAATATGAATTCATAAAATGTTAATCATATTTCTGATAAACATACGTTCAAGTATAATTATATAAATTATCCATCACAATACAATCAAAGTAATAAAAGTATCTTGAAGTACGTGTTACCACTTGCTGTGCGCTCTTATTTACGGGTGATAGCACTCACTGTGCTTGTAGGGAACATGTGTAGTATTAATTTACTTCAAAGCCATATTATATCATATAGCTGAAATGAAGTTTGTGGTATTGTTTCTTCTATTCTTAAGTTGTTTAATTTGATGCATCATGTATCTGTGACTGAATTAATATCTGAGAATAGGTAACATTAATTAGCTTTATACTGCGCTCTACACTTTTCTTTTATAACTGAGGTGCAATTGGCGATAAACTCACGCGCTATAACGGTGGGATACCTTCCGTCTCTTTCTACTTGCTCTCATGTTCTAAATGTAGCCTATACGAGTTTACATGCTGTAAACAAACACATATTCAATTTTTTAGCTACTGGGAAAATAAAAGATATAACTTGCATAGATTCTTTTGCTCACCGTCACTTAGAAATCAATAGACATGCTTAGGATGTTTTGGGACAGCAAGGTGATTAGATTGTAGACTTCCTGGCAAACCGAACTCAGTTTTTTATATTCTTGGTGCTCTACCGCTTAGATAAATCTTATCAAGGTCATTGTGGTTCAGTAATTGACAAAAGCAGACAAATCTTATCAAGGTCATTGTGATTCAGTAGTTGACAAAAGCTGTACTAAAGGCTATTTAACTTTATGTTTTATGAATTAAATGTCCTGCTGCGCGTTTTTATGTCTTTATGTCAAGGTTAATTTCAGGAATTACTGCAGGAACTTTGATGCAGTTTTCACTAGTAGATAGAATGATTCACGAGAAACGTTTGAGTTTATTACCACTACGCCAGGCAAGTCGGCCGACCCTGGATACTTTGTGCTACGCGTACGAAGACGCAGCATGTCGCTAGATCACAAGTAGACCGGACTAGCGCGCGACAGTTGCTGATCTGCAGCGGCCAATACCACTACTGAAGAGAAATGAAAAATTGTTAAAACATTAGCACGCAGATCACCTGAAAACAATACTAACTTTAGGTTTGGTATTGCAATCTATTTACATAGTGCTTCTCTTTACCACTTTCGTACTTGCTCTTGAACACCCAATCTAGGAGGTGTGGCTACAAAATAAAGTAACTATTGCTGTAAAACATTTTAATTCAGAAAGATACTTATTTAGCTGTTGTCACCCTCAAAATACACATTCCTCTATCCCTACAACGCTCCATGCGAACGTTTCATTGACAGGAACAGAGCTGGAAGTCTTCCTTTGTGAGCTCCTTGATGACGTGTGCCGCTTTTTCTTTCACTGCTTCAACGGACAGAAATCTTGTTCATTTCAATGCAGATCTGACCTTAGGGAATAGAAAAAAAATCACACGGTACTAGGGCAGGCGAAAAAGGTTGGTAGGGTTTTGCTGTAACTCTTAACAAACAATTCAATATGAGCCGGTGTGTTGTCTTGTTGCAGAATGTAGAACCAATGACTTTTTCTTCCACAATTCGGGTCTTTTTTTCTTGTTTTCTCACGGAGGGAGTAATATTGATTAGTAGTTTGACGTTCAAAAACCCAGTGAAGAAACACAATTTCATGAATAGCGGAAAAAAAACAATCATCATCGCTTTGAATCTTGATTGGCTCATTCTAACTTTTTTCGTTCTAAGTGAAGTTGGGCCCTTTCAGTTCCTGTAATAACACTTATTGTTTGAATAATAGGTCATAAACCAAGATTCGACACATGTTCTCACTCTTTCCAACAAATTATGACCATTTTCAACGGTATTCAAAGTGCCAGTACAAACATCTTCGCGAGCTTCTTTTTATTCGCTCGTGAGAATTTTCGGTACTTTTCTCGTCTGAAATTGGTTTTGTGAAATTTCTTGTACACATTATTTGTCAGTTCTTACAGTTTCAGCAATCGATCGAATAAGATTACTAACTTTCTCGTTATTTTCAACTGTTTTTGAAATTGAAGGGCGTCCCTGGCTTGAGTCATCCTCTATTATAAGAACGCCGTACACTTCTTTTGCTAAAAGACGTGTTTCAATAGCAGGTTTTCCAAGTTTCATGTGAAACTTCACGACACTTCGTTTCTCTCCTGTTATGTGTTACATTTATTAGTTTTCTGGCAAAACAAAATAACAGCTCTTACACGGCCACATTGATTTGTCTACAGACACCAGAGATGCCGAATTCGACTGAGAAGGCTTCACGCTTCACAGCTATTGCTCGTTAATCTTTGGAGCATGCTTACTTACTCTATGACACCATCAGTTCCGTTATTTTATAGCCACACCTTGCACATTGACCCCTTCTTTTACTACATGTATCTAATATTAGCTCACGAATTGTTGTCGTTATAACTACAAGTATAGTAGAACATAATTAAAACTATGCTCTGTAAGCTACGTTATTATTATTATTATTATTATTATTATTACACAACGCCAAAAACGATTTACTGTAGCATTTGCAGCCATGTGTTGTCGAGTGTCTTTTCACGTAAAACATGAATGAATGATTCATTAGTTTTTCGATTTCCACTGTGTTTACTTAAAACGTATCCAGAACGCGTGAATTTATCAAGACGCAGTTGCCACTAAATTACAGCTGACAATGTGGTGGATTTTCTGACGAAGACAAGTAGTTTTTGATCCTTACAGCTACTGAATTACTCCACAAACTTTGTTTATGGAATTGTGTATTTTTTTTCTAAGGCATTGTGCAGAGCTTTCCAAGAGAATTTCAACAATTTATAATGGATAGAACTTGATCAGATAGTTTCAAGATATCAGCTTGTAGCACCGAAAATGCAGATAAAATACCTTCGCACCATCCAAAATTTTTCGACACATAATATCCGTTGATAAATTGTACTGTACTTCTAATTCTGAATCTATAAGCTTTCTTACAGAAGCTATATTTAATACTAATGGAGGTAATAGTGTATTTATTTGTGAATGTATTTAATGGATTGTAACTATAATGTAAATATTGTAAATTGTTGGGTAGCCAAGGGAATTTAATTTAAATGTATAAACAGCAAGACGAAATGACGGTAGCTATGCCGTTGTTTATTTTTGCGTGTGGAGAGTCTCTGACGTGCTGCGAGCAGAGAGGAAGCTGAGCTGCTTGAGTTATGAAAGAGTGCGGAAGTGTTTGTTGGCCGCTCCCGCAGACGCGGTGTGCCACTTTGATCGCGCCATTGTATGAGCACCAAATTCGTTAACCCGAAAGTACTGAGAGCACGGTAGGAGTGAACAGGCAGAAGAAGCTGCAATTCTAACTGTTGCCTGTCCCACAAGTATCCGTGGCTCTGGAGACTCGTGGTTCTCAACCAGCAACAGCAGCTGCAGCAGTACAGCATTGTCGTCGGCTACATTCTTCATCGCCCACACAGCCACAGCATAGTAAGACTGTTAACTGACAAAGTATAACTAATATTGTACAGACATTACGCAGTGCCATTTCTTTCACAAAATTTAATGACTAACTTGAATAATAACCTGCAATACTTAAAATTCGTAAGACATTTGTGTTGTCATTGTCCTCATACATTATTACCAAGCAGAGTCCCTTTCCTCTCCACGCAGTGTCTTAAAAATATAAAAGCTGATTAACTATTTACAGCCAGTTTCGTGTGTTTACTAATGATCAGTTTCAGTCTAAATATCTACATCTACATTGATACTCCGCAAGCCACCCAACGGTGTGTGGCGGAGGGCACTGTACGTGCCACTGTCATTACCTCCCATTCCTGTTCCAGTCGCGTATGGTTCGCGGGAAGAACGACTGTCTGAAAGCCTCCGTGCACGCTCTAATCTCTCTAATTTTACATTCGTGATCTCCTCGGGAGGTATAAGTAGGGGGAAGCAATATATTCGATACCTCATCCAGAAACGCACCCTCTCGAAACCTGGCGAGCAAGCTACACCGCGATGCAGAGCGCCTCTCTTGCAGAGTCTGCCACTCGAGTTTATTAAACATCTCCGTAGCGCTATCACGGTTACCAAATAACCCTGTGACGAAACGCGCCGCTCTTCTTTGGATCTTCTCTATCTCCTCCGTCAGACCGATCTGGTACGGATCCCACACTGATGAGCAATACTCAAGTATAGGTCGAACGAGTGTTTTGTAAGCCACCTCCTTTGTTGATGGACTACATTTTCTAAGCACTCTCCCAATGAATCTCACCCTGGTACCCGCCTTACCAACAATTAATTTTATATGATCATTCCACTTCAAATCGTTCCGCACGCATACTCCCAGATATTTTACAGAAGTAACTGCTACCAGTGTTTGTTCCGCTATCATATAATCATACAATGAAGGATCCTTCTTTCTATGTATTCGCAATACATTACATTTGTCTATGTTAAGGGTCAGTTGCCACTCCCTGCACCAAGTGCCTATCCGCTGCAGATCTTCCTGCATTTCGCTACAATTTTCTAATGCTGCAACTTCTCTGTATACTACAGCATCATCCGCGAAAAGCCGCATGGAACTTCCGACACTATCTACTAAGTCATTTATATATATTGTGAAAAGCAATGGTCCCATAACACTCCCCTGTGGCACGCCAGAGGTGACTTTAACGTCTGTAGACGTCTCTCCATTGATGACAACATGCTGTGTTCTGTTTGCTAAAAACTCTTCAATCCAGCCACACAGCTGGTCTGATATTCCGTAGGCTCTTACTTTGTTTATCAGGCGACAGTGCGGAACTGTATCGAACGCCTTCCGGAAGTCAAGAAAAATAGCATCTACCTGGGAGCCTGTATCTAATATTGTGTGTCAGTAACTGTTCACTCTTGTATTACATAACAGAGATTTAATGAAATTGCAATTTTGAGCATTAACTTCACTCACTTAAGGTAACGTAAAATTTCACTGGCAAAACAATAACTAAGGATACAGCACAAATTAAGAGTGCGCAATTTCATTTATTTTGTGTTTAGCTTAGCGAGTGATTTCTGCTGGCTTCGTAAGTGCCTTGTCACTCTTATGTTAAAAGTAAATTTAATTACTCTTTTGTTGGAAGTTAATTCAATTCAATAATTAAAAGTAAATAGCTTGCGCTCTTCCAAATTTTGCATTATGCTAAGCTGAAGTTACTGAAAGTCATTTTTTACGTAACAAAGTTTCAGTTACAGACAGTCATTTATTCAACCAGTAACTTCAATTAACTATGCATTCAAAATTTAGTATTTCAGATTAAGTAGCTGCAAACACAGTGTTTTCTGATTAATTTATTTTCTCGTGAAATATTGTGTTGTGGAAAAGCTTGACAACCTTCTGTTGCCGCGCCAGTGATTAATTGCTTAATTTTCTTTGCGATTACCTTTCTTAAGATTCTGGAGAATCGCTGTCCTAGTGGGCCGGTGACCGTGTAATTATCCCTTTTTTGCTAATCAGTATTTTTGTATTATCAGTACTTTTTGTATTAAATATATTACGTGTTACCCTTTTCCTCCATGCACTATATTCCACCCATTTCAAAATTATTATCAGAATTTAGATTAGGTTTAGAATGGATTTTTCTTTCAGAAGAGCCTGTTGTACACTTTCTTCCTACTGACTGGTATTATTATCCTTCGGTAACGGTAGCTTTGCTCACTGTAAAAGTTTGGTAAGTATACGCGGTCACGGTCAACTGTATCGCAGTCCAGGAGGCCGATTAGGGAGGGGGAGGTTACAAGCTCCATAAACTACTTTCCACCGTAGAAGTAATCTCAGAAACTTGTGCCTCTCCGAACCTAATGTAAGCAACCACGCAACTCAGGTACAGTTCGCTTTTGTAGCCCAACAGTCTGTCTATGCTCTGGCGTTTTAACGATTAGGCAACAACTCGTGATGCTATTCAGACATTCACAGTGTACACGACAGTCGAAATCCTGAATACGACTTTCGTGTAAGGCGAGTGTCGCTGTACTGTTGGTGCAGTAGTGTGGGTATACGCTGAAAGGCATCCTGATTGCTCCAGCCACTCACGATCAATCTTTGCCAACATAAAAGATAAGTTTCTGAGAAGCATAAATTACGCCAATGAAATAGCAAATCAACAGTGAAAGACATGCAGCTACAATTATAACAGCGGTAGGACATAACCACACGTCTCTACGATGCAGCTTGCATATGCGCGTGGACTCAGCCGAGTGTTCTGCGAATTCCACAGTCCAATGCATTTCATCCTTCCCACATTACGCACCATCGACTGCCTCGTGACAATGACTTTCAAAATCGTTCACAGTTCTCCAAACAGTATTCACAAAATCTGCTAAGCGACACTGCGTTTCTGCGTAAGGTTTTGTTTACGGATGCTGCTTTGTTTCCAAACGTGGGAAAATCAAACTTGGCAGTATGCGCTAAATAAAACTTCATGACAACTTCTCATACTGGGTTTGTCGTTGTCTTGTGATGTGATAGTTAACTTAATAACATTGGATTGTATCGTATTTTATTCATGAGATATTTAGCGTAAGTGACATCGGAAACATGATTTTGCGAGTATTTGTCACGCGTTTCTCACTGATCAATTGAGATCTTCAGCGCTGCTCAAATCCCTCACATTTCAGCGAACGACCAGATACTTTCGTAATATTGATGTGTAATCATTAACTACACTCGCGGGTTGTCTTCCCGTGAATGTATCACAACCAGCCACAATATTTAAAGGCAATTATTAATCTTACAAAATAAATTTACTGGTAACACGTTTCGAGTGAGTAGTGTTTATCTTGAGCCAAGACACACAAATCATTTAAATATTATTTACGTTGCTGTGACTGTTAACTAGATTATTGCTAGTTTGTTGAACATAGTTTTATGTACGAATGCAGTGCAGCAATCTTCAAAATGTTCAAATGTGTGCGAATTTCTAAGGGGCCAAACTGCTGTCATCGGTCTCTAGACTTACACACTTCTAAAACTAACTTAAAGTAACTAATGCTAAGAACTACACACACACCCATGCCCGAGGGAGGACTCAAACCTCCATACTAATCTTCCATAAGGAACAGATATTCTTCGAGAGGCTATGTATGAGGTCATTGTGCTTTTAGCGTTACGTTAAATATAATTCAAAATGAAACGTGCCTTAACACAACACGCAAAAGCGCCACATAACGAGGACAAATCCTCCAACACCGTAGCGTTCAGTCAACCTACATGCCGGATGCATGCGACCTGCAACTAAGGAAGACCCTGGCGGCTCAAAAAACCAGCCATAATCTAGTTAACACTAAAAGTTAAGGTAAACAACAGTTAAGTGAGTTGTAAGCTGCGACGGCTGAAGAAAAGCGATAGTTATTCGAAATATCTGTACATCTCTAAGAAATTGAATAGTCTCTTTCCTAGCGATTATCCCATTGTGTTAAGTCTCCAGTTATCACGATTCGAAAAATTTACTTTACTTTAACTTTGGGACCGATCTTGTCACCATACTTAGGGATGGAAGGGTGAATAATGACACAATAACGAAACAAATCTTTGACTTACTAGACAATTTCAAATCCAAAATTGAGGGGCTGAAGGAAGCAAGAAAGGATGTCGAAAATGTAGGAATCGAGTTGGATAGAATAGGAAGCAGAACAGTTCTTAGCGAAGCAATAGGAAAGGCGGTCTGCCAGGACCGAAAAAAAAATCAAGAACTAGAAGAAAGTGGACAGAAGAAGAGAAGGAACGACATTCACGAACAATGGAAGAAGTGTGGGTCCCACAGAAAACTGCAGCTGAAAACAAATAAGTGGATAAATGTTCATTTACCGTATCCTCCAAAAGCACCGTTGAGAAAAAAATCATAGACATCTATGGCACGTTAGAAGCGAGACTGGCAACTTAACTTGAAGAAGGAGAAGTGACAAGAGGTTGAGAACATCAAAACAAATATATTTAGATAGGGAACTTATGGTCTCTACTTGTAATGATTGGGAACATATTATTAGTGGTTCTGACGTAAGCTGTTGCATTGGTGTCGCTGACTGGGATGTATACTGATATTCAAATATCAACAGTTCACATGTTTGGGCACTTGTGAACCCACGAGGTACTCGACCTCATGCTCATCAACAGCGATTTGGTGTTAATGTGTGAGCCGGCACTCTCAGTGATAGTTTGATTGGACCATACATTTTTCCATTCCGTCTCAACGGACGGAAATATCGCATCTTCGTGGAACATGTGTTGCGAGAACTGCTGGAGGATGTAACTCTGAATGTTAGACGATGTACTTCTAGCACGATAGGACGTCAGCCCATTTTAGCATTACTATGTGAGTGCCACTTTCGAGAATCGATTGATCGACTGAGGAGGCCCCATAGCCTGGCGAGCCAGGTCACCTGGCCTCAAGTGTCTGGATTTCTCTCTCTGCGGGCATTTGAAATATCTGGTGTATGAAACCACTGTGGGAACAGATAAAGCCCTCGTCGCTAGAATTGCCTTCGCGGCTGGTGCCATCGCGGACATGCCAGGAATCTTCGAACGGGCAAAGCAATCAATAATCCGACGACGTACTGCGTGCCTGCAGGCCAATGATCGCACATTCGGCGAGTTCCTGTGAATGCCATTGCTGTAATTAGCATGCAAAATTACCTTTTGTGTAAATCGTCCCAAGTATTAGAAACTGCCGACAGGAAACATATGTACCATTAACTAAATACACTGAAGCGCCAAAGAAACTGTTATAGGCATGCTTATCCATATATAGAGACCTAGTAGATAGTGTCGGAAGTTCCATGCGGCATTTCGCGGATGATGCTGTAGTATACAGAGAAGTTGCAGCATTAGAAAATTGTAGCGAAATGCAGGAAGATCTGCAGCGGATAGGCACTTGGTGCAGGGAGTGGCAACTGACCCTTAACATAGATAAATGTAATGTATTGCGAATACATGGAAAGAAGGATCCTTTATTGTATGATTATATGATAGCGGAACAAACACTGGTAGCAGTTACTTCTGTAAAATATCTGGGAGTATACGTGCGGAACGATTTGAAGTGGAATGATCATACAAAATTAATTGTTGGTAAGGCGGGTACCAGGGTGAGATTCATTGGGAGAGTGCTTAGAAAATGTAGTCCATCAACAAAGGAGGTGGCTTACAAAACACTCGTTCGACCTATACTTGAGTATTGCTCATCAGTGTGGGATCCGTACCAGATCGGTCTGACGGAGGAGATAGAGAAGATCCAAAGAAGAGCGGCGCGTTTCGTCACAGGGTTATTTGGTAACCGTGATAGTGTTACGGAGATGTTTAATAAACTCGAGTGGCAGACTCTGCAAGAGAGGCGCTCTGCATCGCGGTGCAGCTTGCTCGCCAGGTTTCGAGAGGGTGCGTTTCTGGATGAGGTATCGAATATATTGCTTCCCCCTACTTATACCTCCCGAGGAGATCACGAATGTAAAATTAGAGAGATCAGAGCGCGCACGGAGGCTTTCAGACAGTCGTTCTTCCCGCGAACCACACGCGACTGGAACAGGAAAGGGAGGTAATGACAGTGGCACGTAAAGTGCCCTCCGCCACACACCGTTGGGTGGCTTGCGGAGTATCAATGTAGATGTAGATAGAGACACGTAAAGAGGCAGGATACGGCGCTCCCGTCGGCAACGCCTATATAAGATAACAAGTGTCTGGAGCAGTTGTTAGATCGGTTAGTGCTACTGCAATGGCAGGTTATCAAGATTTAAGTGAGTTTGAACGTCATGTAATAGTCGGCGCACGAGTGATGGGACAAAGTATCTCAGAGGTAGCGAAGAAGTGGGGATTTTCCCGTATGACTATTTCACGAGTGTACCGTGAATATCAAGAATCCGGTAAAACATCAAATCTCCGACATCGCTGCGGCCGAAAAAGATCATGCAAGAACGGGACCAACGACAGATGAAGAGAATCGTTCAACGTGACAGAAGTGCATCCCTTCCACAAACTGCTGCAGATTGCAATGCTGGGCCATCAGCAAGTGTCATCGTGCGAACCAATTAACGAAAGGTCCTCGATATGGCCTTTTGGAACCGAAGGCCCACTCGTGTACCTTTGATGACGCCTCGTCTCGTCCCGTCAACAAGGAAATTGGACTGTTGATGAATGGATGCATGTTGACTGGTTCAAATTGTATCGAGCTGATGGATGTGTATGGGTATGGAGACAACCTAATGAATCCATGGACTCTTGAGGTCAGCAGGGGACTGTTCAAGCTGGTGGAGGCTCTGTAATGGTGTGGGGCGTGTGCAGTTGTAGTGATATGGGACCCGTGATACGTCTAGAGACACTCTGACAGGTGACACTTACTCGAGCATACTGTCTGATCACCTGCATCCATACATGTCCATTGTGCATTCCAACGGATTTGGGCAATTCCAGAAGGACAATGGGACACATCACACGTCCAGAATTGCTACAGAGTGGCTCCAGGAACACTATTCTGAGTTTAAACGCTTCCGCTGGCCACCGAAATTCCCAAACATGAACAAACATGAACGTTATTGAGCATATCTGGGATGCCTTGCAATGCGTTACTCAGAACCGATCTCCACTCCCTCGTAGCTTACGGATTTTGAACAGCCCTACAGGATTCAAGGTGTCAGTTCCTTCGAGCAATACTTCAGACATTAGTCGAGTCCATGCCACGTCCTTTTCGGGCACTTCTGCGTGCTCACGAAGGCCCTCCGTGATACAGCTGGCCATTAAAATTGCTACACCAAGAAGAAATGCGGATGATAAACGGGTATTCATTGGACGAATATATTATAATAGAACTGACATGTGATTACATTTTCACTCAATTTGGGTGCATAGATCCTGAGAAATCAGTACCCAGAACAACCACCTCTGGCCGTAATAACGGCCTTGATACGCCTGGGCATTGAGTCAAACAGACCTTGGATGGTGTGTACAGGTACAGTTGCCCATGCAGCTTCAACACGATACCACAGTTCATCAAGAGTAGTGACTGGCGTATTGTGACGAGCCAGTTGCTCGGCCACCATTGACCAGACGGTTTCAGTTGGTGAGAGATCTAGAGAATGTGCTGGCCAGGGCCCGCAGTCGAACATTTTATGTATCCAGAAAGGCCCGTACAAGACCTGCAACATGCGGTCGTGCATTATCCTGCTGAAATGTAGGGTTTCGCAGGGATCGAATGAAGGGTAGAGCCGCGGGTCGTAACACATCTGAAATGTAACGTCCACTGTTCAAAGTGCCGTCAATGCGAACAAGAGGTGACCGAGACGCGTAGCCAATGGCCCTCATACCATCACGCCGGGTGATACGCTACTATGGCGATGACGAATACACACTTCCAATGTGCTTTCACCGACATGTCGCCAAACACGGATGCGACCATCATGATGCTGTAAACAGAACCTGGATTCATCCAAAAAAATGACGGTTTACCATTTGTGCACCCAGGTTCGTCGTTGAGTACACCATCGCAGGTGCTCCTGTCTGTGATGCAGCGTCAAAGGTAGCCACAGCCATGGTCTCCGAGCAGATAGTCCATGCTGCTGCAAACGTCGTTGAACTGTTCGTGCAGATGGTTGTTGTCTTGCAAACGTCCCCATCTGCTGACTCAGGGATCGAGACGTGGCTGCACGATCCGTTACAGCCATGCGGATAAGATGCCTGTCATCTCGACTGCTAGTGATACGAGGCTGTTGGGATCCAGCACGGCGTTCCGTATTACCCTCCTGAACCCACCGATTCCATATTCCATTGGATCTCGACCAACGCGAGCAGCAATGCCGCGATACGATAAACCACAATCGCGACAGGCTACAATACGACCTTTATCAAAGTGGGAAACGTGATGGTACGCATTTCTCCTCCTTACACGAGGCATCACAACAACGTTTCACTAGGCAACGCCGGTCAACTGCTGTTTGTGTATGAGAAATCGGTTGGAAACTTTCCTCATGTCAGCACGTTGTAGGTGTCGCCATCGGCGCCAACCTTGTGTGAATGCTCTGAAAAGCTAATCATTTGCATATAACAGCATCTTCTTCCTGTCGGTTAAATTTCGCGTCTGCAGCACGTCATCTTCGTGGTGTAGCAATTTTATTGGCCAGTAGTGTATTAGGCGGGTATACCAGTTTCTTTGGTTCTTCAGTGTACATTTGTTTTGATGTCTTGTACCTCCTGTACTAATCTGAAAAAACAGTTTCGCAATACCCTGTATTAACCAAGACTCCATAATCTTTTCCCGCCTAAGCGACGTCAGGTTAGTACTAGTTGTTCGAACGAGCGTTCTTAACTGTTGATCAGTGTATTAAAAAAAGATTATTTTCCGGTTTGTTACATGAGGAGCGCACACTTCGTGACAGTATGGTCTACTGGTTATCTACGGACGAAGCTTGTCGCAGTGCAGGTCACTACAAGGAATCAGCAGATGGAGATGTCCGCGGTCACACCTTGAAGAAAGTCGATGCACGTTACTACATTTAAACGAAATAGTGTTATACACCAAATATGTTCAGCCCTCTTCTGTATGAGCTTGTAACAATGTCTCATCATGTCTTTATCAAGTTGTTATGAAGTTATTGTATGAAACGTGAAGACATTTTCGAAGATAAAGCACAAAATAAAGTAAAAGAAAAATAATTGCGATACTGATTTTTATTTACCTGATAGTCTCCTGCACAATTATTTAAGATTCTGAAGTCCATTAATTAGCTGTGGTTACGAAAGGGGAAAGAACACTCAAAATAAGTTGCTATCCATTCTGATAAAATATTATGAGAAATATTGGAAAAAGCATTATCTCTGGAAAAGACTTCAATCGACTCTCGATATCCCGACGTGATTTTGTTCAACTACTATTAGCATTTGAACTCACAAGTTTTACAGATCACGAAAACTTTTTGCAGTTGTCTTGTGAATGGTATACAGAAACTGCGCTAAGATAAAAGTTAATTGAAACTTAAAAGTTCATATCACAAGAAATCTCAAGAGAGAAAGAGAGCGATAACTGCGATGTTTGTACATTTACATCAACATTTATACTCCGCAAGCCACCCAACGGTGTGTGGCGGAAGGCACTTTACGTGCCACTGTCATTACCTCCCTATCCTGTTCCAGTCGCGTATGGTTCGCGGGAAGAACGACTGCCGGAGAGCCTCCGTGCGCGCTCGAATCTCTCTAATTTTACATTCGTCATCTCCCCGGGAGGTATAAGTAGGGGGAAGCAATATATTCGATACCTCATCCAGAAACGCACCCTCTCGAAACTTGGACAGAAAACTACACCGCGATGCAGAGCGCCTCTCTTGCAGAGTCTGCCACTTGAGTTTGCTAAACATCTCCGTAACGCTATCATGCTTACCAAATAACCCTGTGACGAAACGCTCCGCTCTACTTTGGATCTTCTCTATCTCCTCTATCAACCCGACCTGGTACGGATCCCACACGGATCCCTCCGTCAGACCGATCTGGTACGGATCCCACACTGATGAGCAATACTCAGGTATAGGTTGAACGAGTGTCTTGCAGGCAACCTCTTTTGTTGATGGACTACATTTTCTAAGGACTCTCCCAATGAATCTCAACCTGGTACCCGCCTTACCAACAATTAATTTTATATGATCATTCCACTTCAAATCGTTCCGCACGCATACTCCCAGATATTTTACGGAAGTAACTGCTACCAGTGTTTGTTCCGCTATTATATCATCGTACAATAAAGGATCCTTCTTTCTATGTATTCGCAATACATTACATTTGTCTATGTTAAGGGTCAGTTGCCACTCCCTGCGCCAAGTGCCTATCCGCTGCAGATCTTCCTGCATTTCGCTGCAATTTCATAATGCTGCAACTTCTCTGTATACTACACCATCATCCGCGAAAAGCCGCATGGAACTTCCGACACTATCTACTAGATCATTTATATCTATTGTGAAAAGCAATGGTCCCATAACACTCCCCTGGGGCACGCCAGAGGTTACCTTAACGTCTGTAGACGTCTCTCCATTGATAACAACATGCTGTGTTCTGTTTGCTAAAAACTCTTCAATCCAGCCACACAGCTGGTCTGATAGTCCCGAGGCTCTTACTTTGTTTAGCAGGCGACAGTGCGGAACTGTATCGAACGCCTTCCGGAAGTCAAGGAAAATGGCATCTACCTGGGAGCATGCATCTAATATTTTCTGGGTCTCATAACAAATAAAGCGAGTTGGATCTCACACGATCGCTGTTTCCGTAATCCATGTTGATTCCTACAGAGTAGATTCCGGGTTTCCAGAAATGACATGATACGCGAACAAAAAACATGTTCCAAATTCTACAACTGATCGACGTCAGAGATATAGGTCTATAGTTTTGCGCATCTGCTCGACGAACCTTCTTGAAGACGGGGACTACTTGTGCTCTTTTCCAATCATTTGGAACCTTCCGTTCCTCTAGAGACTTGCGGTACACGGCTGTTAGAAGGGGGTCAAGTTCTTTCGCGTACTCTGTGCAGAATCGAATTGGTATCCCGTCAGGTCCAGTGGACTTTCCTCTGTTGAGTGATTTCAGTTGATTTTCTATTCCTTGGACACTTATTTCGAAGTCAGCCATTTTTTCGTTTGTGCGAGGATTTAGAGAAGGAACTGCAGTGCGATCTTCCTCTGTGAAACAGCTTTGGAAAAAGGTGTTTAGTATTTCAGCTTTACGCGTGTCATCCTCTGTTTCAATGCCATCATCATCCCAGAGTGTCTGGATATGCTGTTTCGAGTCACTTACTGATTTAACGTAAGACCAGAACTTCCTAGGATTTTCTGTCTAGTCGGTACATAGAATTTTAGTTTCGAATTCACTGAACGCTTCACGCATAGCCCTCGTTAAGCTAACTTTGACATCGTTTAGCTTCTGTTTGTCTGAGAGGTTTTGGCTGCGTTTAAACTTGCAGTGAAGCTCTCTTTGCTTTCGCAGTAGTTTCCTAACTTTGTTGTTGAACCACGGTGGGTTTTTCCCGTCCCTCACAATTTTACTCGGCACGTACCTGTCTAAAACGTATTTTACGATTGGCTTGAACTTTTTCCATAAACACTCAACATTGTCAGTGTCGGAACAGAAATTTTCGTTTTGATCTGTTAGGTAGTCTGAAATCTGCCTTCTATTACTCTTGCAAAACTGATAAACCTTCCTCCCCTTTTTTATATTCCTATTTACTTCCATATTCAGGGATGCTGCAACGGCCTTATGATCACTGATTCCCTGTTCTGCGCTTACAGAGTCGAAAAGTTCGGGGCTGTTTGTTATCAGTAGTGTAGCTACTGGTGACAGTGTCCTCCCTATGACAGATACACTGCTTGATAGTACTAAGGAACAACTGACACTTGCTATGTAAAAACTGCCAATTGTTACGGAACAGCCGACAGTTGCTGATCAGTGACAGTAAAAGGAAACGTAGAGGGTGGGTGGACACTTGTTCTAAGTGCAGCGAATCTTGAGCATTCAACCGTTGACACAGTATGGTGTTTGACAAAGGCTACAGCGGAAGCGATTAGTGTACATTGCTTGTGATACGGCAACATGTCTGTAAGACATCATTTGAGTTCTTGCGATCGTGGACGAGCAGTTGGACTATTCAAAGCCTGGCAACGTGTCACTTCTGTGGCCACAATAACGGGGGTGTCCAACAGTGTCATATTGCGATTCAAAAGGCCACTGAAGGTGAGAATGACTTGCGAAATCATGCCGGTGGTCGTAGAAGGCCCACTACACGCAAGAGGATCGATACGTAGCCTAATGGCGAAAAGGAACAGACATCTCACTCCTAGGCAGATCGCTGTAGGTCTTGCAACAGCTATCGGTACACGTGTCTCTGCCAGAACCGTTTCGCCGCTACTATATCACGCTGGTCTGTATGCTCAGTAGCCTGTTAAATGCATTCCGCTTCAACTACGCCATCGGCGGGAAAAGCTCGTTGGTTTGGGAGAATGTTGTTTGTGGTCAGCAACGCTTCATAATACCAAATGATTCTGACTACAAGCTAGCGGTGGAGAGAGAGGGAACACGTTACACACCACAGAATGTCCATGAACGTCTTCGGTATGGTCTAGTCGTTATGTGTGACGAAGCATTATGCACAATGGCGGAAAACCGCTGCATATCTTTGAAGAAGGTACCAGTACAGCACAGCGGTTTGCAGGGAGGTTATTCTGGATCATGTCCGTCTGTTTAGGAGTGCGGTAGGTCCCGACTTTTGTTTCTGGGAGGCAGTTCCCGACAACACAGAACCGCTAACATGTCGGACACATAGGAAAGTGAAGATATTGAATTTATGGAATGGTCTGTGAACTCCTTGGACCTAAAACCTGTAGAGGATGTCTGGGAAGCTCTTGGCAGACGTGTTTCTCAGCGAACAACTCTTCCCTGAACCGTGAAAGAACTGAAAGCCCCTTGAGAGAGGAGTGGGACGATATCAGGCAAGTACTCCTCAACAGCATGAATCACAGGTGCAAAATATGTATTAGTGCCCAAGGATGCCATATTCCTTAATTAGGGTCCGATATCGACCTTTATGTCGGGAATTTGACCTTTGTCAAATATGAACGTGATGCTTTCCCATCTGGTGGAATCTGTACTATTTTTCGTTATAAATATACTGATACACCTCTGTTATGTATCTACTGTGTTTGATGTCATCCATAATTGCCTGTGATTATTCCTGTCCGACAATGCCTCTGTTCCTTAGCAATTGTCAAGCCGCGTGTTACCATACCGAGCACTATCCATTAAAACTGCAGAATATTAACTACATAAATTCGTAGCAACACTACAGGAGACACTAGTAAATTGTGACCCACCCCCCCTCCCAGATCGAGCCCTGCCTCTGCACCTATGGAGGCAGATCACCTTGAGATATGACTGAAATGTGCGACTGGGCGACAGTATCTTTGGCTAGTCTGATGTCTTGTTAGGCTTGAAGATTGCTGTGATTTTTGATAGCTTCATTTTTTATGGGATTGAACCAGACATCATAAGGCCAGAGAAGAAACCCGTCACCCACCTTCTTGCATAGTTCTCACTACGCTGAAGAAATTCTGAATGGATTCATTCATTTCCCGGTCTCTTTCCAGGTTTTACAGTTTTAAATACAGCAGAGGCTTCAGATGCAGAGAAAGTTCTCGATTACTCAGATTGTTCATTAGAGTTCATTTTGAGCAGTGTAAGTTTGCTTTTGATGTGCCTTGCATGAGTTTTTTCCCTTAGTGCTCTTGATGTGGACCTGGGAAGGCACCAGTAAATGATGTAATCCATTCAGAATACCTCATGCGTAGTGGAATTATGCAAAAAGATGGCTGGCGGATTTCTCCTCCGACATTTTGATATTTGCTTCAGTCCCACAGAAAAAGGAGTATTCAAAAATCATGGCAATACTCAAGCTTAGCGAGGGGTCATGCCAGTGTAAGATCCATCGCCCACTCGCACTATTAAGCACTATTTATATGTTCCTTGAAAGGATTCTATACAATGGGATTAATCCAGTGATCTTTCAGAAGTTTCCTATTGAGCAAGCTGGATACCGACCAGGACAGAGCTGCGTTCGTCGGGTCTTACCTTTAACAACATTTATTGAAGCAAGATACCAAATGAAACAGAAAACAGCAGTTGCTTTCGTTGATCTAAGTACAGCATATGACCCAGTCTGCAGGCATGGACTGCTTTATATATTATTACAACTTGTCCCATGCGGATGGACCACAAAACAGAATGACAACATGTTACTAGTTACAGGAAGAAACACTAGCTGTCCAAAAGAATTGAATAATAGGAATCCGTCCTTGCTCCTCTATTGTTTAACTGATATCTATCTGATATTCCTCCAGCACAGTCCAGGAAGTTTGGCTATGTGGACGACTGGGCAACAGGATACCAACACGAAGCCCTTGAAACAACTGAAGAAATCGCAGCTTTTGATCTAGGCATCTTAAGCCAGTATTTCCATAAATGGAAGTTACCACGAAACTCAAATAAAACAGAAGCTGCAGATTTTCGTCTGTCCAATAGATTGTCACATAGAGACCTTGATGTCTATTTTACGGGAAACAAACTTTATCATAACATGCATCCAGACTTTATGTGTTCAGTTGATGCATCCAAAATATCTTGCTCTCACGCTAGACAAAAAAAAAAAAAAAAAAAAAAAAAAAAAGGTTCAAATGGCTCTGAGCACTATGGGACTTAACATCTTAGGTCATCAGTCCCCTAGAACTTAGAACTACTTAAACCTAACTAACCTAAGGACATCACGCACATCCATGACCGAGGCAGGATTCGAACCTGCGACCCAGCAGTACCGCGGTTCCGGACTGCAGCGCCTAGACAGGACATTTTCTTTTAAGCAGTACTTGACACGAACTTCTTCTAAGCCCAAAAGCAGAAACAACATTCTCTGTGAACTCTGTGGCACTCGTTGGGAATCATTAGCAGACACTCTTCGAGTATCAACACTCGGATTGGTACACTCAGCAGCAGAGGGTTGTGCGCCGGTCTGGCTTAGGAGCCCACACTTACAAAAATAAACGTATAGCTTAATGAAGCCATGTGAATTGTTAATGAGTCAATACGATCTACTCCCAAATACTGCTTACCTATCTTGAGCCACATCCCACCTCCTGACATCAGACGAAAGAGATCGCTACTGTGTGCATAGCAGAAAATTTCTGATAGCGCCGACCCTCCAGTATCGAACGACGTATTCCCTGCAGAGTGAAAAAGACTAAGATCAAGACATCCCATTCTTATCACAGCCAGGACTCTCACGGAAATTCAATAACATCGATGAATGGAAACGCTGCTGGCAACAGAACTGTCCTCAGAATGCCTGAAACTGCCCTGCATACAGAAGAAATCCCCTGGATTTGTCGAGCCTCGGGCAATTTGGACTACCGTCAGTCGCATCCGAACGGGCCAAGGAAGATGAGCAGACACTCTCCACAAGTGGGGAAAATCTCCCTCACCATCGTGTGACTGTGGTGCAGGACGACAAGCACTCGCTCACTGTGTATCAACATGTCACACACCTGCCACAAGGTTTCTTTCGAAGACTTCCTGAAAGCGACATGTGGTGTGATGCAGTATATCAGAGACGTTGACAGTCGTATATACCTGTTGTGGTGGAGAGCTGTGTTTAAATGTTGACATGTAATAGTTTTGTAATATACATATATAACAGGCAATGTCCTAACTGACTGACTCATCATCCCTTGGCCCAAACCGCCAAGGATATAAACATGAAATTTGGAGAGAGTGCTGATCTTATACTGTAGGCCTCGTTTAAGAAAGTATTTTTCGAAATTCCAGCCCTAAGGAGGTAAAATAGGGAATGAAAGGTTTTTTGAAAATATGTCGCTACTGACGCAATTTTGAAGATACTGCGAAAATCGGTACACGGTTTCTCGATCAGAAATGAAGAAATACGTGTTTCAGTATTTTTGGAAATGTAACTTCCATGGGTGTGAAACAGTGTGTGAAAGTTTAAAAAAAAATCATTAATGAACAACTACTAAAGTATTTTTAAAGCTACATCTATGAAAATTGGTATTTGACTTCTCGGTTACGAACAGAAAAATATATGTTGTGTATATGGTTCTCGGGCGAGACGTCGGATGTCATAGTGAAAACTCCACAACATTTCATCAGCGCAACTAGCCGACATCTTCAGGTGCGACGAACACACTGCTAAGGCATGACTAGAGCCCCCTATTTATGCCAGTCGTAGGCAGGAAGTGCGCATGCGTGGAGGCGCCAAATTCGATGACCAATAGCGACGATAGCGGCTCAAGAACTTACGACTCGCACCATCAGATATACTCGTAAGATTTGACGTAGTCTCACTTTTTACTCGAGTACCATTGCAGGAATCGTTGTTGCTCATTAGCGAGAGGCTGGGTGGGGAACTTATTCCAACATGTGCTCACCTCGACGTATTTTTTATTCAATGGACAATATTTTGAACAGAGTGACGGCGTCGCAATGGGTAGTCCATTGTCACCCATTGTGGCTAATCTTTTTATGGAAGACTTCGAGGAGAGAGCACTCCAGTCGTCGGATTTGAAACCTACGTGTTTTTGGCGATATGTGGACGACACCTTTGTTATCTGGCCTCACGGCACGGCATCGCTGAATGTATTTCTTGAGCATCTTAACTCGCTTCATCCCAACATCAAGTTCACTATGGAGGTGGAGAAAAACGGCGAACTTCCATTCCTGGATGTGTTGGTACGGAGAAAAGAAGATGGCACATTAGGTCACTCAGTGTACCGTAAACCAACACACACGGACTTACAGGCCGCCAGCTGTCACCATCCTTCGCAACGAAGTGGCGTACTTAGGACGTTGGTTCACAGACCACGAGCCATATCAGACTCAGACAGCTTATTCAATGAATTACTCCATCTGCGTACCACTTTCCAACAAAATGGATATTCCGAACGGGAGATTCGCCGTGCCTTACATCCGAAGCGGGTTACCCAACGTGAGGAACTGGAAAAAGGCGAAGAACAAAGGGGAATGGTCATCTTGCCAAACATCGGCGGTGTCTCTTCAAAAATAGGAAGATTATTGAAGAGGCATAACGTTAAATGTGTCTTTCGTCCGCCGGCAAATCTCAGAGCTGTCTTGGGCTCATCTAAGGACAGCCTTGGCCTAAGAAGATTCGGTGTTTACGAGATTCCTTGTAGCTCCGGCATGTCGTACTTCGGACAAACTTGTCGCACTGTAGAAGAGAGATGTACACCGACGCTACACTCGTCTGGAGCAACCAGAGAAGTCTCCAGTGGCCGAGCGTTGTCTCAGTACAGGCCATTCTATGAATTATCAACACACCAAAATTCTCGCGTCGACGAGTTCGTACTGGGACTGTATTATTAAGGAAGCAGTGCAAATACGTAGCTCGACGAATCTTGTAAACAGAGACACGGGCTTTCAGCTCAGTACAGCTCGGGATCCAGCAGTGGCCATATTGAAGTCACATAGAGCAGAGAGGAGTACTATTGGTCATACGACGGATGACGATTCGCCAGCAACATAAATATTCTGTTGACAACGGGAGGATAGTCACGCGCCTACGCGGTCGCGCATCTTTGCTTGCGGCTTCCGACAGGGGTCGCTGGGGCGGCCGATGGCAGCGCAGAGCAGCAGCGGCAGCCTCCGCGCGTGCGCCGAAGTCTTTGGTTCTTCATCTTGCAGGTAGCGTTGCTGTCCTTCCAGCTATCGGTTGATATCGTCGCTATTGGCCATCGAATTTGGCGCCTCCACGTATGCGCATTTCCTGCCTAAGACTTGCATAAATAGGGGGCTCTAGTCATGCCTTTGCAGTGTGTTCGTCGCACCTGAAGATGTCGGCCAGTTGCGCTAATGAAATATTGTGGAGTTTTCGCTATGACATCCGACGTCTCGCCCGAGAACCATATATACAACATGTCCGTCGGGAAAGGCTCAAGCAACACAAAAAAATACATATTTCACTGTTTTTGGAAATTCAACCCCTATGAGGGTGCAATAGGGGATGAAGTTTTTATGAAAATATTTTGAAGCTAAATCTATGAAAATTTGTATATGGCTTCTATGTTAGAAATAAAAAATACGCATTTCAACGTTTTTGACCTTTCAACCACTATGGGTTTGAAATAAGGGGGTGAAATAGTTTATGAAATATTTCATTCTGATAGCGTTTTTAAAGCTATATCTACGAAAATTTGGCATTTTACTTCTCTGTTACATATATAGAAAAATGTGTTAGAGGACGGAAGTTTCTGTGGAAATAGCACTAAGGGAACGCAAAAGGCAACTACCAGACGTGCTTTTTGGTCAGATGTACATTCGAAAAAGACCTTGGTTCTATGGCCTTAACTATTGTGAAAATTTTGTGAACAATATAAAAATTAGAAAAAAAAGGAAAACAAAAGAATCTTTGTAGAGCGTACAGTCTACGTGAGCAAAGCATCGGGCGCCTACCTGTTCTTTGATTACGCATTGCCATACGATAAATAGGTAAAAGGACTGAAATTTCAAAGTGTTGTGTACGACTATTTGTGAAACAGAAAGTCAGAGACTGTAGAGTTGTAACTCCCTCCTGTTTGTTAACGCTTTGCCGTAGACTCCAGCAAAGGCCAGGCGGCGGGGGACCAGGACGGCGCCTCCCCGTCGGAGAACGTAGTGTGGCGCAACATCAGGGTGCTGCGGCTGGCGGGGGTGTGGCGGCCGGAGGGCCGCTGTCTGGCGCGCCTCTACCCGCTCTACTTCGGCACCGTCTGCACCAGCATGCTGCACATCGGCGCGCTGGCCATCTTCCGCAGCTACACCATCTGGGGCGACATGACCGAGGTCACCTTCGCCCTCGTCTCCGGACTCACCTGCTTCAACGGAGCCGTCAAGATGATACACCACTACACCCACAGTGAGTCCTACTACCGGCTGGTCAACGAACTCAACATCCTCATCGACCGGCAGCGGCCGCACTGCGAGGGAGACGCCGAACTGTCGGCGGCCCTGCAGGCCGCCTACAAGAAGGCGAAGCGGCTCACCTTCGGCGTGCTGGGCTACATGTTCGTCCTGGGCCAGATGTGGGCCACCGTGCCGCTCTTCATGCAGTTCCCCCCGGACGACCCGAGCAGCCCGCTGCCCCTCGTCACCATCACTCGAGTGCACAAGGTGCACAACCACACGCTGTACTCGCTCGCGTACCTCTCGGAGTGCCACACCGTCCTCTACTGGAACTTCTCCAGCCTCGGCATGGACGTGTTCTTCGGATCCGTCATGATCCACGTTACGGGTCAGCTTAACATACTCAACATAAGGCTGTCGCGCTTGAGTGACGGCGGGGCGGCAGGAGACCTGGCGCACTCCTCCAACTTTGACAAGGGCAGCCAACAACAGAAGTGGAACACACACGATTCTGTCTCCATGTACGATGAAGTGCGCAACTGTGTGAGAGATCACCAGGAAATACTAAGGCAAGCCAACTTATTCTGTTATATTTCCCGCTACTTATAGTTAAATTTCATCTACTTTTGAGTATGACTAATTTGCGAGCACACCCAGCAATCTCATCCATTCATTGAGTTACCATACTTATAGATAAAAATTTATTAATTATTGGAAACATAGTAATCACCGATTAATCATGTTGTTGGTGTGGCATTTAGCTCTATGACTTATTTGATCCACATCTCCACATTAGTCTGTCCTTTGGGAGCCTCTTCATCTCTGCTCAACTATTACAATTTACGTGCACTTTAACCTATCCCCTACACAAACTCCCCCCCCCCCCCCCCAACACACATTTTCCTCCATCACTAAACAAACAATTCCTTGATGCCTCAGGAAGTGTCTCATTGAAACTGTCTCTTCGTTCAGAACGTTGTTTTCCTTCTTCTGTGCTATAGACCCGACAATACTCGTCATCTCCCCTATCAACTTTTAATCTTACAGCTACTATTCTTTCAGAGACATGGGACTAGTTTACAATTTTTGTTATCGTTATCTAGCATTGTAGTACACAGGAAACACAGAATTTTCACTGTAAAATAGAAATAAATACCTTTCACACGTGAGAGTATTAAAATCTAAGTGCTTATCTACCGAAGCATTCGCAACAAAATTGTCAGAGTTTGAATCTCTCCTCAAAAGCACTTGAAGCTTACTTAATACTAGGTACAGAAAGCTGGTTAAAACCTCAAGTTGACAGTAGTGAGAACTTTTGGGAAAATTTAAGTGTACATCAAAATAACAGGAAAACGGGAAATGGAGGTGGTGTATATTTGTTGCAGTAGACAAGAAACTTAAATCCACCGAGATAGAAACTGAAGCTGCATGTGACATTGTTTGAGCAAGATACAGCACCAAGGGTGGGCATAAAAGTGTAATAGGATGCTTTTATCGACCACCAGACACGCCTCTCGATATAACCGAAAATTTTAGAGAAGACCTCATTTCACTTGTACGTAAGTTCCCTAATTACGCCGTAATTGTTGGAAGCGACATCGATCATCTAACACTCAATTGGGATAGTTACAGTATTTTTTGCAGTGGGCGTGACAAGAGATCTTGCGAAACGTTCCTAAATGCTTTCGCTGATAACTACCTAGAAGACATAGTTCAGAACCCCACTCATGACGGCAGTATTAAGTCTAAAGGTAACAAATAGACTTGGTCTCTTTGAGGATGTCCACACCGAAACTGGTATCAGTGATCATAAGGCAGTTTTAGAAACAGTGAATACCAAAGTAAAAACGATAACTAGAGAAAAGAATGATTTATTTTCTCAGCAAATGAGACAAAGTAGCAGTAGTGTCATAGATCTATGAGGAACTTGAAACCCTTAGGACGGGGGCACGTAGAGGAAGTATGGTTCAAGATTATAATCATAGCTGGCCATCCACTAGATAGATATGTACCCACCAGGACAGTTCGTGATGGGAAAGGTCCTTCCTTGGTATAAAGTCAGTGTAAGGAAACTCCTACAGAAACATAAACTACTGCATAGACAGAGAGATGCTGGATGAAATTCCATTGTCAGTCAAGAGAGCAATATGTAAAGCATGTGTTCAGTCACTAATAGATAAGACGTGCACTGAAATTGACAATAGCAAAACAAAATCTGAAATGCTTAACTGTGTTTCCAAATGTTCCTTTACAAAAGAAACCCAGGACTGTTACCCCAATTTAATCCTCGTACCATGGAAATGATGAGTGAAATAGATATTCTTGTCACTGGCGTTGAGAACAATTGAAATCGTTAAAATTGAACAAAGCCCCAGCGCCCAATGGAATCCCTATCAGATTCTGTACCCAATTTGCGACCATAGATCTCTCGAACAAAAAACTTGCCCACTAGCTGGAGTAAGGCACAGGTTACACCTGTCTACAAGAAGGGTAGCACGAGTGATCCACAAAACTACCGTTCAATATCCTTGACGTCGGTTCGTTGTAGAATCTTAGGACATATACTGAGTTCAGATGTAATGAGATATCTCGAACAGTGCGAGCTCCTCCATGCCAACCAGCATGATTTCGAAAACATCGGTCACATGAAACCCAACTAGCACTTTCCTCACATAACATACAGAAAGCCATGGAACCATGGAGTTGGGCACATACAGTATTTCTCGATTTCTAAAAATCGTTTGACTCAGTACCACACCTAGGCTTATTATCGAAAGTAAAATCACATGGTATATCAGGTAAAATTTGCGATTGGACTGAGGATTGTTCTGAAGGGAGGACGCAGCATTTTGTCTTGGCTGGAGAGTCATCGACACATGTAGTAGTAATTTCGGGTGTGTCGGGTCCCTTGCAGTTCATGTTGTATATTAATCCCCTTGCGGACAATATTAATAATAACTTCAGACTTTTCGCAAATGATGCACCTATCTACAATGGAGTGTGAAATAAACGAAGGTGCATGAATAGTCAGACCGTGACAAGCGCTGAAAAAACGTACTATCCTACGAATATAATATCAGTGAGTCGCAACAGTAATCGACGAACTCATACAAATTCCTGGGTGTAGCGCTTAGTGGGGATATGGAATGGGACGAACACACAGGCTCAGTCGTGGGAAAGCAAGCATCAGACCGGTTTGTTGACGGAATACTAGTGGAATCCAATCGGGCTACAAAGGAGATTGCTGACAAATTACTCTTGCGACCCATCCTAGAATATTGCTCAAGTGTGTGGGACCTGTACCAAACAGGACTAACAGGGAAGGGCAACACGAATGATCACAGCTTTGTTTGACCCAGACAGAAATGAACTGGCAAACTATTGAAGATAGACGAAGTTTCAAGATCTGACTTTGAATGATGACTCTATGTATGTACTACAATTCCCTACGTTTCACTCCGATAGTGTTCATGAGGACAAGATTATGTTAATTACAGCACGCATAGAGGCATTTATCCAATCAATCTTCAAGCGCTCCTTATCTGAATGGAAGGGGAAAAAGCCCTAGTAACTGGTACAGTGGGACGAGCCCTATGCCATGCATTTAGTGTCGTTCACGGAGAATAAATGTAGACACGGATGTACGTGAACTGTGAGGAATGTTGTCCACAACTACGCGTTTCGCAGCTCAGGCCCTCAGCACTCGACTGTCTCCGATCAATTTCTTATACACATGCACTTAAAAAAACACAAAGTAATGGTGAAATAAGATAAAGTAGAAGTATTCAGTATTTCATGTTTATTTAGTGCTTCCTTCAGTGTGTATGTATGTAGTGTTGAACGCAGACATCCAGATGATTGATGGGAGATTGACTTCCGAAACGCGTACCTGCCGATAGTAATAATCACATAATCTTCGCAACAGCTATCTCCAGTCCTTATCGTGTGTAATATTAGAATTACTATTTTTTATTACCATGAATTCTGTACCACTTTTCAACTTCAGCAGCAGTCTTTCCATTGTGGGGAACTCCACTATATAAACGGAAGCGCCAAAGAAACTGGTCTCTATGTAAGACAAAACGCGTCTGCCGCAGTTGTTAGATCGGTTATTGCTGCATCAACGGCACATTATCAAGATTTAAGTGAGTTTGAACGTGGCGTTATAGTCAGCGCACGAGCGATGGGACACAGCACCTCCGAGGTAGCGATGAAATGGCGATTTTCCCGTACGGCCATTTCACGACTGTACCGTGAATATCAGGAATCCGGTAAAACATCAAATTTCCGAAATCGCTGCGGCCGTAAAAACATCCTACAAGAACGGGACCAACGACGACTAAAGAGAATCGTTCGACGTGACAGTAGTGCAGCCCTTCGGCAAATTGCTGCAGATTTCAATGCTGGGCCATCAGCAAGTGTCAGTGTGCGAACCATTCAACGAAACATCATCGAGATGGGTTTTCGGAGCTGAAGGCCCACTCGTGTACCCTTGGTGATTGCACAATACAAAGCTTTAAGCCTCGCCCGGGCCCGTCAACACCGTCATTGGACTGTTGATGACAGGAAACGTGTTACCTGGCCGGACGAGTCTCTTTCAAATTGTATTGAGCGGATGGACGTGTACAGGAATGGAGACAAAATCATGAATCCATGGACCCTGAATGTCAGCAGGGGACTGTTCAAGCTGATGGAGGCCTTGTAATGGTATGCGGCGTGCGCCGCTGGAGTGATATGTGATCCCTGATATGTCTAGATACGACTCTGACAGGTCACCCTTACGTAAGCAACCTATCGGATCACCTGCATCCATTCATGTCCGTTGTGCATTCCGACGGACTTGGGCAATTCCAGCAGGACAATGCGACACCCCATACGTCCAAAATTGCTACAGAGTGGCTCCGTGAACACTCTTCGAAGTTTAAACACTTCTGCTGGCCACCATACTCCGTACACATGAACATTACTGAGAATGTCTGGGATGCCTTGCAACGTACTGTTCAGAAGCGATCTCTACCCCCTCGTACTCTTACGGGTTTATGGACAGATCTGCTGGATTCATGGTGTCAGTTTCCCCCATCACTACTTCAGACATTAGTCGAGTCCATGTCACGTCATGTTGTGACACTTCCGAGTGCTCGTGGGGGCCCTATGCGATATTAGACAGGTGTACCAATTTCTTTGGCTGTTCAGTGTATCATAATAAGCAAAATCTTCGATTTGTTTTACACCCTTTAATTTCTGTCTTGTTTTAGTTATGATGATGTATTATGTTTCTTTACACTTAATTCTTAATTTGTCCCCTCTTCTTTGTTGTTTAGCACTTTACATTCCACTGACTGTTCTTTAAATGGCAACTCTTGTTCTTTTCTTGTCTACTCCGTAGTTTTCAGATCCATCTAGTTTTCTCTGTATGTGAAGGTTACGAATAATTGTTGATGTCCTCTGCATATGTTACTAGCATTTAGCTGGAGAAGTCATGTGACGGGGCCGTCACATTGATGCCACATGACCTGGTCGATTTTTCCCGAGGTTTGCTTCTGGTATGTTGCTAGGAGGTCTCAAGGCTGCGGGGAGTGAAAGGACCAAGTCGATTGAGGAGTCCTAACAACAAATTTTATTTACCAGGCCACGAAACAACCAACACTGATAATAGCATGTAGACACAATGATATCACAAGTTACTACTTGTTCAAATTATATATAAAGTAAAAAATTGAGCAAACTCTTGCAAAGCCACAAGCGTAACGTTTAAGAATAAACGTTTTAATTTAAGACAAATGGCAGTGATTTCCTTCAATAAAAGAATTTTGTTTAGAACTTGTAACTTTTTTGGTTGTAACAAAACTTTGTTGCAGAATATAGCTTCCTTTTTTAAAAAAAAAGCTTTTAAGAAAAGACTTTGCAGATAGTCTACTTGTTCAATGCTAATATTTTAGACAAAATTATCTGACAGAGGACTAAAAGCCTGGCTGCTCCGAAATAGTTTGAAATCTTTTGAATAGTTTAAAAAATCAAAAACATTATTTACAAGCTACAGTTTTAAATCAGAAAAAATTTCTTAAAGGTAGAATACATGCATCAGTTACGATACTGCTCATACTTAGCAGCATTCCGCGTCCGTATACTGACTTAGTAGTACTGGTCACGCGGCAACCCTGAGGCGCAGCCCAGTCGGCTTAGAAAACAAGTTTCTTCTGCAACACACCAAACAAACTATCACAGCATGGCCCGTTTCACGCCAACTGTGAAGCCAAGCCTTGTAAACATTCAATAAGCCTGAAGTTCTTTAAGCAAATTGCAATGCTTTAAAGCACGTAAGACATTTTCATTGCAACCTTAACCATCAAATGATTTAAGTAGAAGGCTCATTGAAATACTGTAGCAGGGCGCAAAGCAGTAAAATCACAGTTCATTATAGTGTTAAGATAAATTTAAGCCTTTAAAATTACAACTAAAAGGGCATTGTATTATTTGAGCTGCTTGCGCACACATTTGAGCAGAGGTAACCAAGTTCTGCAAGAGCAACAGTTACCAGTAATTTGACTGAGTCACAACTGAGACTACACACGCTGCTGTTCAACACTACATACTTCAAACAATGTAGCAGACTTTACCACAATCGCGCGTGTAGAACTTGCCAGGCATTGGGCTTGAAATAACTAGATATTACTCCAGCAAAATTTCTCGTACGCAAGCTCTACACAGTTTGACCAATTTGTACAGCTTCCGCAAGTTAGACCCAGTAAATTACGCAATTGACACAGGCAGTACATGTAAGCATCACGGCACGCTCAGGGCGAGGAACTCTCAGACACAAAACGCGACAGCGCAAATTGAGGTACAACAGCTCAAGGCGAAAGTCGTAAAGGGCCATCCAAAAGTTAATTAACAATGCTGAAGGGGGTTGCGGCAGACAGAAGTCTTGAACTGGTGATATGATGTATTCGGTTGTATTCGGGCGTCTGCACAGCTACGCTGTCCTCCAGACGTACGAAGACCCCAGTTCCGTTATTAGCGTGAAGACTCACACCACGTCGGCCATTCACGAGCGTTGTTTCTGTATGGCTCAAGTGGCTCTGAGCACTATGCGAGTCGCCTAGAACTTAGAACTAATTAAACCTGACTAACCTAAGGACATCACACACATCCATGCCCGAGGCAGGATTCGAACCTGCGACCCTAGTGGTCGCTCGGTTCCAGACTGTAGCGCCTAGAACCGCACGGCCACTCCGGCCGGCGTTGTTTCTGTACTCGGCCAAAACAAACTCATGCCTCATACGGCTAACCACCGACCGTGACACGACCAGTACTGAAACGACGACGACTGACAGGGTCACCGCCCTCTCTCCGCAACCAAAGTAATTTCCACCGCGTGTCGCTGCTCCTCCGACTCCTTCGAATCGTTCCGCGGGTGCCTAAGTAGGCAATCGCGACCAGTCGCATCGCGCCAAAGCTCGGGCACAAGAAAGAGCCAACATACTAACTGCTCCAGAGAGTTACGGCTGCCCTTCCTCTAGATGAGCTCCTCTCCCCACAGCTTCAGAGTCTCATCTATCCCAGACATAATCCCCTTTGCTAAACCAGGTCTCTTCCTCCATCTTCAACTAATCACAGTCCCTCTCATCCATTGTCGTTGCAGCTGAGGTCTTCGACGTAGCCCTAAAAAGCGGCCCCTACGAGGTACTATCACCCTTCATTTCACTAGGTGGCATTCCTCCCCCTCCTCCTCCTTTGGGACCGGCTGTGGCGAAATAGATGTCTACATGGACAAAAAATAGAGAAACACCGCGAGAAATGCAACCTTGAACATAAGTGCAGATGCCTGCCATGCCTCCAGGTTACGCTGTTGTATTTGGCCACGAATGGCACCTGTGCAATGTCCTCAGTACGTTTCAGAACAGTGCTCTGTGTAGTTGTGAGTGCGGTATGTCGGAGCTAAGTGAATTCGAACGTGGACAAACTGTTGGAGCTCGTATGGTGGCTGCTTCCGTATCCAAGGTAACCGAAGCGTTTGGTGTTTCAAGAGACGCCATGTCGAAGATTTATACCGCTTGCAGGGAAAACGGAAAAACAACATTCCCTACATCACAACGCAGACGAAAACGTGTGTTGATTGATCGTGACGGACCGTCACGGAAAAATATTTTTACAAAAAATAAGAGGACGACAGCCGAAAAAATCACACTAGAACTGAATGTCGCACTCATGAACTCTGTCAGCAATGAAACGACACGAAAGGAGCTCCATAAGCGGCGAATTTCAGGGTGAACAGGAATTCCAAAACCACACATCAATGACACAAGTGTCTGTAACAGGAAAACGTAGTGCGGAAGCCTCCATACCTGGACTGTGCAGGAATGGGAGAAAGTAATTTGGCCGAATGAGTTTTGCTGAATAAGGTTGCCAATTTCTGGCCGAGTTTAAGTCCCAAGAACGAAATATGGCGAGTGTTCCATGATGATTTGAACAGCCTTATTCCATGAGCCTAATGGGTACTCTGCACGAATTATGTGACCAGTTTTGCTGATCGTGTCCATCCCACGGTACAATGTTTGTTCCACAATGGTGATGCTGTGTTCACTCAGCTCGCATCTTGCAAGTCTGGTTTTGTGAGCAGGGGGATGAACTTTATCACCTCCCCTGGTCACCACACTCACCAGATCTCAGTATTTCCTTTTTCTGTGGTCTGGAGAAAAGGATGCGTGATCGTTATCCTCCTTCATCATCGTACCGGAACTTGTCAATATTTTTCTGTAAGAATGGTATAGGATTTCCTTTAAAACCATACAGGACCTGTATTTAAACATTCCGAGGCGACTGCAAGCTGTTTTCAATGACAACGCTGTAACTACAGCGGTATTACCGTGTTTTACGGGCTATAAGACGCACGTTTTTCTTCAAAAAACTGCCTTCAAAAGTCAGGTGCATCTTATGCACGAAATATAAAAATGTTCTGCCTTTGATATAAAATTCCCGCCAGTCTTAAAAATGGCCGTATATTCGATGACTGGCGACATTGGATTCAGCTGGCAGCAGCAGTGCACCGAACCGCCGAACATGATTTGCGGGGAATCTCCCTCCCGTCCCACCACCACAATACCAGAAGACTGTCTAGCCTATGGTGCGTCATTGCAGACTACTAAAGTGACTAAAAGTGAAATAATTTAAAATGATTCGTGTCATCGGTAACGGTACAATATTTTTGATAGTAGCTAGTTTCGTACTGGAAAAAATAAAAGGTAGTCATATGATCCAGGCTATAAATTGAAATAATATCATACGCAGAAGAACATGGAAACAGAACAGCTGAGCTGCAATTAGCCTCTCCACCAACAGAAAAAACTATTCGGGACTGGCGTATTAGTAAAGAAGAACTACAAAAATGAGGGAGACTAAATGTGCAACTAGAGGACTGAATGCAAAATGACCAAAACTAGAAGATGACGGTCAATAAAATTCTTCTGGGCTTGAGGCCGCATTGTCATCTGTAAAATTCCGACGTTTCGGCGACTGTTGCAAGGCGCCTTCCTCAGGGTGTGTTAGCCTAAAAGTGTGTTAGCAACACACCCTGAGGAAGGCGTCTTGCAACAGTCGCCGAAAGGTCGGAATTTTACACATGACAATGCGGCTTCATGCCCAGAAGAATTTTATTGACTGTGACAACGGCCGCGGAAGCCTACGTTTACATAGAAGATGGCGGTTTTTAAAGATTTTAAAGGTCAGTTCGGTTTTGTGAACTAACAATTTTTTTAGTCTGCCTTTTCAATCTAAATGTAATTTTTTAAAAACATTGCTTAAAAATTAAGGTGCGTCTTATAGTCCGTGGCGTCTTAAAGTCCGTAAAATACGGTGCGCAGGGCAATGTGTTGTGTTTTTGGTGTTCCCAAATTTTTTTCTCCACTCCTGCACACGTTCCGCAGACTACCGTACTGTGCATGGAACAGGATACTACTGCTGATAATTCCATTTCCTGTTCCATCTGCAAGTGGAACGAGACCTAATATCCTTTACCTTTTTTTTCGCGGTTCTTATGCGATGTGTACGTTGGTGGGACTAGAATCGTTCTGCATTGAGCCGCAAATACGGTTCTCTAAACTTTCTCAATAGTGTTTCACTTAAAGAACGTCGTCTTCCCTCTAGGGATTCCCATTTGAGTTCACGGAGCATTTCCATAATACTCGTGTGTTGACTGAACCTACTGGTTACAAATCTAGCTGGACGCCTCTCAAATGCTTCGAGGCCTTCCTTAACCCAGCCTGGTGGGGGATCCCAAACAGTCGAACAGTTCTCAAGAACAGGTCGCACAATTGCTCTACATACGATTTCCCCTTATACATACATGATCTACATTCACCTAAAATTCTTCCAATAAATTGAAGACGACAATTCGCCTTCCCCATAAGCGACGTTATGCTCTCGTTCCACTTCATGTAGCTTTGCAACGTTATGTCCAGATATTTAACCGACGTGACTGTGTCAAGCTGCACACCAGTCACACTACTTTCGAACATTGCGGGATTGTTTTTCCTACTCATCCGCATTAACTTACGTTTAGAGCAAGCTGCCAAATAGAAATTCTCTGTAAGTCCATCTTCATATTCTGCCGTCTTAATTTCTGATTTTATTTTATTTCGCTACCAGTTTCGGCGTCACACTCCACCATTTTAAGGTCTCTTAATTGACGTGTAGGAAGAAATAGGGGCCAGCTTCCAGTTAATGGTATCCGTAGACTTATTTTTAATAGCGCGATCCCTTCGATCATCACTTGTAGATTGCCTATAGGAGGAGCATTCGTGACGTTCTTAAACAAAATCCGAAGCAAAAGTAATTTCTCATCTTCCTTGATGTCCAGAAAACCACCACTTAGGCCGGCCGGCGTGGCCGAGCGGTTCTAGGCGCTTCAGTCTGGAACCGCGCGACCGCTACGATCGCAGGTTCGAATCCTGCCTCGGGCATGGATGTGTGTGATGTCCTTAGGTTAGTTAGGTTTAAGTAGTTCTAAGTTCTAGGGGACTGATGACCTCAGCTGTTAAGTCCCATAGTGGTCAGAGCCATTTGAACCATTTGAACCACCACTTATATCTCCAATTGGCTCTCGTTTGAATTTATTTTCACCGATCCAAATGTTTGTTAAAACATGTCCTAATGCCAGATGACTACCAGTAACAAGTCTGTCTTCTTTAGGCGTTGTCTAAATGGTTCTGTCTCTGCTAAAGTCCATTTTACGTCAATTTTATCTTCCTTAACTCAGGTCTTCTTCATCCCATCAGATTTCAGGTATTCGTGATCACCAACAGGCCTATGGGGTATCGTTGTGCGACTGGATTCGTGATTTGTTGTCAAAAATGTCTCATGAGTTGCGACATAGTCGAAGCAAACGTTTCCAGTGATCCAGGAAGATATTTCTATATTTATTATTCCAATTACGGACGGCAAAGTATTTATAGTTCAGATTTTTAATTCCATCCCGTAATGACCATCTTCACCTAAAAAGTCATACGCAAAGGTAGATTGTTGTACAAAATATACCATATTTACAAATCAAGAGATCAGTGCTGAATTTAAGCAAAAATAAAACATTTACGTTCCACAGTAGACACAGCATACAAATCATATCGAGTCGACATATATTACAACGGTACAGCCACATTTATTAGCGAAACAAGCTTTGCCATATTCTTATAAAATGTAAGTACCACGTGCATAGTAGCAACAGACTAGCTCACATATATTTGACAGCTGTTTTATTTATTTTATCGGAGATTCAGTTTACATATGATGAATTTTATTTATAGCTCATACGAACTATCGGCATGTCAGATGGTTGTGCCAAATGTGTTCGTTTGACAGTTTCTTCACCATATTGTCATGCAATTGTCACACTGGTTGTCTGTTACCGTTTGTTCAGTAGGCTGCATGGGCGTAATTTAAGCGCTTGTACATGAAAGCTATTATATCTATTTTACCGGAGCTATAGACTGTTTTAATTCAATTAACATTTCAATTGCGCAATGTCAGTCTTTCAAATGCTACTCTGTGTGTGCACATACATACAGCGTGTGTAGGTGGGATGGTTGTCAACGTTTTCTTCGCAATGGAATGCTCACGACTAAAAGTGAATTAAACTGGTCCTGCCCCTGTCATACTGGAACCATGTGAAGAAGTCCCCAAGTTGTGATAATACTCTAACTTACTCAGGATCGATACTTGAAATCTAATCCTTGGAATAGTAGAACAATTGGGAACTGTGAAGATATTTATTATAAAAAAGACTAAAAATGCAAATTGAACATGTATTGAATTAGAACACTAAATCCCACCCATTAACCTAAATTTGAGAACGCCAAAACATCTATGACTTGAAATCGCCCCCCCCCCCCCCCCTATATACGACAGAAACACTCAGTGGTTGATACTATTTAGCATCGATATTAAGAAAGCCTCCACCCTGACTTGCACTGACATTGAAGAGCTCAGGGATCCAGCAAACGGTACTTAACACATCTACTATCAAAGATTCCCTATCTGCCGATCCGTGGTGCGCAAATCACCGAATTCAGTGCTGGAAAGAGCAGTTCTCCAGCGCCGATCTGCTCAGTGCTGCCGGCCGTCATACAGACGAAGTGCGTTGCGTAACTGTAAATTTTTACTGCACAGAGGACGTGAAACAGCGTCTGAAAATTCTTATGGTCGAAAAGTACTTCAGTAAAATGCCAGACGCGAATCAAGAATTCTGGTGCTTAAGCCAGGAACAGACACTTGACTCAAGTGCGAGGTCGTAAAGAAGAGCTTCGTAATGCCTCATTTCCACAAAGAAGCACATATTCCTCACAGAGAGGTGAATTATTTTGCTCCTAGTGGCGAAATCTAATAGCGAGACTTTTCACTGGTGCCTTCCCAGCAATGTCTCAAAACACTCTCCAGTGATGTGTGTCCTATCGACAACTGGCAGAGTATCCCCTCACGCACCGTGCTCCAGTTTAGAGCAAACCTTACATCGTTAGCATGCACTCTCCATGCGGCCAATCATTGCAATCATTACAAACGGAATGCCTCCTACACTACGACTCATGAAGCCGTCAGCCAACCTCTTTCAGCTCATAACCATTACAATAAAACGCTCTAGAACATTCTTTAACTCCTCCTACGACTACATGTACAGCCAATCATCATATTTCTTTCTCTGTCTTGTGGCGAGAATACAGCTTGGCACCTTGCGTGAGAATTTCCGCTGCTGTTAGCTCGCACCTGTGGCAGCCGTCCCCCACACATTACTTCATGCTAAAGAGCCTGTGGCATTGCTTGTAAGGTGTTATCTCTACGATCTTAAGCTTTCAGCCATCGCCTCGCCACTGAATCTTTTTAGCAACGAATCGAGCTGCCATGAGGAGCCCGTACCGCTTGATTCTCGATAGGGTGATTGGCCTAGGCAGTACCGTTCCCATAATCCTATTCATTTCAGTCACGAAAACTGTCCCACCTCCAGCGCTGTCTCCCTCGGCCTGTGTCCTTTTTCCACGACCATGGAGGCCCTCGACTTCTACTTGCTGTCAGAACCCGCGCAAAATTACTTTTCAGGCATGCAACTCTACAGAAATGTTAGTATGAGGCTACCCAGTATCAATCAATAAATGAATAATAATTCGATGACCTCATCTAAAATGCGATGCCATACTAAGCAAATATGAAATCTGCATCGGCCAAAAATGTTCAAATGTGTGTGATATCTTATGGGACTTAACTGCTAAGGTCATCAGTCCCTAAGCTTACACACTACTTAACCTAAATTATCCTAGGGACAAAAACACACACCCATGCCCGAGGGAGGACTCGACCCTCCTCCGGGACCAGCCGCACAGTCCATGACTGTAGCGCCTCAGACCGCTCGGCTAATTCCGCGCGGTAATGTGCATCGTCAAAATTATTATAAATGGTAGTAAAATCTTGCCACCCAAAATTTTAAAACATATTTTGTAGTAGCGTCATTAATGATGTTAATGAACCGTCTCTTCCTCTTGTAATTTAGTATAATATAGCTTATATCAAGCTGTGTTAACTCCCACTGAAAAGATTTCGTGCATTCGTCTATTAAATAAAACAGCTAATGAGCACGCCATGTCAACTGCTGTTCAGTAGCGACACCTAACGTGCCACACTGTGGATATATCATTCGCCACTGTACGACAGCCCAAATGGTTTCCTCAGAGTGTCAACAGAGGTGGCCAGATACCATATTCCCATAACCAGACAGCATCTGACACAATGCCCCACTGCAACTGTCAATGAAGCTCAGAGCACGTAGTTTATATTTGCAGTTATGTGAGTAGCTCATAGACCTCTTAAGGAATAGAATCCAGTATGTTGTTCTTGATGGAGAATGTTCATCAGGACATAGTCAGGAGAGCTCCAGGCAATCTTGATAGGATCGTTGTTATTCTCTGTATACATAAAGAATCTGACAGACAGGGTGAGCTGTAATCTACAGCTGTTTGCAGATGATGCAGCAGTGTACAGGAAAGTATCATCGTTGAGTGACTAGAGGATGGCACGTGATGAGTTAGAATTTCTAGTTGCTGTGATAAATAGCAACATGTTCTAAATGTAGAAAAACGTAAGTTTAGCATTAATAGGAAACAAAATTCTGTAGTGTTCGAATATCGCATTAGTAGTGTGCTGCTTGTCTCAGTCACATCGATGAAATACCTAGGTGTAACATTTCAAAGCGATATGAAATGGAATGAACGTGTAAGGTGCCATCTGTGTCTACCCTTTAATGAGGAACGCTCACAGCCAGAAGGCTCAGTGTGGTATAAATGTGTGAATGAGGCAGGCAACCATGCCACAGAGACGCATTCGTGTTTCCTACGACCAACTGAGCGATTTTGAAAGGGGTCAGATTGTGGCATCCGGGAGGTGTGGAATTACCACACAAGTTGGACGAGATTCACTAGTTATGCAACGCTGCTTATATCAGTGGTCACGTGAACATACTCAAACCCGCAGACGAGGTTCTGGGCGTCCACACAGCACAGACGCCGACCAGGATTGTTGTATTGTAAGGGCAGCAGTGACGGATCGTACAGCTAGCACAGCGGAGATAAGAGGGCTTGTGAACCCAGACGTCTCGACACGAACTGCTGCAATCTGGTTATTAGCTGTGGGACTATCAGCATACACACGTCTAGCCCGTCTTCCACTTACGCCACAGCATCGACGTACACGGCTTGACTCGTGACGTCAGACGATCACTTGTAAGACTGAATGGCGCGCCGTGGTCTTCAGCGATTAAAGCAGATTCTTCCTGTACGCAAGTGATGTTCGTTTGTGCGTACGACAGAGCCCTGGTGAGCACTGTGGAAAGTTGTGGTTAGTTCCTATGGGACCAAACTGCTAAGATCATCGGTCCCTAGGCTTACGCACTACTTAATCTAACTTTAACTTACGCTAACGACAACACACACACCCATGCCCGAGGGAGCACTCGAACCTCCGACCTCGCGAACCGTGGCAAGGCGCCTTCGCCGCACGGCTATCCCGCGCGGCAGCGCTGTGAAGTTGAGTGCATTCTCGCAAGACATACTGGCCCCACCTCAGGACGCTAACCAGCGTTCGGTAGGTACAGAATGTTTTTAGACCCCTTTTTTACCCGTTCTTTTACCGTTCTTGCAACAGGAAGGTGATGTGTTGCTCCAATAGGATAACACTCGCCTACATACTGCATGTGAAACTCAACTCGATATGCAAGACGTGCAGCAACTTCCTTGGCCAGCACAATCTCCGGACCAACAACTCTTACACAACTACGTGAACAGGTCAAGCAGGCGTGGCATTACACATCCCAGGAAAGTATTCACCATCAGTACGATCGGCTGGGTGTCAGAATCAGCGCCTGCCTTGCCACGTGGTATTTCAGCATGGGTCGACAACTTGTACGTCAGAACCGTATGCGCTATTTATCTGCAATTGTAATCGTTTCGTGTACTTCATATGCACTGTTGCAACAATAAACCCGGAGTGAATTAGAAACCTCTAAAAGGGCATACTAATTTCTTTTCTGGCAGTGTATAGAGGAGATCGCATATAGATCACCAGTGTAACCAATCTTGAGTACTGTTCGAGTGTTTGGGATCCCCTTCAGGTCGGAGTAAAGGAAAACATCGAAGCAGCTCACAGGCTTGGAGCTACATTCGTTACCGATAGGTTCGATAAACAATCCAGTTTTACGGAAATGCTCCGTGAACTGAAATGGGAATCCTTGGAAGGAAACCGACATTCCTTTCGCGAAATACTTACCGGAAAATTTAGAGAACCGCACTTGGGATTGACTTCAGGACGATTCCACTGCCGCCAACGTACATTTCGAGTAAGGACCACGAATACAAGAGAAATAACGGCTCCTGCGGCATAGTATAGATAGTCGTTTTTCCCTCGCTCGATTTGCGGGTGGAACTGGAAAGGAAATGACTAGTAGTGGCTCAAGGTACCCTTTGCAACGTACCATACTACTAATAGCGAATTATTTGCGTAGAAGTAAAAATTTTATAAAGATAGGACGAACCTTGTATGGCTAATGAATCTGAGTGTATCATTTTCACATATGCGACTGGACATGAGTAGTATACTTTTTCTATTGGGGCATGTGAATGTTTCTTTTTTGCTTAAATTGATTGCTGATCTCTTGTTTCTGTAATTTTTGGTATATTTCGTACCATGTACTAGCTCTGTATATATATATTTTAGGTCTGAAGATGGTCAACTGCAATTAATGTCCTGACTTGTAAATATTTTGTGGTGTGTAGATAGAATAAGAAATGCATAGAAATGTCATATTTCGTAGTAATTGACTAGAAGTCTTCAAAAGTGATATCTGGGGTTCCCAAGAAAGTATTATAGGCCATGTCTCGTTCTTAATCTGTATAAGCGGTTAAGGAAACAATCTCAGCATTCTTTCCAGATTGTTTGTAGATGGTGCTGTCGTTTACCGTCTAGGAAAGTCATTCGAAGATAAAAACCAATCGCAGAATTATTTATAAAACGCATCTGTATGGTGCGAAAAGTGGTATTTGCCTCTCAGCGATAAAATGTGAGAATTATTTCACATGATCGAACCAGAATAAATGAATTGAAGTTTGTGCTGCGGCCGGGACTCGAAGACTGGTCTTCTTGCTTGTTCGGCAGAAATGCTAATCATTACACCACCACAGTACAATGGTCGACATCATTGCTGCACGAACTACCCAAGAGTTAGCATTTCTGCCTAGCACGCAAGAAGACCCGGGTTCGAGTCCCGGCCGTAGCACAAATTTTAATTCATTTCTTCTGCTTTGATCATTATCGTAGATAATGAAGAGATGTGTCAGGGAAACATTTAATTATAAGATCTTTCACATGAGTATGAAGCCACATGTGTTAAATTTCGGGTTAGAAATTTAAAGTTTGTCGGGTCAACACATAGGGAGTACAATTACGAACAACTGAAATTAGAAACATCACTTAAAAAGGGGTTGTGGGGAAGGCGAATCAGAGACTGCGTTTTATGGCAGAACACTTAGAACACACAACAGATCTACCACAGAGACTGCCTACATTACGCTTGTAGGTCCTCTTCTGGGCATTACTGCGTGATATGGCATCGTTACCGGATAGGGTTGGCGGAGGACATGGAAAGAGTTCAAAGTAGGGCAATCTGATGTGAATATGATACTCATCCTCTTATGTGGAAGTGAAGTTAGTAGGTTACGAGAATGACTCTCGTCACATTGTCGCGGTATTTCAACACCACCGCCCGGCTAGAGACCTGACAACTTTTCATCAACTAACAATCTTAGCACATTGCAACGTCTGTGCTGCTCGAACGATAATGCACCACCTATTTCATACGTACTCCCATGCCTAAAAATGAAAAATGCAATACTTGTGGATTCTGATAAAGAGATAGTAGTGCACCACGCCAGCTGAAGGTACTTTCTTAAAATGGTTTGAAGAAGGGTTTGGGTCTTATCATGGGATGTTACCACTAACCTTCACTATTTTTAGATGGGGCTCCCGCCATCTATCTACAGGACTGACCATGGAAGACGCGCGGATAGCGTTAGTGATGAGCAACGAGACCCTCAGTCCAAACGTGCCTCTTTAGCACCATGCTACCTGGATAACAGCTCAAAAGCAATAAACCTGTTGATTATAGAAGTGTTCAAAGTGTTTTTTTGTTCGTGTTATCTGTTCTTTATTTTCATTATTGTGTATATTTCCTTTACTTATGTATGCTGCACCTCTTATCCAGTACTGTTGGAATTGCTTCAACCACTACTGTTTCTCTTTCACAGATACCTCGATTTCTTAGAAAACTTGATGAATCCAGTTCCTCTGGCTCAGTTTCTCCTTTGCGTGGGCGGCATATGTCTCACATTGTACCAAATAACATTCGTAAGTACAAAATTACACTGTATCTCATTGACAGTCTTACCGAAAGAATCTCCTGTGCACTCAGTATTCTAAGTGGGCTGTCACCAATTACTGGAGAAATTACCTTTTATCGTCGATTTTAAATCTCATCACAATCAGCTACTGTCATTTGGAAAAACGAAGTACATGAGTTACATCTTCACTTTTGTATTATTGCACTTTCTATGGATTCTGGGGGTCGCAGGTCTCTATGGTGGCTTGTGGAACTGGGTTGGCAGAGGTCAGGAGGCCAGCAAGTCACTGCCATGGACAAGGTAGCAGTGGAGCAGAGAGTGGATGCCTGGTAACCGTCCCGTATCGTCATGAAAACATCATTGTTAGAACATTCATTTATTGCTCAGCAGACTACAGCAGTTGGAATGATGGTTGCAAAAGTCAAATCCCCCAGGTCATAAACTGTATATGGTTGGTGAAGAGGTGCGGTCGTTAGCAAGTGGCTCGGCAGTTTGTGGTATCGCACGGCCAGTGAAACGTTGACGGCAGCGACAGTAAGGTCGCTGACTCCAGCATCTCGAGGCAGCCATCATGGCTATCAGACTATCACATAGACTAGAGGCAGCCTGATTGTTCAGCAGCATGCAGGACCCCATCACAGATCCAGCGCGGATGAGACGGCTGGCAGCAGCAGTGCCTGCTCACGTAAGCAGTGGTTTACAGTAAGGAGTTTGCCTACACAGGCAATGGTGGCTGAGTGGCTGCACGGTCCTGGGCTCGAGTTGTAATTGTACACCTCCAGGGTAATAACCGACAGCAGCTGAGTTAGACCCGCAGATGGCCCGCAGGTCGTTGTGCACTCTGCCCACTGCATCAGACTTAGTGCGAACAGCAGGGCTGCAGTTTGCAGCGGCAGAGCCTGGAGGTGAGGACTTGTTGATGATCCATGTAGACTTGTAGACTCGTAGACTGACATAGCTGGTAGCCAGAAGGAATAGGGACCCTTTGTGCTAAATTATCGGTTCCTATCATGCAAGTCATAACAGGCCCACGGCTCAGTCGTAAATGGAGTTGTAAAATTATATTGACCTGTGGCATTAAACATTTAGCCAGAAAAGTGAGTAACTACGGTTTGGTATACAATATCATATATACAGCAGAAGCATTAGAAACTATATTTATTCTGGGTAAACTTCATGGTACACTATGTACATTTGCACATTCAACACAGTCCATATTTTTGAGCTGGAACCTTTGTGTTGTTGTGTTCTTCAGTCCAGAGACTGGTTTGTGCAGCTCTCCATGCTACTCTATCCTGTGCAAGCTTCTTCATCTCCCAATACCTACTGCAACCTACATCCTTCTGAATCTGCTTAGTGTATTCATCTCTTGGTCTCCCTCTACGATTTTTACCCTCCACGCTGCCCTCCAGTGCTAAATTGGTGATCCCTTGATGCCTCAGAACATGTCCTACCAACCGATTCCTTCATCTAGTCAAGTTGTGCCACAAACTTCTCTTCTCCCCAGTCCTCACATTAGTTATGTGATCTACCCATCTAATCTTCAGCATTCTTCTGTAGCACCACATTTCGAAAGCTTCTATTCTCTTCTTGTCCAAACTATTTATCGTCCATGTTTCACTTCCATACATGGCTACACTCCATACAAATACTTTCAGAAATGACTTCCTGACAATCTATACTCAATGTTAACAAATTTCTCTTCTTCAGAAACGCTTTCCTTGCCATTGCCAGTCTACATTTTATATCCTCTCTACTTCGACCATCATCAGTTATTTTGCTCCCCAAATAGCAAAACTCCTTTACTACTTTAAGTGTCTCATTTCCTAATCTAATTCCCTCAGCATCACCCGACTTAATTCGACTACATTCCATTATCCTCGTTTTGCTTTTGTTGATGTTCATCTTATATCCTCCTTTCAAGACACTATCCATTCCGTTCAACTGCTCTTCCAAGTCCTTTGCTGTCTCTGACAGAATTACAATGTCATCGGCGAGCCTCAAGGTTTTTATTTCTTCTCCATGGATTTTAATACCTACTCCGAATTTTTCTTTTGTTTCCTTCACTGCTTGCTCAATATACAGATTGAATAACATCGGGGATAGACTACAACCCTGTCCCACTCCCTTCCCAACCACTGCTTCTCTGTCATGCCCCTCGACTCTTATAACTGCCATCTGGTTTCTGCACAAATTGTAAATAGCCTTTCGCTCCCTGTATTTTGCCCCTGCCACCTTTAGAATTTGAAAGAGAGTATTCCAGTCAACATTGTCAAAAGCTTTCTCTAAGTCTACAAATGCTAGAAACGTAGGTTTGCCTTTTCTTACTCTAGCTTCTAAGATAAGTCGCAGGGTCAGTATCGCCTCACGTGTTCCAATATTTCTACGGAATTCAAACTGATCTTCCCCGAGGTCAGCTTCTACCAGTTTTTCCATTCGTCTGTAGAGAATACTCGTTAGTATTTTGCATCAGTGACTTATTAAACTGATTGTTTGGTAATTTTCACATCTGTCAGCACCTAACTTCTTTGGGATTAGAATTATTATATTCTTCTTGAAGTTTGAGGGTATTTCGTCTGTCTCATACATCTTGCTCACCAAATGGTAGAGTTTTGTCATGACTGGCTCTCCCAAGGCCGTCAGTAGCTCTAATGGAATGTTGTCTACTCCCGGGGCCTTGCTTCGACTCAGGTCTTTCAGTGCTCTGTAAAACTCTTCACGCAGTATCGTACCTCCCATTTCATCTTCATCTACATCCTCTTCCATTTCCATAATATTGTCCTCAAGTACATTGCCCTTGTGTAGACCCTCTATATACTCCCTCCACCTTTCTGCTTTCCCTTCTTTACTTAGAACTGGGTTTCCATCTGAGCTCTTGATATTCATACAAGTGGTTCTCTTTTCTCCAAAGGTCTCTTAAATTTTCTTGTAGGCAGTATATATCTTACCCCTAGTGAGATAAGCCTCTACATCCTTACATTTGTCCTCTAGCCATGCCCTGTTTAGCCATTTTGCACTTCTTGTCGATCTCATTTTTGAGACATTTGTATTCCTTTTTGCCTGCTTCATTTAGTGTATTTTTATATTTTCTTCTTTCATCAATTATATTCAATATTTCTTCTGTTACCCAAGGATTTCTACTAGCCCTTGTCTTTTTACCTACTAGGTCCTCTGCTGCCTTCACTACTTCATCTCTCAAAGCTACCCATTCTTCTTCTACTGTATTTCTTTCCCCCACTGCTGTCAATTGTTCCCTTATGCTCTCCCTGAAACTCTGTACACCCTCTGGTTTAGTCAGTTTATCCAGATCCCATCTCCTTAAATTCCCACCTTTTTGCAGTTTCTTCAGTTTTAATCTACAGTTCATAACCAATAGATTGTGGTCAGAGTCCACATCTGCCCCTGGAAATGTCTTACAATTTTAAACCTGGTTCCTAAATCTCTGTCTTACCATTATGTGATCTATCTGAAACCTGTCAGTATCTCCAGCCTTCTACCATGTATACAACCTTCTTTTATGATTCTTGAACCAAGTGTTAGCTATGATTAAGTTGTGCTCTGTGCAAAATTCTATCAGGCGGCTTCCTCTTTCATTTCTTAGCCCCAATCCATATTCACCTACTACGTTTCCTTCTCTCCTTTTTCCTACTACCGACTTCCAGTCACCCATGACTATTAAATTTTCGTCTCCCTTCACTATCTGAATAATTTCTTTTATTTCATCATACCTTTCTTCAATTTCTTCTGGAACCTTTATGTCTGACTTACAATTGAATTTCCACTTCTTGTAAAAAATGGACAATACTGACATAGTCCGTTGTGATCAGCTGTCGAAATAGGTCCGTCACAGATGTAGGATGGGGAATTCCTACTCTGACAAAGGCCTTAAGAAACTTTCGGCGTTGGTTTTCATAACGCCGACACCCTAGTATCACATGGTTGAAGTCTGCAGTCTCAGTTGGGTGGAGTTCGCAGTAAAGAGATGGCTGAACTTTCGTTCTATAAAGATATGAAGGGTAACAGCCTTGACCCACCGGATGCGCGTTATAGTAGTGGTATGACATCTAGATGATTTGTGACAATCAGGTTTTTCGCGGAATACTCGGCTGTATTGCAGCATAATGCCTTCCTTTGAACTGTTGTGAGAACTTCCACGTCTTCGACCCTTCTTAATGAATCATTTTCTTTACGCCAGCAGCAAAGCCTATATGTGGAAGGCAAGTGCCGTAAGGCTGGCCATCACTCACACTTTTTTTTTGCAAGGTGATCCGCCATCCCATTACATGAGGTACCAGAGTGTCCCTTGTCCGCGTGCTTAGTTGGGTGGTAATGTGCTCGCCTCCCTGACAAGCGGGCCCGGGTTCTATTCCGGGTGGGTTGGAGAGTTTCTCCGCTCGGGGATTGGGAGTTGTGTTGTCCTCATCATCGTTTCATTCTCATCACCGGCGAGCAAGTCGCCCAATGTGGCGTCGACTGAAAGAAGACTTGCACTTGGCGGCCGAACTTTCCCGGTTGGGGCCTCCCGGCCAACGATGCCATACGCTCATTTCATTTTTTAGAGTGTCCCTTGATCCCTAATAACTGCACACGTTTAGGCTAACTTTCACACTGATAGTTTAACTTCATTACATGGTGGTTAGTGTTGCTGCGTTTCTAGGTTTTCCAGTGATCTCCTCGAATCCGTCAGACTAAATATGTCGTCGAACTGATTTGCCGCATATTGAAGGATTTCCTTAATTGCCAGAACTTCAGCACTGAAGATGCTGGCTTCCCTCGGTAGCTTAAACATAGCCCAAGACAGTGGATCTCCGCAGAAGTAAGAAACGCCGGTTTTCTCTTGTTTTCGAGCCGTCAGTGAAAATTTGACCAATGAAACCCAGATTGATGCAGTCAGATAGGTTACGCCAGTAGAAGTAACGAAAGTTCGATCCGATCCCCTGGGCTGATAGAAGATTGGTGGTTGGTGGTTTTGTAAGTCGTATTCCAAGCTAAATGCACTAGGCAGGGAGAATTTTAGAACTAAGGGTGTCAAATATGTCGAGGCGTTGACATATAATGTGCACTCATAATCCAGTATAGTCCCAATCATTTCGGACTGTAACATCAGCTCCCCACCATACGAGAGGTACCGGCCGTAGGAAAATCAATGATCGACCGACCTCGGAAATCAAATATTCCACATGGCTTGCACACGTCAGTCTGTTGTCGACAATGAGTCCAAGCCACTTGACTGGGCTCCTTCCCGGAATGGTAAAAGGCTCTACTCGTATCTCGGGCGTTTTCGTCCATCTCTGGAATGTAAAAGCAAGATTTTATATCTGCCAGATTCAATCCAATTCTGCACGTCCACGAATACAGCACGCACGCCGCTCGAGCCAACCACCTTAGCGTCATTCTCAAGCTGAGAGAAAACTTGTACATGAAGATGTCATCGGCGTACATTAGCATTTTTACTGTAGGACCAAAAATTGTGCTGAGGTTTGACGAGTGCACTGCATAAAGAATATGACTTAAAATGGAGACTTGCCGCAGTCCTCTGTAGATAATACACGGTCCATGCAAGGTGTTGTCCTGTTGTCTGATGCAGATTACACGTTGCCGTAGGAGAGAGCAAAGGTTGCGGGTAATGAAGTCTGGGACAGCCATTGACTGGAGCTTCCGGAACAGGACGTTCACGTCCACAATATCATACGCTCCGGAAACATCGAAAAACATTGCCGTCAAGAAACCATTACAAGCATAAATACGTTCTATGTCGATAGTTAAGAAACCTAGGTTTTCTATGGAGCCTCTTCCTTTTCGAAACCCGTTCTGAGAGCGGGGCAGAAGGTAGTACGACAGTTACTACTTCATATCTAAAAATTCATCCTTTGAATAGAAGGAGTTGTCATTCAGAAATTCTTTTAATTTGCTTTTAAATGTTGGTTGGCTATCTGTCAGACTTTTAATGCTATTTGGCAAATGACCAAAGATTTTTGTGGCAGCATAATTCACCCTTTTCTGTGCCAAAGTAAGATTTAATCCAGAATAGTGAAGATCATCCTTTCTTCTAGTGTTGTAACTATGCACTTCGCTGTTATTTTTGAATTGGGATGGGTTATTAATGACAAATTTCATAAGTGAATATATGTATTGCGAAGGTGCTTTGAATATTCCGAGTTCCTCACATAAATGTCTGCAAGGTAATCTTGGGTAGACTCCAGCTATTATTCTGATTACACCCATTTGTGCAATGAATACATTCTCTCTTAATGACGAACTGCCCCAAAATATGATGCCATATGAAAGCAGTGAATGAAAACAGGCATTGTATGCCAATTTACTGACATGTTTATCACCAAAATTTGCAGTGCCCTAATAGTGTAAGTAGCTGAACCTAACAGTTTCAGCAGATCATCGACGTATTTCTTCCAATTCAATTTCTCATCAATGCCAGAAATTTTGAATATTCTGCCTTAGCAACAGAATTCTGTTCATAGTCTATATTTATCAATGGTGTTATGCCATTTACTGTACAGAATTGTATAAACTGCGTTTTCTCAAAATTTAGTGAGAGTCCTTGCAGAGAACCACTTATTAATTTTCTGAAAGACATTGTTTACACCGAGCGAGGTGGCGCAGTGGTTAGCACACTGGACTCGCATTCGGGAGGACGACGGTTCAATCCCGTCTCCGGCCATCCTGATTTCGGTTTTCCGTGAATTCCCTAAATCGTTTCAGGCAAATGCCGGGATGGTTCCTTTGAAAGGGCACGGCCGCTTTCCTTCCCAATCCTTCTCTAACCCGAGCTTGCGCTCCGTCTCTAATGACCTCGTCGTCGACGGGACGTTAAACACTAACCACCACCACCACCATTGTTTACAATTTCCTCCGCTGATTCTTGCTTGTTGGGTGTGATTGCTATACTTGTATCATCAGCAAAAAGAACTAGCTTTACATCTTCATGAATATAGAGTGGAAAGTCATTGGTATATACTAAGAACAATAAGTGACCCAAGACTGAACCCTATTGGACACCATTCTTGGTACCTCAACTGTTAAGGGAATCTGCTGATTTTTGCAGACTATCTGTTCTGTTGATTTTAGCGTTCTGCACTCTTCCAGTTAAATATGAAGTGAACCATTTGTGCACTGTTCCACTCATACCACAATACTTAAGCTTAAATAGAACAATTTCATGATTCACAGAATCAAAAGCATTTGAGAGGTCACAAAATATCCCTATGGGTGATGTTTGGTTATTCAATGCATTTAATATTTTATCAGTGAAAGCGTATATAGTATTTTCTGTTCAAAGGCCTTTCTGAAAACCAAATTGACATTTTGTTAGTACTTCATTTTTGCAAATACGTGATGCTACTCTTGAGTGCATTATGTTTTCAAGAATTTTCGATAGAGCTGTCAGAAGTGAGATTGTTTGGTAGTTGTTAGCATAAGACCTATCCCCTTTTCTATGCAATGCTTTAACAATAGCGTATTTCAATCTTTCTGGGAAAATGCCATGTTCCAGTGAGCTACTACATATGTGGCTGAGAATCTTACTTATTTGTTGGGAACAAGCTTTTAGTACTCTGTTGGAAATGCCATCAATTCCATGTGAGCTTTTACTGTTGAGTGAATTTATTATTTTCCTAATTTCAGTTTTATCAAATTGCATAGGTATTGCCTCTTCCACATGCTACCTTGTATTTTCTAATGAATAGCTGAATCCTATTTTCTCCACAACACTTAGAAAACGGTTATTAACAATGTTTTCTACTTCTGACTTCTTGTTCACAAACTTTTCATTGAGTTTGATAGAAATACAGTCTTCCTTGCTCTCGGTTGCCCTGTTTCCTTTTTAACAATATTCCAAATTGTTTTAATTTTATTATCAGATGTGCTAATCTCAGACGTAATGCACGTACTTCTGGACTTTTTAATAACTTTTCTTAATACAGTGCAGTAGTTTTTATAAATGTTTCACTGTTTCGGGATCATTACGCTATAAGATACATTTCCCTTTTCTGTTTACAACATTTTTTATTCCTTAGTAAGCTATGGCTTTTTACATGGTTTCTTACAATTATATTTCACTGTTTACCTAGGGAAACTGTTTTCAAATATACTCACAAAGGCAACATGAAATAGATTAAATTTTAAATTAGCATTAGGTCCCTGTACACAACATCTCAATCTAACTGTTGCAAGCTTTCCCTAAAATAATGAATTGTTAAATCGTTAACTGATTTGGAATACTCTTTTGCATTATTGTATGGAGCTATATCATAAACTGTAACTAGCTGTGCATCATGATCAGACGGACCATTCTTAACAGGAAAAGTTTTATTTGATTAAGTTTATCTTGGTCTATGAAAACATTATCTGTGTGCTACTTTCCTGTGCCACCGGAGTAGGTAAATCAATAATTGATGTCAGATTGAAAGAACCAAGTAATACTTCAAGGTCAAGCTTTCTATTGGACTCCTTCAGAAAATCTATATTGAAATCTCCACAAACAATAATTTGCTTTCTTCTGTATGACAGATAGCACAACAAAGAATCCAAGTTATTCAAAAATAGTTGAAAACTTCCCATTGGGGACCTATACACGGCTACAATTAAGTGCCATTACTTAATTTAAGCTCACACACACATGTTTCTATATGCTGCTCTACGCAAATTTTTTTAGTTTCCAATTTTTCCACACTATGACAGACTTTTACGTATATGACAACTCCTCTTATCTCCATAGTGTCCTACTTACATGTGCTAAAAGCTTATATCCACCAACATTTACCATTTCATACCTGTGACTATATGATGTTCAGACAAGCATAGTACATCTATTCCACCCTCAGTTTCTAAATCTTCTCAACAAACAAGAAGCTCATCTACTTTGTTTTTTAATCCCCTGATATTCTGATGCAGTATACTAACATTATTTTCCACTGTGTTTTTATGAGAATCTTGTGACATACTAACATTATTTTTCTCTGTACTGTTATAAGATATTGTGATATTTTAACATCTCTAGTACCAGCCTGTCTGAATTTCTCATTAAGCTTAATTTAAATCAATGTTGGATGGTTGGACTCCGATCTTAGTCTAAAAAAGTAGTCCCATGAGTTTCAGTGCCACCCATTAAATATTTTGCTATCATCTCAGCCAGTTTATCCTTCCATTTCCTATTGAGATGCAGGCCATGTCTTGTGAAGACCCACCTACCAATAGCATCAACAGGAACCAAACCTATGCCTGACAAAGTAGCCACGCGAAGCAGCTCTTCTAGCTCCACATTGTCCCTGCTGACAGAACTGTTCAGTTGGGGCCTATCATACGACGTGAAAGCAGGAATCAAGCCAACATTTCTATGGTTCGCTACAGATGCTATTTTTACTAGGTGACACTCAATGAGTTCCTCTCAAACCACGATTCCAAACGGTGCTTCATTATCCTTTCCAATGTTTTAAATACGCAAGAAGAAAGATTGGTGGGACGGTATGAACCACCCAAACCGGGGTCTTTGCCGGGCTTGCGTGTGGGAACAATTACGTAAGTGCCTAGTTCCCTTAAATGATTGCAGATGTCGAGCAATATGTGTAAGGCTTCGTCCGGCAAATTGTCCGGCATTTTCTAGTGGATGTCGTCAAATCGTAGAAAAGCACTGCTGGTACCTTTTTAGACGTTCCGCAGTTCTGTGAACTGAAATGGAGTCAGTAAGGACTGCGTCGATCCCAGGAACGAAGGAGAAGCAGCATCTGCGGTTGGCAGTGATTCAGGGATGACCGATGGGATCTCGACGATTGTTGCGAAGTCATCAACCTTTACTCAATGGGGATTTGTTTCGGAATTTGCATATGGTGGAGCAAACCGATGACAACGGAGTTTCTCTGCCGAGTGTCTCACAAAATTGTATCCAAGATTGTTGTTTTCTCTGCTTCTGGTGGCGGCGGCCACCTGTTTGTATTTGAGAAAATTCGTCCAGGTGCGTTCTCTTTTATACATGCTGTAAGTTAGCTTTCATTTAGGAACTTGTCTTGAGCAGTCTTGATTCCATCACGGAACTAAAAGATCTTTCGGACTTCGGATCGGTTTGACTTGGCATTTGGAAAATACAGCCACCCTATTTGGTAGGGGAATGACCGGATTGTAACGTTCGTCTGCGGGTCCGTGCAGTAAACCTGCTTCAATATGTTCCTTGATATATGCTTTATACGCCTCCCAGTCTGTTTTGCACGTGTTCCGTTTTGGTGACGGCATGTATGTAGTTGGTTCAATATCATTGATCATATTATTCGAATAACAAAATGACCAGACCCCAGCGGGCAGTAGCAGATCTCCTACTTAAATTCTTAGGAGATATTCGAAGAACGTAAGTTGATGTCTATTGCAGACGAGCGTCTTCGAGGCGCCGAGATGAGAGGCAATAGTTGTTCAGAATAAATAAATTGAATTCTTCTGTAATGTCGAAAATAGCTGCTCCATGTCTATCGTCCATCTCGCATACACAGGTCGTATGGTACGCATCGAAGTCTTCATAAAACAGAAGAGGGGGTCGAGCTGATTAACCAGTGTGTGCCACTCATCAGTTTCGATTATCTTCTTGGAGGGCAGTATACTGCCACTATGGAGAGGTGTAAAGTCTTGAAGCGAGTGCGCATCGCTGGAGCCTAAAAGCCATTTGCGTGTGGTCGACGTATCTAGCAGAATCGGACGAACAATGCAACTCTGCGTTTTTCGTCGTGTCTGCCTTCCCCAAAAATCTGGAACCGTTGGAGAGAGGACAATGAATGTGGTTTAAACCAAGTTTCTGGGATATCTGCAATGTTTATGTCTTGCGAAAGTGATTCTGTTTGCAGGGTTTCTCTCTTGAAAATGACCGTCCTGGCATTAATCGCCATTTTGCTGAGTCAGAGTTTCCAGTAACATCTGGCTTATTGCTGTAGAATCGTCTGGTCCTTGCGGTGCCGTTTGGATTCGTGAATGGTCTGTATGATAAGGATGAAAAGTTTGTCTTGCAATGTGACACTGATTGGACTGTCAGCCTGTTTCCATCCCCGGAGTGGAAATTCCGTTACAAGAGCTGTTCAGCGACATGGTGGTGTTGCGGTGAGTGCGGTTTGCTGAGGATCGGTCTCAGTGGCAGGGTGTTCGGGTGCAGAGGTGGTGGTGGCATCCATCGGGGGGGGGGGGGGGTGAGTGGCGCGGGGGGCGAGCGGCCTGGCGTCGCTGCTTTGTGCCTGTGTATCTGTGCGGCTGAGCCGGCTGAGCTGGACTCATCATGCAGGGGTGGAGGAGAGTGCACTGATTCGGCACACGGTCTGTATGAGATAGCTGTCTCGGCTCCCACGAAAGTGACGCCTTGCCTAGTAACGACTTCCTTAACGTACCTCTGTCGCGCGTACTCTGGGCACTCCCGGTTTACCGCTTCGTGCGCCTGTTGCGATGTAAACACCGCGGCTGAGTGGTGGGGCAGTCGGCTCGCGCATGATTTCCACCACATTTGGCGCATCGTATGGCTGAGCAGCACTGGCTGTTTACATGATTAAGTCTGAGACAGTTAAAACGTCGCCGCACAATATGTATCCACTGGGCAACGCATAATGCAAAACTGGAACGGAGTCTGCGAGTACTTTCAAAGCAAACTGAACCACAAACGTGCCAAATGGTGTGATAGTGGTAATTCCGTCCTTTATCACCTTTTTCGACATGCGCCTGACATGGAAGACGGTACAGGGTGAAACTATCAAATGCAAGAGTTCTTCCTCACTTAAGCTGTTGTCAACTTTTCTGCCTACATCCCGGCGCGTGAAGACGTGACTTTATATTTAGGCCTCCAGTTGATGAGCCGAAAATACCGGGGATTCTACCAGTAAGTTAGCTGTTCTGGGAGAGTTAAGTTCGATTTTGATTCTGCTCCGTCCTATTGATAAGGTATTCTTTGTGTCTTGCCTACACTCTGAGTTTGTTACGTAGACAAGTTTTCCAATTGCCATCGGATGCAGCCTATTAACGTTTCCTGTACGTCCTTCTACATATGTACAGAAAGGGCCAATGCCATTGTCTTGATAACTTTTATTTTTATTAATTGCATAAACTGACCGACGGGAGAGAAAAGCATTGTTTGTATCACGAGTCTCTGCAACACTAGAACAGCTCGACAAGTACAGGTTCAGGGATGGGTCTACAGCTGCGGGGCTCTCTAATGGCAAAGCGTTATCTACGCACTGCTGCGATAAGCTGGCTACTTCCCTTATTTGGTTGTTGTACTGCTCCACGGCGATTGTTGCTCGCTCGTCTCTCTTCTGTTCTTCCTCATACTCCGAGATCCGCTTCTGCACGGTACCCGAAGCACCGGGCTCGAATGATCGCTGAGAACTTCCATGGCCTCCGCGACCGCTGAGTGCAGTGGCTGCTGGCCAGCCGTCGAAATACACGCGGCTGTCGGTAAAGGAGCCGGGTAGCCGCCCTCCTCGTTCGGCCAACTGCCCATGTTTAGAATAACTTCACGTGGCTCTTGTGCTAACTATTGCACCTTATCAACGTGTCGCCACAAGAAGAATTTAGGTTTCCTCACAACTTAGCATGAACACAAGTGACTGAGCGACACTAGATAAGCAAATCGAAGTAAAAAACGCTCCGTGACTACAAGGGAGTTAACGCCTCGGAGTCTCGGTGCAGAATGACTACCATAAATAAGCGTAGACTACGTTAGCTTCCCTAGTAGTTTTGGTCAGTTAAGGGGGGTAGGACGTCAAGCAGGTCGACTTGAAGAAGGAGAGGCACCACAGGACATTTTAATTTCTACTGTCTATATCTTTACAAATAAATTCATAAAACTTTGAAAGCATGATCAGGAAGGATTCAGGATTCATACTCATAGCAGTGGAAGCTCAAAAATGTAACAAAATAAATTTTTTTGTATGTGAAATTTCATCCTTTTTTCACTTACTACTGGCTGCATTTGTTGCTATAGATACACTTTTCTTCCGAAGTAAGAGAGATTACTCGATGAATTTTGCACAGCATATAAACTATGGTTCCATGTGTATGAAACTCTAGAGTTTATTTAATTTATTTAAAAATGAATGAACTGTTACATTTTAAACTTCATGTTTAGAAAAAACTCAAATTTTATAGTTAATTATCTCAATTTTTACCACAGTTTTTAATACATTTGGAAAATTCTAGAGTTTCGTATACCTGTAAGCACTGCTTGTATGCTGTGCAAAATTCATCGAAGAATGTCTCTTACTTAGGAAGAATAGTGTAGCTACAGAAACAAATGCAGCCAGTAGTAAATGAAAAAATGATGAAATTTCACACGTAAAAAAAAGGTATTTTGCTATGTTTTTGAACTTCTACTGCTCTGAGTGTGAGTCCTCAATCCTTCCTGGTCATGCTGACAAAGTTTTATGAATTTATTTGTAAAAGTATAGACAGTAGAAATTAAAATGTCCTGTGGTGCCTCTCCTGCTCCAAGTCGGCCCGTTTGACGTCCTACCCCCCTTAAGGTGTCCCAGTGTAATGGGTACGTTAGGTGTGTTGCATACCCATAGGGCATTACATCACAATGATTGTTTTCTTTATGTACGCGATCAGTGTCTTTCTAGCTTCCCCTAAAAATCAAAAGCGGCGAAACTCTAGAAATTGAGCGAGGATGTGTAAAGAGCTGGGAAACCTAGGAAACATTTTTGTTCTACATAGTCACCCTCCTGTCTTTTACTTAAGAATAAACAGTATTTACAGCAGAACTGAAACTGTGAACGTTTAATTCTTTTTTTCATTCCAAAATTTTTGATTTGTTACGTGAGAAAAGAGGGACGTTGTTGTAAAAGTTAAGAAAACAATACATATTTATTATGTAGCGCTAGAAAAGATGTTTTCCTCAACTAAAAGGTGAAATTAAAAAGAAGCTGCAAAACAAAAACTTTCGCATTTATGAATAATAACAGGAAACTCTTGCCTTTGATCATGGTGAAGAACGTTCTATTTAATACAAAATAACAACAATAATTATACGTTTTATGTAAACTTTACTCGTATCAAAAGTAATTGCATTGGGTATGTAAATGCACTGAAGCGATCAAATATTTTAATTGCTTATAAAATGCAATTTATATGATATAAGGACTAACACTGAAAGACGTGTTGTTCTAATTATACGCAAAACAAACGACCAAAGAAACAAATAGAAGTCGCCGGCTCTCATTGTCTCTCTTATACATTCAGTCATGTTGCTTTCCCTACCAATTCTACTAATACCACCCGTAATCCTTACTATTTCCTACATCGTTCATGTAGTGTATCAAAACTACCGAACCATAGTTTTGGTAGAGCCCAGCATTTATTTACTTGTTTACTATGTTCATATTAGTTCTTTTGGTCTTATTTTCTATTAATTCAAATATACACGTGTGTTTATTTCCATGCATTTACAGGTTAAAGCTAAAATAATAAGTACAACGTAATTTTAAATGAAAATACGTTTCTTCTAGCCCATTCGCGTAAGACAATGAACGTTTCACGATCTCAGGTTACACAATTTAGTTACCGAATAAAATCGCCTCATACAAATTGTTAAACATCGTAAGAAATTAAGTATTACTTGTAATAAATTCCACTTTAGAGCTGTTACATACTACGCCCCCATGAAGATACAGAATTCGCATTTGGGGGGGGGGGGGGGGTAGCAACTAAATTTCGAGTTTGAATAGGATACCAGTGGAATATGGCTTCCTACCTGATTTTGTAGCGCGTAAACGGCAGAAGTTTGTGTATTGTTAAGTTTCGTTGAGGATTTTTTGTAATTTGTAATTGCAAAATTTGCATCACATTCTGAATCGAGGATGGGGTGGGTTGCAGGTTTGTCAGTCGTTAAATTTGAAAGGGCATTCAGTTGTCTCACCAAATGAATTGTTGAACATATGGAAGAAACAGGAGAACGGCTCATTAGCAAACTGCAGAACCATTGACACCCAAACATTCACACTCGGTGCAATGTGTGTGTATAACAGGGGGCGGGTGTGCAAGGACGATTCGCTGAAATATGTTCCACTTTCTTTTGGTTCTAGGATCTCCTTTAAGTGAAAGCAAAATGGGATTACCTGTAACGATACTTTTTATAAAGTAAAACAGTTGTTATGGGCTCTTCTACCATACGGGCATTTCTCATTCGGAACACGTGTGTTAGTCACGAACGAAGAGGGGAGAAATTGTCGACTAAGACGTAGCATAGCAGGGAAGCATAGCAATACAATGTGTTTGCATCAAAGCTGCATGTTCTGTAATATACGTTTCCACATTGCACGAGTGATGTAAAATGAATCCATAATTCAGCTCGCATTTGATAATTGATAATGGAAAGGAAGGGCTATGATTGACGGGTACATGACAAGAAAAATATTCGACTTGTAGTATAGTTTGTGTACGGTGGAAGCAAGGGCATTTTTACTGGCAAGTTGCTCAGAATTTCCCATTTCCTTTCAAGTTTTATTTTTTGTTTCCAGTTGCTTCCGCCTTCATTAGTAATAATAATAATGTATTAGTTAGTTCTGGCTTACAGGACACTCTGCACTTTCAGAGTTATTGTAATTAAAACCAATTTCGTCCACCTTGCCTTCAGGACTATTACCTAGAAGAATTAGTGGTAGTATTAGTAGTAGTAGTAGCAGTCTTGTTTATCTGTGGATAGCGTTTACAAGGTTATTGGACATATCCGGCAAAAGAACAAAACAGAAATCAAATGTACGTCCAAAATATACAATATGGGAATAATAAAGTCAGCTTGCTTCCAGTCACTGACTTTTGCCTCAGCAATCCATTCAGAATTTTGCAGGCTGCACATGTTTTTCAACACATTCCCAAGCATCCTTCGTCAGTTCATGTTGCAGCTACGTTTAATCAGTATAGTCGGATGGTATTAAGCCTCCATCTTCCCGAATATAAGGCTAATCTTTCAGAAGCAGTGTAACTTCTTTCCGTTTATCCTTTGTGTAGAGTACGGTTTTGTTCATACACTCTTGCAAAGAAGTTATTTCATAATGTAAACAGTAACGTCACTGCATAGTCTGTACAAACACCAAAGCACAATTGCAAAAGCTAGTGATCCACCGCTCATTCATTTCCCTGCACCAATCAGGATGATACGTTTTCTTATTTCAGAATCCAGATGATGGTGGAGTGATCGAATGCATCCTCTTTCTACCAATCCCAGCTCTTCAGATATTCATCTACTGCTGGGCTGGACATGGTATAATGGAAGAAGTAAGTAAAAATGGATAACGTTCGTCAATATAAGTTACCAGACTAGCACTCATTTACTGCACAGCATATTCGTTTCTATTACAGCAGTGGTTCCCAACCTGGGGGTAATTGCCGCCTTAGTGGTGCAATGTAATTTTCTCAGAGATAAAAGCAAAAGGGTTCGTTTGCGTTTCGGTCACGAAATTAAGTTACTTTTAAAAGATTATTGCCGTTATCACTATTTCCTAAGGGTATAATGCTCATTACATTAGTTGGGAATAATTACATATTTTAAATACTAACATTAATGTTTGATACAATGCAGTGGAGATTACAGCTTGTGAAGCGAATGTATGACCATCATCTTCTTCACATAATCGACTCACTACACATATGTTTCGTTCTTTGTGTTGTGCATCTATGACAGTAAATTGGAGACATATACACCACATATGTTTAAATGTTTGTTCATAATGCCTTCTACGAGCTATAAATATTCCCCACAATGGAAGCAAAATTGCTTCACAATTCACTTCGCAACAAAAAACGAACTAATCCACAGCAGACAACATCAGTAACTATGTACACTGTTGTAGCATCTACACGTTATTATTATTATTATTTCTTTCCCTTCTCAGACGTTATGTCTGGTTAAAAATGGAAAGTGACGTGGACCTCGATCAAGCATGACTTCCTCCTAACTGTACGGTATATGTTACATTGCATTTAGGAACTTTCGGGTAATTGAACATGTATCAATAATTACAGATTTCTGTAGTTGTATATATACGTTTGGATGTAGCTGTAACTCGTTGATGTACTGGTGGATATTGTGTGGTATGACTCCTGTAGTTGATAGTATAATTGGTATTATGTCAACTTTATCCTGACGCCACATGTCCTTGGCTTCCTCAGCCAGTTGGATGTATTTTTCAATTTTTTCTCCTGTTTTCTCCTGTATATTTGTTGTATTGGGTATGGATATTTCGATTAGTTGTGTTAATTTCCTCTTTTAATTGGTGAGTATGATGTCAGGTTTGTTATGGTGTTGTTTTATCTGTTATAATGGTTCTGTTCCAGTATAATTTGTATTCATCATTCTCCAGTACATTTTTTGCTGCATACTTGTATGTCGGAACGTGTTGTTGTATTAGTTTATGTTGTATGGCAAGTTGTTGATGTATTATTTTTGCTACATTGTCATGTCTTCTGGTGTATTCTGTATTTGCTAGTATTGTACATCCGCTTGTGATGTGATCTACTGTTTCTATTTGTTGTTTGCAAAGTCTGCATTTATCTGATGTGGTATTGGGATCTTTAATGATATGCTTGCTGTAATATCTGGTGTTTATTGTTCGAGCCTGTATTGCAATCATGAATCCTTCTGTCTCACTGTATATATTATTATTATATTATATTACATTATATTATAATTATTATATTAGATTATAATTATTATAATTATAATTACTATTATTATTATTATTAGTGGCAGTGGTCGCACACAAAGCATTGGCAGTCTTTCAGTTCCTGGCTTCTGGGAGTTCAGAAATGAAAACTCTAATTCCAGCAATTAAGTGATATACAAACAATAATCATATTACGCACATTTTTTGAGAGTTGTAAGTAGCAATCATGATGCACTAAAAACTGCTCCATAATTCTATAAACAATATTGTTAGAAACAAGCAGAACAAACTGTCTCGTTTGGTCATTAGTTGGTAGTATAATAATACATCCACAAAAACTAAATATCATTGATCTTCCATCATTTGTGCCTGGGAGTAACACTTAGTAGGGACGTAAAGTGGGATGATCACATAGGTTCAATTGTGAGTGAAGCAGGTGGTAGACGTCGGTTTACTGTTAGAATACTGGGGAAACGCAATCAGTCTGCAAAGGAGAAGAGCAGCATGAATGGCCACAGGTTTGTTTGAGCTGCAGGAGAGGTCACAGAGATGCTGAAAGAACTCACATGGCAGTCTGTCGAGGATAGACGGAAACTGTCCCGATAAAGTCTACTAACAAAGTTTCAAGAACTGGCTGTAAATGATGACTCTAGGAATGCACTACAGCCCCTACAAATCGCTCCCATAAGGATCATGTGGGTAAGATTAGATTAATTGCAGGACACACAGAGGCACTGAAACAATAATTTTTCCGTGCTCCATACGTGAATGGAACGCCAAAAGACGTAACAACCGTACTCTCTGCCATGCGCTTTACAGAGGTTCGCAAAGCATACGTGTAGATGTACATGTAGCTGTAGATTCATGCATCCTCCCATTACATCTTACAGCTGTTATCCGCAAGAATTTTATTCATCATGCTCTCCAGATTTGCTAGAGGATCAGTTGTATAGCCTGCACGTTCCCTCACATGATTTCTTTAGCGTGGTGCTGACTTTCACAATTTCTTTGTGCATCAGACATTCCTAATGCAAAGACGCTTTACCAATGTGTCATAGAGTCTGCGAAATCAGTCGGGACCGTCCACGGGTCTATGAAAGGGTGCACTGTCTATGATCCGACAGTTGTAAGCTGTCATATGGCGTTTTGATCATTAGTTCCGATTTTCTGGCTTGAGAACTTGGCAAAATGTTCTTTCATCTGGAACTCAAATACGAAGTGTTTTCGGCCATATTTTTCGGTGATCTAATTTCTTGTTTTAAGGTAAAATAATATGCCCCAACGTTTGTAGAAGTGTTTCTGATAGGATGTAACTCTTTTTTGGCTGTCACTCCATGTTTATCCTACACGCAGAATATTTTTTCTAGGACACAGTTTGCCATGCACTTACCTAGTACACTTCCAAGTATCCGTTTAGCATATGAATGAAGACGACAGTCCTTTTAGATGAACGAGATACAACTGTTGAGACACACTTGTACTACAAAGTTACCGGAACTGCTAGATGGCTTTCTGTAGTAGGGATAGATGTATGAAGAACACTGCTAGAGATAAGACAGGACCCATTTCATCTTCACTGTGGGTAACTTCTATACATAGGAGGTAACACACAGATTTTAGTTTTGATACTGAATTCAAGACAATAGTAGTTTAATACTATTCAGACTTCTTGTGATAAAACTAGTTGATGCGTTCTCAAATTCGTGGACATCTAGCTGAACGCGGTTTTTTGTGATTGTGATGTGATGTATCGACGGAGAAAATGAATTCTAGCTTAGTACATGGTATACAATATCACTTGCACGTTATAATTTGTTGATGACCAGTTTCTGATGTCAAGTATCCATTAACAAGTTTCAAATAGTGAGACTGAATACTACATACTACGTTCTGGCAGCTTACTGATGTTCGTGCCACAGTGGAAAATGTGACATAGTCCCATCTTGACGTGATTCCAGGGCTCACAAGATTGCTAACTATGCCAGTAAGATTTAACAAATATGTGAGTGTCCAGGTGCACTATTAGCGTTGGTATTGCAGAAGAGAAACTTTAGAGAAAACGGAATCTAAGTTCCACTTTGGTGGGTGTAAAAGATAAGTAGATAAGCACTGCCGAACTATAAAGCACATTGTGGTGGAAGTAACACCCTGTTAGCCTGTGAACTGTGAGGAAATTCTTACGAGTGTGTGAGAATCTGACTGGTGTCTTGAATATGGTATTTGCCTGATTGTGCTGTGCGAGTATGACATCCGATGAGCTTAATATGTGTTTCGGTTCTTTTAGTACTAATGGACGGAAACCACAAATTGTAACAATTTTCTGTGGTGACTTTGTGTCACAGCGTAACACGGTTAGTAGAACAGTGCGCTGAAAGTAACTTGAGGACTGCCATTTGAATGGAACACACGGAAGCGCTCAGTGGAATCGCCACTTGCCACACGGAAACGATTCGTAATCTTACATTCCATTCATCTCACCCAATCCAGCAAACTATTCCATGTACGGCGACGACTGTTTTCAGTGTTTATGTAAGAATTGTACTATTTATTCATTTTAGCTTTATCGGTAGTTCAAACCCAGCTTTATTATACAAGGATATATGAAGCTTGAAAGCTTCTTTAATAAATGTTGTAACTGAAGTTTTCGTTTTTAAAAATGAATGAATGCTGGTGAGGTGTTTTGCAAAATTTCGAAAGCTGATTATACAGTTTACAACAACATTAATTACATATCAACTTATCGTTTCGATGACATTCGCTCTAAACCCGAAATTCCAAATTTCTTTCCGAAAGTTTCTAACATTCTGCGTGGTGTCTGTTTGTTCTAAGTCGTGTCTCCCTACCACTTTCGCGCAATGACTCTCTGAGTGTGTTTTTTAGGGAACTGACTAGTTTGGACCTGGAACCTGTTGCTGGTAAGGAGACCCCAGACCACACATGACATGTAGAGTTCAGTGAGACTAGCGATGATATAATCAAATACTTAATGATTTCAGCGTCAGCTCCACTGCACTCCCTGTAAAAGAATCTTAATACTAACTAAATTTAGTGGAAGGGGTTCAAGGCTTTCCTATTTTTAGTTAGCTGGTAAAATAACGTCGAAAAAGCAATTAAGTTTACCATTGGAAATTTTATTCTACTCACAAAACATTGTTTATAAATTGCACTATTGATAAAAGGAAATATTTTAATACAGGATGACAAAAACCAACTGCGATCAACAAAAATGTGAACGAATATTCCCTGAATGGGTTTCCAAGTTCTACAATGGATCGAAAGATGACCTATGCCATATCACATCTATAATCTAAGTTTAAAATAAGTTTCGTGAAAGAGAAAACTATCAAAATGGTCTACAATGACCCTCAATTATCTTTAATTACTTATTTAACTTGTTGTAAGTTAGAGTGGCTGATGTGGCTTCTCAATAATTATATAACAGAAAAATCATCACATTTCAGATTTTAACTTATGTAGCAAATGTGAATACCATGAGCTTTAATTGACGATCGACACTAGTATTACGCAAAAAGGGGGTGTAACAGATGAGACTTCTGCAGTTCCGAGTGAAACCTTATGCAAGCTTATGTGGCACCACATGTGTTCATTACCTTGTAGTTGGTTAGGCAACGTCAGGGGGCGTCAGGCGGCGCAGCTCCACACAACTCGCCATCTCGGAAGCAACTGTCCTCTAACCTCTCTTTACTACAATTTACCGAAGCTGGTTTAAGAAAAAGGTATCTGGCTGTGTTTTCAACTGACCAATCAGGGTCTCAATTTTATCCTCAAGCTCTGCCTACAAAAATTCCGTCTATCCAATGAGAAACGTTATACTTTTCGTGGTGGGGCAATGTTTTTAACGTTTGCAATGTAACAGAGACGCGTATAATCTCACGCTAAAACTTGCAGCTGGTGTGGCCCTTTTAGTGTTATCGTAAGATCTATACTGTTCTTCTGGAGGGCTCTATCTTTTAAAATGAGCTGTGGCGTGGTCTTGGCGGTCGGCCGGCAACGTGGGTGTCCATCCCTTATCGTAGGGCCTTCTAGCTTAACACGGTTATGCTCTCGGCATCTTTTCTCGTTTCTCCCCTCGGAACTGCGTCTGTTTCACGGTGGGAAGGTATGACATGCATTTAGGCATTCTTGTGTTAGTCTGTGGTATTCCATTTGCTCACTTGTTGATCGTATTACTTTGGTTAATTTAATGTCAGGATTGATTCGAAGCTATGTGACACACTGCCGGATTTGCTATCATCTCAGGGTTTTCAGGGAAGGTGTTATATTTGCCTGACACCTTACATATCACCACCCTTCGAACTTAATTTTTGCACTGAAGTTAGGCAATGATTGAATCGTCAGTCAAAAATTATTCCTTTATCTAAATTTTGCTGCCTACTGTTCAGCCACATTATTCTAGTTCTATGCTAGTTCGTAGTACCAATTTATATTTTTATGTTCTTCCACATTATTCTCAAAAATATGATTATATTCACAAGAGAAGAATATTTTAATGCTATTATCATTATTAATTTTTAATTATTTTCTTTCTTTATTTAAGTGTGAATTTTGTTTTTTAAGAAGTTTGTTATCGGAAGTGAGGAGTCTTTCACATAGATTTTCTTAGAAATATTTTTTTTTATAAATGTAGTAATTAAGTTAAACCTATTCCTAACACATATTCTAAATATCATGTACAAGTAAATGTTTTAGTTTTTAGACACTCATTTCAACGTTGTTACACTAACAAATAAGAATTATTCCCAAGAATTGCTTTGCCAAAGAAATATACATACATAGGTCTTGAGATATTATCCTAACAAACGGTACAAATGTAAAAAAATGGGAAAGCATCCAACAAGATAATTTTTTATTTTTTGTTTTTATAAGGAGAAAATAAGTAAAATATAGTTATTCTTTTATTTCTATGATGAGAAAATAAGTAGCATATAGTTTTAGTGTTTATTATGTCTTACTTTTGTTCTTTATACACTGTCCATTTCAGAACTAATGACTTATTTTTATCGATAGTCTATTTTTACTTAAGTCCATAGTCAATGACTGTTATTTTGTATATTATTAGCTGTCTGGTGTGCTTGACTTACTTAGTGTTTCACCTGTGTCTTTTGCACAATTCCTACATCACATACTTTCACACATTTTCATTATCCTATGAATGTTTATGCATGAGGTTGATGAATGTTTTTGCACGAAGTTGATGGACTTGAGTGAGACGGATGATGGCAAGTATTTGATGTACAGCTTCATTCGTCATTCCTTGTTGGCTTTGCAATGGTGTATTGCTGTTGTGGAGGTCCCATAATGGAATTGAGCTGTGAGTGTGGAATCTCGTGGTTTACTGGCTTTATATGCGTGAAAGTCATCGTTATATGTCGCTGAAAGCGGTTCTTTTTCGTTGTAATACTCGCAGACGACTAGTTTACAATAGGATAGGGTTTGAGAAGGTATGTTATCTATTTTCCACCCATCTTCTTTCTTGGTCTCGATCTTGCGAATCTTCAACTTCTGTTCTTCCTGCTTTATATCTGCTTCTTACTTGATTCTTGGTTCTTCTCTGGGCAGGATATGGGAATATTTATTGATAACTAGTTGCTTTGAAGTTCTCCTCTTAGTAACAGTTTGATAAATAGTTTGGAGGTGTCATTTCTACTTTGTGGAAGTTTTCTTCAATTTTGTGCATCAGCATGCTGTTTAATAGCAGTAGTGTGACTTTTACACGTATTTTTTGCCAGTGGTGGCTTGCCCAAGCAGTCTTCTCATCAGGCCATTTTTTGCTCGCTCCACTGAGTGGGCGTCCCGGGACGCTTCTGGCCTTCTGTGTGTCTCTGTAGGGTTCCGCCACTCTGGGGTTCTGCTTATCAGTAGATTTACTGCCGAATTCGGATACAAGTGCCCTTTGTTGGTCTTGCTGTCCTTTTCCTTCTCTCGATGCTTCTGCCTTGTAGGAATCGTGTCTTGCTAATTATGTCCTTTTCTTTCTTGATACTTCTCTCATTGCAACTTGTGGGTCATTGCATCTGGTTCTTGCTGGAGTTTTTACAATGGTTCTTACAAAAAGTTTTACTTATAATCATCTAACAAATGTCTAGTACCTACATTGTTTTACGCCATTTTTAAAAAGCTTTACAAATTTCGGCACCCTTTCCATGTTACAATTCTTAGATATAGTGAGTCTTAACTTCTACAAGAATCCTCAAATTCGTTTTTTATTTTTGTGTAGTGTCGTGGTGTATAGCATTTTAGTATTAGACTATCTACACTTTATCCCTTCACCTTAATCTATTCTACTATTGGCGTTATTTTGTTTTTATTGAAACTACTTTCTTTTTCCCACCTTCCTCTCTCTTCATTCTTCTTTCTCCTGACGATCTTATCTGCAACATAAACTTGAAATATTTTGCTAATTATTTGCTTGAACTTCTTGAAATTTTTCGTCAATTTCTTTATGGACCTTAGCATGAGTTGAGGCTTTTCCCCCTTTTGTGGATACCATTCTAATTCTTCATCCTCTTTATCTCACATCATTCTTAATTGTTTGTTTATAACTGGTATTTCTTCTAATTTTAGCTTTTGCTCAAAGAGAAGTGTGACATTCCCGAATGTTACGCTACCTTTCCCCATATCTATTATCGCTCGTCTCTCATTTAAAAAATCTGCACCTATAATCATATCTACAGTTAGTTTACGTATAATTACGAAGTTGGCTTCGATCTTTTGACCTTGGCACGAAAGAGTTAACCTTGTTTGTCTCGTAACTTCCGCAGCATTGTTTCTAATAGGACCTCTTACTTTAATCTTACGTGTTTTCAGAACTGGCAATTGCTCATTGGCATTACACTGCATGAATAAATTTTCTGAGATCGTGGTCAGTTCACTTCCGCTATCAGTTACAATATTGACTGGGATATGTTTTACCATGGCCTTCACAACTGGTTGAATTTGAAAGGGTTGGTTCTGTTCTTCTTCTTTTTGCATCAACAAATCCTCCACTGAATCATACGTGAGTCTTTTCAGGACTTTCCCCTGTGAATTCGAACTTTCTGTAGGATAAGCTTCGACTGCTACTTCTGTCTCCTTTGTTTCCTCTTTTATATTTCTTCCTTCATTTACACTTTCTACAACATCCTCTACTTTTCCTCATCTTCGTCTATCTTCTTCTTCGTCGCTACTTCCACATAATCGCATCTAAATGCTCTAATTATCGCTTCATAACTTCCTTCATTATATACGTTGGGTTGTGTGCCCACTAGTAACTTATTTTCAACTTCTGTCGACTGCGCATTATCCTCATTGAATTTGTTTTCCCTGGTTTCCACCTCAAATAGCTCTGCAATACTCATTACTTCGTCCTTTCCTCCTACATTCATTGTGCATGCCTCTGGTAATTCATCTTCCTCGTCAGTGTTCTCCCAATTAATTTCGTCCCAACATGATATTATTATTTTCCTGTCTTCGTTTTCATCTGGCCCCTGCAGTTTTGTTTCTTCCTTCTTCTCTTCTCGTGATAAGGTATTTACTTCTCCTTTCAAGGTGCTGCAATTATCCTGGGTTGGTGCGTCATTCTCTTTGGCATGGGCGCTTAGCCGTCAATTCGAACGTTTTTCGGGGTTTGGTGGTCTTACCTCCACCTCTTCTATCTGTATTCTCTTTTCTTGCTCCGCTTGTTGATATTGGTTTCTTTGTTGATAATTTGTCGGTCTATTAGTTCTCCAATACCCGTTCCGGTTGTCATTGTTCCGTCTGTAATAGTTGTTGCCGTTTCTGGGTGAATTATAGTTATTGCCATATTCTCTTCTAAATCCATAACCGTTTCTTTGTTGAAATCTGTTGTCGTTTCTTGGTGCGAAGTTATCACGTGGTTCGTAATTATTGTTTCTTCGTACTGTGTCTTGTGGATTCCACTGCTTTTTGCTTTCGTTTTCACGTGCGCTTCGTCTTTTTCTTGCGTCATCTTCCGAAAATATAAACTCTAGTTCCCTTAGAATTCCTTTAAATGCTTCGATGTCATTATCTCCACGGGCTACTAATAATTGCTGGTATTTCAATGGTAACTTCATCGCGCATAATTTAATCAACTCTCCGTCACTGTATGGTCCATCTAAGCATTGATTTTTCTTTGCCATTACTTCGAAAAATTTCATGGGACTCTTCTCTCCTAAATTTTCAAAATATGGGTTCTGTAATAATTCGTACTTCACTCTGTTCTGCCCTTCGCTGGACCAATATGGTGAGAGAAACTTCTCTCTGAAATCTTCGTACGATCGGCATGTCGCTGCAACATTCTGCATGGTTTTTAAGACTGTTCCTGACATGTGTGCACATATAAAGTCTTATTTGTGTGCTAGCGTCCAGTGTTCTGGTAATCCCACTCGAATTTGATCAATAAAAGTTCGTGGATGTAATGAGTTTCCTTCTCGAAAGTGTTGAAATTTTCTGACTGTGAGGAAATGATCGTTGTCGTACTTCATCATGGTTCCATATGAAATTCGCGATTCTTCGCCACTTTTGTTTCTGATCATTTCTCCCATCGTTCTTTCCGGTTGTGGTGGATCCATTGGATATGTCCACTGTAACTTTCGCCTACCCTTGCGTAATATCGTTGAAGTGGTACGCAATAATTTTCTTCCATCGGTTGTGAACGTGTAGATGAATGCATTGCACTGTACTCTTCGCGACCCGGCTTTCCATTGTCACGTATTGGTTCGGTATCTTGTCTGACTAACCTTGCCGCTTCATTGCACAATCCAAACTGTCTTGAAACATACATTTGTGGTTCTGCATGTGTTTGTGGTGCCGTTTGTTCATCAAGAATTTCGAAACGTGTCTGTTGCTGTGCAGGCTGTTTCATTTCACGTACGTTACTCTCCGCCTGTGACTGGAATCGCAAATGCATGATATCTTCGTTATTTGCTTGTTTTTCCGGTGCTGTTACAGGTACGGATGTGGTTGCAGACTCAGTGCTTGTTCGATCCTGTTCACTACGCTCTTAAATGGTTTGCAACAACTCTGTTGCAATTTCTGAAATTGTTGCTTCGTTTGCGTTTCTATTTTGACTATGCGATTATCATATCTTTTCAGCGCTGCTTTTGTCATACGTATGTGTAACACACTGTTTTCAACAATTTCACGCGCTGTACCTGCTGATTGTCTAGTAATTACGTTTATCTGTTTCTCTAGCTTCTTGACTTCTCCCTGGGTGTTGTTACGTAATGTTTTGATCTCGTCCTGAATGTCATTACGCAATATTTGTACGTCCGATTGTACCTTGTCAATGTCTGTTCTCAGTTGATTGTGACCTGTTATTAAGTTTCCTATCACTTCTCGAGATTCTTTTGCCTCGTCTTCAATATGACAGGTGTAACTGAATTTTTTTGTTTTGTTCTTTAATCTCACGCATTTGTCTCATGGTTTCTGCAATTTATTTCGTCGTTTCTGCATTCTGAATTTTAATTTGGTTCGCAATTTCTTTATTTTGTCTTGTCATGGTTTCGTCATTTGTTGTAATAATTCTGCCAGATTGGTCGGTCCTATTGCGTTTTCTTCTGGCGTCCTACGCTCTGTATTTTCGCCCAAGTGTTGGTTCGCAACCGATTGCATTGAACTGTGCAGTGACACGTTTCTGCTCGAATTCCTTGTACTCTATGGTGAGGGAGCTCTGATTACTTGTACTATGGGTTCTACGTATTCAAGACGAAAGTTAGAATCCTCATCGACTGTCTCTCTACTTTCCTGCTCCTCTGTCGTATGCTGACCTACGTTTTCTATGCCATGGCATGCATTATTCTCGTTATGCTGCGTTATCTGTCCTATTTCTCGCGGTACTGCATCGTCTGTTGTACTGTCCTCTATTCTCTGTCCGTTTTCATGCTGGGTCTCTACCTCAATTCGGTCAATGTCTCGATCTGCCATTGCTTATCTTTCCTATTCCGTTATTTCCTGTTTTAAAAGCAATTCACGCGCCCTACCTCGCGTTAACATGCGCTCATACGATCTCACGCGTTTCATAAACTTTTTGCGCACACGACTTGAAACTTATTATACCCGAGACTGCCAATCCGTTCACTTACATGTTGGGTCAGAACCAACTTGTCAACGATGTATCCGCCACCTGTGCGCTTGCATTGGAGAGAAAACTTAATTCTAACAATATTAAAATTCATAACTTAATTATGCTATTGTCTCTGCTAGATTGTCTCACTTTCTATTGAATACTTTCTTACTATCTATCGCTGCAGCTATTGCTTTCGACTATTTATGCCTTTCAAAAAAAAAATTTTATTACGAAAATTTTTTAACAAGATATTTTTCTGTCCTAGTTGGGCATGTGGTCGACCTTCAATCATGGTATTTTACCATCCTGGCAGGGTCGCCATTCTCTAGCATTCTGCGTGGTGTCTGTTTGTTCGAAGTCGTGTCTCCCTACCACTTCGTGCAATGACTCTCTGAGTGTGTTTTTTAGGGAACTGACTAGTTTGAACCTGGGACCTGTTGCTGGTAAGGAGACGCCAGATCACACATGACATGTAGAGTTCAGTGAGACTAGTGATGATGTAATCAAATACTTAATGATTTCAGCGTCAGCTCCACTACACTCCCTGTAAAAGAATCTTACTACTACCTAAATTTAGTGGAAGGGGTTCAAGGCTTTCCTATTTTTAGTTAGCTGGTAAAATAACGTCGAAAAAGCAATTAAGTTTACCATTGGAAATTTTATTCTACTCACAAAACATTGTTTATAAATTGCACTATTGATAAAAGGAAATATTTTAATACAGGATGACAAAAACCAACTGCGATCAACAAAAATGTGAACGAATATTCCCTGAATGGGTTTCCAAGTTCTACAATGGATCGAAAGATGACCTATGCCATATCACATCTATAATCTAAGTTTAAAATAAGTTTCATGAAAGAGAAAACTATCAAAATGGTCTACAATGACCCTCAATTATCTTTAATTACTTATTTAACTTGTTGTAAATTAGAGTGGCTGATGTGGCTTCTCAATAATTATATAACAGAAAAATCATCACATTTCAGATTTTAACTTATGTAGCAAATGTGAATACCATGAGCTTTAATTGACGATCGACACTAGTATTACGCAAAAAGGGGGTGTAACAGATGAGACTTCTGCAGTTCTGAGTGAAACCTTATGCAAGCTTATGTGGCACCACATGTGTTCATTACCTTGTAGTTGGTTAGGCAACGTCAGGGGGCGTCGGGCGGCGCAGCTCCACACAACTCGCCATCTCGGAAGCAACTGTCCTCTAACCTCTCTTTACTACAATTTACCGAAGCTGGTTTAAGAAAAAGGTATCTGGCTGTGTTTTCAACTGACCAATCAGGGTCTCAATTTTATCCTCAAGCTCTGCCTACAAAAATTCCGTCTATCCAATGAGAAACGTTATACTTTTCGTGGTGGGGCAATGTTTTTAACGTTTGCAATGTAACAGAGACGCGTATAATCTCACGCTAAAACTTGCAGCTGGTGTGGCCCTTTTAGTGTTATCGTAAGATCTATACTGTTCTTCTGGAGGGCTCTATCTTTTAAAATGAGCTGTGGCGTGGTCTTGGCGGTCGGCCGGCAACGTGGGTGTCCATCCCTTATCGTAGGGCCTTCTAGCTTAACACGGTTATGCTCTCGGCATCTTTTCTCGTTTCTCCCTTCGGAACTGCGTCGGTTTCACGGTGGGAAGGTATGAGATGCATTTAGGCGTTCTTGTGTTAGTCTGGGGTATTTCATTTGCTCACTTGTTGATCGTATTACTTTGGTTAATTTAACGTCAGGATTTATTCGGAGCTATGTGACATACTGCCGGATTTGCTATCATCTCAGGGTTTTCATGGAAGATGTTTGATTTGCCTGACACCTTACAAGTGTTTCACCACTCAAAAGTGAAATTGGAAAAAAACGGCGTATTGCACTATCTTGCCCCCCTGCCCTCACTCGCCAAATTTCATCAAGATCGTTTATTGACACTTCGGATTGGTCCGTTGTGTGACTCGACAAGAGGCAGAGAATTTTATATTATTGCTAGTAACACAGCCTATAATTTAGGCCCTTATCAATTCTATTGGATTGAAATTGCAATGAGAAGGTGACAGCCTAACGATTATGCCCTTGCGTTTTCTCTACCTCGTGATGACTGGTTGTTGTGTGATGTCCTTAGGTTAGTTAGGTTTAAGTAGTTCTAAGTTCTAGGGGACTGATGACCATAGATAATACGTCCCATAGTGCTCAGAGCCATTTGAACTATTTTTTTGAACCCCTTACGTTTTTACGAGGTCATTGAGTTCATATGTGGGATACTATTGTGTGTGATATATTAGATTCATAAGGGCTCCTGTTTTATCACAAACTCCGATGTTTCAATGTTGAAACCAGTCTTCCCCTCCTTTCGGTTTGCCACGGTAATGTGTGTTGTCAACAACACATTGTTTGTGAATATTATCAAGAATAATTGTTGACATTGTACGTACATAATACGCATACTAATGTGTCGGCTTGTCAAAAGCTTGAATAACCTCATCTTGCAGTACGGACCGCTGCGACATGTGCAGAAAGAGAATCAATGAGTTGTTTTGAAGGTATCACCAGGGTTGTGGAGCCATGTCGACTTCAGTCCCGTGGCCAGCTGCGTTAAGTTTCTCGGCTGAGGATGCATGGCGCGAAAAACCCGAAAGAGGAGACCCCACAGATTCTTGACTGGATTTCAATTCGGGGAATTTAGTGGCCAGGGGAGTACGGTAAATTAATCCCGGTGCTCTTCGAACCATGAACATACATTGGGACTTGTGTGGCATGTTGTGTTGTCCTTCTGGTAGATGTCATCATGCTAACAAGGGCACCTCCCCATCGCACCCCCCTCAGATTTAGTTATAAGTTGGCACAGTGGATAGGCCTTGAAAAACTGAACACAGATCAATTGAGAAAACAGGAAGAAGTTGTGTGGAACTGTGAAAAAATAAGCAAAATATACAAACTGAGTAGTCCATGGGCCACATACGCAACATCATGCACAATGTGAGCTCAGGAGTGCCGTGGTCCCGTGCTAACGTGAGCAGCTTGGTTCAAATCTTCCATTGAGTGAATATTTTTATTTTTTATTTTCAGTTTATGTGACAAACTCTTATGTTTTCATCACTTTTTTGGGAGTGATTATCACATCCACAAAAAAACCTAAATCGGGCAAGGTAGAAGAATCGCCAAGTGTACAAGTTAGGTGAGTCGACAACATATTCCTGTCATGTGGTGCACATGCCGTCACCAGTGTCGTATAGAATATATCAGATGTGTTTTCCTGTGGAGGAATCGGTTGACCTATGACCTTGCGATCAAATGTTTTCGGTTCCCATTGGAGAGGCACGTCCTTTCGTCTACTAATCGCACGGTTTTGCGATGCGGTCGCAAAACACAGACACTAAACTTATTACAGTGAACAGAGACGTCAATGAACGAACGGACAGATAATAACTATGCAAAAATAAATAAAGTAAAATTTTCACTCTAGGTAATACTTGAACCAAGGACCTCTCGTTCTGCAGCTGCTCACGCTACCACGGGACCACGGCGCTCCTGAGCTCACGTTGTGCATGATGTTGCCTATGTGGCCCATGGACTACTCAGTTTGTATATTTTGCTTATTTTTTCACAGTTCCACACAACTTCTTCCTGTTTTCTCAATTGATCTGTGTTCAGTTTATCAAGGCCTATCCACTGTGCCAACTTATAACTAAATCTGAGGGGGGTGCGATGGGGAGGTTCCCTTGTAAGAAAACCAAACTGCCTGTAGGGGTGAACACGGTCCCCAACGAGAGATACGAACTTGTATTGATCCATTATGCATTCACGAATGAGATCACCCACGAAATGCCAAGAAGACTTTCCCCAGACCACAGTGCTCTCATCCCAGGAGTGGACCCTTCCGACGATTGTTACAGAGTGTGCTTTCAGACATTTCACTCCGTACACGCCACAGACCGTCTGTCTGATTGAGCATAAAACGTAATTCATCTGAGAAGGCCACCTGTCGTCACTCAGAGGACGTCCAGTTGTGGTATTGGCGTGAAAATTCCAGGCTTCGTCACCGATGAACAGAAGTCAACATGGGTGCATGACCCAAGCATCTGTTGCGGAGGCCCATCTGCACCAACGTTAACTGAACAGTCGTTGAGGAGACACTATTGGTAGCCTCTTGGTTCATCTGGATGGTCAGCTGCTAAACACTTGCACGTCTTTTCGCCAGTACTCATCTCCATAGACGTCGTTCACCCTGACATTTGTAGCCCATGGTGCACCACAGTTGCCTCCATTTTGGCTTGCACGGTGTACTTTAACCATGGCAACATGCGATCCAATTACAAACTTAGACGTTTCGAAAATGCTTCCATTCTTGTCCTGGCAGCCAATGATCATGCCCCTTTGGACGTCGGAAAATTGCGCCGTTTCCTCATTACGACAACGACTGTACCGTTCCGCGTCCGTCCTCCGCCGCCCCCAACCCCCTCCCGCTTGGCATGCTTTATATAGCCTCCACTGCTAGTGCTACCACCTGGCGTCTGTGAGTGGTTATTGCACGTTGATGTCGAACATTGGTGGTTGTCACATTAATGTCATAAGGTCATGTATCTGCACGCCACACAGGCTATAGTCATAATAAACAAGCAGACATTGCTGCACGCCAGGATAAGACAACACTTAACATCCATTTCTGCTCACCGCTGCACCCCTTCCATCAAATACCCCCCCAGCCACTCCATCAGCAAACACAAAGTTCTATGTTAATTTAGTTTTGAAGAATTTCAGTTGCATGTGTTGGAGTGCTCTGTTCTAGGTGCAATAGGTGCCAAGAATGTCTGATGACTGGTCGTGCAATACGCAGCATAATTCGGTGGCGTTTGTCTACCTATTTTCACATCTGTCAGAACGAAAATTGGTTTCGTGTTTCCTAAAGTTTATCTTTTACACACCATCGCTAGTAGTGCACCTGGACACTCGTATTTTGTTAAGGCCTATTAATGAAGCACTCGGCCCAACGTGTCGCCGCAAAAAATATCTTTAGGAGAACTGTTGCGCCTCAGATGAATTTGCTCATAAACAAAAACAACAATAAGTTACGATGTCCTAAAAAACATTCAGGCAAATTCTCGCAGTAATCCATCTCCGAAAACTAAACGCTTCAGTCCAGCCAGATACCTGCACACATTTAGTCGCCTGACTCATCTGAAATTCCAAGAACGTTTTATTGATTCGTGTCGCCGCGAAAGCTTCGTAACTGTATAGCACCGGCGCGGCTATCGCACTGTCGAACGTAGCATGGTGGGTGCTGAAGAGCGCCACACGTTCATCTTTATTTTTCTATATGTTCATGTAAGAAACTAACGCTACCACATTTGACTAATCAGAATAATTATATTAATGTTCATTCCTCTACAAACTGCGAAAAGAATGCTCAGAAATGTTTAAACTGCTTGATATGACATCATGAAAACTGGAGTACTTAGGACGCATAGCGTCAACTTTGATAGGATAGTGTGAAAATGACACGTATAGTTCTCGGCCTGTCCTACAGACTGAGGTGAGATCACTGAAATTTTGTCTTTGTTTTGTTCGTCATTTTGTGCTACAACTAAAGTCAGATGCTGAGTGATATTCGGAATAGTTTCTTTTAGATATGTTTTTAAAGTAGGTGGATCTTTGCGTACCGTTCAGATGAGTAAAAAGGAATCACGTACCTCATAATACTCATCCTTAGGATCTTATTTCTTTGAAGGAAATTTATCGAAAGTTGTTGAAGGTTTACGAGGAGTCTGCACCAACACTGTCGACAGTTAACAACTGGGCAGTTGAATTCTCTTCTAGGTGATCCACATCACAAGACCCTAAACTTTTTTCTCAGTTTCTTCTGCTTTGGATAGTTCCCCTGCTTCTAATATATTCACTTTTTACAAATTCATCAACTTCAGATGTGTGTTCGAGAGCTACAATCTTTGATAGGTTTAAATGTAGAAGTATCGGGCGTAAAACTTAAAAATGTTGAGTTTTATGCTTTTATTAATTTAAACGACACAAAATGCAAATCTAGTAAAATTAATACATAAATGTTTTTAATGAGAGAGAGAAGCCAGATGCTTTGTCATATTTTCAATATTCTGCTTCAGTTTAGCTAGGTTCAACCTTAAGTCTCGGTCAGTACATCTACATCTACATCTACATGGATACTCTGCAAATCACATTTAAGTGCCTGGCAGAGGGTTCATCGAACCACCTTCACATTTTTCTATTATTCCAATCTCGTACAGCGCGCGGGAAGAATGAACACCTATATCTTTCCGTACGAGCTCTGTTTCCCCTTATTTTATCTTGGTGATCGTTCCTCCCTATGTAAGTCGTTGTAACAAAATATGTTCGCATTCGGAGGAGAAAGTTGGTCATTGGAATTTGTGAGAAGATTCCGTCGCAACGAAAAACGCCTTTCTTTTAATGATGTCCATCCCAAATTCTGTATCATTTCTGTGACACTCTCTCCCATATTTCGCGGTGATACAAAACGTGCTGCCTTTCTTTGAACTTTTTTGATGTATTCCGTCAGTCCTATCTGGTATGGATCCCACACCGCTCAGCAGTATTCTAAAAGAGGACGGACAAGCGTAGTGTAGGCAGTCTCCTTAGTAGATCTGTTACATTTTTTAAGTGCCCTGCCAATAAAACGCAGTCTTTGGTTAGCATTCCCCACGACACTTTCTATGTGTTCCTTCCAATTTAAATTGTTCGTAATTGTAATACCTAGGTATTTCGTTGAATTTACGGCTTTTAGATTAGACTGATTTATCGTGTAACCGAAGTTTAACGCGTTCCTTTTAGCACTCATATGGATGACCTCACACTTTTCGTTATTTAAGGTCAACTGCCACTTTTCGCAACATTCCGATATTTCTCCTAAATCGTTTTGCAGTTTGTTTTGATTTTCTGATGACTTCATTAGTCGATAAACGACAGCGTCATCTGCAGACAACCGAAGATGGCTGCTCAGATTGTCTCCCAAATCGCTTATATAGATAAGGAACAGTACTACCTTGGGGAACGCCAGAAATCACCTTTGCTTTACTCGATGACTTTCCGTCAGTTACAACGAACTGTGACCTCTCTGACAGGAAATCACAGATCCACTCACATAACTGAGACGATATTCCATAAGCATGCAATTTCACTAGGAGCCGCTTGTGTGGTGCAGTGTCAAAAGCCTTCCGGAAATCCAGAAATCCGGAATCTGACTGAAATCCCTTGTCAATAGCACTCAACACTTCATGTGAATAAAGAGCTAGTTGTGTTTCACAGGAACGATGTTTTCTGAACCCATGTTGACTGTGTGTCAATAGACCGTTTTCTTCGAGGTAATTCATTATGTTCGAACACAATATACGTTCTAAAATCCTGCTGCATATCGACGTTAACGTTATGGGCCTGTAATTTAGTGGATTACTCCTACTACCTTTCTTGCATATTGGTGTGACCTGTGCAACTTTCCAGTCTTTGGGTACGGATCTTTCGTTGAGCGAACGGTTGTATATGATTGTTAAGAATGGAGCTAATGTATCAGCATACTCCGAAAGGAACCTCATTGCTATACAGTCTGGACCAGAAGACTTGCTTTTATTAAGTGATTTAAGTTGCTTCACTACTCCGAGGATATTTACTTCTACGTTACTCATGTTGGCAGTTGTTCTCGATTCGAATTCTGGAATATTTACTTCGTCTTCTTTTGTGAAGGCATTTCGGAAGGCTGTGTTTAGTAACTCTGCTTTGGCAGCACTGTTTTCGATGGTATATCCATTGCTATCGTGCACAGAAGGTATTGATTGTTTCTTGCCGCTAACATACTTCACATACTACCAGAATCTCTTTGGATTTTCTGCCAGGTTTCGAGACAACGTTTCGTTGTGGAAACTGTTATAGGCATCTCGCATCTCGAGCTTCTGTAAAGGATCGCCAATCTTGGGGTTTTACGTCTGCTGAAATTTGGCATGTTTGTTTCGTTGTTTCTGCAACAGTGTTCTAACCCGTTTTGTGTACCAAGGGGGATCAGCTCCGTCGTTTGTTAATATATTTGGTATAAATCTCTCAATTGCTGCCGATACTATTTCTTTAAATTTAGGCCACATCTGGTCCACACTTATATTATTAATTTGGAATGAGTGGAGACTGTCTCTCAGGAAGGCGTCAAGTGAATTTTTATCTGCTTTTTCGAACAGGTATATTTTTCGCTTATTTTTCAAGGATGACAATATTCAATCTTGCTATGATAGCATTGCGTTCACTAATCCCTGAATCGGTTTTGATGCTCGTTATTAACTCAGGATTATTTGTTGCTAAGAGGTCAAGTGTGTTTTCATAACCGTTTACTATTCGTGTGGGCTCATGAACTAATTGCTCGAGATAATTTTCAGAGAATGCCTTTAGCACCATTTCAGATGATATTTTATGCGTACCTTCGGAATTAAACATGTATTTTCGCTAACCTATAGAGGATAAATTAAAGTAACCACCAACTATTATGGTATGATTCGGGTACGTGTTTGAAATCAAACTCAGGTTTTCTTTGAACGTTTCAGCAACTGTATCATCTGAATTGGGAGTTCGGTAAAAGGATCCAGTTATTAATTTATTCCGGTTACCAACAATGACCTCTGCCCATACTAACTCACAGGAAGTATCTACTTCAATTTTGCGACAAGTTGAACTACTTCTGTCAGCAACAAACACGCCTCCCCCAATCGTGTTTAGCCTATCCTTTCGGAACACCGTCAGGTTCTTCGCAAAAATTTCGGCTGAGCTTATATCCGGCTTTAGCCAGCTTTCAATGCCTATAACGTTTTGAGAATCAGTGCTTTCTATTAGCTCTTGGAGCTCTGGTACTTTCCCAACACAGCTATGACAACTGTTATACCAATGGTTCCTGTATCTACGTTTTTCCTGTGTTGAGCCTGCACCGTTTATGACTGAAGCCCTTCTTGTGTTTTCCTGAGACCCTCTAACCTAACAAACCGCAGTCCACGCCACACAGCCCCTGCTACCCGTGTAGCCGCCTCTTGCATATAGTGGACACCTGACCTATTCAGCGGAACCCGAGGCCCAACCACCCTTTGGCGCAAGTTTAGGAATCTGCAGCCTACACGGTCGCAGAACCGTCTGAGTCTCTGATACAGACCCTCCACTCGGCTCTGTACCAGAGGTCCGCAATCAGTCTTGTCGACTATGCTGCAAATGGTCAGCTCTTCTTTCATCTTGCAAGCAAGACTGGCAGCCTTTACCACTTCTGTTAGGCTCTCGAAACCAGATAGAATCTCTTCTGATACAAAGTGACACTCATCATCGGTACCGACGTGAGCCACCACTTGCAGTTGGCTGCACCCTGTGCTTTTCGTGGCATCCGGGAGGACCCTTTCCACATCTGGTATGCACATGGAGTGCACATTGGATTTCTTACCTTTCTTGTCAGGCGAGCCCCTAAGGGGCCCCATAACGCGCCTAACATTGGAGCTCCCCACTACCAATAATCCCACCCTCTGCGCTTGCCCGGATCCTGCATGCTGAGTGGTTTCCTCTGAAACAGGACAGGCGACAGCATCTGGCTCGGCGACAGTGTCAGCCACAGACAGCACCTGCAACCTGTTTGTCAGACAAACTGGGGAGGCCTTATGTGCGTCCACCTGGGAAGACTTTCGCCACCTGCTTCGCCCCGGGGCGACTTCCCACTCGACCAAAGGTGAAGGGTCAGACTCAGTGCGAGCAGTAACTGCGTTGGCCACCGGTGAGGACCGATCGGAGGACTCTGACGTGCTGAACGTCCGTTGGATCCCCACGGTCGGCCCACAACAATGGTGCCCATCCACTGCAGCCTCAAGCTGTGTAACCGAAGCCATCACAGCCTGAAGCTAAGAGCGAAGTGTCACCAACTCGGCTCGCAACAGCACACAGCAATCGCAGTCCCTGTCCATACTAAAGACCATGGGAAACAAAACTATGCAGATAAACGGACTATCGGCACGTGCTGCGCAAATCTACTGGAGACCCTGACGAAAACGCACGATCTGTGTCTAGTAATACGCAGATATTCGAAAACCTAACTACCGAAGCACTCAGGTGAAAGTAAATAATTTGACCCTGATTTGGAACTTGTAATATGTCACAAAATCGTTTTACTTTTTGACGCAAACGAAAACGCGAGAACTGTGGCTATTAGATGTTAAATTTACACGCAGAAACTCAAGAAACTAAACTGTTAAGGCACACAGATAATATAATAAAATTCACTCCTGGATAGGAACTCGTAAATGACATTGCCGTTACTTATCTGTTGCTGCGTCTGTCGCGGTCGGCTACTATTGCCAATCTTCTCTAAGAAGATTCGCGCTAACATCACGTTCCACGAAGTTTGAAGATGGAAGAGCTATCAAAAACTTTTTTGCGGTAATCCACAATACAGGGTAACCAACAGGAACGTGTCTCTGAACCCATAATTGCTGGTATCGCTTTCTGGGCTGTACCTCAAGTTCTCTGTTAGTGTTTAATCCGATCAGTTCTTCTTGCAATGTGACATCCTCTTTTTCAGTATGATTGTGCGGACTCGTACCACAGTGTTGCATTTACATCCTAGTTTCAAGTCTTTGTGAAAGACATTTAAATGTCGAATGTCATCATCCTGGCAGTTTGTTCGTGAGACACTTGGAAACTGAGAAAATTCGCAGCGTCCAATGTTTTGCTTCATTAGTTTAATTCCGACAACAAAATCAGTAACGATAGACTTTGTTTTTCTCAAATGTAGACTGTCACATTTAACAGCAAGTTAACTTCATTAGATTTAGTATGCAAATTTGTAAAATAAACAATGTCTTGTCTCGACTTGATTTTATTTCCTTTTGAAACTGGATCCTTAGCATCCAAAAACTGTAAAACACTTTCAAATGTGAGGAAAACCTTGTTAAACATAATTCTTTCGACAGCCAGCGTTCTGTGTGGAGGAGAAACCGATATCAGTTCTCGTCACGTTTTTCGCATAACTACACAAATAACCTAGAATTCAAACCGTTACTTCGAATTTTGTTTTCTGCGTTAATGGCAATTTGGAGAGATTAATATAATCCACGTCTCAGACTTTTAGCAACTAAATGTTATTGATGGATGACGCAGTGTACTGCAAACAGGCCAGGTACATTTTGTTTTAAGCGGCTTTTACAAATCCACACGGTAGCGCCCAACATGGCACGTGCTCCTTCTGTTGCCGCTGAGATTATATTTAATAAAGGGATCGGTTTTTCCATGAAATAATATCTCCAAAGATTAAAAATTCATTCAACTTCAGTGATTGTTCTCGCATTTCTCGCGAGGAGTAGTACTTCATGGCTTACTTTGTCCATAACAAAACAAGCATATGACAATAATAATATTTCATTACCAGGTAAGGTTGACTCGACTTGGTGTGTGGAGAAATGGATTGTTTGCAGAAGATTACACAAGATGCTTTCAGAATCATAACCTATTTTATCAGTGCGTCCTCAAACTGCGTTGTTGTTCAAAAGAATTCTTTTGAGTATATCACAACCAGGTTTGTGTAGAATAGTTTCATTGCCTGGGAAAATTAACTGTTCCTCAACAGTATGAGGTTTTTCAGATATTTTGAGACACCTAAAAACGTTTGGGGGAGTACTATCCATTAACTATTATGGATTGAAAGTTGGATTCTTTTCTATTCTTCTTGAAGCCTGATGGGTGATTGCTGCTCGGTTTTTATGCGGACTGAGGTCTTGTTGAGTCTTTGAGCAGGCCAGCCTTTCGACCCACTTAAATTCCCTCGAACCATGATACCATGCTTTGTGGATACGATTGCTAGGTTTATAGTTCAGTAAATGTCTCATTTCAATAACCAGTGAATGTAGGTATTTTCTAAAGTTCTTGTAGGAACAGGTATGTGCGTTTTGCTGTCTGATAGTGATTTCTTTCTTTCTTTTTTTTTTTTTTTTTTTTTTTTTTGCATTTTCCTAGGTCATAATTGCGTCTTCTCGCTATGACATGGAACGGGTTAGTTTTACAATTATGTTAAATCTTAATTTTTTAATACATGCATTGTTTTATGGCTATGTTCAATATCTGTCTCTCCCTTTCTTAAACACACACACACACACACACACACACAAAATTTAGAGTAGAAGTTGTGAAGCATAGTATCGAGAAAACAAACTTCTTAAGTGAGTAAAGACAGCGCGAGGCTGTTGTTAGTATCCTCAAACATTCAAAGAGCTGTCTACAAGAGGTTCTATAGTGGACACCACGTATTATCCCTACGAGCTACTGTGCAACAAACATTCTTTTCTTAATGACGAGTTACCCCAGAATATGAAGCCATAAAGCATCAGTGATTGACAGAAGGAAATCAAAGTCAACTTGTTTTTTCATTTTCATCTTCCAGATGTTATATCATTCTTAACGCAAAATTTGCAGAGACTAGACATTTAAGGTCTGTATTTCCTATCATTATAAACATCTAAGAATTTAGAAAATTCTACTTCATTTAATGTCCTACCCTACACATTATTTCTAACGCTGTGGTCAGGCCTTGTACAGTTCTGAATTACATGTATTGTGTTTTAGCTAAATTCTGTGACTGTCCACTTACTAATTTTCAGTAAAACACTATTTATATTTTCAAGTGCTGGAATTACTCCACAAGACTTGATTATACCATTTACATTCCCAGCAAAAAGAACTGTATTTCTTGGATAAATTATGGAAGGTCATACACACACACACACACACACACACACACACACACACACACACACACACACACGCACGCACATATATATATATATATATATATATATATATATATATATATATATAATAAGAACAGAAGTGGACCCAATATCCATATCCGTGGTACACCTGTAGTGATTGATTCCCATTTTAAAGATGCTCTTTCGGTGTGTACACTCCCTGAGTTTCTTAATGCTATTGTCTGGATTCTTGTAGTTAGACAGGATGAAAACTAATTAGATATCTCATCTGTGATATATCAGCTTCCTCAGGAGAGTATTGTGAAATGCTCAATCAGATGCTTAGGAAAGTCATAAATGACACCAGTTGGCAACATTCTGTCACTCAGTCCTAACTGGGACTGAGTAATTGCCTTATTTTGAAATAGGAGTTTTATGGTTCTAGCATATAATTTTTTCCAGTGCCTTAGAGAACGAGATAAGCACTGAGACTGGTTGGTGATCATTAGTATCTATCTTCCAATCTTTCTTGTGAAGGGGTGAGACAATAACATATTTTAGTCTCCCTGGAAACATCCTCTGTCATGTGATGTGATGCATATGCGACAGAAAACGTTGCATACACAATAAGAACACGTATTTAGTACCCCACTCGAGATATTATCAACCTCATGTCCGCGTGCTTAGCTAGGTGGTAACGTGCTCGCCTCCCATGCAAGCGGGCCTGGGTTCGATTCCCAGCCGTATTCGAGATTTTCTCCGCCCAGGGACTGGGTGTTGCGTTGTCCTCATCATCACTTCATTCTCATCACCGGCTCTCAAGTCGCCCAATGTGGCGTCGACTGAATTAAGACTTGCATTTGGCGGCCGAACTTCCAGGATGAGGCCTCCCGGCCAACGATGCCACACGCTCATTTCCATTTTTATCAACCTCATGAGTTTTTGTGTTGTTACGTGCATTCTTAACATCTTTTTCATAGCAGACTAACTGAAATTCGCTTGTATGTATAAGACATAGCTTTGCATGTATTCAATTGCTCTATCTCTTGATCTGTCCATGCCAACCTTCTAAGCTACTTCAATGATGGGACAATTAAATACATTGGCTACTTGACCACTATCATTTATTATTCGGCTGTTTTCTTTAATAAAAAAGCCTTCACACCCCTTAACTGATTTCCTGGGTTTTCTTTGAATGTTGCCCATATAGATTTAATTTTGCTATCTGAATTGTTGCTTTCGTCATTAAATAAGTATTTTAATCCATTTCCTTAATAGAGCACAGTGTTTCTTGTAATATGAAATCAGTCTTACATCTCTGTGTGTCTTAACCATTTCAGACATTTCCTTTTCTTTGCACATAATGTTTTGATTCCATTTATAATGGAGGCCTTTTTTGATGTCTTAGTAGTGTCACAGTAATCAACCGATGACATCGCAGTCGATCCCAACTACGGTTGTAATATCCCTACTAACGGTTGTAATATTTTGCTGAGGGACAGTTTGGACTTGTTTAAAAACGTGTAGGTAATTTCAAACGATTGTCTAGAAGTTAAGAGTTGACATGGCGTCGTAACCGGTTTCGAACTAGCAAGTTCATCATCAGACGGCTGTTCACATGATTTGCAAGATACACTTTACATAATCGTCAGTTTCCGATTTTTTCTTCCACTATGGCGACATATTTTTGATGTGTTGGTGCCCTACGGTAGAAAACAGTCTTAGAAGCGCCCTATGTGAAAATAACCAACCTCCAAACGATGCAATACAGAGTAAATAAATATGTGAGGTTAAGTGGTTATGGTACCTACGTCGAAAATTCAGCGCGATTTTGTTGCGAAATAGCAGAATTATATTTTTCGAATATCCCAAAATATACCCAGGACTTATGTAATTTGTACATCACCATATTGTGCAAAGCACCACGCACACACACACACACACACACACACACACACACACACACACACACACACACAACACACCAAAAAGAATTTACCTAAATAAATAGCGGTATTAATAGTGGCTGGTTGCTGTCTTCTTCTTTGTAAGAATTAACCTACATTAAATGTTTAGGGGTCTTTCGGTGGCTATCCTTCTTCTGGGTAAGAGCTTGCTTGGCCTAGAGTCGCTTATAACAACATGATGTGCAGATAGTTGGAGTTAGTCATTTCAATGCAACATGAACCATGGACCTTGCCGTTGGTGGGGAGGCTTGCGTGCCTCAGAGATACACATAACCGTACCGTAGGTGCAACCACAACGGAGGGGTATCTGTTGAGAGGCCAGACAAACGCGTGGTTCCTGAAGAGGGGCACCAGCCTTTTCAGTAGTTGCAAGGGCAACAGTGTGGATGATTGACTGATCTGGCCTTCTAACACTAACCAAAACGGCCTTGCTGCGCTGGTACTTCGAACGGTTGAAAGCAAGGGCAAACTACAGCCGTAATTTTTCCCGAGGGCATGCAGCTTTACTGTATGGTTAATGATGATGGCGTCCTCTTGGATAAAATATTCCGGAGGTAAAATAGTCCCCCATTCGGATCACCGGGCGGGGACTACTCAGGAGGACGTCGTTATCAGGAGAAAGAAAACTGGCGTTCTACGGATCGGAGCGTGGAATGTCAGATCCCTTAATCGGGCAGGTAGGTTAGAAAATTTAAAAAGGGAAATGGATAGGTTAAAGTTAGATATACTGGGAATTAGTGAAGTTCGGTGGCAGGAAATGAAATGGCTCTGAGCACTATGGGACTTAACTGCTGAGGTCATCAGTCCCCTAGAACTTAGAACTACTTAAACCTAACTAGCTTAAGGACATCACACACATCCATGCCCGAGGCAGGATTCGAACCTGCGACCGTAGCGGTCGCGCGGCTCCAGACTGTAGCGCCTAGAACCGCTCGGCCACACAGGCCGGCTCGGTGGCAGGAGGAACAAGACTTTTGGTCAGGCGAATACAGGGTTATAAATACAAAGTCTAATAGGGGTAATGCAGGAGTAGGTTTAATAATGAATAAAAAAATAGGAATGCGGGTAAGCTACTACAAACAGCATAGTGAACGCATTATTGTAGCCAAGATAGACACGAAGCCCACGCCTACTACAGTAGTACAAATTTATATGCCAACTAGCTCTGCAGATGACGAAGAAATTGAAGAAATGTATGATGAAATAAAAGAAATTATTCAGATACTGAAGGGAGACGAAAATTTAATAGTCATGGGTGACTGGATTTCGGTAGTACGAAAAGGGAGAGAAGGAAACGTAGTAGGTGAATATGGATTGGGGCTAAGAAATGAAAGAGGAAGCCGCCTGGTGGAATTTTGCACAGAGCACAACTTAATCATAGCTAACACTTGGTTCAAGAATCATGAAAGAAGGTTGTATACATGGAAGAACCCTGGAGATACTAGAAGGTATCAGATAGATTATATAATGGTAAGACAGAGATTTAGGAACCAGGTTTTAAATTGTAAGACATTTCCAGGGGCAGATGTGGACTCTGACCACAATCTATTGGTTATGAACTGTAGATTAAAACTGAAGGAACTGCAAAAAGGTGGGAATTTAAGGAGATGGGACCTGGATAAACTGACTAAACCAGAGGTTGTACAGAGTTTCAGGGAGAGCGTAAGGGAACAATTGACAGCAGTGGGGGAAAGAAATACAGTAGAAGAAGAATGGGTAGCTTTGAGGGATGAAGTAGTGAAGGCAGCAGAGGATCAAATAGGCAAAAAGACGAGGGCTAGTAGAAATCCTTGGGTAACAGAAGAAATATTGAATTTAATTGATGAAAGGAGAAAATATAAAAATGCAGTAAATGAAGCAGGCAAAAAGGAATACAAACGTCTCAAAAATGACTAAGCAGGGATGGCTAGAGGATAAATGTAAGGATGTAGAGGCTTCTCTCACTAGGGGTAAGATAGATACTGCCTACAGGAAAATTAAAGAGACCTTTGGAGAAAAGAGAACTACTTGTATGAATATCAAGAGCTCAGATGGAAAGCCAGTTCTAAGCAAAGAAGGGAAAGCAGAAACGTGGAAGGAGTATGTAGAGGATCTATACAAGGGCGATGTACTTGAGGACAATATTATGGAAATGGAAGAGGATGTAGATGAAGATGAAATGGGAGATATGATACTGCGTGAAGAGTTTGACAGAGCACTGAAAGACCTGAGTTGAAACAAGGCCCCGGGAATAGACAACATTCCATTAGAACCACTGACGGCCTTGGGAGAGCCAGTCCTGACGAAACTCTACCATTTGGTGAGCAAGATGTATGAGACAGGCGAAATACCCTCAGACTTCAAGAAGAATGTAATAATTCTAATCTCAAAGAAAGCAGGTGTTGACATATGTGAAAGTTACCGAACCATCAGTTTAATAAGTCACAGCTGCAAAATACTAACGCGAATTCCTTACAGACGAATGGAAAAGCTAGTAGAAGCCGACCTTGGGGAAGATCAATTTGGATTCCGTAGAAATGCTGGAACACGTGAGGTAATACTGACCCTACGGCTTATCTTAGAAGCTAGATTAAGGAAAGGGAAACCTACGTTTCTAGCATTTGTAGACTTAGAGAAAGCTTTTGACAGTGTTGACTGGAATACTCTCTTTCAAATTCTGAAGGTGGCAGGGGTAAAATACAGGGAGCGAAAGGCTATTCACAATTTGTATAGAAACCAAATGGCAGTTATAAGAGTTGAGGGGCATGAGAAGGAAGCAGTGATTGGGAAGGGAGTGAGACAGGGTTGTAGCCTCTCCCCGATGTTATTCAATCAGTAAATTGAACAAGCAGTGAAGGAAACTAAAGAAAAATTCGGAGTAGGTATTAAAATTCATGGAGAAGAAATAAAAACTTTGAGGTTCGCCGATGACATTGTAATTCTGTCAGAGACAGCAAAGGACTTGGAAGAGCAGTTGAACGGAATGGATAGTGTCTTGAAAGAGGATATAAGATGAATATCAACAAAAGCAAAACGAGGATAATGGAATGTAGTCGAATTAAGTCGGGTGATGTTGAGGGTATTAGATTAGGAAATGAGACACTTAAAGTAGTGAAGGAGTTTTGCTATTTGGGGAGCAAAATAACTCATGATGGTAGAAGTAGAGAGGATATAAAATGTAGACTGGCAATGGTAAGGAAAGCGTTTCTGAAGAAGAGAAATTTGTTAACATCGAGTATAGATTTAAGTGTCAGGAAGTCGTTACTGAAAGTATTTGTATGGAGTGTAGCCATGTATGGAAGTGAAACATGGACGATTTAGACAAGAAGAGAATAGAAGTTTTCGAAATGTTGTGCTACAGAAGAATGCTGAAGATTAGATGGGTAGATCACATAACTAATGAGGAGGTGCTGAATAGGATTGGGGAGAAGAGAAGTTTGTGGCACAACTTGACTAGAAGAAGGGATCGGTTGGTAGGACATGTTCTGAGGCATCAAGGGATCACCAATTTAGTATTGGAGGGCAGCGTGGAGTGTAAAAATCGTAGAGGGAGACCAAGAGATGAGTACACCAAGCAGATTCAGAAGGATGTAGGTTGCAGTAGGTACTTGGAGATGAAGAAGCTTGCACAGGACAGAGTAGCATGGAGAGCTGCATCAAACCAGTCTCAGGACTGAAGACCACAACAACAACAACAGTGTGTAATTCTGGAGATGTGTTTAATAGTGTACTGGTATGGATCGTTATATTGCACTTTATTAGATCGTTTATTCAATAGACTTCAACGGACTGCTTACATGCAGAGAATTTGCTTAGATCAAAGAATCAAAGCACATGACAATGCCTTTGCCAAAGTAAGCGTTGTGCGTACTCTTTGCTTGCTTTGTTTACACTTGTATTCGAAATTCATATTTAATTCTTGGAGTATTATCATCACTGTATGACCACCATTGCAGTTAACTTGTTTTCTTGACTTGAATAAAACTGACATTGAACGAAACTTTGGTATCAGAGTACGTTGTTGTCCTAACGGACTAGTCCAGATTTGCCTTATTTAATATTTGAAATTTATTTTTCTTTAACATTTATTGATTGTTTCTTACGCTGGCTTACTATTATTTAAAGAATTTCTTAAGGGCACAATGTAACTGCGCACCATCAGACTCCTACTTTATAACAGCAGACGAGCCACTAAATTTATTAGGTGATTGTGTGCTTGCCCATCAGTTGTTAGTTAACAGCAAATAGGTTCTTCTGATGGTTTGGTTGCTGTAAATTAACTAGTACGTTGCGAATCGTTAGCTTTTGTCAGAAAATAGAACACAAGTAGTACACGTGAAGTTTCAGTCTTCTGGGTAGACGTTATTCAAACCCACAACAGGAAGTCCACATTTCAACTGCGTTTTACGCCCCAATGTCTCCTTACATCTGGGAAATACTTACATGATGTAATTTTTCTCTTTGGGAACTACTGTCGTCCAGTGATAAACCATCAGCGTTCTAAAAATAAAATGTCTGTGTCTCGGAGATCAGGAAAATTGTAACATACTGACCATTGTTGCGTTAGTCGTGGCTGGTCGTGTAGCGGGAAAGCGCGTGTCTGGAACCCGAAAGGCTGCCGGATATTTGTGTCTGCCTTTAACTAGCCTTCATCTTTCAATGATAGGAAGATTCAACAGGAACGACACGTGATTGGGGACTCCATGTTAAACTGTGGGATCCCTTTCCCCACTAGGATTAGGAGTGGATTAGGGACACACAAGTCAACAAAATTGCGTTCAGTTGAAAGAGTCGCGCCAGGTCGTTGAGCCATACAGAATTATTATAATTAATAATGTATTCCATTATTATGAGTATTTGCCTTTGTTAAAATAGATCATCAACATTTAAAAAGTACCGAAATGTAAGTCCATCACTTTGTATATTGCGAAAAGTAGGCCTGACGGTCATATCTCATTCCTCTCGTCAAAAAACCCGTCACCAATATGAACTCTGCTAGCTACAATCTTCTGAGTGTATGAAAGACATCAGCGAGCTGGTTGTCAGGCGTCACAGCATACGGAAGCAATTTTGGTAATGGAGAAAGGTAATTTAATATTCAAAAATCTTCATCATATGAGACAAAACGCATATCACGGTAATGCAGAAATCTTAGGCAGTGACATAAGTCCAGTCAGCAATCTTCCTTAATAACAGGAAAGATTGCTCCGTAGTTAGAGACATCTTCAAAAAACGTTAGGTAAGAGAGGTGCTAATTCTGTTACATTATCGGCAGAAAAATTAATGGAGATATCATCATATCCAGTAACCCTGTCGCCATCAAGTAACATTAAATGCCTTGAAGCTGTACAATCAATTTTGTTTATATGTGCCATTATTAGCCGGCCAGAGTGGCCGAGCGGTTCTAGGCGCTACAGTCTGGAACTGCGCGACCGCTACGGTCGCAGGTTCGAATCCTGCCTCGGGAATGGATTTGTGTGATGTCCTTAGGTTAGTTAGGTTTAAGTAGTTCTAAGTTCTAGGGGACTGATGACATCAGATGTTAAGTCCCATAGTGCTCAGAGCCATTTTGAACCATTTTTGGGCCATTATTACTAAAAAGCAGTACCTGTGAGGCAAGGAGAGAATGGACAAACGTTTTCGATCCATTTACTGAATTTAGATAGAGTGAAATACACCGCGATTTTTTTTCAAGAAGGTAGATGAAAATTGTTCACGTCTCAATATATGGTGCTTCATGTCTGCATTGGAGAATTTCTATAAGGGTCGACCAAAAAGTTTCCGTTCAAAGGCCATACAGTCCATAATCGGTATACCAATTAGTCAAATTCTCTGTGAGCATTGATGCAATTATCAGACTGAGGCATACGGTTAAAGATACCCGTTTAGTAAAATACCATGTCCTGTTGCGTGATGAAGTCCGTAACTGCCTGCTGCTCATACTCATCCGACAGGAATCGTCGACAAATCAAAGTCTTTTTTAATGGACTGAAGGCGTGTAACAGCATGGGTAGAGATCAAGACAATAGGGCGGGTGCTCGAGCAACTCCCACTTGGGTTGGCGTAACGCGTTAGGACATTTGTGATATGAGGACGAGCGTTAACATGAAACTTCAGCATCTCTTGTCGCAGTTTTCGACAGACATGCTGCCCTATACATGTTCTCTATTCTCCGATGGGTGTTTCTCCTTCAGCAGCCAAGAAAAGAATAACAGCAAATTGGTCATGTTTGTATATTTTTGGTAATGACGTCGCCATAGTTCACATCTCCGCAATCACAGCATGGACATCGGAAAGACATGAATGCCACACTAATCCCTTGTCTACATATCGGTGCTTATACACCCACATCAGTGTGGTGCTACGTTGCACATACTCTGCAGTAATGCTCTCAAACGGAAACGTTTTGGTCGTCCTTTATATTACACTTGGACCTACGTCTATACCCCCATAAGACTCCCTACACTGTGCGATGGAGAGTACTTACGGCGTCACTATCATCCCCCCACCCCCTTCCTCGATCATCCATGTTCAGTTTAGGAACGATGCCTTGGAAGAACGACTGTCAGCAGTTCTCCGTATGGACTCTAGTTTCTCTAAATTTCTCGGCATTTCGCGCGGTGTATGTGGGAGGAAGTAACGCGTTGCCCGACACTTTTGAATTTATGCATATGGAATTTTAACAGCAAACCTCTCTGCAATGCAGGACACCGTGTTGTAGCGTCTGCCACTAGGCTTCGATGAGCGCCTCTGTAATGTTCTCGCGTTTACTAAACGAAACCGTGGCGAAACGCGCCGTTCCTTGCTGGATCTTCTATCTCCTGCTCTCTCTCTCACTCACTCTCTTCCATTAATCCATCCCGGTAATGATCCTAGACTGACGATCAATAGTCAAGGAATAGGTCGGATGACTGTTTTGTACGTCACTTCTTTCGTGGACGATTTACATTTCGTTAAGCTTACTTCAGTGAGTCTCAGCCTAGCATATGCTTTTCCTACAACTACACTGCACAACACAGGTAAAGAACCCCTTTTTCGAAACCCCGTAACTGTCACCTATTTGGCTGAAATCCTCCTACAGCCTTCTTCCGTCCCCTTCACATGTAACGATAAAAAAAAAATTACTGTGTGACAGACAACAGGACGACGTTCTTCACAATGTTGACACTCCTGAATGCCCCCCTCCACCCCCGTCCTGGTCGATTCAGCCCTTTTCTAAGGACATCGTGTGTCTGCAACCGCCCTGAATGTGATTATACTTCTTTAGAGTGTAGCAGGACCCCAGTTTTTGCTCTGGTAGAACCAATAGGGACCGTTCAAAAGCATTCGATGAAATATGAGTGTGAACGGAAGCAGTAAAGGGTGTTCATGCTTTTCCAGTCCTCCTGTAGCGTAATCGCAGAGAGATGCGGCATTGAGACATCCACGAGGAAAACGGCAAAGGGCGCTCTAAGGCGCCTCATACCGGATACACACCCAGTGTCACCTGCGCGTCTTTGTTGAGCAGTTTCTAAATATATGAGGACTATGTGAAAAAGTAAGGTCCGATTGGTTGCGAAATGGAAATCAGTGTGAAAATCAAACATGTTTTATTTGCAACAGTTGCTACACTTCCAGCTACTTCACGTAGTCGCCGATCCGACTTAGACATTTGTCGTAGCGTTGTACCTACTTTTCAGTTCCCTCATCATAGAAGGCAGATTCCTATAGTTTCCGCCAATTTTCTATGCTGGTCTACAGCTTGTTGTGTGTGATAAAATGTTGCCTTTATAGAAAGCGGTTTATGTGAGCAGCGATGAAATTCAGGGGAACCAGTTACGGACTCTGTTGTGGGTCATCAAACACTTGCCATTGGAGATGCTGCAGGAACATTTTTATTGCCCCTAAAGAGTGCAGCCGAGAGTTCCAAGAAGAATTAAAAGGATGAAAGCTACGTTATGTGGGCTGCATTCCATCGGGTAAAATCTCTCACCAGGCACTCATAGTTGGCGGGACACGTCTTTTCGTGGTCATTGTGCGCTCAGAATTGGAAAGAGTGATGCGGCGCGATCGACGGGAATACTAGAGAAACTGTCGAACACATTTGTGCAAATCTTCATCGTATTCTCACTGTGGTTTCCATTTCGCATTCGATCGCGCCTATCTTTCGGAGCAGCCCTCCTAGCCAGAGACAGCGAGTCACTGATTGCTGGGCGCCGTCGTGATAGGCATCCCTTTCAACAGGCCTGAGCTAAATGGCGCTATTTCGGTGAAGAAAGTCAGGCTTGAGTCACACTAGCGCACAGTAACCAGTGTCTGTCTCTCTACAGGCAGCGTTGCTGCCTCTGGATCACAAGGTCCTGGGTTCGATTCCCGGCCGGGTTGGGGGTTTCTCTGCCCGGGGACTGGGTGTTTGTGTTGTCCTCATCATTTCATCACCATCATCTTGATCATTTGTGACAGTGACTAGATTGGATTGTGAAAAAATGGACCGTGTAAAAATTGGGACTTTGTACGGGTGCTGATGACCGAGCAGCTGAGCGCCCCACAAACCGAACACCATCATCATCATCATCTCTGTACAGGTACATTTTTAAAGTGCTCGACAAAGACGCAGGTGTAGCACTGAGCCTGTTGTAGAACTGAGGCCTCTTAGACATAACCTGTGCCCTTTTATTGACTCATGTGTTAATGCCGCAACGCCGCCTTGGTTCAAATGGCTCTGAGCACTATGGGACTTAACATCTGTGGTCATCAGTCCCCTAGAACTTAGAACTACATAATCCTAACTAACCCAAGGACATCACAAACATCCATGCCCGAGGCAGGATTCGAACCTGCGACCGTAGCAGTCGCGCGGTTCCGGACTGAGCGCCTAGAACCGCTAGACCACTGCGGCCGGCGCAACGCCCCCTCCCCCCTTTATATAGCCCCACCCTCCCCCGTGATCACGCCACAGGAGGGCTGGAAAAGAAGATCACATTCAGATTTCGTCGAATGCTAATCCGTAGTAGTTTCACCCTGAATAGCACAACAAAAAATTGCGGTCGCACTACACTCCAAAGCGTGTGATCATGTTCAGTGGGGTTTCAGGCCCACGATTTCCTTGCACAAGGGTTGGATCGACCGAATAGAGGGGGGCGGGGGGTGTCAGTATCTTCAAAGATTGTGAAGAACGTCGTCCTGTTCCTCACGGCACTGCGAATTGTTTTCGACTGCGAAATCTGTGGGTATCGAGGCCCCAAGGGAAGGTGTGGCTTCATTGACGCCTTTTCGTGTCAGTACCGGGCGGCAGTGTATCTTAAATATTTTCCTCGGCCACCCATAAGAAAGCTGCGTGATTTCAACGACGAGCGTCGCGCTTCTGACCCCCATCGCGGTGACGTCAAAAGAAAACGTGAAATGCGAGTAAGAGGGTGTGTGACGACCCTCCCATCGTGTGACACGTCCACGGTAGCATTGAGCAGTATAGTGACGAAATTTGGTGTCAATGTGACACCATTAACCCAGCTTACACCTGACATGAGCTTCCGAGCTCCTGCCATTTCTTTCGTATCTGTCGATACCTTGCTGTCTGAAGCGTCGTCGAGCCAGAGGGTGACGTCACAGGGTTCCACGCTTTTACACCATTGCAGAGGAAGATTGTAGGCACCTTTGAGCCAAAACTAAAACTCTTACATCACAACTCCAGGTAATTACGGGGTTTCGAAAAAGCGAACCTTTAATTGTGTTGCGCCGTGTAGTTGCACGTGATCATCACACTTTAGGTCTCTACGGACGCTTAATTGCTCAAAATTAATGAAAATGTGAATTAAATGCATTTAAATTTATTTTCCTTACGTTTAATCAAGTATTATGCGACATTTTATGTAGCTTACGTATTTTTATACTCCAATATCAGATGTTTTCCCTCATGTTACCATAGGTAACATTACAATTTTGCTTTACTTTGTAGAAAAATGTCAAAACTGTTTATAATCATTCCTTAAGCTATGTACCGTTTCTGTTGCTAGCATTTTATCCGACAGGTTATTTAAAAATTTTAGAGTTTCACGTGTGTCCGTAAATAATTTTGCAAACCTGAAATATCCCGAACTCTAACAAGGTTCATGCGAACCACATAACAAATATCAGTTATTGACTTGCGTTTATAAAATTTGTTCCTGCACAAATAGCAATAGTATTGGCTTCCCGGATAAGTCTCAGCTTTGCCGATCTATTTGAGCGCGCACGGCAACCAGCAAAACCTGCACAGTTACACTTGTATTCTGTTAGCCAACTATAGCCCACCATTTGCTACCAGGAACGTAACAGGGAAAGAATACTATACGAAGTCAGTTACTTTGACGTAGCGATCTAGCGACCTACACGGTGGGCACCTTAATCTTTTGTTTCCTGAACTATAAAAAACACATACTTTTCCAGTTTTTCCATGGTAACATCTGTGAATAGTAACAATACAATAGTGAATTTTTTTCAGAGCTCTAATTTTTTATTTTTACCATTTTAAGAAGGTGGTACTTTTGAATATTGGTCTGGCCGTCCGATAGCTTGTCGACCAACACTTCTCAGCACAGGACTAAATAACGAATTCAAATGTGTTAGAATGCACTAAGGCTATAAGTAAGTGACCATTAGCAGATACTAGAGTCCAGCAAAAATATTTTTACTTACATCCCACCGAAGAAATACTCCGCAAAATAAACATTTTGAGCCTCGTACGGATTGAACCTTTCTTTTGCTACCTACATCAGATCTTCCTCTGTTTACTACAAAAGTGACAAAATTAACACATTTATTTCCTAATTTTGCATCCTCTGGGAATAATTTCTTCCTTGATTTCTGTCACAACATGGCTTGTAGCTTTGGGATTGATATGCTCTGCACTAATCCGTCACATCAGTCCCTGAGCAACCTTTCTCCTGAACTCCAGAAGTGGAATCTTTCTGCATAGCACACAGTACAGTTTATAAGCAATTACAAATATTTTCTGGGTCTTCTTCCCGGCATTTAACCAGAAGTAAGTCTTCAACATAGTTCACAAAGCCCATATTATAACTTTAGTCCTTTACTAAAGAAGAACATTGAATGTTGATTTTAATACCAGCCTACTGCTTTCTAGAGACAATTATTACTTTCATGGTAACTGGAAGCGAGGCACACAATTTGGTTGTCTTTTAACAAAGTATCTCAATTCTAGAGGATGGCATCCTATAACGAAAGCAACCTCTTTTCATTACCTTGGAAGGTAAATATCTGATGGGAAACTTTTCCTGTATATCTTTATTACTCTACAAACGAAATTCTCTCTACTTCTGCGCTCCACGGAGGACAAAATAAGGAAAAAAGTTATCAAAGCTAAGCCTCCTGTTTTTGCTCAAAACGTCTTTCATAAACCCAAAATTTTCTGATTGCCTCTCCAAAGCTTCATTTCTTCCTTGATAAAAATCAAGGAAGTTGCCTTTCAGGTCTTCAGTATGTCGCTGTTTGTAAGCACAATGTACAGGCTTCACTGCGCTACATTGTTTCACCAATTTCTTACGTTGAAGAAAATAGTTCAGTTATCTACTTTTCCTTCACTTTCTGTAAATTTTAGTCTCATATCTTTCTAATTTTGAGACGGTTTTCATGTAAGCAGCGTTATCTCTGTAGTTGCAAATAAACTTATTTCGAGTTCAACTGGTGCAAATTCTATGAAAATTCTTTCAAAAATCGCATTAAAATCTGAAGTTTTTACAAAAATCTCATCAATACATAAACGGGTAGAATTATTGGCTTGATTTGGATCAGTATCATTGTCTTCATCTTCCTTACTTCCGTAACGTCATTATAATCTGGCAAACCTCTTAGAGGAGCTGCAACAATTCTGCCATGTGTTAGTAAGGCCAATACCCAAAAAGTGGTACTTCTGTGTGAAACAACATTTCAAATATTGAGAACCGTGCTAACACTAAAAGGAGTTTGACCCTTGTGCAAACAGATCGAAAAAGTTAGTTAAATGTAGCATAAAAAATCAAAGAAAGCGACAAACCACGCATGTGTGGCAAGGAAATTCACGGCCAGACGATACTCTAAAGTATCACATGGTTTTCGGCTTATTTCGTAAATAAAGACTACAGATTTAACAAAAGAACTGCTAACTTTCATCACATCTTTGCTAGTAAACACAAAAACTGCTAAAAATCGTAGGACAGTAAATAAAACAAATACGATCTTTCCCAAGCAAACCTTCAGGTGCCACCAAAGATTATAGAAACATACTCTTTGACTAACAAACGAGATGCAGAAGCCAGTGAAGTGTTTACAACTCAAAATGAACATGTACTTAAAGGTACCATAATCCCAGGCTGTGGGAAACATGTGTCCAGTCAGAATAAACAATGATTGCAAGAGGTGGTACTTAGAGGCACCAGCAGGCAATAAAGTGTAAGTAGGCTGTTTAGGGTGTTATGTTGGTGACGCCACGTAGCTCCCTGTATGAAAACCACTGACTGCGCTGTGTGCAATCTGTGGCTGGTTGGCATTGTTGGAATATTCGCTATTGTAGTGTTGGGCAGTTGGATGTGAGCAGCGCGTAGCGTTGCGCAGTTGGAGGTGAGCCGCCAGCAGTGGTGGATGTGGAGAGAGAGAGATGCCAGAGTTTTGAGAACAGACGATCTGGACGTGTGTACGTCAGAAAAAGGAAATTTGTAAAGATGGATGTCATGAATTGATATATATATATGATGACTTTTGAACATTATTAAGGTAAATACATTGTTTATTCTCTATCAAAATCTTTCATTTGCTAACTATGCCTATCAGTAGTCAGTGCTTCAGTAGTTTCTTTTATTTAGCTGGCATTATTGGCGCTCGCTGTATTGCAGTAGTTCGAGTTACGAAGATTTTTGTGAGGTAAGTGATTCATGAGAGGTATAGTCTATTGTTAGTCAGGATCATTCTTTTTTAGGGATTATTGAAAGTCAGATTGCGTTGCGCTAAAAATATTGCGTGTCAGTTTAGTGATGATCAGAATAAGTAAAGAGAAAACCGTCTGAGTACGTTGAGTTTTGCTCAGCTGTTTGAAAATCTAATAACGTAAGAATTTTTCCAGCACTGTCATTCTTTACATTCAAAGGGGAAGTTTCAAAAGGGTTAAATCTGAAACCGTGCTGTCAGCCACTGAAGTTGTAACTTTTGCCTACAGAGCGAGTACGTGTCATTCGCGGTGTACAGCTGCCGGTGGCCAGGAGCCGACCGGCGGGTAACCAACCTGCTGCGCATCGTCATGAGCAGGGCTCAGAAGGCGTCGTTCCTCACCGCCGGCAAGGTCCACCCCATCAACAGGGACACCTTCCTCTCGGTAAGTGGCCGCCACGTCAGGTGTACCCGTCAACTCTGTAAGAACTAGAGGTCTAGTACATCAAGAGCAGCACATTCCTCTAAATTACTACCCACCATTTGAGAACCACCCCATCACCAGGGTGCCTTCCTCACATTACGTATCTCATAACACAACATCTCTCCAACAACAGTAACTCGTTCCTCTCGCTGTCGAACACCAACTTCTATCTATGCCACCGACAGGACCATTTGTCTATTGGTGAATGCTCGACGTAGAAGAATACCCTCTTCTCTATAGTTGGCACCATAGAGGACTTTTCTACTTGGACATCTTTATTTTCCTAGATCTCACTTCTGGGGCTTCTCACTTTCTGTTGTTGGTCATCACTGAAGCCGAGACATCTCCCTCAAAGTAAATGGCTGCTAATAAATATTTACTCTCCTAATAGAGATTTGATCTAATTGGTAAATACCTACCATTAACAACCAACTTACGAATGTTATCCTCCCGTTAAAAGGAATCCAAGACCTCGCTACCAGATCTACGTAGAACAGCTTCTTGTTGAAGAGGCACAAAATCAGGTCAATTTTGTAAATAGAGATATTTCCTGGACTATAGAGGGCATCATGCAAGCTCTCCATCACCAACAGAAATTCTTCTTTTGAGCTGGGCGTTAAAGTCACACAACCAGAAGTCTTAGACAGCACTTTTCCTAACCCATCAGTTTATATAGTCGAATCACCTGTCACACACATTTTACAGTCACATTTCTTACTGTAGCAGAAGGGTCCTTGCACAGGCTGACATCGTAACGTCCCTCATCAGGAAGATAAGTTCGGCCGTGTCAAATGGGCTCAATAAGAATTAACCAAAAGGATTTCAAATGTCTGTATGTTTGACTACTTAAGAGAACACTTTTCATGGGAATATTCAAGATTTTTTAATGTAGTTTCCCAGTCGGACTGTACCATAGTTCCCGGCTGTTTCCTCTCGTACAAAAATAGAAAAACATAAAATCTGAACTTCACACAAACACTTCCTTAGTCTAATACAAAACATATAAAGTTGACTTGCAGGCATCTGGTCCTGCACTGGTAGGTACATCCGTGTTGTGAGGGTATGGTGCAAGAGAACTCACTGCCGTCTCCTTAATGTCACTCCCAAGGTAATTCCTCACAGAATGTCATCTGCTGGCTGTGTCTATCTACGGTAATGCGTTCACTATGCTGTTCATAGTAGCTCACCCACATTCCTGTTTTCTTATTCATTATTAAATCTATTCCTGCATTACCGCTATTTGATTTTGTATTTATAATCCTGTATTCACCTGACCTGAAGTCCTGTCCCTCCTCTCACCGACCTTCATTGATTCCCATTACAGCCGACATCAGCCTATCCATTTCCCTTTTTAAATTTTCTAACCTACCTGAGTGATCAAAGGATCAAACATTCCGTGCTCACATCCATAGAACACCAGTTTTGTTTCTCCTGATGATGACATTTTCCTGAGTCGATCCCACCAAGAGATCATCAAGTGTTACATACTTCCAAAGCAGCAGAATTTGTACATTTTGTCAGCTATTCCAATATTGAAGTTAAGCTTGTTACTAGTTTCATTCCTGGTGGTCTCTAATACTTTCATTTCCCTTTTTTTTATTTCTCAGTCTGTATTCTGCACCCAGTAGACTATTCCTTCCGTTCGAGAGATGCTTTAATTTTTCCTCACTTTCACAGAGGATGATAAGATCCTCAATGATTGCTACAGTTGATATCCTTTCACTCAGAATTTTCATCGCATTTCCAACTTTTTTTGTTTCCTGTGGCATTTCATGTACAGGTTTAACAGTAGATGCAAGCCTACCCTCCTACATTGTGCCCTTTGTAGTTTGAACGCTTACTCTTGTTCTTCCATTACTATTATCCCCTCGTGGTTTCCTTGTGATCCATGCACATCGTGTGTATTATTAGGTCTGTATAAATATTGAGCCCTTCTGCCTCTATAGCCATCCATAATTGCAAAAGTGTTGCCAGTGCAGGACATTGCGCATGAACTGACCTCTCGATTATGTCCCACAAACGTTCAATGGGTTTTGTGTTGGGTGATCTGGGTGGCCAAATCATTCTCAAAATGTCCAGAATGTTCTTCAAACCAGTCGCGAACAATTGTGGCCTGGCGACATGGTTCATTGTCATCCATAAAAAATCTGTTGCAAACGGCTGCAAAAGATCTTCAAGTAGCCGAACATAACCATTTCCAGCCAGTGACTGATTCGGTTGGATGAGAGGACACAGTCCGTACCATGTAAACATAGCACACACCATTATGGAGCCACTACCAGCTTGCATAGTGCCTTGTTGACAACTTGGGTCCATGACTTTGTAGGGTCTGTGTCAAACTTGAACCCTACCATCAGCTCTTACCAACTGAAATCAGGAGTCGTCTGACCAGGTGAGGGTTTTTCTGTCGTCTAGGGTCCAACTGATATTGTCTCTCACCCAGGAGAGATGCTACAGGCAATGTTGTGCTGTTAGCAAAGACACTCACGTCTGTAGTCTGCTGCCGTAGGCCGTTAACGCCCAATTTTGCCTCACTGTCCTAACAGATATGTTCATCATACGTCCCACATTGTATTCTGCACTTATTTCACGCAGTGTTGCTTGTCTTTGAGCACTGACAACTCTACGTAAATGCTGCTGGTCTCAGTCATTAAATGAACGCCTCCGGCCACAACGTTGTCCTTGGTGAAAGGTTACACATGAAATTTGTGTTCCTGGCACACTCTTTACACAATTGATCTCAGAATTTTGAATTTCCTAAAAAGCTACGAGGGCTGTCCAGAAAGTAAGTTACGATCGGTCGCGAAACGGAAACGACTATGAAAATCCGATAAAGCTTTGCAAAGATGTGTTGGGCAGTGTCTCTAGTATGACTCTGGGTAGAATTATGTCGCTCTTTTCATTCCTGAGCTCTTAGTGAGCGCGTAAAGATGTTATAGGAAATAGTGTCTTCCGCCAAGTACGAGGGCCTGGTGAGAATTTTCCCCTGAAGCTATGCAACCAACATTACATAACTGTCGTGCGGTTTTTTCTTCAAGACAATTCTCAGCCTCATTCTGCAGGGGCAATGAAGATGTTCCTGCATCGTTTCAATTGGAAATGTTTGGTTACCCACAATACAGCCCGTAATTGTCTCCCACTGAGTTTAATCTCTGCTCAAACGAAGCGCTGGCTATGAAGACAACATTTTGGCACAGACAACGAGCTTTAGGCCAGCGTAGAGAATTGGCGGAAAGCACTGGCGGCTGCCTTCTATGATGAGGGTATTGGAAAGTTGGTACAACGCTACGACGAATGTCTGAGTCAGAACGGCGACTACGTAGAGAAGTAGCTGAAAGGTGTAGCTAACTGTTACAAATGAAACATTTCTGATTTTCACTGTGATTTTCATTTCGCGATCAATCGTAACTTACTTTCTAGACAGCCCTCGTATATTGCCTAAAATGCTAAAACTGTTACCTCACAAAAGCCAAAATAGCCTCCATAGTCAGGAAGAAATCCTGAAGTGCTATAAAAATACTTTTATTCACAAGCACATACAAAGTGCACAAGCCTGTACACTATCAGCGCTTGCCTGTCTTGAGGACGCGTCCGCTCCCAGCGGTTGCTCGCGCTGAGGCCCTGGATAAAGGGACCCGATGCAGCAGCCACGTGCACCAGACACGGTTACACCACTTCTTAAGCAGATTAGACTGGATAGGAGGACTAGTCCGGTTTGCAAGATGCCTCTAGGAGTGACCGAAGCGAGTGAAAGTTCTCAACAGGTTTTGGCTGTAGACGTAAGCTTAAACCAAAATAACAAAATAATAAAGCAAATTAAACCGCGCACACTCACGTAGCAAAAACACGATTGTTTCCACAAAAATAAAGCTATATTGCCTAAAATGCCAAAACTGTCACCTCACTACAACCCAAAAGGACCTCCTTACTCACGAAATGAGCTTAACGGGCTGATGTGGGAATCCTGAAATGCTATTCTTGGCAGGGTCCCAAGGAAGTCAGTTTGCTACTGAATGCTCCATCCTATCATGAAGTATCAATTGTGTACCTTCATGATGTGGCTTACTGCAATGAGTGCTTGTGCGGTGTGCAGTTGTGTTTGTGATGCTATAGTAGAAATCAGGTGTCGGGAAGTGGCCTACTCCTCTCGAAGGGCATCAACTGAACTGAAGGAGACAGTTTCAAATTTCTATGGCAGTCACTGAACCCCTCCAACAGATGATTGCAATCGATATCTGTTTTACTGTCTCATAGAGGCCACTTCTCGTCTCTGTCAGGTATATGCTGCAGCTAATTGCTGAAATACACCTTATTGTCTGTGTAGTTGTTGCAATAATGTCGTTCTTTTTTTTAATCGATGTATGTTCCCACTTAAGTGATTTTATTAGGCACTGTTGTATGCTTCCCCGCTCCCCACACCCTGTCTGTAAAATAGCTAGTAATTAGGTTATATGTTTAGAACATCACACAGTGAAATTCCAGAGTTAGTCCTTTGCAGTTCTTTGTTAGCTCTGACTTAATTTCAATAAGGCAACAAATCAGAATTTTCTTACGTTAATTAATAAAGATACGTTTCTTTTTTTGTTGTAGCTATTAAATGCGTCGTACTCGTTCTACACGCTGTTGCGCCAAATGAAAAATCTTGAAGAGGGGAACGAAGCTACTCCGTAACAATAACATACGTCGATGTCCCACACAGCACGCAAGATATCGAACAAGAGAAGATCCAGCCAGACTTTTCATCGAACATCCACTGTCAACTCATTAATTCTAAATTACAGCTGAAATGACTGATACTTTACTTATCACGCACATTAATTAAACTGCAACTTTTCTTTATGTGTCAGCAAAACGTTACGAAATTCGGTTCAGATTTAATAATAAAACCACACAAGTCTGACATCCAACAATGTTTTGATCACAGATAATATATTTGTGCTTGATACTGTAAACCACACTGTCACAAATGTACTGACACGCATATGAGAAGCTGAATACCAAAAAATTGCTTAATTCTAAAACATATTGTATAATTTAGAATCACGGTACGGATAACAGGGAGCACGTCAAACAAATAACCACGCGAGAACACCAGCATCTAGGTAAGCTGACCCATTTAATTATATATTCACTACCAATTTTCGTAGTATAAAGAAGTAATGAATATGAATGTCAGTCTAAATAAAGAATGAAACAAGTATTCAAAGATGTTATCACAGCGATGATTAAATGCCTTGTAAGTGTCCTGGTATACGAGGTCTGCTAATATGAGTGGATAGAGTAAGCTCTGATTTATTGAAGTTGAGCTTTGTTATTTGAGTGTTTGTGACCCATTGATCAATATTATAATACAGTCTGAATAAATAGTAAGAAAAGAATCAATCATAGTGGAACATACCTACAATAAACTCACAACTTCATACTGGCAGGAATAGCTTATATGACTGAATATCACACAGTAAGAATATCATTCGGAAAATCCTATCAGAATTACAAAGTACGGCTGTCGTCGGCTTGTAACCAAATACAATGCAATGGGGTGATGCCCCGTGAATGAATAACCCTACTTTAATCTGAAAATGGTCTATCACTGAAAATGTCTATCCAAAGCAATTAAATAATGATGTAGTTAATACAAAGTCTGCAAGTAATATTGCAAAAGGTGAAGGCATCGCTACCCTTTCCTGTGAAGCAATCTCTTGGTTACATAAGTACGCACTGCAAAAATCTGCCACAGCAATCTGCATTCTGGAACAGCGTCTGAGCTTACCTTTCACAACCTGAAAATTAGTCATGCAATAGAACTGCATATTCGTTAGTAATAACCATAGAAAGCTGCATATGATTGACCTATTTCATTCCCTGTGTCATGGATAACTGAATAGACAAAGTGAAGTTAGCAACAAGTATGCTCATTAGTGCACCGCACAAAACGTGCATCAAAGGTAAGTACGAAAATTTTATAAATGACTGGGGGGGGGGGGGGGGGGGGCAGAAGTAAAGGGCAATAACAATGAACAGCTATTCTACATTAACTTCAAATTGACCAACTAAGAACATAAATTGTGTGAACATAATTTGAACTGACATTTTATTGTCCACTTTGATTACATTACTTTTCGAAATTAATTGCTAAACACTAGTACAATCAAGACAGACAAAAAAAATCAGTTTTACCGACTAATTGCGGATTTTTGCAAAGACATTACGTCAATTTTCGGAAATTTTGTGCTATGTCAGGCATTGGAGACGTATCAATGATTTTTTAAAAAAATTAATGCAATCTTGACAGACAATAAAAAGTCTGTTTTTATAAGTAATCGCATATTTTTTCGAAAGACATTATGTCAGTTTTTGCAATGAATCGAATTTCTATTAATCATGAAAATACAAGTGTTCTATACGCATCTGCGGGTAAGGCACTGACTAATCTAAAATACAGAAGAGAATGACAAAACTGACAGCATGTGGTATTGCATTAAGTAACTACAACATGGTCCTGAAATGAGCATCCAACATACTAAAAACGAACTATTTCTGTGCCTCTGCAAATCCTCTCACATAAATATCTGGCCACATACGCATTTCATCACTAGTTTAGCACGCAAAACACTGACAAAATAAACGTTTGAATGTAAGGCAGCAGTAGCCGAACGAGATAGACGCAGCAACAGGGAAGTAACCGCTTTTGTGTCATTTACGAGTTCCTAACCAGGAGCGAATTTATTTGTATCATCTGTGTGCTTTAGTAGTTTAGTTTCTTGAGTTTCTGGGTGTAAATTTAATGCCTAATAGCCACAGTTGTCGCGTTTTCGTTTGTGTCGGAAAGTAACCAGATTTTGTGACACATTTCAAGTTCCTAATCATGGGCAAATTATTTAGTTTCGCACGAATGCTTCGGTAGTTAGGTTTTCGAATATATCCGTATTACTAGACACAGTTCGTGTGTTTTCGTCAGGGTCTACAGTGGAGTTGCGCAGCACGTGCCGATAGTCCGTTTACGTGCATAGTTTAGTTTTCCACGTTCTTTAGCATGGACGGGGACTGCGATTGTTGTGTGCGGATGGGAGCCGAGTTGGTGACACTTCACTCTCAGTTTCAGGCTGTGATGGCTTCAGTTACACAGCTTGAGGCTGCAGTGGATGGGCACCACTGTTGTGAGCCGGCGTGTGGATCCAACGGACGTCCAGCACGTCAGAGTCCTCCGATCGGTTCTCACCGGTGGCCAACGCAGTTACTGCTCGCACTGACCCTTCACCTTTGGTCGAGTGGAAGGTCGCCCCGGGGCGAAGCAGGCGGCGAGAGACTTCCCAAGCGGGCGCACGTAAGGCCTCCCCGGTTTGTTTGACAAACAGGTTGCAGGTGCTGTCTGTGGCTGACACTGTCGCTGAGCCAGATGCTGTCGCCTGTCCTGTTTCAGAGGAAACCACTCAGCCTGGAAGATACGGGCAAGCACAGAGGGTGGCATTATTGGTAGTTGAGAGCTCCAACGTTAGGCGTGTTATGGGGCCTCTTAGGGACTTGTCTGACAAGACGGGTAAGAAAACCAATGTGCACTCCGTGTGCATACCGGGCAGAGTCATTCCAGATGTGAAAAGGGTCCTCCCAGATGCGATGAAGAGCACAGGGTGCCGCCAACTGCAGGTGGTTGCTCACGTCGGTACCGATGATGTGTGTCACTTTGGATCTAGTTTCGAGTGGCTAACAGAAGTGGCAAAGGCTGTCAGTCTTGCTTGCAAGATGAAAGCAGAGCTGACCATTTGCAGCATAGTCGACATGACCGATGGCGGATCTCTGGTACAGAGCCGAGTGGAGGGTCTGAATCAGAGGCTCAGACGGTTCTGCGACCGTGTAGACTGCAGATTCCTCGACTTGCGCCAAAGGGTGGTTGGGTTTCGGGTTCCGCTGAATAGGTCAGGTGTCCATTATACTTAGGAGGCGGCTACACTAGTAGCAGGGGCTGTGTGGCGTGGACTTGGCGGTTTTTTAGATTAGAGGGTCTCGGGAAAGCACAAGAAGGGCTTCAGTCACAAAGGGTGCAGGCTGAGCACAGGAAGAACGTAGATGCAGGAACCATTGGTATAACAGTTGTAAATTGTCGTAGCTGTGTTGGCAAAGTACCAGAGCTCCAAGCGCTAATAGAAAGCACTGATGCTCAAATCGTTATAGGCACTGAAAGCTGGCTAAAGCCGGATGTAAGCTCAGCGGTGGCGTGTTTGTTGCTGTTAGAAGTAGTTTAACTTGTAGCGAAATTGAAGTAGATACTTCCTGTGAGTTAGTATGGGCAGAGGTCATTGTTGGCAACCGGAATAAATTAATAATTGGATCCTTTTACCGACCTTCCAATTCAGATGGTACAGTTGCTGGAAGGTTCAAAGAAAACTTGAGTTTGATTTCAAACACGTACCCCACTCATACCATAATAGTTGGTGGTAACTTTAATTTACCCTCGATAGGTTGGCGAAAATACATGTTTAATTCCGGAGATACGCATTAAATATCATCCGAAATCGTGCTAAACGCATTCTCCGAAAATTATTTAGAGCAGTTACTTCATGAGCCCACCCGAATAGTAAATGCTTGTGAAAACACACTTGCCCTCTTAGCAACAAATCCTGATTTAATAACGAGCATCAAAACCGGTTCAGGGATTAGTGAACACAGGGTTGTCGTAGCGAGACTGCATATTGTAATCCCCAAATCCTCGAAACATAAGTGAAAAAATACCTATTCAAAAAAGCAGATTAAAATTCACTTGACGCCGTCCTGAGAGCTAATCTCCACTCATTCCAAATTAATAATATAAGTGTAGACCAGATGTGGCCTAAATTCGAGGAATTAGTATCGGCAGCAATTGAGAGGTTTATACCAAATAAACGACGGAGCTGATCCTCCTTGGTACACAAAACGGGTTAGAACACTGTTGCAGAAACAACGAAACAAACATGCCAAATTTAAACAGACGCAAAATCCCCAAGATTGGCGATCCTTTAAAGAAGCGTGGACTTCAATGCGAGATGCCTACAACAGTTTCCACAACGAAACGTTGTCTCGAAACCTGGCAAAAATCCAAAGAGATTCTGGTCGTATGTGAAGTATGTTAGCGGCAAGAAAGAATCAATGCCTTCTCTGCGTGATAGCAATGGAGATACTATCAAAGACAGTGCTGCCAAAGCAGAGTTACTAAACACAGTCTTCCGAAATGCCTTCACAAAAGAAGAGGAAGAAAATATTCCAGAATTCGAATCGAGAACAGCTACCAACATGAGTAACGTAGAAGTAAATATCCTCGAAGTAGTGAAGAAACTTAAATCACTTAATAAAAGCAAGTCTTCTGATCCAGACTGTATACCAAGTAGGTTCCTTTCGGAGTATGCTGATGCATTAGATCCATACTTAACAATCATATACAACCGTTCGCTTAATGAAAGATCCGTACCCAAAGACTGGAAAGTTTCACAGGTCTCACCAATATTCAAGAAAGTTAGTACGAGTAATCCACTAAATTACAGGCCCATATCGTTAACGTCGATATGTAGCAGGATTTTAGAACATATATTGTGTTCGAACATTATCAGTTACCTCGAAGAAAACTGTCTATTGACACACAGTCAACATGAGTTTAGAAAACATCGTTCCTGTGAAACACAACTAGCTCTCTATTCACATGTAGTGCTGAGTGCTATTGACAAGGGATTTCCAATAGAATCCGTATTTATGGATTTCCGGAAGGCTTTTGACACGGTACCAGACAAGCGGCTCGTAGTGAAATTGCGTGCTTATGGAATATCGTCTCAGTTATGTGACTGGATTTGTGACTTTCTCTCAGAGAGGTCATAGTTCGCAGTAACTGACGGAAAGTCATCGAGTAAAACAGAAGTGATTTCGGGCGTTCCCCAAGGTAGTGTTATAGGCCCTTTGCTGTTCCTTATCTATATAAACGATTTGGGGGACAATCTGAGCAGCCGTCTTTGGTTGTTTGCAGATGACGCTGTCGTTTATCGACTAATTAAGTCATCAGAAGATCAAAACAAACTGCAAAACGATTTAGAAAGTATATCTGAATGGTGCGAAAAGTGGCAGTTGATCCTAAGTAACGAAAAGTGTGAGGTCATTCGCATGAGTTCTAAAAGGAACTCTTTAAACTTCGGTTACACGATAAATCAGTCTAATCTAAAAGCCGCAAAATTCAACTAAATACCTTGGTATTACAATGACGAACAACTAAAATAGGAAAGAACACACAGAAAATGTTGTGGGGAACGCTTACCAAAAACTGCGTTATATTGGCAGGACACTTAGAAAATGTAACAGACCTACTAAGGAGACTGTCTACACTACGCTTGTCCGTCCTCCTTTAGAATACTGCTGCGCTGTGTGGGATCCTTACCAGATAGGACTGACGGAGTACATCGAAAAAGTTCAAAGAAAGGCAGCACGTTTTGTATTATCGCGAAATATGGGAGAGAGTGTCACAGAAATGATACAGGATTTGGCCGACCGGTGTGGCCGTGCGGTTCTAGGCGCTTCAGTCTGGAACCGCGTGACCGTTACGGTCGCAGGTTCGAATCCTGCCTCGGGCATGGATGTGTGTGATATCCTTAGGTTAGTTAGGTTTAAGTAGTTCTAAGTTCTAGGGGACTGCTGACCACAGATGTTAAGTCCCATAGTGCTCAGAGCCATTTGAACCATTTTTTTGATACAGGTTTTGGGCTGGAAATCATTAAAAGAAAGGCGTTTTTCGTTGCGACGGAATCTTCTCACGCAATTCCAGTCACCAACTTTCTCCTCCGAATGCGAAAATATTTTGTTGACACGACCTACATAGGGAGAAATGATCACCACCATGAAATGAGGGAAATCAGAGCTCTTACGGAAAGATATAGGTGTTCATTCTTTCCGCGTGCTATACGAGATTGGAATAATAGAGAATTATTTTGAAGGTGGTTCGATGAACTCTCTGCAGTAACTTAAATGTGATTTGCAGAGTATCCATGTAGATGTAGAAGCACCACCCGAATGAAATGAGGTGATTGAAGTCATCGGGCACCTCCTAATACTGTTGCCCGACGTAGTGCAGCAACTCTACGTGGCATGGACTCAACCAGTCGTTGGAGGCCCCTGCAGAAATACTGAGCCATGCTGCCTCTATAGCCGTCCATAATTTCGGAAGTGTTGCTGGTGTAGAATTTTATGTACGAACTGACCTCTAGACTATGTCCCATAAATGTTCGATGGGATTCATGTCGTACGATCTGTATGATCATATCATTCGGTCGAAATGTCCAGAATGTTCTTGAAAAGAAATCGCGAACAATTGTGACCTGTTGGCGGTCCACGTTGTTATCCATAAAAGTTCCATAGTTCTTTCGGAATATGAAGTCCATTAATTATTGCAAATGGTATCCAAGTAGTAAAAAATAAACATTTGAAGTTAATGGTCGGTTAAGTTTGGCCAGATTACCCAGTATATTCCATGTAAACACAGACCAAGCCAGTGTGGAGTCACCACCAGCTTGCACAGTGGCTTGTTGACAGCTTGGGTCCATGGCTCCGTGGTTTCTGCGAAGCATTCGAATCCGACCATCAGTTCTTACCAACTGAAACTAGGACTCATCTGACCAGACGTTTTTCCAGTCGTCTAGGGTCCAACCAATATTGCCACGAGTCCAGGACAGGCGCTGCAAGCGACGTCGTGCTGTTAGCAAAGGGACTCGCCCATTAACACCAGATTTTGCAGCACTGACCTAACGGACATGTTCGTCGTACGTCGCACAATGATTTGTGCGGTTATTTGATGCAGTGTTGCTTCTCTATTAACACTGACAACTCTACACAAATCCCACTGCTCGCGGTCGTTAAGTGAAGGCCGTCGGCCACTGTGCTCTCCTCAGTGAGAGATAATGCGCGAAATTTGGTATTCTCGGCACATACTTGACACTGTGGATCTAAGAATATTGAATTCCCTAATGATTTCCTCAATAGGATGTCCCATGCGTCTAGCCTCAGCTACCATTCCGCGTTCAAAGTCTGTTAATTTTCGTCGTGCGGCCTTAATGACGTCAGAAATCTTTTCTCATGAAATCACCTGAGTGCAAAAGACAGCTCCGCCAGTGCACTGCCCTCTTATACCTTGTGCACGCGATACTACCGCCATCAGTATACGTGCATATCGCTATCCCATGACTTTTGTTACCTCAACAAACAACCATTGCAAATGACTGAAACGGTATCACCAAAAATATCCAAAACTGCAGCTGCGACCTCCAAACTACTCCAAGTTCCTAGCTTTGAAGTCCAGAAAAAAGTGTGGAGCAAACATTCTAATCCGCTTGTCCTACTTGAACAAACACTACTCTCATTGACTGAAGGGGAGCGGAAGCCACTGGAGATAAAACACATTGTTACAGCAGTTCCTCACAAGGAGATAACTCTAAGAGAATCCACCAGCTATCGACTATCGATTGCGGGATACCTCTGTGAAAAGTTTTCAAGGTTGCTTTACGATCTAAATAAAATAAAACTGAATAATTTGAAAGTACCATTTACTTCAAATCTTTCATCTTCCTCTCCTTCTAAATTTAAACAGATGTGTAATTTGGTTTGGAGGAGACCAGCAGAGGGGGCTACAAACTGATGTAAATCAAATTCTAAATCACTTATTCAAAAAGAAGAGAAAGTTACCCAGTGATCAAAATTTCTATTCAACTGAGGTTACTGAATCTAAATTGCAGCAATAATAACAAAAAATTGCTCTGAACACTATGGGACTTAACTTCTGAAGTCATCAGTCCCCTAGAACTTAGAACTACTTAAACCTAACTAACCTAAGGACATCACACACATCCATGCCCGAGGCAGGATTAGAACCTGTGACCGTAGCGGTCGCGCAGTTCCAGACTGTAGCGCCTAGAACCGCTTGGCCACATAGGCCGGCAGCAATAATAACATCATGCTGTAGGGTACAGGCTTGTCATTGAAGATAACCCATAAGTATTAAATTTTGAGTTCAACAACAATAAAGTGACTTATATTTCGTTGATAAAGTATGAACAGTTACTCAAAGATTACAGTTAAATGAAATAATGAATGAAGTGCTTCACAGTAAGCTGTCATATTTAGAGATTAGGTAATGAACATTAATGTATTATACAAAATGACTTACTATTATTAACACATAATAAGAATGCACTAAAGAGCAGCTCTGCTTGACGATGATTTTGTATGTGCAATGTACATATTACAGATCACACTAAAATTGTAAATAAAAAATAGTAATTGAATTTTACACCCTTGTATGTACTAAACATTACGAGACCCATACAGAAACAACTAACATAGAATATCTTAATTTGTGTCGATGCTATAATAACACATTAAAGTTGTTCTGTAACTTTTGACATTCTGTACTCTTGGAATGAAACTGTTTTTTGGGGGGGAAGGGGGAAGTTTCTTACGAGACTAATATATATATATATATATATATATATATATATATATATATATATGAACATGTAAACTACCAGTAAGATCTTGCAAGCACAATGGCTATCTTTCTAAATTACCAGGTGTCAACTTTGCAGTGATCTGTATAGATCTCAGTCGCATGACCAAACAAATAACAATGCACCTTCACGGAAATCCATAAAACAGCCAAACCTTCTAATACAGTAACCAAATAATTACGTTCACATTTACTGAGTACCCAGCTTGCAAAAGCAATAGTATGATGCTTCGTAACTCCATCAACCTCATTCTTGAAAAAGCTCAGCACTAAGAACAGTCTTAGAACTGTCTTATCGTAGAGAAAAACATTTACCCAGATAAGGAAGTGACAAGAGAAGAGCCTCCAGAAGAACCATTTTCACACCCTCAAATTACATCAACAGTCTGTCGCTTTCTGGTGAAATAATTATATTTATCTTCCTTGAATCTAATACCAACCTAATACCATCTCATTTCTTTGGATTTTCCAACAGTAGGTTGTTATAGGAACTGACAACAGGCTGGATGATACCTTACTGTAATATTTTCCCAATCTCAGCCTCAAGCCTCTCTTTTCAAATCAGTGCTATGGGATAGATCTTCTTGTGCTTCTTAACTCTGAACTGCCATGAAAAACCTCTGCTTGTCCCAGAACAATGCAGAACAATAAAGTCAATGTAAATGAAATAAATTTTCTTTAACTACCTCATCTGCTTCCTCAACACAGTCAACTCAACTTTATATTTCTTTTAAAGTTCAATCATCTTGTTGGCAATCATGTAATAGAACTACACCAACACTATCCTAATTTACAACAGGCTTTCACTTGAAAGACGACTTAGATCAGGTGAGAAACTGAAGGTACTGACTTGAATTATTCTCATTCATGGCACAGTCGTCAAACTCAAATAAAAGTCTGTGATTCCAGAGATATTTTCAATTCTCAAACATCTGTGGTCTTTATCTACAGACTGAAGTGACAAATTAAAATTTGTACCAAGGCTGAGATTTGAACCAGGGTATCCTGCTCACTAGGCAGATGCAGTAACCAATATGCCATCCTGGCACAGTGGCTTTGCACTTCCTCAAAATGGAAGCAGACAGATGGACACTAACGAAAAAAACTGGCCATCCTGTCGCAGTAAGTGAAGAACTAAATTTGCATCCACATCGACAGATGTACAATAGTCGTGGTGATACATTAAAGCTTGTTCCACCTACTTGTCACAGTGTCAGCACCCAGCATTATGCTAGAAATAATCATGTAACTTTCAGAAAACATCTGAAGATGAACCTGAAAAGGTTAAACAAACTGGTCCATGGAAAAATAAATAATTATTCAAAAAACTGACTGGTTGCAGTTTTATGTATTTACATCTATCATGTACATGGACTGAAGCTCTGAATGAAAATTTTTACCAAGATTCCGAGTCTCCCGCTCATCATGCAAATGCGCTAACCACTGTTATCTTGGCACAGTAGCTTTGCACAACTGCAAGGAGTACCCTAGCATGCTTCCCTCCTCATTCGAAATTCCTGTTCACACCTAAGCCCACTCAGTATTCCACCTAAAATCGAATAGCATTGCAAGGGCTTTCCAATTGCATTGGAATAACACCTCAAAATCGAACGAATCGTGACCGTAATCCAAACACAGGTGTTTTACTCAGAACGTTATGAGCAATTGGTGCTTTTATAAGCTGCCTAAGATCCACCCTAGAACACACCTAAGGCAAAAGAACCAACCGATTTGCTCAGGTATCGACGGGTGGAGGAAGAATGTAAAGTTTAAATTTTGACCCTAAACTGTAGTACAACTGCAATATGCCCATTGTTCTAATAGGAATACAGGCGATTGCTAGACCAAGTGCTATTCAACACCCTTGGCCTCTTTTCTCTCTGATCAACAGAAATCGAGATACGACACATAAAAAGCAGCATTTTCACACACAGGTGTTTTGAGCATATTGGTATCATGCAGAGACTGATAATTGTGTTAATTTAATAATACTAACATTACATGACAGTGACAGTAACTTTTGTATTATCCATACAATATTAAGGTTAGTTGGTTACCATTTACATAAACCATAAATACCAGTAGCCTATTTCTAGTGGTCTTTCAAATGCATTACAAAATAAGGGTAATGCTCTAGATGCCAGATCTGTTTGGGGTAAAAACAGTTCAAGAATGGAAATGTTACTTTGGAAGTATTTTAAAGTGTAGAATAATGTTCGCAAACGAGCGGAAAAAGCTTCAATACTCGCTTAATTATGCCTGGTTTTGTAACAAATTGATTCTAAGTAAGAATGTGGAGGAATTGGTATATTTTCGAGTTACACTTTCCGTATTTCTTTCTAACATTTTTATGAGTTACAATGTGTAACTCATAAAGATAGCTATCCCATCGATTTCACTTTCACAGCAACCTGAAAAGTAGTTTAGTGAAGAATTTGAGGCAGTGAAAGAGGTAATTTGCTTTCATTTAATTCCTATCACTTATTACAAATATCTGAAGTAGTCACCTAATTTCCAAATTTTGTATCAGTTGTGTCAAATTGTAATTTACTATCCATTAGATAAGTAGCGTTCATTATATTCTAAAAATACACTTAGCTTTACTAGAAACCATTTCAGTAGATACTCATATGCAATATTTTCAAACGCAAACAAATCTTCTCACATAAATTATTTTAGAAGTTGAAATGCTTACTTCACGAGTATAGGAAACATTTTTGTAACTATTTTGCTTCTCAGGGTTTTCTGAGTGTAAAAAATGTATTTTACCTATTTTTCTGCTGTATTTGCTACCAGACGTCATTATCATAATTAATTGGACAATGAAATTTCTTGAATATTCTGGCGGTAAGGCTAAGTTATAAATACCACCGAATGCACGCCAATGTAATGAGTTTGCATTCTACATTCAAAAGAAACAGGTCATACGTGTAATGACTCTGTAAGCAGTATGTACTTAGCATGCTTTTTGTTCTCCAAAAAGTTCTTTGCTTTACATAAGAGCTTGTAGTTGAAAATTCTTTTGTGATGCAAGGTTTGTAATACTGTTGAATACCAAGGAACTGAATTCTCTTTCATGTCATGATTTGTGGAGTCGTGCAGATAAAGATCAAAGAGTCATATGTGAAATCAATCAAAAATTGAATATATAGCATAGAAGTATTCGTTTCTGTAGTTAACAATCTCTGAGGAACCTCATACTGCGTACGGAACGACAATCATTCATCACCTGTGACACACAAGATGTGATTTGGTTTCCACCTCCTCTCACTAAATGAGTTCTGGAGCAGTTTAAGAATGCACATTACAATTTCTTCAGATTGGTGTTGGGAGCAGCGCAACTATAGATGTGGACCGATGGAATTTTTTAAATTGCAGATTGCATATTGTAATCTGATAACCCCTCTTTGCTGCATGATTAGTTAAAGTTCTCGTACTACTTCTTCGAATGACAGCAGGTTCAGGTTGAATGATAACTGAAAAAGATACTGAAAATTGCTATCAAAGTCATATCAGTGTCCGATCGGTGCCATGTGGAAGTTTTGCATCTCTCCACCAAAAAAATCTGAAAAATCGTAGTAGTAACACAACTTTTATTAGCAAAATATGTGAACAGGTATTACAATAAAACATTTTAACACATTTAAAATGAAAATTAGCTTAAATATTAGAAATTATTCAATGCTACTGACAATGGTGCTTACTTGGCAAGACCAGGAAGGTAAAAGACAAAAGTGAACGCCAGGCACCTCATAGCTGCCCTCAAAGAAACAACTGAAGGCCCCACACTCCTTTATTTCTACAGATAGTATAAATACTGCCATATCGATTCTTTGGTTATCAGTCGATATATCAATTATATCTTCCTTTACACAAGCAAAAGCAAAATTTTACACACACAAAAATAATAATTTATAGTAAAGAAGTATTACAAGGAGATGACTATTTTGTTCTGCTCATTGTTGAATTGAATCACCACTCTTTCCCATAAATTCTATTTGCACTAAAATGACAGCACATTCATTAAAAACTTCCAAACTTTTCTAAAAGAACTGTACCATCGTTACATAATGAAGAAAGAGGGTCCCATTTACTCCATTCCTGAATGTAACTTCTCTCCCCCTTCCATTATAAAGAATACTACTCTTATTTATGGACTCTTCCGTTGCTTCTTGGTAGAACAATTCCATATTGACGGTTGAATAACAAGTATACTGATTTTGTTACACTGATTTTTGTTTATTTCGAACTAGTTTTAGGTTTATTAGGCCATCTTCAGGAAACAACTGACTAGTGTTTTGAAGTGACACTAGTTTTTAGGTAATCAAACATTACAGGCCAAGATACAATCACTTTCGTTGAGTGTGGTACATCTAACTTCTGGCAGGTGGCAACACTATACAAGTAGAAGACATAGAACTGGCCACACAGACATTTTACAACGAAATTGTTTTAAATTTGAAGGTGCTCTATACAGAGAGATGGCTTGCTTGGTAGTGGGGTCTCCCCTCAGTCCTCTTTTTGAGGAAATCTTCATGGACCATTTCGAAGAAAAGTTGCTGCGTAATGAGCCTCTTAGTGATAATATCAAATACTGGCGTAGATATATAGATGCTGTACTGTGTCTGTAGACTGGAACCAAAAGATAACTGAACTCATTCCTTGAGCATCTAAATTCAAATGTTAAGTCCCATACTTGCTCAGAGCCATTTGCTATCGAAATTCAAAACATAAAAACATACAGTTAACCTTGAAGATTCTTGAAAAACCCATTAACTTCTTAGGCCTCAACACAGATATCAATACAAACGCACATAGTTCATATCTTACAGGAAACCCACCACAACAGACACTGTAATACCCTCATATTCAAAACACACAGAATCGCACTAACACGCTGTCTTCCATTCCATAATACATTCTCTTACATCCATACCAACGCCAAAACAGGATCTTCAAATAGAATCAGACTCCATTAAAAGTATTGCATCAACAATGGCTATACCCCTGAATTAATTGACAACATTTTACACAAAAAAGAAAAAAAAGTTACCCTATGTGTATGTCCCTCTGCAACAACAGTCATATCTAAAACCAACTGATGTACTATCCCGTATTTAGGAAAGATATTTGACAAATTAGCCAAAACCCTCAAATCCTGAAATTACCAAACTTCATTTATGTAAGGGGCATTACAGCCCATATCCTATGCAACGGTAAGGTCAAAGCAAATGGATTAAGTAACAGTGGTGCTTACAAAATCACTTATAATGACTGTAACAAACTGTATATTGGTCAGGCAGGGAGGGCCGGCCGGAGTGACCGAGCGGTTCTAAGCGCTACAGTCTGGAACCGCCCGACGGCTACGGTCGCAGGTTCGAATCCTGCTTCGGGCATGGATGTGTGTGATGTCCTTAGGTTAGTTAGGTTTAAGTCGTTCTAAGTTCTAGGGGACTGATGACCTTAGAAGTTAAGTCCAATAGTGCTCAGAGTCAGAGAGACAGGAAGGGTCATAACAACTAGGCTGATGGAACACAAAATCAGCTGGAAATTGCATTAAGTCAGACTCCACAGCTACTGAAAATATGCTAAGGAAGGACACAAAATAATACTGAATCTACACAGAAGTACTATAAGGGGCATTCAAAAAGAAATAAGCTGGAGGCATAATTACAGAAACCATTTCCTGTATGTTAGAGGTATTGACCCTGGCTGTTGAGACACTTGTCGCACTGTGACACAAGGCGGTGAATGGCTGTCTCATGTAATTCCTGGGGCTGTGATGTTAACCAGTTCTGCATGTACAGCTGGACGTCGTCGTCCGAGGTGAATCGTTTGCCCCTCAGAGCCTTTTTAAGGGGACCAAGATGGCCCCCTTTGATTCACTTCCTGCAGCAATTTTTCTCACTGAACTCTAAAAAATTTACTTGTGCAACGATAAGAATGCAGTGAGAATGCATTCAGATCTGTTGGACGAATGTTATGAAAACAAACACTCCAAATCGACATTTCACAACAATTAATATGTAAAAAACGCGCGACATGTTGTAAGGAAAGCATGGAAACCGTCTGAAGAGGAATCATAACGATTCTAAACTGGTAACGGTACCCTTTGAATAAAGGAACTGAAAGTAAATTTGTGGATGGTTGCTGTCCCAACACCATAAAGATTCTTTTTGTCGTTGTTGTTGTGGTCTTCAGTCCTGAGACTGGTTTGATGCAGCTCTCCATGCTACTCTATCCTGTGCAAGCTTTTTCATCTCCCAGTACCTACTGCAACCTACATCCTTCTGAATCTGCTTAGTGTATTCATCTCTTGGTCTCCCTCTACGATTTTTACCCTCCACGCTGCCCTCCAATACTAAATTGGTGATCCCTTGATGCCTCAGAACATGTCCTACCAACCGATCCCTTCTTCTGGTCAAGTTGTGCCACAAACTTCTCTTCTCCCCAATCCTATTCAATACTTCCTCATTAGTTATGTGATCTACCCATCTAATCTTCAGCATTCTTCTGTAGCACCACATTTCGAAAGCTTCTATTCTCTTCTTGTCCAAACTATTTATCGTCCATGTTTCACTTCCATACACGGCTACACTCCATACGAATACTTTCAGAAATGACTTCCTGACACTTAAATCTATTCTAGATGTTAACAAATTTCTCTTCTTCAGAAACGCTTTCCTTGCCATTGCCAGCCTACATTTTATATCCTCTCTACTTCGACCATCATCAGTTATTTTGCTCCCCAAATAGCAAAACTCCTTTACTACTTTAAGTGCCTCATTTCCTAATCTAATTCCCTCAGCATCACCCGACTTAATTAGACTACATTCCATTATCCTTGTTTTGCTTTTGTTGATGTTCATCTTATATCCTCCTTTCAAGACACTGTCCATTCCATTCAACTGCTCTTCCAAGTCCTTTGCTGTCTCTGACAGAATTACAATGTCATCGGCGAACCTCAAAGTTTTTATTTCTTCTCCATGAATTTTAATACCTACTCCGAATTTTTCTTTTGTTTCCTTTACTGCTTGCTCAATATACAGATTGAACAACATCGGGGAGAGGCTACAACCCTGTCTTACTCCCATCCCAACCACTGCTTCCCTTTCATGTCCCTCGACTCTTATAACTGCCATCTGGTTTCTGTACAAATTGTAAATAGCCTTTCGCTCCCTGTATTTTACCCCTGACACCTTTAGAATTTGAAAGAGAGTATTCCAGTCAACATTGTCAAAAGCTTTCTCTAAGTCTACAAATGCTAGAAACATAGGTTTGCCTTTCCTTAATCTTTCTTCTAAGATAAGTCGTAAGGTCAGTATTGCCTCACGTGTTCCAGTGTTTCTACGGAAACCAAACTGATCTTCCCCGAGGTTGGCTTCTACTAGTTTTTCCATTCGTCTGTAAAGAATTCGTGTTAGTATTTTGCAGCTGTGACTTATTAAGCTGATAGTTCGGTAATTTTCACATCTGTCAACACCTGCTTTCTTTGGGATTGGAATTATTATATTCTTCTTGAAGTCTGAGGGTATTTCGCCTGTTTCATACATCTTGCTCACCAGATGGTAGAGTTTTGTCAGGACTGGCTCTCCCACGGCCGTCAGTAGTTCCAATGGAATATTGTCTACTCCGGGGGCCTTGTTTCGACTCAGGTCTTTCAGTGCTCTGTCAAACTCTTCACGCAGTATCATATCTCCCATTTCATCTTCATCTACATCCTCTTCCATTTCCATAATATTGTCCTCAAGTACATCGCCCTTGTATAGACTCTCTATATACTCCTTCCACCTTTCTGCTTTCCCTTCTTTGCTTAGAACTGGGTTTCCATCTGAGGTCTTGATATTCATACAAGTCGTTCTCTTATCTCCAAAGGTCTCTTTAATTTTCCTGTAGGCGGTATCTATCTTACCCCTAGTGAGATAGGCCTCTACATCCTTACATTTGTCCTCTAGCCATCCCTGCTTAGCCATTTTGCACTTCCTGTCGATCTCATTTTTGAGACGTTTGTATTCCTTTTTGCCTGTTTCACTTACTGCATTTTTATATTTTCTCCTTTCATCAATTAAATTCAATATTTCTTCTGTTACCCAAGGATTTCTACTAGCTCTCGTCTTTTTACCTACTTGATCCTCTGCTGTCTTCACTACTTCATCCCTCAAAGCTACCCATTCTTCTTCTACTGTATTTATTTCCCCCATTCCTGTCAATTGCTCCCTTATGCTCTCCCTGAATCTCTGTACAACCTCTGGTTCTTTTAGTTTATCCAGGTCCCATCTCCTTAAATTCCCACCTTTTTGCAGTTTCTTCAGTTTTAATCTACAGGTCATAACCAATAGATTGTGGTCAGAGTCCACATCTGCCCCTGGAAATGTCTTACAATTTAAAACCTGGTTCCTAAATCTCTGTCTTACCATTATATAATCTATCTGATACCTTTTAGTATCGCCAGGGTTCTTCCATGTATACAACCGTCTTTCATGATTCTTAAACCAAGTGTTAGTTATATTTTTTTTATATTCTTTTTATGTTAAGAAAATTTGAAACTCTTTTGCTTTGTAAACTCTTTGGAATATGTAGCCAACAAAGGAAGAAAACTAAGCCTATTAAAGCACTTTAGATAAACAGACATTTAGCTCGAAATCCTCAGCTGGTTCTAAATGATAAATTACAATTGAACACACCATTACTACTAAGCTTCACATACTGCTATCAACCAGCCACATAGCCACAAACCGCCACAATGACATGTACTGCTACATGCAATTAAAACATAACGGACTTTCCTATTTGTTACCCTACAAACTTCAACAATACACACTGTAATGCTCTAATACTGTATATTTTAACCATATACTATTTTCAATATTGACCAGTGCATAAAAAATTTTATTTAGCATGTACAACATGTTTGTATCTCAAGACACGCTGCTAGTACTCAGTTACGTCATCATAACTGTATATCCTTTAATAATGGAAGATTATGTATTCTAATTATTGTGTTAAATATTGTCCACTGCCTAGAATTTAGTTTAAAAGAAATATGTTTGATGCAAACATATATGAAAATTACTCATTTTAACAGTATATCAGAAAAACAACATTTAACCTGTAGGACTGTGTAGTTTAATTGTTTATTGTGCTTAACATTGTCCGTTATGTAAAGTGTAATTTAAATATTGAATAACAAGTTTGATGTATAACACTCTACACAAGTGATTGTATGTTCACCTATAATGTTTAGTTATCTAAGAACCAGTGTCCCTTCCAAACGCTAATTACTTGTTTCCTGAAGATGGCCTAATAAGCCAAAAAGTAGTTCGAAATAAACAAAACTCAGAGAACAAAAACAGTGTACTTGTTATGCAACATTAAGCATTATTCCTCCTTTAACTCAAACATTAGCTTAAATCATTTTCTTTCAACCAGCTGAAATCGAGTAACACATTCCTCCCCAGTTCTCATAAAACATGCATAGCTTGATTGAAATTCCGTATCCACGATCCCACATATATTCTTCTATTGCCAGTTATACCCTTGATTCTTAATCCCTTAACAGGCAACATAACACCTCCATCTTGATTACAAATTTTCTCCTCAGGAGCTTAATTTACATACATCTCATTTCACTGCCAGTGTTGATAAGGAGATGAGCAGAAACTTCCTGTGTATGAGCTACTATAGGATGGGGAAGACTTCATTTTTTTATTTCCTTCTCCTCCCTTAACTTTTCTCTTAAGTGTTACCCTTCTTTGTAATGGATAAATGCAGACTGTAAAACCCTTTCCTTCTGAGATTCTATATCAGTTGTAGGTGCCTGTTCGCTGGTTGGCACCCTAAATGGTCTTTCCTGTTCTCTAAACTGTGGTGAAGCCTACCCCTTACTTACTTTCATTTGGTCTCCAATACCGTCGTGTCCTCGTGAGTGGACTAATCTCCCATAACTCCAAGAGGATCCATTTCTCTGTCTATCACTTCCATTTCTGGTTCTTTGCATATTATTAGAACCATGCCCACAATGTTGGACAACTTCTCCACAGTGCTCATTACCGACTTAATCACTTTTTTCATTAAGTCTAAATGATCTTCTCCCCCATTACTAACCTCTTTTCATTATCATAGCTTTCACCACACATATTTAAGTCATCTAACTGAGTCAAGAATTCTAAGACAACCTGTGTATTTTCCCAGGTTCTGCCCATCAGACTGCATCAGGCAATCAGATAATTGATACCTCAATTAAATGTGTGTCATGTATACACTCGTCTGAATGCTTTGTCTGGGCAATACGCCACTCTATAAAGTTTCTATATCCTTGCAAGAATCTGTATAAACTCCTAATCCGAATAACTGTAAATGCAGTCTTTTCTGTACACCACGTGACCAATACTTTGCTTTAAATTCCATTTCAGATTGACTATAGGACACAAACTTGACTACAATTAATAATCCCCACTGAAGTGTATTGCCCTCCATGTGGTTAGTTACAATACATGTGTCCTGCTTATCATCCCAAACTCTTGCTAAAACACCTTGGGAAGATCTTAAAAATAATACTGGATGGGTATAATACCGGATGCGTTTTCCTGTGAGGATCAGATTTTGGAAGTTTTATGTCATTCCTTTTCCTATGGCAAACGTTAGCTATTCCCTCCAGTTACTTCGTTCTGGTTGGTGTACCTCACGTGGGCCTATATACTTATAGACACTGCTAGATGGTTTTATTACATTCTCTGTATAGTCCTATCCATTGCCACGATTGCTACTGCTGTTTGTGTGGTGGGACAAATCCACATAGAACTGATTACTTCTCTTGCCTATTTGCATCTCCTAACGTTTCAACAATAACACTGTCGACTGCCGGGTCATAGTCAGTCAACCTTTTAACAACCAACATCTGAACTTCTATTATATCAGCAACTAGCTTTTTGTTTAATGATTTTAATCCTTGCTGAACACACGGACTTCAATGTTTCATTAATGTTATCTCTTGTTCGAACACTTTCGACATACACAGTCCGCAATTTACCAACTTCATCAGTGAGGTGCTGGAAGGTTCCGAGAGGGATGTGAAGACATGCCGACTCCAGTAATGCGGTCAGCTGCACTAGGTTTGTCAGTTGAGGATCCATGGCGCGAACAGCCCTATTGTAGTGGTACCACAGATTTTTGACTGGGATTAAAGACGGATAGTTTGGTGGTCAAGGTAGTACTGAAAACTCACCCTGGAGCTCTTCAAACCATGCACGTACACTGCTAGCTGTGTGACACATTGCATTGTCCTGCTGGTAGATGCCATTTTGCCAAGGAAAACAAACTGCACATACAGGTGAACACGCTCCCAAAGGATGGATGCATACTTGTGTTGATCCATTGTGCCTTCCACAATGACAAAATCACTCAGGGAATGCCATGAAAACATTCCCCAGACCATAACGCTCCCTCCTCTGGCCTGTACCCTTCCGACGATCCAGCGGCCATCTCTCTGCTAGAGCATAAAACGTGACTCATTTGAAAATGTCACTCAATGGACGTCCAGTTGCGGTACTGACGTTCAGATTCCAGTCTTCGTCGCTGATGAACAACAGTCACCATGAGTTTGTAAACCTAGTGCCAGCTACAGAGGCCCATACGCAGCAACTTTCGCAGAACTGTCGTTGAGGAGATGTTGTTGGTAGCCCCTTGGTTCATTTGGGCAGTCAGTTACTCAATAGTTGCACGTCTATTCACCCATACACATAACTGCAGCCGTCGTTTTCCTGATTGGCTATAAACTTAGTCAAGTGTCTTCGCTAATCCTCCTCCTCAGTCATGTTGACAAATTTACAACAATTGCTGCATTGATTATCCACACAATAACAAATCAGTACCCTCTTAGTCTACTAAATACGCTTCACGGATACAGTACAAATCTAGTTCTACTGACTATTGTTTCATAAAATCAATCCTGCATTAGTTCTACATGAGATGCAGTTTTTGAATTCAGTTCTTTCAAATAGCCTATTGCTACTACAGTCACTGCCCTGGATAATAGTAACTGAGTGTTGTTCATGAACTACAGTACTCTCTACCTATCATGTATTATTCTATTGTCAGTAAGTTAGTCAATAAGCTCCTTCACGTGTTCAGTACTCATGTACAGTACATGTATTCAGGTTTGCAGTATATTTTCCTTTTTACTTGCACTTGCTTTGATGCCTTGTATTATGGTCCAGGCTTCCTCCAATGAATCACCATCAACATCTACGACTTGTGGCATGAGATGTCATGCTTAAATATTGGTATTTGATACTGGTTAGGCATGGCAAGGTGTTTGACTTGTGTGAGCTGTAGCACAGGGACAAGTTGAGAGCCCTTCTGATGGGTGTTGTAGGCATGGCTGGGCAGATTTGCTTTTCAGATGCTGAGTGTGAGAAGATGCAATGCTGAACAGATTTGTTCAACTGAAATCCAGTAAATAATCAAATAATTTTACAATTTGACTACACAACAGTGTTACCAATTTTTAACACCCATAAGTACATATCAGCTGAGCTATTCACAGCTTTCATGACATAATTGAGTAACATTTGAGAGATTTTTTAAAATGAACTTTTGGTTAAAATCAGCATATCATTTCATCCAAATAGCTACACTAATAGCAAGGCAGTATGTGGTGGCAGACGTGCTTACACACCACCTACAACGTTTAGTTTGTAAGAATTACATTTTAATTAACTGTCCATAAATTTGCATAACTTTGCTTATAATTCTAAGTTCATTCTAGCTACATTAATTCTAATTGTTACAGTGGAAAGGTCAGGCAAGTTCCTGTAAGACAGAGGTGTAAGACATGCCTATACTATAATTAGTGAAGGCATAAAAATCACGAGCAGCTTTAGTTACTGCTACCAAAATGTGCTGTCGCTTAAAATTAATGTGTGGACAAACTACTGCACGTAGAACTAAGTATAATAAATTATTTTTGTTCAGGTTTTTAATAGGTATCAGACGGTGCATTAATGTGTTTAGCTGTACTTGTATATGAGAAGATATGAGAGAAGCTGCTGATAGCATGAAGTCATAAAGTGAGACAGGGTCTTGGATTTTCTGGGGAGGAGTGCACTGAAATGTTAAAGGCACTCACCAGTCCTAGGGCAGCCATCCGCTGATCTACTTTCAGTTCTATTTTTAAGTCAGGGAGTAGCTCTCTTATGACTGGTGGATGTCATGCCCTTCCAGTTTATAGCTCATGACCTGCTTATTTCCTGGGAGAGTTCAATTTTTTGCCCATAATGTACCCATTTCCTGAGACACATTTGGGTTTCAATTATAGCCTTAGCCCATGACCTACTTAATTCCTGAAGCTCTCTATTTTAGTCTATGGTCTTCTTTTCTCATGACATAACAAAACTGGCTAGAATAAGATTGCGCTGGACTGTTACAGGTGACAGCCACCACTTCAGACTAATGTGTCCTATCATAATTGGCAGACAGCATCTGAGGAGGGCTTATTTTACACGTCTGTACAAGCCCCACATCTTATAAATCTAGGTAGTCTTCAAAAACAATGTTACTGTTTCCGAGCAGATTTTATTTGACCGCTTATGAGTCGAAGTGCGTTAATATGGGAACAACGTCAAATGTCGATTTTACTTTCTTCATTGAAATGGAGAACGCGTAACAGCATAGAAATGTTCTGCTGAATCAAGTAGAATGATGAAGCTTCTGCGTGAATCAGGCATACATTAAAAGTTCACTAACCACTGAATACAATCCACATAAGGTTGAGTTCAACGCTTTCTCCACCAGCAGCGTCAACACCAGCAGCAGCAACACCAGAGATTGTATCACTGGTTCAGTAATAACAATGTTCATTGGTATGGTACTGAGACTACAGGCTTGTGATATAACACATAGCATATGTTTAAAAAAAAGTCGAATGTTTCAAATATACAAAATGTGTGTGATGCTGAGTATTATACAACAGACAGATTAACAGATTATCTCAACTAACTGACAGTGTAAAAATGTGTACAGTGATATTGTCGAATATATAGTACAGCATAAAATTTGTGTGTATGTTAAATTAGACAACTATAGCTGCATGTGAACAAATTGACACACACGCAGAATTTCAAGCACACAAAAGACAATTATTTATCAAATATTTTTATAGCGAATGTATATCATAAAGACGAATGAGTGCGTTTTAAATAATAATTGTTTACATGAAACTAATAAAATTAATGTTGTTTTTGAAAAATAGTTACAATATGATTTAATTTCTGGTCGTATATTTCCCACATTACCTTTTCATGTAAGACGTAATTCCACACTACTACAGTGTTGTATGAGACAGATGCATAAAACTGTTTCTTAAAGCTTAAAAATCTGAGAATAGTCGTACTGAGCTAGCAAAAATTTTGATACCTCTAATCTGTAAAGAAAAAAATTGGTTCAGTGGAATGCATCTCAGTGGTTGTATAAAAATGGAATGAATTCACATGCGATGTTGGAAAAAGATATATTAGTTCCTGATTTTTCGTTATAACACTGTTTTCTGACACTGTCATATCACTGACCTGTAAAGAAGTGACTACACTAATGAAAACGGGGAATGGATGTAGCTTAACACAGCTAGTAGAAAGGGTTAGGAAACTCTTTAAGACTGTTCGCACTTGATGCGGCGGCCTATAAGAAAGTAACAACATCAGAAGACAGTGTCGATATGCAGAATGACCTGTAGTTGATTTACGAATGGTGCAGGCTCTGCAGTTGACCCTGATCATAAATGAATGTTACATGTTGTACATAAATAGGAAAAGAAATCCACTACTGTAGAACTACATTATAGATGACAGAGTGCTGAAAGCAGTACCTACTGTGAAATATCGAGGAGCAATTATCCAGAGCGATCTCAAGTGGAATGACCACATAAAACACGTACTAGGAAATGTGACTCTTCCACGAAGGAAGTGGCTTACAACGTGCTTGTCCGATCGCTTCTTGAGTATTGTTCATCAGTCTGGGATCCTCATCAACAAGGGCTGACAGAAGACGACTGGGCACTTTTTGGGAAGAGTTGGACTAGATAATATTATTTCCTACCACATTCATTTCACGAAACAACCACGATAAGGAAATTCGAGAGAGTTGATACAGCAGCTTCACGACAATATACACTCCTGGAAATGGAAAAAAGAACACATTGACACCGGTGCGTCAGACCCACCATACTTGCTCCGGACACTGCGAGAGGGTTGTACGAGCAATGATCACACGCACGGCACAGCGGACACACCAGGAACCGCGGTGTTGGCCGTCGAATGGCGCTAGCTGCGCAGCATTTGTGCACCGCCGCCGTCAGTGTCAGCCAGTTTGCCGTGGCATACGGAGCTCCATCGCAGTCTTTAACACTGGTAGCATGCCGCGACAGCGTGGACGTGAACCGTATGTGCAGTTGACGGACTTTGAGCGAGGGCGTATAGTGGGCATGCGGGAGGCCGGGTGGACGTACCGCCGAATTGCTCAACACGTGGGGCGTGAGGTCTCCACAGTACATCGATGTTGTCGCCAGTGGTCGGCGGAAGGTGCACGTGCCCGTCGACCTGGGACCGGACCGCAGCGACGCACGGATGCACGCCAAGACCGTAGGATCCTACGCAGTGCCATAGGGGACCGCACCGTCACTTCCCAGCAAATTAGGGACACTGTTGCTCCTGGGGTATCGGCGAGGACCATTCGCAACCGTCTCCATGAAGCTGGGCTACGGTCCCGCACACCGTTAGGCCGTCTTCCGCTCACGCCCCAACATCGTGCAGCCCGCCTCCAGTGGTGTCGCGACAGGCGTGAATGGAGGGACGAATGGAGACGTGTCGTCTTCAGCGATGAGAGTCGCTTCTGCCTTGGTGCCAATGATGGTCGTATGCGTGTTTGGCGCCGTGCAGGTGAGCGCCACAATCAGGACTGCATACGACTGAGGCACACAGGGCCAACACCCGGCATCCTGGTGTGGGGAGCGATCTCCTACACTGGCCGTACACCACTGGTGATCGTCGAGGGGACACTGAATAGTGCACGGTACATCCAAACCGTCATCGAACCCATCGTTCTACCATTCCTAGACCGGCAAGGGAACTTGCTGTTCCAACAGGACAATGCACGTCCGCATGTATCCCGAGCCACCCAACGTGCTCTAGAAGGTGTAAGTCAACTACCCTGGCCAGCAAGATCTCCGGATCTGTCCCCCATTGAGCATGTTTGGGACTGGATGAAGCGTCGTCTCACGCGTCTGCACGTCCAGCACGAACGCTGGTCCAACTGAGGCGCCAGGTGGAAATGGCATGGCAAGCCGTTCCACAGGACTACGTCCAGCATCTCTACGATCGTCTCCATGGGAGAATAGCAGCCTGCATTGCTGCGAAAGGTGGATATACACTGTACTAGTGCCGACATTGTGCATGCTCTGTTGCCTGTGTCTATGTGCCTGTGGTTCTGTCAGTGTGATCATGTGATGTATCTGACCCCAGGAATGTGTCAATAAAGTTTCCCCTTCCTGGGATAATGAATTCACGGTGTTCTTATTTCAATTTCCAGGAGCGTATTTTGGATCAATAGCAGCATCAGTAGTAAATATTCAAATCCTTTATTTTACAAATCGATTTTGGTCACTGTGTGCCATCTTCAGTGCTAAAAATACATAAGAACCACCAGACATGAAGATTTTAACATAAATGTGGTCCTATTTATAGCCACCATCAAACAAAAATACAGAAACTTCAGAATATCTACACATGTACAGATTCTTGTAGAGCCCTAACTATTTGAACCTTGTAGGCCCATATCACAACAGCACATTTTCTATGAGGTGTAACATGTGCTGTGATGATTTCCAACAGATATCTTCACTTATAGTGCATAAAATAATATTTTAAATTTACAGAAGAGCATATTTTGTAATCCTACCATTTAATCTTACCAGTTGCCGATCCAGCGTACACTGAGCTTGTATCTTACACAGCCAAATAACTAAGCTCAGTATTGCAAAAAGAAGCATCATAGTGTCCTCTAAATTCTAAAGCATGCAACACGCAGACATCATATACAATAAATACCATAACAAAAAATCCAAAGCTTACATAAAAAATAACCTTTAAAAATATATGACGATTTTTACTGTCAGAAGTTAAAGCAAACTTTAGAAATGCAGTATAGGCATAATAAAAAAAATACAATAAAGTTAGGCCCACTGACGTAAACTACAAGATAAATTTTTTTAATGGGAATACACCTAACGTAAAAGCACACAGTAATTTCTTAAAAACAAGTGCAGAAAAGTTAACATCAGGAACTGCCTTTTTACTTTTCCAAAAATATCGATTACATGTAAAAACATTAACCCTTTGCAATGGGAATTTACGCACTCTCTTATCAGACTCGAAAATTTTCCCAACCTAATGACTGACATTATCAGCGTAAATTCTTAACAGGCATTTACAAAAAGTAAAAAGACATTAAAAATACAATAATTTACCATATGATGTACCAGACCTGTAATACCGCTATTTTTCACGTGAGCAACTGACGTTAAATTTCAATAACGACAAAGTGGGCGACTGTGGTAACTTCAATGGATAAACATTACAAACAGGGCTCGAAAATAAAACTAATATCGACCATTTGCTGTTAGGAAACCTGTTAAATAACTACTAGCAAAAAATTGCTGAAGAATATGTATGCCTAAGTATGCACAGGTTTGCTCTCATATCGTGAATCAGTGTGTTGCACTCTACAAGAGTGTCATACCGGCTAATCTTCCGTCTCTTTGCTGTCTTCCCAAGCCCTACGCAGTTCTCAAAGTGCTCCCGGAAACTGACACTTTTCGTAAGTGTTTGCTCGGTAAGCAACGTCCAATTACTAGATTTCAGATCGAGGAATATCTCCATCTTCTCAAGGAAATCAAGGTATCTGCCATTTTCGCCCACTTTGGCGTTTTGAAATTTAACGTCGGTTGCTCATGTGAAAAACAGCAATATTACAGGTTTGGTACATCATATGGGAGATTATATATTTCTGTTAATGTCTTTTTAAAATCTTTTGTGAATGTCTCTTAAGAATTTACGCTGATATTGTCAGTCATTAGGTTCGTCTAATCTTCGAGTGTGATAAGAGAGCACGTAGTGTCCCATTGTAAAGGGTTATTGATTTTTCATGTAATCGATGCTTTTGGAACTGTAAAAAGGCTATTTCTCATGTTAACTTTCCTGCATTTGTTTTTAAGAAATTACCATCTGCTTTTACGCTAGGTGTATTCTCATAAAATTTATTATCTCTTAGTTTACGTGAGAGGGTGTAACTTTATTGTATTTTTTTATTATGCCTGTACTGCGAATGTAAAGTTTGGCTATTGCTTCTGAAAGTAAAAAATTGTCATGTGATTTTTAAAGTTTTTTTATGTGAACTTTGGTTTTCTATTGTTGGTATTTATTGTTCTTGATTTCTGAATGTTGCATGTGATTTTAAAGGTTATTTTTTTATGTAAGCTTTGGTTTTTCTAATGATGGTATTTATTGTATTTGATGTCTGTGTGTTGTATGGTTTAGAATGTAGAGGATACTATGATGCTTCTATTTGCAATACTGAGCTTAGCTTGTTGGCTGTGCAAGCTACAAGCTCACTGTACATTAGATCGGCAACAGCTAGGATTAAATGCTTAGATTACTGGATAGGTTCCTCCGTAAATTAAAAAAATTATTGTATGCAGTAAAAGTGAATATATCTGTTGGAAATAATCATCACAGTATATGCTACATCCAGTAGAAAATGTTGTGCTAGTATGATATGGGTCAACAATGTTCGAATAACTGGGTATGTACGAGAACCTGTATATTTGTATATATTTTTCTGTTTCTGTATTTTTTCGTGGTAGGCCACATTTGTGTTACGATCCGCATGTCTGATGGTTCTTATGTATTTTCAGTGCTGAAGGTGGCGCACAGTGACCGAAATCGATCTGTAAAACATATGATCTCAATGTTTATGTCCAATGCTGCCAGTTATCCAAAATATATTGACAATAATACGTGTGTGGTGCACACAGTTCCCAACGGAATTACACATCAAGCTTCACGACAGTCATTCTGTCCATGTGCCAATGAATATAGGAAAAAAACTGGAGACAGAATTAGTTTATTTTTGTTTTCCAATGTGCATTCCTTATAATCATTTTTATAAAAAAGTTGTTACTCAATAAATGTTCATTGCAGTCTGCAGCCCTCTTCTGCACTTTCAAATATCAGAGAGATTTATTATTAAAAATTAAATATTTATAGATGTATTAGGATTTATGAAATGCGCATATAATATGAAAAATATGAAGATGAATTATTAGGCAACATCTTCATAAAAACAGTGTTACATATACCATAGGTTTATTGATATAGTGCATAACATTAGACTGTCAAATTCATAAACAAAAACTTTGTATCTAAGTACATGTTAACATTTACCGACATGTTTCTATACCTATAACTGCAGTATCAAAAAATCCTTATGACTTCATGTTTTCTGTAACTGATTTTTAGAAACTACTTGATCTAGGCGACCAGCAGCAGAAAATTTAATCTACCTTCAACACCCCAAAAAGGTTTCCACTGATATCAACAGAAGTTAATATTGAAAGCTTGCATAGCACCTGTTACAAAAATGCAGTCGCCATATGCAAAAACTATAGATGTAGTCAGCTAACATAGTGTTTAAGTAAAAAAAATTAATGTTTATTCTATGCACAAAAATATAATGAAACACCTTTAGATATATTCATATTTATGAAATGTGTATGACACATGCATTTTTTATGTAATAACTTATTAAAACCAATCATCCCCATACACTGTATGCATTAAGTGTAAACAGTTTTTATAAAAAAAAAACCAAGCATTTGCAATGTTGTATTCATTCTATATCTTCAACAATTTTATAAAAGCAAATCCATACACACAAACACACACACACACACACACACACACACACACACACACACACACACACACACACACACACACAACATACCTATATTCATTCTACATATAGTATGATGAACCTTATTGTTTGCCAGCTTTATACCATAAGTATTATCAGCTGCAGATGCGGACGTGTCGAATGAATAGAGTGACATTTTATTATTTCACAGGGATTGCTGCTTTTGACCCAGTACATGCAACTGTCCACATCCTCATAAAGTAACTTAAGGTCTTGAAAGTTAGTTGCAGCAGACTAATAATAAAACTGGTACATGAGGAATTTCGTCAGGCCTAATTGACATAAACAAGTTTCGTAAATAGTATTGAAACTCTGCCCATCTCCAGAGCCCTGAATTCATCATTGAAGATAGTTGTCCATTAAAAGTTGGCATGCTGATGACAATTTACCTCTTCTTGGACTGTTTACCCAGTGTGTCTGTGTATACACTGGCAAAGTCCCCTGTGAAACCCGCACACGGAGAACAATAGCATGTCAACATTGGTCGAAAGTTCCAGTTCGACGTTGGTATCCTTAAGCATTCCATCCCACGACAACCCAGATACAGTACAGTCAGAAGCAGGATCAAGATCATATGCTGCGAGGCATCTGCTAGACGATATACATCTATATCTATATAAAACCTGGTACATTGATCCAAGTCTGACGTATTAAATTCCCACCAAACACTCAGGATATGCCTATATTCTGCATCCATTGTGGTGTCACCTGCAAGTTTACTGGAGAATGCGGATACATCGGGCAGCATGGTTACGTTGAATTTCTCCATCGAACCCAGATATTCGCCCCTACTTTGCAGTGAGATGAGAATTTACATCATCGAGGTGTGAAGCGTGAGTGAGACCACAAGTCTGTCTGTTGCATTCTTGTATAGACTCAGAAAGTTTCTCAAACAGTGTCCACAAATCGTAACGAATTGTGGAATCACAGCATGATACTTTGGTAAAACGAAACATAATTATCTACATTCACAGGCAGTACACTAACCCATGTTTATGTAGCTCTAAACCTAGATGTAATTCTTCACACGCACAGGAAATACACAAACCCATGTTTACCTCGTTATAGATTTACCAATTGCTCAATGACGAAATGAGCTACATATCCACTCAAATTCATAGAAGAAAACTGATATGTAATGACAGAGTATATAGTTCAGGTTGCCTGAGTTGTGCGCTGCCCCACGAAACTTGATGGTCAGTTTGCAATGATCTAACACCTAATTTTTGGGGAATATGGTATCGGAGGCTCACAAACAGAACAGTCAATGTTAAACTGTTTCCAAACTTCCTGCATTTAATTAGAGGAACCTGGATGTGATAAATCATATCGACTTTCTCTGGAAGCGCTTCAAGGTCAGAGCTTAACCATTTTGCGGACCTTTCTCGTTATATGGTCTATGAAAACTACGTTTCGAATCATAGGCCCAAACTGTCTGTAATGCTGCGGTGAATGGTACCTGCCGCACCGTAAGAACTACATGAGAGGTGGTGGGGCTATTTTCACAGCCTGCCACAGGAGCGAGAAGACCAAAATCGGCGTGAAGTACGAAATGCTCGTTCCTTGTGATATAAGTTCTCAAATTTTAAGAACTTGTTAGTCTCAGTAGGCTTATCAACACTTATGGCTCCTGGGTAGAACAATTCGCAAATGCTCAGTCAATTGATCATTAGTATAAAATGCATTCGGGGACCCACGAGCAAATATGCCGCTTATAGCTGTCTTTATCAGTTGGATAGATGTTAGATTGGACATGTTTCTGATCATGCACTAACACTGTTGGGAAACATGAGATACGTGTAGCAAATCAACATGTTTTGCATGTGGCTGATTTGCAGGTGGCAAGTGGTAGAGGGGATCGACAATTTGTTTTCGTTTGTCTCGTCATGTAAACAGTGCAAAGTTATTTCATTTAGACCATTTCGAACTAGTCTTTGTTTACATACAGTGTGCGTACAATAAAGCCCATTCAGCTGTGATTACGTTATTTAAGATACTGAATTTAAGTGAGTGCTAAGTTGGTGTTGTAAGCGAAAATAAATAACTTTTTACGTTTTATAAAATACCTGAAGCGCTAAACGGTAGGCCTAATTTTTGCTGCTCATAAATAACGAATATTCGTGTAGTGTGAAGTGTGTTAAGTGATTTAATTCTGTTTTTAAGCGTATTACCTGTCTTGCAATGCGTGATAAGTGTGGATGTTGCCGTAGGATAGTCAAAGAGGGACTGATATGTGTAGATTGTGGGATGGAATTTCACTGGGGTGATTGTAGTGGGGAACTGAGTCGGGAACTCAATGAGGCTCTCCCATGGAACTGTAGGCTCGGTAACAAAGACAAGAGAATCGCTTAACAGGAGGCAAAGATTTGTGCCCTTGAGGCTGATTTACATCACGCGAAACTGCAGCTAGATAGATGGAAGGGGGAAAAAGTTCGTGGGAGCTGGGTAAAGGTAAAAAGTAATGGGCGAAAGGGAAACAGCTCGTCAACTTCTTCTACATTTGAGCTATCAGTATTGAATAAATTTGGCTTCTTACCTGAAGTAGGAGGGGAAGAGCCTCATACAGCTCTAGGTTACAGTAGCGAGCAGCAGGCTTCTAGCCAAGCACCCAAAGAGAGTAGGTTCAAATGGCTCTGAGCACTGTGGGACTTAACATCGGAGTTCATCAGTCCCCTAGAACTTAGAACTACTTAAACCTAACTAACCTAAGGACATCACACACATCCATGCAAGAGGCAGGATTCGAACCTGCGACCGTAGCGGTCGCGCGGTTCCAAACTGAAGCGCCTAGAACCGCTCGGCCATTCCGGCCGGCAAAGAGAGTAGGAAGAGAAGAGTCTTGCTGCTAAGTAGTAGCCATGAGAGGGGTGTCGGTCAGATGGTGCAAGAAAAGTTAGGAGCAGAGTACCAGGTCACAAGTATTTTGAAGCCAAGTGCTAGCCTTAGGCAGGTGGCAGAGGACATAGGAAAATGGTGCAAAGGTTTTGGCAAAGAGGATCAGATTATTATAGCAGGTACAGCAAGAAACAGTCTGGCTTAGAACAGTAATTACAACATTAAGGGTGGCCTGGATAAAACTGGAGTAGCAACTACACATACAAATGTGAGTTTCATGGAGGTCCTACAGCGCCTTGAACAGCCATGGGTTAATACTGCTGTGAGCCCTTGTTTACTCTGAGTTGAGCAGGTTACTGCTGACTGAAATAAATTCTGATATGAGTGCAGTGCCCATTGCTACAATTGGGAGATGGGGTCATACTAGACGTGGCCTGCACCTGAGTAGGAGAGGAAGAGATAGTTTGGCTCGACGTCTTGCAGGAAATGTATGGGGGGCCACCATCACACAGTGCAAGATCACTGTGATTACTGGTGTCAGAAGACACCTTTTTTAGGTTAAAATCATGTTTCAGGTACCCTGTTCTGAAAGAAGTCACTATAACAGAAGAGCCCCACAAGAATGCACAGAAAAGTAAGGTTAACTTATTCCACCGAAATATTAGAGGATTGAGTAATAAGGTAGAAGAGTTTCTTGCCTACTTCCAAAATTTAGAGGAGAAGATAGACATCCTGTGCCTGTCTGAGCACCACATAACAACAGGGTTAGATAAGTTACCTATAAAAGAGTACAGTCTAGCAGCTTACTCATGCAGAACTAGTATGGGAAAATGAGCCTTTGTTAGATATATGAAGACTGAACACAAGTTTAAAAGCATTGACAAAAGCAGATTTTGTAGTGATCAGCACACAGAAGTGTGTGCTTGTGGATTATTGCTGAAAACAGCTAATTTTTAATTGTAACAGTCTATAGACACCCACTGGGAAATTTTGAATTATTTATGAAGAACCTGGATTTCTTACTGTGCTGTCTGTCAGATACTAACAAGCAGTTAATAGTGACTTCAATGTTGATTTTCTAAAGGATTCTGATAGCAAAAATCATCCGGAAACCTTATTTGGATCGTACAATTTTCTCTCAGTAGTTAACTTTCCAACACGATGGATAAAAACAGTAGGTCCCTAATTGATTTTTTTATGATGCACATAGCAAGTAAAAATAACTGTTTACCCAGTAATAAATGCTCTCTCTGATCGTGATGCACAGTTAGTCACTATAAGTGGCATAGTGCCTTACAGTGTGGATTCACCTCAGTGGAAGTCAGTTAGAATTATTAATGATTACAGGGAAAATGATTTTAAGAGTAGTTTACAAGAAACAACATGGGACGAAATTTATAAAGAACCAAATGCAAATATAAAATTTAATCTATTTCATGATAAATTCATATCTTTATTTCTGCATAAGCTAATCAGCAGGGACATTAAACAGCTATGTAAAAAACCATGGATCACTAAGGGGTTAAAGTATCTTATGAAACAAAAAGGGAAATGTATCTTTTGGCAAGAACAAGTAGAGAGCCTGCAGTAGTTGTGCACTACAAAAACTACTCAAAATTGCTAAGAAAGGTTATTCAAAAATCAAGAAACATGCACATAATGTCAGAAATCAGTATGCCTTACAACAGAGTTATGGCAATATGGATTTAGATTAGATTAGATTAGTACTTGTTCCATAGATCATGAATACAATACTTCGTAATTATGTGGAACATGTCAGGTTAGTAAAAGGTGTCTATTTAAGATATTACATTACACAAAATATTACATGACACTTAATTTTTTTTGGGGGGGGGGGGGGGGGTGGGGGAATTACCCACTCACTATATCCACAAATTCATCTAATGGGTAAAAGGAGTTGCCATTCAGAAATTCTTTTAATTTCCGTTTAAATGCTATATGTCTATCTGTCAGACTTTCGATGCTGTTAGGTAAGTGACCAAAGACTTTTGTGGCAGAATAATTTACCACCTTCTGAGCCAAAGTTAGATTTAACCTTGAGTAGTGAAGATCGTCCTTTCTCCTAGTGTTGTAACCATGTAAACTGCTATTACTTTTGAATTCGTTCAGATTGTTAATAACAAGTTTCATAAGTGAATATATATAGGTATATTGTGAGGCTACAGTGAAGATCCCTAGCACTTTAAATACGTGTCTGCAGGATGATCTTGGTGGAGCTCCAACAATTATTCTGATTACACGCTTTTGTACAATGAACACTCCTTTACTCAATGATGATTACCCCAGAATCTGATGCCATACGAAATCAGAGAATGAAAATACGTGTGGTAAGCTAATTTACTGAGACGTATATCACCAAAATTTGCAATGATCCTAATAGTATAAGTCATAATTAGCTGAACTCAAACGTTTAAGCAGATCTTCAGTGTGTTTTTTCCAGTTCAACCCCTCATCAATGCATACACCTAGAAATTTTGAATATTCTACCTCAGCTACCGATTTCTGATCGAAGTCTATATTTATTAATGGTGTCATTCCATTTACTGTGAGGAACTGTATATACTGTGTTTTGTCAAAGTTTAATGAGAGCCCATTTGCAGAGAACCACTTAATGATTTTCTGAAAAACATCATTTACAATTTCATCAGTTAATTCTTGTCTGTTAGGTGTGATAGCTATACTCGTATCGTCGGCAAAAAGTATCAGCTTTCCATCTTCGTGAATATAGAATGGCTAGTCATTAATATATATTAAGAACAGCAGAGGACCCAAGACTGAACCTTGTGGCACCCCATTCTTGACTGTTCCCCAGTTTGAGAAATCACCAGTTTTTTGCATATTATGTGAAATGCTTATTTCAACTTTCTGCCCTCTTCCAGTTAGGTATGATTTAAACCATTTGATCGGTGTCCCATCCATACCACAGTACTTGAGCTTATCTAGAAGTATTCCATGATTTACACAATCAAAAGCCTTTGAGAGATCACAAAAAATCCCAACAGGTGACTTTCGGTTACTCAGAGCATTTAATATTTCATTAGTGAAAGTATGTATAGCATTTTCCGTTGAAAAACCTTTCTGGAAACCAAACTGACATTTTGTCAAAACATTATTTTTACAAAGGTGTGAGGCTACTGTACAACAGATTACTTTTTCAAGAATTTTGGATAAGGCAGTCAGAAGAGAGATTGGGCAGTAGTTGTTGACATCAAACGTATTCCCTTTTTTATGCAGTGGTTTAACAATGGCATACTTCAGTCTATCTGGGAAAATACCCTGCTTCAGAGAGCTTTTACATATGTGGCTAAGAATCCCACTTATCTCTTGGGAACAAGCTTTTATTATCCTGCTGGACATGCCATCAGTTCCGTGTGATCTTTTATTCTTGAGAGAGTTTATTATCTTCCTAATTGCAGAAGGAGAGGTAGGTGGAATTTCAATTGTATCAAACTGTGTGGGTAAGTCATCTTCCATTAACTGCCTTGCTTCTTCTTATGAACATTTAGATCCTATTTTCTCTACAACATTTAAAAAATAATTATTCGAAGTGTTTTCGACTTCCAGCTTGTTGTTTGTCAAGTTTCCATTCACTTTGATGGTAATGCCGTCATCCTGTACTCTTGGTTGCCCTGTCTCCCTTGTAATAATATTCCAAATTGTTTTGATTTTGTTGTAAGGGGTATAATCTTAGACATGATTCACATGCTCCTGGACTTTTCAATAACCTTTCTTAATGTATCACAGTAGTTTTTCTAATATTTGTCTGTTTCTGGGTCATTACTCTTTCTTGTTCTTAGGTACAGTTCCCTTTTGTGGTTACAAGATATTTTTATTCCTTTAGTAAGCCAAGTTTTTTTGCATGGTTTCTTATAACTAATTTAACTACTTTCTTGGGGAAACAGTTTTCAAATTCTCTTAAAAGTGTATTATGAAATAAGTTATATTTTAAATTAGCATCGGGTTCCTTGTACACCTCATCCCAGTCTAGCTGCTGAAGATTTTCCATGAAATTTCTAATTGTTGAGTCATTAATTGAATGCACAACTTTGGAGGATAGTTTTTAATTACTGACTGGAGCTATGTCATATACTGTAATTAGCTGAGCACCATGATCAGAAAGGCCATTCTCAACAGGACAAGAATCTATGTTTTTAAACTTATCTTGGTCTATAGAAGTGTTATCTATCAATGTGCTGCTGTCCTTTACTACCCGAGTAGGAAAATCAGTGACAGATGTCAAATTGAAAGAACCGAGCAAGACTTCCAGGCCATTCTTCCTATTACACTCTTTCAGTGAATCAACATTGAAGTCCCCACAATGCTCTACACCGAATGCTATAATTCCCTAATAGCCCTAATCCTGGCAATCTACATCTTCTCACCACTTTCTCTCCTCTATGAATCTATTTTAACCAAGCAACACATCGCCTTTTCCTCTTTTAACTTCTGCACCTAGCCATCTATGTAAACTGTGTGAGATATTGACCTACCATTCATCTGTGTATGTTAAATTAACGTAACTCCATCCGAACAGGCCTCAGAAGGCCGAATGGTACCGATCGACCGCCGAGTCATCGTCAGCCGACAGGCATCACTGGATGCGGACATGGAGGGGTATGTGGTCAGCACACTGCTCTCCTCGCCCTGTGAGTTTTCAGGACCGGACCCGCTATTTCTCAAGCAAGTAGCTCCTCAATTGGACTCACAAGGGCTGCGTGCAATCTGCTTGCTAGCAGCATTCGGCAGACGCGGTCGGTCACCCATGCAAGTGCTAGCCAAGCCCGACGGCGCTTAACTTCAGTGATCTCACGGGAACCTTTATTACCAGTGCAGCAAGGCAGTTGGTCTACCTGTGAATATACATTATTTTAATTAATCAGGAGCTTAGTCTTTTATCTTTTAATTTGTGGAACTGTCCTATTGTTTTTCTGTTTTATAACATGTTTTAAAAAATTTACAATAATTTGGCTGAAAACTGGCAAACTGCATCCGCTGACAGCCCTCACCCCGCTCATATGCGGCGAGGAGGACGATGCAACAATAAAGGGATAAAGAGAATAAAATCCAATTCATTTGTGGGTCGGCTATGTGTTCAAACTGGCTGGAGCCACTCTCCAAGGCTAATTACATGCCTATCCTCTAATGAATGCTTTAATAACTGAGGCGGTGGTAACAAAGTAATTTTTCGTTGCTGCAGCCTCTCCGACAGCTGTAACGCATGTCTGCAAACATAGCACACTTTTCCTCCTCTTTGTGACGTCAGTGGGCTGAAAATAGGGGTCCCAGGAAATACGTAGGGCATGGGCTAAGAATAGAAAAACCCGGGAGTGTTCCGGGAAATAAGTACGCCACGTGCTAAAATTTGGAATGCCATTGCATCCACCAGCCCTGGGACAGCTTCACCGTGATCTAAACATTGAACTGAAAGTTGATCAGGGGGTGGCTGTCACAGGACTGGTGGGTGCATATTACTTATGCTATTCTGAGTAGTGATGCAGCCCCACGCTTTTCGATTATAGGAATTTTCGCGTCATCGGTCGCAACACTTTGAAATATTTCAGTCAGTTCATTAGGGACTTAGAGATATTCTGCAGTGGTCAAGACTGTTTTATTTCTGCCGGTTGTTCAGCAGAACTCGTGTTTTAGCGAGTAAAGTCGATCTGGACTTTGAATTACTTGCACTGAATCAGATTTTTAACTTACTTTGGCAGTAGGGAATTGGATTATACTGCTCGCTGATCGGCAGTTAAGATTATTGCATCGTGTGGCGAGTAGATTATCATTAGTGTCAGTGTGGAGTTTGACTACGATTAGTTTTAGCTGTGAGCACCGCCTGTATGTTCCAGCTGTTTTATTTATGTAGTTTGTTCAGTAATCGCTGTATATAGGGGTCTCGAGGTAAATTCCAATTGACTTAAGTACATAGAGCTCATCGCCAGTGTACAAATTCTTGTGTGATACTGAGAAAAATAAACTTTGTTTGCTAAACTTAACCGTCTGATGTATGGGTATGTAATTTAGATGTGCTGTACCTGATATCAACCAAGCGTTATTCTTAATCTGACTGGCATATCAGAGACAATTTTATTTTTATTACTTTCCTGTAAAGCAGCAGTAAAAGGAATCAAATAGCACAGAAAAACAAATTTTAAAAAATGACGGATGTCTTGGTATCCAACACTTGTTCTAAGACAAATGAAACATTCTGATTCGAAACTTGCAAACCGATTGTCTGCATCACCATCCGTTTTTTTAGATATACTCCTTCAACCATTTATATTTCAATAGAACAATTATTGTTGTTGTACTAATGAAGGTGGTAATGCTAAGAAAATATCAAGATTGAGTCACATGGCACATATACTATATAGTAATACTTTGTTCAAAATTCATAATACACATATAAAATCGGTACTCATTTGGTTTGCACTTCTTGGCTGCATGATTGCGCTTGTGCGGAGCTCTTGGAGTGTCACTCTGAAGCGTCGGGCGGTAGTCAACCAACATTGCTGCACGGCGCTGGTACCGTGGCTCCATAACCGAGATGTCCTGTTGGAAACGTTCTCCATGTTCATCACCGTCTGTACATATGTTTCCGAGCACTAAGTTAAGATGTGAGTCGAAGAGATGAATGTTGAGGGACCTACTGAAACTTAGCTGTTTGTACGCACTGATACACTTTTCAAATTTACATAATCAGGAGATTTATAATTTTCAAGGAAATTAGCTACAGTTGAATTGAACGCCACTCACGTCAGTACAGTCAGTACAGTCTTGGCAGTGGATATGAAAAAAGGAATTCTTCTCTTTTACCGTTACTAAAGCGTTTTTCCTCACGAAACTCTGCTACCTTTCTAGCATAAAAACTTGCTGAACAATTCATATGATTAATAATCGAAACAGGTACCTATTCGACGGTCTGAGTCAGCTTTCATTTTAAGTAGGCAACGTTCCTTTTAACGCACGAAAATATAATTACGTGGTAGAAAGAGTGGAAAGGAAAAACTGCGAACAAAACTTCCGTGTCTTCAAAGTAATAAACGAAAAACATCTTTCGACGCCGGTCTCCATAAATTAAATCCCGGTAACAGATTTTTCGTAGTGCGACGTAAAGAAGTCGGAAGTTTTCTCTTTAATTACAAAGGGAGCCAAACTGTGACCTCAGACAAATCTTATTTCTGTCTCCTTAAGATTAAAACGGAATTACTTATTTCCAGAGAATGTGATACAAGAAAAGCGTCGAGTTACGGGTTTTCTACAAAAATGCGTCGGAAGCAGCAGGTGGTGCTTTGGAAACAGGTGTCGTTTGTGAAACCCTCATTAAAAAAGATCAGGCACTGAGAAAATGAATGACTGTTGAGTTTAGTACATCACTTGGAGCGAACATCGGGCTCATGATTTAAGCACGGCGGACGCTGCCTTAAAAGAACGGAGCAGCCATAAATCTGGGAACGGGTGGACATCCGTATTCAGTCTCTGGGAGGGGCATCTGCCGAAATGATTGCTATCGGATCCAGCGCAAAGCCGATAGTTGAACAACCAAGCAAATGTAAGATTTCTAGGCGATATTCCTCATGTGTTAGACATTAGTGTGTCATTCTTCCATTGCTTAAAAATAACATGTTTATAATCTGCAGTGCTATTTATGTGCTCCAATTTTTAAACTTTATTATATGTCCTTGTGTCTATCAAAGCGTTTGAGCTTTATGGTGACATTTCTAAATTCAATAATAAAAGAGTGCACGTCGTAGACATTTCATTAGTCTGTGAACTTTTGTCTTAAGTCATAAATACTGTGGCGCTGTGATGTGGTGATCGTTTCTTTGTTTCTTTTTGTTTTTTATCGTTTTAATTGTTCGACCTTAAAAGTCCCTTTCCATAGATTAGCAGCCAGCACCTATGAGTATCGCATTGAAACACGGTTTTGATTCTCGCTATTTGAAAAGTTTCCCCTTGACTGAAAAGACTGAGACAGGTAACACTCAGCGCCTCAAAAAGCACTATGGGATTTCTTGAAGCAGAGGTGGCTTCGATTCAGAGGGAGTGCATTGTTCACCAGATGCTGGTATAAACTGACGTCCGGTGAAGCCGAGGCAGAAGGGACATCAGAGTCGGTGGGTTCTCGTGATCCAGCGGGCTTGAATGCGTATTTACTATTGTACTAGCAGACACATACGGCATTGCCCAGGTACTCATTTGGCCTATTTTCAATTAGAAACAGAAACAAAATATGAACTGTATGGGTAGTGTAACATCGAAAACATTTCTTTCCCCGTATTCGTGAAAATATCTCTGAAATTATGAAACACACGTACAAAGAACTTGCGTAATGTGCAACTGTATAAGTACAGCTGCTTCACCTGTCTACAATGCGATTTTGAACATGTCTCTATGGCTATGCCGCTTCATAGTTCTATAGCCAGCCAACAGCTGTTTACGCTCCGCACTTGAAAGATATCAAAAGCTCTGCCATTTGACAGGGATTTCCTTAAACTGAATCGAAGGTCTTACTAGTAAAGAATAAATTTATTAAAACTTCATGCATGGTGCGACATTTTTCACGCATCTCATTGTTTATGACGTCACATCTCTTGAACTGTGTATCATACAATGGTATCTTTGTGTAGGTAGATTCAGGATGTGGATAATATCTGCGATATATGTTGAGAAAAGAGTTAGTAGCACAGAAGTAATAAATTTAAACGTCATTCATGATGCGGCAGATTTTCAAGCATCTCACAGTTTGTGACGTCATATGTCCTGACCTATGTATTTTAGTGATAAGGGTATCATCACAAACGAGTCCCGCAGGGTTCGATTTTGGTTCCAATCCTATTCCTTATACACGTGAACGACCTTCCACTTAAGATTCGACAGGCAAAATTGTTCCTTTTTGCAAATGGTACTAGTGTTATAATAAATTCCATTAGAGAGAAAGCAATACAAGAGTTAGTAAATGGTATTTTCCAAAGAATTATAAGTGATTATCTGAAAACGGACTCTCCTAAATTTTATGAAAACGTACTGCATTCAGGTCTGTACACCAAATAGAGTCATACAATCAGTTGAGTTAGGACATGATAGGGAGTCAGTAACTAGAGTAGAATTCCCCAGATTTTTGAGTGTAAATATTGATGAAAACTTGAAATGAAATAAGCACACGACCGAGCTTCTCAAACAGTTAAGTTCAGCTAGTTTTGCTCTTCGCATAATTGCTAATCTTGGAAATAAAAGTATCAACCTCCTGAGATATTTTGCATATTTATACTCAATAATGTCGTACGGTGTAATTTTCTTTCATCACTTGGACAGAAAGTACTGACTGCACAAAAGCGAACAGTAAGAACAATATGTGTTGTTCCCGCTTGGACTTCGTGTGCTATATCTGCAACGAGTTAGGCATTTGAACTGTGCCGTCAAAATACCTATTTTCGCTGTGAAATTCTTTATAAATAAACCATCACAATTTGTAAAAAACAGTGATATACGTACCTACAAAACTAAGGACTTACTGCCTATTGTTAAAGCTGTCAGTGGCTCAGAAAGGAGTTCAATAAACAACAATAAAATTTTTTAATCATTTGCCAAATAACATAAAATGTCTGACAGGCAGCGAATCAAGTTTTAAATCTAATTTAAAATCATTTCTTCTGGACAACTCCGTCTATTCCACTGACGAATTTCTACTTAAAAACTGGTAACCAGAGAAACACTTGTTTTTAAGTGTAAATGCGTGAATAGGAATAAAATGATAATCTATTCATCAGTGTTAACAGTAATTATTTGTAGATATCCTGCAAACTGACCCGTTACATATCGTTTCGATAAAAGAATCATTCAAATATGCTCTGTGGAACATGTGACTAACTAACCACAATGATGTAATTTTGAAGGTAATGTAGGGTGGTCCATCATAGTGACCGGGCCAAATATCTCACGAAATAAGCATCAAACGAAAAAACTACAAAGAACGAAATTCGTCTAGCTTGAAGGGGGAAACCAGATGGCGCTATGGTTGGCCCATTTTTTATTACATATTTGTGTAGTACGTAAAGAAATATGAATGTTTTAGTTGGACCACTTTCTTCGCTTTGTGATAGATGGCGCTGTAATAGTCACAAACGTATAAGTACGTGGTATCACGTAACATTCCGCCAGTGCGGACGGTATTTGCTTCGTGATACATTACCCGTGCCAAAATGGACCGTTTACAATTGGGGAAAAGGTCGATATCGTGTTGACGTATGGCTATTGTGATCAAAATGCCCAACGGGCGTGTGCTATATATGCTGCTCGGTATCCTGGACGACTTCATCCAAGTGTCCGGACCGTTCGCCGGATATTTATGTTATTTAAGGAAACAGGAAGTGTTCAGCCATATGTGAAACGTCAACCACGACCTGTAACAAATGATGATGCCCAAGTAGGTGTTTTAGCTGCTGTCGCGGCTAATCCGCACATCAGTAGCAGACAAATTGCGCGAGAATCGGGAATCTCAAAAACGTCGGTGTTGAGAATGCTACATCAACATCGATTGCACCCGTACCATATTTCTATGCACCAGCAATTGCATGGCGACGACTTTGAACGTCGTGTACAATTCTGTCACTGGGCACAAGAGAAATTACGGGACGATGACAGATTTTTTGCACGCGTTCTATTTAGCGACGAAGCGTCATTCAGCAACAGTGGTAACGTAAACCGGCATAATATGCATTATTGGGCAACAGAAAATCCACGATGGCTGCGACAAGTGGAACATCAGCGACCTTGGCGGGTTAATGTATGGTGCGGCGTTATGGGAGGAAGGATAATAGGCCCCCATTTTATCGATGGTAATCTAAATGGCGCAATGTATTCTGATTTCCCACGTAATGTTCTACCGATGTTACTACCAGATGTTTCACTACATGATAGAATGGCCATGTACTTCCAACATGATGGATGTCCGGCATACAGCTCGCGTGCGGTTGAAGCGGTATTAAATAGCATATTTCATGACATGTGGATTGGTCGTCGAAGTACCATACCATAGCCCTCACGTTCACCGGATCTGACGTCCCCGGATTTCTTTCTGTGTGGATGGTTGAAGGATATTTGCTATCGTGATCCACCGGCAACGCCTGACAACAAGCGTCAGTGCATTGTCAATGCATGTTCGAACATTACGGAAGGCGAACTACTCGCTGTTGAGAGGAATGTCGTTACAAGTATTGCCAAATGCATTGAGGTTGACGGACGTTATTTTGAGCGTCTATTGTATTAATATGGTATTTACAGGTAATCGCGCTGTAACAACATGCGTTCTCAGCAATGATGGAATTTCACAAAGGTACATGTATCACATTGGACAACCGAAATAAAATGTTCAAACGTACCTACGTTCTGTATTTTAATTTAAAAAACCTACCTGTTACCAACTGTTCGTCTAAAATTGTGAGCCATATGATTGTGACTATTACAGCACCAGCTATCACAAAGCGAAAAAAGTCGTCCAACTAAAACATTCCTATTTCTTTACGAACTACACGAATATGTAACAAAAAATGGGGTTCCTATTTAAAAAACCGCAGTTGATATCCGTTTGGCCTATAGCAGCGCCATCTAGCGGGCCAACCATAGCGCCACCTCGTTTCCCTTTTCAAGCTAGACAAGTTTCGTTCTTTGTAGTTTTTTCGTTTGACGCTTATTTCGTGAGATATTTGGCCCGGTCACGATCAATGGACCACCCTGTATATATCATACACACACGTACATATACATTTTTGTAATACGTGTGGACTTTATGTGAATGAGCACAAGGACTACGCAAAGTAAGTTGAAATGTTGTGACCATCTTTATTTTATTTAGTTAGTATGTGCTTTTTTCCATGCTTCTATTTTAAGTTGCCCCAGTCTTCCTTTAGGTTATTCCTTATCGTCAGTTTGTTACGGCTGAATTTTAGCTCGGAAGATTTGCCTTTTCAGGATGTCTCCTTGTGTGATCTCTGTCAATCTTAGATAATTTTTTATTTGTGCTAATAATTTAATGTCATATGTTTTTACTTTATTCCTGATTTCAAAATATTGAAATATTTGTCTTGTAAAAGTAACGCCGCATAGAGAAAATGGACGAAAGTGACATGGATGCGATAATAATTTTTTTGTTATGTCAAGAAAAGACTGTAAATTTATATATGTGAACGTTGATTACCTTGGAAAGAATAGCGATACGGGGATCTCTTCACAGTCAGATTTAGCAAAAGCCAGCCGGGGTGGCCGAGCGATTCTAGGCGCTACAGTCAGGAACCGCGCGACTGCAACGGTCGCAGGTTCGAATCCTGCCTCGGGCATGGATGTGTGTGATGTCCTAAGGTTAGTTAGGTTTAAGTATTTCTAAGTTCTAGGGGACGACCTCAGAATTTAAGTCCCATAGTGCTCAGAGCCATGTGAACCTTTTTTTCTTAGCAACAAAACTGCAGACAAATACCTTGAATATACCAAAGCCAAAATAATTACTAGGCTCGAGAGTTCGAATGCCTCATGTAGTTGTCGGAGACGAGGTTTTTCCTTCAAAAACCTGTTTGATAAGAAAGTGGTTCAAATGGCTCTGAGCACTATGGGACTTAACATCTATGGTCATCAGTCCCGTAGAACTTAGAACTAATTAAACCTAACTAACCTAAGGACAGCACACAACACCCAGCCATCACGAGGCAGAGAAAATCTCTGACCCCGCCGGGAATCGAACCCGGGAACCCGGGCGTGGGAAGCGAGAACGCTACCACACGACCACGAGATGCGGGCTGTTTGATAAGACCTTACCCTGGTGCACAATTAGGTGAGTAATCGAAAAAAGTATAGGGTAACAGACATAACAAAGGCAAAGAATTTCAGAAAAAAATGATTTTACAGTATTTATTATTTAGAGGATTTATTATCGAAAGATCTGTCTCAGTTCGGAATATGTAGAGAACATAATCTCTTGCACAACTTTTACAGACACAATACAGTGTTGTTTGACAATGAAGAGACTGAAGAGATACAATTACGAGACCTTCTTCGCGGATGAGGAAATTTCGTAAATAATTCTATACAGATACAGGATTGACTCAAAAATTATTTCAATTCCCCACAACGTAGTTTTTTCCGACCAAATGACGTGGTAAACAATGGATGTCATCCAAGAGAAAATAAGTAGTAAAAATGTAATAATAAACATGAAGTCATAAAAAACATAGATCTAATCGTCTGTTCTACAAAATTAAAAAAGATTATTAGGGTGGTGCATAAGTTTGTAGCGTTTTGGTTTCGCTTGTTAGTATTCCAGTTGCTATAGGTTTATTTATCGATTGTCATTCTTTGTGTGTTCACTGTTTTTATTTGAGTTTGCATATTGTTATTTTGTCATTTGAAGATAGTGGGAGGAGTCGTGGACGCTAGAAAATGGAGTACGAAGTCCAGAAATCGAAATATTTCTAACATATTCTTTTGTTTGAGTTCAGTAGAGGGGCAACAGCAGCGGTGGCAGCCGAAATCATTTGCGCCGTGTGTGGGGATAACGCCAATGGACACGTCACGGCAAAAAAAATGGTTTTCTCGATTTAAGAAGGATCGCTGTGACGTAAGTGACTCTCCATGTTCAGGAAGATCTTCAGGGTTTGACGAAGGCCGTTTAAACTCATTAATCCATGATGATCCCCGTCAGTGTACTCGAGAACTGGTAAGTGTGATGAACTGTGACCATTCCGGCACTGTGCGGTTGTTGCATGCAATGCGAAAGGTCCAAAAATCAGGGGTATTGGCTCTCAGCCAAAATCACAAAAATCTGCGTGTAGCCATTCGTGCATCTCCGCTTGCTCAATTGGCTCGTGAAGAACACCGACCATTCCCGTCCTGTATCGTTACTGCTGACGAGAAATTGTGTCTTTATACCAACTTAAGAAAAAGAAGGAATGGTTGAGCCCAAACAAAGTAGCAACTCCCCGTACAAAAACTTACGCGCAATCGTAAAATGTAATGTTATGCATATGGTGAAACAGGGACGCCAGATGTACTACACGCTGCTTCCTCGAGATGTAACCACCACTGCTGGCATTTATTGTCAACAACTGAAACACCCTGCAGACGCAATCCAACAACAACGACCAGGAAGACTGCGTTAAGTGGTGACACTCTACGATAACACCCGTCCATATTCTGCTAGACTTTCGAAAAACGCTGTATAGGAGTTGGGTTGGGAAGCCACAACCGTCGAGCAGCTTCCTTTCCGGGTGAAAATGCGCTTCGAGCATGGATCGACGAGTTCTTCTCCTCAAAAGCACGTGATTTCTACAGTCGCGCAATCGAAAAGGTATCCCAGCATTAGCGGACTGTTGTACATAGTGAAGAAGAATATATTATTAATGACTAAAGTTCAAATGGTTCAAATGGCTCTGAGCATAATGGCACTTAACTTCTGAGGTCATCAGTCCCCTAGACTTAGAACTACTTAAACCTAACTAACCTAAGGACATCACACACATCCATGCTCACGGCAGGATTAGAAGCTACGACCGTGGCGGTCGCGCGGTTCCAGACTGTAGCGCCTAGAACCGCTCGGCCACCATTCCACTGCAGTCTTGCCAATAACGTACCGGCAGCTGACAGCTTTCAAAATGGTTCAAATGGCTCTGAGCACTATGGGACTTAACATCTGAGGTCATCAGTCTCCTAGAACTTAGAACTACTTAAACATAACTGACCTAAGTACATCACACACATCCATGCCCGAGGCAGGATTCGAACCTGCGACCGTAGCAGTCGCGCGGTTCCGGACTGCGCGCCTAGAACCGCTAGACCACCGCGGCCGGCAGCTGACAGCTCTTATGGGACATAACTGCTAAGGTCATCAGTCCCTAAGCTTACGCACTACTTAACCTAAATCATCCTATGGACAAACACACACATCCATGCCCGAGGCAGGATTCGAACATGCGACCGTAGCGGTCGCGGTCGCGCGGTTCCGGACTGTAGCGCCTAGAGCCGCTTGGCCACTCCGGCCGGTGATGACTGAAGTCTCTGTTATGTGTGTCTGTTGTGTTTATTAAAACAAGCACTCCGTCTTCGGGCCACGAGTGGTCTACCGGGACCATCCAATCACCGTGTCATCCTCAGAGGAGGATGCGGGTAGGAGGGGAGTGGGGTCAGCACACCGCTCTCCCGGCCGTTATGATGGTATTCTCGACCGAAGCCGCTACTATTCGGTCGAGTAGCTCCTCAATTGGCATCACGAGGCTGAGTGCACCCCGTAAATGGTAACAGTGCATGGCGGCTGGATGGTCACCCATCCAAGTGCCGGCCACGCCCAACAGCGCATAACTTCGGTGATTTCAGGGGAACCGGTGTAACCACTGTGGCAAGGCCGTTGCCCTGTGCTTATTAAACTTATGGAAAAACGCTACGTACTTATATACCAACCCAATGATTTGTAAATATTCATAGTCGGTCGATCACGATACATTTTCGACTTCAGGTAACCCCATTTCCTTGGCAATCTCTTTCCAAATGTTGTTTTTTTCTGGTACTATTCATATAATGATATAATGCTCATTTTGAAGTGTCATATAAACCTGGACATCCGCTTACACAAACCTTTTCTTTCTCCAACGCCATTTCGGTAAACAAACTTCTGTTTCGCACTTCAAAAGAGTGAATGGTCAACTTCGCCTCGCAGTGCTGCACGGCAAAGTTCCGCTGCCGCGTAGTGCGTTCTGCCTCTTAAGATTTCATATCCCGGGTGATCAAAAAGTCAGTATAAATTTGAAAACTGAATAAACCACGGAATAATGTAGATACTGAGTTACAAATTGACACACATGCTTGGAATGACATGGGGTTTTATTAGAACGAAAAAAATACAAAAGTTCAAAAAATGTCCGACAGATGGCGCTTCATCTGATCAGAATAGCAATAATTAGCATAACAAAATAAGACAAAGCAAAGATTATGTTCTTTACAGGTAATGCTCAATATGCCCACCATCATTCCTCAACAATAGCTGTAGTCGAGGAATAATGTTGTGATAGCACTGTAAAGCATGTCCGGAGTTATGGTGAGGCATTGGCGTCGGATGTTGTCTTTCAGCATCCCTAGAGATGTTGGTCGATCACGATACATTTGCGACTTCAGGTAACCCCAAAGCCAATAATCGCACGGACTCAGGTCTGGGGACCTGGGAGGCCAAGCATGACGAAAGTGGCGCCCAAGACTTTTTGATTACCCGGTATAAAATATTTGGTCGCGTCATGCAGCGCCGCACTGCTGCGGTGCAGTTCTGCTCACTGCGGTCTAACCTTTACTGTAACCCCTTTTCATTCCCTTTCATATGGTCGTAAAAACTTTATCCGCAATTTCTAATGCTAACGAGCGGTCTGAGGCGCTGCAGTCATGGACTGTGCGGCTGATCCCGGCGGAGGTTCGAGTCCTCCCGCGGGCATGGGTGTGTGTGTTTGTCCTTAGAATAATTTAGGTTAAGTAGTGTGTAAGCTTAGGGACTGATGACCTTAGCAGTTAAGTCCCATAAGATTTCACGTTGTAATTTTTTGTTCTCCAGTTTCCGATATCTGTTTTCCCGGCCAGAGTAAGTGTTTTGGAAGAATAGAGACATTCTGGTAATGGTGGAATTGTTAAGTTTCATTTTAGATAGTTTTGAAGCACACTTTTTTTGGAGATATTTTCAGTGAGACGGTATGTTGTTTTGCATTTTTATCTGCCTAACTTCACTAGCTTTTTTTATTGGCAGGTTGACCACTTATAATCACGTTACGACTTCACTTTGTTTTGTTTGTAAGGAGCTTCCACTGTTTCCAATACTTCTTCACAGAGTCACTATGAGAGTCACTATGTAGTTGCTGTTGTTTTTCACGCATTTTCGTCCGGTCTTTGTAGTTCTTCTTTCGACTTGAAACCTTTCGAAGCTTTATATTCTGTTTCGAAAAACCGCGCGGGCTACCGGGATGTGGGACCCGTCAAGGTGTTTCCGAAGGAAGGAAGATTGAGTTTAACGTCTCGTCGCCAGCGAGGCCGTTAGAGACAGAACACAAGCTTGGATTGTGTCGAGAACTGGGAATGAAATCAGCCATGCCCTTTCAAAGGAACGATCCTGGCATTTGCCTGGAGCGATTTAGGGAAATCACGGAAAACCAAAATCTGGATGGCAGGACACAGATTTTAACCATCGATCTCCTGAATGCGAGTCCAGTGTGCTAATCACTGCGCCACTTCGCTCGTCAGGTCTTTCCGAGCTTCTTTCATCCGCATCTTGCTGATTTTCTTGTCCCAGCAGTAATCGAATATTTGTTTGGATTGCCTGTTTTTGTCCGTTCTGTACAGATATCCCAAAAATATCGGTACTTTTCCTCGTGGTCTCGGCAATCCTTTCCACATCCCAGTGTTTTTTTTTTTTTTTTCATAAGTTTCCAGTCAGCTTCAGCCTCAATTGCGGCCATGATTTTTCGTAAGATTCTCCGTTCAAAGACCTCCAACTTCTCTACTTCTCTATCCTGTAGTTCATCGACAAACATTCACTGGCGTACAGGCCTTCTGTCCGCGCTATTGTAGTGTCTTAGTTTGGTGTTCAATGAGATGCACTTTTTTTCTGTAAAAGTTTACAGTCTATCCACATGGTCTCTCCATTTTTGAAATCAGATCGCCTATCGCCGCTTAGCCCAGTTTTTTACCAGGTCGCGCCGAGGTACTTACCCTTGCAATCCGGCCTATTTCTATTGCAAGAAATCTCTATTCATATTTGTCATTCATGATGAATTTGGTCTTTCCTATCGAGATTCTCAACCCGATTCTGGCGATGATTCTTTCTACGAGGTTAATCTGGATGGTCGCGTCTTCAGCGCTTTCCAACACTATCGCTTTCATTATTATTATTGTTATTATTATTATTCTTTTTATTATTGTCTCATGAAATTAACTATGTAGTGAGCTTTGTTGATTAGTTGGATCTTCAAGCTTGATACAACTGCACATGCATTCAAGTTTGCGGTTGGTGCACAAAGGTATAAGCAGCAATAAAACGGGTTTCTTACGGTGAATAAAATGCACAGCAGTTGTTATTACAAAGTTCCTTCATTTGAAATTATGGAGTAGATTTTAACATCGTTGTATGGTTGCTCGAAAATATTCACCAGTTGCTTGTGAATTTCTTTATTATTCCTTGTCATGACGCATTTCGGGATTATCCCATCACCTGGTGACCTAATAAGTGAACAAAATTTCTTTTTATGCATCATAATTTTACAAGAGTCTTACAATAGTGATTACAGAAAAACAACAGTGAAGAATAATAAAATGTGAACCTCTGATACATGCCACACAGTGCATACGAAGAACACGACTTTAACATACCAGTCGTGTATCATCAATTGTAGCTTAAACTTCATCAAATAAAAATTAATGCCAACAAGGAACTTGACAGGCATAAAGCTAGAATTGTAGTGTGAAGGTGAATTGTCTGCGCTGCAGAATAAGACGTGGCGCCCGCTAAAGGGCTTTGAAGGACAGCTAAATGTGTATCGAGGGCTACGACTTTGCGTGGCTTACGTGGAAGATACTGGTCAAGCAAACAAGTTAGCATACACGTATACAAAAACCTGAAATATCGCAATAGTCTATAATCACTGGCAATTTTTACAAGGAATTTACTGAGTAACATTACAGAATAAAACTGTCTTTATGTAACACAAATAGTCGTAAAAATGAAAGTACTGGAAATTCTTTATTAAAACGCCTACACATCAGGCGGTGACTTGTTTGCTTAACTTACCAATATGTATATTAAGATAAGACGAAAGTACATATTAAGTTCATTTGTAAAATGTCATCGATTGGTTTCTTTACGGAGAGGAGTACATTGCTTATGTCGGGCTGCTGTGATTGGTTTATTATTTCATTAAGATATCTCAGATGTAGTAACAAGGGACTGAATAAAGGATTTTCAGTCCAGTTTAGATTCCTTCATTTGGATAAAAGCATGTTCACTACCCCGGTTTCAGAACAGTGGTTCAGTTTTCAGGTGCTACTTAATTGTGTACGACAAAACCGTGCAAGGCACGTGGAAAAACTAACAAATTTATTGAGTAGTATGAAAAACGTGGGGTCGGCTGCTAAGACTCGAGGTAAATAGGGCGACGCAGGCGCTCAGGGTCATGCTGGGTGTACTCCACATGCTGCTTCCTAAGACCCCCACGTTTTTCGTGCCTCACTCGCAGAGGCTCTTTCATTCTAATCAGTAAATCTGTTAATTTTTGTACATGGCTTGTACGGTTTTGTAGTTCGTAATTAAGTAACACCTGAAACCCGGGTAGCGAACACACCTTTATCCAAATGCAGGACTTTTCTAATTACAGCTACAGCGAATTTTATTCACCATGAGCAATCCAAGTGACATTAGTTGATGTCCTACTAACAAGGAGACTACATGTCAGTCAGGTTTTGTATTTTTGTGTTTATTCAGAACTCAAAATCAATTTCCCACAGCAGTTCCAGGCAACACACAAAAATTCTCGAGAAAATCGATTTTGAAGTTTTCTGAGCATCGCTAATCTCCTAAATCAAGTTCTTTTTTACCCATTAGCCGTATGACTCTGTGGTAGAACGCACACCTGCCACGTGGTGTAATGGACCCCTCAAAGACTGAATGTGTAATAAAATGAACTTCAGTCCTCCAAAAGCTAATTGTTCAGAGGGAGGACACATCACAATGGTCACAGCGCTAGCACATTAAAAACCATGGGTAATCAGAATTTTTATAATAAATTCAATATGTAAAGCTGTATTGCGGACTATTTCTTTTTGTATAAACAGGACATAGCACAATGATTTAGTCCTCGACCCAACGCGGCGAACTCGCCGCACTGCTGCACCAGTAAGTGCAAGATGTCAGGCTAGCAGTCTAATCTGATATTTTTATCTTTAAGCAGGAACTGTGGTCCTCTTTTGACGTGAACAAAGACTTTCATTTCTTCCAATATCATTAAGGTGTAGCCTTTACGTGCCGTGTATAAGATTTCTGAATATGGCCTATTTTTTGTTTGTCGGTGTTCATATGATTTCCGACGGCACTCTTGTTCTGATCATATGTGAACTCTCTAAATCGAACCTCAAAGTTTCTGCCTGTTTGCCCAATATAAACATCTCCGTAGTTTATTTTATAAACACCCCAGTCGGTGAATTTATTTCGTTTCCCACGGATTCTGTGCCGTAGTCTTCCTCCCAAGGTTCTTTCGGTGCGAAAGCGGACATTCATTTAAGCTATTTTAAAACTACGCGCCATTCCCTCCACCTGTGCTCCGCTGTACGCCATTGGTACATAATTTTTACCGCAAGCACACTGTTTACAGTCATCAGTTTCCTTTTTTTAACTCTCAACTTGATAACATATTCTTCATATCACACTTTTTATACCCGTTGGCTCTGATCTCTTGCATGATTATATTAAGTACTTTCTCGATTTCTTCATTTTCAAGTGGAAGATTAAGGATACGGTAGATCTATCATCTGAAACAGGCCTATTTACGTATATTTGAATGGCTAGAGTCGGCATTTATAATCGAATCTGTGTTCTTCGGTCTTCTGAACACTCCATATAAACGTTTGTCAGAGAAGATAGGTTCAATAGGTGTTAACATTTATTTGAAGGGAATGGCGCATAGTTTTAAAGAAGCTAAAGTGAACTTCGGCTTTCCCACCAAAGGATCGTGGGGAGGAAGACTACGCCACAGAATCGGTGAGAAACGTAATAAATTCATGGACTGGTTTTTTTTTATGTTTTGGAAACAGGCAGGAACTTTGGCGTTCGATTTAGAGAGTTCGTGTGTGATCCGAATAAGAGTTCCCTCGGAAATCACCTCAACACCGACAAATATAAAATACGCCATATGCAGGATCATTCAGAAATTGTATACATGGCACGTAAAGGCTGTTAGCTAGTTAGTCCAATTCTTTACATTTGTAGACTATTTTTGGTGAAATGACTGCATGCGCAAATTAGAGACATTAATCTGAATTTTGCTGTAACAAGACAAATTGCATTTAACGCCACCCAACTGCCACATATTGTTATTTAAAGTAGGCTCCATCACTAAGCAGGACTAGTCATTGCCCATGCGAATTTGTGAACTGAAAAAATACTACGTATCGAGATTTTGAAAGTGATATGGCTTCATTTTTTTCTATAAATATATTATTGTAATTCTTGTAGAAACGTCACTTTCCCTCATATGTGCTGCATATTCGACACATTCTGATGATGGTTGTTGTCGATATACGTTGAGGAGTATATTTAAATAATAATAATAATAATAATGAAAAACATAAATAGCTATCAGACTAGCAATTATGTTGACCAGTGACAATGATCACAGACTCGCCAATTAGTTTATGTTATTTATAGACAAAGCAGATTGTTATCTACAGCTGTGAGAACACAATTACAGTTATTATCAAAAAGTTACTTTTAAAAAACTTCATTATATAATTCAGTTTCAACAGTAAACATCAATCAAACTAATAAGTTTTTCACAGGCAAAATCTGTCTCGCGTGGTAAAAGACCCACACCAAAAGTTTAAATTTTGGTAGCGTTCATTAATACTGCCTTTCAAAATACAGCTAACTAAACCCATCAAATTGCTAAGAGCTATACTACAATGTGATCGGATGAATGCAAAACCCATTGCTAAAGACAAGATGCCACTACAATTATGAACAGTTGTAAATACCAGTATTGTGAGTTGCCCCGAGAAAGAGAATTATTTAAAGTCAAGAATTGAAAAAATTCTTTCCATGGAGACACGGTAAGCTGTATCAATGAAAGTTAAATAACATTCAAAGTAAGCATAACACATAGCACATGACATGGGTCACTGTGTTTTTCTAAAAGGACCGTAAACCGGGTATACTTTGACCGCCATGGTTACTTAGAGCACTCATACAGCAAAAGGTTTACAGCTCTCTGCTGGCTTCCTGTTGAGTGTTTAGTATATACAATTTGATGGTGAAGTTCCATCAATATACACTAGATGACGCCATATAGTGGCAATTTTATTGCACAACCTATTGCGACTTATAATTGTATACGAAAAAGTGTGTTAAAATGTGGTTGTGTAAAATCTACCGATATCATTTTACTGCAAGTAGTTTTCAACTATATCATGTATGTTACTCGATTAATTCACAAATCAGACTACTGATTAATTTTTTTCACATGTAAATATCTGCCAGTGTATTGCGGTTTCTGAAGACCTGTGTATGATTTCTGTTTCAGGGTTACTTTGACCACTGATCATTATTACACCAGATACACAATTTATTAAACAGTGTTGATGCCAACAATAGTGCGGAACAATGAATACAATCATTAACCATCGGTACATAGACGAAGGCTCATTTTTAATTTTTAATGTGCACACGACCAAGAAAAACATATGTCAGTGATATATATAGACAAATTCCAAGTTATTGTGATTTAGGCGGTGATCCAGGTATAATATATAATGTCAAATATCTCCAAAAACAAGTAATGAAGTTTGTTTGGCCACTAATTCCAGATACTGACTAGCTAAATGAAGAACAGATAACCTTAGTTCTTAATGCACCGGATATTTTGAAATGAAGATTGAGGTTTAAGGTGGCTGAAACTGAATTTATTATGCTCAACTAAATTTGGAGCTATGTGTGTGGTACTCCATCCTTATTACACTTACAAGTTTGATGATGGAACACTCTGTTGAATTTACGTATCATACGAAGTTTTTTTTTCTTATGAGGGTTAATAAAGCACTTAAGAAAATTTTAGATCAATCCTATTTATTACTGCGTAGTCAAAGTGACCACAAATGGAATGGTAGTAAACACTTTGGGTGGAAATATAAGCCAGTCAATGCATCCCCAAAGCCATGCAAACTTTGACCACCTACAATTTTTTATGTTATTCCCCCTGCGTTTTAGAAAATGTATTGTTCTAATTGGTATGTAATGCTTTCATACAAACCCCTACGTTCACTACCATAAGTTTCACAGATAATCACATTTAAACCTGAAAATCGGTCAAACTAGACCCGGTTTACGGTATACGAAAATTAGACGTGACAAGCGAACGGCTACGAACTACTATTAAGCACTAGCAACGTTCACGGGACTGTCAGAACCGCAGAATATCCATTTCGGTGGTGTAGGCAGCATTCCCACCTTTCAGGATACAGAGATCGGGGCAGTTGCTCGAACCACTTTCACATTATTTTCTCGACTGTTCTACTCTTGAACAGCATGTTGTGGAAAATGAACACATGGCATCTTCCACGCAAGCTCTGATGTCTTTTATTCTATTACAATGCTCATGTCTCTCTATGTAAGTGGGACTCAACAAAATATTTTCGTGTTCACACTGATATCCGTGAAACCTCTCCCCTACTTCGCAATAATATAAAACGAGCTACCCTTTCTTGAACTTTTACGAAAATCCTATCTAGTAAGGATCCCATACCAGTGCTCTGTAATATCTATATGTTTAATATGTACTGCAATATTTTTACATATTAGGTTGTTGTTGTTGTTGTTGTTGTTGTGGTCTTTAGTCCTGAGACTGGTTTGATGCAGCTCTCCATGCTACTCTATCCTGTGCAAGCTTCTTCATCTCCCAGTACCCACTGCAACCTACATCCTTCTGAATCTGCTTAGTGTATTGATCTCTTGGTCTCCCTCTACGATTTTTACCCTCCACGCTGCCCTCCAATGCTAAATTTGTGATCCCTTGATGCCTCAAAACATGTCCTACCAACCGATCCCTTCTTCTAGTCAAGTTGTGCCACAAACTTCTCTTCTCCCCAATCCTATTCAATACCTCCTCATTAGTTACGTGATCTAACCACCTTATCTTCAGCATTCTTCTGTAGCACCACATTTCGAAAGCTTCTATTCTCTTCTTGTCCAAACTGGTTATCGTCCATGTTTCACTTCCATACATGGCTACACTCCATACAAATACTTTCAGAAACGACTTCCTGACACTTAAATCTATACTCGATGTTAACAAATTTCTCTTCTTCAGAAACGATTTCTTTGCCATTGCCAGTCTACATTTTATATCCTCTCTACTTCGACCATCATCAGTTATTTTGCTCCCTAAATAGCAAAACTCCTTTACTACTTTAAGTGTCTCATTTCCTAATCTAATCCCCTCAGCATCACCCGATTTAATTTGATTACATTCCATTATCCTCGTTTTGCTTTTGTTGATGTTCGTCTTATATCCTCCTTTCAAGACACTGTCCATTCCGTTCAACTGCTCTTCCAAGTCCTTTGCTGTCTCTGACAGAATTACAATGTCATCGGCGAACCTCAAGGTTTTTACTTCTTCTCCATGAATTTTAATACCTACTCCGAATTTTTCTTTTGTTTCCTTTACTGCTTGCTCAATCTGTATAGATTGAATAACATCGGGGGAGGCTACAACCCTGTCTCACTCCTTTCCCAACCACTGCTTCCCTTTCATGCCCCTCGACTCTTATAACTGCCATCTGGTTTCTGTACAAATTGTAAATAGCCTTTCCCTCCCTGTATTTTACCCCTGCCACCTTCAGAATTTGAAAGAGAGTATTCCAGTTAACATTGTCAAAAGCTTTCTCTAAGTCTACAAATGCTAGAAACGTAGGTTTGCCTTTTCTTAATCTTTCTTCTAAGATAAGTCGTAAGGTTAGTATTGCCTAACGTGTTCCAACATTTCTACGGAATCCAAACTGATCTTCTCTGAGGTCCGCTTCTACCAGTTTTTCCATTCGTCTGTAAAGAATTCGCGTTAGTATTTTGCAGCTGTGACTTATTAAACTGATAGTTCGGTAATTTTCACATCTGTCAACACCTGCTTTCTTTGGGATTGGAATTATTATATTCTTCTTGAAGTCTGTGGGTATTTCGCCTGTCTCATACATCTTGCTCACCAGATGGTAGAGTTTTGTCATGACTGGCTCTCCCAAGGCCATCAGTAGTTCTAATGGAATGTTGTCTACTCCCGGGGCCTTGTTTCGACTCAGGTCTTTCAGTGCTCTGTCAAACTCTTCACGCAGTATCTTATCTTCCATTTCATCTTCATCTACATCCTCTTCCATTTCCATAATATTGTCCTCAAGTACATTGCCCTTGTATAAACCCTCTATATACTCCTTCCACCTTTCTGCCTTCCCTTCTTTGCTTAGAACTGGGTTGCCATCTGAGCTCTTGATATTCATACAAGTGGTTCTCTTCTCTCCAAAGGTCTCTTTAATTTTCCTGTAGGCAGTATCTATCTTACCCCTAGTGAGACAAGCCTCTACATCCTTACATTTGTCGTCTAGCCATCTCTGCTTAGCCATTTTGCACTTCCTGTCGATCTCATTTTTGAGACGTTTATATTCCTTTTTGCCTGCTTCATTTAAGGTATGTTGAAATAAATAATGGGCGCTAAACACTGGCAGGTCACCTATTGCGGTGGTCATATGCGCAAGGCTAGAAAAGGTTCAGATAACCTGTTAGTTAGACTGCGTGCCTGAAATCCTCTGGTTTCATAGTAGGGAACTGAACCTTGACCCTCTCTGAATTCTGACTGGACGGTTCCTTTGAGAGATTGCGTCACATGGAGGATGGGGGAGAGGGGGAGAGAGGCGCAGATCTGCAGCATAGAGCTCCAAGAGAACCACTGCAATAAATATTTATGGAAGTAAAACTGGTCAAGATTAACTTTTATGGCGTTGGAGGGCGTATAGAATGTCACTGCTCTGGCCACAAGATTGTTGCAGGGAATCAGTTTAGTGCAGAGGAGTTGAGTGGGCACTGGCTGCAGCGCACTCATTCCACTGCAAATGGCTCTGAGCAATATGGGACTTAACTTCTGAGGTCATCAGTCTCCTAGAACTCAGAACTACTTAAACCTAACTAACCTAGGGACATCACACACGTCCATGCTCAAGGCAGAATTCGAAGCTGCGACCGTGGCGGTCGCGCGTTTCCAGACTGTAGCGCCAAGAACCGCTCGGCCACCATTCCACTGCAGTCTTGCCAATAACGTACCTGCAGCTGACAGCCGGCGATGCCGTTACGGCCAACAATAAAAAACACTGTACGTGATAAGGCATAGAATTGTTTATAATAAACAAACTTTGGACTGTGATGCCACAAATTCATGCAGGGACATTGGGAGTCGTCTTGGGTTACAGGGACCATGAGTCCCATTAATCTACTGTCAGGCCCCTTGACCTTGAACTTGGGAGTAGGTGGGAGGGTGCAAGGGTGAGACAGGAGGTGACTGATTTAATGGAGATCTGATATCCATGCTGGATGTGCCACCAACTGCAGTCATCTGGGGTGGTCGTGAATGTGTGGAAAGGGGAAGGGGAGAGCCAACCATGCAGGCTGTCCCAGAATGCAAATGTGATTATAGTTTGTGGTTTTCATTGTATTACACATCATAGTAATTACTGTTTGCTCACCCTGCATAAACTGAAATTATTTTATCTTCAGGATCCCCATCGAAGTAGTGCATTCGAGTTGCAGTGTACACCTTGACACCTTACTGAAATAGTGTGCAACTTCTGTCACACATGAAGCACGTATCCTAGCCTGAGACTCGAGTGTGCACACCTGTCGTTAATGGTCATGGCGCTTTCAGTTGTGATCAGAGTACGCTACTTAGATGGACTAAAACGTTCTACTTGCTGCCTGACTCCTTACCCTACGACGTCACTGACGAATAGCCCTGAAATTTTGTAGAATATTTCTCCGAGAGGGTATCAGTATCTCTTATCTAGTGCTAGTCAATTTACTTTTGAAATAATTCTGTAATACTGTCTTGTAAATAGTGAAAAAGTGACAATTCTTGCTTTGCACATCAGCAAAGCCTTGATTTCTCCGTTACTTGAACCTGATATGAATTTTCTTCCCTGAAATAAAATTACAGTGTCGGAGGAATAGCATTTTTTAAGCACGCTATTTCTCTGACGGTTTGCAGTTTCGTTATATCCTACTAAATCCTCTAAAGAGCACCTGGAGTGAAGAGTTATTGTTTTTTATTAATATTATTTCGTCCAAATCTAACAGTTCTGAAGTATTGCTTCAGAAGTCGTGTGGTACACCTTTTAAGCTCTGTAAAGTGTGCAACCCTTGTATTTTTCAGCCTGGGACGACGTCTTACGCCGCAATGTGAAGATCCTGCGATTCGGCGGGGTGTGGCGGCCAGTTTCCCGAAGTGGTTGGCGACCTTACGTGTTCCCGCTGTACTTCGCCTCAGTCTGTGGCAGCCTGCTCACCATCATAGGGCTGGACATCGTCAGGATCTGGTTGCTGTGGGGGGACATGACAGAGATCACCTACGCCGTCGTGACTGCAGTATGCTGCTTCAACGGAGTCTACAAGATGGTCCACTGTTTCAAACACGGCGACACATACAGCCGGCTGGTGAGCGACCTGAACGACCTCGTAGCACTACAGCGGCCGTACTGCGAGAGGGATGACACTCTCATGGCAGTCTTCCAGGAGGTATGCCGGAAGACCAAGCGGCTCACGATTGGCTGCCTGACGTACATGAGCGTCCTGGGGCAGATGTGGTGCGTGCTGCCGCTCGTCTCGCCCGTACCACCAGACAGCAGGGAGGACCCGATGCCACTGGTCAGTCTCCCCGGCCTCCACAAGGAAAACTGTGGCTGGTATTCATTCATTTACCTGCTGGAGTGCCACACCGTTTTCTACTGGAACTTCTCCAGCTTCGGCATGGATATGTTCTTCGCCTCGATCATGAGCCACGTAACGGGGCAGCTCAATATCCTCAACATGCGGCTGACACAGCTGAGACAGGAGGAGTCAGCAGAAGACCAGGTTCATCCGTCCACGTGCACTGGATTCAATCTCAACAGATTCAGTCGAAATCAAGAGCAGAACGTCAATGATTCTACCAGAATGTACATCGAATTGTGCGAGTGTGTGAAACACCATCAAGCAATAATAAGGCAAGTTTACCGGTTTAATTTTATGTATTACGTAAGTTTTCCTTAGCACGCAGCTTAACTCTAATATGTCACTAAGTGAGCCCGAAGCTTAACAGTCTTAATAAGCCTTACAATATGAAAATTTGTGGTGATTTCGTGCATTCAGTAGCTGAAGAGTTCCAAATGCAGAGTACCGCTACAAATATTAGAAAACAAAGATTTTTAGAAGCCTTCCATAGACTCCAAAATGTTAATTGTCAATACGCACTATATTTTTATAGGATACTAAATGAATTTAATTTAATCTCTTTACAGCTCCTTATGTGAGCAAAGGTCTCCCTCCAACTTTCTTGTCTCCTCACAAAAACAGTGTTTTTTTTGTGAAAAATATGTAAAAATCTGCCAAACGGTTGCATAGGTTTTCTATATACCTTGACCAGGTTTCGTCACCTCTAAGAGTGACTTCATCAGAAGGTAAGGATCATCTTTCTGATGTCTTTGTACTTTGAGACAGCCTTCGATACATGGGTGGATAAAAAACATACACCTTTGAACACGGCTGACGTTTGCAGGTGACGAAACCTGGTGAAGGTATATAGAAAACCTATGCAACCGTTTGGCAAATTTTTACATATTTTTCAAATTTGTGTATGCGGTTGCTGCAAACGTCTGCCATGTTCAAAGTTGTAAAAACAGTGTTGCCACTGTGACTCCGTTACAGTGCTCCTCTGTTAGTATTATACATTGTAATATTGCGACATGAATTTGCTATGCTGAAATCGGGTGCTAATAGTAGAATAAAAGCGGGTTAAAAGCTGTGAGCTGTCTGGGGAGAAGTTAACCGTGCATTACTGCGCAACTGTTTCACCAGGTAACTAGTCTAGGTTTACCACATTACCAATCAGACTAACATTGATTATAATCTTTTACAGTCATACAACAACCGGTAATATATCTATATATAAAAAGGAGAATTTAAATAAAAAGAAAGAAATCAGTTTATATTTGGAAATTTATTTTAAGATTGTTCATTGAAATTTCAGCATATTATACGTGAGTTATAACTGAGCTGGTGCCTTGTTTAAGGATTGTAAAAATGTGAGATTTTAATCTTACGGAACACATCAAATATTGAGCCAAGATTGAGAGACTGCCTACAACACTGCATTCACAAAACAAGACCCAAAGAACGTTGAAACATAAGCAAGAAGAAATTAACCACAACCAACAGATTCAGTTTTCACTCAAAGAAATTACGTTCGTAACACAATCCTGTCCGTCATGTAATTACCACACACTGGTATACTAAATTCATATTAACTCTTTGTGAAATCTTCCAAAAAAGAATAGCTGAAGGCTACTTTGATGATTACACCACATGCTCCACGTGGTCAACTTGGTTTACAGAAAGCGTATAACTCCACAGTAATTTTGATAATTAAAATAAATTCGATCGAAAGGCAATTGACAAAAGAAAAACCTTGAACTGGTTACTAACGTCTTACTATTAACCTGATGGGTCAAACAGTTATATAAGCACGTGGTACTGGTCTCGCAAAGTACACTCCACGTGGGTTGAACATAAAGAAAAGCATAAAGAAAAGTTGCTATATTGTAAAATATTGTCAAGACGAGACGTTATAATCACACAAGCATTCACATTTAAGATTGATGAACTTAGTTAGAGTTACTGATCAACACGTGGTTCCACTTTACTCACAAAGTAATGACAAAGCAACTACCCCAAAATAATCTGAACTTCACACGAGAATTACACTACGCTGCAATTTAAGATAACCTTAGATATTTTAGAGCTAAACCCGAAATAAAGATGATTAAATTTTCAGTTAGGCTGAACTTAACAAATCCATTGTCCTATGGACTTAGCAGACACGCGCTTAGCCGGAGATCTTACCACTTCAGACGCTCGCCACCGCCAGACTGCCACCGCGCTACTACCGAGCGTGCTTCCTGAGGGTGGCTCACAAAGACAAAACGGAAGGGGCCAGAGGGGCAGCTTACTATACCAACATGACAACGGACGGACAGAACCATACTAAGGATAGAAACCTCTCTGCTTTAAGAAAGCGTAGCTACCTGTTCCGACGTTGGTCCTACTGTTCTCTAGCAGACAGCCTTGTCTGCTACCCTCAAGCATGCAACTACAAACACATTTGATCATTCATCCTCTCACACAGAAGAGAAGGAGGATGACAGTATCTTATCATATACAGTATATAACAGAAAGCGGATGTAGGTTCCGTATGAGACTGTGTGACATGAATTACATATAAACTGTGTTTTAAAGTGTAGTAGTGTGACAGATCGTTCTTGTTTACGTGTAAAGGTAACACGTTCCACTACTCAGTCTCCTCCCAGATAGTCAGAAACGCCACAGTAAATTTAGAAGAGGAATTTATTCCATAAATGACAACAGATTTAAGAAATCAAACATGAAAGGAATCCAACAGAGACCTTTCATAACCCCAACGCTCCGGGAAAAGACAGTGCAGGGAATTTTCTGGCCATGCTAGGACATTCCCAAGCAGGCTTCTCACACCCTACTTAAACCAAAATTGTAAAAAAAAAGGCAAAAGGTCACCAGCTACTTGCTAAAACACAATAATTTCAACAAATCTTTAAAATCTACTAATTTCAAACAAAAAAAAAAAAACACTATCTGTGACACCTATTTAAAAGATAGTGTAGACCTAATTCGGTCAGCAAGTAAAAACAATGGTTCCTGTGTCATTAATATGAAAACAATTTCTGGTTGTTACCCTTATGGAGTTCACCAGTATTTGCTCATTGCAAGAGCCAACTGATCACAGGAAAATTTATGACTGTTTATTAACAAGTAAAATTTATGAAAATAGCAAAGATGCCACAGCAATTAAAAAAAGAACATCAAATAACATCGGTATTATAAAGCAGAACATTACAATGCACAATCCGCAAAAGCAAAAAAAAATGATAAGAGAAAAAACATGTTTTACAAAGTGGTTATCGCAAAAAAATTCTGTATCGTATAAAACTAGTAATTTGTAGAATTAAAATAACTATGTGGCACAATTTAATCACTCTCCTATATTTCAATTAGCTAGCAAACAATGAGCACTGTGTCATTATACTGAAACTTCAATAATTATGTGATTGTTACCCTTAAGGGGTTCCTCACAATAAATATGCCCCATGCAAAGGCTAATCGATCACAGTCCAATGAGAATGAATAGCAATCTGACTGTTAAACTATGCAATGCCACATGAATGAATTTACGAAACAAAATAACACAAATCTAATACATCACACAAGAACAAACATTGATCAATAAAACAGTACACTAGTCAACATCTAAAAAAAAAAAAACACCAATAAATAAAACACCTTCAAAATACAAGAGTCAAAGTCTAAAATGAACAATAAATAGAACACCTGCAAAATACGAGAGTCAAAGTCTAAAAAAAATTAATAAATAGAACACCTGCAAAATACAAGAGTCAGTCTAGTAAACACCAATAAATCGAATCCCTGCAAAACACACGAGTCAAAGTTTCTGTGACAGAAACACACGTATATGCATTGAACTAAGAACCGTATAATCACTGTTCACTGATACACTCACTAGTTCCACTGTTCCGAGGCACAATATAAGGGGAGGGGGAGGGGGTTCGTCGCCGCAGCTGTCAGTAGGGATTTTTGTCCATCTGTTGCGTGCAATCCCGCCGTCTCTGCCCTCTCATGAAGTTTCTCTTGGTGGTCTGTGTCACGTACATCTCGATTTGGTTCCATGTTTGTGTTGTCAAATTCGTGCGGTATCCTCGATTGACACGCCAGGTTGATATTCCTGGGCAAGGATGACACTTAATGGCTCTTCTTTTGTGCCACCCTTAGCGACCAGAGAACATCGAACCATGATTTACTGTCGCTTGACAGTGGGCATCCGTCAGGAGATGTTGATAGGCGTCGTTGAAGTCTGCCAGTTTCTCTGGACAGTATGTGTCAAAAGGCTCCACGCTCTTTGTGTTGTTACATTCTTGAGTTATCCTCAATTGACTCGCCGGTTTGATATTCCTGGGCAAGGATGACACTTAATGGCTCTTCTTTTGTGCCACCCTTAGCGACCAGAGAACATCGACCCATGATTTACTGTCGCTTGACAGTAGGCATCCGTCAGGAAATGTCGATAGGCGTCGTTGACGTCTGCAAGTTTCTCTTGACAGTACCTGTCAAAAGGCTCCACGCCCTTGTGTTGTTTCTCCGCGGCCGTCTCGTCACGGTCGCGTGCGTGTGGTGCGTTGCCAGCAGATGGATTTCCGCGCGGTGGACCGCTCGCCCATCTCAGGTCATCGCCTCGAGGAAGGGTCGCACGGAGCGGCCGCCCATTAGCTCCAGGTGCAAGGGAAAGTGTTTGCCGCGTACCCTTCTTTTGTTGTCGGCCGCGCTCCCGAAGTGGCCTGGCTGACAGCGTGTCCTGCTGGGAAACCCGCCAGTTTACAACTAGTCCGGCTGCTCCCGCTGTCTCTTCAGAGTTTTGCCGGTTCGCTTTCACGTTCTCAACTGCATTCACAGAAAATTTTCATCATCCTTATGTGATTACACAATGTCGTACATAATACCACTTAGTATTGTCTTTCACAATTTTTAAGAACAAAGTGAGATTTAATTTTTTATTTATTTTTTTTAAATAATTAGATGAATCGACAATATAAAATAAAATTTAAATGACTTGACAATGTAAAAAAAATAAAAGTGAAATGACTTTACAATGTAAAAAAAATAAAAAAATAAATGAACTGACAATATAATATTTAAATCCACATCACTAATGTGGTTCACTTACGTTTTAATAAATCCAATGCTACTTATTAAATCACTAAAATGAATAGGATTATGCCTTGTGCAAGTATGGGTCAGGACAGCATAGGGTTCACATGTTATTTACACACACATACATGCACACCTGTTGTCTATTCTACAAACTAACTACCCATAAACATGCATTACTCAATATTCTACTTCTATCCACTACTAGTTAAGCCAATAAGCTACTTCAATGCTATTTCAACACCGTGTATATACCACTACAACATTGTTCTAATTCGTCCTCTTCTTGACGCTCGCGGCATACGTCTTGTCACATGATAAATATGGAGAAACTTTCCTTAAACATACACAGTAAAAAGAACAATGGTCATTTACACTCCAAAACATTTATACCAGTTCGTACACCTGAAAAGAGACTCGCAATTATACATTTATCATACTCATATATTCACACATAAAACAGTAAGAAAATTTCATCTAAAATTACGTTATCACAAGAATTAATCACACAGATGGCTCTGAGAACGATAAAAATGTCTGCACTATACAGGTTATACTACATTTTCTTACTCATTTTGCTGCGATTTCGTTCCTTCTTTAAGTTACCTCTCGCTTCCAAATCAGTCATTTCGCCTGTGGTGGTTATTCTGGATTCATTTCTCATGATTGGCAAAATTGTGGTCTCCTCTATTCTGTAAAACAGTTTCATCTTAACATGTTGAACTCACAAGAGACACAAAAGATCCGAATCCTCCTGTAGTTTAAATGACAAATGTTTTGCTTCATCCTTATTACCTTAAACCAAGCTTTCCTTCGGTCCCATAATCAAAATTATTTACTCTTCCTCTACATTCAAGTGGGAAATTTCCTCAGTACAAATCATATAGGCTGCAGTGCATCCCGCACCAGCAAAAACAGTAAGCTGTAATGCTCACAGCATCAGCAAAACACATAAACGTCGCTTTTCTGGGACAAGTATTAACGCAGAATAAGTTTTCCAGGCTTTGGCTCAACATCAATCATGACTACAGAAAGGATCCATATTTCTGTACCATTCTCCATTTGCTGAAAAACTGCTCGTATTGACTGCCACAACAATATTTCAGGGCGACGTAAATTACACAAACCACAATTCTTCTTTCACCTTGAAGGGAATCAATCTACTTACGAAATCCACAGACAGCACTTTCCGTACTCAGCTATAAAGAACAAAAAAGACATATATCATCAATATTAACATATCATCGCATATTGGGAAGCCAATGGTTAAACAATCGTATTATCGCGTCCTGTTTTCAAGATTCCAGATTTACTCATTCCTTTCTCAGAGTTCTCCTGTCTTAAAATATTCATACAGCACGCATACTATAGTAAGAGATCCTCATTTATACTGACAGATATAGAATAGTAATAGATAGATAGTAGCACTGGAAGCAGAAAATCGGAAACAAGGCTACTAACAGCTGGGGACCTGGGTTTGCCAGACCCATAATACCCACAGATCGGATATTCCCCTGAGTCTTGCATTAATTCAACACAGATCTTGCTTCTCTCAGGAGCGGCTCTTTTCAATTTACACACACACAAAAAAAACCAGCATTTCACTTGTTCACAAGGAAACCTTTTATGTTCACGTTTGAATCAAACTAAATCCTAATTGCACAAGGAAGAAAAAAAAAATGAAAAACATCTTTCAATCAATCACATAGAAACATCTTTATCATTATTTTTACCAACATATTATTCAAAATGCATACGTCACAAATTTATACTAATCAATTCTTTCTCCTCACCGTCCTCTCTACTTCTCACTGTCCTTTCTACTCATTTGCCATGTCGCTCATTTGTTCTGATTGGGCGCCTTCTGCGCTGATCATTTGTCATTGCCGGTTTTGTTCATTTCCATTTGCTGGATTATGTCTAGGATTGGCCGGCCGAATTTCAACATCATGAGGTGCTCCCCCTACAGTCCTATTCCCACCGTATTCATCGTAGTATCGATTCTGGTTGCCGTACCTGTAGCGTTCACGATCTTGTCCACGTCCTCGATCATTTCCGTTGTTCCACCTGTGTTCGCGACTGTTACCCCAGTTTCTATACGGCCGGTCCCGATTATTGTTCCGTTCGCGTCGCGACGACCAGTCACGCCGTTGATTAGTAATACGGCCACGACTGCGGTCGCGCTGCTGTGCCCCGTAATAACTTTGTGCCTGATTAGGCGGGCATTCTGCTGTATTATATTCCAACTCTTGGAGAAGTGTTTTAAACGTTTCCACGTCCTCTTTGCATCGTCCCGCAAGAATGACGTGCCGCAAGTGCATCGGCAATTTGGTGATGCATATCCTAATTAGTTCCGCAGGCCCGTATGGATCGTATAAAAATTGATTTGCCTGCAGCATGTGGTCGAATAGGCGTGCAGGGCTGCCGAAACCAGACTGGTTCAAATTTGGCAGCATAATTATGCCATGTTTGACCCTATCTTGTGCCGCTTCCGACCAATAGGCGGAGAGAAAGGCTTGTCGAAACTCCCGAGTGGAGTTGCAGTGACGCGCTGCCGACCTCATGCGAATCGCCGGTTCGCCTTCCAAATAGCCACACATATATTCTATCTTATGTGAACCTGCCCAGTCGGGAGGAAGACAGAACTCAAATTGCTCGAGCCATGCTCGTGGATGTATTCCTTTTTGCGAATTTCGGAATATCTCAAACTTTCTTACCGTAAGGAAATGTTTGAAATCAAATCCCCGCATTTCCTCCTGTCGAGGCCCTTGAATGTTTCTATTTTTCTCATGTCTGCCCCTCAAATTACATTCTTCCCTGTCGTCAAAATCTCCCTCGTGGCCGGAGTCCCTCTCTGCACTGTTCGTACGGCTATTTTTAGTGCTATTGGCGAGTTCGGAATCACACGCCATGCGGTTTTCCAGATGCGCCACGCGTTCTTGTAATTCGCCTGTTACAGCCTTGTGTTGCCTGTTCACTTCGAATTGTCCCTTCTGAAATCTCAGAAGCGAACGCACTTCTTCGGTCTCTGCGGCCGCTACCGGTGTAGTATTGTTCTCGCTTTCCGTCAGCTTCATCGTGCCTACAATGTCCGCTAATGCCGCAATCTTATCATCTATTTGTCTCTTGTCCTCCGCCCCAGTCTGCTTCAATTGTTCTACTTGCTGTTCCAACGCGTGGATCGCTAAACTGTTGTCCGCTATTGTGTTGCTAACGGACGTGGGACAATGCGTTTCTGCCTCTTGGACCCTCGAGAGTACCTGCTGATGTTTCCTTTGGCATTCTTCTCTCAGCTCTTGGAAATTCCTAAGTAGCCGTTTTTCGCTTTCTTTAGATTCGGCATCGCGACTCCGCTTGCTCTGTTCTAAGGCTTGCAGACGATCATCGATTTGTTCAAATGTACGGCCTAATTCTTTCATAATATCACTTTTTATTTCACTCGCCAGATTGTTTATTCTTTGTGAGATATCATCGGACACTCTCTGCATCGACTTGTCGACTTTATTGTCTGCTGGATTAGTTTTTCGTCTATTTGTTCGCCTAGCTCGCGGATCGATTTTTCGGATGATTCTTTTTGTTCTCGGAACGATTTTTCTGATTTCTGTGCGTTTTCTTTATTTTGTTGCAATAAGGCTTTCATGAGTTCTGCCAAATCATTTTGGTTAGTAGGAGGCAAATTAATTTGTGGCTCTGATGTGAGCCCGTTCGTGCTGTTCTGCATTTCGTCTGAAGTATTTCCCATTGCATTTTCGGAACCGCCCGACGCGTTAACATTCGAAATCAAATTATCCCCTTGGTCGATGTTGCTTAAGTTGTCGGACCGCTTACTTTTAGTTTGGTTACGTGTCTGCATTAGTTCAATTTATACCCAGTACGCAACACACTAATCACAGTAAATGTATCCCCCAAAAATTTCAACAGTTACACGAAAGGTACCCAACCTAGTACTCACTTTTTCACACGCAAAACAAATTTTTATCTTTGATCGAAACAGTGGAATTTACAAGCGAGAAAAAAAACCACACACACATATAAAACACACAAATATAGAAAACAAAACAACAAGACAAACAACACAACGCCGCTCAACAACGCAGTGAATCTTTAGAAAGTCTCCTCAGAAACAACTCAGAAGTTGTTTGAGCGCTGTAGGGAAAAAAATTAAGATTATACAACGCTTGCAATCTAACGTCTCAGAGATTCCAGAGTCTAGCGGAATCACAGAACAGGGTCGCCATGTGTAATATTGCTACATGAATTTGCTATGCTGAAATCGGGTGCTAATAGTAGAATAAAAGCGGGTTAAAAGCTGTGAGCTGTCTGGGGAGAAGTTAACCGTGCATTACTGCGCAACTGTTTCACCAGGTAACTAGTCTAGGTTTACCACATTACCAATCAGACTAACATTGATTATAATCTTTTACAGTCATACAACAACCGGTAATATATCTATATATAAAAAGGAGAATTTAAATAAAAAGAAAGAAATCAGTTTATATTTGGAAATTTATTTTAAGATTGTTCATTGAAATTTCAGCATATTATACGTGAGTTATAACTGAGTTGGTGCCTTGTTTAAGGATTGTAAAAATGTGAGATTTTAATCTTACGGAACACATCAAATATTGAGCCAAGATTGGGAGACTGCCTACAACACTGCATTCACAAAACAACACCCAAAGAACGTTGAAACATAAGCAAGAAGAAATTAACCACAACCAACAGATTCAGTTTTCACCCAAAGAAATTACGTTCGTAACACAATCCTGTCCGTCATGTAATTACCACACACTGGTATACTAAATTCATATTAACTCTTTGTGAAATCTTCCAAAAAAGAATAGCTGAAGGCTACTTTGATGATTACACCACATGCTCCACGTGGTCAACTTGGTTTACAGAAAGCGTATAACTCCACAGTAATTTTGATAATTAAAATAAATTCGATTGAAAAGCAATTGACAAAAGAAAAACCTTGAACTGGTTACTAACGTCTTACTATTAACCTGATGGGTCAAACAGTTATATAAGCACGTGGTACTGGTCTCGCAAAGTACACTCCACGTGGGTTGAACATAAAGAAAAGCATAAAGAAAAGTTGCTGTATTGTAAAATATTGTCAAGACGAGACGTTATAATCACACAAGCATTCACATTTAAGATTGATGAACTTAGTTAGAGTTACTGATCAACACGTGGTTCCACTTTACTCACAAAGTAATGACAAAGCAACTACCCCAAAATAATCTGAACTTCACACGAGAATTACACTACGCTGCAATTTAAGATAACCTTAGATATTTTAGAGCTAAACCCGAAATAAAGATGATTAAATTTTCAGTTAGGCTGAACTTAACAAATCCATTGTCCTATGGACTTAGCAGACACACGCTTAGCCGGAGATCTTACCACTTCAGACGCTCGCCACCGCCAGACTGCCACCGCGCTACTGCCGAGCGTGCTTCCTGAGGGTGGCTCACAAAGACAAAACGGAAGGGGCCAGAGGGGCAGCTTCCTATACCAACATGACAACGGACGGACAGAACCATACTAAGGATAGAAACCTCTTTGCTTTAAGAAAGCGTAGCTACCTGTTCCTACGTTGGTCCTACTGTTCTCTAGCAGACAGCCTTGTCTGCTACCCTCAAGCATGCAACTACAAACACATTTGATCATTCATCCTCTCACACAGAAGAGAAGGGGGATGACAGTATCTTATCATATACAGTATATAACAGAAAGCGGATGTAGGTTCCGTATGAGACTGTGTGACATGAATTACATATAAACTGTGTTTTAAAGTGTAGTAGTGTGACAGATCGTTCTTGTTTACGTGTAAAGGTAACACGTTCCACTACTCAGTCTCCTCCCAGATAGTCAGAAACGCCACAGTAAATTTAGAAGAGGAATTTATTCCATAAATGACAACAGATTTAAGAAATCAAACATGAAAGGAATCCAACAGAGACCTTTCAACATTGATAAATATCGAAACAACATGACAACAGATCTTTGATCTACGCTGTGCAATAGAATCAAAGGATCACTTTTTCGACACTCTGTAACTGTCTCCCACTGCGAGGCATAAGTTTGAAATTTTGGTCAAAAGTGCCTGCAACCGTCTCCTATAACGCTGAAAAAGCGTGGCGCCCCGAGACGTCACCCTCGAACTCGACAACGCTTCAAACAGCAAGGCATCGGCACATCCAAAAAAAGTCCAGAGCCGAAAGTTCACGTGACGTGTAAGGTGGGTTAATGACGACACATTGGCACAAAATTTCACCACAATTCTGCTCACGCCGCCGCGGACATGTCACACAACGGGAAGGTCGTCACAGCCTCTCTTACCCACATTTCACCTTTCTTTTGACGCATAATCGATAGAGTTCAGAACCGCGAAGCCTAGAGCTGAAATCGCACTGTTTTCTTGTGAGTGGCCAGGGAAAACTTTTCAGACACACCGCCGCTCATAATGGCCACGTAAAGGCCTCAGGGATGGACGTAAAGGGCGTCAATGAACCCATTGCTTTCCTTGGAGAGTTGATTGCCACTAGTCTCGCAGTCGAAAACGACAGTTGGTGATACAGTGAGCGACATGGCGACGTTCTTGACAACATTTGTCTCTTCTGACATAGTCGGACGTATGAACTCTGCTAAAGGACATTATGGAGCTGCACTCTCATCGAAGGTGATCGCATCACTCTGGAGTGCAGCGCGACCGCATTTTTGCTCTCTTGTCGAGCCCGTTCAAAACCATTCAACGAAATCTGAACGTGATCCGAAACGGCAAATGGTGCTTATTCTTTTTCAACCCTCCTGTTTCGTGTGATCCTGTGGCAGAGATGGCGCAAGGGATACGACATTCACGCAGGCGCGGATAAAACTTCAAATGGTCCTTCTAAGACCCGCCAGTTCAGCAAAACCTCGGTGGCGTCCGCCCATCTTTAGTGAGGGTTTTAAAAATCAGTAGGGTTTTTATTTGCTGTCGAGAGAGATAAAAGAGCCGAGAGAACCCAGAGAGACCAAAGACCATCCCAGAGTGGCCTAGAGAACTACAACACTAAGAAAGCAAAACATGACACAAACAGCGTAATATGCAGGCACGAAGTGGCTCCAATGCTGTTGCGTGGCTAATAAAATGCAAGCATACATTAGACACTATGCTGTTGCATTGCACAATCCTTAAGTCAGTCATTTAAGGGAGCTACAAACAACTCAAGGTCAAACGCTACTGAAGCAACAGAGTCCGTTATCTGTTGCTGCAGTAGCGTTTGACCTTGACTAGTTTGTAGCACCCTTAAATGACTGACTTAAGGATTGTGCAATGCAACCGCATAGTGGCTATGATGCTTCCATATTATTAGCCACGCAACAGCCTTGGAGCTACTTTATGCGTGCGTGTTACGCTGTTTGTTAGCTCATGAGTGTCATGTTTTGTCTATGTATGAAGGTAGTATCTGTTCCCGAAAGAACAGGTACCATTGATGACCGTGCAGCTTCTCGGGAATGGATTGACAATTAAATCTACACCCTAGCTGCAACAGGCGTTGATATACATCATTGGGGACATGTTAAAAATGTGTGGCCTGACCACGACTCCAACCCGGGATCTCCAGCTTACATGGCAGACGCTCTATCCATCTGAGCCACCGAGAGCACAGAGGACAGTGCATCTACAGGGACTTATCCCTTGCATGTTCCCTGTGAGATCCAAATTCCCAACATGCCCACACCACCGCATTCGTAGTGCCCCTAATAGTTGTTTGCCCATCACACTCATTACTCGTGCCACTTAGGGCACACATTTTCAAGATGTCCCCAATGATGTATATATCAACGCCTGCTGCAGCTAGGGTGTCGATTTAATTGTCAATCCAGTCATGCTTTGTTTCCTTGGTGTTGTAGAGAAAAACTGTAAGGTAGTCCCATCCCCTTGACGCTCTTCCGAGTCCAGCTGCCTGCCTGCAGGCACCTAGAACTGCTTTACAAGTTGTCGCTGCACAGGATGATTTTTAAAATGTGTCTGAAAAAAAGTATAGGCACCCTTTACGGCTTCGAATCAAGCTCAAATTTCGTCGAATGGTTTGGACGGTTCCTAGTGATTCCATCTTCAACACGAGAACAAAAATTCCGGCCGCGCTGCAATCCACAGGGGTGCTTTGCGTTCAGTTGGGATGCAGCCACACAACGTCCTTTGAGAGTGGTGGAAACGTTCGACGAAGTCAGCAATGTCAAAGGTTGTCAAGAACGTCGCCCTGTTGCTCATTGCTATGCGAACTGTCATTTTATATCGCGAAATATATGATAATCAATGCTCCAAGAAATGGGGCGGTTTCATTGACGCTCTTTAAGATATACCCTCAGGCCTCTTCGTGTCCGTTCTGAGCGACAGCGTGTCTGAAACGTTTTCCTCGGCCACTCACAAGAAAACCGCGTGATTTCAACTCTGAGCTTGGCGGTTCTGACCTCCATCGTAGAAGCGTAGAAGCGTTAAAAGAAGTTGTGAAATATGGGTAAGAAGTGTTGTGTCGACCTTCGCACCGTGTGGCACGTCCGCCGTGGCGTTGGGCAGAATAGTGGCGAAATTGTGTGCCAATATGGCATCACTAGCCCACCTTACACCTCACATGAACCTCTGAACTCTGGTTCTTTTTTCGCATGTATCGGCAGCTTGCAGCACGAGGGCGCCCTCTCCACCATTACGGAGGAAGGTGTTAGGCACCTTTGAGCATAATTTCTAATCTATGCGCCGCAGTGGAGACAATTACATGGTTTTGAAAAAGTGTTCCTTTAATTCTGTTCGGCAGTGTATTTCAAAGGAGACCGGTTTTATCACTCTCAACCACTTTATAACCGTTGTCTAAAGTGTACTGCGATTAATGGAGATCACTTTGAAGAAGAATAAACGTGTTGTTTCTATCATCCGTTTTAAACCACTTGTCGGGCCTTTTAGACTACATTGTTATGAAAGCGTATTTCGAGTGTGCTTCGTTATATGCCACAACGCAAAATGCAAAAGTACTTTCCACAAATACTCGGTGTCCTATCTAATAGTTGATTTCTGACGCAATACATAATTTTCAATCAGGTAGCATCACGACGGTTAGTGCTCTTTGGTCCTGTCCTTTAACCAAGGAAAAGTCCCTACCAATCCCAGCAGTCGAACCCAGGTCCCTCACATGAACGTATGTCGCTGTGACCATTCGATTACCTTACAGGTATTTAAATGTTTGGATTCTCAGTTTCCAGACCACTATTGAAAATGTTCGTAGTATCTACGGCAACAGTTACATAATAGTTCGTCAAAGCTATCCTTCAAGGGATCTGTCTGGTTTTCTCGGTATGACTGATTAATTGTGTGTTTCCGGGTGTTTCACAGAGACACTGTTTCCATTTGCTACACAGTATTTCGGCGACCGACCCAACCGCCTTCTTCAGGTGCTGCTAGTTTTGCTGTCAAGTGTGCTCGCTGCCTGGACTCCAACCAAACTGTGAACTGTTGTTGGTCTCACACTGCTATTCACAGCAGAATTCGAGTCTCGACTTCCACCATGCTCCTTTAGTTTTCAGAGCTCGCACTGATATTCTGTGAATCGTAAATTCCGCCTGCGTTTTCGAGCTCTGGTGGATGTGATGGTCGGCGAGATTTTAATAAATCGAGTCCGAACCCCAAGCGATTTTCGATTGAAACTTCTGTCCCTGTTTATTAGGTTTTCTGACATCTTTATTTTGACATACTCCTCAATTATGTTGTCCAGATACTTGACGTTTGTACCACGATACCGGTTTCATTGTATTTCACTTCGTGATTACTTTAGAGTCAGTGCTCGGTGACATTCGCTCGCCGATATTCCTTGCATCTCTCCTCGATTATTGTGACAGTCTGCCCCACGTAAGACATGCCACATTCGAATCGAATGCTTGCACCACATCGGCCCGTTAGCAATACGGCAGAAGTACATGCATTACCCAGGATTTTAAGTTTTACTTCATTGGTTTATTCCGTTTCTGTTTATCGGATCTAATAATGTATCCTACGTCGTGTTATGCGGCCTGGCTCATTCAGCAGTCATGTTGTGTACATTTTTGCAAGCATCTATTGGGTGTGTTCAATTTTATCAGGATAACCCAACACTGTGGGTTGACGTTTAACGCGAATAACTTCCCGAAAGCTGGGACTCCTTAATTGTCCATCTGTTTTATGCAAATATAAACGTTATACACCCAAAGAGTGGTCTTTACTGACGAGAAACCGGTAGTTGCAAATAAAGCACATTCCATGCAGCTATTCAGTCTTTGGAAACAGCTTATCATTCTTGGATTTTTAATGATGATTTGAATGACAATTGAGTGTTGAGTGTTGTTATTGTTATTTATAATGCCTCTGAGCTGTGGATGCCCTCCCCATACTGTTGTTTGTTACAAAGAATACCTTTTATCTGAGGTGAAGGGAGCATAAGCCAGTTAAGTGAGTTATGGTGTCTCTTTCTCGATCTCAGTCTGAACCTCTTTCTCAGGTTTCGGTATTTTGAGTGCATCGCGCATTCAGTTTGATGATCTACTTACCCATTCCTTCGGAAAACTATTTGTAGTGGTTGTAATTCCTCGGCGAGGCTCTCCTTGTCTGAAAGTGTTTGAGTTCTATGTATCAAAGTCTGAATTTTTTGTGACGGATGGTGATGGCTCGAGCCGTGGAGATAGAGATCAGTGTGTCCAGGTATTCTATATGCACTGTGAGCAAGGGATCCATCCTTTCTTCTCTCAATTAACACGTCAAGGACAGGTAAATGGCCTTTTCCAAGTTCCATCGAGACTTCTATGTTGCGGTAGATAGAGTTAAAATGTTCCAAGAACTCTTGAAGGTTTTCCATTCCATATGGCTGCACCACAAACTTGTCGTCCACGTATCGATAGAAACACTTCGGTTTTAACTTGGCGTATTCTAGTACATTTGCTTCAGACTCCTCTCTGTAAAGGTTCGCCATCACAAGCGATAAAGTACTACCCACCGCTACGCCACCGGTTTGTTCATAATATTTTCCGTCGAACAGGAAACCTGTAGATGCCAGAATGTGCCAAAAAAGTTCTTTGAAGCAACAGTCGAACTTTTCCACGATTATTTCCAAGGAATCCGAAAGCAAAACTCTTGTAAAGAAGGAGTTCACATCGAAATGAACATAATATTCGTATCATGGAGCCGCAATTGATTGAGGCGAAGTACGAAGTCAGCGGAGATGTGGACGCGATGTTTGCACTTTCCCGCATATTTGCTGAGAATGCGTTTCAGATATTTTGCCAGATGGTATGCAGTAAGAGCTCTGAAAAATAAAAAGAACATCAAAGATCGTAGTGGGTGTCGGGAATCGAACTCTGTTATAAATAGCGGAGTGAACCAGCAATATTTCACAGCTTGGTTGGAGTCCAGAAAGGTTAACATCGCAACTCAAAGTATCTGACTAACGCTGCTGGTTTGGTTGTCTAAATATTGTACAAAAATGGTTCAAATGGCTCTAAGCACTATGGGACTTAACATCTGAGGTCATCAGTCCCCTAGACTTAGAACTACTTAAACCTAACTAACATAAGGACATCACACACATCCATGCCCGAGGCAGGATTCGAACCTGCGACCGTAGCAGCAGCGCGGTTCCAGACGGAAGAAAATATTGTACAGAAAATGGAAACAGCAGCTCGGCAGAACGACCGGAAGCATGGTATTATTCCTTCAACTATTTTCGGTACATTGACATAATTGTAAAGTAAGTAATAACAGCTTAACAGCCAAATAATAACACTGGAAAGTGTTTCTTTTTTGCCAAAGTAATGGATTTCGCTGTAATTATGTAAGGACTGCCCTTGATGCACAATATAAGCGAATAACTAACAATTGCTAGTGTACCGGTACTCTACAGAAGCAGTTAATAGCAGTTGCCTGACGATTCACTCTGACAATGGAATGTGTGGAATGTGCAGAGCACAATGACTCAACAAATGTTTTTTTGTAATGATGACTATCCTGGACCAGCGCGAAATCTTAAAGCTGGACGCCAGTATGCAGTTACTCTTTCTTTTTATTGTGTAGGTACAGATGGTGTTATGATCGCCAGCGGAATAAATTAGACTTGGTAGTCACTGCCTGTAAGTATGCGTTACATTATTAAAACACAACCGTTACTGTTTACTCCTAGTGCAATGTCTTCATATCTTTTCAATCACAAGAGTCACACGTTATATGAATCGACGGCAATCGGTATCAAATTACGCTACAAGCGGAATCTCATCGACACTGAATCATAATGGTTGACGTAACAGCATGGCCATTTACAGCAAAGCAGTAATATCGTTACAGTTCCCCGTTTTTTATACAGTGAATAAACGGATGTCAGTTGCAAATATTTTCCGCCCTTTCGTTTATGCTTTTGTCGAATCGTCGTCTACATTTTCACATTATATGTTGTTGGTCTGACACACGGGTGCTTGTTCCTTAACTGAACAGCGATGGTTAGTCGCTGATGTATGGTTAGGTCACACATTCATCCATTTATCCCTTTTCTTATCTGTAGATTCGTGTAGTAAGATCTACCTTCCAAATAATAACCCACAGCTTCCAAGCGCAGGCGACACGGCGCCCGCAGCTTGAACGAATAATGCAGTTTATTCATTTTCAGAAACGCCCAAATCCTGTAGGTACAAAAAATGCTGGCCAAATAAATGTTATAGTTGCACTTGGTTGCAAGTCTTCAAATTGAAGTTTGTTCGGCTTATGTCACATTTATACTGCACAAACTGATTCTAAAATACTTAACGAGGATAGCTTTCGTAACACGGCAGCTAAAGTTCAGTTTTTGTTCTCTGGTAGCGAATGTGAATAAGTCCAAATTACTCCTTTAGAGAACAGAATCCTACAATACACTAGAGTCTGTTTCCTGCGTGCAGTCCATATCTCTCGAAAATTTCAAACTAAACAACAGCTCTCGATTTTCTGATCACGAAAATTCAAATTTCAATCACTCAACGATCCCGTCAAAAACAGAATCCTACTGCCTGCCTCACAGTGAAAATGTACAGCATCACTATACACGCATCCGTGTGTGGAGGCTCGGAACAGAACGAACGTTGCCAGATTGCATTCGCCATCACCATACGGGCGCAGCACATGGTGTACTGGTATCAGAAACCAATGGATACACATCCTCTGGTCAGCATAGCTGGTAATTTTAACAGCAGCCCTTACACTTCCGACTTGCTACGGCTTGCAGCTGAGTCCTGTCTTCGACGTTCCCGTGACGTTAACTTTTCTCTACAGCTCATATAAACGCGTTTACTATATATCTTCCGTTTGTGAAGAAGTTCTTTAGTCTAATGATAGATCACAGAATTCAGGCGACGGTCACCATCTTCAGATACCTCCCACGGTCATCAGTCGAATGAAATCAGTCATTATTTATTGTAAACTGCGGTATTAGGCTAAGAATAAGAATCCCTTCCACAGTTGGTGGAACATTGCTATCCTCGACACTGACGATGTCTCATTGTCTGGATTCCAGGTACCTGGAGTTCTTGGACAGCGTGATGAGCCCCGTGTCGTTGACGCAGTTCCTGTGCAGCGTGGTAGCAGTGTGTGTCACGCTGTACCAGATAACATTTGTGAGTACAAAGTTACGTGTGAGATATTGAGACGTCTTAGCAAAACAGCACTCAGTACTGTCACCAGACTTACTAGTCTATGCAGTAACTGTGACACTGTGAAGAAACGTACAGGCCGATTAGCCTCTTGCCAACTCTCAGCAAGATCTATGAGCGCCTCCTGCTAAGACCCATACAAGAACATATTACCAGAGAGCAAATTCTGCCGGATTTTCAATTTGGGTTCCCGCAGAACCACTCTGCCCCACAACAGGTCATGAGAATGGTTGAAGCAGCCACAGTGGCTACTGCGGGATAGTGCTACTAGACGTAGCCAAAGCCTTTGATTCAGTATGGCATAGAGGGCTACTCTACAAGTTGTACACACAAGGGTTTCCCGGGAGCATAGTTCAGCTGATCAAGAGCTATCTCACGAATAGGAGTTTCTCCGTCAAAGTAGAAACTGCCACCTCCACCAGAAGGCGTATTCGTGCTGGGGTGCCACAGGGATCGGTCCTGGGGCCCGTATTGTACAGTTTGTACACTGCGGACACTCCAACGCCCCCCCCCCCCCCCCCCCCCCCCGCTGGTGCACACTGCGCAGTACGCGGACGACTCAGCCTTCTCCACGAGAAATGCGAACAAGGACCTGGTCATTCGTAGGCTACAAAGGGTTTTAGACGACACAGAAACCTGGGCCCGTCGCTGGCGCATCACCATCAACTCTGAGAAGACGCAGGCAATGCTGATTACCCGCAGGCTCGGAAGGCGCGAACCTCCTCAACGTCCCCCCCCCCCCCCTCCACCTTCACCTAAATGGAACCCAACTCCCCTGGCGCAGAACCGCCAAGTACCTTGGCGTAACCTTGGACTCTCGTCTTACGTGGAAACCCCACATAGACGAGGTCCACAGGAAGGTCTGCGCCAGAATGTCCATCCTCTACCCTATCCTGAACACAACCAACTCCCTTCCCTGCCCAGTAGCAGTAAATGTGTACCAGGCCCTGATCCGGCCAGTAATGGAGTATGCGTGCCCTGTCTGGGGATACACGGCAAAGCAGCACCTGGACAAACTTCAGAGGCTGCAGAACCGCGCCCTCAGAAGGGCACTGCATCTACCTCTTGGATTCCCCACAGACGACCTGCACGCCGCGGCCGAAATCCCACTCCTGAGAGAGCGTTTCCAGGATCTGGCAAGGGCCTTCTATGAGGGTTCTTCCAGATCCGGAAACGCACTCATCCACTCCCTAGGTCGGTATGACATGTCCCGCGATAAACACAAGCGCTCTATGACGATCTTCGACGATTAAGTCGAAGAGAAAATCCCAATACCCAATCCCTAATCCTGTTCCTTCCAATATAACACCAATCATCTCGCCTACCTCAGTCAAGTACCAGACACATTCACAACAATCATCACAGCACAGACACCAAAAAACTATAGAAAAATCACTCACACACGTGCACAGGGGAGTAAAAGCCGAAAGGCTACAAACTCTCCCTCACACTTCCCCAAAGAGGGGAAAGTAATAGATGAAAGCAGCAGCTGTGGAGAAACTCCGATTGACGTTAGCACTCATAGCTGTGAAGAAAATACGTTTCACTAAAGCAGTTGTGAGCAGGGCCCACATTTTAATGACCTAAAAATTTGCGAAATATGCAGACATTTACGACCTAAAACTTATATAAATATGACCTTAAAAATAAATTACGTAAGTTTATTTAAAACATTCTTGTTAATTTTTTAGATAGCAAACAAGACAGAATTCGTATTCAAGGTTCTCGGGTGTCCAGCCGGATTCGTTCGTCGAAGTTCCACGATATTTCGGCGGATAACCGTTCCGCCATCATCAGGTGGTGCTGATGGAATGATCTGTCTGCGCTGTGTCCGTGGTATTTATGTCCGCGGGGTCCCGAGTCGTACCCCGGCGCGGGCGGCCGGCGGGGCGCCACATGGTGGGAGGGGTGGGGGAAGCTGCAGCCACGCCCGGTGGTAGGCGCAGTCCATCTCCGTCCGCCGTGGCGGAAGGATCTCGCGTCCGCTCGTGCCGTTGCTCTTTGATGGTGTTTAATAACGATTTCCAGGCCTTGCTGAGTTGAAACCCGGTGTTCCTGTTGATGAGGTTATCTGTTACTCGAATTTCTGTGGCCTCCTTGTGGATACTGTCCCAGTAGGCACTTGTGGCAGGCAGGATTTTTGTCTCTTCGAATTTCGCTGTGTGTCCGGTTTCAATGCAGTGTTCTGCTGGGGGCGAATGGCTGGGTTGGCGTAAGCGGCTGTGACGTTCGTGCCAACCCAGCCATTCGGCCCTAGCAGAACACTGCATTGAAACCGGACACACAGCGAAATTCGAAGAGACAAAAATCCTGCCTGCCACAAGTGCCTACTGGGACAGTATCTACAAGGAGGCCATAGAAATTCGAGTAACAGATAGCCTCATCAACAGGGACACCGGGTTTCAACTTAGCAAGGCCTGGAAACCGTTATTAAACACCATCAAAGAGCAACGGGACGAGCTGAATAGCAGTAGCTTGGAAGTACGGTGAAAACAATAACATATACTCAAAAAAAAAAAAAAACATGTTTTTACTACTGCACACCATTTGTATAAAGTATTAAAAATTAATTAACGCGTCCTGTCAATCTTCTGTTTCTGCAGAGCTGCAATGAATCACAAGGTGCACTTTTTCAGGTCTGTAGTTGTCGCTGATTACAGTTTTGTACTGTAAAAGCTCCTTTCCACACCACAGGACGTCACATAATGTGTTTAAAGACGGCTAGTCACTACAGGCCAGCTTTGGTTCATTGTTTTCGAGTGTTGTGGCATTCTCAGAAAGACTGTCACTATTTTTGTACATTGCAGAATATCCAGGATCGCGCTGGAGTACACTTTGAAATTTGTTACTCACTTTGTCAGTCACTCGACTCAACTCACTCTGCACATATTGCACAATATCCAGGGCGTCACACAGTTGATTACCAGCAGTTTCCAGTCGTCCGATGTCTTTTGATACCACTAAAAAGTTGGTGTTGACGTATGCCAAGTTTCTGGATAAGGTATCTGTAAAGACCTCTTTCACAGATTTGATAGCACTTGATTCATCGCTGTCATAGTCACAAAAGACAGTCTTTATTTTGTGTCGTTGGTAGTACTCAGCAGCATTAAGCCAAGAACCCTATAGTGTAAGAACAGGCTGAGGGGGGAGCGACAGTGAAGGTGCTTGTTCCTTGAATTTCTTCACCCGCTGAGAAGGTTTCACATAGATTTTCTTGCCACAGGAAATTAATATGTCAACACTGGGGTAATTTGATCGCCTCCCTTCTGCAACTCTATGCAACGCATGTGAAAAGTAAGTCACGTACACCTTACTGGACTAGAGAATATGGAATCCCTTGGCTGCTTTCGTCGTATATAAAGCACCATATGTTACTAACAGCAGAACATTGTCTCTGCTCACAACATCAGGTCACAGTAGCTTCATAGAGCCGACAAACAAAATGGCGGTTAGGAGGAACATTTCTCCAGGCCGGTCAAATTTTAAAACATTTGCAACGTATAGCCTACCCACATCAGTTGTTTCATCTTCGGACAGTCAGACATTTTGGTCAGCAACACTATTTCGTACAGTGATGAGCACCTCCTCGTAGCACAGGGATAAATAACTCTTTCTCAGTTTTGATTCTGCTGGAACTGGATGTGTTGTGTGCTTCTCCAAGAATTGTCTGAAGCATAGATTCTTCAGCTTCTTCAATGGTATGTTACAAGACACCATCATCTCACACACGTCCGTGAAGAATAATTGCACGGTTGTCTGTTCAGTCAACAGAGTTCGTCTGCTGTCATTTTCAGCACTTTTCACATAGCTGCTGTGTTTCGTGGTATTATAGTGTTGTTCCGCAGTCAAGTGCTTTTCTTCACTAACTTCATATAGTTTACATTATGTTTCCCCGGCAGTGCTGAAGAACTTCTCTTTAAGTTCACGAACAAAACCTCGTTTCTTCATCTGTTGGAGCACTTTCCTTTCGATATATTGAACCACACTGAGTTTGTATTCATACTGAATAGTGTGACCAGGTGTGCAATTTTTATTGCGTCGGAAGCCGCCTTCGTTGGCTTCGAGAGAGTTTTGTTGACCCCATACAACGATGCCTTACGTCAGCGAACCGACTAGTGTGCTACACTGCTTGTCTAGTACAGGTCTGGTAAATAAACTTTTAGCAGTAATTGTTGTGTATATTTGTAACAGTCTCACCTGAAACATTGTATGTGAGCAACATTTTCATGTGTTTATTTTTGTATCCTTAGCACTTACGGTGCTGGTCTTGTACTGATTGGCCACGATAACTCGACGATTTCGCTAGTTCCGCCAGATGCAGGGAAAAATCGCCGCTACTTGAAAGATATTCAATTATCTCCGAGCGCTTCCAACGCCAAGCTGCCCGTAGACGCGAAGTATTACCAAAGGCATGCGTTTACTAGGAATTAACTTCTGTAAGCACTTCCTGAGGCGTTTACTTCTTCAAGATTTAATTCAGGAGCTTTCTGCAAGTAATTGTTATAGAACTGCAGTTTTCCTAAAAACCAGATCAGTCGCCAATGTTGTTGTATTATTATTTATGAATAAAAATCGTGACGAAAATTAAAAAAAAGTTAGGAGAATACATGTTCGTTACCAAGAAACATTCATTTAACTAAAATTCCTGGACTTCACTTATATTAAGTACTTTGAGGATGTCGTATGGAAAATTCTAACATCTCTTATCTAATAATAATCAAATATTCGATAGCACGAAACAAAAGTCCTGTCCGATATGTCACTGCGTGTGCCACACAGCCATGGACTGGCTAAAATATGTGTTCTTCTTTTTTTTAAGTTATAACTCGCTTCTAGCCGGCCAAAGTGACCGAGCGGTTCTAGGCGCTACAGTCTGGAACCGCGCGACCGCTACGATCGCAGGTTCGAACCCTGCCTCGGGCATGGATGTGTGTGATGTCCTTAGGTTAGTTAGGTTTAAGTAGTTCCAAGTTCTAGGGGACTGATGACCTCAGAAGTTAAGTCCCATAGTGCTCAGAGCCATTTGAACCATTTTGAACTCGCGTCTACAAACATTCAGTTGCAATTTCAAAATAGTTTTAGGTTCATTGGACTTTATACTTTAAATATGCATATTTTGGCATTGCTTGAGTCAAATCTGCATCCACAGATGAAATTTCAGTTTAATAGTAACCATCCCAGAAGAAATTGAAAATGAATTCTGATATTCAAATACATAACTAGGTAAGAAAACAAGTGACCTTTCCTGTTTAAATTGCTTTTACAGCCCATTTAAATCTAAAGAATCAGACAAAACACAAGACCATAGTGGAGTACAATGTGATACAAATTGAACATTATAGTCACTGGAACCATATACTTAGACTGATTACCAGATTTACCTGCAGGAAAACAAAATCTGCAAAAATATGACAGTAAACGGTGTTTCCATCATCCGCAGACTCAGAAACGACTTCGTAAATCATTAGCTCCAGACGTTTCTCCTCTTCACAGCACGTTTTGGTCACAAAATCAACACAAAATCACACAAAACAGAACTTGAACGTCAAATAAAGCCTACGAAACAAGAGGCGATAGCCAAATTTTCACAAAAGGACGAATTTTTCCGTTGATACCGCTACTAAGATCCAGCAAAAACTACGAATCCTACAGAAATGACAGGCGTTTGTGGGAGTTTAAACATACATTTGACACCACTGAAAATCTTCTTAACTGGCGTGACGTAATATTACATCCGTCGCACATTTCCATTCACGTAAGCACTGTAATATTACGTCAGTGTTAAAAGATAAGTGTTAAAGATATGACAAAAATATGGATTTTCGGCAAAATTTTGCCGAAATGTGTGACCTATCACTAATAAAGATTTATGCACAATTAAAATACGTTTTACTACACTACAATACCTGTATTCGTGCATAATTTGTTGTACAATTCCACTTAAAGTTATAGAAAAAAATATATTACTTGCCATTAAAATCTGCACCCTCGTTATGATATTGACATTCGTAGTTTTAACAGCACGACACACTTGGGAAAAGAAAATAGGAAAATCGGATTTAGCCTCTCGTTGATGTCTAAAACCAAACTCCGCCCGACCAGGCTTTGGAAGGCCCAACGGACCGACCGGCCGCCGTGTCATTCTCAGCCCACAGGCGTCAGTGGATGAGGATATGGAGGGGCATGTGGCCAGCACACTGCTCTCCCGGTCATATGTCAGTTTACGAGACCGGAACCGCTACTTCTCTATCAAGTAGCTCCTCAGTTTGCCTCACAAGGGCTGAGTGCTTCCCGCTCGCCAACACCGCTACGCAGACGGGTGATCACCCATCCAAGTGCTAGCCCAGCCCGACAGTGCTTAACTTCGGTGATCTGACGGGAACCGGTATTATCACTGCGGCAAGGCCGTTGGCCACATTGATGTCTAGGGTATGTAAATTAATAAGTTGTAATACTAGCGTAATTATAATACAATTTATTATGATCTAGGCAAAAGCCAACACCATCATATAAATTAGCGGATCAATATGTTTCGTTTGAGCATTGGTCGCCACATTATCACTTATTGTAACCCTCGCTGTTGTCTTTAGTTCTTGAGCCGGTCCGCTATCAATAGGCAAAGATCTGCAGCGGTGCTCGAGACCGCAGCGCCTCGCTAGGAGGCGGACCAGTCGCCTGAGAGAGGAGTGTCTGAATCTCCCGTCCGCAGGCTTCTTGTCTAAGAGGGTCCTGGCTAGCAGTGCCTTCTCTGGCTAGTCAGCTGTTGTTGTCTCCGTTCGACGGAAGAGCTAGTGCTAGCTGTGCGGCGCCGCTCTAGCTCAGTAGGCCCCAACCTTTCTTAGACCACTATCCCTGAGTGCAATCAGATATTAGCTAGTACCCCCGCCCTCGCCAACCCCTTGCCGTCTGTTGCACCCCCCCCCCCCCCACCTCCCTCACATTATCACCAGTTTTAGACATAACTAAACTGTAGAATGAAAGACTTTTCTTGGAAAACTCTAATTTTCAAAATTATGGAAAATGAATAATATTTCATTTGCGTATGTAATAGGATGACCGTAGCGGGGGACGTGGTCGGGATTGTAGGGCGTTGCTGGGTAGAAGAAGGTGCCTGTTTTTAGCAATCACTTCTACCCTCAGTCTAATATTTGTCCATAAACATTACTCAGTGTTCTGCTGCAGTGCCTCACAACTGTTCAGTGATTTTGTCTGGGCCCTTAGGTTAAAGGTTGGAAGGGGCGGGATTGGGCTACCTTCCTCTTGAGCCGATAGTACACTAATCCTACGACAAAGATAAAAATACGAGTGGTTGATCCAGTAACTAGTAAGCGTTGCTTATGCTGATTACGGTACTCATGCACTCGTTGAAAAAGATGTTCCATAGTTATACGTCCATCCTGAGCTGCTAGCATCCGGTCCAAAGAGGCGAGCAAAGTAGGGTCTAATGTGCTATTCAGAAGAGTGAGATTTCCTTTCGTGACGAATTGCACCAGTTGGTCGGGTACATAGATCACTGTGCGTTTTACGTTCATGATTGTAGCTCCAGTAATCACGGCTGATAAACGAAAAATTGGCCCTGAGATGTCACACTGTGTGCCGTTAATTAACAGTCCCTGCCCCTACAATTCTATTCTTTACGTACTCCCTTGCTTACCCTGCTCATAACAAACGCAAATAGCGACTGTGTTTTCCCTTACTGAAAATACCCAATGTGGACCCACTTGCTGAAAGAACTGCACCGTGCCTGCTATAATTTCCATAGGACACTCCGCGACTGGTTCTTGAGAGCGGAATAGAGAATACTCACAAGATTTGGGAACAGTGTGTAACAATTTCGTGGGGCAGATGGTAACTGGACCTGTTCGACAACACAGCAAGTCTTGTGCAGTGAGGAACGCATGAGCTTGTCTGTTACGTGCCACTAACAGTATTTCCCGTACGGTTAATTGTACGAATTTCTGCAAAATTTCCCACTTCACTGGATATGTATGCAAGACGTAACATTCAAATTTACAATCCTTACATGTTAATGGTACTATTATATGAATTCTCAGCAGGGTACCCGTCCGCGTACTGGTAACAGTGGCCATTTTGTAGTACAAAAATAAGTGTTCGTCTGTTAATGTCGTCACTAGCTCCAGGGATGCGGGCAGTTCCGATTGAACTTCCCGTAATCCTTCCTGAAGTTGTTCCGAAGGTAACAGTACCGGGGTTAGGTGCCCGCGCATTGCGTGCAACAAAGCCTCCTGTAGTTCCGTGGCTTCTATGCGTGCTTCCGTAATACTATCAGCAAGAAAACGGAGCAGCTTTGCTATTACCAGCTGAGAATCGATGTTATCCAACCGGTACTTGATTATACCCAAGTCCTGATTGGTCGTGTCGGCTGTGGCCTTAATGTGGAACATCAAGGTCGCGACCAAAGCTCGCAATTGGCGCGTATTATTAACTACATCTTCCTCCAAACTCTCTAATTGGGTTGTGTGAAGATCTAGCATTCCCTGGTTGCTATTCACATTATCCTGTACCTGATGTAGCGTTTCATTAATACTTTTAATATCTTCCGCGTCAGCGGTCCCAAAAACAGTTTTTAGGATACGGCCACCTGCGTCCAACCATCCTCTTTTCCTACGGACGTGCGGGATTAATCCTGCAGTTTGCCGCAACTGAGCTTGTAAGTGTGCAAAAGCTGATCGTAGTAGCTGATATTCCCCCTGGGTGTCATTAAACCTTGGCTGATTAGCCACCATGGAATGAAGTTACTTAAATTAAATGTATCCTCTAATTTACAGATTTCGTCTTCAACCGCCCAAATATTACAGTCCACCCTTAAAGTCCATTGATGTCCGGACATAATTACGTCCGCTTGTCGCGAGAACAAAACACCACTTGATATAGGACGTACCTTCAAGGCTTCGCCCGCATCTCGTGGTCGTGCGGTAGCGTTCTTGCTTCCCACGCCCGGGTTCCCGGGTTCGATTCCCCGCGGGGTCAGGGATTTTCTCTGTCTCGTGATGGCTGGGTGTTGTGTGACGTCCTTAGGTTAGTTCGGTTTAAGTAGTTCTAAGTTCTAGGGGACTGATGACTATCGCTGTTAAGTCCCATAGTGCTCAGAACCATTTGAACCTTTTTTTTTTTTTTTCAAGGCTTCAGCTAAGTTGCAACACAAAACAGAATAACTATACTGAGAGATAGTGCACTCCTTCCCTCTTCCCTCTTCAGCACAACCCATGCCGCCAGAACTGCTGGTCTTACCAGAACGTCACGCCTCCTGAGAAACAACTCACATTAGTTCTTCCTTTTTACGCATGGCCTAAGAGCATAATAGCATGTCTGATCGCTTCCACAATTAACTTGGTTCTCTTGTTTATCTACTCCTTTCTTATTCTTTTTCTTAGATACATCTTTCTCTCCACTAGAAGTTACTGCAGACAATGACGGAAGTTCCTCAAAATTCCCCTTGAAAGGCTTAATTCAGCTCACATGCACAATAGTAGAGCGAGTTGGAAGCTGTAATTTTACATTCACCGGCGATGTCATCTCGATCACTTGGAAAGGACCTTGATAACGGGATACAATTTTTTTCGTTTTGCCTTTTGGCACATACGGCTTAGTCATGATCACCCATTGTCCTACATGATATTTAGGTAAAACCGCCTTTCTATTGTGAACTTTGTCCTGTCTCTCTAACGCTTTAGTGTTCATTTTTTTGACCTGCCGCCAGATTGTTTTCACCTTTGTGGATAAATCTTTAACAGCCGAAATATCGTTTCCTGGTGGGATCTTGAGCAATTCAAACAGAGATGGCATCTTCCGACCGAACAGTGCTTCATACGGAGACAATCCTGTACTTTCATGCACTTTTGAGTTATGCGCCGCGGTTACAAACGCCAATAGGGTATCTCAATTGTTGTGTTGAGAATTTACATAATAACTTAACAACTTAGCTATTGTATGATGAACTCTCTCGGTCCGACCATTAGCCTGCGGCTGCAACGCGCTCGTTCTCAATTTCTTTACATGCAACAACTTGCATAAGTGTTTCATCAAATTAGACATAAAGTTAGACCCTTGATTTGTAATGATAGTTTAAGGTGTTCCGAATTTCAATATCCATTGATGTACCATGGCGTGAGCCACTGTTTCGGCTTGCTGGTCCGGAATAGCTGTCATAGACACATAGCGCGAAAAATGGTCTATTATTGTTAAAACATAGCGATTACCCGCTGGTGTTTGCACAAACGGTCCTAAGACGTCTACGCCAAGTAATTGGAGAGGTCTATCCGCTTCCGGTAGTCGTTGCAACACAGTTTTCTGATGACTCAATTCCGCCCATTGAGCACACGGAATGCAATTCCTTACGTACCTATCGACATCTTGCCTACGCGTTGACCACCAATAACTCTGTGCTTCCCTCCTTTCCGTTGCTCTTTGACCCAAATGACCAGAAAACATTGAATTGTGTGCTTGCCTTAAAATTTCGCTTCGCAGTTTTTCTGGTACGACTATGTGTAGACCGTTCCTAGTTTTACGGTACAATATCCCGTTTTCCGCGACGAACTGTCTCTGCGAGGTAAATCGTTGACAATCTGTGTCGGCGGTTTGTGCCTCCACCCATTCGTTCTCATTTATTCCTGTGCATTCCATGGCGCATTCTTTACGACTCAGACCATCCGCGTTTCCGTGCGATTTATCCGGTCGATGAATCACTTCAAAATCGTACTCACTAAGACGCAAAGCCCACTTAGTTAATCTACTCGTTGGGTCTTTAAGCCCTGACAACCACTTAAGTGCTGCATGGTCAGTAATCACCTTGAGACGTCGTCCATACAAATAACACCAGAAATAGGTTATTCCGAAAATTAATGCCAATAACGTCTTCTCGGTTGTTATTTCCTGAGATAATACAATACCCAAAGCAAAATTGCTAGAGTCACAAGATAATATAAACGTTTACTAAAATCTGGAAAAGCCAAAACCAGACTAGATGCTAAGAAATTTTTTAACTTTTGAAAAGCCTCTTCGCATTCTGCTGCCCAGTGAAATTCCCTTCTTCAACAACTGCGTGAGGGGTGTTGCAATTTCCGCAAATTTTGGAATATAGCTCCTGTAAAAATTGGCGAGACCTAAATAAGACTGCAACTCTTTTACTTTTGTAGGTGTCGGAAAATTCATTACCGCCTCTACAAGTGTTGGATCCGTGCGGACACCCTCTTGTCCTATAATATGACCTAAATAACGGACTACTTCCAACGAAAAATGAATTTTTCCATATGAAGAGTTAATCGCGCTGCTTTCAGACGACCTAAAACTTCGCGCAAACGGCGCACATGTTCTTGCACGTCCTTTGAGAAAACAATTATGTAGTCGAAATATACCATACACTGATTAGGTTTCAGCCCTCGTAACACGCTATCTAGTAACTGTTGGAATGTCGTCGGAGCGTTTTTGAATCCGAAAGGCATTCGCCGATACTGAAAATGACCTGTAGGTGTTGAAAAAGCTGTCTTCGGTCGGACTTCCAGGGCGACGTCCAACTAGTGGTACCCGCTTCGAAGATCCAAGGTCGTGAAGTACCGACACTGACCAAATTATCCAGAGTTTCAGTGATATTAGGCATTGGATATGCATCAAATACAGTTTTTTGATTCAGGAAACGATAATCACAACAAAAACGATATGCCTTGCCCCCATCAGGTGATTTTTTACCCACTATTACGACAGGAGCGGACCAGGGACTACTACTGATTTATATTATCCCATCCCTAAGCTGTTGATTAATAAATTCTTCCATGACAGGCTGTAAACTCTTTGGAACACGACATGGACGTTTATACACCGGTGCTTCATTCTCAGTGGGGATGTAATGCTGAACTAACGGTGCGGCGGGCAGTGGACCATGAGAATTAAATAACTCTTTATAATCCGTCAAAAGGTTCTCCATGACTTCTCGGTCTTGCCCTTCTAAATGTGCTACTTTACCCCTTAGTGCGGACCGACTGACAGACTCTCCCGGCATTGTTTAATCTGCTCAGAAATCCTTATCCGGTTCATCTTCCCCTATTATCTCCAGATTCGCTATTACAGTACCCCATGCTGACTGCACCTCTTCAAGGCCAAAATTATCAATACTGACAGGCGCAACCTTTTTTCCTTGTATCTCCCGAACGTAGGACACGCTCATTCTTAGACAAAGGTTCAACGACACACAACGAATTTACTGGCACGCTAGCTCCAACATCTGCCCAGATTATTTTCCCTGTACCCTTTGGTATAGTATCCCGCGAGTTAACCCTAAGGTACATTGTACGCAGTTTAGGTGGCCCACCCGACGTCTGGGCGGTTCCTTGCGACAGTAATGGTTTTTCGGCCGCAGAACCTAGGCGAAATTGTATTCCGTCCAGTTCTACTGTACACCGTTCCAGGTTAACTTTTGTGTGATGTGCAACCAGGAAATCCAATCTGAGTATGACATCATAGCTGCAGCCAACAACTGGAAGAACTTCTACCTTCACCTGGAAGTCCCTCATTTCCACTCGGAAGTTCAACACCGCTGATACGATTGACTTCACCTGTCCCCCACCCACGCCACTTAACGCCCAGCGTGGTGGTTTTAATTCTACTTTAACGAGTACACTTCTACTCGCCATGGGTACCTGAGACCCGGTATCCAATAAAAATTTACACGGTCTGCCCTTCACCAAGTCGGTCAGGAAAAAGTCTGCCACTGATTCTGCAGTAGCATTAATCCTTACCGGGGGTGTTGCACAGTGGACACACATCCCCCTGCCCCATTTAACTGAGGGGGGGGGGGGGGGGTGAGGCCCACCTTGCGGTTTCCTATCATGTTTCTCGCAGGACCCATTGCAATTACGCTCCATATGGCCACAACGTCTGCATTTCCTGCACTGCACTTCCTTGCAATCGCGTCTAATGTGTCCCATCTGACCGCATGTGGAACATTTTATTTCTGCATTAAACACTGCTTTCGTGTCCCTCGTCTTTGTTACTACTTCAACTTCCTCCAACGCCACAGCGATTCCGATTGCCTCATTGAGAGTCTTAGGGAATTCCATCCAAATCTTGTGGGAGGTTTCGGGTTGTACTCCATGCAAAAATGCGTCTAGTGCCTTCTGCTCAGCTTCCCGCAGAATGGCTTCATTAACCCTATTGGAATCCGTTAGCTCATAGGTATTAACATTAATTTTTCGAATTCGATCTACAAAAGCTACTATTGATTCCCCATTCCTTTGATACATTCTATTCAATTGTTCCCGATAATATCTAGACGTATTTTTCCTCCGATATCTTTCCAGCAATCCTTTTTTGAATACATCAAATGTCCGAGCATCCCTTAATTCTTCATGGCATGTAACGTACGCTCTGGCATCCCCAGTTACTTTCAACTTAGCCACATGCAAAAGTGTTTCTGCACCCCAATTTCCCAATTTAGCGGCCGTGGTAAGGTTCGCAAAAAAATCATAACATCCTCCCCAGCTTTTCCCGAGAAAGGGGTGACCAAAGACGCAGCGTTAGTGTTAAGAATTACTACATTGACAGGAAACCGTTCCTTGCTCGCTTCTTTAGACAGAGCAAGCTCTATCTCTAATACTGACAATCGGTCAAGTAGATACTGAATAGCCACCTCGGCTGACACAGACTGCTCCATCACTACCAGCTATCGAATCAAGACTACAGTAAGCTCAGAAAGAAGAACAGGAAGGGAATACGGACTGTGCTACAGGTTCAGACAAACCACCAAACGAAAAATTGGCGCTTACTTGTCATTTTGCAGGAGTTGCTGATCCATTGTTGCCCTTCTCAGGTGTCACATATCCTCGTCGCTCACCAGCCACAATTTCCTCCAAATCCAGGGAGAAGACCACTACTGTCACCAATTGTAACAGGAGTATGTGATGCGCAGGTTGCCCGACTGACACCACTTGTAATAGGATGACCGGAGCGGGTGACGTGGTCGGGGTGGTAGGGCGTGGCTGGGTAGAAGAATGTGATTGTTTTTAGCAATCTTCCTCTTTGTTGTTGGTTGTCCCAATACATTTTCCGATAGTTCAGCCCCACCGCTCGTGTCGTGGTGGAGATGAGCTGATGCACGCAGTCCGGGGAACGCGACGCCGCGCTCGGTCAGCAGCTGCGCAGGCGGTAGGAGGTTAGTGGCACAAGGCCCGGCCCAGAACGCAGACACGGGGACTCGTGATGACGCCGGAGGTCACGCTGTGCAGCAGCGGGCAACGCACCCCCACCAGCCGGTCCTTGGGGACAGCGTCACTGATGACGACGACGTGACAGCGACCGATCGCCCAATCGGTCGAACCGAATGCCGACGCCCACCTCTGATGCCCTTAAATAGTGCAGGCCGCTGCTGAATCTGCTGGTTACGCGGCGGCGTGTTTATTAGAAGGTTCTCGATGAGTTGGCTAACACAACCGCGCCACACGCGGCCCGCGTCTGCGTAATTCTGCTAATGCTGCGTTCTGATGGCTGCCGCGCACCTACGCACATACCGACGCTCGTTGCAAAACTGTGTCACCTGCATAACGCGCCGGCCAGCCTTCGTCCGCCGTTTCCCATGAGGCCTGCGCATCGCGCACTGAAACACACTAAATAACAATTTCGCACCATATTTCCTAAAAGTAACCCCTTGTCCTCTACACGTGTGAGTATGTGTGTGTGTGTGTGTGTATGTGTGTGTGTGTAAGGTGGTTAGAATGAAATATGGAGGAATTCATGATGCATTGCAAGTGCTACGTGCAACTTCTTCTCGGACAAGAAAGCTAACTATCCACAGTGAGGGTAGGCATTTGTTACAAAACATACTTCCCGTGCATTACTCCTCTCCACTGCTGCATTTGTTTGATCTGCATACTGAAACCCCATTTAAAATCAACCAAGTTAAAATGTGTGCACTATACTTACTGTTCGTTAATTACTTTATTGCTGCATTGTTTACTTCCGAACTGGCAGAAATTGAAAGACTTCAGGCTGTTAATGTTTTGTGTCTGACCACAGCCTCTAACAGTAATAATAATAATACTGTGTACAGCGCTATAGTAGCACTTATGTAGTTAGTTCTGTGTCATGCTGTCAATTAATTCATTTATCTGTTTCGAAGAGAGTAATGAAGCAATTTCTGGACTACTGCAGAGACTGTCTGCAACTTGGAGAAGACATTTTCTTGAGACATTTAGCATTTGTTACATATATGTCTCACGTTTATCATCAGCGATGTACGGCACAAAGCACAACGTATATTTGTAGTGGGTGGACTATGTGGCGAACCCGTAACTTCCACAGCTTTAATGCTACTAATTGAGAAAGTAGTTATTGCTGAGTTATATAATCAATATCAGAGTGTTACAAAATTTTAATAATAGTAATGATCTTTCGAAAATAATTTCGTTTCGTGACTGAAAGAGAATCGAATCGTTTAGATTATTATCCGCATTGATAAAGGTGACAGATGACCTGGAACTTGCCATGGATAGACAAGAAGCGACTGTCATTTACTTCTTAGATGTCAGCAAAGCATTTGATACTGCCGACTTCGATATCTTACTTGCCAAACTTAGCAGTCTAAATTTCTCACCAAGTGCAGTACAGTGGTTTCGTTCATACATGACGTCTCGTCAGCAACGCGTCCAGTCCGCAAATATAAAATTTCAATGGCGGCAAGTAGTCTCAGGTATTCCCCAAGGCTCAGTATTAGGTCCTATACTCTTCTCTCTGTATGTCACTGATGTGTTATCGGTTCTGACCTATTGCAAATATGACATGTATCCTGATGACCTTCAGTTGTATCTAAGTGCAAAACCAATCAATCTTAAGAAAGCTATTAAAAATTTCAATACTGACCTCGATGCACTATCAAAATGGGCACAGAACATAGGACTAAAACTCAACTCATCTAAAACCCAAGCGGTACTTGTTGGTCACTCTAAGCTCAGTAGCTCAAAACATCGGGAATCTGTACCATCTATAATCCTAAATATCAACTTCTCTCCCTCAGCTAAGAATTTGGGAGCAATAATAGATGAAAATCTAAACTGGACAGAGTACGTAACTGCAGTGTGCAAAAAAGCATCAGCATCCCTTCATACCCTACAAAAATATAAAAAATTCTTCCATTTCGATCTGAAAAAGAAATTAGTACAAACGCTTATACTCCCAATCATTGACTACAGCGATATTATCCTACAAGGTCTCTCTCAGGAAAATTCGCGACGTGTGGAACTGGTCATGAATGCCTGCGTCCGAAACATCTGTGACGTTCGACTTTTTGATCACATTTCACCAGCATATGCACAGATGCAGAAATTTACATACACTCTGTCTCATCTACTGTCTTATAAATGTACACTGTCCCATATCTCTCCTCGTCCTTAACGCTCAAGTGTGGACAACATGACAGAAACACACGTTCCCGTCATAATAATATCTTCTCTATTCCACTACATCGCTCAGTCACATTCTCGAAGTCCTTTACAGTCGACTCTGGAATAACCTCCCTCGTTATATTAGAGAACTTAAAAACATGTCCGGCTTCAAAAAACAGTTACTGACGTCTCTGCTTGAGCAACAGTAATGCGTTCCTCTGTACATGAATGCACTTCCCCCAATTATTTCCTTTTTTCCTACTAGATCTTCCTCAGTTCCCAGTTTTTTCTTAACTGATGCGGCCTCCTTAAATCTCCCTTCCCCAAAACTCGCTATACCAGTGAACAGCTACATTATACACCAATATATTAATGAACATCTGCACAAATCTTCATTACTATTGCCAATTTTTCTCATGTTTACCATTACTATTTCATTTTTCTTTTACTGTTATTATTATTGCTTTTATCATATTTTTAATGTATAGCGGCTATTGTAAAAATACTGCCAGTACTTACTTTATTAGGTCTTCGTCATTACTCTCTATTCTTATTGTCACTAGATTAATCTATTTTTCTTATTCAAGCTACTGTCATGATGTAACTATGATGTGTAAAATGCTGCATGTGTGGAACATTGGTCCGATGTAAGAGAGGGCCTGATCAGTTTCAATAAATAAATATACCCCTCAGAAAATTTCATTTTATCCCTCAGGGGGTGATTACACCCAGGTTGGGAACCATTGTTCTAGCTGATGGGCATGTAGTTGTCGTTCGTTGGTCGACACAGTGAGCCTTGGTGAGGACCGACCTTGGTAGCAGCAGTGTACTGCTGGCGAATACAGTGTTATTTTGTGTGCGATCGGGCGGATCAGAGGGGACTGCCAAGTACTGTCTCTGCTACTGGCGGATTGTGGATACTTCCCGTTACATGACTAATGGACGTTTGTGGAGAGAAGAAGCAACATTGCATGAAATGGTGAACGTTATGTTTGCATGCAAACAGTTGCGACTTGCGTTGGGATAAATGACTCAATTGCTTTTTTTTATGATAGGGTGCATGATTTTGCCTCCAAGTTTTGTATATTCAACGAGCACAAGTCACTCACATGCTTAGGAATTTTGCCTATTTTTGAGAACGGCAGGACATCTACTTCGTGTTTTATTGCGTGGTTTATTTAATCTAATGTTTTAAATGGTTCATTTCCTGGCTCTCTTATTCTAGCAGCGTTAAGTTTCCTGTAACCACCACCCAGCGCGATGAGAATTGGATTATTTCTTCTCGTTTCTGTTCTGCAGTAAGTCTTGCCGAAATATTTTAGGCTGTAAATTCTGATTGGTTTAGATCGGCTGAGTATTGTGAAACGGAGAATAAGAGTTAGTAGCTTTTACAATTGTTTAACCTTAATATGTTAAGGTTCGTTTTAAAGAAAGCTTTCATAGGATTTTCCTGTTTAAAGAATTTTAATTCCCTTTTAAAGACCACGGCACTTTTGCCAGCAGTTCTTTTAGTAAAGATTATATGGTTCACTTACGGAGTGCTAAGTTTTATTAATTGTAGTTTTTTTTATTACGGCAACATTGGCCGAGTAAATTTTGATCCTGCTAAAGCAGTTTTCTGGTCTTTGAACTGTGGCGTTACTGACCGCTTCACTTGTTAATGCTATGTTCTGTTATGCTTTCATGTGTCTATTTTAGATTTCTCCTGAGCCTTATATTCGTCAATGCATTTGTGAAGGCAGCTGTCAGAATTGCAGTAGGCGCCGTTTGTTTGTGAAGGCTACGCTGTCCGTTGCATCTGAAACGTCAGTGTCATTTGAATTTGTTAGAAATTGTGCAAGCTATGATACATTTGTTTGCTGTAACTTAAAGGTTTATTTGTAATTTATTGTTAAATAAATGTGTGCAATTTATTTGTGTTTCCTCTGGGTTTGTGTTCACGATCTTTCCAATTCCGAATTGAGCGTAGTTGGCAATTTAGTTAAAATGTACGAAAGCAACAGCTCAGATCTCATTGAGATATTTCTTGGATCCGTCTGCATGTCTCTGCTTCTCTTTCCTTCTGTTTACCCTTCAGTGATAACCTGCTGCAAACGGTTTTTCTTTAAAATGTGTCCAGTCTAGTTTGCATATTTCTTTCTAATATAGTTCAGGAGAGTTTACTTTTTCCTTTGCTCTTGCAAATATTTCATCAATCTCTATTCTGTCTAACCACTCAATTTTCTCCATTCACCTCCACAGTCATATTTCATAGGTTACCTGATTACCTGATACCTCTCTTCTTTCTCTTTATTGTCGTAGTTCCTGAGCACACGTGTAACTAAACTCCAAATAAATAAATTTTCACGTCTCTTTCTTAGTTCGTTTGCTATTGCTCTTACTCTCAGCAACCATTTTGCTTGTCTGAAGGCTTTCTCTCCGTGTATTATCCTTTCTCTTATTTTCTTGGTACTGTTTCAGTCTGCAGTAAGCACACGTCCTAATTGAGGAAGTTTACTTGCTCTAATTTCTTTCTGTCGAACGTTAAATTTATTGGATAGTATTTATTTTTCTTGGAAATGCACGCATTTCAAAATCGATCCTTCTAGCTTTTCTGTATATAATATTCAAGGTTTCGTCCACAAATTTGTCACCATAGACACTAAACAGATGTGGAACATGGGGCAACCTTGCCTTTGACATCTCTTAGTAGCTGTTTTATCCGTTTTTTCTTTTTGAACTCACCACCGCTGTGAAAGGAAGCAAGTTCACGTAATCTGCCTAGAATCGCACAAGCAACTCATCAGATCCAAGTTCCTTTTCTGTTGTGAGTGATTTTAGATGGTTTTCTATTTCACCACTGCTTATTTTAGTCACTATTGTTTTGGCATTCATGTGAAAATATTACAGCCTTCTGCAAGTAAACAATTTCGGAATATCAATTTTAGTATTCCGCCTTCTCTTCATAATTTTAAGTTGCGGTACCAGAATGGTCATCGTTCCGCAGTACGAATGACCTTATTCCGTTTGTTGAAAGTTACGTAAGACGGAAACATGCTAGGATTTTTCATCAGAGTAGTAGCCAGAATTTTACCTTGTAATTCATTGAATGCTTCTTGCACTACATTCCTTACATTCATTTTGTCTTTGTCCAGCTTTTGCTTGTCAACTAGGCTTTGAGTTACTTAAATCTAGGTTCAGCACTCTTTGCTTTTGTAGCAGTTATCTAACACGGTTGTAGAAAAACTATGGATTTTTGTCATCCCTCATAGTTCAGAGCTGCACATAAATGTCCAGAGTGTATACAACAGTTCGAATTTTATCCATTGATACTCCACATCTTCATCATCAAAGATCTATGACGTGAGCCAGTCAGGCAATTTGCTACATGATTCCAGTTCAGTCTGTTGGGGATAAAAGTTTATCAAACAATGGAAAATCCAGGATGGAATGTAACAATACCAGAGAAGGAAAGTTGCTACTCACCATATAGAGGAGATGCTGAGTCGTGATAGGCACAATAAAAAGATTCTCACGCTTATAGCTTTCGGCCATTAAGCCTTTGTCAGCAGCAGGCACACATATACACACGCAAACACACACACACACACACACACACACACACACAAATGCAACTTGCACCCACATATGCAGTCTCAGAGAGCTGAAACTACACTGCGAGCAGCAGCACCAGTGCATGATGGGAGTGGCGACTGGGTGGGGGGTAAGGAGGAGGCTGGGGTGGGGAGTGGGAGGGATAGTATGGTGGGAGTGGCGGACAGTGAAGTGTTGCAGTTTAAACAGAGGACTGGAGAGAAGGTGCGGAGGGGCCTCCATGTAAGTAGCGAAAAGGAGAGAAATAAAAATAAAAATAAATGAAAAGACTGGGTGTGGCGGTGAAAAGACGGCTGTGTAGTGCTGGAATGGGAACAGGGAGGGGGCTGGCTGGGTGAGGAAAGTGACTAAGGAAGGTTGAGGCCAGGAGGGTTACGGGAACGTAGGATGTATTGCAGGGAAGTTCCCATCTGCACAATTCAGAAAAGCTGGTGTTGGTGGGAAGGATCCATATGGCACAGGCTGTGAAGCAGTCATTGAGATGTTGGGTATCATGTTTGGCAGCGTGCTCAGCAACAGGATGGTCCACTTGTTTTTTGGCCACAGTTTGTTGGTGGCCGTTCATGTGGACAGACAGCTTGTTGGTTGTCGTGCCTACATAGAATGCAGCACAGTGGTTGCAGCTTAGCTTGTAAATCACATGACTGGTTTCACAGGTAGCCCTGTCTTTGATAGGATAGGTGAAGTTGGTGACCGGACTGGAGTAGGTGGTGTTAGGAGGATGTATGGGACAAGTCTTGCATCTAGGTCTATTACAGGGGTATGAGCCATGAGGTAAGCGATTGGGAGCAGAAGTTGTGTAAGGACGGACGAGTATATTGTGTAGGTTCGGTGGATGGCGGAATACCACGGTAGGAGGGATGGGAAGGATAGTGGGTAGGACATTTCTCAATTCAGAGCATGACGAGAGGTAATCGAAACCCTGATGGAGAATGTAATTCAGTTGCTCCAGTCGCAGATGGTACTGAGTAACGAGGGGTATGCTCCTCCATAGCCGGACTGTGGGACTTTGTGAGGTGGTAGGAGAATGGAAAGATAAGGCACGGGAGATTTGTTTTTGTACAAGTTTTTTGTACAAATTTTATCGTCTTTTTTAACATTCATTTCACCATTTGTAGAAATTGGTGCTGTAATGGCCTCAAGGTCAATGATTTTTACCTAGAAGTCGAAAAATTATGATCTGTTAGTTATCAGGAGATCTAACCAGTAAAATATTGCCTTCGGGAGTCTGTTCTCTAATTGCTCCAGATAGATGCCATAAAAGACGTTCAGATTAATTTCTGTTATCGCTGGTATGTATGTCTGCATCGGTGGGTTGTCATACAAAGTGACTAGCGATAACCTCAGAGACTTTTAATACAGTGGTTTCTCGCCGTCTCCATTTCGCACTGTTGGCCGAATGCGGTTCCTCACCCTGCAGAGCAATTCCTTACCACTAGGACAGGGGTGTACAGACTCGCCAGTACCATGGGCCGGAAACTACTCAGTGTGACAACGCAAAGACTGCAAACAAAATTCATTCACGTCATTTGTTTCACGAATTGTCACTTTATTTAATAAATATAGTTGCAACAATACAACAGTATATTACCAAAGAGCTAAGTTCAGCAAGGGCCCGTCCTCTCCTTTCCCGGAGGAAAAGAAAGATGGCTAAAAAAACTATAAGAAAGAACGATGGGGGGTGGGACGTCATCAGATCAATGACTAGCAGCATGCGGCTCGCCAATGCGGTCTGTGCCTCCCTACTCCAGAGCAACAGTGTCATCTCATTGTGAAGAGTTTCATTCGGTCCCTGAGTACATTGTTCGCATTACACGTTGTCCACTCCCGACCACATCAATGTATTCAACAAATTTCCATATAAATAAACATACTCCCTTTGTCAGGAAAGTTCCAGGACAGTTTTTTTAGTAGGAAATTGCACTTATCAACTAATGGTCGTAGCTCCTTTCCAAGTAGTCCCTTTTGTTATCTGTACCCAGTTGCCAACGTTTCTGGAGGTCTTGGAAGCAAGCAGGGAAATTTTCAGCTGCGATGCTTAGACGCTCATTTATCTCAGCCCGTTGGACGTCTGCGATATCTTGATGAAGCTTTACTTTCAGTCGCCTTTTCACTCGTGGAAACAAGGAAAAAATCGCAAGGCGAGATGTCGGGCAAATATTGTGGATGTGGGATGGTAATAACAGAATGTCTGGCCAGATATTCGGTAACAGATAAAGCAGTATGGGATCTTGTATTGTCATCCATTAAGAACGAGTCCTGAGAATGCCATAATTTGGGAGGCGATGATTAACTGCTCGTCACAAACGTTTCAAGACTTCGATGTAAAGAGTTTGGTTCACTGTTTGGCCTGGAGGAACATGCTCATGCTGACCTAAACCTTTACTACCAAAGTGTGATCAACATTGTCCTTGTTCTCGAAGGCTGTCGTTTGACTTTTCTCGAGGCTGATTATCCAAGACTCTGTCATTCAGCACTTTGGCGCTTCGTGTGAAGGTCACACCGACTGCACGGACTTTCATCCCCACCAATAATCTTTGACAGAGATGTGGGATTACGTCTGGCTCTGTCCAGTAGTTCAGTAAACATTCTTTGTCTTTCCTGTTTCCGTTCGTCTATCAATATGTGTGGGACGAATTTTGCACTCAGTTTCCGTTTCCCAAAATCTTATCTTAAAATCTTATGACACCCGTCACAATTTAAATTAAGTCCTTCTGATATCGCACACATAGTTACATGGCGGTCTTCTTGCAATACGTACTCCATGTTTGCATCGTAATGAGCTGTAGACCGGCGATCAGCTTTGAGATCGTCTTGCACTGAATCTCTGCCTTCAGGAAACCTTTTGTGTCACTCGAAAACGACTTTTTGAAAGTGCCTCGCCTGCATATGCTTGCTTAATCATTGTCCACGTCTCACTAGGGGTTTTCCCGAACTTAACGCAGAAATTAATATTCACTCTTTGCTCACAATCAGCATCCATCGTGTCACCGTAACTAACACGCCAAGAATCCGAACAGTGTGTTGCTAAGCGCAGCCCTGCCACAAAAAGAGTTTGCGTAACATGAAAACATTTGTTCCTTTTTAGCACTGCAAACTCAGAAATTTAAAAACGAAACACCCTGGAACTTTCCTGACAAAGGGAGTATAATTTGTTTTCCCGCCATGACAGTGCATAAGACCAGGAAAACTGAAATCAGTTATTCATACAAATAATTTAGCAAATATTAATCGCTAAACAACTCAGAATATTTTATAATACTAGCATGAATTGAAAGAGTTATTCGTTAAACTTTATTTTACTAATTCGAAATTTATTCGTTGACTGCAAATTCTTTGACGTCATCTGTATTAGGTATCGGCGTACTGCCTGTTAGTGACACACGAAAACTGGAGTCGGATCGGGACGTGAACACAGATCTCCCGCTCACTGCGAGTAGTCGCTTTAACCACTTGAGCCATCCATGCACGCTCCCCAATCCTAAGTAGACCTCCATATGTCGAATATATAGTGAATTATGGCATAAGGACGTAGACAATGGGGTTTGGGTCAGCCCGGGAGCGTGCAGGGATAGCCGCTATAAGCGGGAAATTTGTGTTCCAGTCCCGGACCGGCACAAGTGTTCGTATGTCGCTACCAGCTAGTACATCTATACCTAACACAGCAGATGTCAAAGAGTTCACAGTGAGCGAGTAAATTTCTAATTATTCCGTACAACTGTGGATCGCCAACAAAGTCTGTTCCTTCAGACATGCAAGTTAGTAAGTCGTAAGGCGTAAAGTGTTAAGTGAAAGGAGAATATGGCTGTGTAACCTGAAGACTCTTCTAAACACTTGAATCAATACGTCAAAGTGACTATCTTTGCTTCATGTGTAGTAACATTGACATCATGTTTCCTTGCTGCTGGTCTGTTGCTTATCTTGACATACAGCAGTGGTGTCTATCAACAGCAATCTCTCGCGAGAGGCCGGAGATAATTTTCAAACAAAATGGAACTTATCACACAAAACCAGTTTCAGTAGCTTTGTGGTTAGACTTTACTTATAGTGTTATTGCATTCGAAATGTAGCTTTAGACAGCGGTTGCTGGTATCAATTACCACATTACCTTGTGTCTTTTCAGAATCCGCAAGACAGTGCAGTGATAAAATGTGCCCTGTACCTCCCAATCCCGGCTCTACAGATATTCATCTACTGCTGGTGTGGACATGATACAATGGAAGCAGTAAGTACTTGTTATACGTATACATTTGCAAAGTAATACAGTGGCTCCAGTGTTCGAATTTTCATAACAGATCCCTCAAAACCATTTTTAACAGTATCCGGTGCAGGATACTGTGCTTTCCACTGAAACTACTAAATCAGTTCACATGAAAACGCCATCTAATTACCGAGAATCGAAAAGAAAATGAAAATAGCGAAACTTTCGATCTTGTGGTTATGACAGGTTTTATTTTAAAAATAAACGTTAGAAACGTACTCAGTACCGACGAAATACGTGATAGGTGACAATAGTGTTCTGGTTGAAAGAAAGAAAGGCTAAGAAAAAAGCTAAAGATAAAGTAGTTTGTGAGTCTTGATTACAGTTTGTAACGGAATGCGCTGGAAAGACAGAGCGACAATGGTTACCAGCTGTAATATCAACTGGAAAAAACCTCGCCTTACGCAAAACACAGTTTGTTGCTTTTTGCTTTACCCATATGTGCTTCAGCACTTTCTGTGTTATCTTAGGTATATCGTTGTTTGTCATTCTGCCTGAAAATTATCATGATACAATAACATCTTGTGAAATTCATATCAATTTCGGGTTAAACCTGTATACCGAAAAGGCTGACAATAAGTCACTAAGTTTGCGTTAGCTTCATATTTACCTAAAGACACACGTAATACAGTTGAACCACGATATGTATATACGCTTGAAAATAAGGCTTAAAATATTATTGTAGTTTTGAAGATAAGATATACAGCTGTTTTTATCTTACTTAACGATATCAAATATTTTCTACTGGCAGTTTAATGTGTACCACTCATTATACAGTTGTCATCTACAAAGAACAAGATTTTTCTGCTTTTCTTCCATTTCAGACTGAAAATCGCTTTATCATACTGCATTTTTAGAGTACTACTTACGGTAGTCCATAATTTCGAAAGTGTTGCCGGTGCAGGATACTGTGCTCGAACTGACCTCTCGATTATGTCCCATAAATGTTCGACAGGATTCATGTAGGGCGATCTGGGTGGCTAAATCTTTCTGCCGTATTGTCCAGAATATTCTTCAAACCAACTGCGAACAATTGTGGCCCATTCATACGGAGCATTGTCATCCAGAATAATTCCATCGTTATTATCTGCAAACAGTTTCCAGGTACCGAACATAACCATTTCCTCCAGTCAATAATCGGTTCAGTTCGACCAGAGGAGACAGTCCATTCCATATAAACACAGCCATCACCACCAGCTTGCACAGTGCCTTGTTGACAACTAGGGTCCATAGCTTCGTGGAATGTGCGCCACACTCGAATCCTGCCATCAGCTCTTATCAGCTAAGATCGTGACTCATCTGACCAGGCCACGATTTTCCATATGGTCACGAACCCAGGAGAGGCGCTACAGGCGATGTCGGGCTGTTAGCAGTGGCACTCGCATCTGCCATCTTCTGCCATAGCCCATTAACGCCATGTTTCGCGGCACTGTCCAAACGGATACGCTCACTGTACGCCCCACATTGATTTCTGCCATTATTTTACAGAGTGTTACTTGTCTGCCAGCACTAACAATTAACACTAACAACTCTACGGTCTTTAAGTAAAGGCCGACGAACACTGCTTTGTCCGTGGTGGGAGGTGATGCTTGAAATGTGGTATTTTTGGCACACTCTTGACATTGTGGATCTCGGAATATTGGATTCCCTAAAGATTTTCAAAACGTCATATCGCACGCTACTAGCTCCAACTACTATTCCGCGCTCAAAGCCTGCTAATTCTCGTCGTGTGGCCATAATCAAATCGGATTTTCACATGGATCACCTGAGTACAAATGACAGCTCCGCCAAAGCACTGCCCTTTTATACCTTTTGTATACGATACTACCGCCATCGTTATATGTGCATATAGCTATCCCATCACTTCTGTCATCTCAGTGTAAGCAGAGCACAGACGAATGGGGAATTATTCTAGTGACTATATCGGCCGCAAACAGGAACACGATGTTGCGGTGCCTGTGTTGTTCAGAAGTGTGATGCAAAGTTCCTTCAGACAAGCATACATGTACGTAGAAACTTTGCGCTGTACTTCTATACAACGCAAGCACTGCAATATGGTATTCATCCGTCGACACCGGACACGTGACTTTCAATTAAAATGTCTCCCCTGTACGAGTACAGGTTACAGACAAATTTTGACGACATACGGAAGTTTGGGTCTGACCGTGAGTTCTGCTCGGGTAGTCTAATGGTAAGGCGACTGCTAGCGAAAAGCGGGAAATTCGGGTTCGAGTTCCGGCCGTAAATAATTTTCATAGTCGTCATGGTTGTCCATATTCGCAAATGCGAATACATTTAATGCAAATGAGGAAATCCACTGGCATATGTGCCTGCGAAGGAGCTTCTTGAAAACCGAAACCATTTGGCTGTTGAGAAGCTACAGTCAGTCATAATCTACGGCAAGTGCTTGAAAGACAGTGAAACCACGAGTTGGTGTAGGATGTACATACATCACCAAGGAACCGGGAGGTTGGAGGCTTGCTCGTTTTGAAAATCAATATCAGTGACACATCTGACGACAGAGCACAATGCTCGTGCAGACACATGTATTTTGGAGCACATCGTTCCGCGCACATTGCTGAACATGAAGCTCCACAGTAGACGACCCCAACATGTTCCCATGTTAACGAAAACGATAAAATCGTCAGTTACTAATGCAGTGCAGACAGGATCACTCACCCCTGCCTTCCACAGCGGCTGTGAAAGTAATCAAAGGCACCATGACAGTTGTGATCTACACGGACGTATTTCCAACACCTGGATCTCTTAGTGCCTTATTTCTTCCCCGAGGGCGATGGCATCTTCCAGTAGGGTAACTGTTGAAAGTCGCGACCTCTTTCTTCTTATCTCGTGTTTTCTACTGAAAATCTCGTGCTTGTACTCTTATTAACTTTACTATTACAGAGATCGCTTAAACTTTTTTTTTTTTTTTGATTGGTCCTGTGTGCAACAAATAACTTACTTGGTCTTTCTGCTGCCACTGCTTGATCTGTTGCATTCCATTATTTAACAAAAATATTAAAGAAAACCTATTATTCATGCTGAGTGCAATGCATGCTCTGTATGGCGGCTCCTGCTGTTGCTGCGGCTGCTGCCGCTTACTACAACTACATATAATTTAAGAGAAAGGGTTTGGTCAAATTTAACTCGATAAATGATAACCCAAATACGTAATTCCTTTTTTTCCAAAACTATATTCTGAAAGCGATTCTTTCTCATTCAATTAACAAAACGCTAGAAGCTCTTTGAACAATCGCTTCATATGTAAATCTGCCTCCAGTGGCATTAAAGCAATATTGCAAATTAATCAAACTCTTGAGACAGACTGAAATACTTCTCCATTAAATACATAGTGAAACAATTCCCTGACAATTACAAAAGAAATCAATGACAAAAATCAATACTTAATCTAATAATGATTTCCCTTAAGAATTCAACTCCTATCATTATCAAAATTACCGTCTGCTGCTACACACATACACAAACCATTTTCTTTAAATTAATAAGCGTGCTACAAATTATAAAAAATATCAACTGACTACCAAATCCTGTGTCGCTGCTGGCGGACACAGCAGTACAGCAGCTAGGCGACGACCCCTCGCCCAACACACGTGCGCACCTCAGCAGGCGGGCTCCTACACTGACTTCCAAAACTGCCACTAGGTAATCCGTGTGCTGCGAAGCGCGACAACAGTATCTTAGATGAGCTTGTGTATGCGCGCTGTAGCCAACCTTTAAATCCTAAGAGAGTATTGCCAACTCTCATAACCCCCAACCTCAGTTTTGAAAATTTTGTGGGGTGATTGTTGCCTAACATATTGACAAGGAACAAACAGTATAATTTTTTTACAAAACGACGGAAAAAATTAAGCAAAGAGAAAAAATGTTACAATTTATATCCAATGACTAAAAATATTTTTTGCTTAGCACCTAAGTGATTTTTTTTTTTCACAAAACGATGAAAATTTTCTTACATGGCATATAGGCAAGAGAAAATGTTAAAATTTTATACAAAATGGCAGAAATGTTGCTTGCCTAATTGATTGGAAAGGAGAAAACATGGCTCCTTTTACAAATATAATATGCTGCTAGCCTAGTATGTATGTAATAAGAAAACATCAAAGGAAATATAACAAGTTTCTTACATAAGCAGATAAAAAAGATCATATAAGTTTTAACAGATCTGTAACAGTAACTACCTAAGCATTGAATAGTCTTCAATAAGCTAACATAACCTAATAACCAGTAAAAAATAATATTTTATTTTGCGCATTTGGGCATTGCCATGACATTGATCAGTAGTGGTCTGACTACATGATATTTTGTGTTTTTATGCACGCAGTTCCCTCTGGTCAAAAGAAACCAGGTCTACATGTTTTAAGTGCAGCAGAATGAGGGACTTCATATCCACTAACAACCACACCAATATTCCAACATCTGTTAATTGACGGTGTAAGCAGACTCAGGGACTTCATATCCACTGACAAACACACCTGAAGTCAAATTTTCCTCTGGTGAGACAGTTTGACAACGTAGGCAGACTCAGGGACCTTGTGTCCACTGACAACCACACGTCACTGCGTTATTGCATAAGTACCTCCTCAAATTTATGTAGTACAAGTCTCAGTCGAGTATCTCTCTATACTGAAAACGTCATATTTTATAGAAAATAGATCTCCCTTTAAAATACGATATCTCTAACCTAATTACAGAATTTAAGCAAGGAATAATATTATATCATATAAACAGGTATGTGAGCTCTGAGCTCATTTAAATGTTTTAACTCTATTGCCACAGCAATTACAGATTTGTGGCATATATCTCAAGTCATGAATACTGTGAGGCTCACCACATGGTGGCAAAGTCAATTTTCTTTAAATTTCTCGCCACAGCAGTCACCGGTTTGTGGCATGTATTTTTCAATTTAGTCATAATATGAGGTTCACCACATGGTGACAAGTTAATTTTCTTACGATTAGTTTGGCCAATAACAGTGGCAATGTTTTGATTGTGACCACGAATCATTACAAATGCGGCACCACACAAAAAAATATTATTTTAATTTCAAGGCATAAATCCTGTGCCATCAAACTCTAATTACCTATTATTTTTACATTACTAGTGATGCTGAAAAAGAATGTTACAATATTTGTTACAATAATTGTTATGTACATTTTGGTTATAAAATATTTAAATTATCCTACAAATAGAAAAGTAATTCTATAGTGATGCTACTATATATAATAAAAGTTACAGAATCATTTAGAAAAAGTCTAGCCAACGGCTTGCCAAATCAATTCATGAATATGTACAAAATTCAGTGAATAATTACGTGACTTTGCGTCAGAATTTTTACACTCTAATTACTAAGTTATACCAAATTTATAATTATCAGTCTGTAATGACTGTCAATATTTCTGATGTCAAACGTCAATGTCTGTGGTTTAGCGTCTCAATCGTTTTCAAATGGAATCCTCATTGTCTCTGTTTGGAGGCCTCCCTAGTCTTCGTATGAATCTGTGTGGCCATACCTTGGATGGTCACAAAGAACAAGAAAAAGAAACAACCTACAAAGCACATAATAAAAAAATAGATTATTCACAAAATACAACACACAAAACCCCTCCATCTGTTCAGTAGAAACTGAAAGAAATGGTTTATTCATGAAGGTGACATGAAAAAAATTTATGACATGACAAGAGAAAAACCATCACCTTCCAATTAACCTCGTGCTGGAATCGGCACTGCATCACTAAATGACAATTATGAAATAGAAAAACACAAGATAAATATTAAATTGACTTATTTTACACTACTATTTACACATTCATAAAATATGGCAGATACTCTCACCTTTTGGCGTAAGAGTAATTTCACTCTGGAAAGAGAAAAGAAATCGTTTAATGCACGACATAATTATCTAGGTCATAGCTCAGTGTTTTCGTCACGGCCGACTGTTTCTGGAACGTCTTCTTCTAGCGACCCTTAACGGTAAGCGTGCTACGCTCCGATCTGAAAATATCGTCTACTACACAAAATTACCTCACGTTAAGTGCTTTTGTTTCTGTAATGGAGAAAACTTCTATTGCGATCATGTTTCCTGTAAGAAATGCAATAAAGTCAACCTTAACAAAAATAGGAAGAGAAACAACACTATCACTCTTACCATTCCACAATTTCACAGAGCAAAAAATATTTTTGGCAATCATTCATCACATAATTCAACACTTTGCTGTGTATTTGTATCAGAACTCCTTTCGCGACTCATAGCTATGTCTTAACTTTACTGTGACTTAGATTTTAAGTAAGTGTGTACTCTACCTTAACATTACTGTGACTCAAATTTTACGGAAATGTGTATAAGCTATATCTTCCTTCATAGAATACTGTTGTGGATTTCTTCGTTTAGAAGTGTATCTTTCTTACCTTCTCTTGTTCTATAAATTTCTGCAAAGTGCTTCCTCATTGTGTCACACTTTTCATGAGTGGTCCATAAATCCTAATACGCCTTACCTGGCAAACTAATAAACAAGAAAAATCCACATAAATCATCACTCTTCAAACTACCTCATAAATCAGAACAAGTGTCAGTTCGAAGGTTTCCTAATTATATTATTGGCCATCAAATATACCTTCTCAATTCAGAGCCACTTTTACACTATATTTTACCTGATAATGTCAACAGTTTCTGTTATTTCATGTGATTTCTCCCTAAAAAACGTACATAGTTATTTCTTGCATTTTCCTTCAAATAAGTCACTAAAATTTCATTGTTTCAGTGAACAATCGCAAGATGTCAACAGCTGGTATAATCCTCTCGTCAAAAATGTCCCTTTGCAAAGTTCTCATTCTCTCAAACAATGCAAATCATTCATAATCATTCATTCTTGGTCTTTCATCCAGGATAGATTGATAGTAAAAGATTAATAGATAAGCAGGTTAGTCAAAGATTATGAAACAGTACTGAAACTTAAAATCGGACGAATATAATGTAACGGCTGGGGCACCTATGCTCGCCAAACCCCCTAGGGCTTTATTCCTTGAAAATTTTAATGTGTGATAAGTGACGAAGACCTCGCGATTTATGTGTTCGTATTGTCTCAAGTTCCACAGCGTTTGTGTGTACAATGCGTCGGATACGGAAGTTACACTAAGAAAAACTTCCTACTCAAATATTTTCCCTTATGAGATAGTCGATATGATCCAAGCAATACTTTTTGACCTACTTGTAAATTCTTGACGATGACTCGTGGATTGTGCAGCTTCTTTCTTCTATCTGCAACTTTCTTGATCTTCTGTAATGCCATACTTACCACGTCATGGTGTCTTAAACGTCGCTGTGCAGGGAAGGCTACTAATTGTTTTATCTTATCTGGTGGTTGTTTATTTTTTAACACAAGCTGTGGAGGCAGGGTAGTGGAATCATTGGGTAGTTCATTAATAATGTTTTGGAAATCGGATAAATGTATGTTCCAGTTTCTATGTTGGCGATGGCAGTACAATCTGCAAAGTCTACCTAACTCCTTCATGATACATTCTGATGGGTTACATGATGGCATGAAACGTGGTATAAATACTGGTTTAATTTTCCTGCGTCGCCAAGTGTTGGAACGCAATTGTGGGCGATTGTCAGAAATCACCTTGTCAACGTGCCGTACTTCCTTCAAGAAATTCTTGACGAATGCTGTAGAAACTGATTTTGCTGTAGCTTTTCGTAAAGGTGTGAATGAGACAAATTTCGAAGTAAGCTCAACAGCTACGAAAACATATGAGTGGCCTTGTCTAGATCTTATTACTGGTCCGATGATGTCCACAGCAGCCATCTCTTTTAATTTGACTGGGATGATTGGAAATAGTGGTGTTCTGTGTGTCACTGTTGGTGGTTTTGCTTTCTGACATAACTTGCGTATTGCCAGGACTTTACGGATTCTCTTTTCCATATTGTAAAAATACCATGCGTCTCGTAATTTTTGAAAACATTTCTTCGCACCAAAGTGGGCATAACTGAGATGTGTGTACCAAATGAGTTTATTTACAAGTTCGTCTGGTATGCATAAAACCCGAGAAGGACTGTCAGGACGTCTGCGTCTGAATAAGATGTTGTCACGTATGATATAAAACTGTCTTATAGCAGGATGTGACTTACTCTTCCACTTCCTTTTTATATCCTTCCAAATCGAATCCTTTTCTTGTTCACGAGCAATGTCACTTAATGAGGATGAAATGAAGTTTTCAAAAGCAACCTTCTGCATGTAGAGTAAGCTGTAATTACTTTCTAGGCAATCTTCCTCGTTACTTTGAGCTAAACCAACAGGTGCTCGTGAAAGCGCATCAGCAATGATGTTTTGTGAACCTGGAATATCTATAACAGTGAAGTTAAATTCCTGAAGAAACAAAGCCCAACGTTTTAAACGGTCGTGATTTAGTTTGGCTGACATGAGAAATTGTAACGCCCGATGGTCGGTGTATACTTTTGTGTGCTTTCCTTGCAGATAGTAGCGACATTTATCAAACACCCATACTATGGCTAATGCTTCCAGCTCCGTGACTGAATAGTTGCGCTCTGATTTTGTTAATACTCGACTGGCAAAAGCTATACTTTTCTGAGTAAGAATTCCATTTTCAACAACTTCTTGGAACAAATGGACACCAAACCCAGATCTTGAGCTATTTGTCGAAAGGCAAAAATCAAGGGATACATCAGGATGTGACAATGTAGGTGCATTCAGTAGTGCAGTTTTCAAATCGTGGTACTCTGTTTGAGCAACATGATACCAGTCCCAAACTGTGTTCTTACCTGTTAGTTGACATAATCTAGGTGTTGACAAGCTTTGTAGGCTAATAAAGCGACGATAAAAATTTATTAGTCCCAAAAATCCTCTTAATTGTCGCTTGTTTGTTGGTAGGGGCATTTCTTTGATTGTATTTAATTTTTCTGGATCAGGTAGAATGCCTTTTGTTGTAACAATGTGGCCAAGAAATTTGATTTGTGTTCTACCAAAGACCGATTTTTCTAAATTGACTGTAATGCCACGTTCCCGAAATGTTTGTAATAATTCACTTAATATTTGGTTGTGTTTTGTCCATGAATTTTCTGCGATCAAAATGTCGTCAACATAAGTGGTGATCCTGTCTTTTAAGTGTGTCTGTAATATTGTATTCAAACCACGGATAAATGCAGTTGACGAAACATTGAGACCAAATGGCAATTTTCGAAATTGGTAACAGTTTCCAAAACAGGGGAAAGCTGTGTATTTCCTACACCTCGGATTTAATTCTATTTCCCAAAAACTACTTCGTAAATCCAAGGATGACGTCACCTTTACTCCATGGAATTTTTGCAATAGTTCATCTAGTGTCTGTGGTCTATCGGTTTCAGGTTGGGTTACTGTGTTAATTTGTCTGGAATCAAGAACCAGTCTAATGGAATTATCCCTTTTCTTAACCACGTGTAATGGGCTGTTATATGAACTCACAGCAGGTTCGTTGATTCCCTGCTCTAACATGGATTGTATTTCCTGTTTGACTTTGTCTCTGTATGGGATGACGTATGGTGGTACAAAAAATTTATTATGTTCCTTTACCTTGAATACATAAAGAGAGTTATGCATTGTTCCTGTCTTGTGAGAAAAAACTTCACAATTTGTTTGTAATATTTCAAATAACTCATCAGTGCCTGCATTAAGATCTACTTCATCTCGGTAAACTTTCCTTTTAATTAATTGTTCTGTACTAATGGGTTGTTCTGTTTCACAGTAAAACGTAGTAATGTTATCTGTGCAACTATTAGACAAATTCAGTGATCGTTGTGCCTCAAGCGGAAAGAGAAAAAATAGATAATTCACTTCCTTATCCTCCTTTGTTAGCCATCCTTGAAATTTAAGCGTGACTAGCATTTGATTTACTCGTAACATGACTTTCAGCATTACAAAAGTTTAACATTGCTTTATATTCACGTAGGAATTCCACACCCAAAATCATTTCTGTTGATAAAAGAGGGACTACTAAGAAATTTGCAGAAAACTCGTGTCCTTGACACCTGAAAACTAAAGAAGTCTGATTGCGTACGTCTACACTCTTTCCTTGAATGACTCACTTTAATTTGGTATTTAATAATGGCAAGATTGGACAAACAGATGCCTGTTCACACTGCTTAAACATTGTCTCGCTAATTACATTCACAGGGCTGCCAGAATCAAGTACAGCTGAAAGTAGAGATTTTTATAATTGGATGAGCATACATAATTTCGCTGTTGTCATTTTCTTGTAATAATGTGTCTCTAATGTCCTCTAGTCCAACAAAGTTAACATAATTTGTGTGTCGGCTTTCCGCCGCCACAAACGGTTCGTTTGTAATCCTAGTTGCTAGTCATTGTTGTGCCGGCTCGTATTGCCGCGAATTATTGCTTGGTTGGGTGGTTTGATTTCTAAATTGTCGCCACGCTCTAAACTGGAATTTCTGTGATCCTCCCAATTTTGATTTGTCCCCTCGTCATAACTGTTTTGGTTCTCATAATTGTTATGACCATTATTATCACGTGGGCTCGATGCTCTGTATTCTGCATGAGCACCGCGTTCCGAATTGTAATTTGCGTGTCCGCGCCAATTTCGGTTGTCTCTACCGCGACCATTCCTTCTAAAATAATTTTCATTTCCATAACGCCTTTGCTCTCGCGGTCCGCGATCCCTGTTACTGTACTGAGAGCTCCTATGATCATAAAAATCATTTCTCTGACGTCTATGATCTGTGTTATACGGTTGATGCCGCATATCGCGCCTATCTTCTTCCGCCTTGTACTCGTGAGGTTCGTCCGAGTTCCATACGCGTTTACGGTCACACCGCGGATTATTATTTTCCCAATACTGATTACTATTATCTCTTTGTGTGTTTTCATACTTGTCAAATTCTAATTCTTGCAGAAGAGCTTGGAATGCCTCCAAGTCATCTTTGCACCTACCTGCCAAAATTATGTGGCATAATCTGATCGGCAGTTTTGTCAAACAGATACGCATTAATTCCGACTGACTGTACGGATTCGTTAAATATCTGTTCATGCGCATCATGTTTTCAAAATATTGCACTGGAGTTGAAAATTTCGACTGCTCATAACTTTGCATCATAATGATGTAATGTTTTACACGATCTTGTGTAGTCTCTGACCAGTAAGCCGATAAGAATGCGTGATAAAAATCACCATATGTGTGACATTCACGTACTATTGAGCGCATTCTTGTTGCAGGCTCTCCTTCAAGATAACTGCAAATGAATTCCAGTTTGTGGCCAATTGGCCATGTTGGTGGTAAAGAATAGTAAAATTGTTGTAACCACTCTCAAGGGTGGATTTCGTGACTAGCATTCTGAAAAATTTTAAATTTCCTAACTGTGAGAAAATGCTTATAGTCAATCTCGTCATTTTTCTTAGCGGATGAGTTTTCTTTTACAGCATGACTCACGTTTCCTTCATTACGTCCCGCAAACGTGTCGTATCCACGAGAAAAGTGGTCAGCATTTCCATAATTAACGCGCTCATTGTCATTACCAATTTGGTAATTATCGGATCTACCAGTGTCATTGCTGCGATCGATCTTTTCTTCGATGCTGGCAAGCTGTTCCTGTATATTTTTCACGTCACGTTTGTTTTGCTGATTAATTGTCATCTGCCCTTGTTTAAAACGTTGCAGAGACTGAAATTCTTCGGTATCCGCGATCGGTACCGGCTGTCATCTGACTTCGTATGTAACCCGCTACTCAGTTCCGTCACTTTCATGGATAATTCATCTACCTGTTTAGCTACTGTCGTTAATTGAGTTTCTATCTTTGAAACTTCATTGGGGGTCTGTAATTGCAATGACTCAACATTTTTCGCTAATTCCTCTACTTGCAGTTCTTGTTGTGACGTCTGTCGTTTCACTTCAACAATATCAACATTTTGTACGTGATCAAGTCGGGATACTAGATTATTAATATCTGATTTGAATTCTTCACCTAGCTCACTTTTCAACTGACTGGTCATTTCTTCAAATTTACTATTTAAATTGTCATTCACCTCACCCCGAAACATTGTGAGATTCTCGTTAATTTCGTTCTGAAGCGATTTGAAATACTTTGCATTATTGTTGTTAAATTCAGTGAGTTTACTCTCCTGTCTGTCATTAAATTCAGTGAGTTTACTCTCTTGTCTGGCATTAAATTCAGTGAGTTTACTCAGTAATAATTGTAAAACATCATTCCTGGCGGCAGGGAGTACAACGTTACTCTTCTCGGTTAAAGCAGAAGGAGCATCTGCATTTCCACTAACAGAAGGAAAGGCAAAATTACTCCACTCTATCGGAGTGGCAACCAGACCTGAATTTCCACCGAAAGTGGGGAAAACAAAATTACTCTGCACTTTTGAGGCGGAATCAACGCTGGAATTTCTCATAATGAGTTCGGTTTGCGTCACTGTATTGTCATGTCCTAAGTTGCGAGTAGCATACAGTTGTTCATCACGCATTGTTGGCAGATGATCGCCTACATTCCGATTCTCAGCAATATTGTTAGAAAATTCCTGGATCTAAATATTCTCAAAAGACTTTTTCTACTCTCTGTTCCGAATTTTCGGAAACTGCGTTTGAAACCGCTCCTACATTCATGTTCGCAACCGTATCTATGTTGGCATTTGCAGTAGCATCTGCATTATTTTCCATTTTCTTTTGTGCTCGTGTCAGCATTGTCCCAATACAAGCGAAAACACTAAAATTCACCGCTATCCTAAAAATTCCAATGATCAATTAACTATTACACAATGCACCAACAAATTCAAAGATAAAACTGCTGAAATAAAATTTTGTGTTAATTCAAAGCAGTGCGCAAGCGATCAAAATGCTGTGCCTCCACTAATGATTACTGTTGTGTAAGCTTGCAGTTGGCAGTAGAAAGACGAAGCATAACTAACTAAAAATCATTTAAAAAATACGTACGCTGGCAGGGTCGCCAGGTGAAAGTCGAGAGCTCTTTCTTCTTATCTCGTGTTTTCTACTGAAAATCTCGTGCTTGTACTCTTATTAACTTTACTATTACAGAGATCGCCTAAACTTTATTTTTTAAAATTGGTCCTGTGTGCAACAAATAACTTACTTGGTCTTTCTGCTGCCACTGCTTGATCTGTTGCATTCCGTTATTTAACAAAAATATAAAAAAACCTATTATTCATGCTGAGTGCAATGCATGTTCTGTATGGCGGCTCCTGCTGTTGCTGCGGCTGCTGCCGCTTACTACAACTACATATAATTTAAGAGAAAGGGTTTGGTCAAATTTAACTCGATAAATGATAACCCAAATACGTAATTCCTTTTTTTCCAAAACTATATTCTGAAAGCAATTCTTTCTCATTCAATTAACAAAACGCTAGAAGCTCTTTGAACAATCGCTTCGTATGTAAATCTGCATCCAGTGGCATTAAAGCAATATTGCAAATTAATCAAACACTTGAGACAGACTGAGATACTTCTCAATTAAATACATAGTGAAACAATTCCCTGACAATTACAAAAGAAATGAATGACAAAAATCAATACTTAATCTAACAATGGTTTCCCTGAAGAATTCAACTCCTATCATTATCAAAATTACCGTCTGCTGCTACACACATACACAAACCCTTTTCTTTAAATTAATAAGCGTGCTGTAAATTATAAAAAATATCAACTGACTACCAAATCCTGTGTCGCTGCTGGCGGACACAGCAGTACGGCAGCTCGGCGATGATCCCTCGCCCAACACGCGTGCGCACCACAGCAGGCGGGCCCCTACACTGGCTTCCAAAACTGCCACTAGTTAATCCGTGTGCTGCGAAGCGCGACAACAATATCTTAGATTCCAGACCTTATGTATGCGCGCTGTAGCCAACATTTAAATCCTAAGAGAGTATTGCCAACTTTCACTGTGCGTGTTATAAGGTCAAAATCGTGTTACAGTGATTTGAGGAGCATAATAGTGAAACCATGTTGATGTCTAGGGCACCAAATACGCCTGATATGAAACCGATCGAACAATCTGGCGCAAGTTCCGCGTCCACAAAGCACCGGTCCGCAATTTACGGAATTGGGTAACCTGCACGTAGACATATGGTGGCAATACAGTACAGATCACAATGACTAACGAAAACTGGCACAGATGAAAGAGTATGACGAAAAAGGTAGGAAGAGGAGAGGGGGAAGGCCGCCAGATTGTTTGTTGGTTTATTTAGGGGGAGGAGACCAAACAGCGAGGCATCAGCCCCATTGGATTAAGAAAGGATGGGGAAGTACGTAGGCCGCGCCCTTGCAAAGGAACCATCCCCTCATTTGCCTTAAGCCACCAGATGATAAATCGCTTGTATGCAAAAATCTTCTGAAACCAGCCCTGGCACATACCTTCCGGAAGCCTACCAAGGACTTGTCGACACCCTGCCACGCAGAAGCTCTGCTGTACTGCATTCCAGAGGTTGACCAACACAGTATCAAACAGCTGGTGATAATATTACGATATATTGGTAATTGTTACTTATGGACCGTCTGACAGCAACTGAATAAAACACGATTTTAGTGCCATACGCGTTTCGCCTTTATTTTCTGCAAGGCATCATTAGTGGCCTGGAACATGTACAGCCACGCGGGATTAGCCGAGCGGTCTGGGGCGCTGCAGTCATGGACTCTGCGGCTGATCCCGGTGGAGGTTCAAGTCCTCCCTCAGGCATGGGTGTGTATGTTTGTCCTTAGGATAATTGAGGTTAAGTAGTGTGTAAGCTTGGGGACTGATGACCTTAGCAGTTACGTCCCATAAGATTTCACACACATTAGAACATTTTTTTTGAAATGTACATATTTTTTCTATTTAGTTTATATTTTGGTCAATGTACCTATAGGTTATAAACAGTTCTGGTGGTTGGTATTTCCTATTAAGTAGTAATGTTTTGAACTGTAGTTACAGGTTCCTTCATATTACGCTCCTGTTGCATTTTTGGTGTTGCTCTTCATCTTATAAATTCCAATTTGCTGTTTTTCCCAGATTTCACAGCACTATGATGAACTAAACACTTGTTTCGATGCAATGTTTCAGTTTCTGTTGCCGACTGTCAGATGTTTTTACCAAAAATCGAATTTTAGAGCCAAACTTTCGAGTGTAATTATTGAAGTATCTGTGGTATGTTCGGGTATGCATTTGACTGTGTGTGTGTGTGTGTGTGTGTGTGTGTGTGTGTGTGTGTGTGTGTGTATGTTTGCCTTAATTCCTACGCATATCCTAAGATATATGTTATAGATATACCAAATACCTAAATTATTTTTGAGATACTTCATCGTCAGGCCACAAACAGAATCTTTTCCTGGTGGCAAACGAATACTGATGGACACAGGGACGACATTATTCATTGAAGAATGTGTGTTATACGAAGTGTGTTCAAAACTAAGGTGACTTTAAATTTTCATGAAAAAATATTTATTTATCCATCAATATTCATGTTGTCCCCTTCAAAGTAATCCCCCTGAGATACAATACACTTGTGCCAACGCACCTTCAAATCCTCGAAGCACATCGTCATAAGCACTTTTTGATACAGCCTTGAGTACTTCCTGGGATGCAGTTTTTATTTCTTCAATCGTTGAAAGTCTTCGTCCTTTCATAGGTCTCTTCAGTTTTGGGAACAGGAGAAAGTCGCAGGGGCCAAATCGTATGAATATGGTGCCTGAGGCGTGATTGTCGTGTTTTTTTTTTTTTTTTTTTTTTTTTTTTTTTTTTTTTTTTTTTTTTTTTTTTTTTTGCAGAAAAATCTCTCAGAAGCAACGATGAATGAGCAGGTGCATTGTCGTGATGCAAAAGCCACGAATTGTTTTTCCACAATTCCGGACATTTTTTGCGTATTGCTTCTAGCAAACGTCGCATAACGTTAAGGTAATACTCCTTATTGACCGTACGACATTGAAGCAAAAATTCGTGATGCACTACGCTACGGAAATTGAAAAAAAGTGAACAAAACTTTGGCATTTTGTCGAACTTGGCGTGCTTTTTTCGGTCTTGGCTCTCCGGGATGCTTCCACTGGGACGATTGGGCTTTGGTTTCGATGTCATAACCGTAAACTCATGTTTCGTCACGAGTTATGACCCTTTTGAGAAAATCAGGATGATCACTGACGTCATTCAAGAGCTCCTGAGCGATGCTCATGCGACGGTTCTTCTGATCAAAACTGAGAAGTTTTGGAACAAACTTCGCTGACGCACGTCTCATGGCCAAAACATCCAAAAAAATTGCATGACACGCGCCGACCGATGTGCCAACATCCTCAGCAACTTCTGTTACGGTAATTCGACGATTTTCCAAAACAATTTCCTTCACAGCTTCGACGTCATCATCTGTTGTTGATGAGCTGGGGCTTCCAGAGTGAGGTTTGTCATTGGCATTTTCTCGGCCATCTTGGAAGAGCTTGTACCACTAGCAATCATTTTTTTCACTTAGAGCAGACTCACCCTATGCCGCTGTCAACATTTCAAGTGTTTTAGAGCACTTGATTCCACTTTTCACACAGAATTTGATCCAAATTCTTTGTTCCATTCTTTACAATCATCGAAAATCACCGAGCACACAAACACGTCTAACCTTTCTAACTGTAAAAAAAAGGAAGTATGCTGTACACTCGAAACTCTGAACATATGTTAGTGACATGTGTAGCAACATAACAGAAAAAAAGATCAATAAACGGGTACGTTGCCCGCGCAATTTGAAAAGTCACCTAACTTTTTGAACAGCCGTCATAAATCCTTAATATTTATCGCACGTACGGGCGATAAGGGGGAAAAATCGACCATGCATCACAACAGTAAGCTGACGTTAAATATTTCATACGTCTGCGATTCCACAACAAGAACAGTTGTACAGAAGAAGATGAAAAATGAACAGCAAGCATGAATGTTTGTGTAGGTAAAACAACAGCTGGGGGATTATGCACGAGCTGTATTAATACTGAAAAATGAATGAACTCTATACTATGATGAGGTAAAATTACTCTTCAAGCATACACTGAAAGGTGCTTAAAGCAGCTTTTCTCTTCTTAAAACTACTGTTGAAAGTATGGTATGTGTGACTGGGTGTAACCGAGCTGCACAGACCTGCTATGTCCAGCAGGCAGAAAGTGATAAGATCCAAAAGCGGGCAGATATAAGAGCAGAAGAACTGATAGTACTGTTCCTGATGGATTTACAGAAGGCAGATTATTCAGAACCTTGCATTCATCTCGACAACAGGTACAGGGAAACACACTGAAAATATAGGACACCTAGCTGCTTTATTTTCACTGATATTACACTAGCGTAAGTGGAGCTTAATTATTCAGGTTACTCAATAAAAGGCTCCTGCAGCATTTAGTAAGACGAACACGCAACACATATATCAAAATTTCGTATTTGACAATGTATATTCAAATTAACGTCTTACACATTAACATTTAGTGTCGAATGTTTTTATAATATTCGTCTGACTATTTAATTAAGAATGGTCAGAAAAATTACTTGCACTTTTTAGACATAGTGTCGTAGTTTTGGCTATAACACCTTTTTCAGACAACCAGCTAGCTTTGGCTGGTTCACGAGATCATCTCCAGCACACCCTGCGCTTGCTTATGAATGAAAGAGAGAGTATACTTTAAAACTTGTCCACAAAGAAACTACCATTACTACATTCACATTAAGCCAAACGATTCGTGTACAACAACTATGAACCATTAAACAGCTGAACGAACAAAAAATTTTAAGCCAGGCCTTTGGTAGGCTTGTTGTTTTTGAAAGAAGACAGAAAAAAGCTACAAGACTTTCAATATCTATCTGCCACAATCGTGGCCGCCCGGGGTGGCCGTGCGGTTGTAGACGCTACAGTCTGGAACCGAGCGACCGCTATGGTCACAGGTTCGAACCCTGCCTCGGGCATGGATGTGTGTGATGTACTTAGGTTAGTTAGGTTTGAGTAGTCCTAAGTTCTAGAAGACTGATGACCTCAGAAGTTAAGTCCCATAGTGCTCAGAGCCATTTGAACCACAATCGTGAATACTGTTGAAAGCAGAAGATGCAAGAGAAAACTTACATAATAAGAAGGTATCAATGGCATTTAACAACTAGTATTATATTGTGCTTGTGAATACTTAACGCTAGCTATAGGGCAAATCAATGGGATACAAACTGCAGAGATGAGAATCTTGGAAAAGATATGTTTTATTTGATCAGAAGAGAAATGAGGACAACAGAGGAAACAATAAGTAACAGCACACTGGAAGCATGAATAAGAACGCCCTCAGTCACCATTTTTTCGTGTTTTATTGAATTACATGACACATCGTCAGATGCAAATCGTCACATAATTTACCACTGCTCTGAGTGAAGTGATATGTATATTCCTCTTATGAGAAGGTTAGATATTAGGTTTTGTGTTTAGGGAATCAAATGCGGAAAATGTTATAAGAGACAGTGGGAAAAACAGTGAAAAACTTACCGAAAAACCAAGGAAGATAATTTGTTAACTTTCTAACACCAACAGAGAATCATCTTTTCTGTCCTCGCTCATCATGTGACTAAAGGTGCACATTTATTGATACATTTTAAAAACACTTTCCATATGATTAGAGATGAAGTCTATCACGTAGTGTCAGAGATCTCAGTATTAACTAAACTGACGTATGCAAGTACTAAATTGAAAGTAAGTTTTTAAAATTACTGAAATAATTATGGCTAGCGAAATTTAAGAAAGAATCAGGTTTTTTGAGTTTTTGGAGGTATCTTTCAAGTTGTATCGACAGATTTATGGTATTACCTGGCTTCATCGCATAGTACTATCAAAATGTTTTCTGTCTTGTTGATAATGCGTTTGGTTTCAAGCATATTCTGTGCAATAACTAATTTTCCATGTTGGCTGAATCTGAAAGCATTTATATGTTCTTGGAAATGGGTTTTGAATTTTCTGCTGGTTTTTCCCACATAGTATGCAAGACACCTGAGCCATGATACTTTATACAACCCACTGTTATGAATTCTGGGAAATATCTTCGTGAATTGTGGACTAGTAATTGTCTGAACTTGTTATCAGTGGAGAATTGTTATATTGTTTTTTAAAGGGGTTAGCATTTTTTGTGATCTCGGGCCCAGGTATTGGATTTTCGTTTCTTTCTTGAGTCTATTTTCGTTTCATTCTTAGTGTGCCAATTTGATGTCTTATGTTTGTGTATTTGTGTGTCTAAATTATCCGATGTTATGGCTGTGTAGCCATTGTTTATGGGAATACTTTTTATCGTTTCCAATTATGTCCTAAGGGTGTTTTCTTCTAAGTCAAGTTATTGTGCTCTGTGTAGCATGGACTTAACATGCAGCATGTTTGTATGTTTGGTAGGGTAGGATGAGTCGTCTATTGTTAAGTCTACATATGTGTGTTATCTGTGTATACTGAACTTTTTGTTGGAGGCTGGAGATTCAAAGATGGAGGAAATGTATGCTTTTGCTGTCCTCATGTTCTACTGCGAAATAAATATTTTTCAGTCAAGAATTGTATAATACAAGTAGTAATTCAATCTACACTTTTGTGCCATCGTATACAGTAGTAGTACTGTGTCATCAACATAACTCCAATAATATACTATTTTACTTTAAAGGAGTAATTTTCCATATGACTGAGAAACATGTCTATCAGGAAACTTGTTGTACTACGAGTACTGGGTAAAATAATTACGTGACGATATTAGCTGCAACATTTCAGCGACATCTGATATTTCTGAAACTGACAACGTTTATGTTTCAGTAGGTTTTTAAGAAGTTAGTAAAACACAAGAAGTTGTCAATTTCCGAAATATCAGGAGTCATTGACATTTTGCATCTAATATTTTCACATAATTACTTTACCTTTCAGGGTGAAGCTTATCAACAGAAAGATGGTCTTGTCGAGAGCAGTAGTATATGAAGTTTCTTGGCAGATATATTTCTCAGTCATCTGTAAAATAATTTCTTTAAAGAAAATAATTGGCTCAAAAGTGAAACAGTGTATTACCGGAGGTGTATTAATGAAACATTGTTGCTGTATGGTGATACGAAATTAGAAAATGAAGAATTCCTTCCCAGAACATATGAAATTTACAGTAGAACCTCTAGATGAAAATATATGCATTTCTTAGATCTTAGAATCACCAACCTCCCACAAAAAACATAAGTTCAGCAAACAACAACTGACAGCTCATCAAGCCATCCCACTCCACACAAACATGCTGCATGTTGCGTCCATGCTACACAGAGTGCACTAACTTGACTTAGAAGAAAACAACCTTAGTACATTATCGGATACAATAAAAAGTATTTACGTAAACAATGGCTACACAGCCAAAACATCTGATAATTGAGACATACAAATACATAAAAACTTTAAGAAAGTAGAGAAAATATTTTCTGGCATCCCATACATAGGTCCCATATCACAAAAAATCGCTAACCTATACAAAAAAGTGTAACAATTGCATTCTCCACTACAAATAAGTTCGGCCACCTACTAATCCAAACATACACTCCTGGAAATTGAAATAAGAACACCGTGAATTCATTGTCCCAGGAAGGGGAAACTTTATTGACACATTCCTGGGGTCAGATACATCACATGATCACACTGACAGAACCACAGGCACATAGACACAGGCAACAGAGCATGCACAATGTCGGCACTAGTACAGTGTATATCCACCTTTCGCAGCAATGCAAGCTGCTATTCTCCCATGGAGACGATCGTAGGGATGCTGGATGTAGTCCTGTGGAACGGCTTGCCATGCCATTTCCACCTGGCGCCTCAGTTGGACCAGCGTTCGTGCTGGACGTGCAGACCGCGTGAGACGACGCTTCATCCAGTCCCAAACATGCTCAATGGGGGACAGATCCGGAGAACTTGCTGGCCAGGGTAGTTGACTTACACCTTCTAGAGCACGTTGGGTGGCTCGGGATACATGCGGACGTGCATTGTCCTGTTGGAACAGCAAGTTCCCTTGCCGGTCTAGGAATGGTAGAAGGATGGGTTCGATGACGGTTTGGATGTACCGTGCACTATTCAGTGTCCCCTCGACGATCACCAGTGGTGTACGGCCAGTGTAGGAGATCGCTCCCCACACCATGATGCCGGGTGTTGGCCCTGTGTGCCTCGGTCGTATGCAGTCCTGATTGTGGCGCTCACCTGCACGGCGCCAAACACGCATACGACCATCATTGGCACCAAGGCAGAAGCGACTCTCATCGCTGAAGACGACACGTCTCCATTCGTCCCTCCATTCACGCCTGTCGCGACACCACTGGAGGCGGGCTGCACGATGTTGGGGCGTGAGCGGAAGACGGCCTAACGGTGTGCGGGACCGTAGCCCAGCTTCATGGAGACGGTTGCGAATGGTCCTCGCCGATACCCCAGGAGCAACAGTGTCCTTAATTTGCTGGGAAGTGGCGGTGCGGTCCCCTACGGCACTGCGTAGGATCCTACGGTCTTGGCGTGCATCCGTGCGTCGCTGCGGTCCGGTCCCAGGTCGACGGGCACGTGCACCTTCCGCCGACCACTGGCGACAACATCGATGTACTGTTGAGACCTCACGCCCCACGTGTTGAGCAATTCGGCGGTACGTCCACCCGGCCTCCCGCATGCCCACTATACGCCCTCGCTCAAAGTCCGTCAACTGCACATACGGTTCACGTCCACGCTGTCGCGGCATGCTACCAGTGTTAAAGACTGCGATGGAGCTCCGTATGCCACGGCAAACTGGCTGACACTGACGGCGGCGGTGCACAAATGCTGCGCAGCTAGCGCCATTCGACGGCCAACACCGCGGTTCCTGGTGTGTCCGCTGTGTCGTGCGTGTGATCATTGCTTGTACAGCCCTCTCGCAGTGTCCGGAGCAAGTATGGTGGGTCTGACACACCGGTGTCATTGTGTTCTTTTTTCCATTTCCAGGAGTGTATACCCAAACAGTATCATGCCCCAGGTGTTCTGCATACTACGTAGGGAAACAGGCAGAAATTTCAAGACCCATTTCCAAGAACACATAAATGCTTTAAGTGTCAATCAATCTAAAAATCAGTTATTTTGCAGTATATACTTGAAGTCAAACGCATATAAACAAGAGAAAAGCAGTCTGATAATACTACGCAATGGACCCAATGGTAAGACCATAAATCACTTAGAACAACTGAAAATATATCTCCAAACAACCAAAAAGCGTGAATCTATCTTAAATGAACAGGCAAATTTCGCTAACCATAGTTGTTTTGAGCAACGGCCTTGCCGCAGTGGATACACCTGTTCCCGTCAGATCACCGAAGTTAAGCGCTGTTGGGCGTGGCTGGCACTTGGGTGGGTGACCATCCGGGCCGCCATGCACTGTTGCTATTTTTCGGGGTGCAGTCAGCCTCCTGATCCCAACCGAGGAGTTACTCGACCGGATAGTAGCAGCTCCGGTCAAAGAAAACCATCGTAACGACCGAGAGAGCGGTGTGCTGACCACACGCCCCTCGTATCCACATTCTCAGCTGAGGATGATACGGCTGTCGGATGGTCCGGATGGGCCACATGTGGCCTAATGAAGGAGTGCAAATAGCTATTTTAGTAATTGTAAAACCTTATTTCAAATTTATTGCATGCATATGTCAATTTAGTTAATACTCACATCTTTGACACTATGTCATAAACTTCACCTTTGATCATATCATGTTAAACTGCGTCTGTGATGTGTTTTTAAAAATCTATAAACAAATATGCGCCAAGAGTGACGTGACATGCGATAACAGAAAAGATAACACAATGGCTATTGGTGTTAAAAGGTTTAAAATGTTCTTCCTGGATTGTTCAGTAAATTCTTCACTATATTTTTCACTGTGCTTCACATATTTCACCCCACTCAAAGCAGGAGTAAATTATGTATTAAGACAATGTTCAGCTGACGATGCACCCACGGCGTCCAAACGCATCGCGTAATTCAACAAAACACGAAAAAAATGTGTCTCAAGGCGATTTTAGTCATACTTTCAATGTATTGAATACAGTATCGATTACAGTTAAAAAAAAAAAAAAAAAAAAGAAAAGCAAGTATCAAGACAGAGGAAATGGAAAAGGTCAAGTGGACGAGTCAAAACGAAGTACAGTAGTTGACCACCCAACGAAACGTTAGATTTGTGAGATCATAAGAGAGTGATACAAAACACATTCATTTAATCCTTGGTGATAATAATGCCAATTGCAATAACTTTCATGATCGCTACCTGTGTTCCATACTGTTAGTGAGCAGTGAGAGGGCAGGGACAGTCTGAAACGGGTGTTCTCTCCAACACACGTTTATCACTGAGACAATTTCATCGGTGTTGCCAACCCACGAATGCTTGTAGCTGTTATATGGCATGCGCGGTGCCTGCAGGGCCTGTCCGTGTCGCTGGCGGCTTACGGCTCCGCCTGGGTGGGGGTGGACCGGCGGGTGACCAGCACGCTACGGGTCGTCATGTGCAGAGCCCAGACGGCGCTGCAGCTCTCCGCCGGCAAGGTCTACCCAGTCAACAGAGACACTTTCCTGTCGGTAAGGGGTTTACTCTACTAACAGAAGTACCTTTCTCTCGGCGTCTAACCGCCATAGAAATCTTGCCGATTGCGAAACATTCTCTGTAAATGGGCAAAGCATTTACTACCTTTGATACACAACTGTCTGCGACCTTGCGGACACTAGAGCAGGTGAGATGCTCTTCCCGTCCTAAATTTCTTGTCTGTTCCGATTCACTAAGTGCCCTTCACTGATTGCAACTTTTGTATCCAGCAGATAAATTAGTCCAGAACATCCAGGATGCCCTCCTCCAACTACAATGACTGCGAAAGGAGGTGGCTTTCTGCTGGGTTCCAGGGTACGTCGGCATTGCTGGGAACGAAAGTGCAGATCTCGCAGCCAAGGAGGCGTGTCTCGATCCGCAACTATTGCAGTGTGCGATCCCCCTGCACGTACACACCTCGCTATTGAGCTCACGAATCATGCGTCGGTGGGAGGATGAATGGCTCGAAATAACTGACAATAAGCTCCGTTTAGTCAATCCCACAACGCGTGTGTGGTGTACTTCTTTCCAGCCCCGCATACGGGACGAGGTTCTCCTCACTAGGCTTCGGATAGGCTTGACGCATGGCTTCCTGCTCCGGCGAGAGGACCCAACAATGTGTGGTACTTGTGGCGTCCAGGTCACTGTGCGCTACGTTTTATTGGATTGCGTTTTAATTTTTGACCAGCGGGCCGCGGCTGACTTGCCTGCGGATCTGCCATCTCTTTTAGGAAATGCTCAAACGAATGTGGTTAATGTTTTAAAGTTCTGTGACTGTACAATGTTTTTACCCAGTGACAATTTCCTGTGACATCCTTGACGCTCCTTTTTAGTTTTCCTTACTTTTTATTTTCGTATACAGCATTTTTCATCTTTTCCCGCTTTCTTTGCGTGTATACTTCCATTTTACTAAATTTGTCCACATTCGTTTAATTCATGTGTGTCAGGGCGCTGATGATCTCGACGTTGAGCGCCCGTAAGTGCCAACGCACACTCACACACACACATTTTCAAGAACCACACGCTCCGGCCACATTAATGTAACCACCGACTACGTTTGATGTCAACGCGCAATAACCGCACACAGACGTCAGGTGACAGCAGTGGCATTCGGGAGTAACTAAAGCGTGACAGGGGGTCGCGAAACACAGTGCAGTCGTTCTCAGCGTAAATGGAGAGATTTATCTGCCGACCAAAAGGGCACGATCATTTGCTTTAGGGTCAAGGATGGACGCATTTTCGAAATGGCAAAGACTGAATACGTTCGGTGTCGCAGTGGTTAAAGTGTACGGCGCACGGCAAAATGGCGCCATCAAATGCGGCGCAGAGCCAACTCTAGCGCACCACTGGTCATAGATGATAGGGATGGACGACGGCTGTGAAGACGTGAACAGAGGAGTAGACGTGCAACTGTTGAGCAATTGGCCATCCAGCTGAACCAAGTGGCTACCAATAGTGTCTCCTCAACGGCTGTTCAGCGAACATTTCTGCGTATGTTCCTCCACAGCAAGTGCCTGGTTCGTTTACCCATGTTGACTGCTGTTCATCAGCGACGAAGGCTGATATTTGCGCGCCGGTACGGCAGCTGGAAGTCCACTGAGTGGCGACGAATGGCTTTTTTAGATGAATCACGTTTTGTGGTCCGTCGGACAGATGGCCTTAGCATGTGCGGCGCAAAACGTCTGAAAAAAAAAAACACCCTGCAACGGTCATAGTCTGGGGAATACTTTCGGGCATTCTCCGTCTGATCTCGTCATTCTGGAAAGCACAACGGATCAAGACAAGTATGCATGTATCCTTAGGCACCGTATCTACCTCTACATACAGTTTTCTTTTCTCAGCTCGTTGGGGTCTACCAGCAGGAGAATGCAGCGCGTCACAGTCTGCAGTGTACGTACGTGTTTCAGAGAGCACCGGGATGAGTTTGGCGTACTACCCTGACCACTAGACTCCCCGAATTTAATGCCAATCGAGTATCTGTGGAACCACCGTGTTCGGACTGTACACAACATTGGTCCTCAACCGAGACAAGTGGCGCAGCTGGTCACGACATTGGCGTCGGCATGGCTCCACTTCACTGTCGATATCTTCCATAACCTTTCTGACTCTCTCCCTGCGCCGGCCACTGTGGCCGAGCGGTTCTAGGTGCTTCAGTCCGGAACCGCGCTGCTGCTACAGTCGCAGGTTCGAATCCTACCTCGGACATGGATGTGTGTGATGTCCTTAGGTTTGTTAGGTGTAAGTAGTTCTGAGCCTAGGGGACTGATGACCTCAGATGTTAAATCCCATAGTACTTAGAGCCATTTGAACTATTTGAATCTCTCCCTGCCCGTCTCGCGGTGGTCAGCGTTGCAAAAGGTGGTTATTCAGATTTTTATCATGTGATCACATTAATGTGCCGTCCGCTTCACGTCTGCTGTGCAGCGAGCTTCGTTAATTTAAGTATTAACTGTATTATTCATACTTGTCACTTCTTCTTCCTTGTGTTTTTGCTTTTAGGAAGCTTTAATTGTCGAGTGCTTAGTAATAGTGTTCCATAGATTTCGTGTTTGTTTTGAATACAGTCAGAGAGAGTCCCTTTAGTCAGCCATAGTGCCAGTAGTGTCAGTGTCGTCGTAACTGCCGTCCGCTTCACGTCTGCTGTGGAGCGAGCTTCGTTAATTTAAGTATTAACTGTATTATTCGTACTTGTCACTTCTTCTTCCTTGTGTTTTTGCTTTTAGGAAGCTTTAATTGTCGAGTGCTTAGTAATAGTGTTCCATAGATTTCGTGTTTGTTTTGAATACAGTCAGAGAGAGTCCCTTTAGTCAGCCATAGTGCCAGTAGAGTCAGTGTCGTCGTAACTGCCGTCCGCTTCACGTCTGCTGTGCAGCGAGCTTCGTTAATTTAAGTATTAACTGTATTATTCGTACTTGTCACTTCTTCTTCCTTGTGTTTTTGCTTTTAGGAAGCTTTAATTGTCGAGTGCTTAGTAATAGTGTTCCATAGATTTCGTGTTTGTTTTGAATACAGTCAGAGAGTCCCTTCAGACAACCATAGTGCCAGTGTTTGTTTTCAATACAGTCCAGAGACCGGTAGTGCTATTTTCATTGTTTTCTACAATAAGTGGCTAGCAACCACAGTTTAGTCAGTTTAGTCAGTCGCCTTTAGTGAATTAGCAGTCCAGTTAAAAGTTGAATAACTCTCTACAGTAAATTGATTTCTTAGGATGGATAGGATGTGTGACTGCTGTGTACGGACGCAGGAGGAGCTGGCCACTGTTCGCGAACAGCTGAACGTGTTGATGGCCGCAGTCAGCCGTCTTCAGGCTGCTGCCTCGGAGTGTAGCGGCAGTGGGGAGTCTGGTGCGTCGCATGGTACACCCCAGGTGTTACATGCTTCACCCACTGTCCCTGCTGTCGAGACATCTTCGCGGGTACCGGGCGCGGTTGGGTCACCCTCTCCCCAAGGGGAGTGGCGGGTTCAGCGGCGTTCACGGCGCACGAGGCGGAGGGTCAATGTGGAGGCTGGCCGTGTGGCATCGCCCGCTCTGCCTGTGAGTGGACATGTGGCCGCTCTTTCAGCAAGGTCCGAGCAGGCACACGGGGGGAGGGGTTTATTAGTTATTGGGAGCTCCAACGTTAGGCGGGTGATGGAGCCCCTTAGGGAAATAGCAGAAATGTCGGGGAAGAAGGCCAGTGTTCACTCTGTCTGCTTGCCGGGGAGTCTCATCCGAGATGTGGAGGAGGCCCTGCCGGCGGCGATAGAGGGCACTGGGTGCACCCGACTGCAAATTGTTGCTCATGTCGGCATCAATGACTCCTGCCGTCTGGGTTCAGAGGTCATCCTCCGTTCGTACAGGCGGTTGGCGGAATTGGTGAAGGCGGAAAGCCTCGCTCGCGGGGTGGAATCAGAGCTAACTATTTGTAGTATCGTTCCCAGAACCGATCGCGGTCCTCTGGTTTGGAGCCGAGTGGAAGGCTTAAACCAGAGGCTCAGACGATTCTGCGGAGATCTGGGGTGCAAATTTCTCGACCTCCGCTATTGGGTGGAGAAATGTAGGGTCCCCCTGAATAGGTCAGGCGTGCACTACACGCCGGAAGCGGCTACAAGGGTAGCGGAGTACGTGTGGAGTGCCCATGTGGGTTTTTTAGGTTAGAGAATTCCCTCCCTAGGCCTGACAAGACGCCTCCTGAGACGCAGCAAGGTAGGAGTAGGCAAAATGCAACAGGGAATAACAATATTAATGTGCTAATAGTAAACTCCAGGAGCGTCTATAGAAAGGTCGCAGAACTGCTATCATTAATAAACGGTCACAGCGCCCATATAGTACTAGGGACAGAAAGTTGGCTGAAACCAGACGTAAACAGTAATGAAATCCTAAACTCAGATTGGAATGTATACCGCAGAGACAGGCTGGACAGTGAAGGGGGAGGCGTGTTTACAGCGATAAGAAGTGCAATAGTATCGAAGGAAATTGACGGAGATCCGAAATGTGAAATAATTTGGGTGAAGGTCACCGTTAAAGCAGGCCCAGACATGGTAACTGGATGTCTCTATAGACTCCCTGGCTCAGCAGCTGTTGTGGCTGAGCACCTGAAGGATAATTTGGATAATATTTCGAGTAGGTTTCCCCACCATGTTATAGTTCTAGGTGGAGATTTTAATTTGCCAGATATAGACTGGGAGACTCAAACGTTCATAACGGGTGGCAGGGACAAAGAATCCTGTGAAATTTTTTTAAGTGCTTTATCTGAAAACTACCTTGAGCAGTTAAACAGAGAACCGACTCGTGGCGATAACATATTAGACCTTCTGGTGACAAACAGACCCGAACTATTTGAAACAGTTAACGCAGAACAGGGAATCAGCGATCATAAAGCGGTTACTGCATCGATGATTTCAGCCGTCAATTAAAATATTAAAAAAGGTAGGAAGATTTTTCTGTTTAGCAAAAGTGACAAAAGGCAGATTGCAGAGTACCTGACGGCTCAACACAAAAGTTTTGTCTCAAGTACAGATAGTGTTGAGGATCAGTGGACAAAGTTCAAAACCATCGTACAATATGCGTTAGATGAGTATGTGCCAAGCAAGATCGTAAGAGATGGAAAAGAGCCACCGTGGTACAACAACCGGGTTAGGAAACTGCTGCGGAAGCAAAGGGAACTTCACAGCAAACATAAACATAGCCAAAGCCTTGCAGACAAACAAAAATTACGCGAAGCGAAATGTAGTGTGAGGAGGGCAATGCGAGAGGCGTTCAATGAATTCGAAAGTAAAGTTCTATGTACTGACTTGGCTGAAAATCCTAAGAAATTTTGGTCTTATGTCAAAGCGGTAGGTGGCTCAAAACAAAATGTCCAGACAATCTGTGACCAAAATGGTACTGAAACAGAGGATGACAGACTAAAGGCCGAAATACTAAATGTCTTTTTCCAAAGCTGTTTCACAGAGGAAGACTGCACTGTTGTTCCTTCTCTAGATTATCGCACAGATGACAAGATGGTAGATATCGAAATAGACGACAGAGGCATAGAGAAACAATTAAAATCGCTCAAAAGAGGAAAGGCCGCTGGACCTGATGGGATACAAGTTCGATTTTACACAGAGTACGCGAAGGAACTTGCCCCTCTTCTTGCAGCGGTGTACCGTAGGTCTCTAGAAGAGCGTAGCGTTCCAAAGGATTGGAAAAGGGCACAGGTCATCCCCGTTTTCAAGAAGGGACGTCGAACAGATGGGCAGAACTATAGACCTATATCTCTAACGTCGATCAGTTGTAGAATTTTGGAACACGTATTATGTTCGAGTATAATGACTTTTCTGGAGACTAGAAATCTACTCTGTAGGAATCAGCATGAGTTTCGAAAAAGACGGTCGTGTGAAACCCAGCTCGCGCTATTCGTCCACGAGACTCAAAGAGCCATAGACACGGGTTCACAGGTAGATGCCGTGTTTCTTGACTTCCGCAAGGCGTTCGATACAGTTCCCCACAGTCGTTTAATTAACAAAGTAAGAGCATATGGACTATCAGACTAATTGTGTGATTGGATTGAAGAGTTCCTATATAACAGAACGCAGCATGTCATTCTCAATGGAGAGAAGTCTTCCGAAGTAAGAGTGATTTCAGGTGTGCCGCAGGGGAGTGTCGTAGGACCGTTGCTATTCACAATACACATAAATGACCTTGTGGGCTACGGTCGCAGGTTCGAATCCTGCCTCGGGCATGGATGTTTGTGTTGTCCTTAGGTTAGTTAGGTTTAACTAGTTCTAAGTTCTAGGGGACTAATGACCTCAGCAGTTGAGTCCCATAGTGCTCAGAGCCATTTGAACCATTTTTTGACCTTGTGGATGACATCGGAAGTTCACTGAGGCTTTTTGCAGCTGATGTTGTGGTGTATCGAGAGGTTGTAACAATGGAAAATTGTACTGAAATGCAGGAGGATCTGCAGCGAATAGACGCATGGTGCAGGGAGTGGCAATTGAGTCTCAATGTAGAGAAGTGTAATGTGCTGCGAATACACAGAAAGATAGTTCCCTTATCATTTAACTACAAAATAGCAGGTCAGCAACTGGAAGCAGTTAATTCCATAAATTATCTGGGAGTACGCATTAGGAGTGATTTAAAATGGAATGATCATATAAAGTTGATCGTCGGTAAGGCGGATGCCAGACTGAGATTCATTGGAAGAATCCTAAGGAAATGCAATCCGAAAACAAAGGAAGTAGGTTACAGTACGCTTGTTCGCCCACTGCTTGAATACTGCTCAACAGTGTGGGATCCGTACCAGATAGGATTGATAGAAGAGATAGAGAAGATCCAACGGAGTGCAGCGCGCTTCGTTACAGGATCATTTAATAATCGCGAAAGCGTTGTGGAGATGATAGATAAACTCCAGTGGAAGACTCTGCAGGAGAGACGCTCAGTAGCTCGGTACGGGCTTTTGTTAAAGTTTCGAGAACATACCTTCACCGAAGAGTCAAGCAGTATATTGCTCCCTCCTACGTATATCTCGCGAAGAGACCATGAGGATAAAATCAGAGAGATTAGAGCCCACACAGAAGCATACCGACAATCCTTCTTTCCACGAACAATACGAGACTGGAATAGAAGGGAGAACCGATAGAGGTACTCAGGGTACCCTCCGCCACACACCGTCAGGTGGCTTGCGGAGTATGGATGTAGATGTAGATGTGGCTGGGAAGCGTACTACAGCAACAGTGTCATGAACCTTTCAGTAAGTGAAGACCAAGTATGGTCTGCTCAAAAAAAAAAAAAAAAAAAAAAAAACTTCAAATGGCCCTAACACTATGGGACTTAACATCTGAGGTCATCAGTCCCCTAGACTTAGAACTACTTAAACCTAACTAACCTAAGGACATCACACACATCCATGCCCGAGGCAGGATTCGAACCTGCGACCGTAGCATCAGCGCGGTTTCCGACTGAAGCGCCTATAACCGCTCGGCCACAGCGGCCCGCTATGGTCTGCTCACCACTGGGTACCTTTGTTTTGTAAATGGCCAGCAATTGAGGACTAGCCCACAAATAAGAGTATTTTATTCACAGTACATGAATACTATCCAAGATTCACCTGAACTTTTCCTCCTCTTCTTCTTTTTCCTGGCCTTATACCGTGTCTCCTCTGGCTCAGCATGTTATTCTGAATCTACAGTATTAGGGGTAGAAGGTCGCTGGATGCTCTTGCTGTTGCCTCCTTTTCCTCCGAGAACACAGTATGTGTACCTTATCTGACTGGATCTAGTGTTATCCCAGGTGAAAGTGTGAGAACGTTATCGAAATGTTTGCAAACTGTGTAACTGAGGTGCAACGTGGGTGCGAAGTTGATACTCACCTATTCGGATTTGGGAAACCGAAAAACAACATCAGGTTGGCCGGAACACTGGCCCTCGACCATTAATCCACAGAGCAGATTCGTACCAGGATGACGCTTTACCCGAATGTGGCAAGCAGCAGGCTACTGTAATCAGATGTCCGAGTGGGTTCAACGTTCACCTCAACAAAGCATTATTATCTTCATGTTCCGTATCATATGTATAGTCTTAGACATAAAACCTATCCGCTGGCCGGCCGCAGCAGAGACCATTCTGAGTCGCTCATTTAGGGCGTCAATACAATTGATCGCCCCTCAGAATTCCATGTTCTGTCATCTGCACGCTCTGGCAACACTGTAGGAACCGGAAGTGTCTGGAGAAAGTGTTGTCTACCGCTCGAGCTGTATGGTGTCGTATCTACTACTGGCCTAATGATAAACCTGGCACAATGTAGATAGAAGGCCTCAAGCTCGAGATGACACCTTGGTTTATTTTTTTGACCGCATTTCGGCTCTCTACTAAAGGTGTTAATCAGGTGGAACCTCTAAGATAATTTTCTTCACGTTGTAACCAGCTCGTAAAGGCTAAACGCTCCACGAAATAGACCGTGACTGCGTCTAAGACCAAAACAGTTTCAGCGCGAGAGTTTCCTCGTCTTGCAGCGGCCACCTCTCACGTGTCACCGGGTGCCATAACGTTATAAACTGCTGCCGTCCGACCAGGTGACCGCGGCACAGCGCACTTCGGGACGTTTCTGCTCTCGCATTGTCAGCGTAGAACTGTTCTTTATTGTAGTACGATTTTCTGTACGAAATAACTTCGATAAACCGAGAAAACACTGCGTAGTTACATAAGATTCGTAGGCTGCAATGAGTATATGTGTCAAGTGACAGTATTTCATTTGATGTTCTAGAATTAGTCGTGTAGTTATAAACTAGGTTTTACATACTTCCCTCTTACGAAAATTCTTTGAATGTTATAAAATAGAGTTGCAAGTGGATGAATATCTAACAAAATTCAAATGGCTCTGAGCACTATGGGACTCAACATCTGTGGTCATTAGTCCCCTAGAACTTAGAACTACTTAAACCTAACTAGCCTAAGGACAGCACACAACACCCAGCCATCACGAGGCAGAGAAACTCCCTGACCCCGCCGGGAATCGAACCCGGGAACCCGGGCGTGGGAAGCGAGAACGCTACCGCACGACCACGAGATGCGGGCGAATATCTAACATTTGGGACATATTGTGTGCTATATGTATAATGAAGAGGTGCAGGCAGCGGAAGCAGCTTGAAACATTTCTGTCGTGAGTGAGGCGAGTGGTGTCGGACAAATCATGTCAGAAAACGATTTTCTTGGTTCAAGAAAGATGTTTCTGGCATCAATGAATTTACACATTCAGGAAGTCTTGATAATTAATGTGGTGTCACCGCCAGACACCACACTTGCTAGGTGGTAGCCTTTAAATCGGCCGCGGTCCATTAGTATACGCCGGACCCGTGTGTCGCCACTGTCAGTGATTGCAGACCGAGCGCCACCACACGGCAGGTCTAGAGAGACTTACTAGCACTCGCCCCAGTTGTACAGCCGACTTAGCCAGAGATGAATCACTGACAACTACGCTCTCAGTTGCCGAGACGATAACCTCGCGCCAGTCAGCGTGTAATTAAACGCGTGCATTTCGGCCTCCTCTAGCAAAACAGTGTTGGCTCTTCTGCCAACACTTCAATTAACATGTGTGACTAACTGCGACATTTGCATCCAATATGGTAGATGCAGAGGTTAGATGTAGGAGTATTGCATGCTCTAATTCAAAGCAACAAAAATCAGAGCGATGAATATCACTACATGTTTGCTTCAAAGTCGTCATCCCTCGTTCAGTAACCATATGCAGTATTGTTACTGGTGAGGAATTACATCGAAGAGCCAAAGAAACGGGCACACCTGCCTAATATTGTGTAGGGCTCGTGCAAGAACGCTGAAGTACCGCAGCACGACGTGGCGTGCACTCGACTAATGTCTAAAGTAGTGCTGGAGGGAACTGACACTATGAGTCCTGCAGTGCTGTCCATAAATCCGCGAGACTACGACTGGGTGGAGATCTTTTCTGAACAGTACATTGCAAGGCGTCCCAGATATGCTCAATAATGTTCATGTCTGGGGAGTTTGGTCGCCAGCGGAAGTATTTAAACTCAGAAGATTATTTCTGGAGCCACTATGTAGCAATTCTAAAAGGGTGGGATGTCGCATTTTCCTGCTGGATTTGTCCAAGTCCGTCGGAATGCACAATGGACATGAATGGATATAGGTGATCAGACAGGATGCTTACGTACGTGTCACCAGTCAGAGTCGTATCTAGACGTATCCGGGCTCTCATATCACTCCAACTGCACACGCCCCACACCATTAGAGAGCCTCCACCAGTTTGAAGAGTTCCCTGCTGACATGCAAGGTCCATGGATTCATGCGGCTGTCTCCATAACCGTACACGTCCATCCGCTCGATACAATTTGAAACGAGACTCGCCTGACCAGGCAACATGTTTCCAGTCATCAACAGTCCAATATCAGTGTTGACGCGTCAAGGCGAGGCGTAAAGGTTTGTGTCATGCAGTCATGAATGGTACTCGAGTGGGCCTTCGGCTCCGAAAGCTCACGTCGATGATGTTTCGTTGAATGGTTCGCACGCTCACACTTGTTGATGGCCCAGCATTGAAATCTGCAGCAATTTGCGGAACGGTTGCATTTCTGTCACGTTGAACGATTCTCTTCAGTCGTCGTTGGTCTCGTTCTTGCAGGACCTTTTTCCGGCCGCAGTGATGTTAGAGATTTGATGTTTACCGGATTCCTGATATTCACGGTACACTCATGAAATGGTCGTACGGAAAAATCCCCACTGCATCGCTACCTCGGAGATGCGCCGACTATAACACCACTTCAAACTCACTTAAATCTTGATAACCTGCCATCCTAGCAGCAGTAACCGATCTAACAACTGCACCAGACACTTGTTGTCTTATATAGACGTTGCCGACAGCAGTGCCGTATTCTGCCTGTTTACATATCTCTGTATTTGAATACGGATGCCTATACCAGTTTCTTTGCCGCTTCAGTCTATGATGCCTTTATGTTAACTTCTTAAGAAGGAATGAAGGGCTGAGCTATAACAAAAGACATTTCGTCGAGAAAAGGGCAATATGAACAGATATTATATTGCCTTTAGTTCTCCGCCGGGGTGTTCCCATCGCGCTGGCATTTTTACCAACAACTGAGGCGCATTTCAGTCCCGGTATAACAAAAACTACAAACAAAACTGCACCAGTTGTCGCTACTACAGTTTAACGCGCCCTGGTGATTTCACGAGTCGGCCGCGGTGGCCGTGCGGTTCTAGGCGCTGCAGTCCGGAGCCGCGGTACTGCTACGGTCGCAGGTTCGAATCCTGCCTCGGGCATGGATGTGTGTGATGTCCTTAGGTTAGTTAGGTTTAAGTAGTTCTAAGTTCTAGGGGACTGATGACCTAAGATGTTAAGTCCCATAGTGCTCATAGCCATTTTTTTTATTTCACGAACAAGACTGTCCAGGAGTCTGTTTGGTAGGTCATTCCTCACGCTGTTCTTCACCTGGTCTTGCACCCTCAAATGTTTACCTTTCCGCCCTTTATCGAACAACAGACAAGAAAATTCATTTCCAGACGAAAGCCATTTCAAACCTGGCTTGACGACATCTTTGACTCAGAAGGAGCAGGCTTCCACAGACGTGGAATCGATAAACCACCTGAGCATTGTCAGACTGTTTTAGGTAATGTTAGTAAATATATTTTTGAGGATTAATTTCCCTTTTATGTTTACTATTGTGTTCAGTAAAATAATCGAAAACGCTATTAAAATACGTAGTATGCTAATATAAAGTACAACTTACCATGATAACCTTACTACGAAAGTCTTATTTGATGAAACATTAAGTATTTGTAACACAAGTGCGCCTAAATCGTCACGAATTAGTAAGGTAGTCGTATTGTGCGCTTCAGACTTAAGAAAGGGTCTGTGTTTACATGCTGTCCTGTGTCAATGTGGAAACTTGGCAGTTGGATTAGACGCATAAAGAAGGCGCTAAGAAATTAATTCAGTGCCGCAATTTCATAAATAAAATTGTTTATTCACGAAAACCTAAAATTATATTGACAGAAGCAGACAAAAGGATTATCAATTGTGCATTTTCCTGCTTACAATGTGGGGGCGCTGGATGTAGTGAGAGGACTTACGACGTAGAATTTTTCTTAAGAATTCCGTATTGATTTTCGATCTGCCATCTTAAAGCTTGTGAATTGATGCTGCACGCGTCATTCCCTTCCTGCCCCAGCGGTGGCTATGACAGATAAACCGTAACGTAAAAGACGAGATTAATTGCAATTTCCGAGTGAAGTGACCTCCCTGGACTCAAAACCATGTCACACCTTAAGGGAAAATCACTCAGATTATTCAATGGAAGCGACAGCAAAATATCAGTGAATTTAGTAGCATATTTATGTGCCATTCAGAAAGTAACTCGTCGGTCACACAGTTGCCAAACATATTCTGTGTTGTTGCCAAGTTTCATGTGCCGTACGCTGCCAGCAGGAATGATTCACTTATGTAGGCACATAACTATCCCCATTTCTGTAACTAGATTTAGGTCTAGAGAATAGCTACTAATAATACTCAGACGTACCTACTGCAAACTGAATCAATAACTATCATTGAAATGCAAATTCACCAGACACAATTCACATTTTTGGAGGGTCTGAAGTGGTTATATTATAAGCATTTTGAGGAGGCAACACATCTTTTGATCGTTATAGACTGTTTTTTAAGAAGAATGTCAGTGGCACTATCTCCGAAAGAGACGGTTTCAATTGAAAAGCCAACAACACATTGATTACAAAAGGTACATATCCACAACAAGACCTCATAAGCTATGAATTGCATAGGGATCCAAATCAAGAATGACCAAAAACGCGGGTTCTAATAGCCATGGAGATAATGACACCAATGAATGTCTGCGATAAAATTTCGAGTCCAGCTTCTGCTAAGATGAAAGGAGAAGCAGTTATCATTAGACCGTGGAACAAGGAAAACATGCTGACAGTGATGTCTAGAATAAGCCATCCTTAACTAAAACTGTCATTCAGTCCATAAATACTGAAAGAATGACAAATATTATGTACTCGTAATGTTTACAATTTAATCATTGTTGATATTTTGTTAATAAAACCGAAAAGCTTCTAATTTAAAGAGCTTTTCAACTTACAGAATGCTTAAGACAGCGAGCATGGTTTTAATATTTTTTGCAGCGCTTCATAGTCAGCAGAGAGTGTTATTAATTAATTCGCTGATGGTTTCATATGAACGACACCTCTAGGCTCTCACAGTATTTCTAAGGGAACTATTGAAGTGTAATACAACATCAGTGATGGACAGAATTCATACGCTGCTGATTCATGACAACAAACTACCACCACGTCGGATTATACTCCAGACGTAATTTGTGTGTGAAAGAATTGCTCACCGGTGGACTATTAGCATCAACACCCTGGCACCCCAAACACAACACAGATTCATTATAAATCAATCAGTCACTCCAAAATTTCTCTAAGGTTATATGTTTCCGCTAACTATTTGATTTCTCTCGTATAAGATAGTCACTTTGTTTCGTGGGCGATAAACAAGTGTCACAGTCTACCACAACATTGTTCATGCCCACTCCCTCCCTCCCAACACATCTATTGGAATGTCTCAGAAATCTATAAATTATAAATTTATACTAACTTTAGCGGTTTCTTGTCAGATTTTCAAACTGCGTTTTCTGCAGCTGCTTCGAAGATGAATACTTAAATAGGAATATTCTATGTGGTGAATATCCAATGTTTCGATTCTGCCAACTCCATCATACAAAAAATAGTGAAAATAAGCCACAGAAAAGTGCCGACGAACTAACAAATAATAACTGAATAGTAATTAGTAAAGTTTGATGAACTCCGTTACTTAACCGACGATTCTGAAAATCTGGTTTTGTTATCTACACTGTACTGCAGTACGATCTCAAGGGTTTCTTAGAATTCCGTTACTTAATCTCGTCGTGATCTTTTTAAATTACAGTAGAGGAGGAGGAAAAACATCTCTCTTTAAATATACGTTTCCAGCAAGATTTGAATCGATGACTACAGTTGCAGTAGCTCATAACTAGTGAGGCATCGATAAGATGAGTACTCTCTCATGGCTCTAGTAGTGGTAAAGACAGAGAGAGATTTTTTAAATTAATTGATGAAATTATATTTTCTTATAAAGTGACACTCTTTTAGCTGAAACATTAGATTTTCTAGATCACTGTCACTTATTATGCAAGAGTTGTTCAGTGTATTTCATCAAAGTTACAAGTTAATGTCTAGTGAACTTAGTAGGATAATCTTGGCACTCCTTTGACTATCACTCAGTTGCTAAACATTTTCTGGATAGCACTTTATATGTGTCTAAAGGCAATACGGGTTATTTACGGACATTTGTCATTTGTGTAATAGCACTTCAATGGCATCCTTTCCTCAGTCATTGTTTTTCGATTACATTAAGCCTTGTCAGATATATGTGAATCGGAGTGCATTGCCTATTTGTTCAAGTAACTTATGGTCAGTATATTTCTGATAAGTAAAAATGCAGCAACCAGATTATTTAAAAAGGTGTAGTTACTGTCATTTCATATGCATAGCAGAAGCTAATATTTGTTACCTGATTATCTGCAGCATTAATGTAAGTCAGATTATTTAAATTTATGTCAAATTCAAGAAGACATCTTTTTAAATAGATCTTCACGTGTGTTTCACAGAAAGACCCCAAACCTAGTTACAGAAATGGGAATAAAACTCGTTTACGTATGCTTCTGGTATTTCGGTCCTTGCCAGCTGCGCTTTTCAGACACAAGCTGTAGTCGGTTCCATGCCTACTCAAGGAACACGTCGGCTAATGAATCGAATTCTTTCTGCTGGCAGTATAAGTGAAACATGCCAACAACATATAATCCGTTTGACAGCTGGGTGACAGTTGAGTGACTTTCTGGATGGCTCAGAAATATCCTGCTAAATTCATTTTGTATTTTGTTACTATCCATTGATTAATGCGAGCGATTAACGCTTAATATTTGACTCCAGAGAGGTCGTTCCACGCGGAAATTGCAATTAATCTCATCTTTTGCGTTGCGATTTGTCTGACCTATCCACCACTGGGGCAAGAAGAGAAAGACGTGCGCCACAGGTCTCTGGCTACCTCTGAGGTAACGGGGTCGCGACCGTGTTGGGTCTCGGTTCCAGTCTCGATGGAGGCTGTTTTTTCACCCATTCTGTGACAGAGCTTCCATCAGCCACATCGCAAATAAATAAGAAATTCTTAAGAAAAATTCTACAGCGTAAGTCCTCTCTCTACTTCTAGTACCTCCACATTGCAACGGAGCAAAAATTATGATAAAGCACACTTGACAATGCTTTTTTTTTCTGCGTCCGCCGACATAATTTTTGGTTTTTGTCAATAAACAACTTTATTTATAAAGTTGCGGCACTGAATAATTTATTAGCTGGGATTCTTTGTGCTTCTGCTTCCACTGCCAGATATCCATACTACTTGACTATGATATAGGACAGCACGTAAACGCAGATAGTTTCGAAATCCAGAGTAATTCGTGACGTTTTAGGTACGCTCAAAGAGCAGATACCTTGTTTTATTAAAATAGACTTTTGTTGTAGGGTTATAATAGTCAGTCGTGCTTCATTTGTATTAGTATAGTGCATAATTTAGTAGCGTTTTTCCATTAGTTTACTGAACACATTAGTAAACAAAAGAGCGATATTAATCATCAGCAATATATTTCCTAACATTACCTGAAACTGTCTGACAATACTCAGGTACTTTAGCGATTCCATTCCCGTAGAAACCTACTCGTTCAAAGTTGGAGATGTCGTCAAACCACGTTTGAAGCGTTTTTCGTCTGGAAATAAATTTTTCTTGCCGGTTGTTCGATAAGGAAAGGGAAAAGTAAATATTAGAGGGTGCAAGATCAAGTGAATAACCTCGTAATGGATGACTTACCAAACGGACTCGTGGACTGTTTATGAAATCAGCGGAGTGCGTTGACAGGTTGTAGCGACAATTATTCATGTAGTTTCGTCGGTCGTTTCTAGGTTTCCGTGCCTCAAGCAGCAAAAAAAGGAACTCTTATAGGATCGCTCTGTTGTCCGTCTGCTGACTGTTAAGACCCCCTTTTATAAGGAATGGCTTGAGGTATTGATCTGAAATCTATGTCACACACTGGTATACGGACCCTTGGCTGTGTACTATGCATATACATAAAGGATCTGGTAGCACAGTGGTAAAGCGCGTGCATGAAAGCCGAGAAGTGGCGGGATCGCGTCTCGGTCGAACTACAGAGTTTTGTCTTCGTTTTAACGTAATCTTCACCTCTCAACGATGTGAGTAGTCACCAGAAACAGCCCATGTTTCGAATCCACGTTAAAAACTGTAGGCCCCCTTTCCCTGGTTGGATAAATAAGGTTGGGTAGGGACAGGTACGTCCCCGAAGTGGCGTCCGTCCAATGAAAGACTTGCACCATGCCATTCATCCACACGCAGTTATTATTATTATCGTCTATACACATAATTACGTTCGTACGAACCCTCACAGCGTGAGTCCGGCTCGCACAGGTAAGGTTTTTTCATATGCTGTGACCAAAATGCGCCTCAGCTGTTGGCTGAATGAACGAACTGATGACACTAGTAGGCTTTTCCGTCACACTTCGCGAACATTCGGACGAATTAATGTCGTTAATGTTCCCACTGAAAGTTTAAATTTCTCGTGTCCAGTCGAAAACTTACATGCATTTTAACGAGCAGTAAAGAATTATAAAACTCGTCTGAAACAGTTACTCGCTCCCCGCTGGAGAGGGCTGCTAACACTTAACACCTGCAGCGTCACGATTTGTGACGGACGCACCACGGACTTTTCTTCTCGTGGGCCTCCTCTTAAACTATGTATCGTACAAAGATGTATGTCTGTAGATACATTCAGCGGCATATGTGGATACTGCCTGCGAAATATCTTGCGAATAGAGTTAGTAGCAAAGGAGGCATAAATGATGCGACTGTTCTTCACGCACCTCTGTATTTATGAAGTCATATCTCCTGATCTATGAGTTACACAGTAATATAATTTTTTAGGTATATGCAGTGGTATACGTAGATAATGGGTGCAAGATGTGATGCGAACATAGTTAATATCGCGGAAGTAATAAATTTGAACGTCGTCTGCAACGCGGCAGTTTTTCGCGCATGTCTTTGTTTATGAAGTCATGTCTCCTGAATTACGTCCGGTAGGTGGTTCTTATACAAGTAACGATTTTTGCCTGAAATTAAAGGATATATGTACCCAGTTCCATTGAAACCGCTCCAGTGGCTTAAGAGGATATATGAAACACACACACACACACACACACACACGCACACACACACACGCAGGTAAATCCACTTTTATAGTATGTATTGAATAAGTTTGCACGGAACCCTCAAAGCGCGAGTCCTCTCGCACTTGTCCGTTTTTTTAATAAACCTTTACTGCTATCTTACGAATTTACTTAGTTAATTCAACATTGGAAATGGTTTGACACTAGATACAGTTAATGTGGCTAGGTGTTTCTGGAAGGCCGACTCCTTCCAGAGAGACCTCGTTCATCCGGCTGTTGCTGCGTCCTGGTCCTGATATGAGCCCTTCAATTTGTTGCTGGTAATCAGTTTGTTGCCGGTCCTATTTCTCAATATTCACCGCATTTCTTGCAAAGGCTATGTCTAATGGAGTAATTAAGAAATTCTAAAAGTTTCTTCATATTTTGGTACTTTCCTTGTTTTTTCAAGTTGGACGCATAGATGAGCTAGCAATTGTAGTTTCTCGTTGTGTTGCAGGTGATAGTTGGACTCCTCTGTATTTGTGACTATCCATTTGGTTGTAGATTTCTTGTAGGCAAGGAATGGCTTAAAATCTGTTTGTCAGGCTGGGTATTAGTTTAATTGTTTTCCAAACGTCTACGGCCGTTCGGCACAGAATCCTGTGCTCCACAGTGTCTGGTTCACTACACGTGTCGCAGGCATCTGTCCTGATCAGGCGTATGACTGCTAGTTTTTCACTGGGCGGTATCGTCCTGTTAACAGCCTTGTACTACGTGAGGCGGACTTCTGGTGACAAAAAGACGCGCTGCTACGTTTTTTTCTCACGATGTTCCACTGATAATGAGGAAATTTTGCCTAAAAGACATTCTTCAGTGGATTGCCTCTGGCTGTGGCATACACTTTCTTTGCAGTCTTCTCTTAGGGATTGAGAACGTTTCCGATTATTTAGTTCTTCCGCGTGTAGTATTATAAATGAAATCTTTGTGTGGTCCATTGGCGCTGTTTCGGACAGCATGCTCCGAACAAGACAAAAATGGTTCAAATGGCTCTGAGCACTATGGGACTTAACATCTGAGGTCATCAGTCCCTTAGAACTACTTAAACCTAACTAACCTAAGGACATCACACACATCCATGGCCGAGGCAGGATTCGAACCTGTGACCGTAGCGGTCGCGCTGTTCCAGACTGAATGGCCTAGAAACGCTCGGCCACTGTGGCCGGCCCGAACAAGACAGCTGTCGCACTAGCCGGGTTGTTTTCTATGATTTTGGATGTCCCGTGTATCAGCAGAGCAGCGCACTGTGGCATAAAATCGATTAGGTCGAGGACTCCTTCTTCTGATTTTATAATTACTATAGTGTCTGCAACCTTAAATAAATCTCCAGGCCATTGCAGCCAGGAGATCTCTTGTATTACAGCTCGATTCATTTCTTTGGCAAGTTTAGAATTTGGGCTATAAACCAAGGTTTGGTAGTAAACGTGTTTTTGTTAACTTCACCTTCTCTGTCAATGTCTGATTTGTTGATGCGTTTACTTTGTTAGTGTTCTTGTGAAACACACAGAGTGTTCAGAAGGAATGGTCAACATTCAAAGATACGACAGGAGCGATCAATCGAAACAGAAAACTTCATATGAACGTATGCCCTATTCCGAATGGTTTCCGAGGCAGACCACATTTACAGTGCATTGTTATTTATTTTCCGTCTTATTCAATACATTATCAGATTAACACATGTACACATGTACAACAGACAATACACATTAAAACATTCGTTTTACAAAGTAGCAATCGGGAAATATCTGTTATTAACAGATTCATCTCTAAGCATTATCACACACCTCACATTACAGCTGTTGTACAGTTCATAACAAATTTTAGAATATCCCATCATGAAATTCAGTGCATTTGTACACTCTTGGGAAAACACGTTGTGTTGCTTGTCGGAGTGCCAATGCACGTTCCCTAATGAGGGCAGCAGCGTCCAGGAAGCGACCGAGCAGTTCATCCCGCGTATTCACCTATCATTTGTTTACGTCTGACTTCATTCAAACTCATAAACAAAAATCCAGTGGCGTAAGTTGGCAATCTTGGTGCCCAGTTAATTGTACTGCCACGATCAGTCCAGCGATTAGGATAAGTGCGGTTGACATGTTTCCTCAGATGTCTAGTAAAATGTGCAGGAGCTTTCTAATGCTGCAAGTACGTATCAGTCCGTGTGGCCAAAGGAACGTCCTCAATGTTTTCAACAAAAGAATTTTCCAAAAAATGCAAGTAATACTATCATTCGCTCGTCTGCATCTGTCCGCATATTACCGATATTGCCGCACCAAACATTGGACAAAAAACGAACTTAAAAATTGTATAACATGTGGATTTTTCTGTACTTTCGATGATTATTACGGGTATTTTTTATTCCATTCCTTGTAAACATGGCTTCATCAGTGAATGGTATTAGTAGACATTTCATCAGTGACAAAATCCAAGTCGTGTGGCATTGTCGGCAATATGAAGATTGTGGACACACAGTATGTCGAACTTGGTACATGTTTTCCACGTGTGATGTTCGCAATACACGTATTTATGGGACGTTGATACGTCCAGGGAGTTTCCGCCTCCTGGTAATAGGACTACTGTGCACTATTTCAACAACGTGTTGCTGTTTCTGCACAGGTTGTTAAACTACACGTTCAGAAGAAAAATAAGAATGATACGTGTTTCATGCAATGTGCTGAAAACTCTGGTAAACACTCCACGGTCAGGAATTCGACGGCTGAAAACGCCGACTGAATTCTCCGATAATAGCTGGAGCAGTACCATATCAAAAATTGTAAATATAAACCACATCTGCGTACTCTTCATTGATACAGATGTGTGCCATTTTAGCTATCTTGTGTACAAACACAGTTAACTGATGCTTCTCTTGAAGCGCTCTCAATCCGTTGCACTACTTCACTCACAAAACATCATGGACAACTGCACGTTCAGTGGGCTGGTTTAATGGCAGAAAGACATCCCAAGCAAAGAGGTTGAAGGCAACAAGTTACGTTGGGCTGGAATAAAACGCCAAAGAGGTTTTTGGATGGGTAAGACACATGTGTACGCTCTAGCCCAAGAACAAATATACACTAAATGTGCTCTATCTAGGAAATCATTCAGAACTGGGCATTCGTGGCATACGTCCATATGAAGTTTTTTGCTTAAAATGAGTGTTCCTGTCATATCTCTGAAAACTGACCGTTCCCCCTGGGTCACACTGTAGTGTTCGCCAGTTGTAAATTGCCATTTGTTGGATGTTGGCTTAGATATCTACTCTGAGGATTTTGTGTTTTTGTATTACTTACCAAGGCTGACATAGGCCGTTGGAATTGTGTGTAACCCCGTGGATATGTGACCAATTTTCGTGGGGTTTATCGCTGCACAAGATACTCTTTTGTAAAGATTTAAATTTTCCTTTAGGTTGCCCAAGTCTTGGGTATCTGTAACAAATATCCCTAGATCATCCGCGTAAGCTTTACAAACTGTGCGTCAGTTTCCCACATTTAGACCCGTGCAGGATGAGGAGGTTTTGCGCAGTAATGGGCCGAGCGGTATAATGAATAGTGCCATAGGTAATGGGCGTCTTTGTTTAACTGAGCATTTGGTAAGAAACGTATCTGTTGCTTCTCCGCTGACGATCACCCGAGAATTGTGTCGAATATTGATCTGCTTGGTACGGTACAAAACTGGCTCGCACTAATAATTTTGTTCATAATCGTCTTGAAGGGTCCGGTAAAGCATCGGGCTACAGTTTTATCGTCTGAGTTTAGAAGTATGATGGCTCGAAAATTTTCGTTTTCGTACTTATTTTGAACCTTTTGGTTTGGGACAATTCGGCTTTCGAGGAATTGTGCTGGCACGTAAGCTCCATTTGCGATTCAGTGATCTGTAGAAAGGTATGCCCCTGTAGCCACATTATTTTGTGAGTTTTGACTGCAATAAACTCGTATATTACTCCAATTGTAATTGCGGTTACGCTCGCCTAATGTGATAAACATGAACGATCTTCCGCTTTTTGTGGCCGTCAGACGCGGTGGTTAATGCTAATGGTATGTAAATGCTTGTTTTACACCTTTCATATTAAAATAAAGTGTATCGACGCTCCATACATATTAACATGCACAAAAGATAATAGAAAGTTCAATTATCGACTTAATTGCTGACTGCTATTACCATAAATTATAATTTTATTGTTAGCTAAAAATTTTTCTTTCTTTTCCTTTATAGCTGATAAACGCTTCGTACACATACTACACGCTCTTACGGCAGATGAGAAATCTTTAAGGAGATTACCTCATTGAATCCAACGTGCCTCCAAGAAGCTGACATATGGAAACGAACCAGAAAACACAATAGATGTCAAAATAGGAAGTGACTGACACATCACTACATACAGTATGAGTATTTCTTTATTAGCTGTTTATTCATTATTTCAAATGAAGATCATTTCTTATTCATTAAAAAACTTTATATAGCTTTATTTGAACCCAAACTAATTAGAATACCATATTCAGCAATTATTTCAGTAGCCTAAACATATTTATGCGAAATGTTTAGTCAAATGCGATGGAAAGTCTGTGAAAACGTCAATATTTAAATGTTACATGCATAGTTTAGAATGTCGAACCATATTGACTATTTGTAAGAACATGCACTCAATGTTCGCTTGTGGAAACCAATCTTCAGATAAGCAATAGCATTTGATTTATGGAAAATGTTGAATATCGCACGCAAAGGTGGTGTATTGTATGTGCAATTAGCAATAAAGCACGTTATGAGCTTGGAATACAATTATTTTACATTGATAACTTATAAATTGCCTGTATGTCAGATAAAAAAAGTACTAAATTACTATGGCAGATTATATGGTACAATTAGGTTGTGAATGTAGACGGATACCAACCTAAGGCTGCCTCTCTGCGCAGATGCCGTTTCTTTTCTTTACCTCTGACATTGCTGTGGCTATCCCAGATCCAGCGTGCTGCCCTGTTACCACATCATTTCAAAAGTAAAAAGAAAAGAAAGTTATAACCATGTTAAATGTAGTTGATTTGAAGTTATTTAGAAGTCAGTACATACAGTCACTGCAGTCCAGTTCACTTTTATCATATCTTGTAAGCAGAGTGTTATTCTCATATTAAATGAAAAGGGGCGTACCAGAAGGCTTGATGCTTTACATAAGGTATTAATCACTGCTTGACTACAGCAGAAATGAAGATGTATGAGAATAGCTGAGAGTGCTAAGTAACACCTAATTGCTCAGCCTTCGCTTTCTTTTTCTTTGCCATTGAAAAGTATGGATAATCAGGTAAAATCACATGTAAACAAAAGTATTAATATTACGAGTATGAATAACGATACCGATAATGCTTGCAGACTCCAGAGAATAATTTTCAGGAAGGAAGGATTTTTTTACAGCAGTAGAACTACATGTAGCATTTTTCTTTATTTTTTATTTCACTATACTATAAAAAACATTTATAAAATATGAATTAATATCACACAATACCAATTAAGTTGGTTTCCCTGCCTTTTCCTCCTTACAACTATATTTGTTTTTTTACATCAGCTTTTCCTTCCTTTGTATGTGCTCTTGGTGGGCAATGAACTGCAGTTATTAGCATCTGTTGTTTCCGAAACACACCAACTTATTTTTCAATAGCGGAGCATATAGTAATGATTCTGACATAGCTCTACGAAGAGTTCAAGTTAAATGTCACTGAGACAAAATGAATATGTTTTCCTTGTGGTGGTCAGTTTTAAAAATTCCTTCAGGTGGGTATGTGAGTCTCTTAGGAGAAGTAATGAGTTATTTACTTTCAGCATACCTTATCATCAAAAGAATCTTCTGGACAACAAATCCCAAGATGTAATAATAATAATGCCAGTGGTGGTGGTAGTAGCAGTAGTAGTAGTAAATCAAAGAGAGTTTCTATAACTTCATTTTCAAGATCACTGGTCCACTCACTGCATAGATTCTTAGGATAAATAAATTCATTAATGCTAAAGATTTCCCGTTTTCAATATTACTTATATTAGCGATAGTGTTCATAAAGATCAGTACTCTCAGAGATGATTGAGACAGTATTTTTGTTGGACTCATGTTATAACTTAGACCATACACAAGAAAAAATTCTAAATGATCGTGAGAAACTCTGTACCTCAAGAAGTACTACAGATTATGGTTGCTCCTAGATAAAATTCCTGAGACAGGTTTCTAACATGAAATCCACAATTAAAAAGCCTATCCAAATATTTGTGGCAATGCGGTAATGTAGGACACTATAGATAATTTGTGAACTAAAAAATTTGTCTCCTTGAGAAAGAAATTCTTCTCCTTAGCTCAAATTTTCTAAACGCAATGGTTATTTGTAATTCTTAACATGGACATTTCAAGAATTGCGTACATCACAAAGTATATCATCAGTTCTGATAATACTGCACAAGCAGATGCACTATGAAAATCAAAGGCAGTGTGCTTATTGTTTGCGTTGCTAAAGGGACAACCATTTTTTTTATAGCAATGTATATGTGAAACAGAAAGAAAAAACTTTCTTGCAGATGGTGCTTTGAAATAAAGTCCTGTTTCGCACTTATAGTCACACTGCTTTTTCTCATAGCCGTTGTGTTCCATGTTACTTTGAGGGTATGGAATTTATATAATAAGGTATGCACATTACTCGTATGAGCAGGATTTAAGAATAAACAATAGTATCAAGAATCGTCTAAGTCCAAAATTCTTTATTGTTTTCTATTGAGAATATCGCTTGGCACGTCTGACTCACCAGAATACCAACAGAAGACAAATTAAGTAAAGAAACGTTTACAGCTTCACTCATTACAGCAGTTTATAGTTTACAAAAAAGTAACTCAGGAATACAGTATGCAGACATTTCAGTAGATAACACAACAACAAAAAGATACAATTATTGTGCATCTACACTGTGATTTTCGACTCCAATGTGGGACTTTAAAGCATATCGGCTATGAATTCTTATACCTGAGATCAAATGATGTTTGCACCATTTTACTCAAAAATTCCAGAGAAAAAATTGAACATAACTCACAGTCACAAGCACTATACAATAGTATCGAATGGCCCTCTGCAACATATCACACCAATGAAAGCAGTCAGGCTTATATTTGCAAACACGACTTTTAGTGTTCTTTTCAGTCCAGTGTCTAGTCTTGCGCAATAACCACTGGAGTTGGAAGAAAGTTCGTGCCAAGAGAGCGACGGCTAAGAGATTAGGAAGTCCTATAGAAGGACGCTAAGCCAGGAGCTACGAAATTACTTCTTTATGCAAAAAATGTGAGTAATGGCACAGACATAAAATAGGCTCTCCTATTCCACCGTATCAGCGTAACGAGCGAAGTGAGACTGAGATCTTGTCTGTACTGAAAAACCTCTGAACACTACAAACGATTTCATTGAATTTTGTTTTTTTAACATTTGCATTTTGATTGTGTATTGAAACATGATAGGGACACCAGCGGAAATTCAGGATGTTATCCACAATAAGCACCCAATACCATGGTAGCATCACCACTTTTCGTTGAAGAGTGGTGCGTGAATGGGATTTTATTAAGCCATTTGTTAGTAGACTCAGGCACCGACAACCCTGGTTGAGGTGTCATTGGGCGGCATTTATGACACGAAATTACGTATGTAAAAAATATACAGCGTAGATGTAAACACACTTGAGTGTGGAAGAATGTTAGACTTTTGGCATCTTTGTATTCCAATCATGCCACACTCTTATACTGGTCTATTACAAAGAACTTTTAGAAACGTAGATTTAACTTAGAGTTAAGCTACAACGAATAGTAACTAGATTTAGCCATAATTAGCATATGTAGCGTTTTTCGTTATTAAATTAGGCTATATTACCAATGCAGCGAGACAAAGCACTAAAGATGACCTCCCTACACCAAGGACCTCTGTAAGAACTCACTGGATGTGGATAGTAATTGTGCAATAAGCGTAATTTTGATAGGTTAGATTTTAAGTGAATTGTGTATCACTAACGTTAAATTCATTTAAATTTTGTTTATTCCATAGCTAAATAACACATAGTGAGAAGTACGTACATGATGAGCATTCTGAGGTGCTTGCTTTGAATATTGCGCTCATCACGTAAGATATAGTAATCAACATTCACTTATAAACTTGTAGTTTATGCAATGGTAGCACGAGAAGCCACTGGAAGAGGTAGAGCAGCGCCTACGAACAGGAGCAGAGAGCTGTGGGCACTGGTAGAGGGCAGTTTATTGGTGGTAGGTCTGGTAGTCACAGTGCGTCATCAGGTTCAGACATACTATGGTGGTCTCTTCTCGCCGGCGACTTGGAGAGTGCTATTTGAGATTGAAGACCTTGTTCATGGGCTGTCGAAATTAGAACTTTTCAAAGGACTTGAATCACAATTGGCAGTAATAAATTGGCGTAGTCTACCCATTGAGCTTCATCATTGGCTTGCAGTATTGCTGTAACTGGAATGAGTCTCATATAAGACTGTAAAAGTTGGCAGTATTGTCTGTATAAATGAAAACAAACGTTAATCACACTAACTTTCATCACACTTCTAGTGCTTTGTCAAGTTTCAGCGGATATTCCTGATACAGGAAACACTTTGGACACAAGAGCGCAAGAGTAGTTGGACAAAAAAAGAATAAGCCCAGATAACAATATTATCCCAAGGTCACTGTATAAGCTGGTAACACACCCACAGCCCTCATGTTGTTTTTTGCGGTGTGTTCAAGATCAGGTTGTAGCCTAATACACGACACATGTCAAGATTAGACTCCCCTTCCTCCACCCCTGCCTATAGCTCAATTATATGCCATAAAAATTATGGGAAAAGTGGTCACCCTCCCCCTCCTACCTCCACTGCCTCCCCTTGATCTAGGCCAACAGAATGACTTAAAATGGCAGGAAAATAAGTTCCCCCTTCCCCTCCCCCTTTTCTCTCTAGATGAATTGTGTGAGTGTCCTCATTTGACGTGTATGCGCCTTAGTGAAGGGATTATTAGAGAGATTAGCTGCATATTAACTGCCAATATAAGTGGGTTAGTCGGGATAAGGGTGCCATTTTTAAAATAATAATGGATTTCCGAAGTAAATAAGTATTATATATATATATATATATATAATTTATATATATATATAATTTTCGAGGGGGACATATGCTAGTGCTAAAATTAGCCCGCCACCCTAGCCCCCTGGGGGTGGGGCGGGAGGCAACTTTAAAATTTCAAATGGGAAGCCCCATTTTATATTGCAGAATCAGATTCTACGTAAAAGAACTATGTACATTTTGTCTTAAACATTTGTTTTGATTCTTGGTAACTGGTGCTGTAACTCAAGAAAATCCATATTCTCATTTTTTCGTGGAAAATGGTTAATAAATAAAATGATTAATAAATAAAAAATATTTAATTACTTCGTAAATTTTGGTTTGCTTAAACTAAAACTCTCCCTCTCTCCCCATAGGGTGGGGTTTGAGAGAGAGGAATTAGAGTTTTACTAATGCTGACCCAAATATTAATTTTTTTCCACAGATTCGGATAAGTTTTGTTTGTTTCATGATCATGAGGCCACACAACTTTTAATTATCAAACATATCATCTGACTTGCTAACTAACTGACAAAACATCCTACTTACTAATGAGTGATCTCATTAACTCACAGAGTAAACAAAGTAAAATATTTGGGTCAACATTTGATAAAACTCTAATATATATATATATATATATATATATATATATATATATATATATATGTGTGTGTGTGGGTTAGTCGGGATAAGGGTGCCATTTTAAAAATAATAATGGATTTACGAAGTAAATAAGTATTTTATATATATATAGGGTGTAAATTTTGAGTTGACAAACCAGCAAACCAGAATAACTCGAAAAATACGCTGCACACGAAAAAATGTGTAGAATCCAAAGTTGATTATTTTCGAGGGGGACATATACTAGTGCTAAAATTAGCCCGCCACCCTAGCCCCCTGGGGGTGGGGCGGGAGGCAACTTTAAAATTTCAAATGGGAAGCCCCATTTTATATTGCAGAATCAGATTCTATGTAAAAGAACTATGTACATTTTGTCTTAAACATTTGTTTTGATTCTTGGTAACTGGCGCTGTAACTCAAGAAAATCCATATTCTCATTTTTGCGTGGATAATGGTTAATAAATAAAATGATTAATAAATAAAAAATATTTAATTACTTCGTAAATTTTGGTTCGCTTAAACTAAAGCTCTCCCTCTCTCCCCATAGGGTGGGGTTTGAGAGAGAGGAATTAGAGTTTTACTAATGCTGACCCAAATATTAATTTTTTTCCACAGATTCGGATAAGTTTTGTTTGTTTCATGATCATGAGGCCACACAACTTTTAATTATCAAACATATCATCTGACTTGCTAACTATCTAACAAAACATCCTACTTACTAATGAGTGATCTCATTAACTCACAGAGTAAACAAAATAAAATATTTGGGTCAACATTTGATAAAACTCTAATTCTTCTCTCTCAAACCCTACCCCATGGGGAGAGAGCGAGAGTTCTAGTTTTACCAAATCAAACTTTACAAAGTAAATAACTATTTTTTATTTATCCATAACCATTTTCCACACAAAAATGAGAACGTGGATTTTCTTCAATTACAGTGCAAACTACCAAGAATCAAAAGAAATCCAGAACGAGATTTTCACTCTGAAGCGGAGTGTACGCTGATAAGAAACTTCCTCGCAGATTAAAACTGTGTGCCCGACTGAGACTCGAACTCGGGACCTTTGCCTTTTGCGGGCAAGTGCTCTACCATCTGAGCTACCGAAGCACGACTCACGCGCAGTCCTCACAGCTTTACTTCTGCCAGTATCTCGTCTCCTACCTTCCAAACTTTACAGAAGCTCTTCTGCGAACCTTGCCCGTGAAAGGCAAAGGTCCCGAGTTCGAGTCTCGGTCGGGCACACAGTTTTAATCTGCCAGGAAGTTTCATCAAAAGAAATGTTTCAGACAAAATGTGCATAGTTTTTAGGTAGTATCTGATTCTTGATTGTGCAATAAAAAATGTGGGTTCCCATTTGAAATAATATATATATATATATATATATATATATATATATAAAATTAATATCTAATTTATCTAAAATATGTACTTACATAATATTTTACTTTGCTTACAAAATCTGCTTTATTAACAATATGTCATGAGAGTTGCTGGTTGAGAATTTAGCATACCCCTAGGATGCTATTAGACCTGAACCCATTACAGAGTGAATAGATTGGTCTTGATGAGATCATGTGAATTGATTATGCAAAGTCGTGCAATGCATAACCGGTTAGATATCTGAATTAAACAGGAATGTGCCAATTAAACATAAAAAGTGGGACCATAACTCACTTATATATACTGATGAAGGTTTCTATCAAGCTACTAAATGAAATGAGAGTTTACTGTAACAATTCGATTTATTGCTGTATACATTAATGTGATTTAGCCCCTGAATAAACAAAATAAACAATTACAAAAGGTTACAAAGGTGTGAAAACATGCATGGAACTCCTTGGCACAGGTGGGTCGATTTGATATAGAAATTATACAAAAACTGTGTCGACGAAAATAATTGTTAAATAAGTCGATAGCCTAAAGAAAAGACCCCTAAAAATATACATAAACTCGAGTTGTCTCATGTAAGCCCATGTTAAATGCAGCTAGCTGGCTGTATGGATAAATTCAGAAAAACGAAACTTTTATGTGAAACAAATATAGTGCCCTCATCATGACATGCGAATGCAGCCTATGCTTACTACTCTGCTGATACTCCGATGCAGAGGATGGCTACAATAGTGGCTGAGAATACTATGTTCAGCACGAGCTTCTGTGATCACCTACAAAGTAAATGCTTATCCCTCTTCTGTACTAAAATGTAGTCATCTCTCCTTTTAGACATGAAATGAAGGAGTATACTGTATCATGCCTTGAAACAAAGCATCTTTCTCATCTACTCCACAAAATCTAGCTCTTTCAGTCAGCAATAAAATCTCGGCAGTCAATAGCAACATATTTTCAGAGTTCCGACCAATGAAAAGTTTATAACAATTACAACCATCTCCTTTCTCTTAACGAAACTGACATGGTTAATCAATACTGATCAGTTCTCTCTTAGAGTGGGGCAGCCTATCAAGAAATTCGTAGTTTCACGTTTTGTCCAATAGAAATGGCTGCATGTCTACACTTACAAGTCCCCAACACCGCTGCAAAATTGATTGTCGAAAACCAACTGTAGGTCTCCTTACAGAATTTCAATATCTACACCTTTGGCCTACCCTGGTCCCCAACGGTTATGTCCCATGCTGAATGTGTCCTGTTTTCTCTTCCCTTCACAGATGTTACCTTTTCTAAAAGGCATTATTAAGCGCCTGACATACCGAAAATTTACAACATGCTGGGCACTTTTGGTCTGCCACCCCAAATGGCGACCACCTGGGGTCCCCGCATCTGTCGAAAAACAGCGCTTGGTTCCCGTTATGTACGTGACTGATTCCTGATTTTCAGTAAAAACTTTTTTATGTCTGTACACTGTGCTCCCTTCAGAGTTCTTGTGTATTATCACAGTCAGCTAACCATCCCAGGCAGCAGAAAAACATTATAAGGACCTGTCACCATACAGAATGAAAGGAAACAGTACTACTTAGATTTGCAATCACTGGCGATAGATTTGAATGTGAACATACTTACATGCAGTGTTAATAATTTAAATGGAATGTATATCCTCATCTGAACAACGTTTTATTAATGAAGTTATGAAGTAGTTTTGGAAAAAGTGTCATGTAAAAGCAAATATAATATTTTTTTATTTTGTAACAAAATTTTGTAATATATTTTGTGTTTATTAACATTTTTCTATATATAGGTATTTCAATGATAAAAAGAAACTTACATGTGTGCTAAAAGATAACTTTTTATACTACTACCAGCAATTTATTTTATACAGAGATACTTTAACAATAATTACCAGAAACTTAGACACACACACACACACACACACACACACACACACACACACACACACACAAATATATATATATATATATATATATATATATATATATATATATATATATATATATATATATATATATATATATATATATAAATGTTTTTCACACTGACAATAGTAAAACAGATCTATTTCGTACATTTCTTATGGAGACTAAAACAAAAGATGTAATTCTTACATTTCCCATTGGGGACTTAAAACAATTTTTACAGCAACGATTTCTTTTCTGAAACTTTTTTACATAACAGAAGTTTTTCTACAGTTATAATTTTTATACTACTGTTTACATTTTTACAATAATTATTCTATTCTGGCACGGTTTTACATAACAGAAACTCTTATTTATACTGTTTCATTCTTTTATGTCATTACCACAGTAAGAGGTTTTTATTATTTACATAGGAAATTAGGCATATACAAGGTGATTGTGTGATGACGATGATACATACCTTCAGGTATGATGGAGAAGGATAAATGTATCATTCTGAGGTAGGAACCCTGGCCTGGAAATACCAAGTCGAAAGTTTCAAATGAAAATCGTTCTTCTACGTCTGATGAACACATCTCCGCCACTGTGAGACACAACTGTTCTATTCAACAAGTGTCCATACCTCTTTTACGACTAAGACTTTAAAGTAGGTAACTTTTAGAGGTGGTGGAATGGACAAAGAGAAGAAAAAACATCCAGTAAATATGGGCTCTAAAATTCATGCCTTTCATCTTAGACACTGTGGAAAACACCTCTTCTACATCAAGGTCTTCGGTTTCCATATTTTTGGAAGAGGTAGTATGGACCAAAACAAGGAAAAATGCCCAGTTAACAAGGGCTGTAAGCAACATACTGTAAGTGCTATGAACACTTGGTCATCTCTGCCACTGTGGAGCACATCTATTCTACTGAACAAGTGTCCATAGCTTTAAGGTATGTGCTTTAGAGCACAAGTTTACTACGTTTTTTTCTTGTTTTGGTCCATACTATCACTTCTGAAAGTTACCTACCCAACAGTCTTAGCAGCAACTGTATCAGGACAAATATTCGACTGTCAGAGGTAACAGAATTATTTTCACTTACACCTTCCGTCCCAGTCGTTTCTGGACCAGGATCCCTTACCTCAGTTATCTTTTCTCAAGCGAAAATTACCCAAGTATTCAACAATTAAGTGAGCACCATAGCCTCTCAAGCCACAGGGATTAGCCGCTTCGTTAGAGGCCCAATGTCATGTATTGTGCTGGCCCGCCCGCCGGATATTCGAGTCCTTCCTCGGGTATGGGTGTGTGCGTTGTTCTTAGCATAAGTTAGTTTAAGTTAGTTTACGTAACGCATAAGTCTAGGGCCCGATGACCTTAGCAGTTTTGTCTCTTAGGAATTCACATACATAGCATCTCAAAATTGTGGAAGGAAATGGAATAGTGTTGAGTCAGTAGATATTTCGAGGGACTAAAATTTAATAGTCATGGGTGACTGGAATTCGACAGTAGGAAAAGGAACAGAAGGAAACGTAGTAGGTGAATATGGATTGGGGCTAAGAAATGCAAGAGCAAGCCGCCTGGTAGAATTTTGCACAGAGCATAACTTAATCATAGCTAACACTTGGTTCAAGAATCATGAAAGAAGGTTGTATACATGGATGAACCCTGGAGATACTAGAAGGTTTCCGATAGATTATATAATGGTAAGACAGAGATTTAGGAACCAGATTTTAAATTGTAAGACATTTCCAGGGGCAGATGTGGACTCTGACCACAATCTATTGGTTATGAACTGTAGATTAAAACTGAAGAAACTGCAAAAAGGTTGGAATTTAAGGAGATGGGATCTGCATAAACTGACTAAACCAGAGGTTGTACAGAGTTTCAGGGAGAGCATAAGGGAACAATTGACAGGAATGGGGAAGAGAAATACAGTAAAAGAAGAATGGGTAGCTTTGAGGAATGAAATAGTGAAGGCAGCAGAGGATCAAGTAGGTAAAAAGAAGAGGGCTAGTAGAAATCCTTGGGTAACAGAAGAGATACTGAATTTAACTGATGAAAGGAGAAATTACAAAAATGCAGTGAGTGAAGCAGGCAAAAAGGAATACAAACATCTCAAAAATGAGATCGACAGGAAGTACAAAATGGCTAAGCAGGGATGGCTAGAGGACAAATGTAAGAATGTAGAGGCTTATCTCACGAGGGGTAAGATAGATACTGCCTACAGGAAATTTAAAGAGACCTTTGGAGAAAAGAGAACCACTTGCATGAATATCAAGAGCTCAGATGGAAACCCAGTTCTAAGCAAAGAAGGGAAAGCAGAAAAGTGGAAGGAGTATATAGAGGGTCCATACAGAGGCGATGTTCTTAAGGACAATATTATGGAAATGGAAGAGGAGGTAGATGAAGAAGAAATGGGAGATATGATACTGCATAAAGAGTTTGACAGAGCACTGAAAGACCTAAGTCGAAACAAGGCCCCGGGAGTAGACAACATTCCATTAGAACTACTGACAGCCTTGGGAAAGCCAGTCCTGACAAAACTCTACCATCTGGTGAGCAAAATCTATGAGACAGGCGAAATTCCCTCAGACTTCAATAAGAATATAATAATTCCAATCCTAAAGAAAGCAGGTGTTGACAGATGTGAAAATTACCGAACTATCAGTTTAATAAGTCACAGCTGCAAAATACTAACACGAATTCTTTACAGACGAATGGAAAAACTGGTAAGAGCCGACCTCGGGGACGATCAGTTTGGATTCCGTAGAAATGTTGGAACACGTGAGGCAATACTGACCCTACGACTTACCTTAGAAGAAAGATTAAGGAAAGGCAATCCTACATTTCTAGCATTTGTAGACTTAGAGAAAGCTTTTGACAATGTTGACTGGAACAATCTCTTTCAAATTCTGAAGGTGGCAGGGGTAAAATACAGGAAGCGAAAGGCTATTTACAATTTGTACAGAAACCAGATGGCAGTTATAAGAGTCGAGGGACATGAAAGGGAAGCAGTGGTTGGGAAGGGAGTGAGACAGGGTTGTAGCCTCTCCCCGATGCTTTTCAATCAGTATATTGAGCAAGCAGTAAAGGAAACAAAAGAAAAGTTCGGAGTAGGTATTAAAATCCATGGAGAAGAAATAAAAACCTTGAGGTTCGCCGATGGCATTGTAATTCTGTCAGAGACCGCAAAGGACTTGGAAGAGCAGTTGAGCGTAATGGGCAGTGTCTTGAAAGGAGGATATAAGATGAACATCAACAAAAGTAAAAGGAGGATAATGGAATGTAGTCGAATTAAGTCGGGTGATGCTGAGGGAATTAGATTAGGAAATGAGCCACTTAAAGTAGTGAAGGAGTTTTGCTATTTGGGGAGCAAAATAACTGATGATGGTCGAAGTAGAGAGGATATAAAATGTAGCCTGGCAATGGCAAGGAAATCGTTTCTGAAGAAGAGAAATTTGTCAACATCGAGTATAGATTTAAGTGTCAGGAAGTGGTTTCTGAAAGTATTTGTGTGGAGTGTAGCCATGTATGGAAGTGAAACATGGACGATAAATAGCTTAGACAAGAAGAGACTAGAAGCTTTCGAAATGTGGTGCTACAGAAGAATGCTGAAGATTAGATGGGTAGATCACATAACTAATGATGAAGTATTGAATAGAATTGGAGAGAAGAGGAGTTTGTGGCACAACTTGTCTAGAAGAAGGGATCGGTTGGTAGGACATGTTGTGGGACATGAAGGTATCACCAATTGGGTACTGGAGGGCAGCGTGGAGGGTAAAAATCGTAGAGGGAGATCAAGAGATGAATACACTAAGCAGATTCAGAAGGATGTAGGTTGCAGTAGGTACTGGGAGATGAAGAAGCTTGCACAGGATTGAGTAGCATGGAGAGCTGCATCAAACTAGTCTCAGGACTGAAGATCACAACAACAACAACAACATGTTGTGCTGCACTCCAGACTTTGTCGTTACATGACTGTGGTATCTTCGTGTAGTTTCTGCTTTTCTGTCGAATGTCAACCCATAAATATGACAATGAACTGCTTTCTCGTGTAATGGTTCATCCCCTGTGATTTGGTCGTGTCTATGTTGGGGCAATAATTTCAATCAAAAAGCCTTGCCAGCTGTTTAAGCTCAGAGAGGAGCCATTTCACAGGATTATGCTTGATATATCAGTCAAAATGATTGAGAGTTAAGTCATATGAGCATACGACTTTGAAAGGTCTCTGTTGGATTCCTTTCATGTTAATTTCGTAAATCTGTTGTCATTTACGGCATAAATTGCTCTTCTAAATTTACTGTGGTGTTTCTGACTATTTGGAGGAGACTGAGCAGTGAAACGTGTTACTTTTACGCATAAACAAGAACGATCTGTCACACGACTACACTTTAAAACACAGTTTATATGTAATTCATGTCACACAGTCTCATACGGAACCTACATCCGCTTTCTTTTACATACTGTATATGACAAGATACTGTCATCCCCTTTCCCTTCTGTGTGAGAAGATGAATGAGCAAATGTATTTCTAGTTGCATGCTTGATGGTAGCAGACAAGCTTGTCTGCTAGAGAGCAGTAGGACCAACGTCGGAACAGGTAGCTACGCTTTCTAAAAGCAGAGAGGTTTCTATTCTTAGTATGGTCCTGTCCGTCCCTTGTCATGTTGGTATAGGAAGCTGCCTCTCTGGTCACTTCCGTTTGTATCTGTCGGTAGGAGCCCAGGTCAGTCTGTCCGCGGCGAGCGTCTGAAGTAGTAAGATCTCCGGCTAAGCGTGTGTCTGCTAAGTCCGTAGAACAATGGATTTCTTAAGTTCAGCCTAACTGAAACTTTAATCACTTTTATTTCAGGTTTAGCTCTAAAATATCTAATGTTATCTTAAATTGCAACGCAGTGTATTTCGAGTGTGAAGTTCAGAATGTCTTCTGCTAGTTGCTTTGTCACTACTTTGTGAGTAAAGTGGAACCACGTATTAATCAATAACTCTAACTAAGACCATCAACCTTAAATGCTAATGTGCGTGAGATTATAACGTCTCGTCTTGACAATATTTTTCAATATAGCAACTTTTCTTTATGTTCAACCCACGTGGGGTGTACTTTGTGAGACAAGTACCACGTGCTTATACAATTGTTTGACCCATCAGGTTAATAGTAAGACGATAGTAACCAGTTCGAGGTTTTTCTTTTGTAAATTGCTTTTCGATCTAATTTATTTTAATTATCAAAATTATTGTGGAGTTACACTCTTTGTGTAGACCAAGTTGACCACGTGAAGCATGTGGTGTAATCATCAAAGTAGCCCTCAGCTATTCTTTTCGGGAAGATTTCACAGAGAGTTAGCATGAATTTAGTATAGCAGTGTGTGGTAATTTCATGACGGACAGAATTGCGCTACGAACGTAACTTCTTTGGGTGAAAATTGAATCAGCTGGTTTTGTTTAATTTCCTCTTGGATATGTTTCAATGTTCTTCGTGTGTTATTTTATGAATGCAGTGTTGTATGTAGTCTCCCAATCTTGGCTCCCTATTTGATGTGTTCTGTAAGATTACAAACTCACATTTTCACAATCCTATATAAGGCGCCAGTTTAATTATGAATCAAGTTTGATATCCTGAAATTTTAACGGAACAATGATCAATGTTAAAATAAATGTCCAAATATAAACTGATTTATTTCTTTTTATTTAAATTGTCTTTTTATATATATATATCACCGGTTATCGTAAGATGAATACTAAAAGATTATAATTAATGTTAGTCTGGTTGGGAATTTGGTAAGCTAGACTGGATGCCTGGTGAAACAGTTGCGCAGTAATGCAAGGTTAACTTCCTCACATAGCTCACAGCTTTTAACCCACATTTATGGTCTTGAATATCAGCACCGCTTACACCTCAAATTAATGCAACAACATTACAACTTGATACGTCACTGCATATAGTTCGTGACTTCTTTGAAGGTACTATGGGAGGCAGTATGGCCACCTTCACAAGATGGTACAGGAAATAGGAGGCACTCAATATCCGTGTTTATTACAGGCATTTCCACGTGTACTCTGATTGTTGGCTAGAGCAATCCATCACATGCTTTGCTAACTACTCATTCAAAGTAAATGATGTGTGACATCTCGGGCAAAATTGCTTTGCACCATTGTGCTTTGACCATTGGGAGACAAGTAAGCAGGACTTTTTTTTATCCATATGTAGTGTAGTTTCTCTCCCCGGAGTATAACAACGAATTTACATGGTGAGTTCTAGTCGCAGTCCAGCATCTCAGCCCAGCACACAGTTTTAATCTGCCAGGAAGCTTCAACAATTTTATGTATTTGGGATGCTGACTAGCTGCTTTGGGAAAGTGTAGAGGTTCAACGACATGATGCTTTACATTTTTTCGTTCTTCTCTCTTTCTGGCTAGCTTTCGTCTTACTCCAAACTGTCAACATGAACGGATTATGGGGATTCTTCCTTTCAAATTTAGGTATGTCATGAAGTTCAATGGAGAGTCTGATGCCACTGAAATTGTAAGGGTTTAAAACTGGTGTGTGACTAACCTAGTGCTTGTTAAAAGGATTAATGAGGGGACTCCTGCTAGCCATAATTTCACTTCCACTAGGTAGGGTATGAGGTGATGGCCAATGCCTTACTGAACATGAAAGTCCATGGCGAGACAAATGTATTACTGGAGGCCCAGCATGAGACAATGTAGCATTCCATAAAATAGTACATTTAACGTGGCTATTATTTACGCCCGAATGTCATTTAAACGAGTTGAAGATGGCTGAAATAAATAAGAACACGAGAGCAATTACGAGTGCATATATTATATAATATTTTCCACACGTACTGCAAAAATGATCTAAATAATGAACCGTCGAGTAGTTGGAATAGGTAACTAGAAGCAACCTATGTAGGAGGTCATTTCTAGTTACCGATTCCAGTATTACTGTTTGTTGCGCAAAAATCTTATAACATATCAGAAACGTGCTTAAAAAATGATCTTATAAGTGAACTACAGAATACGACTAGACTTCCAAAAAATGAAAATCTTTACACACATTGCTGTGAACGCAAAGAAATAAAACGCAAAAATGACCAAACCTTGCAACCGATAACTATACTACACGAAAGCCACACCAGCTACAGTACCTCCATATAACACTTAGTAAAATCGATACACCAGGAGCGACAGTAAAAATAAGATAAGTGTACCAGAAAACATAAAAGTGGCTACATAAAAAGAAACTTACCGCATATGAACTTCCAAAGGAGTCAAAGATCGAGGTTGACAAGAACGAAATAAGAACATAACAAGAAATATTAATGTTAGAAGGTCAAACTGTAACGAAAGAAGCGAAATCCAGAATAACTAATGAAAAAAATAATAAGAAACACAAACTGCCAGGTACGAATGAGGTAACGCCCAAATCAGTTGTTCCCTACCATCCGCCCTCAGTCAGACGCTAAATTGTAAAATAGTAAAAAAAAGACACAGCAATACCCCTCGGCCCACCATTATAACTAGAAAATGTTAAAACGACAGAAGAACCTACCTCCAGAGAAACCATACCACTGGCACAATACAGTAACGTAAGAAAACTCAACGTAAAACAAGATAAAATTATCAGACCTACCAACACCTAACTAACAAAACGAGGCTTGTACTTTTTGCTGACTACTTTCATAAATGCTAGAAATAAACAATAACTTTTAGGAATACTCTTCCTCCAACAGTATTCATCTAAATGGCCTTGCAACACAGAAATCTTTTCTTTCCCTGCCCGACAACAGATTTTACAGTCCCCCAATACCCCTCGATAGTATTAGTACATGCCCTCGTCTTATAATCTTTAAACTGAATATTGTGATTCACGACCAAATGATGACAACCCATTTCACCCAACCCCTTGTACGAAGCAAACCAATACCACATGACTGTAGAACCTTCTTCCACATAACCGTCTGTTAAAGATGTCAAGACTTACTTTGTCCGATTTGGTAAAACCCTAAATACAACATCAGCACAATCTCCTCCAGAAACTACTACTCCAAAAACCCAAAGCCCAACAACCTCGTTCCCCCTTTCGTACTTTCTCTTTCCAAATTGTGACTCATCTACTTCAACTATAGCCCCTGCCCCCCCCCCCCCCCCCCCCAATGACCCCCTATACTTTATCAATTCCCCGCAGACTTCTCTACAAAACGAGAACCAGTCGACTACAGTGCCACACGAAACCCCTGCTTCGTGCATGACAGATTTGCAAGAAAATTCATAGCAAAAATAGTAGGTTATCATGACAATTACCTCTAAATTCAGCCTCGATCTTTCGAACCACGTCCCCCTGCGTATGGATCTCCGTATGTATTTTTTTTTTCACCTCCTCATGAATTCGTCGGAGTTTGTGATGACGCAACTTTCGTCAGAACCATATAATTTCCACAGACACTGCACTTGATAAATTCAGCAATGACGCCCAAAGATTGCAAAAATTTTATAGTTTATTTACGGTCACTCATTTTCTGGAGCAGAATTTTCTTAGTAAAAACAACTGACTCATCCACAACGAACAGCGCCAGAAATCAAGATCTTATAAATCACGACTACTTATAAATCACGACTACTTTGATTAACAAAATATGCCGAAAACAAATTACGATATGAAAACAAAACAATCTACATCGAATTTTTAATATAAGCGCGTAACGAGGAAATACAGAGAAATCATTTAATGTTCATCGACAGCAATCTGCAGCACAAACAAAATAACGTCACACATTACGTCATTGGTCAAATCCGACGGGTGGTATCGGACACTAGAAATGACCCGGAATTGCTGTCTACAACTTCACTTAACTAGTCTTGTTGTTAGCAGAACAGCCCAACCCCAATAAGAAGTTGATAAAAATTTTTGGGTCAACAGAAGCGTCCGATCTTACCCGTCGGCTTTGACCCGTGACGTAAGCGTGTTGTGGTGTGTGACGTCATTACGGCGCGGAGTTTGATTTGCGATTGTGGCGTGTTTGTAGATGTCTTGTTTTTGTTTGTCGTGCTCTCTGGTGGTGTGTTCATGGTTTTCGTTTGTTTCGTTTGTTTCGTGTGGTGGGGTCAGTTTTCTGTTGCTCAGGTGTTGGATTTGAAGCGGAATTTCTATTAGTGAGTTAATGGTTAATTTAATGCTCATTGCCGTACGTCGGGTGAGTTTGTTATTGAGTGTATTTGGTTGTGGTTTTTTGTTCAGGAATGGATATGAAAGACCGCCTTAACAGTGTTCGGTTGAGGGCGATGATGGGGGACACAGCTTTAGAGCTGATTGAATTTCTTCAGCTATTTGGCTTAATTGCCGAGGTCGTGAAGTGCAGTGTGTGCCGTGAACCTATGAAATTGGTTAAAGTTCCGGACTCTCGGACCAGGGACGGATACATGTGGTGTTGCCGGAAAGATGGCGTATGGCGTTCTGTAAGGCGTGGTACCTGGTTCGAGAAGTCTAGATTGGCCATGCGTGAGATTGTGCTTATTACGTATTATTTTTGTTATAGTTGCGGGCAGAGTTTTTGCGCGTTTGAGACTGGTGTGAGTGAGAGGACTGTTTTAGACTGGTATTCCTTTTGTCGTGAGGTGTGTTCCGAATTTATTAAGTACAGGGGTAAGTTGGGTGGGCATGGGGTGCTTGTGGAGGTGGATGAGTCGCAGTTTGGTAAAAGGAAGTATGGGAGGGGGAAGTCTGTGGCTGGTCTTTGGGTGTGGGGGGCTGTTGTTCAGGGGGGTGGGGGTACTGAATGTGTTTTTAGGGTTGTGGAGGGGAGGTCGAAGCCTGAATCGCAAATCAAACTCCGCGCCGTAATGACGTCACACACCACAACACGCTTACGTCACGGGTCAAAGCCGACGGGTAAGATCGGACGCTTCTGTTGACCCCAAGAATCTCTACTAGCAATACACACGTCAGACGGGTCTTTAACGTAACTCACAGACCTAAAATCCACTCACTTCCCTATTGAGCTTTTAGTAAAATCACAGTAAAGGTTGATATATTTTGCTGTCTTCTTACTTACGCGTATTGCCTTCACCAAACAACCAAAATGTTTCAAATCTATGAATTTTGATAGATACAGTCAGCGACGTATTGTGTTGCTACGGCAACGCCCTTCCACAATATCAACAACGTCTCTGTCTTTATAAAAGTACGTTCGTAAACATTCAACTTTGGAACAAAAACCAGCCCTTCGTATTTTTTGTACTTTTAAATAGATAACTCACTCTTATGTCCTTTCGAACACAAACTATAACCCTAATTACTTTGTTATGATTTTATCAATTAAATGATCTTGAAATGAAAATTTTTGACAGCGTAAATACTTTGGATCGTCTATCTTGCGTTCAATGTCACTCAAGAATCTCTGACTTCGGCAGCTCTCTTCTACTTGTTAATATTCCACAGTTTAAGATCTCGCTTGTTTCTGTCATAATGCATGATTTCTCTCAAACAGCAGTTGTTTAGTAACTCCGGGCTAAATGAGAACATGAGGATTATGTTTTGACTTTTAAACAAAATAACTGTTTATTTCCTGCTGTTTGCCAACTACGTACAAAGACAAATATCCACGAGTCAACGAGTGGTCAAGCGGCAAACTAAACTAAATTCCCACTCTAAACGAAATGATGTAATAAAAAGAATCAAACATAAATCCTAGGTGCTACCTTCACTTTTTAACTCAATTTAAAAAACAAATTGCAAAGTTCTCAGCCACTTCAGGTGTCGGCGATCCGCAGTCCCACTAACAAAACCTCCATGAAAATGTCACTCGTCGCTATTTACTACAGAAAAAATGAATGGTTGCAGGGGAATTCCGCTTAAATATGGTTCTACTAGGGTCTGGATCAACATGAAACGTTACTATCGCAACTCTGAGTGAGGTAAACTCTGTCAAAATTTTAAAAGAAAGAAAAGGAACGCGATTCTTAACGTTCCAGTAACAAGTTCAAATCTCGTCAAAAATGAGAACTCTGCTGGACAGTAAAATAATTCAGTATCCACAAAGTTCTACTCACACATCACCTCAAATACCGACTCCTTCCAGTACATTCACAGCCGTTACTCTATGCCTCAGAGAATGACTTCGTCAACTTTTACAATTGATCACAGCACCCACTTTACAGAAGTGAACCACAACCAGAACCCCGACGCAAATAGCTTTAGTCCGATCGCTGAAATTAAACACTACTTCTACGATTCACGATTCACAATCCTCAGAAAACTCGTAACTGCATTACGTATACAACATTTAAACCCATACTCAGCTAACTGAAGAATGCGTCGCTGCCATATTCTTCAAAAAAAGTCAAGGAGCGCAATAAAATTAAATTATTTCGTCTTTCAAACCCGACCGTTGCTGCAATCTTACACCAAAACACAGACACTTCTAGTCATATTTCTAAAATTGCGGAAACTTCCCACGTACATAGTAAATCGATGCAACCGTCCGATTAAGTAACATCGATAAACAACCGCATCAGCTCAAGTTAGCGAACAAACAGCAACTACACATCCGGCCGTTCCGACCCTCTACACACGAACTTAGTTCCTCTTAGGTGTTTCTCACTTCTCCGTGATAGTAATTGCCTTTCCTCGGGCATAAAACTATAGCTGAACCATTTCGTTAACAAGTGTACGGCGCCATCATTATTCCTTAACAATAATCAATGAGCAATATGTAGCTGTCGGTCGTTCTTTTACGGTCAGCGAGTGCATAATGGTCTGTGGCTCCAGGGCTCTGCGGTGGTCTCTGGGCTGACGGAGGGTCTTTGCCGCCACCTTCTAAAAACGCTGTACAAAGTTCTCGACTATCAGCACAAATGCACAAGACATATATTACTTACAGAAAGTTACATATTTTTACATGTTCCTTTTCTCATATTTTATTTATCCCGTGCTGTTTCAATAGAGTGAAGCGAACCTTAAGGAAATGTCGTCAAAACGTGCGAAATCATTCTGTCCGAGCACACGGTCAGTTTGTGCACATAATCCCGCACCAGCGACACTTAAACACTTAAGCAGTTATGAACAGCTATAGGGGCAGTATGGTTCAGTATCTCTGCAGGGGACTTCCCACAACTTGTTGAGTCCACGCCATGCCGAGTTGCTGCGCTATGCCGGGAGAAAGGAGGTCCGATAAGATTTTAGGAGCTATCCTATGACTTGTCACTTGGGTCTAAAGGATCCGTCAAAGACTTGAGAAAATCTTCAGTAATAGTTATGTAGAACACCTCGTATCCTTTATCTATCCCGGACGTGTAATGTGCAATGTAAAAGTGTGTTAAACAGTAACGAAAAGAGTGCAGCGTGTGCTCGATCTGATTCAGGCGTTTCCGATATTAGAAACTAATAATTTCAGCTGACGCAAAGGAAGCATATAAAGAGAGTGATGATAATGATACTGTTTCTGACTATCTTGCGAACTTGATAACAAATTAATGAATTCATTGGCGATCATATCGATAAACAAGGTCAGTGGCACAAAGTAGGGATTGTGATTTCAGTAATTCATATTGACTTTCCGATGTACTTAAATAAAGGTTTGTTTTTCGGAAGCAGGAAGAAGGCGAGAAATAACAAAGACTATTTTTAGTATACTGACGAAGCTAAGGAAGTGCATTTTGGTGATAAGTTGAGAAAACCGTCCCGAAACACATATGCTACAAAATGCCACTGTTTCCTGCGCATGTACCCCAACATCAATATGGATATGACCACCATGCACACGAACACAGGCCGCACAACGGGTTGGCATACTCCGGATCAGGTGATCGAGCAGCTGCTGGTCAGTAGCCTCTCATTCTTGCACCAGTGTCTGTCGGAGCTCCTGAAGTGTCGTAGGGGCTTGAAGACGTGCAGCGATACGTCGACCGAGAACATCCCAGACGTGCTCGATGGGGTTTAGGTCGGGAGAACAGGCAGGCCACTCCATCCGCCTGATATCTTCTGCTTCAAGGTGCTCGTCCACGATGGCAGCACGGTGGGGCCGTGCGTTATCATCCATCAGGAGGAAGGTGGGAACCACCACACCCCTGAAAAGGCGGACATACTGGTGCAAAATGATGTGCCGATACACCTGCCCTGTCACAGTTCCTCTGTCAAAGACTTGCAGGGGTGCACAAATTACAATCCCACCCCACACCATCAAACAACGACCTCCATACAGGTCCCTTTCAAGGACATTAAGGGGTTGGTATCTGGTTCCTGGTTCACGCCAGATGAAAACCCGGTGAGAATCACTCTTCAGACTATACCTGGACTCGTCCGTGAACATAACGTGGGACCACTGTTCCCATGACCATGTACTGTGTTCTCGATACCAGGCTTTACGGGCTCTCCTGTGACCAGGGGTCAGTGGAATGTACCTTTGAAGTCTCCGGGCGAATAAACCATGTCTGTTCAGTCGTCTGTAGACTGTGTGTCTGAAGACAACTGTTCCAGTGGCTGCGGTAATTTCCCGAGCAAAGCTACCTGCAGTACTCCGTGGCCGTTTGCAGGCACTGATGGTGAGATATCGGTCTTCTTCTGGTGTTGTAGACTATGGACTTCCGTGAAGTAGCACCTGGACACGTTTTATGTCTGCTGGAACCGTTTCCATAATCTTGAGATCACACTTTGTGGCACACGGAGGGCCCGTGCTACAACCTGCTGTGTTTGACCAGCCTCCAGTCGCCCTAGTATTCTACCCCCCATAACGTCATCAATATGTGTTCTTTGAGCCATTTTCAAAACACAGTCACCATTAACACGTCTGAAAATGTCTGCACACTTACTCGCTGCACCGTACTCTGACATGAACCAACACACCTCTGCGTATGTGGACTGCTGCCAGCACCACCGTGCGACGACCGCAGGTCAAATGCACTGCATGGTCATACCCCGAGGTGATTTAAACCAGCAAACCGCCCACCAGAGCGTTGTTTCACCATGTGTCAGCATTATCCTTAATTAATGAGCATGAGTGTACATCTACATATATGCTTCGCAAGTCAACGTATGTTGCGGCGCGGAGTGTACTAGTCATTTCCCTTTTTGTTCCACTTGCACACAGACCGAGGTAAAAGCGACTATCTACATGTCTCCGTACGAGCCCTAATAGCTCTAATCTTATCCTTATTCGAGAGGTACGTTGACGGCAGAAGAATCACTTTACAATCAACCTCAAATCCCGATTCTCTAAATTTTCTCAGAAGTGCTCCCCATACAGGTCGTTGCCTTTCCTGCAGTGGTTCTCATTTGACTTCCCGAAGCGTCATCGTAATACTTGTGTGTTGTTCGAAACTACCGGTAACAAATCTATCAGCCTGCCTCTGAACTGCTTTTGTGTCATCCTCTAATCCTACCTGGAGCAGATTTCCAGATCCCACTCGAACTGTACTCAACACATGCGATTTCCTTTACAGATGAATCACACTTTCCTAAGTAAAAGAAGTCGATCATTCGCCTTCCCTACCACAGTTCTCATATGCTCGTTCCATTTCATACAGATCTGCAACGTTACGCCTAGGTATTTAATCGACGTAACTGTGTCAAGCTGCACACTACTAATACTGTACTCGAACATAATAGGTTTGCTTTTCCTATTCATTTGCATTAACCTATATTTTTCTGCAGTTATAGCTAGCTGCCATTCATGCCAAAGACTAGAAATTTTGTCTAAGTCATCTTGTATCCTTCGACAGTCTCCTCAATGACGGCACCTTCCCATACACCACAGCATCATGAGCAAGTAGCTGCAAACTGCCGCTTAACCTGTCCGCCAGATCATTTATGTCTATAGAAAATAACAGCGGTCGCACCACACTACCCTGGAGCACTCCTGACGGTACCCTCGTTTCTGCTGAACACTCGCCCCCGAGGACAACATACTGGCTTCTGTTACTTAAGTCTTCGAGCCACTCACATGTATGGGAACCTATGCCGTATGCTTGAACCATCGTTAACAGTGACAGTGTGGCATCGCTCAAATACTTTACGGAAATCTAGGAATATGGAATTCTCCTGTTGCTCTTCATCCACATTTCGCAGAATATCACGTGACAAAAGGGTAAGCTGATTTTCGGACCAGCGGTGGTTTCTAAAACCGTGCTGATTTGTAGGCAGAAGCTTTTTCCCCTCAAAAAAATATGTTACATTCTAACTAAGAATTCATTCAAGGATTCTGCAGCAAACCATTGTTAAGAATGACGGTGATGATGATGGTGAGTTCCCATACTCAGAGGAGCGTAGGGGACGATATGGGAGATCCGCACGGCCGACTAGCTAAGGTCTGGTCTGTAATTTTACGGCTCCGTTCTTTTGTCCTTCTTATAAACAGGAGTCACGCGGTCTTTTTTCCACTCACTTGGGACTTTGCACTGGGAAAGATATTCGCGCTAAGTGCAGGCTAAGTAAGGAGCCAATGCTGTAGAGTACTCTTCGTAAAATCGAACTGGAATTCCGTTAGGACATGGCGATTTATTTGCTTTCATCTCTTTCTGTTGTTTCTCTACACCAGTGATGCTTATTACCACGTCCTCCATACGGAGTCTGTGTGATGATCAAACAGCGGTGTGTCTGTCTGATTCTCTGGCATCAACGGTTTCTTAAATGTAAAATTTAAAACTTTGACTTTACTTTTGCTATGGTCTACTACCATATCAGTCTGGCCAACGAGTGACTGTATAGGAGCCGTGGACCCACTTAGTGATTTTACGTAGGACCAGAATTTTCTCACATTCTGCCGCTCGGGATAGCTGCGCAGTCTTAGGCGTCTTGCCACGGTTCGCGGCTCCCCCTCCCCCCCCCCCGCCCCCCCCCCCCCCCCCGCCCCCAATCTGAGGTTAGAGTCCTCCCCGGGGTATGGGTGTGTGTGTATTTATTGTACTTAGCGTAAGTTGGTTTACGTTAGATTAAATAGTGTGTAAGCCTAGGGACTGATGACCTCAGCAGTTTGGTCCCATAGGAACTTGTACCACAAATTTCCAGTTTCTCTCATTCTCGGCAAGAACTTTTGCTAAAGCATGACAGAGGTAGTTGAAAGCCGAATGGAGCGTGCAACAACTTTTGCGTCTTCAGCATTTTTCGAATTTCATTGTTAAATAGCGGTGGTCGTTTCTGTCCTTAAACCACTGATTCGGCACTTACTTCTCCAGACTATGATTTACAAACAGTTTAAACATTGCCCAAATCTCTCTACGAGCATTGTACAGAAACATAATTATGTCGATTCATTGTCTAAGTGGCATGCTAACAATTCTTTCTAGTAAAAATACTCTCCTAGCCTTCTTGACTGATTTATTAACTTTAGTAACCAAAGTCGCTGTGATGACATTATAGTTACTAATCCCTGTCTCTGTACTAATGCTGTCGATTAGGTCAGGCCTGTTTGTATCTGCAAGGTCTAAAACATTTCCATTGGGTGTGGGCTGCTCAAGACAGTTTTCGAAGAACGTGTTGAAAATGACTTATGTACCCCCTACACTGAACCCAAAGATATCCCAGTCTGTACTTGTTAAGTTGAAGTCGCCTGCATGATCTGGATATTTCCGTGCTACTGACCGTAGACTTTCTTTCAATGACTCTTAAACCGTCACTGCGGAATCGGGTGGCCGGTAAAAACATCCGCCGGCCGGTGTGGCAGAGCGGTTCTAGGCGCTACAGTATGGAACCGCAAGACCGCTACGGTCGCAGGTTCGAATCCTGCCTCGGGCGTGGATGTGTGTGATGTTCTTAGGTTAGTTAGGTTTAAGTAGTTCTAAGTTCTAGGGGACTGATGACCTCAGATGTTAAGACCCATAGTGCTCAGAGCCATTTGAACCATTTGGTAAAAACATCCAACAATTAACTTGATTTCACCTATACACATTACATGAAACGAGATAACTTCATAACACTCGGATTCGACCTCAATAGCGTCAACATTTTTGTCACCATCAACTAACACACCTCCTCCTACGTCATCTAATTTCTTTTCGATATACTTTCCATGAATCTTTAATTATCTCAGAGCTTTCTAATTCGGGTTTCAGCCAGTTTTCGGTTCTGAGAATAATTTGAGTGTGAGAAGTTTCCTGGAGAGAACAATTTACTGATAAAATTTTGACAGTCGAAATGTCTTTGCTCTGAATGAAGACCGATTTTGCTATCTGCGAGTCGTCTAGCGAGTATTCAACAGAGAATCTCAACCTACCACCTAGCTTTAAAATAAATAAATAAATAATTAAAAAATAAAATAAAAAGCAATCCCAGTGCACTCTGTGAGTGCTCTGCTACCCGAGTAGCTGATCCTTTGTGTACTGCACTCCTGACTCATCAAGAGGAGTCCTCAATAATGCAGGTCCAGGAATCTACAGCCAAGATCGTGATAGAGTCGACAGAGCCTTTCGTTGAGGCCCTCCATTCGGCCCCATACCTAAGGACTCCAATCGACTCAGGGAACAATGATGCAGATTGTGAGCTTTGCTTGCACCTCGCACGTGAGGCCAGCAGCCTCCACCACGTCCGCCAGCCGCCTATATGAACTGAGGATGGCCTCAGAACCCAAGGCGTCGTTAATGCCGACATGAGCCACAACTTGCAGACAGTAGCACCTTGTACTCTCGACAGCCGCATACAGTGCCTGCTCCATATCTTGGATGAGGCTTCCCAGAAGACATACTGAGTTAACAATGGCTTCCTTTCCAGCCTTGAATACTATCTGCCTAAGGGGCTCCATAACACGCCTAACATTGACGCTCTCGATGAGAAGTAAACCCCTCGCCCTTTCTGCCTGCTCGGGCCCTGCTGAAGGAGCAGTCACCTGTCCACTTACAGAGTGAATGGGCGAGGCCAGATGGCCAGCCTCCACATTGGTCCTCCACCTCGAGTGATTCAAATGTGGCACCACCTGGCACTCATCCTCCCGTGAGGTTGGATCCACCACGTTGGGTACATTGGGAGATGCCTCAGCAGCAGTGTTCGTGGGGGAAACAAGAGATACCTTATGTGTCTCATCCAACGCACCAGATTCCCCGCCACCGCTGCACTCAAAGGCAGCAGTCTTAAGGCGACTGATCATAGCCAAAAGCACATTTATCTATTTGTGAACAGCTGTACGCTTCTCCTGCGTCCGCACACAGCATGCACACATCCTACCCATCCCAGTATCAGTAACTTAAGAATTGACTATAAAAGCACAGAAAGAAACCTAGATATGTAACTTGCTATCCTCCTGACATGTCACCAATGGAGGCTGACGCCCTATGAGCAGTGTAGCACAAATGAGCTGTTTAGCACAAATTACAACTGCACTGGAGACTCCTTAACAATACCTTACAATTACAAAAAGGCGAGACTACACATTTTAAGTAGAAAAATGCACGGAGCTTATGAAATGTACTACTAAGAAAACACAGACGAAGCCAAGTATGTAATTTGCCGCTCTCCAGGTGTGTACCAGGGTGCAGTAGGAAACGCTTGTTAACTCTGAAAGCTAGACGACAAATCACAGGGACAATATATAAGAAACTAACATGTCAGCTTGAGGCAGAAGCAAAAACGAGTTGTTGCTGGGGTCAAAATATTTCCACTACGAGGCGTGTCTTTCAGGGCTCACAGTTATGGGTCTGGGTCCACAAATCGAGGAAATTTCGAAATGGCAATACAGCTAACAACAGAATTCTATCCTCTTCTAGCTAAACATATAGAACTTCATGGAATAAAAGGGAGCACATCATATCTTTCTTTCTAAACGTGTGAAGAGTTTATATCAATTCTTACAGAAAGGTTGGTGAATTACTATACTGTGGACGAAGTACAAGAAATTAAAATTTTTCCGCCATATTAGACTCCTCGATATCACACATGTGGATCAGCTGCCTTTTGCTACGGGATATTTATCAACAGATGGACTTCCTGTTCAAAGATTTATCTATTCTGTCCCAAATTCAGGGCACAAATCAGAAAAATTAACTGATTCATTAATGAAGTTATTAAGTAAATATGATTTAGACAGTCACTTACATAGGGGTCAGTCATATGAGAAAGCAAGCAAAATGGTTGATACATCCTCTGGTCTCCAAACTAAAATTAAACAAATCAGCCTCTTGCTCTGTTTCTTCTTTGTACAGCTGACTCCCTTAACTTAGAAGGATCGTGTGCAGCAGAATATTGTTCCCAAACGGTTTCATTTTCCCGTTTGGTGCAACAAATTTACACTTCCTTCTCTGTTTCGACGAACTGTTGCAATGTTTTTCAGTCAAAATTGAGTAGTTTAGTTCCCACAAAATAACTTTCAGAAGCACACTGGTCGGGGTGTCCTGGCGCCTGCTATAGTCTCAAAGTTAGCAGGGTAGAAATAATATCAGCTTTGGATGTTATTCAGGATACTGAAACTCAAAAGGCTTCACTAAGATGTGAGGTGACAGGAATGCCGAGCAGTTTTTCACCTTGCCTGAGCCTCAGGGAAATTAACTTTCAGGAAGAAACAAAGCAACGAGAATTCAAGGAAACCGGTAAAGAGAAGTACAGTTTCATTGTTATGTAGTTCGCATGTTAGAGGTGTAGACCAGCTTTTATGTGATGAACTAGGATCAGAACATCAAGTTACCAGTTCTTAAACCTAATGCTAATACATAAAGAAAATTGTTACTCTTATTATAAGATGATTACGTTATCATTATGAGTGCACAATATGTTAACTGTATATTTTTCTGGGAACTCAATGACAGATTTAATAAGTGACATAACGTTTAACTTACCTTGCATGAACCTTGATAGACAAAGTTTCCATCCAGGGTGACAAACGAATTTTCACCTTCATCTGTGTGTTTCATTTCTACAAGTCGTTTTTGCTAATCACCTACTTTTTTAACCACCAATTGTGTTTTCCGTTATTCTTATTAGGTCCTTGGCGATATTTTACTACTATAACCTTCACAACGACAGTAACATCTGCTCATATGGCTTCAGATGATAGTATACTGGAGTCAGTGTCATTAAAATTTTGAGGCTGAAATAAGCAAATTGCATCTCACAACGCCAATGCAACATGAATTGTCATTGCTTTTTCTTATGGCATCATTTTAGTTGCATTTAGGAACTATATATTTATGATTGAAGTTTTATTATTATTTTTTTAAAATTTTATTTTCGCTTCACAGGTTTAGTCAGGTTCGTACAGGTAATTAATGTGATATCACAGCTAGTGGCATTCTGTAGAGGCAGCAAGAGCTACCGTTCATACAGGAAGCCACATATGCTACATTTTCTCCAATTAAAATTACCTTGTGACTGACAGATGGCAATTGTGGGAAGTAGAGTTACTAACTTGCACGTAATGTTCCATGTACTCATTGATTGATAGCTGTGTGCACACCAAAAAATAAACAAGTCGTTTACTTACTGACTGTTACCAACATCCTTTTAGGGAGTGGGTAAGGCACTGATGGAGCTTTCTGCTGCTGCAGTGACAGTGCTACATTAAGATGCCATAACCACAAATTACAGATGAGTAGTAACAATAAGACAAGCACTCAGTTGCACACATGTCATATAGTAACAAGTTATAGAAATACACGGAGGAGACTGTAAGGGGGAAAACAACTTAATATTTTGTAACACACTATACCACTAATGTAAGTAATCCATTTATACCTGAACCACTTGCACTGTCATCTGTGTAGTCACTGGAATTGTTGTCAGATTAAATAATAAGTTGTTCTATGTTGTTTTTCAATATACATTTATTTTCTCATACTTTCATTGCTACTTCCCTTGTGTGTCTCACAACATTATGCCAATCTGATGATGAAGTCTGCTTTATACTGTTCTTGTCTGTCTTTACACTTATGTCAGCATACTTTTCTGTTGTTACTTGCCACGTAACCCTTAACCTGATCCCATATGAGTTCAATAGAATCAAAATTACAGTGATATGATGGCAGTATGAGGACCCTATGGCCATATTTTTTCGCCAGTTCACCTACAGTGATGATGACGATGATGAGGTCCCATACTCCGAGGAGAATAGGGGACGATGCGGGAGAAGGGAAATCAGAGCTCGTACGGAAAGATATAGGTGTTAATTCTTTCTGCGTGCTGTAAGAGACTGGAAAAATAGAGAATTGTGAAGGTGGTTCGATGAACCCTCTGCCAGGCACTTAAATGTGTTGCTTGAGGCTTTCCCGACGGACATGTTGTATATATGGTTCTCGGGCGAGCCGTCGGATGTCATAGTGAAACTCCACAATATTTCATCAGCGCAACTGGCCGACATCTTCAGGTGGAACGAACACATTGCTAAGGCATGACTAGAGCCCCCTATTTATGCCAGTCTTGGGTAGGAAGTGCGCATGCATGGAGGCGCCAAAATTCGATGGCCAAAAGCGACGATATCAACCGATAGCTGGAAGGACAGCAACGCCACCTGCAAGATGACGAACCAAAGACTTCGGCGCACGCGCGGAAGCTGCCGCTGCTGCTCTGCGCTGCCATCGGCCGCCCCAGCGACCTCTGTCGGAAGCCACAAGCACGATGGATGACGATTCGCCAGCAACATAAATATTTTGTTGACAACAGGAGGATAGTCACGTGCCTTACGTGGACGCGCATCTTTGGTTCGTCATCTTGCAGGTGGCATTGCTGTTCTTCCAGCTATCGGTTGATATCGTCGCTATTGGCCATCAAAATTTGGCTCCTCCACGCATGCGCACTTCCTGCCTAAGACTGGCGTAAATAGGGGGCTCTACTCATGCCTTAGCAATGTGTTCGTTCCACCTGAAGATGTCGGCCAGATGCGCTGATGAAATATTGTGGAGTTTCACTATGACATCCGACGGCTCGCCCGAGAACCATATATACCACTTAAATGTGATTTGCAGAGTATCCATGTAGATGTAGAGACCTGTACTGACATACTAGGCAAGGTCCTAGCGGAGGTGGTTTGTCATTGCCTTCCTCCGACCGTAATGGGGATGAATGATGATGATGATGAAAACGACACCCAGTCCTCTCGAAGCAGGAAAAATCCCTAACCCCACTGGGAATCGAACCTGGGATCCCATACGTGGGAAGCAAGAATGTTACCGTAAGACCACGAGCTACAGTAGAAGAGGTAAAGATGGTTTGTTCTGAGCCATGAGATGCAGTATTTCACCATTTCTACAATTGTCTCGTATGGAATTTTTTGTTGTTGTAGCCAGTCGATAATGCCTGTTTTCTGGAAGTTATTGTAAGTGCTTTATCAAGGATAAACGAATATGAGGTATCTTTCATCATTTTTACTGAAGGCATTATCAAGTTTTTGACGGCTCTTTTACACCCAGATGACAAAAGTCATGGGATACTTCCTAACGTGTCGGACCTCCTGTTGTCCAGTGCAGCGCAGCAGCTCAACATGGTATGGACTCACCAAGTCGTTGGAAGTCCACTGCAGAAATATTGAGCCTTGCTGCCTCTATAGCCGTCCATAATTGCGAAAGTGTTACTGGTGCGGGATTTTGTGCACAAACTAACCTCTCGATTGTGTTCCATAAATGTTTGATGATTTTCATGCTAGGCAATCTGGACAACCAAATCATTCACTTGAATTTTCCAGAATGTTATTCAAACTAATCACGCAGAATTGTTGCCCATTGATATGGTGCAGTGTCATCCATAAAAATTTCATCATTGTTTGGGTACATTAAGGCCATGAATGGTAACAACAGGTCTCCAAGTAGCCGAAAATAACCACTGTAGTCAATAGTCGGTTCAGTTGGACTAGAGGACCCTGTCCATTTCATGTATGCACAGCCCACACAATCTAGGAGCCACCACCATCTTGCATAGTGTCTTGTTTGACAATTCGGGTGCATGGCTTTGTGGAGTTCGCGCCACACACGAACCTTACCATCAGCTCTTAGCAACTGAAATCTGGACTCATTCGATACATTCAAGAGCCCAGGACAGGCCCTGCAGGCGATGTCGTGCTGTCACCAAAGGGATTGTCACGCATCAGTCGTGTGCGCTCTAGTCCATTAACGCCGAATTTTGCCATCCTTTCCTAATAGATTCTTTCATCGTAAGTACGACATTGATTTCTGCTGTTATTCCACGCAGTATTGCTTGCCTGTTAACACTGGCCACTCTTCGCAAACGTCGCTGCTCTCGGTCGTCAATTGAAGGCTTTCGGCCACTGTGTTATTTGTGGTGAGAGGTAATGTCTGAAATTTGGTGCTCTCTGCACTCTCTTGACACCGTGGATTTCAGAATATTAAATTCCACAACAATTTCCGAAATGGAATGTTCCATGCGTCTAGCTCCAGCTACAGTTCCATGTTCAGTCCGTTAATTCCCGTCATGTGGCCATGTCACATGGAAAACCTTTTCACATGAATCACCTGAGTACAAATGACAGCTCCACCAATTCTGTGCGCGCCACCGTTATATGTGTGTATCGCCATCCCATGACATTTGTCACTTCACTGTAAATCAAGAACTGAAGAACAATTCACAGATTCCAATTCTGTATGCCTTTAGCTGAGACTAATCCCCACTGCATTTTAATACACCGATCAACAACTAAAGCCAAGGAATAACGACATTTATAAATACTGCGCTTTTTATGTGCATGGGTGTGAAAATAAAATAACAAAATACAGGGTGATTCAAAAAGAATACCACAACTTTAGGAATTTAAAACTCTGCAACGACAAAAGGCAGAGCTAAGCACTATCTGTCGGCGAATTAAGGGAGCTATAAAGTTTCATTTAGTTGTACATTTGTTCGCTTGAGGCGCTGCTGACTAGGCTGAAAACCAAACTACCCGAGGCAGCCCGTGACAGAGCACTTCATCACTGGCCTCCAAGAAGCCCTGATCTTACCCCCTGTGATTTTTTCTTATGGGGGTATGTTAAGGATATGGTGTTTCGGCCACGTCTCCCAGCCACCATTGATGATTTGAAACGAGAAATAACAGCAGCTATCCAAACTGTTACGCCTGATATGCTACAGAGAGTGTGGAACGAGTTGGAGTATCGGGTTGATATTGCTCGTGTGTCTGGAGGGGGCCATATTGAACATCTCTGAACTTGTTTTTGAGTGAAAAAAAAAACCTTTTTAAATACTCTTTGTAATGATGTATAACAGAAGGTTATATTATGTTTCTTTCATTAAATACACATTTTTAAAGTTGTGGTATTCTTTTTGAATCACCCTGTAGTTTATCACACTGATAAACGTATGATACTAAAATGAGAGCTATTAATTTTATAACCACATTACAACGCATACATAGTTTTCTTAGAGAAAAATAACAGTGAGGTTATTATATCAACTCCACACTGCAGCGAAATATGGCTCTCCTCCCAGCCTTAAAAAGAATTTCGCTGTGATGACTGCATTTCATATACTGTAATACAAGACATGGAGTGTACTGAACGTAAAGCGAACACATTTTTCACTGCAAGTTCTCCAAATTAACTGCTGCATGTTTCTTAATTTCAAGATATCTTAATAACTAAAGGCAAGATGCGATATAAGATTACAAATTGCGAAAGAACCGAAACTTATAACCACATGCTTTATTTACGATTGTGTGATAAATATTGTGAAGGTAACAATTTTCTTTTCAGTATTTTGTGCAGTAATTTCAGAAGCAGATAAACTTTTGCCTTATATGAAACTTCCTGGCAGATTAAAACTGTGTGCCCGACCGAGACTCGAACTCGGGACCTTTGCCTTTCGCGGGCAAGTGCTCTACCATCTGAGCTACCGAAGCACGACTCACGCCCGGTACTCACAGCTTTACTTCCGCCAGTATCTCGTCTCCTACCTTCCAAACTTTACAGAAGCTCATTCTTTTGCCTTATATGTATAAAAATGTTTTTATACTGCTGCAAGGCAAATACACTATGTGATCAAAAGTATCCGGACACCTAGCTGAAAATGATTTACAAGCTCATGGCACACTTTATCGGTAATGCTGGAATTCAATATGGTGTTGACCCACCCATAGCCTGGATGACAGCTTTCACTCTCGCAGGCTTGCGTTCAATCAGGTGCTGGAAGGTTTCTTGGGGAATGGCAGCCTATTCTTCACGGAGTGCTGCACTGAGAAGAGGTATTGATGTCTGTCGGTGGCGTCTAGCACGAAGTCGGCGTTCCAAAAACATCCCAAAGGTGTGTAAGTAGGCTGTCTAGGTTTTTATATTGGTAACGCCACGTAGCGCTCTGTATGAAGATCACTGGCTGTGCTGTGTGCAGTCTGTGGCTGGGTGGCATTGTTGTAATATTCGCTATTGTAGTGTTGGGCTGTTGGCTGTTAACAGCGCGTAGCGTTGCGCATTTGGAGGTGAGCCGCCAGCAGTGGTGAATGTGGGGAGAGAAATGGCGGTGTTTTGAAATTTGTAAGACTGGATGTCATGAACTGCTATATATATTATGACTTTTGAACACTAGTAAGGTAAATACATTGTTTGTTCTCTATCAAAATCTTTCATTTGCTAACTATGCATATCAGTAGTTAGTGCCTTCAGTAGTTTAAATCTTTTATTTAGCTGCCAGTAGTGGCGCTCGCTGTATTGCAGTAGTTCGAGTAACGAAGATTTTTGGTGAGGTAAGTGATTTGTGAAAGGTGTAGGTTAATGTTAGTCAGGGCCATTCTTTTGTAGGGATTTTTGAAAGTCAGATTGCGTTGCGCTAAAAATATTGTGTGTCAGTTTAAGCACAGTCATGTATAAGTTTTCTAAGGCGACGTTTCAGGTGTTCTATAGGATTCAGGTCAGAACTCTGTGCAGGCCAGTCCATTACAGGGATGTTATTATTGTGCAACCAATCCGCCAAAGGCCGTGCATTATCAACAGGTGCTCGGTCGTGTTGAAACACGGAATCGCAATCCCTAAATTGCTCTTCAACAGTGGGAGGCAAGAAGGTGCTTAAGAGACCGTTGTAGGCCTGTGCTGTGATAGTGCCACGCAAAACAACAACGAGTGCAATCCCCCTCCATGAAAAGCACTACCACACCATTACACCACCGCCTCTGAATTTTATTGTTGGCACTACACACGCTGGCAGATGACATTCACCGGACATTTGCTATACCCACATCCTGCCATCGGATCGCCACATTGTGTACCATGTTTCGTCACTCCACACAACGTTTTTCCGCTGTTCAATCGTCCAATGTTTACGCTCCTTACACCAAGCGTGGCGCCGTTTGACATTTACCGGCGTGACGTGTGGCTTATGAGCAGCCGCTCGACCATGAAATCCAAGTTTTTTCACCTCCTGGTTAACTGTCATAGTACTTGCAGTGGATCCTGATGCAGTTTGGAATTCCTGTGTGATGATTTGTATGGATGTCTGCCTATTACACATTAGGACCCTCTTCAACTGTTGGCAGCCTCTGTCAGTCAACAGACAAGGTCAGCCTGTACACTTTTGTGCTGTACGTGTCCTTTCACGTTTCCACTTAGCTGTCACAGCGGAAACAGTGCACCTATGGATGATTAGGAGTGTGGAAATTTCGCGTACAGAAGTATGACACAAGTGACATCCAATCACCTGGTCACGTTTGAAGTTCGTGAGTTCCGCGGAGTGCCCCATTCACGATGTCTAATGGCTACTGAGGTTGCTGATATGGAGTAACTGACAGCAGATGGCAGCACAATGCTCCTAATATGAAAAACGTACGTTTTTTTGGGTGTTCGGATACTTTTGATCGTATAGTGTATCACTGTGTATTTGGTGCTCTTTCTCCTCCACTTCTGTCATTGTGGGCTGCCCACATGGCCCCTTCCCAAACCCCACAGGTCACAACACATGGCAAGGCTCTGCCACTCATGCTGACAGAGTGGGCAACACAACGAGCTCAAGGAGCCCTAGAAACAGCTACGATTGCTTGACGCCTGTCCCCTACCAATCGACTCGCTGAAATGTCAATCACAAAGTAATTTTAATCTGAATGTAGTTGTATTGCTTTCAAGAAGGAGTTCTTATATCCTGAGCATAAAATTCTTTCCCACCAATGAAATTCTCTATGCTATTAGCCAATGAGCAACTTCACAGCCACAAAGCTTCTGCAGCAATCATTTAAACTTGTAATGGCCGATTCGATCGTGTACACTGAGCAGTGCACTTTGCGTGATAGTGACTTTAAGCTGAGAGTTAGTATGATCATTTCAGCAATGCGCATATAGCTTTTTGCTTGATTTTAGATTACAGCTACAGGAAGAGCATGTTGTTGCAATGTTCAAAGAAATGGTTGTATTACAGTCGTGAAACAGTAAGTTTATAAAATAATTAGTTTATGATGCACACTTTTGGTGGTAGTTTCATTTGTCACATCAACTAGCTAAGAACAGTAATAAGTGTCTTGGCATATTTATTGAGGTTCATCCTTTGTGCCTGTTATTTTGATGCAGTTTTATATGGGTAGTTTGTTTCAATGCATTCATAAAGATATTACTTTGTATGAATGGTCTAGTCTCTGAAAAACTTTCTTTGACTGTTCATAGGAGTAACAAACACCATTATCCATGATTGTCAGTATACTGTTTCTTGTTGTTGGTCAAAAACTGAACTTGCTGCACAGTGTGCCCCTTCTCTTCAGTGTTGCTTAATGAACGGTTAGTAAAACGTTTGTCAAGTATTACTGTCCCCATAATGTGCAAGGTGATACAGACTGGCCACAATAAAACTGCACTGGAAAATACTTGAGGCTGGCACAAAATACATTTACTAAATTAATGAACAGAACGTGCCAGGAATCACCACTGTTGATGTGAAATGTCAAACTGTTCCCACAAAATGCCTATCTCAGGACAGTTTTATTTAGGTTATTCTGCAGTAATTTTCTGGTGTCATACTTTTCTTCCAAATAGTGTTCCCCTGTAGCAAAGTTCTAAGTTCATAGTAGACAGTACTTTGCCACTGTAGCCTGTACCCTCCTAATTCGTGTAGCACATTTTACACACCCAAACATTTAAGTGCTTTCTGTGTATGCAACACAGGTTTAAGGTAAAAATATCAATACCATTTGGTTCTATAAAGACATAATTTCTGTACATCCTGCTTAAATTAAAATGAGTGTTTTTGACGTCCTTGCTCAGCTGCTGTAAGTTTTATGCCTTGCATCCATTATGCGTTGTGTTAACTGTTCAGTTCAGGCCATTTGCTGTCACACAGGATTCAGCCTGACAGAATCACATAAAATGTGGAATGTCATGTGTAGTAAGTACTATTTGTTTAGTGATGTGTTTATAGTTGGGCTAACTATTGAAATGTTACAGGTAACACCGCAGAAGGTGTAACTTTATTGAGATTTTTTATGATGTGAGAGACTCCATCTATGCTGAAAAAGTCAAGAGAATGCACCTTCTTGCTCAGGACCTCTACATTATGAATGATTATGGCATCAATGATAATCAACACCTGTCATTGAAGTGTTGACTGTGTGTGTGTGTTGGTTCTGACCATAGGTACTATAAAAATTAACTTCGTTCATTTTGTGGTGATTTGGAAATTATTATTTTTAATAAAGAAAATAAATAAGTTATGTGCTTGTTTCTGTTCTTACCTTCATCCTAGTACATAAACCTGATAAGCTTTAACTGAAATATACAGGTCATTATTTCAACATTAATTACATTATGTGCATTTTAATAGCTTTGAAAATATCAATATCCATTGAAGCGTATGCAAAAGAATTTGTAAATTCTGTAGAACAGTAGTGTTAGTCTTCTGTAGATCTTCGCACTGTACTGCAATTTTGCAGATTTATGACTCAGCTATGGCAGAAAATGCACTAAATAAACGACAACAAAATGTTGATCTGGAATTTTTGTAAACATTACAGTATTCTTGTAGGGACCTGGAATATAGGATATATGCATGTTTTTCAGCCTCTTTTTGCTGCAGATACACACGTTGTATAGGTTAATTACTATTCTTTGCAACTGTAATGAAAGTCTTATTAAGACTAGATGTATTTTGCTTTATTCTTAAGCATCTTCATTCGCCAGTTTTTTCCTTGTTTACTTCATTCTTCTTCGTCTTCACCATCATCTTCTTATTCTATGTCTATGTGTTAGGTTTTTGCACTTTCACTGCACTAAATCTATTCACATTTCTATATTGAGAAGTATCACTGTCCTCTTGCCAAACTTACGATATAGTTTACAAAGCTTTGACCAACAGGTGAGTGACGACAATTGAGTCAAAATTGCCAATGTCTTCTACATCACATCTTCAATGTTAGCCAGTCGCCACACTTCGACCATAGATACTGATTCAGAGCCTGCCAGAATGGACGCCATCGCGTTTTGGCTGATGGCAATAGTGGGAAATTTTGCTGGGAAAGATTTTGTTGCTTAGGCTACAACGAGTTTAAATTTAGACTTGCGCACGTTTTCCAATATGGCTTCAGTTTAAATCATGGGTATTTATATTATAGTTAAACTTATGGCATTAGAGCTGTGACAAGAGTTAAATGCAAGGTAGAGGAAACCCAAATGTTGGATTCCAAAATAGATTTTGCATAGGGGTTAATTAGGGTCCACAAAAACATTTAGAAAAGAAATAACACTCGAAGACGAAAATGCTGTCTGCTATGGCAAACTAAACAAAAGCTGGCATGCAAATTTCATCTACAGACACGGCACTCTTCCAAGATTTTAGAATCTTATTATATTCATTCAGGTAGGAATTTCGAATAACTAATTTTTAGTTTAACAGGTGCCGCATGACACATCCGGTCTATTTCCCGCATGTAACCCACAATTTATACAATGCTTAGCCTCGCACAAAGAGGTTTTTATGACTCGCGTTTTTTGTTACACATGAAGTTTATGTATTTATTCATCGAAAAATTTTCGAAGTCGTGGGATACATCAATCCTCTGCTAATACTGCGCGTCTCGCGCACGCGCGCTATAGGAGATTTCACGGTAGTATTAGGTTGTTGTTGTATTCCAGAAGCTGCGAAAGTGTACCTGCCGAACACTGTTTTGACTTCCTTCAGGGATAAAATGAAAATACCCTGAAGTCGAATGGAGTAAAGGAGCAATTACTACTGGACAACCGCGTCAGAATGCTCCTGTTTCGAAACAAAGCCAACAGGGAGCAGCGCTAGAAGTACACAAACTACGAAGTACAAGTATTTGACTGTGGTACAAGCGGGACGAAATTTTTATGGCATGATAAATGTTCCAGCACTCGAGTGAAGCCACTGAAAACTCGAAGTTCACACGAGCAATTGCAGTACTACCGCAGTAAGCCGTTAGCTGTGGTGTCGCTTTAGTTGCGTGTGTGAACCCGGGTTTACCGCATCGAATATCTTGCAGATATCTAGTGCTTAGTAGCGAAGTGGAATATCTGTGAAATATGATGTGCCACGAACCAGGAGGGAACGAAGTTACCTTTAAAAGGATAGCCAGACTAGCAAGAGTCTTACGGATAGAAAGAGTAGCGTAGATTGGTTATAAGGCGGTGGTAAGCTGTTAGAAGACACAATGCAAGGGCCAGCATTTCTGTTTGGTGCGCTTTTTGGGGCTGTCGTGGCTCTTTGTATGCATTTTTCGAGACAGAGGCAGCTGACATATGAAAATAAACCCACAAATTCTGGAAATAGTGGCCCTGGCTATTCGTGGTGAGTATTAAAATCATATTTGCTGGAGTAGAATGTAGAAAACACATGTACTACTCTAATAGAATTTTTAAGAGTTACATGGTTTTCTATAGTCAGTGCGCCTAGGTCATTGTCTAGCGGAGACTAACGGTAGTAATTGTTTTGGGATATACTTAGGAAATATTAAGCTCGACTAAACTGACGGAGCTGTTAGCACCACCTGCGGGACACTAAGCTTTATTGTAGTCACTTTGATTCCAGGTGAAACATTACTTAAAACTCGTGTAGTACCGCAATTAATACTGGAGCGACATACCAGTCTATTTTAATAGATTCGTATGCATGTTTCGTCAGTTTAGTGAATCGCTACTCAGAATTCTGTTTTGAATACACGTAAAGGATAAATTCTCCCACGGGGAGTCAAAATTACCAGAGCACCGATAAGTGGAATGGGGTGTCAGATGTAGATAGTGGATACAGTAAGCACCGTAATTTTCGCAAACTTTATTTGCCTTCAGTTCCGAGATTACATTAATGTTGGCTGCGTAAAACGCGTATTGTAGTAGTTTAGATATTGGAAATCGCGTGTATTATAGCTTACAGTACCGTGTTTGATAGAATACAGTAATTTTTCAGGTCAGTCGAAGCGTTCAGTGCAGGCTTTGACACACGATAATGCTGTGGTGTGTGACCTAATGTATGGGCAGCGTATCTGAAAGCTTTCGAATTGTGGTGTTACAAGCAACACTGGAGATTAACAGGATAGCCAGTGAAGAGATATTGAATCATTTCGGGGAGAAAAATTTGTCGCACAGCTTGACGAAAGGAAGAGATTGGTGGATCAGACACTCCCTGGTGCCTGAAGGAGTCGTAGATGTGGTAATTTTGAGTGAGGGAGGCTGGGGAAGTTCGCGACCCTACACGTCTGCTTTGCCGCGTGACGTAATGCTGTGACGTCATGGTGGGGCGGCGTATTTGAAATAGATCATGTTTGTAGGGTATGCTGTTGCATTATCTCGTATGAGATGTTTGTTGCTGAACTAGGTATTTTGTAATTCATTGGGCTAATTTAATGTGGTTTGTAAGACTACATGGGACTGTGGTCGACCCAAGCGTCTGATCCCACACGTCGGCTTTTACCCGTGACGTAAGGCTGTTATGTGACGTCATGACGGCGCGGAGTATGGTTTGTGAGTGTCGTGTTTGTAGGCGTCGTGTTGCTGTTCGTGGTGCCCTCTGGTGGAGTTTAGAGGTTTCGTGTTGTATATTGGGTTAAGTTTGGTGTTACTGCATGTTCTGGTTTCGGCTGTGTGTGGAGAGGAATTGTTTCCAGTGAGACAACGATTTATTGTTGTAAGTTATTGTAGTGCTGTTCGCAGTAGGTCGTGTGTTAATTTGAGTAAATTAATTTGTTGCTGCTCTTATGTATGGATATGACTGATAAAATTAAGTGTGCGTTTGCATGCTGAGATCGGGGCGAGTCCGTTGAAGTTGATTAAATTTCTGCAGCTGTTTGGCTTGTTGGCGGAGGTTAAGTGTGCTGTTTGTGGTTATGACATGAAATTGGCATTAGTTCCGGCGTCTCGGACCAGGGGCGGTTATATGCGGCGGTGCTGTAGGGATAACGTATGGCGCTCCATACGTTGCGGTTCCTGTTTCGGGAAGTCTAGGTTGGCCATTCGCGAGATTGTGTTGTTGACGTACTACTTTTGTTATAAATCCTCAGTTTTGGCGCGCATGAGATTAGTGTGAGAGGAGTGTGCTTGACTGGTTTTAGTAGAGAGAATTAGTTTATAGAACTGGGTTTCTATTGTAGCTTCTGATGATTTTTCTTCTTGTAGGGGGTTGGGTGAGAGGGGGTACAATCATTTAATAGTGAACTCTAGTTTAGAGTTTAAAAATTGATACGGGGGGCCTTGTTACAAATAACGTACTGGGGCTGTGGGGGGGAGGGGAGAGGGAGGGGGCGCTGGCTGGCGTTCTTCTAACCTTCAGTCTCATTTAGATGAGTACTGTTGGTGGAAGAGTCTCCCTAAGGGCTATTTTTGTTTTTTAATGGCTATCAGTAAGATGTACAGGCTGAAGGTGGTTGGTTAGGGTGGTTTGTGTGTGTGGATGGCTCTGGCTTGTGAAGGGGGGGAGGGGAAGGTGTTGGGAGTGTGTTGGCTTGTGATTTAGTTGTGGAGGATCTATTTTGTTGCAGTTTTTGCTGAGTTGTTGTGTGTGGTTGAGATTTATTTTTGTTTATGGGTATTTTATTTTATGGTGAGGGGGAGGTTGGGTTGGGGGTGGAATGTGGGTGGGTTAAGTCTTTCTTCTGGTTCTGTGTTTTTTTGCATGTGTGTTTGATAATTTTTTGGGTTTCTTTGTTATTTGTAGGTACCATTGTCGGCTTGTGACACGTTGTTGTGGTTTTTGTGTACCTACATTGGTAATGCTGTTTTCGATGTTAGGTAATAGTATGAGCGGTTTTAGGTACAGTGGTACCGCGGACTTCATTCCGAATATATGTGTAAAGGACAAAGAATTTCAGATACCACTTTCTTTTGGTCTGTAGAGATTTGAGATTGCTTAGTTTTTGTCATGGACCTTAGATAACATAAACTGCGCGTGACGTCAATTACACTGAAACAAACATGTCACCTGTCTCTGGACAAGAGGCAGTTTAAGCATCATGCACTGTGTGGATTGGAATTGCGCTTGTTTTTCTCATTCATAACTGAAATCGAGCATTGATTTTAACAAGATAACAATTTGCCTTACTGCTGTTAAACATGTAGTAGCGCAGTTAACCTGTTTTATCAGAAATTCCTATTAATGCGATGGTAATCGTTTTTACGTCGCCAGGTGAAACGTACGGACAGTTCTGTTTAAAAGCAACAAAATTGTTCGGTGAATACTTGCTTTTGTTACTGTCTTTTAGTACACAGTTTCCACAGGAGTGGAACACATTGCCAGGCAAATTACTTTCCTGACTACTGTGCAATAAAACAGTCCAAATGTTTAATTAAGCTTTTATAAGAAATAGCATCCATTTGTAACCATAAGGTCCGGTTTTTACCCGAAATATGCGTTTATATTTTGGGTTAGGTATTGGTGTCGGCATATTTTCACTCACTGTAAATGAATCTTGTGGGGCAGGGCACTTTAAGTAAATAGTGCTTTGGCATGTATAGTAAATAGTGCCTATCTACCAGAAGTGAGCAACAAGATTGTGTAAAGCAGGTAACTACACATTGTGCAAAATGCCATTTTAAGGCCCTCAGAATTCTTACTCCCCAATACCTGTACTCCTTAATGGTTTTTTTTACTGACAAAACAAGTTTCATCTGAACTGGGTCTTAACAAAATATGAGGCAATCAAAATCATTTTCATTTGCAGTTTGCATTCTTGCACAGTCTTAAGAAAGGGGTAATAGATTCTGCTACAAAGGTACAGTATTCAGCAAGCTCCCATTGAACATACAGCAGCAAATTGGGAATTTCTACTGATTAAAAAAACTGTACTTAAATTAGCCACTCCTTTTACTACTTTAAGGTGGTCAATAATTTAAGTTCTCTTGGTTATTTGGTAGGTATGAATGTGTGATGTAAAGCTGCATGATAAATAGTAATGCACTGCAAGCAATACTGTTTTAGTAGGTACAAGTAACTATTTTGTCTGACAAAGTATAATAAAGTTAGTATTCAGCTATCAGTGGGAGGCAAACAGCAAGAATTTAGTGTAACAGTGGCTGCAGCAGCATTTTTCAAAGTAGCAACTTGCTTTTCACTTTAATTACCTGCTGTAGAATGCATTATAGATATAGGTACATTAATGTTAAAACAGTGTGTCCAGAATTTGTTGCTACTGTAGATCTTGACTCATTCCACATCTGTGAGTGCTCTCCATCTACAGTGTAATTGTTAGATCAGACTTTGTGCTTGTATTAGCAGCATAATTGACTTTCATATATGCCCAGAGAAGTCCTCTTTTGACCCTACACACCTCACGAATGACAATCTCAATTGTGAAAAGGAAATATTTAAAAATCCTTGCAGAGGCATTTCCTTGAGTTGAAAGGTAGGATACATATTGATCCTTTAGATGTAATACTCGATAAATGACGGTTTTGAGGCAACGTTGTTAATATCTAGCTCACTACAAAGATATAATAAATATATTACGCTTCCTATCTTGCCATCGTTTCGGTATCTGTACTGGATTACGCAAGTCAGAAAATATATGCGCTTATTTTGAGTTAATGCACTTAAACCAATTCCCTTTCTTAGAAATGTTTACTAAAACATTTCACACGCATTCTTGTGGAATCGTTAGTGTTGCTGAATGTAAGACTTATTGTCTTCCACTCCTGTGGAAGCGATGAACTAAAATCTCACAGTACAAAAAGTATTCACTAAAGAACTGTGATTCAGTCGCTTGTTAAAAATGTCAATAAGTATCAACCACCCGGAAAAATCGGTAACGACTGGTATATTATCAGGAATTTCGGAGAAAGTAGGTAACTGCACTACTAAACGGGTGACACTAGTACTACAGTTCGCTGAACTGTCAAAATAAATGCTTCTATTAAGCTATAAATCAGAAAACCCGAAACTGTCAGCTACACCTCACACATCACATACACGAACTCGGATTGCTGCCCCGCGTTTGTGCCGTTACTTGTGCAATTACATATTGATATTTGTCCATTCTTGTGATCTGTGACGTCTTGGACGCCATGTTACATAAGCTGAAAATGGCCAACATCATGGAGGTAAGGCTGGTATTACACAATCAAATTTCTTTGTCAAAGATTTGATCAAAGATGTGCTCCAATATTCCGTCAAATATACAGCTCACAGGACTTCGCACACGCATGACGTCATTTTGTCGCCATACGATGTATCGAAAACAGCGGAAACTGCTACTTTTGGCCTTCGATGCGGGTTGCTTCAGAAACTTAATATTCAATTTCGTATTTTCAAGTAATCGTACCATATTTAAGCGGTTAAGGTCTTCATGAGATGTGTACATCAGAAACACCGAAGTTCACATATTTTCCACTCCGTTAAGCCGTCTCGTATGGCAAAAGTAGGTAGAATATTTGAAGTAAAAAATGTTCGTCGCAATTAGTTTTGCTATCGAGGGGCATCTTCATATTATCTATAGGGATATCAAAATAAGAAAAAATTAGGATGTGGTCCTGGATTGCACGATTATAGATGTGAAAAAGGTATTTTTACTGAATTTAAAATTTTCCTTTACCAACATAGCCTGTTGAAAATCATAAAACGGCTCTGAGCTAGGTAAACTAAAACACGCGTCGAATCAGATGAAGCCAGACACTTTTCCCATTTAATTTTGTTATCCCTATAGATAACCTGAAGATGGCGCACGAAAGAGACGCGTTGTTAAATAAAAGAAATTGCAACTAAGACTTCATTCTTTAAACTGAAATATATAATGGTCAGTAATCTACAAATCAAACGTGATGGTGATAAACATTAAAAAAACAATCTACTCGTCTGGTATTGACTCGCAAGTCTCCGATGTGGCGTCATCTAAAAACGGCGTGCAATACGGCGGCTGAGCTCCCCCGAATGGGGCCTCCCGGCCAACAATTCCATAAAATCATTTCATTTCCACTTGTCTAGTAAAACTACCACGCAGAATAAAAACATAGAAAAGGCTAACCCATTTGCAAAAGAATGAACACATGCGTTAACTTAGTCTCAGCCGTGTATTAAGTATAAAAGGAAAATCTACAGTTTAGTTCTTTCAGAACATTCGTTTCCAAATGTCTTCAGTTAAAATGCGCCTAACCACCAATACGTTTTTCGTAATTTCACCTATACCGACGTGTTTTCAAGAGGTCGTCAATGTGCTGGTGTTCTGAAACAGCATTTATTCATAGAACACAAGATAAATGAACTGCTGCTTTAATTTGTCTGCTTCTTTCAAAGCTCTTGAAACTATTTTCAGTTTCTGAGAAAAATTGACACATTAATGAACATGAATGAAATAATTGATTTTGACAGAATGCTATCCAACTTTTAGCGTTGTTGAGGCCGTATCCAAAAAAATAGTTTGTACAACTTGTTTAAGTTTCGGAATCCAATTTTTCCTTGTCAGGTGCCAAGGCCACAGCACTTTACATATACATAAACAATATAATTTCGAGGTTACCGTATACTTCAGTAAAGAAAAAGCATAGGCTCCATCTTTTTAAGATCAATGTTTCGAACGTCATGTTCGCATCACGTGTTTGCAGCCGAACGATCACGAAAGTAGACAGCTTTCCGTCCTCACAAGGGAACCTCCCCATCGCACCCCCCTCAGATTTAGTTATAAGTTGGCACAGTGGATAGGCCTTGAAAAACTGAATACAGATCAATCGAGAAAACAGGAAGAAGTTGTGTGGAACTATGAAAAAAATAAGCAAAATATACAAACTGAGTAGTCCATGCGAAGATAGGCAACATCAAGGATGATCAGAGCTCAGTGGCGCCGTGGTCCTGTGGTTAGCGTGAGCAGCTGCGGAACGAGAGGTCCTAGGTTCAAGTTTTCCTTAGAGCGTAAAATTTTATTTTTTGTTTTCAGACAATTATCAAAGTTCAGGCACTCACACATAATCAACTTCGCTCTCCAAAATTCCAGGACATGTTCAGATTTGCTTGGACACATGCAGTATTTGACGGTCTACACACGGAAAAATTTGAAAACGTTAAAAACATATGTCTCGACAGAGCACAGGGAGAAGTGTGCGACTGTGAAACTGTTGGATTCATTTGTTACAGTTGATGTGACACTCTTATGTTTTCACCACTTTTTTGGGAGTAATTCTCAAATCCACAAGAAAACCTAAAACGGGCAATGTAGAAGAATCTTTTTACCAATTCGCCAAGTGTAAAAGTTATGTGGGTCGAAAACATATTCCTGTCATATGACGCACATGCCCTCACCAGTGTCGTATAGAATATATCAGACGTGTTTTCCTCTGGAGGAATCGGTTGAGCTATGACCTTCCGATCAAATGTTTTCGGTTCCCATTGGAGAGGCACTTCCTTTCGTGTACTAACCTCACGGTTTTGCGGTGTGGTCGCAAAACACACACTAAACTTATTACAGTGAATGAATGGACAGATCATAACTTCATGAAAATAAAGAAAAACTTTTCACTTGAGGGAAGACTTGAACCTAGGACCTCTCGTTCTGTAGCTGCGCACGCTAACCACGGGACCACGGCGCTCCTGAGTTTAGATTATCCTTTATGTTGCCTATGTTCACATGGACTACTCAGTTAGTATATTTTGCTTATTTTTTCATAGTACCACACAACTTCTTCCTGTTTTCTCGATTGATCTGTGTTCAGTTTTCCAAGGCCTATCCACTGTGCCAACTTATAACTAAATCTGAGGGGGGGTGCGATGGGGAGGTTCCCTTGTCAGTACAGTGTACGTCAAAATGTCACCTATGCACAGTCTTCTGAACTTTTGCCTGCGTGAAATAGTGGTGCATGCCATCTTGATTACGCCATGGGTCAAAGCCGATGGTGGTACCGCAATCTTAGATAACATTTATATCCGTACTCTGTAATCCACTGTGAATTATATGGCAAAGGGTATTTCCCGCTGTACTACTTATGAAGCTGTTATCCGTTCCATGCAAGTTGGGAGTGTGGGAGGTTGAGGGATCTCTCACCTAAAGTTGGTTTGCGAAACTGTATAGTTTGCATCACCTTTAGCCCTCTGCCAGTTCAGTTAAACAATTTCTGTGGCGCTGTATCACGGGTCAGAGATCTGACTATTGATACGGATTTTTTTTTTCCATACGCGAATTCTTTACAGACGAATGGAACAACTAGTAGAAGCCGACCCCGGGAAGATCAGTCTGGATTCCGTAGAAATATTGGAACACGTGAGGCAATACTGACCCTACGACTTACCTTAGAAAATAGATTAAGGAAAGGCAAACCTACGTTCCTAGCATTTGCAGACTTAGAGAAAGCTAGAATGAGATTTTCACTCTGCAGCGGAGTGTGCGCTGATATGAAACTTCCTGGCAGATTAAAACTGTGCCCGACCGAGACCCGAACTCGGGACCCTTACCTTTCGCGGGCAAGTGCTCTACCATCTGAGCCACCGAAGCACGACTCACTCCCGGCACTCACAGCTGTACTTCTGCCAGTATCTCGTCTCCTACCTTCCAAACTTTACAGAAGCTCTCCTGCGAACCTTCAGTAATAATTAATAAAGTAGTTACGTATGTTCATAGAATTAATGTGAGAATAGAACGTTTGACTTTGGATGAAAGGGCTAACAAAAAAATTTGAAGATAAAGGTGCTCTTGAAAAAGTTCGTATAGCATGTACTAATAAAATTGGTTCATTTGATCTTAATCCGGAGTGCTCAGCTGGTGTTCCATGGTGTAAATATAGTCGTAGGCATAGATTTAAGTTTGTAACGTATTCTAAACCACAAACCAGTGCCGATATAGACAAGGTAAAATCATGGACTGACCTGGAAACTCAGTGTAAAGCTAAGAATCGTTTGTTTCAAGGAAGCAACCCGTTTTATATTGGACTACAAATTGCTGGTGATGAACCAGAGAAAACTGACAATGTCCAGAGTGATGTTAAATACGTAACATATGTTGTTAGAAATAGTTCATATGACTTTTGTAAAAGAAAAGGTACTGTCACGTTCTGAATAAAGGTTATTGTTTATAGCTAATGTCTACGTTGGAGTTTATGCCAACTGGGACCATATCCGAAATTACCTGGACGACCTACGCCTGGCTTTCCTAGTTCCCAACACTCAACAGAGGGTTGAAAGCTTTTGACAATGTTGACTGGAATACTCTCTTTCAAATTCTGAAGGTGGCAGGGGTAAAATACAGGGAGTGAAAAGCTATTTACAATTTGTACAGAAACCAGAGCAGTTATGAGTCGAGGGACATCAAAGCGAAGCAGTGCAACTGGGAAGGGGATGAGACAGGGTTGTAGCGTCTCCCCGATGTTATTCAATCTGTGTATTGAGCAAGCAGTGAAGGAAACAAAAGAAAAATTTGGATTAGGTATTAATATCCATGGAGAACAAATAAAAATGTTGAGGTTTGCCGATGACATTGTAATTCTCAGAGACAGCAAAGGACTTGGAAGAGCAGTTGAACGGTATGGACAGTGTCTTGAAAGGAGGATATAAGATGATCATCAACAAAAGCAAAACGAGGATAATGGAATGTAGTCGAATTAAGTTGGTTGATGCTGAGGGAATTAGAATAGGAAATGAGGCACTTAAACTAGTAAAGGAGTTTTGCTATTTGGGGAGCAAAATAACTGATGATGGTCGAAGTAGAGAGGATACAAATGTAGACTGGCAATGCCAAGGAAAGCATTTCTGAAGAGAAACTTGTCAACTTAGAATATAGGTTTAAGTGTCAGGAAGTCGTTACTGAAAATATTTGTATGTTGTTGTGGTCTTCAGTCCTGAGACTGGTTTGATGCAGCTCTCCATGCTACTCTATCCTATGCAAGCTTCATCTCCCAGTACTTACTGCAACCTACATCCTTCTGAATCTGCTTAGTGTATTCATCTCTTGGTCTCCCTCTACGATTTTTACCCTCCGCGCTGGCCTCCAATGCTAAATTTGTGATTCCTTGATGCCTCAAAATGTCCTACCAACTGATCCCTTCTTCTAGTCAAGTTGTGCCACAAACTTCTCTTCACCCCAATCCTATTCAATACCTCCTCATTATTTACGTGATCTACCCACCTTATCTTCAGCATTCTTCTGTAGCACCACATTTCGAAAGCTTCTATTCTGTTCTTGTCCAAACTAGTTATCGTCCATGTTTCACTTCCATACATGGCTACACACATGGCTACACTCCATACAAATACTTTCAGAAATGACTTCCTGACACTTAAATCTATACTCGATGTTAACAAATTTCTCTTCTTCAGAAACGATTTCCTTGCCATTGCCAGCCTACATTTTATATCCTCTCTACTTCGACCATCATCAGTTATTTTACTCCCTAAATAGCAAATCTCCTTTACTACTTTAAGTGTCTCATTTCCTAATCTAATTCCCTCGGCATCACCCGATTTAATTTGACTACATTCCATTATCCTCGTTTTGCTTTTGTTGATGTTCATCTTATATGCTCCTTTCAAGACACTGTCCATTCTGTTCAACTGCTCTTCCAAGTCCTTTGCTGTCTCTGACAGAATTACAATGTCATCGGCGAACCTCAAGGTTTTTACTTCTTCTCCATGAATTTTAATACCTACTCTGAATTTTTCTTTTGTTTCCTTTACTGCTTGCTCAATATACAGATTGAATAACATCGGGGAGAGGCTACAACCCTGTCTCACTCCTTTCCCAACCACTGCTTCCCTTTCATGCCCCTCGACTCTGCCATCTGGTTGCTGTACAAATTGTAAATAGCCTTTCGCTGCCTGTATTTTACCCCTGCCACCTTCAGAATTTGAAAGAGAGTATTCCAGTTAACATTGTCAAAACCTTTCTCTAAGTCTAAAAATGCTAGAAACGTAGGTTTGCCTTTTCTTAATCTTTCTTCTAAGATAAGTCGTAAGGTTAGTATTGCCTCACGTGTTCCAACATTTCTACAGAATCCAAACTGATCTTCCCCGAGGTCCACTTCTACCAGTTTTTCCATTAGTCTGTAAAGAATTCACGTTAGTATTTTGCAGCTGTGGCTTATTAAACTGATTGGTTATTTTCACATCTGTCAACACCTGCTTTCTTTGGGATTGGAATTTATATTCTTCTTGAAGTCTGAGGGTATTTTGCCTGTCTCATACATCTTGCTCACCAGATGCTAGAGTTTTGTCATGACTGGCTCTCCCAAGGCCATCAGTAGTTCTAATGGAATGTTGTCTCCTCCCGGGGCCTTGTTTCAACTCAGGTCTTTGTATGTAGTGTAGCCATTTATGGAAGTGAAACATGGATGATAAATAGTTTGGACAAGAAGAGAATAGAAGCTTTCAAAATGTGGTGCTACAGAAGAATGCTGAAGATTAGATGGGTAGATCGCAATGAGGAGGTATTGAATAGGATTGGGGAGAAGAGGAGTTTGTGGGGCAACTTGACAAGAAGGGATCGGTTGGTAGGACATGTTCTGAGGCATCAAGGGATCACCAATTTAGTATTGGAGGGCAGTGTGGAGGGTAAAAATCGTAGAGGGTTACCAAGAGATGAGTACACTAAGCAGATTCAGAAGGATGTAGGTTGCAGTAGGTACTGGGAGATGAAGCTTGCACAGGGTAGAATAGCATGGAGAGCTGCATCAAACCAGTCTCAGGACTGAAGACAACAACAAATGTTCAATACCCTTTATTAGTCCTACTTGGTACACATCCTTCATACCGTATTTACTCGAATCTAAGCCGCACTTTTTTCCGTTTTTGTAATCCAAAAAACCGCCTACAGCGTAGAATCGAGTGCAAACTACGCGGAAGTCCTGAAAAATGTTGGTAGGTGCCGCCACAACTAGCTTCTGCCGTCGAATATATGTAGCGCTACACAGGCATGCTTTGTAGGCACAAAGATAAATACTGGCGCCAAAATCTCTGCGTCAGTAAATAAATTAAAAGAAAAGTTAGAAGAATGTAAACATTGTCATGTATTCTTTCGTGTTTGCTGCTATCTCATTTAAATCCTGTATGTCTAATGAACTACGAAACTAGTGTGACCACAGCAAACGCGGAAGAATATACATATGTCATGCTGAAGAGTGATAGAAATGAAGTACGGCAACTGACTAGATTTTTAAATCTAAGATGACTCTAATTTCTGTGCAGGATGTAATGTACTAAAGAGGTGTCTGCAAAGATTTTCAAACGGAGAAAAATTTTCTCTAAACTCTCGTTCAGAACATCTATCATATGCAGTCTATTATTTGGTTCTTGTTGATCATTATCAAAGAAAGCAGCAGTGTAAGTAACAAAAATAAGCCTCTAGCTATTGTTTCGCTCAGACAATCTCGCTTTTTTTATTGTAAGCCATTAGCAAGCCATGCCGCGAGCGGCAACAGGTCGTAAACACTCATTATCAGAATGCGACAACCAATGTATGGCGCAGTACAATAATGCATTTTCAGCTTGAGTGATGTAAACACCTATAACAAAGGGAACAGCACTTATCAGATCAAAGCAAAATAAGCAATCTATACAAACCAGACGAAGCACGTGAAAAAGGGTACCCGTACAAATATGGTTGGAGCACCAGACACACAGCAATGGCTGTTTGGCAAAGTTTAACTGTTAAGCTTGCGACTCGAACCAAACTACTGTAGCTGTATCTTCATCCATTCGACCCAAATTGTCTCATGTTACAATGTATCTAAAACTTCTCTCCCCCCTTGAATTTAGAGTCTCATTTTTCAGGTGCGGCTTAGATTCGAGTAAATACGGTAATTAAGCAATATTCTAGGATGGGTCACATGAAGGTGTCAGCCACCTTAATTAGGCTCATTACATTGTTAAAGCACACCAATGAACACAACTGAGCCTGTGCAATGATTGTTTCATATTCTTGAAAACTAACACAGGTATTTGTATAAGTTGATGGCTTCCTATTATGACTCATTGATTTTTGTAGTCAAGGTATAGTACATTTATTTTGTCGGGAGCAAAATTATAGAGGCAAATGGTCTTGACAGATGAAGTGTTACTTCAAAAACTTCACGTACACCAACTTCAGGCAAGGCGCAGATAAGTCAGTAGCTAATGACTGCTTACATTTCAGAAACTAAAAGACTTAAGTTAAATGTTGCCATTGTTGTGCTCTTTCTGTTTGGCCACTTATGTTATGCATAACGTCTTATTACAAGATGACCACATCTGATATTGGTAAGTGCAATTGGCTTATCCTGACTACAGTGATTAGGTTCAAATGGATGTAGGTTACAGCAGCTGTGTAGAGATGAAGACGCATGAGGTAGACTAGTGCGGAGAGCAGTATCAAACTAGTAGTCATAGTGAATAAATAAAAAATCGGTAGTTTACATTTGTGAAGAGCAGCCTTATTGACTGCTTCACCTGCTGTGATTCATTTAACAATGTCCAGATGTGCTGATCAAATTTTCATCTTGTGATTGTTTACAGCAATAAGGTTATAGATAGAAAGACCACAATGCTAGAATTTTCTTGACTTTCCCTTGTTGCCTGGAACCATTTGTCCCCATCTGCTTGCATACATAACCGAACATTTCATTATTTTTACATCATTTTACATAATAGTTGCTATAAGAATTTTAAAATAGTTTATGAAAGTTCTTGAATACCCAAAATGCACAATCCTACTTTGACTTCACTTTATCTCAAGTTGTAACTTGCAGATCTATGCCATTAATACTTTGCAATATTAGCACATCTTAGCCACAGCTGTACATACAGAAACCGAAATGTTTTATTTTATTTTTAAATTTGAACAGTTAGTGAACAAATGAGAATTTGGGCTGTCACAGGTAGTGGTGTGGGCTTGGGAGGCTCATGTCCCTCTGTTAGGGCTGGCAGCCTACACTAAAATTTTTGGCTTCTGATTATTACATGGTCATGGGTATAATTTTTTAAGTATGTTCATTTTACTGTGCAAACTTAGTGTCTTAAATTCTGAGTAACCACACTGCAGCCCCCACTGTATTGAAATAGTTATGTTAAATTTTTCACCATGATCAAAGCTTAAAACACATCGCTGCTTCATAGGCTTGACGCTATACGTCAAGGTCTCAGTGTGGACAGTCCAAGTAAAGTCTCACTCAATAAGTTTTACTGGTACTTGTGTTTTCAGATTGTCAGTTTCTGTTTTCAGTGTTCTTTATTGACACACTGAGAACTGATGTTGAATGTACGAGTCAAATTAAACTGAAATGAGATCAGAGATGAGGTAGGCACAATACCAAGAGCACCATGCTCTAGTAAATAAGAGGTAAACTAGATTCATTTAATTCTAGACATTTTAAAATAATCTGGAAATATATCTTAAAAAAGCTGAAGGCCCTATCTGTAAGAGAAAAATTGAAACGACTTTTCGACACAGCCAGGGAAGCGCACAGAAATGTGAGCCCTTCTTTGTCAGTTTTTAAGTGTAGTATAAAAAAACTGTATCCTTAAAAGTGTAATTTGGTCTAAGTAGCTAAGCCAGTGAAAGTGAAATAAAGGTTGTGGTAAACTCTTCTGTGGAGCAGGCTGATACATAAGTTTTCGCCATATTTAATGCTTGTCACCAACACATTTTATTATAGTAACGCTAACTATGCAAGCTAAATTCAGGGAACATATATATTACATAATGGGCAAGCCTAAAAGTATTTTGGCGCATATTACAAACATGTCGTACATAAACTGCAAAAAGTGCGAAGCGGTAAGCTATAACTTTTACCCTAGACTGTTTAGACACAGGAAGATATTGGCACAATGAATGAGTCTACAAGAAAAAGCATCTGGTCAGTTTTGTCCAAATGTTCATCTGTGTGGGGTCACTCAAACTGTCCATGCAGTTATGGTGTGGCGTTCGTCATGCCACCTCTTTATTATGTAAAAGATATTTGTTAAAATAACAACCACATACAAAAACCATTAAATTGTGGTTTGATAAAGAAAAGATAATATTCACATAATATGGAGAACAATGACAAGAAGGGCAAGGAAATGAAATGTATTCAGATGTAAGGTAATAGTTTCCACGGTACTAAAGGGAGCTGTAAAGGGTTTTGAGGAAGACAGATGGGAATGCATTAAGCAGATAGCTGAAGATGTTGGATGCAGGTGCTACACAGAGACAGAGGTTAGTGCAGAACAACTAAGTTCAGAGCAGTCAGAAGTCAAAAGGAAAGACAAAGTAGCAGACTTCATTATTGAGTATAGTGCAATGGCCCACTTGCAACCCATGAATGAAATTATATAATGTAGTGGGAATTATTAATTTGCCTGGGATTCATGGATTTTCAATGCTCAAAACAAAATTTCAATAAAGTCTGTACCAATGTTCCTTGACAGTGTCTGATTAACACTTTATTGTGCTGAGAAACACTGTTTCCGTTAAATTTTGTCAGAATGGTGGGAAATTTGTAACTGAAATTAGAGATAGTTTGAGATTCCAAATCACCAAAATTGTTCATAGGAAACCTTGCTGTAGTGGAAAGTGATTCCTTAAACTGGGTACTGAAAAAGTAAAATTAGATCAGAAGGTGGAAGAATGCTTTAACAAATTTAAAAAATAATTCAGCCAAAGATATAGAGAACACTATATTACAGCTCAAACAAAAATTCTGCAGGGTGGGATGGCATACCTACTATAGTTAAATCAGCTGCCAGGATAATAGCTCACCCCCTTTGCTCAATAATCAGTAAATCACTCAAAGACGGCCACTTCCCGGATGCCCTGAAGCATGCAGAGGGAATACCTTTGTTCAAAAAAAGGTTAGAGAGATATGTGGGAACTACTGCCCAACCTCTGTTATCCCAATTTTCTCAAATATTTGAAAATGTGGTTGTAAGGCAAATCGAAAAATGTATAGAAAAATCAAGCATGCTGCCAATACAGCTTCCGGAAAGGCAAAAACAATAGACGCCATAAATGAGTTTGTGAAAAAAATTTGTTCTGCCCTAGAAAAGTCTAAGAAAGTTGCAGGATTGTTCTGTGACTGCACAAAAGCATTTGATTGTGTAAACCATCAACTACTCTTGTATAAAATGGAAAAATACGGAATTGGCGGTCATGTTTTAGAGTGGTTCAGGTCATACCTCACAAAGAGAAAACAGTAGTTATATCAAGTAAGGGAAATTTCTTCTCTGAATGGGTGATTTCACAAGGCTAAATACTGGGTCCAATTTTATTCTTCACATAAATTACTTGCCCCTAAACATAAATTCACACTGTTTCGTTCGCTGTCGGCGGCCCTCATCGAAAGCAATCGCTCAGAACAAATTCCCTCAACTGTCACAAATCTACTAGACAGTTTAGAAAGCTGGTTCCAACTAAATGGGTTAAAACTGAATATTGGAAAAATACATTTACTACATTTTAAAACGAAAAACTCAAAGATAAATGAAATTCATATTACCTGCAGAAACCAGGAACTGAAAGAATCAGTGTGTGTTAAATTTTTAGGAATACATTTCAGTCAAAATTTATCTTGGTCTTCGCATATAGAATACTTAACAAATGAGTTCTGGCCTTTGCTATGAAGATTTTGTCATATTCAGCTAGCATGGGGATGAGAAAAGTAGTTTATCACAGCTATTTTGAAGCTGTTAGAAGGTATGGCATTGGTGGCACAGACATGGGGGGGGGGGGGCAAGGTACTTTGTGCCCCCCCCATAGCTAAAATTAGGGGCCTCGGAGGCCACCCCACCCCCTTCAATATTCCAACATGCATTTATCACTGCTCTCTCCCCCTTCCTCATCCTTCACTGGGAAATTTGTTAAAACTTGTACATACATTTTTGCATAATAGTATGTAATGATTATGTAGGGAAAAAATACTGATTTTTATGAGCTATTGTGTATCCCTTTATGCTACTCCGCCAACCTCTGCATATGATGAACTGTCGTGACAGGGTTTGTCCCCTGCACCTGTGCTATTTGCACACTTTTACTGTACGGAGGTATGTGGGGAACAAAAGCTCATGAGCTCCCAGTGCTTTTGCTGCTAGGACGAGCTCCACTTGCTCCCACATCAGCCTGCTGGCAGCTTGTAAAAGAAACTAATGAGCAACAGTGACACTGAATTTGATGGCGATTGCTAGAAGGAACAGGTAACGTTAAAGACTCATCATTCAATTGTGTAAATTCTATTGACAATCACTATGTAAAACACCACACAAATCGGCACCGGCTCCAGGGATTTTGCCACCCTGTGCGAGCATGTCAGACATTGTCAACTTTTCTATAATATATTTCTTACATGTTGCCTTTTTCACATATCACTCACTCACTCATCTCTTTGTTGTGAATATGTCTTTAAGATCAAAGCAGCAGTCAGTGATGCATTTACAGTGCAATACATTTTAAGCCATTTTTGTTGGTGGAAATGTTTCTTTTGTAAATCGGAGCACACTGTTTCGGTACCATAGATAATTTTTAATAAGGCCCTTGATTTTATGAATTTTATATTTCCAATTTATTCTCACATTCCTTCATTTATGCAAGATGGATTTCCCGTCCTGGGCGATGGTGTGGTTTGCCCCTCCCCCTGCCCCGTCCCTAAAACGAGCCCTGACAATACACTATTGTTACATGGCTACTTCTTGTTAGGCACACAGTACTGTTATGCAGGCCGCAGCTAATGTTGGCAGTGAACGTAAAAATTCCAGAGCTGGGCATCGCCAGTGGTCAGTTAGTCTTACTGTGACTTCGTTGAGTTGTTAATTTTCGTCCCTTACTGTCCAGTTTAAAATGGAAAAGTTTATAATTAGGAAGAAATGTGGCAAGTGTTCGCGATGGTGAAACTAGACGCAGTGTTAGTGGTGCTGTGTGACAACAAAGACACAGATAGTGATGGAACTGTGGCGGTGTCAAAAAACACTGTTCCTGGAAAAACAATGCTGTTATCAGCCCTCTTGGAAACAGCAATTTGCATGGATTGATTACAATAAGGTAAAAGAATTTTTTTTTTTTTTTTTGCAAAATTTGCAGACAAATGTTTGAAGAAAATCGTTTTTCACTTTTCTTACAAAAGGGAAAAACCTTTCATGGAAAGGTTTTTCAAACTGGAAGAAAGGGGTAGAAAAGTTGAACGCACATGAAGCACTGGGCTGCCACAGAGAAGCTGTACTGAAATTCAAATCCCTAAAATCGAATGTTGATGTATTTAGCAAGACTTCCAAAGAAAAACTGACACAAATGAAAGAAAACTGACCTTGTTCACTAAAAATCATATCTTCCCTCCATTATTTAGCAGTGCAGGGGCTTGCAATACGTGGGCATACTGATGAAACGAGTAACTTTGACAATTTATTACGCCTTCAATGTGAAGATAACCAGCTACTTTTAATATGACTACAGTGCGAAACTTACAAATGGACATACTCTGATGTGGAAAACAAAATTTTGGCTGTTTTAAGTCATACACTTCTTAGAAAATTATTGGAGGATATCAAGAGTGCAGAGTATTTTGCAATAATAGCAGACGAAACAGACATAGCCACCAAAGAGCGATTTAGTATCTGTATAAGATTTATTGATGCTTCACTAGAGATAGAATATTTTTTAGGGCTATTCTCAATACAAAGTACCACAGCTAAGGCTGTGTTTGATATTAATATTGACATTTTAAGACAATTTGATTTGCTTACATCTAATTGTATGGGCCAATGCTTTCATGGTTCAGCTAACATGGCCGGATTATGTAATGGTGTCCAGGCAAAGTTTGTGGAAATGGAGAAGAGCTATGTTTGTGTACTGCCTTGCACACTGTTTAAATCTAACACAAGACACTGTGAAAGCATTTCCAGAATGTCAGGATGCATTGAATGTTATGAAGGATGTAATACATTTTGTGAGAGATTCACCTAAAAGATTAGATCTTTTTGCTCACCTGAAGGCAGATGCCTCTACAAATTTGAAATCACTCTGTCCTACAAGGTGGGCCGTAAGATACTTGGCAATGTCTTCAGTTTTGTCCAACTATACAGAATTTAAGGAATTTTCTCTAGATGTTTCAAGAAACGACAATTCAGACACTGGGGCCAAAGCAAACGGCTTTTTGATATGCAGACATGATTTCTTTTTCATGTTATCACTTTCAGTAAAACTGTTTGGTCACATTGATACTGTAAACATAGCACTACAGAGGAAATCCCTACACTTACAGGAGGCCAATAAGATGATTTCCACTCTCGTAACTTCCATTAGCCTAAATTTATGAGAAACAATTTTGAATCATTCTGAGGTGAAGTAACTTCAAAATGTCAAGATATGGATGTTGATTCCCCAAAATTGCCCCATAGAAGAAAAGTCCCTAAGAAATACGATGACTCCATCAATTCATCTGTAGAAACATTCACAGAAGTATGTTACAAATATAGACTGTATTATGAATAAATGTATACATCCATCAGCTTCCTGGAATCACGGTTAAAAACTCATGTTTGTAAATAAAATTGAACAATTTCTTCTTGGTAATAACAAACATTCATTCAATATTTTATCTTTCTACAAATCAGATATAGACAAAGAATGCTTGCTTCTCCACCGAAGCATGTTTCATGAGATTATCTGAATTAGTGATTCTGCGAATATTAGTTTGCTGGATGACATAGTGAAATTTATACGTGTACTGCTGACGATTCGGGTAACGTCCTGCACTGCTGAGTGATCGTTTTGTCTGCGGAGGGTGAAAACTTACCTTCAGTCTGAGGCAGAATCGTCTTAATGCCATCGCCATTCTCAACACCAATAGAGATGAATCGATGAAACTCGACCTTGATGCCATACGTGATGAGTTCATATGCAGGAATGATCTGAGGAGTACATTTGCCATCAAAAATTAAGGTATGTTTCTTCAACTTTATTAATGTATATGGTTTGTACCACTACTGACTTATACTCAGACTGAAATGACATTGTGATTGACGTTTCAGTGAGTCTCCGGCCAATTGTAGTTAGCATGATTTTCAGCTGTCTGCATTTTTCATTATCCTCACAATCTTTGTTTCTTGAAAGTTGTTATGCTGTGAGGGAAATTTCCCAAGGATATGTCATAACTCAAAAGGGAAAGTATGCGTGCATAATACACCTCTCTCCTTCAGCACTTGTGTTCCTTATAATTCTCACTGCATAGGTCATTTTAGATAGCTTAGAATTCAAGAATGTGATGTGGGAATCTTGTCTTCTAAGTAAACAATTTTGTTGCAGTTACACTTAATTTTTTTGGTTTTCCAAACAAATACTTGGTTTTAATGGATTTTTAATTTTGCTGTGTGGAATTGTATAGTGGCATTTTTTTAGGGTTAATCAGTAGCTTATTCCTCAAAAAACCACTCTGAAATCTTTTCATTTGTAACTTCAGCATACAGACTAAGAGCCTTTCTATTTCCACCTTCAATCAATACACTGGTGTCATCTGCAAATAGGACTGACTTCGATTGTCGAACATGTATATTCGGAAACCCAAAGTTATGTCAAAGGTAGTACCTAATCAAATGATTCTGCCCCCTCCACAAAAAATATTTTAAAGTTGGCGCCTCTGCATTATCTTCTGGGGAAATAAAAGCAAATGCATTGTAATATTAAAATTACAAAAATCAATTGTTGGAAATATTTGTAATGAAAGACCAAAAGAATCTTGTCGCCCACTGTTAATATAATTTAAAAATATTAAGTTCCCACTGTTTGTACATCTATGATCTGATTATTTTTGTATACAGTAACACCACGTTATTAAGACAATTTTAAGCATCAATACAGCACTAGGAATAAGGTAAACTTCATGCTTTGTACTCACAGCTTAGTTACATGCACAAACCCCAGAATATGTTGTTTTCAGTCAGAGACTAGTTTGATGCAGCTCTCCATGCTACTCTACCCTGTGCAACCTTCATCTCCCAGTACCTACTGCAACCTACATCCTTCTGAATCTGCGTAGTGTATTTGTCTCTTGGTCTCCCTCTACAATTTTTACCCTCCACGCTGCCCTCCAGTACTAAATTGGTGATCCCTTGATGCCTCAGAATGTCCTACAGACCAATCCCTTCTTCTAGTAAAGTTGTGCCACAAACTCCTCAATTCTATTCAATACCTTGTCATTAGTTCTGTGATCTGCCCATCTAATCTTCAGCATTCTTCTGTAGCAGCACATTTCAAAAGCTTCTATTCTCTTTTGTCTAAACTTATTGTCCACATTTCACTTCCATACATGGCTGCATTCCATGCCAGTCTACATTTATATCCTCTCTACTTTGACCATCATCAGTTATTTTGCTCCCCAAATAGCAAAACTCGTTTACTACTTTAAGCATCTCATTTCCTACTCTAATACTCTCAGCATCACCTCACTTAATTAGACTACATTCCATTATCCTCATTCTGCTTTTGTTGATGTTCATCGCATACCCTCCTTTCAAAACACTGTCCATTCTGTTAAGCTGCTTTTCCAGGTCCTTTGCTGTCTGACAGAATTAAAATATCATCGGCAAACCTCAGTTTTTATTTCTTCTCCATGGAATTTAATACATACTCCAAATTTTTGTTTCCTTTACTGCTTGCTCAATACACAGGTTGAATAACATTGGGGATAGGCTACAACCCTGTCTCACTCCCTTCCCAACCACTGCTTCCCTTTCATGCCCCTCAACTCTAATAACTGCCATCTGGTTGCTGTACAAGTTGTAAATAGCCTTTTGCTCCCTGTATTTTACCCCTACCACTCAGAATTTGAAAGAGTATTCCAACCAACATTGTCAAAAGCATTTCTCTAAGTCTCCAAATGCTAGAAACGCAGGTTTGCCTTTCCTTAATCTTTCTTCTAAGGTAAGTCGTAGCGTCAGTATTGCCTCACGTGTTCCAACATTTCTACGGAATCCAAACTGATCTTCCCCGAGGTCGGCCTCTGCCAGTTTTTCCATTTGTCTGTAAAGAATTCGTGTTACTATTTTGCAGCCGTGGCTTATTAAACTGATAGTTCGGTAATTTTCACATCTGTCAACACCTGCTTTCTTTGGGATTGGAATTATTATATTCTTCTTGAAGTCTGAAGGAATTTCCCCCGTCTCATATATCTTGCTCACGAGATGATAGTTTTGTCAGGGCTGGCTCTCCCAAGGCTATCAGTAGTTCTCATGGAATGTTGTCACTGCCAGAGCCTTGTTTTGACTTAGGTCTTTCAGTGCTCTGTCAAACTCTTCACGCAGTATCATATCTCCCATTTCGTCTTCATTTACATCCGCTTTAATTTCCATAATATTGTCCTCAAGAACAGTGCCCTTGTATAGACGCTCTATATACTGCTTCCATCTTTCTGCCCCTCCAGGGGGTCCACAACTCTTTTGTGGATACGTGCGTGGCGAGCACGGGGCCCCGAGCCATTGCAGCCTTCTTTCTCTCCCGGGCTGCATTTCCTTTCCCTTCCCCTCCTTTCCCCTCCATGCTCCTTTCCCCTCGCCCTCTCCTCTCCCTCTATTGGTGTCCTTGCTTATGTTGGACCCGCTATCCTCTTGGTTCTGTTGGTTTTACACTCCGGCTTTGTTGCGTAATCGTCTCCTCCTTTTGGCATTCCTTGATCCCCCTCTGGGGTTTGACCTCCATTACAAAATTTCTCCTCCGTAGTGTGAGCCATTTGGGGAAGAGCACCTTACCTAATGTCTCCGGCGTGCGCCCTCCTAGTACATTCCACCTTTTCTTTCATGTCGTTGTTTGATGCTAGGGTGCATAGCCAGCACGGTAGCCAGCCCGTGTGGTGGGGTCGCTATGTACCCTTTTGGTTGAGCCCCCTGAACACACAGGGATCACACTTCTGATACCTGAGCTGTGACCTCCTCATGCATGCCTTGGAGTGGTTGCTCGTCATCCTGGAGCATCGGAACTCCCGGCAATGGCCGCCGTGCCAGACGGCCCTTGCTGTGGCTGGGTGGCGCCCGTGAGGAGAGCCCCTGATCGCAGTGGGTGGTATCAGGGCGGACGCTATGCAGATGAAACGCATACGGGTCCAAAACTCTGCCCGTTCTTCTGCGGCTGTCTCTCTGCGTGGTACTGATTCCTCAAGTGCTGCTTCTCTTGCCCCTTCGGCCTTCCCTTCCATGGCTACCCCCTGGGAAGAGGGTCAGGCCCGTCGTCTAGGGGCAAAACCTTTCCCCAGTTATCTAGTTTGCACCAGGACTGATGGGGATACTTTCACCAGTATCAAACCTTTATTCTTTGTGGAACACATTGAAGACAAGTTCAGCGAAGTGGACTCCCTGAGCAAGATGCGGTCGGGTTCGTTGCTGATAAAAACTGCTTCGGCTGCCCAATCTGCGGCCCTTCGTGCCTGTACCCATCTTGGCACAATTCCCGTGTCCATTACCCCTCACCAGTATCTAAATATGGTACAAGGTGTAATTTTTCACAGAGACCTCATCCTTCGAACTGATGAGGAACTTCGGGACAATCTCGGACGGCGGGGTGTTCACTTTGTTCGGCGTGTTCAGAAGGGTCCTAAAGATAATCGTATTGATACTGGTGCCTTTATCCTGGCCTTTGAAGGGGATACCCTTCCTGAGAAAGTTAAGATTATGGTCTATCGCTGTGATGTGAAGCCGTACATCCCACCTCCTATGCGGTGTTTTAAGTGCTTGCGTTTTGGCCACATGTCTTCTCGCTGTTCCCAGGACCCTCTCTGTGGTGACTGTGGACGTCCACTCCATGAGGGGAGTCCCTGTGTTCCCCCTCCTGTATGTGTAAATTGTCATGGTAGTCATTCTCCACGTTCAGCAGATTGCCCAGTCTATAAGAAAGAAAAAAAGATACAGGAGTATAAGTCTCTTGATCGTTTAAGCTACACAGAGGCCCGTAAGAAATATGCACGATTGCACCCTGTGTCCATGACATCTAGTTACGCCTTGGTTACATCTTCATCCCTTCCTCCCCCTTCCTTACCCCCATCCCGGACCCCTCTCCTTCCCCCCTCCCCTGCGGCTCCCACACCTTCTCCTCTGGGCGCTGCTCCCCCTCCCCAGCCGGAGAAGTGTCCCACTCCTTCGGCGTCTGCCGGTCAAGGGCGCCTCTCCCGGGATGCCCCTTCCCGGCACCTTCCAGGTCAAAGGTCTGCTGCAGCGCGGCGACCGCGAGAGCCGCGGTCTATCGGCCCCCAGGTCGCCCGGTCTCTTTCTGTTCCTGATCTTGTTGCAGCTGGCTCCATTATGCCACACAGCCCTCCTCGATCTCAGCCTGAAAAGAAGAAGAAACATAAGTCCCGGGACAAAGAGCCTCTGGTGTCACCGGAGGTCCCTTCCCCGACTTCACAACCGGATTCTGACCTGTCGTTTATGGATGTCGCCCCCTCCTTGTCGGTGACGGGTGGGGACCCGGCGGTATGACTGGATTTAGCGTGTTCAGCCCTCATTTAAACCATCGTTCTGTGGTTCTCCAATGGAATTGTAATGGCTACTATCGTCACCTTCCGGAATTGAAATCCCTTCTTTCGTCCTACTCAGCAGCTTGTGTGGTTCTCCAGGAATCTCATTTTACTGATGCTCACTCACCGACCCTCCGTGGGTTCCGTGTTTTCTGTCGAAATCGGGTCGGACCCTTGCGGGCTTCTGGTGGCGTTTGTACGTTGGTCCGTACAGACATTGCTAGCACGTGGATTCCTCTCCAAACTACATTGGAAGCGGTTGCTGTTAGGGTCCACTTAGACTCTGCAGTCACAGTATGCAATCTTTATCTCCCTCCTGACAGGACTCTTACACCTGCTGCCTTAACCACCCTTCTTCAGCAACTTCCTCCTCCTTGGGGATTTTAATGCTCATCATCCTTTGTGGGGCAGTGCCTTTCCATCTAGACGAGGTCTTCTTATAGGCCAATTTATTGCAGACCACGACCTGTTCCTTCTTAATGATGGCTCCCCTACTCATTTCAGTGCTGGTTATGGTACCTTTTCTGCCATTGATCTTTCTCTTTCTTCTCCCTCTCTCCTCCCTTCATTACACTGGTCGCCACACGACGACCTTTGTGATAGTGACCATTTCCCGTTGATTATCACGCTCCCTTCCCGCTCCCTGATGGACAGATTACCTCATTGGTCTTTCCACCGCGCCGATTGGCCTCTATACACTGCACGGGTCGAGTTTTCTCCCTCTTTGTCGGGTTGTATTGACGTGACGTGTCTGACGCGATTGTTCGCGCTGCTAACCTTGCTGTCCCGCGCTCATCTGGACCATTTCGTCGCCCGCAAGTCCCGTGGTGGAGTACGGCCATTGCCATTGCCATCCATGATCGCCGTCGAGCTTTGCAACGCTTCAAGAGGCACCCCTCCGTAGCCAGCCTTACTACCTTTAAACGCCTTCGCGCTAAAGCCCGTTATTTAATCAAACAGAGCAAGCGGATATGTTGGGAACGATTCGTTTCTTCCCTTGGTTCCACTGTCCCTCTGTCACGGGTATGGGCTACACTTCGCTCTCTCCAAGGTTGCCATTGGCAGTCCACCCTCCCAGGCCTTCACCTCCCAGATGGCATTTGTACGGACCCATTAGTTCTCGCAGAACATCTTGCGACCCATTTTGCAGTGGCATCAGCGTCGGCCTCCTATCCAGCTGCTTTCCTTCATCAAAAACAGCAGGCTGAAGCTCTCACCTTATGTTTCACCACTTGTGAGCCAGAATCTTACAACGAACCTTTTACTGAATGGGAATTTCTTTCTGCTCTATCTTCTTCTCATGATACGGCCACTGGCCCCGATTCCATTCATAACCAACTGCTTCAACATCTCAGTGCTCCACAACGGCAACATCTTCTTCGGGTGTTTAACCGTATCTGGCTCCAGGGTGACTTCCCTTCTCAGTGGAGGGATAGCATTGTGGTTCCTGTCCTTAAGCCTGGTAAGAACCCCCTATCTGTTGACAGCTATCGGCCAATTAGTTTGACCAATGTTGTTTGTAATTTACTTGAACGGATGGTAGCCCGTCGGCTCACTTGGGTCCTCGAATCTCGGGATCTATTGTCCCCTTACCAGTGTGGCTTTCGAGAGGGACGATCTCCAATCGATCATTTACTTCGCTTGGAATCCGCAGTTCGGCAGGCTTTTTCCCAGCGCCGCCATTTGGTTGCAGTGTTTTTTGACCTTCGCAAGGCCTATGACACGGCCTGGCGCCATCACATCTTACTAACCCTTCATCAGTGGGGTTTTCGGGACCCACTCCAGATTTTTATCCGCAAGTTCCTGCTCCATCGGTCATTCAGAGTTCGAGTTGGTACTGCTTTTAGTTCTCCACGGACCCAGGAGACGGGCATCCCACAGGGTTCTGTCTTGAGTGTCCTTCTTTTCCTCATTGCTATCGATGGACTTGTGGCCTCTGTCGGTCCCTTGGTCGCCCCTGCCCTGTATGTGGATGATTTCTGCATTTGGGTTAGTTCCTCCTCGATGGCATCTGCAGAACGGCAGCTCCAGGTGGCTATACGGCGTGCCTCTGCATGGACTCACTCACACGGGTTTCAATTCTCTCCTTTAAAATCGCGGGTGGTCCACTTCTGTCGCCGTACTACGGTCCACCCTGATCCAGAGCTCTATCTCGACGCACAAAGATTGCCTGTGGTCCCACAGTTTAGTTTCCTGGGTCTTCTTTTCGACAACAAGCTCACTTGGCTGCCTCATATCAGACTCCTGAAGGTAGGATGTTTTTGTAAACTCAATGTCCTTCGCTTCCTTGCCCACTCCTCTTGGGGTGCGGACCGTTCCCTCCTCCTCCGTCTTTATGGTGCTCTCATTCTGTCTCGTTTGGACTATGGTTGTCAAGTTTATGGTTCAGCTGCTCCTTCCACACTGCACGTGCTGGATCCAGTCCACCATCGTGGTATCCGTTTGGCCACCGGTGCCTTCCCTACTAGCCCTGTTGATAGTCTCCTGGTTGAAGCTGGGATCCCCCCCCCTCCCTTTCTGTTCGGTGGTCCCAGCTTCTGGTGTCTTATGCCCTCACTATCCGTTCTTCTCCCACTCACCCTTCCTATTCTATCCTGTTCCCAGACCATGGACGTCGCCCACCCGACTCCCGCCCTCGGGCGGGTTTACCGGTTGGACTGCGCCTTGCGTCTCTTTACCGTCATTTTCAGCTTCCTTCTTTGTCCTGTCTTCCTCGCTCCCTCCCCTCCACCCCTCCTTGGTTAGTTCCTTGGCCTCGACTTCGGATGGATCTCTGCCGCAGACCGAAAGATTCCATCCCCCCGGTGGTGTTCCGTACCTTTTTCCGCCAAATTTTATGGGAGTTTCGGGATGCTGTTGTTTTTTACACTGATGGCTCTAAATCTGCTGATCATGCTGGGTATGCCTTCACGTCCTCTGTTGGAACGGAAAATCATCTGCTGCCACCTACATGTGGTGTGTTTACTGCGGAATTGATGGCAATTTCCCAGGCCCTTACCTTTATTAAACAATTCCAACACAATCGCGTTCTGTTATGTACGGACTCGATGAGTGGCCTTCTTGCTATTGACCGGTGTTTTTCGCGCCATCCATTGGTCTCTGCCATCCATGACCATCTCGCTGATATTCACCGTGCTGCTTGTTCTATTGACTTCCTTTGGGTCCCTGGCCATGTGGGTATTCCGGGTAATGAGCTCGCTGATCGTTTGGCTGGGGGAGCAGTTACTTACCCCCCGTTTTCCGTAACCCCTCCTGCAGCGGATTTACGGCTTCACATCAAATCCCACTTCGCACAGTCATGGGCCAATTCTTGGGAGGCTACTCCACTGTCTAATAAACTTCGTGCAATTAAGGTGACACCAGGCCCATGGCGTTCTTCCTTTCGCCTCTCCCGAAAGGACTCGACTACACTGTGTCGTCTCCACATTGGCCATACCAGGCTGACCCATGGTTTCCTTTTGCGTGATGAGCCACCCCCGCTTTGTGGTTGTGGAGCCTTCCAGTCAGTGGCCCACATTTTGGTTGAATGCCCCCTTCTTTTAGCTCTGCGTGTTAAGTACAGACTCCCCCACACTTTACCTTTGATGTTGGCTGACGATTCGCGGATGGTCTCTCTGGTACTCGGTTTCCTCTGGGAGAGTGGTTTTTAGTCTCAGTTTTAAAGTTTTTACTCTCTCTCTGGTGTTGGGGCAGGGCGGTGAGTGTTTGGGTTTCTCCCACTGTAGGCAGTGTTCAGAGATTCCTGATTCACCTCCCTGACTGGAATCCTCTTTTCTTCCCCTTTTACTATGTTTTTGCCCCTTCTTTTTAAGGCTTGGTTAGTCTTTCTATTCCCATACGTACTTTCTGCATTATAGCAGTTGTACCTTTTAAGTCACAGGTGGTCTTGCCTATGCTGCTTCAGCATAGTGTTGGGTTCGTTTCTCTTGCCAACTTCCCTCATTTGTTTTTACCAATGACAACGTGACTGCCCTTTTACGTTTTTCCCTTTTTCCGTTTTATTGTTCTGACTTTTCTGAGATGTCTCGTTAGCAGAATGGAGTATATTTGGAACAAGGGACTGATGACCTCGCTGTTTGGTCCCTTACACCTCAAGCAACCAACCAACCATCTTTCTGCTTTCCCTTCTTTGCTTAGAAGTAGGTTTCCACGTGAGCTCCTGATAGTCATGCAAGTGGTTCTTTTTTCCTGTAGGCAATATCTTATTCCTAATGATACTTACTTTCATCCTCTAAGACATCCCTGCTTAGCCATTTTGTACTTTCTGCCAATCTCATTTTAGACACAATTGTATTCCTTTTTGCCTGCTCATTTACTGCATTTTTATATTTTCTCCTTTCGTCAATTATTCAGTATCTCTTGTTACCCAAAGATTTCTATTAGCCCTTGTCTTTTTATCTACTTGATCCTCTGCCTTCACTACTTCATCCCTCAAAGCTACCCATTCTTCTTCTACTGTATTTCTTTCCCCCATTCTTGTCAGTTGTTCCCTAATGCTCTTCCTGAAACACTCTACATCTGGTTGTCGGTTTATCCAGGTCACATCTCCTTAAATTCCCACCTTTTTGCAGTTTCTTCAGTTTTAATCTACAGTTCATAACAAATAGACTGCGGGTTAGTCCACATCGGCCCCTGGAAATGTTTTAAAATTTAAAACCTGGTTCCTGAATCTGTCTTACCATTATATAATCTATCTGAAACCTTTCAGTATCACCAGGCTTCTTTCATGTATACAACCTTCTTTCATGATTCTTGAACCAAGTGTTAGCTGCTGCATCTCTTCAGGAACCACATGTTTGTCTGGCCTCTCAACAGTTACCTCTACATTGTGGTTGCACCTATGGTATGACTATCTGTATCACTGAGGCATGCAAGCCTCACCACCAATGGCAAGGTCCATGGTTCAGGGGGGGAAGCTCCAGAATATATGGGCATGAAAATCTAAAACGTGCTGAAAAACAAACAAACAGCATGGAGCTAGGGCAACTGAAAGCTGCACAAGTTATTAGTGGAGAAATGTTATTACTACATAGAATTTATGAATGGTGTGGAAGTCTGAGAAAGGAAACATCACCTGTATATTAAGCTCAGCAGTTGTGTCAAATAAGACTGTAAAAATGTTAACTGCATAAATGCTGTTGTTATATATTACTTTGTAATACATGTAAAATAGTCTTGATACATCGTTTTTGTGATACTGTGAATACAAATTGTAATTGTGATGTAAATGTAATGTTGCGTCCCCAGTACATCAGATCTGTGATTTGACTTTTTATGTTACGGGATTATAAAATTGATTCTGGTTTCTCACACACTGACATAGTTAACCATACCCATGTTACATACCACAGTTTGGACCCCTCTAGTGGCCTGTAAATGTTTGTTATAAGAGACTTTGTTTTCACATAAAATTCAGAGGCATTACCTTTCAGCATGTCCTCGTACATACATCTGAATTGTAAACAACCAACCTATTCTTAATGGTATGCTGAGTAAACTGTTAATTTTTGAATAAGTTAAGGAGATTGTGCTGTTCTACAAAGTAGTAAACAGTTGGTACTGTTCACTGATTAATATGAGATTGTTAATGAGGATTATCTTAGTGTTCAACTAATGGGTTCAAGTAACTGAACAATGTGATAGTGCTAAATGAGACTAGAAAATGAAAGTTAAAATGTCATCAGTTGAGGTCCTGTTCAAGGTGTATCACACACTGTCTTATGACAAATACTATATTGTTAGTCACAATTCATGCTTTTAAAGTCTTCGAACACAGTCACTTGTATTTCCTATGACTGTTAATAGGTGAATTATAAAATTAACATGTCACTGAATTATTCTGAAAGCTTATTTCTGTGTTTGGAAATGGCTTAATTTTTGAGTATTCTGTTAACACCTGTCTGGCAAGGAAGGGATTGCATATTGAGTCCATAACATTGTCTACAAAATTGTTAGTAATTTATAGCAAAAAGCCAGATAATGAGATTATTTGGAAGTGATACTGGGTGGTTTCGGTTAAACTGAAGGTGTTTGGTTGCCCTGTTCTCTGCTCGCTGGTGATCGGGCTCCCTCCTGGGACTCCTTTGTCCTGGCATATCTCAGGCTGGAGGCCTGCTAACCCAACTTGGTCACTACACACAGTCTAGGCACCCCAAGGTTGCCCACTCTTTTGGTTCTGGATCTTTCAGAAGCCTGCTATCCCTCTGCACTGCCCTCCTTGATGTGAACATAAGCTGCTGCTCTCCCCCCCCCCCCCCCCCCCCCCCCCCCTGCCCGCCCACCCTCTGGTGCCCCTGGAGGTGCCATCTCTCTCCTTTCAATCTGAATCTGACCTCTTACAGATGTCATGCTGTCATAATTGGTGATGAATGGTGATTCATCCTATTTGCCTCCCGTTTGGATACCTGCTCCATGCTTATTCAGAGGAACTGTAGTGGATATACAGTAACATCCTGGAGTTGCAATTACTGGTTGCCTTTTGTTTGACAGCTTGTCATTCTCCAGGAATTTCTGACCCTTTATGGGTTCTGTGCTTTCACTTGGTACTGGGTTGGCTCTATGTGGGCTCCTGGTGGCATTTACATATTGATGCATGTGGATATTGTTAGTACGTGGATCCCTTTGTACCACATTGGAAGCAGATGCCATCTGGGTCCACATGGGCTGTGTAGTCAGTTTCCATTATCTCTCCCCTCCTGGTAGGCCACATACATCTGCTGCCCTAACTGTCCTCCTTTAGCACCACCCCCCTTTTCCTTCTCCTTTAGGATTTTAATGCCTATCACTGTTCATGGGGCAGTGCTTTTTCATCTGGTCAGTGGCTCTTCATTGACAAGTTTCTTGTGGACCATGACCTGTGCCATCTTAATTACAGATCCCCCCACTCATTTTATTACTGCATATGACACTTTCTGTCATTGATCTTCACTCTCTTCCCTCCCCCTTCTTTCTTCCTTACACTGGTCACCCCATAATGAACTCTGTGATAGTGACCACTTTCTGTTGATCATCTTGTTCCCTTCCCACCTCCAAAGACCAGGTTACCCTGTTAGCCATTTCATTGTGCTGATTGACCTCTACATACTTCCTTTGTCATTTTTACACTTTGTCAGGGTGTACTGATGTCAGATACGACGGTCCACACTGCTGGAATTGCCAGTCCCTGCATGGTAGGCCCCATTTGCCATTGGCCATTTCCATAGTAGAGCACGGCTATCGCCACCACTGTCTGTCTGACAGTTACTGTACTTCACATAATCTTAAGTGACACCCCTCTTCCATTGGTCTTATCTCAAAACAGTTTCGTGCCAAACCCTGTTACTTCCAGCAAGTGGGTGTATTGGGACACACTGTTCTCAAGTCTTCCATCCCTTCATCATGTGTGTGGGCTACACTCTGCACCCCCTCCCCCCCCCCCCCCCCACAAGGCTGTCAGCAACAGTTTTTCATTCAATGCCTAGCCATTCCAGGTGGCTTTGTCCTTTTTGCAGATCCATCAGATGTCGAACACTTCGTGACCCCTTTTTGTGATGGCATCAGTGTCAGCCTCCTATCTATTCACCTTCCTCCTCTAGAAACAGTGTGCAGAAGCCTCATCACGTGGATTCCTGCAATGAACCTTTTACTGATTGGGAGCTGCTTCTGGCCCTCTTCTTTCCATGAGTCAGTTCCTGGTGCTGATTCCATCCGTAACCAATTACCTCAATCTGCCATAATGACAATATCTCCTCAGTGTTTAACAGTATTTAGCTCAGAGGCATTTTCCTCTCTTAATGGACACAGTATTGTGGTTCCTGCCCTTAAGCCTGGCAAGGATCTGTCATCCATTGATAGTTACCAGCCAATCAACCCTGACCAATGTCATCTGCAAGTTATTAGAACAGATGGTAGCTCATTGTCTCAACAGTGTCCTTGAATCTCAAGACCTTTCATCTCCTTACCTCCCTTTTGGGGAGTAATGGTCTCTGGTCATTTGCTTTGATTGGAAAATGCAGTTTGTTAGGCCTTTTTCAGTGCTGCCATCTTATTGCAGGCTTCTTTGATGTTCTTAAGGCCTGTGACATGGCTTGGCACCATCATACCCTCCTTACACTCCATGAGTGGTGTTTTTTACTACTTCCTGTCACACCAGTCACTGTTCTCTCCTCTCCATACAACCAGGAAAATGTTGTTCCACAGGGCTGTGTATTAAGTGTCCTTTTTATCATTGCTTTGTATGTGGATGATTTCTATATTTGGGCAAGCTCCCAGTAGATGACCTCTTCAGAATGACAGCTCCAGGATGCCATCTGGCATGCTTCCACATGGACACTCTTGCACAATTTTAAAATCTCTCCCCCTCAAGTTAAGGGTGGTGCATGTCTGTCCTTGTACTAGTCCATTCTGATCCTGAGCTCTTTTGATGGCCAACAACTGACCATGGTCCCCCAGTTCAATTTCTTGGCTTTCCTTTCTGACAACAGGCATATGTGGTTGCTCCATATCCATCTGAAGGTTGGCTACTTTCGTAAAGTCTGTATTCTTCAGTTCCTTGCCCACATCTCTTGGGCTGTGGATCATTCAGCCCTTCCCTGTCTTTACTGGGCATTAATTTTGTTTTGTCTGGATTGTGGTTAAGTTTATGCATCAGCTGCCTCTTCTGCACTGCTCACCTTGGACCCAGTTCACCATTGTGATATCACTTTAGTTTACCAGTGCCTTTCACATTAGCCCTGTCAATAATCAATAATCCTCTGGTTGATGCTGGGTTCCGTTCTGTTTTGATTCAGTGGTCCCAGCTCCTGGTTTCCTATGCCATCACTCAGCTCTTCCTCTGCTCACCTCCTCCTATTCTTTTTGCAGCTTTGGGCCATCACCTGCCCACTTGGGTGGGTATACTGGCTGGAATCTGCCTTACTTCTCTCTGCCGTGACTTCCAGCTCTCCTTGTCCTCTTTCCCATATTCCCTACTGAACGGGACTGATGACTGTTGCAGTCTGGTCCCTTTAATCCCACAACGAACCAACCAACCCTACTGACACCCCCCCCCCCCCTCCTCCCCCTCAATTAGTTCCTAGGTCCTGGATTTGGAGAGATCTCACTCCAATGGTGTTCAGTTTGTTCCAAACACGGAGTGTTTCAGGATGCTATTGTTTTTTACACAGATGGCTCTAAATCTGCTGGTCATGTGGAATATGCCTTCTCATTTTCTGTTGGCACTGAACATCACTTACCTACCATGAGCTGGATGTTTACTGTGGAACTGATGGGCATTTATAGAGCCCTCAGTTTCGTTAGTCCTCACTCACCCCATTTTGGTTATGTATGGGCACTGAGTGGCTCTCAGGCTGTCACTGAGTTTTTTGCATCACGCCTTGGTCTCTGCCACGCACAACCTTTTTGCTGCTCTTGGTTATGCTACTTGTTAGATTGATTTCCTTTGGGTTCCTGGTCATGTAGGGTAATGAACTTATTGTTCAGTTCTTTGTGATGCCCACCTACCCCCTGTTGCCCATGTCCCCTTCTGGGACAGATTTGTGGCTTTACATCTAATCTCTTTCGGCACAATCGTAGCCAGACTCTTGGGAGGCTGCCTTCCTTTCTAATAATTTTCGCACAATCAAGGATCCCACTGCATGGCAGTTTTTTCCCCTCTGCCTCTCCTGGTGAGAATCTACCATCCTCTGCTGTCTTTGTATTGGCCGTACTAGGTTGACCCATGGCTTTTTACTCTGCAATGAGCTCCCATCTCCCTGCCCCACTTTTTAGTTGTGTGGCTCCCCTTAGTGACCCATATTTTGTTGGCCTGCCCCAACTTTTGGCCCTTCACACTAAATATACCCTCCGACCTTCCTTGTCTCAGGTGTTGGTGGATAACACTCACAAGATTACGTCTGTCCCCAGTTTTCTTCACGTAAGTGGTCTGACATCTCAGAAGTCCTTGAATTTCCCTCTGGATTTTGAGTCCCTCAGTTAGCATAGGCAGTGGTTATTGGAGGTCTTGGCATTGCCTCCACACTGGTAAAGTTCTCCCAGCTTTTTCCCTAAATTTTGTCTGGGCTGTTGGCCTGTTTTGTTTTCCCTTTTCTTGTCTTCTTCCCCTGTGTTGTCCCTTTTATATTGGGATACTGGTATGGTGTGGGTCAGCATAGGTCAGTGGCAGAGGTGGTGCTCCGCCATGTGTAGTGTTTCTGGGCCACCCCTGCTGTTTCCACTCGCCCATCTCGTGCTATTTCCACTTTCTGCTACCCTCATATCCCTTTTCCCTTTGTTTGCCCGTTATCCTGTCCCCTCTCCCTGACAAACCATTTTATGGTTTTGTGGTGTGTTTTACCCTGGTATTCCTACAAGATTTAGAATATGCACAAAATGAAGCCCCAAGATAAGCCACAATGTGACTTTGTCCTTTTGCAATGCATGAAAATGGATGACATGCAGCTGGGAAGTTTTTGGACAGAAAAGGCAAATTTTATTCTGCGCAGTACCATTAATGCACAGAAATGTCAGTCTCTCTCTACACATGTTGTGTAGGACCATCCACTGCACTCAGCTTATGTTACTGTGTGGTATAATTTTGCAAGCCATTTTATTTTTGGCTCATTTTTCTTAAAGATGACACTTCATGGACCTGTTAAGTGTACAGTGATATCCGTGTTATAAGGTCCTTCTTGTGCAACACTTGATTCCAGCTATGCAAGAACACATCTGTGTCCACACTACTAATTTCATGGAAGGTGGTGTGACACCACATGTCACTTGTCAGGTAAAAGATTTGCTTCAAGAAACTTTCAGTAATGACAGCATCATATCTAGACAAACTAGATGGGTGGCCTTCCAGAGCCTCTAATGTAAATCTGTAAGACCTTTGGTCAAAATATCTGAAAGATTGTGACTATCAGGAATGTTTCTGGACCCTTCCTGGTGTGAAGGATAGTGTATGATGACATTGCTCTGATTCAAATGGATATTCTGCAAGCAACTGTTGACCATGCTCTGTTACAGATGCAGCATGTTGCCAAATATGATGCTGTATTGAACACTTGTTGTATCTTGTGGCCCTACCCCAATAAATGTGCCAGAAATAAAGTTGTGTGTTTGATTGCTGCCTTTTCCTGTACCTGCACCACATGCTGACTGCTTAGTCATATTTCACCTGATTGCAGAAAGTGGAACTATTATTTTTTCAGCAAAATCCCTGAGTACACCACTTAATGAACGTATCTACAATGTTTCAGTATCCTGCTATGTAAACAGCCCACACTACAGCACTCTAAACACTGTCAGTTTAATTATAACCACCCAGTACAACTACTGCAATCTAGGGTTTTATACAGGGTTGTTAATGTATTAATGGTTTACAGCCATTTACTTGGCTTCCAAAGGCTCAATAAATGTTACAAACTGGTGTAAGTTTCCCAACCAGCACAATATAATCTTTTCGTCAGCCAGGCCTTTGTCAGAAATAGATGTGCACGTGTGAACGCAACTGTCTGTCAAGCATGACTGCAGCCTCTGGCAGCTGAAGCCACACTCAGCTGCCCGATGGTTGTGTGTGTGTGTGTGTGTGTGTGTGTGTGTGTGTGTGTGTGTGTGTGTGTGTGTGTGTGTGTGTGTGTGTGTGTGTGGTTGTGTGTGTGTGTGTGTGTGTGTGTGTGGTCCCGATACTATAAATTTAGGAATGGTCATTTCTGTTAGCATCCATAAACAGTCTCTCTCTCATAAGATTCATCAAATTTTCTGTTATGGCAGATATCAGCAATTTTTTTTGTGTTCTGTAGCTGGAGCCAGCCCAGAAAAACACTGCTAGTGTTTTTCATGCTGTGCCCTGTTAGTGGCAAGCAAAGGTTTCCCATCACAAAAAGCTTTTTAAATCATTTTTTGCATGCAAACTCAACAGAATGTACCCAAATTAGTCTAGTCAGATATTCATTTTATTGTTTTGTATTAAGGACAGTAAAATACCAAGAGTAAACAGCAATCCATCAGCAATTTAGTAGTACTGCATGCTTGGCTATAGAAGTGAGTGTGAAGCAAACCAGTTCTATTGCTGCTAGAATACTTGGTATTCTCAGTGTTACTGTCACTGTTGTTTTGATGAAATGAATATCATAGTAGATTAATCTGGGACTACTCTATGGAATGAACATGTCCAATTCCACTGTGTAAATAATTTTACGTGCAGCAGGCAACAGTTACTGTCGGCACTGGAGATTGAATGAAAGACTAGCCAAGCACTATTTGTTTGGCCTGACACTAGCAACATGATGCAAAAATGAAATTGCAGATATCAGCTGAGACACCAAAAAGAAGTGCATCTGATTCTTGAGATACCCTGTATACTAATAAAGAAGTTTCAGAGAACAAGATTGTGCTACAAACTGGAGGAGAGTGCAGATACAAACTGCTTACAGTACAGCTGAGAGGTAGGGAAATCTGACTAGTTTATTTTGAAAATTGACAGAGGTTGGAACTGGCAAAGATTTTGTGCTTGTGGCATTACATGGAAAGTTCTGAACATGCACATTGTCTGTGAAATTAGTGTTAAATTTTGCCAGTTGAACAGAAACAGCTCAAGACATATTACAGGATGTCCTGGACACCACACACAGTTGTCCCAGAACAAAATACATTAATCCAAGCAACAGAAGAGTTCATTGTGTCAATGCCACATAATAATAAAACTAAGCGTAAATATTGCTGAGTCGTCTTTGATAACTGTGGGAAAACTGACAGCTGTGACAAGTGTTAAGAACATCCCCATGATGCAACTTGGTGCAAAATATTAGATCTTCAGAAGTTACAATTCTGGCAGATGTTTATTTGCACCTGATCGAGAACTTGTAGACAAACTGAATCGCAGTTCGTAAGATCTGTGCCAAAGAAATCTCTTATTTTCAACTTCCTACTTGGGTAGGATTTGGTTTTAAGAGTAGACTAGACAATATAGACTGCAATATCAGAGCTGTACACCATTCCCTATATCTGAGATGTTTCCAGCAGTAAAATGAACTCTAGAATAAACAGAACAAGACACAAGGGGCTCTTACTTCATGATTAGAATGCTCCCACATTCAGAATGTTATTTTCCTGGCAGCATTAGAAGTGCTTTTTAGACAATTTCATGTATTGCACTGAAACAGAAACTACATAATGGAACCATTGGACCATTATTGTATTAAGAATTGGGTAAAAGCTGTATTCTAAAATTCATTTGAAACACATTTCACAGCCATGAGGATTGTTCACAACAAATTTTTGCATAAACATTAGTCCCTGATTTAATGTATCTTTATAGGACACACTCACAGACAGAACAGAAAGGAAGAAGAAACAGCATTGATGAATGTATAATCTGTCTGCAAGCAGTGGACGCAAACTCCACAACCTCCAGAAAACTACGATGTGGTCACATTTTTCATTATAAATGCTTGGTCAATTGGTTAAAGGAGGTAAGTCATAGTGTGGGACATGTCTAGAATTAAATTTTGATACATTGTGCCACTTATATGATCATTAAAATAATCACAAAAGCAGAGTTTCTGTAATCAGAATTTAATTCTAATATGCTGTTTGTGATAGTGAACATATGTTGCTTTAAGTTGTTCATATAATCTTAAGGTGGTTGTTGGGGTTCCATACCTGACATTAAAAACAGAACCTTCTGAGGAACTGTGTTGAAGACCCCCTTTTTCTCAGGAAGGGTAAAAGTTGCAAGTTGAAACTTGTCACAAACTAAGTCTGTCCTTCGGTGGTGTAAATAATTTAAGTTTCTAAGTCAATCTAGTCATAATGTAAGCCACAAACTCAATCACCACAACCTGTAGATGAAATATCTGTATACCTATCAATCTTGGTAGTCCATGAGTAAACTGTGTGTCTGGAAACTGAAGTCTCAAATTGAACCTTCATTGGTTCATGGGTTTTTCAGTCTGTTTTAATGTAGCCTTCACCTCTATGATGTAAGGAGTCGCAAGACACAAAAAGTTGGTTGGATTTCATGTCAAACTGTAGATCCTCATTTCCCCAGTTCAGCAACCAGGGTAGATTAGGTACACAAAAGTTGCTAAAGTGTCATCCAATAGAAAGACATGCAACAGGCTATTGACCCATACAAAAATAAATTTAGCTGATTCAGTAAGATTTTTTCCTCATTCTTTTAGAAATTCTGCAACAGCAGACATCAGATTGAGCAAATGCTCCTTTAACTGAAAACATGACTACTCGACAAAGACAGACAATATTTTCATCCTCTTAGGGGCTCAGCATTCGTTCGCTGAGTACAGGCTTTGTGACCCTGGGGTCCCTGAACTGGGGACTGGTAAGTGCTGTGAGTCCTGTCACCATAAGCTCTGGTTATACTTCAGTGACCATGCAGCACAGTGGTGGAATGGTGTGTGTTCCAGAGAATGGGTGTCTTGGCTTCACTGCGTGGACTGCAAGGAAGGTACATCCCTCTATAAAAACACCTCAACCTCAGTGTGCTACATGCTGAGAAGGTGAATGGCTCTTGAGGTAAAGTCTTTAGTGGGCAACCTCTGGGGCACCTGGGCACCTGCCACCCCTCCAGTTGTATAAGGCTTGCTCAGGCATGTAGGGCTCTGCCTGGGGCAACAGTGGTTTCCCTAGCATCTCGTGAGATTGCTATAAAACTGCCTCATGAAACTACTCCAGACGTGGTGAGTGTAAAGTCAGGCAGCACCTACAACCACTCCTTAAAGAGCTTGGTTGGTGAGTCCTCCTGAAAAGAAATCTGAGTGATAGTAACAGGGTGCCAGTGTGCCATAACACTTTCATTGTAATAAAGTGAAATGGGGAAGCTTTGAGAATTTCCCCTTTCTATATTCACAAGTTGCTGGAAGGTATTACTGCATCTCTGAAAAGTGTCAAACAACTTCGTAAGGAACATTTCCAGTTGAAACTGCTAATTCCAACCAAATATTGCCCTCACATTGTTTTCACTTTTAACATTTTTACTTTTTGATTACCTAATGAACTAGGAATTTCTTTACTAAGTTGCAGCACTCTTTCCACTGTTATCAGGAACATTATAACATACAAATACAATAAATAAAGTAATGAATATGAGAAATATTATTGTATTCTTATCATGAAACTTTCATATACATCAGATTTAGATTAAGAAATCATAAAAACATAAAATAGCAAACCACAAATAAGAAAACAGCAAATCAGTCGGAAATTACAATTGTTTTTCCTTCCTACTCACTTTCACTTTCACTTTCTTGCTGGTGATCAAACACCAGCAGTCTCTAAGCTTTCAAAGTCTCAGTGAAATGCAAGAAAGTTCAACCTTAAATAATTCCCTCCCTGGTCACATCATGGGTGGGATGGCAGCAAACCTTAATTCACCCTGGTACCTCGTATGTATGAGAACTGATTGGGACTCCTTTGTTTCGATGAAGCTACAGTTTTTTGTTTAGCATTTAGAGGAGAAGTTTGGAGAGGTGGAGGGCTTGTCCAAAATGCGATTTGGATCAGTCTTGATAAAAACAGCATCCTCTACCCAGTCACGGACTTAACTCTCTTGTAACAAGTTGGGAGATGTTTCTGTTACCATCACGCCACATAAGAGCTTAAATATGGTCCAAGGTATTATCTTCCACAGGGACCTTCTTTTGGAGTCAGACAACAAGCTGCATGCCAATTCATTTCGTGAAATGCGTCCATCGGGGTCCGAGGGATAACCAGGTTGCCACTGCTGCCTTCATCCTGGCCTTTGAGGGTGACATCTTACCTGAGAAGGTAAAGGTGGTCTACTGCTGCAATCTCAAGCCATATATTCCTCCTCCTCCTCCTCCTCCTCCTCCTCCTCCTCCTCCTCCAAACAGTGCTTTAGTACTGGAAGTTTGGCCTTATGTTTTCCGCTGTACTTCCAACATCACATGTTGAGATTGTGGATGTCCATCACATCCCAATAATCCATGTGCCCCACCTCCCATCTATGTCAACTGCTGAGAGCATCATTCACCTCACCAGACTGCAGGATTTTACAAAACGAGAGGAAAGTAATGGAATTAAACACCTGACTGACTTACTTACTTACTTACTTACTTACTTACTTACTTACTTACTTACTTCTTACACTGAGGCTAAGAGAAAATGAGTGCCTGCATCCTGTGGCTATGACCACCTCATACACTGCTGTTACGTTGCATGAATTCGTCAGCTCTCGGAACCTGAAGGCTACACCTGCCAACTTGATGGTGCCCCCCTCCTCTGTTGCTCCTGCACCACCTTCCTCAGCCCCCCCCCCCCCCCCCCCCCCCTGCAGGTCCGAGGGTTAGAATAGGCCCAAGGTATTCCTGGCTGTTGTACAAGGTGACTAAAAGAAATTTCACATCTTTTGGCCTTTATGTGATGGTCCCCTGTAGGGTTTGACCTCCATTCAAAATTTTCCCAAAGAGCAAGCCAATTCGGGAAGGGGGCATAGTGTCTATCGTGCATTGAGGTCTTTAGCCCACTTTCTCATCATCGCATTGCAGTCCTGCCCGTTCTCCATCTCTTGGATGAATACACCTTCCTGGGTGTGTTTTTTGCCATGAACTATGCAGTGTCGATTTCTGCATCAACGATGACCGTAGACTTCTTTGCACCCGACATCCAACATGGTAGCCAGTCCATTGTGGTGGGGCTGCCATATACCCTGTTTGTCGAATCCCCCTGACCACACAGGGATTGTTCTGCTGATGCCTGCACCGTTAGCTCCCCACGGCGTATGCCAAGCGGTGGAGCCCATCCCCCTGAGGCATCCTGCAATGGCCATCCTGCCAGGTGGCCTTTGCTGCGGCTGGGTGGCACCCGTGGGGAGGGCCCCCTGGTCCGAGTAGGTGACATCAGGGTGGATGACATAAAATGTAGTCCATCTCTTGCTGGTGGTGAAACACCAGCAGTCTCTAAGCGATCACAAGCTCAATTCAATGCACAGAAGTACAACCCCAAATCGTTGCCCTCTCTGGCCACACCATGGGAGGAACCTCAGGCTAAGGTTGGCAGCAGATCTTATTCACTCTGGTACCTTGTATGTTAGAGAGCTGATGGGTCATCTTTCATGATGATGCCTCAATTTATTTGTTGAGCAGTTGGAGGACAAATTCGAGGAGGTGGAGGGCTTGTCAAAAATGAGATCTGGGTCAGTCTTCATCAAAACAGTCATCTGCCCAGTCACAGGCGTTACAAGCTGGGGCTGTTTCTGTAACCATCATGCCCCATAAGAGCTTAAATATGGTCCAGGGTATCATATTTCACAGACCTTCTTTTGCAGTCCGATGATCTGTGCCCCCAATTTAGAGCGGCGGGGTGCACATTTCGTCCGGCATGTCCACTGGAGTCCGAAGGATAATCAGGTTGCCACCGGTGCCTTTATCTTTGCCTTTGAGGGTGATACATTGCCTGAGAAGGTCAAGGTGATGGTCTACAGTGTGATGTAAAGCCCTGTATCTCTCCCCCAATGTGGTGCTTTAAGTGCTGGAAGTTTGGCCATGTCTTCCCACTGTACTTCCAGGTTCACATGCTGAGATTGCGGACACCCATCACATCCCAATACACCATGTGCCCCGCCTCCCATCTTTGTCAGTTGTGGAGAGCACCATTTGCCTTGCTCACCTGACTGCAGAATTCTCCAAAAAGAAAGGAAAATGGAGTAAAAGACCCTGGACCGACTGACCTACACTGAGGCTAAGAAATTTGAATGCCTGCATCATGTGCATATGACGTCTTACGCTGCCAGTACAACATTTCTGGCACCATCAGCTCCACCAACCCAGGTCACCTCTCAAGAGCTGGAAGACTACACCTGCCCCTTGATGGTGCGGAGGGGGGATTTCCCTCCCTGTTGCTCCTGCACCACCTACCTTCGGGAGCAACACCCCCCCCCCTCCCCGATCCATCGGGGATGTCTGTCCCCCACTTCTAAGCTGGAGATGCGTAAGTCTTCTCCGGCTTCTCTCACTGGGAAGGGATCCCTTGGGTCACTCCCTTCCCAGGTTTCTTCTAGTGGGAAAGAAAATACCCACCAGTGGCTGAAGAACCCAAAAGCTGCTGGTCCTAGGGCTTCACGCTCATCCTCAGTCCTGGAGACTGAGCCAGTGAAGTCCTCCCGGCCAGGGAAACCCAAGTCGCAGCAAGAGAGAGCAGAGGAAAAAAGCAACCCCAAGACCAAGGAAATTGCAGTGGCACCCACACCACCACTATCTACAAGCTCTGCAGCTGAGGTTGGGGTGGAGATTTTGGTGTCCGCTGAGGACCTATATCTCGCCAGACCATCAGATACAAGGGATATAAACTGCTCAGGCAATAAATTGAGGGCAGTAGGTGAGTCTGAGGCGTAAACTGCCTCATTGAATCTTTCGTGCCTTCCCAGTCTCAGGATGTCATCCTCCTGTGGAATTGCGGCAGTTTTTTTCCACTGCCTGGCTGATCTTTACATCTGCTATCTGCATTGCCCTCCAGTAAACCTGGTTCCCAGCAATGCGGACCCCTGCCCTCTGCAGCTATAAGGGATATTACATAACCATGTGACTATAATAGTGTCTGGTGGAATTTGCGTTTGTCCTAAACTCGGTCCATAGTGAAACTGTGCCGTTTCAAACCCCTCTTGAAGCTGTGGCTGTCAGAATGATGACTGAGGAAATAACTGTCTGCAGTGTATATCTTCCTCCAGATGGTGCAGTTTCCCTGAATGTATTAGCTGCACTGATCAACTCCCTAAACCTTTCCTACTTCTGGAATATTTTAACGCCCATAACCCCTTGTGGGGTGGTACCATGTTTACTGGCCGAGGCAGAGATGTTGAAACTTTACTGTCGCAGTTAGACCTCTGCCTCTTAAATACTGGGGCCGCCACACATTTCAGTGTGGCTCATGGTAGTTATTCTGCCATTGGTTTATCAATTTGCAGCCCAGGACTTCTCCCATCTATCCACTGGAGAGCACATGACTACCTGTGTGGTAGTGACCACTGCTCCATCTTCCTGTCACTGCCCCAGCGTCACGCACATGGACGCCTGCCCAGATGGGCTTTGGACAAGGCGGACTGTGGAACTATCACCTCTGCTGTTACTGCTGAATCTCCTCCACACGGTGACATTGATTTGATGGTTGAGGAGGTGACTAGCACAATTGTTTCTGCAGCAGCAAACGCGATCCCTTGCTCTTTAGGGTTCCCGAGGCGTAAGGCAGTTCCTCGGTGGTCACCGGATGTCGCTGAAGCAATTATAGAACATCGGTGAGCTCCATAGCGGCATAAGTGGCCCCCTTCCCTGGAGCACCTCATAGCCTTAAAATGGCTCCGTGCCAGTGTTTGTTACCTTATCAAGCAACGGAAGGAGTGTTGGGAGAGATGCCTCCACCATTGGGTGCCACACATCACACTCCCATGTCTGGGCAAAGATAAAACGTGTTGTTTTGTACCAGGCACCAACAGCTGTGCCCGGTGTTACTGTAAATTGTGAGTTATGTACTGATGCAAACGCGATTGCCGAGCACTTCACTCAATCCTCTGTGTTGGAGAATTACCCCCCAGCCTTTCGCACACTCAAACGGCACACACACGGCAAAATGACCACTTTAGGTGGCCAAAATTCAAATATGTTTAATAATATGTGCATTTACACTTAGAAAGGCTTCTGACCTTAGGGTTGATGTGTATTCACTTGACAAGATTCTGAAAGTACCTACCAAGCTAAAAGGTGATTTGTAGGTGGCAAAAAAGGGAAAGTAGAATGAAAATCAAATATATCTTACTTAAAGTTTACAGACAGTAAGACAGTATCTCTCATCATAATCATCCATTGTTCCGTAGTCACCATTGTCGTCCATTGTTTCTTTGTCACCATTATCTTCAAGCATTTTCACAGGAAGTTCTTCTAACATTAACAGTTCCTCCTTACGAAAGGGTTTTCTGTTTTTAATGTGCCTCTTCCTCTTGGACGCAATGATAGGATCTGAAGCTATCAGCATCCGGTGGACAATATCTGTATTGGTATGTATTCTTGAAGTTTTCCTTGCATGGAAAAGTCTTAAACCTTTTTATTCTTTCTGACTAGATTCCAAGACATCTGAAAAAAGCCCCACAGGCAAAGGTAGTTCGTTTATCATGTCTGTACCATATATTAGCAGCTTGTGCACAGATGCACTCATTTTGTACCAATTGTACATTTCTAAACAGATTTTTGCTGTTTAGAGGCAATAATTTTTAAAATTACTGGAATTAACATTAAATCCACAAGACTAAATGCTTAGGATGTTTGCAAATCTTTGTATAATTTCGGGCTCCAGACCTGTTAGTTGCAGATTTCGTGGGCTCTGCAAAACATTTTCTTGCAGTATTCCCGTCATTGGAGTTACCTCGTCCTTGCATGGGCTGGTCCACCACTAACCCCATTTCACGATAGAATTTATTGGTTATTTCTTCTTTTTACATTTTCTTTGGCTTCTTTACCTCTTGCTTGCCACTGCTTGTTCCAATTTATGATATATGTAACAAGTACTCGTAGCCTTTAAGGTATGAGTGTAAAACAGATATCCCAAACTTAAATGAATTAGTTGTAGAAATTGTTTTTGCAAAAGTCAAGGCTGTAGAGTTCTTTGGGTGTTGTCTAGCACACATTACACGCTTGTGTTGAAGTGTCTATGAGCACATTACACATTTTTCCGTCCATCATTGTACATGCAGCACGATGGTTAAATGTGTTAAGATTTATCCCCAAGGGTCACCTCGGTAGGCTGCAAACTTGCAATTTGTTCCTCAATTGCTTCGTAATGGAGTTTTACTGATTCCTTTGTCTCCTTTTCAATCTGCAGGCGAATGATGCGATTATATCTCAACGAAGGAAGACTCGGGTTTTGCCAGAAAATCTGTTTACCATTCGTTGTGACCTCTGACATTTGCAATGGAACTATAGTATATAGAATTATGTTGGTATCCCCATACAGTGAGTTGCTGGCAACACATTATTTGTAAATGGAATGTCCACCACTACTGTCAAGGCCCCGCTTGCAGATGACTTCAATCTCTGAGTTTGCAGTGTGATCGTGGTGTAACAAAAGTACATCCTGCTGTTCACGAGCAAGTCGTTTGTGTGGTCCAAAATATCTTGAACTGCAATCTGCACTTCGGTCTCCATGATAGTTACTCGGGCAACATTGCTTCTTCGTTTGTGCTATGACATTATAAGGTGGATTGATGTTCGTGCCTTGAGATTTCGCCCCTTTCTGCCAATGAATATAATATTCTTTTCCCATGTCAGTTAATGAGTGCTAAGGCTTCATAACTGAATGATGGCTTTTCGTGAATGTGTTTCATGCGTTTGTATCTGCCAGGGCTTGTGGTTAGGGCTGAGTTTACTACTTGTGCAGCTGTTTTTTTTCCGCTCTTACTAAGGCTACTTTGAGCAGCAGTAAACAAAAGCTCTGGGGTTGACTCAGCAATAACTGGTTGCACTATTCTTTGTTTTGATCGTTGAGAGCTCTCTTCATAAGATTTTGCAGGTCTTCCTCTGGATTTTTTCATGTGTAAATCTTTATTTTTGGTTGTAGTGCTTAGAGCCAGCAAGACAGTCCTTTTTAACCATTCTGAATTGGATTTGGTAAATCTTTCCATATTCCAATTGGATTTTTTCCACTTTTGTAGCAATTTTGAGACACATTTAAAATACTTAGCTTTCTTTTGACTGTTTATATTAACTAAATTTATCCAATATGTGAGTCGTTAATTGTTCTATACGCTTAGACTGTGATTGTTTACAATACTAATAGTCAACAAGTATTACAATACTAATAGTCAACAACAACCCCCCCCCCCATGAACCATGGACCTTGCCGTTGGTGGGGAGGTTTGCGTGCCTCAGCGATACAGATAGCCGTACCGTAGGTGCAACCACAATGGAGGGGTATCTGTTGAGAAGCCAGACAAACATGTGGTTCCTGAAGAGGGGCAGCAGCCTTTTCAGTAGTTACAAGGGCAACAGTCTGGATGATTGACTGATCTGGCCTTGTAACAATAACCAAAACGGCCTTGCTGTGCTGGTACGCGAACGGCTGAAAGCAAGGGGAAACTACAGCCGTAATTTTTCCCGAGGGCATGCAGCTTTACTGTATGATTAAATGATGATGGCGTCCTCTTGGGTAAAATATTCCGGAGGTAAAATAGTCCCCCATTCGGATCTCCGGGTGGGAACTACTCAAGAGGATGTCGTTATCAAGAGAAAGAAAACTGGCGTTCTACGGATCGGAGTGTGGAATGTCAGATCCCTTAATCGGGCAGGTAGGTTAGAAAATTTAAAAAGGGAAATGGATAGGTTGGAGTTAGATATAGTGGGAATTAGTGAAGTTCGGTGGCAGGAGGATCAAGACTTCTGGTCAGGTGACTACAAGGTTATAAACACAAAATCAAATAGGGGTAATGCAGGAGTAGGTTTAATAATGAATAGGAAAATAGGAATGCGGGTAAGCTACTACAAACAGCATAGTGGACGCATTATTGTAGCCAAGATAGATACGAAGCCCACACCTACTACAGTAGTACAAGTTTATATGCCAACTAGCTCTGCAGATGACGAAGAAATTGAAGATATGTATGATGAAATAAAAGAACTTATTCAGATTGTGAAGGGAGATGAAAATTTAAGTCATGGGTGACTGGAATTCGAGTGTAGGAAAAGGGAGAGAAGGAAACATAGTAGGTGAATATGGATTGGGGCTAAGAAATGAAAGAGGAAGCCGCCTGGTAGAATTTTGCACAGAGCACAACATAATCATAGCTAACACTTGGTTTAAGAATCACGAAAGAAGGTTGTACACGTGGAAGAACCCTGGAGATACTAAAAGGTATCAGATTATATAATGGTAAGACAGATTTAGGAACCGGGTTTTAAATTGTAAGACCTTTCCAGGGGCAGATGTGGACTCTGACCACAATCTGTAGATTAAAACTGAAGAAACTGCAAAAAGGTGGGAATTCAAGGAGATGGGACCTGGATAAACTGACTAAACCAGAGGTTGTACAGAGTTTCAGGGAGACCATAAGGGAACAAATGGCAGGAACAGGGGAAAGAAATACTGTAGAAGAAGAACGGGTAGCTTTGAAGGATGAAGTAGTGAAGGCAGCAGATGATCAAGTGGGTAAAAAGACGAGGGCTAGTAGAAATCCTTGGGTAACAGAAGAAATATTGAATTTAATTGACGAAAGGAGAAAATATAAAAATGCAGTAAATGAAGCAGGCAAAAATAAATACAAACGTCTCAAAGATGAGATCGACAGGAAGTGCAAAATGGCTAAGCAGGGATGGCTAGGGACAAATGTAAGGATGTAGAGGCCTATCTCACTAGGGGTAAGATATACTGCCTACAGGAAAATTAAAGAGACCTTTGGAGAAAAGAGAACCACTTGCATGAATATCAAGAGCTCAGATGGAAACCCAGTTCTAAGCAAAGAAGGGAAAGCAGAAAGGTGGAAGGAGTATATAGAGGGTCTACACAAGGGCATGTACTTGAGGGCAATATTATGGAAATGGAAGAGGATGTAGATGAAGATGAAATGGGAGATATGATACTGCGTGAAGAGTTTGACAGAGCACTGAAAGACCTAAGTCAAAACAAGGCCCCCGGAGTAGACAACATTCCATTGGAACTACTGACGGCCTTGGGAGAGCCAGTCCTGACAAAACTTTACCATCTGGTGAGCAAGATGTATGAAACAGGCGAAATACCCTCAGACTTCAAGAAGAATACAATAATTCCAATCCCAAAGAAAGCAGGTGTTGACAGATGTGAAAATTACTGAACTATCAGTTTAACAAGTCACAGCTGCAAAATACTAACACGAATGGAAAAGCTAGTAGAAGCCAACCTCGGGGAAGATCAGTTTGGATTCTGTAGAAACACTGGAACTTGTGAGGCAATACTGACCTTACAACTTATCTTAGAAGAAAGATTAAGGAAAGGCAAACCTACGTTTCTAGCATTTGTAGACTTAGAGAAAGCTTTTGACAATGTTGACTGGAATAACTCTTTCAAATTCTAAAGGTTGCAAGGGGTAAAATACAGGGAGCGAAAGGCTATTTACAATTTGTACAGAAACTAGATGGCAGTTACGAGTCGAGGGGCATGAAAGGGAAGCAGTGGTTGGGAAAGGAGTGAGACAGGGTTGTAGCCTCTCCCCGATGTTATTCAATCTCTATATTGAGCAAGCAGTAAAGGAAACAAAAAAAAATTCGGAGTAGGTATTAAAATTCATGGAGAAGAAATAAAAACTTTGGGGTTCGCCGATGACATTGTAATTCTGTCAGACAGCAAAGGACTTGGAAGAGCAGTTGAACGGAATGGACAGTGTCTTGAAAGGAGGATATAAGATGAACATCAACAAAAGCAAAACGAGGATAATGGAATGTAGTCGAATTAAGTCGGGTGATGCTGAGGGAATTAGAATAGGAAATGAGGCACTTAAAGTAGTAAAGGAGTTTTGCTATTTGGGGAGCAAAATAAGTGATGATGGTCGAAGTAGAGAGGATATAAAATGTAGACTGGCAATGGCAAGGAAAGCATTTCTAAAAAAGAGAAATTTTTTAGCTTAGAATATAGGTTTAAGTGTCAGGAAGTCGTTTCTGAAAGTATTTGTATGTAGTGTAGTCATTTATGGAAGTGAAACATGGACGATAAATAGTTTGGACAAGAAGAGAATAGAAGCTTTCGAAATGTGGTGCTACAGAAGAATGCTGAAGATAAGGTGGGTAGATCATGTAACTAATGACGAGGTATTGAATAGGATTGGGGAGAAGAGAAGTTTGTGGCACAACTTGACCAGAAGAAGGGATCAGTTGGTAGGACATGTTCTGAGGCATCAAGGGATCACCAATTTAGTATTGGAGGGCAGTGTGGAGGGTAAAAATCGTAGAGGGAGACTTAGAGATGAATACACTAAGCAGATTCAGAAGGATGTAGGTTGCAGTAGGTACTGGGAGATGAAAAAGCTTGCACAGGATAGAGTAACATGGAGAGCTGCATCAAACCAGTCTCAGGACTGAAGACCGCAACAACAACAACAACAACAATAGTCAACAAATGCACAAGTGTAAATATTTAAGACCGAAAGCAGTACAAAGCAGAACTTTTTGAAAGTCTAAGGAAAAATAATTTTTATCAATTGTCGTTTACTATTAACAAGGGTAAAAAAAAGAAATGAATTGGAACATTGTCTAATGAACACACCGGTGGCTTCCACCTCCGTGATACATATTGAGATTTTTGCATGAGATGATAAAAAAATTCATTATAATGCTTGTTTCAAATGCAACTTGCCTGTCAGACCCTCACACGCCTTTATTATCAACATAACTAAGGATATTTTACGGGACTAGTTGCCTGAGGCGAAGAATACAAGGACCTTTAGACCTAATCTGTAAGTGTGAAAATAGATTTTGGGTCGCTTAAAGTGGTCATTTTGCTGTGTGTGCGGTGGCTGGAAGAGAACGTCCTCTCGTTCACTACACACTGCAGTGAATCCTATAACGCCCCATTTACAGAGTGGCAGCTCGTCAATGCCCTTGCACATTGCTCCGACCCATCTCAAGGGCCTTGTCGCATCCACAGCCTGATGAGTAAACATCTGTCATCTGACTACAAGCAATCTCTTCGTGTCATCTTCAACCAGCTCTGGTGCGATAGTGCCTTTCCATCACAGTGGCGGGAGAGCACAATCATTCCGGTGCTCAAACCTGGTTAAAACCTGCTTGATGCGGATAGCTATCAGCCCATCAGCCTCATCTATGTTCTTTGTAAGCTGCTGGAATGTATGGTATGCCGGCAGTTGGGCTGGGTCCTGGAGTCATTTGACTTACTGGCTCCATGTCATGGCAGCTTCTGCCAGGGTCGCTCTATAACTGATAATCTTGTGTTCCTCGGGTCTGCCATGTGAACAGCCTTTTCCGGATGGCAAAACCTGATTGTTGTCTTGTTTGACTTGGGTAAAGCATACGACACGACTTGGCAACATCATATCCTTGCCACATTGTGAGAGTGGGGTCTCCGGGTACCACTCCCGATTTTCATGCAAAACTTCTGTCACTCCGTACTTCCCATGTCCAAGTTGGTAACTCCCATAGTTACATCCATATCCAGGAGAATGGAGTCCTTCAAGGCTCTGTATTGAGTCTCTCTACTTTTAGTGACCATTAACGGTCTAACAGCGGCTGTCGGGCCCTGTGTCTCACCTTCTCTGTATGCGGACAACTTCAGCATTTCATACTGCTGCTCCAGTACTGTTGTTGCTGAGCAGCACCTCCAGGGAGCCATCCACAAGGTGCAGTGATGGGCTCTTGCCCTCGTCTTCTAGGTTTCAGCCGCAAAGTCATGTCTTGCACTTCTGTCGGCGTCGTACCATTCATCTAGAACCCGCACTTTACCTTAAAGACAATCCACTCACTGTATTGGAGACATCAGTTCCTAGGACTGGTTTTCTATGCTCAATTGACACGGCTCCTTCTTCGTCAGTATAAGCAGATGTTCTGGCAGCACCTCAATGCCCTCTGTCTTAGCAACACAAATTGGGGTGCAGATCGCTGTACACTGCTCCAGCTCTACAGAGCCCTTGTCTGATCCCGAATTCACTAAGGGAGTGTGGTTTATGGTTCAGCAGAGCCTTCAGCATTGCATTTACTTGACCCTGTGCACCACTGGGGTTCGATTAGTGACAGCTCTTAGGACGAGTGCGGTGACCAGCGAACTGGTGGAGGCTGGTGTCCTTCCATTGTATATCAGACGTGTGCAACTGCTCGCCAGTTATGCAGCACACGTTCAAAGTTCCCCTGAGCGTCAAGATTTCTCGTTTTCCCCACCCATGGCAGTCAATCTCCCACATTGGTGGCCCAGATCAGGGCTAACGATAATGGTTAGTGTGCGATCCCTTCTCTCCAAACTAGTCCTTCCCTTTACCACCTCTACTTGCAGTCAATTCACGTACGCCTCCATGGTGTATGCCTTGGCTGCAGCTTCGTTTGAACCTTTTGCCTATCCCTAAAGACTCCGTTAACCTTGCCACTTCCCACTGCCACTTCCTTTAGATTCTTGACTGGTTCCGGGGCTCTGAAATGGTTTACACCGATGGCACAATGGCTGATGGTCATGTAGGCTTTCAGTATTTTCGTGGAGGACACATTGAGCAGCAATCCTTGCCAGTTGGCTGCAGTGTTTCCACTGCAGAGCTGGTGGCCATATCTCGTGCTCTTGAGTACATCTACTCATGCCCTGACGAGTCATTTCTCCTGTGTACTGACTCATTGAGCAGCCTACAAGCTATTGACCAGTGCTACCCACACCACACTCTGGTAGCATCCATTCACAAGTCAATCTATGCCCTGGAACAGTCCCGCCATTCTGTGGTGTTTGTGTGGAGCCCAGGACACATTGGAATACCCAGCAACAAACTTGCCCACAGGCTGGCCAAACAGGCAATGTGGAAACAGCTTCCGGAGATAGGCATCTCAGAAGCTGACCTGCGTTCTGTCTTACACCGCAGGGTTTTCCGGCTTTGGGAGACGGAATGGCATAACAGCGCGCACAACAAACTGTGTGTCATTAAAGAGACTAGGAATGTGTTTGTCTTCCATGCAGGCCTCTCACAGGAAATCAGTTGTCCTCTGCTGGGTCTGCATTGGCCATATGTGGCCAACACATCGTTACCTATCCCCTGCGGGTCCGGGGATTAGAATAGGCCCGCGGTATTCCTGCCTGTCGTAAGAGGCGACTAAAAGGAGTCCATCCCCCTCACGGGGGTAGTTAGCGCCTGCGTCCGGAGATGGACGGTTCCACGACCTATAATCATGGTCATTTTGCTTTTTCACTTCTCGTTTCTTCCTTCCTTTGGTTGGTTCCTTTCTTTGCTCTTCTCCACCTCACTGTCTTCCTTACTCTTTCCCTTGACTTCTCCTTGCCTTCTCATTGCCTTTTTCTCCTTGCCTTCTCATTGCCTTTTTCTCCTTGCCTTCTCATTGCCTTTTTCTCCTTGCCTTCTCATTGCCTTTTTCTCCTTGCCTTCTCATTGCCTTTTTCTCCTTGCCTTCTCATTGCCTTTTTCTCCTTGCCTTCTCATTGCCTTTTTCTCCTTGCCTTCTCATTGCCTTTTTCTCCTTGCCTTCTCATTGCCTTTTTCTCCTTGCCTTCTCATTGCCTTTTTCTCCTTGCCTTCTCATTGCCTTTTTCTCCTTGCCTTCTCATTGCCTTTTTCTCCTTGCCTTCTCATTGCCTTTTTCTCCTTGCCTTCTCATTGCCTTTTTCTCCTTGCCTTCTCATTGCCTTTTTCTCCTTGCCTTCTCATTGCCTTTTTCTCCTTGCCTTCTCATTGCCTTTTTCTCCTTGCCTTCTCATTGCCTTTTTCTCCTTGCCTTCTCATTGCCTTTTTCTCCTTGCCTTCTCATTGCCTTTTTCTCCTTGCCTTCTCATTGCCTTTTTCTCCTTGCCTTCTCATTGCCTTTTTCTCCTTGCCTTCTCATTGCCTTTTTCTCCTTGCCTTCTCATTGCCTTTTTCTCCTTGCCTTCTCATTGCCTTTTTCTCCTTGCCTTCTCATTGCCTTTTTCTCCTTGCCTTCTCATTGCCTTTTTCTCCTTGCCTTCTCATTGCCTTTTTCTCCTTGCCTTCTCATTGCCTTTTTCTCCTTGCCTTCTCATTGCCTTTTTCTCCTTGCCTTCTCATTGCCTTTTTCTCCTTGCCTTCTCATTGCCTTTTTCTCCTTGCCTTCTCATTGCCTTTTTCTCCTTGCCTTCTCATTGCCTTTTTCTCCTTGCCTTCTCATTGCCTTTTTCTCCTTGCCTTCTCATTGCCTTTTTCTCCTTGCCTTCTCATTGCCTTTTTCTCCTTGCCTTTTTCTCCTTGCCTTCTCATTGCCTTTTTCTCCTTGCCTTTTTCTCCTTGCCTTCTCATTGCCTTTTTCTCCTTGCCTTCTCATTGCCTTTTTCTCCTTGCCTTCTCATTGCCTTTTTCTCCTTGCCTTCTCATTGCCTTTTTCTCCTAGCCTTCTCATTGCCTTTTTCTCCTAGCCTTCTCATTGCCTTTTTCTCCTAGCCTTCTCATTGCCTTTTTCTCCTAGCCTTCTCATTGCCTTTTTCTCCTTGCCTTCTCATTGCCTTTTTCTCCTTGCCTTCTCATTGCCTTTTTCTCCTTGCCTTCTCATTGCCTTTTTCTCCTTGCCTTCTCATTGCCTTTTTCTCCTTGCCTTCTCATTGCCTTTTTCTCCTTGCCTTCTCATTGCCTTTTTCTCCTTGCCTTCTCATTGCCTTTTTCTCCTTGCCTTCTCATTGCCTTTTTCTCCTTGCCTTCTCATTGCCTTTTTCTCCTTGCCTTCTCATTGCCTTTTTCTCCTTGCCTTCTCATTGCCTTTTTCTCCTTGCCTTCTCATTGCCTTTTTCTCCTTGCCTTCTCATTGCCTTTTTCTCCTTGCCTTCTCATTGCCTTTTTCTCCTTGCCTTCTCATTGCCTTTTTCTCCTTGCCTTCTCATTGCCTTTTTCTCCTTGCCTTCTCATTGCCTTTTTCTCCTTGCCTTCTCATTGCCTTTTTCTCCTTGCCTTCTCATTGCCTTTTTCTCCTTGCCTTCTCATTGCCTTTTTCTCCTTGCCTTCTCATTGCCTTTTTCTGCCTTCTCATTGCCTTTTTCTCCTTGCCTTCTCATTGCCTTTTTCTCCTTGCCTTCTCATTGCCTTTTTCTCCTTGCCTTCTCATTGCCTTTTTCTCCTTGCCTTCTCATTGCCTTTTTCTCCTTGCCTTCTCATTGCCTTTTTCTCCTTGCCTTCTCATTGCCTTTTTCTCCTTGCCTTCTCATTGCCTTTTTCTCCTTGCCTTCTCATTGCCTTTTTCTCCTTGCCTTCTCATTGCCTTTTTCTCCTTGCCTTCTCATTGCCTTTTTCTCCTTGCCTTCTCATTGCCTTTTTCTCCTTGCCTTCTCATTGCCTTTTTCTCCTTGCCTTCTCATTGCCTTTTTCTCCTTGCCTTCTCATTGCCTTTTTCTCCTTGCCTTCTCATTGCCTTTTTCTCCTTGCCTTCTCATTGCCTTTTTCTCCTTGCCTTCTCATTGCCTTTTTCTCCTTGCCTTCTCATTGCCTTTTTCTCCTTGCCTTCTCATTGCCTTTTTCTCCTTGCCTTCTCATTGCCTTTTTCTCCTTGCCTTCTCATTGCCTTTTTCTCCTTGCCTTCTCATTGCCTTTTTCTCCTTGCCTTCTCATTGCCTTTTTCTCCTTGCCTTCTCATTGCCTTTTTCTCCTTGCCTTCTCATTGCCTTTTTCTCCTTGCCTTCTCATTGCCTTTTTCTCCTTGCCTTCTCATTGCCTTTTTCTCCTTGCCTTCTCATTGCCTTTTTCTCCTTGCCTTCTCATTGCCTTTTTCTCCTTGCCTTCTCATTGCCTTTTTCTCCTTGCCTTCTCATTGCCTTTTTCTCCTTGCCTTCTCATTGCCTTTTTCTCCTTGCCTTCTCATTGCCTTTTTCTCCTTGCCTTCTCATTGCCTTTTTCTCCTTGCCTTCTCATTGCCTTTTTCTCCTTGCCTTCTCATTGCCTTTTTCTCCTTGCCTTCTCATTGCCTTTTTCTCCTTGCCTTCTCATTGCCTTTTTCTCCTTGCCTTCTCATTGCCTTTTTCTCCTTGCCTTCTCATTGCCTTTTTCTCCTTGCCTTCTCATTGCCTTTTTCTCCTTGCCTTCTCATTGCCTTTTTCTCCTTGCCTTCTCATTGCCTTTTTCTCCTTGCCTTCTCATTGCCTTTTTCTCCTTGCCTTCTCATTGCCTTTTTCTCCTTGCCTTCTCATTGCCTTTTTCTCCTTGCCTTCTCATTGCCTTTTTCTCCTTGCCTTCTCATTGCCTTTTTCTCCTTGCCTTCTCATTGCCTTTTTCTCCTTGCCTTCTCATTGCCTTTTTCTCCTTGCCTTCTCATTGCCTTTTTCTCCTTGCCTTCTCATTGCCTTTTTCTCCTTGCCTTCTCATTGCCTTTTTCTCCTTGCCTTCTCATTGCCTTTTTCTCCTTGCCTTCTCATTGCCTTTTTCTCCTTGCCTTCTCATTGCCTTTTTCTCCTTGCCTTCTCATTGCCTTTTTCTCCTTGCCTTCTCATTGCCTTTTTCTCCTTGCCTTCTCATTGCCTTTTTCTCCTTGCCTTCTCATTGCCTTTTTCTCCTTGCCTTCTCATTGCCTTTTTCTCCTTGCCTTCTCATTGCCTTTTTCTCCTTGCCTTCTCATTGCCTTTTTCTCCTTGCCTTCTCTTGCCTTTCTCTCTTTCACTTGCCGTTTTCTCATTGCCTTCTCATTGCCTCCTTTCCTCTCTCATTGCTTTCTCCTTCTCATTGCCTTTTTCTCCCTTGCCTTCCTGCTATTGCCTTTTCTCCTTGCCTTCTCTTGCCTTTTTCTCCTGCTTCTCCTTGCCTTCTTGCTTCTCCTTGCCTTCTCATTGCCTTCTCTCCTTGCCTTTTCCTCTCTAGCCTTCTCATTGCCTCTCTGCCTCCTGCCTCTGCGTTTCAGACCGTCTGCCATTCTTCTTCCTCTCCTCTCTCTTCTTTCTCTTCCTTCTCTTCCTCCTGTGCGTGCCTGAAGGGCAGGCGCGTACGCCGTGTAGCGGTGACGGGTAACGCGTAAGTCCCCGCCATGGGTAGACATGTAAGGCACGCGCGTAACGCCGCCCTTCCGCTCCCTCCCCTGGCTAGACATCGTAAGGCACGCGCGTGTACCCCTAAGGCAGGCCAGCCGGGGAGGGGTGATTGCCTGAGCTGATACCTTCTGACCATGCCGATTGGTCCCTCCGTCTGTTTCTCGGGAGGTGTGACCTGAGGTGTAAACATTCACCTAAGGCAGGAGTGCCCTCTGAGAGGGTCCCCACAAGGAAGGAGCGCGCCATCGGAGACGCTGGCAATCATGGGGATTCCTCCGCAATGGATTCTACTCCATCTCTCTCGACTTCTGCCCAAAAACGGAAACGTGACCAGCCAACAGTGACAAAAGTACTACCGCCTGCCCCACAGTTCCTCGTAGTTTCTCGATCTGAGGACGGAAAGGATTTTTCCTCTGTCAACCCTTTCGTTATTCAGAAGGGCGTAGATGCCATAGCCGGATCTGTCAAATCTTGCACCAGGTTGCGTAACGGCACCTTATTACTAGAAACTGAGAGTGCCTTTCAGGCACAAAAACTGCTTTGGGCCACCCTCCTGTACACGTTCCCTGTCCGGGTGGAGGCCCACCGAACTTTGAATTCGTCTCGTGGTGTAGTCTATACTAGCTCCCTCGACGGATTGACTGACGAGGAGCTTCAATCTTTCCTCGCTGAGCAGGGCGTGACGGCTGTCCATAGGGTCATGAAAAAGGTCAACAATGACCTTGTGCTGACCCGGACACTTTTCTTGACCTTCGATAGTGTTAAGCTGCCATCGCGCATCAAGGCGGGCTACGAGGTTATTTCTGTTCGCCCCTATGTCCCGACACCTACGCGCTGCTACCAGTGTTAGCGTTTCAATCACACTCGACAGTCTTGTTCCAATGCGGCTACATGTGTCACTTGTGGCAGGGATGCCCATGAGGGTGACTGTCCACCTCCGTCTCCTCGTTGTGTGAACTGTCAGGGTGACCATGCCGCATCCTCCCGCGACTGTCCTGTCTATAAGGAAGAACGCTGTATCCAAGAAATTCGGGTCAAAGAGAAAGTGTCCACCTCGGCTGCTCGCAAGCTATTGGCTAGTAGGAAGCCCGCGCTGCTCCCAGCGGGGAAATACAGTACTGTCCTCGCCTCTCCTCGGACTACCCGGGAGGTAGCAACCCAGACATGCGATCTGACCTTCAGCACCACGGTCGTCCGTTCGGCCAGTGCTAAGATCGCGCGGTCGACGTCTCCTCTTCCTCCCATCACCCCACAGACACCAGCCCCTTCCTCAGCTTCTGCTAAGACGAAAACATCGAAGTCAGATGCACGGGCCTTCAAGAAGGCACCATCCCGTGCAGACTTCCTCCGTACCTCGACCTCCCAGCCTTCGACCGGTACTTCCACTAAACGTCCTTCCAAAAAGGCGCATAGGAAGCACAGTTCTCCTTCTCCGCCACGGCGCATTTCTTCTCCTGTGCCGCCCAGCGGTTGCCGCCCCAGGCAGTCATCCGTTTTGCCTGGCCGCACCGCTGGCAGCCATACATCTGGCCGTTCACCGGCGGAGGAAGCTCCCCTCCCGGCCATCCTCCCGAGATGGCCGATGACCCTATAGACCCAATGGACGATGACTGTCCGCCTACTGATAGCGGCGGCAGTGCTCGCTCGAAGCCAGGCCCTAAGCGGCCTTCGAGGTGACCACTTCTCTCATCTTCCTTTTCTTACGATGGCACTTATTCACTGGAATATTCGCAGCATTCGCTCCAACCGAGAGGACTTGAAGTTCCTGCTCCGCTTGCACCGTCCGCTCGTCGTAGCCCTCCAGGAAATGAAGCTACGCCCATGCGATCAAATTGCCTTGGCACACTACACCTCTGTGCGTTTTGACCTACCCCCTGTGGTAGGTATCCCAGCTCATGGAGGGGTTATGTTGCTGGTCCGGGATGATATTTACTATGATCCCATCACGTTGCACACTGGCCTGCAGGCAGTTGCCATCCGCATTACTCTCCCCACATTTACGTTTTCCTTTTGTACCGTTTACACTCCATCGTCATCTGCCGTTACCAGGGCAGACGTGATGCAACTTACTGCTCAGCTACCTGCACCATTTTTGTTAACTGGAGACTTCAATGCCCACCATCCCCTTTGGGGCTCTCCAGCATCCTGCCCGAGGGGCTCCTTGTTAGCAGACCTTTTCAGCCAGCTCGATCTTGTCTGCCTCAATACTGGCGCCCCTACTTTTCTTTCGGACACATCTCACACCTATTCCCATTTAGACCTCTCTATATGTACTCCCCAACTTGCACGCCGGTTTGAGTGGTATGCACTTTCTGATACATATTCGAGCGACCACTTCCCTTGTGTTATCCATCTCCTGCAGCATACCCCCTCTCCGTGCTTCTCTAATTGGACCATCTCCAAGGCAGACTGGGGGCTCTTCTCTTCCAGGGCGACCTTTCAGGATCAAACCTTTACAAGCTGCGATAGTCAGGTTGCACACCTCACGGAAGTCATTCTCGCTGCTGCTGAATACTCCATCCCTCACCCTCCTTCTCCACGTCGCGTACCGGTCCCCTGGTGGACCGCAGCATGTAGAGACGCTTTACGTGCTCGTCGACGTGCTTTACGCACATTTAAACGCCACCCTACAGTGGCGGATTGTATCAATTATAAACGATTACGTGCTCAGTGTCGTCGTCTTATCAAAGAAAGCAAGAAAGCCAGCTGGGCTGCTTTCACAAGCACCTTCAACAGTTTTACTCCTTCTGTTGTCCGGGGTAGCCTGCGCCGGCTATCTGGCACTAAGGTCCACTCACCAGTTTCTGGCTTGAAGGTCGCGAATGACGTCCTTGTGGCCCCTGAGGCTGTCTCCAATGCCTTCGGCCGCTTTTTCGCAGAGGTTTCGAGCTCCGCTCATTACCACCCTGCCTTCCTCCCCCGCAAACAGGCAGAGGAGGCTAGGCCACCTAACTTCCGCTCCTCGAATTGTGAAAGTTACAATGCCCCATTCACCATGCGGGAACTCGAAAACGCACTTGGCCGATCACGGTCCTCTGCTCCAGGGCCAGATTCTATTCATATTCAGATGCTGAAGAACCTTTCTCCTGCGGGTAAAGGTTTTCTTCTTCGTACATACAATCGCATCTGGATTGAGGGACATGTTCCCGCATGCTGGCGCGAGTGTATTGTAGTCCCGATTCCTAAGCGGGGGAAGGACAAGCACTTGCCTTCCAGTTATCGACCTATCTCGCTTACCAGCTGTGTCTGTAAAGTGATGGAGCGAATGGTTAACTCTAGATTGGTTTGGCTGCTCGAGTCTCGACGCCTACTTACCAATGTACAATGTGGATTTCGTAGGCGCCGCTCTGCTGTTGACCATCTGGTTACCTTGTCGACCTTCATTATGAATAACTTCTTGCGGAAGCGCCCGACCGCGGCTGTGTTTTTTGATTTGGAGAAGGCTTACGACACCTGTTGGAGGGCGGGCATTCTCCGCACCATGCATACATAGGGCCTTCGCGGTTGCCTCCCTCTTTTTATTCGTTCCTTTTTAATGGATCGACAGTTCAGGGTACGTGTGGGTTCTGTCCTGTCCGACACCTTTCGGCAGGAGAATGGGGTGCCACAGGGCTCAGTTTTGAGCATCGCTCTCTTCGCGATCACGATCAATCCAATAATGGATTGCCTCCCAGCTGATGTATCAGGCTCCCTTTTCGTGGACGATTTTACCATCTATTGCAGCGCGCAGTGTACACGTGTCCTGGAGCGCTGTCTTCAGCGTTCTCTTGACCGTCTTTACTCCTGGAGTGTCGCCAATGGCTTCAGTTTTTCTGCCGAGAAGACGGTCTGTATTAACTTCTGGCGCTACAAAGAGTTTCTCCCACCTCTCCCAATCGTGGAGACAACCAAATTTTTAGGCCTTACATTTGACAGGAAACTTAGCTGGTCTCCACATGTCATATTTGGCCGCCCGTTGTACCCGTTCTTTAAATGTCCTCCGTGTTCTCAGTGGTATGTCGTGGGGAGCGGATCGAACCGTCCTACTTCGTCTATATCGGTCGATCGTCCGCTCCAAGCTGGATTATGGGAGCTTCGTATACTCCTCTGCACGGCCATCCATCTTACGCCGCCTCAACTCCATGCAACATCGGGGTTTACGACTTGCGATCGGAGCATTTTATACCAGTCCCGTAGAGTCTTCATGCTGACGCTGGCGAATTGCCACTCGCCTACCGGCGCGATATACTGCTTTGTCGGTATGCCTGTCAGCTACTGTCAATGCCCGACCATCCGTCTTATCGTTCCTTTTTTGACGACTGTCTTGACCGTCAATACGGGTTGTATGTCTCTGCCCTGCTACCCCCTGGAGTTCGCTTTCGTCGCCTCCTTCAATGCCTTAATTTTTCACTCCCTGCAACCTTTCGAGTGGGCGAGAGCCGCACGCCACCTTGGCTCCAGGCTCAGGTCCGCGTTCACCTTGACCTCAGCTCGCTCCCAAAAGAGGTCACCCCCGGTTCGGTCTACCACTCCCGTTTTTTGGAACTTCGTTCGAAGTTCATCAACATGACTTTCATTTATACAGATGGCTCTAAGACCAATGACGGGGTCGGGTGTTCCTTTATTGTCGAGGCACAAAGTTTCAAATACCGGCTCCATGGCCATTGTTCGGTCTTCACAGCTGAGCTCTTTGCCCTCTACCAGGCTGTTCTTTACATCTGCCGCCACCGACATTCTGCTTATGTCATCTGCTCAGATTCCCTGAGCGCCATCCAGAGCCTCAGTGATCCGTACCCGGTTCACCCTTTCGTACACCGGATCCAACTATCTCTTCAGCAGCTGGTGGACGTCGGTTCTCCAGTTAGCTTTATGTGGGTTCCTGGCCATGTTGGTATCCCTGGGAACGAGGCTGCAGATGCCGCGGCCAAGGCTGCGGTCCTCCAGCCTCGGACAGCTTCTTGTTGTGTCCGATTTTAGCAGGGTCATTTGTCGGCGCATCTTATCGCTGTGGCATGCCGATTGGGCTGCACTTACCGACAACAAGCTTCGGGCCTTAAAACCTCTTCCCGTGGCTTAGACGTCCTCCTCACGCCCTTCTCGGCGGGAGGAGGTCGTTTTAGCCCGGTTAAAAATTGGACACTGCCGGTTCAGCCATCGCCATCTGCTGACGGCTGCGCCGGCGCCGTTCTGCCCATGTGGGCACTTGCTGACGGTTAGACACATTTTAATGTCCTGTCCAGATCTTAACACACTGCGCCTCGATCTTAACCTGCCAAATACTTTCGATGCCATTTTAGCGGATGACCCACGAGCAGCTGCTCGTGTTCTTCGTTTTATCAATTTGACAAACCTCGCTAAGGACATTTGATGATGCTGTTTTTAATCCTATGCATGTCAGTCTGTCTTTTATCGTGTTTTCCCTTTTAGTTGTTGTGGTCAACTTGTGCCTCGCGGTGCATTCTTAGAGTATTCAGGGCGCTAATGACCATTGAAGTTGTGCGCCCTAAAACCACAAAAAAAAAAAAAAAAAAAGAAATCGTTACCTACTCAGTCACGAAAACCCACCTCAGTGTCACTGTGGCTCTCAAATGAGCCATTCACCTCTTGCTGGACTCCCAACTTTTTGCCGCTGTGCAGCAGACTTTTAACTTTCCCAGCACCATGCCTTCAGTGTTGGGTGACAATGCCCCTACAGCAGCTTTAGTTTTACGTTTTATCTGTGAGAGTGGGTTTTATACTTCTATGTAGGTTTTAGTGCATGTCCTTTGTCCCTCCGTGTCCTCCATCCTAGTGCTTTTAGGGTGTAGGTTTTAATGTTGCAGAGTGGCTGGCTATGCCCTTTTTTCTCGTGGTTGGCCAGCCACGGTAGTCTGCTTTCATGTTTTACTGTCTTGTTTCTAGAGTCTCTCTGCTGCTTTCTTGTCCCCTTTTGTTCCTTTTAGTGTGTGTTGCCTTCCCTTTGTTCTTGTGGCTTTTCCTTTCTTTCCGTTTTGTGTTACATGTTTAGTCAGTTTTGTCACACTTGTGGTATTGTTTTATTAGGAACAAGGGACCGAAGACCTCACAGTTTGGTCCCTTTTCCCACCTTTAAACCAACAAACCAGCCAGCCAGCCAGCCAACCAACTAACCTACCTCGGGAGCACTGCCCCCTCCTCCCAACCATGAGGGGATACCAATCCCCACTTCTCAGCTGGAGAAGCGTAAGTCTTCCTCAGCTGCTATCGCCAGGAAAGGGTCCCTTGAGTCACTCCCTTCCCAGATTTCTGCTAATGGGAAAGATTACACCCGCTAGTGGCTGAAGTGTCCAAAGGCAGCTGGTCATAGGGCTTCATGCTCATCCTCAGTCCTGGATACTGAATCAGTGAAGCCCTCCCAGCCAGAGAAACCCAAGGAGCAGTCGGAAAAGTCCAAAAAGACCCCCAAGACCAAGGAGATTGCAGTGGCACGCACACCACTGCTACGTACAAGCTGTCAGGGGATAATGTGGAGATTCGGGCATCTGCTGAGGACCTTTATCTTGCTGGACCCTGACACAGTGGATATAGACTGCTCAGAAAATGTTAGTGGCGGCAGGTGACAGAGGCATAAACTGCCTCATTGAATGTTCCATGCATTCCCAGCCTCACAATCACATTATCCCCCAGTGGAATTGCAGCAGTTTTTTACACCACCTGGCTGAGCTACGGCAACTGTTAAGCTCTACACCTGCTTTCTACATTGCTCTCCAGGAAACCTGGTTCCCGAAAATGCAGACCCCTGTCCTCTGCAGTTATAAGGGATATTACAGGAACCATAGCGACTATAATAGTGTCGGGTAGAATTTGTGTTTGTCCTAAACTAGGTCCGTAATGAAACTGTGCCCTTTCAAACCCCTTTCAAACCCCTCTTGAAGCTGTGGCTGTCAGAATGACGACAGAGGAAATAACTGTCTGCAGTGTGTATCTTACTCCAGATCGTGCAGTTTCCCTGAATGTATTAGCTGTACTGATTGATGAACTCCTTACACCTTTCCTACTTTCGGGAGATTTTAATGCCCATAAAGCCTTGTGGGGTAGCACCGTGCTTACTGGCCGAAGCAGAGATGTCGAAACTTTACTGTCTGTTCTACCTCTGCCTCTTAAATACTGGGGCTGCTACACATTTCAGTGTGGCTCATGGTAGTTACTCGGCCATTGATTTATCCATTTGCAGCCGAGGACTTCTCCCATCTATCCACTGGAGAGCACACGGCGACCTGTGTGGTGGTGACCACTTTCCCATCTTCCTGTCACTGCCCTGGCATCAGGCCCATGGATGCCTGTCCAGATGGGCTTTAAACAAGACAGACTGGGAAACTTTCTTTGCAGTCACCATTGGCTCTGCCCCACACAGTAACATCAGTGCAATAGTTGAGCAGGTGACAACAAATGTTACTGCGGCAGAAAAAAAGAGCTCTCGCTCTTTAGGGTGCCTCCAGTTTAAGGCGGTACCTTGGTGGTCGCTGGAAGTTGCTGAGGCAATTAAGCAGCATTGGCAAGCTCTAGAGCGGCATAAGTGGCACCCTTCCCTGGAGCACCTCATAGCCTTTAAATGGCTCCATGCCTGTGTTCACCAGCTTATCAAAAGATGGAAGCAGGAGTGTTGGGAGAGGTAAGTCTCGACCATTGGGTGCCATACTTCACCTTCCCAAGTCTAGACGAAGATCAGACGTCTTTTTGGGTACCAGACCCAGACCTGTCTCTCTGGCATTATCAATGGCATGTTACCTACTCATGCAAAAGTGATTCCGAGCACTTTGCTGAGCACTGCGTCGGAGAACAAACCCCCCAGCCTTCTGCACCCTCAAATGGTGGATGGAAGTGAGTCTTCTCGTTCACTACTTGTCACAGTGAACCCTATAACACCACATTTACTGAGTGGGAGCTGCTCAGTGCCCTTGCACATTGCTGCGACACAGCTCCTTGGACAGATCGGATCCACGGTCAGATGGTTAAGTCTCTCATCTGACTACAAGTGACATCTCCTCGTCATCTTCAATGGGATCTGTTTTGAAACCATCCAGTAATTGGACATTGTAGACTGTTGATGTTGTAGAAATCTTATCCTGAGCTATAATTAAAATGCTTGTATCTGCAAATCGAGCTGAATTTTTTTTTTGTCGTGTCAGTCCAATGAATAAGAGGTTCCTACTAACAGGTGCTGTGATACATCATACTTAATAGATTTGCCAGATAAATGTGTTCTTGTTGTAATAACATTTTCTTTGATATCACCATTAGTTGCATGTCACCTGAATAAGACATTATCCACTGATTTGGGATCTGACACCTTTTTGAGCTAACTTGTGAATAATATCATTGTACCTTGTCAAATACTTCGACAAATTGAAAAAAGTGCCATTAGTAATTGGTCATCCAGTGACTAAGAGCTTTTAAAAGCTCGAACATAGCTCTTGTAGACTTGAATTTATTAAATCTGATTCTGATTTTGTGATGAATTTTTTGTAAAGTAACTTTGAAGATTATTGTAGAATGGTTATTTTGAAGAACCAGTGTTGGGGTACTGGGTGATAAGTCCCTTTTTTAAGTAGTGGAGTTATTTCAGTTGTTTTGAAGCTGTTGCAGAACATTCTTGTTGACAAATATGGGTTTACAATGTACATTAGTGCTTCTCTTGCAAAAGATCTTTGAAATACCTAATCTCACACACTCTGAATCTTGTCTGAATATTAGTTTCTGAGTGACTTCATGTCATCTGTCTGTGTGGCTTCTTGAATTTGGAAGGCAGGTTTGTCGGCATAGCAATTTTGGATTAACTCATTTTTCTGTTACTAAGATACATTAAATTTTTGGCTTCCTTGCTCTTTTGGCTCTAAACCTGTTATTTATTAGCAATTTTTTGACTACTAAGTACCAGTTTGGTAACTGCTCTGATAAACTTAGGCAGCTTGTCTTTCCTGTACTCTAAATATATTACATTAACTCCTTTGTCTTCTCTTATCAATTTGTTGAATATTTGTTGCATTCCTTTCTGTAATTCCTAAATAAAGTGTAGTACTGTTTGACGAGTGGAGATTTTTTTCTTTTTGTTGAAAGGTACTTTTTGTAATTGAACATTTATAACTTAGCTCTTAACTACATTCACTACTTTGACTAACGTTATTAACTTTGTGTAGTTTTTGATCCCAAAAATGAAAACCATCTGAAACTTAATTTCTATTCTCTAAACTACTGATAAGACTCGGTAAAGGAAAGATTTCTATTTATGAAAAATCAGTCTTTATAAAAAAACATTATCCTAGCAACAATAAACTCTTGCATTGACATCGCCTTGTCCAGAGTTTCTGGAATTAACTTAAAAACAAAAATCTACATCAACAATGTTCAGAAACCTCTTTAGAGTTCAGATAATAATCGACTATCAATAAATAATGGCAGAAGTACATGAACACATGAACTAAGCACTTTCTGTTCATCATAGTAAGACATACCCTTATGTTGATAGAACACATTTTGCACATACATTTCACCTTTACAATATGTTTTTGTATCTTGTGTGTCTTTGAGATTGGGCATTTGTGGCATTGTGACTCCTGACTTTTGGCTGGCTGGGTTGTGCTTGGACTTAAACTGCAGATTTATTGACCCTATTGTTTTCAGAATTTTTGCAAAGAACTTCACCCATTGCAATCTCAATGTCCCTAACAGAATTTCTGGAATTTATTTGCACCTTTCATATTTGCTAAGATCAATGCCATGCTGAGTTGTTTCAAAAAAATCTCGAGGCACCCTCTTCCTATTCTTATTTGGAACTTTTTCTGTGAAAATAGCCATATTGTCTTACTGTTTATTGGTTCTCTTCGTAATCGTGCTCTTCTGCTGACTCCTCTTCAGCCTCTATTCCATTATCAGTTTCATGACCAGATAATTCTGTTTGTCACTAGTAAATCCTCTCCATTTGAAAATGGTGTGGTGTGTCCATTGACTCAATCTTCATTAGTTCCCAATAACACCAAAATTTTATCATTCAGGATGTCACCCCATTCTGTCTAAAATAACTAGAATCAAATTCTGGTGAGAAATAAGAAAACTGACATAACTTTGTACCATAAATTTTGACCCCAACTGGTAAGTGCCTAAAGATATTGTCACTGGTGGTTAGCACATACCTGCACAATGGAAAAGCACAGCCAGTATTAAGATTACGTTGAAGGGGAGTAGTAACATTGAAACAGTAATATAACTGTAAACAAGTGTCATGTGTGGTAATAAATTACTTCACAAATACAGCTAAGGGTTAATCCTACTTTTCATTGGAAATGATACATGAAAATAATACGTATAAAAGTTCTGGAAGCTGTCAAATTCCTGTATTTATGAGTGGGGTTCTAAGTCTGTGCAAAAATAAAAATTGTTTGGGGAAAAGTTTTATTTTTCAACATAGTCTCCTTTTAGACTTGCACTTCGTCAGTGCTGTTCTAATTTGTTGTTCCCTTACAAATAATAGGAATTGTATAAGTCTGCAAAATAGCTTTTAGTTGCTGCAATCACCTCCTTGTTTGAATAAAATCTTTGAAGAAATGGCTGGTGGGACAAATTGGGGAACAAAGAGTCGTCAGTGAGCCAAGTCTGGAGAATAGGGGATGTGAAATGAGCTGGAATCCTATTTCCATTAATTTTGCGGCAATTGCTGAGGTGTGTCTGGTGCATTGTCATGATAGAACATTTTTGTGGTCAAATTAGCAGCATTTTTCTTGCCACTCTGTTTTCAAACAGTCCAATAACAATGAATAATATTCACCTGTACTAGTTTGATCCTTTCTCAGATAATCGATGAGGATTATCCCTTGCGAATCCCAAAAGAGTCGCTGTAGCCTTTCTGGCCGAAGGAATGCTCTTCTTTTTGGTGCAGATTCTCCCTTGGTAACCCATTGTTTGGATTGTTGTCTGGTCTCAGTAGTATAGTAATGTATCCATGTTTCATCCTCAGTGATTAAGCATTGTTTAAAGTCCTGTGGATTCTTCCTGAACAGCTGCAAACCATCCTTTAAACACTTCACACAATTGAGTTTTTGGCCAAGTGTGAGCAATCTTGTGGATAGCTTTCTTGTGTCCAAATGTATATGCAAAATATTATGTACACATTAATTTGATGTGCCCACAGCACTAGCAATCTCACACTTTAACTCTTCTGTCATCCATCACCATATCATGGATTTTATCTATGATTTGTAGAGTCTTAACCTCTACAGGTTGTCCAGAACGTTCAGCATCACTTGTGCACATATGGCCACGCCAAAAATTTTGAAACCACTTATAAACTGTTCTAATCAAAGGTGCAGAGTTACTGTAATGTTTATCAAGCTTCTCTTTGGTCTCCTGGGGTGTTTTGCCTTTCATACAGTAATGTTTAATCACCACACAAAATTCTTTTTCGTCCATTTTCTTACAATCATTCCACTTCCTTCATTCACACGAATGCCAAACACACAGAAATAGACCAATATGGCTAGAACTTGGTGTGCATTCCTTCCAAAGATGCTACTAACTAAACCTTACCTTGATACATGCCAGTGATGCCATCTCTTGGACTTTGCACAGACTTTTCAAATGCCCCTCATACTTCATTTTTACTGAGAATGTGTTCGCTGAACACACTGTTCAATAATTTTTTGGGTACCAAATCAACTGTAAAATAGTAAATTATCAAAGTTTGTCTGGAAAGACATAACACAGTTGAAATGTGAAGCAATCTTGCACAAAGTGGCTCTTTCACATTGGCTATTAATTCTACTGTAGGAGATGGTGACTTTGTACTCCGAAATCAATTGATGTAATCTGATCATCGGCTAACTAATGCTGTTACCCACAGAATATAAATATTTAGTTAAAGATCTCTAAGACTGTGGTAACTTACTCCCCAGTTAATACTTTCTTACTGTCTGTAATACCTTGTCACAGCCTGCTATCTGAAGAACACTATTCCTCCTGGTTGGCACAAAACAAAGTAAGAACTAACATCTACATCCTAACAGCAAATGAATGATAATCCTTGTGAAAAACACCTGGAACAGCTTGGCAGACTGGTACTGTGACAGCATTGAAGAGGCTTGTGAAGGGTCCTGTCTGATTTACCTGCACTTTAGCAGTGTAGTTACCCTCCACACATTAAACCTGTAACCTACCTTACTTTACCTGCAGTTCAGCCACTTGTTCATTGTTTGCTGCCCTGTGAATTCTATACCTTGACAAGATAAGGCTAAAATAAGATTTCTCCTATTTACAGGCACTGCATATTAAAAGTAGCAATAAGCTGGAATGTGGGCATTCATGTTAATCGTATTGCCTTGTACATTTTGTAGTGTGTCACTTCTCTATTCACTATAAAGGATTCCATGTGATTATTTAGGTTAGCTTTTGTTAAATTTCCAGTGACATAGAAAGAATAATGCATAATATTAAATCTTTCACTAACCCTACTGATATCAGCATACAAGAGTTTACATGTATGTGGAAGATGTTCATTTGCAACACTTATTTAGTACTCACAAGTGAGCAAGGATGTAAGTCAGTGTAAAAAGTTCACATGCTTCTCTCTCGGATAACCTAAACAATGATTTAGTTCATACAGGCTGCTAGTGTTTCATTCCTGTATATTTCATTTAAGCCTCCAAACAATTCAGTGAAATACTTCTGCAACTAAGTGATTTTCTCTGAATGAACATGCTTTCTTATTTCAGAAAGGGATGTCCAATGCTCAACGAAATCTGTTCCCCGTGAGTTTCTCTTTACGTGAGTCAGATCCCATATCCATGACTGTCTGCAAGAATCAGAAGCTTTCTCGGGCAATTAGATTGTCATGTGGTCGTGGTTTGTTGAAGACAGATTACTGCCTAGTGGTATTTTATTATGCTTAGTATGCTCTACAAAATTACCATTGTTACTGAAGTCACTAAGCCCTTAGTCTGTTCATTAATGTAATGGTTTGTGGACTTAGTTGATTTATTAGTAAACCCACAACACTTCAGTATTTTTGTAAAGTTCATGTTTCCTTTGTATGCCATCGTTACACACCAAAATTGTAATTATGTCCTGCACCCAACACAGGAGTTCAGTGGCTCACTACTAGACTACAAATTTAAACAGTTTTACCACACTTTTTACAAACACTGGCACACTGTTCCTCCGAAAGCCTTAGCCCCACAAAAATCAGTCCTTCCCAAAGGCTTCACCTTTAGCTCCACACCCAAATTAAAGCATGCAGGACTTGTTAAACACCTTCTCTTCTTGTCCCAGTCTCTACAGTGGGAACACTTCTTCGCCACCAAACCTACCAATCAGACTCAACCAGACAATGATGAACCATGCCTGACTGTTCACTCCTTGACCCAACTGTGATCCACACCCACTGCCCCCAGATCTCCCCCTGTTAACTTTCCAGAAGTTCTTAACGTTGAACCTAGCCTCACCATCATTCCCCAAATCCCTCCAGCATCTAAAAACTGATTCTGACCTTATCCTACTTAGGTACAGAGGCTCCACCACAGTTTTGAACTGCAAGGATTATCTGGCAAAAGGACTGTCAGGTGTCAGATTCATCCACCTAAAAATCCTGCCACAGTGACCCCATTCCAGAAATCCAGCATGATCTTGAGTATCTCCTAAAATCCTTACACCTATTTTGCAGGATAAGATTAATACATCCATGTAAAACCCGACAGAAATAAACATGTATCTGTTAAGGGAGCACATGGGGTTCTGTCCCAGGCTGTTCCAAACCAGACGTATGGGATGTTGGGTACGTGAGTGCCCATCAGTTCATCTGCTTGTACTCTTCATAGTGTGTGAGATACATAATGATTATTGATTAACCAGACAGCATGTATCAGTGTAAAAGGATGAATTTGTGCACTGCTACTTACAAACAAATGATTAATGCTCAGTAGATTTTTAACTCCATTCTAAAGACCTGATCATTGGACTGGCAAATGGGTGCTGTGTGGTTTCAGTTGCCTGAGACTGCAGTCTCTCTCTCTCTGTGTGTGTGTGTGTGTGTGTGTGTGTGTGTGTGTGTGTGTGTGTGTGTGTGTGTGTGTGTGTGTGTGTGTGTGTGGAACAACCTGAGTGTGTTTCTTGAGACATAATCACATTAAAATTATGTAATTTCTTTGTTTCAGAAGAAAGAGTGCCCTTTATGCAGGAAACCAGCAACTCAATAACTTCGTTTTACTTACATAGTTTGAAGCATTGACTACTGTGATATTTAGTAAATTTTAAAGACTGGACTGTGATAATTATGTAATGTAGTGTAAAATGTCTCGTTCTTTTTATTTTTATTTTTATTATGTTTGTTTTTATTGTAATTAAAATAGGTAAATTGTTTGAGTATGACACTGTGCTTTAAGCAAACTGAGATTCATTTAATTATCTAACAGAAGAATCTCAGTTACAGCCCTAAAATTAAGATAAAATAGACAATATTCTTTGAATCTGTATTTTCAGTACTCTGACTTATTTGGTATGCAAGTTTCTCACTTTTTAGTCTCGAAATTTTTGCAGTGTATTTAATACTAATTTTGTCTGAGACTACTAAGCTGTCAGTTTTTATTCAGTAAAACGTTGTCAGTGGCCTGTAACATCTTTGCAAGTAAAAGTAATACTTCCCCTAAATTGCAACATGACAGGAATCAATAAAATGTATTTTTTACTTGGCATGTGTGTTGATGAATAGCAATTACAGCTACTGGGAACAGGTCATACAATTGTTGTTTAAGAACCTGAACACCACTTCGTTGAGAACACTGTACACAACACATCACAACTAAAGTGTCAGACTGAAGAAAACAACTGCAATGGAGGCACTAGTTTGAGTAGTCAGACTTTGGTAGTTCAAGGGTAGCACACTGTGTAGACACAATTCTGGTGGTCAATTACCACCACAGAGCTTTAGCACTTAAAATAACTCCTCGTTATTGTGGTGGTGGCAGCTCGTACTTCGTTACTTAAAACCATTGTTTCATATCAGACTTAAATTGTCTGGAATAAGAAAATTGACGCCACTGTCAGCCAGACCTTTTTCTTACAACCAAATCAGTATGTTCAAATTTAAAGCTGACTGTCTGAAAGACACCTATTGAAACAAGATGTTCTTGTGTGGTGGGAAGTATTTTGCACATCAGATGTATTAAGAGAAAAAGATGGATCATGCATCCATTGTTAGAGGTGAAGTGTTGCTTAGCAAGGTTGTAAACAAACAAAGGCCATAATGTATCTGAGTTCTTTTTATTTTATGCATTCATAATGGTTCAACACCTTGATACTGATAGTTGGAAAAAAGCCAGGTATCTTTATACATTCCCCAGACTTTATCTAGAGCACTTAAAGGAAATAAATTCCATTGTAATTTGCTACCATATATTTTTCTGCTTGCAATTTGTCATGCCTATCCCATTGACACACAAATAAAATTGCATTTCTGTGTATGATCCTCACTGCACTAATACTATAAGTAACAAATCTGGGACATTAATATAAATTAAATCTAACAAATGATCAGGGTATTACGTATTATATTCAAATGTTTCATGTTATACTTTGACATGTTCCTCACCCATCAGAATCATCTCATTTTGTTGGGTCTATGGAACAAAAACTGAATCTGTCACTTCTTGAAGGATAATTTTTGCACCTGGTCTTTTGGTTTCAAACAGAATATGCCCCAGCCATAGAATTTAACGGCCCATGCATCCTATAATGTGAACAAAGGTGTGTGTGCACACACAAATTTCTCATTGGAAAAATTAATGTGCAGTCTTTCCACCAATACAGTTTGAAATCTGTAATAAGCCTGTGAACTTCAAACTTCTGAACATAAAGATGAGAGAACTCAACTGGAGGGAGTGGGGAGGTGGGGTTTTAAAAGTAATTCATTAAAGAATGTCAGATAACTTCAATGAAGAGTGAGTGTAGGAGTTTTAAATTAGATTCACTGCTCCAAAAGGAATTTCCATGAAACATAGAATGTACATACAAAAATAAGCAAACACTTGTGTGTTTAGATCAGTATGAGATTTCTAACAGAAAAGCATGACCTGATTGTGTGTTGATTCCACCACATTTTATATATCTGAAATTCAAAGAATTTCACACAGTGTGTATTGTATGAACATTAATGTATAGTTCTGGTGCTAGGTCATTTTTGCACCTTTGAAATCACAAGTCTTTGTGAGATGGTCTTAAACTGTTGGCTGTGAGCCACATGTAGACACTTTCAGTTGTAATCTGACTTTTCTGCTAAGGTTATGGGATTAGTCTCTGTGTCACCACCAAACAGTTTTCAAATTTCCATTTAAAGGCACTGGAAGATACTTTATACTTGATGGTTATAATTAAATTGCAGTTACAGGTCCAATGTGGACTGTAATTAATGTATGGCTGTGTGAGCTGTAATTATTGTACAGGAGTGAAAGCTGGTAGGTATTCAAATGTGATGTTGAACTGATTTATGCTGCAAATGCAAGAAAGATGTACGTAAATGTTTTCATATGTAATAGATAGGGAAATGAGTGGAAAAGGTCAAATAAGTGAGAAAAGCATAATGTTGATATTATTAACTGCCACTTAGTTTTTCAATATGAGCACCAGAGATAACAATGAGATACTGCACAGTGCCACATTTGCACCTGGTGGCAAAAATTGAAAATAATTTTTTGCCAGTGTATAATAGTTCCACATTAATGAAAGTTCTACTGCCATGTGATAATTACTGGACCTCTGTGAGTAGCTGCACTTAATTTATAACCACTTGGTATAAGTTAAAAACAAGAGCAGGCCAGTCATTGTTGTACGCCATATGCTACGTTCAACCAGTCTGTTATTTTCATATGAGATACAGGGTTAGCATTATCACAACACATCATTCACAATCTAACTAAACTGTTTATGGTGAGATAAATGTACCAACCGATCTTGGATCGTATGAAGTGAACTATACTGGACAGAAGATATAAAAACCAAAATCCACTACTACATAGCTATGTGAAAATGTTTGAATGTCAACATTTATAAATACTTAATGCAATAATGGTGATTATGGGCTTCTTAAAAATAGTTAACTGTGTTTTATTTATGAAATATATGTTGCAAAGATTGTTCTTCATATCTTCATAAAGAGATCAATGCACAATGATTCCTTTGCCCCATGTTGTTAGAGGTAAATCTTTGTGCAGTTGGTAGTAAGAGTTTGAAGTGCAAGGATGGAGAATGAGTTACATGTTTTATTGATTTGTATTGTGAAGTGAAATGGCTAAAAACATGTGTAATTCTGCAGAATGTCCACCAGAATTCATACTGTTATTCAAACATCAACCTGACCATCCTCCAGATGTTTATAGAAAGGTAAACCATTAAACCACAGGAAGGAAAAGGACAACGAGCCATCAATACACAACAAAGAGCAACAAAAAAAATGAATATTTTTACTATTTAACAGAACTTCTTATTTAAATTAAACTGTCCCAGTCACTGCAGTGTATCACTATTTGTGTGTGCAAGTGCTGTGAAAATGTGATTGGCCGCCCAAGTTACCAACTTACTCCGAACACTAATAAACTAACTTTGAGCAACAAGAGGATGGGGACGGTCAGAACAAGGACAGAATCAATGTCGTTGCCAGAATTACCTGAAACACTGCTCCCTTACCCTCGTCTACATGTCACTGTTGCTCTGTTGCTATAAAAACATTCACTTTGTTGTCCAGATTGTCATTCTCACTAGGAACACCCGAATAATCATTGTCAAAAACTGCTGAAAGTGTTTCAGATTTGTTCATTTACATCTGTTTTCTGAATAGGGCCATGTCTGAAAGCAGAAGTAACTTCAGGATAAAAATAACTATTCCAAATATCAAATTATGATCAAAATCTAAATGAGGAAAAAGTACATGAAAGCAGTAAAGTTTCATACATTGCCTACTGGTGTAAACATCTAGATGAAGTGGTTCAAATGATGGCATCTGCAGACAGCAGATAAAGTGAGAGTTCCCTAGATCCGAAATGGATGGCATGCAAAACGTGAGTGAACTTTGGATCTGTCCAGAATGTGTTGTTGATATCCTCTGTTTCCTATTACGTAGATAAAATTCCATCCATGCAAGGAGGGTGCCATTTTCATGATATAGGTCACACAGCACTCTTAATGGTATAAAAGGGTTGAATGAGACACAGCTGTGCAGGAATGTCATGGTCTCTCTAGTAGACCTGTAACAAAAACATCATAAATAAAACTTTTAATTTCGAATTCAGGGTAAACATTTATGCGTGCTGTATAGTTTGAGTACCTAATTCTATCAAGTTCGCAAAAGATTTAAATGTTGTGCTAAAAACATTGTTATTGCTTTTACCTTGAGTCTTAATTCTCATAAATTTCAACCTACTTCCTGTACTCAAGCCTTGGATCCCGCTACAGTTTTTACACACCACACTTCCTTTCATTACCACATTATAATTTTTTGATGCCTTGAAGTGTCCTGTCAGTTTGAAACATTATTTGGTGTAATCATTGTGAAGAAGTCATTGAATTTGGTGGTCAATGATTTTAATGTCACCATTCCTGCCAGAGCTATTTTTTAGGTGCTAAATTTAATTTTCTTCTCTATTTTTGTTCATTTCTTGATAATGTTCCAAAGTACTTTTTCCTTACTCTTGGTGTTTTATTTTTCTAGCTTAGTGGGCATGTTTTTCATATTAAATGATAGACTGGAAGATACAAAATTTACTGAAAAGTCTCAATGCTTGACATAAACTTGTCCTTTAAGTGGCAGCTCATGCTCATTTTTGTTGTTGGCAGGGCCCAGGTAAGCGAGAATGGGTTGGGTTGCTAGACAGCGAGGTAATGGTTCTCATCTGCTTAGGGAACAACGGGGAAGGAAGTGGGCTGTGCCCTTTCAAAGGAACCATCCCAGCATTTGCATAGAGCGAATTAGGGACGTCACAGAAAACCTAAATCAGGATGGCTGGACATGGGATTGAACCATCATCCTCCCGAATGTGAGTCCACTGTGCAGCCACTGCGCCACCTCACTCAGTAAACGAGAATGTGAGAGGCGTTCAATGAATTCGAAAGTAAAGTTCTGTGTACTGACTTGGCAGAACATCCTAAGAAATTTTGGTCTTATGTCAAAGCAGTAGGTGGATCAAAACAAAATTCCTGACACTCTGTGACCAAAATGGTACTGAAACAGAGGACGACGGACTAAAGGCCGAAATACTAGATGTCTTTTTTCCAAAGCTGTTTCACAGAGGAAGACTGCACTGTAGTTCCTTCTCCAGATTGTCGCACAGATGACAAAATGGTAGATAAAGGGATAGGAAAACAATTAAAATTGCTTGAAAGAGGAAAGGCTGCTGGACCTGATGGAATACCAGTTCGATTTTACACAAAGTACGCGAAGGAACTTGACGACCCCCCACCTTCTTGCAGTGGTGTGCTGTAAGTATCTATAAGAGCATAGCATTACAAAAGATTGGAAAAGGGCTCTGGTCATCCCAGTTTTCAAGAAGGAGCATCGAACAGATGTGCAGAACTATAGACCTATATCTCTAATGTCGATCAGTTGTAGAATTTTGGAACACACATTGTTACAGAATGACTTTTTTGGAGACTAGAAATTTCCTCTGTAGGAATCAGCATGGGTTTCAAAAAAGACAATCGTGACACCCAGCTCGTGCTATTTGTCCATGAGACTCGGATGGCCATAGACACGGATTCCCAAGTAGACGTCAAGTTTCTTGACTTCTGCAAGGCATTTGATACAGTTCCCCACAGTCGTTTAATGAACAAAGTTAGAGCATATGGATTATCAGACCAATTGTGTGATTGGGTTGAAGAGTTCCTATATAACAGAACGCATCATGTCATTTTTCTCAATGGAGAGAAGTCTTCTGAAGTAAGAGTGATTTAAGGTGTGCACACAATATACATAAATGACCTTGTGGATGACATTGGAAGTTCACTGAGGCTTTTTCTCAATGATGCTGTAGTATATCAAGAGGTTGTAACAATCGAAAATTGTACTGAAATGCAGGAGGATCTGCAATGAATTGATACGTGGTGCAGGAATGGCAGTTGAATCTCAATGTAGACAAGTGTAATGTGCTGTGAATACATAGGAAGAAAGATCCTTTATCATTCAGCTACAATATAGCAGATCAGCAACTGGAAGCAGTTAATTCCATAAATTATCTGGAAGTAGTCATTAGGAGTGATTTAAAATAGAATGACCATATAAAATTAATCGTCGGTAAAGTGGATGCCAGACTGAAATTCATTGGAAGAATCCTAAGGAAATGCAGTCAGAAATCAAAGGAAGTAGATTACAGTACACTTGCTTGAATACTGCTTGAATACTGCTCACCGGTGTGGGATCCGTACCAGATAGGATTGATAAGAGATAGAAAATATTCAGTGGAGAGCAGCACGCTTTGTTACAGGATTATTTAGTAAAAAGTGTTATGGAGATGATAAACTTCAGTGGAAGACTCTGCAAGAGAGGCGCTCAGTAGCTTGGTACGGGCTTTTGTTGAAGTTTCGAGAACATACCTTCACCGAGGAGTCTAGCAGTATATTGCTCCCTCCTATGTATATCTCGCAAAGAGACCGTGAGGAAAAAATTAGATATTTGAGCCCACACAGAGGCAGACTGACAATCTTTCTTTCCACAAACAATACGAGACTGGAATAGAAGGGAGAACCAATAGAGGTACTAGAGGTACCCTCCGCCACACACTGTCAGGTGGCTTGCGGATTATGGATGTAGTTGTAGATAACTGAATTGGTCCAAACTATTGTTGTACAACCTTTGTGTTTGTCATAAGAAAGGAATCTTTCAACAGGTTTCTTCCCTTTAATGTACCACAGAATAATGACAAGCTGACTTTTGCATGTAACTTGTTTCATCTGCCTACACAGAAACAGATGGAAGTTCTAGAACTAAGCTGTCATCCAACAAACTGTCAAGATTTCCTTGAAATGATAATAAATTAAGCAATTGCCAAAGTTACCTGAATCTTTAGTGCTAACTCCTGAATTCTGTAATATGTTACGAACTCTACTACTGTTTGATATGTTTCTGTCCTTTGTAACTAATTCATTGTTTCTGAATTGACATTTTATATGCTAAATCAGTCAGGGCAGTATTATTGATGCCAAGTATTTTGTATTTACCAACATTTTCTAAATGTAGTCCACTTTCCTCATGTTTCTTAAACCATTCACTTAAATGCTTTAAATCCTTACATGGGAGAGTGCTAACATGACAGAGGCAACAGGGTTCACTGAGGTATGGTGAGGAATGAGTATGCATGTGCTGGTGAGTTTTCTGGGCCCACCCAAGGTGGTCCAAAGCTATGCTACAGCCAGGGACAAGATGTAGGAAGGGAAACAGCTTGCTCATGTCACAAGCACTGCAGTTTACAGAGTCGGGGGTGTAGTAGTAGTACAGCCAACATGGGTCAGGCCCACGGACCTCAGCCAATTGGGATGGGGAAGAGAGAACACGTTCATTGCTATGGAATAATGGGCTGAAGGAACGAGTGAATAAGTAGCAGCAAGATTTGTTCCTGCTGCTGGTAGCTCAGAGTAACATTGTTTTTCCTGCAACGGGGGAGTGAAATCGCGTCTTACATTTGATATCTATCACCCAAACTACACCAAAATCATGTCATACGCAAACTGTTTGATGTAATACTGCAAAAACTAAAAAATTATGCATTCCTTATCCTTGCTTCTGTTCAATGTTAACCTTGTATGTTTAGAAGAAAACAATACTGTACATTGTATAAGTAGCAGTTTCAACTTTGATATCTGTAAGTGATACTGCACGATGACCTAAGAGATGAAATTATGGTTTCTTTTTGTTATGAATTAATGTTATTGCTATACATGGATTGATGCATTCTTTGTTCGGAAATGAAGCATGATGTCTTGTCAAAATAGTAATACTCTAAGAACAAGATGTTAAAACATTGGAAATTCTTGTATTCTGTGTTTCATTTTTTCACAGTGTTTTGCTGACTGACAGGCATCATCTTCAGCTGCTGTGATTTATGCTGTTGTTTTCATAACCTGGGTTCCAACCAGACTAAGAACTGTTGTTGGTATTGTGACAGGCATTATTTATAGCTGATTGTGAGTTTGACTCCCCACACCCACTAAGTACTTTGATGACATTCTGTAAAATGTACTGTTTTTCCCTGCTCTGGTGTATATAACTGCTGATGGAATCTTAATAAATTGAGTATTGGATGGAGATTCTGTTCATTTGTCAACAGCATTAATTCTCCAACACATTACTTACACAAGGAACGCCACAAAAAGTAAGCAGATTTTACACACTTCAGTGATCCTATAGCATAAAAAGCAGTCATGTCTTTGACAACTTAGCCAGGGAAATTAATATCCTGATCATGTCCTATTTAGCATCACCTGACATCACAAACTTAAGTCAAGTTTCCACATCAACAAAAGTGTCACCACTTGGTCACCACTTGGTCACTACTCGACTGGCATCACCAAAGCTGCATGTGGATGCACCCAAATTCATGCAGTGTCACTTCAGTGATGCAACTTTTAGTCCTGACACAAAAATTAGTCAGCTTAACTGACACCAGTTTGCTTCACCGACCACTGATTAGTGTCGGAAGGAGATATCTCAATTTCTCTACTTCCAAAGGTAATACGCATGTCTGGGGGTTTTCATATTTGTACTTGTGTATTACAAAAATGAGGTTTCAGTGATACTCCTCATTATCTCTCCAAATGTGTAATGTTTAGAATGATTTGTTGTTACTGTGGTAGGGGGGTGTGAATTTTATATTTAAAAAAAACTTTGGCCACATTATGGCTAATTTATGTGGTGAAATATGATGGTTGTATGAGGGGTGTTCAATAAGCAATGAAAGATTTTTATGGAAGCAAATTTGTTTTATTCAGGATTCCAATACACCATATTATTCCCCTTATTTTTCAACATAATTTCTATTCAATACAGTGGCCTTATGCCATCTTAACTGAGAGGGCCTGTGTGCCTGCTCAGTAGCACACTACTGGTCAACATCAGAGCCAACGTCTTGTTGCATCAACCACCTCACCATCATCCATGTGCTGCTTCTTGCAGAGTGCATCCTTCATTGGGCCAAACAGATGGAAGACAGAAGGTGTGAGATCTGGGCTGTTGGGTGGATGAAGATGAAGATTCCAATCAAGTTTTGTGAGCTGCTCTTGGATGTGCAGACTTGTGAGCCCCTGTATTGCAATGGAGAAGAAGTTCATTTGCATTTTTTGGCAATGAATACACCAGAGTTGTTTCTTTAATTTCTTGAGGGTAGCACAATACACATGAGAGTTGATAGTTGCACTGTGAGAGAGGACATCAAACAGAATAACCCCTTCAGAGTCCCAGAATACCATCACCATGACTACTGGCTGAGGGTGTAGCTATGAAGTTTTTCTTCAGAGGAGAGGTGGTTTGGTGCCACTTTATGGACTGCTTTTTTGTTTTTGGTTTGAACTGGTGAACTTAAGTTTCATCACCTGTGACAATGTTTGGCAAAAAAATTGTCACAATTTACCTTGTAATACACAAACAATGCCACGCAGATGGTCTTCCATTCCTCTTTAAGGTCATTTGTTAGGCTGCGAGGAACCCTGCAGACACAAGCCTTTGAGTACCCTAACTGGTGGACGAATGTGTCAGCATATTTTTATTTTTTTATTTTTTTTATTTTTTTTTTATGATTTTAATCAGTGGGTAGGTAATGTGTAGCTAGTTCTATATCTAGTATCATTGATGCAAGAAGCAGTTGCCCTCAAAATGTTGTGGGTTTCTTTTCATGAAAGCGAGAGTTTCATAGGTGCATATGCTTGAAATGAAATGCTCAGTAGATGTAGTTTCACAAATAAAGGTTTACAATGTTGCTTTGGTTTTGCTCCCACCATTGCTCAGATGATTCTTTTTTGTAGTCTAAAAGCTCTAAGTAAATTTGCTTTTTCAGACCCCCCCAGAAAATTATACTATACCTAATGACTGAAACAAAATATGCATTATATACAGTTTTTCTTACAGCTAAATCAGTAATACTATAAAAGATATTCATAATATATACGAGGCTATTCAGTCGACCCAGTATGTTGTCCACATGGTGACTCCATAACAGGTTTTATTGACTTAGATGCCAAGGAATTTGACACAGTCTGCAGTCTCTGATTTTTTTGTCTGTATACCTTATTTCTCTTATACTGTGCAGATTGTTTTGTGGTAAAATGAACAATTTCTGTTTTTGTAAAATTTAATGTGAAGTTGTTTTTGACCCATGCCTCCACTTCAAGTGTTTGTTCAATCTGACAAATTAGGTCTACCTCATTTTTACAACAGGCTACAGCTGTTGAGTCGTATGCATAGAGGATAGTATCAGACTGGACCTTGCACGGCATATCATTAATATAATACAGAAAAAGTAGTGGCCCTATTATTGAACCTTATGGTATACCTGATTGAGTGTTTCCAGCCAGAGAGAGATTTCTTACCATTGATAAGTACTCTTTGTTTTATCTTTGTCAAGTATGATGACATCCAGCTAAGGGATTTGTCTTGAAAACCGTAGTGTGCCAATTTTTGGAGAAGCAGGTCATGATTTACTGTGTTGAAGGCTTTGGACAGGTCACAAAAGATGCATGACACACACATTCTACCATCAAGACATCTGCTGACTTTTGTGACTAATTAATTTATTACATGGATTGTGTTGTGGCCTTTCCTGAAACCATATTGATTGCATAATATAATTCTGTTAGATGAATTTTGATTTTCGATCTGATTACATGCAGCTCTTTCAAATATTTTGAGAAAATTGATAACAGTGAAATTGGCCTATAGTTGCCCAATTCATCTTGTTTGCCTTTTTTATGTATTGGCCGAACTTCTGCATATTTTAATCGATCTGGGAAAGATCCCTCATCAGAAGATTGGTTGATTATGAAAGAGAGTGGATATGCAATACTGTGACGGACTATTTTTATTATTTCGGTGGGGACCTCACCCCACCCCACAGATGTTGAGTTTTTTAGGGACTTAAAAGTATTGATGCAGAACCAGAAAGTCTCAACAGAGGACTGGAGTGTTATCAACAGAAAGAATGTATCTGACAGCCAAACCCTTGTTGTGGAAGACAGTGAAGAGTCTTCAAGGGCAATGCAAGAACAGGGCCTGAAGCTGTAATTAGTTCTTCCAGGTAACAATCAGGGTAATTAAGGACATAGGAAGTGCCCATGGCCACAGGTTGGCGGCTGCAAGAATTGCACATAAACCAGCAACAAAGCAAGAGGGCAACAGCTGCCTTGAGTTGCCTGCTGGGAAGGCAGGAGGTGGACATGGCCATGATCCAAGAATACTGTTTATATAAATGGTAAATGTCAAGCCTCAGAGGAAATGGAACTAAGCTGCTTTATGCTAGAAATCTAAAATGTCAAGAATGGAATTTCATTCATGATGACACACTTTAATTCCAGGAACTCGGTAACCGTTAAGATAAAACCGTGTCAGTATGTATCACATGATACTAGAAACAAAGAAAATTTTAGGCTCCCCACCTACTGCCTCATACACTGTGCCCAGAACCTCAATACATGGGAATGAAAATTTGTAATAAATTAAAAAGGAATGAGTTAATTCAGGTGAATTTATTCACTTAAAAGAAAGCTGTATGAGGTACTGACACTGAAGTCTTATTACTCAGCGGATTAATTCATGCAAGACAAACTTGAAATTTGAGCTGGGTATAATGTGTTATACATCCCAAGTGTTATTATTTATTGTAGTGCTATTATTTATTAATGTAAAAATCATTGCAACTGTATTATAAATTTTTTGACATGTCTCCTGTACGCAAACCAATGGATTGCAAATGTACGTCATGAGATGAATAAAACACAATTCACAAAAGAAGCAATCATGTGACAAGTTGTTTTGGCCTCAGCTTACCTTCCTTGTGAGGACAATGCCCCTTCTTCCCATGAAGTGAGGAGACTGGTACAGCTGCTTGTAGCTAAATGAACATCTGTTGGTTATGGTTGGTGCTAATGCTCGCAGCCCGGTTTTTCGGAAGCAGCGAAGTCAACAGCAGTGGTGAGTACCTACTTCAATACCTATTTGACAGTAAATTTGAGGTCTTGAATAGGGACAAGGAACCTACTTTCAGGAATAAGAAGAGAAGTAGTTATTGACATAACTTTTGGGTCCATATTCATGTGTAGTTATTTCAAACAATGGCATGTGGCATTGGAGCCAGCCGTATTGACAAGTATTTTAAGGTTAGGATCAAGATGGTGTTAGACAGACCATGGAATCCCAGGCAAAAGGCCTGGATTCGTAGAGGAAAAACCTGGGATTCGTAAAGGAAAGACCTAAAATCATACTTATCTGATGTTAAAACTTTAAGTATCCAGTAGATCTTGAGGAAATAGCAGATGTAGTGATGTCTGGTATTATGCCCTCATACATAGAAAACTGTTCAGTCACCAATAAGAGCACAGGCAAAATGTAACTACATTGAACAATAATCTGGAACTGCAAAGGAAGGAAATAAGACCATTTTGCTTTGCAAAGAAGGAAGGGCAATGGGCAAAATTTTGGGAGACCCTTGCCATATACAACCTTGTGATGAAGTAAGTGAAACTCAGCCTGGAATGTATTCTGTGAGATGGTGGAAGGTACAGTTATTAGGACTGGACTTCGTAAAATCCTTACACAAAAACCAGCTAATCTAGGACACACTGAGAAAGGAGAATGTTGATTATACAAGGACAGAGTATGAGACACTGAATGTCCTGCTCAAGAGTCACTTCCCTCACTGCACTCTCGTGGATAACTCAGACTAAGGTCCAGTCCCTTGAAGGTATTGATTTACAGGTAACCAAAAGGAGAACTGGAAATTTGCTGGAGAGTGTGTTGATTACAAAAAAGCAGTGGACAATGAGAACTTCCAACCTTTACAGTCACCAGGGCCAGATAGAATCATTTCGGCTGTACTGCAACAAGCTGGAGAGGGATTAATTAGATTGCTGTGCAGACAATTCAGAGTTAGTCTTGCAACAGGAGTAATTTCTAATGCTTATAGGACAGTGAGAGTAGTTTTCATGTGTAAGTGAGGGAGAGTTAACCATACCAATGCTAAAGATATGAGGCAGATCAGTCTGTCCACACACACACACACACACACACACACACACACACACACACACACACACAGGCTTTTTGCCCCCTACTGTGGAACCTAGGGGTGAATGAACTCATTGATGAGTACTAGAGGGTACTTTTGCCAGGGATACACAGACAATTTAGTCACAGTAATACCTGGTTAATTCACAAATACTGTTTGAACAATGGCACAATGCTATCTGAACACTGTACACAATTGGTGCAGGAAACAGGATCTAGGGGTCAGTCCCAGAAAAACTGTTGTAGTACCATTCACAAGGAAGCATATCAAGGACAGGTCTTGGAATCTGATGCTTCTTGATGAAATTCTACCAGTACAGGGGCAGTGAGTTACCTGGGGGTAACCTTAGGTGCAGAACTCTCATGAACCCCTTGCATAAAGAATACAAATGTTCCTAGGTGAAAGGTGCTCTCATGTGTGGTAGAAGGGCCTGCAGTAAAACCTGAGGTGTGTGTGTTCTATATGCATCTCAGCCAACAGAAGATGGCTGCTGATGAGCTTGGAAAGGCACATAGACTGGCAGCTTAACCATAAGACATATTTAGCAGCACACCCTCTGCTGGGATGGAACCTATTCTGGAAATGTCCACATTACCCTTCAGGTTACAATGGAGGCAGGGACAACCAGGTTAAAAACTGTTTATAACTGGATATCTTTATCTGGAACTGCACAGCAATGTAACCAATGTGCCAAGTAGAGGAATGGTAGGGAAAATGCCACCTGACTATACACCACCTTCCAACTGCTTCATTAAACTTTACAGCAACAGTTGGAAGTGGGGAACAGTGGAAGAATGAATCACAGTACCATTCAGCAGACATAGTCCAATTTACTGACAGATCAAAACAAATGAATGTGCTGGGGCTGGGGTAGAGGTGGTTATACCTAAACCGCAGACAACACTCTCTCTCTGGGGAAACTGGCTGTGGTATTTCAGGTGGAAATATTTACTGTTAAAGTGTGTACAGAGGAGAACATGCATGTGTGCTGCTAGAATTGTGTCATTTACGTTCATTCAGACAGCTAAGCATATCTGAAATCTCTTAACAGCCCCTGCAATGAGATCAAAAGGTCATTGCAGAATGCCATGAAATTCCCATGGGATTAGTGTAAACCTGCTGTGTATCCCTGGTCACTCTGGAATTAGTGGCAATGACCAGGCTGATAGGCTGGCCAGGACAGCAGTGACAACTCCATTTGTTGAAGCAGAATCTGTCCTAACTATCACTAAGGCCATGGTGAAATCAAAACCGTATAGCTGGATCAATAGGCAGCATGCAGAATATTGGACTAAGATCCAAAAACAAAAATATGGTAAGCTAATGGTGCCAAAGCCATATTTGAAGAGAAGTTCTGCAATCCTAGCTTCCCACAGCAGACCATACACTCATGGTAGGGGTGACTGACCATGGGAACTTCAAGAAACACCTGTGCACAATGGATATAGAGAATAAACCCCTAAGTTTAGACTACATGATGATTGGAATGAAATAGCACCACAATTACTCTTCCAAAGCAAAGCAAAAAGACACAGAATACTCAAGTCCTGAAGAAATTGTGTGTAATAAAGAAATAGTATGTATCTCCTATAACTCTTTAAGGGTACTAACTGGCTTTATAGGAATGAAAGGGAGAGAAACCACACAAACTCCCATTTCAGTGTTGGCAGTAGGGGGCTCAGGCCACTATTGATTTGCCTCCCTTCGCAAATACAGTCGGAGCTGGCAACGGGAAACAGCCTTGTAGGCATTTTATAAAAAATTTTCATCAGTATCTCAACATCTAGTTTTTTTATCAACAGGGGGACCAGCATTAGTGAATTGTGTAGGACCACTACTGGTCATTTTATCCAGTGATGTTTTTCTTTCTCTATTTTTTCAGTTTTACTTGTTAAATTAATTGAGTGTGGTGCAAAACTTATCTATGAAGAAGTACACAAACCCCAATATAAAAGTCAAACTTATATCTGCAGAGAATCTGTCTCAGCAGAAGTCCTGTGTAACAGCTACTATAAAATTTAACTATTAAGTTAAAAGAATATTTAATCCTGTATTTAATTTCTAAAAGTTATTTATTGCAATTTCAAAATCAAAACGTCTTTACATAATGGAAACAATTGGTAACATACTTACAATACAAATGAAGCAGCTACATGCTTACTGCTCGAAAACCAAAACCAGGCTGATCTCCTATGCCAATATGGCTGCCCTTATATGTATATAATCTAATCAATCCTGAACAATCCTCATCATTGTTTAAAATGATTTTTTTGATTAAGTAACAATTCAAATTAACACATATAAACTGAAAATACATATATAAACTTATGTTTGCTCCAGAACAGCAAGTACAGTTCTATATTACTTTGTGTCCGTTATTTTGAGTATATCTTCTTGAATACAAAATTACAATAATGCGTTTTCATATTTTATTAATTACTAGAGGCTCCCTTCATGCAAGATGTTCCCTTCATTTACAGAGCTTCTGTACTTTAAGGTAATTGGGATGTAATAGTTAGTTTAGTAGCTATAATTTTTTTTAGACAAATTACATATTTTGTTCACATTAATGTTTCTGAATTAGACTGGAAATGTTCGTTTTAAGTGGGTCTTAATGGGCTGTTACGTTTCAGGTGTCTTTCAATACCACCAGAGTATTACGCTTACCCTGCTAATGTTATGCTTAAATGTTTAGAGAGACTATATTTAATGAAGGAAAAGGGATGATAATAATAAAGAATAATTTTGCAAATACAATCTTTACTAAAACTAAATTTTGAATCTAAACTTATGAATACAAATAAACATATATTTACAAAATAAATTTTTTCAACCTTATGGCTTGTTCTCTGTCAGAGCTCCAAACAGGCCACAAACGTACATGTATTAGGAAACGGAAAGAAAAATTGACATAAATTGCTGTGGTAATCACAAGAAAATAACTTTTTTTCCTTCTGACATGTTTTCAATGAGAGCCATCTTCTTTGTTGAAACACTTTGCATGCATGTACTAAACACTTCCATCATGTAGACCACATACAAAATTCTTGCACTGCATGCACATATTTTTAGTTTTGTTTGAACTTTTTAATCCTCCTATGTGGCATGCCTTCTGCACTGGTACCTTCCAGTGGTTAGAATGAATGTATGAGCAGGCCCTTTCCTTGATTGCACATATGCAGAGGAGAGTTGTTCTGCTAATTTGAAAAGAAACATTTGCTAGGTAACATCATCTCCTGTTGCCTCTCTGTAAAAGGTCCGCGCATTGATTCCAGCAAGTTTGGCATATTGAAAAAATCTTGCATAGTCCATTTGTGGTAGCCAGTCTTGACGTTGTACAGATGAGACATCTGGTCCAGAATACGAGGTGTGGCTAGAAAAAAACCGGACTAGTACTGGTGAAACAAGAAAACGAATGCAATAAGGCTGGAAGTCGCGTGGCCTGTCACGTGACTCTCGCTCCGCCTACTGCTCGAGTTTCATCTGCCTCCTGCACTCAGTCTGCCCGTGGCGTCTGTTTTAAGTAGTTGACGTTTTGTCTGTGCGTCGGAAAATGTTGAGTGTACAGAAAGAACAGCGTGTTGACATCAAATTTTGTTTCAAACTAGGAAAATCTTCAAGTGAAACGTTTGTAATGTTACAACAAGTGTACGGCGATGATTGTTTATTGCGAACACAAGGGTTTGAGTGGTTTAAACGATTTAAAGATGGCCGCGAAGACACCAGTGATGACACTCGCACTGGCAGACCATTGTCAGCAAAAACTGATGCAAACATTGAAAAAATCGGTAAACTTGTTCGACAAGACAAGAAGTCAACTCCTGTTAACTCAGACACTGCTCTGATTGTTAAACGGCAATCTTGTCGAACAAGTTTACCGATTTTTTCAATGTTTGCATCAGTTTTTGCTGACAATGGTCTGCCAGTGCGAGTGTCATCACTGGTGTCTTCGCGGCCATCTTTAAATCGTTTAAACCACTCAAACACTTGTGTTCGCGATAAACAATCATCGCTGTACACTTGTTGTAACATTACAAACGTTTCACTTGCAGATTTTCCTAGTTTGAAACAAAATTTGATGTTAACACGCTGTTCTTTCTGTACACTCAACATTTTCCGACGCACAGACAAAACGTCAACTACTTAAAACAGACGCCACGGGCAGACTGAGTGCAGGAGGCATATGAAACTTGAGCAGCAGGCGGAGCGAGAGTCACGTGACAGGCCACGCGACTTTCAGCCTTATTGCATTCGTTTTATTGTTTCACCAGTACTAGTCCGTTTTTTTCTAGCCACACCTCGTATCAACTCCTAATGTAGTGGTATTGTAGAAGCTCACAGTTTCATGGAGTTTCTTCTATCTTAGTTGGTCTACTATGACTGACTAATGCTGTGTGCTACGCAGAACAACATTTTTCTTGGTCTTTCCCTTATAGGAAATAATTGCTGTCACCAGATTTGTATAAAATAAAATCGCACAAAGATCTGGCAGTAGACCATCTACATCTACATCTACATCGATATCTATACTCTGCAAACCATCTTGAAGTGCATGGCAAAGAGTATGTCCAATTGTACCATGTAGTGTGGGAAGAATGATTGTTTGAATGTCTTGTAGCGATTCCGCCTGCCTTTATTTCTTTCTTCATTTGTTGTCCTCGGTGTTGACGTACTGCGTTGCTACACTGGCTGAAAAAATGGGTTGTGGATTCCGACACTGACTACTGCAAATTATGTAGCTGACAGGTGCACAATCATGTTTCATGGTACTTTAATTTCACTGTTCACAACTCCCCAATAATACACATTTATATGGCCAGTGCACTATTGTTTAAACTTTCCATAAGCCTCATTAATAGTTAGCAGGCGAAACTCCACACACTGCCACAATAGTTTCCTGTTGAACATTTATGAGCAGTAAAAACATAACCACAAAGTTAATAATTCCTGAAGAATAATCAGGTATGTATGGAGCAGACACTGTCACTGCTTTTACACGTGGCCTAATTGTTTAACACTTGTTACACTGTTAAGTTGAAGCATTGCTGTTGATCGAACCAGCACAGGTGGACTGCCTGTTTCACAGCCCAAAATTGGGCCCTTATCATCACAATAAGAGGTGCTGAAACTACACATTGTTTAAAGTTAAACTTACAGAAATTTCAATAAAAACTTAACTCATTAAATTGACTGAATACATCAAAAAATTGCATCTTTTTAGTAGTTTCTTCTACTACAAGGTTTAGGCCTAATTATTTGTTTAAGTCATGAAATTAACAAATATAGTTACACAAACAATACTTTTGACAAAACTGTTAATTTCTTTGGAATTTATGAAGGGCTGGTTTTGCTAACATGTTTTTGAACAGAGCTAAATAGGTACATTAAGATTACTAGTACTTCGTCTTCCAAATGTTTACAGTTATTACAGAATTTATACTTGTTTATATGTCAAAAATAGAATTTAAGTTATGAAACAACCACTGATTTCACTCTATAATGAAAGTTACTAACTAGGAATAGTAAAAATAGATTAGAAAATTAATTGCATACATAAAACTAAGCACAAAATTAGATCTGGTGTTATGTCCTTTAAAACTGAGGGCAAATCTTTCTCTTTTATGGAAGTGCAGATTTTATTCATATATGTTAATGATAATTAGTTAAAAGTAACAAAACAAATTTAAGGAGACAGATGACAAAACAAGAGGGGAATTAAAATTGTCCCAGCTTGCTTCGTCATCGTGTCTGTGTGTGCTGTAATTATTCTCATCTTGTCCTAATGATCCCTATGTGAGTGACATGTAGGGGGTTGTACTATATCTGTAGAATCATCATCAAAAGCTGTTTCTTGAAACTTCATCAGCAGACATTCTCATGATGGTTTACATCTATGCCAGAGGCCACCAGTTTATTTGCTACAGCATCTCTATAACACTTTCCCATGTGTCAAACAAACCTGTGACCATTCATGCTGCCATTCTCTGTATACGTCTAATATCCCCTGTTAGTCTTATTTGGTAAGAGTCCCACACACTTGAGCAGTATTCTAGAATAGACCACATTAGTAATTTGTAGGCAGTCTCCTTTGCAGACTGACTGCACTTCTCCAGTATTCTACTGAAGTCTGCTACCTGCTTTACCCACAACTGAGCCTGTGTGGTAATTCCATTTCATATCCCTACAAACTGGTACGCCCAGATATTTGTATGAGTTGGCCAATTCCCCCTGTAACTCATTGATATTAGTCACAGGATACCATGTTTTTTTTCATTTTGTGAAGTAAACAATTTTACATTTCTGAATATTTAAAGCAAGTTTCCAGTCTTGCACTTCTTTGAAGACTTATCAAGATCTGACTGAATATTTATGCAGCCTCTTTAAGACAGCACTTCATTATAGATTACTGCATCCTCTGAAAACAGTCTGAGGTTACTATTAATACTGTCTGCATGGTCATTAATATGCAACAAGAACGGCAAGGGCCTCAACACACTCCTGTGGGGGACGCCCGAAGATACTTCTACACCTGATGATACTCACCATCCAAGATAACATGCAATGTCCTCCATACCAAAAAGTCCTCAGTCTAGACACAAATTTCACTTGATATCCCATATTATCAAACTTTTGACAATAAGCGTAGGTGTGGTACTGAGTCGAGTGCTTTTTGGAAATCAAGAAATAATGCATATACCTGACTGCCTTGATCCAAAATTTCAGTATGTCATGTGAGAAAAGTAAGTTCATGTGATCAGTGTTGGTTGACATGCAGGAGGTAATTCTGTTGAAGATACCTCATTATGTGTGAACTCAAGAGCATGTTTTAAGATTCTGCAACAAAGCAATGTCAAAGACACTGGACAGTAGTTTTGTAGGTAACTATAACTTACACTTCCTGTAGATGGGTGTGACCTTTGCTATGTTCTAACTACTGGGCATGATTTCCAGTTGAAGGAGAGACACACTCGGCCACAAATTCAGTATAGAATGTGATAGGGATTCCATTGGACACTGGAGCTTTGTTCAATGTTAATGGTTTCAGCTGTTTCTCAACACCACTGACACTAATGTTTATTTCACTCACCTTTTCAGCCATACCAGGTTAAATTGTGGCAGTTCTCCAGGTTTTTCCTTTGTAAAGGAACATTTGAAAACTGAGTTAAGCATTTCAACTTTTCCTTTGCTAGCCTCAGTTTTAGTTCCCGTCTCATTCGCTAGTGACTGGACACTAACTTTGGTGCCACTAACAGCCTTTACGTATGACTGGAATTTGTTTGGGTTTTGTGAAAGATCACTTGACAATATTCCGCTATAGTAGTCACTGAAGGCTTCACACATTGCACTCTTGAGGAAAAAAAGTGTATTTCATTCAGCAGATCTCTATCAATAACACTAAGCTTTGTTTTACACCTATAATGCAGTAGTCTCTGTTTCCCTAGAAGTTTCTTTACAGTCACACTATATCATGGAGTGTCCCTCCAATTATGAACTGTTCTACTGGGTACACATCTATCCAGTGGATGGTGAACTATTCTTTTAAACTTGAGCCATAGTTCCTGTCCATGCTCCTACCTTGTGCTGAAATGCCCTCATTGAAATAAGACACTATTGACTTTTTATCTAGTTAACTGAACATATACCTCTTTGTGCTTGTTTTAGTTGTCTTTTGTACTTTGGTAATCATTGCTGCCACAATGATTTATGGTCACTGATATCAGTTTTGCTGCGAACATGTTAAAAAAGTCAGGTCTCTTTGTTGCCCTTAGATCCAATATATTTCCGTGATGAGTGGGGTTCCTAACTATCTGTTATTGGCAGTTTTCTGAGAAGGTATTTAGTAACATTTCACAGACTGTCCTATCACACCCACCACCAACAAAACTGTATTTTTCACAATTATGTATTGGATGAGAAAAGTGTCCTTTGATGATTGCATTATGATTGGTGAACTTATGTACAAGTGAACTTAGGTTTTCTCTGAAGTTTACGGTTACATTAGACAATGAGCCTGATGGGCGACAGAAGAATTCAGTTACCGTTTTATGCCCACTCCTAATACTGAGTCTTGCCCAGATGATCTCACATGCAGTTCAATTTCTCTCTCTGTGGATTTGAGTTTACTTGTCTACTGTGACAAATACACTGCCTCTATTTCCAATTTGCCTATCCTTTCGATATACACATAAATTTTCTCCCAAAATCTCACTGCTATCAATTTCAGGTTTCAAACAGCTTTCTGTACCTGTTATTATATGAGCTTCAATTCTTTTCAGAAGAACTTCAAATTCTGGAACTTTGTTGCAAATGTTTTGGCAGTTGCCACTATGATTTTGATACTCTCACCTGTGGGAGGCATTTCTTTTGATCTTACACTAATACTTCCAGGTTTCCTACAACAATCATTATCTAGATTGAATGAATGGAGGTACACCTAATCTAAAAACCCCTGTACACACCACACACACAGTCACCTACCTGGGTGATGGCCTCTGATGTGTAGTGCGCACCTGGCCCATTTTGGCGGCCGTACAGTTCTCAAACCTATTGTGCAAGTCCAGGAAGACAGTCTTGCTTGTCACAGAATGTTAGAAGTCTCTGATTGAGTCCTTACAATTGACTCAGAGCTGAAGAGGCCACAAACAGTGTTTGGGACAATGCTGCGTGTTGTGAGTTTATTAAAACTCCATGTGCAAGGCTGGTCTTCTCCAAACTTCTCTGCTAGTTACTGGAATGATCCAAGAATGACCTCAAAGCTGCAACAGTGGGCATTATTTGTTCCAATGTGCACCACAAATTGCACCGGTTTGTGCCCTGTTCCCTCAATCGCTGCTGAAAGAGGCCTCCAAGTATATACACTGAGTGCACCTGGTGTCCTTACCTGTCCCTTGCTGCCATCTTTCTAAGGGGTACCATCATTCACCATATGTTTGAATTTTCACAACACCCTTTGGTGTTTGCCTCCTCGTAAGACTGGACAAAACAGGTTTCACTGAAATAGGTGAAGTGAGTTCCACTGGCTCATTTTCAGTTTTAGTGAAAGACGGCACTTCAAACTTAGTGGTTATGGGGTTTCGTATGACACCCTGAGTTCTCCCTCACTCTGTATAGCATGCCTAGATCTACCAATAAAACACTACTCATAGTCATATGAATATAATAGAGGGAAACATTCCACGTGGGAAAAATATGTCTAAAAACAAAGATGATGAGACTTACCAAACAGAAGCGCTGGCAGGTCGATAGACACACAAACACAAACATACACACAAAATTCAAGCTTTCACAACAAACAGTTGCGTCATCAAAATGGTTCAAATGGCTCTGAGCACTATGGGACTTAACATCTATGGTCATCAGTCCCCTAGAACTTAGAACTGCTTATACCTAACTAACCTAAAGACATCACACAACGCCCAGCCATCACGAGGCAGAGAAAATCCCTGACCCCGCCGGGAATCGAACCCGGGAACCCGGGCGTGGGAAGCGAGAACGCTACCGCACGACCACGAGATGTGGGCTTGCTTCATCAGGAAAGAGGGAAGGAGAGGGAAAGAGGAAAGGATGTGGGTTTTAAGGGAGGGGGTAAGGAGTCATTCGGAAAGACTTACCTTGGGGGGGAAAAAGGACAGGTATACACTCGCACGCGCGCCCCCACACACACACACACACACACACACACACACACCCACACCCACCCACACACACACACACACACACACACACACACACACACACACACACACACACACACACACACCCATATGTGCGGATGGATATGTGTGTGTGTGTGCGCGCGCGCGAGTGTATACCTGTCCTTTTTTTCCCCCTAGGGTAAGTCCTTCCGCTCCCGGGATTGGAATGACTCCTTACCCTCTCCCTTAAAACCCACATCCTTTCGTCTTTCCCTCTCCTTCCCTCTTTCCTGATGAAGCAACCGCTTGTTGTGAAAGCTTGAATTTTGTGTGTATGTTTGTGTTTGTGTGTCTATCGACCTGCCAGCGCTTTTGTTTGGTAAGTCTCATCATCATTGTTTTTAGATATACTACTCATAGTCAAGTTGACGAGTAATGGCACATCCAATACTTCATGCAGAGGAGACAGGATCCCCAGGAGAGGATAGTACTTGGGATACCTCTGGTACCAGTACCACAGGTAGATGACTTTCAGGAGCTCTTCCACTACACTGATTCACAGCAGCTGCCAATTGTTTGACAGTAATCAGGGTGATTTCCAACTAGTTACGAATGTCATCCAAGCCATCCTGTGTTTGAGAACAGCATTCACAGTTGAGCTGCATTTTGGCTGGTGCATTGTATTACAAGACAGTGAACAAATAACTTTAAACTAAGCCTGCTGATTATCTTTTAACCTGTTGAGCTAAAAAAGCACTAATGCCCTTTAAGAACTGAAGCAAATACGTGAAATGAGATTCCTAAAAGGGTTAATTATAGCAGCTAACAGACTGGAAAATAGAGTTAATTTATGATATACGTAGATAATATATAATAAGGGAAAGGTAAATGTAACACAGCATTTTAATTACAGTATCTACTACAGTAACTAAATTAAAAATGCCAATTTGCAACTATTTAGATTATACATGGGACAATAACTCTAAAAAATGCACGTTTATTTGCACTGATATAAAATGAAATTAGGCATTATTATTCTTCAGCAGTAACTGTGAATCACAAATACTGATTTGCTACAAAACAAGTTATCCAAAAGACTCATATTGGTGGTGGTGTTGTTGTTGTTGTCTTCAGTCCTAAGACTGGTTTGATGCAGCTCTCCATGCTACTCTATCCTGTGCAAGCTGCTTCATCTCCCAGTAACTACTGCAACCTACATCCTCCTGAATCTGCTTAGTGTATTCATCTCCTGGTCTCCCTCTACGATTTTTACCCTCCACGCTGCCCTCCAATGCTCCATGTCCTACCAACCGATCCCTTCTTCTAGTCAAGTTGTGCAACAAACTCCTCTTCTCCCCAATTCTATTCAATACCTCCTCATTAGTTATGTGATCTACCCATCTAATCTTCAGCATTCTTCTGTGGCACCACATTTTGAAAGCTTCTATTCTCTTCTTGTCCAAACTGTTTATCGTCCGTGTTTCACTTCCATACATGGCTACACTCCATACAAGGCTACACTCCATACAAATACTTTCAGAAACGACTCCCTGACACTTAAATCTATGCGCGACGTTAACAAATTTCTCTTCTTCAGAAACGCTTTCCTTGCCATTGCCAGTCTACATTTTATATCCTCTCTACTTCGACCATCATCAGTTATTTTGCTCCCCAAATAGCAAAACTCCTTTACTAGTTTAAGTGCCTCATTTCCTATTCTAATTCCCTCAGCATCACCCGACTTAATTCGACTACATTCCATTATCCTCGTTTTGCTTTTGTCGATGTTCATCTTATATCCTCCTTTCAAGACACTGTCCATTCCGTTCAACTGCTCTTCCAAGTCCTCTGCTGTCTCTGACAGAATTACAATGTCATCGGCGAACCTCAACATTTTTATTTCTTCTCCATGGACTGTAATACCTACTCCGAATTTTTCTTTTGTTTCCTTTACTGCTTGCTCAATATACAGATTGAATAACATTGGGGAGAGGCTGCAACCCTGTCTCACTCCCTTCCAAACCACTGCTTCCCTTTCATGTCCCTCGACTCTTATAACTGCCATCTGGTTGCTGTACAAGTTGTAAATAGCCTTTCGCTCCCTGTATTTTACCCCTGCCACCTTTAGAATTTGAAAAAGAGTATTCCAGTCAACATTGTCAAAAGCTTTCTCTAAGTCTACAAATGCCAGAAACGTAGGTTTGCCTTTCCTTAATCTATTTTCTAAGATAAGTCGTAGGGTCAGTATTGCCTCACGTGTTCCCACATTTCTGCGGAATCCAAACTGATCTTCACCAAGGTCGGCTTCTACCAGTTTTTCCATTCGTCTGTAAAGAATTCACTTTAGTATTTTGCAGCTGTGACTTATTAAACTGATAGTTTGGTAATTTTTACATCTGTCAACACCAGCTTTCTTTGGGATTGGAATTATTATATTCTTCTTGAAGTCTGAAGGTACTTCACCTGTCTCATACATCTTGCTCACCAGATGGTAAAGTTTTGTCAGGACTGGCTCTCCCAAGGCCGTCAGTAGTTCTAATGAAATGTTGTCTACTCCCGGGGCCTTGTTTCGACTCAGGTCTTTCAGTGCTCTGTCAAACTCTTCACGCAGTATCATATCTCCCATTTCATCTTCATCTACATCCTCTTCCATTTCCATAATATTGCCCTCAAGTACATGCCCTTGTATAGACCCTCTATATACTCCTTCCACCTTTCTGCTTTCCCTTCTTTGCTTAGAACTGGGTTTCCATCTGAGCTCTTGATATTCATACAAGTGGTTCTCTTTTCTGCAAAGGTCTCTTTAATTTTCCTGTAGGCAGTATCTATCTTACTCCTAGTGAGATATGCCTCTACATCCTTACATTTGTCCTCTAGCCATCCCTGCTTAGCCATTTTGCACTTCCTGTCGATCTCATTTTTGAGGCATTTGTATTCCCTTTCGCCTGCTTCATTTATTGCGTTTTTATATTTTCTCCTTTCATCAATTAAATTCAATATTTCTTCTGTTACCCAAGGATTTCTATTAGCCCTCGTCTTTTTACCTACTTGATCCTCTGCTGCCTTCAATACTCTACCCATTCTTCTTCTACTGTATTTCTTTCCCCCATTCCTGTCAATTGTTCCCTTATGCTCTCTCTGAAACTCTGTACAACCTCTGATTTAGTCAGTTTATCTAGGTCCCATCTCCTTAAATTCCCACCCCTTTGCAGTTTCTTCAGTTTTAATCTACAGTTCATAACCAATAGATTGTGGTCAGAGTGCACATCTGCCCCTGGAAATGTCTTACAGTTTAAAACCTGGTTCCTAAATCTCTGTCTTACCATTATATAATCTATCTGAAACCTGTCAGTATCTCCAGGCTTCTTCCATGTATACAATCTTCTTTTATGATTCTTGAACCAAGTGTTAGCTATGATTAGGTTGTGCTCTGTGCAAAATTCTACCAGGCGGCTTCCTCTTTCGCTTCTTACCCCCAATCCATATTGACCTCCTACGTTCCCTTCTCTCCCTTTTCCTACTGACGAATTCCAGTCACCCATGAGTATTAAATTTTCGTCTCCCCTCACTACCTGAATAATTTCTTTTATCTCGTCATACATTTCATCAATTTCTTCATCTGCAGAGCTAGTTGGCATATAAACTTGTACTACTGTAGTAGGCATGGGCTTCGTGTCTATCTTGGCCACAATAATGCGTTCACAATGCTGTTTGCAGTAGCTAACTCGCACTCCTATTTTTTTATTCATTATTAAACCTACTCCTGCATTATCCCTATTTGACTTTGTATTTATAACCCTGTATTCACCTGACCAAAAGTCTTGTTCCTCCTGCCACCGAACTTCACTAATTCCCACTATATCTAACTTCAACCTATCCATTTCCCTTTTTAAATTTTCTAACCTACCTGTCCGATTAAGGGATCTGACATTCCACGCTCCAATCCATAGAACGCCAGTTTTCTTTCTCCTGATAACGACATCCTCTTGAGTAGTCCCCACCTGGAGATCCGAATGGGGGACTATTTTACCTCCGGAATATTTTACCCAAGAGGACGCCATCATCATTTAATCGTACAGTAAAGCTGTAACTTACAAAAATGTAGTATTGGGGCATTTGAATATTCTCAAAAATAACTTATTTCTCACATAATTATACAATGAAATTAGAGAATGATTGTTTTCAATGAGGATGAACCTACCATTATAAAAAATTTGATAGGAGTACAAATAAGTTTTAGCCTAGAGTAACAGTATGACTTTATCAAGGCACTAGTAAATATGCAAAATTTCACAATACAAATGGGTATTGATACAATCAATGAAAGATTATGCAGAAGTGACTTGAACAGTAAAATACCCTGATCTAGAATTTCAAATCAGCACATGAATGTTACGTATGTGGTCCTACAGCAAGGAAAATTCCAAAGTCAGCTTTTATGTATAAATAAGTTGCAAATTGCTTGAATTTTTTAAATTAGCAGTTTGTGCGCCACCTTCTACACTGCCATCCCAAAGAAGAACACTGGAGCATGAATTTATCTGTCAAAATTGATCAATCGGCAGCACCAAAAAAGCATGTCTTCTGCTTGTTGCAGCTAACAATGCTTTGTTGATGGAGGACTCGCTCTTTGGGTTTTCTTCAGTGTACCTACTATGACTTTTTACTTGTTTCAACTGCTATGCAAGATGTTTCTCCGTGAAAAATTGTCACATGTTATAATTCTTGCTTTCAAAGTGTAATGTTACATGAGAAATGTAGCAACATGTTCTGCAACAGGTATGTTAGTTGGCCTTTCACTTTGTTTGCCCAAGTAAGGAAACATACCCACCATGTATTTATTATTAGCATCTGCTGCAAACCAAAACTTCAAACCAAATTTATCTGGTTTATTACTCATGTAAGAGGTCTGTTCAAAAAAATTCTTAAACATCCATAATTTTGCACCAATTGTGTGTTGGAGCAAAATGCGATTGGAATCTATGCACATGCCTGATAACTGTGTGAGTGCGAGAAGTTTCATTGTTGTATGTTTGTTAGTTGTTGTTCAGTGCTTTACTGAGTAGAATGTTATGTTGCATAGTTTGCAAATTACAGAGTGGCAGAGTTAGAGGACCAATGCACCTGCATTAAGTTTCGTGTAAAACTCAAGAAAACTTTTAGAGACATGCAAAATGATGCAGGGAGCCTCATTGATGAGTGCTTAGGCCATACTCGGTGTCATGAATGATTCACATGGTTTAAAAATGGTCAGACAGGAGTTCAAGGTGACCCTCATTCAGAATGCTTTTGACATCTACTGACGACATTCATGTCGGGAACATCAATGAAACTGTGCATGCCAATCGAAGACTGAATGTCCAAGAGATTGCAAAAGAATGTAACATTTCAGTTGGATCGACTCATCATCTTGGAATGCATCAAGTTGCTGCCAAGCTCATAAGGTAAGACCAGAAAGACCTTCGCCTCGCAATCTATGAAGAGCTTTTGGATCGTGCTAATGAGAATGAGATGTTCCTTAAGAGAATCGTAAGTGGTGACGAGATACGGGTCTATGGTTATGATGTTGAGACCAAGGTTCAATCTTCACAATTGGTCGGGAAAGTTTCTCCAAGACCAAAAATCAATAGGTCGGGTCTAATGTCAAATCCATGCTGATAGTTTTGCTTGACTTTGAAGGATTAGTTCATCATAAATCTGTGCCACATGAATAAACTGTTGATGGATGGCACCATCAGGACGTGCTGCAGTGCCTGTGAGGAGGGAACAGCCTGAAATGTGGTGAGACCATTCATGGCTCTTGCATCACGATAACACACCTGCACATTCATCCCTGTTGGTGCATGACCATTGCATGAAAAATGAAATCACTGTGCTGCCTCAATCTCCATACTCGCCAGACCTGGCCTGTGTGGACTTTTTTCATTACCAAAGTTGAAAAGCGCATTTGAAAGGATGAAGATGTGCAATGACAGATGAGACAAAAAGAAAATTCGTAGATAGCACTTCACGTGATCCAGCAAGAAGTATACCAAACCTGCTTCTGGAAGTGGAAATGGCACCGGGAGGGTGTATCAGTTGTGGAGGACAGTATTTCATGGGAAACTATGCCCAATAAGTAATAGGAAACTTTAGAAAAATTTTGTGGACAAAGTTCGGGAATTTTTTGAACAAGTCTTGTATTCTATATAACAACAGTAAGCTTTAGATGGATAGATCTGCTCAGCTGTGGTTATAAATGCATCTGGTTTGTTATTCCAGATACAGTTGTCTGCAAATGGATTCCAGCATCTGCTGTGAATCCATTGGTCCTGACTCTTGGCATGAGTGTGCTTGTCATCAGATCTTAAAGACTGCGTGACTCTTATGACCTAATTTCTTCCCACAGTGCAAGAAAGAGAATGGTGGCCCCCACTGAAGTTTGAAGGGGGAAATACCTTCCTCTGTACACTCCATGGCATACATTATGGCTAAGGCTTCTTCTAATTTAGCAATGTCAAGTACCCATGTGTCATCCTAGAGAGCTTCTTTGGCTCAAATTTCTGTGAAGGTTTTTATGTTTTGTAGAACATTACTGTCTACCAACACTTGCCATGCACTCAAATAGCTCCCTCTGATTAGGCATTTCTTAGCGTTACATGTTGGCCCTGGAGCTTCTGTCACCATGTTGTGATGCCCTAATCTTCCAGGCGGAGTGCTGAAGTGGATGCAGCTCTTTCCATTTTCTTCTTTGGCTGAGAGTAGGAATTTGTGGTACCACTGGAACTGAACCTGTAAGCACTGGATTATTTATATGTTGTTGTAGTACAGGTTCTAAATATTCATCTTCATACTCTGATGATTCACCTTGCTCAATATCGTCAGGCTGATATTCTGTATTGTCTTTATCTTCCTGCTCATCATATTCACAAATATCTCTTCCATCAGAATCTTCTTCACGTAAACTGTTCAATAATTCACTAATTCTTCATCAAAACAAAACCACTGATATGCCATAATAATGGGGAATTCTAAAGTTCCGCAGAGCACTACACTGTACTGACAGAAAACAGCAACCAAAGTATGTCCACTCTTCCATTAAATAAAATAAAATGGAAAGAAAGAGAGGGAATGAGATCACAAAAGTGCAATAAAATAAGCTAAGTGGGTGTAAAGAAACCATTGTTGTGACTTTAGGCACAGAAAAGGTAAAAACTATCTCACTGTCAAAACGGCTGGCTGCAGTCCTTTAAGGTAAAAATGTTTATAATTCATTCAGTTTTTGTAGTAGATGTTTGTCTTTTACAGAAATTGTAAACCACCAAAGTACATTAGAAGTCATGAAATATAAGCCCCCTAAATAAAAACTTACACTATTTATAAATGTTAAACAATGCTCACCAGTCAGAATGACTGGCACAGTCCTTCTAGTGTTAAGATATCCTTACATCACAGAAAGAATCATTTATTACTACAAGTATGTTGGTAAATCAGTTTTATTGTAAAAGGGTAATGCAGAAGATGTGAAAGAAGTACCTAGACCAGAAATGCCATCCATGTATCTCACCTTAAAATTCTCCATTGAAACAGAAGCCAGTGGACAAATTAACTTCCTCGGCATGGCTGTAACTAAGTGAAATGGACATGTATTCAGGAACTAAGACAGCCAACTTGTACAGGTGTTGTTATTAATACAAATTCATGCCTCCTGTGACAGTATAAAATAACATATTTTAGAGCCATAATTAACAGAATTTTAAGACAAATTTTAAAACAAAATCTACAAAAAACTAGCAGTTCTTAAACAAGTCACAATTAATAATATATCTCATGATAATATAGCTGAAACACTATACAAGAAAATTAAGAAAGGCATTAAAGTGAAAAAATCTTTGATTGCAGTGATCAAACAATAGAAACTCCAGCTAGGAGACAGCATTCATCTCTCTCCCCACCCATACACTACCATCCCTTCCCCTTACCCACCCCTATCAGATTGCTGCTTGCATCCCACATGACAGATGCATTCCAGCCTGAGCTGCTGGAGGTGGTAGTCAGGTGTGCTTGTCTCTCTCTCTCTCTCTCTCTCTCTCTCTCTCTCTCTCTGTATCCCTCTCCCCCCCCTCCACTCCCCTCCCCTCCTTTCTTTCTTTCTTTCTTTCTTTCTTTCACTGATGAAGGCTGTGGCTGAAAGCTATATAAGTGTCTTTTAATTGCGCCTATCTGCAACTTGATGTGTCTTCTTTACAGTTTGACTGCAGTGAATAATACTGCCTCTAATAACAACAATGGAACAGTGGGAAGATAGCAAGATATGCTTCAATGATGTACAGCAGATGAATTTAAAATAAAATGCCGCAATGTCTGTGTAAACATAAGATTAGTACAGCTTCAACATCAGGAACACACTAGGAAACAAATTAAAGCATAATATAACACGTGATAAAAATAAAGTTTTGGGCTCAAAAATATACAAACTCCAGTACAGAAGTCGTGACAAAGAGTGCATCTGCCAAACAGGAGAATCTTTTTTACACAGTATAAAGAACACACTTACCAACAGAATTATAAACTCATCATATGGTGTTTTGTTAGAGTTTATAAATGCCACTGGACACACTATGAACAGCATGCAATCAAATTTAAATGTTCTTTATCAAGAACAAAGATATCCTCTACTCACCATGTTAGAGGAGATTGAAACAAATTCCAATAAGAAAATAAAAAAAGACTACATGAACTTCCTAAATGAACAATGTGACTTGCACCACAGCAAATATTTCAACATCCTTAAGGATTTTCTGGGACAAGAGTGCTTCTGGATGCTGCCTAGGTGCACAACAACTCATCATAATTGCCTCTGCCTTTATTGTGAACTGTGCTTTGTGTCAATATCAAACTCACAGCCCACTGATGTTAACACAAGTCATGGACTGCCTGGCCTATTGCTAATGTTGTTGAAGGTCACCTTGAGCTCATCTGACTGCTGATGTCACCTGGACTGCTTCACCTTCTGTACATTCAGTAGCATTTCATTTTAATTATATTTTATGTCACTGTTTATTTTCTTGAATTCTTCTTTAAGGCACCATATATTCTTATATACTGTTTTTAAGCTTTTAAAAATCATCCTTACATTTGATGTGTTTCTACACTGTATGGTTTTATGTGTAAAACTGTGATGCAGGGTACCATTTTTCATATGTCTTTATGATCTGTGTGTATAGATGCAGTCTTCTAGGACATTATGTATCAAGTTCTATTGTCACAAGTGAAAGGAGCTGATCTATAGCTTTTAAATAGATGAAATCCAGTATGTATTGTTTAAATTTACAGATTATGCCACATCTTAGAAATGTATAAAAAGTGTTCCACTATACATCTTCTAATATACATTTTTTTGGTGTTTTTATACATATACTCTCAGTTGTCTGTAACTAGTATTTGACTAGCACCTCCAGCACCGATCATTGTAAACTTTATTTCCTGTGTAAACAAGCACTCCTCGCTCTTGTTCTTTTAAATACTGACTACGCGTCTATGTTGCACCACCTACATGTTGGTGCAATATTTTTAGGAAATATGTTCATTGTATTCATAAAAATTTACTGTCAATATTTTGTTTGGTAAATTTATTCATTTGTTTTTGCTAATATTTTTTTCATTTTGATCTGATAATGACTGTGAAGCTGGAACTATTAATTACTTTTAATAAAATATTGTGTGATAAAGACGGCTTTTATAATTAGTAATGCACACATCGTTTGAATTTTTTTTTAACTTCTCAAGTATTTGATGAGTGTACTTAGAAGTTATCCTTTCACAATGTTTATATGATTTTCTGAAAATACTGTTTGTTTTCAGTTTATTGAATTTTCTGGTTATCTACAGTATGAGGAGGTCATATTGTACAAAAAAAAAATAGTGTGTCAGTATTTTCGTGATGAAAACAGTTCTTAACAAAGCATAATTATTCTGACATTTATCCACATTTGGGATAACTTTGTCTAACACTAGGTCCACAATTTATGCAGCTGTGAAGTGCTAATTTATGTTAAAATAGTGAATCAGTGCACAGGAGTACAGAAACAGGTAATAGAAAGGAGAGATCCAAACATACATTCCGCTGGCCAAAGGAGTGTACATTTGGGTGTCCGTGTGGTTTCTTTCTTTCTTTCTTTCTTTTCTGTCTGTGTGTGTGTGTGTGTGTGTGTGTGTGTGTGTGTGTGTGTGTGTGTGTGTGTGTGTGTGCACACTTCTGCCAGAAAAAGAGCTAGTGCTCGAAAGCTAGTGTAAATGCTGTTTTCTGTTGTGTGTTCCGTGCACCATGTATTGACCCACTATAGGTGAGTGGTTGCCTTTCGCTTATTACATGTATTGTTGCATCCAGGAATTTCCACTATTGTTTTACATTAAAATAAAATAGCTGCTCTTGTAAAATGATACATAATATGCATGAAGTGAACTAAGCAACAAGGAAACCCACACTCCTTATTATTAACAAAAAAATTAGAAACAGACTACTGATGGATGTTACTGGATAAACGTCTGTCACAAATTTTGTTATGCATACTACTCTATTTCTATTGAGAAAATAAGTAAGTGAATCCAGCACAAAACGTTGTTGACAGGAAGTCCCTGAAGTTAATAATTCTCTATGAGCTCTTGAGACAATAAAGAAATACTGATTACTGGACATTTTATATGTTCTTCTTGGATGAATATAAGAACTGATAGAGTAAAGAAAACTCATTCAGTGAATTATCTGTTTTTACTTAGAAGAATGTATATTTGCATTTAATGATAAATATGTTCAAAAGCTTGGTTGTTTCAGTGACAACAAGTGAGAGAGATTGTCTGAAAGATTCATGAACATTGAACATGTAGTCTGGATAAACATGGATACTTACATGTAATCTCCCAGGTATTCTTGATGTGATTGATTAATGGTGTACTTCTGCAGTTCAACAAATTTCGTGTTTCCATTTTCATGCAATATTTCAAAGGCCTTACCCAGTTGTCTTCTTCCAGGTGCTGTGAGTTATGGTGTTGCACATACTCACAGTCAACCAGACTGTGAACCATTGCTAGTATTGTGCTGCTATTTATAGTTAATTTTGTGTTTGATTCTGGATGCCCAATAAGTCTTTTAATGCTCTTTTGTTCTTCAAAGCCTGAAATGATATTCCATGCGATACTCATTTTTCACAGTGTTTCCCTTCTCGGGCGTGTGTAGTGGCCACTGACAGATTAATACACTCCTGGAAATGGAAAAAAGAACACATTGACACCGGTGTGTCAGACCCACCATACTTGCTCCGGACACTGCGAGAGGGCTGTACAACCAATGATCACACGCACGGCACAGCGGACACACCAGGAACCGCGGTGTTGGCCGTCGAATGGCACTAGCTGCGCAGCATTTGTGCACCGCCACCGTCAGTGTCAGCCAGTTTGCCGTGGCATACGGAGCTCCATCGCAGTCTTTAACACTGGTAGCATGCCGCGACAGCGTGGACGTGAACCGTATGTGCAGTTGACGGACTTTGAGCGAGGGCGTATAGTGGGCATGCGGGAGGCCGGGTGGACGTACCGCCGAATTGCTCAACACGTGGGGCGTGAGGTCTCCACAGTACATCGATGTTGTCGCCAGTGATCGGCGGAAGGTGCACGTGCCCGTCGACCTGGGACCGGACCGCAGCGACGCACGGATGCACGCCAAGACCGTAGGATCCTACGCAGTGCCGTAGGGGACCGCACCGCCACTTCCCAGCAAATTAGGGACACTGTTGCTCCTGGGGTATCGGCGAGGACCATTCGCAACCGTCTCCATGAAGCTGGGCTACGGTCCCGCACACCGTTAGGCCGTCTTCTGCTCACGCCCCAACATCGTGCAGCCCGCCTCCAGTGGTGTCGCGACAGGCGTGAATGGAGGGACGAATGGAGACGTGTCGTCTTCAGCGATGAGAGTCACTTCTGCCTTGGTGCCAATGATGGTCGTATGCGTGTTTGGCGCCGTGCAGGTGAGCGCCACAATCAGGACTGCATATGACCGAGGCACACAGGGCCAACAACCGGCATCATGGTGTGGGGAGCGATCTCCTACACTGGCCGTACACCACTGGTGATCGTCAAGGGGACACTGAATAGTGCACGGTACATCCAAACCGTCATCGAACCCATTCCTAGACCGGCAAGGGAACTTGCTGTTCCAACAGGACAATGCACGTCCGCATGTATCCCGAGCCACCCAACGTGCTCTAGAAGGTGTAAGTCAACTACCCTGGCCAGCAAGATCTCCGGATCTGTCCCCCATTGAGCATGTTTGGGACTGGATGAAGCGTCGTCTCACGCACGTCCAGCACGAACGCTGGTCCAACTGAGGCGCCAGGTGGAAATGGCATGGCAAGCCGTTCCACAGGACTACATCCAGCATCTCTACGATCGTCTCCATGGGAGAATAGTAGCCTGCATTGCTGCGAAAGGTGGACATACACTGTACTAGTGCCGACATTGTGCATGCTCTGTTGCCTGTGTCTATGTGCCTGTGGTTCTGTCAGTGTGATCATGTGATGTATCTGACCCCAGGAATGTGTCAATAAAGTTTCCCCTTCCTGGGACAATGAATTCACGGTGTTCTTATTTCAATTTCCAGGAGTGTAGATTGAATGCAGGTTCCTAAGCTTTGTCTAAATGAAAGGCTCTATCCCTATTTATTAGGTCTTCTGACATTTTTATTTCAACAGACTCCTTAATTACACTGTCCCAAGAAACTTGGTGTGTGCACCACAGTGCTAGTGTCATCATATTTCATTTCAAGATTATATTCGAGCAGTGGTTGGTGACATATGAGATGCTTTGCTTTTTCTGTGGGCTGTGTTGCTTATGTTCGTTGCACCTATTCTCATCTATTCTGGTAGTGTTCACCACATAGAGCATGTCACTTTCACATTGTATGTGGTACATGTCTGGTTTTCAGAGACCTACATCACTTTCAACATTGTAAAGAAGACTTTTTATCTTTGTTGATGGGAGAGAAGTTCACTGTATGCCTTGTTTCCACAAGAGGCTACTGATCTTTCAAGAAATTGGACCAACATAATGTTGGTAAGCATTTCTTGATAACAAGTCTTCTTTGTAATGTTAAAGATGATATACAACTCCACAACCCAAGCAAACAAGAGCATTACATAAGTTGAATATTGTGGTATTTTTATACTGCCCTTAACAGAAATCTGAAAATAAAATCAAATTTCTTTCAGAAGAATGTTTTCTACTAGCTTCTAAATAATTCGCAAGAGGAATGTTTTTTCAGAAGACCTTGTGAACATTTTACTTTTTGATATTACATATGTAACCAGTGTTTGTGTTGTATACATGAATGCTGAAATTGTATTCTCGAAGCCTTGTAAGATAAATAGATATTTCAGTTGATATCTTTAGAGTTGAAAATGTTTATTATAAATCTTACATTACCAAACTGATAGCACCATTCACTTTTTGTAACCAGTTAGAAACTTTTCAGTAATGTATAAGCTACATAAACTTCAGATTTTCTTTTTTTGCGTAGTAATCTATACAGTACACATTTCAGATTAGGGTAATTTAATTGAAATGCTATAGTCAGTATTAAAACTTTCCAAAACTGTAACACAATATTTGCACCCCTCTCTTCTCATAATCTATGCACTTCAGCTGCAGAATTCACTGTGGTTTTTATACACCCTGTCAGAGATGCCAAAGTGAGAATAAAGACTGCCATATTTATGGAATTCAAAAACAGTTTGAGCTGTTTTGTCACTTGTGTTTGTATGCTTTTATCTTGTATTCTCTTTTTTTGTCATCATCGTCATCTCCTCATCTCTTTCACTTTCTCATGTCCTTGTAGGCGTATGTCCCGTTGCGGTGGGAAGTTCTTTTTTGGAGTGCTGAATATATCACAAAAATCTTTCATGTTTGCCAATTTGCTTCTGCCTGTTTACTGGATAATAATTTTGGTATGATTTATTAGCATGAGTACATTCTTTCTGCAACATGAATCAAAATAAAAATAAGTTCTTAATATTAAACTCGTGTAATTTTTTATCAAAACATTTGAAAAGTTTCAGTGAATCGTAAGAGCTCTAGCTGACATACTTTGCTGTATGAATGTTACTGGCACAAGCAGCACCTAGCTTGAAAGCATGAATTTTCTTTTTAGCCAACATCATCTGCACCATTAATTCTCTTTCTCCTAGCACTAGCTACAACATTAACTTCCATTTTGTATTGACACAGTGATCAGTTTCATGCTTTCTAATATTTGAATATTTGAATATTACAATTTTCATTATTATGATTAACAACTGGAGTATTAGGAGGAGACTTAAAAAAGCAAGTTACACTTATTATGGCTGTCCAAGTAACTGTTACTGAATGCTGCACTATATTTCAGAGTGACACAGTTACATGACATTATTTTTCAACATCACCATCAGGTCTCTGTAAACAACAGTCAGAACTTTCTACCAATTTTTCAATTCCCTGATAACAGAAATTTGTTCCTTGATCATGGAGCTCTGCAAGAACCACTGTGTGAACATTCTCATTTTTGGAAACCCTGCAAATCAGTTCCTCCATGGCCAGGAGATTTTCATCCATGGTCAATGTTGATGGCTTTCCTTCCTGATCAGCATCACTGATGTCTGTGCAGCGTTGTTCAAATTTTTGGCACCATTTCAGTACAGCCAGATGGGAAATTGTGTTTGGTCATTTACTGCTAGAATTTCACATGAATCTGCCTGCAGTTTAGAAGTTTTGTCCACCAGAATCGTACCGCCCTACATACTCTACTTTGGAATGTGTTTTCAGTTGCCACACAATTTCACTCCCACACTGTGATGTGCCTGTTATTCGTACCACAACAGAACTGTGTGTACAGGAAACCAAGACGTGTAACTAACTTTTTGAAGCTCTCAAGGAGCTAAGCATTCATTCCCTGCATATGAGCTTGGTGACCCCATAAGCTCTGGCATGCTTCAGTAAACACCATGTGGCACAACAGTGGAACAGGGATATCAACTTGACCACCTGGATTGTGAGGACGGTAAAAACCTCTATTAAAAAAAAACCAACCTTCAGCATCAAGGTGTGCTGCACACTGAAGAGATGCATGGGTGTTGAGGTAGAGCAGTCGTTAGTGGGCAGCCTCTGAGGAAACTACCACACCTGAGTTTTATAAGGCTTACTTGACCAAGTGGAGCCCTGTATGAGTGGACTCTTATATCCCTAGGTGCTTGTGGATCTGAGATGGAACCCTCAAAATTTCCTCCCAGTGGAGAGGATGGTACTGACACCCATTCTAACAAGAGAGCTTGTGTAGCCAGTGCTCCAGACTTGGAAATATTTTGGAGTTCTAGCATAGTTCGTAACAGAATGCATGCGGATAGCCGGAATGTGTTTTTATTAGTTAAAAGGAAAGAGGGCAGCTTTGAAAAAGTATCACCTATTCGAAAGAGTTGAGAGGGGGTTGCAGGTGAATTAAGATCTGTTAAGCAGCAGTGAAATGGGAGACTGTTGGCTGAAACCTCTAGTTCACAACAAATGATTAATGTGCAGAGGGCCAAAAGCCTTGGGGAATATGCTACGGAGATTGGGCACCTTGCCACCTTAAACTACAGCACAGAGGCCGGGGGAACTTAAAGCTCAGTGGGCCGAAGAAGGCATTGTTGACACACCATGTTGTTGACATACAACATGTAATTAAAAGAGTGGATGGTGATCTGCTTAAGCAAAACTTGTTTATACCTACTTTTAAAAGCACAATAGTTCCAGAGCATGCCAAGGCAGGTTTACTGCCCCTAAGCATGCTACCTTATGTCCCCAAGCCAGTACACGGTTTCAGATGACAGCACTTTGGGCGTACTACTCTTGGATGTAAGGGAGAAGCAACTGTGGCAAATGGCTGCCCACGCAAGAGTCTTTGTTCATCTCCTTAGAAGTAGTTGATTTGTTCGGGGGATCACCCTGTCTGGAGTAGGGGCTGCAGCATATATCTTGAAGAAGGGAAAAAACAAAAAATTGGCCTCAGCATTTCATATGCTGAGGCCAAAAAGATGTATAAGGCAATGCTGCCCCCCCCCCCCCCCCCCCCGTTCATTACCTTCTTTGCTTCTGTTCTTAAACAGCCAGTTCAGATGACCAGTGGTGCTACATAAACAGAAGTTGCTAGTGTCAGCACTTAGTACCTGCATTTGTCAGTGCACTTGTGCTTCTGCAGTTACTTTAAAACTTCCACCTCCACCTAGAACATCAAAAAAGACTATGATTACCAATGTTGCAGAGCTCCCTACTCCTCCAAATATTCAGTCTAGTCCACATCCAACACTGCTTCTACCACTTCCATGGTTGTGGCTCCAAAGCCTCCCCAAGCAAACCACTGATGGAGATGAGAAGTAAGCAGTCTGATGAAGCCTATGTCGCACTCTGTGACGTCTCTCACAATTTGCCTTCAGAGCCAGTGGACCTTGATGGCAGCCTGGGGCACTCATCTCACCTGGGACTGGGTCTCCACCCATTTAGAGCTCGCCTCCTTGGTAGAAAGACAGGGTGAAAGTGCTACCCCCTGATAAATGGCTCCCATACTATTGTGAAATATTAATGGGTCCAGAACACGTGTGGAGGAACTGAAACTCCTAGCACAGCAAGGCCCCACAGTGCTTGTGTTGGCAGGAAATCCATTTTAGAGTGTCTTGATAACAATGTACTACAGAGCCCTACGCTCCACCACAAGGATACCTTGACTGGGTATAGAGCCAAGGGAGGGTCGGTATGTTTGTTGATAATATACATCACTCCACTGCTCTCCCCCAGGCTACTGACCAGCAAGTAGTTGCAGTTTGTCAGAGGATAACTGTTTGCTTGCTGTGCTTACCTCCACAAGATGTGATAGACTCTGATACTCTTTGATCTTACAGAACAATTCCCCTGACTGGGAGACTTCAATACCCATCATGTATTGAGGGGCTTGACCTCTAATTGCTCTCAGAATTGGGTTTTGGAGAGCCTCATGAGCTGTACTGCAACAGGATCATCCTCAGCCATCAATTCTCCTTCTGCTCTCCAGCCCTCACTGACTCTCTTCAGTGGGAAGGTGCTGATGACCTCCATCACAGTGACCACTTCTCATTCTTGATTCAACCACTGGATGGAGCTCTTCCTGAAAGAATGCAACCACAATGGATGATCAACAGAGCCAACTGGACCCTGTTCAGCCAGCTGGCTGTTTTTGAATGCTGTGCCTCCAGGAGTGGGTAGATGACGTTGTCTGAGTAATCCATCATCCTGCTAACTTGTCCATCCCGAAGTCCTCTTGCCATCTTAGGAGACCAGCTGTCCCTTGATGAATTCCATTCAGTAATCTGGGTCAGATGTATGACTCTACCACAGTGTAAGTGCCACCCAATGTTGGATACCTTGCCGTCTTCTCTTAGTAAGGGCCAAGGCTCAATGGATCATTAGGTAGAGCAAGAAAAGGACATGGCAAGTATTCCTGGTCTCTTATCAACCATTCCACTTGTTTTGCTACAGTATGGGAAGCCAGCAGAAGGATTTCTGGTAAAGGCAGTCAGTCACAGTTGTTGGAACAGGGGTGTTTCCAAATGGCACTTGGAGACATCATGCAATGGCAGAGCATAATGCAGTTACTACTGCCACTGCCAGCCAGGACCCAGCATTTCATTGTTACTGCTCCACCATGGAAAGGGGTGAGCTGTACTTCATGTCTAACAATTTGAAGTCCTGCAACTGCTGATTCTCCATGTGAATGTTGGATTCACCTCTCTCTGTGATGTGTGATACTGCGTCCAGTCATGAACAAATATGATGCAGCATGCTGTGGAACTTGAAATCAGCTTCGAAGGATGTCCTATCACAATATTTTAATTTGATATGGAAGACAGGACACTTTCCCAACTAGTGGAGGGAGGCAATTTTGATGCCTCTCCTCAAACCAGGAAAGGACTGAATGTGTCTCAATAGTTACCTGAGTGTCACATTAATGAGCTGTGTAGGAAAGACCTTGCAGTGGATGGGTAACCATCATCTGATATGGATGTTAGAGACCAGGCAGCTCCTAAGTTGCTTTCAATGTGGATTCAGTTGTTGATTCACTGTTGACAACCTAATCTGGCTGGAGACAGCTATCGAGCAGGTTTTCCTATGTCAACAACAGTACATATTCTGCAACATCAGTAATGTATGTGACACTACTTGGAGACACAATATTCTAGGATGACTCCACCAATGGGGCTTCTTGTGGCCATCTCCCCATCTTTATTTGGCCCTTCTTATCAAAACACTTTTTTTGATAGCAGGTTTGCGATATGCTGTTGAATAGATTTTAGCAGAAGAATGGTGTTCTTCAGGGCAGTGTTTTAAGTGTTACCCTCTTTGCCTTAGCCAAAACAGTATCATATCTCTGGTAAAGAGTCCTGTACAATGCTCCTTATTTGTGGACGATTTTGCAGTTGTCTGTTCCTCCTCCAGCACTGCAACAGCAACTTGTCAGCTGCAATTTACAGTAAAGAGGCTGGAGGAGTGGGCCGCAAAAATGTATTTTTCTATAGAGGAGAGAGAGAGAGAGAGAGAGAGAGAGAGAGAGAGAGAGTGTGGAGGGGGGGCGCATAGGTATGTATGTGTGTGTTTTCATTTTAATCAATCTTGTCATATTTTTAATTTACCTAAATTGCTTATATGGAACACCATTCTCCTTTTAAAGACTGTGCAGTTCTTGGGACTCAGTTTTGTCTTCAAACTGTTGTTGTTGTTACAACACCTGAAGGCAAGGGCCCAGAAGGCACTAAACATTTTGAAATGTCTGTCACAGGTCTTGGGCTGCTGGCAAGCTGCATCTGCTCCAGTTTTGTGAGCTTTTGTGTGATTAGGACTGGGCTGTGGGTGCACAGAGTACAGCTCAGTGAGGCATTGACGCTGTACGTCATGAGGGGGATCAGGCTGCCACAGATGCTTACAGGACCAGATCCATACCCCATCTCTCTGCTGAGGCTGGTAAACTGCCACTTACCATCCAATGGCAACTCCTCATGGTGCATCAGGTGTGTACATTCCTCACTGCTCCCAATTCACCAGCACATCATACCGCTGCTCGCCCACCTATGGAATGCCTCTTTACCACTCACCCAGCGGCATCGAGGCTATTTGGTATCCACATGACGTGGGTGTTGGAGTCCCTTGGTGTGCGGCATGTGCAGGCTCAAATCCATGGTTTTAACAAAGTGCCACCCTCGCTACTGCAGAGGCCTAGAGTAGTTTTAGATTTAGTGCAGTACAGGAGAGATTCCACTCCTGCTTCTGTTTTAAATATGACATTTTTTGATGTTTTAAATGGGCATCCCAACATGTTGCTGTATTCGCAGATGGGTCCGAACAGGGTGTTCTTAGTTGCTTTATGGTTTTCCTGGATCATGTTCTCAAGATTCGATTGCCTCCAGAGTCCACTGTATTTGATATCGAATTATCCACGATATTGAGTGCACTGGAGCAGATGACATGTGCCATGCCTGCTAAATTTCTCGTCTGTTCAGACTCCCTGAGTGCCCTTCAGTCTCAGCAATAAGTTTATCCACCCTATAAAGAAGTCCAGAATATCCAGGATGCCCTTCCACACTTACAAAAGCTGGAGAAAAAGGTGGCTTCCTGCTGGGTGCCAAGGCACATATGTATTGTTGGGAATAAAAGGGTGGATGGAGCAGCAAGGTCCCTTGTGATCCTCAGTTAGTTCAGTGTGCCCCCCCCCCCTCCCCTCCCCTGCATTCTATTGTCTTGCTGTTGAGGTACAGGTAGAGTCGTGTGTCGTGTTTCAATGGGAAGATGAGAGGCTGGAAGGGACAGACAAAAAGCTCTGTCTAGAAAGCCCACAACATGCTGGGTTGTACTGTCTTCCAGCCACACAAATAAGAAGAGGTCCTCCTTACTCATCTTCACATAGGCCACAGCACTATGGATAGATGGCTTCTTGATCCGGCTTGTGGCATACACATCACTGTGTTTTATTTTCAGACTACAGGGCAGTGGCAGATTTGCTGAGAGATTATTTTAAGGGACATTCAAACAAATTTGGCAAGAGTTTTATGGTTTTGGGACGTGTCCAACTTGTTTCCTAAAATTTTTGAGTGATGATCTTAACGTGTTAATATGGCATGGGTGAGCAGTGTCCAATTAAAAATTTACGTTCCTATTTGCCTCGCAGTAGTACAAACAATTTGTTAGACAGCTAGTTGACCACTGAAGACCATTTATCCTGGCAATAAATTTGAGCTTTCAACTTGTCTGTGTGCACAGGCATAGCAGAAACAACATACACATCCTGTGGTGCAAAGTGTGCCATCAATTTTGAAACTGCCTGGCACAGACTGTTGAAGAGACACAGTTGGAATGTGGACCTGCTTGCCGCAAGTGTAACACTTTGCTTGCTCCCATGGACACTATGCTCTGCATATGCACTAAAATGCTATGGACAAGACTTCCTTGTTTGCGTGTGCTGCATTTTGCATTTACGGTGGGACATATTAGCACGGAACTGAGACCTCAGGTGATACTCAGTCTATGTGGGGGCAGGGGGGCTGATCCCTGCATTTGCTTGTTCTATACCACAGACGTAGCCACAGCTTACATTCAAGTTCAGTAGCATCTACTATGCACTGAGGTTCAATGACTGACAACATGGTATTCAAATGCAGATTTGGAAGCTTCAGAATAGAGACCCGAATATGGGCATTCAAAACACTAAAAGACCCCCCTGCAGGTCCGGGGTAAGAATAGGCCCGCGGTATTCCTGCCTGTCGTAAGAGGCGACTAAATGGAGTCCCTCCCCCTCAAGGGGGTAGTTAGTGCCTGCGTCCGGAGACGGACGGTTCCACGACCTCTATTTTCGGTCATTTTGCTTTTTCACTTCTCGTTTCTTCCTTCCTTTGGTTGGTTCCTTTCTTTGCTCTTCTCCATCTCACTGTCTTCCTTACTCTTTCCCTTGTCTTCTTCTCCTTGCCTTCTCATTGCCTTCTTCTCCTTGCCTTCTTCTCCTTGCCTTCTCTGGTCTCCGCCTCGGCGTTTGAGACAGTCTGTCCTCTCTCTCCCTCTCTCTCTTCTTTTTCCTCTTCTTCCTTCCTCCCTGTGCGCGCCTGAAGGCCGACCCACGCGTTCACACGCGTAGCCGGTGACGGGGTAACGCGTAATTCCCCACCCTGGGTAGACAAGTAAGGCACGCACGTACCCCCTGGTAAAGGCCAGGCCCGGGGAGGGGTGATTGCCTGAGCTGATACCTTCTGAACATGCCGATTGGTCCCTCCGTCTGTTTCTCGGGAGGTGTGACCTGAGGTGTAAACATTCACCTAAGGCAGGAGTGCCCTCTGAGAGGGTCCCCACAAGGAAGGAGCGCACCATCGGAGACGCTGGCAATCATGGGGGATTCCTCCGCAATGGATTTCTCTCCATCTCTCTCGACTTCTGCCCAAAAACGGAAACTTGACCAGCCACCAGTGACAAAAGTACTACCGCCTGCCCCACAGTTCCTTGTCGTTTCTCGATCTGAGGACGGAAAGGATTTTTCCTCTGTCAACCCTTTCGTTATCCAGAAGGGTGTAGATGCCATAGCCGGATCTGTCAAGTCGTGTACCAGGTTGCGTAATGGTACCTTGTTACTCGAAACTGAGAGTGCCTTTCAGGCACAAAAACTGCTTCGGGTCACACTCCTGTACACATTCCCTGTCTGGGTGGAGGCTCACCGCACTTTGAATTCGTCTCGTGGTGTGGTCTATACTCGATCACTTGATGGATTGACTGACGAGGAGATTCAGTCTTTCCTCGCTGAGCAGGGCATGATGGCTGTCCATAGGGTCATGAAAAAGGTCAACAATGACCTTGTACTGACCCAGACACTTTTCTTGACCTTTGACAGTGTTCAGCTGCCATCGCGTATCAAAGCGGGCTACGAGGTTATTTCTGTTCGCCCCTATGTCCCGACACCTACGCGCTGCTACCAGTGTCACCGTTTTAATCACACTCGCCAGTCTTGTTCCAATGCGGCTAAATGTGTCACTTGTGGCAGGGATGCCCATGAGGGTGACTGTCCACCTCCGTCTCCTCGTTGTGTGAACTGTCGGGGTGACCATGCAGCGTCCTCCCGCGACTGTCCCATCTACAAGGAAGAACGCTGTATCCAAGAAATTCGGGTCAAAGAGAAAGTGTCCACCTCGGCTGCTCGCAAGCTATTGGCTAGTAGGAAGCCCGCGCTGCTCCCAGCGGGAAAGTACAGTACTGTCCTCGCCTCTCCTCGGACTACCAGGGAGGTGGCGACGCAGACATGCGATCTGACCTTCGGCACCACAGTCATCCGTTCGACCAGTGCTAAGATCGCGTGGTCGACGTCTCCTCTTCCTCCCGTCACCCCTCCAACACAAGCACCTTCATCAGCTTCTGCCAAGATGAAGACCCAGAAATCAGATGCACGGGCCTTCAAGAAGGAACCGTCCCGTGCAGACTTCCTACGTACCTCGCACTCCCAGCTGTCGACCAGTACTTCCACTAAAAGACCTTCCAAGAAGGCTCATAAGAAGCACAGTTCTCCTTCTCCTCCACAGCGCATTTCTTCTCCTGCGCCACCCAGTAGTTGCCGCCCCAGGCCGTCATCCGTTTTGCCTGGCCGCACCGCTGGTAGCCGAACATCTGGCCGTCCACCGGCGGAGGAAGCTCTTCCTCCCGGCCATCTTAACGAGATGGCCGATGAACCTATAGAACCAATGGATGATGGCTGTCTGCCTACTGATAGCGGCGGCAGTACTCGCTCGAAGCCAGGCCCTCAGCGGCCTTCAAGGTGACCCCCTTTTTCATCTTCCTTTTCTTCTCACGATGGCACTTATTCACTGGAATATTCACAGCATTCGCTCCAACCGAGAGGACTTGAAGTTCCTGCTCCGCTTGCACCGTCCGCTCGTCGTAGCCCTCCAGGAAATGAAGCCCCGCCCATGCGATCACATTGCCTTGGCACACTACACCTCTGTGCTTTTTGACCTACCCCCTGTGGTAGGTATTCCGGCTCATGGAGGGGTTATGTTGCTGGTCCGGGATGATATTTACTACGATCCCATCACATTGCACACCGGCCTGCAGGCAGTTGCCGTCAGAATTACTCTCCCCACTTTTACATTTTCTATTTGTACCATTTACACTCCATCGTCGTCTGCCGTTACCAGGGCAGACATGATTCAACTTATTGCTCAGCTACCTGCACCATTTTTGTTAACTGGAGACTTCAATGCCCACCATCCCCTTTGGGGCTCTCCAGCATCCTGCCCGAGGGGCTCACTGTTAGCAGACCTTTTCAACCAGCTCAATCTTGTCTGCCTCAATACTGGCGCCCCTACTTTTCTTTCGGACACATCTCACACCTATTCCCATTTAGACCTCTCTAAATGTTCTACCCAACTTGCACGCCACTTTGAGTGGTATGCCCTTTCCGATACATATTCGAGCGACCACTTCCCGTGTGTCATCCATCTCCTGCATCATACCCCCTCTCCGTGCTCAGCTAGTTGGAACATCTCCAAAGCCGACTGGGGGCTCTTCTCTTCCGGGGCGACCTTTCAGGATCAAACCTTCACAAGCTGCGATAGTCAGGTCGTACACCTCACGGAAGTCATTCTCACTGCTGCTGAATATTCCGTCCCTCACACCACTTCTTCTCCACGTCGCGTACCGGTCCCCTGGTGGACCGCAGCATGTAGAGATGCTTTACGTGCTCGTCGACGTGCTTTATGCACCTTTAAACACCACCCTGCAGTGGCGCATTGTATCACTTATAAACGATTACGTGCGCAGTGCCGTCATATTATTAAAGAAAGCAAGAAAGCCAGCTGGGCTGCTTTCACAAGCACCTTCAACAGTTTTACTCCTTCTTCTGTTATCTGGGGTAGCCTGCGCCGTCTATCTGGCACTAAGGTCCACTCACCAGTTCCTGGCTTGACGGTCACGAATGACGTTCTTGTGGTCCCTGAGGATATCTCCAATGCCTTCGGCCGCTTTTTCACAGAGGTTTCGAGCTCTGCTCATTACCACCCTGCCTTCCTCCCCCGAAAACAGGCAGAGGCGGCTAGGCCACCTAACTTCCGCTCCTCGAATCGTGAAAGTTATAATGCCCCTTTCACCATGCGGGAACTCGAAAATGCACTTGCCCGGTCACGGTCCTCTGCTCCAGGGCCTGATTCTGTTCATATTCAGATGCTGAAGAACCTTTCTCCTGCGGGTAAAGGTTTCCTTCTTCGTACTTATAATCGCATCTAGATTGAGGGACATGTTCCCGCATGCTGGCGTGAGCCTATTGTTGTACCGATTCCTAAGCCGGGGAAGGACAAGCACTTGCCTTCCAGTTATCGACCCATCTCGCTTACCAGCTGTGTCTGTAAGGTGATGGAGCGAATGGTTAACTCTCGTTTGGTTTGGCTGCTCGAATCTCGGCACCTACTTACCAATGTACAATGTGGATTTCGTAGGCGCCGCTCTGCTGTTGACCATCTGGTTACCTTGTCAACCTTCATTATGAATAATTTCTTGCGGAAGCACCCGACCGCGGCTGTGTTCTTTGATTTGGAGAAGGCTTACGACACCTGTTGGAGGGCGGGCATTCTCCGCACCATGCATACATGGGGCCTTCGCGGTCGCCTCCCTCTTTTTATTCATTCCTTTTTAATGGATCGACAGTTCAGGGTACATGTGGGTTCTGTCCTGTTGGACACCTTTCGCCAGGAGAATGGGGTGCCACAGGGCTCAGTTTTGAGCGTCGCTCTCTTCGCGATCACGATCAATCCAATAATGGATTGCCTCCCAGCTGATGTATCAGGCTCCCTTTTCGTGGACGATTTTACCATCTATTGCAGCGCGCAGCGTACATGTTTCCTGGAGCGCTGTCTTCAGCGTTCTCTTGACCATCTTTACTCCTGGAGTGTCGCCAATGGCTTCCATTTCTCTGCCGAGAAGACGGTCTGTATTAACTTCCGGCGCTACAAAGAGTTTCTCCCACCGTCCTTACGACTCGGTCCCGTTGCTCTCCCATTCGTGGAGACAACAAAATTTTTAGGTCTTACATTTGACAGGAAACTTAGCTGGTCTCCACATGTGTCATATTTGGCTGCCCGTTGTACCTGTTCACTAAATGTGCTCCGTGTTCTCAGTGGTATGTCATGGGGAGTGGATCGAACCGTCCTACTTCGCCTATATCGGTCGATCGTCTGCTCAAAGCTGGATTATGGGAGCTTCGTATACTCCTCTGCACGGCCGTCCATCTTACGCCGCCTCAACTCCATACAACATCAGGGTTTACGTCTTGCGATCAGAGCATTTTATACTAGTCCCGTTGAGAGTCTTCATGCTGAAGCCGGTGAATTGCCACTGCCCTACCGGCGTGATATACTGCTTTGTCGGTATGCCTGTCGGCTACTGTCAATGCCCGACCACCCGTCTTATCGTTGCTTTTTTGACGACTCCCTCGATTGTCAATACGGGTTGTATGTCTCTGCCCTGCTACCCCCTGGAGTTCGCTTTCGTCGCCTCCTTCAACACCTTGATATTTCACTCCCTGCAACCCTTAGAGTGGGCGAGAGCCACACGCCACCTTGGCTCCAGGCTCAGGTTCCCGTTCACCTTGACCTCAGCTCGCTCCCAAAGGAGGTTACCCCCGGTTCGGTATACCGTTCCCGTTTTGTCGAACTTCGTTCGAAGTTCATTAATATGACCTTCATTTATACAGATGGCTCTAAGACCAATGACGGGGTCGATTGTTCTTTTATTGTCGGGGCACAAAGTTTCAAATACCGGCTCCATGGCCATTGTTCGGTCTTCACAGCTGAGCTCTTTGCCCTCTACCAGGCTGTTCTTTACATCTGCCGCCACCGACATTCTGCTTATGTCATCTGCTCAGATTCCCTGAGTGCCATCCAGAGCCTCAGTGATCCGTATCCAGTTCACCCTTTCGTGCACTGGATCCAACGCTCTCTTCAGCAGCTGGTGGACGACGGTTCTCCGATTAGTTTTATGTGGGTTTCTGGCCATGTCGGTATCCCTGGGAACGAAGCTGCAGATGCCGCAGCCAAGGCTGCGGTCCTCCAGCCTCGGACAGCTTTTTGTTGTGTCCCTTCATCAGATTGTAGCAGTGTCATTTGTCGGCGCATTTTATCGCTGTGGCATGCCGATTGGGCTGCACTTACGGACAACAAGCTTCGGCCCTTGAAACCTCTTTTCGCGGCTTGGACGTCCTCCTCACGCCCCTCTCGGCGGGAGGAGGTAGTTTTGGCCCGGTTACGAATTGGACGCTGCCGGTTCAGCCATCGCCATCTGCTGACGGCTGCACCGGCGCCGTTCTGCCCATGTGGGCACTTGCTGACAGTCCACCACATTTTAACGTCCTGTCCGGATTTTACTACACTGTGTCTTGATCTTGGCCTGCCATGTACTCTCGATGCCATTTTAGCAGATGACCCAGGAGCAGCTGCTCGCGTTCTCCGTTTTATCAAATTGACCAACCTGTCTAAGGACATTTAATTATGCTGTTTTTTTTTTAATCCTCTGCCTGTCGATCTTTTATCGTGTTTTCCCTTTTAGTTGCTGTTTTAAACTTGTGCCTCGCGGTGCATTCCTAACGTAGTCTGGGTGCTAATGACCGTTGAAGTTGTGCGCCCTAAAAAATAAAAAATAAAAAAAAAAAGAACACTAAAAGTGATAGCATTCCTATGCATAATATCACTATAACTTAAACAACAGGAATAATTGAACTGACACAGTCTCGTTAATCCTCGCATTTCTGTGACCCACTGTTAATAGGATTTCCCAGGCTGTTGCTTGAGCCAAAAAAATTTATACCTGGCAGCTGCCACATGTAATTGCAGTTAAAAAATTTGGAGAGCTTGGACACTAATTTATCATATAGCACTTCATCAGGATAAATGTCGAGAAATATTTTTACAGCCAAGTGATAAACTTTCATGCCTACTGTGCACAACCGACAAATGCACTGGTTACCTATGATGATGTAAGTGTGGAAATATGCTGTAAGCAAGTCCTCGTATTTCACCCAGTTCTCATCTCGCCCCATAAGCTCCTGAAGCTTAGGCACTTCAGCCACTTGAAAGTAGGGACAGCTGTTGTGGTGCTGCTGCTTCTAGTAACATGTCTTGAAGTGTTTGTGATAGCCAGCCAATATGCTGTCCCTCCAGCTGTACAATTTGAATTAATGAAAAGTCCGCCACTGGAGTGCTGACAGACATGATACACACCCTTATTGAACTAACACACAAAAACTATGCTGAATAAAATAACAAATTAGTCACAGTGCCCCAGTTGTATTCTCATTTTGGACATGGAGAACAGTCAACTGATTAACACACACACACACACACACACACACACACACACACACACACACAGTCAATAAACACAACTCTTTATTTAGTAACGATAAATGTTCTATCTTTTATAGCTCTCCTATCTGCTGTGACTGAAGTCAGCAATTGTGGGATTATATACATAATTTTTGGTTATCACTGAAACACAAAGAACCAGCAGAAAACACAGGACTGAGAGAGATAGCAAAACTGCAGTTCTCTTACTCTGAATGTTCTAAGTGCATGTGCTACTAACTGTTGTCCACGGGACTCATCTCGGCACTCATTTTACTCTAGTCTGATGTAAGCTCAGCAGATAGAGACTTGATAACTCTATCCACTGGAAGCAGAAGTAGAACTTCTTTGCTTGTCCCATGCAGCTGTATTTCATAACTGCTCTGCGACAGTGGTGCCTCACAATTCGAGGAGGTGTGGTTCAAGCCTCATACAGACTGGCATTGCTGGTGATGCTGCTGCTTTGAGATGCAGCATCTTTGCGGTGACTGACTGCTGGAATGAAGTTATCGATGACTGACAAGACTGCACTAGTGATAGATGGAGGTAGCCCATAACTAAAGAGGCTCAATTCCAAATTTTGTCTTTACCAACAAGACACATTTATAAATATTTACTTTCAATTCTGTAATATGTGCACTATGCACCTTTACACACATTAAAAGAAATGTATGTGGATAAAATGATTGTCACATAGTGGAGAGGAAACCTATTCAATCACTCATGCCTCACTCGTGTTGACCCACACAACCACCCCATCTCACGCACCTGAGGACAATGAAGAAAGTGTGAAAGATGCTATTTCTTGGATTAAAACATAAGTAAAAAGAGGAGCTAAAAGACTGGCTACCATTTACAAAGAAACTTGGGTGTGCCTGTCCCAAGAACTGATGCCACACTCTACGTGTATGTTGTTTCTGCTATGCCCGTGCACACAGACAAGTTGATAGCTCAAACTGATTGCCAGAATAAATGGTCTTCAGTGGTCAACCATCAGTCTAACAAATTGTTTCTGCAACTGTGAGGTGAGTTGGAATGTAAAGTTTCAATTAGACACTGCTCAACCGTCCCATATATGAATGTTTGGGTAGCCCCCAGCTCCAGCAGTCAAGTGGCATACTATCAGAATATTCCTGTTTTAGGTGAGTGTACCTTACCTGTTATTTTTCATGCTACTATGAAAACAGTTCCCTTTTATGTCCTCTGTTGCTGAGACAGTCCAAATATATTTGGAATGGATGGTTTTAATTTATTTGGTTATCATTTCAACATAATGTTTTGCAAGCAAATTCAGCTGTGCAGATTGCTAGGGTTAATGCACTATGTGACAAGTACAGTTTGTCGCTTGATGTTGTTTTAGGGAAAGCATCTAGATTTGAGGCCCAGGTTGCTTTGAAAGACAATGTAGAGCCAAATATTTTCAGGCTTGGCCCGTCACACATCACCTATGGGACTGGATAGCAGTGGAGTTTCAACATTGGTTGAATAGTGATGTGCTTAATTTGTGTTTGTGAGTCTGTGGGTGACCCCTTTTGTCATTCTGTCAAAGCCATCAGGTGGGCTGCTCCTCTGTACAAATTTCAAAGCTACCACCAATCCAAAGACTGTTGTTGATTCCTTCCCTTTATCATTCCCAAAAGATTTGATGGACAAATTTGATCAAGAGTTTTTTCTTTTTTTCCCAAAAATTAACTTACAGGAGGCATATCTGCAACAGCCTCTGGATGAGGCACCCAAGAAGATTTTTGTGATCAGTACCCATCAGGATCTGTCTCAGTTTCAGAGGTTACCATTTGGTAGTACATCAACTCCAGCAATTTTTCTGAGATACTTAGATCAGCTTACTTCACAAGTGCCATCCTGTGCTAATTATTTGGATGACATTGTGATCCCAGGCTGTATTCAAGCTGAACTTATTCAGAATCTGGAAGCATTGCTGAAAGTGTCATCAGAATCAGGGTTAAAGTTTAACAATTCCAAGTGTTCCTTTTTTAACACAGAAACAGAGTATCTGGGTCAAGTAATTAACTCACATGGCATTTGTTCGTAACGTAATGGAACTGCTCTAGTCATGGGGAAATTGATATATTACACTTGTTTCGTACCCATCGCTGCACAAACTGCTGCACCACTGAACCATTTGTGCCACAAGGGTATTCCTTTTGTATGGTCCAGAGACTAACTGATGGCTTTCCAGCACTTGAAAGGATGCACTATTAAGTGACCAGTATCATGTAGACTTCAATCCCTCAAAACTTGTTGTCCGCAGCTCGTGGTCGCGTTCTCGCATCCCGAGCATGGGGTCCTGGGTTCGATTCCCGGTGGGGTCAGGGATTTTCACCTGCCTCGAGATGACTGGGTGTTTGTGTTGTCCTCATGATTTCATCATCATTCAAGCATGTGGCAAGACTGGACTGAGAAAAGGTTGGGAATTGGTACAGGCACTGATAACTGCGCAGTTGAGTGTCCCACAATCCAAACATCATCATCATCAAAACTTGTCACCCTTGGGGTGGACACCTCCTCATATGATATTGGTGACATGGACTCCACAGACAGGTCGATTGCTTTTGCATCAAAGGCATTCACTAAGGCACAGAACAATTACAGTCAATTGGCAAAAGAGGATCTTCTCGCTGTCATCAATTCCATCGGTATTTATACAGATGCATTTTTTACTTGATTATGGCGGTCTGATTCTCCTCAACCTACCCCAGCTTAGACAGCACAGAACCTACAGTAGTGAGTATTACTGTTGTCTAATTACCAATTGACTTATCAGCCTACCACTAAGCATTCCAATGTTGACCTACTGCCACAGCTGCCAGTGGGCACTGATGCCAAATTTGATTCCGCAAAGGCCTTGTGCTCCCACATGGACTCTCAGGAGATACACATGTTGGAATAATTTCTTGTGACTTTTTGCTAGGTGGCGGCAACTGAAATGGCATCGGACATGGCTTGGAGTGAAGTTCTGGACTTCGTTCACCACAGGCAGCCTCATTGCATTAAAGAAATCACTGGTGCAGGTGTGTGTCCTCTAGGCTCATATGGAAAATGATGGCACTTGTGCAACGATTCCTCAGTCTCTCCAGCAGAAGCACTCAAACTGTTATACCAGGGTCATTGGGGTGTCATCCATACCAAACAGTTAGCCAGGTACCATTGTACATGGTCAGGATTGTTAACCTGAGATTTTAACACTTGTTGGCGGGTATGAGCTTTCCAACTACCTCAGAAACTCATTGCTGTCATGTGTAGAATAGCTTCCTTAGCATTAGGGTGCTCAATTATATGGGACATTATTCTTTTACTGCACTACTGAAGATATGTGAGTCTATGGAATGCTTCTCAATGGCATAAAGGGTAAGATATTTTCTTTATCCTGTACTGTGCACACAGAAAAGGTAATAGCTCAACCTGATTGCCAGAATAAACAGTCTTATAGTCTGGGAGACGAGTCTTTAGTATTGACAGCTCGGTAGCGTCTTTCCGTTGCCTAGCGACCGCAGGCAGGCAGCCAATGACGGCCTGACTTTGAGCGGTTAGCAAGGGCCACGTTGCTGCTCTGAAACCCGGTCACGCGCGCTTATGAAACTTACCAGTGTCTCGCGTGCAGGCGGTGCGGTCGTTCGTCGTTTGTCTGAAGTTGAATTTGCAGTTTATTTCGTTTTTGTTGTTTTTAGTGTTTCTTTGTTTGTTTCGTTGTAAACAATGTCTAGTGTGGCGGGTAGTACCAGCCCAACACAAGAAGTGAAACGGAGGAAGAAAAGTGTGCTACACACCCAGGCCTGTGAATTCGTGTGCTCTGTGAGGGATTACTTTGAGAAAGAAAAGGACAAAGGTGGGCCCTTAATTCCTGTTGTTCAGGTTGTGAAGAGAACTGCAGCAGCATTGAAAATAAGTAAGAACACTGTTGTAAAGATAGGGAAAGAACAGTATAGTGTAGATTGTGACGAGAGTGGCACAACAAAGCTGCACACAACAGGAAAGAAGCGACCGAGAAATAAGCAGGTGACAGCTTTGGACGATTTTCAGAAAGACGCTATTTGTCGTCATATATACAGCTATTATAAGAGAAGGGAACATCCCACTCTATCTAAATTACAGGTGTCGCTTCAGAAAGACGATCTTTTTAAAGGGAGCTAATTTTCATTGCGTACAGTGTTGAAAGACATAGGCTTCAGCTATTCACTGTTTAACGGACGCAAAATATTAATGGAAAGGACAGATGTAGTTGCATGGCAGTGCAGATTTCTGCGCAGGATCATGGGTGTGGAATTCAAAAGTATAGTGTGGTTAGATGAAACTTGGGTCAATGCCAGCCATTCTTTACGTAGAGGCTGGAATGATGGAATGCTCGAGGGGACAATGGCAGTGCCTGTTCGCAAAGGAGGGCGTATTAATGTCTTACATGCAGGAACATCGAAAGGTTTTGTGCCAAACTGCTTGAAAATGTTTAGGTCAAAAAAGACGGGAGATTACCATGAAGAAATGAACAGTGTAGTATTTCAAGAATGGTTCGAGACATCGCTTATGACGAATCTGACAAGTCCATCAGTGATTGTTATGGACAATGTGCCTTATCATTCCGTTGTTCACGATAAGGCACCAACCTTGGCAACAAAAAAAGACGATATCATTCAGTGGTTGAAACGGCGAAAAGTAGATTTCAGAGAAGATTTAACGAAGGCAGAACTGCTCGAAATTGTGGCACAAAAGAAAACCCAATTTCCAACATATGTAATTGACGAGATTGCTAAAAGGCACGGGCATGAAATCGTTCGGCTTCCTCCATACCACTGTCACTTCAATGCAATTGAAGGAGTGTGGGCGCAGATAAAAAATTACGTTGCTGCAAACAATAAAAAATTCACGATCTCTGAAGTGGAAACTCTCCTTCCAGCAGCTATCAATAAATTGACAAGCGAGACGTGGGCTAAAATTGTAAACAGCACTGCAAGTGCCATCAGAGAGGCGGCCAAAACCGAAGGGGTTGTGGAAGAATGCATCAAAAATTTAATTATACATCTGGGAGAGAGCAGTGATAGTTCGAGTAGTGCCGAGGAAGACAATGTCAAATCAGATTCTGACAGTGATGTGAGTGGTGTTTTTCCATTACAGTAACCACAATGTATTCAGGAATGTAAGGAGGGAGTTTGCTATCAATCTACAACCAGATCATCATATTGTGAGTACTTTCTTCAGATTATAACTCTTAATACACTGACCAATTATTCTGTAGCTTGCAGTAGAACAAATTAATAATGCTAATACTTAACAATGGAAACCAAAACTGCTAATGTTCAACAACTTGCGAAAATAGTTTTCATTTCAGTTGCGAAGTTTAACAAATAACTTTATTATGTTTCAGCATCTTAGATACTTGTACTAAATAGCTCTTATCAGTTTTCGAGTTAATATATTTCAAGCATCAACTTTAAATAAATTCACGCGTACCAATACGACTTGTATTTTGTCTCGCTTTTATTTCTGCTACTAGAGAATGCGTGTAGCAGACAGGGTGCCACGTGCTGTGAGCCACGTTCGGCAACAGCGCCGTCTGCCCGCCGGAACTGTCAGCACCAATCACTCGTGTCATGGACTATAAGTGATCAACTGGCTATCTAACATATTGTTTGTACAACTGTACATGGCGAATCAGAATGTAAAGTTTCAGTTGGGGTAGCTGTTACCCTTCTCAACCGTGGCACATATGAATGTTACTTTCAATAAACCTGTTAGGTGAATATCAAATATCACACAAGAGATACTGTAAAATATAACAAATATATTTTATTCTCACACAGCCACTTCTATACAAAATATTTCTACAAAATAATTTTATTTACAGACAATGCACAAATATACAACAAACAAACAGACAAGCACACAGATGCACATACAGACATCGGCACTCATAACACAGTCTTGGAGTGTCATACATGGTCACTGATTGAATGTATGTAGGCATATTGGTATCTTTGGAGGAGTGAAGCACTTGTATCATGCATTTGATACAGTCACATGAAATATGCCACAAATTCTCTGCTCAACATTTACATTTTATGCAGATGCATTTGTAATTTATAAATACAAGAACAGGCCACAGGTTGTGCACTGCATTAGTTTCCATTTCTTCATCAGCGTACTGCCACACCATTGATTGTGACCACTGGACTTGTCCTGTCTCTTCCAATAGGAGTAGATTCGTAATGACTGCGACGTCCAGTAACTTCATAGGGAGCATCGTACAAGTTTTCATGCTCGTGCATGTTCTCATAAACACCATTGTGGGGTGGCATGCCGTAACTGCTGCCTCCGTTTAAAGTTGCATAAGACATGACTGCAGCATTCTGATTTTCTTTACGAAGAGCACCTTCAATGTTTTCAGTATCTTTCACTGGAGTTGCCTTACGTCTGAAAATCAAATCAGATTTACATCTTTGATTATGAGTAAACATTTATTTGATAAAATAAAGTCTTGAACACTAGAATACAAAACAATAATTCAGTTTTTTTACTCTATATGTGGCATTATTTGTATCTGAGTGTGAGGACTGTCTTAGAACAAGAAAAACTGTGTATATGGAAGGGAAAAGTGATACGTAGCCTGAAAATTTGTAAACTGTGTTACAGATGAGAGCTCTACAGCAATGTAGTATACATCAGACAAGTATTTATAAGAATTTTTTAACAAATTGCACTTTCATCCTTCAATAAATTGCTGTCTGTCATTGTGCTTTCCCAAGACTAAACTGATGTGATTGTTCCGCATCACATATCTATGCATGTTTTCTTCTCAGTTCTGATATTGATTGACTGACCTGAATTGGCTCATTAACTGTGTAATCAGAGGTACTATTGTTAACATAAAAAAAACATGGGTCCATATTGGAGCTGGCTAATAATCACTGCACCAATTTATCTTGTCAAGATCTGACTGGATGTCACTTCAATATTCCCAGAATACCACACTAATTTGATTTGGGTTCTATTTCTTTTAAAGGTCATTTTCCATATCTTTATGTAGAGGCATCTTCCGTCTACTATATGCATGACGTTGTCACATGAACACCCAAAATCTATTATCAATTACACTTACAGAAAATTTTTAGTAATTAAGAGGTGAAAGGGAAATAGTGGTTATCATTTTTCTTTTTTTGAATTATGAAACCTTATTGACTAATGAAGTATTGACACCTGACATAAATTAATATGCAAGTGCATCTGGCAGAATAAATGGTACTTTGTACATTAAAATTGATTAAATTAATAAGTGGCAGACTGTAGTAGTAAGAAAAAATACATAGTGGTAAATGTTGAAAAAAAGACAAGTGACTGAGTGAAAACTATTATAAAAATCAATAAATGTTGTCTGCCAGACATTATAATACAAATAGTATAAATAAGCTCTACAAATTCTTTAAAAATCATTTCACTAAATGCAATCGGAAATTCTATGAATATGATAAACAATAGTATGTGAAGCTCACTCGTTGAGAATTAGCTGTTCTGTCATAATAAATAATACCTGCAAAAGAGGTCTGTAGTTGTGCGTAACTCTGATGTAGTAAGACTTTTTCAGTGATCAAATTTATTTTACACTGTATTACAAAATTTATGAGCAATTGTAATTATTTTTGAAGAAAGGAAGAAATTAAATACTTACAACCGGAGGTAGATTAGACCCAGAATTATGAGCAATATTATAACAACTCCGGCTGCTGCTCCAACAATCACTCCCATGTCCGTTGATTCATTTTCTTCTGCTATGTTCACTGAAAGAAAATTAAATAACACATCAGCAATAAAAAACATTCTGGCTTGCCTTTTTCATTCATTCTGTGGTTACAAATATGGTAATAAATAGAAACATCATAAATTTAATGTCTGGATGAGAAGACAATCTAGAAAACAATGATGAAGTTACATAAATATTGGTCTATTAACAAAATAATTTGATTGTCGCAAGGTAGATGTGGGAGTAAATAGGCAGAACTTGAGCGCTTGAGCATATTCTAAATCTGAATATAATAAATTTCTTTCTGGCTGTAAATCGCCACTGATTTAGAAAGCATCACTTGTGCGAAACTCAGCTTGCCCTTTTCTCACAAGATATTTTACTAACCATGGGTGAAGGGCAGTTGGCAGACTCCATATTCATAGATTTATGGAAAATGTTTGACACAGTGCCCCACTGCAGCATTTTAATGTAAGTCCGAGCATAGGGAATATGGGAGAGGCTTAAAGACATCTTAAGTAATGGAACCAAACATGTTGTCTTGAACTGTGAGTTTTTATAGGAGACAAGGGTATCATCAGCAGTGCCCTATGGAAGCAATTCCACTTTTGTTCTCTATATGTATAAATGATCTGATGTATAATACAATATTAGTCACATAGATTAAATATCTAGATGTAATGTTGCACAGTGATACAAAGTGGAATGAGCACCTAAGGTTGGTAGTAGCAAAGGTGACTGTCCGACTTTGGTTTAGTGGGAGGATTTTACGAAAGAAGAGCTCATCTCAAAGGAGACTGTATATAAAACACTAGAATGACCCATTCTTGAGTACTACTTCAGTGCCTTGGCTCCCCATCAGGCCATTAAGGGAAGACTTAAACACAGTTCAGTGATGTGATGTTAGATAGGTTAACGTTAGGTCCAATCAAAACACAAATATTATGGAAATGCTTCGTGAACTCAAATGGAAATCCCTGGGCACACAAGAGGGATGGTACTCTATCTGTTAACAGAAGTTGACAAAATGGTCACTGCTGAAGTAAGCTGTTCAATCAGGCCAGTACCATGGTGTCCATAATGACTAAACCTGATGAAACTGCACTTAATGACTGCATATACGGAAACTGCTCCAAACATGTTGCCAGTCGTGGAGTAAACAAGTAATACACGAAACCGATCCAAGTAACATAAATATGATTTTATTCATAAATCTCTGAACAATATAAGAAATAAGCCTGTCGTTACTCCATGTGTAACAAGAAAAAATAATTGTACAGAAGGTGCAATATAAGTAATACACAGAACAACTGATGACTGTGGTAAAAACTAAAAGAACATAGTGAGAGTGAGACAGTGCTGCTCTGTACGTATGTAGGTGTGAGTCACTGGTAGACAGCACGTGGAGACCAAGCTGTGTGCATGCTTCCTACAGGCAGCCTATAGTGGCTGGCTTGCCCACGCTGATACAGTTGGCAGTTGATTTACATGCACATGCGCAATGACACTACACTTGGCGCACTCACACTCACGTGCACTAGCAGCAGGATACAGCACTGAGATACAGCCCCAGATCTACGATACTGGGACAAAAACTTGATAGTGGCCCTCCACCTCCAAGAATTTGAGATAGAACATGAAAAATTAAAAAAAAAATTGGTTTTTCAAAAATACATTCATTTAGTACTCCACATCTTTCTGGAAAGTTTGATGTATAAAACATACACGTTTGAGGAAATTTAAGAGATGTTATTTGGTTTTAAGTGTGCCAAAGTGCAGTGCCGCACCTCTTCACACAGTATTCTTCTATCGCACATCACTTTATTTCGCTCTGTGGAATTCCAACATGTGTATTTTGTAAAGGAAAGTGGAAATTTAAATGTCCTGTGGTATCTCTCCTGCTCCCAGTCAGCCAGTTTGACATCCTACCCCCCTTAAAAAAAACTCACAATGAATACTGGCTTGGATTACTTGTGACTGGGAGAATAAGAACTCTTCAGAAAATTTGCACTCTTTGTTGCCTATTAGCTAATAACTTTCTCTTTTGTGTGACATAAAATTAAATATACGAAACATAAAAGCAGGAAAGATAAGAGACAAGCAAGACAGTACACATTTCTTCAGTCATTAGGTCCCAGCATTTTTTTTTTCCTGTCCAATTTTCGTACAGCTTTACACGCTGTGCTTTCCTTTCTGTGAAAAAATCTATGAACTCATCAAATATTTTACTACATGAAAAATCAAAAATGTCATTGTCTACTACCGAAAAATCTGTTAATGTGAATAGTACCCAAGGCTGGTGAGGTTTCTCGATTTGATTACATCTATTTTCTCACTGTCTGCTAGATAAAATGAAATAGGCCTTTCTAATATTGCAGCAATTGTAATATATGTCAAATAAGCGAGACTGTTTTGGTGCATATGTCAAATAAGCGAGACTGTTTTGGTGCAAATTGTCATTTTTATCTAACTCATATATACAAATGGTATGACAGAATATAATTAATGAAGTACCAATATCAAAAGTCTATTACGCCTACTACAAGCAAAAAGTTTTATGTAGTGAAATAGTTTCACATTTCATTTATATGCTCCATTTTCTCAAGTAGGAGTTCAAAAAGTAGTAGTAATTTGATATTTTTACATAAATTTGGAATTGTCATATTCTTCCTTATAATTTGTTTGATGACCCAGTTTCTTCTCATTCATTGTTCTAACAAAAAATCTTGTCATCACTAATTTTGTAACTATCCCTGCCATTATCAAAACTTATTCCCCAGTTAACTTTGCTAACACAGCTAGAACCACTGGTTCACTTGTCCTGCATTTATTCTCCGCACAACGTGTTTTCCACACTATTCCGAGAATAGATTTAAGCGGCTGCTAACCAGGGACTGTACAACTGGCCATTAAGAGTGTAGCAATCCGGCAAAAATTCTCCATCAGACTTTCATTTTTTTTAATACACTGAGAAGATAATACACAATCTTTCTTACCTGTTATTCCTGTTCCTCATTTACTTCCACTCTGTTAGTACAAATCTATTGATTTCGCTTTGATTATAACATCATTTATCATTTGCGCACCTAATCAACCACATAAACAAACAGAGATTTTCATTCACCGTTTGGCTCAGTTCATATAGCCAAGTCTTCTTTGTCTGCAGGAAAGTTATTTATTTCTTGATTTCTCTGGCACACACATCACGTACACTATACATGCATTCAAAAATCAACTTACGGTTCCTTCAGATATCAACTAAGAATGTGTTCACAAATGTTAAAAAATTAACAAGGATGTGTTTCAATATCATATGAACAACCGATAGATCAACATACATTTGATGCTACACACTTTGTGAAAAAAGGTTTTTTTCTTCAAGAATATGAATTTGGCACTCCCTGATAATTGCCACCTGGAGCAGATACCCCAGTTTACCCAACACCCTACATCCCTGTCTGCTGAGATAAAGTGAACGCATCCAGAAAGTATATCTGTAATAGTTGAGAACTGTGTACTACAGTCTAATTAAAATTATTTTTAGCTGACAGCTGTTGTGGCACTTTTGTAGTGGTACGCAACAGATATCAGCTGTTTTTAATCATGACTAGCTTAAACAAGGAGCAGGTTGCTTGTGAAGGAAGAGTATGTTGCTGTTTGCTGCAACAGGTGACATTCAAAAAGATATCAGCAGGACCTGACTGAATTACTCATCTACATCACTCTGGTCAAACAATGAATGTGAACTGATACTTTGTTGTACACACTGGCAGACAGATAATTTTCATGTGGAACTGAGAGCTCTAGTACAGTTTCAAGGTGTAAAGTGGCCATATAGTAAGTAAATTTAATGATGTTATAGTCGTGGACAGGTACCTGGAAACTTGCACTCTGAAGATACTTCTTATCCAAGTTGAAACTCCATAAGGCATTCTCAGAAGACTAATTTCAAGAACGACTGCCTTGAGAACGAGGTGCCAAGTTTCTACTCATGGTCTGTCGGTGTCTTAACTTGTCACAAGTCTTTGGAACTTGAACTAGATTCATAGTTTATAGATGATATTTGTAATGTAGGATGATAAGTTACTATTTATCGGATGGAAGCATTATTTTGTAAGAGATTTAAGAGAAGTAGAAGGGGGGTTGAAACTGCAGTGTCTGGAAAAGTAATTGACGTAATGAATGGTTTTAAGGGGAACATATTTCATACCTAGAAACAGGGATCAAAAGAACAAGGAATTAAATAAAGTGGTTTGTTACAGCATACCTTCACATCTAGGTTCTTCACCAGACCAAGACCCATCTTCCATACACTTGCGAAGATATGGCCCAATACGTGAATAATGCTCAATACAGTGGTACTCAGCAGCACTATTGTAAGTGGTTGTGTGGTTTACTATTATTACACGGCCATTTTCAATAGTTCCTGGATGTTTGCAGTCCACAGCTGTAACATAAACATGGCAATCATTTCTGTAAGTAACTAAACAAATCATGGTAATCTTTACTCCCAATCTGCAAAAGAAAATTTGTCAAATGTGATATAAATAAAAAGAAGTATTTTCATACATAATTTTTTGCATGGAGTGCATAATACCATAATCTGATACTTGACAGCAATGTTCTACATATCAGTCCATTATGTGTTACAGAAAAGTATGACACTGATGTCTTACAGTAAAATCAAATCAAGGGCATTTTCATATCTTTCTTTCTCAGTGTGAGGAGAATAGTGTCATGAATTATTTTTAGTATTGTTTTCAGCTGCTTCTGTCAGCATGTTGGTGTACAATATGACTTATCGGACATCCCTCATTTTGAATACTGGTTGTAGTATTGTCATTACTTGGAATTACTGGAAATATTTAAGATGTCACAGGAATGCTTAAGGATGTTACAAAGCTAATTACAGCTTTTGGAAACATACCTGGCCGAGGAAAAAAGGTGTTGCATTACTTATTGAAATCCACTCGCATTACATGCCACATGCCTAGCTGCAGCATCAGTACAAATAATACCTGAATATGACAAAAGTCACTCATAGGACACATCCTGAGTCATCAAGGAATCATAAATTTGGTAATGAAGGGAAGTGCATGGAGCGTAAAAGTTATAGATGGGAGACCAAGACTTGTCTTCAGAAAGCAGGGTTAAATGAATGTAGTTGCAGAGTTATGCAGACATGAAAAGGCTTCTACAGGATAGACTAGTGTGGATTACTGCATCAATCCATTCTTCAGACTGAAGACCACACCACCACCACCACCACCACCACCACCACCACCACCAGCAGCGACAACAACAACAATTATTGCAATAAGTGTAAATTTGAAAGTTGAGTTACAGTGCTGAACATGTTGTTTCCACTCATGTTTTTTCTTACACTGGGTGGTTATTTTATGTCATGCCATTATTTATATTCATCATAGTGTTTTCCATTATTCTATTACTTTATGACAAAAAATATAACCAAATCATGATATCTTACGTGTGCAAGTGGGCATTTTTCCTGACCAGGTTCCTTTACTTTGACAAACTCTTGTGGCATTTCCATCCATATACTGTCCTTTGGGGCATGAATAGCGTGCAATTCCACCTATACTGTGTGTGTGCACCTTCACAGTTACCACTCCGTCTGTTTCAGGCTCACTGCACAATACCTCTGAAATTGTAAGAATGAGGTATGAACATAAAAATGTACATGTAAATAACAAGGTGGTGGTGTGTTGCAGACAGGCACAATGAAGCATGCAACCCCCAACCCCCACCCCCCTCCCTGCCCCTGCCCCCGCCCCCTGCACATACACAGATATATTCACGAAAGAACAATTCACTCACATGATTACTTTCTCCAGCCGCTTGGGCCTATTGTTATTATATCCTGGATGTTTCATTGCTTCATGAGAAAAAACGTGACATAAACATGAAATACTGTGTAAAATAAGGAAAAGGCAACCACTCAACTGTAGCAGATCAATACATGGAGCACAGTAACACAAAAGAAAACTGCATTCACACTAGCTTTCAACCACTAGCTCTTTTCCCAGCAATAATACACACACTCATGTACAGAACCACACAGAGACCCAAATGCACACTCCTGGGGCCATGGGAGAGTATGTTTGTGTGTCTGTATAGTTGTATGTGTGAATGTGTCAACTATTGCTGGAAAAAGAGCTAGTGCTTGAAAGCTATTGTGAATGCTGTTTTCTGTTATTTGTTACCGTGCTCCACACATCAGTCTGCCAAAGGTGAGTGGTTGTCATTCCATTATTTGCATATTGCTCGATCCAGGAATTTCTATTATAGTTATGTTATGCAATAAATAGGCTATCTTTAATGTTCACATTGACACTTACAAAATTATGTAGTAGGAAATAATGTGTCATCTCAAAGCATTATTGTGTATAGTTTTTAACAACCAAATTATTGAATTTTCTTGTTATTATATTCACAATACTAACAAATGAATTATCATTTTAAATAAGGAAGCATGAGAAAAAGGTTTCACATACACACAATGACATGTCATGAATGCATGGCCATTGATAACAATAATTTTCATACTTTACATTATTGCCTAAATATGTAATTTAAGTGTTTAAATACTGTGGTATGATTTCACATACTAGTGAAAGAAACCTACTTTTACTCACTGTGTCATTCTGCAGAAATTAAACCAACAAAGTAAATCATTTGGAAGTATTATAATTTGCATAGTTATTTCTATGCCTACCGTGAAATCATGTTATACACTGCTGTAAATTTTCATCTCTTTGACGCAAAGAAAATTAATGACTAGGGTATTTCATGGGATATACACATCCATTGCAAGTTCAATTAATGAACTACATGTTCCAGTCTGTTGAGACTGAACTGAATGGATGAGAAGACAAATCTTGTAGATACCATTTTTGAAATAATGGTATGACTAATCATTTTAAGGAAGAGATCAGGTGAGAATACATACAGAGTTGATGGAGCTATTAATATTTGAATTGAATTGAATTGCTTCTGAGTGTGTTAGGTTTTTAAGGTGATACTTACCTTTGCATTTTGGTGTTTCAGAACTCCATGTTCCATTTCCAAGACAGTGTCTTCTACCATGACCATCAAGTTCATAATTGGTGTCACACTCATACAAAATAGTAGCACCATAATATGTTGCATTGGAACTCAGAGTGTACCTTCCATGTGCAACTGCTTCGGGTTCTCCACAGTTCACATCTTTAAGAAAAAGTTAATTTTAGACATCTATAGACATCCAATGGTTACTCAAAACATATGCCACCTTGCAGGGTCAAATTACACATAGTAAAGTTTAGCTAATTTGATCAGCTGACATAAAATATAAGTAATGAATAAAATTTTCTGTCTTTTGCACAATAAATGAAGAGCTAAAAAGAGGTAATAATACACTCAAATATGAAAATGTGGGCATCAATCAAGATATTATCATCAGCATAGCAAAAGGTTTTGTTTCCTGAGGTAGACACAAACTTCAGAAGAACTTATCAAGCACTGTAAAGGGCACTAAGGATATTCTGGTGAGACATGAATCTTGACTTTTCCCAAGCATGTCCAAAGTTTTAATTTGTTGATGGTAGGGAACTTAATTAGAGTAAGGTTTGCTGTTTCAGAAATTATTTTCAGGGGAAATTGTCAGGAAATGCTGGAAGGAGAAAATTCTTGGAATACTTGTGGACCATGCTTTTGGGGGAGAAGAGGAGAAATCCTTTGGAACTGTGTCTGAAACAGTTCTAGGATGGGTTTAATCAAACTATATTGTTTGTGAGTTGGAGTTGGGTGTGGATTGGTATTTTCAATAGTGTGAAAGTGAGGTTGGCAGCACTACTACTGTAGACTCTTTGGTGAACTGAGTGATGTGAATTTTACTGTGTCTGAGTGTTTGGACGTGTGGTTTACAAATGTGAAATAAAATGTAAAATACAGATAAGTGCAATTGTTTCTTTCAGCCTAAAACTATCATAAATCTAACAACTGTGACCTTTGGAATGTGATTAATGCTTTTGTTAGCCCTGGCTGGGAGACTGCTGTGAATGGCATCCTGAAAAATGAGGTGAAACTGGGTCTGTCAGGTATAAGGGTGGTTTGCTGAAGGCAGTATTGGATGGTCATTGCAGAAGAAGAGGAGAGGTACTTTTAAAAGCACAAAAAATGTCCATGGATGAAATCTGAATTACCTGCCATGATACACAGGAGCCAGACACATTACGGGGTGATCAGATGTACTCATAAAACTAAAGAATGCTTGTAATTATGAGTCTAGTAGAAGAATTAACATCTTTTGACACTTAGCATGAGGATGTACTCTGTAAAACCAAGCCAGAAAACTGTGCCACATTATTCATAGTAAAGGCACTTCATTTCATGATCTGGAGTCAAGAGTGGTAAGAAGTATACAAGTGTCAGCAGTTGTAATATAATGCATTTGTAATTCAGTGGCATAGATAATGGTCTAGTAGGCAACTGCCTGCTGACAAGGTTTGGTTCTGATCTGGCTTAGTGCAATTTTTTTGGCATTGTTAATTTATTTAATCAGTAGAAATCACAAAATAAATGGAATGAACAGTTTATGGTTATTATTAAGATACTTTCAGCTGTCTAAAGAGCAAAGCATTTAGCTTCTTTACTAGTTAATATCCTGTCCAAAGGCCTTCAACTTGAATTACTATCTGGAACCTGTGAGCAAGTGAGTCTATGAAGTGTGTAATAATCTCTCATTTTCTGTCAACTCCTCCCTTCATGGTATGGGGTCAGACTAGTTTTCTCACATGGTCAGGTTTGTATCTGCCCATATGTTTTCAGTAAGGATTAGGTTTGGTGCAGGATGGGACTAATATAGAATAAAAATGTTAGTGTGTTCTACAAACCACTCCTGCACCATAACTGACGTTTATATAGGAGACTGATCCTACTGGAAACAGATTACTCTGTCAGCATATAGCTGTCAAACAGATGGTACCATAATATTAATCAGAATATGGGTATACTGGGCAGCATCAAGTCAACCATTAATCCTCTGAAGCATTCCAAGTCCACAGAAGCATATCCAGCCCCAAGCTGCTACAGAGACATGGCTACATCACAGAGCATCTCCTTGACAGCCACACTTTTGCTAAGTAATCCAGCCTCACTGAATCATATTCACTGACCTGGGAAATGCAGCAGTATGTTTCAATTGCACTGTGTTTAAAAAAGGATTTTCCCATGGTGTACTGACATGTTCATTACCGTGGACAGGTGTTATTACACCTCAGTCCAGTTCCAACAAGCCGAATGCATTTTCCAGTATCTTGATAATGTTATATCCATTATCATACAGGGTACCCAGGAACACCCTACTGTGTCCTGGCATCTGATGCCGTCAAATTCCCTTCCTCCATAAGAGCAATGATGCAATCATGAATAGCCTGTTGATGACGATGCATGGCATATGACTAATGGGATTTGATGGGAAGGGATGTGGTGCAGGTATTTGACCTTGCTAACAGTCTATTATCACATAACATTAATGAAGTTATGTGAATATTTCTCACATATTACGTCAAATATAAAAATTTAATTTTTTAACTCCAGGGCAGTCATTCTCCACCAAAAGTAACTCTCTTTAACCTACATCCAAAATTCCATTGCATCTTCTGTGAGAAATTAACTGCACATTCCAAAATGTATTTCATACAATACAGTAGAAGACTTCACAGCTTTCAGCCAGTAAGGCCTTCATCAAAAATAGACAACAGACACACACTCTCAAGCAAATGCAACACACACACACACACACACACACACACACACACACACACACACACACACACAAACTCTCTCTCTCTCTCTCTCTCTCTCTCTCTCTCTCTCTCTGCAAGCAGTGTGGAGTGTGGCTTCAGTTGCCTGAGACTGCAGTCATGTGTCTGTGAGTTGCATTTGTGTGTGTGTGTGTGGGGGGGGGGGGGGGGGGGAGGGGCTATGCGTGTGTGTGTGTGTGTGTTGTCTATTTACGTTTGTTCCCGTATCCCTCCTGGCCTCAACCTTCGTTAGTCACTGTCCTCACCCATCCAGCCCCATCCCTGTTCCCATTCCAGCACTACACAGCCCTCATTCCACCATCACAGCCAGTCTTTTTACTTCTTTCTTTCCCACTACCCCGTCCCCCCTCCCCACCTTTCTCCACTGCCCTCTGTGCCGTGGGGTAGCCACGGGGTCTGAGGCAACTTGCCACGGTTTGCGTGGCTCCCCCCATCAGAGGTTTGAGTCCCCGCTCAGGCATGGGTGTGTGTGTGTGTGTTATCTCTAGTGTAAGTTAGTTTAAGTATTGTGTAAGCCTAGGGACCTATGACCTCAGCAGTTTGGTCCTATAGGAACTTACCTCAAATTTCCAATGTTTTCCTGCCCTCCATCTAACCTCCCGACTGCACTTAGCTGCCCTACCCTCTCTCACTCCCATCATGCACTGCTCGCACTGTGGCTTCAGTTTCCTGATACTGCAGTCGTGTGTGTGTGTGTGTGTGTGTGTGTGTGTGTGTGTGTGTGTGTGTGTGTGTGTGATCTATTTTTGATGAAGGGCTTACTGGCTGAAAGCTTTACTTGTGACAGTCTTTTTGTTGTGCCTATCTGAAAATCAACATCTCTGCTATGGGATTTGAACTTAAGATACTTCACATATAAAACCTGCACACTGTTTATTCAGCTACAGTGACAATTTACAAACTTATACCATCACTACAGATAATACCAGAATATTTTATTTGCAGAAAAGACTTTGAGCCTTCTTGGAAAATATAAAAAATATGGAGTGTTGTACTCAGTTCTCATAAGTGCTGTATCAGCCTTTGACTCTGGCTGTGATTTCTGCCAGCCAGTTTTTGTACTGTCAAGTCTCAAGTCTACATGACTACTAAAGTATTTGACTAACGTAGCTGATAGCTTCTGCAGGTGATGCGAGACATATTGTTCATGTCCACAATTACACTCAAGAAAAATGATTCTGAATGTGCTCAGAGTCTAGAGATGGAAGGTAAGGTATGTTAAATAGAACATGAGTTGTTGGGATTGGTATTACATACATAATGATAAGCCTGGAATTTATAAAGGAATTAGTGGAAAGAGGGTTTGCTGCTGAGAACTTTCAATGTCAGGCCTTTAGGGGCAGTTCAAGAATGATGAGCAAAAGAATATCAGACTGTACCTTGGCAATGATGAGAATGCTTTTGCAAAAGATAAATAGGTATTAACAAGAAACAAGTGTCAAATAAAGTAAGGAGTCCCTGTACACAGGAAAAAAGATAATGAGTACATACAGAAGGAATAATAACAGATGGTAAACAAGAAAAAATTGTCATTAAGCATGCTGTAAGGATTGAATAAAACAAATAAGACTAAAAAGAGGAAGAAGACTGCTTGCTAAAAAAGAAGGAAAAATGTCACCAAAACAAAGAGATAGTTGTCAGAGAGGAGATCATCAAACACAGAGCATAATCACTGCACAAAGAAAATGACCATTACCATAGTAAGAAAATTAATGATTGATATTAAACTATTAATAGGCAAAATGGGCAATTACAAAACTGGCGTAAGAAGTTGTGGAGTAGTTGAAAGCCATTTAAATGAACACATACGTTAATTAGAAGGAAAAAAGAGATCATTAATGGAAAAATAGTGCTGTAGGAAAGGTAAGAGACATTTATGATGAGAAAATGAGGCAACAGTTAAAATGGGCCAGATGAGAGGAAAGAGTGTCAGTTAACATGTAGGAGCCACATGAGAAGGAAATTCCGCTGTGAAAACTGTTAACATTATAGAGAGACAGAGTCCATTGGCAATACTTGCCTGCAGGAGATGTAAATTGTAGAACTATTTGCAGAATCTAAAACAGAACACAGCACTCATAACTTTAGATAAATAGGTCCCTTGATAAAGGAGGAAAGACAAATAGGTTGAGGAAAGGCGTGGAGGGTAGAGCACTCATACAACATGCTAAGCCATGTCCAGTTGTTGTTGTTGTTGTTGTTGTTGTGGTCTTCAGTCCTGAGACTGGTTTGATGCAGCTCTCCATGCTACTCTATCCTGTGCAAGTTGCTTCATCTCCCAGCACGTACTGCAGCCTACATCCTTCTGAATCTGCTTAGTGTATTCATCTCTTGGTCTCCCTCTACGATTTTTACCCTCCACATTGCCCTCCAATACTAAATTGGTGATCCCTTGATGCCTCAGAACATGTCCTACCAACTGATCCCTTCTTCTAGTCAAGTTGTGCCACAAACTCCTCTTCTCCCCAATTCTATTCAATACCTCCTCATTAGTTATGTGATCTACCCATTTAAACTTCAGCATTCTTCTGTAGCACCACATTTCGAAAGCTTCTATTCTCTTCTTGTCCAAACTATTTATTGTCCGTGTTTCACTTCCATACATGGCCACACTCCATACTAATACTTTCAGAAACGACTTCCTGACACTTAAATCTATACTCGATGTTAAGAAATTTCTTTTCTTCAGAAATGCTTTCCTTGCCATTGCCAGTCTACATTTTATATCTTCGACCATCATCAGTTATTTTGCTCCACAAATAGCAAAACTCCTTTACCACTTTAAGTGTCTCATTTCCTAACCTGATTCCCTCAGCATCACTCGTTATTGTCCAGTTATTGAGTAGAAATGGAAGGCCTATGTCAGTTCTGACACAAACATTAAATACCACTGTTTTAACTTTTCTTGCTCAAAATTTGAATTTGTTTCATGTAATTGTGGGAGATAAAAGTAGATAAAGGAATTATTTTTTGAGGGGCTTAGTTGCAAAAAGAAAGTCAATTAGCACAGCATGCACACACAATTATTAATGCGGCAACAAATTTTGCATTACGCTGGTATGAGAAAGAGAATTATATCAAATCCTTTTTAACGTACTGAGTGATAGTAAATACGTCAAAGCCTCCAGTGGCAACAGAGTGTAACAGATGAAAGACTGTGGGGCAACACCTTTGATATTATTTAGTAGTTAAGTCATTATCCTCTTAACGTTGTGTTCTTAAAATTTTAAAAAAATTACTAATTATAATAAAACTAACAGAAAATGCTGTTTGTCACTCATGCTTTACGTAAAGTCTCTATCAACAAAATTCAGTGCAAAAGAAGCAGTTAATGTAACTTTGCAATTCACAGTTGTTTTCTCAATATTCGTGCAAACTCTAAGATTAGCAAAGTGCAAAAAAGAATGTATGCATGTCTTCTCTTTTAATTTTGAAGTTAAGTAATAAATATGAGGAAAATATCTAAAAAAGCACATTAAACAATAGCAGTCCTTTACTGTTCATTATTTCACTCTCAGGTTAATTAGCAGTTATTTCCGCTACAGTCATATGCTTACCCTATTCTAGACTCTTCGTTCAAAATTATTGTTACTGTTAGGATACATTATGTACTTAATGATGCTAAGGTTGTGACCAAGTGTTATAATAACATGTAGAACTTAATTTTGATGTGTGAGATTTTGGATTCCTTAAGAAGTTAATGTATGTTACTTACAGAGACATTGTGGAACTTCACCACTCCACTGACCGCTCTCTTCACATGTACTTAAAGCTTCACCAACAACTTTATATCCCCTTTCACAACTATATTTCACAAGAGATCCAATTTTATAGGTAGCCACAGAAACGGCTGAATCCTGAGTTTTTATAAGTGTTCTGCCATACACTCGGTCATTTCCTGTTACTGATAATATGCTGTGAGGTGGAAGTACTGGCTCTGGACAGCGGATTTCTGGAAAAAGTGATTATGTTTTAATTAAATAAAAAAGATCAACAACACCAACACGCAAACTGTAATATATTGTGACCAAGGTAAATACTTGGTTCTCTCTCTCTCTCTCTCTCTCTCTCTCTCTCCCCCTCTCTCTGACAGATTGACAGTCTTTCCTTTTAACTCCATCTGGTAAGTCTCCCCTAACCTGGGGTTCTGGGTGACTTTTCTGAACTCCACCCCTTTCCCTAAACCTCTTCAGTCCTTTCCCTTCACCCCCTTCAACCCCTCCACCAGTGGAATGAACCACTGTCTCCAAAAACTTGCATATGTAAAACCTTTTTTTATATGAGTGTTCTCCTGCTGCCGCTTGGTGAGTAGATTTTTTATCTATCCAATTACATTATATTGTCAAAAATGAATTATTTTCATTCTTTAATTATATTTTGAATTTCTGTTTTATCTGACGGATTTGAATTTGGGAAAATTGAGGAGCTTCTTAAAGTACTCTGCTTATTATTCACAGTTTTCTTTATTATTAACAGACAATTTACCATTTTCTCTTTTAAAACATGAACTTGGCAGCTGATACTTCTTCAAGTTAGTTTTGAAAGTTTTAGAACACTTTCTAGTGTTGTTTTTCTAGAAGACTTTTTCAATGTCTTGTAGAAGAGACTTTTCAAAATGTCTCTTAGCGATCTCAAAATTTTTGCCACTTGCTTTCCTCGGTGTATGAATTCCAAATAATCAACTTCTTTCTTTGCACAATACCATTTTTGCTACCCTCTGTCCTTCCTGCAAAGCATATTTGCAGTCCAAAATCCACCACTTGTTATTCTTGTTCTTTTTCAATGGTGCAGTTTCCTTGGCAGCATCTAATTTTTTTAATACTGCTGCTTTTCCAAGCACACTAGTTTCTAAGCTATTTAATTTGTTCTGGAAGAGTTCTTTGTTGTTACAGAATTTCTGTATATCAAGCTTAAATTTTATTCCTCTGGATCTTAGCCTTGCATAGGGAAATATGTCTTACCTTATCTGTCATCAAGTAATGGTTTCTTTCAGGATTTGCTCCATTTTTCATCTTGACTTTCATTATTTCTTTAATGTTTCTACCTGAAACCACAACATGATCAATTTGGGACATTCCTAAATTTGAATTTAGTGGTCTCCAAATTTTTTTTGTTTTCTGGGAAGCTTTTTGAAATATGCGGACACCAGTTTTAAATTGAAAGCTTTTCACAGACTGATCAACCTTCAACATTTCTGGTTGTACTCTTGTGTGCTATGCAGTCGTTGATAATTATTCAAAATGCTTTCTGTTTTCCAGCCTGAGCATTAAAAATCTCTGAATAGTATTTTTATATTTTAATTTGGGATTTTGGATACTCCATTTTCTAAATTTTGCCAAAAATATTCCACCTTATCTGGGTTCTTAATTTTTGTTTCCACTCCGTAATGTTACAAAGGACAGTCTTTCTGATGGAGCATAAAAATTTGTCATAGAGTCCATCAGTTTACAATTAATGGTGAATATTATTCCTAGATGTGGAATATCTTGTTTGTGACTAGTTCCTACTTTCCCTTTAAAGATGTAGTACTTATCATATGGCTTAGGACTGTTGTATGTGTACCCTGTTTCCTGTAAGGCCTAAACAGAAATTCTTTGTTTATCTAAAGCTTTTGAGAGTCATTTTAAGTTTTGGTTTTTAAAAAGGAATTTATGTTCAGTGTTCCAAGAAGGTATTTCCTTTTGGATCTAAATTTTTACAGAATACTACAACTCATTCCTGTAATCTGGTTTGGGCTCACCAGAATCCACAGGCCCAATTGCATCACATAAGGTGGTGGAGTATTTCTTTTGAAGAATACCTCTTGGAGTAATTCTTTTCCGAGATGTACCCATTGTGCATTCAGAAGTTGCTTGAACTTCAAAAGGGGAAATGAATTTCTTCATTTCACTCTTAAAACTGGAACTGTAAGTTATTTCACTCACATCAACTGGGAAGTTGCTTCTTTTGGAAATGGACTACTTCTGAATTGCCCTCTTCTGAGTAATAAAGACCTGTAGCACACTTCTATTAGTGCCTTCATTACCAATTGATGGAATTAAATATTGCATTCTAGTTGCTTTATATCTTTTAAATCATTTTCAGTACATCCTGAGATTGGAAAAGGTATCTGTAATCATTTAGTTTCATTTGATCTTTTAAATCTACTAACTTTTCTTCTGTTTGCTGTTTGTTTCCAATGGGCCACACATATTGTTTCTTTTGTCCACAGTTTGCTGTATATTTCTTGCCATGAAAACTATTTTTTGTGTTTTCTTCATCCATTTTGTATAAAAACTCTTTCTTCCCTTTATTATTTCCACTGTAGTTACAAACTCATCTCAGCACCTGATATGTTTGCATGTAGAGTCTTAGTTTCTTCTTTATTACTGTCAGTTTGGTTTTGTCACCCGTTCCTAAAACTCTGGTTCTTCTTTTCAAGCAAATCTCCTCTTTCTTAATTTCAAAATCATAAGCTTTTATTTTCCTTACTTTCCATATCAGAGCCAATAAACTCAAGGACTATTTTTCTGTAACATATTTAATGTTTTTAAGTTCTGCACTAACATCATCTGCTCCTATTGAAACTCCTTTAACAGGTCTAATCTATCGAGATATGATTACCTTATTGATCGTTCTTTTAGAAGATAAAAAATTCCACAGATTTTTTGCTTATTTATATTCACTCACTGAGCATTAGTATTTATGTCTGTCAGCACCATTAATTGATTTGAATTTACATCTGCACCTGTCTTGGCTCTCATATCTTTAAACAATAATCCACATTTCAATCATTTACAGTAAAATCTATCATTGTTTGATAACATCATACATCTTAACATGTTATGTTTCTAAATCCATTTGTGTGTTATTGAACAGTAAATTTTACATACCTTCACAGTGTGGTGATTCATCACTCCACTGATAATTTTCAAGACAATGTCGGGATGAAACTCCAACAAGTCTGTAGTTGCGGACACAACTGTATGTTATTTCACTGTCAAGGTAAGTTGTTCCATTTACATATGTTGCAGATCCATAAAGCATAGGTGGAACTTTACCACAGTCAATATCTGTTAAAAACATGTTGTGTTTTATTCAGAAATTAATATATTACAAATTATTTCAGTTCGCAAATGGGCTGACTGTTACAAAAGCAAATTTGTTTTTAATCATGAAGTACAAAGTTATACTTTCTGTGCACTATGAACAAAATAAAAATTAAATCAGTAGCACTACTGTCTCATTTTCAGTACATATGGCATATGGAGTTATACTTGTAACTTACATTCACAAGTTGGTGGTTCACCAGACCATTCACCGTTTAATGTACATTCATGTATGGATTGTCCACGGAGGATATGGCCAACTTCACAGTGATATTCAATAGTTGAATGCACATTGAAGTCATAGCCAACTACATAGCTTCCAGAAGGGACTTCAGGTTCCTCGCAGGTAATCACTGTAATTTGATAAATGAGTTTGTTACAGAATGTGTAATATTGTGATCATGTAACTGATACTGTAGAGATTTTGGGTGGGAAAAGGTACACTTACAAACACAAGCCGGGGCATCTGCTGACCATTTCCCTTCTCTTGTGCACGTCTGTCGCTCTGTTCCATCCATCCAATAATCCTCATCACAAGTATACTCTACTATACTTCCATGTGTAGTTGTTTTGTTGACTAGATTATAGCGACCATTATCAATATTAGGTGGTGCTCCACAGTCAACAAATTTACAAGTAGGAGCCTTACCAGACCACTCCCCACCAAGGCTGCATGACAAGACCTAGAAGATTTTTAAAATCACATATCTATTTTATACGAACATTTGTCTCCAAATAAACCAGCAGTTCTTTGTATCACCAGAACATCACTACAAAATAATTTCAAAAATTTTATGCAACGTAATTATGACCATTTAAAAAATAATTGTCAATATAAATAATGAAAGCAAGTACTTGGGTTTTTAATATTTACCAAACATGAAAATAGGAATTTCAAATTTTGTGCCTGAACCCCAAATGTTACACTAAGTCAAATTAATGCTTCATAACTGCTTGAACAAACTGTTTTCCTAGAAGCAGTTTTGATTATGTCTTTATTTTTAACATCATATTTCCATTTATGAATATAAATTATAATAATTTGTCTAAAAATATATGTATAGAGTAATAAAATCTTCTTGGCCTTCCAGCTACATCAGATGGTTAAAATGTCAAGAGTTTTTGACCAAGCTCTCCTCAGCCATTGTCAAGTGGTAAATGACTGCCATGTCATCCTGACCTCACCGAGAAGATTTTATTAATTCCTATCGCCATGAGACCATGCATTAATACATATGTATAGATTTAAATCATAGTGAAACTTTCACCTTCTTTTTCTGTTCCAAGGTAACCCTGCATTCTGCACTGTAGTCATTTTTGTTCCCCCGTAATCATTAATAATAAGATATATGAGAGCAATCATGTTTTCTCTGATAAATACTTCTCACACCTATCCAGCACATTTCTTTTGTATTGTTCTTGTGCTGGTGCAACTCCATCTCTTCTCATTCCATACCAATGTTTTCATTTCTTCATGGTTACCCATACAATTTCCTCGATAAAGTGCATAATAGCTTTCAGACTTCACACTTTTTCATTCTTTATTACTCCAGCTACAGCTACATCTACATCTACACACAACCTCTCCAAATCACAGTGAAGTGTATGGGGTTTCTCAATGTACCACTTAATAGGCCTTCTTTCCATTCTATTTGCTTATGGCGCATAGGTACAATGATGGCTTAAATGATTCTTCAGTATGCTTTTTAAATGATTAAGCTGTGGGTTTGTGGTAAAATGCTGTCTATTGGATCAACTAAATGGAACCATTTTTTTGCCTTGTTTCACAAAGCTTTATTACTGTGTGTGTGTGTGTGTGTGTGTGTGTGTGTGTGTGTGTGTGTGTGTGTGTGAGATCTATTTTTGACAAAAGGTAATTTTGTGGCTGTCTTTTTGTTGTGCCTATCTGCGACTCAGTATCTCCTCTATATGGTGAGTAGCAATTATTCTTTTCATAATACCGTTATTTTAATTCCTAGTATTTTTAATTGCATGAGCTGTGGACCCTTTCCTCTTATGTATAGCACTTCTACATCTATTACATATTTGTGGTTCTAGTTTAAGCAATGTTTAGAAAAGGATGAATCTGGCTTTTTAAATCTCTATCTCCCGTGATATTCAGTGAACCTAATACAGATTGACTACTTAGTCTGTCCTTTATAGCAGGACTGACACTCTTGGTAGGCGGTCTTATAATCCTCACTTTTCATGATGACAGGGCTGTTTAACCTTTGAACTGAAGAAACATCCACCTAATGCCTTTGATACATAGAAAAATACAGAGACCCTTTGCTTTTAAATGTTGCCTATCCCATTAGAAATTTTACCTACAAAAGGTAAGCTTCACTATTTCCTCTTTGGTCTACCTGTCTTGTCCACTGAAAACAACAGTGATCTGGCTTGCTTTGTCAGTTTATTTATTGGTAATGTTATAAATAATTTGGATCTACATTCACTATTGGTGGTCTTCTTGGGACAAGAAGACAGAAAGGAGATGGTGGAATGTTGCATGTTTGTAATGTTCATAAGCTATTGGGTGTAGAGAGAAAGCTGGGATGAACATATCAGTAAAGGAGTTTTTTCAGTAAATTTTAAATTTATGGTTACTAGTTTTCATTTTTAATTGATGTCAAGCAATTGAGGAATGCCCTAACTCCATGTTGACCTTTTTGTTAGTGTGTCTCTGGTTCTTACTTTCTAAGAACTTCTGGAGTTGTCTAGCGGAACCTTTCCACATACAAAGAATATCATCTACATATCTACACCAATACACTTCATCTTTTGCCAGTATTTCACCCTCTAACCAGTCTCCCACTTGTTATGAAAATTCCTGTTAACGAGGGGGATAAGTGTAAGCCCAGTACCAGACCATCTGCTTGCTTGTAATAGTTCCCTTGAAATCAGAAATAATTCTGATTTAAACAAAATTCTGCTGTCCTTCTGGATTAATGTTGTGTAAATACAATAACTGTGGCACAATATCTATACAGTCTTTCACAAGAATGTTTGAAAACAGGCTGTGTACACGAAAAGAAACTAATTTTACAAAGTACAGTTTATGTACTGTAATTAGTCTAATTTAGTCTTTGTACTCCTTTTGAGAGTGATACTAGGGGGTTGCAGTAAATTCCTTGACTCTTCACTTATTGCTGATTACTGAATCCTGTAAAAGCTGATAGGCTTTCAGAGGATAATTGGTGTCTTCTAATAACACTAAATTAGTTACAATTTACCATAAAATGGTCAGGTAAACACTTCTTTGTACTGGTAGAATGGGATGATGGACGATATTGAGTGGCATGGGTAGAGGGAGAAAGAATGGAGAAGTGGTTGGGGAAGGGTACTTGATGGCTAGGAGGGAGGTAGCAGAGGTACAGGATAGGGATGCAGGAGGGAAATGCAGCAAATGCACATTATAGGAATATAATATGTGGATGCCAGAGCCAGTGAGTTCATGTGGTAGATGATGATGATGATGATGATGATGATGATCTGAGGGAGTGGATTAGGAGGAGGTGACTGGACAGTGAGCCTTGTATAGAGGGTGTAGGTGCTGTGTGTTACTGGAGACTGAGGCCAGAAAGATTACACGAGTCGAGGATGTGTTGCAAGGATAACTCCCAAGTGTGTAGTTCAGAAAAACTGGTGCTGAGAGGAGAGATCCAGATGGTATGGGTTGTGATACAGTCATTCAAATCAAGCATGTTGTGCTTGAAACTTCCTGGCAGATTAAAACTGTGTGCCGGCCCGAGACTCGAACTTGGGACCTTTGCCTTTTGCGGGCAAGCGCTCTACCAACTGAGCTACCCAAGCACGACTCACGCCCCGTCCTCACAGCTTTACTTCTGCCAGTATCTTGTCTCCTACCTTCCAAACTTTACAGAAGCTCTTCTGCGAACCTTGCAGAACTAGCACTCCTGAAAAAATGGATATTGCGGAGACATGGCTTAGCCACAGCCTGGGGGTTGTTTCCAGAAACATTCTGGAATCATGTTGTGCTTGTTAGTGTGTTCCACCACGGGCAGTCAACTCTGCTCTTTGTCACACTTTGGCGGTGGCCATTCATCATTGTGGATAGCTAATTTGTGGTCATGCACATATAAAATGCTACAAAGAAATTATGACAGAGCTGGTATATGACATGGCTGCTTTCATGGGTGGCCCTGCCACTGATGGGATAGGATAAGTTTGAGTGCTCTAGCTAGTTAAAGGTCTAATCTGAAAGCTAGAAAAGTTTTCATCCTTTTTTGCATGGCTGTCAATGATTCAACACTTCCAATATTTGTTGAGCTGTCTCCATTGCTCTAAAATTATTTACATTCGGCTCACACTTTCCTTAACCAGCCTCCATAGCCAAGGTTCCTAATGCATGCTTGCATGGTGGTGCTCGACTTGTAGGTAAGCTGGTCCAAATCCCAATTTTGCAAAATTTTCCCTGCCAGTAGCTGGCCATAAGAGGTGGTGGTGGCAAGTTCCTAATTACCAGCTTTTGCACCAATGTCCTGGATAAAATTCCAAATGTCTCCACAGTGTTTTGTGAAGTGAGGACATGTGACACTATTGATGGTGATCCATCTGTCAGATGGGAATCTTAAGCTCGATAGCCACCTTGGTGCTTCCTGAGAGAAGTATGTTAGGTGGTGGCACCAGGTTTCATCCTCTTCTTTCCTTTCATCCGTAACAGCACAAACCCAACACTACACTGCACAAGCACTTACCGCAATCATCCATAAGAAACAGATACACACTTGACACTTCAGAACAGGTCAGAGGAAGGCAACAACAAAACACCTCCACTAGGACGTTGCCCAGAAATCTGATGCAGGATTCCTGCATCTGCTCCCCTATGCTCATTTCCTGAGTATGGGACTATGTTAACTTTGAGAACTTTGCTTACTATATTTAAATATTGAGTTTTCTTATGAAGTTTAAAGAATGTAAGCACAAAATATGTTGCCATTCAGCCAGCCAGTGTGGCCAAGCAGTTCTAGGCGCTTCAATCTGGAACCGCACGACTACTACAGTTGTAGGTTCAAATCCTGCCTCGGACATGGATGTGTGTGATGATGTCCTTAGATTAGTTAGGTTTAAGTAGTTCTATGTTCTAGGGGACTGATGACCTCAGATGTTAAGTCCCATAGTGCTCAGAGCCATTTGAACCATTTTTTGTTGCCTTCCTTTTCTTTCTTTCTATTTTTCTCTCTTTTCTTCCCCTGTCCAGTGTACACTGGCAACCTTCTGTGATAGATAATTACATACTCAACTCGACAGTGGTTTGCCTGGGTATACAGTAGAGAGAGCTATAGTCCACAGTGTTAGATTAGTGAACCAATGCAAGCACATTGCATTCTTTTGCATTCCATGTCAACTGTCAGTCACTATAATGTGTAAACAGTGTGCTCTGATAAGACAAAATATTATAATATCATTTGTGTTCTTGTTTTACAACTGTGTTGATGCCATCTTTAACCACTTCTTACTTAATACTAATATTTTTATACCTGCATAGATATTAATACAGTTTCCTTGAGAACAGATGTTACAAATTCAATTTTTGCATTATTTTTTTCTGTACATTGCTTCCTCAAGCTCCAAATAAATAATTCTTAATCAATTTTGTCTTTCTTCGCTTAAGTGTTATTTATGACTTATGCATCAACTCTTCTCAGATACTTAAAAGAACATTTCAGATGCTTCCAGTTTCTGCTCCTCCAAATTCCCCAGTGTTCATGCTTTTAATTTGCCACCAGCTACACTTCATTATTTGATGTTTGCTTTCTTTATTTTTAAAACAGATTATCTGTTAATTAACATTTCTATTAAGCCTTCATAACTTGCTATCAGAAGAGTTTTCCTACTTTAACTCTGGTGCATTTACATCTGTTTCCTGTGTAGGACTGTTATGCTTTATTGGTGTTTGTAGTTATTCCAGATGATTCATCCACCTCTGTACTTCTTCCACACTCCTAATGATTTATTAGCACTTATTCCAGTGTATATTCACAAAAGCTTTCTGTAGATCTAATCATGTCATGATAATGTTCTGAATTTTCCTTACAATACTGAGTGCTTCTAAAATAAGTGTGACCTTTGGTACATTGCCATCTACTAACTTTTCAGTTTTTCATTGTTTTTCATATTATTCTTGCAGTTACAACAATGTGAAAACTGTAACATGGTTAATAAACACTGTGAACATCTCCTATCTCAAATTACTCAGAATCCCAAAAACTGTACCAGGTAATCATGTGCTAATGACAAGAATGACTTATAGTGAAGATTTGAAGGAAATTCTGAATTTGGGATAACATAGTTCCTCCAGTAACAGAAAGCTGTTGGCATACATACATAAAGTTGACAATGAGTAAGAAGATGTTGAGTGTGGCACACTGAATGCTTTACCAGCACAACATTCACGTGGGTGAAAACCAGAGAAATTCCTAATCGTTTCCTTAAGTTGCTGAACTGGACAAGCATCCTTCATTTAGTATCTCTAAAAGATTTGCTTTTTGAGATGTTGAACAACATGAATGTTGCTTTTCACATGTAGTGAGTTTGGTCAACTGAATGAAGTTTACTGAAATGAATTTTAAAAAAGTAATGAAATCAATGAATTTTAATGACATTATAATGATATCTTTGAAATTCATTTATAAACTGCGCATTTAATGTAATGAATACACCATGAAAAATTGTGCCAGGCTAGAATTTTTAACCTGAATACTCAGTTTATCATAAGTAATTACCCTAATCATTTAGGCCACAGAAGCTCACATGCCTGGTCCAACTCAAATTGTAACAAATTTGAAAGTTTGCTTGCCCTACAGTACCCACTGGTAACTGGCCATCCATCACCAGCTACTTGATTACAGCCACCTCCCAGCCAGGTGAAAGCAGTGTAGTGTATCTTGGGAATTTTTCTGCTCTCGCATAGATAAGCAACGAATCATTTTTTATTGTAGTCTGCTAATACATGCAAAATAACTCTAATAAAAATAACATAACATGCATATGTTACTATGAGTGTATTTATCAGCTCTCATTGTCATGTTTGTAGCACTACTATTTGTCTTTCAGTTACGAATTGGATTTTAAATACTTCAATCCAATTAACGTTGTTTATGCTTTATAAAGTAAATCACAAGTGGAAACAAAAGGTCTAACATTTGTGACATATTATTTCCTTTGAGTTTAAAAGAAGGTTGAAGGCAGTGGAAGCAGCTTGAAAATTTTGTGTCATATGTGGTGCAAGTGCTATTGTACAGATCACTGTTCTGGCACTAATAATTTTCCACATTCATAATTGTTGATAGCTGATATATGTGTGATGAACTGTGACCATTTAAGCTTCATATGACATTTGCATTCAATAGGAAATGTTCAGAAGTTGGGTACAGGAACAAAAAATAAAGAGGCTACTATTACTGCATTTTCATTTGAACATTCACAGTTCACTTATTGAGCACTACTAAGCAATAGTGTTATTGGTGATAAGTTATGATACCTTTATGTTAGTTTCTTAAATAGATTTCTACAGTATTTCCCTAACATTGTCTAAAACAATGTGACAATGCTCAGGTAGTTTACTGATTCCACACTGATTCCTACTCGTTCAGTGTTAAATATGTCAAGAACCCAGGACTGAGGAGCATCGTCATCTAGAAAGAAATTTTCTTGATGGTTGTTCAGTAAAGTAGTGGAAAAGGTGAACATCTAAGGGCACAAGATCAGAAGAATAAGTGTGTGAGGGATAACTCCCTCGGCTAGTTTTGTTTGTGAAATCAGCAGACTGAATTACCACGTAGAAGCTACACTTGACGCATTTTGGGTGGTTGTTTTTCACATGGTGTGACCAAAAGGTGTCTCAGTTGTTGGCAACAAATGCCAGCTGCAATAGACACACCCCTGGGAGGAATTCGTAGTGCACAACACCCTTTTTGTACCACCAGATGGAAAATATTATCTGTTCACACTGCCCTTTGCTTGAGGAGATGCCTTTTGCTAGTGATCAACCATTAATTTCTTCATAAGAAGTTTACATAAAGGCATCACAAGTTGTCACCAATAATGATATTGCTTATGAATGCTCAATGAATAAAATGATGAAATTCAAATAAAAATGCAGTAATAGGTGCCCTTCTGTAACTTTCAATTAAGTAAGCAAGACACCGACACCTGACTTACTAACCTTGCCTATAAAGTCTACTGTCTTGAGTCCACTGTCTTAATCATGTTAATAATGTAATATGAAATTTGTCATTAGTGATAAGTATAAATAATCGGGCACCTGAGCCCCTAATGTGTTAGTATGGCACAGATAGAGTGAGTTGGGAAGTTAATGGAAATTCATGAGTAGGTGAGGAGTCAGTTAGTCAAAATTTGTGATATATTTGTGAAAAGTTATGTTTTAATACCATATGAAAGAGCATAAAAACAAGTGTTTCATGTATCTGGGTGAACGAATAAGATCCTACATTCATGAATACCCAATTTTAAATAATCTGCAACAAAGTGATTTATAACAATCACCGCAACTATAAAAGGAACCAGAAGTTAAGTAACTATCTGCTACAACTTATATCTTGTCTGTAATAAGCTTCATGAACTATTTCAAAGCAAAGTAAAAACAATTTTCATTATCAGTTTATCATACCACTTTGTAGTGAATTGTTACAGGAAGTATTACTCGAAACGTTCGTTACATCGACGAATTGAGTCAATGTGTGCTCAGATGACCTCAGAAACTGAGGCAACAGCTTGTGGTTGGTACTAATTTCCATTTGTCATTAAATAGTCATCACAATTGAATTTCATGCTGTAACCACAGTATCACAAGGGATTTATCTTTAGACACAGTAGTTTACAGCAAAGCTAAGAAGTTTTTGTTGCTCTTCAAGTATATTGTGAAAAAAATATGATACTTCATGTGCTGAAAACTAATTAATGGCGTTATGGAGACAAACACTGATTAACACAACACAGGACCAGAAATAGCCACTCAATAAAAAGAACAAAGAATCAAAGCTGTTTGTACAATTCAGCTTGTCATTGATGGGATAATATACTGAAATAAGTAAAAGAATGGATTTATATTTTCCATTTTTCTTTGGTTGATGTTTAGCTATTTGTGGTGAAACATATAAACATTTTTTGAAGATATTGTCAGTTACTCACCGGTTGTCCAAACAGAATGAATCCTGGTTGGCACGTGTATGTTGCTGTTGAGCCAGCTCGCTGTCCAGATACCTCTACAGATCCGCCATGAACTTCTGGTGGCTCGGGGCACCAGTCAACTGAAGCAGATACAGACTACATTAGCACCCATTAAATGCTGAAGGAAATTTCTATAGATTTGCTCATATTTGGAACCACAGCTTAATTATTTTAGACTTTAAAGGAAATTGTTTAATTCCGAAATAACAAAATGCTTATGTGAGCCCAGGATGCCTTAATACTTCCAAACTAAAAAGGAAGTGGGAGATGTTCCGCTCACACTGTTGCAAGATATTATTAAATTATTTGTTATTCACTAAAAATGGCTATAGGTGGTGGAACTAGGGCTACCACAATTGAGCTAAACTTGAAGCACATTAAAAGAAGATGGGAATAAAAACAATACAGCAGTAGCGTCATCACAATAAAGGATGTTCTATAGAAATCTTGGCTGTTTGAAGTTGTACTTCTGTTTCAGCATTAATCTAGATCACCCCCTAGCTTGGCAATGTCAAGCATATATGCTTTTCAGAGCCACTGCGCTCAAGTTTTTGAGCATTTTAAAAGAAACTATATGCAGGGTGACAATGATTGAACTATTTGAAATAAAATTTTCATAACTTCTGAAAGGTTTGCGTCAAGATGTCCAAACTGCATGGTCGGCGGGGGACATGATGGGAGTTAGTATGTGCATGTGCACACACCTTGTTGTCATGGGCCATTTTTACATAAAACTTCATGATACATGAGTATATTGCATTTGTGAAGATGTATTATGCAAGCAATAACATTCAAATTGCAACTCAAAGGAAATTTGCAACCGAGTTCAAGCTGAAGACAACTGGCCCAAGTGTGCTAACAACCAAGAATTTGATTCACAAGTTTGAGAGATGAGTGTTGGCAATGTCAGTCATTCAAAAAGCATGAAAATGCCTGAAAACATCGAGAAGACATGGCCCAGGAGATCGATCAGACGGGATGCAGAACAGGTGAGAATCAACTGGGAGACACTGCAACAAATTGTTGTTGAAGACCTGCATCTCTTCCCATACAAAATTCAACCCATTAGCTATTAAGCTCCAGGGCCCTATTGTCCACAGAATTGACGAATAGAACTCTGATGTGAATATGGTTTGGTTTAGTGATGAAGCCCACTTTCATTTGGATGGGTTCATCAATAAGCAAAATTGTTGCATTTGGGGGACTGAGAATGTGCATTTTGCAATCGAGAAGTCTCTTCATTCTCAACGGGTGACTGTGTGGTGTGCAATGTCCAGTCACAGAATAATCGGTGTGATAGTCCTTGATGGCATAGTGGCTACCAAACAGTATGTGAAGATTTTGGAAGATAATTTCATCCACATTATGCAAAGTGATTCTGATTTCAACAAGCTGTGGTTCATGCAAGGCGGAGCTTGACCCAACAAAACAAGAGAATGTCTGATGTCCTGGAGGAGCACTTTGGGGACTGAATTCTGGATCTGGGGTACCCAGAGGCCACTGGTGTGGGCCTCAATTGGCTACCCTATTCTCTGGATCTGAACACAAGTGACTTCTTTTTGTGGGGCTATATTAAAGACAAGAAGTACAACAATAACCTCAAAACCACTGCTGAGTTCAAGACACCCATTCAGCAGGTCATCGACAGCATCGATGTTCTCGCACTTCAGCGGGGCATGCAGAATTTTGCTATTCGTCCACACCACATCATCACCAATGATGGCAGGCATACCAAACATGTCATAACCTAAATCCGAATATCTGTAGTGACGTTTACATGTTGAATAAAGTGTATGCACACCATAGCTAATTTATGTTTTTTTCATATAGCTCAATAATAGTCACCATGTACTTTCTTATTAAAATTTTTATCTTACTGATGTAGCTTCATTGTCATTTGTTTTAAAGCAACTTAGAGAATATATGGAAAACTTGATTGAGTACTTACACAGACACTGTGGCTTCTTTCCGCTCCAGCTGCCGTTATCTCCGCATACCCTCCTCTCATGACCAATAAGAGTGTAGTTCTCATGGCACGTGTAGATGGCAGATGCTCCATGAGTTGTCCTGTTCTCCTCCAGCCTCACTGATCCATGGTCAAGCCCATCCAGATCTCCACAGTCAATGTCTAATGAATATTTATTTAACCATTACTATTAGTCATAGGATTTTTCTTGTGTAATATTGGGGTATTCACAAAATCTTTAGATTTCAGTTCTGATAAAAAGTGAGATACTTAAGAGCACAGGATATCTGTTACAAAAGCTTATATTATGGTGCTGCGTAAGAGCCACATGCCAAAATTCTTATATGTTCTTAGTATGTTTATAACCAAAATGGGCATTATCTTCATCTATACCTACACCTACATCCATACTCTGCAAACCATTATGAAATCCATGGCAGAGGTTCGTCTGCACCACATCATCGCCAATGATGGCAGGCATATCGAACATGTCATAATCTAAATCCAAATATCTGTAGAGATGTTTACATGTTGAATGAAGTGTGTGCACACCATAACTAATTTACATTGTGCTGGATATTAGGATTTCTTCACATTCCATTCAAATATGGAGTGCAGGAAGAATCATGGCTTAAATATGTCCTGTGTATACTGTAATTCGACAAATGTAGTCTTCCTTGCTCCATTAAGTGTACCTAAGACTGGTCTTGGAACTTTGTAAGCAGGCTTTTGCATGATAGTTGGTATTTTATCCTCAAGCGACAGGTAGTTTAGTTTCTTCACCATTTTTGTGATACTCTTCCATGGGTCAAACAAACTTGTCACCTTTCACACTATCGTTCCTTGCAGATATTCAGTATTTTCTGTTAGAACTTTTAGTATGGATCCCACACTCATGAGTAGTATCCTAGATTGGATTTGATAGGTATTTTGTAAACAAACTTTTTTGTAAATTGACTGCATTGTCACAGTATCTTAAAAATGAATCAATGTCTGTCACTTGCTTTATTTGAGACTGGGCCTATGGGAGCATTGCATTTCATATCCCCACAAACTGTTCCACCTATGTGAGATAACTGATACCAATTCCAGCTTATTGTAGTGCAGCCATAGTGTCCTCAGTTTCTGCATTTTGTGAAGTGCTCAATTTTGCAGATCTGAACATTTAAGGCAAGCTGCCAATCTTAGCACCACCACTTATCTACATCTGATTGAATATTTGGGCAGCTTTTTACTCCAACAGTACTGTTGTTACTGTCTGCCAGCTTATTAATTTACACACTTCCCTCAGGTTTACCTGAACTTACTCCTACATCTGTAGCAGGCTTTCCATCAAAAATAACATGCTGTGCCATCCCTACCAAGAAATCGTAATTCATTGCACATTTCATCTGATAACACAGTGATACCTCTGTATGCTATTGAGAGGAAATTGTCCAGATCCCCCATTAAAGTAGCAGGGTATATTTTTTGTAATTCTACAATGTTGTTAAGCAAGTAGGGCCTAGGTGTACAAATGAATGTGACGTGTAAGAAGGTTTAATAGCAAATTTAGGTAGAAAAACCAAATCCACATCTACTGCTTCTGATGTACCTCTTAGACTATAGCTAAAGTTTACAGGGCCTTATCTAGTAATAAGTGTAATTAAAATTTAAACAATCATAAAACGAGAGAAAGTATGAAGAACAATTAGTCTAGTTACTCCAAAAAAAATTTGTTGCAAATTTTTCATCGTCTAAAAATACCTGATGACAAGCTAATAGGGGCAGACCATAGCATCTTCTTACTTATTTTTCTCTCAGACACTCTTCCCCACAAAAAGTTAGATTTACACACCCTAATTGTGCGTTGCAACAGTTACATGGCTTAGTATTACCTTTTGTAACTTGGTGTGCGGCCCTTTGTCGCCACTGGGACCATCAAACTGTTAGGGTCTCTGAGGAACTCCCGTCCACATAAAAACTAGCAAGTTACACTGTGGATAACAGTTCATTCGGCAGCTCCCAGTACGAAAATAAGAAGGTGCGGCAGAAATAGTGCCTATTTTATACATTTTATTTGACCACGAAAATATGTAGCTACACAGTATTAGAGCACATTGTTCTAAAGAACACTTAGTAACATTCAATTATACATGTCACTTCCTACACGATGTCCTCCAAGCACCCTCCATTCTTGGCGTTGCAGTTTTCAGCACGAGCACACACACTTGCCATAACCTTGCGAAGATTGACGCTTGTTATGACACCGATTCCAAGTGGATGAAGGGCTAGCGCGAACGGGTGATTTTTGTCACCGGGACTGTTTGGTCATTCTTCTCCTGCAGCCCCGGATCCAAGGGTGGGCATACCGGGGTTTCTGCCCCGGGTGGCAGTTTCAGGGTGGGCCAAATACTTATTCTTGAAGAAAAAAACCTTATTTCACAAACCGCCTAGTAGCCAGCCCAAGATAAAAAACCTTGTTTCACAAACCGCCTAGTAGACAGCGCACGTTGGTCTATCGATTATTAATATGATTTTGAAACGCATCTCAGTTGGTTATTTAACATTTCTGACACATTCTAAGTTGATTTCTGAAAGAATCGTAAGTTGACTTTTGCATGCATGTATAGTGTACGTGATGTCTCTGCCAGGGGGATCCCCGTCGCATCCAGAAATAAACAACAGACGGAAGGGGGCTATACTGGCTGAGCCAAATAAACCCATTGGGCATATGCCAATCGCTGTTTGTTTATGTGATTGATTGGGTGTGCGAATGATCAGCATTGTTATAATTATTTGCGAAATCCATAGATTCAGACTACCGGAGTCGAAATAAAAGACTTGCAGGTAAGAAATATATTATCTTCTCCGTGTATCCAAGAAATGACACTTCGACAGAGCCCTACACTATCATGCGGACAGTATATCGTGGCAATCGGCTACGACTGTAAACAAACTTAGACTGTCCGAGAGGAGTGGAGCGCTGCGAGGGGATATGCCCGGTGTCTCGCTCGAAGGGCTGCCATCGTACTTCCGAGTTGTGTGCTTCCACAAAAGCAGAACTGACAACTGTAACAGGATCACTGATTCCTTTTGTTGTGGTGAGAGACGCATTCGAATCCCTTTATGGACCAGGATTAGTCTCTCCACTCATTTCAAAATAAGAAGTGAAAAAAAGCAACCCACAACACAAAATAAATTGGAGTACACAAAGTATTTCGTAGTGCTAAGCGTAATTATTTGCTACGGTTGGCAGTGGTAGTTCGGCCCGATATCTGCCGGTATCTTACGCAACCATAGTTCAAACTGCCACGATATAGTGTCTGCATAATATTAATGGCCAGTTGTGCAATCCCCGGTTAGCAGCCGCCTAAGTTTTGTTCTCGGAATAGCGAGAAAACGTATTGTATGAATACGTAATAACGCCTAAACGGAGAATAAACGCGGGATAGCTGAACCGGTGAGTGTGGCAGGGTTAGGGAAGTTAACCGGAGAATAAGTTTTGACAACACCAGGAATACATACAGAATTTGTGATGACAAGGCTGGTTTTAGAACGAGGAAGGAGAAGAAACGGGGGCACCACACATATTATATGGAAGAATATGACGATTCCAAATTTAGTTAGAAAATTCGTACTAATACTTTTCGATTTCACGCTTTAGGAACTAGCGGCGTATGAATGAAATGTGAAACTGTTTCCTAACATGAAACTTTTTGCATGTAGTAGGCGTAATAGGCATTTGATGTTGGCACTTTGTGAATTGTATTCTGTCGTGTTATTTATGTAAATGAAGAAGATAAAAACGACCATTTGTGCCAAAACAGTCTCTCCTTTTTGCTGCAATATTAGGAAGAATTATTTCGTTTTATCTAGCAGACAGTGACAAAATAGACGTAATCAAATCGAGAAACCACAACAGCCTTGTGTACTATTCGTGTGAGCAACTTTTTCAATACTAGAGAACAACATTTTTGACTTTTCATGTAGCAAAACGTTTGACGAACTTTAATGAGGTAATAGATTCTTTCGCAAAAAGGAAAGCAAGCCGTGTAAAGTTGTAGCAAGATAGGGAGAAAAAATGCTGGGGAAGAAATGTGTACTGTCTTGCTTCTCTCTTGTCTTAACAGGTATTAAGTTTCTATATTAATTCTGTTGCACAAAAGAGAAAGTTATTAGCTAATAGGCAATAAAGAGTGCAAATTTTGTGAAGAGTTCTTATCCTCCTGGTCAGAAATAATTCCTCCAAGTATTTTTTTTTTGAACGGGTGGGGAGGGGGGGGGGATGTTAGGATATCAAACCGGCCGACTGGGAGCAGGAGAGGCACCACAGGACATTTTAATTTTCATTGTCTTGAATATAGGCTTGATGGATTCCAATACAAAACATACACGTCTCAATTCCACACGGCGGAATAGAGTGACGTGCGTGTGAAGAGACGTGCGACTGCACTTTGGCACACTTACGACTAAATAACATATCTTATATTTCCCCGAAAACATGTGTTTTATACATGAAACTTTCCAGAAAGATGTGCGCTACAAAATGAACATTTTTTGAAAAATTGATATGTTGAAAAAGTTTTTGACGTTCTATCTCAAACCCTTAGGGGGGGAGGGGGGGGGCAATATCAAGTTTTTGCCTCGGCTCGGAAATATTGTACATCTGGGGCTGTTCTCTAGTATGTGGATATATACCTAAATGCGCCCATCTTACGACGTGGCAACCAGCTAACACTTCTGTGTGCATAATCCGCGAACAAGCCCGCGACAAAACTGTCACTGCCTCGCTGGGTTTTGATTGTGGTGCGCGCACAGGTGACAAAATTGTCACTCTCTGAGCATTCTCCACCCTTCATTTGCCTTCCGACCATCGACACAGTGACGAGCAAACATGGCATCAATGTTTTCGCACAAAGTTTCTGTGCAAGAAGGCGATATTAGCAACAATATTCTAATGGAAGTGAAAAGAAGACAGTATTTTCGATAAAAATTTGAAAGATTGTGCGGACACAAATATGAAAATTTTAGGATGGGGAGAAATTAGTCGAATAATGTTTTCAGGTTTTTGGGACAACTTGTGTCCAGCTGGGACAAACACTCTCACGTTCGTGTTTTGTACGCTAATGCAGCTAAAATGCGAAATAATTCATTAAAACTTTCAACACTCATTCGAAAATAGTGAAACATTATTTGGATGCTGTGAAGTTTATGAAATAATGTATTAAACTTCCCACTTAGTAGTCTGTCACTCAGAGGGGGTGTGTACATTATTCTTTTTCGTGATATTTTCTTTAACGTCTTTTGAGTTCGCAAATAATGACCGTCTCTACGAAGTCCATATCAACAAGTGGCGCTTGGATCTCAAGAAAAGTTTAGTGATTGTCATCCTTCGTCAGCGCACTTCACTCTGATGACTTGACTTGACAGTGACGGAAACTTTTTTGTCACTGTGACAAAAATCACCCGTGCGCGCTAGCCCTAAGTCGTCAATTGTATTGTGTATTGAACCGGGGACCTAGAAACGATGGAACACAATACGAACGAAGTTAATAATTGGATCCTTCTACCGACCCCCAGACTCCGATGATATAGTTGCTGAACAGTTCAGAAAAAATCTGAGTCTCGTAACAAATAAATACCCCACTCATACGGTTATAGTTGGTGGGGACTTCAACTTTCCCTCGATATGTTGGCAAAAATACTTGTTCAAAACCGGTCGTAGGCAGAAAACATCTTCCGAGATTGTCCTAAATGCTTTCTCCGAAAATTATTTCGAGCAATTAGTCCACGAACCCACGCGAATTGTAAATGATTGCGAAAACACACTTGACCTCTTAGCCACAAACAATCCAGAGCTAATAGAGAGCATCATGACTGATACAGGGCTTAGTGATCACAAGGTCATTGTAGCTAGGCTCAATGCCGTTTCTTCCAAATCCACCAGAAACAAACGCAAAATAATTTTATTTAAAAAAGCGGATAAAGTGTCACTAGAAGCCTTCCTAAGAGACAATCTCTATTCCTTCCGAACTGACCATGCAAATGTAGACGAGATGTGGCTCAAATTCAAAGACATAGAGAGATTCATACCTCATAAATTGGTAAGTGATGGAACTGATCCACCATGGTACACAAAGCAGGTCCGAACGCTGTTGCAGAGGCAACGGAAAAAACATGCGAAGTTCAGAAGAACGCGAAATCCCGAAGATTGGCTAAAATTTACAGACGCGCGAAATTTGGCACGGACTTCAATGCGAGATGCCTTTAATAGGTTCCACAGCGAAACATTGTCTCGAAATTTGGTAGAAAATCCAAAAAAATTCTGGTCTTATGTAAAGTACACAAGCGGCAAGACGCAGTCAATACCTTTGCTGCGCAGTGCCGATGGTACTGTCACCGACGACTGTGCCGCTAAAGCGGAGTTATTGAACGCAGTTTTCCGAAATTCCTTCACCAGGGAAGACGAATGGAATATTCCAGAATTTGAAACACGAACAGCTGCTACCATGAGGTTCTTAGAAGTAGATACCTTAGGGGTTGCGAAGCAACTCAAATCGCTTGATACGGGCAAGTCTTCAGGTCCAGATTGTATACCGATTAGGTTCCTTTCAAATTACGCTGATACAATAGCTCCCTACTTAGCAATCATATACAACCGTTCGCTCACCGATAGATCTGTACCTGTAGATTGGAAAATTGCGCAGGTCACACCAGTGTTCAAGAAGGGTAGTAGGAGTAATCCATCGAACTACAGACCTACATCATTGATGTCGGTTTGCAGTAGGGTTTTGGAGCATATACTGTATTCAAACATTAAGAATCACCTCGAAGGGAACGGTCTATTGATAATCAGCATGGTTTCAGAAAACATCGTTCTTGTGCAACGCAGCTAGCTCTTTATTCACACGAAGTATTGGCCGCTATCGATAGGGGATCTCAAGTTGATTCCGTATTTCTGGATTTCCGGAAAGCTTTTGACACCGTTCCTCACAAGCGACTTCTAATCAAGCTGCGGGCCTATGGAGTATCGTCTCAGTTGTGCGACTGGATTCGTGATTTCCTGTCAGGAAGGTCGCAGTTCGTAGTAATATACGGCAAATTATCGAGTAAAACTGAAGTGATATCAGGTGTTCCCCAGGGAAGCGTTCTGGGACCTCTGCTGTTCCTGATCTATATAAATGACCTGGGTGACAATCTGAGCAGTTCTCTTAGGTTGTTCGCAGACGATGCTGTAATTTACCGTCTAGTAAAGTCATCCGAAGACCAGTATCAGTTGCAAAGCGATTTAGAAAAGATTGCTGTATGGTGTGGCAGGTGGCAGTTGACGCTAAATAACGAAAGGTGTGAGGTGATCCACATGAGTTCCAAAAGAAATCCGTTGAAATTCGATTACTCGATAAATAGTACAATTCTCAAGGCTGTCAATTCAACTAAGTACCTGGGTGTTAAAATTACAAACAACTTCAGTTGGAAAGACCACATAGATAATATTGTGGGGAAGGTGAGCCAAAGGTTGCGTTTCATTGGCAGGACACTTAGAAGATGCAACAAGTCCACTAAAGAGACAGCTTACACTACACTCGTTCGTCCTCTGTTAGAATATTGCTGCGCGGTGTGGGATCCTTACCAGGTGGGATTGACGGAGGATATCGAAAGGGTGCAAAAAAGGGCAGCTCGTTTTGTATTATCACGTAATAGGGGGGAGAGTGTGGCAGATATTATACGCGAGTTAGGATGGAAGTCATTAAAGCAAAGACGTTTTTCGTCGCGGCGAGATCTATTTACGAAATTTCAGTCACCAACTTTCTCTTCCGAATGCGAAAATATTTTGTTGAGCCCAACCTACATAGGTAGGAATGATCATCAAAATAAAATAAGAGAAATCAGAGCTCTAACAGAAAGGTTTAGGTGTTCGTTTCTCCCGCGCGCTGTTCGAGAGTGGGATGGTAGAGAGATAGTATGATTGTGGTTCGATGAACCCTCTGCCAAGCACTTAAGTGTGAATTGCAGAGTAATCTCCCTCACCGAACCCAGGATTATTGCGCGTTTCGGCCCCCAATGGACCCCGGAATTAATAATCTGAGTTGTTTTTTCACGAAAGAAAATTTAAAAAAATTATTTATGCGAAGTTTTGAATAAAAATACATTTAGACATACAGGGTAATTATAATTAAAGTTCCAATGTCAAAATACTGCCAAAAACCGCTGTTCAGCATGACGTCAAATTTGAACGGAATATCATCGAAGAAGACGGAAATGTTAAGCAAACAAAAATAAATTAACTACTAGATGGTGGCAGAATATGGAAAATAAAAGATGTAGGGTGTGCGGCTATTTCTCAGTTTGCCTCAGGACAGTTAAAAACCGATGTTACTGCTATATTTCATGCGGTTTGTGCACTCATGACAATTAAAAGCCGATTTTTCCCACACGACGTGGTGCGACGCTGTCATCGTGAATGGGCTTACCTAACTAACAGTTCCACAACTACTGAATGCCAAACTTGTGTGGTCATCCACACTGCACAGTAAGCTTGGTTCAATGTGCAGCCCACACCATGCTGCGTTTCATCTGTCATTTGTAGCCCGACTCATTTACGTAATGAACCCTACAGTGCCATCTAGCGATAAACTTTTCGTTAATTTTTTGTTTGGTTTCCATAACGTTTCCTCCTTCGTCGATAATATTCCGTTCAAATTTGACGTTATTGTGAGCATCGGTTCTTTCTTTTACAGCGTTTTGAAACTGGAACTTTAGGTATTATCACACAGTACATTACTAACCTGAACATAATCCTTTAGTGCACTTATTATTACATGATAACAGTCCAAGATCTGGCAACAACTTCAGCGTGCCTCTTCAACGATTGTCTCAAGAATAACTCAATCCCAGAACAGTGGGGTGAAAACATAATTGTTCTCTACAAAGGCAAAGGCAGGAAAGGCGACCCGAACTCCTATAGATGATTTGCTCTACATAGGGTTCTGTTTAAACTCGTCTCTGAACTACTATTAGGGCGCACTGACAAAGACTACGTGTTTATATCCTAACGATTCAGTACGGCTTCGCTCAAGGCAGATTAACACTGCACGTTGTTCAAGAAGTCACTCAACAAGTAACAACGACTCTAGTGCAACTTATTACCCCACTGCACGCTATCTTTATAGCTATTGTACGCGATCTTTATAGACTTCTCTAGAGCATTCGACAATATCAGCAGAAAGATTCTCATCCAGAAGTGAGGGAATATCAAGGGAGAGAATAAATCAAGCCACGAATTACAAAATATAATTAAATCGATTCTAGACACAAACCATGTACGATGGGACATCGATGTCGAAGGACATCGTCCAAACAGGAGGGGTCCGACAAGAAGATCCGGTGAGTCCGGTACTGTTTAACGTAATGACAGCAGGCATCGAGAAGACTATAAACAGGAGAAACGTAAAATTGATTATGTATGCAGATGACATGGTCATCTTCGCCAAGAGCCTAGAAGACTTACAAGTAGCCACAGAGATCGTCAGAAAGTGGGCCCCAGAAAACTTGATGGAAATAAACACCTCAAAGACGAGAGCAAGGAAATATAGAAGAGGAGGAAAAGAATATCATCTCACCTGTGGAGGTTAACATTAGAATTCGGATCCTCCTTTCAATATTTGGGAGTAACGCTACAAACAGTTGGGACCGCTTTTTGTCTGCTTATAAAAGTCCGAACAACTGCCACAACAAAAACCATTTACGACATCCCCAAGCTACAAAATGTAACCCTCTCAACTGTGATCATACTATTCAAGTTATGCCAACTGCCGCATAGATTATTTAACTAATACAGCCTTATCTGGCAGTGAAAAACCTAAAGAACCTAGACAACGTTAAAGTTAGATTCCAAAAAAGAGCCCTGTCAATGTCAAAATTCGCAAGAAATAGCTACACTTACATAATATTGCAAGAACCTTTCTCCGTAGAAGATATTAGACAACGCTTCGAACTTCCAGAGACGTAAGCACGCAGAACCATGATCGAGAAGAGACAGTACAAAGCAAGGCTTTCTACCACGCAAGCATGCAGAACAGTCATTGAGAAGAGAGAGAACTAAACCAGGTTTTCTATCACGTGCAACGTTCTCCTCACTGACAGTATCTCGGAAGCCCCTGACAGTACAGTACATACTTGTATGGCGTTTCCGTTATCTGCTCTATATCATCCCCTCTTAGTGTGTATTCGTTGGATCCAGATACATTCTGTATTGTTATCTTCCATTCAGTTATATTTCACAAGCGATTGTCGCGCTAGCCCCTTAAACAAAGATAACACCGCTTCCGTTTCTAATTCTTGTCCAGTCCGAGCTTGCATGCTGTCCCTGACGATGTCTGTGTCGACGACGTTGAACTCTTACGCACATTTCATTCACAGTGAGGGGTGTTTTTGGTCCTGGCCCGTTGTAGAACTCACTGTCAGATCATCTCAACTTTCACCAGGGGTCTCATGGTTCTTTCGTGAGTTCACGTGTGACGCCCACGGGTGACCGAGCTATTGCAGCCCATTCTTTCTTCCCAGGCTGCATTTCTTACCCTGTGCTCCTACCTCCCCATCCTCGCCCCTTCCCTGCTGCCCCATCCTTCTCCTCCCTCAGTGTTCTTACTTATGTCGATCTGGCTATCCACCTGGTTTTCTGTATTCCTTGCGGTTTTGTTCCCCTTGCATTTTCTCTTTCATTCTTCGTTTTTGGCGTTTTTGGTCCCCCTTCGGGGTTTGACCTCCACTTCTAAATTTTCTGTCTGTAGTGTGAGCCATTTGGGGAAGAACTCCTTCTCTAACGTCTACGGCGTGGATTTCTCTCCCTCTTTCCTTCCTCTCTTCCTTCCCCTCTGTAGCCCCCTTCACCCCACTAGGTCACCAGCATGTGTAGCCAGTCCATGTGGTGGGACTGTTATGTACATATCTGGCCGAGCTACCTGACAACAACACATTTCTGATACCTGACCTGTTGCCTCCCCATGTATGCCTAGGAGTCGTTACTTGTTATTCCAGGGCACTGGAACTCCCAGCAACAGCGGCCATGCCAGGTGGCTCTTGCTGTGGCTGGGTGGCACCCATGGGGAGAGCCCCTGATCAGAGTGGGTGGTATGAGAGCGATGCTCTGATTCAAAAAATCTGGCTGTTCTTCTACGCCCTCGTTTTGAGCGGTAACATATCACTGAATGCTGCTTCTTATGACCATGTGGCCTTCCCTTCCCTGGCTACGCCTTGGGAGGAGGGTCATGCTCGCCAGTTGGGGTGAAACGCTTTCCCCACTATCTGGTCTATACTAGGATGGACAGGGACGCATTTGATTAGGGGGCACAGTTCGGCAGGCCTATTCTCAGCGCCACCACCTTACCGCAGTTTTCTTCAGTTTTCGTTAGGTCTACGACAAAACTTGGCGCCGTTACATCCTTCTTACACTCCATGAGTAATGTCTTCGGGGCTCCCTCTCGATTTTTATTCGCCGCTTCCTTTCCCATCAGTCATCCAGAGTCCGGTCTGGCCGCCTACCCCCCTATTCTCACTGTCCTCTCCAGGTACAGATCTGCGGCCTAACATCAAATCCCTATTTGATCAATTGTTCGAGTGTGGGTCGACTCTTGGGAGGCTACCCCCGTGCCCTCTGCGTTATAAACTTCATGCAATCAAGGAGACTCGCACGACGTCGTGTTTTTTCTCTCTGCCTCTCCCGGCGGGAATCTATCATCTTCTCTCGTCTTCATATTGGCCTTACTAGGTTGGCCTATGGTTTTTTACTCTGCAATGAGCTGTCCTCCCTTCGTAGTCGCGAGGCTGCCCTTATGGTGATCCATATTTCTCTGGATATAAAGAGAATGGTTTATCAGTAAGTACAACAGCTGTACCATATTTTCTATCACCTTTTACACCAATAGAAAAGGTACGATAGGCGATAATGTCTCTGTCATAGTAGGATTCCAATCCTAGTAATGGCTTATCACCACCTCGAACTGGGCCTTTTGGCCCTTCGCACTTTCCTTGTCTTGGGTGTTAGCGGATGACCCTTGCATGATTATGTGTGACCTCAGTTTCCTTCACGGAGGTGGTTTGTCCTCTCAGATTTAGATCCTTGACTTTTCCTCTGGAATTCGAGTCCCTCAGTTAGTGTACATATTGGCTACGGAGGCCTTGACCTTGTCTCCTCATCGGTCAGATTTTCCACGACTTTTCCCTACATTTTGTCTGGTCCGCTTTCCTGTTTCGTTTCCCCTTTTCTTGTGTCTTCTTTCCATCGTGTTGTCCACTTGTATTGTGGTAATGGTACGGTGAGGGCGTCAGGACCGTTCGATAGTGATGCTGGTGCTCCTAAGCGATAGCGTTTCTATGGCTCACCATTCTCCCCATTTCCACCCACCCCCTCCTGTTCTTTCGTTTCCTGCTGCCCCGCCGTCCCTTATACCTCTTGGTTTCCACATTGTCCCTTCCCCTTGACTGGACTGCGCAGTCTGTGTTTTTCCTCCCTTGATTTCTGCCATCTTAGATCGTGGGACCATTGACCTCGCTGTTTGCTCCCCCGCCCCCGCTCTCGGAAATCAACTAACAAACCATCAAACCATCATCTCAGCTAAATAACAGGGATCACGTATTGGGGCATTGGGAGTTCCCAGTAGATCGCATTTGTGACGGGATTTGCTGTTCCAGCATTTGCTTTTGAGCTTCTATTACACATTAAAAGACGATGCTTCTATTACACATTGAAAGACAATTGTTAAAGGTCTGCTGTAAAAGCTGTTTTATGAAATGTTTGACGGTATAGTAGGATGATTTTAGGATATTGCCACGACGCTGCGCTGCGTGCACTCTGGAGTAGCAGTCAGTTAAGCTGGCTGGCGTGCTGCCAGTTGAAACTCGATCGCCAGAAAATATTTATTACTTGGTATTTATCATTTCTGCAATGTCCGCCCCGATAGCAGAGTGATCAGCGTGATGGATTGCCGTCCTTCGGGTCCGGGTTCGTTTCCCGGCTGGGTCGGGGATTTTCTCCACTCAGGGACTGGATGTTGTGCTGTCTTCATCATCATTTCATCCCCATCCGGCGCACAGGTCGCCCAATGGGGCGTCGAATGTAATAAGACCTGCACCAAGGCGGCCGGATCTGTCCAGCAAGGGGCCTCCCGGCCAATGACGCCAAACGCTCATTTCCATTTCTGCAATATTCGATGCTTTTATAACTAGCAGCACACTCTGTCCTATAGGCAGTTCTGTTCTGTGTGTAATTAACAAGCTTGCAGCGCCAAATGTTGTACTTCATTGATGACACTGCTTTCGGATTTGGAGTAGATTATGGTTACGACGTGACATTGGTTGTGGGAGACGCCGTGTATTCAAAATACCTTCATCACCATGGCTCCAATGAGGCAACGTAAAAGTGGTCACCCACAAAGCAGAAACCGGAATACAGACAGTACATTATTCTGAAGGTCTGTATTTTCAGGATTAAGTCATGTACACATTACACATCCATCAGTGTTTCCCAGAGACGCTGTCCAGGATGCGACAAAATGGATTTCGACCGAGTCGCCAGGTACAACTGGTGGGATGATACGATATGTTTGGAAACATGTACTTTTACTAAGATGGCACAGCCCAGCAGAGGCTCAAGAACAACAAAGAGACGCTGGATATCTGGTATAAATCCGAGGCCGAAAAAAAAAAAAAATTGTTTGGTGACGGTCAGCGTAGAAGAAGAAAAATTGAAAAACAGGCCTCATCCTGACCACGAAACGACGTAGTCTTACATACTGTCTTGACTCTATGCTGCATAGTGAGTCCGAATGTGACTGAAGCCTACAAAATCTCGCACTTCATGAATGGAATCACAGAAGACACTTACCAAGCTCTTCTGGTAAAGGATGTCACATCGGAAGAGGAAATGATGAAGTTGTGCCTGCACATCGAGGAAATACAATAGAGAGTAGTCGGAGAAAATAAATATCACCGACTTCCGAATGTCTCTATGGCAATTGTGGAAGACCACCATGGCCTAACCTCTCTGATATGAGTACGCCAAGTAGTAGAAGAAGAGATACAGTAGTTTATAGCAGCCAGAAATATCGGACCGGGTGTAGAGGAAGCATCAACCACGAATATCGACTCCATACGGCAGGTGGTAATAGAAGATGTTGAACAAGAGATGTATCTATCTCAGCCACCAGTCGAACGCGCCGTGAAGACTAGATTTGGTCAACTCGGAGTTACTGCTGTAGCCGTCAAACGACAATCCAGCATTCGACCAACCCAGGTAGAAACGACTCCTCAGCCAAATATAACGTGAGGACAGCACGCCGATCCTGCTTTTCCTAATTACAAAGCAGCTTCCTAGGGTTTCTTCCTGAAGTAACTAATCTGGAAGAAGAATAAAACGGGGGATGGATTACTGCTGTCAGGAGCTTTCAGGCATCCCAGGTTGACAGTGTTACCAATGTTACGTATAAAAGACAAAGGCACGGGCCCGAGTCCCGCTCCAGCACATAGTAGGATTGATTATTACTATCCGTGATAAATTTGATCATTCACTGCGGGTCAGTAGGGCCGGTATTTACATTCTTAGCGAGTATTTTTTAAGGGCCTTACGCCATGGTCGAAGGTATGTTTCTCTGCCTGACATTTCGTCTGTTAACGCTGGAAAAATCCTCAGAGACTTTAAGAACTTCATAAGCTGATTTTCGAATTCGAATGACCTCAGCAAGCACAAATACACAATCCCTAATACAATGACGAAAAAAAATGACAATATCAAGGAGTTGTGCGGCATAAGCGGAAGTCGGTAGGCGTGTTTCTACATCTGGAAGAAGATGTCTATTCATATTTCGCGCCAGTCGCACAAGGGTGACGCTAGTGGCACAACTATGAGGATGAAAATCAGGTTGGCGATGGATACACTCTATAACGGTCGTAAGCATTAGTTGCCTTTGAGACTGGTCATTGATGTTTGTCAAGAACGCCTTTCAGGAGACAAAGACGCCATTATCAACACCCCACTGAGTTTGAACGAGGTCGTGTAATAGGGCTACGAGAAGCTAGAGTTTCCTTCAGCGATATTGCAGGAATGTAGCCACTGTACATGATTGCTGGCAAAGGTGGTCATGGGAGAGTACGGTTTCAAGAAGCTTGGGCTCTGGAAAGCCACGTGGTATTGCCGAGAGGGAAGATCATCTCGTTCGGCGTATGGCTCTGGCGCAGCAGTTGTAACAGTTCGTTGTGTCACTGCTGTGCCAAATCGCTACGTCCTGTAGCGTGCATTCCACTGACCTCAAACCACCGCCATTTGCAACTTCAGTGGTGTCAAGTGAGAGCTCCTTGGAAGGCTGGGTTGAGGTCTTTTCCGTTTTCTTATGAAAGCTGGTTCTGCCTCGGTGCCAGTGATGGCCGTATTTTGGCTAGAGGGAGGCAAGCTGAGGGCCTGCAACCAACCTGTCTACGTGCTAGACACAGCCCTACACCTGAAGTTAGGTCCGGGTGTGATTTTGTATGACAGCAGGAGCACTCTCGTGGCCATCCCATGCACTTTGTTTGGAAATTTATTATACGAGAGTCTGGTGATTCCACCTGTTGTGCTGCCATTCACGAACACCATTCCAGGGGGTGTTTTCCAACAGGATAACGCTCAGCCACATACCGCTGTTGTAACCCAGCATGCTCTACAGAGTGTCGACATGTTGTCTCCGCCTACTCGATCATCAGATCAGTATCCAATCGAGCACACATGGGACATCATCGGTCAACTCCAGCGTCACTCACAAACAGCATTAACCGTCCCTGTACTGAACGACCAGGTGCAACAAGCATGGAACTCCATCCCTCTAACTGACATCCGGCGTCTGTACAACACAATGCATGCACGTTCGCATGCTTACACTCAACATTCTGGCGGTATCAACACTTCACATTTGCAATGGCTTACCTCGCGCTTACATTAACCTGTGATCTTGCTTTGGCAATGTTTATCACTTAAATATGTTACCTAGACAAACCCAAAGTTTCATTACTCTACATTAATTTTTTTGGTGTTGTGATTTTTTTCCGTCAGTGTATTTAAGTGTAACCACGCAGATATCAGGGAGTGATTTTATCCGACCACTCCTGTGTCTGTTGGTATTCTTTGCTTAGTCCCACAACTTCTCTAGTTTTAGATTTCCTTCTTTTCTACTAAAGCTGTTTTTGAATTTCTGTGGGTTCACTTTAGGCGTGCATCCTGGTTCGATAACGATTGGAGCTTGATGAAAATTCGTGGCCTACGCCAGCGGTCGCATGGCTTCACTCCCCGGCCGTTGCGTGGTCATCTACGAACAGTTCAGCTTGCTGAGCTTGGTTGAGTTCGAAAATCAGCTTAAGATGACTTTATAGCGTGTGAGGAGACGTGACGTTAGGCAAAGAACATACGTTAGACCACGGTCTGCCCTTCTAACTAATGTCACCAACGAATAAATGGATTTGTTGTTAAGGTAAGCTGTGGGTTAAATATGAGCTGAATTAGACATATTAAATACATTTTCAGTAACTAGAACAGCATTTTCCATTGAAGTCAGTGCCGGCACGTAGCCACACATTTGCAATCAACTCGCAAACCGCACATTTCCAGACCCGTGATTACAGCTTCTATTATCGTACATTTTCACCTGTGTCAATTTTTGCTATTAATTGTGATAGATCCTGTGGTATATTATTTTACTCTTATTTCAAGAGACAGTGCTGTACCTTTGAACACATTTCAGAGTTGAGAAAAAAAATTCGTTCAAATGGCTCTGAGCACTATGGGACTTAACATCTGTGGCCATCAGTCCCCTAGAACTTAGAACTACTTGAACCTAACTAATTTAAGGACATAACACATAACCATGCCCGAGGCAGGATTCGAACCTGCGACCGTAGCGGTCGCGCGGTTCCAGACTGAACCGTCTAGAGTTTAGAAGTGTATCATATTTTGTTATTATGTTTTTAAATGACAACATTCAGTTTTTGTGTGCTGCAGTCTTTGATATGAAATTACAAAAATTACTCAGTAGAAGTAAAGTTTTTTCAAATCGCGAGAAAGTGTTTTAAGGCACAACAAGTTCATGTACCTAGAACAATTATTCTACTGAAATTTAAAAGCATAAATACGAGAAAACCTGTCAATTTTCATTTTCTAAGGAGGTAAAATTGTCAAGACATATAAAAAAACACTCAGTCAATTTGCAAATGTCACAAAATAGAATACCGCCTTGCGTTTGAAGGTACAAGATGACACACGGATAACGAAGAGCGATACTGACATGCGTTTGGCAGTCAAGAGAGTAATGCGTGAAGCCTTCAACGACTACCGTAGCAGAATATTTTCAAATGATCTTTCACAAAATCAAAAGAAATTCTGGCCATATGGTAAACGCTGTTAGTGGCACCAAAGTTCGTGTCCAGTCCCTCGCGAACGAGACAGGAACTGAAATTGAGGATAGAAAAGCAAAAGCTGAAATAATTAAGTCTGTTTTTAAATGTTCCTTTACAAAACAAAACCCAGGCGAATTGCCCTAATTTAATACTCGTACCACTGAGAAGGTGAGTGAAATAAATATTAGTGTCAGTGGTGCTGAGAAACTGCTGAAATCATTAAAATTGAACAAAGCTCCAGACCCCGATGGAGTCCCCATCAGATTCTATACTGAAATTGCGACGTAGTTTGTCTGTCTCCTAACTATGATCCATCGTAGATACCTCGAACAAAAAACAGTTCTCAATAGAAGGAAGAAAGCATAGGTCACACCCGTCTACAAGAAGGGTAGTAGAAGTGAGCCTCAGTGACATCCAATACCTTGACATCGATTTGTTGTAGAATCTTAGAACATATTCTCAGTTCAAACATAACGAGGTATATCGAACAGAATGACCTCCATGCCGACCAGCACTGATTCCGAAAATAGCCATCGTGCGAAACCCAACTTACGCTTTTCGTAGTGAAATCTTTGGATCAAGCCAGTGAGGTATTTGCTGTATTTCTTGATTTCCGAAAAGCGTCTGATTCAGTACCACACCTATGCTTATTGTCAAAAGTACGATAATATGGGGTATCAAGTGAAGTTTGTGACTGGACTGAAGACTTTTCGGTAGGGAGAACGCAGTATGTTATCTTGGATGGAGAATCATCGTCAGATGTTGAAGTAACGTCGAATGTGCCCCAGGGAAGTTTGTTGGGACCTTTGCTGTCCATGTTGTATATTAATGATCCTGTGCACAATATTAATAGTAACCTCGGACGTTTTTTAGATGATGCAGTTATCTATTATGAAGTGCTGTCTGAAACAAGCTGCATAAATATTCAGTCAGAAGGTCGGCAACTTGCTTTAAATGTTCAGAAATGTAAAATTTTGCAACTCACAAAACCAAACAAATGCAGTCTTCTATGACTATAATATCAGTGAGTCACAGTTAGAATCGGCCAACTCACACAGATAACTGGGTTTAACACTTTGTAGGGATATGAAATGGAATGGTCACAAAGGTTCACTTGTAGGTAAAGCAGTTGGTAGTTTTCGATTTATTTGTAGAATACTGGGGAAGAGCGATTAGTCGACAAAGGAGATTGCTTACAAAACACTCGTGCGACCCAGTCTAGAATCTTGTTCAAGTTTGTGGGACGTGTACCAAACAGGACTAACAAGGGATATTGAACGTATTCAGTGAAGGGCAACACGAATGGTCACTGTTTTCAGAATGAGATTTCCACTCCGCAGCTGAGTGTGCGCTGGTATGAAACTTCCTGGCAGATTAAAACTGTGTGCCGGACCGAGGCCCGAACTCGGGACCTTTGCCTTTCGCGGACAAGTGCTTTACCATCTGAGCTACCCAAGCACGACCCACGCTCCGTCCTCCTCACAGAGCACACTCCGCTGCAGAGTGAAAATCTCATTCTGGAAACATCCCCCAAGCTGTGGCTAAGCGATGTCTCCGCAATATCCTTTGTTTCAGGAGTGCTAGTTCTGCAAGTTTCGCAGGAGAGCTTCTGTAAAGTTTGGAAAATTGGAGACGAGGTACTGGCAGAAGTAAAGCTGTGAAAGCTGTGAGGACGGGGCGTGAGTCGTGCTTGGGTAGCTCATATGGTAGAGCACTTGCCCGCGAAAGGCAAAGGTCCCGAGTTCGAGTCTCGGTCCGGCACACAGTTTTAATCTTCCAGGAAGTTTCGGTCACTGTTTTGTTTGACCCGTGGGAGAGTATCACAGAGATGCTGAAGAATCTGAGCTGGCAGACTCTTTATGACAGACTATACTGGTCCGAGAAAGTCTGCTAACAATGTTTCAAGAACCAGCTTTAAATGAAGGCTCAAGGAATATACTGCAGCCCCCTACCGAGCGTGGTGGCGCAGTGGTTAGCACACTGGACTCTCATTCGGGAGGACAACGATTCAAACCCGCGTCCGGCCATCCTTATTTAGGTTTTCCGTGATTTCCCTAAATCTCTTCAGGTAAATGCCGGGATGGTTTATGTGAAATGGCATTTCCTTCTCCGTCCTTCCCTAATCCGATGGGACCGATGGCCTCGCTGTTTGGTCCCTTCCCCCGATCAACTGACCATCCTACGTATGGCTCACCTAGGGATCTTGAGGACACGATTAGAGTAATTACAGTACGCACAGAGGCATAAAAACCATCATTTTTTCCCGCGCTCCATACGTGAATGGAACCGGGAAAAACCTAATAACTGGTACAATGTGATGTGACCTCTTCCATGCATTTTTACGATGGTTTTCAAAGTATAGATGTTGAAATAGATGTAGATGTAGACCGAAGTATGGCTTAACCGTCCACACGTTGTACAGGGTGAATCTGTTAAAACTTTCACCGCAAAGATTGCTCAAATGGAAAATGCTATTGATGTGCGGTTTTCATAGAATGGATTGGTAGTTAGGAGCTCGTCTTATTAGGCAATCAACATATTGTAATAATGCTTCTAACAATGCCAACTGTCGTTAACAGACTAAAAGTAGGGTAAATTAAAATGTCAATGGTGTTCGTTGAAGGATTCTAGTGCGAGTCCTTTACGAGGTATCGTATTTTGAAAAGTTCCTACACCGACATTTGTGTAATACCTGTGTTAGCACACACTAAAGAACAGCACAAGTGCATACACTAGTTGTTTGGATTCTGGTCAGTAGCGTGACAATTGACCATAACCGGTTGTGTTCAAAATGACCACTGGTAGAGACAATACACGCTTCCAATCTGGAATAGAACGACTGCTGCACACTTGCTAGCGTTTCAATGGAGATGTCCGAGCAGGTTGCAACAATACATCGTTGCATTTCATGTGTGTAGTTACTATGTACTTGCAGACAGCGACTTTTAATTTTCCCCGCAGGTATAAGTCTACAGGCGTCAAATCAGGGGAACGGGCCGGTCAGGGTCCTCTGCGTCCAATCAAACGACGTGGAACCAATTCGTGAACACATGCTGTAGCACTTCGTGCACCATGGTCTGGAAAGCCATCATGTTGGTATCACATGTTTGTCCTAGTCTGCAGAAGAAGATGGTCTGTTAGGAGGCTGTGGTACTTGTGCGCGTTCAGTATTTCGCCTGTGAGCTGATGGTTCACAGTCCTACACGACACGTTTACACGCTGCCGTTCCACCTGACGAAGCCAACGGGGATTGTCAACAGACCAACAGAGCATGTTTCGAAGGCTTACCTGGCCGTGATTGGTGAACGTGGCTTCATCACTAAATAAGATGCGTGATACACCTGGAGTATCCTGTCTTAATGCCCATGAATAGAAGTTAACACGATTCTCATAATCGTTCCATGTAGCTTTGGACGGTCAAAGATGTGATGGGATGGAACCTGTGTCAATGGATAACGCATAGGGCACTTGCCTGACTCATGCCACGGGACCTAACGCGCGGATCAGTTGCAATAGTAGCAAGAACATTAATTTGCCCCTCTTCTGTCGTCACTCTTTTCCATCTGTTACATTGTCTAGATGTTATATTACCACTTTCACATAAATGGTTGAAAAGGTTGCTAAATAACTGCCGAGATGGTTGACGTCTATTGGGATACCTTGCCACATACACCGTATACGAACTAACTGCATTTTTCCTACTCTCTCCTTACGCCATGAGCAAGTTGGATTTTTCTGCGTTGGTAAATCCTATTATCCACCCACGACCTATTGCTTGGACTGTCACAAACTAACTGGCTAGCAAGTCGCCATGCACTCAAGGAGCACACAAGCACACAGTAAGCAAACATAACAATGTCGTGCCTAGCAAGCACGCAGACTGAATGGCATAAATAAATGCCAGTGTGGAAACTTTTCTAAATATGATATCTCGTAAACGACTTTCGCACTAGAATCTTGAAACAGACACCACTGACATTCTAATTTACCTACTTTTAGTTCGTTAGTGTCAATAGGCATTGTTCCATTTAAAAAACTGTATATTTGCACAAAAAATACACTTTCTAACTATTATTACAATCTGTTGATTGGCTAACAAAATGGTTCAAATGGTTCTAAGCACTACGGGACTCAACATCTGAGTTCATTAGTCCCCTAGACTTAGAACTACTTAAACCTAACCAACCTTTGTGGCAAAACTTGACAAAAAGAAGGGACCGGTTGGTGGGACATGTTCTGAGTCATTAAGGGATCACTAATTTAGCATTGGAGGGCAGCGTGGAGGGTAAAAATCGTAGAGGGAGACAAAGAGATGAATACACTAAGTAGATTCAGAACGATGTAGGTTGCAGTAAGTACTGGGAGATGAAGAAGCTTGCACAGGATAGAGTAGCATGGAGAGCTGCATCAAACCAGTCTCAGGACTGAAGACCACAACAACAACAACCTAAGGACATCACACACATCCCTGCCCGAGGCAGGATTCGAACCTGGGAGTGCAGCAGCAGCGCAGTTCCGGACTGAAGCGCCTAGAACCGCTCGGCCACAGTGGCTGGCTCGATTGGCTAACAATACAAGCCCCTGACTACCAATCCATTCTGTGAAAATCGCACATTAACAGCACTTTCAATTTTCGCAATATTTACGGTGCAAGTTTTAGGTGATTCACCCTGTATAGTTTTAAAATATATCAAGTTTTACTCACCTTAAAATACTGAAGCTGAAGAATTAACAGTATTTTCCAAATAGGTTTAATGTGTTATACAGTACTTAAGAAGTGCAGACTCAACATATTTACAAATGCTGCACTAAGCACTACTTCACATCTTAAAAGAAAAGTAAAATGAAAGAAACACTACAAAATGTCAGGAACTACTTACGGCGGTGTCTAGTGCGCATTCTTTCATGTGATTCCGAAGTCGGTCACTATATTGAAACACCGACCAAGAAACATCACTTATTGCTAGGTACATTATCATCAAAATACAACACTCTTCCCTAACTGATCCTAAAAACGTGATTGACGAATAGGTTATACAGGGTGAAAAGTATTTAAACCGACAAACTCTGGGAGGTTGTAGGGGACATTAAAACAAATATTTTTCCCTGATGTAATTTTTTCCTATGAGGATTATTTAAACCGGCGGAGGCCGTTTTACGCGCCAGTTGTAGGCAACTACTGTCCACCAGTGTAGCAGTGCATTATCTCTGTTTAGTAATGGAGCGATACACCTGGAGTGAGTACACTGATATGGTTGGTGCGTACCACAACGGACGAGCTGCACAGCGGGTTTATCAACAACAATATCCTAATCGCCGTATCTCGCATCATACGACCTTTGCTGCTGTGTACGTACCAACGTCTGCGTGAGACCCGGTCATTTAGTAGATTACCTGGACAGGGACGCTGTCGCACGGTAAGAACGCTGAAATCTGAGGAAGCTGTCTTGCAGCATGTGGAGCGGGACCCTTCAATCAGCACTCGTGCAATTGCACGTAACATGGGGACTAATCAGACGAATGTAAGGACAGTCCTTAGAGAGCAATTGTCACGTCCATTTCACTTACAGCGTGTCCAAAACCTGGAACCAGTTGATTATCCACCCAGAGCACAATTTTCGCAGTGGTACCTGGAACAGTGTGAAATGTATCCTAAATTTCCATCCTCTGTGTTGTTTACCGATAAAGCAACGTTAGGGCGTGATGGAGTCTTCAACATACACAATTCGCATGTTTGGAGTGATGATACCCACATGCCACAGTTACTAGCGCTCATCAAGTGCGGTTCTTCGTTAATGTGTGGGTCGGTGTTGTTGGTGACTTTTTAATTGGACCGTATCTGCTACCTAGGCCATTAAATGGCAGGCACTATTACAATTTTCTCGTCAGAACATTGCCAGAATTGTTGTAAGACGTCCCGCTCCCTACAAGACAAAGCATGTGGTTCCAACATGACAGGGCGCCGGCACATTTCAGTCTCGTGTGCGTCGTTTCCTGGACGCACGGTTCCCAGAAACGTGGATTGGCAGAGGTGGTCCTGTACCGTGGCCTGCTCGATCCCCAGATATGTCCCCTCTGGACTTTTTTGTGTGGGGAGAGATGCGCAACCTTGTTTACGCAACTCCTGTTGCATCAGAAGAGGATCTGGTTGCCCGGATAGTAGCAGCAGCAGGAACAATTCAGGATACTCCTGGGGTTTTTGCCCGTGTCAGACAGAACGTTATCCGACGGTGTAACCTTTGTTTAGGTGTCAATGGAGGCATTTTTGAAAATCTATTGTCATTGAAATTGGGTTGTGTTAACGTGTCGTCTCTTGGTCATAAAAAAATGGAAAAGTGTTTGTTGTTTAATTAATTTGCCGCCAGAGAAATCTTCCTCTACCGGTTTAAATACTCCTCATAGGAAAAAATTACATCAGGGAAAAATATTTGTTTTGATGTCCCCTACAACCTCCCAGAGTTCGTCGGTTTAAATACTTTTCACCCTGTATGTGCTGTCCAGTAACTTTTGCAAATATGATAACAAATGTCGTCTCTGATTTAGTTTTCGTAGGAAAATCAACTGTCGCCCGACCAAAAGCAGTGAGGTGGGTGGAGCTGGTGTACTCACACTGGCAGGCGGGCGCGGTGCCCGTCCAGAAGCCGTCCTGGGCGCAGAGGCGCGTGCCGTTGCCCACCAGCCTGTGTCCCTCCGGGCAGCGGTACGTGATGGTCGAGCCCACGCTCTGCTGGTCGCCCTCGATGGTCGTGTTCAGCAGCTTGTCGGGGCTGCCGCACGTCGACGGAGCTGTCAAAGAAGCGACAAGGCTCGTGAGAAACAGTGGTCCCCTACCCGAAGGTGTGTTTCAAGACAGTACTATCTCATTATTACGGAATATTTTATCAGATGAACATCCGCAACTGAGGAACATGTTTGTAGAATAAAAATACGCTTCAGTTACCAGTAATTTTTCTGAACCGGTTTCGAAACTTTAAGCTTCATTTTTAGGTGCCAGCAGCTGCAACAGGACGAGGGGCAACTAATGTGCAAGTACTATGTAGTTGACATACTGAAGTCAGAGGTACAGTTGTGGAAAGTAGGGTACTAACATAATTATGGGAACGTAAATATGGCGCGGGCCCGTCAGTCATGGGGAATCACCCGACGTCAAACAAATGCGTGGGATTGGAGGGCCATGCGTTTGTTTGAGGTGGGTGTGATTCCCCATGACTGACTGGCCTGATCACCGCGTATTTATGTTCTCGTAATTATGTGAGTACACCACTTCCCGGAACTGTAGCTATCATTTTGGTATGTCAAAAATGGTTCAAATGGTTCTGAGCACTATAGGACTTAACTTCTGACGTCATCAGTCCCCTAGAACTTAGAACTACTTAAACCTAACTAACCTAAGGACATCACACACATCCATGCCCGAGGCAGGATTCGAACCTGCGACCGTAGCGGTCGCGCGGTTCCAGACTGTAGCGCCTAGAACCGCTCGGCCACTCCGGCCGGCCGGTATGTGAACCCCAGAGTACTTGTACGTTAGTAGGCCCTCCTCTCGTTCGCAGTTGGTGGCACCTGAGTATGAAGCTTTAAGCTTCGAATCTCCCCATGGAACAAATTACGAAAAATTACTGGCAACTGAGGAACATATTTATACAAACAAAAATACGTTTCAGTTGCTAGCAATTTTTCTCAATGTCTTTCAGGACCGATTTCGAAGCTTTAAGCGGATTTTTATTCTATAAAAAGTCTCATTATTATGTAGCTGAAGCTCTTGGACTTAAGGCGTTACTCGGATAGTGCGAAAATTCACCAGGATTATTTCAGCTTCAGCGACACCTTGTAGTGTACAATCGAGAGCCTCAGCAATATTCGGTACGCCGAGATAGTCTTAAAGAACACACAGTAGTGAAACTACCTGTGTGCTGGACCGGGAATCGGACCGGAATAATTGCCTATCGAGGGCAAGTGCTCTTACTACTGAACCAGGCGCGACTCACGGCCTGCCTTCACGGCTTTACGTCCGCTAGCACCTCATCAAACTTGTCAAACTTCCCAGCATACCGCAGTGGTTCTGTTACCGCTGTGTACCAGCTAACATGAGTTAACGCGCAATTGTTCTTTTTCGGTGTTGAATTTGTATACTGAGAGAGGACATTGGCCTTAAATGGCAGATAAAGACTACGACAGTTTTTATATTTATCAAATTCGTTGGTATTAGACCCATCTCCTCTTGCTTGTGATGGCATCGTAGAACATTGATTAACGCGTCGATATTCCAAAATGGTGCGGAATGCTGCAAAACACACATCAGAACCGAATAAATAGCAGCTTATAAACAGGTATTTTAATTTTGAAATTCTCAAAGGAAATGTTAATTTTCTTAAAGCGTGAGTACGAATGCGGAAATGTCATTGCTACAAATGCACAATATCAAACATTTGCATTATTTACTTTGACATAATATTTCATTTACGGTTTTGTTTCCTCGAAAGTAACAGTTTTTTTAAATAATTTTAAGTAAATGAGTCACTAACAGTGGTAGACCAGTTTTGCTAATCGACAGGAAAGTAAGCAATGATGTCCAAACTCGAGAGAATATAAAATGCAGACTGGCAATAGCAAGAAAAGCACGTCTGAAAAAGAGAAATTTGCTAACATCAAATACAAATTTAAGCGACAGGAAGTCATTTCTTTAGGTATTTGTCTGGAGCGTAGCCTTGCATGTATGTGAAATATGGACTTAATTAGTTCAGGCAGGATGAAAATAGAAGTTTTTGAAACGTGGTGCTACAGAAGAATGCTGAAGATTAATTAGTAATAAATAGGAAATGAATGTAACTGTGAAAAAAGAAATTTATGGCACAATTTCACTAAAAGAAGGGATCGATTGATAGGAAACACCCTGAGACATCAAGAATTAGTCAGTTTGGTAGTGGAGAGAAATATGCGAGGAAAAAAATTCTGGAGGTCGATCCAGGTATGAATACAGTAAGCAGGTTCAAATGAACGTAAGTTATACTTGTTATTAGAATTTGAAGAGGCTTCTATAGATTGGTCTAGCACGGAGAGATGCATCCAGACGGTCTTCAGATTGAAGATCGCAGGAACAACAACAATGGTGAAAAACTTAAGGTTTATCAGAAACCGTTATGTGCCACTTAGAAACGGACTATTAACGCATCGAAAATTACTGACAAGAATTGCATTTTCCTCTCTAAATTTCCGGGATAGACTAAACGTGACGTAATTCTGCGCTACACGCTTGTACGACGAGGCAGAGGCTGCTGGCTGGGCGTCGCTCAACTGCGCAATACCGTGCAGAGGTGAACGCGCGGCGTGGGCAGTGCGCGAGGCTGACACCCACAGGTTTGGGTACGGTGATTGCCATCTCAGCAGGTCACATTTTTGCGTCTGCTACAAGTGAGTATTGTACGCCGACCTGGCTGTGAAGGAATAAAGCCACAGATGCTCAAATGTAGCAAGTGAGATAGCTGGCCCAGTGCGACCAGTGCAAGTAGAGATTGCTACAAAAATTCTTGCTTCTAAATATTAAGTGGGTGACGAAATTATCAAGAGAAACATAAGATGAGGAACAGACATCTTAGCAGTCATTGTGATAAATATAGTTGGTGTAGTGTGACAATGATGTAGGTCTACCTCCAAACTTTCAGGGTAACCTCCAAACTTTCAGGGTAACTTCCTCACACACAGAAGAAGAGAATATATCTTTCGGAAAAGCACAGTTTGATGTACACCATGAGCTGCTCTTAAAAACTACTTGTTTGTCAAACTGATGTACGGGCATACAGCCCATCATCAGTGGCATACATTGATAAGGCAAAACATAATGACCGCTGCTCACAGCGACGTTGGATGCCACCTGGTAGCGTTGCGGACACGTGATGCGGTAACAAAAGCATAAAGCAGAGCACACACGCACGAGGGACCACCCTAGCGAAGATATGGGGTACAAATGGGGAAATCCATGGATAAGCGTCTTTGACAAGGGTAGATTAATGTTACACTGAGCCTGTGAACGAGTATTTCGAAAACGGCGAAACTGGTCGAATATTCACGTGCTACTGTCATGAGGATCTGCGTAAAGAGGTGGGTCAGTGAAACTACACTAGGCACTAAATGGTTGGACGTCCACGATTCTTCAGAGAACGCGGGGTCTGGAGGCTTGTCTGCTCTGTAAAGTAGGACGGATGGTGGCGTTTCTGCTGAAAGAGCGCAATGCTGATGCACGAACAAGTGTTTCGGAGCACACCGTTCATCGTAAATGGAGCTCCGCAGCAGACCACCCATACGTGTTCACATGTTGACCCAACGATATCGCCAGTTACGACTGCAGTGGGCACGGGACCATCGGGATTCGACCGTCGATTACTGGAAACCTGCCCGCTCTTCGGGTGAATCACATTTTTACTACACACGGTCGACGGTCGTCTCCACAAACGCCGTCATCGTGATGAACGGCGGCTCGAAACGTGCAGCGAGCCACGGATGCAGGCTGGTGGGAGCAGTATTATGCTAAGGGAGACATTCTCCTGCATTTGCGTGGGACCTATGGTAGTAATCGAAGACACGCTGACAGCTGCCAACCACCTGCATCCCTTCATGCTTCGTGTCTGCCCCGACAGCGATGCCATCTTTCAGCCGTATAATTAACCGTGTCTCGGAGCCAGAATCGTGGAACAGTGGTTTGAGGAGCATTGTAGTGAACTCAAGATGATGTCTCGGCAACCAAATTAGCCTGATGTAAATCCTATGGAACCCATCTGGCTCGCTATCGGGTGCCATCACTGCGTACGCAAATCAGCGGGCCATTATTTACGCGAATTTCATGACCTGCGTGGAGACATTTAATGCGACATACCTCCAAGAACCTACCAACAAACTGTAGGATCCTTGATACGCAGAATGAGTGGTGTATTTCGTTCCAAAGGCGGACAAACAAGCTTTTAAGCAGGTGGTCATACTGTTTTGCCTCCTCAGTACATAGTGTGTACATCTCTACCTACATCTACACCTACAACAGAGTCCTACACAACCAGGAAGTGTTGCCGTTTAGCTCTGTCAGTTATAACATGTACACACGACGATCTGTTTACCGCAGAGATCCACATCATTTTTAATGATCATAAAGATTTTATGCGAGGTTTGGAACTTCAATAGCGGCAACTATTTATTTACAACTTATAAAAAAGAGATACATGTTTCAAAGTTTGCACCCCTTCGAAGTAGTCACCAACGTGCAGTATATCAGCGATCTGGAAGTCTTATGATACCCTTAGCAGCGTCAGTTGTGTTGATCGTTCGAGTGGAGTGGCTTACTGACTGTGAATCTCTGTAACAGTTGTGAAGCGAATACCATGAGGTGCTTCCTTCAATTCAGGAATCATGCTGAAGCCACAAGGGCTTCAGTCCGGGGAGGGATGTGAGTAGTACAGAACTTCCCAGTGCCCACGATCGAACAAACAAGGTCACAACTTGCGCCATTTTCACCCGAGCATTGTCCTGCGAAATGCTGGGGGGGGGGGGGGGGTCCAGCAGGAAGTGTCGCCGCTTCTTTCTTTAAACTGTTGCCACGCGGGGTAGCCGTGCGGTTTGAAGCGCCTTGTCACGGTTCGGGCGGCTCCTCCCGTCAGAGGTTCGAGTCCTACCTTGGGCATGGGTGTGTGTGTTGTCCTTAGCGTAAGTTAGTCTACGTTAGCTTAAGTAGTGTGTAAGTGTAGGGACCGATGACTTCAGCAGTTTGATCCCATAGCATTTACCAAAAATTTCCAAATTTTTCTAAACTGTTTATTTTATATTTGCAGCCAGCATGTGGCTCAAGTTGTGATTTATTTGTTCGATCGTTGGGACTGGAAAGCGTTGCACCGTCTAACACACTTTCTGGACTTAAGTCCTTGTGGCTTCAGCTTGCTTCCTAAATTGGAGGAAGCACTTCATGGCATTCGCTGCAGAACTGTTACAGAGATTCGTCCGGAAAAGTACGGCTTCACTCGAGTTATCAACACAACTGGCGCTGCTGAAGGTGTGTTGTGGAACCAGATACCTGCTACGAGTGAGAGAGACTATCTGTTTGTTCTTGAGGAGTATCTCTGACTTGTTGATACACGCTGGGTTGGTGCATAAGTTTATAGCGATTTTCTATAAGCTGAATAAACACAGCAGATACACATAACAGAGACTTTAGTCATCAATAATACGAGTATATTATTATTCAATATTTTCAACAGTCTGCCAACACTGGGGTAACTTTACGATTCCGCGAGTGTAGAAATCACCTGTTTTGAGATGAGGAACTCGTGGAGCCATGTTCGGAGCGCATTTTCATCCGAGAAGGAGGTTCCTTGAAGACTGTTCGATAGCGAGCGGAAAAGAAAACCTGAAGGCGCAACACCATGTAAATAAGGGGGGGGGGGGAGGGGGGGGGGGTTGGGGGGTGGAATGACTTCCCAACCAAACTCCTGTACAGTGTTTTTTGTCAGTCTAGCAAGATGCGGGTGGGCGTTATCGTGGAATAGAATCACTTTGCGCAGTATTCCTCGTGATTGTTCTTGAACTGCGTCTGCAAGCCTTCTCACTTGTTGACAATAAATGCCAGCAGCGATGATTACACTTTAGGGAAGCAATTCGTAGTTCACCACACCGTCGCTGTTCCACCAGATGCATAACATTATCTTTTGTGGATGCTTTGTTTGGGGTTAGCCGTTCCTTTCCTTTCTTTATGGTAGCATAAAGACACCATTTATCGTCACCAGTAATGATACAGTATGGGAATGGTCGGTGTTGCTCACGAGCCATTTGATGACGGACAAGCAGAAATGCACATACGGTCACCCGCCGTGGATCATTGTTAATTAACGCATTTAAACGATCTCCATCAAACCCCGAAGGTCTTCCTGAACGTGGAGAGTCACTAATATCAAAACGATCCTCCTCAAAACGGGAAAACCATTTTCTTGCCGTGCTTTCTCCAATGGCATTATCTGCACGGTGCAAATGTTTCCCGCTGCTGTCTCCCCTGTATTGAGCTCAAGCAGAAGAATAGGTCGGAAGTGTTACGATTTCTCCACTTGTCACTCCATTTTCTAGCGTCCTCAGCTTCACTCACTATCTGCAAATGACAATATGCACTTGCAAAGCAAAAACACCACGAACTTATGCACCAACCTAATAGTCCTGTGACGACAATATAAAGTTTGTTGCGGATCGAGTACTCTCTCATTACTATATTTTCACCACACAACAAGGTATGCTACGACTTCCACATCACTGGCACCAGCTTATACAGAATGCCACTTTGAAGGAAAGTAAAGTTTTGAGAAACATCCAAGGTCCAATCCTCATACTTCACAGATACGTCATTTGATGTACATATACACAATAAATTCCTCTGGTGATGAACTATAAAAGTGCAGCTCATAGTGTACAACACGATACCCTTCGGGCGGCACTCACTGTGCTGGCAGATCCAGTGCAGGTAGTCGAGGTTGCAGCCCACGTCGTTCCACAGCCAGCCGCGGCCGCCGTCCAGCACCACGCAGTTCTGCTCGCCGTTGTAGTTGTTGGGCTGGTCCTTGCCCCACGCCGGCCGCTCGATCACCTCGCCTGCAACAACGGAACCTGGCGTCATTGAACTGAACAATGCTTTTATTTCACCCGAGCACACTCCACTCAGCTGTACACTCATATACACTGCTGTAGTTAAAACTGCAACATCATGATCGATCACAAATCACATTTTGCTCATTGTGCATGTACAGTATAGTTGGGAAGAATTCACGATTAAGTTGATAGATGATTTGGAGGTATACAGGTTCCGCAATTTTAGCACACAAAGCTGCCAATTATAGCAGCAGCACCTTCTCCAACCCAGCTGAGTACCGAATAAAACTGAGCTTGAATGGCAGTAACGGGTACGTTATTCCCCGCAGCTGCAGTTCTTTGCTATAGTTCACAGAATGAAGCGGCTGGCGAAAGATGGCGCGCCGGTCTCCCGTAAAACCGTGACACGACGTTTTCGGTAGGTGAGAGAAGGTGCTGACCAGGACCAGGGTCGAACATGTCCTGTATAGAGGTAAGTCAGGACAGAACGGGCAACATTCGCTCCTTCTTTGTACTGTTGAAAGAAACCTGTAAGACTGACTACATCCAATGGACTTAACACGTCAGAAACGCAACGCCTGCTGTTCAGATTACAACCTGTGCGAACCAGAAGTGATCGTTACAAATGAGACAGTTTCTGCGTCAGTCATTTGCTTATTTTACGCTTCGATGATTCAAACCATCATCTACACGTGGATAATTTTTTATTTACATAGTTGGTGTAGGTAAAGATTACAGGCGTCTTTTCACAGCAACGGACCAAGGGAAATGTAAATTATTTTGCGTATTTCGCTAATGTTAAAAACTGTTTGTTTAGAAAAGGCACTTTTGAGATCTAACAACTTTTATCATTTGCAAAAGATGCAAAATAACCTACAATTTCCTTGGTCTGCTACTCTGAAAAGACGTCTATTCACTCCACCAACACCAGCTACGACAAAAACAAACAGTTGCCGACCTGAAGATGATGGTTTGAACCATCGAAACGCGTAGTGGCAAAATAAATAAGTTACTGACGCAGAAACTGTTTTACTAACATTTCTTCTTTTATTTTTCCAACAACATTTTACTCTTTACGACTTTCCGTCACATTCAAAGGCAGTGTTATATCAGTCATAAAATTGTTCGTTAGATACATTGTATCACGTCAACATTCTCAATCTCGTGATTGAGAATGTTGACGTGTTACAATGTATCTAATGTATTTTATATGACTGACATAACAATGCCTTTGAAAATGACGAAAGTCGAAACGCATAAGTTGGTGTTGGAAAAATAAAAGTATGGCCAAAACATAAGAAAAGTTCGAGTCTCGGTCCGGCACACAGTTTTAATCTGCCAGGAAGTTTCACATCAGCGCACACTCCCCTGCAGAGCGAAAATCTCATTCTGATAAGAAAAGTTATTCAAAGTGTATCCAAATGCCCGCGTCGTCTCACAGCATTTTAATGCAAATTGCAGAAGCTGCTTTATTTGCATTTATCAACAGTCGCAGCCCTCACAATGCAGTCCCTTACGAGTGAAATGTTGAAAAGTGATCGTATTGTTTGTCTGTCGATTGGCAGCTTATAACACAATGCCACACACTAGGCTCGTATGGCGATGATGAATGCAATGAGCCAACATTAGAGCTCTTCCGACGCTCCACACACAGACACGCCCGTCGTGGTGCTGTACGGGAACCGGGACTCGTATGAAGAGACAACACGGCACCATTCCCGTGTCCGGTATTATCTCGCTTGATGTGAGATGATGCTCTAACGCCGGTAGTGTACGGCCAGCAACTTAAGCAATTCGCCATATTGTGGAGACCAAAACATTGTGAATAGCGCGTGTGTAGCATTGCAGCGGTTATTCAGCGAAATACAAACGAAAACGTCTGTAAAAATGGTTGCTCGCGTTACCTACGGATGCGTAAACAGAAGCGGAGAGTTTGTTGTTACTTTCAATAGGTAAATGCTTTGGTTAAAATAATACTTTTGCTTTAAATATACACTATTCGTTGCGGTTATGTTTACGACGGATAACGCAAGGAAAAGCTCGGATCAAAACATTACGAAGAAATATTGCATACCAGTCAAAAATAGCGCAATACATTCAAAGCGTTTCAGTGTTTGTTTCAGTGTATGATACGTATTTATCTGACGGAATTTGTTGTTAAACTTGTTTTCCTCTGCTGTTGACGCATTGCGTATTTTACTTCAGTGTTTGCGTCTGAGATAATTCAGCGAGTGAACGTTGTGACCAGACCTCAAATCATTGATCTAAAATTTTCAGTATATTAATTCTTTTTCGTGCATATATGATTATTTTGATCTGTGCAAATTATTATGTTGGAAGATTTATCATTAATTTTGGAGCTACTGCTCCAGACATTAGTCTAATAATAATTTCTGTGCAACAAACACTTGGCATGTATTACTAATTTGGCTATTTTATGCGTGTGTTTATTTTTTAGTGTTGCTAAAAGATATTCGTTCAGTCCAGGAGCACCATCTCATGACACTGTTCCACGTATCAAGAGAGGGTTGTACACTATAAGTGAAGCAAACAAGCAATACAGGAATAGAATCAAGCTTCTGCAACAGCTAAATTGTCTCCTGAAGCAATGGAATTGCAGGTGAAGAACTACGTATATGGAGAGAGTACTTCAATGCTTAACAATGTATCAGCTGTATATGAGGAGTTGTGACGTCAATTTGCGAAGACAACATGTTCTCTCTTTCTTACAAAATGTGGCTCACCTTTGAGATCTTTTGCATTGACGCTTAACTTTCATTCTGCAAGAACATATGATTATGACAGGGCATATACGATACGTGCTTGCCACATCCTAGAACAATAAGTCAGTGATAGCAAAATGTGGGTGGAGCAATTGCTTTTACAAGATTTGCAATATGTATTTCCACAGGATTGCACTGATTTAATGGTTAGTGAAGTTATGTGTAAGTGTTGAAAGAAGACTTTAATTCTGAACTTGAATTCTCACATGAGACATCATTAGTCACTTGATAACCACGTAGTGTTACAGTCTAGTACGCCTGATGCAACAAGAATGCTGGAAGTCTTTTTTCACAGAAACAAAAGTAAATGCAAATACACTAACCATCTTCGAAGGACAGTGAGGTAGATTTGTAGTAAAGTACACTTGTTGATAAGTTACTAATTTTGTTTGTTTTTGAAAGTGAAATAAAGATTTAACTTCACAAAGCATTAGAGTGTTGCTATGTTGCATATAAAAGCATTATATAACCCTTTTGCCTCTGAAATTTCTTTTTACAGACATCATAACTGAATGTATGTGCGCTAGTGGTTGTGACGATAAGATGAAACCATAACTGAAATATATAATCCTGATCGTGCAAAATTGTCAAACGAAACTGATAGTATTGAGAATGGCTTGAGCTTTCTAATCATGATAAAATGTGTGTGTGAGAGAGAGACAAAGGTAGTCTTTAGATCAAGTGTAAGCTTTTTTTTTATTTTAGTTTAGTTGTTAGGCTTCATCGCACCTAAGACCAACCAGTAATTTTCATAGAATGTTGTTGTGTACTTCTGCCATAAAAGGGTCAATCGACTGCTGACATTCAGAAAATCGTACATATTTGTAGTGAAATGATAGGAAGCATCATGTACTGTGAACTACTGCAGCTAACAGTTAGAATTAAATTAATACGAGCTGCTGATTTGCCGCGATATAGTCCATGCTTGACGAATGAAATTTCGCATAAATAAAGTAAGTTCCCAAGTTCCTAATTATGACTATTCTTCCATGAAAGTATGTCGTATCTAAGTACATACTCATATGGGAGTGTCAGTTCAGTGGCTTTAAACAGTGAGGGCAAGTTTGACGCAGTGCTTCAGTGAAGAAACTAGAAGTCAGAAGCGGAGCGAGTACGCGTCTGATATTGAGGGTTGCATACATTACAAATCAAGGCCCCGTTGATACACCAGTAGCTATACCGGCTCACTTCGTTCCCAAGGTAGTACGGAGTCTGAGAACGGTGGTGCTACGGTCACTTCCTATTTGTCGACTCGCTTTCACTTCTACCGAAGCTTGCTGGAGCGTAAGGCTAGCCGTGACTTCGCACGCAAGTTGAGTGCACGACCGTGTTGTTGTAAAGGAGAAGTGACAGGGTGAGAATGACTAATGGTGGGAATCATTTGGCCTCTAACGAGGCTGTGTTTTGTGAGGCTGTGGAGTGTGTAACTTGAAAATTAAAGTGATGCAGTGTATACAGTTCCAAATGGTGCTCCATCAGAAGAAGACTCTGGAAAAAGTTCAGTGCTATAGAGCACGCTTCAGAGGAAAAAACATACAAGTCCGTCCAGTGGAAATGTGGTTACATTCTTCTTTATCCCTCCTCCACCATGAAAAAGCATACGGGGCTCCGTAAAACGAAAACTGGGCACAGAGCAACGTCACTGTCATTTCCCTACGACCAAAAGCGCGCTATTTGTATACTTTTTTGGTCATAGGAGCCGCGTTTACGGGCTAATACGGAATTATGCAGTTTATCATTCATTTCTTTAACTTTTTCGAAGAAATTTATTTTAATAATTAATCGACCTTTAGAGAACGCACGTCATCCTGATGTCCTGTTTTCTCGTATTGTCGTCACAGATTCGTTAACGTGTCGAAAGCGTGAGTATGTCAACGTGACTGTCAGGCGTTCCCTGAATAATGATTAAATACTAAAATAAATTTACACCAAAGAGCTATACATAAATTAGTGGACAATAGCTGTAATCCCCAGCAGTTGCGTATGTAGCCGCAATGTCGCATGTTCTAGTTTATACATGCAAACTCGTGTACTCTGTCTCCTTTCTCCCCGTTGGAGAGTAGCCCGCTGCCACATCTTTGGAATGGCGTATATACTTACCATGGCAGCCAGTAGCTTCTAAATGGTTCTCCGACAAGCCCAGAGACGGCAACCCATCTACTGACAAAACGATTTTCATTTGTCTCATATGTTTAATATTTTTACGTATTTTACCTGACATTAGCCGTGGAACCAGCTAAGTTCCATGTATTTTTATTTTTCAATCTTGTCATTGTTCTTTTAATTACGAAATTTTACGTTTTTATTTGACTTTTAACCCATTGGTTAGCGACGACAACATTCTGTCAAAAGTGGGCGGAGCCTCCAGTATATAAGTAAGACGTGCACTGCTCTATCTAGCAGTGATTTACCACCAGAAGGAGGCTCCTGCTCATACAGCATTAGTAATTCATCGTTTAATAACTTTCTAGTTTTATGTAATTTTCTTTAATGTATGTAGCCCTCTGATCAGACTTCGTATATGACTTGCAGGTCTGAAGATGACCACAGGCATGGTCGAAACAGGTTAACAGAATAAATAAATAAATTTGTGATCAAGACTCATTTTAATAGTAACTATCAGTAATAACATTGATTACTGTCTGCTCCCACGATGTACTCAAAAGTAAATGAACAAAGATCTAGAATGTAAATAGTGTTTGTTCTACTTTAAAATGTTCAAAAGCTTTCACATAAAAAATTCGGAGGCATTACTTTTCAGCAAGTCCTCGTACATAATGTAGACGGCGTTAATGTTTCCTGCTTCGTGCGCCTGCACTGAAATGCTAATCATTGTCACTACCAAGTATGCAGTACTCTTCACCCCAATTTGACGGTTCTTGAATTCTGTCTTCATGACGCAGGAGTTTTAATAGTTCGTAGTGTGTTTCACACGAAGTACGAGGGAGGGGTGTAATTAAATACAAACGAATGTGGAAATTTCTTTGATGTGCAAGACTTTGGAAGACATGAAACGTCGTTGTCTCGAGACGACTGTTAAATTCGGAAGACTTTATGAACAGCACCGGTAAAAGCGCTTGAAAAGATGTGCATCTGGACGAAATCTGACCCTGCACCGAGATCTGGGTAGCTGCGTAGCAGTATTACGGTGGGCTTAACTTTTATCCTCCAACTAATGACATTGCATGGCTATTACTAAGGCCTTTATGTAGGTTGTTAACGGTATCTCTCTGACCTTTGAGAGAAGTGCTCTCGGCGAGCTGGCACATCAGAGATCGTATCGTAGCACGCAATTATGTTAATAGAACCAGAGGAGAGGTGTGCGCTACATGCACATCCGCCGTGCGCAGCGTGGTGCTTACGTGTAAAGCCAGACTGTTAAGGGCAGAAACTAATGTCCGACAAATGAGAGAGAGAGCGCCTCGCACTAGGACGTACACTATGTAATCAAAAGTATCCCGACTACCCCAAAAACATACGTTTTTCGTGGTAGGTATTTTGTGCTGCCACCTGCTGCCAGGTACTCCATATCAGCGATCTCAGTAGTCATTAGACATCGCGAGAGAGCAGAATCGGGCGCTCCGCGAAACTCACGGACTTCGAACGTGGTCAGGTGATTCAGTGTCACTTGTGTCATACGTCTGTACGTGAGATTTCCACACTCCTAAACACCCCTAGGTCCACTGTTTCTGATGTGATAGTGAAGTGGAAACGTGACGGGACAAGTACAGCACAAAAGCGTACAGGCCGACCTCGTCTGTTGATTGACAGAGACCGCCGACAGTGAACAGGGTTGTAATGTGTAATAGGCAGACATCTATCCAGACCATCACACAGGAATTCCAAACTGCATCAGGACCCACTGCAAGTACTATGACAGTTGGGCGGGAGGTGAGGAAACTTGGATTTCATGGTCGAGCGGCTGCTCATAAGCCACACATCACGCCGGTAAATGCCAAACGATGCCTCGCTTGCTGTAAGGAGCGTAAACATTGGACGATTGAACAGTGGAAAAACGTTGTGTGCAGTGACGAATCACGGTACACAATGTGGCGATCCGATGGCAGAGTGTGGGTATGGCGAATTCCCGTTAACGTCATCTGCCAGCGTGTGTAGTGCCAACAGTAAAATTCGGAGGTGGTGGTGTTATGGTGTGGTCGTGTTCTTCATGGAGGGGCTTGCACTCCTTGTTGTTTTGCGTGGCATTGTCACAGCACAGACTTACATTGATGTCTTAAGCACCTTCTTGCTTTCCACTGTTGAACAGAAATTCGGGGATGGCGATTGCATCTTTCAACACGATCGAGGACCTGTTCATAATGCACGGCCTGTGGCTGTGTGGTTACACGATAATAACATCCCTTTAATGGACTGGATTGTACAGAGCCCTGACCTGAATCCTATAGAACATCTTTGGGATGTTCTGGAACGCCGACTTCGTGCCAGGCCTCAACGACCGACATCGATACCTATCCTCAGTGCAGCACTCCGTGAAGATTGGGCTGCCATTCCTCAGGAAACCTTCCAGCACCTGATTGAACGTATGCTTGCAAGAGTGGAAGCTGTCATCAAGGCTAAGGGTGGGCCAACATCATATTGAATTCCAACATTACCGATGAAGGGCGCCACGAACTTGTAAGCAGTTTTCAGTCCGGTGTCCGGATACTTATGATCACATAGTGTATCTGGTATCGCGTCTGAGGAAAGCAATTGAAGGATCTCTTTACTGTTATGAATCTTTCGTTTATGGTTCAAATGGCTCTGAGCATCATGGGACCTAACATCTGAGGTCATCAGTCCCCTAGACTTACAACTTAAACCTAAATAACCTAAGGGCATCATACACATCCATGCCCGAGGCAGGATTCGAACCTGCGACTGCAGCAGCAGCGCGGTTCCGGACTGAAACGCCTAGAACCGCTGGGCCCCAACGGCCGGCGTTTTTTATCATTCGAAATCAGTTCCGACGTTACAGGTTCCACGGATCCAGTCCATATAATTCATCTTACTAAGAGGTTTGAGAAAACACACAGCTGCAAAAAAATCTCTTTCGGGAGACCTATCGATGAAAGACTAACGCACTAATTTCCACGAGCGAGTACGTGCACAATGGAATAAAAGAAATCCGAGTGTTTGTAGCATGCGCCCGTCAATGTAGGAGCATATGCTCCTATTTTCACGAGCGAATATGAGGGTAAAAAATAGAAGAAATCTGACAACTTGATTCATATTTCATGGTAGTTAGCCAATATGTTATTTCTTTCAGGATGAAAAAAATGCATTCGAGCCATAGTGTGGTCGATCGAATCTTGGGACCCCGTAGCCGTAGATAATTTAAGACTACTGTTTCACTGTCAACAACCAAGGAATCATGTCAACAATTTTTTTTGCAAACATAGTAATAGGCTTTCTGAGTGTTTTGGACAGCGAGCAAATCGAACATGTATAACAGAACGAGCGTTGGAATAAAGCTGTGTGTTAGAGACAGAGAAAATATTAGCGTTTCTTTCGTCTTTTGATCTCGGAAACTTTTACAACAACATTCTTACCGTTCTGCTTTGCTTCGACGTGTGGGAAGAAAATTAACGTACTCCTGTATGTCATAGGAAGTCTTAATAGAGTAACACGGAGGTAGCGAGTTACTTTTCCTCTAGTCTGCCCTTTCGCTTCCTTTCATTGCCGCTTGGAGACAAATGTCATACACCTGTGCTACTCAGCTAGTCACGTACTTTGTCGTACGTTGCAAAGTTGGTGTCATTCGTGACTTGCCAGATCGTATGCACTGTCTCCGGCCGATTTCTCAATAAAGAGGAAAGTGTGGTAGCATTACCACGAAACATGTAAATTTATATATTTAAAAAATTTAATCTCAATTTACTATAAAAATTTATATATAGAGTTAAGTTATGAGCAATCGTGATACTCCGTAGTACCGAATGTTACAAGAACTTCGCTTTAAGCTCTACGTGTGGCATTCGTTATTCGTTTTTTTTTCTGGTCGTGCTTATACCTACACGATTGAAATGAGCGGTGTTCACTCATCTCGTACAGTATGAAACGGGAGATATATCTTCGTTCTGAGCGTCCACAACAGTGGTGAAATGCATGACTGGAGCAATTAAAGTTTGGTACCCACAATTTAGAACCGTATTTCCCTGAACCACCCGCTTAAACAGAGTCAAAGCAACTTCACAATCCTGCGTTCACTAACCCAGTTCGTTATCCTGTCCTTATGTTATCAGATTACTAGATTAATAATTGGCAACATGTTACTTGTGGTATAGTTGATTAGTTCCTGTACTATCACGTTCAAAAGGGAAGAAAGTGTTTAATTATCGCTGCTGACTTGCTCTTTTGTAAGTTTTTGCAATAATTTAAATTCATATAATTCGATCACATGGCAAGACACTGGTGGAGTCCAATACCTGTTGACTCTACTGCGCAGATTAATGCCATTACAACACCTTAATCTAAGTGCACTAGGGACTGTTGTGATCCATCGGGCGTAACGCGCGTTGTGAATTCTCTGATACCGATGAGTATCGATAGCTTCATTTGTAAGATAGGAATCTCATACACAGCTGTGTATACGAAAATATCATACTTCATGAATTGTTGCTTATATTTTACGAGATTAGGATAATTTTGAAGTCATTTAATGCGAAATAATGTAAATCAATTTTCCACTACATTTTGCAATATTTATGTATAGAATCTGTATTAGTTACTCTAAATAATGCCTTTGCCAGCAATGCAAATGATTTAAACTCTATATCCTATAAATGCAGTCGTTGATCTCTCTCGCACTTGGCGGAAGGTGATACAACAGTTGGAGTTCAGGAAAATTTGGATATTTGTGGTAAGGTGTTATGGGACCAAACTACCGAGGTCATCGGTCCCTAAGCTTACACACTACTTAATCTAACTTAAAACTAACTTACGCTAACGACGACACACACAGCCATGCCCGAGGGCGGACTCGAACCTCCGACGGGGGGAGCCGCGCGGACCGTGACAAAGCGCGGCGTAGTTTTGGTTTAGTTATTGTGAGAAGCTGTTATGTCTAGATCGTGTAAAGAGTAGAAAAGTTCTGTATTTAGTTGGAGTCTGTAGCTCGTTGTAGCAGACTGATGTTAATTTTGTTAACCAATCGATCGAAGTGTTTTAGAACAGAGAAGTTGAAAATTTGAACATTTTTGATAGCATAATTAGCGATCTAACGATCATTTACTGTCCTGGAAAGTTTTTGATTTCTTGGCACAGGAAAATCCGGTGACAAAAATTCGTACACTGAAGGCAAGGAAGCCGAAAGTCAGAATTTAAGGAAGTGTGTATACCTCTCAATTTATCTCAAAAATGACGAAAATCTGTGCAATGGATCCGCCATGAGGCAGATATTCGGTATTGAAAGAGCATATTGCACTGTGAAGAACGCTTGACACTGTTGTGCGTAATTATGTTAATATTTTCGTCATTCCTAATTTACTGACGACTAGAGTCGATTTGTGATGAACTGTAGACGGTGTTACGCTCCGTGTTGTTCTAATTGATGTGGGGTTAATGACGATACTAAGGTAATATGTGTAACTAATTATTCGTGTTGTAAATAGAAGAGAGTAGATCTTAGTGTTTATATCGGGTTGTGTTAAGATTAACCGCGAAGAGGCGACATGACCGTAATAATGGTGACACTCTCTTTACTTGAAATTTGGAATTAGTCGTGAGTGCCATAGCACTCAGAGAAGAGAAGCAGAATGGTTGTTTAATGGAGGGTGACAATTATTGAACGATATGAAATAAAATAGTCGTAACTTCCGAACGGTTTGCGTTGCGACATTCAAACTGCACGGTTGGCCGCAGGGCATGATGGGAATTAGTATACGCATGCCTGGTTTGGTTTAGCGACGAATCCCAGTTTCATTTGCATGGGTTCGTCAATAAGCAAAATTGGCGCAATCGGGGAACTGAGAATCCGCATTTCGCGAACGAGAAGTCTCTTCACCCTCAACGGGTGACTGTATGGTGTGCAGTGTCCAGCCGTTGAATAATCGATGCGATATTCCTTGATGGCACGGTGACCAGCGAACGATACATGATGGTTTTGGATGATGATTTCATCGTCATCAACCAAAGTGACCCTGATTTCGACAAGGTATGGGCGCTTTGGGGACCGCACTCTGGCTCTGGGGTGCCCAGAGGGTACTGGCGTAGGCCTCAAATGGTTCAAATGGCTCTGAGCACTATGGGACTTAACTTCTGAGGTCATCAGTCTCCCAGAACTTAGAACTACTTAAATCTAACTAATCTAAAAACATCACACACATCGATGCCCGGGCAGGATTCGAACCTGCGACCGTAGCGGTCACGCGGTTCCAGACTGAAGTGCCTAGAACCGCACGGCCACACAGGCCGGCGGCGTAGGCCTCGATTGGCCGCCGTATTCTCTGGATCTGAACACATGCGACTCCATTTTGTGGGGCTGTATTAAAGACACGGTGTACAGCAGTAACCCCAAAACCTTTTCTAGACTGAAAACAGCTACTGAGGAGGGCATCGACAGCATCGATGACACTTCAGCGGCTCATGCAGAATTTCGCTATTCGTCTGCGCCACATCATCGCCAATGATGGCAGGCATATCTAACATGTGATAATCTAAATCTGAATATCTATATCTACATCTACATGGATACTCTGCAAATCACATTTAAGTGCCTGGCAGAGGGTTCATCGAACCACCTTCACAATTCTCTATTATTCCAATCTCGTATAGCGCGCGAAAAGAATGATCACCTATATCTTTCCGTACGAGCTCTGATTTCCCTTATTTTATCTTTGTGATCGTTCCTCCCAATGTATGTCGGTGTCAACAAAATATTTTCGCATTCGGAGGAGAAAGTTGGTGATTGGAATTTCGTGAGAAGATTCTGTCGCAACGAAAAACGCCTTTTTTTAATGATGTCCATCCCAAATCCTGTATCATTTCTGTGACACTGTCTCCCATATTTCGCGATAATACAAAACGTGCTGCCTTTCTTTGAACTTTTTCGGTGTACTCAGTCAGTCCTATCTGGTGAGGATCCCAAAACGTGCAACAGTATTCTAAAAGAGGACGGACAAGCGTAGTGTAGACAGTCTCCTTAGTAGGTCTGTTACATTTTCTAAGTGTCCTGCCAATGAAACGCAGTCTTTGGTTAGCCTTCCCCTCAACATTTCCTATATGTTCCTTCCAGTTTAAATTGTTCGTAATTGTAATACCTAAGCATTTAGTTGATTTTACGGCTTTTAGTCGAGACTGATTTATCGTGTAACTGAAGTTTAACGCGTTCCTTTTAGCACTCATGTGGATGACCTCACACTTTTCGTTATTTAAGGTCAACTGCCACTTTTCGCAACATTCCGATATTTCTTCTAAATCGTTTTGCAGTTTGTTTTGATCTTCTGATCACATTATTAGTCGATAAACGACAGCGTCATCTGCAAACAACGAAGACGGCTGCTCAAATTGTCTCCCAAATCGTTTATATAGATAAGGAACAGCAAAGGGCCTATAACACTACCTTGGGGAACGCCAGAAATAACTTCTGTTTTACTCTATGACTTTCCGTCAATTACAACGAACTGTGACTTCTCTGACAGGAAATCACAGAGCCAGTCAAATAACTCAGATGATATTCCATAAGCACGCAATTTCACTATGAGCCGCTTGTGTGGTACAGTGTCAAAAGCCTTCCGGAAATCCAGAAATACGAAATCGATCTGAAATCCCTTATCAATAGCACTCCGCGCTTCATGTGAATAAAGAGCTAGTTGTGTTTCACAAGAACGATGTTTTCTAAACCCATGTTGACTGTGTGTCAATAGACAGTTTTCTTCGAGATAGTTCCTAATGTTCGAACACAACATATGTTCTAAAATCCTGCTGCATATCGACGTTAACGATATGGGCCTGTAATTTAGTGGATTACTCCTACTACCTTTCTTGAATATTGGTGTGACCTGTGCAACTTTCCAGTCTTTGGGTACGGATCTTTCGTCGAGCGAACAGTTGTATATGATTGTTAAGTATGGAGCTAATACATCAGCATACTCCGAAAGGAACCTAATTGGTATACAGTCTGGACCAGAAGACTTGCTTTTATTAAGTGATTTAAGTTGCTTCCCTGCTCCGAGGATATTTACTTCTACGTTACTCATGTTGGCAGCTGTTCTCGATTCGAATTCTGTAATATTTACTTCGTCTTCTTTTGTGAAGGCATTTCGGAAGACTGTGTTTAGTAACTCTGCTTTGGCAGCAGTGTCTTCGATAGTATCTCCATTGATATCGGGCAGAGATGGCATTGTAGTGACGTTTACATGTTGAATAAAATGTGTGCACGCCTTAGTTTACAACTAATTTAAGTTTTTTCTCATTAATTCAATAATTGTCGTCCTATATATTCGCTGTGGTATAAGCAGCAGAGTTATTTCGTGTTTACTTCATTACAAATCGCATAAAATGAAGGACGCCCGTTAAGGGACCAAAGTGATTCAGAACAGTCTGCCCCTGGTAGCTGAGTGTTCAGCGCGACGGACTGTCATACCTAACGGCCCAGGTTCGATTCCCGGCTGGGTCGTAGATTTTCTCGCTCAGGGACTGGGTGTTGTGTTGTCTTATCATCATCATTTCATCCCCATCGACACGGCAAGTCGCCGAAGTGGCGTCAACTCGAAAGACTTGCACCAGGCGAACGGTCTACCTAACGGGAGGCCCTAGCCACACGGCATTTCCATTTCAATTCTGAACAAGCCGAAAGACTGCGAGTGAAGCAGAGACTGGGCTCTCCCTTTATTGAGCGAGCTTTTCCGGGATTGTTTTGGTCATTCTCTGATACTTTTAAAGGCCACTGCGCTAAGCGCTGTGCGTGCAGCGTAACAATTGCATGTCAAATGTGGGCATTGTCGCCATTTGTGGAGCTGTTTCGGAAAGGGACTGGGAAACGCACGCCCAGAATTCTGCTCCGCGGAGTAACCATGCCCGCCGGAACTCCCCAGCCGGCACACAGAGCTAGAAAGCAGAACGCCGCAAATTATACCGGCACCTATTCATCGCCCAGAATGACGGCGTTGTGTCGGAAACTCCCTGCCGTGTGTTCAAACTCCTCTCGCGTCAGCGCCTTCCGCGTCCGGATCCGCTGAGCGTAACGAAGAAGTGAGTGACACGTCCGCCTCGGTAACTGCGCGTTCAGCGCGGCGGATTGCTAACTGAAGGGGCTCGGGTTCCATTACCGACCGGGTTGGAGATTTTCTCCGCTCGGGGAATGGGTGCTGTGTTGTCCTCACGTCTGTATAGTCATAACTGACATCCCAGTATTGGCTGTATGGGCACGTCTGGATAGCCAATTTAGCCAGCACTTGATCTGCTGCTCTCGAAGAACGTCAGCGGATCCAAATATGTTGACACCTACAGCCACCAGAGTGATCTCAACCAAGCGTTCCATATATAATGAAGAAAACCACACTGATCGCAAAACAGAAGAAAATTTATTAGTAGTGGCCAGTTCCAATCTATGCAGACGGTCTTCAGATCATAAGGCATCTCCTTGAGTCATCCGTGGAGACGATGAGCGGACCCAAACTATGTGCCAGAATGCGCGTTTGTCAACTGCTAGAACTCACTTTAATCAGTGAGTGTCGGAGGGTTTAGAATTGAAACAGCGATGAAGTGTTCGCCATAGTTAACAAGAATCATTTCCTCGCTTTCCTCAAAATTAATTAATGTTTGAGCTACATTTGTGTGTCCTCTGCCGCATAGTTCCTCAGAAAATATAAAATATTGCTGATCCGTCTGTGTTTGCAACGAGAAATCTGGAGAAGTAGCTTCTATTTCAGTTATTGTTGTACCTCTGCAGGAGAGAAACATTTATCATTTTGTTTATATATCTGACGACACATCCATTGCAATGTTTTGAGGCAGCCATAGACGCGTTTTTGCTGGTTCCTGACCCTTCGGCTATTATTTCCTTGTATTTCTTTTTTGCAGTTTCTCGCCTTCTTGAATATTCTGCATTCAATAGCGAGAGATAATTTCTTTATCGCTTTTCCTCTATGTCAATTAATACCGGCAAGGGAACTGGAAATATTGAAGAATGACGAGTAATCTTTTTGTGTCCAAAGATTGTAATTCTAACAAAAAGCACACTGACTGGCGCCTTTAAAAAGCGTGATCTCAGAAAGTGCAACATTTACTGGCACTGACACTGTATATTTGGTGAGGGAGGATTCAATAGCTTCATTATTGTCACGAAACAACCGTAATATTTATACACATGTTACATGTTAATCAAATTTAATGCAACTTCCCAGAGAAACGAGTATTTAATGGAAGTTGATTAATTATTTAACTGTAGTAGTGTATAATATTCTGATCGTTTGAGACTTGTTCATCAGTCATATCTAAGAAGCTAAATTTGTCTACATGTCATGGGGCGTGTGAGCATATGTGTGTTTGTGTGTTTAGGGAAGTGGCGATTTTTATTTTTTTGGGGGGGGGGGGGAGGGGGGAGGAGGACATTTACTACGAAGTATATTATATTATGTTGGTGCGTAATTTCGTAGCGTTTTTGTTTTGTATGTTGGTATTCCGATTGCTGTGGGTTTATTTATCGATTGTCATTTTTTAAATTTTAGTTCACTGTTTGAGTTTACATATTTTCGTTTAGTCATTTGGAGATAGCGAGTGGAGCCGAAAATGGAGTGCCAAGTGGACAAATCTGTACATTTGTGACATATTCTTCTGTTTGACTTCAATAGACAGCATCGGACGCAGCCAGAAACATTTGCGCCGTGTATGGGGATAACGCCATAGGACAGAGCACATCAAGAAAATGGTTTTCTCGTTTTAAGGAGGATCGTTTTGATGTTAGTGACTCGCCACGTTCAGGAAGACCTCGAGGTTCGATGAGGATCGTTGTTTAAACGCATTCATGCACAATGATTCATGTCATTGTACTCGACAACTGGTAAACGCTATGATCCGTGATCATTCCATCATGGTGCGACATTTTCATGCAACGTATAAGATCCAGAAATCGTGTGTATGGGTACTGCACGCTCTACTTACGAATCATAAAAATCAGCAGGTGTCCGTACATCCATATCTGCTTGCTCGTCATCAATTGATCCGCGAATAACACCGACCATTCCTATCCTCTATCGTTACAGGTGACGGGAAATAGTGTCTTTATGCAAACATAGGGAAAAGGAAGGAATGGTTGAGCCCAAACAAAGCAGCAACTCCCCGTATAAAGATCTGCACTCATCCAGAAAGGATCTACATCTACATTTATACTCCGCAAGCCACCCAACGGTGTCCGGCGGAGGGCACTTTACGTGCCACTGCCATTATATCCCTTTCCTGTTCCAATCGCGAATGGTTCGCGGGAAGAACAACTGTCTGAAAGCCTCCGTGCGCGCTCTAATCTCTCTAATTTTATATTCGTGATCTCCTCGGGAGGTATAAGTAGGGGGAAGCAATATATTCGATACCTCATCCAGAAACGCACCCTCTCGAAACCTGGACAGAAAGCTACACCGCGATGCAGAGCGCCTCTCTTGCAAAGTCTGCCACTTCAGTTTGCTAAACATCTCCGTAACGCTATCACGCTTACCAAATAACCCTGTGACGAAACGCACCGCTCTTCTTTGGATCTTCTCTATCTCCTCCGTCAAACCGACCTGGTACGGATCCCACACTGATGAGCAATACTCAAGTACAGGTCGAACGAGTGTTTTGTAAGCAACCTCTTTTGTTGATGGACTACATTTTCTAAGGACTCTCCCAATGAATCTCAACCTGGCACCCGCCTTACCAACAATTAATTTTGTATGATCATTCCACTTCAAATCGTTCCGTACGCATACTCCCAGATATTTTACAGAAGTAACTGCTACCAGTGTTTGTTCCGCTTTCATATAATCATACAATAAGGGATCCTTCTTTCTATGTATTCGCAATACATTACATTTGTCTATGTTAAGGGTCGGTTTCCACTCCCTGCACCAAGTGCCTAGCCGCTGCAGATCTTCCTGCATTTCGCTGCAATTTTCTAATGCTGCAACTTCTCTGTATACTACAGCATCATCTGCGAAAAGCCGCATGGAACTTCCGACACTATCTACTAGGCCATTTATATATATTGTGAAAAGCATGGTCTCATAACACTAAAACGTCTGTAGACGTCTCTCCATTAAGAACAACATGCAGTGTTCTGTATGCTAAAAACTCTTCAATCCAGCCACACAGCTGGTCTGATATTCCGTAGGCTCTTACTTTGTTTATCAAGCGACAGTGCGGAACTGTATCGAACGCTTTCCGGAAGTCAAGGAAAATGGCATCTACCTGGGAGCCTGTATCTAATACTTTCTGGGTCTCATGAACAAATAAGGCGAGTTGGGTCTCACACGATCGCTGTTTCCGGAATCCATGTTGATTCCTACAGAGTAGATTCTGGGTTTCCAGAAATGACATGATACGCGAGCAAAAAACATGTTCTAAAATTCTACAACAGATCGACGTCAGAGATATAAGTCTATAGTTTTGCGCATCTGCTCGACGACCCTTCTTGAAGACTGGGACTGCCTGTGCTCTTTTCCAATCATTTGGAACCTTCCGTTCCTCTAGAGACTTGCGGTACACGGCTGTTAGAAGTGGGGCAAGTTCTTTCGCGTACTCTGTGTAGAAACGAATTGGTATCCCGTCAGGTCCAGTGGACTTTCCTCTGTTGAGTGATTCCAATTGCTTTTCTATTCCTTGGACACTTATTTCGATGTCAGCCATGTTTTCGTTTGTGCGAGGATTTAGAGAAGGAACTGCAGTGCAGCTTTGGCAAAAGGTATTTAGTATTTCAGCTTTACGCGTGACATCCCCGCTTTCAATGCCATTATCATCCCGGAGTGTCTGGATATGCTGTTCATCTGTGCATCTGGTGGAACAGCGACGGTGTGGTGTATTACGAGTCGCTTCCGCAAGGTGCAGCCATCACTGCTGATATTTACTGTCAACAACAGAGACGCAGTCCAAGAACGCACGACCAGACAGACTGCCTAAAGTGATGCTACTTCCACCATTACGCCCGCCGTCATTCTGCTAGACTGACAAAAATCACTATACAGGAGTTGGTTTGGGAAGTCGTTCTGCACTCACCTTATTCACCCTATCTTGCACCCTCAGATTTTTACCTTCTCCGCTCTCTGCCGAACAACCTTCAGGGAACTACTTTTCCGGGTGAAAATGCGCTCCGAGCATGGCTCAATGAGTCCTTCGCCTAAGAACCACGTGATTTCTACAGTCGCGGAATCGAAAAGTTAGCCCAACGTTGGTACACTGTTGTAAATGGTGAAGGAGAATATATTATTGATGAAGAAACCCTCTGTTAAGTGTATAAGTTGTGTTTCTACATCTACATATATACTCCGCTAGCCACCAAGCGGTGTGTGGCGGAGGGCACAATTCGCGCAAAGTGTCATATTCCCCCCCCCCCCCCCCCCCCCCCCACTGTTCCACTCGCGGATCGCACGAGGGAAAAACGACTATCTGAGCGCCTCAGTACGAGCTCTTATTTCCCTTATCTTTGAATGATGATCATTACGCGATTTGAAAGCTGGTGTTAGTAATATATGCTCTACATCCTCGGTGAAGATTGGTTTTCGGAATTTAGTGAGCAGCCCCTTCTGTTTAGCGCGTCGTCTATCTGCAAGTGTGTCCCACTTCAAACTTTCTATGACATCTGTAACGTTCTCGCGATGGCTAAATGTACCAGTCACGAATCTTGCCGCTCTTCTTTGGACTTTCTCAATTTCTTGAATCAGACGCAACTGACAAGGGTCCGATACAGACCAACAATACTCCAAGACTGGACGAACTAACGTATTGTAAGCTATCTCCTTTGTTGAAGGACTGCATCGCTTCAGGATTTTAGCAATAAACCGCAATCTAGAGTTCGCCTTACCCGTTACTTGTGTAATCTGATCATTCCATTTGGGATCATTTATAATAGTCACACCCCGATACTTGACCGATGTTACCGCTTCCAAAGACTGATCATTTATTTTGTACTCATACATTAATGGGGATTTCCGTCTGGTTGTACGCAGTAGGTTACACTTAGTAATATTGTGAGATAACTGCCAGTCATTACACCACGCATTTATTTTCTGAAAATCCTCATTGATTTGTTCACAACTTTCATGTGATACTACTTTCCTGTAGACTACAGCATCATTGCAAACACTCCAATGCCGCCGTCAATACCATCAACCAGATCGTTTATGTAAATCGTAAAAAGCAGAGGACCTATTACGCTGCCCTGGGGCACACCTGAAGTTACTCTTGCTTCTGTTGAAGTTACCCCGTTCAGGACGACATACTGCTCCCTGTCTGTCAAAAACTTTCTATCCAACCGCGTATGTCACTGGATAGACCGTAAGCCCGCACTTTTTGTAGGAAGCGACAGTGCGCAACTGAGTCGAACGCCCTTCGAAAGTCGAGAAACACGGCATCAACCTGGGAGCCGGTTCAAAAATAGCTCTGAGCACTATGGGACTTAACTTCTGAGGTCATCAGTCCCCTAGAACTCAGAACTACTTAAACCTAACTAACCTAAGGACATCACAAACATCCATGCACGAGGCAGGATTCGAACCTGCGACCGTAGCAGTCGCGCGGTTCCAGACTGTAGCGCCTAGAACCGCTCGGCCACCCCGGCCGGCTTGGGAGCCGGTATCTAGAGCCTGTTGTATACCATGCACAAGGCCGAGCGGTTAAAGGCGCTACAGTCTGGAACCGCACGACCGCTACGGTCGCAGGTTCGAATCCTGCCTCGGGCATGGATGTGTGTGATGTCCTTAGGTTAGTTAGGTTTAAGTAGTTCTAAGTTCTAGGGGACTTATGATCACAGCAGTTGAGTCCCATAGTGCTCAGAGCCATTTGAACCATATCATGCACAAGGAGGGCCAGCTGTGTCTCGCATGACCGCTGCTTCCCAAAACCGTGCTGGTTTCTGCAGATGAAATTCTCAGAGTCTAGAAAGGTCCTTATGTCTGAACACACAATATGTTCCATGATTCCACAACAAACCTATGGAACCTACAGAAAAACGCTTCAAACTTACGCACCAACTCAATATTATGTATCAGTTTAATACGCAGTTAACTGTGTCAGACCTTACTCGGATGTAAATAAAAAGAAAGGATTGAGAAAATTCGTGTGAGGCAATACGGCGGGGGACTCCGGCCGCCTCCGGTGTGGGCGTCGGCGGTCGGCCCGCGTCCTTGGTGGGCAAGGCGCGGCCTCGCGTCGCTGCCATTTGCGGCTGCTCGCACGCCGACTGGCCTAAAGGCCGCGGCCGGGCAGAGCCGAGCCGGCCGCCTTCTGGATCGCCCGACGCCACACCACTCCGTGCTGCACTGCACCTCCGTGCTACCTCTGACCGAGCATTCTACTTGGCGCTGTACATTGGGTAGTCACAGGTTAGACTTGAGAGGCCAATATCCGACTCGGATTTCGCAACCATCACGTCTTTAATTAATGCTCCACCCAATCCTTAAATTTCCTCCTTCAAGATGTCATCGAATATGAAGTACACTACTGGCTATTAAAATTGCTACACCAAGAAGAAATGCAGATGATAAACGGGTATTCATTGGACAAATATATTATACTAGAACTGACATGTGATTACATTTTCACGCAATTTGGGTGCATAGATCCCGAGAAATCAGTACCCAGAACAACCACCTTTGGCCGTAATAACGGCCTTGATACGCCTGGTCATTGAGTCAAACAGAGCTTGGATGGCGTGTACAGGTACAGCTGCCCATGCAGCTTCAACACGATACCACAGTTCATCAAGAGTAGTGACTGCTGTATCGTGACGAGCCAGTTGCTCGGCCACCATTGACCAGACGTTTTCAGTTGGTGAGAGATCTGGAGAATGTGCTGGCCAGGACAGCAGTCGAACATTTTCTGTATCCAGAAAGGCCCGTACAGGACCTGCAACATGCGGTCGTGCATTATCCTGCTGAAATGTAGGGTTTCGCAGGGATCGAATGGAGGGTAGAGCCACGGGTCGTAACACATCTGGAATGTAACGCCCACTGTTCAAAGTGCCGTCAGTGCGAACAAGAGGTGACCGAGACGTGTAACCAATGGCACCCCATACCATCACGCCGGGTGATACGCAAGTATGGCGATGACGAATACACGCTTCCAATGCGCGTTCACCGCGATGTCACCAAATACGGATGCGACCATCATGATGCTGTAACCAGAACCTGGCTTCATCCGAAAAAATGACGTTTTGCCATTTGTGCACCCAGGTTCGTCGTTGAGTACACCATCGCAGGCGCTCCTGTCTGTGATGCAGCGTCAAGAGTAACCGCAGCCATGGTCTCCGAGCTAATAGTCTTTGCTACTGCATACGTCGTCGAACTGTTCGTGCAGATGGTTGATGTCTTGCAAACGTCCTCACCTGTTGACTCAGGGATCGAGACGTGGCTGCACGATCCGTTACAGCCTTGCGGATAAGATGCCTGTCATCTCGACTGCTAGTGATACGAGACCGTTGGGATCCAGCACGGCATTCCGTATTACCCTCCTGAACCTACGGATTCCATATTCTGCTAACAGTCATTGTATCTCGACCAACGCGAGCAGCAGTGTCGCAATACGATAAACCGCAATCGCGATAGGTTACAATCCGACCTTTATCAAAGTCGGAAACGTGATTGTACGCGTTTCTCCTCCTTACACGAGGCACCACAACAACGTTTCACCAGGCAATGCCGGTTAACTGCTGTTTGTGTATGGGAAGTCGGTTGTAAACTTTCCTCATGTCAGCACGTTGTAGGTGTCGCCACCGGCGCCAACCTTGTGTGAATGCTCTGAAAAGCTAATCATTCGTATATCACAGCATCTTCTTCCTGTCGGTTAAATTCCGCGTCTGTAGCACGTCATCTTCGTGGTGTAGCAATTTTAATAGCCAGTAGTGTATGTTAAGAAATTCGCAATTAGTTTTGCTGGGGAATTAGTAAGGGACATCCTTAACACTAAAACGTAAAAATACCGTATGCACATCTAGAGAATATTCCAATTTAGTTTACATCATGAGACAGGAACTCTCCACTTTTGGCAGACAACCTAGAGAAGAGAGACAGAGATGTATCTGAAGCAGTACCATACAATGACAGTACGGGATAGTTGGGTAACTGTGTGTAGCGGGTAATAGTAAGCATTCGATGTTCGAAGCTTGCGGTAAACTTGACGATTTGCGATTATTGCTGGCGTCTTGAATTCCTCTTATTGTTAGTAATGAATACGAACAGAAAAGACAGGAGGTAGCCGGCCGCGGTGGTCTAGCTGTTCTAGGCGCTCAGTCCGGAACCGCGCGACTGCTACGGTCGCAGGTTCGAATCCTGCCTCGGGCATGGATGTTTGTGATGTCCTTAAGTTAGTTAGGTTTAAGTAGTTCTAAGTTCTAGAGGACTGATGACCACAGATGTTAAGTCCCACAGTGCTCAGAGCCATTTCAACCATTTGACAGGAGGTAGAGAGAGACAAATAGAACAGGCCGTTCCTTGATGTTTTCAGAAGACAGGAAATGAGATGGTACTGATTTACTTTTATCTGAATGTGTTATTAATATCTGTAATTCATTGTATCATTGCATGTATTTAATTTCTAAATACACTTAAGCGCCAAAGAAACTGGTATAGGCACGCGTATTCAAATATAGAGAGATGTAAACAGGCAGAATACGGCGCTGCGGTCGGCAACGCCTATATAAGACAAAAAGTGTCTGGCGCAGTTGTTAGCTCGGTTACTGATGCTACAATTGCACGTTATCAAGCTATAAGTGAGTGCGAACGTGGTGTTACAGTAGGCGCCCGAGCATTATCTCAATGAAACATCATCGATGTGGGCTTTCGGAGCCGAAGGCCCACCCGTGTACCCTTGATGACTCCACGACACAAAGCTTTTCGCCTCACCTGGTCCCCTCAACACCGACATTTTACTGTTGATGACTGGAAACATGTTGCCTGGTCGGACGAGTCTCGTTTCAAATTGTATCGAGTGGATGGACGTGTAAGGATATGGAAACAACGTCATGAATCCATGGACCCTGTAGTCAGGCAGGGACTGTTCAAGCTGGTAGAGGCTATGTAACGGTGTGGGCGTGTGCAGTTGGAGTGTTATGGGACCCCTGATACGTCTAGATACGACTCTGACAGGTGACACGCACGTAACCATCCTGTCCGGTTACCTGCATCCGTGCATGTCCCTTGCACATTCCGACGGACGTGTACAATTCCAGAAGGATAATGCGGCCCCCCCACACATCCACAATTACTACAGAGTGGCTCCAGGAACAATCTTCTGAGATTAAACACTTCCGCTGGACACCAAACTTTCCAGACATGACCATTATTGAGCATATCTGGGATGCCTTGCAACGTGCTGTTCAGAAGAGATTTGCACCTCCTCGTACTCTTACGGATTTATGGACAGCCCTGCAGGATTCATGGTGCCAGTTCTCTCAAGCACTACTTCAGACATTAATCGAGTGTGTGCCATTTGTGTTGCGGCACTTCCGCGTGCTCGCGGGAGCCTACACGATATTAGGCAGAAAGAATGTGATCGAGTTTGTTTGTAATGACACACTGCGGTAATAGAGCGCAGATGCGAATCCCTGTGAAAAACTGGAAGAAGCTAAAATAAAGAAGAAAGTAAGGAATTGAAAGAAACAACAGGTTATGTTTAAGAACAGGAAGGGGAAAGCTATACGTAGGTGTCTTACAGAGCAACAAGAAAAGGAAAAGAAAACCAAAGGCAAGGAATAAACATTAGAATCATTGGCGATATCCAGTGTCTTTAGTATTTTAACGAAGATGATCATGATGATGGCGATGATTAGGATAACCAGTTTAGCGGTGCGTTGAAATCACTTCCTACCCGTAGTAAAGAACTTATTGTTTTATGATGCATCTGTGAAGAAGTAGGTAAATACAAAGAATTGTGGTACAGGTGTGTTGGGTGCTTTGCTTGGAATTATGCTGCATGTGTGGGATAAGACATCCCAAGACTATATTTGTGACGACTGCTTATAACGAAATAAACATTTCAAAAATTACTTAAATGTGAATATAAAAGTGATTACACCTTCTATGTTACTGTTTAAATGCGTTTCAAATTTCTAATTTCCTAACAGAACTTGGCAGACAATTCAAGTGCCGGTTATGTTCACTCATGTACATTTGACATAAGCTTCGCTTCACGAGTACACAGTTCCCCTACCATTCCGCATAATTATGCCGTTGGTAATGGGAATCAAGCACAATCGCAACTTTGTGATATTTGCAGTTAAATCTCATTGTACACTTATTTACATTTAAATTGATTTAGTGTAGTAAAAGTAGAGAAACTACCGCTATCTTACATTCAGTTGCTTTTAAGTTACTTATTATCTGCGTGTTCAAATTACACTTTTTTTTCTTAAATGCGTACTATTTCCCCACTTTCCCTTAGTGGTACCATTAGGAATCATGTTCGCCGTGGAGACGCGTCTGTTTGAGACACTAGGTACGAGGCTGTTCAGAAACCGTGGGTATGTTGCCCTATAGGGCTCCCTTTGTGCAGTATTCTGGTCCTGATAAGCTGAGCATGTGACACGTCTGCTGAAGAAGGAAGTAGCGTTTTCCGATGTCCTGCGGTAGAGTGCAGTGGTCAATGATTCCCTCCCGTCACTTCCCAGCCCCTCATTGTTAAACGCACGCTGGGACATAATCTTGAACCACCGGCACCTCGTGCTGAAATAGGTGCATCAGTACAGAAAATGGAATGTAGCTTGGTGATACGACGTGTCATGTAAGCACCGCGCTCATCTATAGTTCACAATTACAGCTCCCACTCGAATCCTGCCACAATACTACTGCATGATACACAAGTGTAATCCCATCGAAAACAACAGTAGTACGACTAGGTGGAACAAAATCGTTTGTACAATTATGTGACTAATGAGTTATTTCTACGTATTACATTTAATGCCGGCCGGAGTGGCCGAGCGGTTCTAGGCTCTACAGTCTGAAACCGCGCGACTGCTACGGTCGCAGGTTCGAATCCTGCCTCGGGCATGGATGTGTGTGATGTCCTTCGGTTAGTTAGGTTTAAGTAGTTCTAAGTTCTAGGGGACTGATGACCTCAGAAGTTTAGTCCCATAGTGCTCAGAGCCATTTGAACCATTTGAACATTTAATGAAATCAAGTTTTTGTGAAGGATGTGTAACTTCAATGGCGAATCAGTGAGTTAATGGAGCTACCTGCTGAGGAACGGCAAGTGCCCCATACCGTGTTGTTGGCCGACCAGGGTGGCCGAGCCGTTCTAGGCGCTACAATCTGGAACCGCGCGACCGCTACGGTCGTAGGTTAGAATCCTGCCTCGGGCATGGATGTGTGTGATGTCCTTAGGTTAGTTAGGTTTAAGTAGTTCTGAGTTCTAGGGGACTGATGACCTCAGAAGTTAAGTCTCATAGTACTTAGAGCCATTTTTGAATACTATGTAGACTTTAGAAGTTGTCTTGCGGAGTGGTGTGTGGTCTGACATACAGTTAACTGAAGATGTGTAGAAACTGGACTCCCGTCAAATTCACCATTGTCCTCCAAATGCATATACCAATGAATAGCACAAAGAAGCTGGAACAGAATGAAACGGAATCCTTGAGAAATACGTTACGTATGTCTCTAACTTGATGTCTTTGGCGCGAATTCCTTAACTCAAATGGGAAGTCAAATGGGACTGTCGTTACAAAATTTTAGGTTTCTTGATGGTAATATATTTGCACTAGTCTCAAGTACATGTTTGCGTGTCACTATTACAAATATTTATGTTTCTTGATGGTAATATATTTGCACTAGTCTCAAGTACATGTTTGCGTGTCACTATCAGTCACAGAAAGTATAAAATTAATGTCTGTTTAGCAGTTTCTCCATGTTGTAGCAATTGTAATATCCAGTTTTTAAGTAAACAGCACCTGAAGTAGTTAAGGGATTAACGCTTGCTTAGGACCTGATTCCTCTAATTTCATCCATAGTGGCATTACATGAAAAAAATGACGATACTGGATAAAATGAATATTGAATAGTTATATCAGACACAATAAATGAGTGATTCGGAGCGTAGCACATCATCAGGTATTACGTAATTATGTTTGTATGTGCAAGGTTTGGTGTTCTAGAGATCAGCAGTTAACTGAAATTTAAAGTGCAATGCAACTTTTGCGTGTAAATGCATGGCATTGCACAGCACTAAACTAACAAATAATTTACCGAAGCATAGCAGATGGAGTGTTTAGTTATAAAAGTTTTCTTTGGGTCAGTTGATTGTTTCCGTTCTGTTGTGTAAGACAATTTAATACTTTCGAATGAATCAACAGTATTTCGTTAGTTGAAGTGAAGGTCGATGTAGCTTAAAGACTTTCAGAATATGATGAAATATAAAACGCAAGTCGGTTGGTATCGCTGAAGCAGGAATTAGCGAACAACATTATCACAAATAAAAGAACACTGTGTGTGATTGTTAGTTTAGTGTTGTATAACATGAAGAGAAAAAACTAATGTACGCCATCTGATAATGAACATCGGTCGAAATGATAACGTCATAAATGAATGCTGCTTGGACTGATCGGACGGCCTTGCAGCAGTGGATATACCGGTTCCCGTGAGATCACCGAAGTTAAGCGCTGTTGGGCGTTGTCGGCACTTGGATGGGTGACCATCCAGGCTGCCATGCGCTGTTGCCATTTTTCGGGGTGCACTCAGCCTCGTGATGCCAATTGAGGAGGTACTCAACCGAATAGTAGCGGCTTCGGTCAAGAATACCACCATAACGACCGGGAGAGCGGTGTGCTGACCTCACACCCCTCCTATCCGCATCCTCCATTGAGGATGACACGGCGGTCAGATGGTCCCGGTAGGCCACTCGTGGCCTGGAGACGGAGTGCTTTTTGAACTGATCGGATTGCTGCGTCGCTCCACTAATTTCTTAGAGTTACAACAGAATTTAGTAAGGTGATGCGGGTGTGAGTTGTTTGAGTTTATGTCTTGATATCCGCTTGCCGTAAAACCAGGAAGCGTGTAGGTTGGCTGAGAAAGAAGCGGTTTCCTGGCGTGTCCAGGAAGCCAGCAGGAGACAGGAAGGGCAAGAGACAGGAACAGCGAGGGCAGCGAACTGGAGGTGCAGCAGGAGGGCGGTACACACAGCACCACGCAGGCGGGCCAACAGGCATCCGAGGAAAATCACACAGCACATTCATAGGGAGCCGTGTAGGTTGACGCTCACTGTGAAGAGTGTGTTTATTATGTACAGCTGAGTAACACAAGCGTTGAGAGCTGGCCACTTCTCAACACGTTTGGACATTTGTGTAGTTCGATAATCTACGTGGCGTCTTCAGAACGTAAGTGTACTAGATTTGTATATTTTTTTAGAAAAAGTGGATTTGAAAAAAATTCATGATATTGTTGATATACTTGTTGACAATTTTTCCACATTCTCGCCATCCCATTAATGCACGTGGTGAGCCGTGGCACAAGCTCCTTTATGCCCTCCTCGAAAATCTCTCCCGCCAGCTCCTTCCCCCACTTCAGAATTTCTTCCTAAACCTGGTCGTCGGCTGAAAATTTAATTCCAATCACGTTTGCTTTCAGAGAAGTGAAAAGATGATAACCTGAAGGCTAGCGGGGGAATACGGGGAGTCGGTTCAAAACATCGCACCCAAATGAGTCCAAGACAGCCTCGGTGGCTAATGCTGTGTTTTGAATTCTCCTTTTGAGTTTTTTAGGGTCTTACAATACCGCTGTGTATTGATGGTCTCCGCCTGAGGCATAAATTCGACCAAAATGATACTTTTCTGTCCCAGAACACTGAGTCCATTATGTTTTTGCCCGAAATTGTGGTTCTGAATTTTTTGGCAGATTGGGAAATGGTGTGACGCCACTGGGACTGAAGGAATAAATACAGGGCTATTACAAATGATTGAAGCGATTTCATAAATTCACTGTAGCTCCATTCATTGACATATGGTCACGACACACTACAGATACGTAGAAAAACTCATAAAGTTTTGTTCGGCTGAAGCCGCACTTCAGGTTTCTGCCACCAGAGCGCTCGAGAGCGCAGTGAGACAAAATGGCGACAGGAGCCGAGAAAGCGTATGTCGTGCTTGAAATGCACTCACATCAGTCAGTCATAACAGTGCAACGACACTTCAGGACGAAGTTCAACAAAGATCCACCAACTGCTAACTCCATTCGGCGATGGTATGCACAGTTTAAAGCTTCTGGATGCCTCTGTAAGGGGAAATCAACGGGTCGGCCTGCAGTGAGCGAAGAAACGGTTGAACGCGTGCGGGCAAGTTTCACGCATAGTGATGTGAAAGATTCAGTGTTTAAACCTCCTCTACCAAGAAACGTACCAGAACTGCGAGCTCGCATCAACAATGCTTTCGAACTCATTGATGGGGACATGCTGCGCCGAGTGTGGGAGGAACTTGATTATCGGCTTGATGTCTGCCGAATCACTAAAGGGGCACATATCGAACATTTGTGAATGCCTAAAAAAACTTTTTGAGTTTTTGTTTGTGTGTGCAAAGCATTGTGAAAATATCTCAAATAATAAAGTTATTGTAGAGCTGTGAAATCGCTTCAATCATTTGTAATAACCCTGTATACTGAGCAGCAGTGGTTAGAATACAAAGTTCCTTGAACAAGTTTCTACATGATGTTCTTGAATTTACACCAGAAATGAGTCTTTTTACGCGCTTTTGTATGCTAATAACATTTGCTCGGTTTTGCGAGTTACCCCAGAATATGACCCCGTATTACACAAAAAGTAAACAAAGTATGAAAGTTTTTTTTTATATTTATATCCCCCATTTCAGACATAATTTTCACCGCAAATACAGACTTGTTTAGGCGCTTCAGCAGTTCTGTGGTATGCCCGTCCCAACTGCATTTATTATCGAGTTGTAATCCCAGAAATTTAGCACTGTCAACCTCTTCGATGTGCATGTCTTCATTTGTTATACATGTGCTGGATATACTACAGATAGTCTTGGCAATGTTGTCAGAAAGGTAAGTAGACAGTATCTGATGAAGCAGAGATTCTACGAAATAAGAACCGCAAGCCTTAAACATAGTCAATACATAATACTCCTATTTGTTTCAAAAAAGATTCATCTGATTTCACAAGACTACATATCCAGCATGATTGAAGATAGGTACTTGGGGGTACATATTAAGTTACGCATCGAAACTGGAAATTTTCCTCGGCGCCAGTTGTTAAGTTGCACATTCAAGTAGCTGTAGACACGGGTGTGTCCCATGCTGACACACCCCTCGCTCGTTCTTTTTCCAGTTTGCGTATCCTCATGTAAGAACATTTCTTAACAATGAGCTGGCTCAACGATGGGTTGGGCGCCATGGTCCTCCAAGGTCGTCTGATCATACGTCATGCTAAGACTCCGTCTGTGTGCGTCCCCTTGAGTGAACCACGAAGACACAAAGCAACAACAGACAGTGCAGTAACTGCAGAAAAACTCGCAAAAGTATAGGATGAGTTTGACTATTGTCTGGACGCTTGTCGTGGGTCTGGAGGAGGGCACACTGAATATCTGTGAAAGGTGAATGAAAACTTTGAGCCTAAACGTAACTGTAAAACCAAGTGCAAGTTTGTATGTGCATACATGTGAAAGATACACGCCTGTAAAATGGCATGCTTGTTTTGAAAATAAAAACTTTATTGACCTATCCGTAAGCTACAAATTCACTCAAAATTTCTGTCTTCATTCAGGCAGAAAATGTTATCTTGTGAAGTAGGATGAATCTTTTCGGAACAATCTATATCGTATGTTGATGATGATTACATGCAATGTAGCTGAAGCGTAAGGAATTGCGTCTTTATCCACACAGAACAATTTTGTTTAAGCTTGCAGTGGTTTACTCAGGGTAACGAAGATCTGATTCCTGTGGGTCATAGTTTCTCGGAAGAGAATTTTCCACAGGTTAATGGAAACGTTGACTTTATGATGCAAGCAGTCAGCTAGCATGAAACTGAGGGAACTTTACGCGGTGTTGCTCTGTGGTCACTGTTTACTGAACTATTAGGTAGTTGCATAACTACGTATATTTTCGTGGTCGAGTTCGTGTAAGTTTTAAGTTTTTAGACAATTGTATTGCTTGCTCTTCAGTAATAGCGTTCCCAAAATTTGATTCTCGTAATGAAAGCCAGTTTCAGGAGTATTCTTCCAGTTGTGTACATAGTCTGTCATGAAATAACTTTTAGAGGTGCGTGAACATTGCACTGATTGTTGCTGCTTTTCTTTGGGATGATGTGTACGAGAATACAGTCATTAACGCTCGTACACTGCGTAACGAAACGGAGATGCAGGGAAGTTAAATAAAATTTAATATTTACAGTGCATCAAGTGAAATATAAAACAATTTAAAAGGAGAATGTATGGTCAAACACGGTATCGTCTGCTAGACAGAACCTCCTCGGAAGGGTTGTACGACTGGATTCGTGATTTCCTGTCAGAAAGGTCACAGTTCGTAGTAAATGTCGGAAAGTTATCGAGTAAAACAGAAATAATATCTGGCGTTCGGCGAGGCAGTGTTATATCACCTCTGCTATTCTCTCCCCACATTAGCGATTTAAGAGACAATCTGAGCAGTCCTCTTAAAGTGTTTGCAGATGATGCTGTCACTTACCGTCTTATAAAGTCATCAGATGATCAATACAAACGGCAAAACGATTTAGACAAAATATCTGTACGGTGCGGAAGCTGGCATTTGACTCTAAATAATGAAACGTGTGAAGTCATCCACATAAGCACTAAAAGGATTCACTAAATTTATGTTACACGATAAATCTCACAAATCTAAAGGTTGTAAAGTCAGTTAAATACTTAGGGATTACAATTACGAATAACTTATGTCGGAACGACGCATTGTGGAGAAAGCAAACCAAATACTGCGATTTATTGGCAGAACACTTAGAAAATACAACAGGTCTGCTAAAGAGAATGCTGAAACTACGCTTGTCCACACCTTCTGGAGTATTGCTGTGCGGTACGGGATTCGCGTCAGATAGGGTTGACGGGGACATTGAAAAAGTTCAAAGAAGGGCAGCCCGTTTTCTGTTATCTTGAAATAGAGTAGAGAGTGCCACGGTTGTGATATGTGATTTGGAGTGGCAATCATTAAAACAAATACGCTTTTCGTTGCACCAAGATCTTATCATGAAATTTCAATCTCCAACTTTCTCCGCAGAATGTGAAAATACGTTGTTGACGCCCACCTACATTAGGAGGAATGATCATCATAAAAACATAAGACAAATCAAAGCTCGGACAGAAAGATTTAAATGTTCGTTTTTCCCACGCGCTGTTCGAATGTGGAACGTAGAGAAATAGCTGGAAGGTGGTTCGATGAACTCTCTGCCACGCACTTAATTGTGAATTTCAGAGTAATTATGTAGATGTAGATAAATAGCAAGCGCTTGATATATCTCGTGTCGTCTGAAATACAAGGCAAGACGCGCGCCATATATCGCTCTGTCCTCTCATTAGCTTTGAGGTGCATCCTAACAATTCGTCTGTACACTGACGTTTGACCACTACAAGCACTGCACAATGGTTGGTATTCTCGCCACAGAAGGAATCCATGCATCAAGGGGCAGCGACAAATCCAATGGCGCCTCAATAACAGGAAGCAGCTATGCCACACGCAGGTAGTCGGTATCACCGACTAAGGGTTGTCATCCCTCCCGTTTAGCCAATATTCCTCCCACTGTCGTGCGACTGGGTGTCAACTGCTACGTAATGGAATGTAGGGGAAAAATAGATTGTGACACAATGTCCCTATTACAGGCGTCTTCAGCTGTTGTATTAGTCAACTAATTACCCGCATCCCTGTGAGCCTGCCTCCCAAATGACAAGGAGAACACGCAAGTGGCATAACTCGATTTCCCAGAAACTTCGCTCGGTGGAAGAGGAGTCAAAGTAAGTGAACATGTGTCTCGCCTTACACGCACTTACTCTATCGTTTCTGAGAAAACGACAGTCAAAGTACTGTATATCCTTTCAGCGCACGATAATCTCAGCTGAAATGGTGTCATAGTGGTTTGCGCCCCAGCTTATCAGTTTTGCGACCCGTGTTCGAAACCCGATTAATGTTTTTATTTGTTTCATTTCCATTCTCATTTATCTGTCCATGTCCGTTGAAGGTCACTACACGAATGTTTCTTATCAAGTTTGGGTATACAACTACATTATATTAACTGTAAAATTACAACTGGGTTTCACAATAAGTGTTATACATTTATCATATATGTGTGTATGGTATTTTTAGGGCTCATAATCTTTTTAAGTTCTGGTATTCTTATATTTCATTCTTATATTAATTATTATGGTAATTCTTATATTTTATTCCTGTGTTTATTCTTCAGGAAGATTTGGTGTATTGCCTTGGATGATACTGATCGTAGAAACATTCGGAACATAGACATATCGGACAACACGAGCATCGTGCGAAGTTAGGTCTGCCACAGTGACGTTTATTCGTCTGATCCTCAGTCGGGAAAGAAACGTCGTTAACACTGCTGATGATTTCACGCGTTGGCAATAATGTCGCGGCAAACCACGCATAACGGATCACTTTACAGAAAACTGGCGTTTGCAGTTGATTATAATAAGAATCTAGGTACACTAAAGGTATTTTACCTAAAACAATTTCAAATAATTTTCTTTTTTTAAATTTATTCGCCAGAATTACAGTTAGTAGACGAATAAGGACATTGTTATTATAATATACAATGTAAACATTCGTGTAGTAATCATTTACGGACATGGCTAGGTGAGGTGAGTAAAGCCTTCCGTCCCTGCTTTTTCGAGGAAAATAATGGATTGTGACTGGCTACATATGATAAACAGTCGGTAGAATGTATAGGACAATGGGAGAGACGATGAATTCTTTGTACAGTGTAATATCGTATGCTCATGTCTCCTCGAGCTCAGTGTAACTGACTGCAAATTTATTTGGTAAACCGAGGAGCCATGTGGATAGCTCTTAATAATTGCAGCCAAATGCTCACGTAAATTCTTTAATGGCTAAACCGATTTTAAGTGTAAATTCTAACAGCCTGCTTCTAGCAGGTTCACGTAAGTGCCAATATTCTGCAGGTCTGACGCAGCCATCGGCCAAGACGTATCTATGGGCAGCTGGAAATAGCTTAGTACCCGAAACCGGGTAGTCATTAAAGAATTTACAAAAGTATCTGACTGTAGTGGTTGTTAAAGGTAACGTACTCGCTGCCACGCTCTGCCAATAACGCGCCAATTTGAACAAATTGATTCTACGATTTAACCCATCTTTGTATTCTGTGAAGCACTTATGGTGCTCATTGAACATTTGCTTAAATACCTAAATACGTATTCTGGACCACTCTTTAACCAGTATCTCGGTAAATATAGCGAAGGTGCGGGCCTCTACGACAATCACGATGGGAAATAGTTGCACCGTCGATTGAGTACTATCATTAGTGCTCCAAATGTTGATTTATGCAGATTCCCAAAGGCTTCAATAAACATGATCGACTCAGGGAACTTACTTTTCAGATTAATAGTTGTGTTTATATTTTACCACAGCAAAGTGCTGTGTTCCTTGTTTTTCCCCTAATTTTTAGCTTTACACATTAGAGTATATTTGGTTACACATCCAAAAGTTTGTGCATCATAGCGCTACCGTGCGCCTTAAATTTAGACTTCGGCATTTTTGTAAATACGTTGAAGCTGACCCCAACCTGCTTTTTACCTGTATGATGTGCAATACTGAGACGTACAGACAGCACAAAATCCCTTGAGAATAATTTCCATTTGTTGTATTCTGGCATATCTAGTAGAGTGTTTTATTAGTGAGTTTGATGAAATGTTCTCTGAATGAACTTTGTATTTTGATCGTCTATACGAATAGTGTGTATAAGGAATACTGCCAATAGCCCTCTAAGCTCACATCCATTTTATTTCTTTTACGCATGTTGATGGTTCCTGTGTTTCAAAAATACACTGTGTAATAACTATATTTGTTTCGTAGCTTTAATTAGGAAAAAAAGAAATTGTCTCAGACTGCAATAAAATGCTCTCTAATTACCAATCTGAGACAATTTCTTTCATCCTAATTAATCATACGAATGGGTTCCCTATAGCCCCACCAGCGATGGTACGTTAATATCTAGCTTCAGTGTTCATTACTGGTTGCAGCTAAACCACTTGCTAATGACTTAAAATTGAAATTGCAATTTAGTGATTTCCGATAAAATTGATGCAGTTAGTGGCGAAGATGTTGTTCAAAAACTCAAGGAGACTATGAACCCAACTCTGGTAGAGAGATGTAACTCAGGAAACGAACGTCTTCTGTAAGTGGTCCCAACACACATTTCTGTAATCTACAATCTTTTCCTACAATCTTGAGACGTTCGGTTGCTGCTGTATGTCCACTTTTCTCTTTCAGCGTCTCATGGTGAAACAAAAAGCCCAACTCAGGATTTCCACAATCTGTGTTCTGCCTTTGCCCTTCTTTTTAACACTAAACTCTCACTACTCCACAGGCACCTCGTTACAGTCACTGTTTTGTAGAATTTCATCATTTTATCGTCCCTAGTTTTCTTCTTGCCAGTGTTCTTTTAACGATTCCACACAAATATTTGAAATTTGCTAGATTACAATTAATACTGCTTAGGAGGGTTAGATTGTATCATCACAACAGAGATATTACTTTGATTTTAGGTATAGACATTTTAACGTATAATTTGTAAAGCCCTAGTTGTAAATCTACATCCTAATCTGATTAGAAATTCCAACAGCCGCAGTCGTAAGGGCGAGCAATGGTATTCAGTTCTGGTGACAGGGCAATCGCCCTGCGTAGTCCACCACGGCAAGACTCCACTCGGTAGCAAGGGGCGGATCTACAGCTTCACCAAGAGCTTGGGGATAGATCTGATTCTGAAAGCTGCTGTTGTCAGCCAGCCTAAGGGTGAGCTAGGCCTGTAAAAGTAACTATGTAAATTTAAACCTTATGTATTCGGCACTGTCAAGAAATCTACTTGTTGCAAAATACGAACTAATGGTTATTTCCGCTACCAACCACGCATGTCGGCCGACAAGGCGTTGCAGCTGTGGTGTAATTAGCTAATGGAGAATGAACGGGAACACGCCATATTTGATTTGATAACCCTTCAGGTAGAAAGCTGTTTGTAGCCACGGGCACACTAAGCGTCCATCAAAAACGCGTCATTTTTATATGATTTGTTAAAATATAATCACTGTACATAAAACATTGCATTTTGGTATCTTCCGGATTGGACATAGAGTATGTACATCTATGGTGTGAGCATGGTCTACTGTGCATGTTACCAACATCAAACCGCGTTAGTGCCGGCCGGAGTGGCCGAGCTGTTCTAGGCGCTTAAGTATGGAACCGTGCTGCCGGCCGGTGTGGCCGAGCGGTTCTAGGCGCTTCAGTCCGGAACCGTGCGACCGCTACGGTCGCAGGTTCGAATCTTGCCGCGGGCATGGATGCGTGTGATGTCCTTAGGTTAGTTAGGTTTAAGTAGTTAGAAGTTCTAGGGGTCTGATGACCTCAGATGTTAAGTCCCATAGTGCACAGAAAAAAAAACGCGTTAGTCATTGATGATTTTGGGACGACACTGCTTGTCTCAAATTTGCGGTAATAGCGAAACTTAAATATTACACGTATTCGCCTTGTCTTATATACGTTTCTGCACGTTTGCGTTTCAGTAACAGCTGTAGTGGAGTATTTTCGTTGCTACGGATGTGAAGAGAAGTACGTGAAAGGTGGATCAGTTACTTTTCATAGGTCCGTACAACAAATGTATATCATTTTATATGTTGAAAATTATCCATGTGTGGTATCATAATGTCTTGTATTGTAGAGATAATTTCTCCTATTTTATGACCATGTGTTTACGACACAAGTGCTCTATAAATTTGCAAGTGCGTTTGAATGAACTGCCAGTCAGTGTATACATTTTGGTGCTATGTTCATACGTAGATGAAATTTATACACGACAGTCTGATTAATTTCTTCCAACTTATGCAGGTTCTCAAACCCTTGTGTGTATCTCAGTATTTCTGCATGAGGCAGTTTCCTATACAGTGTCATTGTACCGTAATTAATTACAACAGATTCGTCAGTATGAATCAGTGCAACAGAAAACCTAAAAAAAAAATGTTGTTGGCTGTTACTTCTTTTATTACTCCAAAGTTCGAGCATTGATCTTGAATTTTTTATGTATGTGTTTTATGTATGTGCATATGGTTTTACTTTTCTGATGAGATGGCGAAAAAACGTTATAGACGAAGAAAAATTGAAAATAGTAATGGACAAGCAGGTGGTGCAAATCGCTTACCGTATTTACTGTATTAATTTCATAGTTCCTAATGCATTGTTTTTTTGTGACACTTTGGCACCGTCTACAGTGTCGCGGTAACGTACTTAATTAGAACAGAGATTCGACATCATGAATAACTGCAAGAGAAAACGTAAAAAAATATTGTTGGCGGCCACTTCTTATCACGTTACCAAAAAGATGTACACAGAGTGGAATCTGAGCTATCATACTGTGGCGAGAAAGCACAACACCGTTGCTTTTCGCATCTTTAAGCCAACTTCAGTTCCTGGTATCGTATTGTTAAGACGTCTGTAAAAGGCGTATGCAAAGTTTCATGTTACTTCTTCAGGTGATCTGTCTGTAGCAGCGGAAGTATAACACTCAAAATACGCTACGTGCTATACGGGCCAAAATTCCCGAGACTTGAGCTGCAGGAGATATTGCGGACGTAATTCTCGTTCTACGTATCCGAATGCTTACTCCATAGATATTTATACTCTTTGGGATTACAACGCGAGTACAGCAGAATAGAAAATGTAGTGTATCCGCTCCTCTCATTCACGTATCTCCGGGTGTTCTGTCACCTCATCTTATAAAGTACTTAAAACATCTGATATTTTGGTTGTGTTTCAGTGGCCTTCTTCAGGGCATAGACTGAGAGAGGCCGCTGCAACAAGTCCGAAACTTCAGTTATTTTGGTGTTTTAAGTTCTTTATTTGAGGTTGTGGCAGTACACCCAGAAGGATTTTGATGAAACTTACACCGGCAACGGATGGCTAAGTATTTGTATCTGCTGCTTTGTTGCGTAATGGCTGAAACGGCAAATACAGGCTACAAAACCATGTGGGGTCTGTTGACTAGTCATTAAGTTTTTTTCTCACTTATCTCTTGTCCACGTCTCCGAACGTTTGGAGGATAGTTTTACAGTCTCTTATAGCATCCTTAAGAATTTAACACGATTTTATCAGCATAATTATTAATGCAGATATTAATAAATGCTAGGAATATACGGGCGATGTCGCTGCCCCTAAACCGCAGTTCTATATGAGGCCTTCAAAAACCACGAGAGAGATTTTTATCTTCTCTCGCTCGCTACGTGCAAAGTATCAGTCCTATAGAAAAATGAACAGGATCATTTTGTAGGATATTTAATGTAGTTAAATTTTGTAGCGGGACCCGTTTCCGCTAGAGGCTGAGGTTTTCGGGTTACTCAGGATGAACGCAGAAAAGTGTCCTTGCAACGAGTTCCCACCCCCACACTCAAACCCCATCGGTCGGTACTTCTAGTATGTTGTTCATGGCACTCGCTCCTACCACTATACGAAAACGTGTGACTGCGTGAATTATTTCCCACAGTTGCCATTTTTGGTCTTCATTGACTGGCCTTATTATGCTACCAGCTTAGTCGAATACTTACAAATTGTAAACTGACGTGTATGCAAATTTTACCTAACAATTTTGTGAATTTTAACAGCATAAAGTAAAGAATTACATCGTTATATTCGTCCTTCCCTCTGACAACGAAGCTACTGCGGTTGTAAGGGTTAAGTCTGGATCGAATTGTCAACGTAAATAGCTTTAGTGCAAAGTTCACAAAAGTCGTTTTTCTTTCATTATCCGCAAGGGTATGTGTAAATTAGTTATGTTAACCAAATAGCCGACTATGCTGGTGGCGTAATAGCCCAATCAATAGAGACCAAACCAGTTCGAATATTGAGAATGGTTCATGTGTTTGAAATTTTTGTAGAGTGGTAGGAGGGAGTGCCACGAACAACGTATTAAAAATACTGACTGGTGAGGAATGAGTGTTGGGGTGGAGATGTGTTTGAAGGTCCCTATCGTATATCTTTCTTGAACAACTCGAAAATCGTGGCCTCCAGCGAAAACGTACACCAGCACAAAATTTAACTACATTAAATTTCCTACAAAAAAAGATCCTGCTGATTTTTTTCTGTAGAGCTAGTAGTTCACGCGTAGCGAGCGAGAGGATATTAAAATCTTGCTGGTTGATTTTGAAGGCCGGATATAGAATAGAGGGTTGCATTAAGCGAAATGGGTAGAGGAAGATGAACCACGCTGTACGCTGAACTGTACCACGAGCTCCGAGCTCGGCTGGTACTCTGTTGCTTTTTAGAGGACACAGGACAGAAATGAGATTAAAGTTATGAACGTCTTTTTGCCGTATCACAGGCACGCATTACCCTGTTTGGTGGCCACACGCGCGCACATTGAGAGGAAAAATCACACGAGTAAAGAAACCCACGAAGTGTTACAATCTGGGATACTTATTCGTTACGCCGTGTCACTCCAAACTCGCCAGAGCCGGACACCATGGCGCGCGTGGAGTCGTTGCACGCAACCTTTTCCGCCTGCTGAAGCCAACTGGTGGAAATGGACGACTTTGCTTGCGGTAAGTTGACATGCAGGGAAACGAAACGTTTTAGGTTATGTGTCCTCGGAGTCTTTCGCGGTGGCATGCTTCAATAAAATCTTCTCGGTTTACAGGCCGCGTCATAAGATATTCTAGTTTTTATATCTGTCTTCGACATCATCATCAGGAGTTGAAACCACTGACTGGTAGGGCTGGTGCGGTGTTCTGCTTGTATAGATGTGATGGCAGCGTGTGGAACTGTACAGGGAGGTCATACTAGAAAAGCAAGTTGGGCGGCTCTTAGCGGCACCCTCCCGCCGCGGGACAGAGGTCCACGAGGAAGACAGGCCGCGGCGCGTACGTCACAGCACGTGATACTACAGGTCTTACCACTCCGTCTTCAGGCCACAAGTGGCCCATCAGGACCATCCTACCGCCGTATCACCGTGAGCTGAGGATGCGGATAGCAGAGGCTTGCGGTCAGCACACCGCTCTCCCGGTCGTTACGATAGTTTTTTTTGACCGAAGCCGCTACTATTTGGTCGAGTAGCTCCTCAATTGGCATCACGAGGCTGAGTGCACGCCGAAAAATGGCAACAGCACATGGCAGCCCGGATGGTCACCCATCCAAATGTCGGCCACGCCCGACAGTGCTTAACTTCGGTGATCTGACAGGAACCGGTGTTTCCACTGCGGCAAGGCCGTTGCCTGTCTCGGGCGGAGAGCGAGTAGCTATTTCAAACGAGATTAATAATCCTTGAATGCGTGTTTAAATGAATGCAAGTTCTCGATAGCACACGACAAAGTTAAGACCTTCAGAGGGCACGTTTCCAGTCAAATATTGATAACCCGTGGGGCCCGCAGGATGCCGAGCATTCGAGAAGTGTAGCGGTCAAGCCGACTAGCGTGACGCTCCAAGGTCGTTACACGGCCCGTGTATCTCGTTTTCCCCGGGCGAGCGGCCGGCGTCACGTTTGACACTCCCGCATCCCTACGAGCGTCAAAGGTACGTTTTCGCTTTCCCTCAATGCCCAAAGGTCGCCCCTGACGTCCTTACTGTGTACCCCTGGACTCCTTTAAAACTGTTGCTGTCTATTCTAAATTGAGCCCCTTCTTTTATAACAGGATGTCAGGGTGATGATGTTTGAGCCAGAACTCTGCAGCAGTAGGCTACTCACCGTCGACCCAGCGCCAGGTGCGGGAGGTGGCGCCCGGCTCTCGCTGCGCGCCTATCCAGACGAGCTGCGTGCGCAGGTCTGCGCGGCGGCGCTCCAGCTGCGCCGTGAGGAAGGTGGCGGCGCGCCCGGCGCCCCCGAAGCCGTGCGCCAGGTCTCCGCCGGCGCCGGCCGCCTTGCAGGCCGCGCGCGCCTGCGCGAACGAGCCGCGCGACGCGCCCAGCTCGTAGCAGCGCCGGTCGAACGCCGCCACCGTGTCGCCGCCGCTGCTGCCGCCGCACCGCTCCGGCGAGAACTCTGCAACACGCCGCAAATGCACGCTCTCCTATCTGTCCCACACCGTATATACATTGACGGGAAAAGGCCCGACACCGAGGAGTTGTACGACGTAAACGAAAGTTGGTAGGCGTGTTTCTACGAGGACAGTTCAATAAGTAATGCAACACATTTTTTTTCTCGGCCAATTTTGGTTGAAAAAACCGGAAATTTCTTGTGGAATATTTTCAAACATTCCCGCTTCGTCTCGTATAGTTTCATTGACTTCCGACAGGTGGCAGCGCTGTACGGAGCTGTTAAAATGGCGTCTGTAACGGATGTGCGTTGCAAACAACGGGCAGTGATCGAGTTTCTTTTGGCGGAAAACCAGGGCATCTCAGATATTCATAGGCGCTTGCAGAATGTCTACGGTGACCTGGCAGTGGACAAAAGCACGGTGAGTCGTTGGGCAAAGCGTGTGTCATCATCGCCGCAAGGTCAAGCAAGACTGTCTGATCTCCCGCGTGCGGGCCGGCCGTGCACAGCTGTGACTCCTGCAATGGCGGAGCGTGCGAACACACTCGTTCGAGATGATCGACGGATCACCATCAAACAACTCAGTGCTCAACTTGACATCTCTGTTGGTAGTGCTGTCACAATTGTTCACCAGTTGGGATATTCAAAGGTTTGTTCCCGCTGGGTCCCTCGTTGTATAACCGAACACCATAAAGAGCAAAGGAGAGCCATCTGTGCGGAATTGCTTGCTCGTCATGTGGCTGAGGGTGACAATTTCTTGTCAAAGATTGTTACAGGCGATGAAACATGGGTTCATCACTTCGAACCTGAAACAAAACGGCAATCAACGGAGTGGCGCCACACCCATTCCCCTACCAAGAAAAAGTTTAAAGCCATACCCTCAGCCGATAAAGTCATGGTTACAGACTTCTGGGACGCTGAAGGGGTTATTCTGTTCGATGTCCTTCCCCATGGTCAAACGATCAACTCTGAAGTGTATTGTGCTACTCTCCAGAAATTGAAGAAACGACATCAGCGTGTTCGTAGGCACAAAAAACTGAACTAACTTCTCCTTCTTCATGACAACGCAAGACCCCACACAAGTCTTCGCACCCGAGAGGAGCTCACAAAACTTCAGTGGACTGTTCTTCCTCATGCATCCTACAGCCCCGATCTCGCACCGTCGGATTTCCATATGTTTGGCCCAATGAAGGACGCAATCCGTGGGAGGCACTACGCGGATGATGAAGAAGTTATTGATGCAGTACGACGTTGGCTCCGACATCGACCAGTGGAATGGTACCGTGCAGGCATACAGGCCCTCATTTCAAGGTGGCGTAAGCCCGTAGCATTGAATGGAGATTACGTTGAAAAATAGTGTTGTGTAGCTAAAAGATTGGGGAATAACCTGGTGTATTTCAATGCTGAATAAAACAACCCCTGTTTCAGAAAAAAAATGTGTTGCATTACTTATTGAACTGCCCTTGTACATCTGAAAGACGACGCCTACTGAAATTTAGCGCCTTCGTAAAGGAGTGACGCCACTAGGAGGATGCAAATCAGATTGCCTTTAAACACATCCTGTAACGGTCATGAGCGTTAGTTACCTATGAGAGTGGATGTGGTGAGTTGAGGTTAGTCAAGAATGCCTTTAAGGCGACAAAGACACCATTTTCAGTAACTCATTGAACGGAGTCGATTAATACGGCTACGAAAAACTGGATGTTCCCTCTGCGATGCTGCAGAAATTCTTTGCAGGAATATAGCCACTGTAAATGACTGATGGCAGCTATGGCCACGGGAAGGCACCGTCACAAGAAGACCGAACACCGGACGGCCACGTGGCACTACCGAGAGGGCAGACCGCCGCATTTGGCGTATGGCTGTGATGCATCGTATTGCGTCTGAACCAGCAATCGAACAGCAGTTGGCACAACGAACTGTAACAAATCGTTCAATTCAAGTACAACTCCGAGCCAGACGCCCTGCAGTGTGTATTCCACTGACCCCAAACCACCTCCATTTGCGACTTCAACGGAGTGCTCAATGCAGGACGGACAGAAGGTCCTCATCAAACCAACTTCTCCCTCAGTACCAGTGACTGCCGTGTGCTGGTTAAGAGAAGGCCAGGGGAGCACCTGCAACCAAACTGTCTGCTGCCTAGACAAAGTGAACCTACACCTAGTGCTATGATCTCGGGTGCTATTTCGTATGACAGCAGGATCACTCTCGGCATGTTGCCTCGGCCTGCTCGATCACCAAATCTGTCTGCAATCGAGCGCGTACGCGACATCGATGGAGTACAAATCCGTCATCAGCCATAACCAGCATTAAACATCCCTCTATTGAACGACAAAGTGCAACAGGTGTGGATCTTCAGCCCGCAAACTGACATCTAGCACCTTTGCGACACAATGTACGCACTTTTCCAATCTTCCATTCAACATACTGGTGGCTACAACAGTTATTAATGTACCAGAATTTCGCTATTGCGATGGCTGTTCTCGCACTTACATAACCCTGTGTTATCTTGCAACTTTAATAACTTAAATATGATACCTAGACGTATGTATTTCCGAAACTTTATTACTCTGTGCTACTTATTTTTTGGTCTTGGCATTTGTTTTTCCTGTCAGTGTACACATTGTTATTGTACACTCACAGATGTATATTTTACAAATAAAGGAAATTAACGAGATCGGACTTCCGTAAACTGAAAGAACCACAGGTTATTGACAGTTTCAAAGAGAGCTTCCGACAATCACTGACTGAAACAGGGTAAGGAACACAATAGAAGACAAATAGATAGCGTGGGAAGATGAAATAGTGAAGACAGCACAGCATCAAATGGAGAAAAACACAATGCCTAGGAGAAATCCTTTCATAACACATGAGGTATTCAAAACAATTGAAGAAGAGAGAAAATACCCCGCGCAACAAAATTAAAGGTTCACTTTTTCGAAACTCCGTAACTGTCTCCCAGTGTGACGCGTAACTTTGAAGTTTGGCTCAAAGGTGCCTACAACCTTTCTCTGTAATGGTGAAAATGCGTGGCGGCCTGCGTGTCACAACCGGTCTCGGCAGCGCTTCAAACACCGAGGTGCCGACACACGTAAAGAAAAGGCCACAGCTCACATGTTCATGCGACGTGTAAGGTGGGTTATTGATGTCACACTAGCACCGAAATTCACCATAATTCTGCTCAACGCCACCAGGGTCGTGTCGCACGATGAGAAAATCATCACAGCCCCACTCACTCACATTTTGCCCCTCCTTTTAACGTATCTACCTTGAAGGTCAGATCCGCGACATCCAGGTTGAAATCACACGGTTCTCTTATGGATGTCCTAGAAGAGCATTTCAGATACATTGCCGCTCAGACTCGACATGAAAAAGCCCAGGCGCTGGCAAAGAGAACATCAAAGAAACTACTCCTTCCTTTGGTGCGTTGATTCCTACACATATCGCGGTCGAGAACGACAGTTGGCAGTGCGATGAGCAACAGGAAGATATCCTTGACAGCTTGTAACACTGCTGACAGCTTTGGATGTTTCAGTGCTTCTCTAAACACATTGTGGGGTTGCATCCCCATTGAACATCATCGGACCCCTTTGGAGGGTAGCACGGTCCTTTGGATGGTAGCGCGATGCAATTTTTGCTCTCGTGTTCCGGTTGGAAACATTACGTAGTGTTTAAGACCATCCGGAGAAATATGAATGTGATACGAAGCAGCAAGGTGTTTAGGATCTTTCACCCTCGTGTTTTAAGCCCTCTTGTCGCCTGATGACGTGGGTGTGCAACATTAATATGAGTCGGAATAAAATGACAAGTGGTTCCTCTAAGATCACTGAGTTCGGCAACACCCTCGGAACCACCCACGCAACTTTGTTGAGCTCTAGCGCCTGATGGTAGCCAAACCGCATCAAAGAGCTCTCGAAGGATTGTCTGACTTTCAAAAGTTTCGACACGAAGTCAGCCTGGCGGTTGTACTAGTAACTGAGGGTCAGACAATCCTTCGACAGTCCTTTTGTGCGGTTTGGCTACCTTCAGGCGCTAGAGCAGCCGTCAGGATGAATTGGCGTCAAAGTTTCTGAAAGATACATTTGTAACGCCCTCAACAAAATTCCGTGGACGGCACCGAGGATGTTACCGAACACGGGGTCCTTGGAGGGACTCTTTGACGTTTTATTCACGCACATGTTAATGTTGCACTCCCGCGTGATCACGCCACAAAAGGGCTGAAAAAGCATAAGTACGCTTTGATGCTTCGGATCACGTTCAAATTTCGGCAGATAGTTTTGAGTGGTCTCTGGTGTTTCCAGCTTTTAAGTGAGAGCAAACGTTGCAGTCGCACTGCACTAGAAAGGTGTTCGATCACGTTCGATGGGGATGTAGCCCCACAATGTCCTTAGGGAAGGGCTAAAACGTCCGAAGGTGTCAGCAGGGCCAAAGACTGTCAAGAACTTCATCCTGTTGCTCACTGTACAGCGAACTGTTGTTTCTGATCGTGAAATGTTTGGGAATCAACGCCCCAAGGAAACGTGAAGTTTCAGTGATGCCCTTATGCCACTCCCTGAGGCGATGTATCTGAAATGGTTTCATCGACTACACATAAAAAAACTGATTTCAACCCTGGGTGCCGCAGTTCTGACCACCATAGCAGAGGCGTCAAAAGAAGTGGTCATATGTGGGTAAGATGGGCTGTGACGAGTTTATCATCGTGTGACATGGCTCCGATGGCGTTGGACAGAATTGTGATGAAAGCTGGTGCCAATGTGACACCATTAGCCAACATTACAGCTCTCAAACACTTTTGAGTTGCTGTCTTTTTCTCGCATGTGTTGACGCCTTGGTATCTGAAGCGTCGTCAACCCGAGGGTGAGGTCGCAGGGCGCGACGCTTTTGAACCATTACAGAGGAAGGTTGTAGGCATCTTTGAGCCAAACTTCAAAGTTATGCATCGCAATGGGAGACAATATCGGGGTTTTGATAAAGTCATCCCTTAATTCTGTTGCGCAGTGTATAGAAGTATACCAAACGAAGCAAGCGAGAGGGAATAAAGGCGTCTAAAAAAATAACAATGACAGAAAGTTAAGAATATCTGAGCAGACATTACCGTAGAAACATGCATGACTAGGCGCTTCAGTCCGGAACTACGTGGCTGCTACGGTCGAAGGTTCGAATCCTGCCTCAGGCATGGATGTGTGTGATGCCCTTAGGTGAGTTAGGTTTGGGTAGTTCTAAGATTAGGGGACTGATGACCTCTGATGTTAAGTCCCATAGTGCTTAGAAACGTTTCAACACACATGAATAGGGGAAAGTAAGATGCTAGGAAAATTAAACAGACTTTTGGCGAAAAGAGAAGCAACCGTGTGAATAACAATAGGTCCGGTGACAAGCCAGTACCAAGCAAGGAAGGCATAGCTGAAAGATGGAAGGAATATATAGGAAAGCTATAAAATGGAAATGAACTTAAGGACATTACTACAAAAAGTGAATAGGAAGTAAATGAATATGGGACGGTACATACAATACCGTCAGACTAATTTGGCAGAACAATGAAAGACCAAAGTCAAAACAAGGGAACTGCAGTAGACGACATTATTTCAGAATTATTGAGATCCTTGGCAGAGCCAGCCTCGGCAGAACTGTTCCACCTGGTGTTCAAGATATAACAGACAGGATAAATATCCTCAGACTACCAGAAGGATGTAATAATTCTAATTCCAAAGAAGGAAGTTGCTGACAGATACGAATATTACTGAATCACCAGTATAATAAAGCATGGTTACAAGATACTGACATAAATTGTTTGCAGAAGAATGAAAAAAGATAAGTTTGCGTTCCGGAGAAGTCTTGGTACACCCGAGGTCATACTGAGCATAGGACTTATCTTACAAGATAAGTTGAAGAAAGGCAAACCAATGTTTATAGCATTTGTAGATTTAGACGAAGCCTCTGACGACGTGCACTGGAGTACAGTCTTTGAAATTTTGAAGGTATCAGAGATAAAATACAGGGAGCGAATGGCTAATTACAACTTATGCAGAAACCGGACTGCAGTTATATGAATCGAAGGACGTGAGAGGGAAGTTGTAGTTGAGAAGAAAGTGGGTTAGGGTGGTAACCGATCTTCGACATAATTCACTCTGAGCTTTCAACCATAGGTCTTTCTGTCTACGTATTCGCAAACCGTTAAATTTGCTTATGTTGGGGGTCAATTGCCACACCCTACAACAAGGGTCGATACTCTGCAGGTCTCCCTAAATTTCGCTACAATTTTCTGGCTTTGCGACTTCTGTGTGTACAACAACGTTACTCGCGAAAAGCCTCAAGCAACTCCAGACGTTATCTCCTAGGTGCTTTATATATGCTGTGAAAAGTAATGGACTTACTCCCCTGGAACACTCCCGAAGTTACTTCTGAAGACTTATCTCCATTTAAAGAAGCATACTGTGTTGTGTTTGCTAGAAACTCTTCAAGTCCCACTGTTGATCCGATATTCCGTAGCTCGTATTTTGTTCATTAGGCGACAGTGAGGAACTGGAACGGTTTTCGGAAGTCGGGGAACACAGCATCTACCTGGGCGTCTGTATCTACTGTTTTCTGCGTCTCGTGGGCGAACAGAGTGAGCTGGGTCTCATACGATCGTTGTTTTCGGAAGCCATGCTACAGAGGAATTTTCGTTTCCAGAAACGTCATAATAAGAGAGCATAAAATATGTTCCACAATTCTACAACACCAATGTCGGAGAAAGAGGTCTGTAGCTTTGTGCGTGTGTTAGACGACCATTCTTGAGGAGGGGAATAACCTGTACTGTTTTCCAAATGTTAGGAAGGCTTCGCTCCTTTAGAGACCTACAGTACACAGCTGGGAGGAGAGGTCCAGGTTCTATCGCATACTCAGTGTAGAATCGAACCGGTATCCTGTCAGCTCCAGTGGCCTTCCCTCTGTGAGCGAGCTGATTTTATTAGCCTTTGCTCTTTTGTGCGGTTTGAGTTGTTTTCTGTCCCTTGGTCACTTATTTCGGTATATGTCACTTTGTTGTTCGAGTGACGATTTGAAGAAGCAACAAAAGTTCGATCTTGCTCTGTAAAACAGTTCCGGAAAAAGAGTTTAATATTTCAGTATTTTCTCTGTCATTCTCTGGTTCAGTACGATTCTGGTCACAGAGTGTCCGGAGAGATGACTGGACTGCACTATGGTACCGTACGCCTCAGCATTTATTGTTTTTCCCCTTCAAAAGATAAGGTGGCGAATGAAGCCAGCAGTGTTCCGTTATAATTCTCTGCTGGAATACTGGTTTTGGCACATCTAGAGCATCGCTGTTATATAACATACATTCTTCGCCACACGTATTTACTCTGCATAATAATGAAAAGCTTCAGTCCTGAGAGAGCAGATGAATGATTATTTCCTGGTTGACATCAGTGTCGTAGGATCGGAACTTTTTCGAACAGCGTGCTACGTTCATTTTCGGTGTTAGGATGCAGTGTTTCGCCATTGTACCTGACATCGCATGCTGGGATGGAGTGATTTTAGGTTCGCAAACAAAATGTAGATATTAACAGAATCTTTCGTCGGTTCTTGGTAGAACAACATTATAATAATAAATGAAAAGCACCAGTTTGCTTTAGTTCTACAATATTACTTTTATTGCTAACCGGTTTTCGGCTTACAAGGCTATCTTCAAACATTTACTGAGTATTATCACCAAAGAAGTTAAATGTTAGCAGACAACATTGGAAGAGAAGTAAACCATCTAGAGTGAAGTAGAAACATACAGTAAGTAACATCTTTGCAATAAAATAGTAAAAACAGAACAGTACATAAATAACAATGGGGCTGACAGGAGAACCTTTAGCACAAAATAGGAATAGCATGCCTACATAACAGTTTCTGTTAATAAACAAAACTAATAAAATAAGATAAAATTAGTACTAGACAAGGCTGCATCAAGAGGTATGAAACATGGAGAGTGATACACAATCAATTAAAAAAGAAGAGACAGTTGTCAATGTAAATACAGAATACATAAGGAACTTCAGCGAAATCAATAAGATAAACAGAAATTAATAAATGCAGGAAAATGGAGGTATTTGAAGGAACCTACAGTTTGAGAGTGTGGTGGTACTGCATTTTAACATTAACATTATAATCAAAGCAGTGGCTGTGTACCAGTTTTCATTAAATAAATGCTCATATTTAAGTACGCACGCGCTGTATTTGTGAGATTACAAGGATACGAAAACTAGTGATCATACCAGGTGTTCGGAAATTCCCGTACAAACTTCTAGGACTTGTAGAGAGGAGTGGGTAGATAATACGAGTATTATGGACTGGAAGACACGTGTGGAAACGTGCCATGCTACAACTATTTGAAAACATGTAGGTAAACCGACCACTTTTACAAGTAATTGATTAGGCGTGACTCAGTACGTTACTTGTGTTAAAATTCCACTCATTAACAGCCAAAGAAATTGCTCGTGTACTTTTGACGGATTCCCTTGAACATGATGCAGTACGGCGTCTTCCAGTTCGGGTGTGCGACGTCGTTTTGGAGCACCACAGACACGCCTGCTGATGGTGAAGGTACCGTTTCTTGGACCCGTTGTGTAATTGTGGCGAAAAGGGTACGTGACGGAGTCGCCGTTGCCGAGAACGATTCTGATGAAGGCGACGAGCAGCTCTTTCTTTACCGCGAGCTTCGGCATTTTCAGGGATCATGTCGGTGTATTCTGGAAACGTGTACTCGACCGTGTTCCTTTAACAATCACAGGCATCTGAATGAGGCTCGTACCAGGCCAGAGAGGAAGGATGGGCGTCAAATGACATCAGCCGATCCGACGTAACCCCCCCCCCTCCCAGCTCCCCCCTCCCCCCTGCCACTACTACCCTGCTGCATACCTACCTGGCAGATATGATTTCAAACGGCGTTTTTGGACACGGGTTTGTATTAAAATTATGTACTCACTCCCCTCCACAAGTTCTAGGTGTTTGTAACGGGAATTTACGAACATCATATATAAGAAACTGGTAAATAGTTCTGCCACGACTGTTGTTATTCTCTTTTATTGTCCCAACACGTGCGACATCTTTACGCACCATCCAGACTGCGAAAACAGAGCTAATATAATGCAATGATCAGTTACTTTCGTCGCATGCTTGAGAAATATTATACTTAAATATCAAGTATAACTTCCTGGGATCCGCCTCCATATAACTGGGGAACGGTGTCCTTGCATCGTTGAGTGACTGCTAAACAACCGATCTTCTTGTGCACATGAAGGGAGAAAACAGCACGAAGTGACTGCCATGCGGAGGACTTGGGTTCGATTCCCGGTACTCACAAGGATTTCTCATTCGTGGGAGGACTGGGACAGGTTGCCAGTAGAGGACATATTTGATTGAGAAGTAGCGGCTCCAGGTCACGAAAACTGACAACGGCCGGGAGAGCCATATGTTGACGTCACGCCCCTCTATGCTGCCTCCAACGACACCATTCGCAGAGGATGACACGGCGGTCTGTCGGAACCGATGCGCTCGCCAGGGCCTGTGGACTGAGTCTATGTATACGTTCCTGGTCGATATTGCAATCTTCTTTCATAAACAGGGTACACACTATCCATCCAATATTCCAAAGAATTTCCAATTGCCGTCGTATGGGAGTGAACACAACAGTAAAGGAAGAAAGTTTCTAAGAGATACAGCATACAGCGTAATATGCAAAATAAAGAGGAATAATAGTGCTGCAGTAAGCCACATGGATTGCCTCCAACTTGCGAATGAAGCAGTACTCCAAGAACGTAATTGTGGGAGGAGAAAGAGGGGAGCCGAGTGCTTCTGGATGGTTAGAACGGCGAAACAAGCTGCGCAGAACTGCTGCGAACAAAAGGACCAGTCACCGCGGACGGGGGAAGAAGACGTCAAGAATTTCCGGAATGCGTGCCGTCGGAGGACGATAATATCAGCTTAGGAGAGGAAAAAGGGAGATTCCGCAGCCGGCTAATGAAGGGACGAGTGTAATCATGAGGATCGTTAAGGAGGGAAAGGAAAGTGAAAGAAAAAGTAATGGGAAGCGAAGCGGATGTAGATTAATGCGGATGAAGGGCAGGAAACCAGCCAGCGCTTTCTAGCGCACGCGGCAGTGAGAGTCCCACTGCGTGCATCGGAGACCCGAGGACGTCTCCGCGGAGCACCAAGTAATTGTGTCTCCCCAGACCCAGGAATGTTGTCCTTACCTCGTTGAGTGACTACTAAGCACTCGAAGTTTTTATACACGACAAATGACGGGAGAAAACAGCACGAACGCGTATGTCTACTAACTGCATTTCTCTCGCTCTCTTTTGTCGTGCTACTTACGCACTGTGTGCATTTGCGACTTGTCAGTACAGCCAAATATTACAGACGCCTGTAGATATTCCAGTACTTCATGCGTCCGCTATCATAATTCACATTAACTTGCAAAACAAGTAGCCCACCTCACCCAGTCGTTCACAAGTGTTGGTGTATCTTTGACGAAAGATTCGGAGCTCAGCAGTCTTTCCTTACGCACCTGAATGCTCCATATCCTCTCCAAAGGAAACTTCTATCATCACATCATATCCAGTTCTGAAATCTGCTACGCCAAATACACTGGGAAATCGAACTCATTCCTTTATTAACTCAGTTAGGACCTCAGTATCATATAATCATCCACTAATCCCACTCACTAAAATTACCTACCACCACCAAATTTCTTTCCTCTGTAGCCTTCCTACGTCTAACGTCACATTCCAGCACCACCTGCCCTTATGCAATCTCTGTGTATGTTCGAATAACATGTGTTCCGTCTTGCCTACAATTTCCATGCAGCGTCACTAATACCATCATCTATCAACTTGTTAAATTCCTTCCCTACCTCCTGTCTTTTGCTCATAGACTATCATACCACTGACTATTTCCTGCATAAAGATTGGTATCGAGAGGGCTACGACTGTTTTATTTGTATGGACCATACAACATTTTGAATAAGTACAATGTTGCTCCTGTACAAATTTATTCCCTCCTATGACATCCAGACACTCCATTTTCTCATGCAAGGAAAACTCCATTCATCTAACCCTACAGGATATTGTGCCTATAAAGGCTGTTTGAAAATACCCGTTACAAATTTCTAGGACTTGTAGAGGGGAGTGACTACATAATATTTTGGATAGGAAACCGTGTCTGGAAACGCCATCCAATGACGCTACAGAGCGTCAAAGTTATAGGCACAGGGCGCGGGTTAGCCGCGCCGTCTGGGGCGCTTTGTCACGGTTCGTGCGGCTCCCCCCGTCGGAGGTTGGAGTCCTCCCTCGGGCATGGGTGTGTGCGTTGTCCATAGCGTAAATTAGTTTAAGTTAGATTAAGTAGTGTGTAGGCATATAGACCGATGACCTCAGCAGTTCGGTCCCATAAGACCTTACTACAAATTTCCAAATAGGCGCAGACGCCTGTAAATGTATGTATAAACAGGGTAATTCTGTGAGGATGTTACAAACTTTTAAGAACGATGGAGAACGATAAATGTATCAATCTGAGGTAAGGGTCCCAGTAACGAAAACGAACGATCGAAAGTTGTAAGGAAAAACGGTTCTGGTACCTCTGACAGTGGAATAGATGCGCGGTACTATTGTTGCTAAGATTGTAGGGTAGGTAGCTTTCAGGGGTGATAGTATGGACCAACACAAGAAAAATGTCTATTAAACAAGGGGTCTAAAATGCATACCTTAATAACTATGCACACATGTTCAATAGAGGAAATGTTTTTCACACTAGCGAAGATGAACAAGTGCTCATAGCTACTCAGATATGCGTTGTAGAGCCCATGTTTAAAGGCTTTTTTTTCTTCTTTTCGTCAATACTACCACCTCTGAAAGTTGCATACCTTACATTCTTGGCAAAAACAGCACCGGTGCATGTATTCCACTGTCAGAGGTATCAGAACCGTTTCCGAACCAGGGACCCTTACCTCAAACTGACACATTTATCCTTCTCCATCATCATTGAAACTTTGCAACATTATCACAGAGTCACCCTATACACACATACGTTTACAGGCGCCGGCGTCTATAACTTTGACGCTATGTAGTGCAGCTAGAAGTTTGTAAAAGATGGTAACGGGAATTTCCGAACACCCTGTATGTTCTGAGGTATATCTAGCGCAAGGAATCTAACTCATTCCTTTCCCTTCCGTAATTTCGCCCCAATTTGCTATGATGATCCACCATGACTATCCACTAACATCAAGCAACCACGCAAACACCGCCACCTCCTCTCTTGCCATCTTATAAGATTTTTTTTCCCACTTATTCCTGCTGCAGCATCAAAACTCAAATTACAGTGTTGTGGTGCCCTGGTTCCCTACAATGTCAACAACAGATTTTAGATATGAAAAGTGACATCGTCATGGTGGAACATAACAGTGCTTCAGTCAATACGGTGGGAGTCCAGGAAAGAAGTTAAACATGTAGAGCAAAAAGAGTGGCGCATTGGCAGAAGAGAGTACTTGTCACAGGTTTGCCGCAGAGAGTTCTCCTGCGGTACGATTAGCAGGAGCATCGCAGAGTGTGAATGAACTGGTGCGGCAGCTGGAGACGTGCTTCAAAGTTAAGTGCTGCACTCAGATTCGCCGTGAAATTCTGTTGGTATACAGATTAAATGCAGTGTCGCTTCCAGATGTAGTGAAATTGTAAGTAGGTTGTTTAGGTTGTTATGTTGGTAACGCCATGTAGCGCTCTGTATGAAAATCACTGACTGTGCTGTGTGCAATCTGTGGCTGGTTTGCATTGTTGGAATTTTTGCTATTGTAGTGTTGGTAAGTTGGATGTGAACAGCGCGTAACGTTGCGCAGTTGGAGGTGAGCCGCCAGCAGTGGTGGATGTGGGGAGAGAGATGGCAGAATTTTGAGAGCGGACAATCTGGACGTGTGTCCATGAGAAAGAGTAAATTTGTAATACTGTACATCATGAACTGAGATATATACAGGGTGATTCAAAAAGAATACCACAACTTTAGGAATTTAAAACTCTGCAACGACAAAAGGCAGAGCTAAGCACTATCTGTCGGCGAATTAAGGGAGCTATAAAGTTTCATTTAGTTGTACATTTGTTCGCTTGAGGCGCTGTTGACTAGGCGTCAGCGTCAGTTGATGCTAAGATGGCGACCGCTCAACAGAAAGCTTTTTGTGTTATTGAGTACGGCAGAAGTGAATCGACGACAGTTGTTCAGCGTGCATTTCGAACGAAGTATTGTGTTAAACCTCCTGATAGGTGGTGTATTAAACGTTGGTATAAACAGTTTACAGAGAATGGGTGTTTGTGCAAAGGGAAAAGTTCTGGACGGCTGAGAACGAGTGATGAAAATGTAGCACGCATCCAGCAAGCATTTTCTTATGGGGGTATGTTAAGGATATGGTGTTTCGGCCACCTCTCCCAGCCACCATTGATGATTTGAAACGAGAAATAACAGCAGCTATCCAAACTGTTACGCCTGATATGCTACAGAGAGTGTGGAACGAGTTGGAGTATCGGGTTGATATTGCTCGAGTGTCTGGAGGGGGCCATATTGAACATCTCTGAACTTGTTTTTGAGTGAAAAAAAACCTTTTTAAATACTCTTTGTAATGATGTATAACAGAAGGTTATATTATGTTTCTTTCATTAAATACACATTTTTAAAGTTGTGGTATTCTTTTTGAATCACCCTGTATATATATATATATATATGTGTATATATATATATATGTATATATATATATATATGTATATATATATATATATGTGTATATATATATATATATGTGTATATATATCCCGTGTGGGGTTGTTGGTACCCCCATCGGGCGCCTCCCTGGGTGGCGGATAGGGGAAAGCTTCCTAGATCTGGGTGGTACTGGGGAAATGAAATACCCAGGGCGGACCAAAAACCAATAAACCCAGCGGTGTCTGTTCAGCTTCTGGCGACCAGTGGCCAGCGTCTGTTCCTCTAGTTGAGGCGGCTGCACAAAATCTTCTCGAACTCAAAAATCGAGTCGTATACCTGTGGTCTCAACAGAGATCACCACAAAAACTAAAATTCAACTTGAACGCATGATGGAAAAGACGACCACAGAGTCACTACCCCAGGCACCAGTCGATAGACTGGATTCACCTGATCATCGGATTCTGGGGGAACAGGGACACCATGCGGAGAAGAATCGGAGCTTCTCAAAAACTCCTCACACTCTCAAAACGAAACGTAAAAATTTTATTGGTACAATTAATGTGAACACCCTCACTAAAACATGCAAATTAAAGCAACTTACCAACGCAATGGGAAAATTTAACCTGAAAATCACTGCACTGCAAGAGACAAGATTCACAGATGAAGGACACTTTAACACAGAGAATTACAGGATCTACAAGGGCTAACCTGCCATGAAAGTAAGAGACAAACTACCACTTTTCGGAACAGGATTCACCGTACACACTTCCGTACTCGACTCAGTTATTGACTTCACGTCTCCCAATGAAAGAGTCTCCCTGTTATCAGTAAAATCAGCTAATAAAGCGTACACTCTGATCAATGTGCACGCTCCCACAAATCACCACAATAAAATCTACCCTGAAACAGTGGACAATTTCTGGGAAACACTAGAAGAAACAACAAATAAAGTACCTAGGCACCGTGTGAAAATCTTAGTAGGCGATTTTAACGCACAATTAGGGAAGGAAAAAAAATTCAGAGATACCACTGGACCCCACACCAAACACAAACGTACCAACAAGAATGGTGAAAAACTAATCGACTTCTGCAGAAACTTTGGACTTAAAATAATGAGTACCCAGTTTCAAAAACCTGCACATAAATTAACCACATGGAGATCACCCAGTCTTAGACAGGGTGAATACCAAATAGACCATGTCGCAATTTCCAAAGAAAACATAAAAGAAATGCAAAACATCAGAACCCGCAAAGGTGCCTTTGAATCAGATCATCATCTTCTCCAAATAAAAACAAAATTCCAACCAAACAGAATGCCAGAAAGGCCGCCCAGAAGTACCAAACCAGATCCGGAATATCTGCAACTCAACAAAGAAAAAAATCATCATGCAAATTAATCAGGAAAAATCAACAGACGGGAAGAAACTAACAGAGAAAATTCAGGAAGCCCTCAAATTAGGACAACCCCCTCGCAACAGGAAACATCGCTGGTGGAATGCAACCTGTGATGAGGCAGTCGACAACCGAATAACTGCATGGAAAAAATTTAGCAGTCACAAAACTGAAGAAAAATGGGAGAACTTTCTTAAAACTCAAAAACAGACCTCAAAAATAATTAGAAAAGAAAAACGGGGATATGACAACAACAGACTCTCTGAAATCCAGCAGGATTTCATCAAAAATAATACAAGAAATTTTTATAAGACTTTCAGAGAAACTTACAGGGATACCAAGCGCCTAGCTTGTGCTTCAAGAAACCCGATGGCTCTTTGGAAACCAACACGAAAAATAACTGCAAAATCTTAGCCCAATATTTCAGTTCCCTCCTCAACTGCGAACCACCCCAAGAAAAACTTGTCGTCTCTTCTCCAGTATTCACACACCCAGACTCACATGCCCCGGATCTTGAAGAAATTATGGAGATAGTCAAGCAGTTGAAAAATAACAAAGCACCAGGAGAAGATGGGATCATTGCTGAGTTCTGGAAACTAAACGATGCTATACTTATGCAGAATTTACACCATATAATGTCAGACATATGGATAACGGAGCAGATACCAGAGGACTGGAAATGCGCTCTAATTCACCCGCTACACAAAAAGGGCGACAAGACAGACATGAACAATTACAGAGGAATTTCCCTGCTCCCAGTCGCTTACAAAATCCTTTCCAAAGCGCTTTTAAACAGGATAAAATCCCAAGCAGATACACTAACTGGTGAATACCAGGTAGGATTCAGAAAAGGACGCTCATGTGCGGAACAGATCTGGTGCTTAAAGACAATATTACAAATGAGGAAATGCAGAAACACAGTAGTTACATTCATCGACTTCAGGAAAGCATATGATTCAGTGGACCGTGGAACCCTGTTTAAAATCGTGGAAGAATTTGGGATCGACCGAAAGACACGAAAAATCACAGAACAGACACTTACAGGAACAACGGCCAAAGTGAAATTCATGGGCGAAGTATCAGAACCCTTCGAAATCAAATCTGGAGTCCGACAGGGGGGCGGACTATCCCCAATCCTTTTCAATATTGTTCTAGAAAAGATAATCAGGGAATGGGAACCTCACGTAAAGGGTATCCAAATTGGTATCAAGAAAGAGAACCGAATTAAAGTCAAGTGCCTTGCTTTCGCTGACGATATTGCAGTTATCACCAATAACAGAACAGAAGCGATTCACGCAGTGGAAAAAGTACATGAAATTTCACAAAAAACCGGACTACAGATATCTTATGAAAAAACCCAATATATGGAAAGGCAGCCAGAAAATAAATCCCCTTTAATAACAAAATATAGTAAAATTGCACAAGTCTGCCATTTTAAATACCTCGGTGAAACTATAGAGTCCTCAGGATTAAACCGAATTGCCAATGAACAAAGAATCACCAAGCTCCAGAAGGCCTACAAGCTAACATGGACGCATTACAACAAGAAGTGCATTTCGACAGACGCAAAATTAGGGCACTATACAACAGTGATTCTTCCAGAAGCAATCTATGCAGCTGAAACAATGGTGATTGATGGTCATTCAAAAATTAAGGAAATAGAAAAGCAGGAAAGTAAAATTCTCAAGAAGATTTACGGTCCAATCAACAAAAATGGCATTTGGATGAAGAGACCACAAAACGAACTCTATAGAAAGATCAACATAGTAACAGATGAAATCAGAAAGCGCCGAGCCAAATTTTATACACACATCTACGGGATGGAAGACTCCAGAACAGCAAAGAAATTATTCAATATTATAACAAAGAGTAAATGTGTCACAGAATGGCTGAAAGAAGTCCAGAGGGATCTACAGCAGATCAACATAAAAAATTTCGAAGATCGCACCGAGTGCCGGCATAAAATCACAGGTGTGAAGTTTGGGGAAAGAACATCGCGTCAGCCTGGTAAAAAATGGACAGAGGAACGGAAGAAGGAGCATTCTGAGAGGATGAGGAGGTTTTGGGAAGCAAAGAAGAAAAACATCCGAAGATGAAATTATGAATTCAAGTTCAATTGCTCTCCTAAAGGGGAACAATCGTTATAATAAAATATATATATATATAATGACTTTTGAATATTATTAAGTTAAATACATTGTTTGTTCTCTATCAACATCTTTCATTTGCTAACTATGCCGATCAGTAGTTAGTGCCTTCAGTAGTTAGAATCTTTTGTTTAGCTGGCAGTATTGGCGCTCGCTGTATTGCAGTAGCTCGAGTAACGAAGATTTTTGTGATGTAAGTGATTCGTGAAAGGTATAGGTTATTGTTAGTCAGGGCCATTCTTTTGTAGGGATTATTAAAATTCAGATTGCGTTGTGCTAAAAATATTATGTGTCAGTTTAGTGTTGATCAGAATAAGTAAAGAGAGAAATGTCTGAGTAAGTTCAGTTCTGCTCAGCTGTCTGAAAATAAAATAACGTAAGAGGTTTATCAGCACAGTAATTCAGTAATTTTTCTAAGGGGATGGTTCAAAATGGTTCCAAAAATTTGACCAAGGTCTAGCAGACGTGGGTGATGCCAGTCGGGAAGGAAGGCCATCGACATTCACCGCACGAGGAACTGAGCAGCAATCGCAGGTTTTCGACACATGAGGACGTTCACACAGCTGTTACCGAATGTCTCCATGACCAAGGAACGGATTTATATCGTCAAGGAATTGAACGACTGATAGTCCGTTTCGACCACCTCTTTTATAGAGACTTGGGTATTATCGTTATAGGAATCAATTAAAAGAACAAATTGAATACATGTTTAAACAAGGAAGCCGGTCGGAGTGGCCATGCGGTTCTAGGCGCTGCAGCCTGGAACCGTGAGACCGCTACGGTCGCAGGTTCGAATCCTGCTTCGGGCATGGATGTGTGTGCTGTCCTTGGGTTAGTTAGGATTAATTAGTTCTAAGTCCCAGGCGACTGATGACCACAGAAGTTAAGTCACATAGTGCTCAGAGCCATTAAACAAGGAAAACACACATGTACAACTATTTACAGTATACGATGTCTGTTCAAAAAATTCCGGAACATTCCTAATTTCGCGCCAGTAGTGTGTTGGAGCGAAATGCGGTTGGTATATCTGTACATGACTATGCTTAATATGTAACTGCCGGAAGTGTCATTACCGTATATCTGTTAGTTATTGTTCAGTTTTGTACTGGGTACAACATTGCGTCGCACAGTTTACGAATTTCGAGATGGCAGAATTAGATGAGCAACGCGTCTGCATTAATTTTTGCGTGAAACTCAAGAAGACCTTTACATAAACACACCAAATGATGCAGAAAGCCTACGGTATCTGTTTAGCCGTACTCGGTATTACGAACGGTTCACACGGTTTAACACTGGCCGGACGGAAGTTAAAGATGACCGTCTCTCAGGACACCCATCGATGTCTACTGACGACGCTTTGGAACGTCAACGAAATTGTGCGTGGCAATCGAAGACTGTCCGAGCGATTGCAGAATAATGTAACATTTCAGTTCGACCATGTCATGAAATCTTGATACAGGATTCGTCCCACGGCATGAGTCAAGACCAGAAAGATCTTCGCCTCGCAATCTGTGAAGAGCTTTTGGATCGCGCAAATGAGAACGAGAGATTCCTTAAGAGAATTATAACTGGCAATCAGACATGGATCTACGGTTATAATGTTGAGACCACGGTTCAATCTTCGCAATGGGAGGGGAAAGGTTCTCCAAGACCAAAAAAGGCTCGTCAGGTCAGGTCAAATGTCAAAGCCATGCTGGTAGTGTTCTTCGATTTTGAAGGATTAGTTCATCATGAATTCATGCCACAGAGTCAAACTGTTAATCGATGGGACAGTCGGCACGTGTTGCGACGCCTGCGAGGAAAAATATGAGAAGGAAACGGCCTGAAATGTGGCGAGACATTTCATGGCTCTTGCATCACGATAACGCACCCGCTTATTCATCCCTGTTGGTGCGCGACTGTTGAACAAAAAACGAAATCGTTGTGTTGCCTAATCCTCCATACTATCCAGACATGGCCCCTGCGGACAAATTTTTTTACTTCCAAAGTTGAAAACCCCGTTGAAAGGACTAAGATTTGCAACGACAGACGAGATAAGAGAAAATTCGCAGCGGCACTTCGCACGATCCAACAAGAAGCGTACCAAGAGTGCTTCCGGAAGCGGAAACGGCATTGGGAGCGGTGTATCAATTGTTGAGGAGAGTATTTCGAAGGAGACTGTGCATAATAAGTAAAAGGTAAGCGTAGAAAAATTTTGTGGACGAAGTTCCGGAATGTTTTGAACAGACCTCTTATAAACATTGAACAGCCCAGACCAAACATGAATGTCAGAACACTCTATCCTGGGGAGAGCCTCGTCGGTTGCTTCATTTAGAGACTGAATACCACCAGGGAAACCCCTGTCAGGACACTCATTTACGTACAATGTGGCTCATTGTCTGATTCTCACCACAATGCACAAGCCCCACTCGTGCGTGTTTTATTTGCACACACCTTCTCCAGTCTAGTATCTGTTAACCCATAACTCCCTAGGATAACGAAAGCGTGAAAATTTAACAGCTGGTTTGTCAATAAGTTCTTGTTTCCCGGTTTTGGTACCTTGCCACTCCCTTTACCGTTCAGCGTTCCGATTGAACCTAGTGGAGAGCATGCTTCACATGCTGATCATCTGGATTTGAGGTGTTTGCTAGGCAGCGAAAGTAAGACTTCGTGAGGAGGGATGGATTCATTTTTAGAATCTTACTGCAAACATGTAGAGAACGCCTTTCGAAGGTGAGCTCGAGCGATGCTCGACAGTATTGGCAGCCAGCATGTAGGTATAGATCTGACTGTGTCACTAATGGTTCTCATAGCTGCATTCAAATGAACTCCAATTTTCATCACACGGGCGCAGTGGGGCCAAACTGGTGCGTAATACGTATTTAGCTGCAGGGTATACCAGCGCAAGGTATCCTTCACGGAGGACTGATGTATTCGCTCCTCATGTTATACCTACCAGCTTCCTCACCAATTTCACTCCTGTGTGTACCTTTTTAGAGTTTATGATATGTCACCGACCGTTCTAATGTGGCACCAAGCTATTTTGGCTTATGGGTTTACTCGACTGTGCTAAGAGGGCCAAACTGTAGGCTGACCTTTGCCGATGCTACGCAAGTAGAGAGATGGAAAGGTATACTAGTACATCTGTTTTACAAGCATTAGGTGTAAGCCACTGCGTCTTAAAATAATCACGGAGTTTAGTGAAGCTGTTTTTGTAAACAGTATCTTGTAAAACTCTAGGTAACATCTTAAGCAGCATGTTAAGCGCTAGGCAGTTTAAAGTACACCAAGGTGAAAAGAAGAGTAGATGGCATGTGCTCAAAGATGCCCTGCCTCAAGTCTGTGTTCTTGCTGTGTTATTCAACCTCTACCTAGCAGTCCTGCCGAATTCCATATGCCGTAAATTCCAATATGCAGACGATCTTGCAGTTTCATATCGATTTGTAGATCTTTCTGAATGGGAATAGTTTTGGTGGCTATTGAGAAAAGTAGTGTCATGAACCTGTATCATTTAGTGCAGCGTTCAATAAAAGTTACCTGGCCCGCCATAATAACGTGTAACTCACTTTTTGAAGTCCCCGCATAGAATCCATTAGAGTGTCAAATACATTTTGTAAAGTAATTTTACTATCCTGTAAATAAGCGAATCTCATCTCGTTGCATTTTAAAGTGTTTGAGAATAGAGTGGAGATTAGGGACCAGCCACCGTCCACTAGGAACATAATATCACCACACTCCTATAAATTTCCTGTCTGGAATAGAGGGTGTCTTCTTCACTCCTGTTTACCTGAATGGTTTATTGCCATGTGTTAGACACGTAGACGAATAGCTCTGTTGACAATGTATGAAATTCTATGCTTGTACATAGCAGTGTTCGTCACTTGCTCATTATTTGCCAGCAATAAAAAAAAATGGCTCTGAGCACTATGGGACTTAACTTCTGAGGTCATCAGTCCCTTAGAACTTAGAACTACTTAAATCTAACTAACCTAAGGACATCACACACATCCATGCCCGAGGCAGGATTCGAACCTACGACCATAGCGGACGCGCGGTTCCAGACCGTAACGCCTAGAACCGATCGGCCACTCCGACCGGCTGCCGACAATAAATTGCTTAGAAGAGCCCATTGGTTTTACGGGAAGTATGTCTATCGGAATACCCATAGTTTGAAACCTACATGCTGAATGCAATACGAAAAACAAAGATAAAAAATGAATTATTTTCCTTGAACGGGAATTCTTTAACGTTGCCGCTCTAAAGGCGACATTATAATAAAAAATAAGCCGAAACAATTAATACTTTCATTTCTCAGTGCGGTTTCCAAGCGACCTTAAACGTTGACAAGAGCGCAGATGATTTCTTCCCTCAACCCGCCCCCCCCCCCCCCCAAACATACACAGAGCAAGTGCTTTACCTCAGTTGATCCTGTAGTCGATACGGAGTTTTGTCCGTGTTCTTTCGTTCTAACTATTCGACTGAATCTTGACTAAAAGAAAGGCAGAAACCTGCGTTTATGATAATGATTCTATTATACTGCGTTTCTGCGAATGTGAGCAAAAGCCGAACAGCCTTCTGAATGTACTACAATTGTCACGTAAAGCAATAGAGCTACAACTGTCGTTATTAGTTGGTGGCACGCTGGTTTCCCAATATCTTAGCTTCTGCTGCACAAGCTTAATAAGGACAAACGTCACTCATAATGCTAGGGAAACTTCGCTATAATGGTGATAATAATTCCTCTTTTGAGTATCAGGCTAAGAAAAAGGTATCAGAAGTTAAAGTGAAATGGCGGTTTTTAAACTAGATTCTATCTTTCTAGGAAACAGTTTGGATAAAAATTTTATCTGCATGGTAAAATTCCAGCAAAGCGCTCGCAGTGCTGTTGGACCGCTGATGGCCCCGTGTCCGCCTCGGTGCTTTCAGTTGTTCCTGTCGCTTTTGCGGTAACTGTAAACCCGTCAACCAGAATGCCTTGGAAGCGCGAAGACCACTTATTTTGACAGGCTTCCGTGGAGCAACGGCATTGACCTTTAGTGATTTGTACCTACGGTCGTATACGACATTTCGCACATAAACTAGAAAAGAATATTTTACTTACAGACTTTTACGTCCCGCTGACAGCGAGGTCATTGAGACGGAACTAGCTCATTTTTTAGAAGAATGAGAGGAAGAGTAAGCGTAAGTTTTGATGAAGGACCTGTGCCGGCAGTTTACTAAAGCGTTGTGGAAGAACCGGAAACCTAATTCGTGATGGGAAGAATGGAAAGTAAAATGTAAAAAAAGTCCAAAGTTTGACCTAAGACTAAATTTAAGATACTATTTTAACAATAGTAATGAAGAGTAAAGTGTAGACAGAAGAAGACAATTTAAGGATGTATTAAAATATTTATGTTCATTGTCCCAGTTGCATGCATTATTAATAATGACTACTTCAGATATTTCAATTATAGTCTTCAGACCTAGTTTCAGAAACTGAATACTATTTTTCACTGCGAAACCTGCAAAAATTTTGATAATGTACGACATCTCATCGCGAGAGATATCGTAACCGTATGTTTAAAAGACGTACATTTTCACAGTCTGAGGCAGTGCGAGACAATTTTTATTTTTTGAAACTAGATAGCAGGAGGATCACTGAATGATCGAAAGTATTAATCATGTGTGCAACTGAGACTGTGAAAGTAAATCTTTTAGCACTCAGGAGCCTGTAAGAGGTTTGAAAGTCATTCCTTGGGCCATTAGATCGCTGACTTTTCACCAATTAAACTATGTTAATGGATATTTTTTCATCTGACTCATCTACGGGGGCGTGCTTAAAAGTAATGCTTCGGAATTTTTTATGTGAAAACTCTTAAAGCTCTTTAAATAAAACAAACTTCATTAACGTTTCACATGTTTATTCTTCATGTCTACATTTTTTCTCTGAACATAGTTACCCTGGTGACGAACATATTTCTCCCTAGAGGTCAGTTTGTTGATACCGTCACTGTAGAAAGTCTGACTTTGTTGACGGAGCCACAACATCTCGTCTGCTTGCATCGCTTCAGCACTGTCAAAGTGAAAGCCTCGAAGGTGTTCTTTAAGCTTTGGAAACGGATCAAAATCGGATGGGGCCAAGTCGGCACTGTATGGAGGATGATCGACGATAATGAAGCCAAGGTGTAGGTTTGTTGCAGATGTTGCAGCGCTCGTGTGGGATCTGACATTGTCATGCTTAAGGACGGAGTGCTCCATGGATGGACGAACTCTTTCGCTGTTAGAAACTCGAGTACAGCACGCTTTCTCACGCACCGACATAGTTACGTTACATGCCGCTTTGTCACTCGCTACAATCCGGAGCGTTCTAGCAGCAGTGTGTTGCAACTTGCGTCAGCGAAGCGAAAATCTCGACCGAGAAGTATGCATGACGTATAATTTCTCAACTGATAGCACGAACAGAATAAAAAATTCAGAGGTATTACTTTTCAGCACACCCTCATAGATATTATCAACTGTTTTTGCACTCCAGAATAAAATTTTCACTCTGCAGCCGATTGTAGGCTGATATGAAACTTCTTGGCAGATTAAAACTGTGTGCCGGACTGAGACTCGAACTCAGCACCTTTGCCTTTCGCGGACGAGTGCTGGGCGGTAGAGCGTTTGCCCGCGAAAGACAAAGGTCCCGAACTCGAGTCTCAGTCAGGCACACAGTTTTAATGTACCAGGAAGTTTAATACCAGCACACGCTCCGCTGCAGAGGGAAAATTTCATTCTGGAAACATCCCCTAGGCTGTGAATAAGACATGTCTCCGCAATATCCTTTCTTGCAGGTCTGCTAGTTCTGCCTGTTCAGCGGGAGAATTTCTGTGAAGTTTGGAAGGTAGGAGATATAGTACTGGCCGAAATAAAGCTGTGAGGACGGATCGTGTCTTGCTTGGGTAGGTCCATTGGTAGAGCACTTTCCCGCGCAAAGCAAAGGTCCCGAGTTCGAGTCTCGGTCAGGCTCTTGTCACCATTAGCTGACTAATTCGATCTACAAACTTGCTGTGTTCTTCATTGCTTCTACACGTGTTTCAGTTCCAACAACTTTCATTGGCTTATCAGAGTATTTTTTTGATTATATTCTGTGCATAACCAAGAAGTCCTGGATGAAAGTTGAAAACGGTTTTGTTTTTTATACGAACAAGGTGACCGTACGAACTTCCCCTCACCGATTTGATTTATAATGACAGCACTGTACGGCACGATTATGACTTCAACATACCTAAACAGGAAGACGCAACTCTCAACCGTTTCTGGGGAAATTGAGTTTGAAAACTGTAAAGTGCTGTTGTACGTTGTAGGGTCTCTAGCATTCAAGGAGTCCACAGCCGTGCGAGTAACAGCTTAGTTTCAGGAGCGCAAGGTCTCATGATCGAATCACACTGCTGGTACTACTTTTTTGTGTGCTGTATGCACCAATATTAGGTGATACTGATCGATATCGGTGGACACCACTAAATTGTGCAGCGACCGAGAACTGTTTGTGAATGTAAACAAAGTTTGTGTTACTACAGGCGCATTGGAAAAACCATGGATATGGAAAAATTCGAGTTTCATGTATGTGCTGTATGTTGCAATAATTATTGTTTTCCATTTTTCTCGGATCAGTATCACCATGATTCGTGCAGTGCTTCATAGGTTACACATTATACTGGGTAAAAATGTATAAACAAAATGATTAGAGTGATTTGATTTAAAGTTCCTGTGTAGCCTGTTTTTCTAATCTCCTTAAGAAGAAAAATTTATCTCCTTTTTTCAGGATAATGGTTAGAAAAATAGTAAATGAATAATTAAATATTAATAATTTGTCAGCTGTAATAAATCTGTTGTTAGACTTACATGGGATTAAAAAATGTATCAGAGGCGAGATTCGACCCAGAAACTTCGCGCTTATGAAAGTAAGTTAATATATGAGAACACAGGCTTTCTCGGCGAATCTCGGAGATAAAATCTTCTCGGGTTGACAGCCGAGTCAATGTGTTGTTCACCATTGACTCGGCTGTCAACCCGAGAAGATTTTATCCTCAGTAAGTTACTAGCCCAACTACAGGCTCCTTGCTTTGTAGCGACCCTACGAAGTATATGAACAAGCCTCAAATTTTCAAACCCTTTCTTCTCGAAAACGGTTGACAGTTGCGCCTTCCTGTTAACATATGCTGAATTCCTAGTCAAGCGCTATACAACCTATCAATATGAACCAATTCACAGTTCTGGGAGGTGAAGTTCGGACTGTCCCCTTGCAAGTTGTATACCCTCTTCCCAAATGTTCTGATTCATGATAAATCCTGAATTTGAGTCAATGTGCTTGCGATTATTGTACTTGAAGAAATGGGTTGACTTATGGGGGTTCTTATGAGCTGTGGCGATGTGGTGCATAAACGCACAGTCCCTGGCGTTGTTGTTCGAGGACACGGCGTTCCGGTGCGTGAAGCCGTTCCCTTACCTTCCGGCGTGAAGACCTCCACCTCGCAGACGGACAGCGACCCCTCTACGCCAACCAGCTGCAGGAACACGTACTGCCCTACCAGCATCCGAGCGCACGAGAACGTCTTCGTTACGCCCTCCTCTGAAACAAAACACGCCTAACAATAAGAAATTGTCTAAGTAAATACTGAACATAACAAATTTTATTATGTGCAAAAATTTGTCACACGTGCTTTAGTTTGGAAGTGAATGTGATGATAATGCAGCCAAAATTGTGCTCGTCGCAAAAAATGAGTGGAAATTGTTTTCCATTGTCTCTCTGCCATTTACGCGCATGATACGGAAGTGTGCAGCATAGACGTCCGCATTGAGTGGAGATTTTGTAAATCATCAGGAGATCTACAAGTACCAGAAAGAGTGAAAAATTAATAATCCCATTAATATTGTCATTAATGCGATACGATACTAATAGAAATGTACAAAAAAACAACATGGTTGTGTTTTTATTTAGCGATTTCAGCTGTTCCGCAACTCCTGATTGTCATTATTTACACAGATTTTCTGTCAGGTACAAATGAAAAATAACGGCGAATGACAGTGAACGTACCGTATTTAGATAAACCCCTTGATGGAAGTGTGATTGCACACAACTGTGAACTGCGCTATACAGTTATTCAGAGAACTGGCTCAATGTTAGCAAAAATGGAACTATTCCGGTATAAAGGTTTTTATTACTGCACGAAATTTAATCTCGTCTTGTGAATTTTATGAAAACTACATTCTGTTTTGGAGAAGTTTTCGATTTATTTATTTTTAGCTTCTCACTTTGCTTCAGATAATATGCAGTGACTAACTGGCACACTGCTTATTTTGCTACAAGAACACCAGATCTCATATGACAGACACAGTACCACAGTCAACAGAATCACCGTCTCACAGTTCGTAGATCATTACTGAGATGTAATGGGACATAAATACGTTGACTGATGATGAAATATAAACTTCATGCTAGCGACTTCTGTGCCCAGCATAACAGCTCCATAATGATTTGGCAAAATGTGATACTGATGTACGAGTGTGTTTGTATATATGAATGAAGAACAAGTAATGACATGTCAAGCACACATGCACAATTCTCGTTGTCTTAAAAATGAACTTATCTTTTGCGGACGAAGAAGTAAGAACTTCTCCATGGTGTGGTAATATTCTGAATGTTCGTAATTCCGACGGAGAACGTTTGATGACGGTGTCTTTCGCAACATTTTGAGCCGATGAAAATGTTTTTGCCTTTCGTCTCTATTGTTGCTACTGCTTTGAATCAAGTTATTTGCAATATAGGACTTCTCAGGGCTACAAATGTGTACTTGCAGTGCTAATTTAAGTTCGTTAAAGATGCAGTTGCGGTGGTTTCGTCACTAATTGTTACCACGTTTGTTTTAGTACACCATGTGATCAAAAGTATCCAGACACCCCCAAATATATATGTTTTCCGTATTAGGTGCATTCTGCTGCCACCTACTACCAGGTACTCCATATCAGCGACCTCAGTAGTCATTAGACGTCGTGAGAGAGCAGAATGGGACGCTCTGCGGAACTCACGGACTTCGAACATGCTCAGGTGACTGGGTGTCACTTGTGTCATACGTCTGTACGCGAGATTTCCACACTCCTAAACATCCGTAGGTCCACTGTTTCCGATGTAATAGTGAAATGAAAACGTGAAGGGACACGTACAGTACAAAAGCGTACATGTCGATCTCGTCTGTTGACTGACAGAGACCGCCGACAGTTGAAGAGGGTCGTAATGTGTAATAGGCAGACATCTATCCAGAGCATCACACAGGAATTCCAAATTGCATCGGGATCCGCTGCAAGTACTATGACAATTAGATTCAAATGGCTCTGAGCACTATGGGACTTAACATCTGAGGTCATCAGTCCTCTAGAACTCAGAACTACTTAAACCTAACTAACTTAAGGACATCACACGCATCCATCCCATTCGAACTTGCAACCGTATCAGTCGCACGGTTCTGGACTGATGCGCCTAGAACCGCTCGGTCACGGCGGCCGGTGACAGGCGGGACATGAAAAAACTTGGATTTCAAGGTCGAGCGGCTGCTCATAAGCCACACATCACGCCGGTAAATGCCAAACGACGCCTCGCTAGGTTTAAGGAGCGTAAACATTGCACGATTGAACAACGTTGTATGGAGTGACGAATCACGCTACACAATGTGCCGGTCCGAAGGCAGGGTGTTGGTATGGCGAATGCCCGATGAACGTCATCAGCCAGCGTATATTGCAACAGCAAAATTCGGAGGCGGTGGTGTTATAGTGTGGTCGTGTTTTTCGTGGAGGGGGCTTGCACCCCTTGTTGTTTTGCGTGGAAATGTCACAGCACAGGCCTGTTGTTTTAAGCACCTTCTTGCTTCCCACTGTTGAAGAACAATTCGGGGATGGCGATCGCATCTTTCAACACGATCAAGCATCTGTTTATAATGCACGGCCTGTGGCGGAGTGGTTACCCGACAGTAATGTTCCTGTAATGGACTGGCCTGCACAGGATCCTGACCTGAATCCTTCAGAACACCTTTGGGATGTTTGTAACGCCGACTTCGTGCCGGGCCCCACCGACCGACATAGATACCTCTCCTCAGTGCAGCACTCCGTGATGAATGTGCTTCCAATCCCCAAGAAACATTCCAGCACCTGATTGAACGTATGCCTGCGAGAGTGGAAGCTGTCATCAAGGCTAAGGGTGGGCCAAATATTGAATTCCAGCGTTACCGATGGAGGGCGGCACGAACTTGTCATTTTCAGCCAGGTGTCCGGATACTTTTGATCACATAGTGTGTTGTTGTTACGCAGTACGTAAGGACTGAATTACTCAGTATATTATGTATTAAAGGAATATAATTAACAGATATATTTTTAACACTTTGAGTGCCATGCGCCTAATATCATGGTGCCTTCAATGTTGGAAAGTGCGCCATGCTAATAATTTTTGGGTACAACGTAGTAGCGAGGGGTGCCAAGCCCGTAATACATAAAGCAGTTACGTTACGGTGACCACCTGTTAAATGCCTGAATAACCACCTTTTGCAGGTAGGACCACTGTAAGACTTGCAGGAAGAGAGGCAATTAGGTTCTGGAAGGTACCGAGACGGATGTGGACCCTGCCGAATCCATTGGCGTGGCCAGCTCGTTTGAGGCGCCAACAGCCCATCGAGGTGGTCCCACAGATTCTCGAGTGCGTTTCAATCCGGGTAATGTGGTGGTCATATGAGAGCGGTAAATTCATCCTGGTGCTATTAGAATCACGCGCGTACACTACGAGATGCGTGACACGTTGCGTTGTCTTGTTGGTAGATGTCATCGTACCGAGGAAAAACAAACTGCACGTAGGGGAGGACATGATCCCTAAGGGTAGATACATATTTGTGTTCATCCATTGTGCCTTCCCGGTGAAATCATCCAGGGAATTCCACGAAAACGTTCCCTAGACCACAAAGCTCTCTCTTCTGCCCTGGACTCTTCCGACGATTGCTGCAGAGTGTGTGCTTTAAGACGTTACAGGCCATACACGACAACGGTCATCTGTTTGATAGACCACAAAATGTGATTCGTCTGAAAAGGCCACCTGTCGCCACTCAGTGGACGTGCAGTTACGACACTGACGTGCAAATTCCAGCCTTCGTCGCCAATAACAGCGATTAGCATGGATGCATGAGCCAGGCGCCGGCAGCTGAGGCCCATTCACAGCAACGTCCGCTGGGCAGTCGTTGAGGAGACACTGTTGGTAGACCCTTGGTTCATCTGGACTGTCAGTTGCTCAACAGTTGCACATCTGTTTGCCTGTACACATCACCGCAGCCGTCATTCCCCCTGTCAACTATGGAGCGTTGGGCACCACAGCTATCTCGGGGCTGGTTTTGGATAACGCCTTTTTGCCATGCCTGGTACGCTTCAAACAACGGCGGCACACGAATAGTTTACAGACTTAGCTGTTTCGGAAATACTTCCATCCTTGGCCCGAAGCCAATGATCATGCCCTTTTCGATGTCAGCTAAATCGCTCCGTTTACGCATTATGAGAACGACTGCACTGTTTCTCTGCGTACCCTCGACACGCTTTAATACGCACCACTGCTCGTACTGCTACATGCCACCTGTGGGTGGTTATTGCGCGTTAACGTCGAACATAGGTGGTGGTCACATTAGTGTGGCTGGATCGCGTATTATGGGCATGTCATCTTTACTAAGATGCTTTGCCCGAAATATTATGGGCGTGTCATTCTTTCCAACACTGAAGGCAACCTAATATTATTGGCATGTCGCTCAAAGTGTTAATAAGTACTCCATTAAAAAAAAAAAAGACTCACAGCACGAGCAGTGTTCATTCTATATTTTCGTGGGCACTGACTTGCGATGTTGTAAGTTGCTATGTGTTTCCTACGATGAAATCTACCATAGTCGAACCTGCTGTAAGAGAAAGCTGTGCTCCATCCAGGATGCCTAATGCCGCCGACACTACGTTGCGTCAGTTCTTAGGAAAGCCGTAAAGCTTCGCCACAAGCTATGAGACGCGCAGTAATGAAACTGCTTTGTTACGTATACTTGAATTTTCCAGCTATTTTGGTAATGTACTGCAGTATCGTTATCATTAATAACTGTCACGAATGCTGAACTGTTATCCTACTTCAGCGCGTATTGTAACTATTATACGATTAGAGAAAAAATGCTTTGGATTGGAACGTCTCGCCTGAAACAATACTTCTGCACATAGCCACTCATGGCTTTGAATTGTCCAACCCAACAGTTTTCGAAGTACAACAGTATAATTTTTCTACAAAATTACCAAGTTCTGATGTTTACGTGCCGTTGAGATGGTGTTTACTCACCAATAGTTCCCGGAAACCAGGCGCAAAGTGGATTCCTCTGTAGATCCGTGCTGGAGTTCCCCACACGGATTTCGATGTCCTTTAGTGGTTGATGGCCTGTAAACAACAAACTGTTTTCAGTGATTGAATATAACCAAATAATTAAGACTCAATCTACTTACGTTAAAAAAATGAAGGCTGGAAACTGAAAAAATAGCGTGGAGCGTATCCAAATAGACAGATAATATCAGCGATAATGTAAGAGTGAATGTTCAAACATTCTGACGCAAGAACGTATCCAGGATCTATACAAGAGGGGAGCAGCTCTATTAATTTCGTAGAAGTAGGAGAGTGAAAGAAACTGAAAACATTTTCTTAAAAAAAAATAAAAGCTCAAAATTATAAAAAAAAGTGTTTAGTAATCACTAAAAACACTAATGCTACCACTTTATTACAGGTACCTACTACCTACAATGTTCTTTAACTGACAGAGAGCTGTACATTTTATTTTGCTCTCAGTAAGGTAATATTCAATTACTTACGAACACATTGGTTGGTAACACGAGGAAATACATCGCATATTATTGGTACAACGCTACTGGAGGTTCTTAGAACCGAGAACAATGTGAATTTTCAGTTGCAAGGAATAGGGCGGCAAACGATGAAGTGTTTTGGATTTCACTTCAAATAGCTCTGGATGCACTGCTGCTAGTCAGTTTGTATTAGATGCATTGGCTTTCTTCAAGCTGATACTGAACTGATATGCCTGTCTCTAAGTCCGGGCAGGATGTAAGAAGTTAATTGGCAAAGATCATTCTTTTTTTTCTTAGTGGAAGGGAGCGAGGCAGCAAGTAGCCTATTACCCGTCGCCCGCTTAGGTACGTCCGTCTTTTGGGGTCATCTCTACCGAATGAATGAGAACAGACCAGCAATACTAATACGAGTCATTTATGAAAAATGGAGTCAACAATACCTCACACAACTGGAAGTTAGAAAAATAGTGAATAGAAACAGTAAGGAAGAACAGAAAATTACAGAAATCTGCAACAGTATAGAGATAGGAAAGAAAACTGTAAGTTGGCGAGATGATGATGAATAGCACTGAAATAATAAAAAGCAAGAAGAAAAGAGAAAGAGGAACTGAAGTTAGCCGGCCGGGGTGGCCGAGCGGTTCTAGGCGCTACAGTCTGGAACCGCGTGACCGCTACGGTCGCAGGTTCGAATCCTGCCTCTGGCATGGATGTGTGTGATGTCCTTAGGTTAGTTAGATTTAAGTAGTTCTATGTTCTAGGGGACTGATGACCTCAGCAGTTAAATCCCATAGTGCTCAGAGCCATTTGAACCAAGGCTACCTGCAGTACTTCGTGGCCGTCTGCGGGCACTGATGATGAGATATCGGTCTTCCTGTGGTGTTATACACTGTGGACGTCCCGTACTATAGCGCCTGGACACGTTTCCTGTCTGTGGAATCGTTGCCATAATCTTGAGATCACACTTTGTGGCACACAGAGGGCCCGTGCTACGACCTGCTGCGTTTGACCAGCCTCCAGTCGCCCTAGTATTCTACCCCTCATAAAGTCACCAATATGTGTTCTTTGATCCATTTTCAACACACAGTCAGCATTAGGACGTCTGGAAACGACTGCACACTTAGTCGCTGACGTGCACCAACACACCTCTGCGTATGCGGCCTGCTGCTAGCGTCACCGTGCGACGGTCAAACCCACCGCATGGTCATACCCCGAGGTGATTTAAAACCGCAAACCGCCCACTAGAGCGCTGTTTAACCGTGTATCAGCATTATCCTTAATTTATGAGCGTGAGTGTATATCGCCAGATATAACTGTTACCTTATTTCACACAGCTGGACTATGGGACAAATAACTAAGATGACATCGTCCTTTTTAAATCAAAGACTGTGAACATTTTTAGCCAGCTCAGTGATCGCACTTATTTTCAGTTGTGTAAGTAGGTATATTAGAAGCCGCGACCTAAGGAGAAAAATTCCATGGGGTCAACGAAACATCTTTAGAAGATATGAGTCAAGCAGGCCTCTCTTCCAACTATCAGCGAACCACCTAGTGCAGATAGCTTGAATTTACTCTCGCAGTTTATCCAGAAACGTAGTCCTCCAGGTACAATTTCGCGTAGGGAACAGATTAGTTGTGGAGCTAGCACACTAAGATGCAATGAGGTATTGCGGCAGGAAGATTCCAGTCTTTTCTACAAGTCCAGGGACAGGCAGAAGGTGTCGAGAGAGGAGCGTACCGCCGAGGAAGAGGTTCGCGGAAGCTCCGCGTGCGCCGGAAGTGCGCTTCACGGCTGGGTGGTGCCCACCCGATCCCTGCTGGCACTTGCTGCGGCGACAGCTGACGGCGGAGCAGCGCCTGGCTGACGCCCCCGCGGTGATGTCGCAGTGTCTGTTTCACGGCTCCTACAGATTTTCAGTGTGGGCTCTCAGTCTGAGGAGCAACACTCACCAAGTGGCTACAAGCATTAAAAAGCGGCTGCAAATTTCGTATTCGTTACTTAGATGTTGTTTCGATCTAATTGACGGTATATATCCTCTACACTTCTTCTCCTCGGTTTCCGATCGGTAACCACCATTCTCGATTCCTTTTACGTAAGTCTCATCTCTTATTTCCCTTAATCGCATAAGGCAGATAGCAAAATGATGCATTTGAAAGTAAATGGTCGATTTCATTCCCTATTCTTTTGTAATCCGTGGACACGCTTCCTCTCTAATGGTCTCGTCGCTGGGACATTGAGCTGTAATCTTCCGGCTCTTTTTCTTCGCGAGCAATCGAGGGTTAAAGAAACCTTGTTCCGATTAAAGAGCATCACTACCAGACAAAAAAGTTACGAGTAGCAGCCGTACAAAAGACTACGGTACCTTTGCGGAGAGTAATTTGCTGGAAACCTTTTATAGATAAATTTAATTTCTTAAGAAAGCTTACGAATGTGATGCCCTCTACGAGATACGGACGGCGGCTGTCACTTGACGGCAATAGGTTGCTGGACAGTGACAGGGAAGGATTTTATCCCAGACTCATTCACTTTGAACAATCTGATGCAGCTGTACGCAATATTTAGTGACAAAATTGATCGTAATAATTTCTTGACGAATTTCAGCTGCTGAAGAGCATTTTATATCAATTTACACGTAAGAATATCTTTAATATGGCAGTCCGTACCTGCTAGCGACCGTAGTCTACTCTGACAAAGTGTCATTATTGCGAATGCAAAGGTCGCTGCATTTGATATACTGCCGCAGAAAGTGGTCGCCGCCTTACCGCATTAGGTATTAGACCTCATGTCGATTTCTATGTGTTAGAATTCCTCTAAAACCGTACATTATGTGCCACCTTGTTCTCCCTGCCGTATTACAAACGATCCGGTGGACTTTCACATCATGTTAGTCGCCGAAGATGAACATCAACAAAAGTAAACAACTGTTGTGGAATGTAGTCGAATGAAGTCAGGCAATGCTGGGGGGGAATTGGATTGAAAATGAGACAGTGAAAGGAGTAAAATAACTGACGACGGCAGAAGTGAATACTACATCATATACGGACTGACAACAACAATAAAAAGAGAAATATTTTAAAATAACCATAAATTTATGTGTCAGAAAGTCTGTTATGAAAGTTTTTGTCTGGTTTGACATCTTGTAAGGAAGTGAAACGTGGACGATAAACAGTTCAGACAAGAAGAGCCGATGTGGCCGAACGGTTCTAGGCGCTACAGTCTGGAACCGCGCGACCGCTACGGTCGCAGGTTCGAATCCTGCCTCGGGCATGGATGTGTGTGATGTCCTTAGGTAGTTAGGTTTAAGTAGTTCTAAGTTCTAGGGGACAGATGACCTCAGAAGTTAAGTCCCATAGTGCTCAGAACCAAGAAGAGAACCGAGTGTTTTGAAATGTGGTACTAGATACGAATGCTGAAGATCAAACGGGTAGATAAGGGATACTGTATCATATAAGATACAAAAGATATTTATGCGTAACTTGATTAAATTAAGGCATCATTGATACCCTAAGACAGGGAGGAAGAGCTAATTTGGCGATGGAGGAGAGTATGGAGGATGCAAATTGTAGGGGTACACTAAGGCTGACTACAGTAAGCAATTTCAAGAGTATGTACACTGACGGGAAAAAAAATCGCACCAAGAAGGAATTGTGAAACATAAACGGAAGTTGGTAGGCGTGTTTCTGCTTCTGAAGATTGATGTCTGTTCAAATTTCACGCCAGTCGAATAAGAATGACGGAAGTAACACCACTAAGAGAATGCAAATCAGCTTAGCTTTAAATACACGCTGCAACGGTCCTGAGCGTTACTGACATACTGTTGACATTGGACGTGGTGAACTGATGTTAGTCAAGGATGCCTTTACGGTGACAAAGACGCCTTTATCAACACTTCTTTCAATTTGAACGAGGTCCTGTAATAGGGCTATGAGAAGCTGGATGTTCCTTCTGCAATGATGCAGAAAGACTTGATAGGAATGTAGTCACTGTGCATGATTACTGGCAGCGATGCTCACGAGAATGTACTGTTGCAAGAAGACCGGGCTCCGGACGGCCACGTGGGACACCCGAGAGAGAAGACGATCTTGTTCGGCGTTTGGTTTTGGCGCGTCGTACTGCAGCAACAATTTGAGCAGCAGTTGGCACCACAGTGACACAATGAACTGTTACAAATCGGTTACTTCAAGTACAGCTACGAGCCAGACGGCCTGTAGCGTGCATTCCACTGATCCCGGACCACCCTACTTACGACTTCAGTGCTGCCAAGCCAGAGCTCATTGGAGGGCAGAGTGGAGGTCTTTAGTGTCTTCTAATGAAAGCTGGTTCTGTCTCGGTGCCAGTGATGGCCGTGTGTTGGCTAGAAGAAGGCCATTTGAGGGCCTGTAACCAACCTGTCTGCGTTCTAGACACGCTGCAAGTACACCTGAAATTATAGTCTGCGGTACGATTCCACATGACAGAAGGAGCACTCTCTTGGTTATCCCACACATTCTGACTGCAAAGTTCTACGACACCCAGGCGATTCGACCTGTTGTCCTATCATTCATAAACAGAATTCCAGGAGGTGTTCTCCAACAGAATAACTCTCGCCCACGTACCGCTCTACAGAATATTGACATGTTGCCTTGGTCTGCTGCCGGTCGTTGTGGCCGAGCGGTTCTAGGCGCTTCAGTCTGGAACCGAGCGACCGCTACGGTCGCAGGTTCGAATCCTGCCTCGGGCATGGATGTGTGTGATGTCTTTAGGTTAGCTAGGTTTAAGTAGTTCTAAGTCTAGGGGACTGATTACCTCAGATGTTAAGTCCCATAGTGCTCAGAGCCATTTGAACTATTTGAACCTTGATCTGCTCGATCATCAGATCTGTCTCCAATCTAGCACATATGGGACATCATCGGACGATAACTCCTGAGTCATCGATAAACAGCATTAACCGTCCCTATATTGACCGACCAAGTGGAGCAGGGCACGGAAATCTGTCGCACAAATTGACATGCAGTGCCGGCCGCAGTGGTCTCGCGATTCTAGGCGCGCAGTGCGGAACCGTGCGACTGCTACGGTCGCAGGTTCGAACCCTGCCTCGGGCATGGATGTGTGTGATGTCCTTAGGTTAGTTAGGTTTAAGTAGTTCTAAGTTCTAGGGGACTGATGACCACAGCAGTTGAGTCCCATAGTTCTCAGAGCCATTTGAACGATTTTTTGACGTGCAGTACCTGTACAACACGATGCTTGCGCATATGCATGCTTGCGTTCAACTTTCTGGCACTTACAACGGGTATTAATGAACCATAATTTCACATTTGCAATGGCTTACTTCGCACTTACATTAACCTGTGATATCTTGTAACGTTAATCACTTAAATATGTTACCTAGACAAATGTATTCCCAAAATTTCATTACTCTATATGAACTATTTTTTGATGTTGTGATATTTTTCCGTTAGTGTAGATTGCAATACATACATAGTGACGAAGAGGCTGGCGCAGGATAGACTAGCGTGCAGAACTTCCTCAAATAAGTCTTCTGACTGAAAGTCAGAACAACAACAACAAGTTGGCGCACGCTTTTCAGTTTTTAGCCCCTCTAAAGCTTTGTCATACTAGTGCCTTTTTGGTCTCTATCCACATGTCGTGACAAGTGAGTCTTCTACGAGCACATTACCCCTTATTAAATCCTCAATCCATCCTGCGCTCACACTGCAGTGTCATGCTTTATTTGCCACTGATCTGGTCCGTGCTAGATTACGGTACCAGGGTGTGGGGGAAGCAGATAGTCACATACGTTTGCTACAAGGACTGCAAGGCTTAGTAATTCGACTCGTCATGCATCTTGTATGCGATTTTCTGGCTCGGGAGTTGCGTAAAATTACGGGGATACTACTCACACGCGACCAGTTAAAACCCACTGCTCGGAAGTTTTACGAAACGTCACAGCAGTCAGAAAACAGGTTTACTGCAAATCTGGGCAACCAGATACACAGGCTGGGAGCATTCGATGGGCGGTCCTCTTAGAACAGTGAGCCCCTCGTAGCGAAATTAGGATAAGAATTTTACCAAAAGTGTTCTACCGGAAGAGGGGACAAACAAGAAACGTTAGGCCATTAACCTGCGCAGCCAGAGACAGTAAGAACTTTCTGACTCGGTCAACAGCGAGAAGGAGTCTCTGGCATATTATTCCTTTCTGGAGACTCATCTGTCCCGAGCGCATGCAGCGTCCCAAATTAAGTTTGTTCTGCCAATATTGAACGGTCAAAGAGAGATTATGAGCAACCATCGGTCTAACGAAAGTCGGAATATATTAACAGCATTAAGGAACTAGCAATGATAGTGGATATTTTTAATGAGCAAAGCCAAATTTATATTTAATGCCCTTGACGGAAGTCGCATGAGAAATTTTCCACAGCACACAGAACGAGTCAACCCATCAAAATTTATGTGCTCCAGGAATCACACACGTACAAACAGATCAAACTATATTTAGAAGGAAGTAAATAAAGCCCTTTTACGTAACCTTTTTTGTCTTATTTTCTTTATAAGTGCCAAAATTCAAAACTAGTTTTCTTCTTTGATATAGCTGAGTTTACACTGTTGAATAAAGTTTGATTAAAAACCGTTTTTCAGCTATTTACTTTCTTAATTACGCTCTTTCTTTGTCTGGGTGTTGTAAAATCTATTGTAGTTGTTTCTCTTCTGAGACAACGCTAGTCGACAGAATATCAAGACCTCGTGCAATCTCTGCAACGAGTCGCGAAAACAAAACAGACAATAAACTGAAGATTAAGAGGGCGCAAAAGCACTAAATGTATAACTAAAAAATTAGTGATGTTGGCGAGAAGTTGATGACTACCGATAACACGAGACGAGGTTACCGATCCCCCTTTCTGTACACGCAACTTTAAACTTGACAGTCAACTGAGTACTGACGTCACCGACCGCCTCGCTGATTACATACTGGCGTGTGTGACGCGCACCCGTAACCAAAAGTCGACTTAGGCAAAAAAAGTTCCAGCTTATACTGGTCGGTTTTTGCAGCCTGAAACTTTTTCCAGAGAATGGAGCCCAAGCCCATTGCCACAACCCCCAACCTGGTTTCCAGGTAATTTGGTATCGAGGTTCTATTCTCCTAGCTTTCGACACACCATTGTCGTGGACAACAAGGCAGGGGCAAAAAATTAGATTTTATGGTTAATTTTTAAAATCAGATTTTATGAGGAGATATCTGTAGCTCATCCATAAAGATAAAGTCAAAACATCTAAAGTATGGGAAAAATAGAAGTGAGGCGATGGAAAATGAGAAGACTCGAGATTAAAAGTCTTCAGTGGTCTGGGGACGTTAAAAGAATGAGCAATGAGAGATGGCGTAAGAAACTGTCAATGAGGGCCCCGGGAACAATTAAACTTTGTCATGGGGATTTTACATTGATCAAACAATGGGTGGGAAGCGGTTAGCAGCTGTCTATTGGGGTAAGGGAGCATGCTGGAAGGAAAAACGACTAATCTCTGATGGGAAAAGTCAAAGGACAAGAAAGAGACAAGAAACCCTTTCGTATAAAGCAGACCTAACGTTCGTTGAAAATCGCTGTTGACTTTAGTTGTACGCGCATTACGCTCTGATCTCAAGGGACCACCAAATTCGAGCCTCTGGTATTTTAGTTTTATCAAACTCCAATCTTTACTATGCTAGAACGTATAGAGAGAATCCGAAAAAGAACAGAAAAAACTTTAACAGAAAATAGGAATGACAGGTTGTGGAGCTTGGTAATTAATATGACAGACAGAATCAACTCTCAAACTTCCTGGGAGATTAAAACTGTGTGCCGGACCGAGACTCGAACTCGGAACCTTTGCCTTTCGCGGGCAAGTGCGCTACGAACTGAAGCTACCCAAGCACGACTCACGCCCTGTCCGCACTCCTTTATTTCCGCCAATACCTCGTCTCCTACCTTCCAAACTTCGCAGAAGCTTCCTGCGAACCATGCAGAACTAGCACTCCTGGAAGAAAGGATACTGCGGAGACATGGCTTAGCCACAGCCTGGGGGATGTTTCCAGAATGCAGCGGAGTGTGCGCTGATATGAAACTTCCTGGCAGATATCTGTGACGTTTGGAAGATAGGAGACGAGGTAACGGCTGAAGCAGAGCTGTGAGGACAGGCCGTGAGTCGTACTTGGGTAGCTCAGTTGGTAGACCACTTGTCCGCGAAAAGCAAAGGTCCAGAGTTCGAGTCTGCCGGCACGGTAGCTCAGCGTGGTCGGTCAGAGAGCCGGTTGGCCTTTGTAATAAAAAAAACTGAGTGGAACGATCAACAAACGAACTTGAACGGATGTCGCTGTGACGTCCGCAACGACCAAACACAACGATCTACAACGAACAAAATGAAAAAAAAAGTCTCGGTCCGGCACACATTTTTAATCTCCCAGGAAGTTTCATATCAGCGCACGCTCCGCTGCAGAGTAAAAATCTTGTTCTAGCATCAGCTCTTCTGCTGTAGAGTCCCCATAACGTACGCTAGAGCGATTCCACGATTTTTGGCGACGTTTGTACGACGTCACGACCCTTTCATTGCGAGATTACGTGTAATCAGTTCGGCTCTCTGAGTTTATTTGGGTTTGAAAATCAACTAACGAAGTATTTCTAGTGTCTGAGGATGACAGCAGGTCTCGGGGACGACACGTTAGGCACAGAAACATGCCTCAGAATACGGCCTAATTGCCAATATATATAATTAAAGTCACGAGCCGTGAAAGCCTGCATTGTGTGAGTCGCGGGCGGGGTACTGACCGCAGCAGCCGCGCGTCGTGACGCGCACCACGCCGACGGCGTAGGGCCGCAGCAGGTCGACGCTCCACCAGGGTGACGCCTCCTTCATGGTCTCCGTGCAGCGCCGGCCGTCGTGCACCGTCGTCGCCTCGCCGTCGTTACCGTTGCCCGCCGCGCCGCCGCGCACCGTCGTCGACTGGTTCGCCGGCCGCCGCAGCGCGATGTTGGTGCCTGCATAACACGACAACAAAATCACTGTTACCTAAACACTTTGCTGCCAGCGGGGTGAAACACACGTACGCTGCAGGAGAGACGGTGGTTCAACACAAACAACCAACTAGTGAAACACATCATACAGATGCGTAATATTCTTATGTAAACGTTTATGAAGGTTATTTAAAAAATCTTAATTTTAGAAATAATTAAATCAGTGCATATCCCAGGGTTGTTAGTCCTTCTTAATTTATTCTTGTGCAGATGTTCGCCCGAAGATGTGGCTCTTAGTACCACGAAATAGGGCTGGTGATAAATATCGATATAAAGGTTACCGGTATACAGGGTGTTACAAAAAGGTACGGCCAAACTTTCAGGAAACATTCCTCACACACAAAGAAAGAAAATATGTTATGTGGACATGTGTCCGGAAACGCTTACTTTCCATGTTAGAGCTCATTTTATTACTTCTCTTCAAATCACATTAATCATGGAATGGAACACACAGCAACAGAACGTACCAGCGTGACTTCAAACACTTTGTTACAGGAAATGTTCAAAATGTCCTCCGTTAGCGAGGATACATTCATCCACCCTCCGTCGCATGGAATCCCTGATGCGCTGATGCAGCCCTGGAGAATGGCGTATTGTATCACAGCCGTCCGCAATACGAGCACGAAGAGTCTCTACATTTGGTACCGGGGTTGCGTAGACAAGAGCTTTCAAATGCCCCCATAAATGAAAGTCAAGAGGGTGCAGCATTAGAAAAACTTATAACTAATACAAAATCAAGTAAGATATTAATTTAAAAAAATATCAAATGGACCTAAACAGAGCCCGCCTCCACGTGGCGGGACACGGGCAACGGTGTGAGTGGGGACGGGAGCCGGTGTGGTGTCACTTTCAGTCACTCCGGACCCCGGACCCAGTCACAGCGGCTAAGTGGCAATATACGATCCACCATAAGAAATTAGACGGTGGGTCATAAAATATAAGCAGATAGTGAAAAAAAAAAGTCAAGAGGGTAGAGGTCAGGAGAGCGTGGAGGCCATGGAATTGGTCCGCCTCTACCAATCCATCGGTCACCGAATCTGTTGTTGAGAAGCGTACGAACACTTCGACTGAAATGTGCAGAAGCTCCATCGTGCATGAACAACATGTTGTGTCGTACTTGTAAAGGCACATGTTCTAGCAGCACAGGTAGAGTATCCCGTATGAAATCATGATAACGTGCTCCATTGAGCGTAGGTGGAAGAACAAACTAAAATGAGCTCTAACATGATAATTAAGCATTTCCGGACACATGTCCACATAATATCTTTTCTTTATTTGTGTGTGAGGAATGTTTCCTGAAAGTTTGGCCGTACCTTTTTGTAACACCCTGTATATCGGTGACATTTCCTCGTATGTATACCGATATCAAAATGGCAATGTTCAGTGCTGAGATTTTTATTTTATATTATATTTTTCGCAATTTTCGGTAAATATTTGAAATTGTAATAGAACATAATTCTATTTCATTTTATCGATATTTTGCACCTTCAAACGTGACTGTACTGAATACACTAGAGGTATGAATTAAAAAACGCCTTCAGTCACATTTTTTCGTGTTTTATTCAGTACACGATGCATTCGAGCCCTATGGGTCCATATAATGTGCCTCTTGAATGAAGTGATATGCTTGAAAACGATTGAGGAAAAAACTTGTACTGTTACTAAAACGTTAAAAACGCTTTTCGTGGATTATTTGGTAAGTTTTATCTATTCATATTTTCCACTATTTCACACTTATTTTCTCCGTCTGACTTACGAAGTTCGTATCCCAACATCAAACCTTTTCGTGACAGGAATATGCATTTCACCTCATTCAAGAGAACAAATAAATCACGTATTAAGACGAATTACACCTGAAGATGGACCCACAGGGTCCGAATTGCATCGTGTACTGAATAAAACACGAAAAATAGTGACTGAGGGCGTTTTTTAATTCATACCTCCAGAACATAATTCTACTTTCTCTGTGTGAGGGAGTCTTACTACTTTTTGAGCTTGCATCACGTCCAGTCTTATTCTTTGACGGTGTGAAGGAAGTATAGGTGGCTCAAAGAAGAAGTGAGGTTGTGCGGGTTTGCGGTGTGAATGGAACAACAAGATTTCACATGTGAAGAAATAGCACACTAATTTCGTTAAAAAACAATTTTTAACGCAACTAAGTGGTATTCCTTCTCATCGGAATTCTCCAAAAACAGTTGTAGAAAATGACGAACAAGAATCTAAATGACAAGATTGTTCTTTGCTGTGGGCGGAGACGTATGAGGGGAAACGCTCACGTAATAGCGCTCGGCGCTACCAACAGAAACTAAAACGTTTAACTTCAGCACGCAGTTTTGACACTACAACTGATAGTTCGCTGGCGTTTGCAGAAATGAAAAAATTGGGAAGTCGATTTCAAGTGTTCTGGGAAAATCGGATATGTGACTAAACTGAACGACGGACCCTTTCCGGCGCATTTTATTGTGTCGTTAACATGCAATTACCATTGTTAGCAATGTGGTTATCGCCAAGCGTGAATGTGCATCGCTTTCCTTTCAGTTCCTGCTCTAAAGGGGACAGGCAGACTGCTAGCTCGCTGATGCACACAATGTTGTTGTTGTTGTCGTCTTCAGTCCAGAGACTGGTTCGATGCAGCTCTCCACGCTGCTCTATCCTGTGCAAAGTTCTCCATCTCCCAGTACCTACTGCAACCTACATCCTTCTGAATCTCTTTAGTGTATTCATCTCTTGGTCTCCCTCTGCGACTTTTACCCTCCACGCTGCCCTCATACAAAATTGGTGATCCCTTGATGCCTCAGAATATGCCCTACCAACCGGTCCCTTCTTCTAGTCAAGTCGTGCCCCAAATTTCTCTTCTCTCCAATTCTATTCAATACCTCCTCATTAGTTATTTGATCTACCCATCTAATCTTCAGCATTCTTCTGTAGCACCACATTTCGAAAGCTTCTATTCTCTTCTTGTCTAACCTATTTATCGTCCATGTTTCACTTCCATACATGGCTACACTCCATACAAATACTTTCAGAAACGACTTCCTGACACTTAAATCTATACTCGATGTTAACAAATTTCTCTTCTTCAGAAATGCTTTCCTTGCCATTGCCAGTCTACATTTTATATCCTCTCTACTTCGACAATCATCAATTATTTTGCTCCACAAAGAGCAAAACTCATTTACTGCTTTAAGCGTGCCATTTCCTAATCTAATACTCGCAGCATCACCCGACTTAATTCGACTACATTCCATTATCCTCGTTTTGCTTTTGTTGATGTTCATCTTATATCCTCCTTTCAAGACCATGTCCATTCCTTTCAGCTGCTCTTCCAGGTCCTTTGAAGTCTGTGACAGAATTACAATGTGATCGGCGAACCTCAAAGTTTTTATTTCTTCTCCATGGATTTTAATTCCTACTCCAAATTTTTCTTTTGTTTCCTTTACTGCTTGCTCAATATACAGATTGAATAACATCGGGGAGAGGCTACAACCCTGTCTCATTCCCTTCCCAACCACTGCTTTCCTTTCATGTCCCTCTTATAACTGCCATCTGGTTTCTGTACAAATTGTAAATACACAGAATATCTAATGATAAATCAATACTTAAATACGCAGTTCTAAAAACTTCAGTATATTTACGATTTGCGGCCGATATTGTTGTCGGCGGGTATTACGACATCTTTAAGTCGATATATTGATACTATTTATCGATATAACGAGAGCCCTTAATTATATTTTACAATATCGATATATCGGACTCCTGATATTTTTAAAAATATGAACTATCCTACCACGAACCCGGTAGTGAATTAAAAATAAAGGACTAAATACAGATGCAGCGCCGGCCGAAGTGGCCGTGCGGTTAAAGGCGCTGTAGTCTGGAACCGCAAGACCGCTACGGTCGCAGGTTCGAATCCTGCCTCGGGCATGGATGTTTGTGATGTCCTTAGGTTAGTTAGGTTTAACTAGTTCTAAGTTCTAAGGGACTAATGACCTCTGCAGTTGAGTCCCATAGTGCTCAGAGCCATTTGAACCATTTTGAACAGATGCAGCGGTTCATTAATACCCGAGAAGATCTATAATAGTTTTATGTATAAAGATTAATGTTTGTACGCATACATGATCATACCAAAGAATCTCTTCGTAAGCACAAAGTCAAAGAAGTCACATACTCAGGGAATTAACGCAGCACAAAGGTGCAGGAACCCTGCTTTGCCATTCTAGGCAAGGTGCTAGAGGAGGTGGTTTGCCGTTGCCTTTCTCGGGCTTGTCATCAAATGTCAAGTGTGTACCTGAATCGTGTGGATGACTGCGATGAGTGCTTCTGCAATGTAGTAGAAGGTTTGTATTGTTACTGACGTAGGGAAGGGGAGGGTGGAATCCGGGGCTGGCATGCAGCCTACTCCTTTCGAATACCACCAGGGAGATCGCCGAGCTTAACGTCCCCATCCGACGGACGATCACAGTGTCACGTGCCGTCACTTTCTGTGGGACTGAGGAGAGGTTTGGAATTTAATTCAGGACATTGGCGCAAAGACCAGAGATCGGGTGCTTTGCGCCTCCAGCTCTCGTCTCATTGCCGGCCAAATGCTGGCAGCGAAAATTTTCCACCGCCAGGATTAGAACCGGTTTACCGCCGAGTCGAGTGCCAGTACACAAGCGTGTGTCAGCGCCTCCGCTACAGAGGCAGGTTTTGATAAGCACACCATTAAAAAAAATCACCCGCAGCAGACATCAAGTTAATACCGTGTAACGCTGCCCGTTGCTTAATGCATTCATAAATTCGGAGGGGAAAATAGTCCACAAGTTTTTTCAGGTGTGTCATATGCAGCTGAAGACATTCGCTGATTCTGTACAGCTACCAACCTGCAGGGATGTTGAATGCTACGTTTCCTCTATTTCCTGATAGTCGCAGACATTTTCTGTGTGACTAAGCTCCGGCGCTTTTGCTGTCCAGTCGAGGCACAGCAGGACGCCTGAGTGTTCGTCATACCAGGAACGCCTGAGTCCAGCTATCTTGGCACGGCGATGTTGGAGGACGAGAGTGTCCACAGCATATCATCACGACAATGAAAAGGGAAGGGGCAACAACTGTTCGCCGAAAATCTTCTAACTTTGCTAATAATAAACGTGGAAAACTGACGTGTCTGTCTGTTTAAGCACGCTTCTCCAAAACTACTAGACGAATTATCATGGCGTTTTCACAGGCAACTAGATCATAGAAAGAATAGATGGGGCACCGTAAACGCTTTAGTTCATCAAAATCGGATGACGGAAAGAAAGGCGAAGGGAGACGCACATCGCTACCTATGTTTACAGACAGATACGTGAGGGCAGCTGAGATTACTGCACGTACAACAGCTTACTTACTCGTCATCACTGATCATAACGAAACTACTGATATTCGAGCGCAGTTGCGGGTAACAGCGTTCAAATAGATCCTCGTTTATATTCATCGTAAACTGAACGTGTAGTCCCAACTCATCGTACGACGCCCCCCCCCCTCCCCCCCCCCCCCCAAAACACAGAACCATTCCCTTCCTAAAGAACACCCAACACACACCGCGGGTTAAACGCTTCATTCGGCCGTCGGCGCACTGAACGTCTTGTACAGTTCGGAAACAGAAAAGATCTCAACTCACCGGACGCCACTACGAGGTTACAGTGAAATACCGTCCAATATCGGTGTTGTTTAGTCTACTAAAGACTCGCAGTTTTATGTACCGCTGAAAGCAATAGCCTTTTGCGAAGTATTCTACTACAAATGTCCCTTGTACAGAACTTCCTCCACTATGTTCGCTCGAAAGCTGGTTGGCATGGATGTGCAATCATTGCCATCAGCAGTTCATGGCCGGTTTGATTGGTTGGTTGGTTGATTTGAGGAGAGCGATTAAACAGAAAGGTCATCCGTCCCATCGGATTAGGGATAGATGGGGAAGGAAGCCAGCCGTGCACTTTCAAAGCAGCCATCCTGGCATTTGCCTGAGGCGATTTAGGGAAATCGCGAAAAACGTAAATCAGGATGACCTGATGCGGGTTTGTACTGTCGTCCTCCTGGATGCGAGTCTAGTGTGCTAACCACTGCGTCGCTCGCTCATTATGCGGGTTCGAAACCGCTTGTCAGTGACGAGGTGTAGCACTGGCACCGGTCTCTGAAGGTTAAAATCTTTTTACAACTACTGTTCTTACGCCATGTTACCACTGCCACGAGTGCTTATACCGCAGCGAGTTGGGCATCTTCATTCACGGGGTTGTCATGTGTCCAAATACGAAGGCTCCTTGCTGCCACACTAACAAATCTCCCATATTTCTACTCAGACTTCACACAACGGATTGGCACCACTGCTTCACAGCCATCATTTACTGCACACATGGCCAGTTCTGCACCATCGACAGAGCTTCGAAGCGATCAGGGAATTAAAAAAAAAATGTAAATGTCGTGCAACTAGGGCCTCCCGTCGATGATCAGGCAATGATTGATTTAAGGGAATGATTAAAATTTTGATCGATGAGCTTATTTTTCTAGCTTAAGGCCCTGCTTACGTCCAACGCCAAAGTTAATTAGTATGCGGTGCAGCTGATCAGCCAAAAGTACTACAAGTACAATGAACGATATACGAAACGGGTAGACTAAGGAAGGAGAAGTGCTTCGTGACGTGTTGTGAATGCGATGCAGCAGTTCTGTGTATCTGATAGTTATATGTTGTTTTATAAGCGATCTGAATTAAACACAAGACTCTCGTCTGTATATCTGTGATGAGAAAGCAGGGCACTAACGATGGAAGGAAAGGAAGAATGAAAGCAGAATAATTTGTGCACGTACACGTTATTTAAGAGGAGGTACCAGATAATAGGCACTGGTGAAAAACCCAGATGCTGGTTTCTTGAACCAGGCTGTACAGTAGAGTTGCGAACACTGCCGCAATCGAAAGCGATTCCAGTATCGCCTATGTCGGTACGAGGAGCTAGTAATATGATCCTCGATGACGACACTTGACGCCTTCTATTAAAAGACGAACAAAATCTTCCAGGCTTAGCGGAGTTAGACACACTTCGCTGTATTGGCATCCATTCTAGATACACTATCTGATTACGTGTTCTGTCGCGCCTTATTATTTACTGAATATAAAAACGAGCAAACTGCTAGTCATCACACAACAGGGAGTACTTTATGTCTGTTCCACCGGACGAATGTACACTCGCCAGTACAACGGTGGGTTCTTTGGTTTTCAAATGGTTCAAATGGCTCTGAGCACTATGGGACTCGACTGCTGTGGTCATAAGTCCCCTAGAACTTAGAACTACTTAAACCTAACTAACCTAAGGACAGCACACAACACCCAGCCATCACGAGGCAGAGAAAATCCCTGACCCCGCCGGGAATCGAACCCGGGAACCCGGACGTGGGAAGCGAGAACGCTACCGCACGACCACGAGATGCGGGCTCTTTGGTTTTCTCCGCCAGGAGACCTTCACTTTATTGGATCATAGATAAGATGAATTACTTAATTTTGTACAGTCCATTTCAACAGGCACGTCACTACTATTTACAACTGTCTCAAGATATTAATATATCTCTTGATACAGACAAAAAACAAATCTCTCACTCAGGTTCAATTTAACAACAGCTCTCACGTTGACTTCTGCCTAATAAATTGCTCACACAGCTGGCCCACTAGAAGACGATGCCGTCGTTTTGTCGATGACTGCAGGCTGGGCTGAGTGGTACTGTGCTCGACCGTAACTGGACGAGCCGTTGCGGTGGCGTAGCAAAACGTCTGCAGAGAGTCTATGCCGGTGTTGCTTATTCGCCGATAGGACTTGCAGCGACTGTCTTTTATTGTGGTTGCGTTGCCAGGTACCAAGCTTGCTTTGGCAACTCGCTCTTCGGACGACACCACAATGTGGGCGTGTAATTATTTCGGTTGAAACACGTTTCAGCGCTGTACTTACGTTACTAGCAACACACCTTCTTGGCTGATAATCTGTCTTAACGCAACGATGTCGTAGATTGTATAGCAACGATTTCGTAGATTGTATAGCAGCCAGCTTTTATATGCCATTCTTATACATACATATAGATCGTCCTCTATGTGTGTTCCGTTTGCTTTTGTTTAGCACACGTAAAGACTGGTTGAACAACAGCAAAGACTACACCTCAAAACAAAACGCTATTGTAAATAAGCATATTTTCGTCTAAGAAACCTGATTCACCAGCAAGTTCGTAGCCGTTTCTGGTGCCGTCTTCCGCCAAACTGTAACTGCCACATGTCAGTGGAGCCTATTTCCACGAAAAACAAAAGCTTAAATCTAGTAGTATGTTTTTGGGTTTCCCAGCTAAGCTGGTGACTTCATTGTGGCGCTCAGCGTTCTATGAATGACCTAGTCGCCTTCTGCAGGCACTGCGAGAGCTGCCTTACCATAGTTAGCTGCCTCGACTGCAACCAGTCGCACAGTTTATAGTGTTGCTTCCACAGTGCAGGAAACTGGGGACGCAAGCTGTGAAATATTTTGTATTTTGTCATCGAGAACAAAGGCTACTCTCAAACTACTTTTCTTCGAAAAGAGTATAAGACTGTCTACAATATTATAGGAACCAAGCTACAGATTGCTGTGGGGGAGGGGGGGGGGGGAGCGTTATTAGACTATACTTTCCACAGTATAGCACATCGACCATGGTGCTACGTTCCTGTAGATGAAGCCATGGTTGCTTCGAAATCAGCACCAGGTAGATTAATACACACTAAAAAACCTCAGAGTTTGGCTGGGCTCCCGGCAGTGAGAAAACGGCAAGATACCTCTCGCAGCACTTGAAGAAGACCACTAGGTCAGCCATGAAAACGAGTATCGAGCACAAAAATAAAGACACCAATTTCGATAGCAACCCAAAAACATACTATAAATCTACATGAAGTTAAAATGTCCAGTCACTGGTAACGGAGAGGCTGAGTTTCATGTTGATTTTGTTGAAGTTCATCTACACAAAAGGAATAACAATTTCTATTGCTATTGCTACCCAGCTGGCATAGTGGGTCAGTGTAATTTCGTTCGTAGCAAGGATCCTCGGTAGTGAGGTGCTGCTGGTAAACCTGAAAAAGACTTGACAGGTTGTTTATTTGTATAATGTAGGGCAACTGTGGCTGCAGCCGAGCGTGGGATGCATAACTTTAGTGGCTGCCACGGACTGGACATAATGTGTTACCGTAGCACTGACGGGGTTAATGGACTGGTTTCCTGCGTACGTTCGCACACCCGAAAAACTGGTTTCGACGGGTGGCACCTACTTAAAACTTGCTTGGAGCATGACCCCTTCTCTGGCAAAAACTAGGTGGGGATATAGTAACCACTGAAAGGAGAGTATTCAGCAAATAATGGAGCTAACATGAGACAGAATCTGTGACGAGTAAGAAATGCAATGGGAAAACGTATTCGAGAATATACTTCTGCGACACGGTTTTACAGATCGTACTTAGGTACGATTAACATACGTTTCAATAAGGCTGAATCATTTTTGTATTTTGAGAGTCTAGTTATTCTTGAGCTTTTTAAGGTCGACTACTATTGCTCGTGGTCTCGCGGTAGCGTTCTCGCTCCCCGAGCACGGGATCCCGGGTTCGATTCCCGGCGGGGTCAGGGTTGTTCACCTGCCTCGGGATGACTGGGTGTTGTTGTGTCGTCTTCCCCATTACGGCCGGAGGAAGGCAATGGCAAACCACGTCGACTAGGACCTTGCCTAGTACGGCGATGCGGGTCTCCCGCATCGTCCCCCTACGCTCTGTAACGGAGTATGGGACTTCATCATCATCACTAATGGTCATTAACACAAGTGAATTTTATGTCACGTCAGATATTGAGGACTGAGTAGGACCTCTGGATTGGAAGCACATACACTATGTGTGCAAAAGAATCCGGACACCTGGCTGTAAATGACTTACAAGTTCGTGGCGCCCTCCATCGGTAATGCTGGAATTTAATATGGTGTTGGTCCACCCTTATCCTTGATGACAGCTTCCACTCTCGCAGGCATACTTTCACTCAGGTGCTGGAAGGTTTCTTGGGGAATGGCAGCCCATTCTTCAGGGAGTGCTGCACTGAGGAGAGGTATCGATGCCGCTCGGTGGGGACTGGCACGAAGTCCGCGTTCCAAACATCCCAGAGGTGTTGTATAGGATTCAGGTCAGGACTCTGTAGAGGCCCGTCCATTACAGAGTTGTTATTGTCGCATAATCACTCCGCCACAGGTCATGCATTATGAACAGGTCCTCGATCGTGTTGAAAGATACAATCGCCATTCCCGAATTGATCTTCAACAGTGGGAAGCAATAAGACGCTTAAAACATCAGTGTAGGCCTGTGCTGTGATAGTGCCAAGCAAAACAACAAGGGGTGCAAGCCCCCTCCATGACACACGCGACCACGCCGTAACACTACCGCCTCCGAGTTTTACTGTTGGCACTACACAAGCTGGCTGATGACGTTCACCGGGCATTCTCCATACCAACACCCTGCCTTCGGACCGTCGCATTCTGTAGCGTGATTCGTCACTCCACACAACGGTTTTCCACTATCCAATCGTGCAATGTTTACGGGTCTTAAACCTAGCGAGGCGTCGTTTGGCATTTACCGGCGTGATTTGTGGCTGATGAGCAGCCGCTTGACCTTGAAATCCAAGTTTTCTCACCTCTTGCCTAACTGTCATGGTACTTGCAGTGGATCCTGAATCAACTTGGAATTCCTGTGTGATGGTCTGGATACATGTCTGCCTATTGCACATTACGACGCTCTTCAACTGTTGGCGGTCTCTGTCAGTCAACAGACGAGGTCGGCCTGTACGCTTTTGTGCTGCAAGTGTCCCTTCACGTTTCCACTTCACTATCATATCGGAAACAGTGGGCCTAGGGATGTTTAGGAGTTTGGAAATCTCGCGTACAGACGTATGACACAAATGACACCCAATCACCAGATCACGTTCGAAGTCCGTGAGTTCCGCGGAGCGCCCCATTCTACTCTCTCACGATGTTTAATGATTACTGAGGTCGCTGATATTGAGTACATGGTATTAGGTGGCAGCACAATGCACCTAATATGTTTTTGGGGTTGTCCGGATATTTTTGATCACATAGTGTGTTTAATCCAGATAACTACTGTGACCATTCCCCAGCGGTCTTCCTGGCTGCATTCTCCTGAGGTGCGCACTCTTAATTCTAATGCGTCCCACACGAAACTTTGACTGAAACACTTGCTCATGTGTCACCACACTGACACTCTGACGAAGCTGTCCAGGATCCATAGCCTCAATTTCCTGCGACGTTGAGACCGCAGATAGCGCATTCTCCCTTTCTCCCTTTTGCGCACGAAAGGCTTCAAGGCAGCTGCTTCGTTAACCAAAATTTTGTCATACTTGTCTCACCGGTTTCTTCTTCGGTTTCAAAAACGAACTCTTCGGATATATAGTCGAGCACGAAGAAATTATTACTGATTAATTTTGTTATCCTCATTTTCCTTTAATAAGAATGTTTGCATCACATCAGCAGATAATTAACACTGATTTCATTTTAGTTTCCGAGTTCTTTTACTGCGGACCATTCACAGAGTATTTCGTTCATACGATTACGCAAATAGTGTTTGTGTTAATCTCAATTCCACGACAGAATTTCGAGACGGATAACGCTCGTCTACAGAGTGTCCGAAGTGGTGTGGTCAGCATTAGATAAAAATGATCATTTAAAGACAGTGGCCGAGCGGTTCTAGGCGCTACAGCCTGGAGCCGCGCGGCCGCTACGGTCGCAGGTTCGAATCCTGCCTCGGGCATGGATGTGTGTGATGTCCTTAGGTTAGTTAGGTTTAAGTAGTCCCATAGTGCTCAGAGCCATTTGAACCATTTGAACCATTTAAAGACACAAGCTATATTCTGAACGGTTGCTCAGATAAATACATATGATCATCACTGTTAAATGGTTTGATTTGATGTGTGTTGTCATGCGTAAATTATTTATTTGACAGTTTACAAATCACAAAACAGAGTTCATCCAGTTAAGTTGAAGACAAGAGCAGGAAGAATTTCTTGAGATAGATGGCAAGAGGTTCAAGATAGTCCACCAGTTCAAATACCTGGGATTTTGGTTTACCACGGACAACAGCATAAAAATGGATATCAAGGAAAGAATAGCAGTGCGAATGAAATGCATGCATTCCCTCAAAAAGACATTCGGATCTAAACGATGTGAGTGAACACTAAGATGAAAATCTAAACACAGTGATATGCCCAGCAGTAACGTACGGTTCAGAAACATGGAGCACGACTAAGCGAGAAAAGGAAGAAAACTACTAATATTTGAAAAAAGAGTAATGAGGAAGATATGGGGACCATTTTAGATAACGGAGAATGGAGCAAGACGAAAAACGAGGAAATCTACAACCAACTATCCTACAGAAGATAAAGAGCAAAAGAATACAATGGGTGGGCCATGTAGCTCGTATGCCAGATGGAAGACAGGCGAAGATGGCACTGGAGGGGAAACCAAACACCAAACGCCACATTGGACGACCGAGGCAGCGCTGGATGGACAACCTGGCGAAGGAACTAGCAGCCCTGGAAATTGAAGAAACCTGGAGGAACCGGGCACAAAACAAGACGGAATGGAGGCAGATTGTGGAAGCATCGCGTGGTCTGCAGGGCCTGTGATCGCTGGTAATACACTCCTGGAAATTGAAATAAGAACACCGTGAATTCATTGTCCCAGGAAGGGGAAACTTTATTGACACATTCCTGGGGTCAGATACATCACATGATCACACTGACAGAACCACAGGCACATAGACACGGGCAACAGAGCATGCACAATGTCGGCACTAGTACAGTGTATATCCACCTTTCGCAGCAATGCAGGCTGCTATTCTCCCATGGAGACGATCGTAGAGATGCTGGATGTAGTCCTGTGGAACGGCTTGCCATGCCATTTCCACCTGGCGCCTCAGTTGGACCAGCGTTCGTGCTGGACGTGCAGACCCCGTGAGACGACGCTTCATCCAGTCCCAAACATGCTCAATGGGGGACAGATCCGGAGATCTTGCTGGCCAGGGTAGTTGACTTACACCTTCTAGAGCACGTTGGGTGGCACGGGATACATGCGGACGTGCATTGTCCTGTTGGAACAGCAAGTTCCCTTGCCGGTCTAGGAATGGTAGAACTATGGGTTCGATGACGGTTTGGATGTACCGTGCACTATTCAGTGTCCCCTCGACGATCACCAGTGGTGTACGGCCAGTGTAGGAGATCGCTCCCCACACCATGATGCCGGGTGTTGGCCCTGTGTGCCTCGGTCGTATGCAGTCCTGATTGTGGTGCTCACCTGCACGGCGCCAAACAAGCATACGACCATCATTGGCACCAAGGCAGAAGCGACTCTCATCGCTGAAGACGACACGTCTCCATTCGTCCCTCCATTCACGCCTGTCGCGACACCACTGGAGGCGGGCTGCACGATGTTGGGGCGTGAGCGGAAGACGGCCTAACGGTGTGCGGGACCGTAGCCCAGCTTCATGGAGACGGTTGCGAATGGTCCTCGCCGCTACCCCAGGAGCAACAGTGTCCCTAATTTGCTGGGAAGTGGCGGTGCGGTCCCCTACGGCACTGCGTCGGATCCTACGGTCTTGGCGTGCATCCGTGCGTCGCTGCGGTCCGGTCCCAGGTCGACGGGCACGTGCACCTTCCGCCGACCACTGGCGACAACATCGATGTACTGTGGAGACCTCACGCCCCACGTGTTGAGCAATTCGGCGGTACGTCCACCCGGCCTCCCGCATGCCCACTATACGCCCTCGCTCAAAGTCCGTCAACTGCACATACGGTTCACGTCCACGCTGTCGCGGCATGCTACCAGTGTTAAAGACTGCGATGGAGCTCCGTATGCCACGGCAAACTGGCTGACACTGACGGCGGCGGTGCACAAATGCTGCGCAGCTAGCGCCATTCGACGGCCAACACCGCGGTTCCTGGTGTGTCCGCTGTGCCGTGCGTGTGATCATTGCTTGTACAGCCCTCTCGCAGTGTCCGGAGCAAGTATGGTGGGTCTGACACACCGGTGTCAATGTGTTCTTTTTTCCATTTCCAGGAGTGTATGTGGGTTTACAAATGAGCAAAAGTTCACGATGTATATTAAACACTTTCGGTAGGTCAGAATGACTTTCTAGATGTTTGCAATGTAAATATTTCACAACAAATTTTTAAAAAGCTCAATTCCAGCGCGTTTCGTTGCTCTTAGAAGAACACATTTCGTTGTTTGTCTTTGTACATATCCGAGTTCCTTTATGAAGCCATTATGTGACCAAGCTTTATTCCGTAACTTCTGTGTGCTTTCTGTCTCGTGTACAAAAACCTAATCATAGTAGGTATGTAGATCTTGAATCCAAATAACAGTGCTACGACACCAAGTCCACCGGTTACTGCAGCGTGGCTGAAATGTTGTTTTATTTGTATGGCATAACGCTGAAAGTACCTTTCATTCGCTGTGATCAACAGAATTTCCTCCATTTGCTCAAATAACACATGTGCCAACAAAATAATAAGTATTTGTGTTTTGTCTCGTAGAGACGGCCAACTACTGATGATGGAATTAATCTCCACGAATAGGTTCTACACTAATGTGATAAAACTCATGGGATACCATTATTCATATAAATAGACGTTGGTAGTATCTCGTGGATAAAGTATAAAAGGGCAGTGCATTGATGGAACTGTCATTTGTATTCAGGTGATTCTGTGAAAAGGTGTCCGACGTGACTGTGCACGACGGGAATTAACAGACTTTTAAGGAGGAATGGTAGCTGGAGCTAGACTCATCGGAAATTCCATTTCGTATATTGTTAGGGAAGTTAATATTCCGAGATCCGCATTGTCAAGAGTGTGCCGAGAATACCTAATTTCAGGCGTTACCTTTCACCAAGGACAACGCAGTGGCCGACGGCCTTCTCTTAACGACCGGGAGCAGTGACTTTTGCGTAAAGTAATCAGTGCTAAAAGACAAGCAACATTGCCTGATATAACCGCAGAAATCGATGTGGGACATTCGACGAACGTATCCGCTAGGACAGTGCGGCGAAATGTGTCGTTAATGGGCTGTGGCAGCAGACGAGCGACGCGTGTACCTTTCCTAACAGCACGACATCGCCTGCAGCGCCTCTCCTGGGCTCGTGGCCATATGGATTGGTCCTTAGACGCTGGAAAACCGTGACCTGGTCAGATGAGTCCCGAATTCAGTTGGTAAGAGCTGATGATAGGGTTCCAGTGTGGCACAGACCCACGAAGCCATGGACCCAACTTGTCAACAACGCACTGTGTAAGCTGACGGTGGTTCCATTATAGTGTTGGATGTGTTTATATGGAATTAACTGGGTCTTCTGGTCCAACTGTACTGATTACTGCCTGTAAGTAGCTATGCTCGGCTACTTGGAGACAATTTGCAGCCATTCATGGACTTCATGTACCCAAAGAACCATGCACCACGTCGCCGGACCACAATCGTTCGCGACTGGTTTGAAGAACATTCTGGACAGTTCGAGCGAATGATATGGCCAACCAGATCGCCCGACATGAATTCCATTGACCATCTGTGGGGTGTAATAGAGAGGTCAGTTCGTGCACAAAATCCTGCACCGGCTACCTTTTCGCAGTTGTGGACGATCTTGGATGCAGTATGGCTCATTATTTCTGGAGGAAAGTTCAAACGACTTTTTGAGTCCGTGTCACGTCGGGCTGCTGCACTACGCCGAGCAAAGGCGGGTCCGAAACGGTATTAGGAGGAATTCCATGATTTTTGTCATCTCAGCGTATTTAGGAAATCATTTGTGGTAGTATATACGTCAATATGAACATTTTTGCCGCAAATGGTAATTTTTGCCTTCTCCTTCAATACCGATATTTCCCCATGAGACACAATGTGCATCATTTAAATGCTTCTCTACTTTTCACATATCTTCTTGATGATCACATCACGCAATGTGTTTGAGACGTGATGACACGTTTTCTGAATAGCAGCTTTCTAACTACAACACAGTATGTTCTGGAAAAAAGAGTACTGGTTCCGTCTCTGAAGCTCCTGCGTTTTCTCGGTCTTCGCTGTCTGTGTTACGATCCCAGACTCAATGTGCTTGTACTCTACCCGAGACAAAAATAAGGGTTTCCTGGAATGAGATGCACATTTTCTAACTATCTGTCGCTGAACGTTCACGTACTCTCGCTACAGTAGCATAGTCATCCACTGTCAGTCCGTTTCGCTGTTTGTCGCAGATTTCCGGCCATTACGAGTCAAATGGAGGCAAACGGTCTTGCATTCATCGTTCCAAGAAGTGACTGATAAAACTGATTTTGACCTGGAAGATGGGTTATGACTGATTCAGTTTATTTCTTAAAAAAGCTGTCATGCTTAGTGATAAAGTTAATAGGCGGAAATTCGTAATATATGTCAGCTGCTCCAAACACCAGACGCCTAATGCCATCTCACTCGCACGCGTTTATACTTTTGTAAAAGGTGCTGCTTTTTCTTTTTTTTTTTTTTTTTGTTAGGACTCAGCCAATTATTTCTTCCTTGGTGTCGACAAATGGGTTCTATTTTTCTTTACTGATAAAGTTTTATACAGGAATGGTCGATGCTGTTCACGAGATAGCAAAGATACACAAATGGTCCCCACCAGTTAGTGTAATTTTCATTTAAATCGTGCAGTACTCTTGCAACGGCCGTTTGAACATTCCCTATGCAAAGGAAGTGTCGCAAGATGCTTGATTCTCCACGGTTCATCACGTCGTACAGGCAATTAACGCTTCCTTAGTATTGCCTAACGGTTTGAGACACTTATCTGGTTGGTTAGAGAATATTCATAAAAAGGCTGTGCAGCTCGTCGCGAGTTTAATTTATCAGTGCATCAGAAATGATCACTGAACTATAATGAGAGACACTATGAGGAATTCACTGTGAGACAAACTGCAGTTTTTTGAAAGGCGGATAGCGCACGTTTAAAGACGAGAAATGTGATACTTCCTGACATACAGTTGTCGCGTAGTAACCATGATCGAAAAATTAGAGAACATCAAGGGGTGCACAGGCAGCTGTTCTTCCCTTCGCTGTGATAAGAAGGGACGAAACTGGTATCGGTACACAAACTAGGAACCTCTCCCACATAACGTGTGGTAACTTGCAGAAACCAAATGCATACATGTGTGTGTGTGTGTCTGTGTGTGTGTGTGTGTTTGTTTGTGTGTGTGTATGTTACACATCTCCTCCTAAACCACTGGACCGGTTTCAGCCAAACGTGGTACGCATATCCGCTACTGTCAGGCGGACAACAATCGCTGTGGCGGTAAGAAACAGCCACCTATCATTGTTCAGGATAAATGTCTTCATAAACAAGGTACGTGAAAAACTGCAGCATTATGCAAGACGTTTTAATTTATTACTTCCTTACTGCTAACACTATTCGCAACACATTTTGCCGCTGAATGAACCTACAAAATTATATCATCAGATAAGTCACCATAAACACTGAGATGCTTGAAGAGCGCCACATCATACACAATATTTAAATTTATTACTTCTTTGCTAATAACTCTATTCACAACATATTTCGTAGACAGTACCCACATATGGCGCTGAATGAACCAACACATATATATCGTAGTATGATCCACAGTTCAAGAGAAATGACATCATAAATACTGAGACGAGTGAAAAAATGGTGTCTTATGCATGAAGTTTTAATACATTTATTTTTTACTACAAACACACTCCTAGAGTCAAGGCAATTTAAGGAAATCCCAGACACCTGGCAGCACTTTTGATAGCTTTCAACTGAAATGTGCAAACAGCTGAGGGCGAAAACGATGGCCGTCTGTAGAGCTATAAAGAGGCGTTGCTGCAGGGACGCTTACAGAAACGCGTTGTTTGTAGATACGCGAAGCAGTTGAGCCAACCTTACAGAAACGGTACGTTTGTAATAGAGGATTGCCAAAACGAATACCCTGGCAACGACGGATTTGTCAGGTAGTGTAGTTATAGAAGTTTTATCTCCCTCTTAACATTACGTGTTATTTTCAACTAAGGTCGCCAGTGATACCCAGCAGTGTATTGGTCTACCATACCAGTAATCGTCTGGTATAACAAAGGAGACGGAGTTCAGCTTTGCAGTGTCTGAAGTGCATCTGGTGGTCACTGCAGTCCCAGCTTAAGCGAGAACGATCTGTTGGCAACCAGTGCATCAATGAAACTGCAGTGGAGTCAGATACTGACTGTATGCGTTTTTGAGTGTTAATCTGTAGTATACTCAGCAAAGGAATGCATTCAAGCATCTCACAAAATAGGAGTCGCTGCTGAACAGCGGGAAATACAAGGCACTTTGTAGAAGCGCTTACGCCACTGGGCCAATACACGAGACCAAACTCTGCCGTTCATTTGGGGCAGTCACAATCAGATGATATGTCTGTCACCTCTTTGCAAACACACTTTATCTTGATCCGTTATCAGGTTTACGTCTGTTACAGTTTTTCAGAGTTCCGTCCCTCAATCGGTAAAAACCGAACCCTTATTGAATCAGTTTATGGATGTCTGTATTATTGCTTGGACGAAGGACTTCAGCTGATGAGATACATGAGAAAAAGTACCACTACAACCCTATCTTGAGAATGTCTTTATTCTATCACACGACTAGTTTCAGTGCACATTACCACCATCCTGAGACCCCACCGCTGCCAAAAGAGTATCTGATTTCCTTGGTGCAATAGTTATGGGATCCTTGTTACTAGCATACATGGTGGGCTAGCTTTCATTAAGAGTCTGTACTCGATATCATATACATGTCGAGTATAGATTCCTTATGAAAGCTAGCTCACGTGTGCTATTAGCAAGGATCCCACAGTAAATGCGCCAAGAAAATCAAATACTCTTTTGGCAGTGATGGAACCTCAGGATGGCGGTAATGTGCCGCCAAAACTTGTCATGTGATAGAATAAAGACATTCGTAAGATACGGCTGTAGTGGTACTTTTTTCACTTATAGGATCACTTTGTTCTCAGTCTGACTGTCTGCCCGACTGTTAAAAACCCCTTTCCTCATGAACGGGTAGACGTATTACGTTAAAATTTATGTTACGCGACTATGTAAAAAATTTAAGCTTCTAAGTCAATGCAATCAAAAGGTCCGCCGTTAATGTCACATATTTTGATACTCGAAAATTCACTCATCAATACCTGTAGGATACCACCGTTGGCCTAGAATCACGAAATGTGGCAAGAATCAAGATTTAACAGTAGAAGTAAAGAGAAAATAGAAAAAAGGTTAATTTGTAATTACATAGCTCGAGAGAAATATATTTTTGTTGTTGTTTGTTATCCGATTTAAAACTTAAAACACTCTCGAAAGTCTTGGAATTCCCGCGACCGGTATCTTGCCAGTATCAATGTAGATTACAGGCAAAACTCTTAGAGATTCTTGGTTCCCTGGATGGATGCGCGGTCAGTACATATAATAAAGTTTCTAAGGAACCCTCAGAGCGCCAGTCATACTCGCACCTGGCCAGTTTTTTTTTTTTTTTCGGCCACATCTGTTGTAAGTGCCTTGCTGTAGCACCATTTCTCCCCATCTTAGCAAAGTGCCATTATATTACATTCCAGAGTGAGGGAAGTCCACCAACGGCACTCGACTACCTAAAATGGGACCCCTTCCTGTTCTCGAGATGTGGTAATCTCTCGTGGAACAAAAGAAAAACTCTTCTATTCCCCAACGTATGCGGCATCGTACGCAGTTGCAGTAGTTCATGTGGAACTCCATACATTCAGTGTCTCCTATGTTTGACAAATTTTTTGATGCTGTTGCAGTTTTCTCAAATAAGGGAAGTTAATAATAGAATTATCCATGGAAATCCAGAAATTTGTTTTGTAGCTGACAAAGAGAGTGTGGATTACCCTATAATCTTTGGGTGTGAACAGGAGTAAAGGAATCTTTTGCACTTAAAAGTGTCAAGTCGTGCTGTGCTCGGGATTAGACGTTGAGCTTCAGGTTCATCCACCTATTCCGCAGATCGGACGAAGAAAACTGCACAATACCTTGAACAGAATGACAGCACAGAAGTGTGGTTATCAAAGAAATCTTCCAAATTATTGTTCTCGTTTTGTGCACTTTAAATAAATCTTCGGAATTGCGCTGACGTCTTGTCACAGCAGTGAAGCCACAACCACGGTTTCGCTGATGTCGTTCTCATCGAGATGACGCAGTGGTCAAGACAGTGGACTTGCATTTAAGCAGAATGTGACTCAAATCCCAGCCCGATCGCCCAGGTTTAGGTTTTCTGTGGTTTCCCTAAATACCTAAGGCGGATTGTGGTTGGTTCCTTTCAAACGAGGCAGCTGATTCCTTCCCAATGTTTTCCAGTCCGAAATTATGGTCTGCTTTCGGTGTCCTAATCGCCGCGGGATGTTAAACGCTAATTTTCATTACTTTTGATGTCATTCACACCGATTGCGTGAAATATAATTAAGGTATGCCGGAATTCTGAACCAAACTTCTCCCAATTATTAATTTAGAGAACATCCGAGTGCTGAGGAAGGTTCTTCTGTCATGTGTCGAATGTTGGAACAATGCAGTTTTTTCCTGCCCCGCTGACGTCTGTTGCAGATATACAGGGTGGCTGGAAACGGTGTGGAAAACTTGTAAGGGTGTTTCAGAGTAGGTTGTGCTGAGAAATAATTAAGAAGCGAAAGTTTCATACGTTTCGTCGTTTCCCCAGTTTAAAATGGAATTAGCCAAGCGGGCCGTTGAGCGCGTAAATTCAAGCATCCCGTGAAAGACGGCGTCGACAAACCTGTCCTTTCTGTTTCCTAAAAATCGAGCAAGAGAACCATACAGAAATTGGACGGGGAATGGTAGCAAGGATGGAACGCCAGCCAAAGACTGACCAGTCGCGTGCGATATCATCTGCGCTATGAGAACAACTGATACTAAATGTATGGTTTTCCATGATTTCCCTAAATCGCTTCCAGCAAATGCCAGGATGGTTACATTGAAAGGGCACGGATGACTTCCCCCTCCTTCCTCCTTCCCTAATCCGATGGGACCGATGACGTTGCTGTTTGGCCTCCTCTCCCAACCAACTAACCGACCACTAGTTGTATCTGGCGGACCGTTTGAATTCTGCGCGCGCAACGGAATGATTGTCTAAATTCAATGCTAATTAACTCTTAAACACCGCAACAAATCGAATTTTTTCTTAACAATTGTTTCTGAGTATAATCTACCCTGAAACATCCTTTAAAACTTTCCAGACTGTTTCTGACTACCCTATATATCCCTCCAAACGGCACAATGAGGATCGTGACAGGAACTCTTAAACCAACGCCAATACGGCTCTTTCTTCTGTTTGTTCCGTGAGAGTTTATGAGTACGCATCCTCAGACTATCGATTTCACAGAGTAGCCGATTTTTACACTGACTGGTTGCTGGCAGTCAGTTCTCGCTAAAGAGCCTGTGTTGGCGGGAAACTAATTTTACGAAAAAAATGGCTGTAAACAGCAGCGAGGCTTGAGCCGTAACTTTTAGTGGTCATTCGACTTCTTTTACTGCTTTCATTCCGGCTTCCATGTCATAACGAGCCATATAACGCTGCGTTACCCTCCTTTATGTTAGGGGGAGAGAAAACGATATCCCTCCTCCGCCATTGTTCGGCATGTGTAATGTCACATAACTTGCTCGCTAGCCGGAATTACGCGCTGAGAGAAGACAAAGAATGAGGAGCGGCTTTTGTGCCGTCGTGATTAGCTCTTCCTATCCCATCGTCCAGAGTCACCCACTTCGATTCCCGTCTATGCCGGTGGCAGTATAAAGGAATCAAGATTCTTACCCCGCTGAAAAAAAAATGCGTTTAGTTTGCTCTACTTGTTCATCTCTATGAGAGGATTAATCGGTGGGTCGTTCATAGTCACACGTTGAACGGAACTTTTAGGGATCTTTGGACTGCACAAGGATGGAGAACCAAATCGTTGGTGGCACGGGTTAAGTAGTAGTACCATACTCGTGTGATTTGGGAGATCATGGAAAAATCATCGCCGCCAACTGTGACATGATCTCTGCTCCTGCAGAATACGAGTGCAGTGAACTTACCACTGGTCTACCTCACTCGCCAGAAAGTGCTGCTACTTCACTGCTTGATTTCGCTACGAGTTCCCTCGCCCTTCAGCGAATAATACGGAAGTCCTCAAAAAAATGGTTCAAATGGCTCTGAGCACTATGGGACCTAACAACTGTGGTCATCAGTTCCCTAGAACTTAGAACTACTTAAACCTAACTAACCTAAGGACATCACACACATCAATGCCCGAGGCAGGATTCGAACCTGCGACCGTAGCGGTCACGCGGTTCCAGACTGAAGCGCCTAGAACCGCACGGCCACACAGGCCGGCACGGAAGTCTTCAACAAACTGCATTCTGAACTCTCCACTCGTACTGGTTTTTGAGTGGTAAACGTGTAAGTAGGCTGTTTAGGTTTTTTTATTGGTAACGCCACCTGTGTGCAGTCTGTGGCTAGTTTGCATTGTTGTCTGCCATTTTAGTGTTGGGCAGCGGCAGCTGGATGTGAACAGCGCGTAGCGTTGCGCAGTTGGAGGTGAGCCGCCAGCAGTGGTGGATGTGGGGAGAGAGATGGGGGAGTTTTGTAATTTGTCATGAACTGCTATATATATATATTATGACTATTAAGGTAAATACATTGTTTGTTCTCTATTAATATCTTTCATTTGCTAACTATCCCTATCAGTAGTTAGTGCCTTCCGTAGTTTGAATCTTATATGTAGCTGGCAGTAGTGGCCCTCGCTGTATTGCAGTAGTTCGAGTAATGAAGATTTTTTGTGAGGTAAGTGATTTCTGAAAGGTATAGTTTAATGTTAGTCAGGGCCATTCTTTTGTAGGGATTACTGAAAGTCAGATTGCGTTGCGCTAAAAAAATATTGTGTGTCAGTTTAAGCACAGTCTTGTACAATTTTTCAAAGGGGACGTTTCAAACGGCTTGTAGCACAGTCGACTGAATGACATTGCAGTAATTTCGACTAACCATGAGAACTGCACGAAATTTGTCTCAAATCGTATTCTAAACGCAACTTCAACGTATATTTATTACCACTGCATGCAGCAATGTTTATACGAATATAACGAGTAGCGCTCCTCTGTTGCGGAAGACACGTTGTACACACTAGCAGTAGGCATCCTCCGTCTGACACAAATCCAACTGCAACGTGTAAAGAAACACCTGCCGTTGTTTAATACACTAATGAACAATTTAACTAGAGACATCTACCTGGAACATAGCTGGGCAACTTCTGAAAGTATTTCTGATGAGTTAGGACTCACTCACCACACTTGAAATCTATCTCGAGGAGTTACCTGCTCCATAGAGAGACACTCTTAGAAGAGAAAGGTGACAGTGAATGATCTGAACTGGGGAAGTGTGACTCGTGTTGTTAGGGACGCGCCAGCCTCTGTGACCGGGCGGTTCTAGGCGCTTCAGTCCGGAACCGCGCTGCTGCTACGGTCTCAGTTTCGAATCCTGCCTCGGGCATGGATGTATGTGATGTCCTTAGGTTATTTAGGTTTAAGTACTTCTAAGTCTAGGGGACTGATGACCTCAGATGTTAAGTCCAATAGTGCTTAGAGCCATTTAAACAATTTTAGGCGAAACGCATCCACAAAGCAATCTAATTACGAGTACTAGTTACTGGTGAGACATTTCTGAGCCACGGCCCAAAGCGTCTTCAAGGAATGGCAGAAAAATAGCCAGAAAGGATATGCACGCTACTAACTACAGGATTTGTCTTTGCTTGGTCGGCATCAGCACATCGTCCCTCCTGTGTCAAGTTTCCTGAAAGGTCTACTTCCCGTCCTTCAAGTGTACTGCTACTGTCACGGTTGTCCCTTCACAGGACCGTATGTTTCCCACAGAACTCTCTTCATTCTACGGCACTTGATGATGCCCTGACGTCAGCACAAAAAGGCGAGACTGTATTCCACGAGAAGTCACCAACGAGCAGACTGTGGGAATGTTGCACGTAAAAGGATGGCTCTTCAAGGCCCTGTGAAAATGCCGCTCCTAATGGCGTCTGCATGAGAAGCGAACGGTGCAGAGCAGAGGCGTGATATTGAGGAGTATAGCAGCGCTGAAAAACATGTCACGCCAGCGCTCTCTCTCTTCGCCCGACTCAAATGACACAATATTTTCCATTTCCTCTAAAGGTTCTCGTCCTTGAAAACTGAAGAACGAATTATCCATGAAAAGCGCTCTATAAAGAGAATATAGAACGAACAACAATTTTAGCCCAGCCTAACCTCTCTAGTCTAATCTCAGTTTTGATGGCAAAGCGTAGCATTAACCACAAATACGTTTTCATTGCCGTGCCTGTTATGCAGTGAGCTAGAGGAATTTTCTTTGTAATTTTGAAGAAGGGTAAATTAGGCGTGTCACGAAGACAGACGTTTTAGCAGTGCGCCTTTCTTGGAAAATGAGATGCCGAGAAAACTTCTGTGATTGAGATGAACGACCTTGATCTTATGGCTCTCCCAGGACGAATGTCTTGTAAGTCACGAATCTATTGGCTACCCTGTTGCGCTTTACCGTTTCTCATATTTTCCACTAAATTTATCTCCTCTCATTTGCACACATTCTTCACCTAGTCACCACAAGCATCGTCTTCACTTATTCCTGTTACACTGGAAACTTACTTTCCAATCCGACTTTCTCTCATAACATTTCTGAAATTTTAAGCATACTCCTGGCCCCTTTTCTACTTATTTTCGAAACCAAAGTACAATAATAACTCAATTTCACAACTCTGTTGGTAACGAATAATATCTTATTTTCTTCTTCTTTGTCTTGTGCTTAGCATTTGTGTCGCACTGTAGTAGGCTCCTTCCTTTTGGCCCTTTGTGTCCTCTTGGTGCGATCGTGAACTCGACTTTAGAATGGTTAGAGCGGACAACATTTCAATTGCTTCTTCAAGTTCTTCAGGCTGTCGGAGGACAAACTAAGTAAGATGACGTGGTATTCGGTGAAGAGGTGCTTATGCTTCTTAGTTTGTTTCTCACTATGCAAACGAGTTGCATGGACAGCATCGGTGGTCCTGCAGCCTTTCACAAAACCACATAGGTTGGTGGTAATAGAGACAACTTTGTTTATTCTTCTGTCTATGATTCGCCCTAAGTTCTTCAGTGTATGAGATGGGAAACGTACAGGTCGACGAAACATTCAGCCGGGCTCCCCTTCCGCTTCGAAGGTGGGACTGTAGTGGTCAGTGTTCGTATCTTCTTCTCTTTAATGATCCTGTTGAGGCAAGATGCCAGCCATTCTGCCGCCTCAGAGTGCCCTGATCTCCACACTCGCCTTCCCAAAGTCCATCTTCCCTAGGGCTTTTAGAGCTCCAGACTTGACGATTGGCATGAACGGTCCTTCAAGGAAGACCAACAATTGTACTGGGAAATGTGGGAACACTACACTGGAGACTGCTTCGCAGTACTGCGTTCTTTGTTACTGATGACACAGAATTTCTTTCTGTATGCAGTACGCCAACGCCGCTTCTCTGCTACGCAATAGATAGTGCGCTCGCCACGTGGTGTATCAAGCGTTTCATCGATATCGCTGTAACGGGTGGTTTGGCCACTGCAACTGCCTTCTTCGTGTCACGTCTGGCATGCAGTAGGCGATCCGATTCTAAAATGATTTCGAGGGAAGGGGACCTTGTGGTGGTACTCTTTTCTTCTCTCAGTTCGTTCATAGCACTTCCTATCAATAAACGCCTGGAGATCTGTTTTGGGCGTCCAGGTTTAGACATGCCTACCTCAAGACAGGTAACTGCTGGCAAGTTTCTTTTAGTATACTTCATGTTGTTTCGGCGTCAGTAATAAGTGAAAAAGTTATGTCAGATACAACTTATTTCGATTCTTCTTTGAACCGCCGCTATTATAACTGCGCTGTGCCATATCCCTCTTCTTTCTTTTGAGTCCTTATTTTGCTGTGCATTTGGGCTACAAGTGATCGATACTGAGGAGCCACTGTTTCATAGAGAATATCCTTTGCATCCAGAACGAGATTTTGATCAAGTTTTCGCAAAAGAAGGTAGTCAAAGCGGTTGACGTCGCTGTTACCGTAGTAAGTCCAAAGATGAGAGCTCGCTTCTCGAAAAACGTGTTTGTGACAACTCAATCGTGAACTTCCGTAAATTATCATTCTATCACCTATTTTGTGTTACGGAATTTGATATTTCTATTTCTCCTTCTGCCTACCCTCTGTTGCATTTCTAGTTCAGAAGAGGACAGGCTATGACACAGTTCGAAACAAGAACGAATATTCTCTGAAAATTTCATGTTTTTGTGCAGCTCAATTTATATTCCTATAGTTTCATTTTTTTGGCGTATCCTTCGAATTACCTTGTCATTTACGCTATTGTTACCGTTTTTTATCAGTTGAAATACTGATCTAATTATTAAAAAAATCTCGCATCAATCTTCCTGAAGTCTGTTATGTCTCAATTGCTGTCGCCTGCTATAATCTCCATCCTTACGCTATCGTCATAGATGTGTTAAAGCGCATTCCCTTCTTCTTCAAAATTGCGTTATGTTTGTTCTTTGCTAGTGAAGGAACTACTGAACAACTAGCACATTCTACTTTCTTCTTTTATAATAAAAAATTACACTTGATTCCACTCTCGTTCTGAAAGGTTGTTTTCAAGTGTAGTGTCTTCAGAGCCACATATTTAATTATTTAATTGATCAGATTCCCAACGAACTCTTGAGTCTAAGGTAGTTGGTCATGGGACGAGTCGGCGCAAAATTTACATAAATCTGAGCAAACATTTAAAAATAAAAAAGTAAACTGTAGAATTTAAATAAATGTTTTGCAATAGAGTGTACAATAAATACTGCGAGGAAACCCGAACAGAATAAAAAGAGCGTATAGCAAGAAAAACCGTCAACTTATGTTTGAAAACCTGTATTTTATGATTTTTTTAGGTCATTTGGAACCGTATTGAAAATGGAACCTGGAAAATAATGCACTTTTTTGTATAATGATTAAAGAAATGCAAATAACGTTTCTTCGTCTAGTCTTCACTGAGTTAAAATGGCTGATTCTTTTGAATGAGTCCGTAGTATTAAAGGCAAATCCCAGTCACCGAATACAGAGCAAGTGTAATTCACCCACGAAGAAAGTCGCTTGCAAAACTCTCGTCCGACTAATCCTTAAATTTCAGCCTGGGATTCGTATCGAGTTGAACTGAGGAAAGAAAAAGAGAGTAAAGCTGTAAAGCCCGTAACGATTTTGTCTATTCATAGTTAGAGCGTCAGAACGATGTTCAACAAACTACAGCCAGAGCAACTAGGTGCACCTCACGAAAACGATTACTCTCAAGTTCCGAAGTGGACCTTCCGATACTGAAAAAATGTATCACTTACACCGACATACATCTCGCATAATATTCAAGACGGTGAAACTAGAGACTTGTGATTACACTGATGTGTACCAAAAACATTCTTCCCGCTCACGAAAATGCAGCTGGGTATTGGGGGGGGGGGGGGGGGGGACAGGAAGATCTTCCCAACGTACAGTGGCTGCCGGAATGTTTCTGCAAATAAAGACCGAGTGGAGAAAACCGTGTGCTGTTTCTATAGCAGGAACAAGGCTGCTGCTTTCAGAAGACCGCAGAACTCTCAGGAGAGCTTTGGTGCCAGCATCCAGCTGCGGCCGCCGGCTACGTCAGCACTGTGGTCGCGCCTCAGTGGAACACCACTCCAGCACATGGCCGCCCCTGTGGACTGGAACTGTGCAGGAGAAAGCCGCACGGACAAAGCGCATTCCGCGGCGTACTGAGCTGCAAAAAGCGAGCGTTGCCTGGAAACGGAGCGCCACGCGCCTCTGGGACCTACAAAGGCCCTGAAGTTTCTCCCACTATCCCTCGTCCCATAATACGTGATAAACTTTTATCGGAAACTTCGCCACATATACTGTTGATAAACTGCTGATATTTCTGATGCGAACACGCCTCTCCGCCTCCCAAGGCGTCACTTCGCTCAGTCAGAGAAATAATACAACTTGCAGCTGTGGAACCAATCGCTTTTATACATTCTGGGTACATTCTAGCGCCTGCAAGAGATTGGAAGACAGCTGCTCAATAATAGTTCAGGAGGAGACCAAAGGTCATCCAACCCGCTTGAACATCTCAGTTTGACGCTCCCAAGATAAACAGGGCATTGCTCAACAGATAATACTGGAACAGTAGGAGTAGTTATTGTTAGGCTGCATCGTATTTTTGTTTCCAGAGAACGAGTCCTCTGACCACTGCAGCTCCTACTTACGGATAAAGACAGGAAATAAAGAAGATTAAAGTTAAACATTCCGTCGACGATGAGAACTTCAATGACAGTAGAACCTCGGTTTAGGGAAGAATGCACTCTGTCTTCAGGCCACGAGTGGGCTACCTGGACCATCCGACCGCCGTGACATCCTCAGAGGAGAATGCGGATAGGAGGGGTATGGGGTCAGCATACCGCTCTCCCGATCGTTATGATGGTATTCTTGACCGAAGCCGCTACTATTCGGTCGAGTAGCTCCTCAATTGGTATCACGAGGCTGAGTGCACCCCGAAAAATGGCAACAGCGCATGGCGGCTGGATGGTCACCCATCCAAGTGCCGGCCACGTCCAACAGCGTTTAAACCGAGCGAGGTGGCGCAGTGATTAGCACACTGGACTCGCATTCGGGAGGACGACGGTTCAATCCCGTCTCCAGCCATCCTGATTTAGGTTTTCGGTGATTTCTCTAAATCGCTTCAGGCAAATGCCGGGATGGTTCCTTTGAAAGGGCACGGCCGATTTCCTTCCCCATCCTTCCCTCACCCGAGCTTGCGCTCCATCTCTAATGACCTCGTTGTCGACGGGACGTTAAACACTAATATCCTCCTCCCAACAGCGTTTAACTTTTGTGATCCCACCGTAACTGGTGTATCCACTGCGGCAAGGCCGTTGCCTATTTAGGGAAGGATGGGGAAGGAAAATACACAGTGCCCATTTTAAAGGAACCGGCATTTGTCTAAGTCAAATTGGGGGAACCAAGAGAAATTGAGATGTCAATCGTCAGACAGGGAACTGAACTGCCATCCTTCCAAAGACGAGTTCAGCGCTTTACCACTGTACCAAACCATTCCGTTTCTGTACGGTATTGTCAAGTGTAACTACAAGGGCTATTTTTTTTAACCTCCGATATGTCGCGAAATTGAAACTACAGTGAAAACCCGGTGAATTTTTGTGCTGGTATGCAGTGCTACGTCTGTAGTATACACATCTATAGTGCCGCGTCGCACTTTTCAGTGTTGAACGCACAGTGAGCACGTAAATATGCCTGGAACAACACTGTCTCCTGCCAAGTGTAAAGTGGCTGCTGAGAGGTTTCGCCTGATTTCATGCACCCCACATAACGCAACCGTCATGCGTTTCTTTCTTCATGACAATATTCTTGGTCGCACATTGTAGATGCAACGAAGGCGTTCGTGCAGCATTGTCGATGGGAAGTTTTTGATCACCCACCACACAACCACACGACCCAGACTTGGATTTCTGTTTTTCATCTCTACACTTACATGAAGCGCTGGCTATGAAGACAACTTTTTGACACAGACAACGATCTGCAGACGAGCTTAGGGAAGTGGTGGAAATCACAGGCGGTTTCTATGACGACCATATAGGAAAGTTGGTACCACACCACGACATACGTTTAAGTGGAGTGGCGACTATGTAGAGTAGTAACTGGAAGGTGTAGCTAAGTGTTGCTAATAAAATATTTTTCATTTTCACGGTGGTTCGCATGCCGCGACCGATCGTAGGCTTAAAGAACAAGAAAAAGCCCTTGTATACATCACTCAAAACAGGCTCCAATACAGGTATTTTCCGATAAACGGCAACAGCTTGCACTACTAGATCAAGAGCCCAACATGAATATCTCAATAATTATATACTACCGCCGATAAGCCATTAAAACAAACACACCGATCAGGATTACACTTCGGTTTGAGGTAAGCAGACGCTCCTAAACAACCTTTTCAATACAGGAGGAAATGTTTTCGCTCATTTGCAAGTAAATCTTAAAGAGGATGTACTTATAAAAAACACGCAAAGCGTTAAACGTAGGTTCGCCTGTTATAGGTACGTAGTTACATGCTTAATCAACATTATCGCCTGTTAATCTCTGTACCTAAAACGACTGTTTTACATTAGGCATTTAATATCAACACAAGAAAAGGAAGGCTGTGGCTAAGCCATGTCTCCGCAATATCCTTCCTTTCAGGAGTGCTAGTTCTGCAAGGTTCTCAGAAGAGCTTCTGTTATGTTTGGAACGTAGGAGACGAGGTACTGACAGAAGTAAAGCTGTGAGGATGGGGCGTGAGTTGTGCTTGGGTAGCTCAGTTGGCAGAGCACTTGCCCGCGAAAGGCAAAGGTCCTGAGTTCGAGTCTCGGTCCGGCACACAGTTTTAATCTGCCAGGAAGTTTCAGTCTTAATAATAATTTGCCTTTCCATTTATCATTAACTTGGGAATATGCGTCAACTCTGACCATCCTTTAAAAATGGATTAAAAACAGTCTTGACTGCAATAAAATATATATTTACAATGGTTACCTGTTTCAATTACAATTTGAGCATCTTGAGACCATTTATAAGAGGGTGAGTCAAATGAAAACCTTAAATGTTTTTTAAAAACGTTATTGATTGGGCAGAAGTGGTACAAAGCTGTATCACTTTTCAACATAATCTCCCCCCCGCTGAATGCAAGTCCTAAAGCGCTTACAAAGTGCATAAATTCCTTTAGAAAAAAATTCTTTTGGTAGTCGCGCAACCACTCATGCACCGTATGGCGTACCTCTTCGTCAGAACGAAACTTCTTTCCTCCCATTGCGTCTTTGAGTGGTCCAAACACATGGAAATCACTTGGTGATGAGGAATGGCGCCATTCCTTGCTCGCTCTCTTCGTTTCCTGTTGGTGGAAATGAACCCAGGTTTCGTCCCCAGTAACGATTCTTGCAAGGAAGCCATCACCCACTCGTTCAAAGCGCCGAAGAAATTCTTCACAAGCATCAACACGTCGTTCTCTCGCTTCAGGAGTCAGCTGCCGTAGCACCCATCTTGCAGACACTTTGTGAAACTGGAGCACACCATGCACAAATACTAATCTATAAACATGCTGCAGTGTCATTCAGTGTCACTCGGCGGTTTTCCTTCACTGTGGCTTCAACAGCTGCAATGTTCTGAGGAGTCACAACTCGTTGTGCCTGACCTGGACGGGGAGCATCTTCCACTGAAGCCACACCATTTGCGGACTTCCTACTCCTTCGTAGACTTGCTGCTGTGACAAACATGCATCACCGTACTGAACCTTCTTTCATCGATGAATTTCAATAGGTTTCACACCTTCACTACGCAAAAACCGAATAACAGAACGCTGTTCTTCCCTGGTGCAAGTCGCAAGTGGGGCGGCCATCTTTATACTGATACTTCGACGGTATGTGTGCATCTGCACTATGCTGCCACCTACAGGCCATTCTGCACGCTGTTTGTAGCACGCTTACCAACTTACAGGATAACGGCGCGAAATTTCGATTTGTTATTACAAATATAAGGTTTTCATTTGACTCACCCTCGTACCATAATGGTTGGCGGCAGCGGTAAGCGGAGCAGGTTCTGTACTACACGAATGTTAACTACGCAAGCACTTGAAGTTCGTGGATTGACAACATCTGCTCCGTTCACTGCCACCGCCTACCATCATGGTATAAATGGTCTGAAGATAATCACATTGTAACCGAAACAGGTAACCATTGTAAATAAATATTTTATTGGTGTCAAGACTGTTTTAATCCATGTTTAAAGTATTTTCGCAAGACCGCTGTTTTCCTCCACGATAAATCTTCTAAAAAATTACGAACCATCGTTGTTGCTAACGAGCTGTCGGGTATAACATGTGCATATGTTTAGACGTGAGTCACCCAGCGGGCTCCGCAGGAAATGAGAGGTTAAGAGGGCGCCGAGACGCAGGATAAGGCGCCCTGGTGAGAAGATGTGCTGTAACTGACACGGTCTGCACACAAAGCCGGTTCGCGGCAGACGAGTTCCCGCCATTGTCTGGGCAGATAGCGGTCGAGCGATGTGCCGCCCGACATTCGCGCCCTCTGAAGATGCCGGAGTTTCCGCCGAAACGTGCCGTTCCGCGTTGTTGCGCCACCGGACATCCAGCCCAAGACGGCATCACCAACGCCCCTCGCGTTATACCAACAGCACGCTTCGGCTGACGCAAGCACTCTCGTTTGGAGACGAGTATTGTTCTTCTTGTCGATTCCAGCGATAAGAATACTGCTCTGTGAATGTTGTTACATAACCTCGTCTTTTTTGCTGTCAGTGTACACCCTTCTGGTCGCACACATGGGCTGGTAATACGCAGCTCTAGCAGCCGTAATATTTAATGAATGCCGAAGATGAACTGCACACAACGTCTGTTCGCTTAATTGATGTTGTCGAACTCAAAACCCAATTTGGGTGTCACTCTCGCCACAGAATCCAAGTGTCAGTCTACATTCCTCAGTTCGTACGTTGAATTGCACAATAAAAGACACGCAGAATCAGACAACAGCTTACTCGAGAACAACTTTATTAGCATTGTACAATTGCAAGACAATGTTCTTACCAGACTTACAAGCTTGGCCCTATATGCCATCGTCTCCTCTGTAGAAAGAAAAAGAAGACAGTTATCCAGGCTGAATTTCCCTCTGTATCGGAATGAACGCTGACCCAAAACTTCCTCGTATATTAAAACTGTGTACCAGACCGGGACTCGAACCTGTTACCCCTGTTTCCCGGCGCCGGCCGCTGTGGCCGAGCGGTTCTATGCGCTTCAGTCTGGAACCGCACCACCGCTGCGGTCGCAGGTTCGAATCCTGCATCGGGCATGGATGTGTGTGATGTCCTTTGGTTAGTTAGGTTTAAGTAGTTGTAAGTTCTAGGGGACTGATAACCTCAAATGCTAAGTCCCATAGTGCTCAGAGCCATTTGAACCATTTTTTTTGTTTCCCGTCACGTAAACACACTACTGATTGAGCTATTTTTTCTTTCTTCATACTTATCTATCTGTTTCTTGGTCATTATTCGTTTACAGTTCTGTGCGGATGTCGAATAGCACCGCTTTCATTCCACTGATGTGAACTTCATTCAGTTTTTTTTAATTATGAAGGGTGGCCAATCCCCTGACCGAAGACACGGCGGGACTGAGGTACGACTCAGGCCCTGCCCTCACAGAATTACTTCCGCCAGTATCTTTCCCCTACTTCCCAAACTTGACAGGAGCTCTCCCGCACATCTTGATGGTAGAGACGAGTAAAATAGTTTGTTGAAAGTATTTAAATTCAAAATGCAAATACTTGTTTTTTTTTTCTATCTCAAATGTAACTAGAAAATGGTTTTAAACAAAAGAATTTAAATACAAAATGCGAAATCCGTATTTGCAAAATACTGTTTTCAAATAAAATATATCTAGTTAATGGATATGTTACATTCCTTTGTTTCACTGATTTTACAACCACTAATTATTCAAGTAATTCATCTTTCATGTTTCACATACATCATTAAAGTTCTCTCAAAAGAAAATAGTCGTTCAACAGGATCAGAACTTGAAAACAGAAGACAGTTGGCACGAAATGTTCCGCATTGTGCCGACTTGACACGAAAAGAACTAGGGGCAAAGCGATTTCTTATCACTTAGGAACTATAGACAGACAATACCTGACAGTGCTACAGCACCGAGCTTCAGAAACTCTTAAGGTTCATTACGAAATCCATAAAACGTAGAGTCCCGAGCAACGCCGGGCACTTCAGCTAGTGTAAATTAAAAATTCTGAATACAGTTTTACACGTTATTAAACACAGAAAGATAATGGTGGAATTTTATTTTAGATTAGATTACAAGAAATAAGTTAATTATAATGTTTGACTTGTTAATATTTAGCTAAACACTATCGATGCTACTCTAATCAATGAAAAGAAAAATCAGTTTTTCAAGTACTCCATAGACGTAGTACGAAAGTATAGCTGTCACTGTCACATTCAATGAAGTCTCTTAGTGTTGCCCATAAGTAAACTCGTGGCCTCACAAAAATGCGATATTGACCTCCCTCCCTCGTTCCTTTACTTTCTTTTGAGATCACTAGGCATTGTCAGATGATAACAGTATGTTTTACGTTAAACAAAAGATAATGGTAAACATATAACGTGTATTCAAGTCTTACTGCCTTCTCTAATAATTAGGGTCATGGTCATATTACTTTACACGTATACTTTTTGCTCTTATTGCGCCTTCTGTATCTATCAAGGAACTATTTTTCTTTAAACAAATGGCTCATTAAATGAATGAAAAATACGACGTATGAAATAAAATTCAAGGGAAGCATGATGCATTTTACAAATACAAAATACTTATAGTTTAAGCATTTCAAATCAAATATTTCAAATAAAATGGAAAATACTTTTTGAAAACAATGTATTTCAAATGCAAATTAGAGATAGGTATTTTGCATTTTGTATTTGCATTTTAAATACATGTATTCGACATAACTCACATCTCTATTTGCGGGCTAGCATGCTGGAAAGAAGGATGTAACGGCGAAGTGACTTGGACATAACCTAGGGGATGTCTTCTAAAAACAATGGGAAAGATATGGTAAACATCCCTCTGAAAGTCGGCGATGTGACGGGTGGCTATAGCACAATGGTGATTCCTTATACTTGGCACGGCCAGCTAGCAAACTCTTCACTGAAACATTCGACACTCAACGGCTCTGAAGGGGAGAGAGGAAGATCGGTCTAAAGAGGATTGAGAGGGAAATGGTGGAGATCGTTTTGAAAAATATCGAATGAAGCAAGTGCCTTAAGTGGTGTAGGTTAACCACAGGTAAGTAATTCTGGGTTATCGAGCTAGTATTCACGGATCAATGTTTCCGAATTTGAGACTCGTGCGTTAAACACTACACAACCTTAAGCACCTTATCGGTGGCTTGGAAAGCGATGGTGCCCAATACCGTCAGATCTAACACCAATCGGCTTCCTCCTGTTGAGTGACGTGGAGAGCTCGGCTTCTGAAAGAAGGAAGGTAGGAGGGTAGGAAGAGTAGGGTTCAACGTTTGTCGACGCAAGGTCATTAGAGACAGTGCGCATGCTCGGATTGGGTAGGACTTTGAGAGGAATTCGGCTTTTCAGAGGAATATTCCAGGTATTCGCCTTATAAAGTAAACGAAGGAAAACCCAGATGTAGTTGGTCGTAGAGAGATTGACCACCGCTCCTCTCAAACGTGAATGCAGTGACTTAACCACTGCGCCACGTCATTCGACAAACTCAGTTTATGCTGTCTGCAGCTCAGAGAATCTCACTGTTCGAACTAACAGCGAATCAGTGACTGTTAAACGTGAAGCTTGAAGTTCACTCTTGTGCCCATTTGTTTTTGGTTAGATTCAGCCTTGAGCAAACGATTTTTCTTCCCCTTTTTTTTTACCCAGATGTGTTTCGGTGAAGTTACAGCTTCATTAGTTAGATTTTTATTTGCTCTCTTGTTAAAACGAGCTGCAGATTCTGCAGTATCTTTTCTTTGTTTCACAATTTGTCACATTTACTGGTTTCCCCGCTGTCATCACTGTGAAACTTGTAAAAACGACGAATTGTAAAAGGAGAACAGCTGAAATGCAAAGAACAGAAACCACAGTATAGGTTAACAGGAAGGCAAATACGAAACCCACTGATGATGCTGTAACTTCAGCGAAACATGTCTGGGTAAAAAAGAGAAAAAACGTATTTTCACGAGATGGTACCTATCCGAAAAGATATTCTTTGAGCACATTTGCACAGTTACAGTCCTGTCGCATCGTTACTGGTTGTGCACTGAGATATAAATGTGTAATTTCAAGTACCAACTGTAAAATTTGAGTTTATATGTGCATTGGAAACACAGAGTCAACTCATGAATGCACACGATTCATTTCTGGGTGAACTTCTGTTCTTGCTGTGTGTAACCTAGCTTCCATGTTTCGCTTACAAAAAGAAACAGTGCTCTCTGATGATGACACTAGCGTTATAATCAAACCTAACAGAGCTGCAACGGTAGGCGGACCAATAAGTGACATACACAAAAATATTATTGATTGGTCCTCAGTAAATGGCCTATTGCTTAAATTCTAAGAAAAAAATTTCAAAAAGTTCCGTTTACTTCTGTACAAGGCAAGATATGTCATTATCAATGTGCTGACTTGAGGGCTGTGGAGTGTTGCATAGTGTCGCGCAGCCCACAGGAAGGGGCGTCGGCCTGCTGGCGCGCTACGGCAGACGCGCTCTCAGCTGGTCGTGACCTCTAGGCGTGCAGGAGTGCCGTGGGATGGAGAGTACCGGCGTGTCGAGACGCGCCATCGCGAGCGTATTTCGCCAGCACCAGAGGCGGATGGACGGGACGGCCTTGTATAGGTGGCGCGTCTGCTTGCGCCAGCGCCGTTGAGCAAACCGTGCATGTTCCGGCTGGTCGTGACGAACCGCTCACCTCCTATTGGAAGCAATGGGCTGCCGACTCAACCAGAACAAGCATCATACGAAGAAGAAAACCGTTTAAAATGAGGACTCACCCTTTAAACTTCCGTGTGTGAATATTTCGCTACAGTGTTAGGCGTATTGTTAGTGAAGATGTACAGCTACGATGGATGTCTGAACTACGTGTTTGTGACACATCATACATTATGTCCCATTTCGTGACTCGTCTCATTGCATAATAAACTGTGGTTATATCGATGACCTAATCTAACCCTTCTTTGCATTTGTATAGCGAAAATTACCCGTCACGGAGATCAGTTTTGCCACTAAAAGTCGCTTTTATCCTAGGGCCAGAAACGATAGAGAATCATGAAGAAACTAATGTGCTCTGCCCTGTGACCCAGGTTCTCCCTCTCCCCCACTCCCCCCCCCCCCCCCCATTCCAACAATCTAGTGAATCATGCTCGGTCGCATCTTCGTTGCTCCACATCCATTAGCACTGCTTCACTTATCATCTGTGTAATGGACAATAAATCTAAACAAAACAGACATTAAGCTTGCAACGTATTTGGGAACAATTTAATCACAGTCAACGAAAACAAAATTATATTGCTACCACAATTACAGTTTTCGGCCGTGTGTGACGAACTTAAGTTCTGTTCGACTTCAGAGTGACGAAGAAAATTGCTAAGATACTTGAAGTTGGCCATACACGTCACAGAGGCCGGCAATTGAAATACGAATGTGATGTTGACATACACTCATGCTCATAAATTAAGGATAATGCTGATACATAATGAAACAACGCTGTGGTGGGCGGTTTGCGGGTTTAAATCACCTCGGGGTATGACCATGCGGCGCATTTGACCTGCGGTCGCGCACGGTCGCACGGTGGCTCTGGCAGCAGTCTACATACGCAGAGGTGTGTTGGTGCATGTCAGAGTACGGTGGAGCGAGTAAGTGTTCAGACGTTTTCAGACGTGCTAGTGGTGACTGTGTGTTGAAAATGGCTCAAAGAACACACATTGATGACGTTATGAGGGATAGAATACTAGGGCGACTGGGGCCTGATCAAACACAGCAGGTCGTAGCAGGGGTCCTGTGTGTGCCACAAAGTGTCATGTCAAGATTATGGCAACGATTCCAGCAGACAGAAAACGTGTCCAGGCGCTACAGTACGGGACGTCCACAGTGTACAACACCACAAGAAGACCGATATTTCACCATCAGTGCCCGCAGACGGCCACGGAATACTGCAGGTAGCCTCGTTCTGAACCTTACCGCAGCCACTGGAACAGTTGTCTCCAGACACACAGTCTACAGGCGACTGAACAGACATGGTTTACTCGCCCGGAGACCTGCAAGGTGCATTCCACTGACTCCTGGTCACAGGAGAGCCTGTAAAGCCTGGTGTCAAGAACACAGTATATGGTCATTAGAACAGTGTTCCCAGGTTATGTTCACGGGCGAGTCCAGGTATAGTCTGAACAGTGATACTCGCCGGGTTTTCATTTGGCGTGAACCAGGAACCAGCTACCAACCCCTTAATGTCCCTGAAAGGGACCTGTATGGAGGTCGTGGTTTGATGGTGTGGGGTGGGATTATGATTGGTGCACGTACACCCCTGCATGTCTTTGACAGAGGAAATGTAACAGGTCAGGTGTTTCGGGACGTCATTTTGCACCAGTATGTCCGCCTTTTCAGGGGTGCAGTGGGTCCCACCTTCCTCCTGATGGATGATAACGCATGGCCCCACCGAGCTTCCATCGTGGAGGAGGACCTTGAAACAGAAGATATCAGGCGAATGGATTGGCCTGCCTGTTCTCCAGACCTAAACCCCATCGAGCACGTCTACGATGCTCTCGGTCGACGTATCGCTGCACGTCTTCAAACTTCTACGACACTTCAGGAGCCCCGACAGGCAATGGTGCAAGAATGGGAGGCTATACCCCAGCAGCTGCTCGACCACCTGATCCAGAGTATGCCAACCCGCTGTGCTTCTAGTGTACGTGTGCATGGTGATCATATCCCACATTAATGTCGGGGTACATGCGCAGGAAACAGTGGCGTTTTGTAGCACATGTGTTTCAGGACGGTTTTCTCAAATTATCACCAATACCGTGGACTTACAGATCTGTGTCGTGTGTGTTCCCTATGTGCCTGTGCTATTAGCGCCAGTTTTGTGTAGTGGCACGTTGTGTGGCGCCACATTCTGCAACTATCCTTAATTTATGAGCATGAGTGTAGTTACTACATTGTTTTATCAGTTAGCAATGTAACAGCAGTGGTTGTAAGAGACCCCCTCGAATGTCAAGAAATATAATCAGATAAACTACAATAAAAAAGTAGTATCTATACACTGAAATGAGAAAGGTCATGGGATACCTCCTAATGTTAGGTCGGACCTCCTTTTGCCTGGAGTAGTGCAGCAACTGGACCTGACATGGACTCATCACGTCGTTGGAAGTCCCCTGCAGAAGTATTGAGCCATGATACCTCTGCAGCAATCCACATTGCGATAGTGGTGCCTGTGCAGGATTTTGTGCACGAACTGACTTCTCGATTATGTCCCATAAACTTTCGATGGTATTCATGTTGGACGATCGCGGTGGCCAAATCATTCACTCGAATCGCCCAGAATGTTCTTCGAACCATTCGCGAACAATTGAAATGGCGCATTGTCATCCATAAAAATTCCATGGTTGTTTGATAACATGAAGTCCATAAATGGCTGCTAATGGTCTCCAAGTAGCCGAATATAAGCATTTCCAGTTAGTGATCGGTTCAATTGGACGAGCCACCAGCAGCTTCCACAGTGCGTTGTTAACAACTTGGTTCCATGGCTTCTTCGCGTCTGCCCCACCCTCGAACCATACCATCGGCTCTCACCAACTGAAACCGGGACTTATCTGACATGACCGTGCGGTTAAAGGCGCTGCAGTCTGGAACCGCGCGACCGCTACGGTCGCAGGTTCGAATCCTGCCTCGGGCATGGATGTTTGTGATGTCCTTAGGTTAGTTAGGTTTAACTAGTTCTAAGTTCTAGGGGACTAACGATCTCAGCAGTTGAGTCCCATAGTGCTCAGAGCCATTTGAACCATTTTTGAACTTATCTGACAAATTCACGGTTTTCCAGTCGTCTAGAGTCCAACCGATATGGTCACGAGCCCAGGAGAGGCGCTGCAGGCACTCGCGTCGGTCGTCTGCTGCCGTGGCCCTGACCTGACGGAATTACATTTTCGCGGAGACATTGAGCCTCAACTTTTTCTTCGATAACAGTAGAAGCTGAAGTAATAAATTAAAATTTGTGGCAAGGTCAGATCTAGAACGCAGCTCTGGTGTTTTCTAGACAGATACGTTATCCACTAAACTACTCTGTTATTGTGACTGAGCGAGCTGCATAGGCCACCACAGTCCAATGCCCTCCCAAACACAAATTTCGATTCGCATCACAGCAGATCTTCATTTTCCTCTTCTTGTGGTGCTATTCAAGTACTGGAGAGTCTTAGCAACACTGACGATTTAAGAAGGGGGAAAATCAAGATGGATTGAGGTGTGAATTAAAGTTTGTGTTAGGGACGGCATTGAACTTAGCTAGTCCGTGCAGCTGAGTCAGACACAATGCAAGTGTGGTTTATTGGATAACGCAACTGCCTACTAAGCAAGAGACCTGTGCTTAAGTCCCGGCCGTAGCACATATTTTAATTCATTATTTCAGCTTTTACCTCTATCGAAGGTAATGTTCAGACTCAGTATGTCTCCAGGAAAATGTTATTCCATCAGATTATTTCTATCAATTTTACTTTGCTTCAAAAATATCTGCATCTCATGCGGACACAAGTAAAAGATTGATGCAGTTCAAGGAAGAAAGAATTAGACTTATGAAAATCAGCACTGTTAGAACAGAGGTTTCAGGAATTAAATATAAAAGTACGAGGACGTTGAAGGAGTAAATGTTGGAGTGTATTTCTCATCTGTTCCATGGTCATCAAGGTTGAGCAGCATCTCAACTGGAAAATAATGGGACAGGGAAGCGGCCGTGGCCTATATATGCGTCTACATGTATACTCCGAAAGGCACAGTACGGTGCATGGTGGAGCGTACATCGTACCAATATAATCGATTTTCTTTCTATTCTGTTCGCTTATTGAGAGAGGAGGAAATGACTCTATATATACGTCTCTGTAAGTACCCTACTATCTCTTAGCTTATACTTTCGATCACAACACGAGATATTCGATGGTAGCAGCACAGTGATCGCATTGTCTTCTTAGAACATGGGTACCCCAAATCTACCCAACAGGTTTCTGCGAGAACTACGTCGTCTTTCTTCGAAGGTTTCCCACATATTTTCACCGGGCATTTCTACTATACTTTCGTATGGGCTGGACCAACCCGTCTCTTAATTTGATCAACGTCTGTTGTCATGCTTGCTTGACAAGGGCTCAAAACCCTGGAACAGTAGTGTAGAATTTGACGCACTAACCTGTTTAAAGAAGCGTCCCAGTAATCACGTGGAACGTAAGGAAACTGCCTAAACCAGGAAGTACGGCGTGTCTTTGGTAAACAGAAAAGCCAGTCCGTTAAGAATATCAAGAAAATATAAGAAGCTATTACGTTTAATTTTGATTCATTTCTTCTTTAATCATGTTCTTCATAGATTAACAGCTACTCCGCCTCACTGTTTAGAAGTTCAGATTGGTTAGGCTTCTTGGAATAGCCTTCAGCAGCTCAATAGCAAACAAGTATTCGATGCGCAACTCTCTTGATCACAAGCTCAGTCGATTATTACTTTGCCGGTTCGCCCTAATTTGCCTGACCGACGTAGACAGCTTCAGTTTTGTCGTAGATCTGTTGCTGTCGAAACAGACTTAAGCTGTACATTGATTTTAGGAGGCTATAATGTAATTTTATGCCATTTCTCAGAACTTTTTTACGTTATCAGTCATCTGGCTGGTTTGATGCGGCCCGCCATGAATTCCTCTCCTGTGCCCACCTTTTTATTTCAGACTAGCACTTGCAACCTACGTCCTCAATTATTTGCTGCGTGTATTCCAATCTCTGTTTCCTTTACAGTTTTTTCCTTCTACAGCTTCCCCCCCCCCCCCCCCCAGTTCCATGGAAGTCGTTCCCTCATGTCTTAACAGATGTCCTACCATCCTGTCCCTTCTTCTTGCCAGTGTTTTCCATATATTCCTCTCATCGCCGGTTCTCCGGAGGACCTCCTCATTCCTTACCTTACCAGACCACCAAATTTTCAACATTTTTTTGTAACACCACGACTCAAATGCTTCGAGTCTCTTCTTTTCTGGTTTCCCCACAGTCCATGTTTCAGTACCACACAATGCTGTGCTCCAGACATACATTCTCAGAAATTTTTTACTCAGATTACGGCCGACGTTCGATACTAGTAGATTTCATTCGGCCAGTAATGCCCTTTTGGCCAGGGCTGGTCTGCTTTTGATGTCCTCGTTGATCCGACAGTCATGGGTTGTCTTGCTGCCTAGGTAGCAGAACTTCTTAACTTCATCCAATTCGTGATCGCCTATCTTGATGTTAAGTTTCACCCTATTCTCATTTCTGCTACTTCTCATTACTTTCGTCTTTCTTCGATTTACTCTCTGTCCATACTGTACTCATTAGACTGTCCATTCCATTCAGCCGATATTGTAATTCTTCTTCTCTTCCACTGAGGATAGCAGTGTCATAAGGAAATCTTAACAATGACACCTTTTCACCTTGAATTTTAATTCCACTCTTGAACCTTTCCTTTATTTCCGTAATTGCTTCTTCTATGTATAGACTGAACAGTAGGGGCCAAAGACAACATCCCTGTCTTACAGCCTTTCCAAACCGAGAACTTCGTTCTTCGCCTCCCACTCTTATTATTCCCTCTTGGTTCTTGTACAGATTGTATATTACCTTTCTTTTCCTATAGCTTACCCCTATTTTTCTCAGAATTTCAAACATCTTGCACCTTTTGACATTGTCGAACGCTTTTTTCTGGTCAATAAATCCTATGAACGTATATTTTTTTTCCAATCTTGCTTCCATTTTCAACCGCAACATTAGAATCGCCTCTCTGGCAATTTTCACTTCTTCTGTACATTATTCTTGTCAGAAACTTGGATGTATGAGCTGTTAAACTGACTGTGCGATAATTCTCTCATTTGTCGGCTCTTCCAGTCTTTGGAATTGTGTGGATGATGTTTTTTCGAAAGTCCGATGATGTATCGATAGATTATACATTCTACATACTAACGTGAATAGTCGTTTTGTTGCCATTTCCCCCAATGATTTTAGAAATTCTGAATTTTGTCCATTCCTTCTGCGTTATTCGATCGTAAGCCTTCCAAAGCTCTTTTAAATTCTTAATCTAATACTGGAACCCCTATCTCTTCTATATCGACGCCTGTATCTTCTATCACGTCATCAGACAAATCTTCCCCCTCATAGAGGCTTTCAAAGTATTCCTTCCACGTATCTGCTCTCTCCTATGTATTTAACAGTGGAATTGCCGTTGCACTCTTAATGTTACTACCTTTGCTTTTAATTTCATCGAAGGTTGTTTTGACTTCCCTATATGCTGAGTCAGTCCTTCCGACAATCATTTCTTTTTCGATTTCTTCGCATTTTTCATGCAGCCATTTAGCCTTAGCTTCCCTGCACTTCCCGTTTATTTCATTTTTAAGTGAGTTGTATTTCTGTATTCCTGAATTTCGCTGAACATTTTTGTACTTCCTTCTCTCATCGATCAACTGAAGTATTTTTGTGCTACCCAAGGCTTCCTTGCAGTTACCTTATATGTACCTACGTTTTCCTCTCCAACTTCTGTGATTATCCTTTTTTAGAGGTCTCTATCTCTTCATCTGTACTGTCGACTGAGATATTCCTTATAGGAGTATCTATAACCTCAGAGAAGTTCAAGCGTATCTCCGTATTCCTTATTAGTACTTCCGTATCCCACTTCTTTTCGTCCTGATTTTTCCTGACTAATATCTTAAACTTCAGCCTACTCTTCATCACTACTAAATTGTGATCTGAGTCTGTCTGCTCACGGGCATGCCTTACAATCCAATATCTGATATTGAAACCACTGTCTAAACATGATGTTATCTAACTGGAATTTTGCTGTATCTCCCGAAGTTTCGAAGTATACCTCCTCCTCTTGTGATTCTTGAACGGAGTATTCGTAATTACTTGATGGAATTTATTACAGGAATCAGTTAGTCTTTCTCTTCTTTGAGTCCTTGTACCACGCCCATATTCTCCCGTAACTCTTTCTTCGCTCGTTCCTCTACAACCGTATTCCAGTCCTCCATGGCTATTAGATTTTCGTTTTCCTTTATGTACTGAATTACCCATTCAAAATCCTCATATACTTTCTCTGTCTCTTCATCTTCAGCTTATGACGTCGGCATGTATATCTGAACTGTTGTTGTCGGTGTTGGTTTGCTGTCGATTCTGATGAGATGAACCCTATCACTGAACTGTTCACAGTAACTCACTCACTGTCCTACCTTTCTATTCATAATAAGTTGTACTCGTTTTATACCATTTTCTGCTGCTGTTGATATTACCCTATACTCATCCGAGAAGAAATTTTTGTCTCCTTTCCATTTCATTTCACTGACCACGATTTTATACAGCTTGAGCTTTAGCATTTTCGTTTTCTGATTTTCTAGTTTTCCTATAACGTTCAAACTTCTGACATTTCACTCCCCGCCTCGTAGAACATTACCATTTCGTTGGTTATTCAATCTTTTTCTCACAGTCGTCTCTTATTTGGGAGTCTCCTACCGGAGATCCGAATGGGGGACTATTCCGGAATCTTTTGCCAGTGGGGAGATCATCTTGGCATTTTTTTCATTACTAACCACGTGTCCTGTGGAAACACAACATGTGTTAATAATGCAGTGGTTTCCATTGCCTCCTTCATCCTCATGCCGTTGACCATTGCTTATTCTTCCTCCCTTATGGGCAGTTTCCCAGCCAAAGGACAAAAGAGTGCCGTGAACCACTGTCCGCTCCTCCACCCTTTCTCACAAGGCCGTTGGTAGAATGAGAGCGACTTCTTATCTCGTAATTCTTCGGCCGCCATTGCTAATGATGTTTATTCAAAATTTAAGCGGTGGCGGTACTCGAACCTAGGACTGAAAACGTTTTGATTAGCAATCAAAGATGCTATTCTCCACTTTTTTGGTTGCTCTTGTTTTGTTCGTTATTGTTCGTTGCACTTGTTCTGGGCGGACGTCCCATGACATCCATTCAAGCTTATCGATGAACCATTCACTCAGTTTTTTATTAAAGAGGGCAACTAGCCCTCTGACCGAACACGCTGAGCTACCGTGTCGGCGTACCCCTAGACCACAGGTGCACTTACAAGATAGCGCTTTATATTTATTATTTTTTTATGTCATGACAATTTCGTGTTCCTTTTTATCTTTATCTAAAAGTATTCTATTTATTACCGCTCATATTAGAAGTATAGTATATCATAACCTCCCATATGAGTACTTAATCAAGGTTAGAGCCGTGGCAGAAGAATTGTAAACATAGGAATAACTTTGGAGAAGCGTATGATTAAGATTCTACGCACTTCATGGTTTAAGAAAGATTTGTTAACTATCTTGTAACTGTACGATGATCGACAAATGCTTTTTTAAAATCTGCATAACAGCACTCCCCTCCCCGCCTCCCCTTACTATAAAATGCGTTGCACACTATTTAAGTCACTTACTTGGGTGGGTACTACACGTGCAAAGTACGATGACACTCGGCGTAGTGGCAAGTGGGAGCGACTGACTGTAAATGGAAAATGCCTTTACGGTCACTCCCATCAGCCACCACGCCGAGTATCAACTCAGTCTGCACGTACGTATAGCACACATATGCGGCATTTTGATTGCTTCTGCATTTGTATATCTCGAAAATGTCTCCAAATGCTAGAAACCAGCATTCATTATTGCGAAGTCCGCAAATCGGAGTGTGCCCACCACAATGAAAGAATACAAATAATAGAAATGACGGTAAGTCCAGGAAAGACCGAATGGGACCTACAGGGCATAATGTTTTTCGTTGACTGGCTTGTTGTGAATTCACTCTTTTAGCGTTCCTTCAACTGAAAACGGCTGCTGTCGTTAATTTGCATTATTATCAGATGTCGTTCGCCATTGGAACACCTTCACCTGACTATCCATTAGGATTCTATATAAGAGGGCTGTTCGGAAAGTAAGGTCCGATCGGTTGCGAAATGCAAACGACAGTGAAAATCCGATGAAGCTTCGCATAGATGTGTTGGGCAGTGTCTCCAGTATGTCCGTCGTTCGCGTCATGTCGCTCTTTTCAGTGCTGAGCGTTCAGTGAGCACTTAAAGGTACCTAGAACAACAGAGTCTCCCGCCAGGTATGAGGTCGTGATGAGAGATTTCGCTTGATGTCATGCAGTCCACGTAACATAACTGTAATGCGTTTCCTTCCTTCTCGGCCACACTCTGCTGGGACAATGAAGATGCTCCTGCAGCATTTTCGATGGGAAGTGTTTGATCACCCACAGTACAGTCCGTAATTGGCTCCCCCTGAGTTTCATCGCTGCTTACATTAACCCCTAGCTATGAAGACAATATTTTGACGCAGACAACGAGCTGTAGTCCAGCGTAGAGCATTGGCGGAAAGTACAGACGGCTGCCTCTATAACGAGGGTATTGGAAAGTTGGTACAACGATACGATGAATGTCTAAGTCGGAGCAGCGACTACGCAGAGAAGTAACTGCAAGGCGTAGCGAACTGTTGCAAATGAAACAGTTTTTATTTTGCACATTGGTTTCTGATTCGCGATCGATCGGATCTTACTTTTCCAATAGTTCCCCTAGACTGCATAGCAAATCTTAAAAAAATTCCAAGTGAGGTACGTGGTTTACTTACAAATGGCATTGCATGCAATGCATCATATCATTACTTCCGTTTCTAGTAACCTTGCTGAAAAATGTGAGTAATTTTGAAATCAACAACTGGGTTTTTGAGACTTGAAATGATTAGCAGTGACACGATTATACATTTTCCCCAATGAAAATAGTGCGACAATAATAGATGTGTTAACATAATATGTGCGCATGACTAGTTCTGTTCTCATTGGTCTTTTCACAATGTACTTAACGATACCTGCCTAATCCATTATAATTTTGCGTTTATGGATTTCAGTTTGCTCTTATTTTCTGTTCTGATGTAATTTTTATTATCTGTCACTTTCTGAAAGTTGGATTAAGTGTTCAGAATCGATAATGTCAGCTAATGTTTGTATTTCAAAGTGTGCAGCTAACTGCTGACATCGATCGCATGTTGCCCTCGTAAGAGAAACTGTACTAAAGTTCCGCAAGAGCTGCAGAGGCAACGACAGGGGATGCAAAGAGGCTGGGTATCGCAGCACTTTCTCTGGCCCGCCACTCAGCATTCTGCTGTCACACGTAAATCACATACACGGCTTGCTGGCGCCCTCCACAATACTTGGAATGGCCCGTGCATGTGAACCGAAGAAAGCTCTGACATTTATATTCACAGCATTTCTTCCGTAAAGCACGGCAGTTTCGTAAACTGAAAGCGCGCTTGACTCACCTGGGATCTCGGCTTGCGCTCGGTGCCCTCATAGGTACGTGGCGTGCAAGCAGGATGCGTGAAGAGCGTTCTTTTCCTCTCTCCCCTCCTACCCCCTCCACCCCCACCCCCACCCCCCCGCCACCACTCCCCATCCCTGTTGCTGTTACCCTGCCGACATACTGACTGTTACATTTGTGCAAACCTGCAGTTTTTGTGAATATAATCATTGCCTAAGACTGTGCCTCTAAAATTCAAGACAAGTGATGTTCCCGTTGACTAAGCAGATCGATCGCAGGGTCGAACCCTTACAGGGTCCCAAAATTACCTAATTCCGCCCCACAGACCCCGAAGTGGAAGAGTTGGACTTAGCATTTATTATAGAGAAACTCGACAAAGCTTTATTTTCTCTAGCTAGTGGTAAAGCCCCAGTTAATGACGGCAGCCCTGCTGAAATTATAACAAACAGGAAAACCTACTCTGACATTCTCACGCATTTCTTAGGTTATGTTGGGAAGGGGAATACATTCCAAAAAATATGCGCCTTTCGGAAATTTCCACCTTTTGCAAGAGGAAGGGCGATCACAGGGACAGCGACAGCTGCTGAGGAATTCTCCTCCTGCGTGTCATTCCTAAGGTAACTGCTTGAGTCGTTCTGATGTACTTACACGCTCTTGCTTTCAGCATCTACCCGGAGAAGCAGTGGGGATTCACAGTAAGCTGATCTACTGTGTTCATGATCTTTTCCCTTCATCAACTTCTGAAAAAGTGTCACCAGCAAGGGAAACCCGTTTTTCCACTCATCGGACTCGTAAATGCTCTTGTCTATGAATAAAAAGGCTTTCAAGTGTTTCAAAATATTGGCTACCATCATATGCTCCTAGCTATTGATATCTCCCCCCGTGAGACAGAAAATACGAGCCCGTGGTGAAAAGTAGAACCTAAGAATTTTTTACTCTCTTCTCAGTATCTGTTGCGGAGTTAAATGTCATGCTTAGTACTCGACCGACTTCCCCGCTTCGCTGACGCAAGTTGCCCCCTGCCGGTAGAGGGCTCCGAATTGTAGCGTGTAACATGCAGATGTGTACCGTAACGATGCCGGTGCGTGAGAAACAGCGTGGTTTTATCGAGTTTCTAACGGCCGAAAACGTGCCTCCAATTGAAATCCATAGAAGAATGAAGGCTTTGTACGGTGACAATACTACACCCACACACATCTGCAACAATCTGACGCCTCCATACTGTCTCGACTTGACACTATTCGATTTTCAAATATTTCCAAAGTTTGAAGAACATCTCCGATAACTTCACTTTGATAGCGATGAACCGCTGCAAGCAGAGGTGACGTTGCAGCTCCGTCAAAAAAAGCCAAACATCCTACAGTGACGGTATAAACAAACTAGTTTCTCGTTGTGAGAAATGTATTCTTCGCCAGGGTGACTATGTTGAGAAGGAAACATATAGACAAGAAGAATAAAGATGTAGAATGTTAATATTGTTTGTATTATTTAAACGTTTAAGAGCTTTCACATAAAAATTCAGCTGCATTACTTTCCAGCACGCCCTTGTATGTTTCAGCATCAAATTTTCGCAAGTCTTGGCCATGAAAAGAGGTGACAAACCAGGCTGCATACTGGCTCCTACACTTTGTGGCACACTCTTCTCGCTGCTTCAGGTATATTCCTTTTGAAAACTGCAGTGAGACGAATATTTGCATAAAAGAGTCAAATTTAAACTTTTCAGTGGTAGTCATCTTAAAACACAAACCCAGTTGATTGAGATGTACGTGAGCTTCTATGTTGACGATACTGGATTGGTAGCCAATGCCCAATTTCAGCTCCGTTATATCAGGTACGGGCTATCAAATGCAGATGCAGATATATCATGTAGACTGCTTTGTACATAAAACTTGTAAACTTTGTTCTTTCTGTATATTTAATGTAACTGTTCGTTTCGTGGAAATGGAGAACCAGTGCAACATTTATCTAGGGCAGTGTCGAAATCTGCGTGTAAATCCTTCCCAGGTCGGTTTAGCAGACGATCCGCGCATAGATTCGATAATGATTTAGCTCTCGTTTCTGTCTCGTGAACAGTGAGATGAACATTAAGATGTACGATTCAGTCGATTAAGGAGAAACATACCCGAATTAGATTCTCCGTTAAAAGCTGTAATTAGATTCTTCTTTAAGGATAAAAAGTAGGGAAGTTTTATATCTCCAAGAAACGTGTGTAATCAGTACGGATGTGTATCTAATATGTTCCAAAACGCCGAGCATAAGATCGGGATTTTCCGGTGCTAAGAAAAGGATTTTCTTAGTGTCAGTGCCCGATAGTACAGTGTCAAATTATGAACATTACACACTTCCTCCTGCTGAAGCAAATGAATCAAATCGGTTGGTTCTTTTTTAATTTTTTGTGTTCTGCAATGGGTTTGATGAGATTAATTGAGGCACCATCAGTTCATGCGCGCTTCCTCAGAAAACCCAACAAAAACTTATTTTTTAATATATATGTTCGTTGTCACCAGTGGACCAAAACCCAGTCGAGGATTCCAAGACGGCTATGCACAGAAAATGGCTGAAATTTTTACGATATACTATATTCCTAAGACCGCGATCTCAGACAACTTTGAAACTTTTCTTGAGGTTCAAAATTACCCGAATTCTAGACGTAAAATCCGGTATGATGCGAAATACGAGGTTTGGAACTTCAATAGTGGCAATTATTTATTTACAGCTCGTGCAAATGAGATACGTGTCTCAAAGTTTTACTGACGTTCAAAGTAGTCGCCAGCATTGTGTATAACCCGTTGCCAGCAATGTGGAAGTCACAGGATTCTCTTAGCAGTGCCAGTTGCGTTGACAGTTCGAATGGCACGGTCTATTGCCCGACGAATTTGTAGCAGTTCTAAAGAGAATGCCGTGTAGCGTTTCCTTCAGTTTAGAAATCTAGTTGAACTCACGAGAGCTTAAGTCAGGGGAGTGCAGTAGGTGGTATAGCACTTAGCAGCCCCATCAGTCAAACAAATCAGTATCGGCATGTATTCACACACTGTCCTGTAAAACGAAGGTCAGGTCCTTCAGAAAGTGTCATCACTTCTGTCTCTGAGCTGTTCATTTTCGGAAACAACCTACGACCAGCTTAGAGACAGAAGTGATGACACTTTCTGCAGGACCTGTCCATCATTTTGTAGGACAATGCTCAAGCACGTACAGTGCAACACATTTTAAATTGTACACTCAGCTGGCTGTGAACATAGTTATTGCCTACACAAAGAAACATACCCTAATTTTCTCACCTTCGATATCCTGTCCTTTTTATGCACTGTAGTACCTCTTTTAACATGATAATAGCGCAACCAATATTGATAAATCTAGATATCCCTTCAGTGTAATAACTTAACCTAATTGCTAACTGTATACAATACTATACTTTTGCCATACAAGCTCCCTTCAATTCTCCCTACATATTCTATAAATGGCTTGAGATGGCATACATGATGGAGTCCCAAGGATTTTCCTGTTTTCACAGACTCAATTTCAACCGCATTTGCGTGCGCTAGTCTTCTTATACGTACAGGGCCGCTGTATCTCTTGAAGAACTTTTGACACAGCTTCATTTGTTTGTTGGACAACCTATAAGACTTAACTAAGACTTTTTGTCCAACTACAAATTCCCTTACGTGCGCCTTTTGGTCTCCGCACAACCTTGCACTTCTCTCCAGCGACCCAAATACTGCACAAAGCCTCCTCCACTATGACTTTTGTTGTCGGCACATCCTTTGTGTAAAATCGACCAGTGCTCGAATTTTATCTGGAGGGTCCCTATTCTTCAGAACCATCATAGGTGGCATCAGTGTAGTACTGTTGGGGAGCTCTTTTATCACATCCTGAAAGATTTACATCCCAGCTAACATGATTCTTTCCACAGTATAGTCTACATAAATTACCCGAATCTTTCATCACTATTTTCGCAGGGTTTGAACTCGGATGAAATCTGCTAATAAATATTTATCTAGCAGGCCATTCTACAGGACCTCCGCGTCCTATCCAACGGCTGGGGAAGATGATGTTGAGGTGTTGATGAACTGTAATGAGAAAGTGGGGTGATTATACGTCATGCAGAAACCACATATTCCGTCGTACTGACAAAGGCACACCCTCAAGCAACCCAGGCAGAGTATTCCGCAGGAAGTCCAGGAACGTTCCTCCGTCGAGGCGTTGTGGAATAACAAGCAGACCAATCGTGTGGTCGCCAAGAATCCCCGCCCACACATTGATGCTGAACCGATGCTGATGAGACGTCTCAACCACTCTCTGAGGATTGTCTGTAGCTCACATATGACGGTTATGCAGATTGATGATGCCCACTCTGGTAAAGGTAGCGTTGTCGGTAAAGAGGACAGATGACAGAAATCCCTTAATTGTGATGGTCTGGTGCAAAAACCTTTGACGAAATCCTTCCCGTATGGGAAATCCGTTCCTGATAATCCTTGCACTCATTGCACGTGATAGGGACAGTAGCGGTTGTCATGCAGGATACACATAATCGTACTTTGACTTACACCAGGGGCGGGCAAACGTTGCGCGCGGCTCATGAGCACACAGCGTCGCGAACGGGACAGTGCCGACAGCCTGCAGGTTGCGGCAGTGTAGTACCAGGCTAAGCTGCGGACGTTGAAGCGAAGCGACCACTACGTAGTGAACGTTGTATTTCAATAACCGGAAAATGTAGAGTGAATCAAGGAAACGGAGAATTGGGAGAATCATTTGTTCTCTGTGGAAAAACGCGAAAATTGGAAATGTATAATACGTGACAGTATTCTCGCTGGTGAGCGGAAGTTTAATATTGAACGCCATTATTATAAATTTCAGTATGTTGTCGTTCTTAGTGCAATAAAAGAGGAATTTCTCAAGCGATTTGGGGATATATCTTACTTATCCCAAGGTTTTGAATAGTTCTCGAGAGAATCTGGTTCCTGTAGAAGATATTCATCTCAGTTTGCAAATGGAATTAATAGATCTACAGTGTAATCCTCGTCTGAGAGACAAGTTCCTTTTGGCAAGACGTGTAATAGATTTTTATCACGACTTTCCACAGCAAGAGTTTCCTCGTCTCCATCGTGAAGCCATGAAGATAGTCAATGTTGGGCTCGACATACTTTTGTGAGAGATTTTTTTCTCTTATGAAAATTAATAAGTCTCGGTTAAGAGAAAACATCAGTAATGAAAATTTACGTAACTGTTTGCGTTTGTCTGTATGTAGAAATTTTGTTGCAGACATTAAACGTATTGTAAACTCCATCTGTGATAATTAAATAAAACGAATCGTAGGTAATAGGTACTCTTTCAAACCATGATTACTTTCAATTGTGCACCGCACACGTGCAGAATTCCTGCCCGCCCCTGGCTTACACCATGCTGGCGGGCCACTACCGTGGAACTTGTGCTAGGGATCGTCTCAGTATCCTGTGGAACCCGGCCCTCTAAATCTGGTGTCTGCCGCGGCCCTGCACGTTCGTCTGTCTGAAAGGACCCATGATCACACAAACGCTTCAAAAGGGCTTGAAATGTTGTGTGATATGACAGGTGTCTGAGAAGGTACTTGTTTAGGTATAATCGCGCTGCCTCTCGACCGTTTCAATCTGCTCGGTCATACACAAACACCGTCTCGGCTTGTTCCCGACAGAATACCGGACCATTCTGCTGCTTGCAGTACGCTGCTTCAGTCACACTGCCTGCAACACACAAGGAACACACGGTACGTGGTCAGATTAAACGTCATTCGTCAGTGACTTATATTGTGGCAACGATGCGTTTCCGGACACATGTTCATAGGAGCTTTTATTACTTTGTAATACTGTATCAACGAGAACGCTACAAAAAAATCGGCTTTGTATTTTTTCTTTGGAAGTTATGCCTTGCAAATCATGTGGTCACATCAGCCTCGTCTTATTGGTAATTCTCTTTTCTTGAAATTTTAGCTCCATCTGTAAACTTTCTGCTTATCTGCACATTAACAAAACCTTCTTCACGAAAACTCTCAATAAACTTCACTAAACTTCGGAGGGATTTAGTTGCTACTTTCACGGCCATATTTTCTGTTTGAAGTTCATTATTTTCTGCGTTAATCGCAAAGAAAAGATCTTATACGGCAATATCAACAACAGTCTCGAAGATCTCTAATTCATCAGTGCTGTCGTTTACGCTAAGAAGGGCATCCCTTACTTCTCTTACCTGAGCTTTGACACTCTCCACCCTACTTTCACATCGAGCACCTGCAAGCTTTTCGCTGTTAAAGTTGGTTCTCTTTTCAGTAAGATTTCCCATCTCTGACTAGATGCACAAAAACCATGTATATTCTTTGACTTACACCAGATAATGGGACTGATTTTGCTGTAGATTTTGCCATATCTGATAACACAAGAGTGGAACTATGGCTAGCACATGGCGTATAAAATGCCAGCCAATATCTGAGTACATTAGAGGTAATGTTCTCAGAAAGATTGGGAACCACTGTTGTAGACCTTCTTCCTCGTCGAATTTAGGCCGTTTTCGAGACTAGAAACGTTGTTACACGATGTTATTGCGATGCCTCCTGCCTAATTTTTTGTCTACAGCTGTGACGTTGTTAGGGAGGTCTCAGCACATTCGCGTGTCGTGCAGCCAGGAAGGGGAGTACACGTAAGGCGAAGCTGTGCTACAGAAGAACAGTGCGGGCCGGCACCTTGTACGGTGCTCATTGTTAGCAGCGCTGACAATTAGCACGCAGCGGCGGCGCACTGTGGAGGCGCTCCCGAACCCGGCGCGGGCAAGGCGCTGCTAATTAAACAGACCCGCAGATCACATCGAAAACGAGCGGACGCCATTGTTCGTGGGCCTGCCGTAACGAGTGCTAATTTCCTGCCCTGCGCCAAACCTGTTGCATTGTGTTGCAGCCCCCGCAGCCGGAGGAGCGCCAAGGAAGCGGACGGAGGCCGGGTCATTCATTGTTTCAGGGAGGTGCACCAGGGACTACCTGCCTTACTCTGGATACTCGCTGGTTTCACTGTGTCGAGGACGTCAAGGAAGTCGACTTCGCTATGATGCTCTGTGCGACCGGATATGAAAACTTACTCCGATTCACAACCGGGAACTACCACTGTACTTCGAACGAGAATTTCTTATTATTGCAAAAAGAAAAAAAAATACAATTAAAAAAATGCAATCTGAATGAAACGTGCGCCTCAGTTTGCCGCGATTGCTGCTGTTACATATCGTATGTATGCTTTACTAACAAGGAAACCCTTGCGTGCGAGGTTGCAGAAGGCCAATGATGTTCACGACATTCGAAGCTCCACATGCAGCCACAATATTGGCTGCTAATGGCAACAGTGGACGGGACTGGAGGTGAGGCTATGGAGCGTAGTTGAAATGCTTAGTCGACGAATAACTCACAACAACGCTACAGTACTACTGGTGTTGATACAAAGGAGAGCAATGGCAAAGATAAACAACGCAAACATTCCATTATACCGACAACAACAATTGCCAAAGTTGACATTTCCTTAGAAAGGAACCCAAGGAATTTTGCAGAGTGTCAGTGGAATGTGTGGGGCCGTATACGCTCGACTGTGCGGACAATGTTCGCAAGGGGCACATTGATGACGACACGTGCTCAACAAGTCAAAGTCATATTGAAATAGGTGTGCTCAACAAGTCAAAGTCATATTGAAATAGGTGTCTAGCCACGTAGTTCATCATCCTTGTCAGACACGGAGCCACAGAGCCCGTCTCTCGTAAAACGTAGCATAGGACAATCGTTGTTCAAGGAGCAGGTACTAAACATGTTTAATACATAGTAAACACAGTAAAAAAACAATTGTGAACAGACTTTGAAAACGTCTGCAGCAATATAACCGTCTAGTGCATAAGAAAAACTACGGATATTCATGTGAGGCCAAAGGGTACTTTTACAAATACTGGTGTCAGCGCCTTTCAAGGATACTCGACAAAATTTGCAAGATGTGCATGATAGTGAACTACTACGTTATGCAGATCAAACTGCACGCAACACAGATCACAGTGATTTCAAGAGAAGCAGTGTATGCCTGCATAACTTGGAAGACGTAATATAAAGAAATTTCAAACAAAGAGGCAACTTGATGATGCACAGCAAACTGCGGAATCGCTGCGAAAAATTACGGATGAGATAAACCAGCTTATCCCATCTTTCAGTAAGAAATTTGTTTTTGTTACGACTTAAGGTCAAGCGCCGGCACGCCAGTCAGGAACGATAGAGAAGAGATGGCTGTGAGAAGACGTCAGCCATCGCACACCGACCGACCCCTCTCCAGGACGACAACGCGACGTCAGCAGCCGCTATGCGCAAAGGACGTAAGCGACGCGACCCACTCGCGACGCCCTGTTGAATACTACACTACTGGCCATTAAAATTGCTACACCAAGAAGATGACGTGCTACGGACGGGACATTTAATCGACAGGAAGAAGATGCTGTGATATGCAAATGATTAGCTTTTCAGAGCATTCACACAAGGTTGGTGCCAGTGGCGACATCTACAACGTGCTGACATGAGGAAAGTTTCCAACCGATGTCTCATACACAAACAGCAGTTGACCGGCATTGCCTGGTGAAACGTTGTTGTGATGACTTGTGTGAGGAGTAGAAATGTGTACCATCGCGTTTCCGACTTTGATAAAGGTCGGATTGTAGCCTATCGCGATTGCGGTTTATCGTATCGCGACATTGCTGCTCGCGTTGGTCGAGATCCAATGACTGTTAGCAGAATATGGAATCTGTAGTTTCAGCGTGCTGGATCCCAACGGCGTCGTATCACTAGCAGTCGAGATGACAGGCATCTTATCCGCATGGCTGTAACGGATCGTGCAGCCACGTCTCGATCCCTGAGTCAACAGATGGGGACGTTTGCAAGAAAACAACCATTTGCACGAACAGTTCGACGACGTTTGCAGCAGCATGGACAATCAGCTCGGAGACCGTGGGTACTGATGCCCTTGACGCTGCATCACAGGCAAGAGCGCCTGCGATGGTGTACTCGACGACGAACCTGGGTGCACGAATGGCAAAGCGTCATTTTTTCGGATGAATCCAGGTTCCGTTTACAGCATCATGATGGTTGCATCCGTGTTTGGCGACATCGCGGTGAACGCACATTGGAAGCGTGTATTCGTCATCGCCATAGTGGCGTATCACCCGGCGTGATGATATGGGGTGCCATTGGTTACATGTCTCGGTCACCTCTTGTTCGCATTGACGGCACTTTGAAAAGTGGACGTTACATTTCAGATGTGTTACGACCCGTGCCTCTATCCTTCCTTCGATCCCTGCAAAACCCTACATTTCAGCAAGATAATGCACGACGGCATGTTGCAGGTCCTGTATGGACCTTCCTGGATACAGAAAAAGTTCCACTGCTGCCCTGGTCAGCACATTCTCCAGATCTCTCACCAATTGAAGACGTCTGGTCAATGGTGGCCGAGCAACTGGCTCGTCACAATACGCCAGTCACTACTCTTGATGAACTGTGGAATCGTGTTGAAGCTCCATGGACAGCTGTACCTGTACACGCCATCCAAGCTCTGTTTGACTCAATACCGCGGCGTATGAAGGCCGTTATTACGGCCAGATGTGGTTGTTCTGGGTACTGATTTCTCAGGATCTGTGCACCCAAATTGCGTGAAAATGTAATCACACGTCAGTTCGAGTATAATATATTTGTCCATTGAATACCCGTTTATTATCTGCATTTCTTCTTGGTGTAGCAATTTTAATGGCCAGTAGTGTAACTTCAAGACTAGCGACTTGGACAGAACCGTCAACGTCCGTTACTTCGCTTGTACACTCTGCGTAGCTCGGACTTAGAATCTTGGAATGGTTTAATACTGAAGAAGCTTGATTATTTTGTATGTCGGCATTTGCTTGCGATACTTCTGTGTCACTGTCAAAGTTATGTATATTCATTTGCTTTTTTGTAATAAAACTCTTTAATACGATCTGTTTGAATTGTTTGTCTAGTGAACTGAGCATGCCGGTTTCCTAGACACCCCATATTTGACGACAAGGAGACATAATAGTTTTCATCTCCGATCAATCGTGGTTTGAAAAGAAATGCATATGAAAGGAATCCTGCAAATTAGAAATACCAAGAGAGTTGTGTCAAGATCAACTAACATCATTTCCTTAATATATGTACGATTATTCCGACTGTTAATTGGCTGATAAGTTATTTATTGTGTAGCAAGAAGATGGAGGTACTCTTCCCCCTACGATTCGGTCTCGTGTGCGTGACCTTGCAAGGGTAGTAGGGAATATTTACGTCACAGCAAGCAAGAGTGTGAAAATGGGCGTAAGAGAGCTACAAGTATGGTATGAGCATTGCGTTTGGCCAGTAGCTTGCCAAATAACTTGTTTTTCCTTCATTGCTGGCCTGCGTATAAAAATCACACTCCTTGAGAGCAAACTATCCCTCCTGAGAAGTGTGTGACATTGCAGTTCATACCGCCTAGAGCAGCTGTACAAATTCAGCCTTTGGATGTTTGTTTTTTCCGTGCCTATAAAACACATTATCGTACTATCTGCAACTACGCCCTAAAGGATAGCCAGTTTCACGATAAGCTCCACGACAGACTGTTCCGCATTCGGTTGCATGCCATCACACTGCATCAGTTTTTATCAGCCCGTTACACCAATACGATTATGCACGTATTCTATAAGACTGGATACCTACTGATCGTCATGTACGATTTGTACACTACTGGCCATTAAAACTGCTACACCAAGAAGAAATGTAGATGATAAATTTTAATGGCCAGTAGTGTATATGACAGTATGGTTATAACAGTCTTACTGTACTGGAAAATGACAACATTTTTTATAGGTGGGTCACAGTGGAAATAACGGTTGGCTTCCGCAACCGGACTTCTGTTACGAAAGGCGTGTAATGAATCCATTAATAGGGGCACGCGAGCACGGAAAGGAAGTCGTACACCGCTTGAATAACCTTTTTCTAAAGAGAACTGTTCCCTGTTGAAGTTCTGTTCTGTTAAGAGGTGGAAACGTTGTGCTCCACAGGTTTTGTCGGGACAAGAAAAAGACAGGGAAGAAGTTTCACCGCTATTTTGCGTCCGAACTGGAGCGAGCAACGGTTTGGGTGCCGACGAACGTCTGCAAGAACAGAGATCCATTTCATGCTCAGTAATGGGAGCATGTATAAACAAATCGCATTCTGTACTTACAGGCTGTTGTAAGCCAAAAGAAAACATTTTGTGTTTATATTATTTTGATGCTATGTTTCTGAACCTCAGATGACGAATACAGTTTGACATTGTCGTGTATACTTTTAACATTAAAGCTACCTACACTGAAGCGCCGAAGAAACTGGTATGGACATGGGTATTCGAATACAGAGATATGTAAACAAGCAGAATATGGCGCCGCGGTTGGCGAAGCCTACGTAAGACAAGTATGTGGCGCAGTTGTTAGATCGGTTACTGCTGCTACAATCGCAGGTTATCAAGAATTAAGTGACTGTAAACGTGGTGTTGTAGTCGGCGCACGAGCGATGGGACACAGCATCATCGACGTAGCGATGAAGTGGGGATTTTCTCGTACGACCATTACACGAGTGTACCGAGAATATAGGAATTCCATAAAACATCAAATCTCCGACATCGCTGCGGCCGGAAAAAAATCCTGCAAGAACGGGACAAACGACGACTCAAGAGAATCGTTCAACGTGACAGAAGTTCTATACTTCCGAAAATTGCTGCAGATTTCAATTCTGGGCCTTCAACAAGTGTCAGTGTGTGAAACGTTCAACGAGACATCATCGATATGGGCATTCGGAGCCAAAGGCCGATTCGTGTACCTTTGATGACTGCACGACACAAAGCTTTACGCGTCGCTTGGGCGCGTCAACACCGACATTGGACTGTTGGTGACTGGAAACATTGCCTGGCCGGACGAGTCTCGTGTTAAATTGTATCGAGGTGACGTGTACAGGTACGGAGACAACCTCATCAATCCAGGAACACTGCATCTCAGCAGGGAACTGTTCAAGCTGGTGGATGCTGTGTAATGATGTGGGGCGTGTGGAGTTGGAGTGATATGGGACCTCTGATGCGTCTAGATACGACTCTGACAGGTGACACGTACGTAAGCATTCTTTCCGGTCACCTGCATCTATTCACGTCCATTGTGCAATGCAATGGACTTGGGTAATTCCAGCAGGACGATGCGAAACCCCACATATCTAGAATTGCTACAGAGTGGCTCCAAGAACACTCGTTTGAGTTTAATCACCTCCGTTGGTCACGAAACTCCCCAGACATGAACATAATTGAGCCTATCTGGAATACCTTGCAACGTGCTGTTCAGAAGAGATCTCCATCTCTCGTACTCTAACGAATTTATGGACAGCCCTGCAGGATTCATGGTGTCAATTCCCTCCAGCACTACTTCAGACATTAGTCGAGTTCATGCCACGTCGTCTTACGGCACTTCTGCGTGCTCCAGGGGGCCCTACACAATGTCTCGCAGGTGTACCAGTTTCTTTGGCTCTTCAGTGTACATCCTATCACTAGTTGGTGAAACTCGTATCAAGACAAGAAGCACCAGCACCACAGCTGTGTGCTATACCACCATAATAATACAACAAACTTTATTCGACAGAGCAACTACATGATCCTGCTTATAAAAAAGTGCATAAATAACGATAATTCAGTAAGTCAAATGAAATTAGTATTTGGCAACGTTAATGACTCAGCTTAGAAAAAATAAGCAGTGGTTACAGTTAAAGAATTTGTGATTCCATTCAGAACAAATGCGAAACGTACAAAATTGATAAGTCCCGTTCGTATAGCACGAATCACCAATAGGAAATAAACTGCGGGAAAAAAGATCAAGGTAATTTTATTGTTAAATGAGCTGGCTGATAGTTGATCATTGTTTGAGTATATGATTAAAAATTTAGACGAAATGAAACATAAAATGGTTCGAATGGCTCTGAGCACTATGGGACTTAACTTCTGAGGTCATCAGTCCCCTAGAACGTTGAACTACTTAAACTTAACTAACCTAAGGACATCACACACATCCATGCCCGTGGCAGGATTCGAACCTGCGACCGTAGCGGTCGCGCGGTTCCAGACTGTAGCGCCTAGAACCACTCGGCCACCCCGGCCGGCAAATGAAACACACATGCCACAGCTAAGGGTGGCGCTTCACTACACAGCGTACCCCCTTTCCACCTCTCTCCACCCCCCCCCCTCCCCCCTCCGCCTTCTCAGGCGGCGACACAGGCTTGTATTCTCGCATGCAAAAGATCGATCACGATAGACTGTTCCAAGCATCTTTTACCTTTTTTTGCTTTTCGGAATTGGGTAATGGTTCATGCACGTCGTGGAGAATGACTTAATTCTCGCTAGATGGCGCCCCATACTTGTTCAATTGGCGAGAGATGCTGTCCTTGCTGCTCAGGGCAGTTATTGTACGGCATGAAGAACCTGCTACGTTGCAGCAGCCGTTTGGGGACGAGCATTATCCTGCTGAGAAAGCACATCACCTTCATGTCGAAGAAATGGCAGTAACATGGGGATAACAGCCTGTGCAATGTAGCGGGCCTATATGTCGTGGGCGAATGCAGTCTGGGAAACGAGCTCAGCAGCGATGTACGTGAACGTCCATCCCTCGCATACAGACAGAACCTACTCTCACTGCTGAAGACAACAGAGTCCCATTCCACTTTCCACTCACCTCTCCCATGAACCAGAGTAGCCATGCTTGGGGGTGTCGTGATGTCAGTGGTAGCCTGGACAGGGGCACGCGTGATGTTAGGCTTGCTGTAGTGGTTCTTGGTGACACAATAAATGCAACATATGACCGGATTTGTTCTCTGGATGATGTTCGGCCGGCCACCGCTTCTCGCACGGTGCGTTGCTCTTGACGTGCATCTGCTCTACTCGGACGTCACACAAACTACTGCTGGAAGCAGCGACACACTACGATACGTTGTGCCCAAAGTGGTCAATAGTCCGTCGATACGTACATCCAGCTTCGCGCAGGCTCACAATGCGATCCGGTTCAAATAACTGAAGCTGATAAGCAGGAGAATGTAGACGTCGGTGGGTCGTGGCTGTACCCTAGAATAAATACTGCAAACACTGTTCATCTTTAAACTCATCACAGTTTCTGCCTGCAGAGTCAAAGCACGGGGTGGACTGACAGTCATCATCTTACAATAAAACTGCAAACTCACTTTCAAAAATCTAGCTTCATTCGGATTTTAGGTGAAAAAAACACGTTTAGTGAGTTTTTTTACGCGCGTTTTCTGTTTCAGATTTCTGCGAATCGGTTCAAATTTTGTAAGGTAGACAAGTACACCTAAACGCCGTCCTATTGTTTTGTAAAAGTTTTATCCGATGACACGATAGAAGAAACACGGTTCGGAAAAATAATCTATACAGAACAGTCGCCGCCCGAGTCAACAAAAATCTACATCGGTGCCAAGCTGTGGCAGACTAAAATCTAAATTACGGAAGACGAAAAGTAGGGAACAAGAATGAAAGGTGTTCCTATTCTAGAACAAAAAAAGGTGAACATGTCCTGTGCAGAGTTAGCGATGTGAAAGAAGGGTACCTACTTTTCGATTTCCGTTGGAGCTTCAAAGACGTTTAAATAGAAACAATTTGACATATTCGCACCTTTTACGAGATTACTCTATTTCCCCACAGCAGTGGACTCTGTTAGACCCACCCCCTGTTGCAAGTATGGCGAAAGTAGTAAGAACAAATAGACGGAAATTAATGTGCTTCTAGAGAGTGGGATGCATCTAGAATAGGAAATATCCCAGAGTGGGAACGCATTCATTCCTATCTTTCATGACACGTTGTGTCATGTTGCTCGACATGACGAATGCCATGTTGCATGACGTGATGGCATGTGTCATATTAAACGACATGACATGTATCACGATACTTTACTTGACATGGTGTATTATATACAAGACTTGAGTATTTACATCAATAAGTAAAAAAGCGCGAATACGTCAAGATATTGGACTGAACGACTTGCAAACTGTCAAATAAGTCGAAAAAGTAGCTCCCTTCTTTTACATCCCTTACTCGTCCCAGGACATATTCGCCTTTTTTGTACTAAGAGAGGAGCATTTTTCATTCTGGTTCGTATATGAATAAAAACATCGGTTGCTTCTATCTCTCCGGGCACGTTGGATTTAATCATATGAGCACGTAACATCAGATAATTAACAGCGATATGTGTCGTCCATAAGCATATTAATAACGTAAAAAGATGTACTTTACAGACACGAATGAATTACAATTACCCGTTTGGTTCGAAGTAATCTACCTTAAAAAAATACTGAGTGAATCCATAGTAATCTTTGAGATATAATAAGTTTTGTGCACATCACGTAAAATTTAGTCTCGGAGCACTAGGGTTCTCAAACTCTTCCGATCTGTTACACAAGAAACAGCAGTTATAGAGCCTTGTTCCCACGGATAAATTTCTGCGGACGCCTATGAGTAAACACAAATAAGGGTGGCGACCTCCCGATACGTGGTTTTGAATCATGAGTCCACAGGGTATGGCTACAGTATGGCTCCTCTTTTGATGACCCGTCCCCATAAGTTGCGTAATTTTTGCAAGTCACTTTTTAGGATGGAACTACGAGAGGATACCCCAGACTACTCTTCGACAGTTCGTCAGTCGACAGACCAAAGGCCAGACACGAGCTGTTTAGCAACCCTGTGCACAGCTCGGCGCAAGCGGAGCCCCGGCCGAGTACGATGCTCTGTGCGACGTGTTGGCGCGCCCTCAGCGGCAGCTTCCTGTCACGAGCTCTCAATGCAATACATAAGTCTCATCGCCTCACATACGCACCTCCTCTGTGAAGCCTTGTGTGGACAGTACTCGTTCGTACCATCCCTCCATCGGGTGCAACAGTGACACAGCAAACGAAGAACTGGATCGTGGACCTACTACTTCCCGCGCGTAACAGGAAATTTTGGTGTACGCCTAAATAAAACATAATACACTGAAGAGCCAAAGAAACTGGTACACCTGCCTAGTATGGTGTAGTGTCCCCGAGAGCACGCAGAAGTGCCGCTACACGACGTGGCATGGATTCGACTAATGTCTGAAGTAGTGCAGGAGGGAACTGACACCATGAATCCTGCAGAGCTGTCCATAAATCCGTAAGAGTACGACGGAGTGGAGATCTCTTCTGAACAGCACGTTGCAAGGCATTCCAGATATGCTTAATAATGTTCGTGTGTGTGGAGTTTTGTGGCCAGAGGAAGTGCTTAAACTCAGAATAGTGTTCCTGGAGCCACTCTGTAGCAATTCTGGACGTGTGGGGTGTCGCATTGCCCAAGACCGTCGGAATGCACAATGGACATGAATGGATGCAAGTGATCGGACAGGATGGTTAACTACGTGCCACCTGTCAGAGTCGTATCTAGACGTATCAGGAGTCCCACATCACTCCAACTGCACACGCCCCACATCATTACACAGCATCCACCAGCTTGAACAGTTCCCTGCTTACATGCAGCGTCCGTCGATTGATGAGGTTGTCTCCATCAGCTCGATACAATTTGAAACGAGACTCGTCCGACCAGGCAATGTTTCCAGTCAACAATCCAATGTCGGTGTTGACGGGCCCACACGAGGCGTAAAGCTCTGTGTCGTACAATCATCAAGGGTACACGAGTGGGGATTCGGCTCCGAAAATCCGTATTGATGATTTTTCGTTCAATGGTTCGCACTTGTTGATGGTCCAGCATTGAAATCTGCAGCAAGTTGCGGGAGGGTTGCACTTCTGTCAACATGAACGATTTTCTTCAGTCGTCGTTCTTGCAGGATCTTTTCCCGGCCGCGGCGATCGGAGAAAGCAAAGAGAGCTTCACTCCAAGTTTAAACGCAGCCAAAACCTCTCAGACAAACAGAAGCTAAACGATGTCAAAGTTAGCGTAAGGAGGGCTATGCGTGAAGCGTTCAGTGAATTCGAAAGTAAAATTCTATGTACCGACTTGACAGAAAATCCTAGGAAGTTCTGGTCTTACGTTAAATCAGTAAGTGGCTCGAAACAGCATATCCAGACACTCCGGGATGATGATGGCATTGAAACAGAGGATGACACGCGTAAAGCTGAAATACTAAACACCTTTTTCCAAAGCTGTTTCACAGAGGAAGACCGCACTGCAGTTCCTTCTCTAAATCCTCGCACAAACGAAAAAATGGCTGACATCGAAATAAGTGTCCAAGGAATAGAAAAGCAACTGGAATCACTCAATAGAGGAAAGTCCACTGGACCTGACGGGATACCAATTCGATTCTACATAGAGTACGCGAAAGAACTTGCCCCCCTTCTAACAGCCGTGTATCGCAAGTCTCTAGAGGAACGGAGGGTTCCAAATGATTGGAAAAGAGCACAGGTAGTCCCAGTCTTCAAGAAGGGTCGTCGAGCAGATGCGCAAAACTATAGACCTATATCTCTGACGTCGATCTGTTGTAGAATTTTAGAACATGTTTTTTGCTCGAGTATCATGTCGTTTTTGGAAACCCAGAATCTACTATGTAGGAATCAACATGGATTCCGGAAACAGCGATCGTGTGAGACCCAACTCGCTTTATTTGTTCATGAGACCCAGAAAATATTAGATACAGGCTCCCAGGTAGATGCTATTTTTCTTGACTTCCGGAAGGCGTTCGATACAGTTCCGCACTGTCGCCTGATAAACAAAGTAAGAGCCTATGGAATATCAGACCAGCTGTGTGGCTGGATTGAAGAGTTTTTAGCAAACAGAACACAGCATGTTGTTATCAGTGAAGAGACGTCTACAGACGTTAAAGTAACCTCTGGCGTGCCACAGGGGAGTGTTATGGGACCATTGCTTTTCACAATATATATAAATGACCTAGTAGATAGTGTCGGAAGTTCCATGCGGCTTTTCGCGGATGATGCTGTAGTATACAGAGAATTTGCAGCATTAGAAAATTGTAGCGAAATGCAGGAAGATCTGCAGCGGATAGGCACTTGGTGCAGGGAGTGTCAACTGTCCCTTAACATAGACAAATGTAATGTATTGCGAATACATAGAAAGAAGGATCCTTTATTGTATGATTATATGATAGCGGAACAAACACTGGTAGCAGTTACTTCTGTAAAATATCTGGGAGTATGCGTGCGGAGCGATTTGAAGTGGAATGATCATATAAAATTAATTGGTGGTAAGGCGGGTACCAGGTTGAGGTTCATTGGGAGAGTGCTTGGAAAATGTGGTCCATCAACAAAGGAGGTGGCTTACAAAACACTCGTTCGACCTATACTTGAGTATTGCTCATCAGTGTGGGATCCGTACCAGATCGGTTTGACGGAGGAGATAGAGAAGATCCAAAGAAGAGCGGCGCGTTTCGTCACAGGGTTATTTGGTAACCGTGATAGCGTTACGGAGATGTTTAATAAACTCAAGTGGCAGACTCTGCAAGAGAGGCGCTCTGCATCGCGGTGTAGATTGCTCGCCAGGTTTCGAGAGGGTGCGTTTCTGGATGAGGTATCGAATATATTGCTTCACCCTACTTATACCTCCCGAGGAGATCACAAATGTAAAATTAGAGAGATTAGAGCACCCACGGAGGCTTTCAGACAGTCGTTCTTCCCGCGAACCATACGCGACTGGAACAGGAAAGGGAGGTAATGACAGTGGCACGTAAAGTGCCCTCCGCCACACACCGTTGGGTGGCTTGCGGAGTATAAATGTAGATGTAGATTTGATGTTTCACCTGATTCCTTATATTCACGGTACACTGGTGAAATGGTCGTATGGGAAAAACGCCACTTTTCCGCTACCTCGGGGATGCTGTGTCCCATCGCCCGTGCGCCGACCATAACCAAACATTCAAACTTACTTAAATCTTGATAACCTGCCATTGTAACAGTTGCAACCGATTTCACAACTCCGCCGGACACTTGTTGTCTTACATAGACATTGCCGACCAACGTATTTAAAAAAAAAAAAAAAAAAAAAGGTTCAAATGTCTCTGAGCACTATGGGATTATTTAACTTTTGAGGTCATCAGTCCCCCAGAACTTAGAACTAATTAAACCTAACTAACCTAAGGGCATCACACACATCCATGCCCGAGGCAGGATTCGAACCTGCGACCGTAGCGGTCGCGCGGTTCCAGACTGCAGCGCCTAGAACCACTCGGCCACCATGGTCGGCGCCGCCGTATTCTGCCTGTTTCATACATCTGTATTTGAATACGCATGCCTTCTTTGGCGCTTCAGTGTGACTTGAAAAATTTATCGGAACGATACGGTAATTGTTTATTACTATGTTCGTGTACCACCAACAATGGTCAGTTTTGTTGTCAACTGTTTTATTCCGTGTACTAGGAATCTTTCGCTCAGAACATAAGCTCGCTTAACCAGCGTGCGACAGACATCTGCTCCATTTAATCTCTGTAAAGATTTTAACTGGACAGGAATTTCTTCAGTTGTAAGATATTTCGGAAATCGGTGGGATTAAGACTGGTGCTATTCGACGCATGGTTCAACATTTTCTTGTGGAACCCCAGCAGGAAGTATTCTCTGCATCGAATGGTATGTTGCCTGATCGGAGCATCACCTGTACTGGATATTTAGTGCCGATTCTTCTGAAAGGTTCGTTGGAATTTCGAGGATTGTGATATCTGCCGGAAATTCCGTAGAGTGATGGTTATTCATAAATCTTTGCCACACCTGCATTTCTTTATTTGGAAACAACCGCTTCCCACTGCACTCTTCATCTCCGCGGCCACACTTTCTGCATGTTCGTGATAATCGGCTCATGCGTCAGGTGGACGTTGTGTCGATTTTCGAGCGGTGCTAGCTTCTGTGGGTATTCTCATTATTCCTGCATCTACTGTATAATTGTAGACCACAAACCCCTGTAAGTCGTTTGGCGCATGGTACACTGTATACCAGAACTTTTCTACCTTCTCCGTTCCGTTCGCGGATACTTCACGGGAGACGTCTCAGCGAGACGGGCGAAGTAATATTTTTCTTGTCTCTTACTGGAACGAGGTCACTCGAAATAATGAAGCTCTTGGCGATGCCCCATACTTTTTTCTAGCATCCGCTGTTTTTTTAGCTGTTCTGTGACGCTGTTCCCTCACGCTGGCGAAGTGTTCAGATGTTCATTGAATTTTCTCCTTGCCTTCTGTTAATCTAAATTACTAAATGTCTCGCACTTGCGTGCAATACTAGAGAACTGTACGAACAAAGGTTTTGTGAGCAAATTCCTAAATGGGTCAATGACGCTTCCTCGGGACTTTTTAATTAATTTCAGTCTGGCATCTTCCGAACCTAAGGCTTAATTTCGATGGTGGTTTCACCTCAGTCTGGAAAAGACTTCTGAAAGATATCATGCCTTTTTTCTGTTTATCATCGTTACATTTATTCATTCAAGGGTGAACTTTATGCTAAGCACTGATGATCTTCAAGCGCTGCTGCATCTCTTAACTGTTTTCTAACGACACTTTCTCACTGTACACAACTGCACTGTTTATGAAAAGCGCCAGAAAGGTAATCCCATTGTCTGCGAAGTCCTTTGTATGTATTCGGAGAACAGTATCTGCCCTGACACAGTGTCTTCAAGTCCATCGGACTCTTCTTCCTCTTCTGGTGATGCCTCTTCATGAAGACCGTGGCACTGGGCTCTATTTGCTAAATGTCTTCAGTCTAGTCGCATAACTATTCTGATGTTTTGTAAGCATGTATTTACTGGGCGACTGTGTGGAGTTGTACCCAGAAGTAAGGAAAAAAAGGCGTCAGCCTAGGCTGCCTGAATCTCCGCAGCAAACGAATATTGACGTAATATTTGCGTGCTCAGTCCCCACTGATTCCTACAAAGGCGTTGTTTTCATCAGATGCGACAATACAATATGTTCAGTAATCCTACAACAAGCTGATGTCAGTGAGAGAGTCGTGCAGTTCTGCGCAACTGACCTCCGATTAGTTTGGAAAGCTATAAAATTTGCCTGCTATTCTCGCTATTGGTGGGAGATACATCAGAATTATCATTTTTCTCACTGCAGTAGTGATACCACAACTGTTAGAGATGGCCAGCTACATCATAGCAGAGTGACCTCCATCAAGATAACCACCATAGATTCCGGAAGCATCGATCATGCGGAACCCAACTCGCATTTTTCTAACATGACGACAGAGAGCCATGGATCAGGGAATTCAAATAGATGCAGTATTTCTCGGCTTCCGAAAAATATTTAACTCAATACTAAATCTACACTTATTATCAAAAGTACGATCGTATTGGGTTCCAAGTGGAGAGATGATTTCTTGGCAGAGAGGACACAGCATGTTATCTTGGATGGAGAGTCATTAACAGATGTAGGAGTAACTTTGGGAGTGCCCCAGGAAAGTGTACAGGGACTCTTGGTGTGCATGTGGTATTTTAGTGGCCTTGCAGACAATGTCAATAGTAACCTCAGACTTTTCACAGATGACGCAATTATCTATAATGATGTGCTGTCTGAAAAAGAACTGCGTAAATATTCAGTCAGATCTTGATAAGATTTCGAAGATGGCAACTTGCTTTAAGTGTTTGGAAATGTAAAATTATGCACTTCACAAAAACCAAAAGAGATGGTACCTATGACTGTAATATCAGTGAGTCCAGTTCGAATCGGAATCGGATGTAAAGATTTGTACGGTGTGAAATGGAATGATCATTTTGTCTCAAGTCTTACGTAAAGCAGATGCTAGATTTAGGTTCATTAGGCGGGTACTAAGGTTCAAATGGCTCTGAGCACTATGGGACTTAACATCTATGGTCATCAGTCCCCTAGAACTTAGAACTACTTAAACCTAACTAACCTAAGGACATCACACAACACCCAGTCATCACGAGGCAGAGAAAATCCCTGACCCCGCCGGGAATCGAACCCTGGAACCCGGGCGTGGGAAGCGAGAACGCTACCGCACGACCACGAGCTGCGGACGGGTACTAAGGAAATGCACTCAGACTACAAATGAAACTGCTTACAAAATACTCGTACGGCCCATCCTAGAATATTGCTGAAGTGTGTGTGACCCATACCAAACAGGACTAACAGGTGATACTGAACGCTTACAAAGAAGGGCAGGTTTGCTTGACCCGCGGGAGAACGTCACGGAGAACCTGAAAATCTTGCACTGGTAGACGCTTGAGATGGATGCAAATTGTCCCACGCAATACTACTTGCAAAGTTTAAGAAGTAGTTTACGTGAGGAAACAAAGGTGTATATGCCAAACATCTGCGTACCTCTCCCACAGGGATGGTGAAAACAAAATTAGACTAGAATGAAAAAAAAAAAAAATGGTTCAAATGGCTCTGAGCACTATGGGACTTAACACCTATGGTCATCAGTCCCCTAGAACTTAGAACTACTTAAACCTAACTAACCTAAGGACAGCACACAACACCCAGCCATCACGAGGTAGAGAAAATCCCTGACCCCGCCGGGAATCGAACCCGGGAACCCGGGCGTGGGAAGCGAGAACGCTGCCGCACGACCACGAGATGCGGGCGGACTAGAATGAGATTTTCACTCTGCAGCGGAGTGTGCGCTGACACGAAACTTCCTGGCAGATTAAAACTGTGTGCCGGTCCGAGACTCGAACTCGGGACCTTTGCCTTTCGCGGGCAAGTGCTCTACCAACTGAGCTACCCAAGCACGACTAACGCCCCGTCCTCACAGTTTGGGTAGCTCAGTTGGTAGAGCACTTGCTCGCGAAAGGCAAAGGTCCCGAGTTCGAGTCTCGGTCCGGCACACAGTTTTAATCTGCCAGGAAGTTTCATATCAGCGCACACTTCGCTGCGGAGTCAAAATCTCATTCCGGAAACATCCCCCAGGCTGTGGCTAAGCCATGTCTCCGCAATATCCTTTCTTTCAGGAGTGCTAGTCCTGCAAGGTTCGCAGGAGAGCTTCTGTAAAGTTTGGAAGGTAGGAGACGAGGTACTGGGGGAAGTAAAGCTGTGAGGACGGGGCGTGAGTCGTGCTTGGGTAGCTCAGTTGGTAGAGCACTTGTCCGCGAAAGGCAAAGGTCTCGAATTCGAGTCTCGGTCCGGCACATAGTTTTAATCTGCCAGGAAGTTTCAAAATTAGACTAATTGCAATGCGCACAGATGCGTTTAAAACAGTCTGCCACATCCCATAAGTTAATGGGATGGGAATAGGCCCTAACAAGTGGTGCAATGAGAAGTGCTTTCTGTCATGAACTTCACAGTGGTTTGCAGAGTGTGGATGTGGATGCAGATTGCCACATAACGGATCCCTCAAGAGGAGAAATCGATTTACGCATTATAAATAGCTCGGTTACCCCGCGGAAAAATTATTTTTTGGACAACCAACATATAGTGCTTTTATGCTGTCAGCTATGGTAATGTGTGATCAAAACGGTTTCAGTGAGCAGCAGATTGACTGCGAACAACGAGAAAACACAGCGATAATAGACAATGTGTAACTGCGCTCGTACACCGCAGAAGTCACGTTCACTTCCTGATCCAACACAGCAATCACGGATACCCCTAGATAACTTTTAGCCCGCTGCCTTATATGTAGGTAGGCTATTTAGGTTTTTATGTTAGTAGAGCCACGTAGCGCTCTGTATGAAAATCACTGACTGTGCTGTGTGCAATCTGTGGCTGGTTGTCATTGTTGGAATATTCGCTATTGTAGCGTTGGGCAGTTGGATGTGAACAGCGCGTAGCGTTGCGCAGTTGGAGGTGAGCCGCCAGCAGTGGTGGATGTGGGGAGAGATGCCAGAGTTTTGAGAACGGACGATCTGGACGTGTGTCCGCCAGAAATAGGAAATTTGTGAAGATGGATGTCATGAATTGATATATATATATATATATATATATATATATATATATATATATATATATATGATGACTTTTGAACATTGTTAAGGTAAATACATTGTTTATTCTCTATCAAAATCTTACATTTGCTAACTATGCCTATCAGTAGTTAGTGGCTTCCGTAGTTAGAATCTTTTATTTAGCTAGCAGTATTGGCGCTCCCTGTATTGCAGTAGTTCGAGTAACGGAGATTTTTATGAGGTAAGTGATTCATGAAAGGTATAGGTTATTGTTAGTCAGGGCCATTCTTTTGTAGGGATTATTGAAAGTCAGTCTGGGTTGCTCTAAAAATATTGTGTGTCAGTTTAGTGATGTTCAGAATAATTAAAGGGAAAACTGTCTGAGTACGTTCAGTTTTACTCACCTGTTACTGTATCAAATAACGTAAGAGTTTTTCGAGCACTGTCGTTCTTAAGTTTCAAAGGGGACTTTTCAGAACCTTTTGTATCGTAAACGTAAATAATAAATATAGTAAACGCGAGTAAATATGAGTTATGTTTGCTACCTTAGAGGATGTCGTAATACAGCAACAAGATCGGCGAGTGGACTTCTGAAAGTAAGTTACACATCATTGTGGCAGGCCGAATAACTTTTACTGAAAGCTGTACTACACGTCAAAGTAACGCAGATATATCAATTCATGATATCCATCTTTACAGATTTCCTTTTTCTGGCGGACACACGTCCAGATCGTCAGCTTATAGTAACCTCCCAAAACTGTGGCATCTCTCTCTCCACATCCACCACTGGTAGAGGCTCACCTCCAACTGCACAACGCTACGCGCTGTTCACATCCAACTGCCCAACACTACAATAGCGAATATCCAATAATGCCAACCAGCCACAGACTGCACACAGCTTATTCAGCGATTTTCGTACAGAGCGCTACGTGGCGTTACCAACATAAAAACCTAAACAGCCTACTTACAGTTCTTGTGGTACAGCAATGAAAGGCCTCGTTTTCGGTTGCAAATAAAGTAAACAATAAACACAGAGAAGTGGAAAACTAGTATGAAAATCGCTTGTATGCCACGAATCTGCATCCGAAACTTTCCTGTTGTGTCTCAAGGAATGTGAACGTATGGCATTACTTAAGTTGATTCGTCCACTAGAGACGAACATTCAACTCAGGGGCGTCTTTTATGTTATTCCAAACTGTAGTAGTCCGCCTCTCATCTTTTTAACAACGAGATGTGGCAAATGTACGCCTGTGACGAGGTACACGCGCTTCACGTCTTTGCGACACATGCAATGCCGCTACGTGACGTAGCTGCACCCCAATTGGTGGCGAAACATTTAATCGGTTGAGCCGGATCGATATGTAACTGTAATAGTTTCCGATAAGAGCTGTCAACTTCATTTTATCCAGCGAGACGAGGTATAAGGAGTGTTCAAGCGAAAAGCTACGAAACGTCGTAAGAACCAGACAGGTTGAAATTTGGATATGCCACTTTGGGGTGACGTAGTGAGACATCTAGGGACGCGAAGAATGCGTCGTCATCTCTCCCTGAAAAATTCAGAACTGTGGCCTCAGCATACAAGGTGATGCTCACGGTCTTTTCCGACATCCACGGTCCGATACTCGTCGAATTCCATGAGCACGGAAAAACCATTAACAGTGACATGTACTGTGGGACACTACGTAGTTTACGCAAGTCCATCAAGAGCAAACGGCCTGGGCTGCTCGTGAAGGCAGTGATTCTGCTCCACGATAAGGTGCCTGCACACTTGTCCAAGGTCTCACAGAGTGTAATGGCCAAGTCCAAGTGAGAGCAGCTTGAACATCCGCCCAACAGCCCGGACAAGTCATACTGCAACTTTCATGTGTTTGGTCCGCTGGAAAAACATCTCAGAGGGAAGCCCTTCAACTCGGACGACGAATTAATGGACACATTCGATGATTAGCTCCTGTCAAGGTCACATGAATTCTGGGAACAGGGAAACCTTCGGCTCTCGAAATAGTGGGATGGTAGTGCTCAGGTCTCTGGTGATTACTTTTGAATAAACATATGAATTACACCGACAGTGTTGTTTCATACCTTTTCTTTTGAACGCCCCTCATATAAAACTAACAATCCTTACAATTTGAACAGTTCTCGGGTATCCGACCGGGTAGCGTCGTAATTTCTCCACAATATTTCGGCAGACGTACACGCTGCCATCTTCAGGTGGTTCCTGAATGCTGTGCTGTTCCACTCGGCGCCCTATACATGGTGTTACAAAAAGGTACGGCCAAACATTCAGGAAACATTCCTCACACACAAATAAAGAAAAGATGTTATGTGGACATGTGTCCGGAAACGCTTAATTTCCATGTTACAGCTCATTTTAGTTTCGTCAGTATGTACTGTACTGTACTTCCTCGATTCACCGCCATGATTTCATACGGGATACTCTACCTGTGCTGCTAGAACATGTGCCTTTACAAGTACGAAACAACATGTGGTTCATGCACGATGGAGCTCCTGCACATTTCAGTCGAAGTGTTCGTACGCTTCTCAACAACAGATTCGGTGACGGATGGATTGGTAGAGGCGGACCAATTCCATGGCCTCCACGCTCTCCTGGCCTCAACCCTCTTGACTTTCATTTATGGGGGCACTTGAAAGCTCTTGTCTACGCAACCCCGGTACCAAATGTAGAGACTCTTCGTGCTCGTATTGTGGACGGCTGTGATACAATACGCCATTCTCCAGGGCTGCATCAGCGCATCAGGGATTCCATGCGACGGAGGGTGGATGCATGTATCCTCGCTAACGGACATTTTGAACATTTCCTGTAACAAAGTGTTTGAATTCACGCTGGTACGTTCTGTTGCTGCGTGTTTGCATTCCATGATTAATGTGATTTGAAGAGAAGTAATAAAATGAGCTCTAACATGGAAAGTAAGCGTTTCCGGGCACATGTGCACATAACATATTTGCTTCCTTTGTGTGTGAGGAATGTTTCTGAAAGTTTGGCCGTACCTTTTTGTAACACCCTGTATATACTAGCCGTTACCCCCTCCACCGTTCCTCTCCTGGTGTCTTTGGTGCGGCCGGCGCGGCGGCTACTGGAGGTGATGGGGGAAGCGGCGCCTGGGTCTGAACTGGGATCTGCAGTCTCCCTGCTACCGCCGTCGGGGGCGGTCCTCGATCTCTTGGACCGCATCTTTCTCTCCAGGCTGAGTGCAGGGTTCCAAGCCTGACTAAGTTGACGGCCGCTGTCTTTATTAATTAGATCGTCCTGTAGTCGGATGTCGATGGCCTCTTTAGTAACGCAGTCCCAGAAGTAGGGGGATTGACAGAGTATTTTCGTCCATAGTATGGCCAGTCTTTATACAATGGTCAGCCATGGCTGATTTAGTGGCCTGGCGTAATTCAGTATGGCGCTTGTGTTCGCGGCACCTCTCTTCTACAGTGCGGACTGTCTCCCCAATGTATGATTTTCCGCACTGACAGGGAATTTGATAAACGCCTGGTTTTCGAAGGCCTAGGTCATCTTTCACTGAACCCAGTAGACTCAACGTATTTGCAGGGGGTCGGAATACACATTTCACATTGTGTTTCCCCAGGATTCTGCCGATTTTCCTTGAGGTGTTTTCGACAAACTGAATGCACGCTAACGACTTGTGTTCTTCTGTTTCTTCTTCTTTTTCTCTTGGCGCAGTCTGTCTGAATGAGTGTCTTATTTGCTTCTGGTTGTACCCATTTTTCCGAAATGTTGTCTCTAGGTGCTACCGTTTTGCTGGAAGGCTCTCCTGATCGCAGATCGATCGTCCCCTGTGAACAAGTGTGCTCAAAACGCCTTCACGCTGGGAGTTGTGGTGGCAACTGAAGGCATTTAGGTACAAATCTGTGCGTGTAGGTTTTCTGTATACACTGTGTTCCAGCTTGCCGTCAGGTTTCCTTTTCACCAGGACGTCAAGAAACGGTAGGGCACCATCCTGATCCACCTCCATCGTGAACTGTATGTTGGGGTGCAGCGAGTTGAGGTGTTCGAGAAATTCATTTAAGCTGTCCCGTCCATGCGGCCAAACAACGAACGTGTCATCCACGTAGCGGAAGAAACAAGTTGGTTTTTGTTTGGCTTGTTCTAGTGCCTTCTCCATAAAAAAGTTGGCTACAACCGGTGAAAGCGGGCATCCCATGGCAACACCATCTGTCTGTTCACAATAATTTCCGTCGAACAGGAAGCATGTTCAGGTGAGCACGAACTCTAAGAACCTTGTTAGGTTGTTGTCGAATTTCTTGCTTATCAGATCAACGGAGTCTTTCAGTAGTATCCTAGTGAAGAGGGACACTACGTCGAAGCTCACTAACAAGTCGCTATCCTGGAGCCGAAGTTCTTGTATACGTTGCACAAAGTGGATGGAATTGCGTATGTGGTGTTGGCATTTTCCCACAAATGGACTAAGGAGACCCTTCAGGTGTTGGGCCCGTTCATAGGTTGTTGCTCCTATGTTGCTGACTATTGGACGCATAGGTGTCCCATCCTTGTGGACCTTTGGTAGCCCATACAGTCGTGGCGGTGCAGCCGCTCGTGGTCGAAGTTTCTTGACAGTTTTTCCATCAAAGGTACTGCGAAGAAATTCACGGTTCTTCTTTGAATCCTTACAATGCTCCGCAGCAGTGACGCTCAGTGGTAGCATGTCGTTTGGTCAGTCGAATGACGTTTATTGCTACACCAGGTCGATGGTCGTGTCGGGATACGCCGTCATCTAGGCGAGCCGGTTCTCGAAACGTGCACCGCGACACGGATGCAGGGCGTTGGGGCAGTATTATGCTGTGGGCGACTTTCAGCTGGGCTTCAGTGCGAGCCGTGATAGTAAATAAGACAACATGACAGTTGTGGACTGCGTACACGTCATTGCGAAGTAGATGCGCTCTTTCATGTCTGATGTCTTCGCTGACGGCGACGGCGTCACACAGCAGAAGAAGTGTCCGAGTCATGATGCCAGAATCGTGCTACAATGCTTGGCTACCAAATTCATCTGATCTTAAGCTGATGGAGCATATGTGAGACGCCCTGGGACGCCAGCTCCGCGCGACCAAACCACCGGCCCATAATATACGGAAACGGCGTGACTTGTTTGTGGACACCTGGAGCAACACACCTCCGTAAAACCTACCAAGAACATGTCAAGCAGAACCGCTGCTTTATTACGTTACAGAGGTGGGCCAACATGGTGTTAAGCAGATGGTAATAATATTTTGTCTCATCTGTGTGTGTCCTTATACCGTTGAGGTACGTTGGGGAGCTTTTTACCCCAGATTAAATGATGAAATTATTGAAATTGTTGAGGGGATAATTTAAGGATGTCCGCGGTTTACTGACGCACAGCGATGCCAGAAGTCCTGTCGACTTCTGTTCAGCCTTGCCACATACGATCTTGAAATGTCGTTTCTCGGACACTTGTAGTGTGGAGTCAAAAAGCGCCTAGCTTCTTCACACGCATAACCTTACGCACGATAGGCAATACCCGTTTATACGAAATGCTTAGCCTACCATCGCAACCGTTTCACTACTCCTAATAGTGATAGCATGAATTCCACCTCTTGAGCAGAAACGTCAATCGGAAGGACACAAAACACCAAATTTGCAGTGTTCTTAAGTTCCTGTCATTTTCATTCACCGACTAACATACGATTCTGAATGCTGAAAAAGAATCGTCAGGAACTCCGTTCATTTCGTTCGGCAACCAAAATTTCCTTTGTAAAATAAAAATGTTTTTTTTCGGTGAACCGTAGAACCCTTGTGCATCTCTACGAACCACGTTACACCTCTCGATTAGCTGCTGGTTTACGGGAAGGTGTCGAAGTTGGCTGACTGTTGGAGGATACAAGATTAATTAGGCAAAAATTTTATTGGTGTGATTAATGGCAGCTAGCTCTAAATGTAGAAAAATGTGGGTTAATGTGGATGAATAGGAAAAAGAAACCCATAATGTTCTGATATAGCTTTAGAGTGTCCTGCATGACACAGTCACGTCGTTTAAATATCTGGGCGTACGCTGCAAAGCGATGTGAAATGGAACGAACTTCTGAGGATTGTGATAGGGAAGGCGAACTTCCGTTTATTTGGAAAGTTTTAGGAAAGTGTGGTTTATCTGCAAGGAAAACCGCATATAGGACGCTAGTGCTACCTATTCTTGAGTACTGCTGGAGTGTTTGGGATCCATACCAGGTCGGATTAAAGGAAGACATCGAAACAGTCCAGAGGAGGCTGCTGGATTTGTTACTAATAGGTTCGAACAAGATGTAAGTGTTAGGGAGATGCTTCGGGAACTCACATGGGAGCCCCTGGAGGGAAGGCGACATTCGTTTCGAGGAACACTACTGAGAAAATTTAGAGAACCGGGATTTGAAGCTGATTGCAGAACGATTCTCCTGCCTCCAACATACATCTAGAGTAAGGACCGCGCAAATAAGATCCGAGAAATTAGGGTTCATACGGCGGCATAAAGACATTTGTTTATCTCTCGCTCTACTTGCGAGTGGAAGAGGAAAGAAAATGACTGTTAGTGCTCCAGTGCACCCTCCCTCATGCAGCGCACGGTGGCTCGCGGAGTATGTATGAAGATGTAGATGTAGATATAAGAATTATGCATATTGGTAGCCAAGCTCTTTAACAAAATTTTCCGATATTTCGTTAAAATTTACCGGATTTATCAATCGTCACCCGTAGGTAGTGCGAAGGCAATGGCTGGAGACTCGTTGCATCTTTCTCCTCCCCTCTTCTCTTCTTCCATCATTCCTTCTGGCTGCTGAAAGATTCTGTGATGTTCAGGCTTCTTCAACATCGCAGACCATGTTCAGCTCGAAGCAGCGACAGTGAAGTGGGAACAACAAAGGCGTGATCGTCCGTATACCACGTCAGGTGACCGAGGGCAGCTATCCACGAGGCAGCGCGTGCTGGCTGGGGTGCCGACCGGAAGTACAGAAGGCCGCCCTGTGGAGCTTCCGGGCTGCCTCCCCTCCTCTACTGACGCCACAAGAAGCCGTGGCAGCTGCTCTTCAACGTGCCTCCGATAAATGCACGTCGCATAATTATGCACACTGTCCGAGGTTTGCAATACCATTATTATGCACACTATCCTGTCTTGATCATAGAGGATGCATGTTTACCAGTGTATGTACCTCTGTAGTCTGTAGGTAATTAAGAAAGCGAATCAATCAGAAGATGAAATGGTTTACATGTAGACGTTAGTTTCGCTGGAATGAAATTTTCACTCCACAGTAGAGAGTGCGCTGATATGAAACTTCCTGGAAGATTAAAACTGTGTACCGGACCGAGACTCGAACTCGGGATCTTGGAAGGTTTGGAAGGTAGGAGACGAGGTACTGGCGGAATTAAAGCTGTGAGGACGGGGCGTGAGTCGTGCTTGTGTAGCTCAAATGGTAGAGCACTTGCCCACGAAAGGCAAAGGTCCCGAGTTCGAGTCTTGGTCCGGCACACAGTTTTAATCTGCCAGGAAGTTTCGTTAGTTTCGCTGATTAATTTGAATGTTTCCGAAAAGTTCTCAACTCACATCATATTTTCGTAAGTCAGGCGAAAACCCAGCGGTTTTCTGGATTCGTCATCAGAATACATTTCAGACTGAGTGCCATTTTTAAGACAGAAGTGTGGCTGTTTTAGCATACAACCTATCTATCGAAGAATATTCTTGTGACACCGCCGGCCGCGGTGGCCGTGCGGTTCTAGGCACTGCAGTCCGGAACCGCGGGACTGCTACGGTCGCAGGTTCGAATCCTGCCTCGGGCGTGGATGTGTGTGATGTCCTTAGGTTAGTTAGGTTTAAGTAGTTCTAAGTTCTAGCGGACTGATGACCTAAGATGTTAAGTCCCATAGTGCTCAGAGCCATTTTCTTGTGACACCACTGTAAGAGCCACATTCAACTGCACAACAGTTCAAATCCGATTAAAAATAGCTGACATGTACGAGGAATACACTACGAGCAGCGTCCGAAAATACTGCAGTTTGACACTAATCCAAGGAAAGAGCAGCAGTGAAACTATTATCTGATCCTGTTTGCCACGTTGGTAGCAAAGAATAGCAGTGAGCATGTTTATTTCACAATGAAGTTCATTGCTGTCAAATACTAGCATAAAATATTTCAGTGGTTTGAAGCAGGTTTGACGTATCAGAAATTCTCAATGATCAATGGAATAATTCTTGACCTAAGACTGGTCCTCGATTATTTTGATGCAGCATGGGTCACTGAAAATGACTGAACAGCAGAAAGTGGTTCATCCATGGAAATGTTCTATTCATTTGACTGAAGTAAACTTACCTGTTTCGTCAGTGTAAGAAAAGGGTTCGACCACACAGAAAACGGAGCTGAGTAGTTTGTGCGGTTGATGGCGGAAGTGGTCCTGAAAGACTCATGCTGGTGCCAGATTTGTTTACTTCACTCTTACAGTGTGCCGGCCTCGGCGGTCTAGCGGTTCTAGGCGCTCAGTCCGGAACCGCGCGACTACTACGGTCGCAGGTTCGAATCCTGCCTGAGACATGGATGTGTGTGATGTCCTTAGGTTAGTTAGGTTTAAGTAGTTCTAAGTTCTAGGGGACTGATGACCTCAGATGTTAAGTCTCATAGTGCTCAGAGCCATTTGAACCATTTTTTTCTTACAGTGTGAGCCTAGTTTTATGACAATCACAACGTACACCTCAGGAATATCTACAATCTTTTCTGAGTTAACAATTTAATCTCATATGGAGTTTTATTGAATACTATCTCGGATGAATTTAAGAATTTGGCAGGTATGCTTCAAAGGTCTTTCAAATCGTGTTTTCGGTCAGTGCCTTCATGCCTCTATGTGCAGGCAGATTGAGACAATTTATGATACTCGGTGGTCCGTATGATCAATTAAAATGTCCCAGAGTTTCTCAGAGAAGATGAAAACGTTGCGGAGAAAAAGGCTTCGGTGATGAGGTGGATTTGCAATTCATAAAAGCACGGAATTTTAATGTGGTAAAAGTTTAATCTCGCCAGCAAGTGAAAATTTAAATTTGACTCTTAAATGAATTAAATTGCAGCTTAAAGAGCTGGTAAGCTACGAAGCGCTTGTTAGAATCCCTAACTGAACAATCAAGACTGGTAGCAAGAGAACTCATGTTTACTTTAAAATTCGAGTAACTCTGAAACACTCTGTACGTCATTCGCTTTAGACACGCAAAAAAAATACCAATTAGAAAATGTTTCGTGGGAAGGTACTCTGAAACAAACGAAATCTATAAGATCTTGCAGACAGTATGTTTCATTATTCTTCAACTCATCTGAAAAAAAAAACTTGCGGAGAGGTAATTTCGACCTCTGTATTCTTAAACAATTATCTCTGCTAGACATTACACACGCTAATTGGAAAGTGCATCTAATGAGTGTAGCGTTACAGCGTATAAGAGCGTTTGAAAGTAAGTTTGTATGAATCTGATAGACAATATTTTGATACTGTTTCAAGTGGAGACTGGTTCGTGACTGTCAACAAAACTTAGCCTGTAATACTAGTGGAAATTTTCCCTAAATCACTTCAGGGGATTGAGGCAAAGTCTCATAAGATAAGATCGTAGCCTAATCCTTTCCACAGCATTAACCGAATTTGTATTCTGTAGCCAATGATCTCGATTTCGACGTTTTCCAATAAAGTGAAAGACTTAGCTATCGACAATATGAGTTAAGGATAGGTTCAAGAGTATGCCACGGTTGCAGTACGTCTTCGAGTTCTATAGCTTTCAGGGCACAGTTTATATCAACTTACAACAATGACAATATGCACATTATGTAAGATCTATCTTCCTACTTACACTTGAGGAGCTTCATTATAGAAAAGAGCCGGTACAATGGGAGCTATGGTTTGCTCAATACAAAGGCAACCTCGTTCGATAGCGACAGCTGTCGTTGCTAAACTAAATTTCCTGTTGGGGTTTGTGTAGCTCAACGCCATATCACATCTTCTACGTACTCCTGGGCTTAGAATCTGAACATGGTGATGCTCACGCGCTTTTCATTCATTCACACATTGTATTCGATCGGTTCCTTTATGAATATGATAGGACTAGTTCTAATCCACTCTAATTGATAGTTATTGGATCGTGAAGACTTTTGCATCAGAATGTAAAAAGGGAATGCACAGTCTTTACAGAAATAAGTTTTGCTTCTAGTATTGTAGTTTTGAACCTTAAATTCCCTCTTATTACTAATTACGATGCCATAAATGCCTATTTCTCATAACATCCATTCTTTTTATCTCAAAGGCAAATGCAGTTTCTTCTCTTAACTGCACTTTCAGTTTCAAATGGTTCAAATGGCTCTGAGCACTATGGGACTCAACTGCTGAGGTCATTAGTCCCCTAGAACTTAGAACTAGTTAAACCTAACTAACCTAAGGACATCACAAACATCCATGCCCGCGGCAGGATTCGAACCTGCGACCGTAGCGGTCTTGCGGTTCCAGACTGCAGCGCCTTTAACCGCACGGCCACTTCGGCCGGCGCACTTTCAGTTTGTAGTCAGCAATAAACGTGAACATTAAGGTCGCTCGATAATTAATCTAAAACTGATCGTAACTAAGGAGTCGAATCTAAAGTGCATGACAGAAAATACTGCATAAACAACTCATACATTTTCCTGATTTGATATCTTGTAAGGAAGTGTTACGGCACAGTTTTTCCAAAACTGCTGCATAAGCTGTTGTATAAAACGTTTTCGGACTTTTTGCTACGTCAATAAGAAGTAAAACCTCGACCTTTCGACGATTCGTTGGCTCTGACAAAGAAGATGGAGGTAATCGTCGAAAGCTCGAGGTTTTACCTCGAAATGACGTGGTAAGAAGTCCGACAATGGTTTTATACAACAGTGTCGTCGCGAAAGATTTCGTTCTCCTGCAGCATAACTTTATTAATAAACCATTATTCAGATGAGAATACCCAATCCATTTAATTATTAACGCTGCAGGAAAGTATGCACACAGTTAAATCTAGCACCAGTGATTACAAATCTAATTAGTAATGTTACTTTCAATTCAGTGGGGTGAACTGTCCTTGAAGAGTTTCTCTGCAATTTTGGATGGTAAGCTGGCTGTGAGAACGCACAGGAGCTCCTAGAATAGAGCGACGTGAAGACCATAACCTATTGGAAAACACCTACTGGAATGCTGTTCATGAGTGGCAGCACAACAGCTTGAATAACCAGACTGCCGTACAAATTTGCTGTCAGGGTGCGCGAGAAAACCACTAGAGTGCTCCTGCTGTCATGCGAAATCGCACCCCAGACCATAACTCGAGGTGCAGGTCCAGTGTGTCTAGCACGCGCCCAGTGTGGGTGCATTTACTCAACTGGCCGCCTCCATCACTGGCGCCGAGACAGCTTTCATCAAAAAACACCACAGACCTCTACCTTGCCCTCCAGTGAGCTCTCGCTTGACACCTTTGAAGTCGGAAACGATGTTGATTTGGTGTCAGCGGAACGCACGCTACGAGGTCTGTGGCTCGGAGCTGTCTTCGAAGTATCCGATTTGTTACAGTTCGTTGTGTCACAGTGGTGCCAACTGCTGCTCATATTGCTGCTACAGACGCAGTACGGTGCGCCAGAACCAAACGCCGAACACGATGGTGTCCCCTCTCGGTAGTGCCTCGTGGCCGCCCAGAGCCTGGTCTTCTTGCGACCGTACATTCTCGTGACCACCTCTGCCAGCAATCATGTACAGTGGCTACGTTCTTGCCAAGTCTTTCTACAATATCGCAGAAGAAACATCCAGGTTCTGGTAGCAGTATTACTCGACCTCGTTCAGACTCAGTGAGCCTTTAATAATGACGACTTTGTCGCCTTAAAGGCGTTCTTGACTAACATCAACTCACTACGTCCAATCTCAAAGATATCTAACGCTCAAGACCGTTACAACGTGTATTTAAATCAAATCTGATTTGTATCCTCATACAGGCTCTACTACCGCCACTTCTATGCGATTGGCGTGAGATTTAAATGGACATCCTCTTTCAGATGCAGAAACACGCCTACCAACTTACGTTTATGTCGCACTACTGCTTCTTGGGTTGTAGTCTTGATCGCCATGGCCATCCGGACACGACTCCGACAATCTAAAATTTCCAACTTATCCACGCACTATTGACGTTGTGCCCCTGCCCATTACCCTCATTACTTGCAGCATATTGCTGATTCCCATAAGAGGTCGAATGTATTGTGCATTCTCACTGAAGGGATCATAGGGCCGCCTCGCCAGAGTTATGTATATGTGGTCTGTTCTCTCGGACATGTTCGATTTGCGCTATGAGAAGATATGACACTAATTGTATTTGCCGGGACGCTTGAATTGCGCGTACAATGGCCTGATTGGCTAACTTCAATGCCAATCAACTCGAAAATTGGGCAACGTATCCAAAATTTTTCTTAAGAATTATTTCTCAGTAAAACCTACCCTGCCGGCCGTTGTGGCCGAGCGGTTCTAGGAGCTTCAGTATGGAACCGCGTGACCGCTACGGTCGCAGGTTCGAATCCTGCCTCGGGCATGAATGTGTGTGATGTCCTTAGGTTAGTTAGGTTTAATTAGTTCTAAGTTCCAGGCGACTGATGATCTCAGAAGTTAAGTCGCATAGTGCTCAGAGCCATTTGAACCATTTTTGAAAACCTACCCTGCAACACCCCTAGAAGTTTTTCAGACTGTTTCTGAGCATCCTGTGTACGTACAGGATGCTGGAAAACAATTTGACCATAAGTGTAGAGCAGAAAGACAGCACCAAACGAAGAAATTTGAGTATACGAACTAGGCATTGTAGTTGAAAATTTACGGCGCTACGGGTATTATCTTCAATTCCGGCTACGTGACGGCCTTCAACTCTGAAACTTGTTTATGTTCGACAGATGTAAACAACTTTCACTGTACTCATTGACTGTAGGTGGGGTTGATGTGCAGTGTAGATCCTTTGTTTTAAGTATCTTGTCATCGTATTCAGTGGGTATAGTAGCTCGACTAGAGTAGGTACCAACGTGTGAGTGAGTGAGTGTTGTGAAGCAGCAAAATGGAATATGCTTTTAACATGGAATGAGTTAAGTGAAATGCACTTGACTTACGGCGCTGGTCGTGGCAATGCAAGGGGGGCTCGTAGGTTTTACCAGGAACGTTATCTACATCTCAGGCAGGCTAAGAAAAATACTTTTGTGCCAACTGACAGACGTGTGAGAGAGACAGGATCTTTGCGGGCTAATAAGCGTGATACAGGCAGAAGACGCACTGTTTGTACCGTTCCAGGTAGATGTGTTAAATCGCATAGAGCAACGTCTGACGACAAGCAACAGACGAATCCCTCATGAACTTGGCGTGGACCGGCGTCACGTGTGGAATGTTGTTTCTGACATTGCTCAACATCATTTCTAGCGCCAAAAGGAACACACTGTGGGTCTGAGTGGTTCCTTCAACGAGGAGCATGACAGCCACATTTCTATGCACGGGTGTTGTTTACGGACGAGGCTTGCTTTACCCATGAATGCATTTTCAGGTCACACAACAGCCACATTTGGGCAGTACAAAATCCGCGTGTAGTGTAGGCCTCCATAGTCATCAAGAGCGATCCACTGTGAACATGTGGACGGGAATTACGAATGACTCGCTCGTTGACGCCTACATGTTAACTCAAAGATTAGATAGTCACATTTACCATGTGTTTTTGAGACAAGTATTGCCTGCACCCCAGGATGACGTACCGCTTGGAATTAGCCAGAACCTTTGGTTCCGACATGGCGGGGCAGCTCCACATTTTGCACAAGCTGTCCGAGATCGTCTAGACAGGACATTTGCTGACAGATGGATCGGACCCAGTGGACAAATCCTGTGGTTTCCACGTTCGCCAGACTTGAAACCGCAGATTTTTTCCTCTGGGGCATGAAAGATGCAACATCCGCTGAAGATGAAGAGGACTTGGTCGATCACATTAAGGCAGCAGCAGAAGTGGTTCAGACGACTCCTGGTGTATTTCAGAGAACACGCCAATTCCTACATCGCTACTATGTTCTGTGCCATCGTGAAAACGGTGATCAATTTCAACATTTGTTTAATTAAGTGGCGGCAAGTCTGTGTACAAAAGCACACTCATTTTTCATTTATTTTGACCTTTTTAGGAGACGTTGTAACATGAAACATGGACACGTGATTGCTTTCATTTCTAAAGAAGTGCTGTGTGGTACAAGAGCAGCTAAGAGCGATACAATTGTCTGTGGTGCTTTAAATTTTTCTTGTTCTCATGGTGACGATTAGTTAGTCCAAACATTTTGTTTACATATATATTTACTTTGGATTACTTTCCATTTTGAATAAAGACGTCCATGTGTTCAAATTTCAATTACGATTATGTGACGTCGAAAATATGCAACTGCTACGCTTAGCACCTACACTAAAATTCGCGTTTGATGCTGTTTTTATGCCCTAGACTTTTGGTCAAATTGTTTTTCCATTCTCTGTATATACAAGGCGGTCGGAGACAGTCAGAAAAACTTGTAAATATTTTACGGAACAGGCTGTGATGCAAAATAATCGTTAAAAATATATTCGACACTGTGCACTGTTTCCGAGTTAATAAGCATTGAAGTTAGGGCATCAGGCCAACACACTCGTAAACTCACGCAGCCTACAAAAGGCGGTTCGTTTTTGCATCCACTGATGCGTCGTGTATACGGATGGTGTTAATCCCTTCAGCATCAGCTAAGGCCTGAAAATGTTGCACTGAAGCACCGAAACTGGTAGCCATACAATGAATGAAATCATAAGGACGGCTGCAGGTGTTTCGTTTCCTTGCGTCTTCCTCGTTTGCTTTTCTCAAAAGCGAACAAACGTGGCTTTTTCTCGTGTTGGTTCTTTTCAGTTAGTTGCTCTTCACAGAGATATCACACATGTAACGTTCGAAATGAACGATACTTTTAGTTTTGACTTGTAATGTTGGCTGCAGATTAATATTTCGACGACAGTGAACATAGCTCATGACCGAAACCGATCGGAATAAAATGCAAGTAGAGTCAGCATTTGCATGTCACACATTTTATAAAGTATGTAAAAGCTAATAGCTGTCTGAAAAAGACGATTAAATAAAATGGTATTTGTAGTAAGATAATATGAAAAAGGAGTTTCTTTTTCGCGATTAATAACTTAGCTTTGTACACTACTGGCCATTAAAATTGCTACACCAAGAAGAAATGCAGATGATAAACGGGTATTCATTGGACAAATATATTATACTAGAACTGACATGTGATTACATTTTCACGCACTTTGGGTTCATAGATCCTGAGAAATCAGTACCCAGAACAACCACCTCTGGCCGTAATAACGGCCTTGATACGCCTGGGCATTGAGTCAAACAGAGCTTGGATGGCGTGTACAGGTACAGCTGCCCATGCAGCTTCAACACGATACCACACTTCATCAAGAGTTGTGACTGATGTATTGTGACTAGCCAGTTGCTCGGCCACCATTGACCAGACGTTTTCAATTGGTGAGAGATCTGGAGAATGTGCTGGCCAGGGCAGCAGTCGAACGTTTTCTGTATCTAGAAAGGCCCGTACAGGACCTGCTCCAATGTAGGGTTTCGCAGGGATCGAATGAATGGTAGGGCCACGGGTCGTAACACATCTGAAATTCAACGTCTACTGTTCAAAGTGCCGTCAATGCGAACAAAAGGTGATCGAGACGTGTAACCAATGGCACCCCATACCATCACGCCGGGTGATACGCCACTATGGCGATGACGAATACACGCTTCCAATGCGCGTTCACCGCGATGTCGCCAAACACGGATGCGACCATCATGATGCTGTAAATAGAACTTGGATTCATCCGAAAAAATGACGTTTTGCCATTAGTGCACCCAGGTTCGTCGTTTAGTACACCATCGCAGGCGCTCCTGTCTGTGATGCAGCGTCAAGAGTAACCGCAGCCATGGTCTCCGAGCTGATAGTCCATGCTGCTGCAAACGTCGTGGAACTGTTCGTGCTGATGGTTGTTGTCTTGCAAACGTCCCGATCTGTTGACTCAGGGATCGAGACGTGGCTGCACGATCCGTTACAGCCATGCGGATAAGATGCCTGTCATCCCGACTGCTAGTGATACAAGGCCGTTGGGATCCAGCACGGCATTCCGTATTACCCTCCTGAACCCACCGATTCCATATTCTGCAAACAGTAATTGGATCTCGACCAACGCGTGCAGCAATGTTGCGACACGATAAACCGCAATCGCGTTAGGCTACAATCCGACCTTTATCAAAGTCGGAAACGTGATGGTACGTATTTCTCCTCGTTACACGAGGCATCACAACAACGTTTCACCAGGCAATGCCGGTCAACTGCTGTTTGTGTATGAGAAATCGGTTGGAAACTTTCCTCATGTCAGCACTTTGTAGGTGCCGCCACCGGCGCCAACCTTGTGTGAATGCTCTGAAAAGCTAATCATTTGCATATCACAGCATCTTCTTCCTGTCGGTCAAATTTCACGTCTGTAGCAAGTCATCTTCGTGTTGTAGCAATTTTAATGGCCAGTAGTGTATTGCGTGGGTATAGCACTGTGCATCCGTAATGCTCTTTTGCCAACGATAGCTAAGTCTCTTTTATGTTAAAATTTTACACAAATAGTAAATTTTAGCGCAAAATCGGTATACAATTTATGCCCAGTAAAAAAGTTTCTAGAGATGCCCCATTCATCCCTGTACGGTACTATAGTATAAATGGTTGTAGAATATTACGCCAATCTCCTTTTATTTTGGACAGCTGCGTCCCACTTCTACAGAGCGGAGCGTTTTACGAACGCCTCAGTCGTTGCACAAGTTTTGCTTGGTAACGTTGCTAATGGCGAGTACTGTTCTCGCGCTGCAGCTGGAACACGGGAGCAGGGCGTTTAGCGTGTTTACAGGGAGCAGCGGGCGCGGTACTCACCACAGAAGGGCGGGTCCCCCTGCCAGGAGCCGCGAGGCGAGCACGTCAGCGTCGGAGACCTGCAACACACCACCACTCTCTGCATAAGCGCCGCAGTGTCTGTGGCTTCAGCTTCAGCACAATACATAATGCATGAGTCTGGCAGGCCGGCGACCGCTGCGTGCGGCGGGTTTTAACATTTTTAAATGTTCGGATAATTAGTGGCCGTCTCTTTATCTAAGAATAGATGATGAATGCAGCTAGCCTCTATCTCTGTGTATTGTCATGTCTGTATAGACGTGTATCAGTTGCCTTTAAGATCCCTTCACCTTCACACATAAATGTACACTGTAAAGTAAGGCCGTCCCCGTTCTTGGCTGATCCGTGATAAGACAGGCGAAAAATTAGTCTAATGGAGGATTATTAGTATTATCTCTATTTTCATTCGCTCTCTCTCTTTCTCTCCTTTATCTACGTACAGTTTTTAATATAATTGTTCATTACGTGAAATCAGCCAAATAGAATCTTTGGTGGAGTCCTTCTTCTTGGTAATCAGCGGCTGGCTTGCTGTAAGAGATCTTTAAATTTATTATTACTGTTAAACACTGCAGTCAGTCGGGAGAATCAATCGTGTGGACAATTTGTTCCTTTTACGAAAGATTGCGAATTCCAGATGTGTACGAAGCCTTTTTGGGCGATTTAACACACTCAGTGATTGCAGGCTCTCTTCGACACAGCTGAAACTTCCACACTAATTACAGGGCCAACGTGATCATCAAATGATTCAGAAAAAACTCATTCGTTCATTCACTCCAGAACAAAAAGTCACAAACCTTATTTATGGAGGAAATCGTGGATTAAATCCATCTCCATTACATGTCCAGATCTCCGGTGATTCCACGCCTTAATTATTTTCCTTTTACAGTCTCTTTCTCTTCAAACAAACTGCTAGCGGCACAAATGTTAATTGGCTCGCTTTAGCGAGAAGAAAAGCGGAATGTGTATCTCTCAGAAACACGTCAATCCCTCAACAGATACTCCAGAAGCTGTCCTAGTTACCACTCTAACAACCATGGAGAATGCATATATGCATCTCTGTTATTTCAAAGAATAAACGCACTAGAAAATACTTTGGCGTCGACGAGCTGTCGCCGCATATATTACGAGAAAATCAGATCAGATAACTTTTCCAAAGTGAATGAATGTGGATGGTTTGATTGAAAATGATTAATTGGTGCGTGGTAGAGGGTATTTTCTCTGGGGACATTACAAGGTCCCGTAACTACACGCTGCAGCGTTTTCTGCTCACTCATGTTCAAAATGTGTGTGAAATCTTATGGGACTTAATTGCTAAGGTCATCAGTCCCGAAGCTTACACACCATTTAACCTAAATTATCCTAAGGACAAACACACACACACCTATGCCCGAGGGAGGACTCGAACCTCCGCCGGGACCTGCCGGACAGTCCCTGACTGCAGCGCCTTAGACAGCTCGGCTAATGCCGCGCGGCAAGTAACTAATGTTCTGTCTACGTTCGGCACCAGTAATTTGCAATCTACGACTCGACGAAGATGATGACTACAGCGTTGTGGACTTACGAAACTGCACAGCAGTTCAGAGTTGAAACTCCTGGCTACTGCGCCGATGATGGGTATTTGCACTACAGGAAGAAACTTGCCTCCGTATTCGTCTGGGCTGTGCTGTTTATTCAGTTATGGACGTCGCTGCGTAACAGTGGCAGTATTTTCTGTAGTGGATCATATTAATATACGAGGCCTGTTCAAAAAGCATCTGACCTTATTTTTTAATGTTGAAACCAGCAACGGTGTCAAAGCGCGCGCTCTCTCTGCGTTGCAGGCATACGTAGGGCGCATACTTGACTTCAGCCGACCGGTGTGGCGGAGCCATTCTAGGCGCTTCAGTCTGGAACCGCGCGACCGCTACAGTCGCAGGTTCGAATCCTGCCTCGGGCATGGGTGTGTGTGATGTCCTTAGGTTAGTTAGGTTTAGGTAGTTCTAAGTTTTAGGGGACTGATGACCTCAGATGTTAAGTCCCATAGTGCTCAGAGCCGTTTGAACCATTTTGACTTATTTCACGACTACGAGAACAACCAGTAGCTGGCTAGCCGTTGACAAGTGAAAATGTGTAAGTGGTAGTCGTCGTATTTTGTATTGTACGAAAAATGATAGAAAAGGTGGAACAAAGTTATTGCATCTAATTTTATTTTAAGCTTGGTATTCTCAAGTTGAAACAATCTGCAAGATTCGACAAGTGTTTGGGGACGAAACAATGGGTACCACACAGATAAAGGAGCGGTTCAACCGCTTCAAAGATGGCCGCTCATAAGTCAGGAGCAAAGCACGTTCAGGTAGGCACCCAACATCAACACCGAGCGAGGTGGCGCAGTAGTTAGCACACCGGACTCTCATTCGGGAGGACGACGGTTCAATCCCACGTCCGGCCATCCTGATTTAGGTTTTCCGTGATTTCCCTAAATCGCTCCAGGCAAATGCCGGGATGGTTCCTTTGAAAGGGCACGGCCGACTTCCTTCCCCGTCCTTCCCAAATCCAATGAGACCGATGACCTCGCTGTTTGGTCTCTTCCCCCAAGCCAATCCAATCCAATCCAACATCCGCAAATGAGGTTGTTATTGATCACGTAAGGACCATGGTGATGGAGGAGGGACGAATCACGATCGGAGCACTTCCAGACGAGGTTAAAATTAGTATTGAATTCATTCATTCCATTTTAACGAAACATTTGGACCTTCGGAGGATCTCAACAAAATTTGTGCCAATGTTGCTAATAACTGAGTAGCTTGTGCCCATCTGTATCGCATTGCATGGTGTCGTGGTTGCAAAGATGGACCTCACCATGGACGCCGGGAATGAAGTTGCGCATCATGCAGCCTTCTGAGCACAGTTTGAGTCGTAACACGACGTCATGTGGCTGCACGAAAAGCGTTATTCAACATGGTGGCGTTTCTGTCGGGGTTCTTCCGAGACATAATCCACAGGTAGCGGTCATTCACTGTAGTAGTAGCCCTTGGGCGGACTGAGCGAGGCATGTTATCGACAGTTCCTGTCTCTCTGCATCTCCTCCACGTCCAAACAAGATCGAGGTGGTTAACTTCGAGACGCCTGCACACTTCCCTTGTTGAGAGCCCTTCCTGGCACACAGTAACAATGCTGACGCGATCGAACTGCGCGATTCACCGTCTAGGCATGGTTGAACTACAGACAACATGAGTCGTGTACCTCCTTTCTGGTGGCATGACTGGAACCGATCGGCTGTCGGACCCTTCCGTCTAATAGGTGCTGCTCATGCATGTTTGTTTACATCTTTTGGGCGGGTTTAGTGACATCTCTGAACAGTCAAAGGGACTGTCTCTGTGATACAATATCCACAGTCAACGTCTCGCTTCAGGAGTTCGGGGAACCGGGGTATTCAAAACTTCTTTTGATGTGTGTATATGGAGTATTGCAGACTTCAGTATTCCACAAGACACGAAGGTAAGTAAACCATTTTAACTCATTTGTGTGACTTTGTTGCTAATTCGTTGGAGTGTTGTAGAATCTTCGTTCTCCTATCCTGTAACCTGACCCTGGGGGATAGCTGAGTAATAGTGGTAAGGAGAAATTGTCTTCGCGGTGTACTGCACCAGAAACCGTTTGTCGAACTCACAAACTCGCTCTACCGTAACAACAGTGGCAACTCAGCTTCCCCAGCAGGAACGACGAGGCCATTACAAAACTAATTGCTAGATGTATCGATAATAGAATCGTCAATATACCGCAACATTAAAAGTTAAAAAAGGGCCATCTACACGATGCGAATAAGACTTGTGCATCCGTCAGCACAGGTGAAATATCGTATTCTGATCTTTATTTAGATCTTAAACGTAGATATCCGGCCAAAAACGTATGTGTAAAAAGCCATTCGTATTTTCTTATTTTCTGGCTAACTCATTAGCTCACAAGCCCTTGTCTCCAATTGGTTGCTACCAATGACAGAAACGCAGGCCTTGCCAACATTTGCCGTGAAGAAGAACAGCACGTGGACGGGCCATAGCGCCGCAGGCACTGAACCGCATACGGCGAGAAAAGTTCCATGACAGCTTGAAACGTTACAGTAGTTTCCGCTCTATAAGCAGCAGGTTTCGCTGCTCGCTCGCACCGGGAAATAGGAACAGAGGCGGCTCCACAGCCAATTTTATTACACGACGCGGCCGGCCGCGGGCGCAACAGAACCCATGTGGACGGGTGGAAAGAAATGTGTCAGGCTTCATAATACGTATTTATATGTGTCCCTGTATTATGCATTTCTTGTACGTGGATGTGAATCTGCACATGAACTTTCCTAATCCTCCTCACACCTTTCCGTAAAGCGTGGCCAAATCTTTGTTGGGAAGTAGTTCTGTAGTATAGTAGTGCCAACCTTACTCCTGGCTAGGGGATCAGAGAGACAGAACAGGCAGGTAAAAGTCAAAGACTTTCCAGTGTCACAAGATTTGGGGTGGAGAGGTTGGTCACGGCCAAGTGGTTCGACCACCCCCTCCACCGGGGCCCAGGAAAACCTCCGGGTGCCCGCCATATTCTAGGGAGTGTTTCAGAAGACGGGTAAGGGAGCAGACGTGCCCTCAGTGCGTCTGTCTCAATGTTCACGCATGGAAGAGAGGTATTTGAATATTTGTACTAATTCTTTTATTTCCAGCTTCGGATTGTGTAAGGAAATGAATGTGCTCGTTTAATTTCGGAAATTTGACCCCCCGTGTTAAAGTAAACGGCTCAAAAACGGCTCTGAGCACTATGGGACTTAACATCTATGGTCATCAGTCCCCTAGAACTTAGAACTACTTAAATCTAACTAACCTAAGGACATCACACAACACCCAGCCATCACGAGGCTGAGAAAATCCCTGACCCCGCCGGGAATCGAACCCGGGAACCCGGGCATGGGAAGCGAGAACGCTACCGCACGACCACGAGATGCGGGCTGTGTTAAAGTAGCTGGTCCCCAGTTTGCCCGTTATCCTCCTCACATGGGGAATGTCCTATGTAAAATATTGGGAGGCTTTGGTGGTATATATTTGGCCAACGCAATTCCGTCTTACCCGTAGAAATGTGCGTGCAGATTAGTATATAATACACCCGAGAAATAAGTTGTAAAATTGTAATATCTGTAAACTGAAACAATTGCTGCTATCGCTGTGAAGTCGAGTGATAATGTTTAAAATAAATAGGTAATCAACTGCCATCAATCTTTAACATACCTTAAAAATCAAAAAGAAGTCAACTTAAAGGAATTTATTTAAAATAAAAGCTATAGAATGCAGGGACCCACACATCAGCGTGTGAGCCCTCCAGCCCCTTGCCTAGAATCGTACAGAAAGGACACGCTCTCTAGGTAGCGCTCAGAAGCTCTTCTCCCCAGTTATCCGTTGTGCAATTTTGATTCAGGACTTGACATCAACTTTCATCTGGCGTCCCTAGGCAAGAAGGTACGACGGTTAACTTTCAAGCTAACAGCGGTGTTTTCAGCTGTCAATCGCGAAACGTAAACGACTGCCACAACACTTGAAACATACCCTTAGAAAAATTGAGAATGACTGTGCTGGTAAACCTCTTACGTTATTTGATTTTCAAACAGCTGAGCAAAACTGAACGTACTCAGACATTTGTCTTTTTACTTATTTTGATCAACAGTAAACTGACACACAATATTTTTAGCGCAACGCAGTCTGACTTTCAATAATCACTGCAAAAGAATGGCCCTGACTAACAATAACCTATACCTTTCGCGAATCACTTACCTCACAAAAATCTTCGTTACTCGAACTACTGCCATACAGTGAGCGCCAATACTGCGAACAAAATAAAAGATTCTAACTACTGAAGGCACTAACTACTGATAGGCATATAGTTAGCAAATGAAAGATTTTGATAGAGAACAACTCTGCCATCTCTCTCCCCACATCCACCACTGCTGGTGGCTCACCTACAACTGCGCAGCGCTATCCGTTATTCACATCAAACTGCCCAACACTACAATAGCAAATATTCCAGCAATGCAAACCAGCTACAGACTGGACACAGCACAGTCAGTGATTTTCTTACAGAGCGATATGTGGCGTTACCAACATAAAAACCTAAACAGCCTACTTACACACTGACCGAAAGCCATATCTGCGACAAAACTGAGACGTTGCCATAGAAACCCAAACAAAATAGCGTTACGTGACTGGTCGTGGCAGACGCGCGAAGATGTTGCGCCGAGTGCACCTTTATTTGAGAGGGATGTCCGCTAGGTGGGGTCAGCAGAGCGCGCGCTCACTTACCCGAAGAGCTCGTATCCGGGGTCGCAGGCGTAGGAGGCGGTGGTGCCCGGCGCCAGGCCTCCACTGCTGAGAACGACCCGCGCGTTCAGCGGCACCGCCGGGTGGCCGCAGCGAGGGCCGCCGTCGCCTGCAACAGCAACAACAACATCGCGTCAGCAGGTGTCGTCGACAGCGCGGGTTGTGGGAGGCGCTCCACTGGCCCACATAACAGGCAACTAGCTCATTCATTCTCTACGACAGTTCAGAAATACTGGATGAACGGTTTTGATGTGTAAGACTTAAGACTATAAGATTTAAGACACTTAAATAGATACAAGTGTCAGTAAGTCTTTTCTCAAAGTATTTGTTTGGAGTGTAGCCATGTACGGAAGTGAAACATGGACGATAAATAGTTTAGACAAGAAGAGAATAGAAGCTTTCGAAATGTGGTGCTACAGAAGAATGCTGAAGATTAGATGGGTAGATCACGTAACTAGGTACTGAACAGAAGTGGGGAGAAGAGGAATTTGTGACACAGATTGTCTAGAAGAAGGATCGGTTGGTAGGACACGTACTGAGGCATCAAGGGATCGCCAATTTAGTGTTGGAGGGAAGCGTGGAGGGTAGAGATCATAGAGGGAGACCAAGAGATGAATACACAAAGCAGATTCAGAAGTATACAGTTTACAATAGTTATTCGGAGATGAAGAGGCTTGCACAGGATAGAGTGGCATGGAGAGCTGCATCAAACCAGTCTCTGGACTGATGACCACAACAACAACATTAACCCCACTAAAGTAATATGCCGTTTACAAGACTGGGGTATCTGTATCTCATATCTGTGTAGTGCTAGAATGTAGCAAGATACCTTCGGAGCTTGGAGAAAAAAACTGGACCGTGGGGTGGATAGATAGCAGGTACTGAGCGATCGAATGGAGCGGCGTGTGTTTATAGTGCGTCTGTTTCACAAAAATCAGATCAAATCACCATCTTCTCTATTCCAAGGATGTCTGAAGTAACTGATTTCTTTTCTTATATATCACAGACATTGTTTTGAAACATTAGTAAACAGCTCAGTAATTCTGCTGATTTGTACATGATTTGTACATAGTGTGGCATATATGCCCCAGAATACTTCATAAAATGTGGAAAACATTGGTGTGTGATACGTGAACGCTATCTTCAAATGTTATATCGAAATCTTGTATGCGATATTTCACGATTTTCATTGTCAGGAGAGTGACTATGTTTTCGTACTGATTTTTTTACACTTTTTCCAGAACTGCCATCCTGAGCCGGCCGGAGAGGCCGTGCGGTTCTGGGCGCTACAGTCTGGAAACGAGCGACCGCTACGGTAGCAGGTTCGAATCCTGCCTCGGGCATGGATGTGTGTGATGTCCTTAGGTTAGTTAGGTTTAAGTAGTTCTAAGTTCTAGGTGACTGATGACCTCAGAAGTTAAGTCACATAGTGCTCAGAGCCATTTGAACCATTTTGCCATCCTGACGAAACAATGCTACAATTTAAAATTTACTTCCGAAAACCATAGATTCACACGAAAACATGGATATAGTTTGGTTTATCGGGAATATGTATCACACTTCATAGATTTAAAAATCGGTCAGCTAAAATTTTTCTTGGGAGTGAAAATACAGTATTCGTCGCAAAGGAAGACGGGTTCTGACCTTATTTTTCAAATATATGCTAAATGTATTTTAATCCTGAAAGAATTGATACCGAGTGAAGAACAATTCACGATATTAACCGTCGACCATGACCAGTAATATAATGGTAACGGCTATTGTGATGTCACATCTTGGTACCTATTTTGAATTCCATTTGTTTATAGCTCTGATGGTTGTAATATTTTTGTTAGTTTCTAGAGGAAATACGTTTTAATTTCTGCTGTGTATGAGATACAAAACGCCTTCTCTTTTGCTTTGGAGGTAATTATTATGCTTAGCAGGGCATCACTTTTCTTTCTTTGCCCCAAATCTGTTCTCTAATTCGTATTTTTTTTTATCGTTATCTCACCTTATACACATATATGGTGTCTCTCCTAAGAGTCGTTAGGCACATATTATATGGTGTTTCAGCAGATATTTGCAATTTCGTTTTTGTTTTTGCGTTGTGTAGCTGGAGTCAGCTCAGACGAATACTGCTTATCACGTCGCTCATGCAACGCACAGTGTCGACGGAATGCATCGCTTTTGTTTCTCGTTACAAACAAAATTATTTTTAAAGTGGAATGTCACATGCTCATTCGATAGAGCGGGCCAAGATTAGTCTATCCCGATATTCGCTTTATCTGTATGTATTAAAAGGGACAAGAAGACACGAAGAGTAATCTGTTCTCCGGCAGCGACAGCACTGCCCTGACCCGCGATGACTGCTGCCGCCAAGCATGCAGAGCTGTTGCGTCGCTGCTGCACTGCTGTTTATTCTTCGTGGTTTACTGTCCCTCTTAAAACATATAGATAAAACGGATATCGGAATAGACTAATGTGGGAGCGCTCTGTCGAAAGGGCACGTAAAAGTCCGATTTATAAATAATTTTATTTATAATCGGAAATAAACCGACGCTCCCTGTTGACAATGGGCGTCGCGTGAAAGTCGTCACGAGCAATAACTGTTTGGGCTGAGTCCAGCTAAGCAGTGAAGAAACGCAGTTGCAAATATCTGCCGAAACTAGAAAAAAATGCGCCTGGCGACACTTATCCGTAACTGCGAATCATCGAATTTTTTCTTTTTCATGAAGTCTCACACAATACCAAAGCCTTAAGAACTGCTTCAGTCCCGACGTAGATTTCTGGGAAAGGTGCGCTCCACCTCTAGATTCCAAGAATAAGCACCGGAATATATAGGACGCAGTCAGGACACTCTTCGCAGCAGAAATCGAGAATGAAGATATCGACAAATAATTTCCTGTTACTGGTCGTATTTGTGCAGCGACTTAGCTGTGCTAAGCATATGAAATTAAGAAAGATTTCTGGCCGGCCGTAGTGACCGAGCGGTTCTAGGCGCTTCAGTCTGGAACGGCGCGACCGCTACGGTCGCAGGTTCGAATCCTGCCTCGGGCGTTGATGTGTATGATGTCCTTAGGTTAGTTAGGTTTAAGTAGTTCTGAGTTCTAGGGCACTGATGACCTCAGATGTTAAGTGCCATAGTGCTCAGAGCCATTTGAACCATTTGAGAGAATTCTCGAGACGTGTCCGTCTTAGCACAGTCAAGAGAATCTAGAAACTAACTGGGAATGGAAATGACAGTTCACTATACGAGAAACTTCTTTCTAAAATATGTTGATTAATAAATTTCCATCATAGTAAAACTGATTCTTGTTACTAGCGTGACATTTAGAAGATGAACCACAATAAAGAGGCACAAAAACACCACATTGAGTTACCTTTAATTCCATATGATGTTATGAAACATCTTATTTGTGATAAAAGACTTTTCTGGCTTCTGTAGCACACTTCCTGCGCCGGCCGGTGTGGCCGAGCGGTTCTAGGCGCTTCAGTCTGGAACCGCGCGACCACTACGGTCGCAGGTTCGAATCCTGCCTCGGGCAGTTAGTTAGGTTTGAGTAGTTCTAAGTTCTAGAGGACTGATGACCTCAGCAGTTAAGTCCCATAGTGCTCAGAGCCATTTGAACCATTTGAACACTTCCTGCAAGCTTCCCATCCGCAAAAGGGAAGGTCAGAGTGATTAAATTAATCGACGCTATCCGTTGTCTACTGGCGTTGTTCGGCAGTATTTACCACAGTGCTGCCCGGAGCACACTCTTTCGTAACAAGCCTCAAAATCGCAGTGTTGCTGCTAACCAGCGGCAGGTCCAAGGCCGCCGTAATAGCTGGCAGCAGGGTCTCCGACCACAGGCAGCCGGGCGCAGCAGGCGCTTTCGCCATCCACGCGCTGGTTCGGAAGGCAATACTGAGAGACCGGATTCTGGGGCTACAATCCACGGCACCCCCAACTGTACTAGTTAGCTGACATTACGATAGTGCTACGGAAATATGGAGGAGCGACTAACGTGCAGGTAGGCAACAAGGTAGATTTGCTGATCCAATGTACAGTGAACAAATTATTCAAAATTTACGAACTACTTGCTACTGTTTAAGTGTGCAGTGGAATCGTTTTAAAACTATATTCTCATATCGAGTCCTATCTGTTGCTGACAGTACGAAAATAAAACATCCCATAATAAGTGCGCAGCAAAGAGTTATCAGCATTGGATACGCTTTACCTCACGCAGTAGGTAAATGTGTAATTGGTGTACGAAGTGATATGTCGACAACACAGCTCCAAAATCGAGTAGTTCCTGTATTATCTCACCGTGTTTAACATTATACCCCCTTCCACAGTTCCTCTAAAGGCAAGTTATACGAAGGGCGGTTAATAATTAATGCAACACATGTATTTCCTGAAAGCACATTGGTGCTATTCAGGATTGCAGCACACCATATTATTCCCCACTCTTTCGTATAAAAAACTATTTTTCAACAATGCTACGACCTTACGCCACCTTACTGGGAGGACTTCTTTGCCCGCAAGGTACTACTCTACTGGTCGACGTCGGAATCAAAGTCTTGCTGCTCGATAATCTCCCCATTGTCTACGTACTGCTTTCCGTGGAGTGCATCCTTCACTGGGCCGAAAAGAAGGAAGTCGGAAGGGTCCAGCATTGTGCCGCTCGGGGTAGCCGCGCGGTCTTGGGCGCATTGTCACGGTTCGCGAGGCTCCCGCCGTCCTCCCTCGGGCATGGGTGTGTGTCTTGTCCTTACTTAGATTAAGTAGAGCGTAAGCTTAGGGACCGATGACCTCATCAGTTTGGTCGCATAAGACCTTACGACAAATTTCCAAATTTTTTCCAACATTGCAGGAGTTTTCTGCATGCGGCCGACCGGCAAGAGGGAGATCGGACAGGTTTGCGCGACCCTGTTGCGACGATGACAGACGCCTCGCCCAACGACTCTGAGTGCTTTTCTTCACTGCCAGGTCTCCGTAGACATTCTGTAAGCGCCTACGAATATCTCCAATGCTCCGATTTGCCGCCAAAAAAAAAAACTCAGAGAGAACTTTCTGCTTGGACCGCAGCCTAGTTAAAGACGCCATTTTGAAGGCTACAATAGTTCCGCCACCTGCCGAAACTTCATGAAACTATAGGGACCGAAGCAGGAATATTCCACGATATCCCACAACAAATTCCGAATTTTTCGACTGAAACTGGCTGTGTGAAAATGTGTTACATTACTTATTAAACGCCCCTCGTATGATCATTTGACGTAGAGATGAGACACAGATGCCGTTTTCGAGTACCGGGGTTTCCATTCCCCTTCATCACGTCGATTTAGGTTTTCCGTGGTTCGCTCTGAATGTAAGGCTGGCTCTTTCAATAGTGCCACTATCGATTTGCTCTTCGTCCAATTGCTCTTGTGCTCGCACTCCAGTGACCATGATTTAGATGTGACGTTAAGCAACAACCTTCCCTCCTCCCATGAGTCACACAAGCATACCATTGGCCTGTATACGGTCGTGTATGCTTTTAGGAAAGTTTTACTTAAAGGACGTACGACGAGACTAATTTGCTCATTCTGCCCTTAAAATATGGAGTGACTTTCAGGTACTACGTTCAACAGTCAGATATTTACTCGTGAAATGTAAATTCCAAAGGTTACTTTATTACAAAATAAAGACATTGATCTAAAGATACTGTCGATAAAATCAGTTTGTGATGATACGAAACTGGAATATTTTTCAAATAAAAGAAAGAAAAAGAAGCTTTGCGCAAGCTTTGTCAAAATGACAATGCAATTTAATTAAACAAAACTCTGGCAATACAGACGTTACAATACATATACACCTCTTTGAATCAGTTCAGAATCAGACAATTGCAAGCAATTAGAGGGATACATGAGTAATATAAGACAAATGATTACCACAGGGGCCATTAAAAAAACCGACACCTTCTTAACTGATCATATGAAATTTTGGCGTTGGTGAAATTATGTTTTTAAAATAATCCACCACATCAAATTTTAAAGCTGTCCGAAAACAGTCAGTGGTGGAATAGCTCTTTAAATAATTAACCACACAAAATTTTAAAAATAGGCAAACACATTAAATGATGAAATTAGTCCTTTGAAATAAACAGTGACACGTTTTTTAAAGCTGAGATCTATTTAATGACGGAACTAGTCACACCCCTAAAAATCTATTTAAACATGCAAAACAGAAAAAAGTGGTATTAATCCTAACAGCTCCACCGCATTCTCGGCCTTTAACAAGAACATTTACATAAGAAAACCGCCCTGGCGGCAGTTTCTCGTATAAGAAATGTTGACTGTTCTCGGCCAGTACTTGTTGAGAGTGTGCTACAGGTGCTTTGTCAACAATTTGGAATCAGCTGTTTCATTTTTAAGCAACGCTTCCCTGTAAAAAGTTGCCCTCTAGCCAGGAATTTGAATAAACAGAGAGCGAATGAAATCTAATGAGCAGAACAGATCAAGTTTTAAATCAACCAATCGTCTTTGGAATTAGATAAAGTGCTAGTTGACACCCAAGTAGATAAAACTGAATCGACTGCAAAAGCATTTGTCTTGTTTCAGAGTTCATTTGCTGTAGACTGGAGTTTTCATGGTGTGCAGACATGATCCTCTACAGATACCTTCACGACTGGAACATCGTCCGCAATCAGCACTAGTGATATACTGAAGTTTGGTTACTTTCCATTATTCCTCACATGGCATATTATTCCGGGGCTACCTAGTTCGGGCAAGAATAATGTTTTTTTTTCTTTTTTTTTTTTTTTAAACCGAACAGCGTACTATTCGGGCTGCATGCGGCGTTAATCCACAGTCGTTCAATTGACTCCAAAATTTTCAATTCCATGTCAGAAGATTCCTCCCCCATGAGCCGTGGATCTTACCGTGGAGGTGGGGAGGGAGGAGGGAGAGGGTGACTTGCGTGACTCAGTGATGCAGAGAGGCGTATGATGGGTGCAACCATAACGAAGGGGTATTTGTGGTGCCTGAAGAGAGGCAGCAGCCTTTTCAGTAATTGCGCGGATAACAGTGTGGATGATTGATGTGGCCTTGTGACATCAGCCAACAGGGCCCTGCTGTGCTGATTCTGCGAACTTCTGAAATCGAGGGGAAACTACCAGTCGTGATTTTTCCCTGAGGCATGAGGCTCTAGTGTGTGGTTAAACGCTAACAGAAACCTCTTGGACAAAACATTCCGAAGATAAAACATTTCCGCATAAGGATCTCCGGGCGGGGACTCGTCAGGAGGGTGTAGTCATTAGGAGTAACAAAAATGTTTTTTTACGAGTTGGAGCGTAGAATGTTAGATCCTTTAATCGGGCAGGTATGTTACATGTTTTAAAAAAGGAAATGGGTTGTTTGAGGTTAGATGCAGTGGGGATAATCGAAGTCCGGCGGCAAGAAAAATGGTTCAAATGCCTCTGAGCACTATGGGACTTAACTTCTCAGGTTATAAGTCCCCTAGAACTTAGAACTACTTAAACCTAACTAACCTAAAGACATCACACACATCCATGCCCGAGGCAGGATTCGAACCTGCGACTGTAGCGGTCGCGCGGTTCCAGACTGTAGCGTCTAGAACCGCTCGGCCACCCCGTCGGCCCGGTGGCAAGAGGAAGAGCACTTCCGGTTAGGCGAATAAAGGGTTATAAATAAAGAATCAATAGGGGTAATGCAGGAGTAGGTCTAATAATGACTAAGAAAACAGAAATGTGGGTAAGCTACTATGAACAGCGTAGTGAACGAATTATCCTAGCCAAGATGGACACGAAGCCAAGCCTCACCACAGTAGTACAAATTTGTATGCCTGTTAGCTTCTCAAGTGGTGAAGAGATGTAAGAAATGTACGATGAGATAAGAGAAATTATTCGCCGGCCGGTGTGGCCGAGCGGTTGTAGGAGCTTCAGTCTGGAACCGCGCGACCGCTACGGTCGCAGGTTCGAATCCTGCCTCGGGCATGGATGCGTGTGATGTCCTTAGGTTAGTTAGGTTTAAGTAGTTCTAAATTCTAGGGGACTGGTGACCTCAGATGTTAAGTTCCATAGTGCTCAGAGCCATTTGAACAAGAAATTATTCGGATGGACTTAATTGTGATGGGGGACTGAAATTCGACAGTAGGAAAAGGAAGAGAAGTAAAAATAGTAGGTGAATATGGACTGGGGGAAAGGAATAAATGAAAAAAATGGTTCAAATGGCTCTAAGCACTATAGGACTTAACATCTGAGGTCATCAGTCCCCTAGACTTAGAACTACTTAAACCTAACTAACCTAAGGACATCACACGCATCCATGCCCGAGGCAGGATTCGACCTGCGACCGTAGCAGCAACGCGGTTCCGGACTGAAGCGTCAAGAACCGCTCGGCCACAGCAGCCGGTGAATACATGAAGAGGCCGCCTTTATAATTTTGCTCAGAGCATAATTTAATCATCGCTGACACTTGGTTTAAGAATAATTGAAGGAGTTTGTGTACGTGGAAGAGACCTAGAGGCACCGGAAGGTTTGCGATTGATTATGTGACGGTTTGGCAGAGGTTTTGTAACCAGATTTGCACTGTAAGACTTATCTAAATGCAGATGTGGACCCTGAAGACAATTTGTTGGTTATGAACTGTAAATTAAAACTGAATAAATTACAAAAAGATAGGAAATTAAGGAGCTGGCACCTGGATAAGTTGGAAGAACCAGAGGCTGTTGAGAGTTTCAAAGGGACCATTAGGCAACAACTGACTGAAACAAGGGTAAGTAGAAGACGGATGGGTAGCTTTGAGAGACGAAATAGGGAAGGCAGCAAAGGATCAAGAAGATACAAAGACAATGATATCACAGGAGTTATTGAATTTAATAGATGAAAGCAGAAAACATAAAAATGCAACAAATGAAGCAGGCGAAAGGGAATACAAACGGCTGAAAATGAAACTGATGGGTAGAGCTAAAAGGCTAAGCAGGAATGGCTAGAGGACAAATGTAACAGAAGGATGTATCACTAGTGGAAATACACATACAGCCTCTAGGAAAATCAGCGAAGCATTCGCAGAAAACTGAAGCAGCTGTATGGATATCAAGAGCTGAGGTGGAAAATCAGAAGTGAGGAAGAAGGCAAAGCTGAAAGATTGAAGGAGTATATGGATGGCCTATATAAAGGAAATGAGCTTGAGGCAACGTTATAGAAATGGAAGAGGACTTGGGTGAAGATAAGCCGGGAGATACGACACTACGAGAAAAATTTTACAGAGCACTGAAAGACCTAAGCCGAAACATGACCTCTGTTGTAGATAACATTCCTCAGAACTACTGTTGTCCGTGGGAGAGGCAGCCGTGACAAAACCATTCCATCTGGTATGCAAGATGCATGAGACAGGCTAAATACCGTCTGACTTCAAGAAAAATTTAATAATTTCAGTTCCAAAGAAAGCAGGTACTGAGAGGTATGAGTCGATAACTATACGGTTGCATAATACTAACAAGAATTTTTCACAGAAGAATGGATGAATTGGTAGAAACCGGATTCCGGAGAAACGTAGGAACAAACGAGGAAATATTGACCCACGACTTATCTTGAAACCTTTGTTAAAGAAAGGCTAACTGCCATTTATCATTTGTAGACTTAGAGAAAACTTTTGACAATGTTGACTGGAACACACTCTTCGAAATTTTGAAAGTAGCAGGGGTAAACAACAGGGAGCGAAAGGCTATTTACAACTTGTATAGAAACCAAACAGCAGTTATAAGAGGTGAGGGGCGTTAAGGGGAAGCAGTAATTGAGAAGGGAGTGAGACAGGGTTGTAGCCTATCCCCGATGTTATTCAGTATGTGCACTGAGCAAGCAGTAAAGGAAACCAAAGAAAAAATTGTAGAAAGAATTAAAGTTCATGGAGAGGAAATAGAACTTTGAAGTTTGCCAATGACGATGTAGTTCATTCAGAAACAGCAAAGGCCTTGGAAAAGCAGCTAGATGGAATGGACAATATCTTGAAAGGAGTGTATAAGATGAACATCAACAAAACAAAACAAGGGTAATGGAATGTAGTCGAATTAAATCAGGAGATGCTGAGGGAATTACTTTAGAAAATAAGACACTAATTGTTATTTGAGCAGTAAAATAAGTGACGATGGCCGAAGCAGAGAGATATAAAATGGAAAGAAAAGCGTTTCTGAAGAAGAGAAATTTGTTAACATCGAATAAAGATGTAAGTGATAGGCAGGCTTTCCTAAAAGTATTTATGTGGAGTATAGCCTTGTATGGAAGTGAAACGTGGTCGACAAACAGTTCGTACAAGAATAGAATAGAAGCTTTTGAAATGTGGTGCTACGGAAGGATTGGATGGGTAGATCATGTAACTATGAGGAGTTACTCAACAGAATTGGAGATAAAAGAAATTTGTAACACAACTTGACTAAAGGAAGGGATAGGTTGATAGGACGCTTTCTGAGAGATCAAGAGACCACCAGTTTAGTATTAGAGGGAAGCTTGGGTGGTACAAATTGTAGAGGGATGCCAAGAGATGAAAATGGTAGACAGCTTGAAAAGGATACAGGTTGTATTAGTTATTCACAGATGAAGATGCTTTCACAGGATAGAGTAGCATCTAGCTTGTCTTCGGGCTGACGACCACAACATCAACAAAGTCAAAAGGCTACATATAACAATATTGTGCCAGTAAAACAGTTTCAGGATGCGGCGGCGCGGTTCTTTCCGTCCCTTTACGACAGACCTGCACTTACCTGTGAACATTGTCTCAGCAGATCAGTAGGAAAGCCGAGTGAAACCTACTGTACTTCGACGTGAACCAGGCTGCAATTTAAGTCACTAATCTACGTTTCGGGAGAAAATTTTCACACAAGTGAAAGGTTGGAAATTTTATCCTCAGTTAATATATTCAGAAACTTAGGTGAACAAGTATCACTGCCAAGCCCGTGCTAGTCTTAATACAGTCACCCACAATCTCTTTCACTCACGTTAGCAAGATTATGGTGTTGCATTTCCCGAAAACGTAATAGCTACAAAAATACCGATTGTTTTTGATTGAGAATGCTCGCCAAATATTAAGTCTGTCGGTACCAAATGCAGTCATAGTTTTTAGCCACCGACCTGCTCAATACACCACGCGGAATATATGTCTTTTTTCGTCACAAAATTCACTTAAAATTTCCGAAATTTCTACACGCCCATCGGAATAATTATGACGTCACTTTACCACAGTTTTGATGTGTGAAACACTGCTAGATTCGGCAACTTATCGTTTCCATCGGAACTACTACAACACACGTCCGAACTGTTTCATGGCTAGGCTTCGACTCTTCTCTAGAATACTCTAAGTCTTCTCTACCAGTAGAGAAAGGCGCGCAAAGAATATTGCTTTACCATTGGTCAGTTCACTCCACAACCAATAGCAAAACAACATTCTCCCGCGTCAATCCGCGCTTTTCATCAATAACAAATCGCAAAATAGTAAACCTGATGACTGAACTTTTTACCGTCGTAATTATCTAATATGCTGAAGTTTTGCTTATGCATAAAGTTATTTACTACCTGAATTAACTTTCCCTTTACCATAAACTTACTTTACAAAACTATTCTACAAAAATCCCCCTTGTCCATATCCATACTTCTTCGAAATGTTCCCACACTGAATCCTGCTACATAACTCGTTAAACAATTATCTTCATATTAACCTAAAGCACACTCACGCGTCATTCATAGTGCTAAAACATTTTACATACAAAAAAAGACATAATAACACTTTATAAAAATACTAGAATAGTTTATGAAAAACATTCTATTACTTTAGTGCACTCTAGTGGGCACAATCGAAACTAAAATCACAGTCCCCCTATCCAATATTGTCCTCTATCGGCTGATACATAAACTACGTGCGCGTTCAGTCTCGCGTCCCCATCTGTCACTATTCGGCTCTGAGACACATCTCCCACTTAACCGCCTCCAAGGCAGGATCGGTATACGGCGCTACGCAGCAAGGACTGCTGCCGGTGGGAAGGAAGGAGGGAAAGAGGGCTGGCGTTTAACGTCCCGGTGAAGGCGTACATATGCATTCGTCGTCAAGCCGTCTGCTTCTGAGTGAGAATACCGTTAGGGTGGGGATGCAGTTACCGCCGAGCAAAGCAGCTGTCCAGGCCCTGGAGGAAAGCAGAGAGGTGGCCAGCTGGTCAATGCCACAAAGGGAGAGGGAAAGAGAGGAGATATCGTGTTGGTGAAGGGAGCGGAGCGGTGCGGTGCCCGGCCAGCCGTGCGACTTCACAAAAACAGCTGGCGGGCGGCGGCTGGCACGCCCACAAACCAAGGCTGCGCTGGTGTTAACCGAGACGCGCCACACTGCCCCCCGCTAGCGATCCCTGCGTCTGTTGTTATGGGTCCAAGGTGGATTCATTGCTGTGTAGCTGGTTATTCCCTCTGATACGAGAGGAATGGCCGTTTTCATCGATTGGACTGATATTTTATACTGACGGAAAATCGCAAATACCAAGGAGTTGTCCTACATGAACTAAAGGTGGTAGGCGTGTTTCTACAGCTGAAAGATGATGTCTAATCAATATTTGCGGCTCTTCCATAAGAGTGGCGCTAGTAGCGCTACTATGAGGAGGCAAATCAGTTTTGTTTTAAATACACACTGTATCGGTCGTGAGCATTTGTTATCTTTGAGACTGGTCGTGGTGAGTTGATGTTAGTGAAGAAAGCCTTTGAGGTTCCAAAGACGGCATTATTGACACCTCGCTGAGTTTGGACGAGGTCATGTAATATGGCACGAGAAGGTGGATGTCTGTTCTGCGATATTGTAGAAAGACTTGGCATGAATAATGCATCTGTACATGATTGCTAACAGCGGTGGTCACGGGAATATGGCGGACGCAAGAAGACCGAGCTCCGGACGGCCACGTATCACTACCGAGGGGGAAGACCATCGTGTTCGGCGTATGGCTCTGGCGCATCGTATTACATCTGCAGCAGCAATTTGAGCAGCAGTTGGCACCACAGTGATACAACGAAATGTTACAAATCGGTTACTTCAAGGGCAGCTCCGAGCCAGACGCCCTGTCACGTGCATTCTACTGACTCCAAATCACCATCATTTGTGACAGTGTCGAGCAAGAGGCAATTGGAGGGCAGGGTGATGGTCTGTTCTGTTTTCTGATGAAAGCTGGCTTTGCCTCGGTGCCAGTGATGACCGTGTGTTGGGCAGAAGGAGGCCAGTTGAAGGCCTGTAACAAACCTGTCTGCGTGCTGGACACACTGGGCGTACACCTGGAATTATGGTCTGGGGTGTGATTTCCAATGACATCAGGAGCACTCTAGTGGTTATTCCATGCACACGGACTGCAAATGTGTACATCAGTCTGGTGATTCGACCTGTTGGGCTGCCATTCATGAACAGCATTCAGGGGGCGTTTTCCAAAAGGATAACACTCGCCTGCATACCGCTGCTGTGGCCCAGCATGCTCTACAGGATGTCGGCACGTTGCCTTGGAGTGCTCGATCACTAGACCTGTTTCCAGTCGAGCTCGTATCATCGGACGACAACTTCGGCGTCATGCACACATAGCATTAACCGCCCGCTATTGACTGACCAAGTGCAACAGGCATGGAACGCCATCCCACGAACTGACTTCCGGCACCTGTACAACACAAGGCATGCACGTTTGCATGCTTGCATTCAACATCCCGGTTGTTACACCGCTTATTAATGTGCCAACATTTCATACTTGCAGTGGATTATCTGTCGCTTAAATTAACCTGTGGTCTTGCAGTGTTAATCACTTAAATATGTTGTCTAGACAAATGTATTCCAGAAATTTCATTACTCTACATTAATTATTTTTTTTTTTTGGTGTTGCGATTTTTGTCCATTAGTGTACATCCCATGTAGTGCCACTGAGATTTTGTTGTGGTCTTCAGTCGGAAGACTTTCGATGCAACCCTCCAAGCTAGTTTGACGTGTGAAAGCCTCTTCATTTCCAATAAATTTGCAAAACATGCTTATTTTCGTCAGGCCTTGGTCACGCTCTGCAATTTTTAGCACCCTCCTCCAATCACCTCCCCCCCCCCCCCCTTCGCTCCGCCCCCCCCCCCCCCCACACACACACATCCCTGCACTACCAAATTGACTTTTCCTTTATGACTCTGTGTGTGTGTGTCCCATTTCCTTCTTCTGGCCAAGTTGCAGCAAAAATTTCTTTTATCCCTGATTCGATTCAGTACCACCTCGTTTGTGACTCAATCTACTGTATAATCATCAGCATAGTTCTGAAGCGTCACATTCCCATTATATTCTTGTCTGAATTGTTAATCGTCCACATTTCATATCCTCACAAGACTAAACTAGAGACAAATGTCCTTAGTAAACACTTCCTTTGACTGAAACTTGTATTTCATTTTAAAATTTTCTCTCTTTTCACACTGATTAACAAGTAGGTGATTTGTAAGTACTACCATTTAATGAGAAAACATTTTTTCCGGTTTTTCAAAAAAAAATTTCCAAGAATTAGGACTTAAAGATATCGTAGTGGTGACAAGCGTTTGGAAGAAGGTTTGCAGAAACGGTTTCAGCCTAGTTCTCGGCCTTTCCACTCTGGAAAAGCACTTGTGAAAAATGAGAGTATAGATATTTCAGTGCAGTCTCTATTTTCTCTTGTTTTCTTGCAATGGTCAGTTAGCCCTACGCAGATGGGAGTCATTAAAATATATTGGCATTCGGAGGAGAAAGTTGGGGATGGGAATTTCGTGAAAATATCTCGCCGTAATTAAAAATTTTATTGAATGCCACTCGAGCTCGCTGCCCTTCTGTGAACGTTTTCGATGTCCTGCGTGAGTTCTCTTCGGTAAGGTTAGTTAAGTAAGTTGCTGTCTCCAGGTAATCTAGTAAACAAGGGAAAATCCGATTAAAAGTGTAAAACAATTTTTTTATGTATGCAGATACAAAATTGTCTGAGAGATGTGACATGTGAGTGTTTCTAAAAGTCTAGATCTACCTCTGTTTCTAGCTACATTTACAGTGTAATTCTTTCTTCACCTATTCTCTCTAACACTTCTTAATTTCATACTTTGACAGTCTATTTAATTTCTTACACTCCTTTAAGACAATGTAAATTAATTCCTTCAGTTTCTATGTTCAGATTTTTCCTGTGGCAAATTTCATTGGAAAAAAAACTCCACGAGAAAATGTGTATCTGTAAATCTCATATTGGCAGAAGTTAAATAACTTTACGTAACGAAAAGATTAATAGAAAATCTCGAAAGATGCCAATGCCCGTAACGAGCGTTTGCTAAATAATATTACTGACATAAATATTTTCGAAAGACAGAAGGAACTGTCTGTACAATTGGGATATGAAAATCTGGGCTACTTACAGAGTGCATACAATAAACATAATTCCGAAAATATTCTCAGATTGAGGAAAATATAAAGAAAAATCCTTATAGCAAGATAGTAGACTGTACTAACAAAAAAATCTTGATGGTCATTGCCTAACCGTTTGGTCACCTCTCTCATTTAAAAATGGCTCTGAGCACTATGGGACTTAACTTCTAAGGTCATCAGTCCCCTAGAACTTAGAACTACTTAAACCTAACTAACCTAAGAACATGACACACATCCATGCCCGAGGCAGGATTCGAACCTGCGACCGTAGCGGTCGAGCGGTTCCAGACTGTAGCGCCTAGAACCTCTCGGCCACCCCGGCCGGCTCTCTCATTTACAAATGCCTTATAGCTGTGTCCTAGCTATCGCGATTCCTCTTGAGCAGCCTCTGAACTTGTTGGAGCTATTCATTCGCGATCCAGTGTGGGTGCTCCTTACTCCACCTTAACGGATCTCTTATCACGTAAACATGATTGGGACACGCTGAAAGAGATATTCAGAACACCTGTATGCATGATGGTCAGAAACGGACTGAAAAGCTTGTAAGGGTGTTCAGGGTGGGTTGTACTGAGAAATAACTGTCAAGAAAAAATCGGTACTTTTGCCGTTATCGAGTCAATTAGGATTGAAGTTGGCCAATTAGGTCGTTGCGCGTGCAAATTCAAGAGACCCGCCAGATACAATTAGTGTCAGTTGTTCTCGTAGTCTGGATGACAGCGCACGATACCGCTCAGTCTTTGGCTTGGGTTCGATCCATACAACTATCCCATGTCCAGTTTTTGTAGCACTCTCTTGTTCGCTTTTAGGAAATCAAACGAAGAACACGTTTCGCGACATCTTCACTGGAGGGCTGCTTTTCTTAGTGTCTGTGGTGCAACACGTGCACTGCTCAAGGTCCACAGTTGGATTCTTGACTGTGATTGGTTTCAACTAACGTAGAAGGAGGAACTGAATCATAACACACATTTTTCTTTCGCATTTGATTAATGATTACTATATAAAAAAAAGAAAATCCGAAGAACGTTGTCATGGAGGCGGAATAAGTCTTATGACATCGGAATTGAATAAGCAATGAATCGATGAAAGGACATAAATGATGGAAGACTTGGTAGTTTTGTTCGAGTTTTACGGATATGTGTGACGTATGGCTTATGACAGATTGTCACGCAGAATGATGCATTAGATTGAAAGTTGGGATAAAATCGACAAGGGGCGATGTGAAAGAAAATGTGATCGATGGCGCTGACAAAGAGATGAAGACATGGGTAAATGACGCAAGGTAAAGGGGGCGGGGTACCACGCAAAGTCGTGGCAAATCGCACGGACTGCAAGACTCCTACCTTTTTACATTCAGTACTTATACAGCAGCAGGCGATTAACTTTCAACTGTTTGCTGTACTTTGCTTTCTGCGATAGCGTGAACACGAGAACATTTAAAACAAAATATTGTCGTGGTATCTATGTTACGGTAATGGGAAAAAGCAGCGTAATGGTTACGGAAGTCAGAGTGAAAACATTAAACATATGACTGTTATACAAGTTCATTGTATCGGCCTTAAATATCCAAAATTAACATGGATTTTCCATCGTTAGCTCGATATATTTTTCCTGCTAATATTTTAAAAGAAATTTTAAAACACCTAGGCATATCGAATGCCGTATTTTTTTATATTCAGAACTGGATTTATCTTCGATGGTGAATAACGGTAATTGATAATAGTAACGGATATACTTTAGCGAAGTGCAAAAGGGCCGTTGCTGTTCACTATAATTCTGTATAAATGACCTGGATAGTCACATCTGCCACCTCTTTACTAAGTTCACCAAGAACGCCGAGATTGTACATGTGGAGGCCACCACTCTGATATCATTTGCGCTGGTTGGAAAGATTGGGATCTGAACCTCACAAGGCTATGTGGCATATGCGTAAATAGGATAAAAGGTTCATTAGCTGATAGGGAGGCACCTCCTAGACTCATATTCACTGGTAGGAAGTCGCTTACAACATTCTTATCTGACCGATACCTGAATTTTTTTCGTCCTTACCAAATTATACTTCCGGAAGAAGTAGAGAAATTCAGACAATAGCTATGCAGTTTGTCGCTGGTTTCATTAGTGAACGTGAATGTGGCAATAACATTTCCAACGAAATCCAATGGCAAGCACTACTAACAAGTTCAAGTGAAGATCTATTCTTAAAATTTTGAAAGCATAAGTTTCAAGACACACCAAGCAACATAAATCTTTGGAAAGTGACTGTACCTTCCGCAACATGTTGTCGTGAGGAAATTTGAAGTACTGATGCATGATTACTATGCAGCAGTTGGTTATTTGGTGCACTCTTGCTTCAGTACCATGTAACTGTGTAGATGAAACTAGAAACTTAAAAAAAGTACATAGATCCGTAGTGGAACTATCGAACTCTTAACCAGTGCAACAACTAATCAGCAGAGCTGCGCGGTACTGAAGTAAGATACTTGTCCTAGATGTGATTAGAGCGTTGCCAAATTGCGTTCCTTTGATGTCCTTTTTCCAACAGAAATGTGCATGGGACGAAATTTTGTTAGAGAATTCTGCACCGTTAGTAGGCAAGGAATCACACTATAGCATCCAGCACGCGAATTTTGGTTCTTTCTGTATATATATAGGGGGTGTATTTGAAATGAACGTAGAAAATGCGAGGGCTTGTAGAGCGGGTCATAACAAGCGTATATCACATAGCGATCCATGTCCTGATCACTCTGCGTACGGCGTTGAGCAACGTCGCGCGCCACCAAGAGGGTAGCCGTCATGGTAGCATGCCTGCAGGGCAACGTTTTCAATGTATTTATGGCATCAAGGTAAACGAGATGTAGGGGTGAAGTATTATAAACCTTTATTTGAAAACAGTTACAAAAAGTGCTCGAAATTACGCTCTCCTGGTAAAGCGGAAATTGTTTCGGAGATTGCCATAATGCGCACTATCAGTTCTTCATCAGTCTAAATAGGTGTTTCATAAACAACAGATTTCAGATTGCCCCAGAAGAAAAAAATAATAGGCGTCAAGTCGGGAAAAACGTGCAGGCCATGCCATCGGCTCAACGCACCCTATCCAGTTCTCACCAAAGGTTTCATCCAAATGCATTCGCACTACATGTTCGAAATGTGCAGATGCATCATTGTGTTGGTACCGCATTCACTGTCGCATGTTGAGTGGAACATGTTTCAACAACTGTGGCAGAGTTTCTTGTGTTCAGTCGCCGGGAAACGTGTATGGACTGACCAAATTATCGCCTATCAAGCCGGCCCATATGTTAACAGCGAAGCGATCTTGGTGACCACGAACAAAGATGGCGTGCGGATTTTCCCGTGCCATGGTGTGTTGATTGTGGCTGTCGGACATTCCCTCTTGTATAAAGGATGCCTCATCCGTGAAACGTACACGGTTCGGAAAGTCCAGTTGATTGGCACACCTTCGCAAAAACCACTGGGAGAATTCAATTCGATGGGGAAAATGGTCTGGGTTAAGGGCGTGAACCTCCTGAAGTCGGTAGGGGTGCATTCCATGCCACACACGCCAAATTGTGGAATGCTTCATTTCCCGTGCAACATGCCGCAAGCTTGCTGATGGTGTATTTTCCAGCACTGCTAACGCCTCCTCTTCAAGCTCTGGTGGACGCACTGTGCATTAACGGCCGCGTCCGTCAGACCTTCGCACCTATAACACAAAATGAATACACCCGTTTTCGAAGTAGGCCTTAAATGCACATGTGCCATTACGAGAACGTGCCAGCGAAAAACATATTTCAAGTGAATCTGTCTCTCCTACGGACCTGTGGACGGCAGTAAATGTGCGTGGATCGGAAACAGCCGAACATACAAACTTTGGGCGGCGTATTTCCATCAGCTGCCTCGTAAGCACAGTGCATGTCTGCCCTTTGCTCCCAAGAATAGCGCTCCATTTCCTGTCCGCTCCACACAGTAAAAAACGCAAGAGTGTCCCCGTCTGATGACAAACTGACGCAGGGCGAACCACACTCCGCAGTGTGCACAGGTGCTGTCCTCTATGCAGACATTTGCACAGCCAAAAGCAACGCGTTCACGTCCCAGTGAGAGGCGGAACCCGTAGTGTTGTCCCGCCTGGAACATCCGCAACCATGTCGACTACACCGTTCGCAAATAGAGGTTATAAAACTTCAATCCGACGTCTCTTTTAACTTGATGTCACAAATACATTTAAATCGTTGCCCTGCAGACCTGCTACCATGAAGGCTCGGATGGCATGTTGTGTGCCCATCCTCCTGGCGGCGCGCGACGCTTTTCAACGCCGCCTAGCGCCGTAAGCTATGGGATGAGAACTTGGATTGCTATGTGAAATATGCTTGTTATGACCCGGCCTATCAGCCCTCTCATTTTCTACATTCATTTCAGATACACCCTTTATATCCTTGAGAAGCTCATTGCATCCTTGGTGCAAAGGTCAGTAACATCTAATACTGGGGTAGAAGTTATTTGTTCTCCTGTGCGTCAGCTGACGTGATTTCAGACAACATCTGAACCGAGTAGAGGATTGAACGGAACATGTTGACTTTGTCCCATTGGGTTTAACGTTCGTGGTGGCTGGTCGGAAGAGAGGAAGACGCAGTCAGCCCTACTTGGGCACTGGATTGGTAATCAATACAAACGAACTTCAATCAACCTTTTTAAATTTTATACTTGTGTCACAGTGAATTCATATACATTAACTTGATTGTAATTTGTGTACATCAAATACACTCATGTACTTCCATTGTATTGGTCTGTATAACGCGCTGCCTTAGGCAATGCATCTCTTTAAAGTGGTAAAGTTCGAACTAAATTAATTCTTCATACTCACATGCGAGTTTAGTATGTGTTCAAACTCATGGAATCTGTTGTAAACTTGCAGTTGCGAGCCTCGTTATCGTATTCACATTCCCGCGACGATTTGCCTATAACGATCTTATATGTTAGCCCATGTGAAGCGAAGAGCAGTGCCTAAACTGCTGACCACTTCATCTCGATGTATCCATGCTTAATACTTGAGTTATGTAAGCGTGTGTTTACTCGAGTGAGCCTCCAGCTCACATAGTTATCGAAACAAATTAATGAACACGGCCGGCCGAAGTGGCCGTGCGGTTAAAGGCGCTACAGTCTGGAACGGCAAGACCGCTACGGTCGCAGGTTCGAATCCTGCCTCGGGCATGGATGTTTGTGATGTCCTTAGGTTAGTTAGGTTTAACTAGTTCTAAGTTCTAGGGGACTAATGACCTCAGAAGTTGAGTCCCATAGTGCTCAGAACCATTTGAACCATGTAATGAACACGTTTGTTTTCGATTAATCTGCTTCGTCAGCTACTATCAACACGTTTTAATATTTTTTCCATATCCTTGTCAAATGCTGTTCCCTATATATCCATCCTTTTAATTGAACGGCTATTTCCAAAAAGAACCCCCTTTACAAATTTCCGTCTCTTCTATTTCCATTATCTTGTCATCAAAAATGGTTCAATTGGCTCTGAGCACTATGGGATTTAACTTCTGAGGTCATCAGTCCCCTAGAACTTAGAACTACTAAAACCCAACTTACCTAAGGACAACACACACATCCATGCCCGAGGCAGGATTCGAACCTGCGACCGCAGCGGTCGCGCGGTTCCAGACTGTGGCGCCTAGAACCGTTCAGCCACACCGGCCGGCATCTCGTCATCCTTATGTGATTTAACAACATATTTGTGGTTACTACTGGCCATTAAAATTGCTACACCACAAAGATGACGCGCTACAGACGCGAAATTTAACCGACAGGAAGAAGATGCTGTGATATGCAAATGGTTAGCTTTTCAGAGCATTCACACAAGGTTGGCGCCGGTGGCGACACTTACAACCTGCTGACATGAGGAAAGTTTCCAACCGATTTCTCATACATAAACAGCAGTTGACCGGCGTTGCCTGGTGAAACGTTGTTGTGATGCCACGTGTGAGGAGGAGAAATGCGTACCATCATGGTCCCGACTTTGATAAAGGTCGATTTGTAGCCTATTGCGATTGCGGTTTATCGTATCGCGACATTGCTGCCCGCGTTGGTCGAGATCCAATGACTGTTAGCAGAATATCGAATCGGTGGGTTCAGGAGGGTAATACGGAACGCCGTGCTGGATCCCAACGGCCTCGTATCACTAGTAGTCGAGATGGCAGGCACCTTATCTGCATGGCTGTAACGGATCGTGCAGCAACGTCTCGATCCCTGAGTCAACAAATGGGGACGTTTGCAAGACAACAACCATCTGCACGAACAGTTCGATGACGTTTGCAGCAGCATGGGCTATCAGCTCGGAGACCATGGCTGCGGTTACCCTTGACGCTGCATCACAGACAGGAGCGCCTGCGATGGTGTACTCAACGACGAACCGCTATTACGGCCAGAGGTGGTTGTTCTGGGTACTGATTTGTCAGGATCTATGCATCCAAATTGCGTGAAAATGTAATCACATGTCAGTTGTAGTATAATATACACTCCTGGAAATTGAAATAAGAACACCGTGAATTCATTGTCCCAGGAAGGGGAAACTTTATTGACACATTCCTGGGGTCAGATACATCACATGATCACACTGACAGAACCACAGGCACATAGACACAGGCAACAGAGCATGCACAATGTCGGCACTAGTACAGTGTATATCCACCTTTCGCAGCAATGCAGGCTGCTATTCTCCCATGGAGACGATCGTAGAGATGCTGGATGTAGTCCTGTGGAACGGCTTGCCATGCCGTTTCCACCTGGCGCCTCAGTTGGACCAGCGTTCGTGCTGGACGTGCAGACCGCGTGAGACGACGCTTCATCCAGTCCCAAACATGCTCAATGGGGGACAGATCCGGAGATATTGCTGGCCAGGGTAGTTGACTTACACCTTCTAGAGCACGTTGGGTGGCACGGGATACATGCGGACGTGCATTGTCCTGTTGGAACAGCAAGTTCCCTTGCCGGTCTAGGAATGGTAGAACGATGGGTTCGATGACGGTTTGGATGTACCGTGCACTATTCAGTGTCCCCTCGACGATCACCAGTGGTGTACGGCCAGTGTAGGAGATCGCTCCCCACACCATGATGCCCGGTGTTGGCCCTGTGTGCCTCGGTCGTATGCAGTCCTGATTGTGGCGCTCACCTGCACGGCGCCAAACACGCATACGACCATCATTGGCACCAAGGCAGAAGCGACTCTCATCGCTGAAGACGACACGTCTCCATTCGTCCCTCCATTCTCGCCTGTCGCGACACCACTGGAGGCGGGCTGCACGATGTTGGGGCGTGAGCGGAAGACGGCCTAACGGTGTGCGGGACCGTAGCCCAGCTTCATGGAGACGGTTGCGAATGGTCCTCGCCGATACCCCAGGAGCAACAGTGTCCCTTCCCTAATTTGCTGGGAAGTGGCGGTGCGGTCCCCTACGGCACTGCGTAGGATCCTACGGTCTTGGCGTGCATCCGTGCGTCGCTGCGGTCCGATCCCAGGTCGACGGGCACGTGCACCTTCCGCCGACCACTGGCGACAACATCGATGTACTGTGGAGACCTCACGCCCCACGTGTTGAGCAATTCGGCGGTACGTCCACCCGGCCTCCCGCATGCCCACTATACGCCCTCGCTCAAAGTCCGTCAACTGCACATACGGTTCACGTCCACGCTGTCGCGGCATGCTACCAGTGTTAAAGACTGCGATGGAGCTCCGTATGCCACGGCAAACTGGCTGACACTGACGGCGGCGGTGCACAAATGCTGCGCAGCTAGCGCCATTCGACGGCCAACACCGCGGTTCCTGGTGTGTCCGCTGTGCCGTGCGTGTGATCATTGCTTGTACAGCCCTCTCGCAGTGTCCGGAGCAAGTATGGTGGGTCTGACACACCGGTGTCAATGTGTTCTTTTTTCCATTTCCAGGAGTGTATTTGTCCAATGAATACTCGTTTATCATCTGCATTTGTTCTTGGTGTAGCAATTTTAATGGCCAGTAGTGTATACTGGGGATGCAGCTGCTTCAGAACGGAGAGGCAGATGAGTCCCTTGCCCAGTTAGTCCGTTTTATTACTATTATCTGCATGTTTGTCTTAGTTGAAGTCAGCACGGGCTTCAGCATTATGTAATGGCTGTTTGTTTTCAGTAACTGAAGTAATTTACTCAAAATGTCTTAGATTTCAGAGATCTATGTACAGTGCACAAGCGAAAGCCAAGTTTTCAATCTCTTCGAACTAATACGTCACGTATGTTGATAAAAATTGAGAACTGCGGGATTTTACGAAGGTGCTTAGACAGATTTTCTTTCATAGCGTCATCAACGAAAGATATGAGACAGGGGGAAATTGAGACTGATGTAATACGTACTCTTCGCCATATACCGTATATTGACTACAATTGTAGATGTAGTAGAAGGCTGCTTATGTAGAGATTGGACAGAAATACGGAAACACCAGATTATCATGTCTAAACGGCGTTGGAAACCCACTGGCAGTCAAAACAGCTCCCAGCCATCCCGCAAGTATGACAATACATCCTTTTGCTCATGAAACCAGTGCTAGATGTGTGAACAGGGGCCCTGTCTTTGAATACAAGCCGGCCGAGGTGGCCGAGCAGTTCTAGGCGCTTCGGTCTGTAACCGCGCGACCGCTATGGTCGCAGGTTCGAATCCTGCCTCGGGTATGGATGTGTGTGATGTCCTTAGGTTAGTTAGGTTTAAGTAGTTCTAGGTTCTAGGGGACTGATGACCTCAGAAGTTAAGTCCCATAGTGCTCAGAGCCATTTTGAAACACAACGTCACCAAAGGGGGACAAACACAGTGCCATGGAATGCTACCTTGCGGGGTAACCTTGTAGCTCATGGAATACCAGACTATGGCTGCCAGAATCGTCACCGAACCCTCACCATGTTTCAATCTCAGAACGCAAACGCGGCCAGAAGTTGGAAACAGTGTGAAACAAGAGTGATCCGACCAAATGTTTATGGCTGTGGATCCACGCTTTCCTGTTACGGGCATTTGAATCGGTGATGAATGGTTTCGGAATTGCAGCTCGCCCTGTTATTTCCACCTTATGGAGCTCCATTCGTGTTGTACTGGTGCTGTAGGAGTTCTCGAGTGCGACACTCAGTTCTGCAGTGACTTTTGCAGCTGTCGTCCTGTTAATTTTCATCACAATGCTCCTCTATGACCGTCTGTTACAATCGTTCGACACACACTTTCGTTTGCATTGTGACGTAGTGGATGATGTTTTTCCGCTTTCCCTGTACGTGGTACAGATCTTCGATGCGGTGCCTCTGGAAACACAAAACAATACTGCTGCCTTGGTTACAAAAGCGCCCACCATACAAGCACTAGCAATATTCCCACGTTCGAATTCACTTATCTCCGACATAATGCACTGGCAAATACACAGAAACTTGTTCTGACCGCGACTGACACTTGCATCGTGCTGAGAGCATGGCACAGGCCTAGTTCGTGGTCAGATCCTGCAGGCTTGGTTAGCATCTGCACATTTTTGTCAAGCATGCATTTCTCGCGGTGTTTCAATTTTTTTGTCCAACCCCTGCATTTTACTGGATTCAGTACAAAAAAAGAAACGCGGAAGGATTGCACATCGTTCTGAACGGGGAATTCCGCCGGCACCTCCATTGAGAAGTGCCGCTGCGTTCTTCGACCGTTGGCTCTGTGGTGAAAGCTTGCAAGTGGTTGCTGCCTGCATCCTCCGTGAAGAGTAAGGCATGTTAATGAGAGCAGACGAGCAGATGTGACGCAAGGGGGGAGCACTCGCCATTAGCAACGCTCCGCGTGTCTGTATCCGGGCTGCTGTGGGGCGGCGGCGTCCACGGAAGACATACACAGCTAGGGCGCTTGCCGCCACGTGCTGCCGCAGGCGGAGCCAGTTTCAGTGGGTGGCGCCCTCTAACAATGTACGTACCGGACGTTACGAAACTTCTGGAGACTCTCGGAATTCCAGCACAAAGGATGTGTCGTACAACAGATGCGGTATAGATGTGACGCTTTCATTTCGGCGAGTGTCACTTGCTATACTGCTATGTCGCCACAGATACGAGCAAGAAATTTTGTCGTGATATTGAGTGCAATCGATATGTGGTACGACTGACTACTTCTTAAACGTTCGTTATGTTTGAAGGACAATCACACAATGGGTGTGAAACGAAATATGCAGATTCTTTCAGTGGTAGCGTAGCTTCCAATACGACGTGTGTTTAGGCCACGAGATGACGTAAAGGAAACAAATAAGAAAATATATATATATTTTTCCTTTTTGTGTCTTATCTTGAAATCAAGTATCATAGACAGAACAAATTGTAATTCTCCCTTTCTCGGCTAAAAGCTCAGAGCGACTGACTATCTTACCGAAGACCTTCCCGATCGCCACGTACTTTCCGCTGCTGAAAGAACTAAATGATTACCGCATAGCCTCATAAAGGTAAATGTGAAGATACTGGAAGAGAAGTAGAATCTCTATTTCAGAAATGAGTTTTAGGGACCACGAGAGGTCTCTGATAAGTTCTTGCCCTCCAGTTTTGTCGTCTAATGACGCTTTATGTATAACATGAGGTAGCGACATCGTTTTTAAAGCCACAGAGATAAGTTTACTTTACAGCTTACGTGTTATAAGCGGCCGCAGCGTCGTATTCGTCCATCAGAAATGTTTCTGCACGACGGATCTGCATTATCCTTGGCTCTGGTGCAACGGGGGGACAGTGTAACACGTCGTACAGTATCGTCCGTTTATTACGGCATGCGTTACGTGCGCGTCGTCCACCTCTCCGCCTACCTTCGACGAATGAGCAAAAACACGTTAGACGGCAACGGTTTATGGAACGACGTCGCTGGAGACAGGAATAGCATCAGATACTATTTTCGGAGGAATCAAGGTTCTGTTTGTTTGAAGATGATGGCCGCGTTTCGATTCGCCGCAGACATAGGGAGCAGCATCGCAATGACTCCATCCGCACAAGATAGAGCGCCAACACAAGGCCTTGTGATGTGGGGTGCTATGGGGTACAGCCACAACTCACAGTTGATGCGTGTCCAGGGCACTACAGCCAGTGTGACCTACGTGAATGATATCCTACGACCCGTAGCCATACCCTTTCTGCACAGCACCCCAGACGCCATTCTTCAGGTAGACAATGCACAGCCACATGCCTTCTTGGTGCCACAGGATGTCAGCCTTTTGCCCTGGGCCGCCAGACCACCAGACTTATGGCCAACTGAAAATGTGTGGGATATGGTGAAAAGACAATGTAGCGCTGTGACACAATGCCAACCGCCAAAGACGAACTTTGGAACCAGGTGAATGCAGTATGGACGGCGATACCACAGGACGCCATTCGTGCCGTATACGCGTCGATGCGGAACAAGTTATCAGGGCCCACGGTGGACTCTGTGCCTACTAGGCAACAGGACACAGGCTGAAACGAGATGACTGAAATGCTAATCATTTCTGCACAACGTATTAATGTACATATGTTGTGAATGTGAGTGTCTTATGTCTAGTCGTTCAAGGTGTTCTGTTTTTTCTGAATATGAGTGTACTAACATACAGATGAAGTACAACAGAGCTGAAGAGTGTAGTATTATACATCAGTAACTACGGACAGTTGAAAAGAAAGAAAAAATATATTTAGGAAGTTTTGAAATGTGGCTATACAGAAGAATGCTTAAGGTGATGTGGATTAACAGACTTAATGTTGAAGAAGTAGTGAAGAAAATAGGGGAAGAAAGGAGATCATAAAGAAGAAAAGACCTCGACAGGAACGTATAATGAGTAGGAACTGCCTGCAAAGAAGATGTGTAGTGTGAACAGTAGGATGAATGAGAGAAAGAAGTAGGAAGAGAACTGGAAACATGGGAGGAGTTAGAATAGGGCTAAGTCACAAACGGATGAAGGAAGATGCTCAGAGCAAAACACGCTGGAGAGCCTCCAGTTGAATCTTATCATAAGACAGACACACTACAAAAAGAAGAACAAAAAACAATGTTCGCAAATACTCAGTGTTCCGAAAAATAGATGTCGCAGCTCTTTGGAAACGACCTGAAGGTCTACAGAGCTTTCAATAGCAATACTTCATTCCAACGAGTCGGATTTCATGTTGGATATTTGAATTCAATTTAGCTCGTTTTACAGCACATTCTTAAGAACTATTTACAACTGTACCTTAACTTTTTTTCTCTAGCGGTGTTTCCTTCCTAGTCAAGCTCCATCGTGTGTGATCTCCTCTAGTGGTCGTGACTGCCTCTGGAAACGGCTCAGGCCAATGTTGAAGCTGTTGCGAAACAGTGAGCGCTGCGGCAGACTCACGAAGTCCTAGTTTCAGCAAAGAGGGCGTTGGTGTTTTCACGATCTCCACGCATGAAACACCGGCACGGGAATGTGCACAACATTACCGAGTTCATCTGACATTTATATGGCCGTAATAGTCTCTGGCGTAAACAAAAGTGCGTGTTAATACTACGGTTGTGCTCCTTCTTCGATTCTGACGGTGTACTACCTTTCTACGTTCGTAAAACATTGATTAACCCCGAGGCTGATACGAAATCCACCATATTTTATCAGAAATAATTCTCACGAAAATGGTTTGTCCTAGCCTTTCCCCACCTGAGAGCTCGCTCCCTGAGATTGAAGCACCTACGATTTGACGTGCAGTCAGAGCCGAGGCGTAACTTAACTTATTTTCATATACAGGAAAGTTATGTGCCAGGAATAATCCTAGGATCACCTGGGGAGTCAATTAACAGAGGGCGAGTGCGGGTTTAGGTCAGTTTTCTGTTTGGTTATGTCTCTCCTTTCCGCCCCTCCCCCCCCCCCCCCCCCCCCACACACACACACGCAAATATAATTTTTCATTATCCACACTTTCGTCACAAATACTTGATGTTATTAATAATAACAATAAAACGTATACAATGTTTTAATATAACAATAATAATCTGCAAAAGACTATATAATCATGGCACTCATAGCTGCGAATATGCATCTTGGAAATTATAAAGACGCTTCTGTTCTATGAAAATACTTTTTAAACGATAGTTATACAGCTGGAGTGCTATCATGATTTCCAAGATAATAATAATCTATTTCATCAATACTCAGTACATTGCTTTACACCATAACGTCCAAGAAATTGCAGTTCAAGGGGGGAACAACACTAGAAAACCATTAGCTTGAAAATAGGAGAAATAACAACAAAAGCTCACAAAACTGGTTACGTCATAATTTACACAAAATACAAGCTACAAAAAACTGGGCCTGTAAATTTGTAGAGTTATTAGATAAGGTGAAAAGATACATTTGTTGTGTGACACTTACGTCTCGTGTGCGCGTTGAAGGGTTTGACCCTGGTCTTGCCTTAGGCCAACGTTCACAGTGTATTGATTGCTTCTTATGCAACACGCTGACATTAGAATCTGATTTACAACACAATTATGTCTTGTTGCTAGAAAGTTTTCATTCCTGCTAACAGTGTATACGTCCCTTGTTAAGCAATTTCATTGTAACTGTTTATGTTATGTTGTGTTTCTGCTAATGATTAAAATTCCTAGGTGGCTGATTACACTGTAACCGGGTTAGCTGACAAGTTTCTGGTTTGTGGTTAGTCACGAGGCAACAATCGCGTAGCAAGCGACTACCTACAGAACGACTTCCGGAAAGGAGGTTAACGAATAACGTCACATTCAAAGGCTTGATGGTCGTCTTCGTGAGAAAGTAAATTGATAGTTCTTGCAGTGTACGAACTGTTCAGTTTGAGGAAGGTGTGTTACAGTGAATGGAGGACAACCAGAGCACCAGCACACGATTCGCAGCCAAGGGACTAAATACCTCCAATGACAATGTGTGGAACTTTCTACACGAGGTATGCTTGCATCAATTCAAGGATCAGATGATACCAACCGATCTACTAACGACTTTCCTCAGACAGTAGAATTCTGCCAGTTTGTGAGGATGCCTGACTTCCAAACGGGTTTCTTGTTTACTGAAGAGGCTGCTTCACAAATGAAGGAATGTTCAACAGCTATGTCTGGTGGAAAATCCTAAAGCAGACTGTATGTTCCATCGAGAATAGAGAAATACCGTGAATTTGCGGGTTGGAAATGTTCACTACTATCTGACTGAGGCAATCTACAGCCTAACAGCCTCGGCGCAGGAAATTCCGCATCTTTCTGCGTTAGTTACTACCGGAAATACTGGAGAATGTCTCCCTAATAGGCAGGTAACGATATTACGGTTCCAACATGACGCCCCCCCCCCCCCACCCTCCCGTGCGTCCCCGTCACCACACTTCATCATTGAGGTCAAAGAACATTTAGACAATGATTTAATTGTTTGACTGGGAGGAGTGGCTTAGGAACGTGGCCAACACGTTGTTCTGACCTCATTCCTACGAATTTTATTCTGTGGAAGACACGACGCGTTCGCTATGCGATACACAGACACACACTCCAGAAGAATTGGCTGTCCGCTCGGCTGATGCTGCAGCCGTTATTCGTACAACACCTGGTCGTTTTGGGCGTGGCAGAAAATCGTTAGTACGCAGATGCGAGTTTTGCATTTTCAGCAAAATCTCTACGCTGGCAGCGTAGTACTGTGCGGCAAGCTTGTGAGAATTATGTGTGCCACCGAGATGCATGGACGATACGAGGGTTTTACCATCTGTGTGCATTTTATCATCTGTGTCCTTTTCATCAACTACGTGCATTTATCAACTGGATTTTTATGAAGACATGTGTACGTGGGGACTGCCTTTTACGCTTTGACTTCATGTAATGTAACACTGCAATTTTATAACACGTTCCAAAAGATCGGATTACGGCAGCAAAAGACTGTCGAAATCAGTCACTTTAGAATAATAAAAGCGTCTACACTGCGATCGCGGCGTAAGAAGTGCGTTAATTTTCAACAACATTGATCGCCCCACAGCTCAGCATGTGTCCCTTACAAAAGATCTCTAAAACAGAATTCGTCACAAGGCACAAGCTAGTATGAGCACTGTCTCTTAACTTCGGTAGCGTGAAATTCTTCTTGGAACTCGAGCAGGGAAACGATGCACCTGTGGCTTTTTTGTCACCTAAAAGAGTGTTTCATTTTATATCCTCTAAACACCAAAATTTTATATACTTGATTTTTTATGTCGTTTAGAATCGTAATCTGGATTCACTATCATGAATATTTCACTTAGCGCCATGACAGTGAACACACTTCTGCAGATTGTAGCTATGCAAGCGTGTACGTAAGGGAAATGCTGTTTCTTTTTGTCGTTTCTGTACGCGTTCGGGAGAGTCACTCAGTATTTTTTAAATTTCTTCAGCTTTTTTAGAGTAGTGTATTTGCCCTTTCTTTCTTGCCTTACTCAACATCGTGTAGTTTCCCACTTCCACCTTTGGACTCACGAACAATCTAACACTGCCGGCTGGTGTGGCCGAGCGGTTCTAGGCGCTACAGTCTGGAACCGCGTGACCCCTACGGTCGCAGGTTCGAATCCTGCCTCGGGCATGGCTGTGTGTGATGTCCTTAGGTTAGTTAGGTTTAAGTAGTTCTAGGGGACTGATGACCTCAGATGTTAAGTCCCATAGTGCTCAGAGCCATTTGAACCGTTTGAACAATCTAACACTTGTTGTTTACAGCACGGTAGGGCCAGCCTGTGATTGGGCGGCCTTAGCAGACGGGGATGTTGTCGGTGAGCGATCAAATCGCGAGCTCATCAGCGTGAACAGTGCTCACGCAAGCGACTGAAAATATCCAGTGTTAAACGTAGTCTGAAATTTATACAATGCAATGCTGTTTTAAATACTCTTTCTTTTCCCGCTACTTCATTCTCCGGAAGTTGGGTGAGATCTTAGGAAAATTTTATACGTAAAAATACACACACACACAGTTTTGGATCCACGCCTGAAGCGGTCACTGTACCTTTTTTCGCTGAGAAAATCCTTTTAGCACCTAGTAGGATTTTCTTCTACAGAAACTCTTCGTTTACCGATAAGCTGCATGTGCAGAATTGCTCGTAGTAAAATAAAATGTAAATGCCGTGTGACTGCGGTCGGGCAGACCGTTCGCCGAGTGCAAGTCTTTCGATTTGACGCCACTTCGGCGACATGCGCGTCGATGGGGATGAAATGATAATGATTAGGACAGCACAACACTCAGTCCCTGAGCGGAGAAAATCTCTGACCCAGCCGGGAATCGAACCCGGGCTCTTAGGACTGACATTCTATGGCGCTGACCACTCAGCTACCTGGGGCAGACGCTCGTAGGTCGGAACCGTATTTGTCGTCGTCGCACAGTTAGTGCTTCTTCCCCGCTGTTAAGACAGGATGAGTCAAGTTATCTGCAGTATCTCAACGCAGGAAGTCGGGCATTTAGCGGTCTAATACCTCACAGCCAGCATAGCTGGGCACAAGACCGTTAATCCGTTAATCGTTAATTAACGAAGTTAACGCTTCGAGTAACTGATTAACTTTTAAGTTAGTTTTAAAGAAGGTTAACGGACTCTTTAACTTCAGTTGACTTTCTTTGAGTCCGTTATTCATTAATTATGGTTACCAAGTAGCATAGGAGAAAGCTTTGAACCTATACTAGACAATTAACAATGCCAACTTGCTGCGGTTTTTCATTCGAAGTTCCGGTTGATGTGGCTGGAAATATGTAACAACAGTCGAGTGGAAGCAGTAAGGAAACGAACGGAAAAAGCCGTAGAAGAGGCTTTGAGGCACGAAGCCGCCGAGAGTCCAGAGATACACTGAGCGGCCGTGGCGGAAGCAGCAACAACGAAGAAGAAGGGGAATATCTTTTTACGGATGTCACTCAATGTAAAGAGAAGCATAGTAGTAACACATTTGTAAAAAGTAAAGCCCAGAGTCTAGTCAAAACGTGGCTGGACATGAAATCAAAAGACTCATTCAATGATGCAGAATGATGCGGTATTTGTTGGGGAATGGCTTTTGGTAAATTTATTTATTAAATATAATACCCCTATAGCCTCGAGTGTTGCAGTCGTACGAATTTTTACTGTGGGCAAAGAGATTTTGCTTCCTTTACGAGCTTCGCTCTCGGATGAAAAATTTAACATGTTAATGTTAATGAAGGAAATATGAATCTTATTTCAGGTACTATATGATTCTTGTGTAACATCTCGATGTTATGAAGGGAAAATATGCACCTTATTTCAGTTACTATGTGATTTTCGTATATTTTGATTCTCTTGTGATTTAACATTGATAACTAAATAATGATTAAACTGTTTCCATCTTCGATGTCCTACCTAAACTTCCCAACCAAAACATTTTTATTTAAGCAACGGTAATACGTTTGATTCACTTGCTCACTTCACTACGCCGACGACATAGTTTACTGTTACCAGTTAACGATTAACTACACTGGTGTCAAAAATTAAAGCAACAAATGGTAATTTTGTAAGACTGCGTTTATTTTGCCACAAAACAGTATTAACGGGCGACAGTAAAGTAGGAACAATGTAAAGAATACAGAACGTCATCAACTGCACATGCATAACAGTAGACAAAAATGTTCTTCGTCTTTTCCCAACTTAACTGATTTGCACAGACAGTCTAACAACTGGTTGGTGCTCAGTATTGGGTGTATCCACCTCTGGCACCAATACGTCCCTGACAACGACGGGACATGCTGCGTATGATGCCATCAACCTAATGTTAAGGCAACAACGCCCACTCTTCCTGCAGAGCACCTCGCAAGTCTTTGAGAGTGGTTGGTGATGTCGAGGTGATGCAGCCCGTCTTCCTAACGCATCCCAGACATGCTCTATAGGATTCAAATTGGGAGAGCGTGCAGGTAGCGCCATGCGTGCAGTATCTTCCGTTTCCAAACATCAGTGTTCTATAAGGTCGAGTAGTATGAAGTCTGGGCTCACAGCAGCTCGCAACAACCGCGCATGAGATCTCAAGATCTCCTCACGGTATCTGCGCGCATGAGATCCCAAGATCTCCTCACGGTATCTGAACTCAGTTATATGCTCATAATTCACCCATACAATTTCATGAAGAGGTGTTCGAAGGATCAACATAATGCCTGCCTCCACCATTTCGGGTACTCCTAGATATCGGTCTCTTTTTCACAATGTTTGGGTCCCGAAATCGTGTTCCACGTGCCCTCCAGATGCGAATCCGTAGAGAATCCCTCTCCAGACCAAATCAGGACTCATCTGTGAAAAGAACATTGGCCTACCATTCGACCGCCCAGGTGGCATGTTGACGGTTCCACTCTAGACGTTCCCTTCCGTGAAGACACGCCAGAGTTAGACAGCATGTGTAAAACAATAAAGGCAACTCTACTGAAGCCTTCTCTACACCGGTTGCCTCGATACAACACGTCCAGTGGAGGCTGCGAGGTCAGACGCCAGTTGCAGTGCAGTACTAAGGTGGTACCTTCTTGCCCTTACAAACAAATAACGGTCCACACTTTCTCATGTCACACGTGATCGGCCCTGTTCTGGTCTCCTGGATAGAGTTTATGTCTCTATTAATTGTCACCTCATCCATGAAACAACAGACTGATACACAGTAAGCCATCGGGCCACATGAGTTAGCGACTTTCCTGATTTTATTCTTCCCATGGCCCCCCACAGCAGAGAGTCTGTAGGCGTCTTCTCTGTGCCATATTGCACCGTCTGTGACTGCGTACACAGCGAATATGGATACAGGACTACTCTGCAAACACTACACCGCTTGATAGGTCCCCTTACGTTATTGCTGGCGTGGTTGTCTATGGATCGGAATGCCATCTTCCTTGCAGAACACGTTCGTAACGACATCTCGGTTTGGATGATTATATGGTGAATTAGACACAGAACGTGGAAACAGCAGTTTGTTGCTTCAATTTGGGCACCAGTGTATTAACCTTAACTTTCGGTAATCACCCGTAAAGCAACGCTTTAACGTTTAACCACGTTAACTTTTTTTAGTAACAAATTAACGATTAGCTAAGTTAACTGTTTGTTCAACGTCGCCCAGCTATGACAGCTAGCAGCAGGCATCTTTTGAGTCACCCAATTCGTGGGGTATTGTCACATCTGCTGCGTGCCTCTCCACAGTCGCGAATACCAGCCTCGCTATGGCGGAGGCGGCGCTGGCCGGGCGCCAAGCCAAAGCAGCGAAGGGTCGGAGCAGGCTGACCGCCAACTCAGAGCCCAGAGTCCACCCACAAGCCGTTTATTCGCAGCGGTTACGGCCGCTGGTGGAACCGCCGGCCGCGCCTTGGCACTGCTGGTGCGGCAAACTGCACACCAAATGAGATATGCAGACAGTCTATATGTCAGGCGTCTCGTGGTACTACAGTTTCCGTTGACCTGTTTCCACATGTATGCGGTTCCATTCCAATTGTGTGTTTCCTTCCGTGCACAGACTCCTTAGTGCTCATGAAGTGAAGTCAAGATTTTGCTAGGTTATTTCTCTATATCTACAAGAGCACGAAGTAGTTTTTTTAATTACTTCTTAATGTCAACGAAACCATTTGAGGAATTAAGCGGGAAGCAAAACAACCGTATACCACACCAAAATACATGTATGAGGGAATTGCTTGGGCGCCGTTGATGGGAAACGCAAGGACTGTCCACCCTCTCAACTCGATGCACATAAACTGTAAAGGATATTCGTCTGTAGTTCTGTTGGCAGTAGCCTATTTGGCATACCGACTTGCTTACGCGAGTGCTGGAGTCTACGGCAAGGACTGCGAGTCTGAAGTTTTTCAGACCTGTCAACTGTGGGGATCGTTTATTAACGGGCACCATGGATCCACTTGAGGACTAGTGCTTTCCAGGCACACAGAACATCAAAAACCCTAACTACCTCGTAGGAGATGATGCTTTTGGGTTGCATAAACATCTCCTCAAACCATACAGCAGCCATAGTTCGACTGTGGAGAAAGGATCAACAGCTATCGTATATGCAGAGCTCGGAGGTACGAGGGATGTACTTTTGGTATACTTAGCAACAAACGGAGAATGTTCCATCGCGCAATTTACTTGGATCCGACTGTGCTACGCATACAGGGTAAGGTTGTGTAGTATTTCACTACTTCGCACGAGACCAAGGGGGTTTTGAAATGGTAAACGCGTTGTCAATCTCCAGCTTTGAAGAGGTCCACTCCAGTGAAATGAGGAGAAATCAGACAACTACCACAGCCAAAAATGTAAGAGATATGTTGAAAGATTACTTCATGACTGAAGTGGGTTCAGTGAGTCGGCAATTTTCCAAAATCCGGTTTACCTTAACACTTATCACAAAAATGGTCCACTGTATCATAATTTGATACGTATTTTAAATAAATGTCATTGGTTATTTTCTTAGTTTTCAAATCTTTTCCTCTTAAATTTCTTTAAAATCGCGGCGAATTTATGAATTGCCCTAATGTACTACGTCTCATTCGAGAAGAATGAATTTTTCAATACTTACCCAATTCCATTTTTTATGACGCCTATTTCTTCAATGTCGTTGAAAATTTCGACACAAACGTCTTTTCATGCTTCCTGCTTTTTAAATTTATCGCTATAATTTTCATATGTTTTATACTACTGTACTGGTTTAGATTGCACTGAAATCAGCCAATCAACATCAACGTTTGGCAAACCGCTCATTTTATCAGAAAAACTAGGACAACAGTTTAAAAAAAAAATAATAAAAGATTTTTTTTAAGAGATTCACATGCTATTAGGTTAAAGCAAAGCTGAACCGTGAGAATGTGAATGTCTTGATTGCTTTCTGTTTCCTGGACACGAGTTTGCACCATATACAAACCTGAGAAACTTGTTCGTGTCGAGAGAGTATTCAGTGCTCTATTTTTTGTATTAGACATCGAATAGAAATCGCAGCACCGCTTCATACTTGTCGGCAGCGTTCGCAAAAGAACCGAGAACGAACCGAACCGAATGGAACCACACACGTGTGGAACAGCCCTTACAGACTTCAGAGAAATACTGGCTGTGCTGGGATGGGCAGACAGTTACACCCGTTTGTGTTTGGCGATACAGTGTTGCCTTGCTTATGTTTTGAGGAGAGATATACGGTGTATACTGGATACTTTATTGCATAAGCTGTGTTGTCGCTTTAATACTGAGTACAGCTCAGGAAACGAGACGAGAACAAAGTGAATTCTATATTTTTCCTCAGAATCTGAGAGTCCACATATAATCGGCCCAAAATACTTGTCTGGAATGTCAGGAGAGAGTAAAGTTGAGTTGTATAAAACCAGGAGACACTGGAGACCACAAAAATGAACCCAAGAAACTAGTCGTTGCAGGCGACAGCTTTGATCGGCGCTCCTTACACGAAATGCCGCATAGTGGCGATTTATGTTCTACAAAATATTCTGTCCATTACTTGACATAAGTGAGATGTGCAGGGAAAAACTTTAGAGCCGCTTTAGTGTATGTGAATGTGAACGAGATGTACCGAATCGTCACACTGCAGTTTTGTACAAGACGCAGTCGATAAGCCACTTCGTGGATCCCAAGGCCAGTCATTCCTGTGGTGTATAGTAAGTTTATCTCTCATGAACGAAGCATTAAGGCAAATATATATGAACTAAGAAATGGAAAGTTCACAGACGTATATACAGATGGGTCCAAAAAAATGTATCCACTGTTTAAAAGTCCATAACTGGCAAACTAACTGACGGAATTGTCTCATCTTTGGTAGTGTAATAGTTTCTAGTTCCAGCAATCGCCACACAAGCGTTGTATTGTGTTGTTTTGTTTTGTCAGATGACAGTCCCCAGATATTCAGTGTTTTGTTCTTACTTTCACCTAGTTACTCGAGTAAACATGGCTGGTGCATGGCTTACATTCGATGAAAGGAAGTCAGTTTTGAAGTGGTATTTTAAGTACGAAAACATTAATGAGGTTCAGCGGCAATGGCGAAATGAGTATCAAATAGGCACACCGACACGTTTAACGATTCCAATCCACTCGCTCACCACAGAAGTCTGTGAGTCAGCGTGCCCGTGAAACTGGAGTAAGTCGCTCAAGTGTTCGGCGAATTTTGAAGACAGAAAAGTGGAAGGGCTACATCCCACGATAGCTACACACAATGAACGAGGACGACCCAGATCGCAGAATGGAGTACTGCGAGTAGTTTACTAACATGGTGCGCAACGATGAAGAGTTTATGTGTTCTGATGAGGCACAGTTCAAACTCAATGGTACAGTAAATCACCACAACTGCATCTACTGGGCCGCCGAAAATCCGAACGTCCATGTAGACAAAGCCGTGACCTTGGTGTGGGTTGTCTTACCGGGACTTGATTGGGCCGTGTTACTTTGACGGCACAGTTACCGGCGAGGTGTACCTTCAGAGGCTTCAGACATCTATTTTATCTGCCATCCGAGACCTGTTGGGAACGGAAGAGTTTACTTTCAAAAAGATGGTGGTGCTCCAGCCCACTACCAAAATCGTGTTAGGGCGTATTTCGACGAAAATCTACCAGGAAGATGGATAGGCTGTAGAGGTGCTGTGGAGTATCCACCACGTTCCACAGACCGAACTCCTCTGGACTTTTACCTGTGGGGAACACTAAAGGACGTCGTTTATCGACAAAAGCCACGCACATTGGATGAACTTCGAGAATCCATCGTACATTCATGTGCAAATATCCAACTGAACACGTTGCAGCCAGTAGTTCGTGCTGCAGTTCGGCGGCGTCGTTTGTGTGTGGATGTTAATGGTGACCATTTCGAACACCTACAGTGATATCTTTAAGTTGGACTTTAAGCTACACTTCACCAAAAATGAGACAACTCCGTCAATTAGTTTGCAAGCTATGGACTTTTAAACAGTGGATACATTTTTTGGAACCCTCTGTACAGTCTATGATTGTTCCGTGCTACGCCGTCCGTCACGTGGCTGTTATAATCGTTCTGCGACTTTTTATGCTTTGGCCGTACTTTACCTGGTGCCTTTTAATCGTTACAGTGTGTGTTTTTTGTGTAAAATACTTTTTTAGACTTTTACCTCCGTTTTACAGTCGCTGCTTTTTGTATGCTTTCTTCTCTTATGTTCCTCCTTTTTTCTATGTTCTGCCATGTTTTCTTCTTTATATTGTTTTAAATGTCTTGCCGACTACTTGTAATGTCTCTTGGATGAAGAGCAGCGCCTATGCTGCTGCCAGCCCGCCCCTGATGGGGAATTGCAGATACAATAAAGGAAAAAAGTTCACAGAATTATCTTCATTATTTAATCAAAATCGACCTTATCTACTATCTGTAAATACAGCGAACTGTATTGACAATTTCATGGTAGTCAAGAACATCGTGTCACCAACACGGCGTGCCTTGTCGTTATGAGGTTGCAAGATCCATACGGCATGAGGACATCAGGTTTCTGTTCTTATACCGCAACCGTGAAAATTACAACATGATGTGAATCTGTTTTGTTTATGTATAAGGTACACATGAAATGTCACTCAGTTCCGTTTTTCAAAATATAGAAAACTGACCAATGGTGTGAATTCTGAACTACTGGATACAGGGTCCTTGTGAGAATTAGACCGAAACAGACTCCAGTCCCGGTTGGTTGGCGTTCTGGACGCACCGTGCTCTCATATTGTTACATACGTGCCTGCTGATGCGAGAAATGTCACACATTATGTATACGATAAAAAAATGAAAGTTTATAAGTTGAAGGTTTTACATCAGTTCTCAGTTTAATTCCGTTTCAACGAACGGAAGGCTTCAGTCAAGGATGATACGTGATCTTGGTACTCTGACACGAAATACGGTTTTGAGAGACTTTAGGGAAAATACTGCCAGAGAAACTGGGACTTCTTACGGAAAATGAAACACAATTACGCAAGGCCAATGATTTTCTGTAACAGAAGAGTTGTTTCTGCCACTTCCTAGAGCGTTAGAAAACAATCACTATCTGAAAATATAAATCTGTGAAATAAACACAGGAACAAATTTTATAGTGCGCAACTTCAAGGTGCAGTACTGTTGGGATGCGTCGCTAGTCTATCAATTGCTTCACCAGGTACTGTACTGCATTGGCAAACTGCTTCCTAAATAACGCCTACGTCTCCGACGTAGCCAGTGCTCGAGTATCTGTGGAGCTCGTCTCGGAGGTACTCCATTCGAATCCTGGAGGGTAGCAGAAATTTCCAGCATCACTATTTGCCTGGCAAATGGAGGAGAAGCGGGACTCGAAGTTCCTGATCGTCAGACATCGCGCCAGTGTCCTGGATTAAATTTCAAATGTGTCTCCAGTCTGTCGTGGAATGACAGCATGTGACTGTTGACAGTGATCCATCCGTCGGATGCGGAACTTAAGCCTGGCGTTGATCTTGGTGTTATTCAATAGCAGTAAGCTGTGTCCTGGCACCAGGTTTTATCCTATCCCTTCTATCATCATCATACTTACATCCGTAAAAGTTGCCTACACACCGCGGGGAATGGGTCCACTGCGCGAAGGAAAAAATAACTTTTCCTACTAGACGGCTGACCCATCCCCTCGGGGCCTGCCGGAAATCAGTGCTACACAACTATATTTTTCTTTAGTTGTGAGATGATTTTAAATGGAAAGCAGGTGCTGAGGAGAGAATCTAAAGAATTGAGTCGAGGTTGATGTCGAGGTTGTGACTTACGGAGGAAGGTGAAGGTTTCATAAATAGATCATTCGGAACGTATTCTAATGCAGCGCAATAGAAATATACGCATACACAGTGCAATAATAGCAGTAGTTTCTTAAGTGCATTCACTTCTTTTTTAGTGCTTTTGAACATTATTTCTCCTACTTTTGAGCTATTACCGTGACACAGGACCATTTTTCTCTTGTCCTTCCCATGAAAATAGATCCCTTATATCAACTGTTGATTATTTTGTGCCTTATAGGCAATGAAAATGGAAACAGTCATGTGGATATTGACAACCATACTGCTCATTATGCCACAATAAATAAAGGAATTTTCTTTTTTCGGTAGAACTTGCCACGTAACTATCAGTCATGGCCATACAATAACGTGTTCCTTCCTATCCTCCTGCCACGATGTCAGCACCCAACATCAAACCTCGAAAAAGCATGTATCTTCTGCATGAACCATCTGATGACGAGCCTGAAAAGGCTCCAAAACTAGTGTATGAAAAAAAAAAAAAGAAACAGTAACTCACTGGTCTGGGTTATATGTACTTATCTCCTCTTACGAAGTAAGCTCCACCACATTCCGTCATAAACTTGTGGAGAATATACACTGATGAGCCAAAACATTATGATTACCTACTTAATAACGTGTTGGTCCACGCTTGTAACGCAACACAGCAGCGATTCTGTTTGGCACGGGTTCTATGAGTCCTTGGCAGTTTTTGGAGGTATGTGGCACCAGACGTCTACTCGCGGGTCATGCAGTTCACGTAAATTATAGGCTGTTAGTTTGTGGGCGCAGAGGTGGAGCACGATAGCGTCCCACATGAGTTCCGTTGGGTTCAGATCAGTCGTATTTGGTGGCCGAAACATCAGTATGAGTTCGCTGTAATGTTCCTTCCACCCCTGTCGCTCGATTCTGACGTTGCGACACTGACAGTTGTCCTGTTGGAAGATGCCATCGCTGTCAGCGAACACATTAAACATGAAGGGATGTATGTGGTCCGTAATAATGTTCACGTAGTCCACAGCTACCTTGGTGCCTTCGATTACCACTATAAATCTCAATAGAGACCATAAAAGAAAACTGCCCTCACCACCGTACGTCAGCGGCGCAGTGGATGTTTCGTGCAGCAGTTCACGTGGATGATAGTGTATCCAAGTGTCGATGTTCAAGAATGTGCACTGAACGGTTTGGTACGCAACACTTGTGTCTGCACTGGTACTCTACTCTGTCGTCAGACATGCTAAAGATATTGCTTTACAAAGCAGACAAGACTTCATTCTCCACGTTCTGTGGTCAGGAACAGACGCCCAACATCTTGTCGCCTACTTTGCGTAGACAGTAGCAAGCGGGCAGCCGAATGGCTTCGCCATTTGCAAGATGCTCGTTTCCAGCTGCCGATAATCTATCCTTTGTAAACGGATTTACTCATTTGTGTCCCGTATCGTCGCTAGACTGATTCCCCTTTCGTCTCTGCTCCGCTTAAGTACTTTCCTTAACACACGTGTCTGCAAAGCCATTAGGCAATATTGAGTCCCGCAGTGGGCGGTGGTCATAATGTTTCGGCTTATAAGTGTGTATAGATGTAGAAGTATTTGTCCAAAATCGGAATTCAGATTGTCGCTTGGAAATTTGAATGAACGGTGTGGTGGTTAAGAGTGTGTCATCGTTAACGAATACTTTAACAGACTTCACATAACTATGCTACATCAAAAAGGTTAAAGCTAGAAGTCGCCACGATACTTGTGATGACTATAACCATAGAACTTACTGGGATAACATGGTGAAAAGAAGAATAATGCAGTCAGCATAAGGTCAGACCGTGATGTTTGCGAATACGCGAGACGTGTCCATCATATTTCACAGCGACTACAAAAAAGATTACTTTTCAAGTCCTCTATGACACAGGGTTCGTCCTGATCATGTTCGTATCTGTTTTAAGTTGTTGGTTTCGCGGTTTTCAGTCCGAAGACTCATTTGATGGGGCTCACCACGCTAGTCTACGAAGATTATTTCGTATAACTACTCTCTATATAGCTTTCACCCCACACTGTCTCCCCTGGTACCAAATATAAGACTCCTTGGTGCCTCAGGGCGTGTGATGCCAACCAATCACTTCTTTGTCAATTTGTGCTATTAATTTCTTTTCTGCCCAGTTCGATTCAACACCTCCTCTTTAGTTATCAGATCCTTCTATCTTCTCTTCTGTATTCTTCTGCAGCGCCTCATTTCGAAAGATGTTATTCTTTTCTTCTCTGAACCATTCACCTCTGACTTCTGTAAAAGGCTACACGTCAGGCAAATAGCTTCAGAACAGACTTCCTAATACTTAAATTCATGTTAAATATAAATAAATTGCACTTTATCCGAAACTCTTTTCTCGCTGCTGCCATTCTGCTTTTTATATCTTCTCTGCTTTGGCCATTAACAGTTATTTTGCTGTCCAAATAGCAAAAAAAAAAACTACCTCTAGTGCCTCTTTCTGACAGCTAATGCGCTCTGCATTGTTTGATTTGACTTAACTACATCCCATTAAATTCGTTTTATTTTTGTTTACACTATTCACTATGTTAAATCGTTCTTCCCAATCCGTTGACATTTCTGACAGAACTACAAAGTCATCGACAAAACTCAAAGTTTTAATTTCTTCTTTCTTTACCAAACGTGGTGGCGCACTGGTTAGCACACTTGACCCGCATTCGGGAGGACGATGGTTCAAACCTGTTTCTGGTCATCGAATTCAGGTTTTCCTTGGTTTCACTAAATCGTTCGACGCAAATTCCGGGATGGTTCCTATGTAAGGTCACGGCCGATTTCGGTTCCCCATCCTTGACGCAATCCGAGCTTGCGCTCCGTCTCTAATGACCTCGATGTCGATGGGACGTTAAACTCAATATTCCTTCTCTTTCTTTCCTTCTTCTCCATGAACTTTAATTTCCTTTAGAGATTGCCCTACGTACAGATTGAATAACATCGAGGATAGTCTATACTCCTCTCACGCCCTTTCCAGCTACTGCTTCCATTTCATGTCCTCCGACTCTTATAGCAAAGTTATAGATAACCTTTCGATCACTTCAATTTAAACCTGCTACCTTCTAAATTTTAAAACCAACAGTATAAAGCTTTCTCAAAACTACAAACACCTTGAGTGTAGGTTTACCTCTCGTCAGTATACGAGGGTGAGTCATATGAAAACCTTAAATTTGTAATAACAAATCGAAATTCCGTGCAGTTATCGTGTAAGTTGGTAAGCGTGCTACAAACAGCGTGCTGAATGGCCTTTAGGTGGCAGCATAGTGCAGATGCACACATACCGTCGCAGTATCGGTATAAAGATGGCCGCCCCACTTGCGAATTGCACCGGGGAAGAACAGCGATATGTTATTCGGTTTTTGCGTAGTGAAGGTGTGAAACCTATAGAAATTCATCGACGAATGAAGGTTCAGTACGGTGATGCATGTTTGTCACAGCAGCAAGTCTACTAATGGAGTAGAAAGTTCGCAAATTGTGTGACTTCAGTGGAAGATGCTCCTCGTCCAGGTCAGTCACAACGTATTGTAACTCCACAGACATTGCCGCAGTTGAAGCCATAGTGATGAAAAACCACCGAGTGACATTGAATGACATTGCAGCATGTTTACAGATTAGTCATGGGTCAGTACACCACATTGTGCATGATGTGCTCCAGTTGCACCAAGTACTGCAAGATGGGTGCCACGGCAGATGACTCCTGAAATGAGAGAACGACGTGTTGATGCTTGTGAAGAATTTCTTCAGCGCTTTGAACGAGAAGGTGACGGCTTCCTTGCAAGAATCGTTACTAGGGACGAAACCTGGGTTCACTTCTACCAACCGGAAACGAAGAGAGCGAGCAAGGAATGGCGCCATTCCTCATCACCAAAGCCAAAGAAGTTTCGAACAGAATCATCAGCAGGGAAGGCTATGCTGACTCTCTTTTGGGACGAAAAAGGCGTCATTTTGGAGCAGATCTCCTAAAAATTCATCTGCGGCCTGCAATCAAATCAAAGCGACGTGGATTGCTGTCCGCAGGTGTCCTTTTGCAACATGACAATGCAAGACCCCACACTGCCTGTACAACATTTGCAATAATCACAGACCTGCATTTTGAGTGTCTTCCTCATCCACCATACTCACCAGACCTTGCCCCAAGTGATTTCCATATGTTTGGACCACTCAAAGACGCAATGGGAGGAAAGAAGTTCCGTTCTGATGAAGAGGTACGCCACGCGGTAAATCAGTGGTTGCGCGGACTACCAAAAGAATTTTTTCTAAAGGAATTTATGCACTTTGTAAGAGCTGGAGGACTTGCATTGAGCGTGGGGGAGATTATGTTGAAAAGTGATACAGCTTTCTACCACTTCTGCACAATAAATAATATTTAAAAAAATATTTGAGGTTTTCAATTGACTCACCCTCGTATCTTCTAACAAAAGTCTAGGGTACAGTATTGCCTGGCATGGCCCTGAATTTCTCCGATATCCAAAATGATCTTGATACTGTGACAAGTACGATTCTGCAAAAATGATCTTTATTGGCATAAGAACGCTGCTGTGCAGTGGCAGTGGTAGGAAATGAAGCCTCGAGCACTGGGAACTTGAACAGGTAGTCTCGCGACGTGTTGAGTTATTAGCAGCATCTATTACCGCAAACAGGTAATACAGCTAATAGGTGTGTAATAGGTAATGGTGAAACTGTCGTGGGCAAGTGCCTCATTTACATAACTACTACCCTTTCTGGCCGGTGGTGATAACGGTGCCCACAGATAGAGGTCGCCGGGTCGGGCAGCTGTGCCCACGCGAAGGCGTGGCGAACAACGGGCAGCGGCCAGCCCTCACACGTCACACTTGCCGCTCTCTGGCCACGGCGAGGGTAGGCGAGGCGGCTCTGCACGGCTCTGCGAGCAGTCTTACTGTTCTAATCAGTGCCTCGAAAAAAATCAAGCTGCGATTCTGAAGCTTGGTGCTGGTATTAGCCCATATCTACATATTCACCCGTAATTGTGATACATCTTTCCCAACGATGAATGACTGGGTAGAGGCCTTCGTTGTAGATGTCTTCATTTTGGCTATGCAGGGAACGTCGATCCTGGAAAAACACCTCGTCGTAGTTCTGCAAAAAGCATGCCACGTAATGGTATCTTTATCCGAGGTGAGAGGCAGAAGTCAATGGATGGCTTGTCAGGGTAATATAGTACACTGCTGTGACGGTTTGCTCCCATTGACAGTCCCAAGAGACACACATGCATCACCTTTCCCGATGACGGTTGGATCTTCGCCTTTTTCGTCGGTGATACATCCACATGGGCTTGTTGCATGGTCCTTTATCACAGTGTCATGGTGCTAAACACAGTACTGGTCCATGGTGATTAGGTGACTAACGAAGTCATCTGGCATGGACTGACACAGCTAAACAACGCGGCTGCAGCCTCGGTTTGGCAGGCTGCATGCATGGATTTGGGCAGTCGTGAAGCCCATGGCCGTCGATCTTTGTCATGTTTAATTGTCGCAAAAGGTGTTGAAAACTGATTTTCACTTTTTCCGCTATCGACTTCGAGCAAAATGCAGGTTTTAGAGCATCATCGCTTCCGTTTCTCTTGGGATTCCCGGCTCTTCAGAGAGAGGTGGTCTGCCACTTCGTTCTTCGCCATTCAGACTTGTTTGGGCACACTGGAAGCCTGTGCACCACCTAACCACTGTACCATATGTTGGTGTATTGTTGTTGGACACTTCCACCAACTCAAAAATGGTTTAAATGGCTCTGAGCACTATGGGACATAACTTCTGAGGTCATCGGTCCCCTAGAACTTAGAACTACTTAAACCTAACTAACCTAAGGTCACCACACACATCCATGCCCGAGGCAGGATTCGAACCTGCGACCGTAGCGGTCGCGTGGTTCCAGACTGTAGCGCGTAGAACCGCTCGGCCACTCCGGCCGGCTTTTTGCAGTGTTGTTCCTATGCAAAATACAGGAAGTAAATTACTACACGACATTTCAGTTTATCAATGGTCTGCACCGTGTCGTTTTGGCGCCACTAGCAGCGTGTTCAGGTTCAAATGGTTCAAATGGCTCTGAGCACTATGGGACTTAACATCTGAGGTCATCAGTCCCCTAGAACTTAGAACTACTTAAACCTAACTAACCTAAGGGTCAGCACACACATCCATGCCCGAGGCAGGATTCGAACCTGCGACCGTAGCGGTCGCGCGGTTCCAGACTGAAGCGCCTAGAACCGCTCGGCCACACCGGCTGGCCCAGCATGTTCAGGGTCTATGCCGCTATGCCGTGGGCGAGAGGAGTGGTGAGGGAGGGGGGGGGGAGGGGGAGGGGGTATTTCAAGTGTATCATGACTACAGACATGTATCTGCAAATAATCAAAATCTTAATGACGTAGCACCAATTTTCCGAGATCATAACTGAAACTTTATTATTACCCTTCGTAAAACCAGTCGTCAAGTGCAACAGCTTACGGCTTCTCAGGCAGTTCTATTTGTTCTCGAGAACATACTGGCAACGAGGCCACACGGAAATCGGATTTTTATATTTTTTTTATATTTATGGTACTTTAAGTTCAGAACTCAAATATCAGTCCACGAAGCAGTCTAACGCAGCTCTTAAAAATTCTCGAGAAAATCGGCTTTTAATACAAAATCGTCGCATGCTTCTGTAGTAGAATCTTTACCTGCCAATTGGGTTGTGTGGGTTCAATCCTTGCTGTGGTAAAATTTGAAATAAAGGTGCCCGTTTCATCAGCATTTGCGTGAAGTGTAAAATACATAAGGATGAAGAAAATTTAACTTTCTATGTATTTTTTTTTTTAGATTTAAGCAATATTACTAACAATCTTTTACAAATAATCTGTACTTACGAACTGCTTTTGGATAGTGATATTTGAGTTCTCAACGTAACGTACTATAGACATAGAAAATTACAAAAATCCGAGTTCTGTGCACTAAAGCCGACGAAATAGTCTACCACACAGCATGATTTACCACTAAGTAACAAGAATTTTGAATAGTCTTTTGTGCATATTCAACCATGTCAGGTGCTTAAATGTCCGAAAATTTTTGACTGAGTTGCAGGGATGGACTATGCCGCAAAGCCACGCCTTCGGCAGCAAAGGGCTTGTAACGCACCCACGCCTGGCCCAGCAACAATGTGCAGTAGGGATGCGCAGGTGGCGACCCACGGACCGCGTGTGGCCTAAACCCCATCTGCCGCCGGCCTGGCCCCGTGGCACGAATTAATTCTGGACCGGTAAGACTGCCGATACAACACTTAAGAGTGCACGGTGATTATGTGATGCAACTGCACTGTGTAGTAAACCAGTTGGCTTAGGATCCATGGAACGTATGTATTCATCGTCTCATGTGCTTTCAACAGTTAATTCCGTGAAATTTCATGGTCTCAAACACAGAAAGTTCAAAACGTTTCTTGAAGACGCCGATAGGAAATACGATGATTTGGTTTCTTATGCACAAATAAGGTGACCTGGTCACGTTGAACCGTTGGAGAGGAATTCAATTGATTAAACGGAAATTTTCGAAACAAAAAAGAACGTAAATACCTCTAAATTTAAAAAATCCAGATTAATTATGTGCTTTAAAATTTCTCACGGACAGTACTAATCATTTAAGTACGTTAAATATGCAACTCGATTACTCAGCGTCTGGTCATTTTTTTCTCAGTGTATCGAGCGATGTCACGCAGTGGTCAGCACAGTGGACTCGCATTCAGGACAGCGGCCATTCCGACTTAGGTTTTACGTGATTTCCGTAAATTTCACGTGATTTCCCTAAATCACTCCAGGCAAATGCCGGGATGGTTGCTTTCGAAAGAGCACAACCGATTTTTTTCGCAGCCTTTTCGTAATCCGAGATTCTGCTTCTTCTCTAATGTCCGTTCTGTTGACGGGGCGCTAAATTCTAATCTTCTCTCCTTTCCTTTCTTGAGTGTAAGTTAAATCTATTTGAAACTCATCTAACGTCGGGGCAATTACGTCCAATTTACTGATAAAAACAAACGTCTGAAAAGCTAAATGTCAATACATATGACAAAAAAATTGGTAACTTGTTATCAACTTTCAAGACTTAGGGTAAGGCTGGTGCTCCATTTATATAGCTACCATTTTGCCATTTGTCTGAAATTGCGCCAGGACTGGTTCAACTAGAACTCATCGACATGAAAAACGATGACACGTCGTGAAGGAAACTAGATGGAGAAAATTTCTTGCACTTTCCTTGTTGTGTCGAGAGAAACAATTAAAATCATTACTAGGTAATGAGTTACAAAAGACAGCCTGCGAAATTAATGGTGCGTTACGTCTGAAATTAAACTGATGTAAATATTCCATCATTTACTGAACAAAATTAATACTTATAAAACGAATGGTGTGATTATGCTGGATGAATCAACTGAATCTTGCACAGCAAACATTGCGGAAGTGAAAAGTGCTGTTGATGTGCGGTCCTTACAGTATGGACTGATAGTCAGGAGCTCGTACTGTTAGCCAATAAATAGATTGTAACAATGCTTAGAAAGAAAATGTATTTTTGTGCAAACATTTTTTTAAATGGACCAATACCTACTGACTTCAACAGAGTAAAACTACGGTAAATTAGAACATCAGTGGTTTTTGGCGCGAGAATATAGTGCGAGTCGTTCACGAGATATCGTATTATGAAAAGTTTCCACATCGACACCTGTTTGTGCTATTCAACAGGCGCAGTTCCTAGCAGCGATGTTGCTTACAGCGTGCACCTGTGGTCCCTCAGTGCGTTACGACTTGCTAGTGATTTAGTGTGTGATAGTTGAAGAAGTACGTCGTGGGTGGTCTATAAGATTTACCAGTGGAGAGTGTAGAAAGAATGCAGTCCGTTCTTGTACGGTGTATGAGGCAAGATATCCCAATATATGTCAACCATCTCGGCAATTATTTATCAAGCTCCTCAACCAGTTACGTGAAAGTGGTAGTGGAACATCTACACAGCGTAATAGAAGGAAACAAATGACGACAGGACAAGGGGAAATCAGTGTTGTTACTGCTGTTGCAGTTGATTCGCACGTTAGCTCCCGTGCAATCGCACGAGGAAGTGGCATGAGTCAGGCAAGTGACCTACGCATTCTCCATCGACCAAGGTTCCATTCCTATCACCTCTCTCTCCATCAAAAGCTGCATCGAAACGATTATGAGAATCGTGTTAACTTCTGTACATGGGCATTAAGACAGGATACTCCAGATGTATCATGCGTATTGCTGAATGATGAAGCTACGTTTACCAATGATGTCCAGGTAAATCGTCGAAACCAATACAGGTCTGCTGACAGTCCCCGTTAGCCTCGTCAGGCGGAAGGCGTAGCGTCCATGGAGTCCTTTGCCCAATTGCAGCCGATACTGCCCAATAAAACATTCTTCCAAACATAAGCTCACCCCTGTCACCTCAATCTACTCCGTGCAGTTAGGTATAAATGAACTCAGTACCCAACCACTCTCAACTTACAGTCCCTTCCTATCTACGAGGGTGAGTCAAATGAAAACCTTAAATATTTTTTTAATATTATTTATTCTGCACAAGTGGTACAAAGCTGTATCACTTATCAACATAATCTCCCCCACGGTCAATGCAAGTCCTTCAGTGCTTACAAAGTGCATAAATTCCTTTAGAAAAAAATTCTTTTGGTAGTCCGCGCAACCACACATGCACCGCGTGGCGTACCTCTTCATCAGAACGGAACTCCTTTCCTCCCATTGCGTCTTTGAGTGGTCCAAACACATGGAAATCACTTTGTTCTGTTCGAAACTTCTTTGGTTTTGCTGATGAGGAATGGCGCCATTCCTTGCTCGCTCTCTTCGTTTCCGGTTGGTGGAAGTGAACCCCGGTTTCGTCCCTAGTAACGATTCTTGCAACGTAGCCATCACCTTCGCGTTCAAAGCGCCGAAGAAGTTCTTCACAAGCATCAAGACGTATTTCTCTCATTTCAGGAGTCAGCTGCCGTGGCACTCATCTTGCAGACACTTTGTGAAACTGGAGCACATCATGCACAATGTGATGTGCTGGCCCATGACTAATCTGTAAACATGCTGCAATTTTATTTAGTGTTACTCGGCACTTTCCTTCACTATGGCTTCAACTGCTGCAATGTTCTGTGGAGTCACAACTCGTTGTGCCTGACCTGGACGAGGAGTATCTTCCACTGAAGTCACACAATTTGCGAACTTCCTACTCCATTCGTAGACTTACTGCTGTGACAAACATGCATCACCGTACTGAACCTTCATTCGGCGATGAATTTCAATAGGTTTCACACCTTCACTACGCAAAAACCGAATAACAGAACGCTGTTCTTCCCCGGTGCAAGTCGCAAGTGGGGCGGCCATATTTATACTGATGCTGCGACGGTATGTGTGCATCTGCACTATGCTGCCACCTACATGCCATTCTGCACGCTGTTTGTAGCACGATTACCAACCTACAGGATAATGGCGCGAAATTTCGATTTGTTATTACAAATTTAAGGTTTTCATTTGACTCACCCTCGTAGATACAGGTGCCCTAACTGCATATGTTAGCATGATGTGAATAATTAAAGCGAAAGAAAGGCGAGCTCAAAGGACGTGCCATCTTACAACCACGGTTTACTTATAACGAAATATACCGATTATATCAATGAAGAGCCACCTAAATTTTGTCGGTGGAGTTCGGGTTCTTCCTGTATATGGTCTGTCTTAGACAACGCCCCTGTTCCTCCAACTCTTCGCTAATGTGGCTGTAACGTATATTGCAAAGAAATGGCATGTAAGCATTAAGGTTTCCAATATCGACGGTACCATCGGGTTACGGAAAGCGAGCGACTTTGTGAACGGCAGGTGCAGCGGTGCCTGCGCGGTGAGTGCAGAGAGAACGCAACGGAGCGAGTGGCGCTGAAGAGGCCGTCCTTCGACTCCGCACCAAGGCTGGCGCGCCCGCTTGACTCACTCTGGCGAACCGGGCCAGCGCGGAGCGGTCCGCTGTCCGGCTAATGCCGTTTCCCTGTACCGCCAGCCGGCCAGGACGAGATGGCCGGGGGCTTCTAGGGGCAGCAGAAAGGGCCACGCCGCCACTGGCAGGAGGACAGCGCGTGCCGAACGGGAACTTCTGCAAACTGTCGGTCATTTATTCCAACTGGGGGGTACCGGAGACACTTTGCGATACCGACTTTCGTTGTGCCTTTGAAAGAGGTACAGTTGAATTTGAGAATGAATCTTTCACTCCCTAGTAGTGTCTAATGGAGATCAGAAATTAGTTCCATATATTCGCTTTAAGCCCGCCAGCGAGTCCTATGACACCATTTCCAAAATCGCCGTCTCCGAGTGCTCGTAGACGCTGCTCGTAGGTTTTGGAAGAAATTTCGACCATTAGTCAGTAAATTTCTATTCGCTCTTGTTTCACACAATCACGAGTTCGGGTTTATAGTCATTCTCAAATGCAAGTTGAGCTGTCATAAAATGTCAGACCTGCCTAAATGACGTAAGCAACCATTAGGCATGATGATTATTATACAAGAAGAAACCTATAAAACTTGAACCGCAAATGTTTCGAAAATGGAAAGTACTACTGATTTGCAGTTTTCATAGAATAGATTGGTATAAGGGGTTGATTAAAAACTGTCTTGGTTGCAATTTTAGTTTTTTATTCTTCAACGACGCGTTTCGCCTTATTTAGGCATCTTCAGGTTATATTATAACCTTCAGCTTATATTATAACCTTCAGGCTATACTATAACCCGAAGATGCCTAAATAAGGCGAAACGCGTCGTTGAAGAATAAAAAACTAGAATTTCAACCAAGACTGTTTTTAACCAATACTGTTAAGCACTGGTTTGCTGTATGCCACATATGGATTGGAAGAATTTCTATGGTATCAGCGGTTCAAATTGTTAGCCGATAGTCTGATTGTCGTAATACTTAGTGTATTTTTTATACAAACATGCACTTTTGACATTAAAAGACTAAAATTGGGGTAAATTAGAAATTTACTGGTGTTTGTTGCAGGATTCTAGTGCGAGTCGTTTTACGAGATATCGAACTGTGAAAAGTTTCCACGCCAACACTGCGGTAGCACGCACTGAAGAGCAACACAACTGCATACAATAGTTATGTGGATTCTGACCGGTAGCGAGACAATTAACCATCACAGGTTGTATTCAAAATGACCCTCTGCAGCGGCAATACACGCTTCCAGTCTGGTACGGAACGACCGCTGCACACGTGCTGCCATTTCAGCGGAAATGTCTGAGCAGGCTGCAGTAATACGTCCTTGCATATCATCGGAAGTACTTACTGTGTCCTTTTAAGGGTGTTTCAGATCTCCTCACAGAAAAAAAGTCTACAGGCATCAAATCCAGGGCCGGCCGCGGTGGTCTCGCGTTTCTAGGCGCGCAGTCCGGAACCGTGCGACTGCTACGGTCGCAGGTTCGAATCCTGCCTCGGGCATGGATGTGTGTGATGTCCTTAGGTTAGTTAGGTTTAAGTAGTTCTAAGTTCTAGGGGACTGATAACCACAGCAGTTGAGTCCCATAGTGCTCAGAACCATCAAATCCAGGGAACGGGCCAGTAAAGGTACAGGTCCTCTGCGTCCAGTCAAGTAATGTGGAAAAAAATCGTGAAGATATGTTGTAGTACTTCGTGCACTGTAGACTGGACAGCCGTCATGCTGTTACCACACATTCCTCCTACTTTGCAGAGGAACATCTTCTAGCATTCGTGGAAGATGGTCTGTTAGGAGGCTGCTATACTTGCGCGCGTTCGGTGGCTTGTCTACGAAACACGGGCCTGCGAGCTGTTGGCTCACTCTCCCACACCATACGTTTGCACTCCATGGGCGCTGACGTTCCACCTGACGAAGCCAGCGGGGGTTGTCAGCAGACGAGCACTGCATTTTTCGGCAGTTTACGTGGCCATGATAAGTAAATGTGGCTTCATCACTAAACGAGATACATGATACATCCGGAGTATCGTGTCTTAATGCCCGTGCACAGAAGTTAACACGATTCTCGTAATTGTTTCCATGCAGCTCTTGATGGAGAGCGATGTGGTGGGAATGGAATCCATGTCGATGGAGAATGCCTAGGACACTTCCCTGACTCATACCACTTGCTCGTGCGATTGGGCGGGAGCTAACATTTGGATCAGCTGCAGCAACAGCAAGAACATTAATTTCCCCATCTTATGTTGGCACTTGTTTTCTTCTGTATGTCTTCCACTACCACTTTCACGTAATTGGTTGAAGAGGTTAATAAATAATTGCCGAGATTGTTGACGTCTATTGGGATGTCTTATCGGACGCACCATACTAGAACGAACTACATTCTTCCTATGCTCTCCTTACGTCGTGAGGACGTCTTCTTTTTCTACGTCGGTAAGTCCCATAGTTTACTCACGACCTACTGCTTGGACTGTCACAGCGGCGCGGAGTGGCCGCGCGGTTTGAGGCGCCATGGTCACGGATTTGCGCGCCCCCTCCCGACGGAGGTTCGACTCCTCCCTCGGGCATGGGTGTCTGAGTCGTTCTTACAGTAAGTTAATTTACGTAGTGTGTACGTCTAGGGACCGATGGCCTCACCAGTTTGGTCCCTTAGGAATTCACACACATTTGAACATTTGACTGTCACGTACTAACTGACTAGAAGTCGCAATGTATTCAATGAACACACAGGCACGTAGTAAGCAAACGTAACATCGTACCTAGCAACTACGCATGTTGAGGGACGCAAATGTGTCGGTGTGGAAGCTTTTCAAAATACGATATCTCGTTAAGGACTCGCATTAGAATCCTACAACATACACCACTGACATTTTAATTTACCCAACTTTCAATCTCATAATGTCAATAGGCACTGTTCCCTTTATGTCAAAGTATACTTTCCAACTAGCTTTAATATATGGAGGTCATTTCAAAACTCCTGCAGACTACGCACGTGCGACCGATACGGTCGCGTAAGTTCAAATTCATGTCAGATGTGAGCGAGACTTTAGGCGTGACGGCAGTATACGTATTTGCCGATTCGTGTGGCTGTGTCATGATTAACTATTCTAAAATGGATGCTGAAATCGAATCACGTCGGATTACACGTAGTGACCAGCATTTCTACATCAAAATCGTATCCCTACATGATAAGAACCCAAAGGAAATTTACAACGCTTTGAGAGATGTATGTGGTAATCCACTACACAACTGTAGCACAGTATCACGGTGATCTTCTGGTTTCCGTGAAGGCTGGGTAAGCGATTAGAACAACCCGAGAAGCGGAAGCCCGTCAGCTGCAACAGACTAGACCTGTCAGGTTATTGTTAATGACATTTTCAGAGAGATTAGACGAAAAACATGCGAGGAAATTGCGTATGAGGTCAGAATGTTTGTCACTTCAGTTACAGGACCATAACTGGGAAGTTAAAGATGAGAAAGTCCCTGACAGACGGGTTCCGCACGATCTGAGTGAAGAGCAGAAAGTAGGTCGCGAAAGAATCGCAGAAGAATTCCTTCGACGTTATCGAACAGAATGAGAAAGGTTTCTTAAAAGGACTGTTGCCCTGATGAAACATGAATACGAAGTACTGAGTCTCGATCGTCACGATGGAAATGTTCCGACTCTCCATGCCCAAAAGAATTCCACCCCCGCCAAAAATTTAAGGTGAAAATGATGATGTTCTTTGCGTATGACATGAATGGAGTCACAGCTACAAACAGGTTTCTCCAGAGGACATTCTAACAGGCGCGCACTACAAGCTGATTCTGAAAAATATTTTGCGTGCAAAGATTCAACAAAAAAGACCAGAGATACTTGCAGCTAGTGTTCTCATTTGCACTATTATGCAAGACTGTATATTGCCCTATCAGTGAGAGAAACGCTCGATAGATATTGATGTAAAATACTTCTCCACGCGCCATACATTCCTAATATGAGTCCACCAGACTCTGATCTGTTTCCCAAACTGAAGGGACATCTGTGGAAAACGTTTTGATACAGTTGATGAAGCTTCCGGTGACGTGACCCGAGTACCCAGACAGCTCAACGATGGATATCCGGAATACAGAAGTTTCCAAAACGTTGCGAAGCTGTTATAAGCAAAAATGGAGATTATATTGAAGGCACGTAACGGTATTGCGTAAAATAAATTATTTTCTTCAATTCTGTTTTACTGTGTGCAGAACTTTTGAAATGACCCTCGTATTATACAGCACATATATACCTAAGAAAAAGAAATATTTAAAAATACTGTACAATACACAAACTCATGTCTGTTGTTGTGGTCTTAAGTCCTGAGACTGATTTGATGCAGCTCTCCATGCTACTCCATCCTGTGCAAGCTTCTTCATCTCCCAGTACTTATTGCAACATACATCCTTCTGAATCTGCTTAGTGTATTCATCTCTTGGTCTCCATCTACGATTTTTACCCTCCACGCTTCCCTCCAATGCTAAATTTGTGATCCCTTGATGCTTCAGAACATGTCCTACCAACCGGTCCCTTCTTCTTGTCAAGTTGTGCCACAAACTCCTCTTCTCCCCAGTTCTATTCAGTACCTCCTCGTTAGTTATGTGATCTACCCATTTAATCTTCAGCATTTTTCTGTAGCACCACATTTCGAAAGCTTCTATTCTCTTCTTGTCCAAACTATTTATCGTCCATGTTTCACTTCCATACATGGCTACACTCCATACAAATACTTTCAGATACGACTTCCTGACACTTAAATCTATACTCAATGTTAACAAATTTCTCTCCTTCAGAAACGTTTTCTTTGTCATTTCCAGTCTACATTTTATATCCTCTCTACTTTGACCATCATCCGTTATTTTGCTCCCCAAATAGCAAAACTCCTTTACTACTTTAAGTGTCTCATTTCCTAATCCAATTCCCTCAGCATCACCCGACCTATTTCGACTACATCCATTATCCTCGTTTTGCTTTTATTGATGTTCATCTTATATTATCCTCCTTTTAAGACACTGTCCATTCCGTTCAACTGCTCTTCCAAGTCCTTTGCTGTCTCTGACAGAATTACAATGTCATCGGTGAACCTCAAAGCTTTTATTTCTTCTCCATGGATTTTAATACCTACTCCGAATTCTTCTTTTGTTTCCTTTACTGCTTGCTCAGTATACAGATTGAATAACATCGGGGAGAGGCTACAACCCTGTCTCACTCCCTTCCCTACCACTGCTTCCATTTCATGCCCCTCGGCTCTTATAACTGCCATCTGGTTTGTGTACAAATTGCAAATAGCCTTTCGCTCCCTGTATTTTACCCCTGCCACCTTTAGAATTTGAAAGAGAGTATTCCAGCCAACATTGTCAAAAGCTTTCTCTAAGTCTACAAATGCTAGAAACGTAGGTTTGCCTTTCCTTAATCTATTTTCTAAGATAAGTCGTAGGGTCCGTATTGCCTCACGTGTTCCAACATTTCTACGGAATCCAAACTGATCTCTCCCGAGGTCGGCCGCTACCAGTTTTTCCATTCGTCTGTAAAGAATTCGCGATAGTGTTTTTGCAGCTGTGACTTATTAAACTGATAGTTCGGTAATTTTCACATCTGTCAACATCTGCCTTCTTTGGGATTGGAATTATTATATTCTTCTTGAAGTCTGAGGGTATTTCGCCTGTCTCATACATCTTGCTCGCCAGATGGTAGAGTTTTGTCAGGACTGGCTCTCCCAAAGCCGTCAGTATTTCCAATGGAATGCCTGCTCTTGACCCCTCTGCGATGGAGGTCAGAACGGCAATGCCCAGTGTTGTAATCTCTTAGTTTTCTTAAAGGTTGGCTGTGAAAAACATTTCAGACACACCGCCGCTCAGAATCGAAGCGGAAACATCTCAGGAGGTGGCATATAGGGCGTCATTGAAATCAGCCCTTCTCTTGGAGGGTTCATTTACACACATTTCGCCGTCGCAAACGACAGAAGTCTAGAAGTGGGATACAGAGGGCAGAGCTATACAGTGACGTGCACTCCTGCAGCAGAGTCGCGCTAGACCACCAGGCTTAGTTGTCGACAACTTGTCGACCAGAGTAACGTATCGCAGCCTAACGGCGCGGCGTGTCCACCGTCACGAGCCACAGGCATCGGTGCCAGCACAGCCAGTCCTCTGAACGGGATTCGGCCTTCGGTAGCGGGCGCAGAATTCCTTAGCAGCTACGAAGTCTCAAACAGAAATTGGCTAAGCGGGAGACGGTCGGAAAATCACACGTCAATAACAGTTGAAGTGGCTGTTGACGTCACGGCTACTCAAAATTAAAAAAAAAAAAAACTCTCTTTTTCACCCCCTGTTATTTGTCGGTGTAATTCAGCTGCTTACAAATGATTCAGGAACTTTATTTCAATCAAGTTTTCTAGAAAGACGGCTCCGGTAAAAAATATTATGGCTGTTTGCTCGAATATTATCGTCTACAAAATGTGTAACGGCGTATGCTCTGTGGATATTGCAGATTATGGTTAGAATACGATATTTACGACATACGCATGTGATTTTGACAGTTCCAAATGACTACATCATACATTTCTACTTGGGTGGTGCAATACGACAGCGGAGACGTCTGAAAGAAGCGTTTTAGTGAAGAAGCTATAGAATGTATGAGTGCTTCTTCGTCACACAGACAAGTCACACACTGACAAAACCTGCATGACATCTGAGTTGCAAGTATGTGATTGAATCTGGTAGCCTGATACTTCAGACAAGCAAAGAGCCGCAAATAGTTTTATTCAGGTGGGTATACTGTTACGAAGGAATCAGTTCCGGAATGGAATTTTTCTCACAAAATGTCGCGTTCCATATAGCGTTTTTCTTCAAGGCAGGAATAATTCTATTAGTATCACAACACATTTGAATTTCAAATTTCTGATATACCTCCGGTAATAAAATGAATGTTATTACCTAGGATTTGTTGCTATTAAATTTTATTTTGCTGCTTCTGTTATTTCACACCTGTACAAAAAATAAAAAAAGACATTGTCGTCACGTCTTCCGATTACATTCAAGAAGCGAGAGGAATAACAAAACTGTACTCTTATTTGACTAAGACGCTGGCATCAGTGTAGCAACTTTCCACAACCCAGTTCTTATGCTTATAATGTGGTTTGCTAATTTATAGTAAAAAAATAGTAAGACTAATGGAAGTCTCGTTCATAAAAAAATGTTTAAACAATGCACAATGCCCCAAGAAACAGCTAACATAGATAACAGAGATTGTGGAATAGCTGTGACGAACCATAAAATAATCATTTGTACCAGTATAATGTCTTTAAACCTCCGGAACAGAACGATTTGGGGGAGAGAGTGGCTTACTGGCATGGATTTCGGTTTTTTATTTTTCTGTGTTTTTCTGCAATATTTGGAAAGATTCTGGCGAATGTGTTGGATAGATTGACTCCTTGACTACAAAACATGTAACCATTAATTAAATACGTGTTTAGGTAGCTCCAAAAATACTTTTTCCTAATAGATTACAATTGTGCCAACGAACCCTAAGCGCGGGAGAGTTGGAAAAAGCTGATATGTATAGGGATACTTAGGCAGAATACGGACATTTTTAGGAAAACGCTTTATTTTACCAAAACTTGCGGTAACTTCCTTTTCAAAGTATAAATTATCCATACAGTAAATTCCTCGTGAAGAACTAATACTCAAACAAATATAATTCTGTTTAGAAATATAAACAAGAGGATGAACTTAAATGTATGAATGGAAAATGAATTCTTCAAGAAAAATTAATTTTGCTTATTATTATAACTACCTATAGTTATTCAAACAGAATTAGCTCAATGCTTTAAATTAACTACAAATGTAGAAACTGGGCGCTCATTTATTCCCACAGATGGGTTCAAGTTCCACACAGTTTTACTTCGGTCGTTTCCATTTGACTAATACTCGTCTCGCCATTTGGCTATCGTGAAGATATCGTGGATATCGCTGCCGTCGGTTGCGATAACCTTCCTAGGAAAGAACGAAGGAAGATTAATGTTTAATTTCCCGTCGACGCTATTACAAAACGGAGCACAAGCTCAGAATTTTCAAGGATGAGGTAATAATCGGCCATGTCCTTTAAAGGAATCTTCGCGGCATTCGCCTGGAGTGATTTAGGGAAATCACGGACAACCTAAATCTGGATGGCCTGACGCGGATTTGAACAGTCGTCCTACCGAATGCGAATCCAGTGTGCTAACCACTGCGCCACCTAACTTGGTAACCTTCGCAGGGTGCCGGCAGGGATGGTATTTCACCAATACAAAGTCATTTACATGACAATCAGGAGGTCCTCGAGATTGTGGATGATTCGTTGCTGGTCTTGTTTAATGAGCCCTGTTGGCATCTATCTGAGTTTCATCAGGATTCATGGGAACTGTAGAATGTGAACCCTTACCGTCATCTGCGCAGGAGGCTGGCGGTAAAAGCTTTCGCCAGGGAGAGGTTCTACAGCCTCTGACCTATCACTGAGGAAGGCCAGCCTGTCATCAGTGCTGGCATAGCTAATGTTTGGCATACTGTCACCAGAATCAGAAGAAGAAAATTCAAATCGACGATTTCTGGGAAGTTTTTTCTTCTTCGACTTGTCAACCTCAGCTATGTCGCCCTTCTTGACTGTACATGACCTTTTATTCGTATTGACCGTTTCAGCACGGTTTCATCTTTGATGAGACTCTCTGTTATAATAGCAGTAAGCATTCTTTTTCGGCCAGGGATAGACTGCTGTCACGCTCACTATAGGTAAAGCGCGAATTTCCTCAGGTGTGATGTGCATTTTTATTTTTTATTTTTACAGAAACTGGTTCTTTTTTAATGACGACAGTGGAGGGTTAATTGGCATAGTTGTGGGGCGAGAGGAATGCCAGCCGACCCCATATTTAACTACGTCAACAAGCTCCATGGCGATAGCTGTGTGCCAGCTAGCCCCTTATACCGTCTAATCCCGCTCTCCACTACAAACCACAGTTTGCGGAATCAGGCCTTTCTAGGAAGCTTAGAAAGAGTACCGAAATAACGTGGAGCTGGTTAACTTGTGAATCGTTCCAGCTCAAAATAGTGATTCATGGAATTATGATAACAAGAAAAATACATGTTTCATTTGTGATCCAATCATAAGACATGTCACACCACTTCCCCTAAACACAATATGACTAGCTTTCTTCGCATTCATTTTGCTGAGAAACATCGAAGGTTTCCTGCCCATCTGAATTAAAATGACTGCAGATGGTCCTGAATGATGGAAACTTATTTATAAACTTATTTTTCTAATACTACATTTCTGAATGAATACACAGAAATACTCCCCGCTAATACACGGGACAAAATATTCTCTCACTCTGTAAAATGGCAATCTACTGTTTGACGTAAATAGTCTTACGGACACTGATTTCACGTTGAATTAATCGCAGATTTCCCTTCTCTAATGATCATACATGGCTCAAAATCTAATGTAATTTTGTACTAAATTCGACATTAAGCCTTACTTTTCTCTGTCCCAACGGCTACTCACTTCTATTACTTACAGAGGTGATTTGCTGTCCACTGAGAAACATGTTTCAACAAAAGTCTGCTGTAGCCCAGACTAATTTTTATATCACTATAAATGAGAAATCCGGGCCAGTACACCGAAAATAAAAAAGAAAGAGGGATAGAATTTGTCCGTCTGAAATTCTGCGCTATTAAATGGAACTTGCCGGACACCAAACGGGGGTATATTGGATCGTTGTTAGCGGCATTCACAGCACGAGGTTGCCGGTAAAAACTGCTCTTGAGCAGCGTCGCGTACAGCAAGGACGCCGTTATGTAATAACTGCAGAAACTTTTGTCATCGTGCGGTTTCGATGGGTACAAGAACAAAGGAGGCTGGAGAGTTACTTCGTTCCACGCAGCAGAAGAGCTACCATTGCGTTCGTTTCGAATCCGATTTTATACAGAAGACTCCACGGCGTTGCGGTACAAAGCTCTGATCCGCCACAGAAGTTCGTCTTCGCACAGTTTCGCTTGCCGCAAAAATATGAACAAATACTTTACTTGGAGCCTATGATCCGAAACGTCTAAGTATGCAGTAAATTTTCCTCTTTGCTGTCGTTGTCTCTCCTAGTGAGAGAGGATAACACCAAAGAACTGTTTGCCTTCTGGTGTTATTTCATGTTTTACCAGCGTGTTTCTTTATAACTTACCATGTTCCTGCTACTTTTCTTCGTGTTCTGTGATTACTTTTTAATGTTTGTCCCGCAGACAAATATTCCATAGTTGAATGCTTCTACATCTTCGTTTCCAGTATAGCATTTTACTGATGTGCAAGGAAAGTATTCAAACTAAGACACAGGTGACTCTAGAAACCAAATATTCCACTACTCCTCTTCTACCACTATTAAAATTTCACGTGTGTTCATGAAAGTAGGCTCTTCGGACAAAATATGTCTACCCTTCAAGAGAACGAGATAGATGTTGTATACTTGTACTAAGCGGTCATGTGGCCCTTCACTGTTGACATAAGTCTTGAAAGTGAAGCGACGTGTAAAGGCTAGACGGTACTATGGAGTCAGCACATTAAGATTGGTCGATATGGAGACGTGATAGTCGGGCAGAAATGAGCCACTGTGTTTGGAGCCCACGCCCACACCGTGGATGAAGTCACCCGATTTGTTGGTGTAACGTGTCTACAAGGAAAGATGTACCACTCGCAGCCAAGCAACAGTGCTGCTAAAAATATTCTGAGCGACGAGAATCAGACACGAGTGTCACTTCTTGTCAATGACAGACGGTTTCAAACCTGACAGGAATTGCTGCTATTAGTAAATATAGATCCAACCTAACCTGTTTCCGAGCGAAGGGTAGTACATGCAATGGACTTCTGGGGTCGGGTACCCTGCAAAACGCGATTGCTTACATAGAAACTGGTGAATAGCTGGCTGAAGGTATGCGGTGTGGTCCGACCAGTCGTAATTTTGCCTAATTTTCTTAGTGCACCAACGGCCCAAGAAGGCATTCCTGCCAAGTTTTGAAGGTATATTTCAGGTAGGAGGAGGCCCTGCGATGTTTTAAGGATGCTTTTTGGACTATGATTTTCAGGTTACCATCAGCTGGAACCAGGATGTTTATCACAGCATTCTCGGTTACTGGCTGTTATCCTTGATTCCATGTCTTCAGGACGAGTATGCAATAGACGCTACCGTCTTGCAAGATCACAACAGCCGTGTTCACAGGACTGTGAGCTGTATCTTTGCTTAACACTTGAAATAATTTTAGATGACATTATCGATCCGAACAATATGTACCACCTTCCCATTTCAAATTCACTAGTTAACCTCAGTTATTCCACTTTTCTAAAGATTCGAAACGGAATTATGTTCAATGCTCAGTTCGTTCATTTGCTTCATGCTTTTTGTCACGAACTACACTGCTGGTGACCATGAAGACAGCATGCAACAAACGTCAAGTCGGCTTGAAATGTACTACACGCTTGGATATTCAAATGATTAGCATTTCAGGATAGTCACGCACAGGAAATAGGAATAACATCACCTACATTCTATATGTAATGAAAGATTACACAGTCGCGTTCTCATTCAGAAATCGTATCTGCATGCTTTTTCTTTGTGAGGAGGTTGTGTTATGCCTCCAGTAAGAGGTTCGAAACGTATTTCAAGACTTGTACCAATTCGATAGCTTCAGGATCTGAGCGGCACTGATTCCAGAGACAACAGACATTTTGATCGGTCTGCCGTGGAGGATTGTGCAGCCCTTGAATCAGAGAACCACGAACTGAGCGCACAGCGACCTCGCTGGAGATTCCCTTTACACCGCAGCAGTCAGAAGCACTCCGAGGGTCGTGGAAATTCTTTACAGAGCAGGCGCGCCTCCGAACCCCACATTCTGTGAAGAGTCGTGTGCGTCTGACCATTTAGCGCCTCAGTAGTTAGTCTTTCTACGTCTTTCCGTAGGTGCTCATGATAGTACCATTCGATCAGCTTCACCGTTTTCGAGAGACTCGTTCACAGCCTCTGCGAAACAATAATCCGCCTTTTGTCAAAGTAGCGTCTCTCAGTGGATTTCCCCATATGCAGCCCATATCTTCCATAGGGTGATTTCTCCGTCCGTATCTGCTCCGCTTACATACTTTTGTTAGCGCGTCACGTGCCCGCAACGCTACCAGGCGTCATCCAACGTTGCGGTGGGCAGCGGTCATAATGTTTGGCTTATGAGTGTATTTCACATCCTGTGTACCTCCAAATCACCAACAAATTTATTAGTGTTTTTATCCTACTATACTGCATGGGCACAGTTAACAATTTTAGTTCTTTACTATCCTTCCTAGTGACCGAGCGACGTGGCGCAGTGGTTAGACACTGGACTCGCATTCGGGAGGACGACGGTTCAGTCCTGCGTCCGGCCATCCTGATTTAGGTTTTCCGTGATGTCCCTAAATCACTCCAGGCAAATGCCGGGATGGTTCCTCTGAAATGTCACGGCCGACTTCCTTCCCCATCCTTCCCTAATCCGATGAGACCGATGACCTCGCTGTCTGGTCTCCTTCCCCAAACAACCCAACCCAACCCAACCCAACCCCAACCCTATCCTTCCTTGCGTTGCAATAATGGCCAGCAGTGTAGCTACCATACACAGCTTTTCTGCGGATACCGTCAACACTAGCCGCGCATATTCCCGAGACGTCACAGGTGGTGCTCCACCTGAGCGGTGCAACACGCTGGCGGTGACAGCAGGTGGCGGAGGCAGAGGGCGTTTCGCAAATGTGCCGGTGGCACCTGCCACGCCCTCGCCAGCCAGGCAACGCCTTTCTCTGGGCGCTCCAAACAGCCGCCGCCTTTAGCGCCACGCCGTCAGGATTTCACATACGATAACAGTTTCTGTCCGTAGCACAACACGCCAGTTAATGTGCGTAGCACATATCAGGCACTTTGATCTAATTTGGCTCTTGCGGCCCTTTCTATTGCAACCCATTTGGTCTTTAGCACTCACCCGAATTCTGTGTTACTCACGTGACCTACACTGCACCAGCCAGCTTACAGCAGCTGCAGAAATTGCTGACTATCCTGCTTTGGCAGTCATGTCAATTGTTCAACCAACAAGACGAGAAGCTAGATTTGCAGCCACAACTACGTTCCAGTCTGCCGCCTCCAGCAGTGCTAAACTTCACTTTCACCTCTCAGTTCGTGTTCACTATTAACCTAATTGACATGAACTACAAGAGGTAACATCTTAACTCTCGTGTTTTCTAAAGACATCCAAAACGAAAGAATTTAATTTAGTTTTGTACTCTAGGTGTTCTTATAATCTGTTATATGTCAGGAATCCCTCAACAGTCATGAAATATTATGTTCTTAAGTTCTTCTAAGGAGTTACATGGAGGCAACGAAACTATTCCTAGCCGTGGCTGTGAAAAAATTTGAATTTGTGACACCATTGTGGGCAGGCTCAGTGTCCTATTACAAAATGGCATTTCTTGCTGTATAGTAACCTCCACACACACTTTTCCGTCTATTTGGTCTAGGGAAAAAGCCTAGTACTTCTCAATTATTTGTTTACCCTTTGCAAGATTACCAACAATGAGAATTACTTTTGCCTCCCAGAAAACACTCGTCATTACCTTTCCGAGATATGAAAATGACATCTCCTTGTTTGGTTCTGGGCTATCGGCTTCCATTTGCTATGAAGAACGTGGGTTCTTTATGGTTCGAAGTGGAGAACCCAGGACCGATAGATGTAACAAATCTATGCATAAAAGCAGCTGTACTGTCCTTAAAATTATCCGAATATTACTAAAATAACGTTCTTTCTTTCCGTTTGGTTTTGGTCTGTACGCTCTGTCCCAAAGCGATTTTGCACAAAGCTTTTTAACAGATAATTATTTGTGTGATATGTTTTGTAGGTCTCCGTTTCGTACGCATAGTTTTACACTTTGAATCGCAGATTCAGTGCAATACTGTGAAATGTCTGAGTGTTTCATCCGGGGCTCTCATATTGCGACGTGTGCGACACGGTTCAGCTCAGCTGCCCAATTCTTAAGCGTTCAAAATGAACGAGCAATATATCAAATTTCGCTGACGATACCCTGTCCAAAACAAAGCAGCTTATGACTGAACGGTATTCAGGTTGATTCACTTGAACAAAACACACTACACTATTTTAAAAAGTCGTATTACCAAAACACATGTTTCATTTACGATTTTACTTGACTAACGTTAATTGTGCATAAGCAAAAGAAATTCCATTTATGTCAAGGTCATCTCAGTGCTAGGCTAGAGAAGTACTGTTGTTGTTCAAACACGTTAAGAATGATATCACCAGTGCTAACCCATCTCAATCGTTGTTTTTAAATGTGAAAAACCCACTCCGCTTCTTGTTGCCGGCATACTCAGACATTTCACAGTATTGCACTGAATCTGCGATTCAAAGTGTAAACTATGCGTACGAAATGGAGATCTACAAAACATATCACACAAATAATTATCTGTTAAAAAGCTTTGTGCAAGTTGCACCAGTTGTCACCCTTATAACATGTCTTTTTCTGTCTATCGGGATAAATTTGTAGTACGGCGCAAATGATCAAGAAATTGATCGTATAAAAATAGAAATTTCGTCCAGTAGCAAACATGTTCTACCGAAAGCTATAGGTATTAGTAAGACCACGACAGAAATATTTAGATACTTTTAATTAAAATAAACATATATGAAGATGTCATTAATCACATCTTACTTTATCGTCGTCGACAATTAACACAAATAAAAGAGGGTCAGAGTTGAATAGATCTTCGTGTAGATTCCTAGACGTCTGGTTTAACATGAAATATTGGTAAACTGAAGTGATGTTCAGGAAAGCTCGCAATCTAAGGGGAATGGAGGGCAACTCGAATCAGATCCCTCCTAACACAACAAATGGGAAATGATCTTCCATGTTTCACTTACTTCAGGTCTTTTCCTTGGAAGGACGCCTACTCTCACTTGAAGCAGTCGCCCCGCTGTATAACACTCGTTCATGTTTCCAACAAACGCGCTAGCCCCTGCAACCATCCGAGTTTCTGTACAACAACGAGAGGACTGGTGCAGCGAAGGGAACATTTGGTGAACACCGGATGGTACTGAATGAACCTGATTAGATTTCTTCCACAATTCGAGTTGGATGTGCTAGCCAAACACGTTTTCCCTTGATTTGACAGGTCTTCTGAAATTTACTGTATAGCTTTGGTTCACAGCTTTTTAACGCTTCACATTTTGTAACAGCATAGATTGTGGTAGGCGACATTCCACCTGCATTTGTATCTCTAGTGGGATCGTCGATTCTGGGAAATGCTTTGAGCGGTTTACCGAAGTGGTAGGTGAAGTATGGAGGTTAGCATATTTCCTTCAAGGTTACCGGCAAATTCTTTTACGGCCTTTGCGTAATTTTAGTAGGAAATATTTTCTTTATGCGAGTAGTTTCCCTCTCACTGAAGGTCCAAACTACTCATTTTGAGAATGAAAGTACAGGATTGTTATGGATAGATAGTTCATGTGTCTCACTAATCGAAAAAGGAAACAAACCACTAACCATACGAGATACCCCTAGGTAAGAGCGTTTGCGCTGTATGCACTTTAGACCATCCGGTTCCTCTGGAGGTCTCTTCTGCAGGCGTGAAAGCGTTTTTTGCTGGAGCGGAAAGCTGTTCTGTGAATCTGCACATTCGTCAAGGACCTGCTGCAAGGCAAGCTTACATACATTTGGCTACGTCGTGTCTCGCTAAGCGTGACGGTGTATGGAATCAACGTTCAGACAAGTGACTAGGCGGTTTTGTTCTTCATTACATGCTCATTTTCTTTAGATCTGTTATTTTCCTATTTTTAGTAGTCTGTACAGTAGAACTGCCCATCACAGAAAATGCTGGAAGCCGTGATTTGAGTTCTGCCGCCGGCCATTTCAGAGTGAAGTGGAATTAGTACTTTCGAAAACAAACGTTTCCTTTTTTTCAGATGAGGCTTAGTTCAGGTTCTCAGGGTACGTGAACTCTCAGAGCTGATAGCATTATGCTTCAGAAGATCCCTATCAGTACACTGAAGAGCCTTTGGATAATAATCTCAAGATTCGCCTTTGGTGTGCAATGTCTGGTGTCCGCATCATAATTCTTTCCCCAAATTGTTAATGCTAAACGGTATTTCCAGAAAATGTTTAATGCATGTATGGATCAGCTCACATAAATGAACAACTGTATGGATATTTTTAGCTAAACGGGCCAACTACACGCACCGCCTTGGCAACTTCGACAGTCAGCAGGGGCAGTTCGATCTCATGACCGTTTCGATCCCCTGATCTCTCTTCCTGTGACTGAAGGTTCAAGAATACTCAAACAATCGTCATGCACAGAAAGAGTTACGGCAGGGCACTGAAGATGGTATTGCACGTATCCCTAAGGCAAAACTGCCACGCGTGTCTCACAGTTTGATAAATCGGGCACAGTTTGCATCGACGTCAACAGTGATCGTTTCCAGTATCTTCTATGATGTTCAGTAACAAGGGTCAACGCTTCGTCAGTGTCATTGTAAATATTTTTCGGGACAGTTTTATTCTGCCTTCCGTGTTTTTTCCAGGGGAGATGGGGAGGGGGTTACGGGGAGGGGAGGGGGGGGAACACTGTACTGACTATTCTAGGCCAGTATGCGGGACACTGGTTAAGTAAAAGCACACCCATCCTTTCATACGTGTAGTAAAATATTGCAGGGAAGTAAAATATCTAAAATACTATACACTTGTAAATATTTATTGCTGAATGATCGCTAAACTACATGCCAGATATTCTGAAACACACTAAAACCTCCACACTAATCTTTGCGTAGAATTCGAGAAGGGTGAAACATTTTAAATCGTTACTCAGACTCATCGCGGCATAAGTGGAAATCGTTGGCAGATTTCTAGCTGTATTGACTTAGTCTTAGTAAGAAACTTAAAGGTGTTCCATTAAGACATTGCGCACAGACGTGTTTATGTATCGCAAGGTGATGGGCCGCCCTAAACACCCATTTTCGGCTAACATCAGAACTAAGCCGTTGTATTACATTATACTCGTTTTCACAACTGTCTGTCGGAATAACGACATATTGAGCTCAGAAAAATATACGAAGGTTGGTAGATTATCCATCATAAATCCTGGTCATAAAATTTGACAGTCAAATATACCATATATTCACTGCAAACTTTGGAATGACGGGGATTATAATTATTAATTTACGTAAATCTTTTACCAATAGCTACTCCGTGTTCACTAATTAATGCATGACCGTAGTGTTATTGAAGAGGTACGCTTTAATGATTCGTAAAAAAACTGGATTTCTCTCTTTAATCTGTTTGGGAAATGTGTAGAGTGATTCAACTGGACCTACCAATAGTTTTTATGCAACCAAGAATGCCTTCAGATACCAACTGCAAGATTTTCGCATTCCTTTGTTCACTACACACAGACTATTACTTCTAAAAAAATAATGAACAGGACCTTTCTGTATGAAATTTTCGCTAGATGAAGTTTTCAAATTATTCAAGAAAAACATGCAAAAGTGACCTTCAAACGCGTTTTTCTTGAATATCTCCGTAGGAAACTTATACCAGTACAAGATTTAACTACATTAAATTTCCCACAAAAAGGTCCTGTTCATTTTTTTTCCTGTAGGGCTTAACAGTTTGGACGTAGCGAGCGAGAGAATACTAAAATCGCACGTGTGGTTTTTGTAGGTGTTGTGGGTTGCAGAAAACCTATAGACAGGGGCAGCTGAATCACCCAATGTAGTAGTTTCAGATTTGCAATATGAAATGGCATGATCATGTAAAAGCAGTATTAGAGAAGGGGGATGGAAGACTTAGATTTGTTGGAAGGGTTTTAGTAAAATGGAATGCAAATCACATAATAGAGTGCTATCGCTTCTAGAGAACTGCTCTGGTGTTTGGAGTTCTTATCAAGTAGGAATTCAGAGACGCAATTCTATGGTCGATACACCACATATAAAAATGTAGCAGCAATGCTCAGGGAACTTAAATGATAATTCTTAGAAGAAAGACCAAAGAGTTCTCTCGAAACTCTGTTGAAATTTAGAGAGCCTGTGTTTGAAGAAGGATGCGTGACTGTTATGCTGCCAACATCGTATATCTCACGTATGAATCACGAGAATATGATGAGAGAGACTGGGGGACGTACGGAGCCATATATGCCGTCACATTTCCCTTGCTTAGTACTGATTGGAACAGAAGAGAAAATAATGTCGGTGTGAAGTACCATGAACTGTTGAGTGCCATGTGAAATATTTATGTCTATGTAAATGTAGCTGCAGGGAATATTTTGTGCTTTTGTTTATTTTTCCTCGATAATATGCATTGGCAAAATAATATGAGTATTGCATCTCAAAATGGCTCAAATGGCTCTGAGCACTATGGGACTCAACTGCTGAGGTCATTAGTCCCCTAGAACTTAGAACTAGTTAAACCTAACTAACCTAAGGACATCACAAACATCCATGCCCGAGGCAGGATTCGAACCTGCGACCGTAGCGGTCTCGCGGTTCCAGACTGCAGCGCCTTTAACCGCACGGCCACTTCGGCCGGCCATTGCATCTCAAAATATATGTGTATTTCATCAGAAAATGGATACATGTACTGTATCATGTAATACCTAAGAGAGGCATAGCCAGAGTATGTTGCGGATTTTGACGTTTCGGACTCTTTCTTACATTAAGGGGAATCTACATCTACCAGCAGTAGTATAATAATTGCAATATGTTTATATTACACACAGAAAAGAGTCCAGAACGTCGGAATGTACATGACGACTCTGGCTACGCATCCTTCAGTTGTATATTATGTAATGAAATACACGTATCGAATCTGTGGTGGAAGATACACATAGTTTTAGAGGAAATACTGATATAATCATTACTTAGTTGTCATGGGATCCAAGGGGGCTCCCTTGAAACTACGTATTGATTTTGCCAAAATCCGAGAAGCCTATGCGTATGAGTCGGTATATTTTTGGTGTATTTTGTCTTTGGAACAATGTAATGTTGGCTGTATTATCTTACTATGTCTCGAGCTGGCTGTTTTTTATGATTCTGGCTGCTGCTATTAGCGATGTTGTTCTTAAAGTGCTTAAAGATTAGTGGATGTACTCATGCGTTGCATTTATAATCCACTGTTGTTGAAAAATATCTTTGCAGTGAACCAGTTATTATTTTTATATACTTATATGGATATGATGTCTGTTCTGTCCGAAAGAATAGACACCATATTCATGTAAGTATATAGTTCTGGAAATACCGACCATGACCTTCTTTTTCAGTATGTATGCACACACATTCCCCGAACTCTTACCGGACTTGGTAACAATGTTTTCCACTAGTAATGAGTGTGCTGGGGTGGGACACTACGAATGTAGTGGGTGGACATACAAGGTGAGAATGTGGGTCTCACGGGAGGCGTGCGCGAGGTAGTCCCTGCAGTCGCGCTGTCCTCTGTGACCTCGGTGGCTCAGATGGATGCCGGCACGGTAACTCAGCGTGTTCGGTCAGAGGGTTTAGCTACCCTCTGTAATAAAAAAACTGAGTGAACGGATCAACGAACTACCTGAACGGGTGTCATCGGACGTCCGCCACGAACAAATTCAACGAACAATATAGGACAAAATGCGATAAAAAAAAGAGAAAAGCTGGGTAGAGCGTCTGCGATGTAAGCAGGAGATCCCGGGTTCGAGTCCCGGTCGTGGCACACATTCACCTGTCCCCGTTGATAAATATCAACGCCCGTCAATAGCTGAAGGTGTTAAATTAATTCTAAGTTAGTTATTATTTTTGGTTATTACGCTTAGGATCAGTTTCTATTGTTTGGAAATAGTATCCACATTCACTGTGGAAAGGTAGACTGGAAGCTTTATTGGGAAGGCGTTCACTCACAGAGACTGTTCCGCAGTGTTGAGGTGAGCTGTGCACACGAGATCAGCTGGCAGGCCACGCGTGCTGCGTGCTGCGTGCCCGACTGGGGCGGCTACGGCCGCGACCCGACCCGCTTCCCACGCACCCGGCACGCAGCGGCCAGCCAGACACGCCTCTGGTGAGAGGCTGGCGCCCGCAACCGCGTGCCAAGGCGTTCTCGCTCTGACGGCAAGTCAATCATGTACCTCAGAACAAGGAACTAACTTTTCACTGAACGAGGCGTTTATTTCCACCAGTAGTGCCTTCCTTTCGTACTCGTGTCACGTGAAGACAAGCTCCAATAACTTGACTGTTACTTTTATGTGGGTTTCCACCGCCCTGTCTTGCGATGTCCTGTTCAGTAATCACAGTTTAACAAAACAGTGCCGATAAACGTCCAGAGATGGAAGAGTGAACAAATAGAGGAGCAAACTGAGGATAGGGATCCAAGCCCGGAAACGTCATCCAAGGACGCAACAGACTATCGAAGTTGTAGGGGACAAAATATGCCATTATGTCACCTTTCGGCAGCAAACACGAGCTGCTAATGTTCCTGTGCCAGGTGCAGACACGTGCGACTCCATTTAACGTCCTGAAAACTGCCAGCCCCAATGCGCTGTGTCACGTTTGCGGTCCGTCATGGCAAAAACTCGCCTTTTCCGCTGAACGGTTGGCCCAGTGGCCAGCTGCCCGTTTTCTGAGGCACCTTCGGAAAGTAAGTTACACTTTATCATGGCAGGCCAAGTAACTCTTGCTGAATGCTGCACTACACTTCAATGTGACCCACAGACATATTTATCAACATAGCAGCCAAGTCTCTTGCAGCATCCCGCATAATTTCGCAACTGATTTTCAATGAACTTTTGCAAATAGCAAATAAATGTAAGTTAATATTTTATTCAAATACTTCATGTAATATCATATTTCAGAGTCTTGAATACTGGTCAGGAGTAATTGTTATACCACATAATTATAAGTAAAATACGAGCGTGCTCCCAGGCGGTATGATTCTCACGCTATCTGCGAGTATGGTAGCAACAGCTTTTCTTCACTCGGTGTCGCGTATTCTCCAACACGCGGAAACGCCACAGAATAAATTCCTCACAGTTAAAAAAAGGTTCTTACCATTAACAACGAGTGTTTTTAGGTTGATTAAATTCGTAAATGAGTAATACATACCGGTCCGTCTCTCTTCCACTAATTGTTCAAAAAATGTGGTTGCACAAAGTACATAAATCCTCAGCGTCATCCGTTCTTCACTACTAAAGTAATATGTAGATGATTGATTCTTAATGAGAGCAGTTGTCAAGGGCGTCTGTTTACTTCAGTGTTGCTCAGAAAGAGTGAAGGAAGAAGCCGATTACATCGCTGTTCGATCCGAGACAAAAGATGAACGAAATTGGCCCAGCGATGGTATTAAAAAGTTCTTCCGACTTGAGCTTCAAAGACTTACGACTGCGTAAAATATGTGGACATTTACAAAAAATAGCAAGTCATGCTTTAGACGTTACACTCCGTAAACAACGGTCGGAATGTTCGACCAATCTTTTAGATCCTCGACGACAGGAATCTGCAACTTATTCACGGAGCCATTCGAGAACCGCTGCAGGAACATCCCAACAGTTGGAAAACTTCTTTCCCACCAGATATTCTTTTATTAAATGTATTCGCAATTGCGAATATGGACAGCCATCAGCTGTAGAATTCAATGACGACAATGAAAGTTTGTGCGAGACCGAGACCTGAACCCGGATTTCCAGCTTATCACGGGCGGTCGCCTTACCATTTGGCTGTGCGTGCACGTCTCACAGCCACACCAAAACATCCACATGTCTTCAACCACGCGTCTACAACCTGTACTCTTGCATTCATTATAAACATCCTCGTGCAGGTGAGACATTTTACTTGAACGAAATTAGAATTATATTAATACCTTCAGCTGCTGACGGGCGTTGATATATATCAGCGGGGACAGGTGAAAATATGTGCCCCGGCCAGGACTCGAACCCGGGATCTCCCGCTTGCATGGCAGACGCGCTATCCATCTCAGCTACCGAGGGCACGGAGGATAGTGCGACTGCAGGGACTACCTCGCGCACGCCTCCAGCGAGACCCACATTCTCACCTCGTATGTCCACACACTACATTCGTAGTGTCCCGCCCCAACACACTCATTACTCGTGGAAGACATTCTTACCAAGTCCCGTACGAGTTCGGGGAATATGTGTGCATGCGCACAGAAGAAGAAGGTCATGGCCAGTGTTATCAGAACTATATATTTATATGGATATGGTGTCTGTTCTTTCGGACTTGTCCCAAAGAACAGACACCATATCAATTGGATGTTGACACTAGGGTATACAGAGCATATCATAATTCGTGCCGTAAACGCGTACAGCTGAAAGTAGACGGTACTAGAAGCAAAAAAGTCTTACTAAATATGGGCTCTAAAACGCATGCCTGAAGAGCTATGTGCACTTTTTCATCTTCAATATTTCTAAAGAAATCTCTTCTACTGCAAGCTCTTTGCTTTCAATACTTTGCGAGGCGGTACTATGACCAAAAAAAGAGAAAAAATGTGCAGCAAATACGGGCTCTAACATGCATCCCCTAAGAGCTATGAGCACTTGTTCAGTTGAAGAGATGTGGGTTTCACAGTAGCGAAGATGAAGTGCTCATATCACTGAAGGTATGCACTTTAGAGCTCATTTTTTTCCTTTTTCGATCCATACTACCACCTCTCAAAATATGGAGAGCAGAGAGTTTGCAGTAGAAGAGATTTGTTTCAGAGTATCGAAGATCTAGAAGAGCTCATATCCCTTAGGATATGCGTTTTAGTGCCCGTGTTTACTAAGATTTTTTTGAGCCTAGTATCGTGTACTTTCAAATGTATGCGTTTACGCCATTAATTGTGATATAACTTGGAACTAATATCTGATATTTATCTGAACTGGACACCGAACACAAGAAAAGTGAAAACAGAATTCTAACGTTTACCTGTATTTGCAGTTTAACTTCTTTTGAAAAATGACAGTTAGCAATAATAGTTGCGGCGTCAGAGCTATAGGCAATCACATGAAATAATAAAGCCGCTAATACTTTCTCTGATAGGTTGTGCCAGCTTAACATTTTCCAATCTGAGTATTTTACTGCCATAAGTGAAAAAGAAGAGCAGTTATTTCCGGAAATGAATACTTGTAATATTGAACACCATCGTTTCAAAATGATAATTATTCAGAGCCTCCACCAGAATTACATAGTTCTGAATCGTACAGCCTGATTTAAATAAACATCCAAACGTTCAAATTATTTGACAGACCCCTTTGTCTGGGGCTACTCTACTTCGAGTAGAGACGCCACCACAAAGCTGTGTCGGAATGGCACCGAGGATACAGCGCAATGGGCAGAAATCGTCCCTTGGTCTACAGCCAACTCACCCCCTGCTCTCCACGTTACACACACACACACACACACACACACACACACACACACACACACACACACATACACAAACGCACCGAAAACTTCTTCCCACACGAATGAATAGTTTCATATTGGCGATGCGCGATCGTAAATACGCTCATAGACTGATCATGTCAGAGATCTGAAAACAGAGCCTATACAGGCGAAATACGAACAGTTTATGGTTTCATCCATCATGTCTTACCACTTCCGTAAAAGAGCTCGCTGCCGCACGGCAGTGTGCTGGTAATGAAATGAAACGATCCTATGGCATTTATTGGCCGAGATATCCCCTTCGGGGTTCGGCCACTGTATGTTCGGCGCGGATGTAACAGATTCGAATCACAAGTACTTGGCCGGTGAGGGAAGGCGAGGTAGAGGTGCGACGTTCCTGATCACGCACTTGTGCACCAGAGTCCCGTGTTAGGCCCAAATTTTTCCGCGGTGTCTCTCAAAAGTGACAGAATTAAACACTGTTTGCAGTATCTTATCCGAGGCCTTGGCGGCCGTCTCGGTCGACAGCAATGAGCTCTTATGCCTGCCGAGTCAGCTGGCGCAATGGTTCGTACTCTGGACTAGTGTTCTTCAGGATCCGGAACAATACACACGTGCTTTCCGTTCAGCTGTAAGATTCCTCTGATTTTGCAAAATCAATTAAGGCGGAATGACTTGTTTGAAAAGGCTGTCGGCCGGCCACTGTGGCCGAGCGCTTCAGTCCGAATCCGCGCATCTGCTACGGTGGCAGGTTCGAATCCTGCCTCGGGCATGAATGTGTGTGATGTCCTTAGGTTAGTTAGGTTTAAGTAGTTCTATGTTCTAGGGGACTGATGACCTCAGATGTTGAGTCCCATAGTGCTCAGAGCCATTTGAAGCATTGAACCACTTCTAAATATTTTAAGACTTGTGACACAAAATCGGTCTTTAGTGTTTACTTGTCTTTTCTGTGCCTTTTAGTAAGTCTTTGAGCACATTTATCGTTATGGTATCTACGGTTTCGTTTAGTGACACATCACACATGTATCATTTTACATGTAGCAACTAAAAGAAAAAAAATTAGCGAACTTTATAGGAAAGGTAAAGAAAATACGGACACCTTTTCGCAAAAATTGCATAACCTATGGTCATTAGCGACCAGTGGACTACCATTATTAAGTCATGGCTTTTTAATATAGAAAGGAATCTTTAGGAGCATTTAGGAGTGACGTCTATTGAACTTGCCCCGGGTTTATGTGCGACCTGTCATCTTCCACAGTGTTTTGGTTAACATTAAGAGAGTTTTCCTCAGAAAGCCAATATGGACGAGCAGGGAGCTGCACACGAAGTAAGGTGAAAGTCGAGATGCAGGCTGAGTGACCTTTCCATCTGGTGCCCCCCACCCCCAGCTGACAGCGAAAGATCGTGCTCTGTACCAGTCTTCCGGCATAGACGTCGATGCTCACGTTCCCAGGAACTCTTTCCGCCGCACGTTATTCAGAATCCAGGCACAGTCATACTCGGTGTAGATAAAATCACTACACCTACCGTGTCCGCCTGGATTTCAGCACGGAGCCACTATTCAGCAGGAAGAACTTCTACGCCTCTTTTTTCGTGGTTTCATAAAAATTTAGTACCTGATAAACTTGTTTTTCAAACATTTAAAGAACTCTCAATAAATACTTAAAGGGAATGAACTTAAACTGAGACATATGTATTTTTTTCACCTTGTTGTAAGTGTATTGTCTACAGACACATTAAATGCATAATCATAACGAGGAAAGAAACGCCTAAAAACAAATGGCGTCCTACCGAAGACGAAAGAGCCGGCCTGAGTGGCCGAGCGGTTCTAGGCGCTACAGTCTGGAACGGCGCGACCGCTACGGTCGCAGGTTCGAATCCTGCCTAGGGCATGGATGTGTGTGATGTCCTTCGATTAGTTAGGTTTAAGTAGTTCTAAGTTCTAGGGGACTGATGACCACTGCAGTTAAGTCCCATAGTGCTCAGAGCCATTTGAACCATTTTGAAGACGAAAGACACAACATCCCGCTAAGCCTTTTCTGGCACTCACAAAGTTCTTAACCCTTGTTGACAATTTGTTCCAGAACTACATATTCTTCTCAAATCCAGTTAATCGATTTTTTCGTTCCACATACTTTTTTAGCTTCGATTATCCACGTTATAACCTATTTGTAATTTTTATCTGATGTCACATGATAGTAGGCTGTCGTTACATGTTTCTATGAGCATTTGCTTCTTATGGCGTATCTGAACTTACTGGATCTATTCATAGTGAAAAAATAGGTCAAAACAGTTAATTGATGTTTTATTCTATGATTCTTACTATAATGCAACAGAGCCTTAAATTCTGTCACAAGTTCTGCTTCGTGCTTACAGGCACCAATTACATTCGAAATCACATGTTCTGCTCCGTGCTTGCAGGCACAATTTACATTCGAGGAAGATCCCAATTTTGGGAAATATTTCACTTCCATGGCAGTTGTCTATCAAAGGTGAGTAGGAATCTTAAATAATTTCCGAGTCCACTTAAATGGAGTGAAGTGGCACAGTGCTTAGCATTTAGGAGAAATGGATTCAAGTGTCTGCCCAGCAATCAATATTTATGCTTCGCTAAATCATTGCAGGCGAACTACAGCAGGGTTGCTATGAATGCGCTACCACAGGCAACGCCCTATCAGTGTGGTCAGTGTCAGGGAAAAAGAGTCACCTGACAGAGAGATGACACACAGGAATACCTGTTGCCACACTCCCACAAGACTAAGACGATAGCCTGAGAAATTTCTAAACCTCTTTATCCAATGATCTGTCTGCAAAGTGTCGATGATTAATGCCCTTCCTGTAGTCGGAATTCATTCATTACTTCTTGACTCATTGACTTTGCCTCAACATAGGCCTTAGTCTCATCTTAGAGCGTCCATATCGTATTTTTCTGTTTTCCGCTGCAGATTTCCAAATGAAATTCTCAACAAAATGCAGTGAGCGCCAGTATAAGACATTTTTAGGAGCAGAGGTCGTTGTTCTCGAATTCAAGAGTATATGTTCTGTTGATGGCCTAGAAAGTCATTGTTCCCTTTGACGTTCTAATCATGCAATGACCATGACGTTGGAGCAATTTCGTCTTATACAGTGAAGCACTGGCAAACGTTCTTCTCGCGTACTGTTTGCGAATGGAATAGAAAAATGCGAAACGATTCCGGTACACCCTGTACCCTCCGAAAAGCTCTCTACCGTGACACGGGAAGCACAAGTGTGGATATAGGTAAATGAGAATACCAAATGCTACACTAAAAAAGTGACACACTTCTATTCCCTGTACCATGTTTGAGATGAATTGACAATTTATTTATTTGCTGTTCTACTTTAATAATTTGGCTGTACACCTTATTTGCTTCCACAGATCAGGCAGCCTAATTCTGTTCCCTAGAGTGCTACTTCCAACACTAAACGTAACATTATAATTGTCCCTTAATCCTGATTGATTATTGTTCAGTACAGCTGTAGATTTTTTTAAAATTATGGCTTTTTGTACGCAATTATAGACAATAAATTAGACGTTCAAATTTGAATATGGGCATTATAGTTTTCAGATAACATTTTCCTGTAATTATGGTGGAACGTCTGAACCATGACCGACAATAATGAAGTTGTAGTAATGCCTGGCCAGTATGCAGAGCAAGGATATGTAAGTAATATGGTATAATTAAGATATTGGAGCTTCTAAACGATGTTTGTATTTTATGTATGCAATTGTGATTTTCAGTTTGCGATATTGGCGTTTCGTAGATTGGGATGGAGCGCCGTCTATGTATCCAAAATATAAAGGGCAGTCAAATGAAAATGATACAATGTAAAAAAAAGTAGGTAAACTGTTTATTATTTCAAAACTAACCACATTATGAGACAAAACGGTCGATGTCTTCGTGGGAAAATTATTGCCGTTGCCTACGGAACCACGATTGTACACAGGCGTGCACCTCTTCGTAAGAAGCGGAGGCACACATTAGCGAGGTTGTTTCGAGTACACTACATAAATTTCACTGGGAAGCCTTTACACCTCCATACAGCCCCGATGTCTTTCCATACGACTTCCATATTTTTGGAGCTGTGGAGAAAGACATTCGTGGCCTTTGACCTGCTTCGGACGAAAAGTTGCAGGTTTTCATACAATCAAGGTTCCGTGAGTAACTGTAAACGTTTTTCTGTGAAGGAATTGACAGTCTTTTCTCACTCTGGGGTAAATGTATTAACAGTTACTGCGCGTAATATTGAAGTTGTAAAGAATTTGTTTACTTTTTTTCCATCTGTGCCGTTTTCATTTGGCTGCTCCTTTATAATGTTCATGAAAAACTTCCGGTACTGATCATGGTCTGTGGCAGGCGAAACTGTTAGCGATAAGAAATGTTTTTCTTAATAACTGATGGTGGTACCTTGGGATTTTCGATAAATACGAGGGTTGGACCTTTAATAGTGGTAAATGTTTATTTACAACTTATAAAAATGGATAACAGTTTCAAAGTCTTACTGTCCTTCAGAGTAGTCACCAGAATTGTGTATAACCAGTTGTCAGTGATGTGGAAGCCGTAGGATAGCTTTAGCAGCGCCAGTTGAGTTGATAGTTCGAGAGGAGCGGTCTATTTCCCGAATCTCTGTAACAGTTCTGAAACGAGTGCCAAGAAGTGCTTCCTTCATCTTAGGAATCACCTTGAAATCAGAAGAGCTTAAGTCCTGGGACTGTGGTGGATTGCAGGCCGTGTTCCAAAAATGAACAGCTTAGAGAAAGGATCCGCCCATAATTTTGTAGGGAAATGCCCGGTCTCGTGTGGCACAACTTGCGACTGATTTGGTCGATCGATGGGGATTGATTCCTCAGATGAAGGAACCACTTTATGGCATTCGTTTCAGAACTGTTACAGAGATTCGCCAGGCAGTAGACCGCTCCACTCGATGTATCAACACATCTAGCGCTGCTAAATGTGTCCTACGACTTCCACATTGCTGGTAAGGGGATATACACAATTCTGATGACTACTCTCTCTCTCTCTCACACACACACACACACACACACACTGGTAATACCGGACTCAAGAGTCCATCACCTTAGCAACGTATTTTCGCCATCTGTCCCTGTCGTCGGCTATTTCCTTCCATTCACCTTCAATACCTTGGCTCCTCAAATCAGCCTTCACATTGTCCTGCCATCTACGCCTCGGTCTCCCCACAGGACGTTTTCCCTCTAAGTGCCCTACCAGTAATCTGCGCGCTGCCCTGCCCTCATCCATTCGAGGTACGTGACCCGCCCATCGCAGTCTACGTGATTTAATAATACTGATTATGTCAGGGCTTGAATAGAGTTCATGAACCTCTTCGTTATGCAGTTTTCGCCACTCTCCACTGATGTCATCCCTTTTTGCTCCGAAAATTTTCCTCAAAATTTTGTTTTCAAATACTCGAAACGGCTTTTCTTTTTGCACGTTGAGAGACCAAGTCTCACACCCATACAGCATAACTGGTAGAATAATAGTTTTGTATATTCTAATCTTGAAGTTCCTAGACAATATCCGCGATGAAAGTAATCTATTCAGTGAGAAGTCACGCATTTCCCGCCCATAATCTCTTCTTCAGTTCGGATTCAATCTCATTTCTCGAAGTGATGTCCACGCCTAGATACTTAAATGTGTTCATTTTTTCAAACTGCATGTCTCCAACTCTTAACATTTCCTGATCTACTGCTGTTGGCATTCTAGTAGTAACCAGGTATTTAGTTTTTTCTTTACTTATCCTTAGACCTACATCTTCACTAGCCTTGATTAACGCATTCGCATTTGCTGTTACAGATTCTTTCCTATCGCTAATGATGTTTAGATCATCTGCATACCCTAATGTCTTAATATTTCCATTTAACTCCACACCCTCTGAATTATCTGCTGCCATTCGTACAATATATTCTAGGACTAAATTAAAAAGTAGCGGAGACAGGGCATCTCCTTGCTTAAGTCCATTCTTTATTACAAATTCTTCTGAGTCCAATTTCCCCACGCGTACTCTACCCTTTGTGTTTTTCAAACTCGCTTCTATAAGTGTAACATACTTATTTGGTATTCCAAGTTCCAAAAGAATTCTGTACAATTTTGATTTCAATACTGAATCATATGCTTTCGTAAAATCTATGAAAAGATTGTGAACTGGTTTATTGTATTCTCATTCCTTTTCCAAAATTTGACGTAGGGCGAATATTTGGTCTATAGTTGATCTGTTCCTCCGAAAGCCAGCTTGATGATCCCCCACTACTCTCAAGGACAGGAAGACTTTGAAACATGTGCCTGCTTTGTGTAAGTTGTAAATAAATATTTGCCACTATTAAAGTTCCAACCTTCGTATCTCTAATCTGTGAGGCACCACCTTTCCAGTAGTAATTCATATTCGGTGCACATCTTCCGCAGCAGAATTTTGAGAGCGACATGAACATTCTGCAAGGTAAGTGGAGCAGCCGAGTACAGTGGACTGTACTGCGCTGCTGCCGGCTGTTCGGCAGTTACGGGAGTCTTTCATCGCGACAGCAGAGCGCCGCCGACGCTGTAGAGCGCTGGTTGCGACAGACTGCCACACGACGGCCGTTACCGCCGAGAAAGCTGATGGCTCCTCCCTCCGCGCTGCGTCGCTGTCATGGCGCGCCCTGTTGGACCCTTAAGCCGTCGGCACACGAGCCGTGCTGTCTAACGTCAACGTTGAGCGTGCTAAGTTCAACGTGCTGCTGAACGCTCAGAAATGACGCGACTTGTGCATACGGTACGTGGGCCCCATCGTGGTATACGCGATCACAACGCACTCCATCGGCAGTCGCGGGATGTTTCTAGTTCGCAAATCACACTGTTTACGAATCGAGTGCCTGTAAAATTCGCACGTTAGCTCTATTAAAACGCACATTTCCTCCATCGTCCACGAAAAGGAAAGTACCATGTCCAGTCGATAAGGACACCGGCTTATAAAAGTTCCATTACAAACAGTACGATACAGATTTGCAATTCTTCTCCACATAAGATAAACATTATTTCTTCATTCCCGCATTTAAGTAAAACCCCAAGGTCAGCCTTACTTGATCACTGTTCCTACCCAGTAGCAGAATCTTTGTAACATCTGAATTACGGAGCGTAAAATAAAAAGGAGCAAAATATCTTTATACAAGTAGCGCAAGCTGTACTATAGATTAAGCCAATCGACAAAGTCACCGTTCAAAAACATGTGAACTTATATTTACATAAATCTCAAATATTACAGTACACACTTATATTAAACTAATAATAAAGTATCACAACCTAATAAAAACGCAAATGTTAGGAAAAAATTCGGAAGTGTCGAGTCGCGAACCACCGCCTAAACGTTTTATTATTTACAGATCGGTGACACGACTCACCTTTTTTTTCATTTTGTTCGTTATGATCGTTTTGTTTGGTCGTTGGAGACGTCGCAAGACATCCTGTTCAAGTTCGGTGGTTGATCCTTCCACTCAGTTTTTTTATTACAGAGGCCAACCGGCTCTCTGACCGAACACACTGAGCTACCGTGCCGGCATCGCTAAACCAACAACTCACTTTTTACTCTCAATCATAGCATGTTACCACTTGCTGGAAACCGTAATCGTTGATATCTTACTAATTGAAATTTAATTATAACAAATTGTACCAAGAACAATGCGTTTTGGGTGGGTCTTCAGTGTGTCGCTGCATTCAAATAGCATACTCTCACAATACGCAAATTACAATAATTCTTTTGCCACGAATACGATGTTTCTCATTATTTTATTGGAACGAATCACACAGTTAACTGCGGGTTATCCAGTGATTCTCAATTTGCTGGTGCCCAGAAACAGAATGTATACGTACAGGCATGAAATGAATGCCAATATGGCGTCTCACAACTACACTCCTGGAAATTGAAATAAGAACACCGTGGATTCATTGTGCCAGGAAGGGGAAACTTTATTGACACATTCCTGGGGTCAGATACATCACATGATCACACTGACAGAACCACAGGCACATAGACACAGGCAACAGAGCATGCACAATGTCGGCACTAGTACAGTGTATATCCACCTTTCGCAGCAATGCAGGCTGCTATTCTCCCATGGAGACGATCGTAGAGATGCTGGATGTAGTCCTGTGGAACGGCTTGCCATGCCATTTCCACCTGGCGCCTCAGTTGGACCAGCGTTCGTGCTGGACGTGCAGACCGCGTGAGACGACGCTTCATCCAGTCCCAAACATGCTCAATGGGGGACAGATCCGGAGATCTTGCTGGCCAGGGTAGTTGACTTACACCTTCTAGAGCACGTTGGGTGGCACGGGATACATGCGGACGTGCATTGTCCTGTTGGAACAGCAAGTTCCCTTGCCGGTCTAGGAATGGTAGAACGATGGGTTCGATGACGGTTTGGATGTACCGTGCACTATTCAGTGTCCCCTCGACGATCACCAGTGGTGTACGGCCAGTGTAGGAGATCGCTCCCCACACCATGATGCCGGGTGTTGGCCCTGTGTGCCTCGGTCGTATGCAGTCCTGATTGTGGCGCTCACCTGCACGGCGCCAAACACGCATACGACCATCATTGGCACCAAGGCAGAAGCGACTCTCATCGCTGAAAACGACACGTCTCCATTCGTCCTTCCATTCACGCCTGTCGCGACACCACTGGAGGCGGGCTGCACGATGTTGGGGCGTGAGCGGAAGACGGCCTAACGGTGTGCGGGACCGTAGCCCAGCTTCATGGAGACGGTTGCGAATGGTCCTCGCCGATACCCCAGGAGCAACAGTGTCCCTAATTTGCTGGGAAGTGGCGGTGCGGTCCCCTACGGCACTGCGTAGGATCCTACGGTCTTGGCGTGCATCCGTGCGTCGCTGCGGTCCGGTCCCAGGTCGACGGGCACGTGCACCTTCCGCCGACCACTGGCGACAACATCGATGTACTGTGGAGACCTCACGCCCCACGTGTTGAGCAATTCGGCGGTACGTCCACCCGGCCTCCCGCATGCCCACTATACGCCCTCGCTCAAAGTCCGTCAACTGCACATACGGTTCACGTCCACGCTGTCGCGGCATGCTACCAGTGTTAAAGACTGCGATGGAGCTCCGTATGCCACGGCAAACTGGCTGACACTGACGGCGGCGGTGCACAAATGCTGCGCAGCTAGCGCCATTCGACGGCCAACACCGCGGTTCCTGGTGTGTCCGCTGTGCCGTGCGTGTGATCATTGCTTGTACAGCCCTCTCGCAGTGTCCGGAGCAAGTATGGTGGGTCTGACACACCGGTGTCAATGTGTTCTTTTTTCCATTTCCAGGAGTGTATGTATTGAAGGGAGACGGCGTGCGTGTGACGTAGGTGGCGTTGTGCCATCTCATTGGTCATCGCTCAGACGCACGCTCAGAATATCTGACATGCTAGATATTGCTCTGCACGTTCGTAAAGACTCTCGAACGTGCTATTCCACGCTATGACGTCAGAAACTCAGCACGCTCAACGCTCAACGTTCGGTTGCACGGTCCGCGTGCCGACGGCTTTACCAGATATTCCGTGATACACAGTCTCCCTCCAACGGGGCGAAATGTTCTCCTTAAAATGTAAAGGCAACGGGTTGCGCAACGCTTGTACACCCGGCGGCAGTACGTGTGGTCGAGACAACGCGCATTGGGTGGTGATTCCGTTCGCCAACCGGACTAGTTTGGCGAAATCGTGGGTCCTGTAACAACTTCGTTACAGTCCGAATGATGAAATACTCCGGCAATTTTCTTGTGCTTACCATTCGACTGCAGTGATTTGCAGAGAACGAGTTTCAATTCTGGACCAGTAGCCTGAATATACTGCGCAACAGTGCAGTGAATGGCCACCCTCCACTTCTAGCATGTTGATGTGATTCACCAGTCACTCCGAACGGCTTCAAAAACGCATTAGTTAGTTACTTCGACATCCGACTATGTCTTCTCGGTGTTTCACTTTTTTGTCAGGCAGTGTTTTTCTGCACCCTCAGCCGTCATTGGGAGCGACTGAAGTTTCTCATAATGAGAAAATGTAAGGAGCGATATATTTTAATCTTCTGTAGCAAAGATCGGAGTAATTAATATTTATTACTGATGATCGGTTTCGGCAGTATAGCAAATCCAGAGTCCTACCAATGTAGAAGTGTTATCTGTGCTATCAGAATTTCAAATATCTGTGTGTGTTTTTTTTTTTTTTTTTTTTTTTTTTTTTTTTTTTTTTTGTAGAAGAAGGATGAGTGGTTTTTGTTTCATTGTCTTGTCGATTCTGCGGTCCTCACTGACGGACGTTAAATTTTCACGGTCTGCAACTGATACAATCATTTGTAGTAAGAATATAATTTTGTTCAATACTTATGAGATTGGTAATTGTAGTGCGTATTTTTGTGAGTAGCTAGTACCTATCCTGTAAATGATTCAGTACGTAATAATTAAATGTTGCCCTGGCCATTTCTGTGTAGGCTCATTGGTGAAGTGACACCATTAATGGCAAAAATCATAAAAAATGGCTCTGAGCACTATGGGACTCAACATCTTAGGTCATAAGTCCACTAGAACTTACAACTACTTAAACCTAACTAACCTAAAGACATCACACACACCCATGCCCGAGGCAGGATTCGAACCTGCGACCGTAGCAGCCCCGCGGTTCCGGACTGCAGCGCCAGAACCGCTTGACCACCGCGGCCGGCGCAAAAATCATATACATTTTTCCCGGAGTCATATAATACTAAAAGTATAAAAAGAATAATTTTAATAATCTGAAAACGGCGTCTTGCAATGTTTTTCAATTCATATTAGGCCAGAGGTACAGTTTTTATTAACAACAATACCAATAAATGGTTACGCTGCCATTGCACATAGGCAGCTATCGTGGAACATCCAGCCCCCCAGAAAAAATAATTAAAAATTGTGTAAATGTATTACCGCGTAGTAGTTAAAAAGGGTTGTAATCCATCGTGAGTAGGACGGATGTCTTCACGTAGGGATGTGTATGCCATTGTTGCTGATAGCACCCTGAGAAAAATCAGCCATGGCTTTTAACATATATAAAAGGGAAAAGATTCATTATTTCCATTTCTCAAAACTATTTCATACAATAAGAATAACGGCACGGTTATCGCTGCATAAATTATTCAATCAATCATTTATTATCATTTAAAATTACGAAATAGCAGCCAAAACAGCCATTTTCTGATCTTCAAAAAAATTTGGGTTATACTCGTACATCGTGTTCCATTGTGAGTATATCACTCATGCTACGTCGTCATAGGTTTGTCAAACACAGGTTTGTCAAAAGCAAAACCGTATACGTATAAAAAGGATCTTGTGCGACTCGGTCTGCGTGGAATGCTACGTGTGTGAACATGCCCATTTGCACGAGATGCTTTTCATCTGTATATGGTTTTACTTTTGACAAGCCTACGTGTAATATGCCGTATATTCTCTACCATGACTGGTAAATTCATGATGTAACGTGATTTATAACAAAAAATGTTTTGAAGATCAGTAGATGAAGAATTTTAACTGTCGAAACCGATCGTCAACAATAAATATAAATTAATACGATGTTCAAGTTAAATACAGATAACTCCTTCCATTTTCTCATTATGAGAAAATTCAGTCACCCCGAATGGCGCCCGGGGGTGCAGAATGAAACGGCCAGAAGACATAGTCGGATGTCAAAGTAATTTGGTACACGAACATACCATCGGTACGTATGTAATTGAAATTCTCCGTGACAGGTATAATGGAGACCAGAGTGCATTAGTGTTGTTATGTTTAGTGTCGTCAATAGGCCTGGTAGAATACACACTGAAGCGCCAAAGAAACTTGTATATGCATGCGTATTCAAATACAAAGGTATGTAAACAGGCAGAATACGGCGCTGCCGTCGGCAACGCCTATATAAGACACCAAGTGTCTGGCGCAGTTGTTAGATCGGTTGCTGCTGCTACAATGGAAGGTTATCAAGATTTAAGTGAATTTGAACGTGGTGTTATAGTCGGCGCACGAGCGATGGGGCACCGCATCTCCGAGGTAGCGATGAAGTGGGGGTTTTCCCGTACGACGATTTCACGAGTGTACCGTAAATATGAGGAATACGGTAAAACATCAAATCTCCGACATCGCAGTGGTCGGAAAAAGATCCTGCAAGAACGGGAGCAACGAAGAGAACTGAAGAGAATCGTTCAACATGACAGAAGTGCAACCATTCCACAAATTGTTGCCAATTTCAATGGGGACCAACAACAAGTGTCAGCGTGTGAACCATTCAACGAAACATCATCGATGTGGGCTTTCGGAGCCGAAGGCCCACTCGTGTACCCTTAATGACTACACGACAAAAAGCCTTAGGCCTCGGCTGGGTCCATCTACACAGACATTGGACTGTTGATTACTGGACACATATTACCTTGTCGGACGAGTCTCGTTTCAAATTGTAAAGAGCAAATCTGTTATGGTGTGGGTCGAGTGCAGTTGGAGTGATAGTACGACTCTGACTGGTGACACGTACGTAAGCATCCTGTCTGATCACCTGCATCCATTCATGTCTATTGTGCATTCCGACGGACTTGGGCAATTACAGCAGGACAATCCGTCACCCCACACACCCAGAGTTGCTATAGAGTGGCTCCAGGAACACTCTCCTGAGTTTAAACACTTCCGCTGCCCACCGAACTCCATAGACGTGAACATTATTGAACATATATCGGATGCCTTACAACGTGCTTTTCAGGAGAGATCTCCACCCGTCGTAGTCTTATGGATTTATGGACAGCCGTGCAGGATTCGTGGTGTCAGTTTCCTCCAGCATTACTTCAGACATTAGTCGAGTCCATGCCACGTCGTGTTGCGGCACTTCCGCGTGCTCGCGGGGGCGCTACACGATATTAGGTAGGTGCACCAGTTTCTTTCGCTCTTCAGTGTATAAGGGATATAAACAACATGAAATGTTGACAGGTCACTATGAAGGAAATGGAGATGCAAGTATTCGTGTGGACAGCGTTTTCAGTAGTGTTTGAATTCGGCCTCATCGTGGTTCTCCGTTTGGACGGCTAGTCGAAATGTGTGTGAAAACTTATGGGACTTAACTGCTAAGGTCATCAGTCCCTAAGCTTACATACTACTTAACCTAAATTATCCTAAGGACAAACACACGCACCCACGCCCGAGGGAGGACTCGAACCTCCGCCGGGACCAGCCGCACAGTCCACGACTACAGCGCCTTAGACCGCTCGGCTAATCCCACGAGGCGGCTAGTCGAATCTCTTAATTTTCAGATTTCTAGGGCACTCGGATATGATAGTTGCCCGATGTTCAGCGGCGTGGGAATGTGACGGCACGCGTACTCGTCGTCAAGTTTCCGGTCGAGTACGTCTGACCAACACAAGGTAGGATGGGCGTATTGTGCACTAAACGCACAGTAATCGCTTCGCATCTGCGCCTGTGTGCCGAGAACAAGTAACAGACTTCCTGAAACGTTCTGTGTCATCCCGCACCGTTGGTCGGGGACTAGCAGCAGCCGGACTATGAAGTTGGTGTTCTACACGTAGGCTGCCATTAACACCGCCACACAAACGGCTGCGTTTGGAGTGGACCCGTGACCTCGAAAAGCAAGAACTGCAGATGAGCGGCGTCGCATTGCATTCAGCGAGGTGTGCGTGTTTTGAACTAACCCGAATGAGCATCGTGGGCGAGTATGGCGTCGACCTTTGGAGAGTCTTCATTTTTCCATGTTTTCGAGACGCACAGAGGAGCTACACCTGGCGTCATGGTTGGGGAGCCATCGGGTATGACTTCAGGTCAAGTCTGGTAGTAAGTAAGGGAACCATGAAAGCTCACATCCTGCCTCTGTTGTCTTAACTCTCATGTCAGGGTATCGTGGTGCCATTTTTCAGCAATAGTATGGTCGTCCAAGCAATTCGGGTGTGTCTGGGTGTGTCTATGAACTGTCTGCGTGATGCTGAGGTCTCCTGTGGCCAGCGAGATTCCCAGATCTGCCCACAACAGATCACGTGTGGCACTAGGTCGGGCGTCAACTCGGTCCCAGTGCTGTTATCCAGAATATCAAGGGCCAGTAACAAGAGTTGTGCGGCAGCGTGCCTCAGGAGAGGATAGAAAGGCTTCCACTTCCCAAAACAATCAGTACATGCATACAAGCCAGAGGGGATGCAGCGACATACTGGTAAGAGGGCTAATACTGTCAAGTTATTTGTAAATGTGATTCGAATTTTGAATCAGTGAAATATCATCACAAACCCTCTCAACCCTTGAAGTTACATTTCGTTTCCTCGTATCCTTCAGGGTCCTTATTGTTTCTTGTCAGGCATCGTACCTCACATTGTTTTCCGTTCATGTAGTTGGATGTTTCGAGGTTCGGATATGTGTACGAGACTATTTTACTCTAGATTTTATTTCATCTCTTTCTTTCTCCTCTCCATCATAGCTTCGAATTTTACCATTCTATTCCTCTTCCTCTAACCTAGCTACCTCTTCTATATCTCTTTCACCCCATTCTATCGTCTTATATCTCTGCTCAATGTGAATAACTCACAAGCTGCAAGAACATAACGAGAAAATTCCCAACTAGCAATAGGTCTGACATTCATAAAAGAAAAATATGTTTTGTTTCATATACATAGTCATTACTATTATTGTTCTTGATTGTTACAATTATTTCTTTGATTGTTATAATTATCCATGTATTACTGTTATAATCTCTATTTTTTCTTTAACATTAATACTGTATAACGTGATATGTCCATAATGTTCTGTACAAACTGAAATTCGTTCAATCTGAGTATGCCTGGTTAGGTGTAAGAGAGGGCTTGAAGGCCCTAATCTTGCCAGGTAAAATAAATGCATAAATAAATAAATAAATAAACACACTTATCAGATGATAATTGACGTTGTTTAAGAGAAGTACTGTCACAAACAACGTAAACTGCATAGGCCGAATTACTCTGCAAGTAACGTGAACTGGGGCGCATTGGTTACAAATTTAATGGATGAGACGTGAATTGTGACTCTCATATTAACATCAAATGTCACTATATTATTCGAAATGGCGTCAACGCGATAGCGTGCATCCAAGATACTGAGTGTAGACAAATCCAACTGTCACGTAACACTGCCTTCAAGTGATGGCTGAGAAATATTTCATTATTAATAAACACGATATTCATCTCAGCTTCTGCTCCCAGTGTAAAACCAGGGGAGAAGTCGTTCAGGAGACATGCGCGTGAGATCGCCGTTGTGAAGTGTGTATACACTGTATAACGAATTGCAGCGAGAAAACATTTCATTCAATAAAGGAAAGGGGACGATGGAGATGTAAGGAAGTGGCACGTAAGCAATGCGGCAGCGGCGTGTGTTAATGAGAGCGCTCGCGAGCACTGACAGTAACGAGAAGGCTTGCCCGCGGAGGTCGCTTTCATTAAGGCCACTGACTCGCCGGCCCTCATTAAGGTCTCCGACTGCGGGTATCCGCCTGTGGAAGCCAATACTTCAGGCCTTACCTGCTTTCTCGGGCTGGGGAACCGGCCGAGTTTGATCTGAAACTCGGATTCATGCACTGTCGAGACTCGAGCTACGAGAATCAGAAACGACTTACACTGAGGCGAAAAAAGCCATAGGATACATCCTAACACTGTGTCGAACCTCTTTTTGTCCGGCGTAGTGCAGTAACTCGACGTGGCGTGGACTCCACAAGTTGTTGGAAGTCCCCTGTAGATATAATGAACCCTGCTGCCTCTATAGCCGTCCATAATCGCGAAAGTGCTGCTGATGCAGGATTTTTTCCACTAACTGACCTCTCGATTCTGTCCCATAAATGCTAAATGGGATTGATGTCAAGTGATCTGGGAGGCCAAATTATTTGCTCGAAATGTCCAGAATGTTCTTCAAACCAACAGCGAACAATTGTGGCACGATAACATGGCGCATTGTCATCCATAAAATTACATCGTTGTTTGGAAAGAGGAAGTCCATGAATAGATGCAAATGGTCTCCAAATAGCTGAAAATAACTACTTCCAGTCAGTTATCGGTTCAGTAGAACAAGAGGACCCATTCCATTCCACCTAAACAAAGCCCACACCATTATGGAGACATCACCAGCTTGCACCAGTACCTTGTTGACAGCATGGGTCCATGACTTCGTGGGCTCTGCGCCATCCTCGAATTCTACCATCAGCTTTTACCAACTGAAATCGGGCCTCATCTGACCAGACCATGGTTTTCCACTAGTCTAGGGTCCAACCGATAGGCTCATGGCCCGAGGAGAGGCGCTTCAGGCCATGCCGTGCTGTTGGCAAAGGCACTCGCGTCGCTTGTCTGCTGCCACAGCCCATTAACGCCAAATTTCTCCGCTCTTTCCTAATTGATACGTTTTTCGTACTCCCACATTGATTCCTGTAGTTACTTCACGTAGTGTTGCTTGTCTGATGCGGACTTGCAAATCTTTCAGGACATCCCTGAAGTAATGTCCACTTATTAGTGTGTATGCAGGTACAACATACTGATAAACCACTGCACGAATATTTGAAAATGAAATGACCATAACTTTCCCAGCAAAAGGAACCACTTTTGTGGATTTTCTTTGGGAGCAGGGGGGAGGGGGGTTGAAGATGAAGGAGATTGCCACAATGGGATTTGATCTTTCCTCTCAGAAGTAAAATGTAGCGAATTTAATCAACACTGAAAGAAATCCCTGATCTTTCTCTATCATCAACCCTGTACATAGCAGTGTTGGAACCCATCAACCACAAACTCGTCTCATGTGTAAGTTTTCCGTCATCACCTTGTGAATTGCACCCAATGAAATTTCCAGTATTTCAGAAAGTATTCGTAAGGTTATTTGTCGATTCTCTCTCACAATGACAGCAGCGGTGTTGACATTTTCTTCTGTAAATGCCGTAACTGGAGATTCCTATGAAACTGATTGTCTCCCCTCTTTAAACATTTTAAATTGTGTTAGAACTGTGCCTAGGGAACAACAGAATCTCCGTAGGTCTCCGGTAACATTGCTCAGGCCTCAGCTGAAGATTTGTCCAGACAATAGAAGAATATTGTTTATCGCGGGTCACCTCGATTATTGTGCTAGGGGATCAGTGTTGCCACCTCTCCAAAAGTAAATAAGCTAAATGCGTCTACAAAAACAAGCCAGAAAAAAGCTGAAATAAAACAAGGTGTATTATGTCCAGTTTTATTTTTGCAATAATTATATTGTTTAACTGACTATTATGAATTTATATTTATTTTCTTAATTTGGTATCTACTGGACATTAGGTCTACAGTTATGCAAACAATTAACTGCAAACGAAAAACGTTATTTGAATTACATATCCCTGGCAATAAGGAAAAAATATTCCTGCACTCTAAAAGTTCAAAACGGATGACATGCGTCACTATACATGTCAATTTAAACGTTAATTTGTATCCATGAAAAGTATATTTTGTATTGCTTAGCAAACGACTGCACTCAATAGAAGTTCGCTGTTCCTCTCCTAAGTCCAGTCGCTGGCACATTTTTTTTTTATTGCAGCTGTGAGGCGTACCACTTCTGATTCATCCTGCATAAATCGAAGTCTGCTTAGCTCAGAACAGCTTCCTTCATTATTCTGAAATTGCGATTCTTTGCTGATGTCAGTATGCTCAACAACGTTTCCAGTAACGCTTTTAACTGTTTATACCTCGTAGTTATAGATTTGTCCTTGTGTACGTGTAGTAGCATTCTGACGTGCGTGGAAAGAACACCAACACAGCTTTAGTTTGCTTTGTTGTGCTTTTAAACTAACTCTAATAATAAATTTTAATGAGATATTGTTAAAACTGGAAGCGAAAGTCTATGTACAGTTTGCACAGACTCTGTTATAAGAGTCGAGGTCCAAGAAGGGGAAGCAGTGGATGAGAAGGGAATGAGACCGCGTTGTAGCTTATCCCCGATGTTATTCAATCTGTATAATGAGCAAACAATAAAGGAAACAAAAGAAAAAAAAATGGCTCTGAGCACTATGGGACTTAACTACTGAGGTCATCAGACCCCTAGAACTTAGAACTACTTAAACCTAACTAACCTAAGGACATCACACACATCCATGCCCGAGGCAGGATTCGAACCTGCGACCGTAGCGGTCACGCGGTTCCAAACCGACGCGCTTAGAACCGCACGGCCACACCAGCCGGCAACAAAAGAAAAATTAGGGGTAGGAATTAAAATCCAGAGAGAAGAAATAAAAACCTTGAGGTTTGCCGATGCCATTCTAATTCTGTCAGAGACGGCAAAGGCCTTGGAAGAGCTGTTGAACGGAATGGATAGTGTCTTCAAAGAATCATATAAGATGAACATCAACCAAAGCAAAACGAGGATAATGGAGTGTAGTCGAATTAAATAGGGTGATTCTGAGGGAATTAGGTTAGGAAATGAGACACTTGAAGTAGTAGATAAGGTTTGCTACTTGCGGAGCAAAATAACTGATGATGATCGAAGTAGACAGGATATAAAATGTAGACAGGCGATGGCAAGAAAGAGTTTCTGAAGAATAGGAGTTTGTTAAGATTGAGTATAGATATAAATGCCAGAAAGCCTTATCTGAAAGTATTGGTATGGAGCGTAGTGAAACATGGACGACAAAAAGTATAGACAAGAAGAGAGTAGAAACTTTTGAAATGTGGTGCTACAGAATAATGATGAAAACCAGTTGGGTAGATCACGTAACAAATGAGGAAGTACTGAATAGAACTGGGGAGAAGAGGAATTTGTGGCACAACTTAACTAGAAGAAGGGATCGGTTGGTACGACACGTTCTGAGCCACCAAGGGATCACCAATTTAGTACTGGAGGGAAGCATGAAGGGTAAAAATCGTAGAGGGAGACCAAGAGATGAATACACTAAGCAGATTCAGAAGGATGTCGGTTGCGGTAGTTATTCAGAGATGAAGAGGCTTGCATAGGATAGAGCTGCATAGAGAGTTGCATCGAACTAGTCCTTAGATTGAAGACCACAACAACAACAACAACAACAACAACATTGTTAAAAAGTGTTCTGATATGTAATTTTTCCTTTAATCAACATAGATTTTAATCCTTTCCTAGAGACAAGGAAAAAAAAACAGAAAAAAGAAAAATGATCGTGAAAAAGCCATACTTCCGGATCCCAGTTAAATCACTCATTTGGCAGCTAAATGATATTAAAAAGAAGTCGGAGCTAGCTCTAAAGAGGCTGATTTGGCAACACTGAAAGCGATACTGAACATATCTCAGGTTGCCTGCCTCTCACAGGCGGGAATCAGGGTGCCAACAACGAAACTAGTAGGGTGTATTTGTTACACATTAAACTAGCATAATATCGTATGGTTAAATTCCACGGCGGAAATGTTATGACTAAAAAATTATATCATTCTTTACTGACAGGCCCGTGCACAAAACTGCTACTGATTATGTTTCCGGCGGAAATCAGGGTTATCTGTAGCGAATGAAGAAACAAATGAAGCGACCAGATGCAAACTGCTGTAAATCCGCTTTTTCTCGAAAATGAGTTGGTGCCGCCATTTTGTTCTCTGTGCTGTCATCTATCGATTACGCTCTTAAACACGAACAAAACAGCTTTTTTCTGCCTTAAAATGTATCTCGAAAACCGCCTACAGATGAAAAACTGCAAAACTCTGTCTTTCCACTTCTCGTTGCAAAGCAAAACTGAGTAAATCAATTGAATGGTAAAGAAGCAAAACTTGGTGTATCCATAGCATCCGTCATTATTAAAAAGGTTTGAAGATGCAAAACTCGCTTTGTACACGTCATATATTTTGTCCGAATAATACAGCCTTCCCAGCTTATTACTTCATAAACGTTACTTTTGAGTCTATGGGTGGCAATTTGTCAAGTTGTCCCTACTGGAAACTAATGTGAAACAAAAAACAGTAGCATGTCAACTGTTACCTAGCCATATTGGCGCGTTTTTCTTGGCTTGACTTGTTTATGAGTGCATGGAGAGCGTTTGTGGTACCGTTGTTGGATAAAATACGAAGAGTGCTTTTTCATTTCCTCCATAATCATGGATGTTACTGATGGAAGACATGTACAATCAGTTCCAAAAGGAAAAGTATGTAAAAAATCGGCCATTCCTTCTGACTGGAAGAGGAACAAAGAAAAACGCATGAGGTAAGATTTAGTCCCCAACCCTAGTATTTTGTGCTATTTCACTGCATGCAAATAATAAGAACTTCATTCGTTTCTACCACCCGACAGAATTTTTGGCCAGATAGAAAAGGTGCTCAGGTCTAAAGTTACAGTTACCTCACCGAGTGAGTAGAATGAAGTGTTTGACGATCACGGAATAGTTTTGCAATTATGAGTAGATGTCAACAATCTGTGTTGGAAGGATGCCGTTGCTGATGTCATTAAGCCACCTCGTCAATGGCACTTCAGATTTGCCCCTGTAAAACGGGTTGCCATCACCAGAAGTAAACAAAGAAATGCACTAGTAAGAGGTGAAGTGGCTTATAGAATGGTGAAGGAAGAGGGATATGCAGACGAGGCAAAGCCTACGCGCCCATGGAGCCAAACGTTATCAGAATTGGAAGAGCCTTAAACCAAGCTAAAGTGAGGGATATTGATTTCGGGCACACTTGGGAAGAAAATCTTGCTTTCTATAACAATGTAATCCATTGTCAGACAGCTGGGAACAATACAGATGAAGATTTAGACTTTCAAATTCATCCAGAGGACAATGAGTTGCTAGTGTCATTTAGAGGGGACGGGACAGGATTTGAAAGCTTATGACGTATTGTTGTTGTTGTTGTTGTTGTTGTGGTCTTCAGTCCTGAGACTGGTTTGATGCAGCTCTCCATGCTACTCTATCCTGTGCAAGCTTCTTCATTTTACCCTCCACACTGCCCTCCAATACTAAATTGGTGATCCCTTGATTCCTCAACACATGTCCTACCAACCGATCCCTTCTTCTAGTCAAGTTGTGCCACAAACTTCTCTTCTCCCCAATCCTATTCAATACTTCCTCATTAGTTATGTGATCTACCCATCTAATCTTCAGCATTCTTCTGTAGCACCACATTTCAAAAGCTTCTATTCTCTTCTTGCCCAAACTATTTATCCTATTAACTACTTTCAAACTATTGTTTAATGTTCAAATATGGTTCAAATGGCTCTGAGCACTATGGGACTTAACTTCTAAGGTCATCAGTCCCCTAGAACTTAGAAGTACTTAAACATAACTAACCTAAGGACATCACACACATCGATGCCCGAGGCAGGATTTGAACCTGGGACTGTAGCGGTCGCACGGTTCCAGACTGCAGCGCCTAGAACGCTCGGCCACCTCGGCCGGCTCTCTTTAATGTCACATACTTTGTAATCACATTCAGTTTTAGTTATTAATTCTTTTGTAACAGTATTAAGGTGTCTTTATTTTTATGTAATGGCAATATAAGCACATCGATCTCTACAGAAGCATAACTCTTTAGATCCCTGGGAGCAGAGGCAAAACTCGGTGAATCCAATGTATTTTTGGTAACAACTAGGAAAATAAAAGCCGAATATTTCAGGAATTGTCAGAAATATACTCCTCAGGTAAGCATAAATCTATGATGAAAAGGAATTTCGAATATCTGCCATATGAAGTAAGTAAGAAGTTTCTTTGCGTTTCCTGAAAAAAGTGTTCTAGTGCACTCACTGCATTTTGCTTCTGGACGCCTCAGATAGACTCGCACGTACACTATACACGCTTTCAGCATTTCATTTACTTTCAAGGGAACCTCCCCATCGCATGCCCCTCAGATTTAGTTATAAGTTGGCACAGTGGATAGGCCTTGAAAAACTGAACACAGATCAATGGAGAAAACAGGAAGACGTTGTGTGAAACTATGAAAAAAATAAGCAAAATATACAAACTGAGTAGTCCATGCGCAAGATAGGCAACATCAAGGATAGTGTGAGCTCAGGAGCGTCATGGTCCCGTGGTTAGCTTGAGCAGCTGCAGAACGAGAGGTCCTTGGTTCAAGTATTCCCTCGAGTGAAAAGTTTACTTTGTTTATTTTCGCAAAGTTATGATCTGTCCGTTCGTTCATTGACGTCTCTGTGTCTGTGTTTTGCGACCGCACCGCAAAACCGCGCGATAAGTAGAAGAAAGGACATGCCTCTCCAATGGGACCCGAAAACATTTGATCGCAAGGTCATAGGTCAACCGATTCCTCCACAGGAAAACACGTTTGATATATTCTATACGACAGTGGTGTTGTCATGTGCGTCACATGACAGGAATACGTTGTCGACCCACCTAACTTTACGAATGGGTAAAAAGATTCTTCTACCTTGCCCGATTTCGGTTTTCTTGTGGATGTGATAATCACTCCCAAAAAAGTGATGAAAACATAAGAGTTTGTCACATAAACTGCAACATATGAATGCAACAGTTTCACAGTCGCACAGTTTTCCCTGTGCTCTGTCAAAACATACGTTTTTAACGTTTTCAAATTTTTCCGTTTAGGTGTAGCGTCCCCATACTACGGTGCAGTTACCTCGCATCGGACGGACGGACGGACAGATAATAATTGTCTGAAAATAAAAAATTAAACTTTTCACTCGAGGGAAGACTTGAACCAAGGACCTCACGTTCCTCAGCTACTCTCGCTAATCACGGGACCACGGCGCTCCTAAGCTCACACTTTCCTTGATTTTGCCTATCTTGCGCATGGACTACTCAGTTTGTATATTTTGTTTATTTTTTTCATAGTTCCACACAACTTCTTCCTGTTTTCTCGATTGATCTGTGTTCAGTTTTTCAAGGCATATCCAGTGTGCCAACTTATAACTAAATCCGAGGGGGGTGCGATGGGGAGGTTCCTTTGTTAGGAACGGGTCGGAGCTCTGGAAAGCCATCCGCGTCGGTCAGCTGGAGTGTAGTACGGCCCAGCGCAGCTCAGCGCTGCAGTGTTGTGGTCGTGCGGCGAACAGGGAGCGCGCCTGGGGCCGGTGACCCAGTAGCACAGTGCAGGGGATCGCGAGCCGCCAGCAGTGAAAGCGCTCGCCCGCGTTCCTGCGCAGCACAGCTACCCAGAGGGCTGTTGCCCGCCGAGGCGGCGTTTGGGCAATACCGTCACGTTAAGCTTTAGTCAGACTGCTTCGACTAATCAACGAGCAAGTGCCGCAGAACGTGTTATCTGACATGAGGCTAAATTTGTTAAAGTTTAGTAAACAGCGTTCAGAACGCAGGTAGAAAAGAAATGTCTTTTTACGATATTGCAGTGCCCGTGTTGTTCAGAAGTACACGCACGCATGTCCGAAGGGACTTCGCATCGTACTTTTGAACAAACCAGTCACTGCAATATCGAATTTATCCGCTGAAACCGAGCTAACGACTTTCAAGTTAAATGTTCCCCCTGCACGGGAATATCCATAATAGAAGTACGAGTGCAGGTTGTAGACACTTGGTTGGCCACATATGAAGGTTTGGGTCTGGCTGTGTGTCGTGCTCGGATAGCATAATGGTAAGGCGACCGCTCGTCATAAGCGGCAAATGCGGGTTCTTCTCCCTGTTCGGCACAAATTTTCTTTGTCGTCATTCCATGACACATGACGGTCGTCCACATTTGCAATTGCGAATACATTTCGTGTAGAAAAGTTTTAACTGTGCTGAATACAGTATAGTACTAATATACAGTTCAAAAATGGTTGAAATGGCTCTGAGCACTATGGGACTTAACTTCTGAGGTCATCAGTCCCCTAGAACTTAGAACTATTTAAACCTAACTAACCTAAGTACATCACACACATCCATGCCCGAGGCAGGATTCGAACCTGAGACCGTAGTGGTCGCGAGGTTCCAGACTGTAGTGCCTAGAACCGCTCGGCCACCCCGGCCGCCGTAATTCTATCGGAAACAGACCAAGTTCCTACCGTGAGGGGTCAATATGTGCAGTCCATGGCAAGCGTGTCACCTATAAACGTGGCAGTACTTGAACTATGCGTTATTACGAGAGTTGTATTGCTTCAAGATGATTCGGACAACAATAACGTACGACCAGAGGCTCCGTAGATTCACTCTAATAGAGCGGGGAATGAGACAGGAGAAAGTCGCAGCGAATGTCACTGCGAGTCAAAATCTTACCTCTCAAGAATCTCCAGAAAGTTGAAGAACGTCACAGAAGCGGCCGCAGAAGAAAAATAACAGGTGTGCAGGGCCGACACCTGAGTGTAGCAGCAAGCAGAAACCGCAACACCATGCTACGCCGTCTACGGCGGCAGTTCCAGACAGCTGCAGGAGCGCAGGTGTCAGAACAAACGACACGAAATAGGCTCCATGAGCAGGGATTACGTGCCAGAAGACTTTTAAGGTCCCAACTCTAAATTGAGTTCGGAGAGGGACTCGTTTCGCTAGGGCACGAAACCACTCTTAGTGGATTAGGCAGCAGTGGGACACAAGACTTACTAATGAGACCTGTAGCAGCCTCCGCCCTGACAGTACTGACATTTGTGTGTGGAGGCAATGAGGACAACATTCACACTCTATATCTACATCTACATCTACATCGATACTCCGCAAGCCACCCAACGGTGTGTGGCGGAGGGCACTTTACGTGCCACTGTCATTACCTCCCTTTCCTGTTCCAGTCGCGTATGGTTCGCGGGAAGAACGACTGTCTGAAAGCCTCCGTGCGCGCTCTAATCTCTCTAATTTTACATTCGTGATCTCCTCGGGAAGTATAAGTAGGGGGAAGCAATATATTCGATACCTCATCCAGAAACGCACCCTCTCGAAACCTGGCGAGCAAGCTACACCGCGATGCAGAGCGCCTCTCTTGCAGAGTCTGCCACTTGAGTTTATTAAACATCTCCGTAACGCTATCACGGTTACCAAATAACCCAGTGACGAAACGCGCCGCTCTTCTTTGGATGTTGTCTATCTCCTCCGTCAACCCGACTTGGTACGGATCCCACACTGATGAGCAATACTCAAGTATAGGTCGAACGAGTGTTTTGTAAGCCACCTCCTTTGTTGATGGACTACATTTTCTAAGTACTCTCCCAATGAATCTCAACCTGGTACCCACCTTACCAACAATTAGTTTTATATGATCATTCCACTTCAAATCGTTCCGTACGCATACTCCCAGATATTTTACAGAAGTAACTGCTACCAGTGTTTGTTCCGCTATCATATAATCATACAATAAGGGATCCTTCTTTCTATGTATTCGCAATACATTACATTTGTCTATGTTAAGGGTCAGTTGCCACTCCCTGCACCAAGTGCCCATCCGCTGCAGATCTTCCTGTATTTCGCTACAATTTTCTAATGCAGCAACTTCTCTGTATACTACAGCATCATCCGCGAAAAGCCGCATGGAACTTCCGACACTATCTACTAAGTCATTTATATATATTGTGAAAAGCAATGGTCCCATAACACTCCCCTGTGGCACGCCAGAGGTTACTTTAACGTCTGTAGACGTCTCTCCATTGATAACAACATGCTGTGTTCTGTTTGCTAAAAACTCTTCAATCCAGCCACACAGCTGGTCTGATATTCCGTAGGCTCTTACTTTGTTTATCAGGCGGCAGTGCGGAACTGTATCGAACGCCTTCCGGAAGTCAAGAAAAATAGCATCTACCTGGGAGCCTAATGTCAGAAGGAAGTCTGGTTCTGTTTTGAGCAAAGAAAATTTTTCTTGTGCACATGACTTACGGGAGTGCAGATGGGTGACGTCTTCGAAAAAGCGCGCCCTGCCATTTTCAAGGCAAGACTTCATCAAGTAAGCACTGTGCAAGCGAATTTAAAACCTCGATTTCCACAGAAACTCAGTAAAGATAACACACACACACACACACACACACACACACACACACACTCTGTAAACAGTAGTGCCATCACAAAACAAAGACTACCGACGTCAGAAATTATCGATAGTAAAATTAATAATCAACGGGTGAGGTAGCATAAACTCTGCGGGCAACTCTTGCACAACGCTCACTTGCTGCAGTCTTGCCTTGAAGATGGTAGGGAGTACTTTTTCGACGACGTCACCCGGCTTCATTCTCGTAAGCTATTTGAAAATTACATAAACCGGGAGAGACTCAGGTCTCTCACAGTTTTTCTTGGTTTACTATCCATAGCTGTTTCGGGGAAGTTCCTCCATCTTCTGTGGCTTTTACTTATTACCTCATTATAACATATTCGTATTCACAAATACGATAGAAAAGACAGGAATGCTTTGTAAAGAGAAGTGTTTCTAATTGGTATTGGACGGAAGACGGAGTTTAGAAGAAGAGAACGTTCAGAGTGGAACAAGAGCATTGAGTTCAAGTCCGGATTGCTGAAGTGTTAAGTGTATCGGTCACGAACGCGATGTAAGTCGGTGAGAAGTTTCATTACATTGTGGAGAAAGGAATAATTTTGTCAGTGGTAGAGGAGCAGGAGGTTTGGAAGAAATCAGAAGCAGCAACACACTGAGACGGATAACGTCATTATCTGCAAGGAAAAAAATGGTTCAAATGGCCCTGAGCACTATGGGACTTAACAACTGAGGTCATCAGTCCCCTAGAACTCAGAACTACTTGAACCTAACTAACCTAAGGATACCACACACATCCATGCCCGAGGCAGGATTCGAACCTGCGACCGTAGCAGCCGCGTGGTTGCGGACTGAAGCGCCTAGAACTGCTCGACCACAGCGGCCGGCAGCAAGGAAAGGCGAGTCAAACTTGGAACATTCGAGAAGGCGTCTCCGGCACTATTGCGGCTACAATTTGCTAAAACTTTAAGAGTAAGAATTTATTTTGAAATCGCAGGTGTAGAGGACATCAAGAGAAGAAAGAAGAAATTACACTCAAGAAGAATTCGAAGACCCTCGCAGAAGATGACGGGGAGAAGATATTATAGAGACATGGAACCTTCTACAATCAGCGGCAACCGAGTTACGAGTGTGCCATTACATCGAAGCTCATTCACGTGGCAAACCAAACAAATGTTGTAAGCTTTAAGACGAAGAAGAGACTGTGTATTTTACTGCCCTAAGGATTTACGAGTGAAATTTGACCTGTTGTCTCCTGTGCTCTGAAATGCGAATCATTTTGAAAATTGTTTTTGATTCTATGTAAAGGACAAGCTTCTGACAGTTTATTTTTAACTGAGAATAAGAAACAGATGAATTGCTGATTAAGTAGACCGTCAATCAGTCGTCATTTTTAGAAATGATGGTCTATGTTTGTAACATTAATGCGACTAATTTCATCCCGCAACTTTTGGAATCAGTTCAAAGCTTTTATTTACAGCGTGTTTTGCTCTCAAATCACTCGTCGAAGCAGCCGTAAAAATATATTTAAATTTTGGTAATTAATTTTTTCATTAACGAGGCACTTATTGCCAACTTAATCCAGGTCAGCGATGTTAGAGGACAGCAGGGCATCGGCACCAGAGATCTACGCTGCAGCGTTCAGGAGGTAGGCAACATCTGAGACTCAGTTATCAAGAATCCGCCGCTATTTGCCTTTTTGTATCGTACAAGATAGACATCTAACTGACCATCATATTAAAGTGCACCACATGTAAAGAACAACTGCTTAAATAAGATAACTGACCAAACGTATATTAATTATATTTGCAGCACTTGGATTTCTCTCGCTGCCAGAACCTTACAAGCAGCCAACATAAAGTAGCGGTGCTAATACTGCATCCAATGCAAGACAAACGATCACTATTGATTAAGACCTGGATATACTGTGTAGGGAAGCGCTTTATAATAATTTGGAACTAAGTGTACAGACGATATTACCTTACTGAGCTTTATTAAGACCTGGATGTACTGTGTAGGGAAGCGCTCTATAATAATTGGGAACTAAGTGTACAGACGATATTACCTTACTGAGCTTTCACTACTCATTAAAATTCACGGAAGTGTATTTTAATTAATTTTTAACCAAGCGCACAGACGATATTACCTTACTGAACTTGCAAGTTTATTAGAGGCTGGCGGATCATTACACTAGACTGCATTCACTTGTCAGCTTCATTCAGTTGAGACTTCATACAGTAGTGTTGTTATTATTATGCATTCAGCTTCATTCAGTTGAGACTTCATACAGTAGTGTTATTATTATGCATTCAGCTTCATTCAGTTGAGACTTCATACAGTAGTGTTATTATTATGCATTCAGCTTCATTCAGTTGAGACTTCATACAGTAGTGTTGTTATTATTATGCATTCAGCTTCATTCAGTTGAGACTTCATACAGTAGTGTTGTTATTATTATGCATTCAGCTTCATTCAGTTGAGACTTCATACAGTAGTGTTGTTGTTATTATGCATTCAGCTTCATTCAGTGGAGACTTCATACAGTAGTGTTATTATTATGCATGGCATCCAAGTACTAGTCAATTTTACAATTCATTTAACTCCATTTATGGTTCACATCGCTATATGCTAAGATCCCGTATAGTAATTAACGTTTGGTCATTATGATCGATCTGAATTTTTGCTGCACTGATCTGTTAATATAGTCTGTGCGTAACCATTCCCGAAAACGTATGATAGAAACTTGCTCGAAAATCTACATTTCGCATTTAATAGTTTACTGACAGTAACTATCACTACAACAGTACCAATAATATTTATGTATTTATATCTATTTATATGATTAATTGTGTTCAATGTTTTGTGAGTGTGATTGTGGGAGAGCATATGTGTTGTATCGACCATTTCAGTCAGGTGTAAGGAGAAAAGCTAGCTGCCAGATATTTTCATACGTCCATTTATTCAGATCGGAAGTTGTGTTAGACAGGTGTGCTTGGCACCTCGTGTTATGATAGACAGCAAGGGGTTGAGTCAAGGTTGTGTTCTGAGATACTACGTGTTCAGGACGGTATACAGTACCCTCCTTCTATTGGAGTTAAAATGTACAACTTTGGGAGAATATTGAGTTTGGTCACATACGTTGGTTACAACTGAAGCTATTTTGGAGCACATTAAAGACTTACAGACTCCACAAACGTTCATAAAAACTATCTTAAACTGTCTGGAAAAAGTCGTGTTGGTTAATCAGTCGGTAGTGGGAGTACTTGGACCATTTTAGTACCTCTATCGCAAAAGTAGCAAATATCAGAGAAAAGTATAAAAGCGTGCCAGGAATGCCATAGACTCGTCTTACAGTGTCGTCCATTAGTAACAGGGAATTAATTTACATGGAAGAAGACAAAAGTCTGCTACACTATCTACATATTTTATAGAACCTAAATTTTGTATGCCGAGTCCTTTTTTTTTTTTTTTTCTTTTTTTAGCGCCGATGAAGGTAACTGCTGATTCAGTCCTAATGCAACTGCGCCTACGTTAATACGTTAATTTCGAGTCCCAGTGCGCCTAATATAGTGGATTTTCATTACATGCTATTGACTAAAGCTTAGATAACACTTCAACATCGACAATTTCATTAGCCAATACAGTCCATCTTTATACTCGGACAGCAACTATCACTGATTTATTTCTTCACGACACATTTGCGGCCTGTTAAATTACTCAAAATAACATGTCGAGGCTCCTATAACAGTGCCTGGTAGCTTAAACAATTATTGGTTTTTGTCGCTTGATACTGCTGAGCACAATAATCTTTTGTTCGGTTATGACGGCCCTAATACCTATGAAGTTAAAACTGTAGGACATACGGACACATTAAGTTGGTGACCTGCCTTCCTCTCCATTATTTCTGAGGTCAACAGCAGCTATCCTCCAGTTCTGTGGGGCTTTTGCCTACAGTCCACGAGGCGCTTGGTGGCTCTGTACCGGAGTCAACTTGCGCCTCTATGTGGAGTATGCTCAGCGGGAGAAGTGGTAAGAAATAACAATGTCGCCGATTCCATGTCGTGCAGGCCGTTCGCAGCTACAATAGACCATATTGGGAGAGTGTAATTGTGGCTTCTTTGCCAGTTCTAGGGCAAAACGACTATTATAGTCAGACTGTTTTGCAAACACATTATATCTTTTGCACTGTAATAGCGGTCAGTTTGGCCGAAGTTTCACCATAAAATCTGCATCGTGACATGTCGCTGAACATTATATAGATGGTATTCTGCAAGAGGCTCAAATGGTTCAAATGGCTCTGAGCACTATGGGACTTAACATCTATGGTCATCAGTCCCCTACAACTTAGAACTACTTAAACCTAACTAACCTAAGGACAGCACACAACACCCAGTCATCACGAGGCAGAGAAAATCCCTTATTCTGCAAGACAACATCCCTGTGTTAAAGAAGTGTTTAATGCAGAGTGTCTCAATTATTTCGTCCAGCCCCTATAAATGAATTTATCATCGTATGTGAGGTGTGGTTTTAGACTGACCGTTCGACTGGTGAAAGGAAGAAAGGGAAAGAAAGATTAACATTTAATACGTCTTCGACAACTGGGTCGTTAGAGACAGAACACAAGCTCGAACTAGGTAAGGATGAGGAAGGAAATCGGCCTCCTTCTTTCAAAGAAACAATCCAGACATTTGCCTTGAGAGTTTTCGGAAAATCATGAAAAATCTAAACCTCGATAACCGAACGGAGAACTGAACTGTCGTCTTCCCACATGCCAAGCCAGTGTGCTAACCACTGCGCTACCTTGGTCCCTGAGCGATGAAGGAGAGAGTCATGAAACTCGATGGTTCTGTTCACCAGCATCAAATGCCTTATCCAATCTCGTTATCCTCCCAGCATTAAAGAGCTCGATTTCTCTCCAACAAAGCACCAAGAAAGGGGCCGTCTTCGATTGCTGAACTTGGCGCACAGTGTGGTGAACACGAACAGTATATCACTAGTTTCTCCGGCGTGTTAGTGAAATATTAGTGTCGAAATAGTTTTCCACTGGCTAAGCTCGAGAGAGAACGCTACCGCAAGCAGTGGTTGGGTGACCTCGGTGGCAGAGACGGGTTTTCATAATGCTGCCAACGCCAGCAGCAGAGCACAGGGATCGGGCGATTGAAGTCAGTGACACACTAGCGGAAAACGAACTGATTTTTGTTGGGCAGGGGATGTCATACTTGAAAGATATTTATTCAAACAAGTAGAGGGCCACATGGCTCACATTGGTCACATGGACAAACACCTTAACCCATATTAGCCATTCTACGGATCGATTATAATACAGACACCGAATTCTCTTTCTCTTGCATGGTGAACCTATTGTGCTTCTCAAGCTAAAGGTACAAAACAGTTTGTCTTTCTATTATTTTTGTAGTGTCATAGTTACCACATACCATCTTTATCGCCATCATTTTTCTCGTATGTTATGATCTTACGTTATTGAAGAAAACAACGGGAAGCCTGAATGTGGGCGGCCGGACGGGGAACTGAACCGACGTTCTCCCGAATGCGCGCCCATTGTGCTGACCACTGCGCCTTGTTTTTCTTTTTTGTCGGTAACAGGAAAACGGATGTAACTATATGACGGCGTAATTAAGTGAGCAAAAAGGGTTGAAGCATCCATTCGCACACCATTAAATAATCGTTTAGAGGTTAAACGCTCTTTCCTTTTATATGAAAGGCATTTTCAGTGGATTTTTCTGGGATTGGATACAGTTTTCTCTTTACATACATTAATCAATTATTTTAAACAGTTGAAGTGCTAATATTTTTACATGAATAAAATGGCACTTCGTTATTTGTGGCCTATGTTGACAATTCCTGCGTTTCTTGTCCTGTAGTTATAGACTGAAGACGCACTTCCAATTTACTTTCGAAATTTCGACTCAGATCTGCGTCGAAATTTCGGTTTTGTTGTTTTTTCCACACTTTGTTTTGAGTTTACTGCGTGGTGTGCAGCACATCACTGTTGATACGGAAACCATTAAATTTAGGAGAATTGTGTCACCCACCTATATAAAACCTTTATAAGATTCGAAGTATAACTTTTAGCCAAGAATGAATGGAAATATAAAAGCTTGTTACCAGTATTTTCATTTATTTTGTGTTCGTTGTGAAAGTTTCTCTCTGAAACTTACAGGTGTCACAGCAATTAATTTGTACTTCTTCTGTGTGTATATTTACTACAAGAGAGGGACTCAAATCGCAGGCTAGTAAACCGCGCGACTCGTATACCGCTGGAGTATATGCTTTCCCCTCAAGTACACGTTTGCGCTGAAGCAACCTGTGTTTTACTACAGCACCCTAAGTGTGCTCCAGAGCTAGCCGGACTTTAAATCGAGTCCCCCATGCCCAACTGGATATTTTGCGACTGTTAATTAAGAAATCAGCACTTTCTTATTGCCATGGCAACTGCGATTTGCATGAAATTCCTCTTTATATTACTGTTTGTCCATTGTATGATAAGCAGAATAATCTCAGTGATTACGACTGTAATTTTTTCTCTCTCTTTCTCTCTCTCTCTCTCTCTCTCTCTCTCTAACACTAGTCCAAGACTTGCGTACGTTAAGATAGAAAGAAAATTACAGTTTAAAATCGGCCAAGAATGAGCACACTAGAATGCGCAACAAGATCAGTTTGAGAAGAGAGTGAAAGGGAACCAGCTGAAGCTTTCCTGAAAGAACACTCAGGGTATGCGCTTCAGAGGATAAGGGAACCGGGGAAATTTAAATGGATATTTGATGCCTGCTCTCGTCAAATGATGTAACCCTGCTCCATCTTGGACGCTAATGTATACGATGTCAGAAACTAAATCACTGACCGTAGAATATCTGGACAAATCTGTGTTATTCCGTCTGATACCTTAATTGCTCTGTCCTGAGTGCACTTCATTGTAGCATGCACATTAGCGGCGTTGCACGAACGTTGTTATTCTTATGTGAGTACTAGTCACTTGCCACTGCTGCCGAGGAGAGTAACTGCTTTGATGTAGATGCCACATCATACTATGAAATGAAGTCAAAGAAAATAAGAGCGGTCATAACGCCACGTAGAGGACGAAAAGCGACGAAGATTGCGGCTTTTACTATTATTTATGTTTTTCATAATGACCAAACTTGTATTATTCAAACTACAATACTTGCTGACCTTGTCATATGATAGAGTTCTTGATGCAACTTGACTTTGTACGTAATTGGCTGAAAGGTTTTCGTGATGTAGTCTACCGGCGACTGCGGCGTAAGAGACATACGATCTATTTCAAAATGCGTGGTGTCGTTAGCGAAATCTGGAGCTTATCAGTTGACTTGTAAGCATGTAGGATAATAAGAAAGGAAGGAAAGGTGTAAAGTAATTATATCTTCACAAAGACAATAAGTTGTGTTTATGGAGGTTTCTATAAGTAAATCAATTTTAAGACAAAACTGATTTTCAGAGCTGTCGAGCGAAGTACTGGTATGTGAATCGCAGTCAGATAAGAGACCGACTTTATTACATAAAATGTATCCTTTAGGTTTATTCTGTATGATGAGGCAATAAATTTCCTTGCAATTAAACATGTTATGATCATTACTGTCTGTTCATATATAGAAGATATGATATTCAATTACAGTCTCATTTAGAGGGAGGAATGCAAACGTCATGTTTCATTAGTCTGTGCTCTACACAGAGCTTGTATGATCTGAAGACTGGATAATTTTACACAAAGCATAACGCTGTTAGCCGGGAAGTTAACAGGGAACTGAACAGTAAAAGCGGCATTCCACTAACTGTCGTTTTTACGAAGACGGCAATTTCAATGCAAGCGGTGTTTGAACAGTGTGACGTACAATAGTAAGGCTACTAGAGTCCGAAGAAATCGTAGAAGCCGGAAGCCCTTGATGAGGACAGTACGTCGCTAGTAACAACAGTCAGATGTGACGAGCAAGTACCTACGTAATATCAATACTGTTGTTTAAAACACACACGGTTTATAACTGTAACTTCTTGATATCAACAAATTGTAAATATTTTACGGAGTCGCTTTGTTTTCAGAGGAATTCGAATGAAATAAAAGATGCGAATTGCGAAGGGGCTTTACCTGATGATGAGGGCTCTGAAGTATACACCTCATGCTGTCACATACCTGTAACAGACAAAACCAGTTCTTTCTTAGAAACTCGTATTGTTGAAGATGACAGTGTGAGAGAACATAGTGTGTGTATAACAACAAGTAAAAAAATATAATAAATTAACGTCACAACTAGAGAATGTTTTAATTAGATACAAAGAAAAACTGTTAATGTAGAAGAAGCAAAAAGAAAAATCCTTGTGGCTATAGTATTTTTAGTTGTTTCAGTGTGAAAGTATGTAGCATAGAACATAAAATATTAGAACAAAAAAACGAGAAAATCCTTTTTAAAGAGAAGTTGTCAAACCCAGTAGGCAAAAATGACTGGGTGCCATTCCTGTACTGAGCCGAAAGAAAGTTTTGTATTGCCTTCACTATTAGTGACTGCTGATATCTAATTAAAAGTGACTAACGTTCCGCAAATATATGTTACGTTAGCATGTAGATGTCTTTTTGCAAAAGGTAACATTCTATTAGATTCTGCTTTTAACATTCCGTTCAAAGTTAGAAGTCAGTTCTCACGTGATCCGTATCACTTATTTGTCCACTTCGGAATGCAATAAAACTTATTATTTACATAAAATTTGTTGCTTCATACTTTATCCGTAGGCTTAAAAAGCACCAAAACGCCTGGAAATCTTTTTTTACTGGCAAAAATTAATAAACCACCTGAGAGGTGCAGCACGACATTGGATGGCAAGGAAAGGGCGCGACTATCGGAGGGTTAAGCAACTTGATGACTACTGCCACTTATGAAGGCATCACATATAGTGATACAAATGTTGTTGAGCGCTGAATCCTACTCCTACTCAAGCCAACAGATATTATTTGCTAACTGTACAAGGCATAAAACGTGTTGCTGTTTCTACCGTGCGTCGAAGTTACCAAGGAAACGGGGGAGCGACTGAACTGTGCAACCTGTCTTAAGACGCAGATCACACCAGAGTCCATACGTTTTAATTTACTGAACTTATGCAACCCTGCTTGGTATTTATTTATGGCATTACTTCATTGTGGCGCGTCGCAGAGCACTCTACAGCTTTCGCTCGTAGCTACTAGACGCTAGAATCTAGCATGTTTCATTATTTGCGCCAGCCAAAACTTGCATTCATGCAGAAATATCATGAATCGCAGCGAATTTGGCTGTCGAGGATAGAGGACTTTCCGTTTTAATAACGAGTATTTGAGGACTGTGGTAGAAAAGGCGATTGGTTGACTTCGGTTTATTGGGATAATTATACGAAACTATGGTTCACCTGTAACGGGGACGCATATAGGAAGCTAGTGCGACCTATACTTAAAAGAAGATATCGTAGCAGTTCAGATGGGGCTGCTAGATTTGTTACTAGTAGGTGCGAACAACATGTAAGTGTTAGGGAGATACTTCGGGAAACCAAATGGGAATCTCTGGAGGGAAGACGACATTCTTCTCGAAGAACACTGTTGAGAAAATTTAGAGAACCGGCATTTGAAGCTGACTGCAGAACGATTCTGTTGTCTACAATATACATTGTGCGTCAGGACTACGAAGATAAGATATGAGAAATTGGGGCCCGTACGTAGGTATGTAGGCAGTCGTTTTTGCCTCGTTCTTTTTGCGAGTGGAACAGGAAGGGAAATGAGAAGTAGTGGTGCCGGTTATCCTCCGCCACTCGTCGGAAGGTGGACTGTGGAGAATCGATGTGATGCATCGCCAAGGATAAGCTAGTACGGATATTTAAATAATGTTGTTGGCGCCTGTCTCCCCAAGTACTGGGCAAATGCTACTCCTGAAGCAATATTACTGTTAATACATGTCCGCAGCTCGTGATCGTGCGGTAGCGTTCTCGCTTCCCGCGCCCGGGTTCCAGGGTTCGATTCCCGGCGGGGTCAGGGATTTTCTCTGCCTCGTGATGACTGGGTGTTGTGTGCTGTCCTTAGGTTAGTTAGGTTTAAGTAGTTCTAAGTTCTAGGGGACTGATGACCATAGCTGTTAAGTCCCATAGTGCTCAGAGCCATTTGAACCATTTTTTTGTTAATGCATTGCTAACTCCCAGATCCTTCTTAATAGGTTATAAGAATTACAACAAATGTGTTTTATACTTGTTTCTTAGAGAGTGGTGAAATGTTTGGAGATGCTTGAAAAGTAATGAACACAGAAACTGAAGCAAAGTGCTGTTCCTCTTTCAAACTTATCCTCTCCCCTAGAGAAGAGAATTTAGTTGCTCAATTTTTCAGAACGCTATAATAAGCAGGAGAAATAGATTTTTTCTATTTCCGGGAAATGATAGGGTCAAGAGAAAATTCTACTTGTCATGACATAGCTCGGTTAGATTGGAGTCCAACAACTCTTAGCTGTCATCGACATGGAGAAACTAAGAGAAATTTTATCGTTTTGCAATAGTTGGTGTTCTGCCACCCGTCGCAGTTTTACACCATATTCTCCAAGAGGTTGCATATATTCACTGTCGTTACATCTCTGCAAGTATACTTTTAACTCTTTGTTATAGAGCACTCCACCTCCTAAAGACTATAGCTATATCCATAATGGGCAAAAATTTTATGTGGCTACGTTACTTAGTATGTATATTCTCTATTCCTGAGTAGAAATGAATTACCAAGTAGGTGTGAACAGTATCACTAGCTGTAGATTACATTTTTTTGTAAGCAGCTGTCATTTTCCAGGATAAAGTGCGGAAGGGGAATATGCGATGTAACTTGCGTAGTGATCTCGTCGCAGCAGGGTAGACTGCATAGTCCTTGCGAGAGGGATGATCCATCTTCTTCCCAGAATTTTCTCCCTAGTAGGACAGTTTGTGCCCGCAGCTTAGGAGTGGGCAGAGGGCTATTGACTTCCGGATGACTGCGTCCACAGTAACGGCAGGCGGCGGAGAATGGGAGACTGAGAGCGCATCTGCAGTCTCCGCGGGAGTCCGGTACGCCAGCCGAATGACCCGCAGCAACAGCAGCGGGACTCCACGTTGTCACCCTGAACACGTCCTCCTCCAGACTCCTCGATCGCCACGAGGTCAGCGCGCCCAACGGTAGACCGCGCGAAATCGCGAAAGGATCTGTTCTGATCCTCTGGGCGGTGGCTAAGTACTCATGCCGCTCCATCGTCCTTGCAGCCCCAGTATTCGAAACCGTAGTAAGTAAAAAGGATCATAAAACCAAGAAATGTGCGAGTAGTTTCGCAATTAACTCAATCGATTAGTATAATTCTATCAGCGACTCACTTCTCACAAACCTATATAAGTGTGTATTGCATATATCGACAAGGAAAGGACTGCCTATAAGAGTCGTATGATATTAATGGCTTCTTCAGTCACTGAAGCGGAAGGAATTTTATAACCTTCCGCCAGTGGCACCTTCCTCAAAGATTTCGCTGGACGCTGACAATGTTTATATTGTCTACACGGTCTACACTTAACAAATCGATGGACAACTAATAAAACAATACATTCCGAAGATAATTCAGCGATATTCTGAACGTTTACCAAAAAGTCGGCAGGTGATGGTTGAAGTGATCAGTGTAGCAATTGTCTACTAATATCAGTGTTGCTGGCCCCTGTTTTGATCACAAGCAAGGTAGATTCTTCCTACACGTTGTTCAGGGGCCTGAAGATTGCGTAGTAAAACGCTGAAACTGGTTACCAAATAAAATGAGGTTGAAAATTGATCGCTGAAAGATGTTTAATTTGACATCCTCTACCGAACAGCCGAGTCCCGCAACCATCTCTACAAGGATGGACATACAGATATTCTGTTTGTGTCAATAATCACTAATGCTTTGTCTTAAATGTAACTTTGGTTCAAATGGTTCAAATGGCTCCGAGCACTATGCGAATTAACTCCTGGGGTCATCAGTCGCCTAGAGCTTAGAACTAATTAAACCTAACTAACCTAAGGACATCACACACATCCATTCCCGAGGCAGGATTCGAACCTGCGACCGCAGCGGTCGCTCGGTTCCAAACTGCAACGCCTACAACCTCACGGCCACTCCGGCCGGCAAATGTAACTTTATCTACATTTCTGTCATATGTGTATTCACAGTATAACGTAATCTTGGGTTAGTTCATCAGGTAAATGAGAAAAAGGAAACGCAATAACTAATGTCATTGTATCAGCTATTCCGTATGAAAAGGTTTTTAGTCCAAGAGATGTAAAGTAGTAGTTAAACAGCCGGTTCATACTGCGAATAAAGTCCGAAAATTCCGCCCACATACCCCGATTTAAATTTCCGTTGTGTTCCTTAAGGCGCTGCAGATTAATGGTCGTTTTGTTACTTTAACAGAGCTTGATTAATTTATTATACGACGTTTGTGTGAGTGAGCCATAGTTCTAAAAGTCATAATATAAAATAATAGATGTAACGTGTGTAAGAGATGGACAGCCTCACAAACTGCCCGCGCTTAGTGCTCCACGCCACCAGGAGTTGTTCCTTATCATGGATATAGAGACGGACGAGAGGAGTTACATCGTGCAGCCACTCAGTGTCAACTCTTTACGCAGTTCATCGTCTCTACTGTAGCAGTTTGCAGCCCTCCAGGTCGTAGTGGGTTATGGTTTTATCACACATTTCCTTTCACTCTGTTCTTCTATAACTTCCAAATAGCCAACTGCACGTATGCCTACCAACTGGTCCTAACTCATTTACTGTATATGTAGTGCCATAGCTTGCTCCTCTGAGCAGAAGTGAACGCGTGTCCTCTGTTTTCTCTCTCATTTTAATTGCGTAGCTAGAAAACGCTTAGTCTGCTTCGGAATACTGTCAACTGAGTAAAATACTGATTTGTTTTCCAAAAACATGTGCGTCATTTCCTTGAGGTTATGGGAATATTCAAATGTGTGTTAAATCTTATGGGACTTAACTGCTAAGGTCATCAGTCCCTAAGCTTACACACTACTTAGCCTAAATTATCCTAAGGACAAACACACACACCCATGCCCGAGGGAGGACTCGAACCTCCGCCGGGACCAACCGCACAGTCCATGGCTGCATCGCCCTAGACCGCTCGGCTAATCCCCCGCGGCGAAGTTATGGGAAAAAAATAGTTAATAACTATGATACTAGAAGAATAGCGGAGACACAGCTAAATAACTGATGCAGAAGGACATACGAGAAGTATTTATAAAGCTTCAATTATCTCCTAGAAAAAATAACATCCGATAACTCATTTTTTTGTTTGTTTCGAGTTACATGGTTCAAATGGCTCTGAGCACTATGGGACTTAACATCTATGGTCATCAGTCCCCTAGAACTTAGAACTACTTAAACCTAACTAGCCTAAGGACATCACACAACACCCAGCCATCACGAGGCAGAGAAAATCCCTGACCCCGCGAGTTACATGTCTGCAGTCCTTGTACACGTCGAAATTGCCGTCACATCGCTCCACGCCTTCGGAGTAACCAAAACAAATGGCATAGCCTATTGATAAAGTGGAGTAAAAGTATAAAATTCCGTCCACACGCCCTGAGGCATCCAAAGATACCGACGACCGCCGCGTCATTCTCCGCATCGGAGGTATGGAGGACCGTCAGGTCAACACACCACTCTCCAGGTCGTTCTCAGTTTTCGTCACCTCGGGCCATTACTACTTAGTCAAGTAACTCCCCAATGATATCTCGAGGCTGAGTGCACCTCGTTCCAGTGCTTCCAACAAGGAAAATCACTGCCTCTGAAGGAAAAAATAGCTCTTCAAATGGCTCTAAGCACCATGGGACTTGACATCTGAGGTCATCAGTCCCGCAGACTTAGAACTACTGAAACCTAACTAACCTAATGACATCACACACATCCATGCCCGAGGCGGGATTCGAACCTGCAACCGTAGCAGCAGCGCGGGTCCGGACTGAAGCGACTAGAACCGCTAGGCCACAGTGGCCCTGAAGGAAAACTACTTGCAACAATCCATACTGAGTTTGGATCTACAATACACTGTCATGTGACACAGAATTTAGGTGCAGCAGAGGAGTCCGGTGTAATACTAAATGGTCCATCATCTCTCTGTGACGAACCGGGCAAAGGAAGTGGAGGCCCGAATGCTCAAGCATATCGCAATCGGGGCGAGAGTGAAAAGAGTGAAAATCAAGCACGGATCAGCTTTCAATATCAAGCATAACGTTTTGACCGCTGTCTTCCGCTACTGGTTCATATTTGAGTGTTTGTAGGAAGTACTACGGTGTGTTGCTAATAGATTATACTGGTACGTGGCAAATCGTCATAAGAGTATACTACCGAAATTTCCTGACGAGCTTTCAAGAGCTTGTCAAGACGAAACAGTGTAGGAAGCTGTCCAATCTAAGGGAGTATCTTTTGTCTACAACTACGTCCCAGCTGATTCTGCACAGGGCACACTCAAATACGCCAGTGCTTTGCGCTATCAAATTTTGGCTCCTCCCTGCTCTCCTTCCACAATCTCCTGCCGTGGCACCCAGTGCTTCTTCCTCTTTCTTCGGATGAAGAAACAATAGCGTTACTGGAATCTCTGTAAAGAAGATAAAGTGATTTTCGTGGTGGTACGTCGGCCGTGGTAGCCGAGCGGTTCTACGCGCTTCAGTGCGGAACCTCGCGACTGCTACGGTCGCAGATTGGAATCCTGCCTCGGGCATGGATGTGTGTGACGTCCTTAGGCTAGTTAGGTTTAAGTAGTTCTAAGTTCTAGGGGACTGGTGACCTCAGATGTTAAGTCCCATAGTGCTCAGAGCCATTTGCACCATTTCGAGGTGGTACATTTCCTGAACAACTAAATTGCAGATGTCTGCAGTACAACCAAGGTCTCTACCAAGTCGTCAATCGATGGAAAAAATAAGTCGCATAGCAGGGTGAATACGAGTACGTAGAGAAGGACTAGCAGTGTCAACAAGATCCACGGTCGCAACTTGATTTTTCCGTATGATTCTACCCCACCCGCCTCCTCCTGTGGTACAAACATCGTTTAGAAAGAACTTGAGTATGGGCGAATGATAGGAGTGGGGTTCGGAGTTATCTATGCGAGAGACAATAAGGGAAGGTAGAGGAATTCGCTGTAGTACTACAAGCAGGAGTAAAACAAGAGCGTGAGAGGTGCGGTGAGGCGCGAGGCAGCGGGCAGGCGGAACGCGGCCGCCGTGGAGTGGGAGGCGGCGCGGTGGGCCGGGGTCAAGGCTGCACCGGCCAGCTGTGGCCGCGCCGGCATAAACACGCACCACTGTGCGGGCCCGCTCTCTCAAGTCTCCTTCTCCAGGTCTTCTGTTTATATCACTCGTTATGGGGCAGGCGGCACACTTCCTGAACCCTAACAGCTCTCCAGCAGCAAGTTTCACGAGATTCCTTCGAACGGTTAAGGGTACCTTCAGAGCATTGCTAGCAAGAGGAATCTGAACTCGAAACAGAATTGTCCGTGTGCTGCATCCTCTAACGTTCGCCTCTGGATAGGGAACGGAGGAATAAAGGAATACGAAGGAGCAATTATACACTAAAGGCCATTAAAATTGCTACACCAAGAAGAAACGCTGATGATAAACGGGTATTCATTGGACAAATATATTATACTAGAACTGACATGTGATTACATTTTCATGCAATTTGGGTGCATAGATCCTGAGAAATCAGTACCCAGAACAACCACCTCTGGCCGTAATAACGGCCTTGATACGCCTGGTCATTGAGTCAATGAGACCTTGGATGGCGTGTACAGGTACAGCTGCCCATGCAGCTTCAACACGATACCACAGTTCATCAAGAGTAGTGACTGGCGTATTGTGACGAACCAGTTGCTTCGGCCACCATTGACCAGACGTTTTCAATTGGTGAGAGATCTGGAGAATGTGCTGGCCAGGGCAGCAGTCGAACATTTTCTGTATCCAGAAAGGCCCGTACAGGACCTGCAACATGCGGTCGTGCATTATCCTGCGGAAATGTAGGGCTTCGCAGGGATCGAATGAAGGGTAGAACCACGGGTCGTAACACATCTGAAATGTAATGGCCACTGTACAAAGTGCCGTCAATGCGAACAAGAGGTGACCGAGACGTGTAACCAATTGCACCCCATACCATCACGCCGGGTGATACGCCAGTATGGCGATGACGAATACACGCTTCCCATGTGCGTTCACCCCGATGTCGCCAAACACGGATGCGACCATTATGATACTGTAAACAGAACCTGGATTCATCCGACAAAACGACGTTTTGCCATTCGTGCAACCAGGTTCGTCGTTGAGTACACCATCGCAGGCGCTCCTGTCTGTGATGCAGCGTCAAGGGTAACCGCAGCCGTGGTCTCCGAGTGATAGTCCTTGCTACTGCAAACGTCGTCGAGCTGTTCGTGCAGATGGTTGTTGTCTCCCCATCTGTTGACTCAGGGATCGAGACGTGGTTGCACGATCCGTTACAGCCGTGCGGATAAGATGCCTGTCATCTCGGCTGCTAGTGATACGAGGCCGTTGGGATCCAGCACGGCGTTCCGTATTACCCTACTGAACCCACCGATTCCACGTTCTGCTAACAGTCATTGGATCTAGACCAAGCGAGCAGCAATGTAGCGATACGATAAACCGCAATCGCGATAGGCTACAATCCGACCTTTATCAAAGTCGGAAACGTGATGGTACGCATTTCTCCTCCTTACACGAGGCATCATAACAACGTTTCACCAGGCAACGCCGGTCAACTGCTGTTTGTGTATGGGAAATCGGTTGGAAACTTTCCTCATGTCAGCACGTTGTAGGTGTGGCCACCGGCGCCAACCTTGGGTGAATGCTCTGAAAAGCTAATCATTTGCATATCACAGCATCTTCTTCCTGTTGGTTAAATTTCGCGTCTGTAGCACGTCATCTTCGTGGTGTAACAATTTTAATGGCCAGTAGTGTAGATTGAGCAGGTCAGATTGGGGTGGACAGGGAAGGAAATCGGCCGTGTCTTTTACAAAGAAACCACCCCGACGTTTGTTTGAAGTATTTTAGGAAGCTCATGGAAAACCAGAATCTGGACGAGGGTACGGGTATTTTACTCGCTGTCTTTCTGGATGTGAGTCCATGTTTCACAATTGCTCATCTTACTGAGGTACAGGTATCGAATAGCAAATGATAATAAATTAGAAATTCTGTTACCACTCTTAGTCTCTAGCTGACTATAACACTGATTTGCACGTTATCGTAGACTCAAGGGGAAAGTCTCTTATTTACTATAAAAGTGAAATGAAAGATTAATATATTATCTTCAATACATGAAATGTAATTTATGCGCGATAAGCGGGAAATCCGGGTTCGAGTCCCGGACCGGCACAAATTGTCATTGTCGTAATTCCGTTACACAGCTGATGGTTGTCCATATCCGCAATTCCCTACATATTTAATATATTTCATAACGACTGTAGATACCACAATGCTTGTTGCTTCGAACATGGATGCATGTTCGAAGGAGCTTTGCATAGTAATTCGGGATAACACAGGCAACTGCAATAACGTATCATGTTATCTCAAGCCTGGATTACGCGATGAATAGACGAGGCAACGAAATACAATACCTTGCAGCTGAGAACAATATTGTGCCTGTCTCATAAAATGGCCACTAGGCAAACAGACTATTCATTTTGTAATAACACTTTATTCAAATCGACGTCTAGTACAGCGTTTATTGAGGATTAAGTCACCGTTCAGTACGTTCCCAAGCAAGGACGATGAGAATGAATGAGTTCTTATTCAGCAGATCATGTATCAGTCTTATTTGAAGATGGAAGTTCGTACATTGCAACCATATTATTGTCTCTATAAGAATGGGTTCTCCCGCAGTGATAAGACGGCTCCCGTCAGATCACCGAAGTTTAGCCCTTCCGGGCATAGCTAGCACTTGGATGGGCAACTGCCAGGGTCCGCCGAGCGCTGTTGGCAAGCGACTGAGAAGTAGAGGCGCCAGTAGAGCGGTGTGCTGATCACCTGACCCTCCACATTCGCATCCAGTAACGCCTACCGGATAAAGATGACAAGGCGGTCGGTCGGTACCGTTGGGCCTTCCGAGGCCTATTCGGACGAAGATTTTGAGTTTATAAGAATGGCTGCCTATTACTTCCTAATTACTTCAGAATATTTTTATGCACCAAGGTTATTCGCCAACTAGAAAACTCAGTATAATCTAATGCACCAGTTAAATTCTTTTTTTGGGATGTTCGTGATGATGAATCCATGATTCATGTTTTGAGTGACCTAATTCAATTATAGACTGTCATCAAACATTGGTAGTTTTCTTTCCTATACTAGGTGACCGATGTGGTTGAGTTCCAAAATAGACAAATTAAACTAGAAGCTTTAGAAGCGAGTCCTGATTTGTTACGGTAATCTCCACAAGATATTGAACTTAGCTACGTAATTAGTCGTATGAAAATCGTATGTGCAGTGAATCAGATTTGATACCAACACGATACATAATGAGTTTTGAGAGTGCATGGTTTCTCAGAAAATTCCACATGATGATATCTACTCCGGTGACCAGGCAGCAACAGCGTTTTCTTAAAGAAATTCCGAGAAATTTCGTATTCGCTGTCATCTGGCCCAGTGATTAGTGAGTAGAAAAAATGTCGGGACGTTGCTTCAAAAATGGCTCTGAGCACTATGGGACTTAACATCTGAGGTCACCAGTCCCCTAGAACTTAGAACTACTTAAACCTAACTAACCTAAGGACATCACACACATCCATGCCCGAGGCAGGATTCGAACCTGCGACCGTAGCGGTTGCGCGGTTCCAGACTGAAACGCCTAGAACCGCTCGGCCACAACGGCTGGCACGTTGCTTCAAAAGGACCTTGTTGCTGTACCGATAACCCATGAAAAATTTATCAGTGTAGATTTTTCTGTGCATTTAGGGAATAATATAAGCCATAACACATTGCAAAAGAATCAATACGTTTTCTACCTTGTCAGTTACCTAAGGTGATATAAAACTGACGAAGAAAATGCTCAAATTAAATGATTACGAAAACGTAACACATAACAACAATCCATTAGCACCGCTCTAGTATTCACGCTAAGATAGATGGTGTTGCTGCTCCTACTCCGGTGTTATTTCGAGCGAAGAGCATTTCAAAGCAATGTACAGGCTCTTAACTTTTGAGTGGTTTTCTCTGAAGCCACCATATTTTCACGAATTATTTCTTTATAAAGTCCATGTTCGTCTTCGTGGCTAATTCTAGTCTAGCTGAGGTTATCGCATTCCATTTCTACTAATTTACATGTCTTTGAGAAGTTAAACCCTAGCACCCATTTTCTACATAAGTTTTCAATAACACAATGAAAGTGTGACACGTCTTCATGAAAAGAGTGAATTAGTAATCATTACGAGCAAAATCTTGAGAAAGTCGGCGGTAACACCTCATTAACGATCAACATACGTTACGAAGTCTCGTAGAGATGACGTTTACCTTTTGTATATCATAAACCAATCGATCACATACCTACAAGAGCACCGCGCCTACTCTCCTAACGCCGATTTCGTCCAAATTTATGGTATATGTACGACGTGGCCGAAATTAAAGTGATGGAAGTGGGGGCCCCAAATGGACAAGCATTTAGAAAAAAAAACAGAATTTTTGGCGCGGGTCTGACGAGTTATGACCTATTTTCGTTAGCGTAGCCTCCCTGCAGTGGATGGCGCGGCGTAAAAGTGCAGAACGGTAATCGACGTTCGTGGGTCGAGTCCCTATGTGTAAACTTCCTTTCTTATTTTCAATTTTTATGCTGATTATAATGCAAATAAATTGAAATAATGCCCAATATATTGAATTTATTAATATTTTCATAAAAGGCATGAAAAGGAAACGTTAAGGAAATTTTGGGACTGCAAATACGTTTTCAAGAAATCATATCCCGATGACCCTGCATCAAAATGCATTCCATGGCACATCAACTATCCGCGGCAAACTGTGCTGTGAGAGAAAACCTTTTGTGAATGAAAACCAAGTTAGTTTCTCTATACGAATTAAAAAAAAAAAAAAAAACATGTAATTGCGAAAGTCGGCGTTTATAACACGTGCAAGAAGCCGAGAAACCTGCTGCTGCCTCTGTTTTTACGATGAGTGTCAGCCTAACACACTTAAATCGTCACCTGTATTTAATTTCATACAGGGTGTTCCAGGAGGAATGGCCAATATTCAAGAACATTACAGGAACGATCGTTCAAAGCAAAAACGTCTAGTAGACATTGCCTCTAAAATGCATACCCTAAGAGCTACGAGCATTTGTTTACATCTACATCTACATCTATACTCCGCGAGCCACCTTACGGTGTGTGGCGGAGGGTACTTATTGTACCACTATCTGATCCCCCCTTCCCTGTTCCATTCACGAATTGTGCGTGGAAAGAACGACTGCTTGTAAGTCTCCGTATTTGCTCTAATTTCTCGGATCTTTTCGTTGTGATCATTACGCGAGATATATGTGGGCGGTAGTAATATGTTGCCCATCTCTTCCCGGAATGTGCTCTCTCGTAATTTCGATAATAAACCTCTCCGTATTGCGTAACGCCTTTCTTGAAGTGTCCGCCACTGGAGCTTGTTCAGCATCTCCGTAACGCTCTCGCGCTGACTAAATGTCCCCATGACGAATCGCGCTGCTTTTCGCTGGATCATGTCTATCTCTTCTATTAATCCAACCTGGTAAGGGTCCCATACTGATGAGCAATACTCAAGAATCGGACGAACAAGCGTTTTGTAAGCTACTTCTTTCGTCGATGAGTCACATTTTCTTAGAATTCTTCCTATGAATCTCAACCTGGCGCCTGCTTTTCCCACTATTTGTTTTATGTGATCATTCCACTTCAGATCGCTCCGGATAGTAACTCCTAAGTATTTTACGGTCGTTACCGCTTCCAATGATTTACCACCTATGGCATAATCGTACTGGAATGGATTTCTGCCCCTATGTATGCGCATTATATTACATTTATCTACGTTTAGGGAAAGCTGCCAGCTGTCGCACCATGCATTAATCCTCTGCAGGTCCTCCTGGAGTACGTACGAGTCTTCTGATGTTGCTACTTTCTTGTAGACAACCGTGTCATCTGCAAATAGCCTCACGGAGCTACCGATGTTGTCAACTAAGTCATTTATGTATATTGTAAACAATAAAGGTCCTATCACGCTTCCCTGCGGTACTCCCGAAATTACCTCTACATCTGCAGATTTTGAACCGTTAAGAATGACATGTTGTGTTCTTTCTTCTAGGAAATCCTGAATCCAATCACAAACCTGGTCGGATATTCCGTAAGCTCGTATTTTTTTCACTAAACGTAAGTGCGGAACCGTATCAAATGCCTTCCTGAAGTCCAGGAATACGGCATCAATCTGCTCGCCAGTGTCTACGGCACTGTGAATTTCTTGGGCAAATAGGGCGAGCTGAGTTTCACATGATCTCTGTTTGCGGAATCCATGTTGGTTATGATGAAGGAGATTTGTATTATCTAAGAACGTCATAATACGAGAACACAAAACATGTTCCATTATTCTACAACAGATTGACGTAAGCGAAATAGGCCTATAATTATTCGCATCTGATTTATGACCCTTCTTGAAAATGGGAACGACCTGCGCTTTCTTCCAGTCGCTAGGTACTTAACGTTCTTCCAGCGATCTACGATAAATTGCTGATAGAAAGGGGGCAAGTTCTTTAGCATAATCACTGTAGAATCTTAAGGGTATCTCGTCTGGTCCGGATGCTTTTCCGCTACTAAGTGATAGCAGTTGTTTTTCAATTCCGATATCGTTTATTTCAATATTTTCCATTTTGGCGTCCGTGCGACGGCTGAAGTCAGGGACCGTGTTACGATTTTCCGCAGTGAAACAGTTTCGGAACACTGAATTCAGTATTTCTGCCTTTCTTCGGTCGTCCTCTGTTTCGGTTCCATCGTGGTCAACGAGTGACTGAATAGGGGATTTAGATCCGCTTACCGATTTTACATATGACCAAAACTTTTTAGGGTTCTTGTTTAGATTGTTTGCCAATGTTTTATGTTCGAATTCGTTGAATGCTTCTCTCATTGCTCTCTTTACGCTCTTTTTCGCTTCGTTCAGCTTTTCCTTATCAGCTATGATTCGACTACTCTTAAACCTATGATGAAGCTTTCTTTGTTTCCGTAGTACCTTTCGTACATGATTGTTATACCACGGTGGATCTTTCCCCTCGCTTTGGACCTTAGTCGGTACGAACTTATCTAAGGCGTACTGGACGATGTTTCTGAATTTTTTCCATTTTTGTTCCACATCCTCTTCCTCAGAAATGAACGTTTGATGGTGGTCACTCAGATATTCTGCGATTTGTGCCCTATCACTCTTGTTAAGCAAATATATTTTCCTTCCTTTCTTGGCATTTCTTATTACACTTGTAGTCATTGATGCAACCACTGACTTATGATCACTGATACCCTCTTCTACATTCACGGAGTCGAAAAGTTCCGGTCTATTTGTTGCTATGAGGTCTAAAACGTTAGCTTCACGAGTTGGTTCTCTAACTATCTGCTCGAAGTAATTCTCGGACAAGGCAGTCAGGATAATGTCACAAGAGTCTCTGTCCCTGGCTCCAGTTCTGATTGTGTGACTATCCCATTCTATACCTGGTAGATTGAAGTCTCCCCCTATTACAATAGTATGATCACGAAACTTCTTCACGACGTTCTGCAGGTTCTCTCTGAGGCGCTCAACTACTACGGTTGCTGATGCAGGTGGTCTATAGAAGCATCCGACTATCATATCTGACCCACCTTTGATACTTAACTTAACCCAGATTATTTCACATTCGCATTCGCTAATAACTTCACTGGATATTATTGAATTCTTTACTGCTATAAATACTCCTCCACCATTGGCGTTTATCCTATCCTTGCGGTATATATTCCATTCTGTGTCTAGGATTTCGTTACTGTTCACTTCCGGTTTTAACCAACTTTCCGTTCCTAATACTATATGCGCACTATTTCCTTCAATAAGAGATACTAATTCAGGAACCTTGCCCTGGATACTCCTGCAGTTTACCAATATTACGTTAACTTTTCCTGTTTTTGGTCTCTGAGGACGGACATTCTTTATCAACGATGATAATGTCCTCTCTGGTAAGCCGTCAGGTATTTTATCGTTTCGCCCAAGGGGGGGTCCCTCTAACCTAAAAAACCCCCGTGTGCACGCCACACGTACTCTGCTACCCTAGTAGCTGCTTCCGGTGTGTAGTGCACGCCTGACCTGTCTAGGGGGGCCCTACAGTTCTCCACCCAATAACGGAGGTCGATGAATTTGCAACCATTATAGTCGCAGAGTCGTCTGAGCCTCTGGTTTAGACCCTCCACACGGCTCCAAACCAGAGGACCGCGATCGACTCTGGGCACTATGCTGCAGATATTAAGCTCAGCTTGCACTCCGCGTGCGATGCTGGTTGTCTTCACCAAATCAGCCAGCCGCCGGAAGGAACCAAGGATGGCCTCAGAACCCAAGCGGCAGGCGTCATTCGTTCCGACATGTGCTACTATCTGCAGCCGGTCACACCCAGTGCGTTCAATAGCTGCCGGAAGGGCCTCCTCCACATTACGGACGAGACCCCCCGGCAAGCACACCGAGTGCACACGGGCATTCTTCCCCGACCTACCCGCTATTTTCCTGAGGGGCTCCATAACCCGCCTAACGTTGGAGCTCCCTATAACTAATAGGCCCGCCCTCTGTGACTGTCGGGACCTTGCCGAAGAATCGGCCACTGGCCCAACAGGCGAGGCACCCTGTGGTGGCTCGGAAACGATGTCATCACCACTAGGAAGCACCCCGTACCTGTTGGAAAGGGGTAAGGCAGCTGCCACGCGGTCAGATCCCACCTTCGCCTTTCGGCCAGGCACGCGCGAGCCCACCACTGTCCGCCATTCACCCTGGAGTGATGGCTGACCGGTAAGATGCTCACTGCCGGAAGACGCAGCGACATCAGGGGTTCCATGTGATTCCAAGGCCACCGAAGTAGGCATAGGTCTCACCACAGTTGCCCCAACGCCACTACGAGCCGACGCCTGCGCCTCGAGCTCGATGAGCCTAACAGACAAAGCCTCCACCTGCCCCCGAAGAGTGGCCAATTCTCCTTGCGTCCGCTCACAACAACCACAACCCCTACACATGACTATGTTTACCCTACTCTATACGGTGACAAATTCCCAAGATAATCTTCTGATGAGCTACTCTGATAATCAAGAAACACTCACTGAAATACGAGACGCGAAAACTACGCTAGGTTTTCCCAGAAAAACTATTTAAAAGCTAAGCGCAGCAAATAAGTACAAAAACGCTTTATACAAACAGTACTCGCTGCTGCTGGTGCTGTCGCTCTGGCTGTCACAAGACAACTGCTGATTCAAGTGACTAGTGGCTAACGGCCGCGAAACAAACAAAAGACGGTTTTAGGGCGCTTTCTGTTCTAAACGATCAAGAAAACACTAAGAAATCTAACACGAAAACTACGTAAAGTTTTATCAAGAACTGTTAGTTACTATGCAGAGCAGATAAACACAAATAGAACCCCTTCCTTAGTGGAAGGTTGTAAACAAAATGCAAAATAAACGCTTTATACAAACACTACTCGCTGCTGCTGTCGCTCTGGCTGTCACAAGACAACTGCTGATTCAGGTGACTAGTGGCTAACGGCCGCGAAACAAACAAAAGACGGTTTTAGGGCGCTTTCTGTTCTAAACGATCAAGAAAACACTAAGAAATCTAACACGAAAACTACGTAAAGTTTTATCAAGAACTGTTAGTTACTATGCAGAGCAGATAAACACAAATAGAACCCCTTCCTTAGTGGAAGGTCGTAAACAAAATGCAAAATAAACGCTTTATACAAACAGTACTCGCTGCTGCTGGTGCTGTCGCTCTGGCTGTCACAAGACAACTGTTTAGTAGAAGACATGCGTTCTATAATAGTGATAATGAACAAGTGCCCATAGATCTTAAAGTATGCATTTTAGAGCCCATGTTTACTCAGCTTTTCTTGCTTCGAATGATCGCTCCTGTCATGCCCCTCAACATCGACCATTCCTCTTGGGACACCTTGTACACGAAGTTCTCGTGTACTCTCTACAATCCCCTCCTGGAAATTTATTTGCAATCTCTAATTTCCCTTCGCCTTTTTTATACCTTTTATGAAAATATTATTAAATACAATACGCTGGTTCTCATTTCGTTTTATTTGCAATCTAAGTAACGTGAATGTTCAAAATAAAAAAAGATTACAAATGTTTCGGCAAAGGGTCTCGACCCCACTGCCCTGGGATTACCGTTCTGTACTCCTCCCGCTGCGCCAATCACCGCCTGGAAACGACGCTAACATAAGCAGCTCATGCCTCTCCCGACCCGCCCCCAAAATGTTATTTTTTCTAAGCCCTCGTCCATCTGGAGCTCCGACTTCCGTCACTTTCATTTCTGGCCAAGGCCCGCATAAACCATAAATTCGATCGGAATCGGTGATGACGAGTAAGGGCGGCCCCCTTGTAAGACTAAAATGTTGCGTCGTATTTCAGTACCCCGTTATCTCTCGATTACAGCCAGTAAGCACCACTGTGCAACGCGCACTGGCGCCGAACAGAATGCGGTCTCGGCTGCGAGCGGAGGCGGATCGCGTAGCCCTCGCCCACGCCTGCATGCCGTCTCACCTTTCACGGCGCGACGTGTTGCCGTGGAAACCGCTGCACTTGCTGTTTGCGCTGGGGCAGTCCAGCGTGAGCCAGACAAAAATCCTGTGAATCGTTTAGTACTATCGAAAGATAAAATACATTTTCATGATCATATCCTCACTTAAACGTCCCAACTGCTACTCAAAGCCAGCGTTCAAACGGTTTATCTTTCCTTACAAGTTACTACACTCATGCTCATAAATTAAGGATAATGCTGATACATGGTGAAACAACGCTCTGGTGGGCGGTTTGCGTGTTTAAATCACCTCGGGGTATGACCATGCAGTGCATTTTACCTGCGGTCGTCGCACGGTGGCGTTGGCAGCAGTCCACATACGCAGAAGTGTGTTGGTGAATGTCAGAGTACAGTGCAGTGAGTAAGTGTGCAGACGTTTTCAGAAGTGCTAATGGTGACTGCGTGTTGAAAATGTCTCAAAGAACACATATTGATGACTTTATGAGGGGTAGAATACTAGGGTGGCTGGAGGCTGGTCAAACACAGCAGGTCGTTGAACAGGTCCTCCGTGTGCCACAAAGTGTGATCTCAAGATTGTGGCAACGATTTCAGCAGACAGGAAACGTGTCCAGGCGCTACAGTACGGGACGTCCACAGTATACAACACTACAATAAGACCGATATCTCACGATCAGTGCCCGCAGACGACCACTGATTACTGCAGGTAGCCTTCCTTGCTCGGGACCTTACCGCAGCCACTGGAACAGTTGTCTCCAGACACACAGTCTACAGAGGACTGAACAGACATGGTTCATTCCCCGAAGACCTACAAGGTGCATTCCACTCGCCCCTGGTCACAGGAGAGCCCGTAAAGCCTGGTTTCAAGAACACAGTACATGGTGATTGGAACAGTGGTCCCAGGTTATGTTCACGGACGAGTCCAGGTGTAGTCTGAACAGTGATTCTCACCGGGTTTTCATCTGGCGTGAACCAGGAACCAGATACCAACCCCTTAATGTCCTTGAAAGGGACCTGTATGGAGGTCGTGGTTTGATGGTGTGGGGTGGTATTATGATTGGTGCACGTACACCCCTGCATGTATTTGACAGAGGAACTGTAACAGGTCAGGTGTATCGGGACGTCGTTTTGCACCAGTATGTCCGCATTTTCAGGGGAGCAGTGGGTCCCACCTTCCTTCTGATGGATGATAACGCTCGGCCCCACCAAGATGCCATCGTGGAGGAGTACCTTGAAACAGAAGATATCAGGCGAATGGAGTGGCCTGCCTGTTCTCCAGACCTAAACCCCATCGAACACGTCTGGGATGCTCTCGGTCGATGTATCGCTGCACCTCTTCAAACTCCTACGACACTTCAGGAGCTCCGATAGGAACTGGTGCAAGAATGGGAGGCTATACCGCAGCATGTGCTCGACCACCTGATCCAGAGTATGCCAACCCGTTGTGCGGCCTGTGTACGTGTTTATAGTGATCATATCCCATATTGATGTCGGGTTACATGCGCAGGAAACAGTGGCGTTTTGAGGCACATGTGTTTCGGGACGGTTTTCTCAACTTATCACCAATACCGTGGACTTACAGATCTGTGTCGTGTGTGTTCCCTAGGTGCTGACGATATCAGCGCCAGTTTTGTGTACTGCCACGTTGTGTGGCACCACGTTCTGCAGTTATCCTTAACTTATGAGCATGAGTGTAGATATCAGCAGTTCACCACAAACTGGCAGCAACTGAAAATTTCCTAAAATTAAAGAAATAAATTAACGGCATTTGAATAAAAATAGCGACGCCAGTTACATAACCCATCAAAAAGATTTATTGTTTCACTTTGCACTAGGCAATATGTGAATCGTTTATACATATCAAGAACAGAAATGTTACAATTTCTAAACGGTAAGCGTATATTTCATTTGTTTACCCACCCAGTTTCAAAGTCAGAATAAAGTACGAGGATAACGTTTCTTCTTCAGTAAAACGTTCCCGCGAACGAAACCACGTTGACATGTTGCTGAGAAAACAACTGTTTCGGCCACTTTTATAAGTGGGCGTCATCGAGGGCGATGAAGACGGTAATGCAGTGAGCTTTGAACAAGGTCGAAACAGATGTTTTGTTATCAACGTGACGACTTGGACACATACCCGGAAACGTGTTACTGAATGCGGCAACGATACGAAAACCTACGCTCGCGCTAGCCCCTTTTTGTTTCCCAAGGTTTTTTTTTTTTTTTTAATATGTCTCCGACAGCAAACAGATGACAAGAATCTAGACCGATTGTCTTACGTCTGCAACCCCCAAACTTAAAAATGAGTTTTGTAAAACAGCCTCAGTTACCATCATCATCGTCACACATATAAAATCGTTAATTTCTATTTATCCTAGGCAAGTCATCTTTAAATCAACGTACCTTGTGACTTAGTATAAAAACATGTACGACGACTGAAGATGAATTCTGCAAAATCGAAACCGGAAACGGTGCCTTTAAAGTAAAATGATCTATAACCATATTGTGACTGACTGCTGATGTACATTATAAATATTCTGTTTTCGTAGGACGTTTTCTACCAAAAAGTAAGCTTTGACGTGAAATTTATCTAAAGAGGAAAAGCTTTAATATGAATAAGCACCATTACTTTCACCAACCGTTATAATTATAGTAGCATTTTTTAAAAATATTATTGGTCTGTCTGAGAGGGAAAAATGGTTCAAATGGCTCTAAGCACTATGGGACTAAAAATCTGAGGTCATCATTCCCCTAGAACTTAGAACTACGTAAACTTAACTAACATAAGGACACCACACACATCCATGCTCGAGGGAGGATTCGAACTTGCGACCGTAGCAGCAGCGCGGTTCCGGACTGAAGCGCCTAGAACCGCTCGGCCGCAACGACCGGCGTTTGAGAGGGAGGGAGGTGAGAGGGTTAGTGCGTCACAAACCACACAGGGTTCTCATAACATGAATGCACCAGCCCACTCATTTAAACGTACCTGATAGAGACCGAAATGCATCATGAGAAGCAAAGAGAAAAGTGAAACACGTTTACTTTTTAACTGAATGCGGTTTCTCGTATATTCTCTGCATACAAGAGTAGCTCGTTGACGGCATTTATTGAGGATAAAACAAAGTAATTTTAACATTTTCAAACATAAATTATGCATATGCGCTAAGCGAAACATGATCGGGAAAACTGGAAGAACCAAACGAGGACTGGCATCCAAAGGGCAGCACCTCAAACCCTCATTCAGCTACACTGACTTAAATTTCCTGTGGCTTCCGTAAATCACTCAACCCATAGGCCGGAGTGGTTGCTTTGACACGGACAAGGCCGATTCCCTTTTCCATCCTTCCTCCCTCGGAGGCTGTAATCCGTTTCTAATGACCTCGTCATCCACGAGACGCAACATCCGAAGATTCACTCCTTCCTTAAAGCTAGAAGTTGTAAGTCGTTAGTCATTTGGTCACTGTTTTGTAATTTTGGTGCGGTAACAAATAAAAAGGGAGACTATTGTGGTCTTTCTATAAATATTTTCATCTGATATGTATTTCACTGGCGCACACGTCTTCAACGTTTTCAATTTCTCCTTTCCTATAATTATGATTCTGAGTATTTTTAACGTTTAATTTTTAATCAAAAAGCACGAGGTATTTGTCATTCTGGGAAAAGCATTAGTTTATACCCAACTCACGAAGTCCAGTTGTCTTCTGGGGGCTTCTAGCCACACACTGAATCACAAAACATTTTTCTGTCACTTCACGTAAGTCTCCACGTTTATTTACGAGTCACAGAGCGGCCTGTTCTCTGTGAAAATGATTTACACAGTCTCTGATCAGAAAATGAGGCTCTTTGGCAACGTCTGTGATCATCAGAGTGCTTTTTACCGCTTGCAGTGGTTTGCAAAAAACAGAAAAAATGAGTACAGAAGCTTACATGCTACATACCAAATTATTACGTTTTTGATAAGATAGAAGTACTGTCAAGTAACTTTTTACATTGAACGTTTCTGATTAATGAGTAGTTTGCGCTCCGTGTATTTATTAATATTTACTGAAAATTATAGGTAACAGCAAAGGTTTAGTATTTCGTGTTCATAGTATTGTATGTAGTGAGAGGATGCGTACTATTGTAATTATTTCACTGATGAGTCGTCTAGATTGCGTATCTGAATTTTTACCTCTTCTATCATGTTTAATATCTTGTCTTTCTTTAATGTGTACAGTGGCTTGATATTTTCTTCTACGAATACAGGTTGGTTATAACTAAACTTTCACTGCTTGAGAGGGTCCTCATGAAAAAGGAGTGATCGCAAGGCAATGAAACTTTGTGGAAACGTTTGTAAGGACATGCGAAAGAATAATAACGAATAAACATAAACCATTGAAAGAAAAGTAATTTAATCTCAATATGAGAGGTCAACATTTTTTTAATTGCGTATCACGTTTACGTTCCAGGTTGCAAACGTTGCTCAGTGTGACGATCGTCTGCATCCACGATAGCCTGGAACCGCACTAGTGGTTGCTCTTCTACTGCTCGAAACAACGCGGGCACAGCACGTGCACTGTCTGAAGTTGCACATCCCGTCGAGCATTTTCTCCCACATCAACAGTAATTTCCTCAACAATTTACGGCATAATTGGCAGTCGATCTCTACCAGGAGCAGTTCTCAAATAGCCAGTTAATTCGAACGTCCACACAGTGCTGTTCAACTGTTCAATACCGATAAGGGAAGAAGACTTCTCTGCAATTCCTTTAATGTGCCGATACTCGCAAAGAGCAGTAGCACTGTTACTGTCGTGTTCATAAAACAGTTTTACTACTAAAGCTCTGCTCACCTTATTCAGACCCATGTTTACTGTCTGCAACTGTAATGCATACTGGTGCTTGGGTTTCACCTCTACGTCACCGTACCAGCATCGGCACCTAACGGCAGGTCATGACATTAAACACTGCTAATAATGCAAATCCTGCAACGGAAAGTAGTTTTCGGTCTATATTGACTCTAGCAGTGGGAGTTTAATTATGACTACCCTGTATATTAAAGTCCTGGCCGTGTTTGGCTAGTGCGGACGTTGAACTTCCCCTAATGTGTTGCACTCTATGCCTTCCTAAAACTACTTCCCGCAATATCTTCCTGTTTGTCAGAGACTGCCAGACACTTGTGTTGGTCGCGTAAAATGCATTAGTTTGTCGCATTATGCATATATATGTATATATATATCAGTTTATACCCTCCCGATTAACCGTGACAGCTTTGTTTATATCACGTATTATTTTTTTACAAAGTTTTCGTTAGTTCTGACTGCAATGTTGAGTTTTTGTTCTTGAATAAGGCAGCTGTTTCGTCTGACACGGAGTATTCGTCGTACGGTTTGGTGGTTCGTCTCATCATTTCTGCGTTATTACATTTTTCAGGCCTTGAGAAGTTTTTTGTATTTTCGCAGATGGTATTGTTTAAATGGGTATTATTTTAATAATATATATTACCTCGTTATAATGTACAAATGTGTTTTGCAAAAGAATTCTTCTACACTATTAAACAACGTACACTTCAGCATCTTACTTGTAATCACTTGTACTTGACATTGTCGAAGTTTTGTAATACAGTGCAAACTATACTGTTTCCTCACAGGATCTACGACACACTGCAGATTCCTTAGGCTTTCATTACATTAGTCGCTAACAAGTGTGTTCCACTTCTGAGTTCACAAAGAACATATGTGGAAATTTCTGTATCCTGGAAGGAAAAATTTGTTTTAATTATGTTTGTGGCCAAATGTCCGCCGAATACGACTCAAGATGATGAACTGGGGATACACTACTACTGTCTCGCCAACTATCACAAATATCTAGCAGCCCTGCATACAAACAAGAGGTTAATCGAAAGGACAACGTTGCACTCACCGAAAATGCGTCAAATGAATGGCAAAATAGACTATACAACTAAGCAGAAACAAATGTTTTCTCTAAGACTTCAATTTTTTGTAGTACCCGTAAGTGTTTTTCTAATTCGAGATGACAGCTCTTGTTTACTCGTCTTAATGTACTTCAAAGATGAACGCAAAGCCGGCCGCGGTGGTCTCGCGGTTCTAGGCGCGCAGTCCGGAACCGCACGACTGCTACGGTCGCAGGTTCGAATCCTGCCTCGGGCATGGATGTGTGTCATCTCCTTAGGTTAGTTAGGTTTAAGTAGTTCTAAGTTCTAGGGGACTGATGACCACAGCTCTTAAGTCCCATAGTGCTCAGAGCCATTCGAAACATGAACGCAAATATGGATTTGGTAACTATGTCCTGGACTAATTATCACAAACCGAATGTGAGACTATTTGTTAAGAATCTGCATATTTAGACACAGTAAAGGATATTGCATCAGAAATGTGAAATCTAATAAACCTTTTATGCTTCATCTGCTTAGATCACGGATACCTGAAAGCATCCGAGAATGACTCATAGTTCCCATCTGAAACTACCTCTCTTCTGTCATTAACTCGACGTGGCATAGCTCAAGTCGTTGGAAGACTGCAAAAATAAAGAGCTATGCTGCCTCTTTAGCAGCTCATAATTGCGAAAATGTTGCCGGAACAGGATGTTATGCACGAACTTACATTTCGACTGTGCCCAATAGATGTTTTATGTGGTTCACGCCGGCGATCTGGGTGGACAAATAATTCGCTCGAATTGTCCAGAATGTTCTTGAAACCAATCGCAAACAGTTGCAATCCGGTAACAAAGCGCATTGCCATCCATGAAAATTCCATCGTTTTTTGGGAACATGAAATCCACAAATGGGTCCAAATGGTCTCCAGGTAGCCGACAATTCTCAGAGGACCCAGTCCATTCCAAGCAAACACAGCCCACACCATTATGGAGCCACCACCAGCTCGCACAGTGCCTCGTTGACAACGTGGGCCCATGGCTTCGTAGAGTCTGCTCCACACTCATACACTACTACCATAAGCGCTTACCAACTGCAATCAGAATTCATCTGACCAGTCCACGGATTTGCAGTCGTCTAGGGTCCAACCGATATGGTCACGAGCCCAGGAGAGGCGCTGCAGGCGGTGTCGTCGTGGTAGCAAAGATACTCGCGTCGGTCGTCTGCTGTCACAGCCCATTGACGCCATATTTCTACATACTATCCTAACGGATACGTTCGACGTACGTCCCACAGTGGTTTCTGCATTTATTTCGCGCAGTGTTGCTTGTCTGTTAGCACCAACAACTCTTCGCATACGCTGCTGCTTTTGGTCGTTAAGTGAAGGCCTTCGGGCATTGTGTTGTCCCTGGTGAGAGGTAACGCCTAAAAATCTGATATTCTTATCCCCTCTATTCCATAACAATTTCCGAAATGGAATATCCCATGCATCTAGTTCCAACTACCATTCCGCGTTCAGAGTCTTTAGTTCCCATCGTGCGCTCATAATGACGTAGGAAAGCTTTCCACAAAAATCACTTGAGTACAAGTCACAGCTTCGCCACTGTATTGCTCTTATATACCTTGTGTACGCGATGCTATCGCCACCTGTATATGAGCATATCGCTATCCCCTGACTTTTATCAACTCAAGTATATTACTTAGGTTGGATTAGGATAGGCAAAGAAATCGATGGTCGCCTTGTTGAAAGAAACGCCGAGGAATTAGTTTGAAGTGATTTAGGGACAGTAAGGAAAACTGAAGATAGCTTTGTCAGAAGGGGATATGATCGTCACACCGCACGAATGCGTGTGCGGTATCTCAACTTCCGCACCATTTTGCCATGGGCTGTGTGATTTCATATGATCGGCGTATGTAGTAAAACGACTTTTCCTTCTTCTTTCGGCTAATTATTTGCTTTCATGGGTAGTTAAAACTCTGTTCTCGATGGAAGAATAATCCTGACGGCTCAACTCGAAGAACAATGCCCGTGAAAGAAATGTATGCGTAATTCAATCCTGATCCAGTGCAGCGTCTGTGTGTGGGGCGACGGTGCCATGCATAGCAAGTGGTGTGGCCGTGGTCCACAGGTGGCTTTGTTGTGGGGGTCACGGGTGAGGCGCCACACCCAGGCCACAGGCACAAGCACAGGCTTCCTGGAGCGGGCGGTGACAGCGCCGGCCACTGGAGAACCACTCTCCACCCAAGGACGCCCGCCGCCGCCGCCCGCAATGCTGCCAACTCATGTGCCTATTATATGTGCTGCAAACCGGGCTAGGCAGCGACACATTGTTTGGCATACTCTGCCTTTACGCAACCTTCCTCTTGTACACTTGAATTCTTTTATTCTAGATTAATTTAAGCGTAAATTTATACTACGAGAGCATGCTGAAAAGTAATGCCTCCGACTTTTGCGTGTGAAAACTGCTGAAGATTTTTAAACGAAACAAACATTATTTACATTCTACGTCTATACGTCTACATATTTATTTCTCGACGTAGTCACCCTGGTGACAAACACATTTCTCCCAACGAGAAATCGGTTTGTTAACACAGTCACTGTACAATGTTCGACTTCGTTGACGGACGCACATCTCACGAATGCTTGCACCGCTTCATCGCCGTCAAACTGTAGTCCTCGAACGTGTTCTTTAAGTTTTGGAAACAGATGAAAATCGGATGAGGCCAAGTCGTGGCTGTATAGTGGATGATCTATGACAGTGAAACTAAGGTGACGGATTGTTGCAGATGTCGCAGCACTCGTGTGTAGTCTGGTGCTGTCATACGGACGGAGAGGGTGCGCCATGCGTGAACGAACTCTTCGAATTTGTGGTTTCAGCTTTCTGAGGGTTTCTCAGGCACAGCCTTAGTTACGTTTCACGCCGCTATGTTACACGTTACAATTCGGAGCCCCCTATCAGCTGAGATCTGCAGATATGTAGACATGAACGATTAAAATGTAGACTTTTAGTGACATTTATTTTATTTAATAGCTTTAAGAGTTTTCACATAAAAAGTTAGATGGCATTACTTTTCAGCACGAGCTTGTGTATAAGTGATGAGTACTTAAGCAGGTGAGTGGAACAACGGCAGAGAACGTTCCTGTCTCGCACGAGGATTAGTCATACGGTTTTAATTGTCACCTCGAAAAAATAAAGTTCGTAATTAATATTTAGTTTCTTACGAGGAACTCCTTGAGTGCGAGGTCGCAGAAGGCCGATGATGTTTACGGCAGAGTGAGAAATGGGCGTAACATTATAACTATGGTATGAGCACTGCATTTGGCCAATAGCTGGTTAAAATAACTTTCTGTTGCTTGTTTTATGGTCTGGTCTGTGTATAAAAATGACACTTCTTTAGAGCAAACTATCCCCCCTGAACAGTGTGTGACATTGCAGTTCATACCATTTGGAACCACTGCACAAATTCAGCTTTTGGATGTTTGTTTTTTTCTTGCATATAAAATATATTATCGCACTGTCTACAGCTACGCCTTAAAGGATGGCCAGTTTCACGATAAGCTCCGCGAGAAACTGTTTCGCATTCGGTTGCACGCCATCGCATTCTATCAGTTCTCATCGCCCCCTTACATCAGTATGATCCTACATGCATTCCTAAAGAGTGGATAACTACCTGATCGTCTTGCGCTGTTTGTAACTCCCAAATGTTCGCCTTCGGTCTTAGAGGTGCAAACCTTTGTGATAACTGTGGTACGCCATTTTCATTCGGTGGTTTGTTTTGAACATTACTTTAATGTCGACGATGTCCATTTTGTGAAGTTTGATATATACACCCCATCACCCCATAGAAGGCTGATCTCAGCACCTCCCGGACACTCAGTTTCTGTCGCCGTCCTGATACACATGGTGAGTCAATAACAGCTATCTTTTCCCTGTCATAATTGTTAGCACATCATTTTTAAGTGAGACTTGTATTGTTGTTGTGGTCTTCAGTCCAGAGACTGGTTTGATGCAGACCTCCATGCTAATCTATCCTGTGTAAGCTTCTTCATCTCCAAGTAACTACTGCAACCTACATCCTTCTGAATCTGCTTAATGTATTCATCTCTTGGTCTCCCTCTATGATTTTTACCCTCCACGCTGCCCTCCAGTACTAAACTGGTGATGCCTTGATGCCTAAGAAACATGTCCTACCAACCGATCCCTTCTTCACGTCAAGTTGTGTCACAAATTCTATTTAATACAGGGAAGGGGGACTATTTTATCTCTGTAATATTTTACCCAAGAGGGCGCTATCATCATTTAACAATACAGTAAAGCTGCATGCCCTCGGGAAAAATTACGGCTGTAGTTTCCCCTTGCTTTCAGTCGTTCGCAGTACCAGCACAGTGAGGCCCTTTTGTTTAATGTCACAAGGCCAGATCAGTCAATAACTCAGACAGTTGCCCCTTCAACCACTGGAAAGGCTGCTGCCCCTCTTCAGGAACCATACGTTTGTGTGGCCTCTCAACAGATACCCCTCCGTTGTGGTTGCACCTACGGTACGGCTATCTATACCACTGAAGCACGCAAGCCTCCCCACCAACGGCAAGCTCCGTGGTTCATGGGGGGAGGGAGGGGGGCGGGGTTAATGAGCCTTCATTACGAATGGAATTTTGCAGTCTCGCACTCAATGGTTTCCTTGGTAACAAGTGCTCCTCTGCACGTCTGAACTCCCCGCGCCACAGAACTATAGCACCCCGCGTTTTATGAATACTCTGCGCCATTTTGTTTTGGCTTGTTACGGCATTGTGGCTCAGCGACGCCACTGTGTACCAAAACTGGAGATTTATATGCGGCTGAGAACAAAAAATCAATTACGTAACTTAATTTTTCGATGTGATAGTTGAACCTTCATGACTACCACTCGTAGACCACCTAAATGATTATCTCGTCCCGCTTATTTATGCTTAAAATTGTAGTTTACGCGATTTTCTGGTTTTGAGATGCCTGGTTGCAACAACCGACGAAAATATCTTTTCGCTACTCTTACTATCTAGCAATATCAATAATTTTCCAAGAAACGATAAACTAGAAAAAATGGTTCAAATGGCTCTGAGCACTATGGGACTTAACTACTGTGGTCATCAGTCCCCTAGAACTTAGAACTACTTAAACCTAACTAACCTAAGGATATCACACTCATCCATGCCCGAGGCAGGATTCGAACCTGCGACCGTAGCAGTCGCGCGGTTCCGGACTGCGCGCCTAGAACCGCTAGATCACCGCGGCCGGCGATAAACTAACAAGACATATAGAAACATGTTGTGCATTGCCGAAAAGAAGCTACAGACGCCATGAACCAGAATGCAACTTTCGCTCTGTACACTGTCCTATATCTATAAAGCACGATGGAGAAATATTTCTGAAGATAGATTGAAGTGACGGAGAACTCGGAATATGTTTGAGATTCTACTGTTTGAAAGCCATAACAGTCAAGAATAGCAGGACATATTGCCTGATCAACTGCTATTTCGTCCATTGTACATTAGCAAAACAGTATTCTTCAACGTTTATATGCCAAGCAATTTTATCAGTATGAGATTACATCCATCATCTTGACAGAGGAAATAGAATGCGTAACTGAAAGACACAGCAACAAGGCACTTTGTAATCAAATTTAGAGATACCATCTCATCTGCCAGTTGCCAGTTTTTCGTTTCATACTCATCATCGCTTGTCACGCGTCAACACTCTTCCCTAATGGTGTGGGATCAGATATCGAAAGGACATTTAGATCTACTGCAGTAACGCGGATATTTTGCCCCCTGAGAATTATTTTGTACAGGGTAAGATGCTCCAGCTCACGTTCGACTAAACTGTGGATTTGCGGAGAGACGAGCATGTTTTAATACATATCAAAAAAAACGATTAATGATGATGAAAAAAAAATTAAGTTCCCTTTCCATTGTGATTTTGTGCTATCTCTAACTAATGGGTGAAGACAAAGAAGCTGGTGGTGCGACACTATGTGGCAATAAACTGGAAAGGTGAACTGTGGAAAATTCGGCCCACAGCCCACACTCAAACCAGACGGTTTCTTGTTCGCGTGGCAGTCAGCTTGAAGCTTGCCTGGTGCATTGGCCGGAACGCCTGCAATAAAACGTTGCTTAATTCCAGTGCTGAAAGACGCTAAGATGCTCTTGTCGTACCAAGAAAACGTAATAACGCTTTACTATAAGTCTTCCGGAAAATAACATAAGTATATGAATATTGGAAACGCCAAACGGCTTTTATTTTCAACATACGTCATGCAAAACGCTGGTGGTTTTAATTAGCAATGCACTGTGTTTAGTTAACTGTTGTTGAGACAGATGTTTGTAAACAAGAACAGAATCAAAACCGTTGCTGCCTGTAGATTAAGGCACTAATTCTCGTTTTGAATACACCAAACGTGACAGCACAAGACATTCACGTCAGCCCTGTGGGATCTACAGCGATGCCTCAACAAGTCAACGAATGGCTCTTAGGTCGATGAGGAAGTTAAATTAAGAACCTGAGAATGTTCACGACAGAGAGTAAATCGGTCGACGTTCAGAAATGTGAAGAAATGATCGAGAAGTTTCATGCAGTAATTAAAAGAGAAAACGTTTATCTGTGAAAACTCAAACGTTTAGGTTTGAAGAAATTTCATGAAAAATTCTTGTTGATACCACTAATGCCAATGGATGATCAGAGACACGAAAGAGAAGAAATCAGCCCGCCATTCGCCTAACAGAGTTAGCGAAACTACAGAACATCTGAATTAACACCACCGGACGTGTTTTGAATACGTTCATGTTTGACACAAGTAGGTTTATTTCGGCCAAGAATGCCCTCTTTGTATGTGCTCGTTTGCTTCTGTCCTCTTTACTTCGTTTCGGACAGATACGAAAACTGATCTCACGATACCATTATTGTCATAATAAAGCTTAAAATTATCTAAATGATACGTATAAAACTTTCCTATTTCTTTTTTTATTGCTTTGGTTTCTGGTGTTTATCGTAGACAATAAATGAAGCGAAAATTTTTACTATCTGTCGATGAGAATAAATCTGTGTGTGAAGTTAGTTTATGATATGCATGGATAAAAATGAATGTGTGACAAAAGTTCGGATCAATACTGCCAGAGAAGCGATTTAACAGCATTCTGTTTGTCACATTCTCATGTGAATTGATTAACATGGTTAGGAGTGCCTGAGGGCTAAATGATCACACTGTTGACCTCAGAAAGTGTTAGATTACTATTCTGCGTTTAGTGGTGACGCTGTGTGATAAACGGGACACATGTAGAGTGGAATTAGGTCTAGTGAAGAAGACACAGTGGACGGTGACTCATTGAATCTGAAGAGGTAGTATATCTTTGAGGAACCCGTCTTGTAGTTGTGTTGTGACCTTCGTTTTTGGACATATAAAAATATCTGGTGTGCTTTATGGATGAGATCAGTTTCCCCATGGGCTCAGTAATCTCCAAGGGCTTCCTGCCCATCTTGTCAGATCACTATAGAAACAGAGAGGAAACTACGAATTTCCATTGATTAGATGGACATTAGTTTCACACCTATATTCGGGCATTTCTTCAGAATGGACTGAACTGAACATATCCCATCCAGAAAAGTGCCTTTCCTTATCTAGGAATGAGATACACAAATCGTGGAAAATGGTACTTAGCTTCTGAACGACAGGGGCAAAATACCTCTTCGACGACCGCCAGAATCACACGCCACTGGTCACCGTTGTGATGTCTCATTTGATTACCACCATTCGTGTGACAATTATTATGAGCCACAGGAGACATTTTCGCGGTCAGGCCCAGAGGATCACGCAAAGCCGACTGGCCGTGCATCATCCACTGTCATACAGCGTCATTTTGATGCCATATAGAGGGGAATAGGTTCAGTGAAAAGCTTCCTGCAAAATGTGCATTGTACTTACAAGCGTCGAAGAACGTGTAAAGGAAACAATAGTTGGGGGAGAGTGAGGCAGGGCTGAAGCATGTACCCGATACTGTCGTATCTGTACATTAAGCAAGCAGTAAAGGGAACCAGGGAGAAATTTTGAAAGGGAATTGAAGTTCAGAGACTAGAAATAAAAAGTTCCAGGTTTTCCGATGAAATTGTTATTCTGCCAAAGACGATTAAAGACCTGAGCGGATTGGATAGCGCCCTTAAAAGAGGATGTAAGATGAATATCAAGAAAAGTAAACGAAGGGTGGTGAAAAATCATGGACTTGAATCAGGCGTTGTTGAGAGAGTGTGACATAAAAGTAGTAGATTAAGTCTGCTATTTGCGCAGTAAGGTAACTGATGGTGGTAGAAGTTGAGAGTGCTTAAAAGACACACTAATAATACCAAGAAAATCATTTCAGAGAAAAAACAATCTGTTAACTTCGAATATAAATTTAAATTAAGAAACCAGTTCTGAAAGTATCCGTCTGGAATGTTGCCTTTTATGAGAGTGAAACGCGGACAATGAACGGTGCTAATAAGACAAAAATACAAGCTTTTGAAATGTGGTGCTACAAAAGAATGCCGAAGATGAGATGGGTATCTTATTAGGAAGCACTGAATAGAAATGCGGAGAAAACAAATTTATGGCACGATTTAGCTAAAAGAATTGATAACTTGATAGGACACCTACATCTACATCTATATATCTGCTTCGCAAGTCACCAAGCGGTGCATGGCTCAGGGTACCTTCTGCCATGCCTAGCCATTTCCTTTCCTGTTTCTCTTGCAAATGTAGCGAGGAAAAAATAACCGTTTATGTGCCTCCGTACGAGACCTAATTTCTGTTATCACATCTTCCTGATCCTTACGCGAAATTTACGTCGCCGGCAGTAGAATCGTTCTGCAGTCAGCCTCAAATGCCGATTCTCTAAATTTTCTTCATAGCACCTGACGAAAAGATCGTCGTCTTCCATCCAGGGATTTTCAATTGAGTTCACGGAGCAGCTCTGTAATACTTGCGTGCTGAACGAACCTACCGGTAACAAATCTGGCAGTATGCCTTTGAGTTGCTTGGATGTCTTCCTTTAATTCTATCTGTGCGGATCCAACGCACTCGAGCAGTGTTCAGGAATGGTCCGTAGTAGTTTTCTACACTCCATCTTCTTGACAGATGAGCTACAATTTCCTAAAACCCTCCCAACAAACCGAAGTCCACCATTCGCACTCCCTACTACTGACCTTGCTTGCTCGTTCCACTTCATATCACTTTGCTATGCTACTCTTAGATATTTAATCGACATTACTGCCTCAAGTAGCACATCACTAACGCTGTGAACTATTTGAACATCACAGCATTGTTTTTCCTATTCATCTGAATTAACTTACATGTTTCTACATTTAGAGCAAGCTGCCATTCATCACATCAAATATAAATGCTGTCTGAGTCATCTTGTATCTTCCTTCAGTCACTCTACGACCACCTTTTCCTGTACACTACAGCACCATCAGCAAACAGTTGCAGATAACTGCTCACCCTGTCCGTCAGATCTTTTATGTATATAACGTGTGTTCCCTAAGAGCCGTCAGGCGCACTTCCTGTGCTGTTTGGCAGATATCTGCAATTTCATTTTTGCGTTGTGTAGCTGGAGTCATCCCAAAGAAATTTTGCTCATCACTGCTTCCACGGGCCCAGTATCGACGGGAAGCTTCGGTACATTTCCCTTTGCAAACATAATTATTTTTAAAGAGGAATTTTACGTGCCAACTGGGTAGAGCGGTCCCAGATTAGTCTAGTGTGATGTTTGTTTTATCGACATGTATTAACAGGGACAGTAAAACGCGAAGAATAACCACTTCTAAGGAGCGACAGCGCCGCCGTTTTCCGTGCTGACCGCTACCTCCTAGCACGGAGTATAGTTCTCAGTCGATGCTGCACTGTTGTTTATTCTTCGTATTTAACTGTCCTTGTTAACACACACTGACAAACCGAATGTGGCACTGCACCAATTTGGGACGGCTCTATCGAATGGGCACTTAAAAATTCGGTTGAGAAACCATTTTGTTTGCAACTGAAAACAAACCGACGCTTTCCGTTGACACTAAGCGTTGCATGAAAAATGTTACGAGCAGTATAAGTTGGGTCGACTCCATCTACGCACTGCATAAATGAAACTGCAGATACCTGAAAAGACGAGAGAAAAGAGGCTGACGACTCTTAGGAGAGGCTCTTGACGACATCCTCGTCTCTGAGGAACACTCGCCGACCAGGGCAACATACTGGGTCTTCGAGCCACTCACATGTCTGGCAACCTATCCATATGCTCGCACCGTCGTTAACAGCCTGCAGCGGGGCAGGAAATCTAGGAATATGGGATGTGCCCTTCATCCAAGGATGTCATGCGAGAAACCGCACCTCCTGAGATATGAAAAAATTATCCATCTGGTATGGGAGGAAAAGTGTGTGTGTGTGTGTGTGTGTGTGTGTGTCTGTGTACGTTGTAACTAACCTGGCAGGGTCGCCATGTGTAACTAACCTGTTTCTACGGGTTATTACGTTAAGATTAGGGTCGCCACCGACTCTAACCATACAACTAATCAAAGGTTTGGTCGAGTCGGAAAATAGATTAATTTCATCACAGTCCAAAAACTCACAAAAATGTATACGTCGTGATATCACTCATGGGGGATGCGATGTAATTAATAGTATTACCCGTGCACTGTTGATGAGAATCATAAATTTAAAATAAAATAGAAAATGCATCAAGACTGTGCATAAGATCAACTCCCAGCAACACACCTGAAAATAAGACTTAATCTAAAGCATTTCTTTTAAAATAAAAGGGGAAACTAATCACTGAACCTGTGCGTAAGGAAACGCGTTGAATGTGCTAACGGGAAAGCTACGAAGTGAGTGGCTTAGGTGCAAAAACGTAACCTCGGAACACAAGAAAAAATTGTAGATAAAATCATTTATTCCTAAGACATGGATGTGAGGCATGTACTCAATTCCTGATAACATTAATTCCTAAAACATACATTCGCCGTTTTAATCTACACCTACAATCATTGGTGTGAATCATTCATACAATTGTTGTTGCCTGATAACTGATCGCGATAACTCTTGAAACGGTACAAATTTCGCAGTACACCCGCGTGACCTCGTGGTTTGTGGAGACGCAATTTCTAGGTATCGTGGCCAAGTTGCAACAATATCACATCACACAATCATGAACAGTTAACATTCTTTAAAAGAAACATGAGATCGGACAGTTAGTGACGACGGTAGCCCAACAAACTCTAATGTTCAACCACATGGTTGGCTCCCCACGGACGAAAGATACATAAAGCAAGGAAAATTTACGAGAAGGCAAAGCTATTGATATTTAGGAAAATAAAAGCTTATGCAGGCACAGCTGAAGGCAAACAGACATTCATGCAGGAGCGAGTGCTCACTTCTTATCGACACCTTTGTGTGGCGCTCTTTCGGCGGATCCAAGTCTGCTGTAGAAATTTTCTAAAAGAAAAATCTGCCCAAGTTTTGCATTCCTTGCTTCGACAAGGCAAAGCAATCTTTCAGAGCTGAAAAGCGAGACCAAAAGCTCTCCTCTCGCCAAGTAACGACGCGCCACGCGGTCGGTCTAACTCACCCTTCTTCGACTGGAGCACAGCTGTGAACGCTTCCCGTACCGGCGGCAGAGTGCCTCCCTTTTTCTTCTCCAGCCTCTTCCACGCTCCGCGTGGCCCGGATAACCCAAAGATGCCATTTCCGCCACCAACCTAACGCAGGTGGATTTCTCACAAGTAGCGCAAACCTCTTTGCCTACTTTACCACTACGAGAGTTGGCTATTCTGTACGTTTGCTGCTGAATCTGTATGACTATCGCAGACTTTCTGCAGCAGACTAAGCCACCGCTAGAAACGGGACACACAACAACATTCATTCAATCACACCACTATGAGAGTTATAAGGAAAGACAAACAAGGAAAAGAAAGAGAAATGCTAGTGAAAATGGGCTACCGGACTAATGAAAGGTGGCTACAGTACCCTTTCAACGTGTGTGTGGAGGCGTTTGGGGAGGTGGTGGGGCTTTACAATTGTTGAACAAAGCTTGACTACAGTAAGCAGATTCAAATGGCTGAAGGTTGCAGCCTTGCATAGGACAGACAAGGTCGGAGGGTTGTATCAGGCCTGTCTCGGTCTTAGGATCACAACAACAACATTAAAACACAGATAGGCCAAAACCGAGTGCTGAGTTACAACTCCGTCGGGGAGACGGTCGTCGACGGAAGACCCTAGCAAGGCGCTCGTGGCGCTGACCGCCCGCAAGTGTGCCGCGGCTGGCGCCAGCTCCAGATGGAGGGCGAGTGGGCGTCAGCTGGGCCGGTGCGCTGGCGCCGCGGGCGCCACACTCACACGCCGCGCCACTCGCCACGCCACGATCGCCTGGTTTTTGCCGGAGATTCTCCGCGCTCGCCAGATTTCTCCTCCAACTGGCTCGGCTTGGAGAGTGCGTCGCCGGTACGCCTGCCCCACTTCCTTTCGTCCTTTGCGGTTTGCTCGCCACGGACACTTGCTGTTTCACGCACTCTCCCTCTAATGAATACAAGACAGATGCTGATGCGAAAATACAGAGGGGTCCAAAAAAGATGTATCCACTGCTTAAAAGTCCATAATTGGCAAACTAATTGACGGGGTTGTCTCATCTTTGGTAGTGTAATAGTTTGTAGTTCCGGCAATCGCCAGACAAGATGATAGTAGCCAGATAGACAGTGTTTTGTTCTTAGTTGCACCTAGTTACTCGAGTAAACATGGCTGGCGCAAGGCTTACATTCGATGAAAGGAAGTCAGTTTTGAAGTGGTATTTTAAGTACGAAAACATTGACGTTCAACGGCAATGGCGAAATGAGTATCAAACAGAGCCACCGACACGTTTAACGATTCGTCGCATTCGAGACAAATTTGAAGACGAAGGCTGTGTTAAAGATGTACACAAACAACGTTCTGGACGACCTGTAACAGTAACAAGTCCAGCTAACTCCAGTCGTGTGTTACAACAATTCACTCGCTCACCACAGAAGTCTGTGAGACAATGTGCCCATGAAACTGGAGTGAGTCGCTCAAGTGTTCGGCGAATTTTGAAGACAGCAAAGTGGAAGTACTACATCCCACGATTGCTACACTCAATGAACGAGGACGACCCAGATCGTAGAATGGAGTGCTGCGAATGGTTTACTAACATGGTGCGCAACGATGAAGAGATGATTGTGTGGTCTGATGAGGCACAGTTCAAACTCAATGGTACAGTGAATCGCCACAATTGCATCTACTGGGCCGCCGATAATCCCAATGTCCATGTAGACAAAGCCGTGAACTTTCCAGGAGTAAATGTGTGGTGTGGGTTGTCTTACCGGCGCTTAATTGGGCCATTCTTCTTTGACGGCACAGTTACCGGTGAGGTATACCTTCAGAAGCTTCAGGCATCCATTTTACATGTCATTCGAGACTTGTATGGAACCGAGCGAGGTGGCGCAGTGGCTAGCACACTGGACTCGCATTCGGGAGGACGATGGTTCAATCCCGCGTCCGGTCATCCTGATCTAGGCAAATGACGGGATGGTTTCTTTGAAAGGGCACGGCCGACTTCCTTCCCCGTCCTTCCCTAATCCTATGAGACCGATGACCTCGCTGTTTGGTCTTCTCCCCGAAACAACCCCAAGCCCAACTTGTATGGAGACGGAAGAGTTTAATTTCAACAAGATAGTGCCCCAGCCCACTACACAGTGTGCCCAAAATCGTGTTAGGGCGTATCTCGACGAAAATCTACCAGGAAGATGGATAGGCCTTAGAGGTGCCGTGGAGTATCCACCACGTTCCCCAGACCTAACTCCTCTGGGCTTTTACCTGTGGGGAACACTAAATGACGTCGTTTATCGACAAAAGCCTCGCACATTGCATGAACTTCGAAAATCCATCGTACATTCATGTGCAAATATCCAACTGAAGACGTTTCAGTCAGTAGTTCGTGCTGCAGTTCGGCGGCATCGTTTGTGTGTCGATATCAATGGTGATCATTTGGAACACCTACTGTGATATGTTTAAATTGGACTTCAAGCTACAGTTTCACCAAAAATGAGACAACTCCGTCAATTAATTTGCAAGTTATGGAGTTTCAAACAGTGGATACACTTTTTGGACCCCTCTGTAATTTCATTCCCGTTGTACTCGAAGGTAGACTGTGGAAGTGCTACGTGGTTGTGTTAAATCCGTATTGAGATCGGTTGAAAATACACAGTCCAATCACATTAAAGTGACCATAGCCTGCCAGGTTGGATATTAACGTGCACAGACGTCAAGTGGCAGCACTAGCAGTGGAGTATATACAAAGCGTGTCGAGGGGGTGGGGGGGGTGGGGGGGCACAACAGTGCAGTCATTGTTGTAAAGTGTGGAAACGAGGAGCGATTTGTCTGATGTCCAAAAGGCCTTGATCATTGACTATCGGGCCAATGGTGGAGACATTTCCGAAATGACAGAGTTTGTAAACTGTACGCGTGCAGCCGTGGTTAAAGTACACCGTGCATTGAAAAATGACGCTATTCAAAACCGGTGCTGAGGCAACACTAGTGCACCTTGCGCCATAGGTAACAGGGATGAATGATGGCTGTGGAGATTTTTACGGGCAACTGCAGATCAACTGATCGCCCAGATGAACAAAGAAGCTACGATCACCGTCTCCTCGACGACCTTCCAGCAGAAGATCTTGCGTATCGGCCTCCGCAGCAGGCGCCCGGTTCATCCATCCATGCTGTCTGCTTTTCATCGCCTGAGTGGTGACAGGTGGCCTTTTCAGATGAATCGCGTTTTATGCTCCATCGCAAAGGAAACACCCTGCAACAATAATCGGAATGGTCCAGGCCTGAGGAGGGAGCGTTAAGTCTGGGGTATGATTTCGTGGAATTCCCTGAGTTGATATCTTCATTGTGAAAGGCACAGTGGATCAATACAAGTAAGTATGCATCCATCCTTGGGGGCAACGTCCGTCCTTAGATGCTGTTCGTTATTCCTCGGCACGATGGCACATACCAGCAGGACAATCCAACGTGTCACACAGCTCACAGTGTACGTGAGTGATTCGAAGAGCATCAGGACTCCCCTGACCACCAAACTTTCCGGACTTAACGCCAATCAAACCACTTCGATCAGGCTGTTCGCGCTTTGGCTCCTGATCCGAGAAACCTAGCGCAGCTGGCCATAGCACTGGATTCGGCATGGCCCCTCATCCCTTTTGGTACTTTCCATAACTTCATTGGCTCTCTTTCTGCACGACTCGCAGCGGTCATCGCTACAGACGGTGGTTATTCCGGCTCTTGACAGTTATACTGGGTTTTGATACCGTCCAGTCATCTGCCAGTTACCTTCGAAACAGGCGCCAATAATAAAACCAACCTAACAAATTTACGGAAATTATGTCCTGAATTTTTTTAGCAACCTGCGGCGTGCGAGAGAAATTATGCGATGTACAGCTCGCAGATTTACCCGAAAATGTTTGTTGGTGGATCCGGATTTATGCTCTGTAGTCTGCTACACTGGTAAAACACGTCTAAATAAAAGTCGCCAGTCTCACTTCGACCAGCGAGACTGAGTTAAACATATCACTACTCAGAAACAAAAATTATCATGGCCCTATAGCTATATATCTATTTTCAGAAAGATTCCATGCTTCAATCATTGCACTAGAAAAGGCCTAGTAACGGTTCATACACCACCTCCAGCTTATTCCTAGCAACTTATGCCGATAAGCTCCACAACAACAAAAATTACTCTCCGTTCACAGTCAACGGGTCATAAATCACATAAAATACGACACTCGAAGTTTACAATTGATGACTGGAAATGAAAAACTTTCCAAGTTACACTTTTTCTCAAAACACATTTTCAGTGGTATTGTGTTCTCGGTAAGTTATTGCGTATTACTAGACTTGATCACATGGTAAATCATGGGGAAATTCTTTCAAGCATAGGTAAGTAATGACGAACGGTCCCTGTACAAAGCTGTCACTCAATCTGGAGTTCCAAATTTTAAAAGATACGAAAAATAATTTCTGTTTACTGTAGTTCCACTAGTTAAAAGCCTAATGATGTATTTCTGTTATTGGATTATCACAAATAAAACGTACTGCCTCGTTATTAATGCCACTTGGAACAAAAACGTTTTGCTGCTATTTTGTCGAAGACTGGCATACTTCAGACCTTGGTTGTGAACAAAATACAAGTTGAGTCTTGCAAAGAAGAAAACAGCAACCACAAGCTTTTAGTAATGTTATTTATTCACACGAATATCGCCGTTACCGGTTTCGAACTGACACATTTATCTTCAGACGGCTGTTCACGTTTATATTACATTTCTTGTTGTTTACATCAACTGTTGGCTGTTTTCTTGTTGGAAAAAATAGCCAACAGCCGATGTAAATAATGATAAATCTATACTACCATATAACGTCAACTCGATTTTTAGAGCTGTTACCAAAAATCTAGAAAGGTATTTGATCTATTTACTTCAGATTTTTATACGATACTCCAATAAAGTTTGGGGGACATAAGCTACACATATGTTTTGAATATACATATATTGCATAAAAGTGTATATAAACGTATATTATATGTAAATATATATATTTAAAATCTAGTCTTCTACATCAAGACCAGTCGACGTTTAACGTTTTTACCAAAAATCTCGAAAAGTTCTTGACCGTTTTACTTAAGATTTTTACACAATATTCTAAAACACGTTTGGACATACATAGGCTATATACTTTTGATATATAAATATACATGTATATAATACATAATAGGGAAAATTTTCAAGCAAAAATCTCGAAAGTTTCTTGACCGATCGACTTCACATTTTTAAACGATACTTTTATAAACGTTCGGAAGGACACAAAACTTGCACCGTATATATTACGGAAATGGAAAGTGCTACTGATGTGCGGTTTTCACAGAATGAATTGGTAGTCAGGGGCTCGTATTGTTAGCCAATTAACAGATTATAATAGCAATTAGAATGTGTATTTCTATAAACACACACTTTTAAAGTAGAAAAGTGCCTATTGTCATTAACAAATTATAAGTAAGGCAAATTAAAATGTCAGTGGTGTTTGTTTTAGAATTCTACTAGGAGTCGTATACGAGATACCGTATTTTCAAAAATTCCCACACCTACACTTGTACAATATCTGTGGTAGTACACACTAAAGAGCAACACAAGTGCACACGCTAGTTACGTGGATTCTGACCAGTAACAAGACAAATGCCCAGCACATGTCGTGTTCAAAATGACCACCTGGAGCGGCAATACATGCTTCCAGTCCGGAATGGAACGACTGCTTCACACGTGCTAGCATTTGAGAGGAGATGTCCGAGCAGGCTGCAGTAACACGTCGTTGTATATCATTGGGTGTAGTTACTACGTCCTTGTAGACAGTGTCCCCCACAAAAAAGGCTTCAGGTGTTAAACCAGGCGAACGGGCCTGCCAAGGTACAGGTCCTTTCTATCCAATGCAACGACCCGGAAACAATTCGTGAAGACATCCTGTAGTACTTCGTGCACTGTGGGCTGGCACTCAAGGAACACGCAAGCACAATGTAAGCAAACATAACAACATCGTAGCTAGCAACAACAACGCAGGTTGAATGGCACAAAGTGTCGGTGTGGAAACGTTTCAAAATACGATATCTCGTAAACGACTCGCAGTAGAATCCAGCAACAAACACCACTGAAATTCTAATTCACCCTACTTTCAGTTTGATAATGTCAATAGGCATTTTTCCATTTAAAAAGAGTATGTTTGCACAAAAAATACGCTTTCTAAGTATTGTTACAATCCTTTTATTGGCTAGCAATATGAACCCCTGATTATCAGTCCATTCTGCGAAAACCGCACGTCGGTAGCACGTTCCATTTCCGTTGAGGTGATGATTGGAATTCTATTACTGAATCTGAATCGTCTGAAACTTTGTAATGCTATCCTGTTTCAGATTAAAGCTATGCGAAATATTGTCGCTGAAGCTACTTCCCTAACAGATCCAGCAGCAGCAGTGGTATCTCATCCCCCTTAAACGATGTTTCCAACAGATTTTCCCATTTATTTTAAGCGACATCAGTTTCCAATTAAGGTTTAGTTGGACAAAACAGTAAACAAGGCTCATGGTGAGGGAGAAGTAAATGAAGAGAAAAGGGGAAAAGGGGGTAGAATAATGAACGTAGAAGTGTGAGGGGGAGAAGGAGATGGACAGAGAGAGGAGGTTGGTTGGTTGGTTGTTTGGGGAAGGAGACCAGACAGCGTGGTCATCGGTCTCATCGGATTAGGGAAGGATGGGGAAGGACGTCGGCCGTGCCCTTTCAGAGGAACCATCCCGGCATTTGCCTGGAGTGATTTAGGGAAATCACGGAAAACCCAAATCAGGATGGCCGGACGCGGGATTGAACCGTCGTCCTCCCGAATGCGAGTCCTGTGTCTAACCACTGCGCCACCTCGCTCGGTGGAGAGAGGAGGGAGAAAGAGATTGACAGAGAGAGAAGGGAAGAAGAAGATAAGGATGTTTGTCCAATTCCCATACATATTTAGTATTTGGGAAGCATTGCCAGGTGCAGTATTATATAAACGTGAACAGCTGTCTGAAGATGACTGTCCGTTCGAAAACAGTAACGGCACTAATTGTGTACGTGAATAGCATTATTAACAGTGTCTCTTTGTTGCCTTCTTTGTAGGAATCAACTTGTAAAAACATTCTTATAGACTCCTATAACTAGTCACAGTTTCCTCGTATGGCACTTGGAACGTTCTTAATAATGTATTAATAATGTATTTATTTTCTAATTTGTCCCTTTTTGCAGTGATCCGGGAGCAGCATAGTTCTGTCATATCAGAATACCTTCTCGATTTTTTTGGATAGAAATCTGTTATGATTTTTCTTCCTCCTGAGAAGTGCCAGATTTGGTACTTGGAACGATTTCCGTTCAGTTACTGAATTCAGTTGGACGTCGCTAAGCTCGCTTCGTTCATTAAAGAACACTGTTCAGCCAGCTAGTAGCTCCACGCTCTCATACGAGACCTCACCCTGCCAAGCACACGCACGGTCACTTAAACTGCAACACTCGCCCAAAAAACCGGTGTGTGCCTACGCAGAATCCCACGTCCGCACAGAGAAATCCTCTTTCGAATTCTTGCCGGCTTTGCGTATGGGAAAAGCAACCTTGTCGATCACTATAATGTACTGACTCTCGTATCCCGAAATGTTATCCCCTTCAAAACACAATCTCCGTTCCAGAAGGCACACGGAGTACCCACTATACCTACGAGTGCCATTACCTAACGGAAGCAGCTCAACGAAATTGGTTCCTGCCGTTCTGACTTACCATCCAGTCAGCCCCACCAGCAGAATGCAACCATTTTGATCGGCCATTTGCTGCTCCTTCTACTGGTATTTCTCTGCCACATTTTTCAGAAGTTTATTCCCAATAGGTACTGCAAAACAACTACCTAGAGAGAACCTCACCAGCCTAGAGGCCAGTCTAGTAAGTCCGACCACAAATCGCTGAATACGTATTATAAAACGTCCGACTTAGAATTTCCGGGCTGGAGGAAGCGCCCCTTACGCCAGATACAGAAATCAGTTGTGGCATCCATAGTAGCCAAGAGGACCCATTCATAGGCGCCACAAGGTTGGCTTGTTACAGTAGTGTTAATAGCACACGAGTGACTGGCAACATGTCGGCTCCGGTATACTGCTTCGGTAGCACGCTTTCTCAGTCTCCCGAGCCGCTTTACGGTGTATGTAAATTCCGTAAACTCACGCTTGCCCAACAGGTAAAGGTCGCGCAGTCTAGTTGCTTAGTATGTATTGATTCTGGGAAAATGATGGACCTTGTATTTTTTCTGGATGTTGTATTTTCGGTATGTATAAAACATATTTGAAAAGAAAGCCGTTCACACACAATCAGTTTCTTCGATTGAAAATGCATTTATTGTCCGTTTTTGTGTCCTACAAACGTCCTTCATTTTTTCACCTAATCGCAATTCACTTCTAAGCACAATTCACATGGGGCACTACCTTCTTCAGCAACTCTGCACAGCGTATCAGTCTGGGACCCTTTTAGGTTGGATTAATAAAAAAGATAGAGAAGATCAAACTACGAGTAGCGCGTTTCGTCACAGTATTGTTTGCTGAACGCGAAAGCACTACGGAGATGCTGCGCAAAGTGCTTTACCAAGCGATTTCCAAGAGAGGCGTAATGTATTAGGGAGAGATTTACTGTTGAAATTTGAGAGCGTATGTAGGAAGAAGAGTCGAGAAATACATCACTTACTCCCATATATGGCTTGCGAAATGCCCCGATGAGAGAATCAGAGAAATCGGGACCCAAACGAAGATTTATTGATAGTCATTCTTCCCACTCACCATATGCGAATGGAACAGGAAAGGAGTGAACTGATGAATGTAACCATAAGTACCCTCCAACACACTGTAATGTTAGACAGCAGAAGTGTATTATGGGCAAATGTTTGTTTGTTTGCTTGTTTTGTTTTAGGGCGCAAAAGCAACTAAGGTCGTACGCGCCCATGTCAGAACCTTAGAAGACTACACGTTAAGCCCAATCATCGGAAGCAGAGACAGCTGAAAACAATGATTACTTCTTGGAGAAAAGTCCACAAAATATCCTGTAGAGACAACGGATGTCCTGAATTAAAGATTAAATGTCTTCACCATATTGCTACGACGGATAAAAAAATGGCTCAAATGGCTCTGAGCACTATGGGACTTAACAGCTGAGGTCATCAGTCCTCTAGAACTTAGAACTACTTAAACCTAACTAACCTAAGGCCATCACACACATCCATCCAGAGGCAGTATTCGAACCTGCGACCATAGCGGTACGACGGATAAAAAATAAGACGGGTCAACAGCCGATGCGTCGTTCGCTAAAACTGCCGGTAACACAGGCGGCAAACACACATTAGAACGTAAGTGGTTAAAAAAAGGGCATTCGGTCAGGAAATGCGAACCGTCAAAGTTGGGCAAATGTGAAATTTTCTCAAAGTCCTCTCCGGGCAGCACCAAGCCAACGCAAGCCAGGCCAGTGCCTCGTGTGGCAATCAAAACGACAAACAGACAGGAAGTCAACACTGCAGAAAGCTGAACAAACCTGTAATATATTGCGAAAGGATTGAATCGTAAACTCAGCGACATGACCTCAGCGAGGAGAAGATGTCATGTCATTCTAACAGCTCAGCTGTATTTCGTAAGAGAGAATATAAGCCTGCTGATATGGAGGAAAGGAAACAAGCTGAAGTCCTGAAAGTCATTCTTGTGAAGTAGAGGGCTATTGAAGTCCGCTGACGAGCCCAGAAAAGTAGGCCACATTCAGTCATCGCCAACCGAAATAATCTCATTGCTTCACACAAACAGAAATAAATAGTCAGACTTCCGAGCCTTGCTTACCATCTTTACACTTCAGTACACCAGCTACGGGGCCGAACTTGTTATGTGCTGCTACTGTTCAAACTTAACTTCTGAGGTCATCAGTCCCCTAGAACTTAGAACTACTTATACCTAACTAACCTAAGGACATCACAAACATCCATGCCCGAGGCAGGATTCGAACCTGCGACCGTAGCGGTCACGCGGTTCCAGACTCTAGCGCCTAGAACCGCTCGGCCACCCCGGCCAGCTGCTACTGTTCGCCAAGGTGACTTCCATCACGTTCGAAGCTGCTATCTGTTTGGTCTTCCATACTTAGTCACTGCGAGCTGCAAATCTCGCAACCACTGATGAGAAGTCGTGGAGACTTATGATGGTGTCTGGCGAATTTTGCACCTGTCGCTGTACTCGGAATGCGTGCTAACTGCTGCTGCCCTCTACTAGTACCTGTAACCTGTCATCGACATCTCCTGGCCTACCTTGGTGGAAGGGCTATGCTGTCGCTCATCTCCGCACCACGCAGAGTTGTTGGGGGATTACCCGATCACACTCCCTTCACTGTCTACAAAAGTGTGCTCTGGTAAAAAAGCAGACTGCGTCCTGGGCAGCAAGGCCTGCAGTACGGGCTACACCGATCGCCAAAGCAGCTTCCCGCCTGCCGAACACCGTGGTTACACGAGCTGAATGCTACAGGCCGACGTCCGCCACAGATCGCTGAGACAGCGTTACCACGTTCCAGTGCCAAGCGCTGCACTGCTGCTGGCTTGGGTGCCGACACAGAGAAGAACACACGATTGTAAACTTTAACGTGTAAATTCCTGTTCCCTTAATGTTGTATCATTAGCGCCGTATAAGTTCTTCCATTGGGGATTGGACTAGTTGACGACTGTGGTCTTGAGTCGCGCGTCATCTTAGAACCGTTTGCTCACAAATCACCTTTTCAAGTGAAAAAAAAAAATGGGTAACAGTCGCCGTTTGCGAGGTCAAGACTGTATAATGGGTGGTCAGAGGTTTCTAACAGAAATGCTGAATTCTATCCTTCGTACAGGCAGTGTCGTGTCAGGACACGTCTTGTCGTAGAGGGGACTTATTTCGAACGACAGTTTCCCGACAACTGTGCGTCCAAGATGCAAGATGAGGAAATTCATCAGCCAGTGTAGCAATCATCCATGAGATCGCAGTTTTTGGTCTACATGTTGTACTGTTTTATTTTCCTCCATACTGTTCCTGCTCCCCATTCGTCATCACGTACGTTTATACGGCCTCTTTTAAAGTCCCGACACCATTGTCTAATCTTTCCATCATTCATTAGTGTATACCGGTAAATTTCACGTAACTCCTGACGAACGCGAGTGGTTGTACATCCTTTTTAACACAAAAATTGAATTACAGCATGCATTTCGCATCTGGAGGAAACAACGATTTCTGTAGCCAATGTTGTTAGTTGTCACCCACTATCAAACGACTACTAAAGCAAAACAACGACTACTGTGGCATTGTAAACAATAAATGGTGCTACGTTGGCGCGACTTTGTTCGGAGCTGTCAACATATGCACTGAAGCGCCAAAGAAATTGTTATAGGCAAGTCTATTCAAATACAGGGATATGTAATCAGGCGAATACGGAGCTGATATCGGCAACGCGCATATAAGACAAGTGTCTGGCGCAGTTGTTAGATCGGTTACTGCTGCTACAATGGTAGGTTATCAAGATTTAAGTGAGTTGAAGTGGTGTTATAGGCGGCGCACGAGGGATGGGACACAGCATCTCCGAGGTAGCGATAAATGGATATTTTGCTCCTCTGTAAATTCATACGGTTACATATCAAACCGCTAGCAACTAATTTATATACTCCATTGTAACTATACGTTCTTTGATTGTTTTACATTGCATTTTCCGCTTACGTTTCTAGCGGTATGCGTTACTACTTCGCCTGTACACTCGTGACTTTGATTTTGGTTTCCTTGAACGCAGCCTTGACATTACACACCGAGAGCAACTTGATTGTTCTTTTGGTCACGGTTCTGAGGTACGCGCAGGCAATCGACAGTGTCTTGCGTTTTCGAGATATGAACACCTATCGCATATTATTTAGCTCCAAACGCGGCAGCTCCGTCACAAAGTTGGCATACTCTTACCAGCTACGAGCTATGGGCTCCGGTTCGTTACTAGTCCTGGTCACTGTGTAAGCAATACATTCCTGTGGTTGGTCGTGAACTTTGCGAACGAGTCTTTTTTACTATTTCCTTTCTATGAACAACAAGCAGAGGTACAATATAAGTCCGGAAAGCAATGGTCGTGACTGAATTAGTGCTCTGGCTGTCCTTTTAATATTCTTCAATGCAGATTAACCACTGTAAATCATATTCACTATGACTGTCATCTCATTTTCCTTGCTGACTTCGTTTTCGCCGTGTCGAGTATTCTCCGAACTAAATCACTGACCTGATTCTTAACATCGTGTTTTGTGTAAGTGTGCACCTCATAGTACAATATCTAAACAGTGGAAAGAACGAGCAAAAAGTTACGTGAACTTAAGTGTTGATATTCCTTGTTTATTACTAACTTACTGAAGACTAGACAGATAAATGAGATAACTAGAGAAAATACAGTTGCAATTTACCTCAACATCACAATGATGTGGTTGCATCAATACCGCGTGGCGAACTTGTTTTGTACTACATTTGGGAAATCAACGATAAAGTATCTTACGGAAAAAAAAACATTTTCTTTGCTAAATATTTCGATACTTTTCAAAGCCCTATAGCTCTTTGTCAGTTTTATAAGAATACCGTTGACAAATCGTGTGAAAACTACAATTTGTTAAGCGATAACGAAACGGACGTAAGGCGTCGTGGGCGATAAACAGGGATACAGATCTGTACCGGCTGGGCTGTTTCCAATAGTGTACTGTCGCCAATAGTGTACTGATGGGAGAATGCCAGAAAAAAAAGACAAATTGCTTTCTACATCGAGTTCAAATGGCTCTGAGCACTATGGGACTCAACTGCTGAGGTCATTAGTCCCCTAGAACTTAGAACTAGTTAAACCTAACTAACCTAAGGCTATCGCACACATCCATGCCCGAGGCAGGATTCGAACCTGCGACCGGAGCGGTCTTGCGGTTCCAGACTGCAGCGCCTTTAACCGCACGGCCACTTCGGCCGGCATCATCGAGTAATGATATCGATTTCTAGGAGTTTAAACTGTCTCTTTTCTTCTCTCTTCAGGTGTTAAATCTTTTCAGTTTGTCGACACGTGAATCAGTAGATGATCTCAGTTCGATCAGGGGCTTGAAACAAATGGGAAAACGGCGGTACATTTGTTTTGTTTTTAGGAAATACAGAGGTTGGACAAAATATGTAAGGAACGTGGGAAATGCACGCTTGAACATAAATGCAGATGCTGGCCAAATCTGCAGGTTGCGCTGTAGTATTTCCCCACGAACGGCATCTCTGCAACGTCCTAAATATGTTGCAAGTTTTGGTAGTGGTCAGAACTATGTTACGTGTAGTTGTGAATGCCTTATGTCGGAGTTAGTGAAATCGAACGCGAGCAAATTGTTGGTTCTCGTTTGTCGTGTGCTTGCGTAATCAAGGGAGCCGAAGTGTTTGATGTTTCAAAGGGCACCGTATGATTATAGTTCATACCGTGAAAGTGAAAAAATATCGTCTGCTAACTCACAATGCGGACGAAAGATTATATCGAGTGACCGTGACAGACGGTCATTGACGAGGGTTGTGACGAAAAATAAGAGGACGACAGTTGCAAATGTGACTGTAGAACGGAATGGCGTACTCGCGAATTCTGTCATCACCAAAAAAACACGAAGGCCGCTCCATAAGCTACGAATTGCAGGGAGATCTGGAATTCCAAAGCCACTTATGAGTGATGCAAATACCCGTAACAGGAAAACTTGGTGCCAAAAACATAAAACCTGGGCTGCGGATTAATGGAAGAAAGTCATTTGGTCGCATGAGTCTTGTTTTACACTGTTTCCAACTTCTGGCTTAGTTTACATCCGAAGATTGTAACATGGCGGAATTTCGGTGATGATTTTGGCAGCCATATCCTGGTATTCCATGGGCCCCAATGGGTACTCTGCGAGGCCACATTACTGCCAAGGATTGTGTGATCATTTTGGCTGACCAGCTCCGTTCGACGGAACAGTGTCTGTTACGAAGTGGTGATGCTGAGTTCCAAGGTGACAGTGCCTCTGTTCAGACAGCTCGCATCGTCCAAGACTGGTTTTTCGAGCAAGAGGACGAATTGTAGCATCTCGCCTGGCCCTTACTGTTACGAGATCTCAGTATTAATGAGAGAATGGCGCGTGACCGCTGTTCACTTCCATCATCGTTACCTCAACTTTCCCTTGATAACCGTACAGGACCTGTATTTATCCATTGCGAGACGACTAGAAGCTGTTTTGCATTCCAACGGTAGTTGTACACTACACTAGGCATGGTAATGTACTGTGTTTTTGGCGTTTCCATACATTTGTTCAGCCCTGTGAGGGGACTAGTGTCCACAGGCGTGCTCGTGGGGGTGCGACAGGATGACTGGTTGAACGCGAGGCCGGAAGTACTCGTATGTGCCGGACCACCTGCCCATTCCACGGCGGCCACCTGCTCCGACTTAGCGCGAAGCCGGCGTTACTTGGTGCAGCCTTCGAACGTCCACGAACATACGGCAACATGAACCAGTTGGTACCCTAAGCAGATTTTGCTCCCTCAGTTTCGTGTTCTAAGAGTGGAAGTGAACTAAACAGAAAGGTCAGAAAGAGTTGAAAAGATTGCAAAGGATGTTGCAGGACTAGCTGTACCGAGAAATAATTGTTAAGAAAAAAATCGATACGCCACGCCGTTTCCGAGTTAATTAGCATTTAAGTTAGACAAGCAGGTAGAACCGCGCGCAGATTCAAGCACTTGCACGCTCAAAGATGTGTTAACAACCCGGCCTATGTCGATTGCATGAGTTACCAATGGCTCAAATACTCATTAGCAGTTAAAATATGCCTTTTTCGGAAATGGTAAATTTAAGCTAGGTGAGCAAAACGTACGTTTCCAGAATGAGATTTTCACTCTGCAGCGGAGTGTGCGCTGATATGAAACTTCCTGGGAGATTAAAGTTGTGTGCCCGACCGAGACTCGAACTCGGGACCTTTGCCTTTCGCGGGCAAGTGCTCTACCATTTATATAGCTTAGCGTGTTCGGTCAGAGAGCCGATTGGCCTCTGTAATAAAAAAAGTGAGTGGAAGGATCACCAAACGAACTTGAACGGATGTCATTGTGACGTACGCAACGACCAACGTTGCGTACGTCACAATGACATCCGTTCAAGTTCGTTTGTTGATCCTTCCACTCAGTTTTTTTTTATTACAGAGGCCAATCGGCTCTCTGACCGAACACGCTAAGCTACCGTGCCGGAGACCATCTGAGCTACCGAAGCACGACTCGCGCCCGGTCCTCACAGCTTTACTTCTGCGTTTGTTCGGTTTGAAGAACCCAAACGAAGAACAATTTTGGCGAAACTGTCTTTGGCAGATTGCTTGAATTTGCGCGCGCAACGACTTGATTGCCCAACTTCAATGCTAAGTAACTCGGAAACGGTGCTTCGTATCGAATTTTTTGCAACATCCTTACAAGATTTTCAGACTGTGTCTGACTATCCTGTATAGACAAATGGTTCAAATGGCTCTGAGCACTATGGGATTTAACATCTGGGGTCATCAGTCCCCTATAACTTAGAAACTACTTAAACCTAACTAACCTAAGGACGTCACACACATCCATGCCCGAGGCAGGATTCGAACCTGCGGCCGTAGCGGTCACGCGGTTCCAGACTGAAGCGCCTACAACCGCTCGGCCACTCCGGCCGGCTGTATAGACAAAATTTGTGATCTTCGTCATGTATAGTTGCTGACAGGCCTGATAACAGAAACATTTTTCGAATGCCCAGGATAAAGTAACAATGCTGAAAATTTGCTCGCTTTATCTGTGGTGAACCAATCGGTACCTCGAGAAGAATTCACTGTGAGAGTGTTCTCGAGTTATCCAGCGACACCATTATGTGACTGTTACGCAATGCAGAAAGATTTGACGATGCCCAGCGCTCGGTGAAAAGGTTGAGAGGTGACCATCAACATAAATAAATGCAATATAATATTTGTAAACAGAGCGAAAGACCCGATGAACTTGCGTTTGGCGGTCGATCACTGGAATCGTCACAGCTGGCAAGTATTGAGGACGGACCTTAGATGAAATGCAGCCATCGTGAACGCAAATGCCAGACTCAGATTTATTGGAAGAAGAAAGTCGCTCTCCAAACACTCGTTGGATCTTTTCTTGAGTACTGATCGAAGGTTTGGGAGCTTGCCAAATTGGGTTAATAGAGGAGTTAGAAAATATTCAAAGAATCGTCGTTACGAGTGCATTTAGCTAGCTTGAGAGTGGAACTTCGTTAAGGAAATTTTGGGCTTGCACAGACGAATAATGACAACGTTGTTGTAGTCCATCGTTCTTAAATGGAATAGGAAGGAAGAAATTGAACCTCGGACAATATGTGCCCTTCGCTAAACGCCGTCCAGTAGCAAGTGGAGGACAGATGAAGGAGTAGAAGACGTTCCTACTCATTAGCGAGCGCTGTGGTTTTGTAAAGTATTACAAATTGGTCTTTTTCCTTCTTACAATGGAAGAATTATGTGTTAGATATCGTAACTACATCTGTGGATCCCTTTGGTGTGTGCGTGTGCGTTTTGGTGTTGAGTCTGCTATGTTGCAGGCACCTATGGATATTACTTTCCTACGTCAGGAAAACTATGTCATATCTTAACTATATTTGCGAAGGATGCTTGCATTGTAGTGATGTTTCTTTGTTGCTTCAGATACTTTTGAATAGGCCTATGTAAGGAAGGCAGATGCTGGATCTAGATTCCACCACATAATTTTCTTCTTCCGAATAACACTGTAAGAGATCATCTAGTTTACAGCCTTCATACAACTGATGGAGAGCATCAACAGTACTCCAACACTGCTCTTACTGAGTGTGAAACTGAACGACTAGTGACCAGAAACCATAATCCGTCACTCTCATCCGCTTTGCTGGCCAAATATTAATGATGAAACTTCTATCCATTATCTGGAATATGACGTGAACTGTCCTAAGCTAGCCATCTCTGCTTCGAAGGTGGCAAGTAGTAAGACAATGATTGGTTACCAAGAGGTTTATCGCGAGCGTGGTGTCGCGGTTGTTGATGAACCGCCGGCCGCGATGGCTGTGCGGTTCTAGGCGCTCCAGTCCGGAGCCGCGCTGCTGCTACGGTCGCAGGTTCGAATCCTGCTTCGGGCATGGGTGTGTGTGATGTCCTTAGGTTAGTTAGGTTTAAGTAGTTCTAAGTTCTAGGGGACTGATGACGACAGCAGTTGAGTCCCATAGTGCTCAGAGCCATTTGTTGATGAACTAGGCTTGCATTCGGGAGAAGCCAGCTTGAAGTCCCTATCTTGCCTTTCAGATTTATGCTCGCTGTTCTTTAAGTAAATCGATGAACGCGGATGATATGATAGTTCCCTTGAAAAAAATTACGATCGATTTCTTATCCCGTCCTTGATCGAGTTTCTGCTCCATTACTAATGACATCATCGATGACAGTACGTTAACCCCTCATTATCTTTCTTGTCATCTGTCACTAGGTCCTATAGATTTAGGTGCTATAGCTACTGGAAGAGGCGTAGGAGAAGAGAGCGATGGGAGACTGGATGTTAGCACATTAAACGGTTTTCTGCAGAAGTGGTTGTTTGAACTTCTCAAAACTTTATGATCCGTTCAACATAAATCTTTTTAAAATATCTTTCTTTCATAAGGAAGTATTCAAACATACTGTCCTTAGCGTGGAGCATAGTACACAGTCTATTCAGCAAAGACTCTCTCTGTAGTCATCTCTGAAACCGCTTGGTCTTACATATTATTTCGTAACAGGTTACTGATATTCTTTGGCGTAGAGTACAAGTCATTTTTGTCATTAACTTACAAGAGTAACAATAATAAATTTCTATGTAGAGATTTTTATTCTCGTATCAGTAACCTTAAAAATTAATTATGAAATAAATAAGCAGAAAGATAATTGTAACATAGTGGCCAGCATCTCTTAAAGTGGCATTTTATACCTCATGTACCAAAAAAAATTATTTATTAACCGTGTATCAGCATCTCATCCAGCAAAGTGGATTTTACTTTTGATGGTCTGTAATTGATATTGACTATTAATCTACCCTTTCTGGCAATAATTTCTTAAATTAACTAACAAATATCCGGGAGAACCTTTCTTTGCTAGTGGTAACGAGTATCACTAAGTGTTGCGTAAAATGTAATTGCTTACAATATTAAGGAAGGATTTGAAAGTGTCGGTAAAGTAGGAAGGGCGAACCCTCAGACTCAAGTTGGCTAGACAGAACTCCAAGTTCCGGATTATTTTTCATTATGCATACGGATTTAATTAGGCATAAAAGTTTCAGATGGAGAAACGCATTATTGTGAGTGTATGTATGTGTGTGTGTAGGTGTGCGGGTGTGTGTGTGTGTGTGTCAGAGAGAGAGAGAGAGAGAGAGAGAGAGAGAGAGAGTGAAAGGGGCGTGTGTAAATGTAGAGAAATTCGGTTTCGGCAGAAAGATGAAAGTAGATGGAACTGGATGACAATGGAAATCAATAGCGGCAGAGGGTTGTGCGACCACAAAAGGACCATCCAATCTGAGAGAACAGCACCATCATCTCATTCGTGCCCCTCGGCATATGTACAGCGCAAAATTACTGGGCATACATATTATCTGACAACGATTAAAAGAAAACACTCATATTTGAACCCAGTGCTCCTATTTCTTTCATGATCGGTGCTGTGAAACCGGTCCATTTAAAAAAGTTGTTGTCACGTAAATTTCGGTTGTGTTTTTCTCTTTACAGTGCCACTGGAATGAAGGTAATCTCTGCAATCAGAGATTAATAACCCTGGGGACACGTTTTTTTCTGATAGGCCTAGCGACGTCGACGTTTCCTAGTGACGTAAACATGTGCCATGCAGAGTTCCGCTCTTTTCTCTAGCCGTAAAGTATGCCTGCAGTACTCATTAGATTACAAATCAAGGTTTTTATTTCTAGCGTAAAGTTTTCCCAGTCTTAATTAAGAGGCGTATTTGCTCTTATTACTGTGACAACACTTATTTGCATTACACTGCTCTTCACGGCGTGATGAATTTGTTGTATGCCAAGTAGATCAGATCACGGGAAGTTTATTTCCACAAATAGGTACGAGGGCAACTACCGTAACTGAGATCTCGAAGTGTGTCGATGCAAAGGATAAACAGGTCTATTCTGCTCGTCTTTAAAGGTTAAAGAAAAACTTAAACAGTGTAAAATGGACATCATGACTGCCTCATGAATGTTACCAATAGCATGGATACAATTTTGCATTTTGTACATATGGCAAATTGTTTGCTGTCAAGATTCCCCCACTTCATACTACTCTGCGCTATGCTAGACTGGTAGAGTCATGGTAACAACCGTAATGCTATCTTCTCCATTTGGTTTTTGTGGAGATAAGACGGACACGTTGTGAGAGATGACGGCGGAGAAGCCTGGCGGAGCACTCGACTTGAGAGATTTATAGTCGCTGTAAGAACTCATGAAATTGTCTCCATCTCTACCGGAAACTAATTGCCTAAATGGGTTAATAAAATGCAGAAAAGCTAACATGCCTCAAGCTAGTCCTTCGTAAGATATTTCAACTCAGAAATTCACAGTGTGGTACTATGAGAAACCACGGACCTGACTCCCTCACAATTTGCTGAAAATGACAGTTTGACGAGATGGAAAAAAAGTCTAGCTGAAGTTGACGCACCGTTAGATCTGATGTTTGTCGTCCCACACATGGATACTGAGAATATTTTGAACGATTCGTTCACGGCCAGGAGAGAAAGCGTTGTACAACAGAGAAAGACCATCCTGTTCCGATGTTCTAATCTAAATCTCTAACCAATCTACAGTGTGTTTCAGAATGAGGACACCTCTCATGTGTATAGATCGTGGCATAAAATGCCAGTCTCCACGATTACTTCCAAATTTTTCAATCGGAGCTGGTTTTGTGCCAGCCCTCAGTTCCGTCCTCGAGATTCATTTCGTTTCCGTAAGCATAAAACAGGGCCATACTTTTAAGAGTCTTTCATCACTGTCATCTGCGCTGTACAGTGACGTACCAGTTGTAGGTGAGAGTAGGAGAGTTTCAGACAGCATACACTAGAACCTTCCAGCTCTTAAAGACCTCGATATCGACAGGTGGTTAAACTCGCAGCTTCGTTACAATGCCTAGTTCTGGATGGTACGAGTGATCGCGTGTTGTTCTGATACACGTGTTGAGTGATCTAGCGCTGCTACAATCCATGCTAGGTGACGGTGACTCCTGTCACCTAACTGCTAGTCGAAGGCTTGGATTCGATTCACGGTCCGACAAACAGACTTATTATTGTTGCACTGTTTCAGTATAGAGAACACACCGCCGCATAGTTAAAGGTACATTCTGCACCACAAAGTCTGATGACTTCAGATTGCCTACGCTGATTTATTTCATTCACTAGCAGCAGTACAGAAACCTCGTCCGCGGCCGCTGTGGCCGAGCGGTTCTAGGTGCTTCAGTCAGGAACTGCGCTGCTGCTACGAATCCTACCTCGGGCATGGATGTGTGTGATGTCCTTAGGTTAGTTAGGTTTAAGTAGTTCTTAGTTTAGGGGACTGATGACTCAGATGTTAAGTCCCATAGTGCTCAGAGCCATTTGAACCAAACCTCGTCCCCGGAACTCCCATAGCGTCATACTAAGTACCGCTTGCTCCTGCGCAAGAATCCACTCATTTCTGACGATGCTCGACTAGCGAGAGAAATTTCGCGGCATATTGCCACTGCGTTGGAGATGGAAACGATTCATTCGAGGGCCCCGATTAATCCTCTGCATTGCTGCGTTATTAAAAACAATGTAAGTATGGATGAGTAGCTTTTCTTTGCCCCACGAGACAGAGATAAACTTGTCATTACTTCAAAGCCAATTGTTAAAGCGCTGTAGCTGATTAAGCACTTTGAGAAGGAGTTCCAGATACGATCATTGGAGTAGAAAATGTACGCCGTTAACAGTTTATACGCCTCCACCAGCTAGTTTCTTGCACCTTCCGCTGATAGTTAAAATCAGAATGAGAGTTCTAACTCACTACGTCAAATTACAGAAAAATACCACACTTCAAGATCCAACGCAGATTAGCCAATTAAACATCATCATCTAGCTAGTTAACGGCTCCACTCCAACTGAACAAGAATTCCATGCCCGTACGCTGGAATGCACTTTTGAGTTCTCATAGGCTTTCGATATTGAATACAATTAATCCTGTTGATAGTGCAGAATTACTTTAAAATATAACCTTCGCCCCAGAGGGGACTCCTACATCCACGAGGACTGTAGTAAAACTAATCGATTTTACAGTCTCATCACAAACTACCCAAAAATGTTTAAAAATTTCGTCTTTTTCTCTCCCTAATAGCAGTTTTCTGCATAATGGTGTTTTATACCAAGAGTTCTTTCTAGTTTATAGCCAACATGAGCAATAATACACCTGCAGTCATGGGGAAGTCACTAGCACTTATACCAGCAAACTAGGGTTACGTCAAAAGTTTTAGCAGAAATTCAGAAAAAATAAAATCGTTATAACGTTTCAAAATACTCTCCATGAGCACTTATACAGTTTTCCATTACTTGAAATCACTTCGAAAAAGTCTAAGTTCATGTTTCTTCAGGGAGTCACTTGGAGCACTGCGCCAAGCGCCTAAAGGCTCTTTATTGGATTAAAAATGCTGCCCACGAATTTTTCCCATCGCCTCTGGCGACAGGAAAAAGCCACATGGGACCAGGGTGAGTGCGCTAACACTCGCACTTTTTTCTTCTACAAGAATTCCATCGTTCTAGCTGCCATGTGTGCTGAGCCTACCCACTTTTCGACTTTGGGTAGTGGGACTTCCACGTGGCAATGACTGTCGGCAGACGTTCAGTCACATACCACTCAGCACTGACTGTGCGACGTGTGTCAGAGGTCACAGAGTTGATGAAGAATGCGGCCACCATCTTGTTTCCAGAGCTCCTACTTTTCTGAACTTTCTTGAGCGATTCCTCAACTGGGAAGCACCATAATGGAGACTGCCTCTTCGTTTCGGGGGCATAATAGCGAACCCACATTTCGTCAACTGTGATTATACTGTAAGTGTCTTTGGACCATCCTTTGTCGAATTTTTCAAGCACAAAACGACACCAATCTATTCTTGTTGTGCTTTTGGGATTCTGTCGAGGAATGTGGCACTCAGTAGGCACATCTCTCCGTTAGGCCTAAATGAACGCGAACGATGTTCTCCGCCGTAGTCGATACGATATTTAGCGTCCCTTGAATGTCAAAAATTGTGAGATGGGGGTTATCTTCGATCATTTACCTCTCAATATCAATGTTGTTTTGGGTTACTGCTGTCTGTAGGCGACCGTGACGAGGTGCGTCTTCAAGAGACTTCCGACCCCTTGAAAATTAATGAAATTAGTTTCCAGTGGTGGTCTAGAAGGGGCATATTCGCAAAAAATGCGTACCAGTTAAGAGTGGCATTCTTCTGAATTTAATTTCTTTTCGTAGTGATAACAAATTCCTCTTGCACTGTGTCTTGTATTGTGTGTATTGAAACTGGGGACCTAGAAACGACGGAGAGGCTTCGTCCAGCCGTAGCCCTCATTGGTTTCAACCTCACAACATACCACAGCAGTCGATCCACCCTACCACCGCCCTACACCGAACCCAGGGTTATAGTGTGGTTCGGCCCCCAGTGGACCCCCCGGGAGCGTCCCATGCCAGACGAGTATACCCAAAATGTTGGTGTGATAGAGAAATGGTGGTGAACGCGTACGTGGAGACAGTGTTTGCGCAGTAATCGCCGACATAGTGTAACTGAGGCGGAATAAGGGGAACCAGGCCGCATTCGCCGAGGCATATGGGAAACCCGCTGAAAACCATCCACAGGCTGGCCGGCACACCGGACCTCGACACTAATCTGTCGGACGGATTCGTGCCGGGGACCGGCGCGCCTTCTCCTCGGGAAGCAGCGCGTTAGACCGCACTGCTAGCTGGGCGAGCTAACTGTGTCTTAGTCAGCACTGCTTGTATCTTCACTCACCGCTCACAGCGTGGTTTGAAATCCAGTCGTCGATCAACCGCTGCGCTTGCGTTCCAAGATCGAAATAATCCTATTGTTGCCAGACGTCCGTTTTATGAGCTCTTAATTTTTTTTTGACACCGTCCACGTATTAGGCTTCCACCGAAAACCGCTTGGACGGATTACGGAAGGTCCAACCGGTCAACTCTAGGCTTTCCGCTGGTTACCGGTAACCAGTCTGGCGTCCACAACAACCCAGACCAGGAGGTCAGTTGCGCGACCAGGAATGGTGTGTTACATCCGGCAAGTATGTGTGACTGGGCTGATCGTATATGTGTCTGGACAACGCCTGCGAATGTTAACAGGACGACATGTCAGCACGAGTGGAGTATTCCCCGTTGTGGAGCTGCGGCTGCCCGTCGTCCTCTCGCGGGCAGCGAGCGGTACATGTGCCGGCCGGCTGGCCTGGCGTAACGGAGCGGCGCGCCGCGGTAGCAGTAGCGGTCTGTGGCTGCGGGAGCGGCCGGCCGAGCCGACACGCCGTCTGGCGGAGCGGAGGACCCGCTACACGGTAGCGGCTGCGTGCGCCGTGCGTGCGCGCGCGCCGAATCCGCAACCAGCTGTCGGCGCGCAGCTCACCCGTGACTTCTGATGCCGTTCCAGACGATCAATCTAAGGAGCGCTCTATTTGCTGCCGATGACGGAGAGAAAGCACGTGTGCCACATCCCCGGAACGAATGCTGTTGTCAAAGCCTGCTGGATCCACCAAGGAGCACACCTGTTTCTTTTACCACATTCTAATGAAGATTCCCGATACAGGAGCACTGTTTTTGCAGCAACACTGAACAATAGTCAGGCGCCAGCCTCCGGTCCTGAACCACCATGACAGTACCGAGTTAAATACACAGTTTTTTTCTGTGTGTTTTTATAGTTCAGTTCTTAAACTCTTTGTATGTTTGCTTATTTAAGAGGCGTAGCCTCGCGATTTAACAGTTGTAGTTTAGATTTACGCCGTCTGTAGCATCATTGACGTTTCTTTGAGCAGTCAATGACCTTTGTAGGTAGCTCAGTGAGGCGCCATCCTCCGATCGTGGACTACCAGCAGAAGAACAAGTTACTTATTTAGTATTTCTCTATACTTTTATAGTTTAATTCTTAAATTCCTTGCTTGTTTGTACAGCGGGATGGATATGACCTGTGCGTGCTGTGTGCAGACGAAGGAGGAGCTGGCCGCCGTTCGCGAACAGCTGAAAACGTTGGACGCGAGCAGCCCTCTGCAGGCTGCTGCCGCGTCAGATGAGACACCTAAGCATCGTTTGATTCGGTCACAGGCTGTGCTACCGACACGAAAGCACGCTCGACGCGGGAATTCTGTGCTCACAGCGAAGTGAGTGTCGGTTTGCAACGCCTTCGCGTAACTTGAGGCGGAGAATCAATGTAGGAACTGGCAGTCTGTCCTCGCCCATTCACCCTGCGAGTGGTTAAGTGGCCGCTCCTTCAACAGGGCACGAGCAGATACACGGGGTGGGAGTGGGGGGGGGGGGCAGGATTTACTAGTTATCGGGCGCTACAATGTTAAGTCATCTTACGGAGCCACTTAGGGAAACAGGGTCCAGAGCTGGAAAGAAGTCTTATATGCCTTCGTTACGTCTGCGAGGGGCCTCATCTGAGATGTGGATGACTCCCTGCCCGCGGCTATCGAGGGTGCAGGGTGCAGTCGTCTGCAAGTTGTGGTTCATTTCGGCACCAATATCACCTGCCGTTTGGGTTCTGAAACCATCGTTAGTTCGTACGACAGTGGTGAAGACTCCTGGCCTCGCTCGCGGGGTGGAAGCAGAGCTGACAATTTGCAGTATCGTTCCCAGAATTGACTGGGACCCTGTGGTTTGGAGCCGAGAGGAGATTCTCAACCAGAGGTTCCGTCGACTCTGTGACCGTCTTGGTTGCAGATTTCTGGACTTGCGTTAAGGGTGGAAAAGTGTATGGATCCCCTTCATAGATCAGGAGTGCCGTACAAAGAAAAAGCCGCTGCTCAGGTAGCAGAATACTTGAGGGGTGCACATGCGTTTTTTTTTTTTGAGCGAAACTATAGTTTGAGTTCCTCTTACCTCATGGACGCTCGCCAGCCAATAAGCAGAGAGCTAAATCAGATCACATACAAAGTAAAGATAATTCGAATGTCCAAATTTTATCAGTAAATTGCTGAAGCATCCTTAACAAAGTTCCATAATTTGCCGTCCTCCAGGAAAACTGTCGCGCTAATTATACTCGGAACTGAGACCTGGGTGAACTCGAAACATATGGCTCTGATGTATATAACGAGGCAAGGTACTAAACTCTGAAAGGCAGATTATACGTAACAGTAAAGTGTTCATTGAGTTCTTCAAAAATTTTCTATGTATCTAACTCCAAGAGTTGACTGTGAACTTACCTGGACGCGAGTAGCCGCCGCAGGTGAACTAAATTTAATTAATAATCTTCACAGGCCGTCCGACTCCGCGGCAGCAGTTGCAGAATCATTCAAAGAAGGTCTACAGTCAATATCGCTGAAGTACCCTGAACATGCAGTATTAGTTGGAGGCGACTTTAACCTACCGAGTATAGACTGCGACGTCTATGTATTCATCGCAGGTAGTATGGACAGACCCTCTTGCGAATAATTCTGGACACATTTTCCGAAAACTTTCTTGAAGAGCTAGCTCGACAGTCCACATCCAGTGGAATTATTTTACACCTTCCAGTTACAGACACGCCTCATCTTATCGATGGTTTCAGTAAAGGCACAGGAATTAGTAATCATGATGTCATCATAGCGACCACAGCTACTGAATTTAATAAATCCATCCAGAAGGCTAGAGAGTTTTTATGCTCGAAAGAGCAGGTAAATTAGATGTTAGTACCCTTCTTAGGCAAAGAATGGGCATCGTTTAGTTCCAATATGCTGAACGCAGAAGAGCCGTGGGCAAAGTTTAAACTGACTATAAAGCGGACATTGGAGAAATTTGTGCTGAGTAAGTGGATTAGGAACGAAAAAGACCCATCGTGGTTTAATAACAAAATTCAGAAAATTATGAAGAAAGATATATTCTTGCACTTTTGGTACAAAGATAACATGAGAATGTCGGCACAAAAAAGCTAATACAGATTCGTGTATTTTTAAAAATACCAATTCGTGAAGTATACAACCTCTATCGTCCTACCTTAGCAAAAGGTCTAGCTGAGAACCCGAGAAAGCTTTGGTCCTACGAAAAATCGTTAAGCTGGTCGAAGGTTTCTACCCAGTCAGTCGCTGACCAGCCTAGTGTGGCAATAGAGGACAGCAAAAGAAAATTTCGCGTTTAAGAAGTCGTTCACTGAGGAGAATCGTACTGGCTTACAATCGTTTGACAGTCGCACAGACTCCCCGTATGGAATACATGGAATAGGTAACCCTGGAGCTGAGAAGCAACTGAGAGAGTTGAAAACAAATCGCCAGGTCCGAACAGAATCCCAGTTCGGTTGCTTTATGACAATGGCTTCTTACTTAGTTTGCATTTATCGCGAATCTCTCGCCCAGCACGAAGTACCAAGCGACTAGGAAAAAAGAGCGGGCGACTCCTGTATGTAAGAACGGAGCGCAAAATTACAGATTAGCATCCTTAACACCGATTTAGTGCGGAATTCTTGAGCATATTCTAAGTTCGAATATAATGAATTTCTTTGTGACAGAAAATCTTTTGTCCACTAGTCAGCACAGATTTAAAAAGCATCGCTCGTGCGAAACTCAACTTGACCTGTTCTCGCACGGTAGCCTACGAACCGTGGATCAAGGAGACCAGACAGATTAGTAATCCTAGATTCCCGGAGCGCTTTACAGAGCGTTTCACTGCAAACCGTTAGCGAAAATCCAACCATGCGGAACAGGTTCCCAGACTGATAGAGTAATAGAACCCAGTACTGACGAAGTAATAGAACCCAGTACGTTGTCCAGTGTTCAAGGGTATTGTCAGCAGAGCCTCAGGACAGCTGTCGTTCTCTCTCTATATATAAGTTATATGACGGATAGGGTGAGCAGCAGTCTGAGCTTGTTTGCTGATAATTCTGTAGTGTACGGGAAAGTAAGGTTGTTGTGTGCATCTGCGTCTGACTGCAGAACGATTTTACTGCCACCAAAGTACAATAAATAAATAAATGTGTGTGAAATCTTATGGGACTTAATTGCTAAGGTCAACAGTCCCTAAGCTTACACACTACTTAACCTAAATTATCCTAAAGACAAACACACACACCCATGCCCGAGGGAGGACTCGAACCTCCGCCGGGACTAGCCGCACAGTCTATCACTGCAGCGCCTTAGCCCGCTCGGCTAATCCCGCGCGGCAACAAAGTGCATTTACGTGCATTTCGCGTAACAATCGTGATCACAAGGTAGAGAAATTACAGGACGTATGGACGAGAAACAGTGTTTTATCCCTCGTTCCATCTGCAGGTATCTCAGGAAAGATAATTGGTACAAAGTAGCCTTTCCTCATGCACCGCATGGTGGTTTGCGAGATATGTATGTAGAGGCAGATGTAGAACGTAAATTCATAATTCTACAGCCATCTCTAAACAGTAGTTGTAGATTATACACCTATGTCTACACGATTATTCCGATATTCACAATTAAGTGCCTGGCAGAGGGTACACCGAACCACCTTTAAGCTATTTATCTACCATTCTCGAGCGGAGAGTGGGAAAAACGAGCACTTAAATGTTTCTGTAGGAGGTCTGATTCCTCTTCTTTTACGATGATGATCGTTTCTCTCTATGCAGGTTGGCGAAAACAAAATATTTTCGCAATCGGAAGAGAAAGATGGTGCGGTTTAAGTTTCAACAGAAGGTCCTGCAGCAACGAAAAACGCCTTTGCTTTAATGAGTGCTACCCCAACTCACGTATCATGTCCGTGGCTCTCTCTTCCCTATTTCGCGATAATACAAAACGATCTGCCCTTCTTTGAACCTTTTTCATTTTTTCGTGTTCACCACGAGGACCATCAGGACGCGGATCTCACACTGCACAGTAATACTCCAGAAGAGGGCGGACAGTCGTGGTGCAAGCAGTCTCTTTAGCTAACCTGATGTACTTTCTAAGTGTTCTGTCAATAAATCGATCTCTGGTTCGCTTTCCGCACAACATTACCAATGTGATAGTCCCAACTTAAGTTATTCATAATTGTAATCTCCAAGCATTTAGTTGAATTTACCATCCTTAGATTTGTATGATTTGTCGTGTAACCGTTTTCACCATAAAAACGAAAAATATGGATTTTTTTCAAATTTAATTTTATTGACTTTTAGTAATCATTTGTAAATGCTTATTAAGGTTAAATCTTTCATATACAAAGGATAGCTACAAAGTTTTAATTATCACCTCGAAAAAATAAAATTTCATAATTAATTTTTTGTTTGTTTGCGCGTATACGTCTACAGTCTTGGTACACACTGAAATCCCTGCGCCACATTACCACAGCCAGTATAGAATGGTAGTTTATCAACTGCACGAGCCATTTTATGTTTCTGTTTTTGGGCTCCACTACCGACATTCTGCGGTAGCGAGATGCGGGGATTTCAGTGTGTACCTGGACTAGCAGACATTTGCCCACAAAGCAACAAAAATTTAATTCGAAATTTTATTTTTGGGGGGAGATAATTACAGCTTCATGACTGTCCCTTGCACGTCAGAGATTTATGTCAGCTTCTTGCAAAGAAAGTGCTATTATACTGTCAATTTCGATGTTATACTGAATCACTTTTGTTTTAATATTTGTTAGCGAGGGAATCTGCATTTTTGGGAGGTTTCATCATAGTTTGCTTTAGTATGGAGCATATTTAGTACATCCGAGTGTGACGTCGTTTCGATTTGCATCGTGATCTGAATGTTCAAAGAATGTCAGATTCTATCACTACGATATTAATTAAGTGTACAGAGAAACACGTGTTTCCGAACTGACGTCACATGTTTCTTTCGAAGACTGTTTTGGTTGCACCAAGGTTGTGTTGGCATGGTTGCAGGGAATCACATGATGGAGTGACGCGTACGTAAACCATTTTCTCTGCTGCGAAATTTACCACCGCTGTATCCCATTGCTGCTATGCCTGTTTTCATGAAACATGGAAAGAGCCGGAACAGGCAAGCTGTATAAGCATCGGATTCCCTTCTTTCATGTTGTCTTCTGTAAGGCCACCGACTATGTCATTATGTCGAAGACGTGAGTGCCTCTTCAACCGCATTCAATAAACTGTTTTCTTTACTTATTTTGCTTTCGTTGTTACTTCCACTACGTTGTAGCTACAGCTGTTATCAGATTTCCATAGTAGGAATGTGCATATGTAATTGATGGAGAACGTAGAGTAACTGACAGATCGCACTTGATATGTGTTCTTGAAAAACCCACAAAGGAGCAGTGCTGTTGCCGTTCGACTGGCATATAGACAACCATTTGGGGATCGCATTCCTCTTGCGACGTCAGTTCCAACGTGCCGCAGTTCCGTCGTCAAACAAAAGGATACAGTCGGATGCGAAGCAGAGGGGAAGGTACAGTTGGCATAGTGGGAGTCAGAACTCCATGTAGCACACAAATATCAATGTGGACAGCCAGCCAACGGCACCAGTTACCTACATCAACGACGACTCAGATTCTACAGTAAACTGTTGGATTCCACATAACAAGTTAGCGTTTAAACAAGTAGACTAGAATAGGAGCTCAAATCCCTATTTGGCCAAGAAGATGTACGTTTTTCGTGCTTTTCTTAAATCGTTTAAGACAAATGCCACGGTAATGATTCTATTGTATCCCCTACAAAACACTAGAGGTAAACGAAATGTACTTTGTGATGACATAATGAAATACACTAGCTATGAGAAACTGTCACCGTCTAACTACGTGACGGTTTGAGTACACGAATCGTTACGAGCAGGTCAAGCGACGTTCCATTTACGTGGATATGTTCGGAGATGGGGATTCGACAAACGCTGTCATTGAAATCGAACGTGGCAGCACAGAAGTAAATGTGTTTCACGTTACTTCTGAAAGGTATGTTCGGCCCTCTGTTCTTCGCACAGAACTATTACAGAACACGTGGACAACTGCTTAAAGTGGCACAACTAACGACAGAGGGGGGAGGAACAGGGGCCCACATTCCATCACAAATCGACACATGGCACCCCGGTGCATTGGTCGCACATCGGAACGAATGGCCAGCGCCGTCTGCACACAGCCACTATGTTCGCTGGATTCCTCACTGAGTGGTGCCTTCCAGCGGTGTTTCGTCATGCATAATATTTATTTCCCAGCAATGACTGGGGATGCTTGGGGAGAGTGAAATTTCGCTTTGACGCCTATAGAATACACGTGGATCTCACATCAGGGGCATCTTAGGTCGATGGGGAATTATTTGTTTTATTTTTCATTTTTTTTAGATTTCCCTGTGTTCTATAGTATTATACACGAACATCCTTTTAGAGCTTCTGTTGTTACACCAAAAGTCATTGACATACACCGTGATCAGTAATGGCCCTATGAAACTGTCTTTGCGTATGCCCGCAAATACTTACTGTTCCAGATATTTCTTTATATACGCATCAAAAAAAGTTTTGCATCACATCGGTTCCGAGAGTTCCGGAACCTGTACAGAAAATTGGAAAAGAGATCAACATAAACATCAATTTTCGCCCTTTTTATTGCTCATGAAAACCACACATTGCATGTTGTATCACCATACAGCGAGACCTTCAGAGGTGGTGGTCCAGATTGCTGTACACACCGGTACCTCTAATACCCAGTAGCACGTCTCTTGCGTGGATGCATCCTTGTATTCGTCGTGGCATACTATCCACAAGTTCATCAAGGCACTGTTGGTCCAGATTGTCCCACTCCTCAACGGCGATTCGGCGACGATCCCTCAGAGTGGTTGGTGGGTCACGTCGTCCATAAACACCCTATCCCAGGCATGTTCAATAGGAGTCATGTCTGGAGAACATGTTGGTCACTCTAGTCGAGCGATGTCGTTATCCTGAAGGAAGTCAATCAAAAGATGTGGACGATGGGGGCGCTAATTATCGTCCATGAAGACGAATGCCTCGCCACTATGCTGCACTATCGGTCGAAGGAAGGCATTCACGTATCGTACAGCCCTTACGGCGTCTTCCATGACCACCACCAGCGTACGTCGGCCCCACATAATGCCACCCCAAAACATCAGGGAACCTCCACCTTGCTGCACTCGCTGGACAGTATGTCTAAGGCGTCTAAGGCGTTCAGACTGACCGGGTTGCCTCCAAACACGTCTCCGACGATTGTCTGGTTGAAGGTATATGCGACAGTCATCGATGAAGAGAACGTGATGCCAATCCTGAGCGGTCCATTCGGCATGTTGTTGGGCCCATTTGTACAGCGCTGCATGGTGTCGTGGTTGCAAAGATGGACCTCGCCATGGACGTAGGGAGTGAAGTTGCACATCATGCAGCCTATTGCGCGCAGTTTGAGTCGTAACACGACGTCCTGTGACTACACGTTGCTGTCAGGGTTCCTCCGAGCCATAATCCGTAGGTAGCGGTCATCCATTGCACTAGTAGCCCTTGGGCGGCCTGAGCGAGGCATGTCATCGACAGTTCCTGTCTCTCTGTATCTCCTCCATGTCCGAACAACATCGCTTTGGTTCACTCCGAGACGCCTGGACACTTCCCTTGTTGAGAGCCGTTCCTGGCACAAAGTAACAATGCGGACGCCATCGAATCGCGGTATGGACCGTCTAGGCATGGTTGAACTACTGACAACACGAGCCGTGTACCTCCATCCTGTTGGAATGACTGGAACTGATCGGTTGTCGGGCCCCCATTGTCTAATAGGCGCTGCTCATGCGTGGTTGTTTACATTTTTGGGCGGGTTTAGTGACACATCTGAACAGTCAAAGGGACTGTGTCTGTGATTCAATATCGACAGTCAACGTCTGTCTTCAGGAGTTCTGGAAACCGGGGTGATGCAAAAGTTTTTTGATGTGTGTATTAGGAACTAGGCGCTCTTAGGACGTCGTCAGTCCTATAATAAATCTGGTTCTATATTCCGTCAGAACGTTTCTTTTTTTCCGCTGGGTGAGTGTGTGGAAATGTATAGAACTATAGAACGCCTGCCGAAAGTCAAGATATACGGCATTAAACTTAGGGACAATATCTGTTGCCTTTGGATCTAATGGAGGAATGGAGAGTGTTGACTATCAAAAGATCTATGTTCATGTAATCCACGTTGACTTGCAGAAAACATTTTCAATAATCTAAACGGCCGTAATACGCCAGCACGAAATGTGCTCCACTATTCTATGACAGATTTACGTTAGCGGTATAGACCTATTGGTAGCTGCATCTGTTAAACAACTGTTCTCGGAAACGGGGATGACCAGAGCATTTTCTAATCGTTTGGAAACGTGAGAAAAATCTACAAGACATTAGACAATTCTCTTGTTTTATGTGTTATGTTTCATTGTACAATAGGAAAACATTAGAAGAGTTATATTTATGGAGACACAAAGCAGCGATATTTTATTATACTTCGTGAATTCAGTATTAATCTGGGCAGTGCTCTTACCGGATAAGTCATCATTTCTCGAGCGTCATGTCGTTAGAAGGCGATGTTGGATTAACTTATCTTCAAGGCTACCGTACCTGAAAAATAAAACACGCTCACTGTAAATATATCAACATGACTCTTGCTTCAGCAGACTTAAACACAGTTGCATGTAAAATGTAGTGTTTTATTTTTGTTATTTTTCAGTACCAAGCGATGATGTTAAGTCCATAAAACATGAATTCTTCATTCATTGTGGTTCCGTACCTCAATCGAGAAAATGGAACCCTGATAATATCAAATCGCTTTCCATCTGTCTGTCTGTTTGTCCGACTGCTAAAAACCCTTTTCCTCACGATCGAGACGACGTTTCAAGTTAAAATTTATGTCACATACCAAGGTCCATGGTCCTTTGGCGGTCTAAGAAATTGAAGCTTCTAAGTCAACACAATCAAGAGGCCATGTTACATATTGTGACATTCGCAAACTCACTGATGAAACCCTAAAGGGTACTTCCCTTTGGCTTAGAATCTTGAAATTTGGCAAGAAGCAAGGTGTTACAATACAAGTAAAGGAATAAATGAAAAAATTGTGAATCTGTAATTATGTCATATGAAAAAAAATTGCTATTTGCTATCAGCCCTCTGTCCGTCTGTTAACACCCATTTTTCTTAGGAACAGGTAAACGTATGAAGTTGACATTTGTATCAGATACTAAGGTCTGTGGTCCCTTGGTGGCTTAGGAAAGTTAAGCTTTTAAGACAGTTCAATGGAAACATATCGCCGTTTATGTCACATATTTTGATACTGACAAACTCACTCTTTGAAATCTATAGGGCGCTTCCCGTTGACCTAAGATTATGAAGTTTGGCAAGAAAAAATGTTTCACAGTACAAGTAAACGGAAAAAATCCGAAAATTGTCAATTATAATTATATCACACGAAAGAAATTTTTTTGTCATTTGTTATCAGACTTAAAACTTAAAATTAAAACGTTCTCGAAAGTCTTGGAATTTCCGGAATCGATGTCTTACCAGTGTCAATATCGATAAAAGGCGAGAATCGTCGAAATTCTCGATTCTAGGGACGGACAAATCGTCTATATAGACAATTAAGTTTGTACGGAACCCCCAGAGTGCGAGTGGTATTCGCACATTGTCCTTTTCTTTTTCTTTTCCTTTCTTTCTTTTTTTTTTTTTTTTTTATTTGATATGGGAAGTTCTTGCACTTGAATTAAGGCACATGCATGATACGATTGGAAAAATTTAAAAACTAACTGGAGTATTCTATGGGCTGGAATTATTGTTTGGATCAAATTAGTTACCGAATACTAATTTAATGTTGCTTGATAAACGTAATGTGAGCAAGCTGGAGCTTGGCTTGGCTGTATGCCTTACTGCACAGCAGCGTGCTGGCTTCCGAAACACGGACGTGAGTCGTATCCGGATAGAAAACGCGTGCCATATGAGCGACCGTTAGTCTATGATGCCTTACGACGTGAGCGTTGTTTTTAGGCAGTTTTTCACACTTCTGCATCCAGTTTCCTAACTGGGTCCACATTCCCGCCACAGAAAGACAATATCAAAACCGTTAGAATACGAGCAAATACTGAACGAAGTTTATACAACTGGCTCTGGCTCTGAGCACTATGGGACTTAAGATCTGAGGTCATCAGTCCCCTAGAACTTAGAACTACTTAAACCTAACTAACCTAAGAACATCACACACTTGCATGCCCGAGGCAGGATTCGAACCTGCGACCGTATCACTCGCGCGGTTCCGGACTGAAGCGCCTAGAACCGCTCGGCCACCACGGCCGGCTTTATACAACTAACAAAGAGATTACGCACACATATTTTGCACGCAAGGTAACAAAATAAATCGTGCATTAACGATTATATATCTGTGTCGAGCACTGTCGCGGGAGGGACAAACGCTCAGGAGAGAAAAGAACAGAACAGAGTGGGGCGTAAACAATGTGATACGTAAGGATCCCAGATTAAAAAGTTGGGTTAGACAGTCGGTGGTGAAAACATTGTAAATAGATGAGCAGAATATGCATTTCGCTCTCCGTGCGTTCCCAAGGATTCGCGCGCACTTACTTCGGCACGGCGAAGGCCGTACGTTGGCAGCGGGGAGGCCGGAAAGCGGGGATGTGGAGCGCTCCGTGTCACAGCGAGGGGGCCATCCCACCCCACAGACACACTTCTGGAGCGCTGCTCTGGGGCCGATTTCCACGGCGACGCTCCAACAATGGCGGAAGCCGCAAGTTTCCTCGTAAAGTAAGTCAGCGGCGCGCCGTCCTGGCACCACAAAGGAGGGTTCTGCACGTGCGCCGTCGCAGTGAAAGCCGTCGCCGCAGGCACGCTGCACGCACAGCGAATGTGCCGGCAAAACAGGACATCTTGTCACACGCATCTCGGCAGCTGGTTTAGCCCCAGGTGACTTTCGTGAATGGAGATGCAGCGGTGGTATCTTTGTCACCGACAGAGTCTAGATTAAACTGTAGACATCAATATCCTGCTCGTATGTTATTTTATTAAAGGCCACGGTTGGTTCCAGATTTGTAGCTACCATGAGATGTGACGAGAACAGCAGTGAGATGTAGACGCGTATTGTCTACGTACCTAGATGTTGCTGCTGTTCTCGTCGCTTCGGATTATGGGAGCAAAGTAGAAATAGGTCACGAATTTTGATAAAATTATATGAATGGCTTACTTCAATAGTGGTACAAGTCCATTTTTGTTCATTTTGGGATACAGAGTCTTGAAGTTAAATGCAGTTGATATACCACAAATATTCAAGCATGTGGCTTCTTGCTAGAGATGAACCTTTCTTTCTGTTTGTTTGGATCATTAATTTTAGAAGCATTATTGGCAGAAAAGTGGAGGTAATAGGCTTGTACCACTACTGAAATAAGCCCTTCATATGTGACCTAGAAATTGTTTTCTACAATTTAATCAGTTACAAAAGTCACCGATTTATCCGCAAGTCTAAGCAGTCTCATATTGCGAGGTTTTAAATTCGCATGTTTGGCTAGGAAACACACTTTTTTCAGCGGCTACTGATGTATTTGTAAATGTAGCGATATCTGGCTTACGAAAACCTGCAGAATTGTAAATCCACTAGAATCGGCGTCTCAATATTTTGTAAGTTGTGCACATATAATCACTTGCAGAAAAGGAGTGCAATACCATGTTGCACTGAGACATAAAGAAGTAGCTCTCTAAAATATGAAATATAAAAACGTTCAAATGTGTGTGAATTCCTAAGGGACCAGTCTGCTGAGGTCATCAAAAATGTTCAAATGTGTGTGAAATCTTATGGGACTTAACTGCTAAGGTCATCAGTCCCTAAGCTTACACACTACTTAACCTAAATTGTCCTAAGGACAAAGACACACACCCATGCCTGAAGGAGGACTCGAACCTCCGCCGGGATCAGCCGCACAGGCCATGACTGCAGCTCCTCAGACCGCTCGGCTAATGCCGCGCACTGAGGTCATCGGTCCCTAGACTTACACACTACTTAATCTAACTTAAACTAACTTAACTAAGAACAACACACAAGACGGCCGGTGTGGCCGAGCAGTTCTAGGAGCTTCAGTCTGGAACCGCGCTGCTGCTACAGTCGTAGCTTCGAATCCTGCCTCGGGCATGGATGTGTGTGTTGTCCTTAGGTTAGGTTTAATTAATTATTTCTAAGTCTAGAGGACTGATGACCTCAGATGTAAAGTCCCATAGTGCTTGGAGCCATTTGAACAACACACACCCATACCCGTGGGAGGATTCGAATCTCTGGCGAGAGGGGCCGACAATTCCGTGACATGGCGCCCTAGATCGCGTGGTCACTCCGCGCGGCGAATACGAAATATATCAGTCTAAAAGCTATCTGAAAAATAGTATTTTTTGGACTTTTGTACAAGGGGATTACGAGTTACTCTGTAACGAGCCACTGGATGTGAGGGACTCCTCGTATCAGAACAACTGTGACCATCCTCAGAAAATTTGTCAGTAGAATACGGACTCGCCTTGTATTATCTTCAGCACAACTAGAGACACCGCTATTCGCAGACTGAAATGCCATCGCTATGTTGTTTCTGCAGCTCTGTGAATGTCTAAACTAAATCCTAAGAAATTTCAGGACTCAAACTTTGACTGACAAGCGCGTGAAATTCCCGGAAGCTGATTCTCTTGGGCACGATACTTTTGCTGGCACAACAGAGTGGAGCCACGAGAGAATGCGTCGGCGGCTGTGTGTGACAAAACGTGAGCGGCTGGGTTCCCAGAACAGCGGGCTATCGCGGCGCCGGCTCGCGCGTTCCCACCGGAGACGGGGCTCTGTTCGCACAGACACGTGGCGCTTCCCACATCACTTGCCGCGCGTTACCAAACGCAGCGCGGCCCAGGCGCAGCGTGTCGTGGCGCAACGGCGACGGCCGGGCAGGCGGGCCGTGTCGTGAGCTATCGCTTAAGCACGCCTCTCGCCGCCTGCTTTCGAGGGTTCACCTGGCCAGCCGCCCGTAACCACGCCGGGGACCGCGGAGGCTGCGTTTCGCAACCGGGGGACGCGACCCGTTGCGAACCTACCCATTCTGAAGAAAGTACTGTCATACCGAATACGCATCTACATATACAAGGTGTCCCGGGAGGAATGCCCAGTATTCAGGGACGTGACACGAACGATCATTCGAAGTAAAAAAGTTTATAAACATGTGCTCTGAAATGCATACCTGAGGCGCTATGAGCGCCTCTTCATCTTCAATACTGCGTCATAAATCTCTTCTATTGCAAGCTCTTTGCTTTCCATATTTTGAGAGTTGCCAATACGGACCAAAACAAGAAAGAAATGTCAAGTAAACATGGGCTCTAAAATGCATAGCTTACAGTTGCGAAAGCATACTTGACCTTTTAGCAACAAATAATCCTGGACAAAAAGTGAGTATTGTGGCGAATACAGGGATTAGCGACCACAAGGCAGTTGCTGTTAGGCTTAATAAATGGCTCTGAGCACCATGGGACTTAATTTCTGAAGTCATCAGTCCCCTAGAACATAGAACTACTTAAACCTAACTAACCTAAGGACATCACACACATCCATGCCCGAGGCAGGATTCGAACCTGCGACCGTAGCAGTCGCGCAGTTCCAGACTGTAGCGCCTAGAACCGCTCGGCCACCCCGGCCGGCCTTAGGCAAAATACTGTAGCATCTACAACCATCAAAAAGAAACACAAAGTATATCTATTTAAAAAAGCTGATAAAAATGCTCTTAACGCCCTTTTAAGAGACAGTCTTCACTCCTTCCGATCTCATCATGTAAGTGTGGAAAAGTTATGCAATGTTTTCAAAGAGATAGTATCGACACCAATTGAGAGATATATACCACATAAATTAATAAGTAATGGTACTGATCCCCCATGGTGCACAAAACGGGTCAGATTGTTGTTGCAGAAGGAAAGAAAAAAGCATGCCAAATTTGAAAGAACGCAAAATCCCCAAGATTGGCAAACTTTTACAGAAGTTCCAAATATAGCGCGTACTTCAATGCGAGATGCTTTTAATAATTTCCACAACGAAATTCTGTCTCGGAATCTGGCAGAAAACCCAAAGAGATTGTGGTCATACATAAAGCACACCAGTGGCAAGACGCAATCAATACCTTCACTGAGCGATAACAACGGCGAAGTCACTGATGACAGTGCCGCTAAAGCAGAATTATTAAACACGGTTTTCCGAAACTCCTTCTCCATAGAAGACAAAGTAAATACTCCTGAATTCCAATCAACAACACCTGCCATGATGAGAAACGTAGAAGTAGATATCCTCGGAGTAACAAACCACCTTAAATCACTTAATGAAGGCAAGGCCTCCTGTCCAGATTGTACACTAGTCAGGTTCCTCTCAGAGTATGCTGATAAAATAGCTCCATATTTAGCAATTACATACAACCACACGCTCACACAAATATCCGTACCTAAAGACTGGAAAATTGCTCAAGTCACACCAATACCCAAAAAGGGAAGTAGGAGTAATCCGCTGAATTACAGGCCTATATCACTAACGTCGATTTGCAGTAGGGTTTTGGAATATATACTGTATTCGAACATTATGAAGTACATTGAAGAAAATAATTTATTGACACATAGTCAGCACGGATACAAAAAATATCGATCTTGTGTAACACACCTAGCTCTTTATACTCATGAAGTAATGAGTGCTATCGACAGGGGATGTCAAACTGATTCCATATTCTTAGATTTCCAGAAGGTTTTCGACACCGTTCCTCACAAGCGTCTTCTAATCAAACTGCGGGCCTACGGATTATCGCCTCAGTTGTGCGACTGGATTCGTGATTTCCTGTCAGAAATGTCACAGTTCGTAGTAATAGACGGAATGTCATCGAGTAAAACAGAAGTAATATCCGGCGTTCCCCAAGGTAGTGTTATAGGCCCTCTATTGTTCGTGATCTATATTAACGACATGGAAGACAATCTGAGTAGCCGTCTTAGATTGTTTGCAGATGATGCTGTCATTTATCGTCTTGTAAAGTCATCAGATGACCAAAACGACTTGCAAAATGATTTAGGTAAGATATCTGATGATCAAAATGACTTGCAAAATGATTTAGATAAGATATCTGTTTGGTGCTAAAAGTGGCAATTGACCCTGAATAAAGAAAAGTGTGAAGTTATTCACATGAGTACTAAAAGAAATCAGCTAAATTTCGATTACGCGATGAGTCACACAAATCTGAAGGCTGTAAATTCAACTAAATACTTATGGGTTACAGTTACAAATAACCTAAATTGGAACGATCACATAGACAAAATTGTGGGTAGAGCGATTCATTGGCAGAACACTTAGAAGGTGCAAGAGGTCTACTGAAGAGACTGCTTACACCACGCTTGTCCGCCCTATTTGGAATTCGCATCAGGTGGGACTGACGGATGACATCGAAAAAGTACAAAGAAGGGCAGCTCGTTTTGCATTATCGAGAAATAGGGGAGATTGTGTCACAGACATGATACGTGAATTGGAGTGGCAATCATTGAAACAAAGCCGTTGTTCGTTGCGACGGGATCTTCTCATGAAATTTCAATCACCAGTTTTCTCTTTCGATTGCGAAAACATTCTGTTGCCACCCACCTACATAGGGAGAAATGATCATCACAATAAAATAAGAAAATTTTTCACACAGAAAAATTTAAGTGCTCTTTTTTCCCGCGTGCCGTTCGAGAGCTGAACGGTAGAGAGACAGCTTGAAGGTGGTTCATTGAACCCTCTGCCAGGCACTGTATTGTGAATAGCCGAGTAATCACGTAGATGTAGATGTGTAGATGTTGTTCAATAGAAGAGATGTGTTTCACTGTAACATAGGTCAACAAGGGCTCATACCTCTCAAGGTATCCATTTTAAAGTCAAAGTTTACTTCATTTCTTTTATTGTTTTGGTCTATATTGCCAACTCTCAAAATATGGAAAGCAAAGAGCATGCAGAGGAAGAGATTTGTTCCATAGTATCGAAGATGAAGACGTGCACACAGTTCTTAAGGTACGCTGTTTAGAGCCCATTTTTACTAAACATTTATGATTCGAATGATCGTTTCCTCTCGTATCCGTGATTAATCATCCTTCCTCCTGAGATGTGCTACACACTTCACACGTTTCCAGTGTGTACAAGTAGGTACATCGTACCAGTATTACTTATTTTATTTCCTATTCTGTTCACTTACTGAGCGGCCATAAATGTATGTCTGTACACCTCTTTATACTTATTGTCATGATTTCTACGACGAATAAACAATGGGGTAGCGTGATGGTCCCACAGTCTTCTTCGCATACAGGGTCTCCAAATTTGCCCGATAGGGTTTCTAGAGAATTACTTCGTCTTCCTTCCATATAACCCTATTAAATCCTCAGTCCTGGGTCAAGTGTCTCCAAATTACTAAACCATGAGGGCCAACAATCAAGTTCTTAATCTCTGTGGTAGAGAGGGAGGGAACTGGGCGGATAACACATTCTCTCAATGACAGGTATTAAATTTGCCTTTTGAATAAAAATTTTTCTCAAACTATGACTCTAACTCAGTCTGTTGTATGAGTAAAATGTAAATATTCGTCACTCGGATTTCTTTTTTATTTAGATTTTTAAAATTTTACCAAAGAAAATATTTTTTTTTCTCCTGTAGGTAACGCCAAAATGCAGTTCTTTGTGTAATCACCGTCAGTGAATGGCAATTCGAGTTGCGCGGAGTGGCCGCGTGGTTTGAGGCGCAATGCGCGGATTGCGCGGCCCCTTTCGCCGGAATTTCGAGTCCTCCTTCGGGCATGGGCATGTGTGTGTCGTTCTTAGTATAAGTTAGTTTAAATTAGTTTAAGTAATGTGTAAGTCTAGGGACCGATGACCTCAGCAGTTTGGTTCCTTAGGATGTCATGTACATTTGAACATTTTTGGCAATTCGAAAACTTACTTTTGTAATGTCCTTACTTTCCTGAACACGTTTCCAAAAAAGTTTTTTGTATTTCTTCCGTCTACGGCATCTGCAGGTGTATACATGGAAATAATCAGCAACCAGTACCACAAAAGCTGTCACTGCCTTCTTCAGGAGGTTACAACTTTCGCGTTATTTGAAGTGTCAGCAATAAGAAGCATATATTATTAACGGGTGTTAACAATAATATGCATTCATCTTACTGTTGACACTCGCATATAATGTGATCGTTATAACCTTCTGAAGGAGGTCACAGATTACCTGAAATCGGTTAAGAAATCAATTTTTTTATGCAATTGGTTGCTGATTATTTCGATATAAAAAGGTTTTGTTGAAAACGAAGTCCACGTTTCAATGTTTTGAATTTGTGTTCACATACATTGTGTTTGAACTTATCAGAAAGGTTTTTCTGATCGTTATAACCTTCTGAAGGAGGTCACAGACTACCTGAAATCGGTTAACAAATCAATTTTTTTATGCAGTTGGTTGCTGATTATTTCGATATAAAAAGGTTTTGTTGAAAACGAAGTCCACGTTTCAATGTTTTGAATTTGTGTTCACATACATTGTGTTTGAACTTATCAGAAAGGTTTTTCTCGTAGGGGCGACAAAAATCGTCTTCCTTCAGAATAGCAATAACTTCGTTACAGATAACACATATTGGTTTATTCTCTTTCTCTATAACGAAATACTCCACTGCACACGTTGTACTGAAGGTGCGACACTCACTATCCACACATGTCTCGATAGTTTCAGCTGTCGGATGGAACATGTATCCGGAAGAAAGAAAACTTGAAATAACTACACAGCTACAGCCACGTAACCAGTGTCCGCTTCTGGCAGAGTCCTCCTATTATTTATGAACAAGTGAAGGAGATTTTGACGTGCTTAGCGTGGTGCAATGCTCCTAGCAGCCGCTCTTAGTCTTAAGTGAGCGGTAAGAATCGCGCGCTACTCTAAAAAACTTTCTCTCAAGCGCGCGCTCGGTTAAGTCCCTACGCGGACCCGAAGCGGCCAACGGGCCTTATTTTCGAGACCCCTGTCTGGTCTGTTACGATCTCAGCATTGCGTCACGGAATTGGTTCGATGTGTATTGTCGATCTACTTGATAAGGACTCCAACCACTGCAACAATATTGTAGAATTGTTCAGGATAGGGTTTTGCATGCCATTTCCTTTACAAATGCACTGCACTTTCAGAAGATTTCCAACAAGTCTAAGTGTTCCATTCTCTTCCCTTAATTTCACATGGCCGTCCCACTTGGTATACACTGATCAGCCAGAACATAATGACCACCGAACTACTATCGATATAAGCCCGTCCAGGTGATAGTTACCTGACGAGAAACGATTGCTGGTCAGACACACGCACGGTGCGTTTAGTATCAGTGAACGTGCTGTCCGTGTGTAGAGTGGGGAAGGCGCGCGATCTATCTGAGTCTGACCGAAGGCGGATTGTGATGGCCCGGAGGCTCGGCACGACCATTTTGAAAACTGCACGACTTGTCGGGTGTTCGAGGAGAGCTGTGGTGAGTGTCTTCAAAACGTCGCGAAATCAAAGTGAAACTTCGTCCAGGCGTCTTGGGGCCGGGTGGACACCCCTCATTACAGATGTCGGACGTCGCAGGCTGGGCAGCCTGGTAAAACAGGACAGGCGGCGAAATGTGGCCGAATTAACGTCAGACTTAAATGCTGGGCGGATTAAAAGTGTGACTGAACACACGGTGCACCGCACGCTCCTAACGATGGGCCTCTGCAGCCGACGACCGATGCATGTGCCAATGTTAACAACACGGCGGCGGCAACTGCGACTGAAATGGGCACGTGACGGGATGTTGGCGCAGTAGCAGAGCATTGCATGGTCTGACGAATCCCGATACATCCTTCAACATTCCGATGGGAGGGCGCGGATCCGTCGTCTTCCAGGGAACAGCTCCTTGGCACCAGTACTGCAGGACGGAGACAAGCTGGCGGCGGCTCCATTATGCTCTGAGGAATATTCACATGGGCATTCATGGGTCCAATGGAGCTCGTGCATGGCACCGTGGCGGCCAGGTACACTGGTTGCAGACCACTTACACTCCTTCCTTGACGATCATGTTTCCTGAGTCTGTGGCAATTTTCAACAAGATAATGCGCTATGTCACAAGGCCAGGAGTGCTATGGAGTGTTTCGAGGAACATAGTGGCGAGTTCCAATTGACACGCTAGCCGCACAACTCGCTATATCTGAACCTCATCGAACACATCTGGGATGTGACTGAACCTGGCGTCAGTGCTTATCACCCCCCTCCCCGGAATTTGCGACAATTAGGCGAGTTGTGTGTGCATATGTGATGCCATGTCCCTCTAGCGACCTACAAAGGCCTCATTGCTTCCATGCCACGACTTGTCGCCACTGTTATCCGTGCCAAAAGGTGGACATACCGGCTATTAGGTACGAGGCATAATGTTCTGGCTAATCAATGTAGCCTCTTAGTATTCTCCCAGCAAACTTACACAATCTGACGTGCTCAGGGTGTTGACCAGTAATCTTTTAGTCAGATAGTATCGAATACTTCCTTCTTGCAATAGACATTATCTTACATTGATCTACATATAAACTCAGCTCACGTCATTATACCAACTGGAAATTTTGTCCAAGTCTTTCTGCAGTTCCTTATAATCGTCCAATGAGAATAATTCTCTGTCCATAACACAACAGTTTCGTCAGCGAGCAACCTTATCCTGCTGCTTATGCTGCCTGATAAAACGTTTCTGAATATTGGAAACATCAGAGGTCATATTGCACTTCCATGGGACACACCCAATATTACTTTCGTTTCTGTGGCTCACTGGCCGTCGAGTATAATGTAATTGGTGCTACTAATTAAAAATTCTTAGAGCCAGTTACATATTTGTGAAGATCCCTCGTAAGGTCGTACCAAGATTAGTAATCGGCAACGTGGTACAGTGTCGAACGCCTCAAACGACGCCGTTATATACCAAGAACTGTTATTGATCAAAATTGCGGCAATGTCCACTAATATTTTGACATAATGGTCACGTTATGTAATGCTACATGTATTATATAATATGTATGACTTAATGTAACAGCCTTTTAGTAAACAGTTGGACACGGCTAAATTAGTCACACACACATAAAAAAAGTTTTGCATCACCTCGGTTCCGAGAGTACCGAGACCAGTGCAGAAAATTGGAATAGAGATTAACATAAACATCAATCTGCCCCTTTTATTGCTCATGAAAACCACACATTGCATGTTGTACCACCATACAGCGAGACCTTCAGAGGTGGTGGTCCAGATTGCTGTACACACCGGTACCTCTAATACCCAGTAGGACGTCTCTTGCGTGGATGCATCCTTGTATTCGTCGTGGCATACTATCCACAACTTCATCAAGGCACTGTTGGTCCAGATTGTCCCACTCCTCAACGGCGATTAGGCGTAGATCCCTCAGAGTTGTTGGTGGGTCACGTCGTCCATAAACAGCCTTTTTCAATCTATCCCAGGCATGTTTGATAGGATTCATGTCTGGAGAACATGCTGGCCACTCTGGTTGAACGATGTCGTTATCTTCAAGAAAGTCAATCATACGATGTGCACGATGGGGCGCGAATTGTCGTCCATGAAGACGAATGCCTCGCGAATATGTTGCCGATATGGTTGCACTATCGGTCGGAGGATGGCATTCACGTATCGTACAGCCCTTACGGCGTCTTCCATAACCACCAGCGGCGTACGTCGGCCCCACATAATGCCACCCCAAAACATCAGGGAACCTCCACCTTGCTGCACTCGCTGGACAGTATGTCTAAGGCGTTCAGCCTGACCGAGTTGCCTCCAAACACGTCTCCGACGATTGTCTGGTTGAAGGTATATGCGACACTCATCGGTGAAGAGAACGTGATTCGAATCCTGAGCGGTCTATTCGGTATGTTGTTTGGCCCATCTGTACTGCGCTGCATGGTGTCGTGGTAGCAAAGATGGACCTCGCCACGGACGTCGGGAGTGAAGTTGCGCATCATGCAGCCTATTGCGCACAGTTTGAGCCGTAGCACGTCGTCCTGTGGCTGCACGTTGCTGCAAGGGTTCCTCCGAGTCATAATCCGTAGGTAGCGGTCATCCACAGCAGTAGTAGTCCTTTGGCTGCCTGAGCGAGGCATGTCATCGACAGTTCCCGTCTCTCTGTATCTCCTTCTTGTTCGATCAGCATCGCTTTGGTTCACTCTAAGACGCCTGGACACTTCCCTTGTTGAGAGCTCTTCCTGGTACAAAGTAACAATGCGGACACCATCGAACAGCAGTATTGAACGTCTATGCATGGTTGAACTGCAGACAACACAAGCCGGGTACCTGCTTCCTCGTGGAATGAGTGGAACTGATCGGCTTTTGGACCCCCTCCCCCCCTTAAAGGCGCTGCTCTTGCATGGTTGTTTACGTCTTTGGGCGGGTTTAGTGACATGTTTGAACAGTCAAAGGGGCTGTGTCTGTGATACAATATCCACGGTCAACGTCTATCTTCAGGAGTTCTGAGAACCGGGTTGATGCAAAACTTTTTTTGATGTGTGTATCATACGTATGACTACGAAAACTGCTATGTACTTCATAAATCAACAGAAAATAAAAACAAACGTATACAGGGTGTGTCCTAATTAAAGGCCTACACGCATACATTTGAAAGTACATTGTACTAGAAGCAAAAAAAAAGTCTCAGTAAACATGGGCTCTAAAATGAGTACTTTAAGAGCACTTGTTCCATAGAAAAGATGTTTTGCAGAGTAGTGAACTTTTTGACCATGATTGTCGGACATCTTTCTCTTTGCTTTGATCCAAACTACCACCTCTCAAAATGTCGAAAGCAGAGAGCATGCAGTAGAGGAAATCTGTCCATTACGTAAGATGCAAAGTACATATACGATTTTTTAAAGTCGTTAGAGGAGATAAAAAGAAATACTTTAGTAATGTGACACAAATGTCACTGGCGCACCTTTTCCTCGATATGGATCCTTGAAAGGTTTGACGCTAGACCTCTCTTAGCTCAACGTTCAGTTTTTTTGAGTGCTTTGTACCCAACATGTTGACACTGGAAACAGATTTGTAACGTCCTTGTATCTTACTGCTACGAAGGCTGAGTTTACGTTATTGCTAGCATTGTCCACGTCCCTGGTTAATCTACCACATTTTTATTATTTACATCATGTTGTGTTTACATGAAAGTTTCTACTGATGTTTACATGTTTTTTATGGCTTATTATATTTGGACCGAAATAGTTGACATGCATCTCGTTTATGAGGAGGCATGATGCTACAGTCGAGCAGCAACTTACATGGGGGGACGTTACGATATCATGTCTCATTTCTAACACTTGATGGCCATCTTCGTGAAACAGAACCCCGTACACCAGGCTGACGAGAAATTGGTGGACGCCGCACTATGGGCATTGTTCAGTTAGAGGAACCTGTGTTACAGCGAGTCAACGATTTGAGGACAACTCCAGCACCACCACACGATTCGTAGTCAAGAAAATACGCGTCTTCGAGGACACTGTGTGGAAATCCTACATGAGACGTGCATGTATCAATTCAAGTGCCAGATGGAGCGAGATCTATCAGCTGAAGTCTCTTACCAGCCTGTGGAATTCTCCCAGTGGTATCTACACCCAATTTTAAGCATCTCTGACTTTTAAACGTGTGTTTTGCTTACTGACGAGGCTGCATTCACAAGGAAAGGAAAATACAACAGCCACTGTCACCATGTCTGGGAGTTGGAAAACCCTAAGGCAAACTAGTGTGTTCCATCATCAACAGAGATTTACCATAAATGTGTAGACTGGTATTGTACATGATCATCTGAAGAGCTGTATCGTCTGCCTAACGTTCTTGTTAGAGGAAATTTACCGTTTGTTTCTCCGTGAATTATTACCGAGACGTTGGAGAATATCCCGCTAGCAGTCAGGCAACGATCATGGTTCCACCATAGTGCATCTTGCCATATTACAAAGGGTGCACATACTGAACATTGGTAAGAAAAACTAGGTTTCTTTATCTTCAGTTTGATGTATAATTTTGGTAAGAAAAACTAGGTTTCTTTACCTTCAGTATAATTTGTTGCAAACAGTCTAGATTAAGCTCTTATACGAGGGACATTCGGAAAGTAAGGTCTGATCGATAACAAAATGCAAACGACACTGAAAATTCTATGTGAAGTCCCATAGTGCTTAGAGCCATTTTTGAAAATTCTATGAAACTTTGCACAGATGTGTTGGGCAGTGTCTCTAGTATGCCTGTCGATCGCGTCACTCTTTTCAGTTTTGTACGGACGGTTAGTTGGTAAAGATGCCTAGAAAAAAGTGTCTCCCACCAAGTGTGAAGGTCTGGTGAGAGATTTCGCCTGAAGCTTTTCAGCCCACATAACATGAGTGTCATGCGTTGCAAGAAATTCTCGCCTGTACTCTACAGGGGCAATGAAGATGCTCCTGCAGTGTTTTATTACCAACAACACAGTCGATCATTGTTTCCCACTGAGTTTCGTTTCTGGTTACATGACCCGCTTTCTATGTAGACGACATTTTCGCACAGACGACGAGCTGTAGATCAGCATAGAGATTTGGCAGAAAGCACAGGCGGCTGCCTTCTATGGCGAGGGCATTGGAAAGTTGGTACAAAGCTACGACAAATGTCTAACCCTGAGCGGCGAGTATACAGAGAAGTAGACAGAAGGTCTAGCTAACGGTTTGAAATAAAATAGTCTTGAACATGAAAGTGGTTTCCATTTTGAGACCGATCGGACCTTACTTTCTGAATAGCCCTCGTAATGTACCATTGAAACTAGGACGCTATTTTACGGAACTCATGCATTGTGCATAAAATGGAAGCAGCAACTCAGCTGAACTCCTGGAAGCACATCATTAATCAATCACACCGAATGACTTGAGATACTACATTTCTAAGTATTTGTATGTGTTTACTTTTAGGGCAAACCATGATGGTTCAGCTACAACGGTAAATGATTAATGCTGGAAAATGCGACGGGTGGCGCGTAGATGTAATTAGTTGCTTATAACCGTGTAACAAAATCGGATGCGCAGCTGCTTCCCCGGACACTCGCTGCAGTCAAGCTGGGTGTTACGTAACCCTGAGGCTGGTACTGGTGCAGGAACGCTCTAGCCGGTAAAGAGAGGAGCAGAGGCGTGTTTGGCCTGCAGCTGGTGTTCCCCTGGCGGCCTCGCCGTGAGGACGGCTAACGGCGCCGCTCCGCGCCTCGCCCACGGCTGCCCTGGTTACCGTGTCCCGTGTACTGGCAGCGCCTCCACGCCGCGGCGGGCACCTATGTAGCGGAAACTCTCTGCGAGGTTAAAAATGTGTGTCGCCCGGGACACGAACCCTGATCCTTGGCTTTCGCAGGCACTGCTCTTCTCCAGTAAGCTATCCAGGCATTACTCATGACCATCCTCACCTTGCACCATTTGTTGTGCCAGTACCTCCCCCCTACATTCAGGTAAATGTAAACGACGTGTGACTAGGGCCTCCCGTCTTGTAGACCGTTCGCCGGGTGCAAGTCTTTCGATTTGACGCCACTCCGGCGACTTGCGCGTCAATGGGGATGAAATGATGATGATGAGGACAACACAACAACCAGTCCCTGAGCGGAGAAAATCTCCGACCCAGCCGGGAATCGAACCCGGGCCCCTTAGGATTTACATTCTGCTGCGCTGACCACTCAGCTACCGGGGGCGGACTACATCCAGGTTGTGAGTAATACTTCGATACTTCAGTCGATAAGAGCATTCTTTGCAAAATAAAAGATTTCAAGTTTGTCTCCCACACCAGCACACAGTTTAACTCCTCCAGGAAGTCTCGAAACAGTGTGTAGTCTTGTAAATAATAGATTTCAGCTGTAATTCGTCCTTTGGAATTTTTATTGGCAGATCTATATTTCAGCTAGAAACTAGCCATTCTCAATGCACTATTATTTTTGGTCAAATACTAGTACTACTAGTATTCAATGAACTGTGGACAAAGCCCGACCAACAGGCATTACATGCATTGACCAAAAATGATAGTGCACTGAGAATGGTTTGTTTCTAGCTGAAATCTAGATCTGCCAATAAAAATTCCAAAGGACGACTGATAGCTGAAATCTACAATTTACGAGTCAAAATAACAGTCGCTACGTGCAACAGCCTCTGAATGGAGGGTAACCTGATAAGTGTGTAGTCTGCTGCAGACTGAGATGTTCGACCTGAACCCGTGTAGCTACCAATGCACCGACGTGGGCTATCGTGACGTAAGGATGAATTCTACTCGCCCTGTTACTGACAGTTTGGTTCTTCAGAGGTTTCCCATAAGCTTCTAAGCAACAGCCAGATTGTCGCCCCCCCCCCCCCTCCCCCACCGGTCTCCTCCTCTCCAGCTGTGTCTAGAACCAGAATACACAACCAGTTAAACTATTGTGACCTACAGAACAAAGTTTTTATGACCTGCAGACAAATGACGCACGCGTCCCTCCTCGCTCAGACTGACAGTTATCGGTCGTGGCTTGGAAAAGTATCAAGCCACAGAATTAAAATAAAGACGACCTCCAAATCGCGCATGGGCGATTGTCCATCACTAGCATACCCTTTCATGTGCGCGACGAATGGTGAACATTAAAAGAACAACGTCTCCACTATATCGCCAGTCTGTAGGAGCTTCACATCCGGTTCAAGACTTGAACGTCCAGCAGCCCCTGAGGGCGAGGTGGCGCTGTGATTACCACACTGGAGTCGCGTTCGGGAGGACGACGGTTCAGATCCGCGTCCGACCATTCAGATTTAGGGTTTTTGTCATTTACATAAATCACTCCAGGCAAATGCCAGGATGATCCCTTCTCCATCTTTGAAACAATGCGAGCTTGTGCTCCGCTCCTAATGACGTCAGTGTCGTGGGACCCTTAACCCTAATCTTCCTTCCAGAGGGCTCTAGGTAAGACTTCTCTGTACCCGATACCAGAAGGCTCATGTCAACATTTGCTTCTTGTTTCCTGAAGTATCACTATATTTTCAGCCGAAATACTTGCTCACGTACAATAGGAACATCAAGGGGTTAGAGAATAATTTTTTAGTCCGGTATCCACACTGTAATAAAACATCTTCATTATTGCATTTCGCGTGAATGAAGCTTCTGCTTAGTCTAGAAGGCTTCCAGATATCGTTGCAGAGATTATAATTTCTTATAAAATCCTGTGACAACACTACACTGAACGTGAGTTGTACGAGGTGTGGCTGTAAAATAACGGGGCAGTAGGTGCGCATGCGTCAAAGATCAACGACTAATATCTGTGAAACGTGAAGTCTTCTCAGTCAAATGCTGCATCTCTGATGTCTGTAGACAAATCATTGTGGCCGTGATCTTCGTTTGTGCAAAAAAACGGACGAAACCATCAAACAAGAAAGTAATCTGTTTCAAGTTGACCGTCGGCTGAGTATTCGATAGACTCCTGAAACTGTAGGAGTTGACAAAGAGCACGTATGTCAATTTAACATAAGAGAAATTTGTGCGAAACAGGGGCCGAAAATTTTCGCAGTTGAACAAAAAGACGCTCGTGAAAATGTTTGTACTGACACTCTGGGTACCACTGAAAATGATCCCAATTTCTTCGAAAGAGTGATAACAGGTGACAAATCTTGGTTGTTCACTTATAATCCAAAAACAAATGCCAATCCATGCAATGGAAGTGACCAACTCCATCGAGAGCGAAAACAGCTCGAACGAGAAAATCAGGATTCACAGCGATAGTGGCCTTTTTTCGATATTTATGGAATTCTGTATCTTCACTGGGTCCCTGAAGGTCAAATTATTAATCCACATTACTACCTTGATGTTCTTACTCAACACCATGAGAAAATAAGAAACAAAAGCTAGCCGAATTGTGGATGAACAACCCATTGTCTGTTAAGAGGTTTCTAGCGAAGTACATCATCCCAGTATTAGGCTTACCATGATGCGACTTGTCTACTTACGAAGGTCAAATATGCGTTAATAGGAACAAGATGTCTGTCCGTTAAAGCAGTGAAAGTAAAAGCGGGACGCTTCACGAAGGAGCTCACAGAGGAAGACTACCAGCTATTTTTCCACCAACGGAAAATTCGCTTGGAGCTTTGTAAGGATATAGGAGGGGGGTACATTGAGGGTTACAGTAATTAAATATCTGTGTTCTTGAAATAAAATGTTTTAGATCTGTAGTATATGTAGTATCACAGCCACACATTGCAATTTTCTCGAAGATCAATAGACTTGCTGTACATATTTAAGACCATCAAGAGGCCATTTAACTGCGTTATCGCGAAGTTTCTTGTCAGGGTAATCTAAAGTAAGTTGTAATGTGTTGATGGCAAAGACGTCCTATAATACGATTTCCCCCAATTTCAGTCATCATTTCTGCTATGTTTTCATTACTTGCCATGTCGTGGTAAAATAGGACATGTGTAGTGCCTCTGGAACCCGCTTCTTCAGATTCCGTTAACGCGGCCAGCCCCAAGACCGCCGGGCAGCAGGGGACACCTGGGGGACGCAGAGCTCACAGCTGGAGCCCCGCCACTTGGCGTTGTCGCTAACCGGCTCGGCCAATAAAACATAAACGGGTGGTTAACGGCTACCGGTGCCCAAGCAGATACGATTTATAGATCAGCAAGGCGAGAAACTTGTCCTGCCGCTATGATTCTGTCACTTTTTTGTTCTGGCGAACATCCATCTCTACCTGTTTTGTCTCCTAGTTAAAACTAGATATGTTCTGCTCAGCGACGCTGCATATACGACAAAGGAAGAACTACATTACTAAGAACAAGTTCAATATTAGAACTACTAGGAAAAATTCTAAAACTGTTTATAAAATAAAATCAGATACAAATCGTGTTCTCAGTAGTTTGAAATCCAGAAGTTCGCTCTGCATACATGTATGAAGACAGAAACAGACAAAGCAATGATTTTGATAATGATGTCGAAATACAGCTGCGTGAAGGTGAAATGAACAATTCCGAAGTGGACCTCAAATTTAAAGCCCACAACAAGCTCTCACGATTCCAACTTCGTACTCAGTTTCCCTGTTAATGCATGTAAGTACTTGAAACAATGCTGGTCATCTCACATTAGCTGAATGTAATGATATGATGTTTGTTTATGAGTATGAAATGAATGCTCTTACAGCTGGTGAAGAATTGCGTAGACTATTTCTAACAGCTCGGCACCATATTCAAACGCATCTTTTTTTCGAGTTTTTAACATATGCGCAAGGTTGCTGCAGTTGCTACCACACCCATTTCTCGTAAACGAACAATGATGCTCGTGTTGGGACTTTAGTCAGTGGGAATCTGCCGATTACTTACACTCATTGTCTGTGCTTCTTCCACACCTACCAGTAAGAAAAGTACTTGCCACCTAGATTGGCTGTGCGAGGGGAACGCACGTACCATTGTGGAGAAAAATTTCCAGCGTCGCTTCCCTGTAAATGCGTAGGACACTGTGATTACTACTCGGTTAACTCTACACGCCCGCATCTCGTGGTCGTGCGGTAGCGTTCTCGCTTCTCACGCCCGGGTTCCTGGGTTCGACTCCCGGCGGGGTCAGGGATTTTCTCTGCCTCGTGATGGCTGGGTGTTGTATGATGTCCTTAGGTTAGTTAGGTTTAAGTAGTTCTAAGTTGTAGGGGACTGATGACCATAGATGTTAAGTCCCATAGTGCTCAGAGCCACTTGAACCATTTTTGAACTCTACACGTCTTAACGAGTCGCCTTGAAGTGCTCACGCGAGGAGACCAGCTATAAAAACACTTGATTCTGTTCTTGGAACATACTCCTTTAGCTATCAAACTGGGACAGAGAAGTTGTACTTCCTACCCTGCATCTAACACTTTACTCAAATGTAACCTTGTCTCATCCACGCCGCGGTCTCACGGTACCCCTTTGGACGTCTGTCTGTGGGGATGAATGGAAAGCGCCGTAAACACAGCCTACAAATTAGTTGCTCGCTTGCTGAAGAGTGCAACTCACTCAAAAGTGCAGTAAGACGTCTCAGAGGGGCACACGAAATGTTGCGATAGAAGAAAAGTCGGAAGCACGATTTTTGAAAATTTAATTTGAGCTCTTATTACTGTGTGTTTTTTCGTCAGCAAAAGGCTTCATCAGTAATTAATGTTTCGTTAATTATTGTTGTAATGTTTCAGACGACTGCTGTGGAGAGGTAAGAGGCTTTGACAGGTCGACAAGCCACGCCGAATAATTTTTGTGGTTCATTGCGTCTGTTAGCAACGTACAGTGATGCAACAGTAAAGGAACGAGCACACTCAAGGACAAAAAGGAAACGGACAACGGAAAAAAAGGAGGTGGACTTGCTGAATGGCCAACGCCGCGAAACTTTCTGTTCTCCAATCACCTATTGTTTGTCAGTATTTTTTGCTGTGAGCGGTGAAAGGAAGGAACAGCTAGAATGAAAAGTCCTGGTGCAGATAAGAGTACTGATTTTTTATCAGTAATTAACGTGCAAATAAGCACATCGAAAAACAGTTGATGTCAGTCATTCTATGTAACATTGGGTTCTTTGTTCTTCAAGACAGTAATTCAGGAAGTTCCAATGGTTTTTCTTTCCATTTCGGCTATCGGAGAGTTGCGCTGGTAAACGGAAAGGACGATGTGACAATCGGATATGCATCGCAGAAACATGATATCATTTTTACTATAATTCCATACAGTTACCGGTGTGGTAATACGCATTACACTGAAAACTTATTTTCTGATTGTACAGATATTGAAAATAAGAGTTTTGGGAACAGTCAGAGAGCTTCAAATTTTAACATCTGTTGTCAACGAAACCGTAAAACCTGAACACTATGTATGATTTTCAAGGTAATAAACCGTCTAGGACTTTTCTAAAGGAATCAGCATTCACCTGAGGTGATTAACCAAAACCATCGAAAAACTAACTTAAAATGTGAAAGATGGAATGGTCTTCTTAGGTCTTAAACCATCAGGTTGGTTATCAACGATTCGCCATTCGTTCCTGTCTTCGGCCTGCCTCTTGAGAGTGGTATAGTTGGTGCAGCTGGTATCCTCCATGATGTGGTTGATGTATTCTAGTCTCGGTCCGCCTCTTGTATTTTTCGCGTCTACCGTCCCTTGTGTGATACTTTCAATGATACCATCATGTCTAAGCCGACGACCGACCCATGTGTCCCTTCTGTATTCGATTACCTTCAGGAGACAAGGCTTCTCTTTCTCCACTCTGTAGAGCACCTCTTGCCTTGATGTCTTCTGGGTAGTATTTAAACATGGCGGCTCCTTCTAAGTGAACTGTTGTCCACCACTGAATCACCTATCTAGGTATTGACACGTCAGTTAACAATATTCGTAGATCGTCCTGCCGTTTCGCAGGTTTATCTGACTGAAAACTTCTTGTGTTGCATCGATCTTCTGTGCGAACACTAAATATCTAACTGCGTCCTTCAGTCTCAGTTATTTCGCCAAGTCAGAACTAGGAGAACTGTTTGAGTCGGTTGGACTCATGATCAAGGAATAGTAATAATGTTTTGATTATCATTTCGAAAAAATATAGTCCCAAATGAACACAGGTACCACGGAAATCACTTGCAGTTCCAGTAAGAAAAATCTGCAGTTAGTTCCAGATTAGTAGTGGTGATCCACAGGTGTTAGATTACGAAATATAAAAAATACGAAAAAAAAGATCGTGACATGAAAACGTGTCGATGTTTCATAAGTGAAGTGACAGTATGATCTCTAACCGATGACCAGATGAGAGGAAACGCAAATGTCGGCCAGAAAGAAGAAACCGTAACTGGTAAGTATTTATTTTTTAGGACGTGAATTGTCTTATAATCTGCAAATGTCACATATAAAAGAAAACTGTATCATTCCGGATTAAATATACTGAAGTGTAAAATGCGAAAAGCGTCTCTCACATAAAAAACAGATTGCAGAAAGAAAAAGGCGTTTAATTTATAAGACGAATATTTATATAGTTGCTGCATATGATCTTCAGGGTGACAGTCTTTTTACGTAATTAGTTTCTGTTTGTTTACGGGTACATGTCTGCAGACCTAGTAATACACATCTCCGTGACATGGTGCAGTAGAACGCCGCTATAGGAACTAAATCGAAGTGGTGTGCCCCTCTTGATAAAGTAAATCGTTCTCAGCAACAGGGAATATGTTGCACCTATCAGGTGAATACACATGGCTCCTTTAGCCGTTTGCATTGGCCTGACACAGCAGCAACGTTTCCACTGTTGCCGAAACGAATTAATACCTGATAGTTCACTTCAACGATGGGCTGCATAATTTCGTTTTGGCTCATGTAGCGGCTGTTACGGCACTGTCGTAGAGGGATTTCGGTGTTTACAGAGACTGCAGACTAGTGTCCGCAAACAACCGAAAAAGAATTAGGTAACTTCATTTTTTCAGTGTGATAATTTACACTTTATGACTACTCCTCGTATATATAAACTAGATGCATTCTATTACACATTTACTGCTTTCATTTGACTCGCTCCCGTGTTTTTAAAATGCAAAGGATGGGATGAGTTCGGGTTACTTAATTATAAATAAGTCTCGTCCGACTGTGGTTCCGACTGTGGTTACGGTGTGCAACGGAGCATCTCTTGCAAGTTTGTGACTTCTATACTGGACGAAAAAGGCAGTATGAAATGAGGGAAGGCCAAATCACTGGCGAAACACGTGAGACGAGCACTAATTGTCTTTGTTAACATCGGTAGCCAAAGTATTTGTTTATGATGAGCGATAATAAGTCATCTGCAAGAAATAAAAGGTACCGTTCTTTGGACATCATCAGACTTACCGTTTTTTTGCAGGAATTCTATACGTAGCGGCAGTAGCTTCCCGTATTGCACGCGTGACTGTAGTACACTGGTGTCCAAAATCAAAACAAACATCTATTTCCCCGTCCTGTATCTAATTCACGATATAATCATACAGACTGTCAACAAACGTCCGTACGATGGAGTTGTGCACGGAAGATGGCATTCCGCTGAACGGACAACCACGCCAACGATGACATAAGGGCACCCATCAAACGCGGTACTGTTCGTCTGATAGTTCAAATGGCTCTGAGCACTATGGGACTCAACTGCTGTGGTCATAAGTCCCCTAGAACTTAGAACTACTTAAACCTAACTAACCTAAGGACAGCACACAACACCCAGCCATCACGAGGCAGAGAAAATCCCTGACCCCGCCGGGAATCGAACCCGGGCGTGGGAAGCGAGAACGCTACCGCACGACCACGAGATGCGGGCCGTCTGATAGTTCCACATCAACAATTTCTGTGCACATACGGAACAGTATGGCACAGAGAAGTCGTGTACCAGACTCACTGTGGTGGAGGGCCATAGGAAGAATGGGAAGACAGTCGGAAGCTGATGCGGCCCGACGGCGTAATGTGAAACGTTCTGTTGTTTCTCGGATGTAGCGACAGTTTATAGAGACTGAAACTGAAGTCCAGGGCTGGGCAGACTATGTGTGACATCAGAGAGAGAAGCCGTTATTTGGCTGTAAGGACACGACGGTACTGCCGTAGCACTGACATCTGGCCTCGGAGAATCCACTGGATACGTCGTAACGAGGCAAACGGTGTACGGAAGGCTTCAGCAGAGTGGCCTTTATTGTCGGAGACCTGCTGTATGAGAACCTCTGAAACGTCTTCACAGAAGTGAACATATGCAGTCGAGTCGTCAACGTGTCACCTGGGCGGTCGAACAGTGTGCCAGTCTTCTTTTCAAAGATGAGCCCCGATTTGGTCTGGAAAGTGATTCTCCATTGATTCGCATCTGGGGGGAATGTTGAGCACGAATTCGGGACCCAAACATTGCGAAAATATACCGATATCGGGGAGGATCCCTAATCGGGTGGGCAAGGATTACGTTGACCGAAATTGTAAGGCTGAATCGGCAAGGTTTAACTGATGTTAGGTACCGTGGCAAGATCTCGAGACCTCAAGTACTGTTGCTGCGAGACGATGTGGGCCCAGACTTCGTACTGATGGACGATAATGCTCGACCTCATAGAACAGGGTTGTCGATGATTTCTTCGAAACGGAAGATACTGCACGCACGGCGTTGCCTGGTTACTCTCCCGATTGGAATCCCACAGAGCACGTCTGGGGTGTGCTAGGGAGACAGGTTTCATCACGTCAGCATCCACCAACCACTCACCAAGACTTGCGAGCAGCTCTGCAGAAAGAATGCGCGTTATTGTCTCAACGTGAGACTGGCGACATCATTCACTGCATGTCCCGACGTTGCCAGGCCTGTAATGGTGCCAGAGGTTGTCACACCCCATAATTATCACATTACCCAGTTGTCGGAATGTGTGTGCAAATCCGATAAGTTGGAAAAAAGGGAGACCATTTTTGTCTACCGTTATGCATGTTGCAGTTACTAACGTTCTGTCTCCTTTGCATCGTTTCTACTATACTATAAATTGTTTGTACTGTTTTGTGGCAAAATAAACGCAACCTTGCAAAATTTCCGTTTGTTGCTTTAATTTTGGACACCAGCGCAGTGCCTCAGCAATCGCCGGCCGGAGTGGCCGAGTGCTTCTAGGCGCTACAGTCTGGAACCGCGCGACCGTTAGGGTCGCAGGTTCGAATCCTGCCTCGGGCATGGATGTGTGTGATGTCCTTAGTTTAGTTAGGTTTAAGTAGTTCTAAGTTCTAGGGGACTGATGACCGCAGAAGTTAAGTGCCATAGTGCTCAGAGCCATATGAACCATTTGAACCTCAGCAATCTCGCCCGGCAGCTGTCGGCTACATGACGTTCGGCGCGTATTGTCCGAAGTGCAGTGCGACAGCAGTTAGCTGTGCTGTTGCTCCCTAGCGTTCCTAGCCTTTATGGTTATCCATAGCGCTACGTTAAACGCGCGAATGATGATTAATTTTACTCTCGTTTTAGTCATTGAAATATTATTGATAAGACACTGGACTGTTACACATTGACATCAGGCAGCATATGCTGCCTTCGTAGCCGAAATAGGTCGCTAACGCACGTCTGTTCGGTGGTACCTGGTTCGAGCCCTGGTACCGTAAGAAATGCTCACAATCAGCATTTAACCGACAGGAGTAGGAGAGGCGGTGGGGTATAATTCCAGATCACCAGTATTTGGTCCCATGTCTTGATTTAGAACCAGACTTTTCCAAAGTGCCTCACGCAGTGGGGATATGTGACATTGTTGATCGCTCTAGGTCTCGCAGCCAACAATGATATATGTCCATTCCATTTTCCAAAAATGACGTTCGGCTGCACAAAACCTGCCTTTCTTTTTTTTCAATGCCGTGGCTTTTATCGTATGATCAGCATAAACGGTCCCTAGCTCAGCTTACGGAGGTTTTGAAAATGCAACCAGTGATATGCTTGTTGAATCGTCTATTCCGGAAATCAGACTGGCGCAGAGAAACTTCCAAATCAAATTAAAACTGGCCAGTTCGGAATATGAAACTCGCCCCTCGGGAGGGTGACCTCACAATTCTGCCACTGCAGCACCTCTTGTGTAAGATGTCGCGTGAGACGGGAACCTGTAAATCATGACTAAGGCCTGACCTTCAAGTAATTTTCATCCAGTTACTGCAAGAAACACGTTTTTTCTGTTCTTTAATTGCAAGAACAGGAAAGCACAGTAGTAGAACGGGAAACAGAAAAATGACAGGAGTTATGTAAACTTGGCAGACTTTGAGAATGGAAATGTAAAGGGTTATCCTCTTCTCCCCTGTACGCGGTGAGAGAACGTCCGAAGTTTGACGCTACAGTACCGCCAAACCTCCTAATGGGAGTGACTTCCTGCTGACTTCCGCCGACAGATGACTTTTGTGTACAAAGTATATGTAACTGAATGGTTAGTATGATACTCCGTTTCTCCGTTTCTGTCATCAGAGAAGAACAGAGGCAGTGTTGAATCGAATTCACTGGTGTCAATAGAGCGATGTGGCTGAAGCATTCGGGTAGGACAGTAATTCAGATGCCTATCCTGCCATCCAGATTTAGGTTTTCCGAGGCTTCCCCTAACCTCTGACAACAAGAGCAGAGATGCTTAGTTTGAAAAGAACATAGCTGACTTCCTACGCGACATTTTCAAAGTCATGAAGCAGACATAACAAACACACACGCACACACACACACACACACACACACACACATATTTAATTTTTGACCATAGACATGACGTAAATACATCCCACATTTGGTGATGTTTCAAAATCAAGACACAACAACGCCATAAAGAGATCTGTTTGCAAACTTTATGCTAAATTGAAAATAATTATTTGTGGTGTAGACAGAAGAATAGCTTCACAGACAGAAGAGCAAGCGAACATGCAGGCAGATACCAACACATAGTGTAAGTAATAAGGAAAGTGCCAGGACAAAATTGTATTTTATAAATACAGTAACGTTTTACTGAAAATGTGTATGTTTTTCAGGCCACTGAAGACGCTTCATTAAATTAAGGCGCAGTTCGTGTCTAAAAATGAAAACTGCACTCATATAGTTACACACAGCCATAATCTAAAATCGTTAATATATAATTACTAGCAGCTGATAAAGTGATGGTAGGAATATTTGGTTCTAACGTCCCGCTACCGACGAGGTCATTAAAGACGAACCACAAACTTAACCTGTCGAATCTTGTCGAAGGAAATGGGCCCTGCCGTTTGAAATACATCAGCCTGCCATTCGCCTTAAGCGATTTAGGGAAATAGTGCAAATCCTAAATCTAGATTTGACCCCCTGGCCTCTCGTATACGACTCCATAGTTACGTAACTGTGCCACTTCCCTCGGTGTTAGCAAACGAAGTTAGAAGAGACAGCAATACGGAATATTATAGAGTAAATGTAGCGGAATCTGGAACGTAGAATGTCATTTGTATCGGTAGCTGATTAGCAAAATTTTCAGTTGCAGTATGTCTGCAGGCTATGAATTTAAAGCAAGACAGTTTGATACACATAAAGATTACAACGTACCCAAAGATTTGCTATGTAGTGTCCTGAAATTATGTGATTATAATTAAACCGATGGTTCTCCGAGTGCTGCAGGGCATTCTGCACACATCGCAACACATCGCAAGACGCTGCTACATCGTATGTATGTTCAGTAACCGGTGCGCTCGTGGGGTATGCTGAAAAAATAGTAATTCCATTTTGTACCAAAAGGTGAAAATTCGGCGCTGTAAGCTGTCAGAATGTGAAATGTTTCCTCTTTTGACGTCGGTATGCTGTTTGTCGCATGGCGACGCGTGTTAATTTCCTCTGTTAAGTCACTTTTGGTGTAAATGGTTAACAAGGTTGAACTTTTGCGTGTCAAACGCAATGGCTATTGAGAAGAAAGATCATTCACTGCTGGTAAAGTTGTTTTATCAGAACAGCAGCGATATCAGCGTTGCATTGAGAGAATACCGCTGACAAAAATAGCTGCGAAGAGGTCCCATATCAATAAATTTTGTTAAAGATTATGATCAAGAAATTGGAAGAAATAGCTGAATTAGGTGGTGAATCAGGGACAGGGAGACGGCCCCCCATTTCCATGAAAGTTGTTGATGAAGTTGCTGCACCTATAGCTGACCGTGCAGGACATGTTTAAATTTCTTGAGGAAGTGCTGGAGATGTATTACGGTAAATTTCTCTCCGCCGGTCAACAGCTCAAAACGTTTTGCGGTGTATTTTACACTGGTATCCCTACAAGATTCACAATGTCCACCATATGAAGCCCCAAGATAGGCTACAACGTAGTAACTTTGAATTCGCTTTTTTTGGCACTCATGGAAAGGGATGACATTTGGACGGGGATTATTCTTTCGACTGACGACGTACATTTTACGCTGCACAGTGCCTTGAATGCACAGAACTGTCGCATTTGAGGTTCTACTCCGCCACATGTTGTGCAAGAACATCCTCTGCACTCGTCTTATGTGACTGTGAGGTGCAGTTGCATAAGCTCCTTCATTCACGACCGTAACTTCTTCGAGGAGATGACACATCGCGGACCTTCAAGGTGTACAGTGACATCTGCCGTTTATAAGGACCTTCTTGTGCAACACGTGATTCAAGCTTTTCAAGAATGCAACTGTGTATACACCATTATTTTCATGCAAGATGGGGCGACACCACGTGTCGTTTGCCAGGTGAAGGATTTGGTTCGAGAAACCTTCGGTATCCACCGTATCATCTCTAGGCAGTTTCAAGATATGTGGTCTTCCAGATTCCCCGACTTAAATCCATGTGCTGACTGTGGGGACATATGAAAGATCGTCTCTATCAGAGGTGTATCCGGACTACTCCTGATCTGAAGGATAGCATACTACGACATGTCGCTCTGATTACACCGGATATGCTCCGGACAACTATCGACCATGCCGTGATATAGATGCAGTACGTTGCTGAGTCGGAAGACCATACTGAACAATGTAGTAACTTGTGACAATATCCCAATAAACGCGCCAGAACCGCCGTTATCTTGTGTTTGAATGTTCTTCCCCTTTTCCTGCATCCGCACCACATTCTGACTGCTAAGAGCTGCATATTTCCACCTGGTGACAGAATGTGGAACAATTATTTTTTTCAGATTACTCCGCGAGCTCACCCATTAATGAACATACAGTACATACAATGTTTCAGCGTACTGCGAAGTATACAGCCTGCATTGCAGCACTCGGGACACCTTCAGTTCAATTACAACCACTCTCGTATGGTCGTTCGGTGCAGCTGTTCCGCCCTGCCTCGCGGCCCCTGGACGCTAAGCCGTGTACCGGCGTCCCGTTAGCGCCGCGCGGAGCTCTGCTGACCCGCACTCTGCTTGGCTCTTACGTCACCCGCCCGTGCCGCCTGCGGTTCGGAAACGCCGACGCCGCGACCTTGAAAAGCGCCGCGGTTGCCCTGCAGCTTTCCCGCAGACAATTTATACACCAACCTGGAATACCCGCGGCTCATAACGCAGGTGTATTACTGGCGTCAAGATCGGAGTTGGCCTCCAGGCACTGAAACTACCCCTGTTGTACCTAATTTCTTAAACCAGATGGTTTTCTAACTAAAGCAACTATCTCTTTCCGATGTTTGACGGGGCTCCAGTTGCAGTGTAGAAGGAAAGTCGGTCGATAGATCAATAAAGGACTCGGCCACTGGAACGCTCGTTCCTCTCGGTGGCGTAGCGCGCGACATCTGAGTCGCAGCCGCGACCGGAGGTCACACTCTCTCGGCGCGTGAAACAAATTTCGCAAGTATTGTTTCGAAGATTAAGTATATGCAGACTGAAGCAACGAATGAAAATTTGTTCCAAGGTCGGGTTCTGCACGGCTACCCTAGCATACCTCCCTCCTCAATCCAAATTCTCATTCACGCCTCAGCCCACTTGGTATTCCCCCTAAACTGAAACAGCGTGGTGGCATAGTGGTTAGCGCGGCTTCATAGTGAGCAGGAGGCTTCCAGTCCCTGCCTTGGTACAAATTTTCATTCGTTGCTTCAGTCTGCATATACACACACATATCAGATGTTTGGGACTTGAAAACGCCTCTGGAACTGTACAGTTTCATCTACATCTACATCTACATGGATACTATGCAAATCACATTTAAGTGCCTGGCAGAAGTTCATTGAACCACCTACACAATTCTCTATTATTCCAATCTCGTATAGCGCGCGGAAAGAATGAATACCTATATCTTTCCGTACGAGCTCTGATTTCCCTTATTTTATCATGGTGATCGTTCCTCCCTATGTAGGTCGGTGTCAACAAAATATTTTCGCATTCGGAGGAGAAAGTTGGTGATTAGAATTTCGTGAGAAGATTCCGTCGCAACGAAAAACGCCTATCTTTTAATCATTTCCAGCCCAAATCCTGTATCATTTCAGTGACACTCTCTCTCATATTTCGCGATTATACAAAACGTGATGCATTATCGCGAAATATGGGAGAGAGTGTCACAGAAATATGATTAATTACTACATAGTCTTAAAGAGGGTCTCCAGTCTTGCCTCGACTCGCGAGACAGGGTTAAACTTGTCATTGCGTCTTAAACAAATGGTTCAAATGGCTCTGAGCACTAAGGGACTTAACAGCAATGGTCATCAGTCCCCTAGAACCTAGAACTACTTAAACCTAACTAACCTAAGGACAGCACACAACACCCAGTCATCACGAGGCAGAGAAAATCCCTGACCCCGCCGGGAATCGAACCCGGGAACCCGGGCGCGGGAAGCGAGAACGCTACCGCACGACCACGAGCTGCGGACCTTAAACAAATGATTAATGCCCCGTGGGTATGTAACTGCGTTCACCAAAATTTCGAGATAGACTGCAAATATACACCGCTTACTATTAATACACGGCATCCAGTTGGAAATATACACCGCTTACTATTAATACACGGCATCCAGTTGGTCCCTGGTAGCTTCCGCCGAAACTCCGCACAAAGACAAACTAGGATAGCAGTTCAAACTCCCTCTAAAGTCGAACAGCATCGCTGAGCCTCTCCGATTGTATTGGGATAGCACCTCACGCAAAAGCACCACGCTTTAAGCGTCCACAGAAACAAATGTAATTTACAGGGTTCAGTTAGGCCTCTCCAAGTCCGCCTCTTTCAATTAACGCCAACTCCAGCGAGCTGCACGGCCTACTATGAGGCCTTTGCCTGCTAAGCACGCGAATACTGTACTACAACATTCGCCTAGAAAATTGGAAAATAAATCAGAAGTCCAAACCTCTCGATGACAAATCACTTTCGAACTGATGTGCCCTTCGCATGTAAAATTAAGATTGTTGGTAAGGACCACGAATTTGTGACTTCCGATATGTTTAGCCAACCAAACCGAATTTTTTTTTCGGGTCTTTCAGCCAATCACCCTCAACAGCACAACATAGATCTTTCCGTTTTTCATTTACTGCTCGTGCTAGTAACAGTCTACTGCTTCCTGTCAGCACAATGCACATGGCTGTTCCCAACAGTTGCTAAAAGACACCTGCCGCTAGAGGAAAGTGACCAGCCCTTAAGCTATTCTAGAAGGCTCCTAGTACTCCTCAGGACACGTATCACATAAACGTCCTTGCAAGTAATCTTGGCCATCAGCTTCCGAGCAGCTTCCACCTCTTGTTAGCATCCAACGACGTAGCAACATATAAGCCACTGTACGAGTTCGTCAACAGTGCCAACATCAAGATTGTTGGTGAGTAAGGACCACGAATTTGTGACTTCCGATATGTTTAGCCAACCAAACCGAATTTTTTTTTCGGGTCTGCGCTGCAAACCTACTGTTCTTGGTATTTAAAATGCCAGGGGAAGCCCACAGCTCAGTTTTACTAACTGAGTATACCCCACGTTCTACTTTGAATAATATGGAACGCTCAGCCTCTAGATGTATGTCACTATGTGCCTCTCTTGTACATATGGCTGAATACTGGTGTATGGCTGTAATGCACAACTCTGATTCTTGCTAACTGTTCTCCTGATCTGTCTAGATGGTACTTAGAGACCTGAAAAAATTTTCAGTTGTCTATCCGTAGCTTTGGAAACATTTATCAAAGGACATACAAGGACATTTTATTGTTATTTTAGATATATAGCCATTAATACGGTCTGAACTGGGAATGTCCAAATTGTGTACCAACGGCGATTTATCATTTCTTCTTGTGTTAGCAGTAGGATTTTTATAGTATACTACTACTGTGTACCCTGTGCTGCAATTTCGTCTTGTTTATCCGTTTTAGTATATTCTCATTGAAAAACTTGTTTTATCTCGAATCAGTCCTTCGTTAATCTTGTTACAACACGCATGAGTACGACTTAAAAAAAATTAAATAAAAAAGAAGACTCCGAATGCAAACCACTTCACAGTATATCGACTTATCGTCAACAGAATGAACAATACCCTCTACCTTAGGATGCTGGGGTGCTACGAAGCATCCCAACAGCCAAGGGATGTTCCCACAGTGTGGCCAAGTAGAAATTATGTGTTGCGCAATCAGTTATTGAACCTAACTTTCACTAAGCATTACGCTCTTAGAATGACTGGCCTATCAGCAAGTGACCATTTTGCTTTCAGAATGCCAAGTAATACAACATAGTTAAGAAATGTCCTGTTCTGGTAGTACCAGCTTGAAAGCAATGTTAAGTACCTCTGCCCTCTCGTAAACAGGGGCAATGTTGGATAGTACGTAGAAGCTTTTGGCAAGGAAACATATCTTCACAGAGACTTTTTGCTTGCAACGCACACTAAACACCACACGTGACTCAATCCGCTGCACTATATTTTCTTTAAATAAATGCTACAGGGAGAAGAAAAGTTACACATAAAAACACAGATAGACCACTGATAAACTTTGGCACTTTTGTCCATGAAATATATTTTCGTAAAATAACCGATAAATATCGTGGCTGGTCATCTTCGTTACTGCACCAGGTAACCCAGAAACAGGTGCGGAGACCTACGTATCCCTTAGGGATAAAATGATAGTTATGTGATGTTTATCTTGCAGTGTAAAGAGGATTGAAGCTAAACTACAAAGAAGTCGGCGGTCAAACGAGCCACAATAGTTACGACAATGGATCTCGTTCCGGCGGAAAGAGGTTGATTTTCACTTCTGGTAAACGTGTTTTATATCAAATAATTTTTTTCTCAGCTCATGCAAATTAAAGACTGGGATTTTTTTTGTCATGACCGATTCGTTTCGCAATTCTTCCTTCAACTCATCTAGTATTCCGCCGTTAACGGACCTGTAGATTAAATTCTAACGTTAGTCCTTCCCCAATGTACTGGTTAGAGCTCCCTCAGTTTTTAGTTTAGATTTTATCGCTTGAGATGACTGCAGCAGTAAAGAACTGAAATAAGAAGAGATTAAGAGTGCCATTGAGTAAAGTAAAGTCGTCGCCAACCCGAAGGTGTATTTGAACACTAGATTCCTTTACTGGGCACCATCCCATAGGAGATAGTGTGCCCTTGCCTCCCTCCAACTTTTAAAGGGGCTTTTTAGCTATTTGTCAGGTAAACTATAATTAAACGTAGGGGCATCATGGTGAAAGCTGCTTGTTCAGCATTTCGACTACTGTCGACAGCGACCACTACGTCAGGGAAGTAATATAGCTGGAAATGATTACCTTCCGTCAATCATCCCTGATGGCGCATTTCAACAGAACATCACAAACAGTGCTCAGGATTTTTATCCATGAATGTTACCGTTCCTGCCTCGATCTGTTAATTTAGGAGACGTGCCGTGCAGTCTCAGACTGCAACAGTAGGCGACATCGTTGTAAGTTGTGTGTTCAGAGGATGCAGCTTTTTGTAAATAGATTCTCGTGGGGTACAAAGGTCACTCGATAATATTTCCAATACAGAGAAAAAGGTCTCGAGTTTGTGTCCAGCGATAGAATACAATGTAAAAACAGAGTCGCTGAATTCGTGTCCATCTTGGCCAATATTGCATTTTTTGTAATCTTTGGCGCAGTACGGCCTCTTGAACGCAAACGTTTGAGTAACTAGAGTTTTGATAACAGAAGCTCTGTTATGAACGCTTTCTTTAAGAAGCTTCCGTCCCACTGTCTTCCTTGACACTGGATTGCGTTCTGTGGCCACGCTATTGGAAGTTTCTCGTTATTAAGCAAACAACAATGCGTAACGTATTTACGTCGTTATCACTGCTCCTATTTACTTTGCCTCGGTCTCAATTAACGAAATTTTACTATGAGTGCAATGCCGCTATGCAGCAGCTCTAGATGCCACTCAGGCATTAAAAGCGGTTGTCGTTAATTCAACAATAAAACGTACAGCGACAATACCACGTTGAAAACCTGTAAGATCAAACAAGAGAGTCGCACATGTGCTGGTAACTCATAATTCTTGGAGAGACGCTCATGTCTGTGAGTTACAGATAGGTAAACAGGCTCCGAAAATCCGGCGTGTGTAAGAGGGTGCTCAGTTATGGATAACTGAGATAAAGAAGCTCCGTCAATCCTGCATTTATGTGAGGGTACTGGTATTAGTCTACCTGCCGCTGTGAGACGATACGAAGATTCAGGAAGCTATTACAGCACAAGTGGCCAGCCTTTCACCGAGCAATGTGTGCGAGGCCGTCGATTTGCCGACGGTTGCAAAGTTCGGTTGCAGAACCTGCAGAAGATGCGCGTCCCCCGGTGATGGATGACCTTTATGAGCGGCGGCTCTCACCGACCAGCACCGCGAGGACGGGACGGCAACTGCAGCCGCATGACCTGCGTCAAACCCACCGGTTACCTAATGCGCGGACAGTGCATGCATAATATCTAACGGGAGGCTGCCTATGTCTACGTCTATGTAGAGAAAAAGAGCTGTTAGCGCGCGTGGGACGAAGTGGAGTAACGGTGTGGCGTCGCGGGGTACCGGCGGTTGCTAGGCGGCCGTTTTTGAGCTGGTTTCGCAAGCGCAGCGCAGCACAGCAGGTTCTTTATTTTCTCCTGCCACCGCCTGGCTGCGCTGGACAGACGGGAAAGTCCGTGTTTGGCGCACACCGGCACAGCCGCACACCGGCTGCGGTCGCCGGCCAACAGCGCCACAGACACTGCAGCAAAACTAGAGCCAGCTGCTGAACGTTCCGGGCCGGGACAGATAAATGGGCTCCGGAAATCCGGCGTTTATGAGAGGGTGCTCAGTTAAGGATTACTCAGGTAAAGAACATCACCACAATCGTGGAACATGGCACTCCCACTCTGTGAATAACTGTTAATGTTGTTATGTAAAGTGAAACTGGAGGGGGAAGAAAGGAAAGCGAAAGGAAGGTTCAAAATGCCTCTAAGTTCTATGGGACTTAACATGATCAGTCCTAGACTTAGAACGACGTAAACCTAACTGAGCTAAGGATATCACACACAGCCATGCCCGGGGCAGGATTCGAACCTGCAACTGTAGCAGCAGCTCGGTTCCGGACTGAAGCGCCTAGAGCCGCTCCGTTACAGCGACCGGCGGAAGGGAAGGAACTTTGAATCAGCTGCATCGGAACTTAATGTGGAAACAGCGGTGATCACTGCAAATCTTTTTTTCCCCAAAGGAACGTTCCTGGCGGGCAAATGTATGGATGGAAGTAAAGTGGACAAGGGTCGCATCCCGAGGCCTCGCTGCCCTACCCCCAGGAACCAAGAAAAGCCTAGGGAACATGGACAAAATGTACAAGAAGATCAATGATTTATTTTACTTTCTTTTCCCTTTTCAGTCATTACTAACACCACAGAGAATAGCAAGAAACCGAAGTCGCGAGGAGGAGGGAGCGGTAAGTCGCCAGACTCCGTGAGACTATCGACGCATAGTTTGACGGGGAGGAACGTTCTGATGACCAGAGATTAACCGGTTCTAAGAGCGAAAAAGGCGTGGATAAACTACTCATTTCAGTAACAACGTAACTCTGGGGTGGATTAAGAAAGATACTACAAGGGAAAGTCCGCAGCTCGTGGTCGTGCGGTAGCGTTCTCGCTTCCCACGCCCGGGTTCCCGGGTTCGATTCCCGGCGGGGTCAGGTATTTTCTCTGCCTCGTGATGACTGGGTATTGTGTGATGTCCTTAGATTAGTTAGGTTTAAGTAGTTCTACGTTCTAGGGGACTGATGACCATAGCTATTAAGTCCCATAGTGCTCAGAGCCATTTGAACAAGGGAAACTGCAGAAAAATATTCTGTATTTGGCGTTGCAACCAACTGCCCAATGGCGTTCATTAAAAAGTGCCAAAAATCAAGGACATTTTTCTCGCCATCTGCAAGTAGTGACTTGTGTCCACAAATCCACATCACGGAGTTCGTCTTCAAAAATGGTTCAAATGGCTCTGAGCACTATGGGACTTAACTTCTGAGGTCATCAGGCCCCTAGAACTTAGAACTACTTGAACCTAACTAACCTAAGGACATCACACACATCCACGCCCGAGGCAGGATTCGAACCTGCGATCGTAGCGGTCGCGCGGTTCCAGACTGTAGCGCCTAGAACCGCTCGGTCACCCCGGCCGGCAGTTCGTCTTCGTTTGTGGGAAGCATCACGAGTGTGCAAAGAGGAGCAAGTGAGTAGGTATCTAATGTGGAGTCGTACGGGTAATTAGGGCCAGCAGATGTCGCACCAAGAACCAAACACCTATCTCCCATCCACGCACCAGGCATGTCCAGTACATCGCAGGCGGCACACAATGGAGTGTCTACTAGGCGAACTCCGTGAAAACCGTGACCGACATACTTGCTTCCCATTGACCATAAGGTACCATGCGGACTGGACGTCAGCGGCAAGATGAGGAGCAACACTAATCGCCCCAGTCTACGTGGCGATATCTCCCCTCAACCACATTCGGTGACCTGTGCTGTTGAAGAAAGCGGTAGATAGCTTTTGTGGATGTCATGCGCGTTGACAATATCAAAGCTGAGTGTAGCTGAATTCGAGGAAAAAATGCAGAAGGAAAAGAAGGGTGGCAGGACGTCCAAACGCCGGTTAGGGGCTGAAAGAGAGCGTGGTGCAGGGGCCTCCAGCAACAGGTTGGTAAGGCACGTAGGACAATGGCGCCGCATCCCCATTTGAGAGCTCACGAAAAGGGTTATTGCTTGACAGGCACATGATACGGACCTCAACCGCCCCAACACCGCGGGACGCTGGGGGTGTCATACCTTATTTTGAACAACAAGCCGTGGCAAACATAGGAACCCCACGCCGCTAGCATGCGGCGGGCCATGGGCAGCCAAACAGGAAGTGTCTGTGCCACGTGGGGGATATGTTACGCGAAACATACATTTACATACTGGCTCCGTTGGAGAAGACTGAGGGCTTGTATCGACTAAGATCATTCAGTGATCTGTCAAATTCCTCTCGCAGTATCATATTTCCCATCGCATCTTCATCTTCTTCCTTTATAAGAGCAAACACGCGAAACGGCATTGATACTGATCCTACCACGAAATAATGAGGCGAAGCTCAGCGGCCACCGTATTGGTGTACAACAGGCGTAGACTATATTCGGGAACAACTTTCGTCCCTTCCCTTCATCATTTACGACACGGATATTGGGCTCTATACTCACGACAATTATCTACAGTAATAACACCTATCCAGTATTATAAAAATTGTAGGGGGAGGGGAAAGAAAGGAGTGGAAACGAACTAAGAAGTCAAATGCATCGGGACTTTATGCGGAATCAGCGGCGACGAGTGAAAGTGTATGCCAAAGCTGGACTCGAAGCAGGGATATCCTGCTTACTAGGCAGTGGCATTAACCGCCGCGCAACCAGGTCACAGTGTTCACAGCAAATGCGCTGACTATCTCGGCACGCTCCCCGCACTCCCACCTGGTACCACCTATCCGCTGCCCCTGTCCACGTCTCCAAGATTCCCGCAGGAGGTCGAGTGTCAGTGTGCATCCGCACTGAACATAGTGGATTCATTGCCCGTCAAGGCGAATCATGTATATGAATGTGTGGTGTCTGTTCTATCGGACATGTCTGCAGCAGTAGCAGGTGATTATGAGGAAGACCTTTTAAATCACAAACATCTTATAACCTCTTTTCAAGACATCCGTTCCATCAAGTGCTCTTCCAAGTCCTTCAAATTATAATTTCGTTTTCCTGAACTTTAATTCCCTTACCAAATTTCTCCTCGGTTTCCTTTACTGCGTGCTCAATGTTCAGATTGATTATCGCCAAGGATAGGCTAAAATCCTATCTCACTCCCCTTTTAACCACTGCGTTCCGATTCTGTACAAGCAGTGGTTAACGTTTCGCTCTCTGTATTCTAGCCCTCATATATTTAGAATTTAAGTGTGTTCCAGTCAGCATTCTTGTACTCTTTCTCTAGATTTAAAAATGAAATCAACGTGGGTTTATTAGTAAAAATTGTTGGAGTCAGTCACATACTTATGCAATTACTCCATAATATGGTATTTTAACTATCGGTCGACAGTGTAGGATGCTTTACAGTTTCTAGGAAAATAGAATCTGCCCGTGAGTGTGCTGCCTCCATTGGCGACGCAGTCTGTATCGAATACGTACAAATTATTTGGTATTCTGTCATTTCTGTGTAGGTGAATTCACCGATAAGAAGAACTTGCGTATAGAATAGATTATTTCTTCACCAAACGATTAGCCTTTGGGTCTGTTAAAAGCTATAGTTTTCTGTCAAATTTCACTTGTGGCGGTTATTTATCAGTGTACTGTCAACAGAAGTAGACCATTAGCGTTGAGTAGTTTTGTACTCCTTTTGTCTGAAACCCGTTTTAAGACAAGCCTCTGTCAGTACTATGACTTCATGTAGCACGTTTCAAGGCTCACGAAATTAGGCAGCAATTTTTCCAGTCGATTGGAAATAGCGAAGGCGTTCGTTTCATGTGCGCTGAAGCACCCAACTTATGTCTTGCAGTTCGCAGGACCTGGATTTGCTCTACTCACTCAAAGGAAGTAAGTACTTTAAACCCTTGTCGACAACCGTCTGAATAACACTAAGTCAGTTTCACAAGGACCAAGCAGAAAATCAACCAAATCGTTCTTCACTTAAACGACGTGCTACTAAGGAGCACCACGGATAGATGTACCACGCTGTCAGACAGGGATTTGAAACCCCGTCTTCCCGATCACAGTGGTACATCGTCCAATTCGCTATTTGGCTAGGTTATTCATATCAATAAAAATAAAGTAAAAGTAATTAATGAACAGGTAATGCTTTGTGTGTTTAATTTTGGTAGATAATACATCAATATTTTAATATTTATCTCGGTAATCAGAGCTAATATCGCTAAAATGGCTCGTCGTTCCCCAAAAGTGTAGTGATACTATCTACAGTGTCTTGAATATGTAGAAAATTTGTACTGAGCATCATGCACAGGAACTAAGTATTCTCTGTACTGTATGTTTGTATGAAAAGTTCACTTTAATGAATGAGAATGAGTATGTCCATTCTTTCTTTTTTTTTTTTTTGTTTTGCAGAGAATTACATATGATTAGTTATTACTAGAGACGAATAAGTGTTCACACTTTTGAATTTAAAAGTGAAATTCTTTATTAATAACATGAATACAACGTATTAATGTTCCAGATTAATATTTATTAGTTCGTTACGAACCGGCTTTCGCGTTCTTAGGCCATCGTCAGATAACTTAATGTTGAGCAGATAGTCCACACAGCGACAGCGAGAAATCACAGCTGTACAAAGATTGCTGAAGTTGTGAAATTGTGTGGACTATCTGTTCAACATTAAGTTCAAAAATGGTTCAAATGGCTCTGACCACTATGGGACTTAACTTCTGAAGTCATCAGTCCCCTAGAACTTAGAACTGCTTAAACCTAACTAACCTAAGGACACCACACACATTCATGTCCAAGGCAGGATTCGAACCTGCGACCGTAGTGGTCGCGCGGTTCCAGACTGTAGCGCCTAGAACCGCTCGGCCACCCCGGCCGGCCAACATTAAGTTATTTGACGATGGCCTAAGGAGCCGAAAGCCAGTTCGTAACGAACTAATAAATACTATCGTGGAACAATAATACGTCGTATTCAAGTCACTGATATGTCTATGTTCCTCCAAGAACAGACGGAATATTCATTAATGGTAAAATTCTTTCATTAGCGAATGTTTAATAGGGGACACCAGGAGAATTTAGGCGGAAAGGCATTTCTGCTTGATGTTTTGATGTTACGAGGAGCTGAGATCACATTCAGCTATCGTATCAAAGCTGAAAAAAATGCAGATGTCAATACACTCACGCCTAAGTGGCCGAGCGGTTCTAGGCGTTACAGTCTGGAGCCGCGCGACCGCTACGGTCGCAGGTTCGAATCCTGCCTCGGGGATGGATGTGTGTGATGTCGTTAGGTTGGTTAGGTTTAAGTAGTTCTAAGTTCTTGGGGACTGATGACCTCAGAAGTTAAGTCCCGTAGTTCTCAGAGCCATTTGAACCATTTTATAGTGTTGTGTTTTGTCCGCCGGTCCCCTCTCCATGGGATAATTGGCTCTGAGCACTATGAGACTTAACATCTGAGGTCATCAGTCCCCTAGAACTTAGAACTACTTAAACCTATGTAACCTAAGGACTTCACTCACATCCATGCCCGAGGCAGGATTTGAACCTGCAACCGTAGCAGTCGCGCGGTTCCGGACTGAAGCGCCCAGAACCGCTCGGCCACCGTCGCCGGCATGGGATAATTCCCGGAGTGGTACTAGCAAAGGGCTACAGCATAAGACCCTAACTCTATGGCAACTATAGTGTGGCGGGCACTAATAAATGCTGTTATGGATAAGGTAAAGATTAAGTCCTCGGAGGGCAGGTGAGCTGCTTCCGTTGCCGAACCACGTCATCCACCAGCTGCATAGATTCAGACACGACTAGCTGAACTCATATAATATGCAGCGAGTAGTTGCGCAACATAACGGCAGTACTTTTCAAGGTTCACCAATCCTGGAACAGCTATCATTGCGTCACTCTGCTAATATCGACTGCAGGTTGCGGCTGCAGCCGCGGCCTCGCAGAGGTCGCCGGGGACGGAGACTGAGCCTTTCATTTCACACCCACTGCCGTCTGCAGACCAGTCTACTGGCCACGCATGTGGTAAGCCTGGAGGCCGACTGCCTGCCGCATCTATCGTGGCTCCCCATGATTAAGTGCAGAACTAGATTCCTGAAAAGATTCTGTCACCGAATTACGACATTTATTCGTTCATACTGTAGACAACTGAAGATGATAACCTTCGGATAAAATGGACACTGTGTTCATAAGAAGTGGTAGTAATCAAGGTTTAATACAAGATAGTTCATACAATAATTTCTCTGCAAATCGCTCTCCTCCCACTTTCTTTGTCTGTACTTTCTTGCACAGTCCACCCACTTAGCTGAAGTGGTCAGCGCGTCTGACTGCCATGCAGTAGGCCGGGGATCGATTCACGATCGGTTCCGAGATTTTATTCGTTCGAGGACTGGGTGTTGTGTTTTCCTCATAATCATTTTATCACCATCGACACGCAAGTCGCCCAATGTGGCGTCAGCTGAAAAGACTTACAACTCGGCTGTCGAACTTTCCCAGTGATGAGTACCGGCCGCCAATGCCATACGATCATTTCATTTCATTTTTCTTGCACCTTCGAGGTTCGTACATGATGAGTGTTCCGTTGTAATGAACTTACAGTTCTTTTTACAATCAATAACCTTTCCTTTGCCACATGATCATTTCGTCTTACGGTCAAGGATACCGAAAAGTCGTTTAAGTTACCTGTTTGAGAATAACATGGTACTGTGGGTGGTACATCTCGTGTTCCACGGTTGTCTGAATTGTGACTGATTTTTTATTGTTTATTTGAATATGGTAAAGAAATGTATAAATTAAATTACCTTTGAGAAAGCATTAGCGACAGAGTGCAAGCTCAATTTGAGAAGATTGAGCAGATGAAATGGCATGACCATCGTGACATTAGCCTGAAGTGATTAGGGAAAATCGAAACCAAAACAGTCGGAGCCTAATTCTCCATAACACGAGTCCATTGCAGTGGCCACAGGACTTACTCACTTGGTTTGTATGTTCAGCGCAGAAGGGAGAGTCTCCAAACAGATGTGGACATTATTAAGGGAAAGTGACAGGAGCCGGCCGGTGTGGCCGTGCGGTTCTAGGCGCTTCAGTCTGGAACCGCGTGACCGCTACGGCCGCAGGTTCGAATCCTGCCTCGGGCATGGATGTATGTGATGTCCTTAGGTTAGTTAGGTTTAAGTAGTTCTAAGTTCTAGGGGACTGATGACCACAGATGTTAAGTCCCATAGTGCTCAGAGCCATTTGAAAGTGACAGGAAAATATCACCAAAGAACGTCATGAAAATTCAGGACGAGCGTGGCTAGACAAGTTCGTTGATACTGCACTGTGTTCTACGAGAAACAAAATCAGGAGATTCACGTCTCGTAGCTGCATCTTTGTATTGTTTACTCTCGGGCATGCTAACAGATTCAGACACAAAAACTGCTTACATTCTGCAAGGATTGGACATACAGAACCCAACAAAATTCCCCCCCCCCCCCCCCCCCCCCCCCCCAGTCGTAGCGCATGCCTAATTGAATGAATGGCGATAAAATGCAATTATTCAGGTTTACTGTGAAAACTTAAAACTCGAGTCACAGAGTTTCTTTTACAGTCATTCTGCCGATAACTCTTACAGAAATCATCATTATATATAGTGATGTAGAGAGTGAAGTGAAAGATTATTACATTCTGACGTATTGTTGACGTTTGGAATACTCTGAACACGGAGAACTCTGCTTGAAGCACGTATCATTAGCACAATCGTTGCAACCCTTCTTCTCATCTCCTTTGTTGTTTTTCCGATGTACAGTCCGAAGAGTATTTTGATTCAGCTCTTCACGTTAATTTATCCTCTGAAAATTCCTTTATCTCTGCATAACCACTGCTGCCTGAATCTACCTGAATCTGCTTAATATAGCGAAACTCACGTTTTCCACGAGCATTTTTACCTCTCGCCTTCCCTCCACAAACAATCTGACTATTACTTATTTTAAAATATACGTTTCTTCAGACGAGTATGGATGTCTCAAGAAACAGACACTGGTGACGACCTGTAGCTGTACTAATATTACGAAATGTATTCGCCAATTGCGATTCCTTTTGGGTTCATCTGTATTTGGTATGATACATGAAAATGTGGTGGACCGGAAATCGAAGCACGATTTCCCACTACCGCGAACAGTCGCCTTAACAATTTCAGCTATCAGTTGACATGCATACATGTCTGATGGAACAGAAATTGGTGACTTTTGCAGTTGTATTAATATTACGAAAGTTATTCGGTAATTTCAAATTCTTTTAATTTCAGCTGTATTAGGGATGGAAATTTTACGTCTTGGTGACACATGAAAATTTGTACTGGACCGGTACTCGAACACGAATTTCCCACTTATAGCGGGCCGCCGTCCTGACCATCTCACCAATATGTGTACGCTTACTGGACCGATCCAAACCTCCATATCCCACACTGTCTACGCCTCCATTGCTCGCAACTTTACTTGGTTTCCCGCAACGGAGTTAATGGGACAAATCTGTTCAACGTTGGCGTTATTACCGTCTAGGCTCGTTATATTTATTTTACAATATCTTTTCCTTCATACACGCATGTCTGAAGTAACAGACATTGTAAAATAACTAGTAGAAACCTAGACGGGCAAAGGACGACAACAATACCCACCTTGAACAGGTTTGTCTTATTAGCGCTAATGCGAGAAACCAAATAATGTTGCGAACAACGGAGGCGCAGGCAGTCTGGGATATGGGGGTTTGGCTCGGTCCAGTAAGCGCGCACGGATATGCGAGATGGTCAAGGCGACTGCTCGCGATAAGCGGGAAATCCGGGCTCGAGTCCTGGTAGAGCACAAATTTTCGTGTCAGCAGTAGGTAACACTTCCATCCCGAATGCACATAAAATCAAAAACATTGGGGAATAAATTTCGTATAAATGAACTATCCGTTGATGCCTAAAGATGTGTCCAATCTGCTGAATTGTTCTTTCAGTCAAGCTGTGCCATAAACTTCTTGTCTCCATAGTTCGATTCGTTACCTCTTCATTATTTATCCCATCTACCGGTCTAATCTTCATCATTCGTCTGTAGCACCATTTTCCAAAAGATTCTACTCTCTTCCAGTCTAAACTGTTTAGTAACCACGTTACATTTTCGTATAAGGCAAATACTTTCAGCAAATATCTCCTATCACTGAAACTTGTATTCGATTAATGATATCACTAATTCGAAATTTTTATGAGCAAAAAACGAATGCTCCAGGGTCTAGCGTTGATCGGGAAGGACCGACTGCCGGGTCATCCTCTGCTAATGGTATCATGTGCTGCTGTAAGGAGGGACGTGCGGTCAGCACACCGCTGTCTCGGCCACTGTTGGCTTTCTTGACCTTGGAGCCGCTACTACTCGGTCAGGCAGCTCCTCAGTTGCCCTAACGAAGCTCTGGCGTCCCGTTCGAGTCCTCCCACCCAGGAAAAATCCCTGACAGAACCGGGAATCGAAAAGAGGTCCTTCGGATGGCAGCCAGACACGCCAACACTGAGTTACGGAAGCGGAGCAGATTTCAATGGAGTCTGTGTCAACTATAAAACAGTGCTGGTTCTCTGTCATCGAAATATACCGAAAGACAATTCAGACAGAAACTGCGTGGTGATTCCAGGTTTCATATTTTAGTATTACTTCAAAATCGATAAATTGCCACTATGTTACATATGTACCTGTTTTTGGATTCTGTTTTGCGCGCTGCCAGAAGCGATTCAATGTCGTTTCCTCTCTCGGAGTTTGTATTCCGCGCAGACAGTAATTTGTAACCGTGGGGAAGGGAGATCCAGGGCATAGTGAGCGCCTGCAACACTCGTTGTGCGGGCCGCCTGCCAAGAGCTGTTGCAGCAGGCTGAAAGATCTTGCAGCCGGCTGACAGATACGCGAAAGCGCGGGACGTCGCGATGCTGCCGCAGACGGGGATGGCACGGCGGCAGCAAGAGGGAGTGGGCGGGTGTCCACGGCTGGAAAGTTCGGTCAGTGGCAACGGACAGGGGAGCGGGCGGAGCGGCCAGCCGTGGGCGTGCCCGGGCCGCTCAGCTTCGCATTTGTGGATCGCGCTGCAGCCGCAGCCGCAGAGCGGCCGTAGAAAGCGAGCCGGACTCGTGAATAAAACAACTCTGCGCTGGCCGTACGCCGGCACGACGCGACCCGGGCCGTGGCAGCGCAAGGCGCGGCAAGGCAGACCTAGGCAGGGCGACGCGGGCCGAGGCAAGGCGGGATCAGACTTACTTTCGATAAGTGGCCAAACCTGGGGCGGTGCCTTTTCAGGTACTCCACGTCGACGTCTGCTCGTAGATACGTATCGTCGTAAGGTTTTCCGGCTTTACTTCCCGACGTGACAGCGACGACTCTCCGATGAGGTGCGGGCCTTGTGTTTTGCTATTACTGCGAGTCTTGTAAATATCGCTTTTATTTAGTAATTTGCCCGGCTGAAACTCTCCCCTTTTATGATTAAGACAGCCTGCGCCACATTTAGGAGGGAGTGGGGACGTCAAAGAGTCGCAAAAGTTCATATTAAGCAGTCCGTAAAACAGGTAAACGTTCACTTCAGTTAGCGTGTTAGTTAATGCCTACCCTTTACGCTAGATGGTGCTGACTTACTGCTGAGTAGCCTTAGTTCCGTAAAACTTTTCACTGATTAGTACTAGGTAAATGAAATAAGTACAACACTCTAGTATTTCACATTCACTCTACATTCAAGGATTAAGATGGTGATGGATGACGGTCTATTTAAAGGGTTCCTAGCCTGGAGGAACCTAAATAGTCCGCAAATGCCGATATGCACGCGCTCTACGCCCAGATTCGCAACTAACGGCACACGACACTTTCAAAAGTCCACACTTTAATATCTGAATACCGGAACCTCTGATTTCATTCATATCAGCAGATAATTTGAGTTTCTGTCGTCTGTATGTCCGTAAAGTTCCAGTCTAGCACTAAAGTCTTAAAATCCCCGTAATACTTCGTTGCTACCAAAGTCAGAGATCGTACACTACATCACTTTTAATCTCTGTAATATTCTAACAGTTTATCGTGAATCTTAACACGATAAAGTCCAACCCAATTATTGTCTCGCTGACTGACACGGGTTTGCCGCCCTTTAACGAAACAACGATGGTTTTTTTGTTAAATAGCAACAACAAAAAATGGTTCAAACGGCTCTGAGCACTATTGGACTTAACATCTATGGTCATCAGTCCCCTAGAACTTAGAACTACTTAAACCTAACTAACCTAAGGAGAGCACACAACACCCAGCCATCACGAGGCAGAGAAAATCCCTGACCCCGCCGGGAATCGAACCCGGGAACCCGGGCGTGGGAAGCGAGAACGCTACCGCACGACCACGAGATGCGGGCTGTTAAATAGCAGCAACGATTTCTGTCACCATCTTTCCACAAAGCGAGGTTCACTCCGTCTCTAATGACGCCGTCATCGACATTCGCTAACACAGGCCTCTGTGGCGAAACTCAACTCGGAGGTAGCTGATTCAAACACTATAAATTTTCATATCTAGCAATAGGTCGGCAAGTGGAGGAAAGTTGCTGAACACAAGTCTTCGCGCTGATGTTCTGGATTAAATCCGAGCCGCCCCTCCCCCCGCCGTACGCCTATCGCGTTGAAAAGGTTTTTGTCTGCAGACGAAGAATGTTTTCGATAAGGTAGCTGAATAGCCCCTCAGGGCTCCCAGTCAATAACGCCATACAGCTCTTTCTTTCGTCGTCGGTGAGACTTTAAATCATTATTTTCTTTCCTTCGGTTGTTAGACGTGGCTGGGTGAAGGAAGTGTACTCTTCACACAGTGGCCTTAAACTGACAGCTACATTTGCAACGTTCTGGGAGGTTCCCATCATTCATCCAAGAGCATGCTGTAAAATTCAGAGCATTAAGAAATTTAAACTTTTTCTGCGCTCAGTAATTGTTGTTACACAGTTATATTTAATTTAAACGGACGCTTATAGGTGTTCAGATGAATGCTGCGCGGTAAGAATTCTGAGATAGTTTAGTACTAATTGATAGCTGAAATGTGATCGAAGGTGCTTCTCGGACTTACAGACATTATATGTACAGGTACTGTATTCTTTTATCGACTTTTTAACTGCTACAGTATAAGTATGGCAACGGTCTCGAACAACGGACAAACCTACACGTGGTATGACTTTTCTGCTTTAGCTGTGACAGACTGCTAGTAAGAATAAACATTTATGAAAACGTAGTACACAGTTCCTGCTGTTACAGTCACATTACGTTAGGACTCGATTCTCCCTGAACTGTGATTTTCAACGAGGTACCTCTCGAGTGCTTGAAAAAACGGCTCTGAGCACTATGGGACTTAACATCTGTGGTCATCAGTCCCCTAGAGCTTAGAACTACTTAAACCTAACTAACCTAAGGACATCACACACATCCATGCCCGAGGCAGGATTCGAACCTGCGACCGGAGCGGTCACGCGGTTCCAGACTGAAGCGCCATTAACCGCACGGCCACACCGGCCGGCCCGAGTGCTTGAATGAGAAAATTTAATACATGCGTAGATTAAACAACATTTTTCTGAATGAAATTAGATTATCCTATGCTTTACTGGATTTAAACACAACTGAAAGAGAATAAATGATGAATAAAACACCTACAAAATATAGGGTATAAAAAGTACGTGTACAACATTTTAGAATACTTGGAGGGGATGAAAAGAAACATATTTTTATATGGCAAAAATATCAAGGTGCATCGTTTCCCTGCTAGGGGTCTATGGAGATTTTGACGCTATTGATGTTCAGAGACGGTGTTCAAACTAGAGTGTGATGAATATTGTTCTAGAGATGTTGCTGACCACCTCTGGGTCTTTTTCTGGGGAAAAACAAGCTTTTGATGTACGATACACAGATAGACACTCCATAAGAGCTTGTTTCCAGTCTGCGTGAAGTTTCGGCCGTTATGCATGAACACCTGCTTGTTCTCAGTGCATTAGGTAATCATTAGCACTCAGATGTTAGGGGTGCGTTAGTATAAACGGACGACATTTTCAGCAACATCTTCAAAATAATATTCGTCACACGAGAGTTTGAACTGCGCCTCTGTACATCAGCAGCGTCACATCTTTCATGGACCCTTAGCGTTGCATCTGTGACATTTTGATCACACAAAGAAGTTTTCTTTTTATCTTCTTTAACATTCTAAAATTTTATATGCGTAATATTTTTTGCTCCATGTGTACCAGCAAAGCTAACAACCGTTTGACGTTTACTTTGTAATCGAACTTCAGCTTTTGATAACCACGTTGCTGCAGCAATGTCCACTTCAAAAACCACGTGGACATATTGTCACGGAATCTGTTTCTCCCATTTCTCGTATTTTTTACTCATTATTTAGATGAGACAGGCGAGGATGCAGAACTTTTGCCTGTCATGTTTACAAAGAATGTACGATGATGTATGGTTTGTGGGGTGCTCAACTGCGCGGTCATCAGCGCCCATACAAAATCTCAGTTTCTACACAATTTTTTCCACAGTCCAATCGAGCCACTGTCACAAATGATGATGATGATGAAATGATGAGGACAACACAAACACCCAGTCCCCGAGCAGAGAAAATTCCCAACCCGGCCGGGATTCGAACCCAGGACCCCGTGATCCAGAGACAAAAAAAAGAATGTACGGTTCTTTTATTTCAATACATACCTTCAAACTGTAATTAGAAGCCTAATGCTGATGTGAACTCTTCATCGTTATACAAAATACGGTGTTACAACTGTGGAGCTGCAAACTATATGTCCCAGTGCGACTTGACATTTTTCAGAAAAATGTACCGAAACCGAAAACGCATATTGCATAAAAAATGTTAGCTTGTAACGGAACAGGTTTATAGCAGGGCGATGCAGATTTGCAAGGGTGACTAGTCATTCGTAACAAAAGACAATAAAAGTACTCTATGATTACAGATACAGATGAGGTGCGTAGGAACGTTATAAACTTTTCGGAACAATTATAATCTGTCCAGAAACTTGAAAAAATCATGTGCTGCTTGCGACTTAGGAAGGCACACGAGTTATTTGTTAGTCGCACACCGCCATTTCCTGCAGTTACTAGAAACTGACAGCTGATACAATGTGGTAACTAATTCTTTTGTGTCTTTTACACACTGCTCCCGAAATCACTGTGAAGATAAAGCTCAGTTTCTTGTGATATGCACGTACACATATGAGCAATTAGTATTTCATCACTACGTTCGTAAATGGAACCAGAGTGTCTAACAGTGGTCTTACAATGGCCGGGGTGCTACGTACCTCACAATGGTCTGCACGGTACACACGTAGATGTTGATGCAGGCGTATGACACGCGGCGCAGCGTGCTCCGTTAGCGACCTGCATTGGGTAACCGTTGCCACTGGCCATAAGGCACACAGCTGCTAGTAATAAACATGTAGATTAAAATACACGCCGCGTCCATCACGAGAGAGGATGACACGTGCGACACCGAGGTTTCTCCCGGACAGCGCTTTCTCTGGCTGAGTGCGCACGTGTGTGTGAGGGACAACACGGCAGCGGCCGCTCTAGGTCACGACTGGACTGCCTCAGCTCTGTTGCCCCGGAAACGCTCCCTACACTGGCCAGCGATACTACTGCAGCGGGGCAACGCCAGAATATAAATATAATCGACGGTCAAATGAAAACTAGACAGGTAGAAAAAAATAGGGTCTAGTGAATCAGGGGATATAATCCGTTGGCTCTGACCACTGACGTCATACATTACTCATAGATAATAATGTCTTCACTTTCAACCATAGATAATAAAACAGTTTTGTGTTCCGGATAAGCGCTATCATTGTACATTAAAATAATTGAATGTGATTTTAAAAGAGATCGCAACATATTGCTCAAAATATTCTTCGTGTGCATTTATTTAAATAATTGGTTGTTTGCAATTCATTCGGTACTTAATTTCATTCTTACTGATATTGAGGTAATTTGGAAGATTAGTTTCTTATTTTAGGACAATTTTTAGTATCTCATTTTCGTTTGTAGATATGGATTTATCTGCACCGATGAACCTGGATGATTCGAGAGAGGCTATGGGCGTAGACATGTTGACCACGATTTGCTTTTTACAAATGTGTGGTCTCGTTGCCGAGTATGTTCAATGTCGTGAGTGCGGTGAACATATGCGCCTCACAAGTGTATCTCGTCGCCGTACCCACGACTTATTCGTATGGCGCTGCAGCAAAGATCGGTAGTGGTGGTCCATTAGACAAGGGACGTGGTTCGAAAAATCTAAGCTCGTCTCGAGAGTCATGAATATCACGTGCTGTTGGTGTTTGAGGTATCTTGTGTGGCTGTGTGTCCATGAATGTCGTGTGAATAAGCGTGCAGTTGTGGACTGGTACTCTTTATGTAGGGAAGTTTGTGGGGAATACATTAAATATAGGGGGCCGTTGGGGGGGGGGGGGGGGGCGGCAGGTATTATGGGCGAAACTGACGAGTCGCATTTTGGCATAAGGAAGTACAACAGACGGGAACCTCCAGTGGAATTATGGGTTTGGGGGGCTGTAGTTTCAGGTCAAGAGTGTGACGATGTAGTGTTTAAAGTAGTACCCAATCGAAGGAAGTAAGTTTTGGTCAGCTTAATTGAAGATTACGTTGCAGAGGGTTCCACTGTAATTTCAGATGGTTTTTCTTCATATAGGGATTTAGGGGAAAGGGGTTATCATTCTCTCGTAGTTAATCACAATATTGACTTCAGATCATTATCCACAGGGGCTTGCACAAACAGCATACAGGATTATTGGACAGCTATGAAATCTCTTGTAGGGAAGGGGAAATGCCGGATTTCCACACTTCAAAGTCACATCATAGTCGTGGAGGCGTAGTGTTCCCCAAAAATATTGCCCGTTTAAATGTTTTGTTAAACGTGTTGGGCAAATGTACCGTCCGAAATATGTTAGCTAATTTCACATTAGGATAGGGGACGGGGGGTAAATGTGAGCATCTGTGCGTGTTGTGTGTGCGTGTGTGTGTGTGTGTGTGTGTGTGTGTGTGTGGGTGGGTGGGTGGGTGGGTAGGTGGGTGGCTTCGTAATGTTTTGTTTGTTGTGTATGTGAGTTTTGTTGATGTCTTTCTAGGCGAGCTTCGGTTCTTTGAAGAAGTTCACGTGTGGTATGTTGAGTTTTCCATTTTTTTCTTTTACTGCATTTGACTATTTTGACGTATTTCATTGTTGTATTACACCATTACGTACGTTTTCGTGTATTCCAGTACGTAATAGAAATTTCGTAGCTGTCGTTCTTCTTTCGTTTTCCCACACTAGTATTAGTACGATTTTTTCGAATATGTACTAGCAATATTAAAGGCGAAACGCCCGACACAACTAAAATTTGTATCCCGTAATTCAGGTGACCTTTACACTGACACTACCTATTTGAAAAGAACGACATATGTAACATTAATGAGGTCTACGTATGTACGTCAACTAAAGAATTGGATACTATTGTGACTGCTGTCAGCAAAACTATAACTTTTAGTCGATACTATTAGCATCAAAGGCGAAAAAAAAACTGTACCTCATAGTGAAGTATGGGATACAAATTGTATATGTGTCATCTTATTGCCTCTTCGCGTAGTTCAACTGAGTTACAGGTTGCAAACGTAACGTACGTCTATTTCCACGTTTTCGTTAGCAGTGTACATACATATAGGTCAACGGAAGTATGGGATACAAATATTATGTACGTAGCTCCTTCTGCCATCGGTAGTACTACTATCTACGTAAGAACAGACTATTAGTGGTAGCGGAGGCGAAAGAAACAACACATGTAAAATTTGTATCCCATGCTTCAGTTCACCTATATAGTTCAACTGAACAACAGGATATTAATGCTAACGAAAACGAGGAAATCGACGTACGCTAAGCTTGTATGCCGTACAGCAGTTAACCAATACAGTTCGAATGAGATTCGAGATACAACCCATATATATGTGACGTGAGGTATTCTATGCTACCAATACTTCTATTCATTTTCCCCTTCATTTTCCACAGAAATAATACGATACAAACACGCAATATCTTGCCTTGATATATGTCAACCATATTTTTCATCTCTCGTATTCCTTTGTTTCTGAACAGTCTTGTCAGCTCTTTCATGTGTGTAATAAATGATCTCTGGTCAATTCTGACGTCATTGGTCAAAGCCTACGAGCTGTACCCCTGCTTCACTAGACCTAAAAAGTATGTAAACTGTTTGTAATTTCAACAGAAATCGCCATAAGAGTTAATACATGTATCCCACTGTGAGACTAGACGGTCACTGCCTTCGTAGGAAAATGTTTGCGGTTGCCTACAGAACCATGGTTGTTCCCAGGAGCCGGCCGTAGTGGCCGAGCGCTTCTAGGCCCTACATTCTGGAACCGCGCGCCCGCTACGGTTGCAGCTTCGAATCCTGCCTCGGGCATGGATGTGTGCGATGGCCTTAGGTTAGTTAGATTTAAGTAGTTCTAAGTTCTAGGGGACTGATGACCACAGCAGTTAAGTCCCATAGTGCTCAGAGCCATTTGAATTTTTTTGTTCCCAGGAGTGATCCTCTTCGTCCGAAGCAAATCTACGGCCACGAATGTCTTTCTCCAGGGCTCTGAAAATATAGAAACCCCATGGGGAGAGATCGGGAATGTATGGAGGATGTGTGAAGGCTTCCCAACGGAACCTCCGCTGCTCAGTTGAAACAATCTTTCCAGGGAAGCACTGGCCGTCTTGTCTCATAGTGGGATACATGAATTAACAGTTGTGGTGAGTACTTTTGAAGTAATAAAGAGTTTACTTACTTTTTTTCCATCTGTCTCGTTTTGGTTTGGCTGTTCCTTATACATAAACATGCATCCGCAGTGAATATGTGAGACCATCTGCTTAGCGTATAATGTTTAGCTGAGACTGGAACTATCGCGACATTATGATCTAATCTGTCAAGTAAAAAAAAAAAAAAATGGAATTAAGGCCGCTTGCAGTTGGGTAACTGTTGATAGTGCAGGTGATCATGTTACTATGACGAGCCACATAGTAGAAACGGAGATAAATTAAGCGATAAACGTCTCTTCTTGTCGAATCCCTAATCTCAACTGGTAAAGGATGGGCGAATAAACTTTCCGGGCCCTGCTTAACGATCCTTTGTTGCATTCATTTGAAGAGATTTCGATGCAAGCGCAAACAATCATTGGATGACAGAGTCGAAGAAAAGAGCACAACAAGCGAAACGATTGGTTAAGACAGTACGCTCTCAAGCGCCATGACCTATGTTCATATCCGGTTATCGGCATCCTGCTTATGTATCAAATTGCGTCCTCAGATCATCCTGGACTCCTTCATTCCTTAGGAAAATTCAAGGAAAATTCCTTCCATATGAAGTCCAACAGAGCTGCTAGTTCCAGCTAATTGATTTTCTGTCGATGAGCGTGTTAGAAATAATGAAACCTCCAAAGAGCGCCCCGTGGCCGAGTGTACTTTACAGAAGATCGCAGGTAATGGAACAGCGAAGAAGCCAGGATTCCATAATCATGGCAAGAACCCACTGAAAGAAAAAGATGAAAAAATGTAAGTCCATGATAATGACACCTATGAGACTGAAAGCGTACTTTGGTTAAGCGGTAGCATAGTGATCGGAAAGCATGACTCTGCTGATTTCGGAAATACCGGCAGGAGTGGCCGAGCGGTTCTAGGCGCTACAGTCTGGAACCGCGCGACCGCTACGGTCGCAGGTTCGAATCCTGCCTCGGGCATGGATGTGTGTGATGTCCTTAGGTTAGTTAGGTTTAAGTAGTTCTAAGTTCTAAGGGACTGATGACCTCAGAATTTAAGTCCCATAGTGTTCAGTGGACAGTGTCTTGAAAGGAGGATATAAGATGAACATCAACAAAAGCAAAACGAGGATAATGGAATGTAGTCAAATTAAATCGGGTGATGCTGAGGGAATTAGATTAGGAAATGAGACACTTAAAGTAGTAAAGGAGTTTTGCTATTTAGGGAGTAAAATAACTGATGATGGTCGAAGTAAAGAGGATATAAAATGTAGACTGGCAATGGCAAGGAAATCGTTTCTGAAGAAGAGAAATTTGTTAACATTGAGTATAGATTTTAGTGTCAGGAAGTCGTTTCTGAAAGTATTTGTATGGAGTGTAGCCATGTATGGAAGTGAAACATGGACGATAAATAGTTTAGACAAAAAGAGAATAGAAGCCTTCGAAATGTGGTGCTACAGAAGAATGCTGAAGATAAGGTGGGTAGATCACGTAACTAATGAGGAGGTATTGAATAGGATTGGGGAGAAGAGAAGTTTGTGGCACAACTTGACTAGAAGAAGGGATCGGTTGGTAGGACATGTTTTGAGGCATCAAGGGATCACAAATTTAGCGTTGGAGGGCAGCGTGGAGGGTAAAAATCGTAGAGGGAGACCAAGAGATCAATACACTAAGCAGATTCAGAAGGATGTAGGTTGCAGTAGGTACTGGGAGATGAAGAAGCTTGCACAGGATAGAGTAGCATGGAGAGCTGCATCAAACCAGTCTCAGGACTGAAGACCACAACAACAACAGTGTTCAGAGCCATTTGAAACAACCATTTCGGAAATCTGATTAAAGAGTCATCGATGGCAAAACTTGGTTACTGTGAAAACTGGTTTATCGCCTCGGGCTTCTTATTTTGGTTGCTTGATTTGGGGAAGGGACGAAACAGCGAGATCATCGGTCAAATGGCTCTGAGCACTATGGGACTTAACTTCTGAGGTCATCAGTCCCCTAGATCTTAGAACTGCTTAAACCTAACTAACCTAAGGACACCACACACATCTATGCCCGAGGCAGGATTCGAACCTGCGACCGTAGCGGTCGCGCGGTTCCAGACTGTAGCGCCTAGAACCGTTCGGCCACTCCGGCCGGCGGTCATGTGTCCCATCTGATTAGAGAAGGATGGGGAACGAAGTCAGTGTGCCCTTTAAAAGGAACCATACTGGCATTTGCCTGAAGCGATTTAGGGCAGTCACGGAAAACCTACATCAGGATGGCCGGACGCGTGTTTGAACCGTCGTCCTCCCGAATGCGAGTCCAGTGTGATGATCACTGCGCTCACTAGCTCGGTATAGAAAAGGAAACAACATTCTTTGAACTGCACTATACGTGTCAGAAGTGAATAAATTCTGGGTATTCGATGGCTACATCCATCATCAATGTCAATGGTCAAAAATGTGACTGCTGAGTTTGGTATCACTCCCTGGTCGTGCTGCAGGATAGCGCTACCGTGATCGGTTTCTTTCGCCGTATTAGGCGCTCGTTCACGCGCTTGCGTATTTTCAAAGCGCACTTGTAAACGAGACAACCATTTTGACCTCTACCTAAGTGTCTTCAATAACGAAATAACGCTAAAAGTTAGTTTATATTCTGAAAGCAGACATCAGAGGTTCTGTTATTCATAAAGAATGGCTCAAATTCCTATAAGATGTCACTAGCGAGTACTGTGGCAGAAAGTTCGTTTGATGTATAAACTGAAAAGTCATAATATAAAAAAACGCAAATCTAAGATAACCGTATCTGCATTTCAACGAAGAGAAATTGTATACAAGATGTCCCAGAAATGTTGCGAAATACTTCGAGGAGTTGTAGACAATGTCTTGAGGAACAAATCCAGGCTACGAAACCGTGCCCGGGAACGTCATCCAAAGACATTACAGGTCATCCCTTCGGCAGAAAAACAATGGAGATTTTAGAAGGTTCCAGGAGAAAAAAAGAAAAACTGCGGCTGGAAACCCGTGGCCGAAACCTACATCCACAGAGGCAACAGAGCCTCGCATTCATAGGAGACAAGGCCTTTCTACGCGTCAGCTAGGTCTCCAATGGCGATCGTGGCAATCAGTCGCGATCACTGAATAACAAGCACCATTCCGAGAACTTCCACCTATGATCCGTCAGCTTACGAAGTCACGTTTCCTGCCGAAGGGATGGCCTAGTGGCAGGCGCCGGCGCGTATAACTTGGATGCTTTGTGGCGTCGTTGGATGACGTTTCCAGACACGGCTTCCTTTCCTCCACCTGTTCCTCAAGACACCCAGTACATTCCCTCGAAGTTTGCATAACCTTTCTGGGACACGTTGCATAGCATAAATTGAATGCATGCTGGCGTTTTTCGTAACTTTAGGATGAATTATTATGGGAAACTGCAGCAAACCAAAATTAGATCATTGTTTTTCGGGCACTGTGAGAGACTGATAGAAAAGTACAGTACCATGTGTAACGACACATAAGACGGCACGTTCCTTTAATGTTGAAGTCAAGTAGTAGCCGTAAGTGTCTGTACTGTTTCACAGAGTGTGGACGACAGTCGTATAACTTCTTTACAGCGTGGGTTGTACCATGGCTTCATCTCAAAATGGAATATTGTCGAATTTCCCGTCTAGTTAAATAATGCAGAGTGTCTCTAACGTCTTCTTACAGACTCATAGGACAATTAATCCAAAAGGAACCGATGATTGAAGGAGAATAGTTTCCATATTACAAACCGACTCTCCTGCGTCTGCTGAGAGCAAGGGTGAGAATTATTATTACGTCAGTAGTCAACTGAGTAATGTTATAACAGAGTCCATTGGTTAAGCACAAGAAGCGTTCAGTATTCACGTGTCGCGTCACGCAGTTGGTGCTCCGCATCTCATTCGCATCTTACAATGAAGGTTACCTCTGGGTACTCTTTAATTGCAGCCGCGCAGGGTAGCCCAGCGGCCTGAGGGCGCCTTGTCACGGTCCGCGCGGCTCCCCCGTCGGAGGTTCGAGTCCTCCCTCGGGCATGGGTCTGTGTGTTGTCCTTAGCATAAGTTAATTTAAGTTAGATTAAAAAGTGTGTGAGCTTAGGAACCGATGACCTCCGCAGTTTGGTCCCATAAGACCTTACCACAAATTTCCATTTTTTTCTTAACTGCAGTAGTCACTTGGCTGCGGACCTATCAGCTTCCAGTAGCACAGTAAGTTACCGTCGACCTGCCAGCCATTCGCACGTTTGTTATTGTAGTGCATAAACGATACGTCACCGTCTATGGGCTTCTATTCATATGTTGTTCTACCCAGTGCCTTTACCCGTCCTAGGCTTCGTAAGCCGAATTCAGAAAGATTCTGTACAAACTGTTTGATAAACAACGTTACAATGTATGAGTATTTAACGCGGAAAACATTGAAAGATGAATTACGTTTCATAAAAAGTTCATTGCTGTCACCACTACTTCTACGGCATCATTCACGTTTATTTTCTTTCACTTCACGTCAAACGCAACTGTTTTCTTAGCTACTCTCCTTGTTGAACAGGATTGATTAATACGAAAAGTTTCGTTTCCCGGCTAACAGTATTGTGTTACCATGCCTGTATTATTCACTAGCCACTGGAAGATCCTCTGAGTGACAGGAGAGAGCGTAAGCAAGGTCAGTGAGCAATCAATAGCAGTCACAAGCAAGGATGGTCCTGCTCGCTGACCTTGGCGCAGTGAAAGCTGCGTTCTGTCTTCTCTCGCCCCCCTACAGTGGCTACAGTCACAGTACAGACATATACATCTCTCTCTCTCCCTCTCAAAGACACACACACACATTCACATTATTCGCGACAAAATGAAAACAATCGTTACTGCTCCGAGATGCTACTGTTATTTTTGTGCGTAACAGAATGTCACATTATTCTGCCTTCCATCAAGAGCACCCCAACGTGAGGTGCAATAAGCTCAAATCTAGAGATAGTTCGATGGTAAAAACGAAATAAAATATCTATTTGAAGCCAACCTAAGGCCATCCAAATATGCCTCACTAGCCGAATCAAGCGTAGAAGTCAACAGTAGTGTGTAGGTGTGTTGTAGCGTGAGGGAAGAGAGAAAAATCTGATTCCAAGAAGTGAGGTGAACTTAGGCGAGGAGCAATAAATGTGGGAAAAGTATGCTGGTATTATGTGGACGACAGATCGGCTTACACACTGCCTCGTAAGACCCTGACAGGTATTTGAAACTCTGTGCAGGACCCAGTCGGATAATTTCTCATTAGATAAAATGAGCAGCGGAGTAAACAACCAACTAGGTTATGCCAGTTGGTTAGCACTGCTTACTCTCGATCTGTGCCCCGTGTTCGATTCTCGGCTGGACCGGCGATTTTCTCCTCTCGGAACTGAGAGTGTGTGTGAATGTGTTTTTTTTTCATCATCAGTTCATCATCACCGACTCACAAGACGCCGAAGTGGCATCAAATAAAAAGACTTGCACAAGGCGGCCGAAGTCTCCAGAAGAGATGGAGTGGATAAACTCGCAAATGTACCAGAGAACCGTCAACCTCCCTGCACATCCGTATATAGGCACCGATTGAATATTATGACCCTCTGGAAAGAATTACATAGCAGTACATCCCCAGACTGGGTACAGTATATCTTCGGTGATGCTGGTGCTTAATTTACGCAATATATAAGAGCTGGTTGAAGGTGATGAAACTTATACACTGACGTAGGGTGGTTTTGAGTCAAGATCGCGAAAATCCAAAAAAAAATTTTCTTGCATACAGACAGACGTTGAAGATATTTAGTGTACAACTGCAAACGCTTTTGGTGCGGAGTTCAAAGAGTAGTTACTCCGGATTTTTCTGGCTGTTAGAAGCACATGAATCACGTACAGATCTTTGCGACAAATTGATACATCGAAGAAAAAATGGCAACGCCAGAGAATAATTAATGTGGAGTAATGAAATTTCAGGAATACATTTGTCTATTCAATATATTTAAGTGGCTAACATTGCAAGAGGACAGGTTAATGCATGTGCGAGATAAGCCACTGCAAATGTGAAATACTGGTACATCAGTAACGCGTGTAACCGCCAGGCTGTTGAATGCAAGCGTGCAAACATGCATGTCTTGTGTTGTACAGGTGCCGGATGTCAGTTTGTGGGATGGAGTTCCAAGCCTGTTGCACTTCGTCGGTCATTACAGGGATGGTTAATACTGTTTGTGGATGATGTTGGAATTGTCTTCTGATGATGTCCCACATATGCTCGACTGGGGACAGATCTGGTGACTAAGCAGACCAAGGTAACATATTGACACTCTGTAGAGAATGCTGGGCTACAATAGCGATATGTTGGCGAGCGTTATCCTATTGGAAAACATTCCCTGAGAAGCTGCTCATGAATAGCAGCACAACAGGTCGAGTTAGCAGACTGACGTACAAATGTTTAGTCAGGCTGCGTGGGATAACCACTAGAGTGCTCCTGCTGTCATAAGAAATCGCACCCCAGACCATAACTCCAGGTGTAGGCCCAGTGTGCCCAGCACGCAGCAGATTTATTGCAGGCCTTCAACTGGCTTCCTCCTAACCAACACGCGGCCATCATTGACACCGCGGCAGAACCAGCTTTCATCAAAAAACACAACAGACCTCGACCCTGCCCTCGAATGAGCTGTCGCTTGATAGCACTGAAATCGCACATGGTGGTGGTTTAGGGTCAGTGGAATGCAAGCTACAGGGTACCCAACGTACCCAACTCGGAGCTGTCCTGGAAGTAACGCATTTGAAGCAGTGAGTTGTGTCAGTGCGGTACCAACTGCTGCTCAGATTGCTGGCGCAGATGCAGTACGATGCGCCAGAGCCATATGCCGAACACGATGGTCTTTCCTTTTGGGGGAGCCCCGTGGCCGTCCGGAGCCCAGTCTTCTTGCGACCGTACATTCTCATCATCACCGCTGCCAGCGGCTGTACAGGGGGTACATTACTGCCAAGTCTCTGTGGGGTATCGCAGAAGGAACATCCAGCTTCCCTTAGCCCTATTGCGTGACCTCGTTCAAACTCAGAGAGGTGTTGATAATGGCGTCTTTGTGGGCTTAAAGGCATTCTTGACTAACATCAACTCATCACGTCCAATGTTAAAAGTAACTAACGCTCACAACCCCTCAGGCGTGCATTTAAAGCAAACTTGATTGCGCCGGCCGCGGTGGTCTAGCGGTTCAGGCGCTCAGTCCGGAACTGCGGGACTGCTACGGTCGCAGGTTCGAATCCTGCCTCGGGCATGGATGTGTGTGATGTCTTTAGGTTAGTTAGGTTTAAGTAGTTCTAAGTTCTATGGGACTGATGACCTAAGATGTTAAGTCCCATAGTGCTCAGAGCCATTTGAACCATTTGAACCAAACTTGATTGCATCCTCATAGTGGCGCTACTGGAGCCACTCTCATGCGACTTGCGCGAAATTTGAATAGACATATACTTTCAGATTTAGAAACACGCTTACCGAATTTCGTTTACGTCGCACGTCTCCTTCCTGGTGTTTCGATTTTTTTCCCCGTCAGTGTAGCTGTACTGTTGTTAGGGCTGCACTTTTGAACGTGGGTCACTACGTCACTAGTTGTTTGTCGGGTACCGGGCAACCAGTGGCTTAGCAACAGCTCTTTCATATTTTCTCTCAAGTATGAACGGAAAGACGATAAAAATGTTACAAATGGATGTGAGGTTTCGGTAGCAGTAGCGTTTCCCCGCTAGTTGTTGAGTAGTCAGTAAAGTACCGAGAGGGAGCAGAACTCGTGGCTCCGTGTCCTGTGGCCTGTGACCTGCAGCTGCAGCTGCTAAGCGTGCAGCGATCGCCGCCCTCGCCTCCCGCTGCTGGAGGCGCCTCCGCCCCCACCTCCGGCCGCGCCGTCACGCCAGCTGACGCCGTCGCGTCGCTGCAGACGACCGGCTGCGCGTGCCTCACGGTTAGCGCTTTCTCTCTGAGCTTCTGCTGACGCCGACCAACCGCGTCTATTTGTGAACGATCGGTAAGAAAAACTTTATTTTATTTTCAATATTATTTAAATTCGTGTTCCTATGTAATACGATCAATCATCCACAGACATACTGGTCACTGTATCATTACAACGTTCTTGTAGAAAACTCGAGTAACAAGAATAATACACACAGAATGAGATGGCGCGCTGGTTTATATACTGCAACTTTACAAGTATTTGGGAGGACTCAGGTTTAAATACAGTCGGTCTACCTTGACTTAAGTTTCCGTAAGTTCCATATACCACTGTCGGTGAGTGCTGGATTGATATACTACAAGAGCCACAGCACTTTTGCTCTCCCTGTTCTTCTGCTTTGCAAGAGGCCCCTCTCTGACTACACCGACGCTGAAGACACACTAAAATCAGATCCTCCTCCTTCTAGCGAACCGTACAAATAATGAAGCGTTTAATTATTAAATTCTACCTAGTGTAATACGCACACTGTGTCGAAAGTAAGTGAATTTGAACTTTTGCGATGGTTTACAAGCAAAAAGGTTATCGCCATGTTTCATGTTTTCCGTCGTTCCTTAGTTGCTTCTAAATTCTTGGAGATGTGCTGCATCTAATGAAACTAATTGAAAGGCAGTTTGTTTTGTGTGTTAGTGTTTCGCTTTTTTTATTTATGAAGGAGAAAGAATAGCACACAGCGACAGCTGACAACACTATACACAGGAAAACACACACATCCAACACATAGTGAAAGTGAAATGTTAAATTGAGATGTGTTAGAGAACACTGAAAATCGGACATACTGACGTACTCAGGCCAAAAAAGTACTACTCCACGACGACACATATGGAATAATAAGACCACTAAATCAGAGCCGGGACCATCTTAAACCTCACGAAATTTGCGCTCCAGAAACTCGTTTTTGATCTAATAATAAGAGAGAAACCATAAAAAAGTGTAATACAGTAACATATTTGAAGTCATTACATAACGCCGTTATTAGCTGTATAAAACAAACATGTATCACAGGCCACTAAATATACTCCATAACAAAGAAGGGAAAGGCGTGTGGCACAAAACGAAGAGCCTTTCATTTAGCTGCATAGAGGAACCACGTCACCAAAAAAAAAAAAAAAAAAAAAAAAAAAAAAAAAAAAAAAAAAAAAAAAAAAAAAAAAAAAAGTTAGTGTCAATTTAAAAAAAACATAGTTTTTAAAATGTTAAAAGAGACACAAAATACATTTATTTAAGAAAGAAAGTGTGAGAATAGGTTTTTTCTCATGACAGCATTAAAAAGGACCTCCACTACCAAACAAATTTTGTGTTTCATTTAAAAAGCATGTTCAACCAATTACCTCCAGGGGAAGTGTTAAAAAGCATATTCAACCAATTACCTCCAGGAGAATGTTTTGATGGCATTCTGAAACGGGACAAAACATGTCAACAGTCAACAATGTCGGTAGACAGCTCGTGGTCGTGCGGTAGCGTTCTCGCTTCCCGCGCCCGGGTTCCCGGGTTCGATTACCGGCGGGGTCAGGGATTTTCTCTGCCTCGTGATTGATGACTGGGTGTTTCGTGATGTCCTTAGGTTAGCTAGGTTTAAGTAGTTCTAAGTTCTAGGGGACTGATGACCATAGATGTTAAGTCCCACAGTGCGCAGAACCATTTTACAACGCCGAGAAGAATTTTATTGAAATGTACTCTGGCTGCGAAAGCCCATGTTCTTATACGTCGAAACTCTTTTCAGACAATAAAACAATGGTTTTTGAGGCCTCTTCAGTCAATACGACATTTCTACACTCATCTCATTAGAATTTCTAAAACCGACTTAGTTTTTTTCAGTTTGCAGCACATTATTCTACGCAATATGAGATTCAGCATTCAATTACTCCTTAAAAGTTTGCCCACAACTCATAACCTGTTTAAAAGTAATCTTATAAATAAATAGTCTAACAAAGGATCGCCAGAAAAATTCTTGATTCGAGACTACAAGTGAAACGAAATTTCAAAAACTTTTTAATCTCTCTCTTTTGCTTAGTTAGCACACAGCACCTACTTTCATAATTCGCGTGAACAGAGCTTCTTCTTTGTCTATTAGGATATGCTTAATTAGATAATCCAAATGGCTGCACAGGAAAAAGTTGCAAGAGTTAAATCCTGCGATCTGCATAACCAAACAGTAAAGTCAATGCAGGTCATACATTTTGTCATAAAATTTGACCGAAATAATATTGGATCACAAGCGAGCATAGCGGCAGCGCTCCATCGTGCCGTGACATTAGCAAATAGTCGGTATGACTCTTAATCAGTCGAAGTGTTTGCCTTACATAAATTATTTGACTTTGCTTTAAGCGTATCATAGAAATGTAACGTCGATGAATGTGTGTTCGTATTCAAAACACTAAACTGGTTAGTGTCCACTATAAGCACCCACAGATTGTAACAGGAATTTGTAGGGTTGGTGTGTGACGTTTTCGCAGCTCACAGTAATAGTTTTGTTAGAGGCCTCATAATTATCAAATAAAAACAGCAAAGTAGATTAGAGCATCGATGAAGATGATAAAGTTGCTGTAGGTTTTCTCTGCGTGATTGAATACGTCTGTTGGTGTCCGAGCAGTAAACACGCATAACGGCAAAACCCGCAGCATCTGAAGAAGATAAAACACTGTCTGTACGTGTAGTCTAGGTAAAACGGACGAGTGGAAAGGTTACGGAAGATGCCTACACAGTACAGACATGTATCGACTTTCGATAGCACAGTTATAATCAATGACTCGATGATGACCTGCTACCTACGTTTTTTCTGGGAAAGAGGTGTTTAGATTTGTCAAATTGTCACATGCCCGTTTGTACTCAGTCCTATCCTTTTGTCCTTTCTTCCTGTCAATGTTTTCCACGTATTCCCTTCCCCGCCGATACGGCGGAGAACCTCCATCTTTACGCCACCGAATTCTGAGTAATCTTGTATGGCACTACATATCAAAAGCTTGGATTCTCTTTTTTTCTGCCTTCTCTCAAGTACGTCATTAACCTCCATGCAATTCTGTGCTACAAAGTACATTCTTAAATTAAAGCCTATTTTTAATATAAGCAGACTTCCTTCAGCGAGAAACCTCCTTTTCTTGTGGTTGTCTGCTTTTTATATCCCATTTGCTTCCTCCACTTCGTGGTACCTAATTTTAATGTTAAATTTATCGCTACTCTCATTTCTGCTATTCCTCATTACTTTCAACTTGCTTTGGTTTACATTCAGCCCTCATTCTGTGCTCATTACACCATTCTGTACGACAGGTCCTGTAATTCTTCCTCACTTTCACGAAGAATGGCATTAGTATTTAAGAAAAGAAGTATCGTTCGTTGTATACACGAAATCCATGGATAATTGGCAGCTGAAAACGCCGATTTTCTCCTCATTATTGATTCAGTTTCAGTAGCGGAAGATTTGGAAGTCCCTGTCAGACGAGTTACCGAGATAGTTGGTGCAATGATGGTCTTGCACTCGTAGTCTAGGGGAGAGTGTTACAAATCCGCGAAATGCCATCCTGACTTAGAATCCGTCCGAACTGAAACCTGAAAACCATGGAAAATTTGTCTTGGGTTCAAGTGTTGCGCCTCAAGTGACCTGGATGTTGATGGAGCGTTAAACCCTGCACTCCTTTCTTCCTTGCAGGGGCATGACCTGTGTGACAATCGTAGCTTCGTGGCATTTCTTTAGGTTCTCTGCTCTGACAACACACTGGGTGGGGCGGCGCAGCGGTAAAGGTACGGAACTCGCACTAGGGAGACGCTGTTTCAAAAGCCCTGGCAGCCACCTAGAGTTAGGTTTCCAAAAGCACTAAAACAAAATACCAGGATGGTTCCTTTGAAAAGGACACGACTGATTTCCTTCTCCGTTCTGGTCCAGTGGGAGAATGATCTCCGTCTTTAATAACCTCATCATCGACAGAAAGTTAAACCCAAATCTTCCATGCACCCTTCGAGCAACAGAGGAAGAACTCCCTACTTACTATTCCAGGCTTATAGTTGCAGTTCCACTGCCACGTTCAAGACGGGAGATGGTTTTACTGTTGTTGTAAGTGTCGGTCTTTTGCTGCTACCTTCCTCGGGTGGCAAATATAGCGTCACAGACCTCTCTTTCATGTCGAACGTATATCCTTCACTGTGCTGCTTGTCTGTTGATTTCACTCAGACGCCGTTGCTCACAGAAATGGAGTAAAAGTGATGGCCACTGCATCATCAATACCAGAGGTTGATGCCTGCGCTGGAATACTCTCGGTATATTCTTGACGCGTAGGTAGAGATATATTGAAAGACGTCTGATATCCCCCTACTTTCATGTTCAGTTAAGTCTCGAGGTGTACCTCTATTCAGGTTACAATACGTTTCACAAAACGCCAGAGTTTGCTAAATTAACTCGTGCTGCGCTGTCTAGGTAGCTCAGTGCTGGACTATGACAAAGTTCGGTATTCGAGCCTCAGTCTGCCACAGGAATTTTTTGATCCTCTAGCAATGATTTGCTAAGATGAAAAATGCTAATTTTCACCGCGATTTATAGTCACGTTAACCTATAGCTCCCCACACAACTGACTCGGTAAATCACTTCAAAAGAAGCTAAAGACATACCACCTCCAGCAGCATAATGCCTACTAACGCAATGTATTCGGGTTGAGAATAGTTTTAATTTTTAATTCTTTCTATTCGAACCATCTAAACGATTGTTAGCTGCGCATTTACTGCCAAAATGTTAGCTGAAAATTTAACTGTGTGTGTATGTGTGTGGTGGTCCCCTCCCTCTCACCCACGCGCGACTTTCGCGCCCGCCACCGCCCCGGCTTAAATTGCGAATGTACTGCCGAGGCGGAGCAATACCGCGGGCTGTGAGCTGTGTAACTCTTAACGGCAGCGTGGCAATTATCGCCTGATGAATATTAAATGCAGCACGAGTAGAGCGTAATCCTTTTATCCTGATTTTGCTTTATGAAGCTTCAGTGTGACTTAAAAAAAACGGCTTCTACAACGCCGTTTTAAGCTCTTCTTTTAAAAGTTTAAAAATTTTAATGTTGATTTATCAGCTAATAACTGACTCAGAGAAGTAAAATATAAGCATTATACGGTTAACTGATTAACTTAATTTCACTAATTGGGATTTCGGAACACTTTCTTTCATAAACACTCTTCTAATACTTTTTATCCCGAAAATAATGACTTCCCGCTTACGAGGTCGAATCAGTGCAACATACTGCAGCGGGTCGGTGGGTAAAAAGGAACATACAACCTTGTGTCATTTATTGTACCTAGGGAATTCACTTATTAAACGGTGTAACTCACATGAAAATGCATTACTGTTACACCTTTTTCATTCAACCGCACAGCAGCAGGGCGGATTATATCGTAACCTGTTCTGTGTAAAGAAATTATAATACTTGATTATTAAAGAAATTGTATTAGAGTACTGATTTTGAAACTGCGTTAGAATATGACACTGCTTATAAACAGTTATCGGGGTGATCCAGTTGCCTCAGAGCACACAATTTTTTTTCCCCACGATACTTCATGTTTATTAGACGATGTCAGGGTGAGGACGAGAAGTTAGAAAACAACTTTGGTTCAACCATTCTTTTACATCCGAGGACGCTCAGGCATGCTTCTACGGAGATCTTCGAGCTGATTCTAGTCTTCATCATTAGTGACAGGCTGGCAAAAGGAGAAAGGTGGTAGTGCTATGCTCCTGATTATCTGGCTACTTACTAATGATTTGGTATAAATTCCAAAACTCAAGCCAGTGTCTGATATAGTGTGTGCAAGTGACACCGTTGACGATGGTACTTGCGTCGAAAGTGTACTTCGCAGAGAGGAGTAGACTATGTAGCCATCACTATGTTTCACTCTTTATCTCTCTTTCTCCCTCATCAACATAGTACGCAAGCATTAATCGCTGTCATATACGCCAAACAAATACACACACACACGAGGAAGGAAGTCCTGCCTCCATAGGCGGGCTCTCCCAATCAACACGAGCAAGAGCGCCGCACAGCTCTTTCTTGGTCCACTGCAGTTAATACTATGATGTTTCATCCCAAACTCTATACGAACTTATTTTACAACAACAAATGTTCTGTAAATAACAGTGACAGGCGAATCTCTTCTTAAAGCGTAGAAGTTCATCAAATAACAGTAATGAAATTAATGGAAGTGATAAGGTTGTTTACCAAGTTGAGGAAAAAGTATGTATAGCAAAACATCAGAAGAAGAAATAGAAAAGTAAATAAAAAGCTCTAGAACAGTTACGAGAAGGTGGTAGTTTCTGAAAAGCTTTGAAGCGAAATGTTAATTCTCGACAGAACAGACAGTAAAATTAAAAATTAAAATAATGTTGCGCCGGGATCTGAATTTAATTGTAAAGAACTAAATAGCCAACGGCCTTGGCGCAGTGGTAACACGGGTTCCCGTCAGATCACCGAAGTTAAGCGCTGTCGGGCTGGGCTAGCACTTGGATGGGTGACCATTCGGTCTGCCGATCGCTGTTGGCAAGCGCGTTGCACTCAGCCCTTGTTAGGCATACTGAGGAGCTACTTGATTGAGAAGTAGCGGCTCCGGTCTCGTAAACTGACAAAACGCATCCCGTGACGTCTGTGGGCTGAGGATGACATTGCGGCCGGTCGGTACTGTTGGGTGTTCATGGCCTGTTCGGGCGGAGTTTCGTTTACTTTATAACTAAATATCAAAAACGGTCACCGGATCATCCAATCTCTGTTTCGGGTTGCCTCTCTAACGACTTCCAGGAGCAACAAAAATTTGATTTCCTATATTTCATACAGTTATTGACCGAACTTAAAATGTTAAAAAGTTATCATAATCTATTCACTAAGCCGTTTAATCTTACCTAGTATTAAAGTTGGGAACTATATACGCGTCTTGAGACAGCACAGCTCACGGAGTGCCAATAAGCATATTACATTCAGTGAGGTGACGGAAGTCATGGGATACCTCCCAATATCATGTCCGACCTTCTTCTGCCCGGAATAGTGCAACAGTTCGACGCGGCATGGTGTCAACAACTATTTAACCTTGCTGCCTCTATAGCCGTCCATAATTGCGAAGATGTTGCCGGTGCAGGATTTTGTGCACGAACTGACCTCTCGATTATGTCCCATAAATGTTGGATGGGTGGCCAGATTACTCACTCGAATTACCCGGACTGTTCTTCAAACCAATCGCGAACAAGTGTGGTCTGACGACATGCTGCGTTCAAATGCTTCAAATGGCTCTGAGCACTATGGGACTTAACATCTGAGGTCATCAGTCCCCTAGACTTAGATCTACTTAAACCTAACTAACCTAGGGACATCATACACATCCCTGCCCGAGGCAGGATTCGAACGTTCGACCGTAGCAGCCGCGCTGTTCCGGAATGAAGCGCCTAGAACCGCTCGGCCACAACGGCCGACCATGCTGCATTATCATCCATAAAAATTCCATCTTTGTTTGGGAACATGAAGCCCATGATTGGAGCAGACGACCCAGTCAATTCCACGTAAACACAGTCCACACCATATTGGGGCCACCACCAGTTTGTACAGTGCCTTGTTGACAACGTGAGTCCCTTGGTTCGTGGAGTCTGCGCCACACTCGAACTCTACCATCAGCTCATACCAACCCAAATCAGGACTCGTGTCACCAATCCACAGATTTCTAGTCTTGTAGGGTCCAAGCGACATGGTCACTGGTCACGAGCCCAGGAGAGGCGCTGCAGGTGATCTGCTATTACCAAAAGCACTCGTGTCGGTCGTCTGCTCCCATAGCTTGTTAATGTCAAATTTCGCCACGCTGCCCTAAAGGATAGGTTCGTCGTACGTCCCACATTGATTTCTGTGGTTATTTCACGCAGTGTCGCTTGTCTGTTATGGCTGAAAACTGTGCGCAAATGCCGCTGCTGTCAGTCTTTAAGCGAAGGCTGTCGGCCACTGCGTTTGAGAGGTAATGGCTGAAATCTGGTGTTTTCGGCACACTATTGACACTGTGGATCTCGGAACACTGAATTCCCTAACCATTTCGGAAATGGAATGTCCCATGCGCCAAACTCAAGCTACCATTCCGGGTTCAAAGTTTGTTAATTCCCGTCGTGCAGTCTTAATCATGTCGGAAAGCTTTTCACATAATTCACCTGAGTACAAATGACAGTTCCGCCGATATGCTGCCCTTTTATACCTTGTTTACGCGACATTACCGCCATTTGTATATGGGCATATCTCTATCCCATGACTTCCGTTACCTCAGTGTTCATCCACAGTTTCAGAATGATGGCGCTTACTTGAGAATAAACTGTACACGTAACTGAAAAGTTTTACGAAACTTTTTGTCGTTGACATACCCACAAAACGTAGAAACGAAAAAAGTTCACCTCTTACTACATTTTCGCTATTCATGCATTAAAACTTCAGCATCAGGCACGACGTTTTAATTGTTTAATTCTTTACTACTGACTTTATTCCCAAGACATTTTTCAGACCGTATTCACATATACCACTGAATGTACCTGCAAAGCTATATCATTGTACAACTTACAGTTCAGGAGATATGACTTCATAAACATTAAGATGCATGAGAAACTAGCTTTTCTTAAAACGAAGCCCGAATTGCCCAGACACACCAATCAAGTGTTTGATAATAAGAGCCCTTCCAGCAAACTTTAGACATAATTAGGTTTTTGCGTCTTCAGCTATAAAAGTTTTACAAGCTTAACGTCATATATTTAACACATTAACTAATTTGTAAACTAACCAGGCTATGAACCTTTTTTATACATGGCAGTTCGATTCTTTAAAGAATTGGGGGTGGGATAACTAATAACTCGAGTCAAAGTTTAATTTCGCCGTTCGGTCTTTGGTACAGGTATTTTATAAACGTCTGAGCCGACACACGTTTTAGAACTTCCATTTCGGCGACGACATCAAAGGTATCTGTACCGTAAGATGAAGTTCGTATATAATCAGAATCACGTGTGTGTGTGTGTGTGTGTGTGTGTGTGTGTGTGTGTGTGCGTGCGTGCGTACGTATCGTAAATTAAGGGTCAAGTACATTTCTCTCGTCTCTTATCTGTTAGGTTTGGTTGTATGCCTCTGAGGCGCAAATAGGAAACATCTGTACATTAGTGCAGAAGATGCGCTGTAATTGGGCAGTTTGAAATATTTTACATAGTAGTATTAACACAAGTTTATCTCATTTTTCTGGTAAAATGAGATCAGGCAGAATGCGTAACTGAAACATCAACTGTTCGCCAGTGATCACTTTTGGACGCTTTTTACTTAGAATTTTTTTCATAAAACTTTGCAGTTAATTACGTTTGCACAATTTTTATAATTAGAACTGGGATCGATTAGGCCACCTACTTCTCTTAAGGTGAAGGAAGGAAGGTTAGGGTGTAAGGTCCCGTCGACGGCGAGGTCACTAGTGACGGAGGAGAAGCGCGGATAGGGCAAGGATGAGGAACTGTCCTTCTCTAGGCTATTGCCTCGACGGTTTAGAGAAGCCATGGAAGAGCTAAATATAAAAGGCAGGATGTACTAACCCTTGCCCCACCTTCTGAGACGGTGCGTATATGTAGAAAGTTTTATACTGAGATTCTCATATCGCTTTTTTCGATATTTTCTATAGAAATTATACGTGATTGCACATATGATCTAGTTCTTTCTGTGCATACATACACCTGTAATGGCCTATCAATATGCCCAAAACGTACACCAATTTTCTTGTCGCACAAAACACGCAAAATAATCACACACGCGCTCGTATATGTTGTAAGGAAACCAAAGGTGACATAGTTTTTCCATAACATCAGCTTTATGAGAACTGGAACAACATTAAACAGCTTTTCCAAACAACTAGCGTTCCATGTTTGTATACATGGCAAAGTGTATTTTTGTTACTTTATTTACGATAAAAGATGGCAGGACGTGGAATTGTGACAATTTGCAAAAGGCATTTAATGGAACGTGTAGTTATAAAAAAAAACTGTTAAGCGTAAGAGAACAAAGACAAGGAAGTAGGACAGCGCCTCTGCACAGGCGATTGAAGTTGCTCGCAGGATTCTCGGCCTCGGTAACGTAACGCAAAGCAACACAACGCAACGCAACGCGACGCCTCTCATGGCTGACACTGACCGCCTGGCAGAGATCGTAAAATTCGGAGTGTAAGAGCTTCCTGTCCCTTACGAGTAAGAAAACACGCTATTATGTCAGCGGAAACCAACAACCACATCTCCTTCGACTTGTCATAACTTTTCTGACTTTATTCGGGCTCGACGCCACAAAATTACTTTACTCGTCTGCCCAATACAAGTGTGTCACTTTCTCTTCACTGTAAAGAATCCACATAAGAGCAGAAAACGTAATTCATATTAATCAGTACATTTTATTTAATATATAGCCCAAAAGTTGAGCACAATCGTGAAATGAGAGTATACCTCCTGAGCAGAGAGCCGTAAAGATTACATAACAGAGTGCAGCTTAACCAATATACATTTGGCAAATACGGAGTGTGGAAAAAGTAATTGCAGATGTTCTCAAACCGAACCACACGTTCTTAAAAAATAATGAAACCGGTGAATCTCCTTCACAACGAAAAAACATTTTTAGACACCCACTTACGCCTACAACCATTACTTCTCATTTTATTTCTGTACTATTGTACAGTATTTTACCAGTTTTGCGAGGAATTCGTGAAGCGCTTTACAGCTCGTCAGTGTTCTTATGTCTTTATATATATATATAAACATTTAACTCGAAAATGGACTACAGACCGAACTGGTACAGAAGACCAACAATAAAATAAAGATTAACAGTTGCAGGATTCGTTCAAAATATTCATAGCAATAGAAGACCAATTGTAAAACGATCTTTCTTTTTTTTAAAAAAAGAAACATTTAAAGTCTCCGGCCAGCGGCATTGAGGAGGACTAGTGAGGAGAAGGCGTAACACGGTTTCAGGAATTTTGATTTCTGATACGAGAGTGTTCTCCAGAGGACACTGGCGAGTTACAGTGTCAGTGCAAACAGGGAGCAGCATACACTGTTTCGAAACCTCTCATGGACAGTGAATTTCATCGAATATATGGAGAAGCTAAAAGTTATTCAGTTGCCCTAAAAGCCATTTGTCGTGTAGCAATATCACAGCTTTTCTTTGAGATCCGCGACGTTTTACTCTCACTGCCGGCTATATATCGTTCAGCAGCATGTCTGAGTAGTAGCCACTGTTTATTATACACTACTATTCCAAATAACCATAGATAAAATATTTCGCTTCGTTATTGTTAGTAAAAATGGATTTATATCATTATATGCTAAAATAGTGAGATGATTACGAAGAGATCAGAAATTTAATGGCAGTAGATGTAGAAAAAGTGATCTAAAAAGAGAAACAGGAGAAGCGGAATCCATATAATTTATAACGCAGCACAAAGAGCTGGTCGTACACCACAGGACACGTCATTATAAGACTAACGAGCTACGTTTCAGTAACACCGCGTTACATTTCACGAGTATCATCGCTGAAAAGTGAACAATACTGATTTGGGCTTCACAGACCATATGCATGGATTTACACTGGCATAGCGACGCACAACATTATATAACATCTCATTATCGTTGGAGGAGAAACAATATCTGATCCACGTCAACGCTGGTGGACGGAATAAATACAGCAGTAACATTAGGTATCCTAGAAAAACTACACCAGTGCGAATCATACCAAGACTACAGTTTACTGCTTCTTAAATCGTAGTCACCACAAGAAGAAAGGAAGGAATATTAGAATATTAATTTCCTTGAACGACGGAGTCATACAAAATAAAGTGGGCTGGAGAAGAAGTAAGATAGGAAATCGCCCGTCTCCTATGTCAAACAAACAATCCTGGCGTTTGCCTTAAGTGATTTAGAGAAAAGACGGAAAACCTAAACATAGATGTCCTCGCGAATATCAGTCCAGTGAGTGACTTATCATTGCTCCACCTCATCGGTACTTATCATAAAATGTAGAGCCAAAGAAACTGGTACACCTGTCTAACATCGTGTAGGCCCCCGCGAACACGCAGAACTGCACAGCACGATGTGGCATGGTCTCGACTAATTCTGAAGTAGTGTTGGAAGGAACCGATTCCATGAATCCTGCAGTGGTGTCCATAAATCCGTAAGAGTGGTGGGTGGAGATCTCTTCTGAACAGCACGTTGCAAGGCATCCCAAATATGCTCAATAATGTTCGTGTCCGGGGAGTTTGGTGGCCAGCGGAAGTGTTTAAACTCAGAATAGTGTTCCTGGAGCCACTCTGTAGAGATTCTGGACGTGTGGGGTGTTGCATAGTCCTGCAGGAATTGGCCAAGTCCGTCGGGATGCACGATGAGCATGAATGGATGCAGGTGATCAGACAGGAAGCTTACCTGCGTCTCCTAACAGCAGGGTCGTATCTAGACTTATCAGGGGTCCCATAACACTCCAATTGCAGACACCATTACAGAGCGTCCACCAGCTTGAACAGTCCCCTGCTGACATGCAGGGTCCATGGATTCATGAGGTTGTCTACATAACCGTGCACGTCCATTCGTTCAATGCAATTTGAAACGAGACTCATCCGACCAGACAATATGTTTCCAATCATCGACAGTCCAAAGTCGGTGTTCACGGGCCAGGCGAGGTGTAAAGCTTTGTGTCATGCAGTCATCAAGCGTACACGAGTGGACCTTCGGCTCCGAAAGCCCATATGATGATGTTTCGTTGAATGGTTCGCAAGCTAACATTTGTTGATGGCCCAGCATTGAAATCTGTGGCAATTTGGGGAATGATTGCACTTCTGCCGCGTTGAACTATTCTCTTCAGTCGTCGTTGGTCCCGTTCTTGCAGGATCTTTTTCCGGCCGCAGCGATGTCGGAGATTTGATGTTTTACCGGATTCCTATATTCTCGGTACACTCGTGAAATGGTCGTACGGGAAAATCTCCATTTCATCGCAATCTCTGAGGTGCTGTGTGCCATCGCTAGCGCGCTGACTATAACACCACGTTAAAACTCATTTAAATCTTGATAAGCTGCCATTGTAGCAGCAGTACCCGATCTAACAACTGGGCCAAACACTTGTTGTCTTATATAGGCGTTGCCGACAGCAGCACCGTATTCTGCCTGTTTACATTCCTCTGTATTTGAATACGCAGCCTGTATCCGTTTCTTTGGCACTTCAGTGTGTATCGCACAAAATCAACGGAAGCAATCACCCGAGAGTTTCAAAGTGCTGCCAGCAGTCCAGCTAGCAGAATGGCTGTGCCTAAGGAGTTAAAAAAATATAGGGTAGAATGGTCAAGCAGCTTCTCTAAGCCACACATTACTGAAGTCAGTGCTAAGCAACGCTGAAGGTGATGTCAAAAGCGAAGCCACTGGACAGTGGGTGACTGAAAACGAGTGATATTGAGAGATGAACGACGCTACACGCTGTGGAAATCCGTTGGAAGGGTTTGGGTTTGGCGAATGTTTGGAGAACATTACCTGCCGTTGTGTGCAGTGCCAACAGTGAAGTGCAGACGAAGTAATGTTACGGCTTGGGAGTGTTATTCCGTGGTTGGGACGTGGCCTCCTACTGCAAGTAAGAAAACACTAAATGCGGAAGGACATGAATATATTTCACAGCGTTACGTACTGCGCGCTGTGCAGTTACAGCTCGGAGATGACGACTGTTCGTAGCAGCGTACTATGCATTCTGTCATAACGCATTACCTCTGAGACAATAGTTTGTGGAAATAACATTCCTGAAATGGATTGTCCCCTGAGTCTCAACCTGAGCCCAATGGAACACCTTTGAGATGAATAGAACGTCGATCTCGCCCCAGACGCCAGCTTCCGACATCTCCACCTTCTCGGTTTTCGGATCTTGAGGAAGACTGGGCTGCCATTTCTTCACAGACTTTCAGACACCTCGCTGAAAGTGTCTCCAGCAGAATCTAAGCCGTAGTAGAAGCGAGGGCGGACACATCCCATATTAAATTCCACTAATAGGTGGCCTGTTACTTTTGATCAGATAGTGTATATTCCATCTGTGGAAGGACATGGAAAGAAATCGACTGGGTGCTCTTCCAAAGAAGCAATTTACAGTAAGCGATCGAGGTAAACGACGGAAAATCTGAATATGGATGTTCCCTCTAGTGCGAAACCAGCGACTTACCATTGTCTTGGTTGTATCATCTCACAATGGCGTTTCGTGAGCTCATACATAATGAATGGTAAAGGTTCTCTTTCAATATTCACTGTTCCTTAAATTATGGTGCTTCCCATTCATCGCGGGCAGGCAAACGTTGCAAGAGACTGGCTTCCATTGAGGACCTGCTGCACAGATAATACGTGTTGCTGTAGGCTGTGAGCGAACGAGAGCGTTCCGAATGCTTCAGAAGGTCCTCCGTGAGGAAGGGGCGGCGCTCCGGCCTTGGCGTCCCTCCCACGCAAGCAAGGTCGCCGACAGCCATTTGCAGACAGTCCGGAGCTCGGCACTGGTTTAACACCTTCCCACATCCGTACTCCGCACTGTGCTCACCATATTCTGCGCATAAGGCTGCTATTTTAATATTTTACCAACGCTCTAATTACATGTGTATATAACAAATCTGTCCTGTTTATGTATTTCCAGAAGTCTTTGTGGAGTGTACGGGAGTTGGTGATTCATGCAATTAACAGCCACTTTCTTAACTCCTTCATTCGTGAATGGAATGGCAGAAAATTTACAGTCTTTACGCCTCTATACATACTTTCATCTCTTTTGTCCTGTTCTTATGATCTATAGATGAGACATGGTACAGATTAGCTTGTCTGTCCATAGCAGGGACGAGTAGGGTTTTGTAAAAGAAAAACAACCTTTCTCCTAAAACTCCACTCGCAAGATCATTTAGCATCTACGGCAATACACTAGAGGACAGAAGAAAAAAATAAAAAATTAAAAACGACATGAAGCTATGGTCGCACAAGCATACACTTTCACATACACGTTAAACCGTCTTGACGCTGAATTATATTGATCCCTTCGGCAGATTGTGTTAGTCAACAGATGAATTATTTTGCACAGCCTTCCCCGACTACAGTACGGAACAACGATCGTGAATAGAACCGGTCATAGTAGTATGAGATATTATCTAGGGCCATCGAGTTCTTCGCTCTTTCCATCCGTGTTCGCAACTGCTCGATTCAGATGGCTCCAGACGTCTTTCTGTCATGTCTTATCATAATCTGTGTGGAACTGCAGTGGTGACGCGGCTGGCGAGGGGTGTTGTACACACGAACGAATACAGTTGGAAGAGCATATCTAGGTGCAGTTGTACAGAAGATGCTTACACAGCTTGCGCCCTGAAAATCAGCAGCCTTCCCTAAACTCTTGAGGTCTCAGAACTCATGAACATCGCTACTATTTGTTCATAGTCTGACAGCGAATTGCGGAAACGCGTGTTGACTTCTTAATGGCTTTCTAGAAAATTAGATCCAAAGCTCGCTTTGGGTGCTGTTTAAAACCTTGGCACCGAGAGGAAACAGCCTGCAGACGATAGTGACACTCTCTCTTACGGCTACCCGGTGTATACTGCAGCAGTTCTGGAAGGACATTTCTGAGACTTTAACTTCTGAGCCACTGGCGTCTCCTAATAGGCAACTTTAACTTGCACATGAACTTCACCCAGCACATGATAACTATGAAGTTCCTAACGGAAATCGTCATCTCGACGATAATTAACATTTTTTTAAACACAGCTGGGTATCCATTTGTAAAAATCAGCGAACGTTCTTTGTACCTAGGTATCATCATTATTTAATCATCTCTCGGTCACCCTCGCATCACACATAACAATGATATACAAATTTTTGCCTTGATAACTTACGTTTCTGAATTAATTTTTAGCATCAAGTGCTTCATTTTCTTTAGTCTAAGTGATTCTAAAATGCTATCGTTGTCCCTTAAGGTTTTAGCATCACAGGCTCTTCCATATTCCTGTCAGCCAAAATATAAATCATCGAATTTCTGTTAATTACACGAATTGAGCTTGTTGATGCTGTTGTATATTTTCATCGCCTGACAAAAAAAGTGAAGCGCTCAGTAGGGGAGGGCACAACAAAACGAAGCTTCGCAGGTTGCAAGGGTAAGTGACGTTACTACAAAATCCAGTGAGATTTACAAAGAACTTGGCAGTATTAGCCCACTTATCAGCATGGCGTCTCACCTCTCTCTGGCGTGGATGCATGCACTGATACGGTTGCTAAGAGTTTCATAGAACCGTTCTAGGCCTGAGGCAAGCTGGCCTACAGCTGTTGCAACTGGTCCGTGATGTACTGAACACCGGCAGCGGGGAGGCGGAGTCGACGCCCCAGCTGACACGATACAGCCGCCAGATAAGATGTCGAGAAACCTTGAGATCGGACGCAGCTGTGTGAGCACGGCTTGTTGCGAGTTGAATGACAGACGTGGCAGCTCGAGCGCGCCATTAGCAGTAAAGCAGGGATGGGAACGGGCAACGTGGGGCTCGCGCTGAGCTCCCCACCAGCCTTGGATTTCCACAGCTGGATGTCGGCGACCTTTGAGCCTCCGCTATTGAATCGTTCTGGAAGTACGAGAGATCTTTGTGACCAGCGGACGTTCGGGGTGCTCTGCAAACACTTTGTCGAAATTTCCTCTGCTCGCTGGCCTTTGAGGGCAAGGAATGGAGTAAAAGACCGCTATGGTTGCCCAGATGGACCAGCTAAAATGCTGAATAGGAATATATCAATAAAAAATGAACCCATTAGGATAATGAAAAGGCAGTACCACAAATAAGTTATTTTATGTTAAATATTTTGTGAAGAGTATAAACTTCAAGTATTAATAACTTGATGACACCTTTGTGTTAGAGAATCAAAACAGAATTTTTATAAACATTACCGGTTTTCGACATAGGATTTAACAGCCAACCGGTTGCACATAAACGGTAGGTACATTGACCTATGTTTCGACACCTACTAGGGTGTCTTCGTCAGAATGAAATGATGCTAAATAGTAAAATTACATTGTTAAAAAGCAATAGTCAGAATCTTGAGGAGCTATACTCAAGTCAAAATTAAAGTAAAATGTTCTCGCCTTTCCCACGTGTGCCTAGCTGGGAACAGCATGAGACTTACATTTGACTTGAGCATAGCTGCTCCAAATTCTGACTACCGCTTTTTAGCAATATAATTTCACGATTTAGCAACATTTCATTCTGTTGAAGACACTCTAGTAGGTGTCGACACCTACGTCAATGTATCTGCCATTTATGTGCAACCGGTGGCTGTTTAATCCCATGTTGAAACTAGTATACGGTTGCTGAATAACAGCCACGTTCAAAACTGTATTACCAGTTTTTGAAATAAAGGCTGTGATGTGCATATCCTGTGGGATAATAATGAATTTTGGCCATAAGATCAATTCATACGTTGAAAGTAGCGACAGTATTGTAAAATAAACAGTTAGGGAAGTATGAGTATGCTTATTGTTAATTGTTTATGTCTGTTAACTACAATATAACAAAAAATAACCTTTTCCATGACAGAATTAGAATCTACGAAAAAACTAGTGAATGTATTGAAGAACTGAAGTCAGCAATGGAAAGCTAAGAAAATTTGCATGCAAGTTCGTGTATAATATACGTGTATAGAGATGCGTTTATAGTTTTCATATGTTCCAGAAGAAAGAATGTGTTTTAACTCATGTTACAATGCGAGGATGTAAATACCCTGCGGCCAGCTTGACGCGGACAGTCTGATCTTGGCGGCGCTAGGAAGCGAATAGTCTGATACTGGCGGTATCATTGATTGTGGTGGGCTTTGTATCAGTGGCAAGACAATCGTTTCGGGAAAGTAACGAAATTATCTGACGTGTCTAAACGTTGACTTTTAAAATTAACGCATGATTTTTCGCCAGGGGACGATTTCGAATGTTGAAATTTAACCGCCGACCTTAGCGACTTTATAGGACTTATAATTTTTGCCAGTTTGTAACTGAGGAACTCTAACTTGTATTTTAAGCGAGTGTGATTTAGAATTGTTGCGAGATTTTGGAGGGCGCAAGTTTCTACCTGGGTTTATTTAAGTTCTCGCCTTGGCGTCATAACATTCAGCGTTGGAAATTCAAAAACTTGTCACTGTGATAAAAAGAGGAAATAAATCCCTATTTTTTGATAAACTTTAATCCGTGAGTGTAGCGAACTCTCCTTACTCAAATTCCTGCCTGCATTTAACTGGAAGTTTCCTTTGTGTTTAGTTGACAATTTTAGGGCGAATGCTAAGAGTGACTGGTTTGCGGCTAGCCTCAAATGCAGCTAAATAATATGTTAAAAAATCCATCTGCTCTCTGTGGCCCATGGTACAATGCTACCAAGTGGAACATTGATACATTGCCGGCTGAGATGGCCGAGCGGTTCTAGGCGCTACAGTCTGGAACCGCGCGACCGCTACGGTCGCAGGTTCGAATCCTGCCTCGGACATGGATATGTGTGATGTCCTTAGGTTAGTTAGGTTTACTTAGTTCTAAGTTCTAGGAGACTGATGACCTTAGCAGTTAAATTCCATAATGCTCAGAGCCATTTGAACCATTTGATTGATACATTGATAATCTTCATAGTAGTGCTGGGGGATTTAAGCTTTTTTTTGACATACACTCTAAATTTTTTTTTTCTTTTGCTGGGGAATTTGCTGGCCTTGGGAGTACCTCATCATCACTGTGCGAGTTCATAAGAACATGGGCCACTTGTGGCCGAGCATTGTCCTGTTGAGCCGGCGGAGTGGCCGAGCGGTTCTAGGTGCTACAGTCTGGGACCGCGCGACCGCTACGGCCGCAGGTTCGAATCCTGCCTCGGGCATGGATGTGTGTGATGTCCTTAGGTTCGTTAGGTTTAAGTAGTTCTCAGTTCTAGGGGACTGATGACCTCAGCAGTTAAGTCCCATAGTGCTCAGAGCCATTTGAACCATTGTCCTGTTGAAAAATGACACCATGATAACGAGCATTGTCCTGTTGTAAAATGACACCATGATACTGTCACATAACGGGTAAAACACGAGGTCACAGGATTTCTGTGCCGTACCGTTGTGCCGTCGTTTTCTTAATCAATACCAGTAGTGACCTGAAGTCATAAACGATGGCTCCGCACGCAATGACGCCAGTAATAACATCTCTGTGCCTAACCTTTGCATGAATGGTACCTCTCCCCAAGTCGCCGATGATGGGCATCCGGAGTAGCAAAAAACGGCGACCCTTCACCGAACACATTGTGACAATTCTGGTCATCAGTCCATGTTTACGGGTCAAAGCAGCACACTAAAAGCAGCTGTTTCTGTTGTGGAGTTAACGGCAGCCTGCGCATGGGACGACAATACCCTAGTTCGGCCGCTGCTACTCTGCGACCAATCATGCACGATGACCCAGAATTTTACAGTTTTTTCTCGGATGGTAGGTGCAGATCTGGAGGGGTTAGGATGTGCTTGGTGAACAACACGGCAATCAAGCCTTGTAGTGGTAGGGCGTTGTCGACAGGAACCTTGACGACGAGTATTCCTGCCCTCACATTCCCATGCTGTCCAGCAACGGGCATCTGCCACATCTGAAGGCCCCACATGTGCGGATATTGCACGATTAGACAAGCCGGTCAAATGGAGACTCACAACGAGGCCACTTTCAAACTATACCAGGTACTGATAACGCTGTCTCACACGAGTACGCAGCATCTCCGTGTCCTTCACAGCGATCACTCAACATCTGACTTTTTCACGTCCCTTATATACTCTACCACTCCAGCCGACAACACTAAAGATGCAGTCTGGAGGCTGTTCTATCTATCACGGAGAATTTCAGGCTAATCATTTACATAGCCACCAAAGATGTGTACATATCCGAACTTGCACTGACATCCGACTGTGTGTTCTTGACGCCTCAGTTTTTTGTTAGGTAGTGTATAGTCCTATAATGTCGACTAGCGCAGAACGACACTAGAAACTGCAGACGACTCTTTCAGCTCGTCTAACATTAAATCGATGCTCCATATATGATACCTCTACTGAACATTTATTTTGCTGTCCTCGTGTAAACATAGTGTTTCTGTGTCATTTCTGTAGGGGAGTACAATTTTTTTTAAAAAAATGGCTCCGAGCACCATGGGACTCTACTTCTGAGGTCATCAGTCCCCTAGAACTTAGAACTACTTAAACTTAACTAACCTAAGGACATCACACACATCCATGCCCGAGGCAGGATTCGAACCTGCGACCGTAGCGGTCGCCCGGTTCCAGACTGTGGCGCCTAGAACCGCTCGGCCACACTGGCCTGCTCAATTTTCTGTCTGAGCTCGTGCTGCTGGGTGATTAATTACAATCTGCGTTGTTTTCTGGAACGCAGGCACTGTGAAGCCTCAGAGAGAAAACTGATACCTTCAGTGAGTTACAACAAGACGGACGTCCCATGATGGCTGGATGTGGGGAGGGCTGTCAGGTCAGCGCACCTGACGCGCTCTGTGGAAGACGCTGCCCTCTCCACCACGGAGAGGGAACAGGGTCGGTGCAGTCTCTCCGAGAAAGGAGTCAGCATCCCTCATTAAGTCATCATCGCGGGGGAAAGCACGTTTAGGCGGAGCTAAGCAGCGGGGTCCGTTGTGGGCGGGGAAAAATGTTCCAGAAGCGAACAAAAGAGGCGGCCGATGGGGAAACTGGAGCTGGTTACGCCAAGGTGAACCGGCGCGTCGAGCTAACCTTCCGCTCACCTTCAGGGCCCCACCTCTCGTAGCGGGACCTGCGGGAGCGCAAGGTGTCTCTCACACTGTCACAAACGCGGCACAAACACGCTGCTTCCTAAATGGATCCTAGTGTCTCTCTCTCTCAATATTTCCGTACTCTGCTGTCGTTCTCTACATTCAGCTGCAGCTAATACCACAATTGTGATGATTTTTTGCAGACCTTGTCCAGTGTGGGCCCAGGTTGTGAGATTCAGCTGTCGTTCTGTGCGGAATGCGAAAGTTAGTTAGTTTCATGTTCCATAGACAATTTTGTACGATAAACAGTAATGATGCGGAACGAGTCATTTTACATCCACATCGCAAATTAATTAGTATATATGGCCACACAGTGATCAATTATAATTTTTTTAATTCTTTTTGATATACGGATGTGAGTTAGTAATACCTATCCATCTCCTTTTACACACTGCAACAATAGAAATTCATCTACGGAATACAAGGAATTTTCAAAGAAAAGCTTTTTAAGTTTTTTTCCAAATTTTACCTTTATTTTATGTCACTGGGTAAATGATCTAAAATTTTGGTTGCAGATTTGTCCACCCCTTTTTGTGCTCAAGACAACCTTAACGTGGAGTAATGAATGTAATTTTTCTTTCTAGTACTGTAATTATGTTCATCATTGGTCCTTTTGAACGGTAGTGGATTATTTACAACACACTTCATGAGGGATTAAATATACCGTAGAATAGAAGGCAGAATGCCCAACTCATTAAACAGATGACTACAAGATGATCGTGGATGAGCACCATATCTTTTTCTTACAGGACGTTTTTGAGCAATGAAGAAGCAATGAAGACTTTCTTTCTTGAAGATGAGCTACCCCAAAATGTTATTTAATAAGAGGTTATTGAAAGAGAATATGCAAACCATGTCGATTTACATATTTGTCTCTCCTCGAGACCTGCAACGATTCTAAGTGCAAATGTGGCTGAACTAAGTTGTTTTAGGAGTTCCAAAACGTGCTTTTTTCAGTTTAAATTCTCATCAATATATACACCTTAGAATTTTGAAGTTTCCATCTTATTTATTATTTCCTCAACGTACGTCGCACATATGATTTGCGTAGTACTCCAATATGTGCAGAACTGAATAAGAGGGCGAGACAATTAGCAGAAAACTATTAGGAACACTCTTTACCATTCAATAATAGTATCATCTGCAAAAAGAACTAATTATTTTTATTGTATATTAGACGGAAGGGCACAGATAACCCTGCCGTTGAGCGTCTGTACATCCCAAAAACAACGATAACGACGGAAGAATTTTTGCATAGGTGATGAATATTTGTGAATGTAAGACTGAGCCAGTGATGCATTACGTATTTCAGATAAGACCATGCTTGCTATATGACTAAATATCTTTCGTACGCTATTGAAAACACCATCAAAACAAGATGAGCTTTTATTTTTAAGAAAATGTGTATATAAACAATGAGGTGATAAGTCATGGGATAGCGATATGCACATATACAGACGAAAGTACTATCACGTACACATGGTATAAAAGGGCAGGGCATTGGTGAAGCTGCCGTTTGTACTCAGGTAATTCATGTGGAAATATTACCGAAGTGATTATGACCGTATGACGGGAATTAACAGATTTGGAATGCGGAATGGTAGTTGGAGCCAGACACATGGGACATTTCATTTCGGAAGTCGTTAGCGAATTCAATATTCAGAGATCCACAGTATCGAGTGTGTGCCGGGAATAGCGTATTTTAAGCATTAGCTCTCAGCACGGACAACGCAATGGCCGACGGCCTCCACTTAACGAACGAGGGCAGCGGCGTTTTGCGTAGAGCTGCCAGTCCTAACAGACAAGCAGTACTGCGTGAAATAACCGTAGAAATCAATGTAGGACGTACAACGATCGTATCCGTTAGGACAGTGTGGCGAAATTTGACGCTAATGGGCTATGGCAGCAAATGACTGACGCGAGAACCTTTGCTAACAGCACGACATGGCCTGCAGCGCCTCTCCTGGCGTCGTGACCGTACTGGAAAACTGTGTTCTGGTCACGTGAGCCCCGATTTCAGTTGGTAGGAGCTCATGGTAGGGTTCGATTTTGTCGCAGACTCCACGAAGCCACGGACGAACGTTGTCAAGCTGGTGGTGGCTCCATGATGGTGTGAGCAGTGTTTACAGGGGACCAACGATCACCGAAGTCAAGCGCTGTGGGGCTGGGCTAGTACTTGGATGGGTGACCACCCGGTCTGTCGAGCGCTGTTGGCAGGCGGGTTGAACTCAGCCCTTGTGAGCCAAGCTGAGGAGCTACTTGACTGAGAAGTAGCGGCTCTGGTCTCGGAAGCTGACATACGGGCGGGAGAGCGGTGTGCTGACCACATACCCCTCGATATCCGCATCCAGTGACTCCTATGTGCGAGGATGACCCGGCGGCCGGTCGGTACCGTTGGGCCTTCATGGCCTGTTCGGTAGGAGTTTGTTTAGTTTAGTGTTTACAGGGAATAGACTGGGTCCTTAGGTCCAATTGAACCCATCGTTGACTGGAAATGTTTATGTTCGGCTACTTGGAGATCATCTGCATGCATTCATGGGCTTCATATTCCCAAACAACGATGGAATTTTTATGAATGAGAATGCGACATGTCCCCAGGTCACAGCTGTTTGCGACTGGTTTGTAGAACATTCTGGACAATTGAAGTGAATCAATTGGCGATCCACATCACCTGACGTGTATCCCATCGAACATTTCTGGAACGTAATCCAGAGGCCAGTTTGTGCACAATATTATTCATCGGCAATCCTTTCGCAATTATGGACGGCTATAGAGGCAGCATGGCTCAATATTTCTGAAGGTGACTTCCAACGACTTGTTGAGTCTATGCCACGTCGAGATGCTGCCGGGAAAAAGGAGATGCTCGCGATATTAGGAGGTATATATGATTACGTTTACACACTATCACTGACTTGCAAAGAATTATTAGTACCCTGCTAAGGCAAGGTGTAGAGAAAACAACTGATCAGATATAGACGAGGTGAATTATCTGATTCAAACAATTAAAAGTACAGAAATACAATGAAATTCTTTTGAATACCTTATGCTAATACTATATTTAACATTTAGAGATGTGAGATCGACGTCTTACATCTACTTGTAATTAACAGACTCGAATTTTTCGATTTAGTTAACTGAGTAGGTGCACCGCTGTTCGGAATCCACGTTAAACTGCAGGTCCCCACACAACTGGTTGTATAAGGTAGTTCAAAGGTCGGAAGAAGGCAATGGCGTGGCACTTGTAACAGTAACATGAATAGCGGTGTGGTGTTCGATACAACCTTCGCGTTAATAGCAGCTTTACCTGCAGAGACAGTTATTGCATAAATGACTATAGTTATTGAAGGAGCGGAAAGAAGTGTAGAGAAATATTCCTCCCCGTCTACTATGTAACGGAACAGGTTCCAGATCACCCGAGTAGCCAACAGTAATATATTTTCGGTGTCCATTGTGTGGAGTATCAATGGATAAAATTCAAGGTTAGCGGCTATACAATATCTTCAACATGTGTACACTGATGAACCAAAACATTATAACCACCTGTTTAATAGCTTGTTTATCCGTCTTTGGAAAGATATATATAACTGATTTTGCGTGTCAGGTATCCGGCAGTTTGTTGGTAGGTTTATGGAGATATGTGGGATTAGTTGTCTAAGCACAGGTCATGTAATTCTCGTAAATAACTGGCCGGTGATTTGTGTACGAGTGATGGCGCCCGATACCGACTCAGATGGGATTTACATCAGACGAATTTGCTCGCCGAGACATCAACTTGAGTTCACTATAATGCTCCTCAAACCACTGTGGCACTGTTCTGTTTCCGAGACACGGGCAATTATGCTGCTGCACGATGATGTCGCCGTCGGGGAAGACATCAAGCATGAAGGAATGCAGGTGGTTCGCAACTGTCAGGGTGTCTTCGATTACTACCAAAGATTCCATGCAAACGCATGAGAATGTCTCCCATAGCATAATACTTTTCCCACTAGCCTGTGTCCGTGGCGTGCTGGACGTTTCGAGCGGCCGTTCACCTTGATGACGGTGTCTGTGGAGACGACCATCGACCTAGTGTAGCAAAAATGTGGTTCACCCGAAAGAGCCGACGCATTTCCATTGGTCAACTGTCGAATACTGATGATCCCGTAACTGATGATCTCGTTGGGTCAACATGTGAACATGTATGGGTAGTCTGCTGCTTAGCTCGTACTCAAAAAAGTGCCATCAGTGATGTGCTCCGAAACACTTGTGCGTACACCGGCACTGTGCTCTTTCGGCAGAGATAAGACACATCACCATTTTTTCTACTTTATGGAGCAAACAAGCCTCCAAACATCACGTACTGTGAAGAGTCGTGGACGTCCAACCATTTAGCTCCTAGCGGTAGTTGCATTGTCCTTCTGCCTGTTTCCGTATATGCTTACTACAGCAGCACATTAACACTCCACTAGCTTCGCCGTTTTCACACGCTCTACGTAATAATAATCTACCCTTTGTCAAAATCGCTTATCTCAATGGATTTAGAGCCCATATCTTTACCCGTGGTGTAGGGGTAACGACTTTGATTAGTAATTAAAACATCCTTGGTCCCGGTATCGTAATCCGCGAACGCATAAATTTCGATTAGTAATTAGTATCGGCAGCCGAAGACTTTCACCATAAGAAGTCACCCTCATTCTCCCAACAGCCGTGTCAGAGAGCGCGGAAGAGCGAACTCTCTTGTCCTTGGGGGTGGAAAACCGTCCCTAAAGGCGGAAGAATCAGCAATGATCAACGACATGAGGGTGCAGAAGACAATAGAAACAACCGCATTGAGGACACATAATGTGTATCCACAGAACATGTGGCCTGTAACTGAAAAAGTGTCAGGATGATCTCTCCGTTGCCATCAGATACCGGAACAGTCCCTCATTCGGATCTTCGGGAGGGAACTGCCAGGGGGGAGGTTACCATGAGAAGAAAAAAAATAACCAACGAAAGGATTATATTCTACGAGTTGTGGCGTGGAATGTCGGAAGCTTGAACGTGGTGGGTAAATTAGAAAATCTGAAAAGGGAAATGCAAAGGTTCAGTCTTGATTTAGTAGCCGTTAGTGAAGTGAAATGGAAAGAAGACAAGGATTTCTGGTCAGATGAATATAGGGTAATATCAACAGCGAAAGAAAATGGTGTAACGGGTGTAGGATTCATTATAATAGGAAGGTAGGGCAGCGAGTGTGTTACTACAGTTCAGTGATAATGTTGTTTTTATCAGAATCGACAGCAAACCAGCACCGACAACGAAAGTATACATGCCGACGTCGCTAGCTGAAGATGAAGAGATAAAGAAAGTATATGAAGATATTGAAAGGGTAATACAGTACGTAAAGGTGATGGAAATTTAATAGTCATGGGGGACTGGAATGGTGCTGTAGAGGAAGGAGCAGAAGTAACGGTTACAGGAGAATATGGGCTTGGGACAAGGAATGAGAGGGGAGAAACACTAATCGAATTCTGCAATATATTTAAGCTAGTAATAGCAAATATCCTGTTCAAGAATCGCAAGTGGAATACATATACTTGGAAAAGGCCAGGTGATACGGGTAGATTCCAGTTAGATTACATCATGATCAGACAAAGTTTTCGAAATTAGCTACTGTATTGTGAGGTGCGCCCAGGAGCAGATAGCCGCGCGGAGTAGCCGCGCTGTCTGAGACATCCGTCACGGCCCGCACAGCTGCCCCCCTCGGATGTTCGAGTCCTCCCTCGGGCATTGGTGTGTGTGTCGTCCTTAGCGTAAGTTAGTTTAAGTTAGATTAAATAGTGTGTAAGCTTAGGGACCGATGACCTCAGCAGTTTGGTCCCATAAGACCTTACCACAAATCTCCAATTTCCAGTAGCAGATATAGACTCAGATTACAATTTAGTAATGAAGAAGAGTAGTCTGAAGTTTAATAGATTACTCAGGGAGAATCAATACACAATGAAATGGGATACGGAAGTACTAAGGAATGACGTGATACGCCTGAAGTTCTCTGAGGCTATAGATACAGCAATAAGAAATAGCTCACTAGGCAGCACAATTGAAGAGGAATGGACATCTCTAAAAAGGGCAATCACAGAAGCCGGAAAGAAAAACGTAGGTACAAAGTTGGTAACTGCAAAGTAACCATAGATTACAGAAAAAATTACTCAGTTGATCGATGAAGGAAGGAAGTACAAAAATGTTCAGGGCAATTCAGGAATACAGAAATACTTGTCGCTGAGGAATGAAATAAATAGGAAGTGCAAGAATGCTATGACCAAATGGCTGCATGAAACATGTGAAGAAATTGAACAAGATATGATTATCAGGAGGACTGCTCAGCATAAAGGAAATTCAAAACAACATACCGTGAAATTAAAAGTCAGGGGGGTAACAATAAGAATCCAACGGGAGTTCCACGGCTAAATTCAGAGGAGAATACGTCGAAGATCTCTATGAGGGGGAAGATTTGCCTGTTGCGATAGAAGAAGAAACAGAAGTCGATTTAGAAGAGACAGGAGATCCACCATTAGAATCAGAATTTAAGAGATCTTTGGAGCACCTAAGATCGAATAAGGAGGAATGGGTAGATAACATTCCATTAGAATTTCCAAAATCTTTGAGGAAGTGACAACAAAACGACTATTCACGTTGGTGTGTAGAGGGAACTGTAGAAGGCAAAAACTGTAAAGGAAGACGGAGACTGGAATACATCCAGCAAATAATTGAGGACTTGGGTTGCAAGTGCTACTCTGAGATGAAGAAGTTGGCACAGGAGAGGAATTCGTGGCGGGCCGCATCAAACCTGTCAAAAGACTGATGACCAAAAAAAAAAAAAATTTCGCTAAAGTGATCCTCAATTAGTGTGTACTACGTTACATGCTTTTGTTAGCGAGTCACGTTGCTGTAAAGCCACTAGGCGGCATCCAGCACGGCGGTGGGCGGTGGTCATCATGTTTTGGTTCATCAGAGTAGACGCCGAGCAAGGCTGGAGGGCTGGGAAACACCCTCACCGGTTCAATAGCCTTTTCAACAATGCAGACAGCACTTGATCACAGTAAATGAAGCCAAAGCCTTGTTGAAACACAAAATTAGAAAGAAGACTAAATGAACGTAAGGAGAGCATCGCCAAAGCATTCAGTGAATTCTAAAATAAAGTCTGAAGATGAATTATAAGAAGTTTCGGTCTTATGTGAAGCAATAGACGGATCAAAATCATCTATACAACGGCTCGGTGTTCATACCGAACTAAGCCGGAAGATGGCCGAGGGTACAAACCTGAATTCGTTCTTCCAAAATTGCTTATCTGAGGAAGACTGTAGTACGACTCCTCCTCTCGATCATCGTACAAACGGCTAAGTGACACACAACTGAGCACAGAATATAAAAAACAATTAAAATTTGCTCAACAGGGAAGGAGACAATTTGACCTGGTGAAATTTCTCTACGATTCTACGTAAGTTATGCGAAATAACTTTATGGTGGGTCGCTGGAGGAACGATGCGTTCCAAGCGTTGGGTAAAAAGTGTCGGCCATTCCCGTTTTCACACGCAGAACTATAGGTTTATTTCACTCGATTCAATCTCTTTATAGTTTTGATACACATTTTGTGCATATTTCTAATTTCTGGCAGACAGAGAACCTTCTCTGTAGAAACCAAAATGTATTCTGCAAACAACCATCTTGTGAAACTCTGCTCGTCCTTGAGATCGAGAAAGCTATTAAATGACGCCGGCCAGGTCGATGCCTTCTTCCTGGACCGCCGGAAGGCATTCGATACAGATCAGCAGTGCTACAAAGTGAACTACGAAATATGGGACCAGTTTAGTGATTAGATTCAGGATTTCTTTAGAGGTAGATTTTAAGGTATTGTCAAAGAGCCGTAACTGTAAAACGACAGACTGCTTTCAGGCTTATCCCAAGGCCCACTACTGGTCGCGATATGTATAACCTATCCGATGGCTAAAGAAAGAATGCCTTTGAGACTGTTCTCAGATCATCCAGTTTTAATTTTCGGACGAAACAGCCTTAGGTCGCACACTGATTATTATTGTATCGCTCGTCAAACGCGAGCATCATGAGATAATCATTGCCCTTTCGGCAAAACGTTAGGGGCAAAAACCGCCGCCCGCTACTACAACACACACCAAGTATCCCTCCGCCCGTAAAAAGTAAAGCACAAAGTATCCAAGGAATGGTCTAAATTACAAGAGCCGATCAAAAAGTTTCCTGTCGAAGGCCATGCAGTCCAGAATCTATAAGCGACTCAGGCAAAATCAACGTTAGCATTGAGTCAATCGTCCCACCGGCGCATCAGGTTGAAGATTCCCAGCTGGGAAAACCCCGTGTCCTGCTGCGTGAAGAAGCCCGTAACTGCCTGCTGCATATCCTCGTCCGACGGGAATCGCCGACCCTTCAGTGTAATTTTTAAGGAACCGAAGGCTTGATACACTCTTGGAAATGGAAAAAAGAACACATTGACACCGGTGTGACAGACCCACCATACTTGCTCCGGACACTGCGAGAGGGCTGTACAAACAATGATCACACGCACGGCACAGCGGACACACCAGGAACCGCGGTGTTGGCCGTCGAATGGCGCTAGCTGCGCAGCATTTGTGCACCGCCGCCGTCAGTGTCAGCCAGTTTGCCGTGGCATACGGAGCTCCATCGCAGTCTTTAACACTGGTAGCATGCCGCGACAGCGTGGACGTGAACCGTATGTGCAGTTGACGGACTTTGAGCGAGGGCGTATAGTGGGCATGCGGGAGGCCGGGTGGACGTACAGCCGAATTGCTCAACACGTGGGGCGTGAGGTCTCCACAGTACATCGATGTTGTCGCCAGTGGTCGGCGGAAGGTGCACGTGCCCGTCGACCTGGGACCGGACCGCAGCGACGCACGAATGCACGCCAAGACCGTAGGATCCTACGCAGTGCCGTAGGGGACCGCACCGCCACTTCCCAGCAAATTAGGGACACTGTTGCTCCTGGGGTATCGGCGAGGACCATTCGCAACCGTCTCCATGAAGCTGGGCTACGGTCCCGCACACCATTAGTCCGTCTTCCGCTCACGCCCCAACATCGTGCAGCCCGCCTCCAGTGGTGTCGCGACAGGCGTGAATGGAGGGACGAATGGAGACGTCTTCAGCGATGAGAGACGCTTCTGCCTTGGTGCCAATGATGGTCGTATGCGTGCTTGGCGCCGTGCAGGTGAGCGCCACAATCAGGACTGCATACGACCGAGGCACACAGGGCCAACACCCGGCATCATGGTGTGGGGAGCGATCTCCTACACTGGCCGTACACCACTGGTGATCGTCGAGGGGACACTGAATAGTGCACGGTACATCCAAACCGTCATCGAACCCATCGTTCTACCATTCCTAGACCGGCAAGGGAACTTGCTGTTCCAACAGGACAATGCACGTCCGCATGTATCCCGTGCCACCCAACGTGCTCTAGAAGGTGTAAGTCAACTACCCTGGCCAGCAAGATCTCCGGATCTGTCCCCCATTGAGCATGTTTGGGACTGGATGAAGCGTCGTCTCACGCGGTCTGCACGTCCAGCGCGAACGCTGGTCCAACTGAGGCGCCAGGTGGAAATGGCATGGCAAGCCGTTCCACAGGACTACATCCAGCATCTCTACGATCGTCTCCATGGGAGAATAGCAGCCTGCATTGCTGCGAAAGGTGGGTATACACTGTACTAGTGCCGACATTGTGCATGCTCTGTTGCCTGTGTCTATGTGCCTGTGGTTCTGTCAGTGTGATCATGTGATGTATCTGACCCCAGGAATGTGTCAATAAAGTTTCCCCTTCCTGGGACAATGAATTCACGGTGTTCTTATTTCAGTTTCCAGGAGTGTAGTAGTATGGGGAGAGTTTAGAGCTTAAGGGCGGGTTCGTCCTGTTTGGACGCAATCGGTAATAACGTCACTATGGTTCAGATTTCCACATTTATCGCACGCACGTCGGGAAGATAGGAATGCCACGCTGATCCGTTGCCTACATGTCGGTGCTTATACACCAGCATTGCAGTCGCGCAGAAACTTTTTGACTGCCCCTTATTTGCGGAGAATTCTTCCAGCATTGAGAGTGTAAAACACCGCTGAGTGGCTTTGACATTCTGCACTGAATACATGAACGTAGCGTTTTGTGACGGAGAAACTGTTTTGAACAACTGTGTGTCCACTACTGAGGAATTACAACGTTAAAGAACTGTTTGTTCACTGAAGCGAGGTGTAACTGCAATGATTTGCCGATTCTGGTTGTCAGCGAACAGGTTCGGATTTTCCAGAGTCTCTGCCAGATCAGAAAAACATCGTAACTAATCACGTTGCACTGTATTCTCACAGAAAGGCAAAGCGAGTCTCAGCAATCAATTTCCAACCCAGGAGGCGGCGCCTTGTATCTGCTTAAATTCTCGTAATACGACTCGTTGTACTATCATTCGCATTCCTAATTCGTGGTCTTGATTTTCTTCGTAGCTTGTCATGAAACGGCTACAGATGCAAATAATTTTTCATTAAGTATCATTAACTCGAAAACAGGCTCCTACAATTAGTTTATATACAGGATAACCGTCTCTTATCCCTTTAGGTGGCTAGCTCGGTTACCTCTGAAACACATAGCGCTAGCTACGAAATCATTATGTAACTTTTTAAATTGTAATTGCATTACACATATGCTTGTGGACACAGTTAAAAATCGTTTAAGTAAACAATAGAACATAACCCATTTATTAAAGAAACTATGTGAATGTGAGAATAAAATCTCCTCAGGCTTCCAGCCACGTCAAGTGTTGATACATCCACGATCCTTCCTTCGGCAGAGTGCTCCTGGACCATTGTCAAGTAGGACTGACTTCCGTAAGGTGGCTGGCCTCGCTCCTTATACCGCTCCAGTTACTGCTAAACGACGGGTGAGGAGTGCTCCGTCGAAAACTGACCATCTAACACAGCTGAAGGCCAGAGAAGGTTATATTCAGTCGTTATGCCAAGAGACCATGCATAGATATTGGTTTAATATGTAATCGAATAATTATACTTTCATAGGTCTCTTCATTGTGGTACCCGCAGCATATATTATGTCACAGTAGGACATTATGTAGGCAGTATGCTCCTTGATAATTTATTTATGTATATAAACTTATTTCCGATTTATCGGATTGATCAGCGCAATAGCAAACAATCGCATTTACGTATATATTACATAATGTATATTTTATAAAGATTTTTTACGCTGTACATTGTACTCACGTGCTGACGTTGCAGACGGACATATTTCAATTTTGAGTTCGTTCATTTAGTACATCGCGAGGTAATCTTTAATGTGTATGTATATTTCAAATTCCCCCAAAATATTCATGACTGGACTTAAGAATTATCCCCACGATGTACTAAATGAACAAACCGATTTCAAGCACACACAGTTTTTACAAAAATTTATTGAAATTTTATATGTGGACCACGCATAACCGGAACAGCGTAGGTTACAAAGACATCAATAACAATTCCATAGATACACGACCTGCAGTAATATAAATATCTTTGAGTAAACAACTAGCTGTCAAACTTGAATTTTCACGGCTGTCAAATTATTGAAAAAATTCTATTATAACATACGCGCAACATCAAATTATCACACAACGCTAAAATTATATGTTATATAAAATACAAATAAATTTGATTGTTTACATGTGTCCTGGTAAAGGCAATAAAGCCCAAATAAGCTTTGAACAAAAATAAAATATCAAGCAGCATACTGACTACCAATTCTCTGCGTAAGTTATATTTTCGTTGGAATCGACGTCGTTGTAAAAGTGAAATAGAAGTTGTTGGCCTGGGCGAAACGCTGCGAGGGCTACTCTGGGCCCGACACCTACGATAATTCCCCGTTAAATAAAATTAAAAAACAAAAAGGTTCTGTCGTCATTCTGATTCTCTGTGCCGCTATCGACACTGTTTTTTTTATTATTAAACAAGATCTTAAAAATCGTCAAAATATCTAAACTTCCATTGAAACAGGTAAGTAAAAAGCAATGTTCTATTGTTGGAAAACATTTGAACAACCTAAATTGTTATTCTCTAATTGGATAAACTAAGTTCACTTTACACACGGAATCAAAGTCATTCTTCGTTACCAAGTCGTCGCATACAGTTCTCTGTGCACAAGTAAAGCCTGGTCGTTCTGATTCGCATATGCACAACGTGATCAAAAGTTTACGGACACGCTAGTAGATGTCACGAGAGAAGGACCCGCCAGTGTAAAAGGAGGTGGGCAGTAGTGTGTCGATAGTGGAGAAACAGTAACAACAGAATAGGTCATTCAGGGCAGGTCGGTGACTTCGAATGTTGACTAGCGATTGGATGTCACCTGAGTAGAAGATTCATCACGCACCTCTGAAACCTTCTGAAGCAGATTAAGTCGGCTGTTGGTAACGTGACTGTGAAGCGAACACTCGAAGGAACAACGACTGTTAAATCAAGACAAGACAGACCGCGTGTACTGCAGGACAGGTACTGTCGGTCATTGCAGAGGGCGGCCGTTAAAAATAGCGTAAAACGGCATGAAATCAGCAGAGGAAATCAATCGTGAATTCCAAAGTGCTATCAGCAGTCCAGCTAATGCACTGACTGAGCAACTGTGGGTAGGTAATTAAAAAGAAATGGGGTAAAATGGTCGAACAGCGGTTCATAAGTCACACATTTCTGAAGCCAGTGCTACGCGACGCTTGAGGCAGTGCAGAAAGTGACGCCACTGGTTGGTTGGTTGGTTTGGGGAAGGAGACCAGACAGCGAGGTCATCGGTCTCATCGGATTAGGGAAGGACGGGGAAGGAAGTCGACCGTGCCCTTTGAAAGGAACAATCCCGGCATTTGCCTGGAGCGATTTAGGGAAATCACGGAAAACCTAAATCAGGATGGCCGGACGCGGGATTGAACCGTCGTCCTCCCGAATGCGAGTCCAGTGTCTAACCACTGCGGCAACTCGCTCGTTGACCCCACTGGACCGTGGATAACTGGAGACGAGTGATTTCGGGTGATGAATCACGCTGTACCCTGCAGAAATCCGATGGGAACATTTGGATTTACCGAATGCCGGAGAGCGTTGTGAGTCATCATGTGAAGTGACAACAATGGAGTACGGAGGACGTGGTGTTACGGTATGGGGTTGTTTTTCGTGATTTCGATTTGTTCCTTTTATTGCGCTTAAAGAAAATCGCTAAGTGCGGAAGGATATGACACATTCCACAGCATTATGTACTGCGTACGATAGAGGTGCAGCTCGGAGACGACGATTGTTTGTATCAGCATGACAGTGCACCCTGTCATAAAGCAGCAGCTGCGAGGAAATAGTTTGTGGACGGTAACATTCATCAAGTGGACTGGCATGCCCAAAGTCCCGACCTGGACCCAATGGAACTCCTATGGGATATGTTAGAACGTCGGCTTCACTCTAGGTTCCAGCGTCCAACATCAGTACCTTCACTAGTTTCGGTTCTTGTGGAAGAATTCAATGCCATTCCTCAACATGTCTTCAGACATCTCATTGGAAGTGTCCGTATCAGAGTTCAAGCCATCATAAAGGGGAAGGTAGACGCACCACATATTAATGGCGTCTAACAGGCGTCCGGATACTTTTGATTGACTAGAGTACGAGCGATTGCCCTGAGAGGAGGAGAAGATTAGTGTTTAACGTCCCGTCGACAGCGAGGTCATTAGAGACGGAGCACAAGCTCGGATTAGGGAAGGATGGGGAAGGAAATCGGCCGTGCCCTTTCGAAGGGACCATCCCCGTATTTGCCGGAAGTGATCGAGGGAAATCACGGAAAACCTAAATCAGGGTGGCCGGACGCGGGATTGAAACATCGTCCTCCCGAATGCGAGGATTGCCCTGGGATTCATTACAACTTCCATTACGAGATATGACAACATTGTTGAATAAATCGTTACAAACTGCAGTGTGGTAATTTCTGTTATTAATCAAAAAGTGCTTCTGCGATAATTTATGGAAGATTCGGAGTGATTTACTTCTAAATTTTGTTGTAGCTAAACAGCGAAAACTGAGTCAATCAGGTAATTAACCTCCGTCAAAGGCTGTCCGAAAACTACCAATATACACTGAAGGGTAAAAAAAAAAACAAAAAAAAACTGGTTTAGGCATGAGTATTCAAATACAGAAATATGAAAACAGGGAGAATACGGCGCTGCGGTCAGCAGTGTCTATATGAGACAAGTGCCTGGCGCTGTTGTTGATCGGTAACTTCTGCTACAATGCCAGGTTGTCAAGTTTTAAGTGCGTTTGAACGTGGTGTTCTAGCCGGCGCATGAGCGATGGAAAACAACATCTCCGAGGTAGCGATGAAGTGGGGATTTTCAAGTACGACCATTTCATGAGTGTATTATGAATATCAACAATCCGGTGAAACATCAAATCTCTGACATCGCGGGCCGGCCGAAGTGGCCGTGCGGTTAAAGGCGCTGCAGTCTGGAACCGCAAGACCGCTACGGTCGCAGGTTCGAATCCTGCCTCGGGCATGGATGTTTGTGATGTCCTTAGTTTAGTTAGGTTTAACTAGTTCTAAGTTATAGGGGACTAATGACCTCAGCAGTTGAGTCCCATAGTGCTCAGAACCATCTGACATCGCGGCGGCCGGAAAAAGATCCAACGATGACTGAAGAGAATCGTTCAACATGACAGAAATGCAAACATTCCGCAAATTGTTGCAGGTTTCAATGCTAGACCATCAACAAGTGTCAGCGTGCGAACCAATCAACAAAACATTATCGATATGGGCTTCCAAAGCCGAATGCCCACTCGTGTACCCTTGATTGCATGACACAAAGCTTTACGCCTCACCTGGGCCAGTCAACAGCGACGTTGGATTGTTGATGACTGGAAACATGGTGCCTGGTCGGACGAGTCTCGCTTCAAATTGTATGGAGCTTATGGACGTGTACGTGTATGGGGACAACTTCATGAATCCATGGACCCTGCATGTCAGCAGAGAACTGTTCAAGCTGGTAGAGGGTCTGTAATGGTGTGGGGCGTGTGCAGTTGGAGTGAAATGGGACCCCTGGTAAGTCTAGATATGACTCTGACATGTGATACGTACGTAACCATCCTGTCTGACCACCTGTATCCATTCATGTCCATTGTGCATTCAGACGGACTCCAGCAGGTAATTCCAGACACCCCACACGTCCAGAATTACTACAAACTGGCTCCAGGAACACTCTTCTGAGTTTAAACACTTCTGCTAGCCACTAACGTCCCCGGAAATGAAGGCTATTAAGCATATCAGGGATGCCTTGCAACATGCTGTTCAGAAGAGATCTCCACCCCCTCGCACTGTTTAATTATGGACAGCCGTGCAGGATTCATGGTGTCAGTTCCCTCCAGCATTACTTCAGACATTAGTCGAGTCCATGGCATGTCGTGTTGCGGCACTTCTAGCTGCTCGCGGAGAGCTACACTATATTATGCAGGTGTACCAGTTTCCTTGGCTTTTCAGTGTAGAACACCCGCGTAAATGAGACGATGCAGCGGTAGCTTGTCTGGATGCCCCTGTACTGTACGTTGCAGACAGAATCGTAATGGCGACGACTCTATCAAGCTGTGACTGACTAAAATTAGGAGCCGTTGCGGCAGCTGACCTTATTAGGCAGTCGTATCTTAGAACTCAGAGCAGCCAAAATTGTGAACAACATGACAGATTAATTTGTGTAATAGAAGAAAACAGTTCATGTACTTCGGCTTAGACTCGTATTCACTAATCCCAGTAACAGGGGAGATACATCAGCAACATCAGAAGCAGCATAAAGAATCAAGTAGAAACGCCTTTGCAACTCATCAAAGAAAAACAACCCTGTCGTTGGTTCACCTAAACTCTCAGCTGATCGGTCAAGACACTCCTGACAACAGAAAATGCTTGTATATTTCCAGTTGATTTCTAAATCGAGGGAAAATAACAGTGAGTAGCAACATGAAGTGCTCCGCGGTACACAAATCACGTTTTTTTGAGTGATTTTCGATCTGTATATGGAATTTTTTGAAGTTGTGAATCATGAAGTTCCTAAAGAATGTCTACTATGACCAGCAGTTAAAAATGCACAGCGTCACTGTCAATTTGCTGACTAAATTTAGACATTTTCCCATCAGTAAATTTTACAGTGACTTCACTATATAACCTCAAGTGATAAGCAAGTTTAGAAGGCTAGGGTTTAACCTCCTATCGACGACAATGAGAGACGGAGCACAAAGAATGGAGAAAAAAATCAGCCATATCATTTTAAAGACGATGTTCTGATGTTTGGCGATTTACAAATGGTTCAAATGGCTCTGAGCACTATGGCACTTAACTTCTGAGGTCATCAGTCCCATAGAACTCAGAACTACTTAAATCTAACTAACCTAAGGACATCACACACATCCATGCCCGAGGCAGGATTCGAACCTGCGACCGTAGCGGTCGCGCGGTTCCAAACTGAAGCGCCTAGAACAGCTTGGCCACCACGGCCGGCTGGCGATTTACAGCAACCATGGAAAACCTCATTGTGGATGGCCAGGCAGAGATCTGAGACTTGGGAGTCGTGCATCTTACGACTGCGCTATCTCGCTACCTCGTAAAATAAGAGAGATTTTTGGCGTGACAGTCGAATCGGCCATACCACCACTAACGGGCGGGAAGATCGGGTGTACAAAAACTTGGTGCCATTTGTTCTTGAAGAGGACAATAAATACTCGGAGCAATGGCTCTGTCCTACAGGGCACTATGGAGCCGAATACTATTTTTAAACGAGGAGCAATGACAGAATCACTGCAGTACTCAGAGAGTAGCGTCATGTCGACTCCTGAACGTCAACTTACGTCCCCGGCTAAGTGACAAACTGTGTTAGTTTACAAAAACTTTCCGCGACGTTAATGAAACCGGATGTACCCAGATGGATTCGACTGTTTTACAGAGACTCTCCAAGTGTTTATGATAATACATCCGTCAGGGAGTCTGTCAAGTTCTGCGAGCAAACAAAAAAATTCTTGAATTCAGGACGGCCCTAATAGTGATTAGTCAGCATACGCCTCTCTCTAGTTTTCGCCATTGAGGGATGCGCCTCGAGGAAAGCTTAGAAAGCTGTCTTGCCAAGAATTGGTTCTCGCTGTTGTCTGGCGGCCACTCCGCAGCGCCCCCTCTGCTGGACAGCGCCCGGGCACCTGCCACTGTGCCACGGAGCTGTGACGTCACGGCTGGGCGCTAACAGCGCGGCCCGGTCTCCCACACCCGCCGCCGCATATGAACCGCGCGTTCGCCTCTGCGACCCACTTTTCCAGAGTCAACGGCCGCCCAGAATGGCGCAGATCACTGGGCGCGGGTATAACGGGAAGCCCGACCTCCCGGGTCTATCTGTGTCGTCCAAAGTATCGACCAGACTACACGTCGTTTGCAATAATACAATGACGCGACAGAAGTCACGGTTAGCGGTGTGCACAGGTGCTCGTACAGATGGCGGTAACATCGGCTACACAAGGTATAAAAGGGCAGCGCATTAGCAGAGCTGTCATTTGCACTCAGCTGATTCATCTGCAAAACCTTCGAAAATGGTTAGAAAGTCAGTATTCCGAGATCCACAGTGTCAAGTGTGAGCCAAGATTATCAAATTTCAGGTACTACCTCTCACCACGAACAATGCAGTTGCCGACAGCCTTCACTTAACGACCGAGAGCTGCGGAGTTTTCATAGAGTTGCCAGTGCTAACAGTCAAGCGTGAAGCAATCGCAGAAATCAATGTGGGACGTACAACGAACGTATCCATGAGATCAGTGCGGCGAAATTCGCGGTTAATGCGCTATGGCAGCAGGCGATCGAGTCGAGGGTCTTTGCTAACAGCATGGCATCGTGACCATATCGGTTGACCCTATACGACTGGAAAAACGTTGCCTAGTCAGATGAGTCCCGATTTCAGGTGGCAAGAGCTTATGGCAGGGTTCGAGCGTGCTGCAGGCCCCGCAGAGGAATGGAGCCAAGTTCTCAGCAAGGTACTGTGCAAGCTGGTGGTGCCTCCATAATGGTGTGGGCTGTGTTTACATGGAATGAACTGGATCTTCTGGTCTAATTGAACCGAACATTCACTGGAAATGGTTATGTTCTCTTATTTGAAGACCATCTGCAGCCATTCATGGACTTCATGTTCCCAAACAACGATGGAATTTTCATGGATGACAATGCGTCACCGGGCTACCATTGTTCGTGCGTGGATTGAAGATCATTCTGGACAATCGAGGGCCCTACATGAATCCCATCGAACATTTATGGGACATAATCAAGATGTCGGTTCGTGCACAAAATCCTGCATCGGCTGTAGAGGCAGCATGGCCCAATATTCCTGCAGGAGGCTTTAAATGACTTGGTGAGGTACTGGATGGGCTAAACAAAAAGTTTCGAACGCTTGGCGTATTTTTTGATTTAACAAAGGCATTTGACTGTGTTGATCTCACAATATTGCTCCAGAAGTTGGACCATTACGGAATAAGGGGAGTAGCTCACAACTGGTTCACCTCTTACTTTAGCAACAGGCAGCAAAAGGTCATTATTCACAATGTTGATAACGGCTGTGATGTGGGATCTGAGTGGGGTACTGTCAAGTGGGGGGTGCCCCAGGGATCAGTGTTGGGGCCGCTCCTGTTCCTTATTTATATAAATGATATGCCCTCTAGTATTATGGGTAACTTTAAAATATTTCTGTTTGTTGATGACACTAGCTTGGTAGTAAAGGATGTTGTGTGCAACATTGACTCGGTTTCAAGTAGTGCAGTACATGACCTCAGTTCATGGCTTGTAGAAAATAAACTAACATTAAATCACAGTAAGACGTGGTTTTTACAGTTTCTAACATACAATTCAACAAAACCTGACGTTTTAATCTCACAGAACGGGCATATGATTAGTGAAACTGAACAGTTCAAATTCTTATGTGTTCAGATAGATAGTAAGCTATCGTGGAAAGCCCACGTTCAGGATCTTGTTCAAAGATTTAATACTGCCATTTTCAGTATTCGAACGGTATCGAAAGTGAGTGATACTTCGACGCGTAAATTAGTCTTCTTTCCTTATTTTCATTCACTTATGTCGTATGGTATTATGTTTTGGGGTAACTCTTCCCATTCTAGAAGGATATTTTTGGCTCAGAAACGGGCGGTTCACGAACCTCTTGTCCACCTCTGTTCACGAGCCTCGGTATTTTGACATTGCCCTCTCAATATGTATATTCCTTATTGTCGTTTCTTGTTGCCAATATTAGTTTATTTCCAACAATAAGCAGCTTTCACTCGGTTAATACTCGGCAGAAATCAAACCTCCATTTGGATCGGACTTTCTTAACTCTTGTGCAAAAAGGTGTGCAGTATACTGCTGCATCCATTTTCGATAAGCTGCCACTCGAATTCAAAAATCTTAACAGTAATCCACGGGCTTTCAAATTGAAACTGAAGAGTTTCCTCATGGGTCACTCCTGTTCTGTCGAGGAGTTCCTTGAAAAATTAAGCTCATTCTTATTGTATCGCTGATAGCGTTTGCTTAAACTTATGGACTGATTTTCTTTCAGGTTCATGAACATTTATTTTTATCTGTTATTAGCTTTATGTTGTAAGTTCATGTACTGACACGTTCCATGACCTTGGAGATTTGCTCCTCAATTTGGTCCTACGGAACTTGTCATGTAAATAAAATAAAAACGACACGTCGAGTCGCAGCACTACGCCGGGCAAAAAGAGGTCAGACACGATATGAGGACGTATTCCGTGACGTTTTTCACCTCAATGTAGATCCTCAGTTTCTATACTGACACAGTACATTTCTGATAGCTACTTAAATATTTGAGTTGGACGAAATAAAGAATTCAGAGCTTTTCCGAAGTTTCTTTTCTTTTTTTTTTAAATTCACTAATCTTCTTTTATTACCTTTTCGGTAACTGGTGACGATCTAAAACTTTGCAGTGGTTTACAAACAGATAACAGAATTACTAACGTGATTTTCGTCGGAAGAGCTGAACCGGGAGCTTAGTGTGTTACTAAAAATGAAGTATATATAGGAGTACATCAACGCTAAAATCCTATAATTGTTTCAAGCATTATTTTACATGTTCATATATTTCCCCTTACAAGATAAGTCTCCACGTCTCTCTTACACACTCTCTTGACATCCCGCTTGAAGTTCTCTTTACAGAATAAACTACACTCAAAGCGTATTTAGAAACTCGTCGTGGTTTGAAACATATCACGTTGGGCGTGTGGTATGGGTCACAGCTTCCCTCACTCCGACGTGCCGCCACTATTCAGACAGTCAACAATGGGGCCTCGAGGTGGACTCACACCAGGGATATGTGGTCTGCTAAGGCCTGCGGATACTGCGAGGCCGTGTAGGGCCTGCACAAGCAATGTAGTACCGGGTGATGGGAATTGCTTCTCCTATAATGTATCACTTAGCCTATTTCCGAATACGAATATCTTTCGAACTCTAAACAATGTTGATCTTTTACCCTTCCCCTTGTGGAGTGTAATGAAAACGACGGAGAGTGATAGATGAGTGACATGTGTGTTTTTACGGACAGTCAACAAAAAGAGACACGCGGGCAAGCTGATTTTCGACCAGGGGTTCCCAATTTTTTTCTCTGAACGTAAACTTTTTGCGAATCCTAGCACTTTGATAGAACACCGTGTTCATTTTGAAGGTTAATAATTTTTTAAAAATGGAAATAAATTGTTTTATTCAGTGATTACCCCTGTTTTATATCATAGTTAATAATGTAGAAACCGTAATAACATTTTAAAACGTAATTGATATCGACAACATGACAGAAAAAAACGCTGTGTTATTCATAGTTTTTCGCGGAAAACCTGTCCCGCCTAACACTGATTGGGAAACATTGTGAAGCCTGTAGTGTTCCGTGTCTCTTTCGCCATACATGTGCACTGGTTTCCATTAATTACAGTAACCCAACCAATTCGATAAAATTTCGGATGAAATAAGGCAGTTGACAGGAATATGGAGTCCATTGTTACCGAAGAGGTACTGCTGGAAACTACCACATGGGGACGAGTAGTGCTACAGTCGTCTTCTGTCATCTTTATGCAAGAGACAACTTCAAATCTAGAAGACCAGCATATGAAATGGGAGTCCAAATGCTATCCACAGGATTCGACCAGGGCGCAGAGTGGAAACGTGAGTGGCAAGCTACAAGAACCCGAAACCACGAACTTGTAGACAACCCAACAGTTCCAGTTCCAGGCTTCCACCAACCAAGGGAGGTGTGGGTGCAGTTAAACAGATATCGGGCTGAAGAGGATAGGTGCAAATACAACATGCACAAGTGGGGCTTTTCAAGTGATAGTGTGTGTGACTGTGGTGACACCCAAACAATGAGCCACATTGTGAATGAATGTCCAATCAGACGCTTCCCTGGTGGCATTGAGAAACTCCATCAAGCATCGCACGAGGCACTCCGCTGAACCGAGCCCATCAACATCCGAGTGTAGTCTGAGCCGTTTTAAAACTTGTGTACTGTATATAATTTCACATGTTCATTTTCATATATATTTCTTTGTTTTGCTAAATGTGTACTACTGTAATTGATGCATACGATAATAATAATAACCACATGAATGACTGCGATATGGCAGTTTGTGCCGCAATATTGAGGGCTGTAACAGTGGCAGTAAACGGGTCAATGCTTGTGAGTAATAATGAATTTACCACAGACTGCAGTTAAATGATCTTCAATTTTTTATTGTATGATTTAACTACAGTCTGAGGCAAGTTCAGTCTTACTCTAAATGTATCATTTGTCTGCGTTCCCGCGGTTCTCTCAAAGACAGTCGAAGGGTGCAGAGCAGTGACTTTAGGAAGAAACTGCGGTAGACGGTCGTTGATAAATTGAATTCTGGTCAAACACGGCTTCCAGGTAGCTCAGTCTTTAAACAGAATTGTATGCAGTGAAATGAAATTAATTAGTCGATGGAAACGAAATGGATGAATGTGCAATGGGATGAAATGTTGATTCTTTGCTGCAATATCTACGTCATGACAACTGCAAATCTGTGCCCGACAAATGGCGGTCTAGGGTATGGCAAGGACGAGGAGTAGGAAATTGGCTGAATATTTTCAAAATAACTGTTTTTATATTCGGCTCATTTTACTTAGGGTAACATGGAAACGCTTAATTATCATGGCCAGACGGGAGTTTGAAGCGCACTTCTCTGTGGTAACAACTGCACCTCCTCGCTCGTTATAACAGCAGTGTGTACTATGAGTGGGTGGTAGGGCAATATAGGCAGAAGGAACGCTGGAGCCAGAGGTAACTGGAGACATGCTCAGAGAAAGAGGAGAGGAAACACTGAAGCCGTTGGAACATCTACATCTACATCTACATGGTTACTCTGCAATTGACACTTAAGTGCCTGGCAGAGGATTCATCGAACCATTTTCATACTACTTCTCTACCATCCCACTCTCGAATGGCGCGTGGGAAAAAGGAACACCTAAATCTTTCCGTTCGAGCTGTGGTAAAAAGTTGAGGTAAAGGAGGTAGAGTTGGAAGACAACGAGAGTAAATTGTCTTTCACAAGCCTTAGGTGACGAGAACAGAGCGAAGTTCAGACTGATTGTCTCGTCGTTTGCCAGTTCATTTACAATTTAGTGTTAGAGTCAAGATAACTTGTATCCACAAACTTATGTTTCGTATAACGATACTGTTAAATGTAGTCACATCTTATTAAAAGTATCCTGTCGAACATAACGAAGGTTGTGCAATTTTTTGGGTTTTAATTTATCCCTATTCTTTGGTTTTCAGTCGGTAGGACAGAAAACTGTCTCCTCTTTTGAAAAGGTATAATGAAGAAGGACTGACTCAAAATAAAATTCATTCGATCTATTAACTATTTCAAAGAACCTCATGGAAATTTTAAACATGTATTCGTTGTTAATAACGACCACGCTTGTGCATATAATGTGTTGCGGTGTACACTGCTGCAGTGACATGGTTTTATGACGTTTTCGAAGCAAATTTGATGAGTTGAAGGTATCGTAAGTGGGCTAGAAATTATTTTTAATTCCTGAATACGAAACAGCCAACAATAAAAGTCCTAACATTCGTTCTAAAATACTCTGCTGGCGCTTCAAATTCGCCACACCTCTTGCCTTTGCAGGAGAGACGCTCAGTAGCTCGGTACGGGCTTTTGTTGAAGTTTCGAGAACATACCTTCACCGAGGGGTTAAGCAGTATATTGCTCCCTCCTGCGTATATCTCGTGTAGAGACCATGAGGATAAAATCAGAGAGATTAGAGCCCACACAGAGGCATACCGACAATCTTTCTTTCCACGAACAATACGAGACTGTAATAGAAGGGAGAACCGATAGAGGTACTCAAGGTACCCTCCGCCACACACCGTCAGGTGGCTTGCGGAGTATGGAAGTAGATGTAGATGTAGATATTAAACGCCTCTATTGACCAACTAGTCATAACTACCATTCTCTCAGGATATTTATTTGTTGTTTCAGTGGTATTCCACTCCGTTCTAAAAATGTACAATCGTCAGTTAAAGTCGACCTGTTGTTCATGTACGAAAGATGTCAGTTGTGTTTCGTTACCTTTGGTTACCGAGTACTCGTAACTGTAGGATACAGTACAGGAACTTGCGTGCTACCTCGTCTGGCGTGTTTCTTCATTTGTACGTAGCAGCTTATTACGTGACTTTTAATTAACTTGTTATCTTTCAGCAACGAGACCGCTCCGTCGCTGGCATTTCAGCCGCGTCAGGCGCCGTAACGGTTCTGTCGTAAGGCCTTAATGCATCGGCTACGCTCACAGCTTCTCCGGCAGTTCGAAATCGTGAGTCACTCGTGTTTAGGATGTGCCTGCTTGTTTCCAGTCCCAGCTGAGGAACTGTATCAAGTCTCACTTCTATTGTATCTCTCTGAGATAAGGCACGTAGCATTTCGCATGCTGGCAGTAAAAATTCAAGAGATTTTTAGATATGTGGTTCTACCAATTACATCTCGTCACAGTCTATAGTGTACGTAATGAGACGCTGCTGATTACGTTGCGAATGTTTGAAGCAGAGAAATGTAATTTGCTTAATTTTCTCCATCTCGTTTAGTTGAGTTGCAGAGTCCGCGTGTGAAAGATCTTGATTATACAGAAACTTCATTCTTTACAACAGTTGCTGCATTTATCCTTTTCTTAGAGCATGACCGGTTGTGTTCCACGTCAAATTAATGTATTTCTTAACTTCTCTACTGCCTTCCATGATCCTATGGCTGGTACCAGCATATCGTAGGTAGAGGGCAAAGTAGCAACTGAATGGCACCACAGTAACACAGCTAACTCTGGGGAAGCGAAAACAAAACTAAGACTTGCGGGAAACAATTCGCCTTTTGTACGACTACGTAGTATCACTTTCTCGAGAGTGCTGCCCGTCATGTGGTTAAGTAATGATGTGACGTGACTGGTAGCTCGAGAAAATTTTATCAAATCTCTTTTTTATCAAATCACTTTTTCCTCTGACATCCAATTATATTGTGTGAGTTGCTATTTCGTTTTATGTTATTAATTTTTGTATTTTGACTCATTGTAAACTTCACCTTATAGTGCAATCACAACAATGATTTGTCACCCATGCATTTAATAGCAGTGAGGACGGTATATTGTTTGCAGCATTTAAGGAATCACTTCTCTTTCGTTAGGTAATGAATTTGGACTGTATCCTGTCAGGTATATCGCCATTCTTTTTCCATAGACTTCTTTCATCTCACCTCTTCATGTTCCCGCCTGGTTCAAAAAAATGGTTCAAATAGCTCTAAGCACTATGGGACTTAACATCTGAGGTCATCAGTCCCCTAGACTTAGAACTACTTAAACCCAACTAACCCAAGGACATCACACCCATCCATGCCCGAGGCAGGATTCGAACCTGCGGCCGTAGCGGTCGCGCGGTTCCAGACTGTAGCGCCTAGAACCGCTCGGCCACAGTGGCCGGCTTCCCGCCTGGACTCGTATTCCGAAAGACGTAGATAGCTCTTAAACCCCGTCCAACCATCAAGATCTAGGTTTCCGCTAGTTTTCCTGATCACTTCAGGTGAACGCCGGGACAGGAGGGCTTGTTCTACGTCTCTACTGACATCGGTATCGACGGGACGTTAATCCCTAATCTTGCTTGTTACAATCAGCACAATTGTAACTCCAGAGAATTGTAGCCATAGTACGATTCGTACAAGCCTACAACTGCGAGAGGTACGTATTTTCATGTTGTATGCTGTAAGTTAACCGGGGACCTAGAAACGACGGAGAGGCTCCGTCCCCGCCGCAGCCGCAGTGGTCCACAACCCCGCAACGACTACCACAGTCCACCCCTCCGCCGCCCCACACCGAACCCAGGGTTATTGTGCGGTTCGGCTCGTGGTGGACCCCCCCAGGGAACGTATAACACCAGACGAGTGTAACCCCTATGTTTTCGTGGTAAAGCAATGGTGGTGTACGCGTACGTGGAGAACTTGCTTGCACAGCAATCGCCGACATAGTGTAGCTGAGGCGGAATAAGGGGAACCAACCCGCATTCGCCGAGGAAGATGGAAAACCGCCCCCGGAAAGTCACGCGTTTTTTTTCTTTTCTTTTTTTTTTGTTCGATATTGTTCGTTGCATTTGTTCGGTGCGTATGTCCCATGACACCCGTTCAAGTTCAGTATTGAGCCATTGACTCAGTTTTTTATTACAGAGGGCAGATAACCCTCTGACCGAACACGCTGCGCTACCGTGCTGGCTGCGTTAGACCGCTCGGCTAACCGGGCGGGCTAGTTTCACCTTACACCATGCTCGCTCCACCAGGGTCGGCGTACAGAAGATACTGTTTCTTCTGCAGAGGTAGTGATATCTTTTATGATTATTCTACAGAAGTGTAAATCCCTTTCGTATCGTCTGTGGAGCACGGCTCGTTGTTGTTCAGCGACAACTCCTGAGCAATGGAGCGCAGTCGTACTGGAGTGTTCCCTTATCAGTCTTGCAGCAGTGTGTGTGTCGTGGACTGGGAAATTTCCTTGTCAGCTCACCCTTCTCTAACTGTATGTATGAAATATTTCTGGGTATACAAAACCATCGTTTAAAGTTTGAGATCCAGGATCGTCTTCCGGCATGCATCCGTTTCTAGACTCAGAAAAGTTTAGTGCCGCTCTTTGTTACCGACCTCACAGCAGTTACTTTGCATTAAGCAAACAGTGCTTTGGGTCGCTGTCAATGTGGCGCCCCACCTGGGTGAGCGCGGCCGCCACTTGAGCCTCGGTGGCTGTGCCTGTCCCGGAGCAGCGACGCCGAGCACCCGGCCACGTGGACACGACACCCACGCCACCCACGCCACCCACTGGGCCCTCGCCCCACGGCAGCGCTCTGCGCAACACTCGTCTCCGCGCCTTTCCCCGTGCGCTGCCCTGCCTTTTCTCCCATCAACTTCCAAACAACTTTTCTCGCTCCAGGTTGCACGGTTCCATTTTACAGCCTACCAGTAAGCCTCCGATGCCCGCTCGGTTAGCCGATCGGTCTAACGCACGGCTTTCCGGAGTGGGAAGGAGCGCCTGGTCCCCGGCACGAATCCGCCCGGCGGACTTGTGTCGAGGTCCGGTGAAACGGCCAGTCAGTGTGTGGTTTCTAGGCAGTTTTCCATCTGCCTCGGCGAATACGGGCTGGTTCCCCTTTTCCGCCTCAGGTACACTATGTCGGCGATTGCTGCGCAAACAAGTTCTCCACGTACGCGTACACCACCATTACTCTACCACGCAAACATAGGGGTTAAACTCGTCTGGTGTGAGACGTTCCCTGGGGGGGTCCACCGGGGGCCGAACCGCACAATAACCCAGGGGCGGCGGAGAGGTGAAGTGGACTGCGGTAGTCGTCGTGTGGTTGCGGTCCACTGCGGCTGCGGCGGGGACGGAGCCTCTCCGTCGCTTCTAGGTCCCCGGTCAACATACAACATACATACAACAACAAGCCTCCGAGTCTTGAAAGAATCGAACTCCTATGTACAAAACAACTTCAAAAGGCTGATTACTTTACAAATGAGTTATTGTGTTAAATATCTGGCTCTAAGCGTGTAAAGTTAAGAAAGGTTTGAAATTATGTGTACAGTTTATTGGATGTCAGAAATTAGAGAGATCCGAGCTCACAATCTTTCTTCCACCCTAACCGTACGCGTCAGAAACAAGAAAAGGGGTAAGTGGCATTGGTACATAAAGTACCCTCCGCCACACACTTGCAGGGTGTAGCTGTAGAAGTGCTCTCATTCTAAAATAATGGCGGAATAAAGTCCAGGTATTTGCGCGCCTCCACTTACGCTGCCTCAACACAAACACACAGTTTCCAACTATAATACTTGTCTTCTTGTGTTGAACTTTTAACATAAGAGCATTCTGACTAGATTGTGACAGCATTTTAAATTTTTAATTTCTTTGAACAATTTCGCGAAACACTGAAAAGAAAATTTTTGCTGTTCCTGGAAGCCAGTACATACGCAGCCTGCAAATGGTACCGGGTTCTGCGATGGTCGCTTAGTAATGGAGATGGTCTGGGTCACAGTTTATCAACTGTGTACAAAGAACCTTAAGCAATGCAGCCGGATGACGTTTTAGATAACCGCCTATTTTTATTTTAAAGCCGCAAATTCAACGAGAGTGTGCGCTGTGTAGCGAAATTTAAAATCATTGTATGCCAACCAAGAAATATAATACGGCATACATAGAAAGACAAAACAACTAGACCCACCACACAACGTCACAATTTCTTGATAGTAATACCAATTACCGTCGGGTAAGGAAGTACCAAAGTACCATTAACCCTGTCTCTCTATTGTCTGACAACACAGGGTTCCAAGGACAGTTTCAGCAAAAACCTCTACCTCTATTGATAAGATCACTTGGCAATTTAATCTCAATAACTTCCTTAATAACACTATCCCAAGAGCTGGAAGTGCATGCCACAATCTCGGTGCTGTTATACTCCAGAGGATGGCCGGTACCAAGGCAATGTTCTGAAATAGCCGATTTGCTCTTTTGTAAGAGCGCATGACGCTTATGCTCAATACCCCTGGCCTCCACGATTATGGTGGTCTGCTCAATGTTTGACATGACAAAACTGCAAGGGATACGGTGGCACACATCTTAAGCAAACCAAAACCATCCTTTGCACATCGTAAAAGGGCCATAATCTAATTGTGGTAGAACAACACACTTCATTCCTATGTTTCCGCAAAATACGATCAATCCGCTTGGAAATACCACTTCTGTAAGTTAAGAAGGGTTGTAGAATTACGTGTCACCTCGTTATTTTTGTCATTTAATCTATTCACGATTGGTCAGATCTGTTTTTCCCTACAACCATCCTTCATAAAGATGACCTCGAGGAGGGCTAACTCAGCTGAAAATCTTTCACTGTCTGAGATGGCGTGGGCCCTACGAACCAAGATACAAAGTATCCCTTCACGCTGGGGATGATGGTGACAACTGAACCTGAAGATACTGACTACGTTGATCTGGCTTCCTACAGACGGTTTGTTCCAACGTATCGTCAATCTTCCTGTCGACCAACACAGCAAGCAAAGGAAGATAGCCATCCCTTTCCACCTCCGTAGTGAAGCAGATATTTGGATGAACTGAATTCAGATGTTCCAAAAAGCTGGTCAAACTCTCATTGTCAGAACAAAAGTATCGCCTACGTATCTAAAACAAACCGACAGGTTTCAATGCCGCCTATTCCGTGGCAGGTTCCTTCAAGTCTCCCATACACATATTAGCACTAACAGGGAACAGAGGGATGACCATCTGAATTCCATCTGTTTACTCACAGAAGTGGTTGCATTTGTGGCTTGAAAATGATAGGATGTTCATCTGTCGAAATATCGTCACGTATCAAAGGCGTCACCCACCTGCATTCAGACGATTTGAACAATTTTTGCGGGAGAAGAAACTCAAGTTTCACTTTATGTATTCGGCCTGTAGCTGACCTGAGTCTGGTATTGGTCTCTATTTTAAAATTATTGGTTACCATTCGTGAATAATTATTTAACTTTTTTTCTTTGGATGCTGTAATACTGCAAACATGTCACGGGTACACTCAGAAAACTACAGGATTTTTCCTTCCACACTCTTTACACAAAGTGGCACGGACTCTTTTAACACCGAAAAAGAGGAAGAGGAAGAGAAAAAGAGAGGGGGAGAGACAAACAGAGGAGGAGATACAGGGAGATGGAGGTAGATAGGCAGAGAGAGAGAGAATCTGTTTGGACGGGGGAAGATATGCTTTAGTTGGCCCCGAATGTATTTTCGTAAATAGACGCAACCTCGTGCAATATAGACTACATAAGAATGTAGGAATGACCCATTCATGAGTAGTATGGACTGAATGAAACGCATTGAAATGAAGTGGACGGAATCAATGGCACTGAAATCATGAAAGATGCAGTGACGTCAATTGGTATCAGCAAAGGTTGTCTATAAATGTGGGACCTGCATTGTTATGAATATGTTGTGCAAATTTAAACTAGGCGCCAGTCCAGGACTGGAACCCCGACTTCCTGCTTTTCGCCATCAGTATCTAAACGTCCCTGTCCATTTTATTTTATTTCAGTGAGCCCAATTCTTCTACGGCCCTTGTGGCAGGACGACGAACGGTCTTCTACTAAAATCTATTTCCTCAAAGGTACTGATCCCATATGTTATAATGAAAGTCAGTCAGATTGTAAGCCTTGCTTCGATAACCTAAAGGTAAAGGCGACAGCTCGCATAAAGGAGGTATCGAGTTCTGTTGTCGCGCAAATTTCTAATTCTCACTACATATTTATCACTTGTAGTCGTGACGTATCCTAATCGGCTCTCAATATTTTAGTAAATAATTAAACGTATCGATGTCACTGTGAGTGGCCAGACCTCGCAATGTTACATTACAGCACACCATTCGACTGATGCGTACAGTTCTGAATACTGTATAGTTTCAATCACTGTAGCTGGTACAGAATTTTGTTCTCGTTGTTGTAGCTTGGCCTGGCGTTCCCAGCTGGAGTGATTCCACTTCCCCCCCCCCCCCCCTCCCTTCCCGACAGCCTCATCTGTAGCTCGACGCAGCGTGCGTTTGCGTACACGGTTACACCAAACGGAGCGCTGTGCCGCTATGCGGCTGCCGACTGTCTGCGCTGGCTCTACGCCTGCCCTTTCCCCTGACCCTAATGACGCACGTCTTCAAGGATAGGCGAGCAGCCGGGCCGCAGCAGGGCGAGGACGCGGCGTGGGAGGCGGCTAGGGCACTCTCCTTCCCTGTCCTGGAGCTCTGTTAAAGTGCACCACTTGGCAGACGCGCTACTTGCAGGAAGTGCAATCATACCTAGTCGACGTCATCACGGTGCCTTTAGGAAACAGTGCACCTAGCTGTGCAAATGGCCGCTGAGATTGCACTCTCATCACAGTAACTTTAAAAAAAAGGAAAATCAGAAAGACTAACATGGATGCCTAAAAATAAAAAAATGGTCAGAAACATGAAACTTTGCCAGACACTTTTTGAATTCACTAGTAAATTTCCAGGGAGGGATCACTGGTGAGTCTTTTTCTCAGAGACTTTCCGTACCAGATAGGGTTGATAGAACAGATAGAGAAGATCCAACGGAGAGCAGCGCGCTTCGTTACAGGATCATTTAGTAATCGCGAAAACGTTACGGAGATGATAGATAAACTCCAGTGGAAAACGCTGCAGGAGAGACGCTCATTAGCTCGGTACGGACTTTTGTTGAAGTTTCGAGAACATACCTTCACCGAGGAGTCAGTATATTGCTCCCTCCTACGTATATCTCGCTAAGAGACCATGAGGATAAAAGCAGAGAGATTAGAGCCCACACCGAGGCATACCGACAATCTTTCTTTCCACGAACAGTACAAGACTGGGATAGAAGGGAGAACCGATAGAGGTACTCAAAGTACCCTCCGCCACACACCGTCAGGTGGCTTGCAGCGTATGGATGTAGATGTAGATGTAGAACCTTCACGTCCAACAATACTTTATGTGTGAGAAAAACACCAGTTTTTCCATCGTCTAGGACGCTTGTTTGAGCTGTAGGCCTTCCTACAATTGGTTGACTAGTACGGTTACCATACTGGAATAAGATCACTGCATGTCACCTGGAATAAGTCCTTAACTAGTAAGGCACTGTGGTGTTCCAGCTAACGTTTATGTTGACACTATCTTATATTACGCACAGTCTTGCGAGAGACATCAGTGGAGGGTTTAGTTGGGTGGTTCATTTGGGGGAGAGGACCAAACTGCGAGGTCATCGGTCACATCGGTTTGGGGAACAATGGGAAAGGAACTCGGCCTTGCTCATTTAAAGGAACCATCCCGGAATTTGCCTCAAATGATTTTAAAAAACCGCGGAAAACCTAAATCAGGATGACCGGGTGTGGGTTTGAACCGCCGTCCTCCACAATGCGAGTCCAGTGAGCTAACCACAGCGCCACTTCGTTCGGTAGCAGAGTGTTTCAGGTGGAAGTAATAGTGTATCTGTTCACAAGATACTCTGTGAGCTCAGTGGTAACAGTTGTCGCTTTGTCACAGAATATTGGTCGAGAATGTGGAACCCCTGTGAGGCTCAGTTTACAGGGATGTTTATATACAGCCAGGAAATAAGCACAGATGACTTTTACTTTATGCAGTCATTGAATCAGTACAGTATGGCCGTCAGCTGTGGCCGAGCGGTTCTAGGCGCTTCAGTCTGGAACCGCGCGACCGCTACGGTCGCAGGTTCGAATCCTGCCTTGGGCATGGATGTGTGTGATGTCCTTAGGTTAGTTAGGTTTAAGTAGTTCTAAGTTCTAGGGGACTGATGACCACAGTAGTTAAGTCCCATAGTGCTCAGAGCCATTTTCGAACACCTATCGTAATGGCGAATGAAATAGTCCGGCACATCATATGACTGGGATATCATAAGAATCTTTTCTGGTCGTCGGCCATAAAATCGAGTAAATGTTGTGCCAACATGCACGATATCATCGCAAGCGTTCGCAGGCACATAGTAGGCATCAGACAAATAGTCTAGTGGCTAGCGTTGCTTGATTGGGACACTGTACGGGCGCTGATGACCGCGCAGTTGAGCGCCGCACTAACCAAACATCATCATCACGTCTCATCGCGTCAAGGACGTACTGTGGATGCTTCGATTCGTCAGAACCCGGCCATGCTAAAATTAATTCCAGTACGCCAAACGATATTGACGATAGTTGTCGCTGACGACTACGATGAAATGTATCAGGGACACATGGCCCACAGTCTAGTAAATCACTGGCCAATCCAGCACTAGGTAAGAACAGTAGCCTCGTCACCCAGAACAAGCTCTTCTCTATAGGGAAGAGGCCACCGTTGCACAGGCGCTCTTCTACTCACTGAGCACCACAGGGCACAGACCTAAACACTGTCATTAGACTCTCCAAGTTGAGGAAATATGAGTTTGATACACGTTGGTACAGGCCGATGTGGATGAGGTCGACTGCGAGCAGCGCATTGTTTAGATATGTGGTGGAGCGTATTGTCACGAGCTGAAACGGTTGTCTGATATGTTCGTTATCATCTCCCAAGAGAAGATATCGAAATCTACTCTCCAATCATGCGCAGTCTTTCGTTGACCTGAAACACTCTCTGATGACCTTACCATCAACACGACAAGACCCCATCGTTAATAAATTGTGACCGAGCGAGGTGGCGCAGTGGTTAGCACCCTGGACTCGCATTCGGGAGGACGACGGTTCAAACACGCGTCCGGCCATCCTGGCTTAGGTTTTCCGTGATTTTTCTAGATCGCTACAAGCAAATTCCGGGGTGGTTCCTTTGAAAGGGGACGCCCAATTTCCTTCCCTGTTCTTCCCTAATCCGATGGGACCGATGATATCGCTGTTTGCTCCCCTCCCCCAGACCAACCAACCAGCATAATAAATTGATGGTTCGAGGAAGAACCGACGGGCTTGAGGGAGTTTACGTGGTACTCCATGATGTCAGTCCTAATGAGAATACCTGGGACGTCGCAGGACGAGATGGGTTCTGACCATCCTCAGTAAACAGCTGCTGTATCAGGATGGCTCCCTAACACTTTAAATGTCTCGTGGAGTGCACACCATGTCAGCAGTTTAAAGGGGGCGTTACACAGCACGAGGCAAGTGTTCAATTGCGCATGTGAGTATTTTGTTATAGGCCTATGCCAGCCAGAAGAAATTCATTGTTTATAGATCTTTACATGTTACTAAAGTAAGGCCCCCTGTCGCTTTCTTCTGTCTTCATGTGAAGGCTAATCTCAGGAACTACTGTAGAGATTTTGATATGTCTGTCACTAATAGATAGACTGATTCAAGAAGAAGGTTTTTGTATATAATTTGTTACCTATACATCAACAAGTCGTCTGGCCATAGATATTTAGTGCTACCCGTGCGAAGCAACGCGTGTTGCTAGCTGTCTTGTAAAGTCAGCGTTTCTCTTTCTCTGTTACTCATCCTCTCTGTTTGTCCTACTTCACATCCTTTTCCTGTTCTCTCCTTCTCATTTCTCTCACTTCTCTCAGTATTGGTTGACTGCATTTTTCTATTGAGAAAAATTATCATCAGTAAGTGCGTAACTAAATACCCATTTACATGGTCAACTCTCAGGTCGAGCGAATTCGGAAGGACGACAATTCAAACCCGCTTCCGCCCGTCCTGATTTAGGCTTTCCGTGATTTCCCCTAAATCGCTTCAAGCATATGCCGGGATAGTTCCTTTGGAAGGGAACGGCCGATTTCCTTCCCTAATCCGAACTTGTGCTCGTTGTCGACGGGATGTCAAACTTTAACTGCTCCTCTTGTTCCTTCTCCACATCCTCTCAGGTCTGGAAATGATTTGTTTAGACTGGAGGTGGATAAATTTCGCTTGAAATCACCTACTGACTATGTGTCATTCCGAACAAAGATGCAGCCGTTATCATATGACGCTTCGTCTAACGTGACTGTGAGACTGCACAGAAATTCGAATCCGTCACATTCGAATCACATACTGCAGCATTAGTGTGTAGGCGGATAACTATTGTGTACTTTATTGTTTCAGCGCGGGAACAAATTCGATAAACTGTATCACACTTCATCAGATACTGCTGCACTGAATCAGGCAACAGCTAACGTGTGCATCCGCTATAACTCTGGATGGTTTAGTGCAGCTAAAGGAACTACAGGCGTTTGAGCTACATAAATTCCGTACGGTGGATGTGTTTTTGAGTATTAAATTGATACGTGCTAACGGGTCTGAGTTACTGGTTGGAATGAGTACGCCTGATACGTAAAATGCGTTGCATATTTATTTTCCGGAAGTTTTTGGTGGGACATTAGCGCGTGGGCGGCAGCAGCAGTGGCCTGTACAGAGGCGCCTGCAGCAGGCCGGTGCCCGCCGGCTGGCGCGCTGCCGCCGCCGATGCCCCACGCCAGTCACGTCACGCGCCGCGGTCGGCCGTCGCCTGCCGCACGCTGCGGCAGCTGCTGCTGGCTGCCAGAAAGTGGACCGGCGAGAGCGTTGCCCCCTCTGTCTCCTGCTGTGGCTCGCTGGCCGCCACACTCCTTCTAGCTGCTATTGCAGTCTTCAGTCTGAAGTCCCTACACCTCTACGTATCTGATGCAACCCACACCCAACAGAATCTGCTTACTGCTGTTAAGTCTCGGTCTGGACACTTCCCTTGTTGAGAGCCCTTCGTGACACAAGGAAACAATGCGGACGCGGTATTGACCGTCTAGGCACGGTTGAACTACAGACAACACGAACCGTGTGCCTACTTCCAGGTGGAGTAACTGGACCTGATCTGCTATCTGACCCCCTCCGTCTAATAGCGGCTGCTCATGCATAGTTATTTACATATTTGGGCGGGTTTAGTGACATCTCTTTACAGTCAATGGGACTGTGTTTGTGATACAACATGCACAGTCAACTTCTATCTTCAGGAGTTCTGGGAGCCGGGGAGATGCAAGACTTTTTTTGATGTGTCTATATTATACGAAGATACAGTGCATGTAGTGAGGTGAAATGATCTCTTATGTTAGCGATCTATAGTGTTTGGATTGCGAAAACCTGTAATGCCAGTTGCCACATGGCCTACATTATTCTTGAGAAACAACTTATCGAAGTGTCCACTACTGCTTCCTCCGACTGCACAAACAATATACTTCTCGATTACGGCATTGCTGTCGCTTCCGAAACCCCACTGACCTCGCATCGTCTTTGCATCCATGACTGAGACTATACGATCCTCGTCTCTTCCCATAAGCAGAAGACACTTAGGCACCAATTATCGAAATATTTCTGAGTTCAGCACGTTTCACACTATCTCAACATACTCATCTCCTGGTGATGAAAGGATCTTCCAGCATCGGAATTAGATCCTGTTACATTAGGGGACAGGCGTTCTTCCCTGGAGCACGCTAGAAACTGTCACTGTACAGGGGATCCGTTAAATATACAATACTACATGAAACGTCATACGTAAATTGATACCTATAACATCACAGTGAAAGATAGATCTTCATGGTACAGCACTGATAGAGGGATGTGTCTCGATACTTATATTCGTCTATCGACACCTATGTCGATCAGTGGCTGCTGGCTGCATGACTCACAGATGATACAGCTTTTATCCTCCATAATGCACTGGCATTAAAAATGCGATGGTTTATATATGCTCGTCTGTCAGCTTCTAGAACTCAAAGACGTGTTCACATTATATATCAGACGTTATTTACAAGCTTTTTTCATATATTAGTATCACGTGGCACAATTTCTTTTGTTAGTCAAGTCCACAAATAACAAGTCAAACAAGCGGTGACGGCGTTTATGCTCTAAGAGCTTCTTATTTGTTAGTCTGTGTGCTTCTTAATCAACGCCTAGGTAGTACTGCCATCAATTGATATAGTGTAGCTTCTAGCGTAGATATCTATTTAGGTGAAATATCACAGCATGCAGACTAAAGCCATCAGCCCTAATGACGACCGTTTCTGTGGTGCTTAGAGATTTAAAATCTGCTCGCTGTACTTTTACTAATTAATGTAGCAACATATCTTGTCGAAGACATATCTAGAGATCTAACTGCTCTATTACGTGAGGCATGTAAGCTATGGAACAGAACACTATGATTTAAGAGGGTGAAAATACTTCGTGTAAATCGAAATCATAATTGGGAAGGGCTTAAGGAAATACGCGTGGAAAGAAAATTAAAATTTATATCGTAATGTTCTCCTAAACCTGTACTAAACTGATTACATATTTGTGTCTCACAGTTTGTGATGGTGTACACAAAAATCTTAAATGCGATATTCTTAAACTTTTCAAATTCCCTGTGCAAGAGAGAAACTCAGAAATGTAGATAACTGTAACATTAAAATGCAAACAAACAAAAAAGTGTAGTATGATTTTGTGGTCGACGGTAACGTACCATACAATTACAAGGGATTTAAACAGGAAACTGAGTTGAAAAAGAAAACAACAATAACAAAGCAATACTAAAAAGCAAAAATTTGTCATTTATTGTTCATGAACGTAACAAAATAACCTTATATCGTAAAAAGTCAATGTGTTCAAATATAACTTCTTTCTTCTGCATGTGCTGTTACAGTCATTTCTGTCTACGGACAACTACGTTAACCTCTAATAGTGGACTGGCGGTGAAGTATAGCACGGCATCTCCTTTATAGATTGTCTACACATTATCAAAGCAACGTCACAAAACTTCAACTCATTTCAGAGGACTTACAAACAATATGAGGAGGTAACAAGTGCCAAAAGCCTTAACACAGTTAGCCGGCCGAAGTGGCCGTGCGGTTAAAGGCGCTGCAGTCTGGAACCGCAAGACCGCTACGGTCGCAGGTTCGAATCCTGCCTCGGGCATGGATGTTTGTGATGTCCTTAGGTTAGTTAGGTTTAACTAGTTCTAAGTTCTAGGGGACTAATGACCTCAGCAGTTGAGTCCCATAGTGCTCAGAGCCATTTGAACCATTTTTGAACCTTAACACAGTTAACCAGAGCCTGAATGGTGTCCATTAGACATAACAGATTGCAGAACATTCCACACACGAAGGGCAGGCACGAACCGAAGTTTACCACAATGAATGTTCCGCGCGCGCGGAACAAATAAGATTACACTGTCACACTGAAAACAGCTGTCGCTGGCAGAGTCACTGATGTGTTTTCGACCGCAAGCATAATGTTCGTATCCCTTAGCCGAAGTGCTAGAGAGGTTTTCTATTTGTGAAGTAATACAATCGGCGTTTGTAAGTGTGGAAAGGCAATGTGTGAATGCCGTATTTATTCTTTCTGTAGTTTGGACGGTTCTGTCGTGTATTACCAATCATTTTTGAGGTACACTTTGCGTATTCTGTTCTTTGCAATTGCTTCCCTATTTAGCACTGTATTTTTGAGAGGAATCATTCCCATTGTGCACGATAGTCGTTGCCTGCTACAATTTAAAAATTCATAGCAAAAGCCACGTTAGAGGTCATTGTGCATAATGAGAGAAGCTATCTGTGTCTGATCTAGGCTGATGAAAGCATTAATTATCCACTTTTAACCATGGATACTCATTTTACTTGTGCTTTCGATACGTGAGGGAATTTTTAGTATTAGTTCTGTCTTAGGCTCTGATCTTGCTGAGGTTGGAAATAAATCAGTGGTTACCGTTCAGTAACCTGAATTTTTTCCTAAATCCGAAATTCTTGACAGACAATTAACGAAAACTCTTTCTACTCTACGGACGGGTTGTTTTAAGTGGGACTGAAGCTTATACAACCGACGACGACGATGAACACAAAGAAACGGTAGTAGAGATATTTCTGAGGAGAAAACACTTTACAAAAACCTATGTGTATCTGTATGAAAAACGGGAACAGTTGAGTGGATAGTGAATTCATAGATTGTTACTTGCTGTGCTTTATTGTTAATTTCTCTTGCAAACCTGATCAAAATGTCTCCCTGATTTTTGACCCACTTAAGCGTGCTTCCGCTGACTAGAGCTGTTGTCCACAACTTTTTTTTAACATTGACATAACCCTTTGATACTACTTTTGACTGAACTTTCTGCCTCTAGGTTTTGGCCTTTAACCAACCTCGCAGATAATAATGAAGTGCAGGAAGGTCCGATAACCTTGGCGGAAACGCAGCAGTATTGCAGCAATAGGTCGAATTTCCATGGCGTGTTGAAGTGAGATAATATTCTGCAGATCGGGCTGAATGTGATGAGATCCCATTTGGTAGTAAATGAATGCCAGCCTTAGTTGCAGAAGGAACATCCTTCAAGTACTTAGGTAATAAATTCTATTGTTGTTGTGGTCTTCAGTCCTGAGACTGGTTTGATGCAGCTCTCCATGCTACTCTATCCTGTGCAAGCTTTTTCATCTCCCAGTACCTACTGCAACCTACATCCTTCTCAATCTGTTTAGTGTATTCATCTCTTGGTCTCCCTCTACGATTTTTACCCTCCACGCTGCCTTCCAATACTAAATTGGTGATCCCTTGATGCCTCAGAACATGTCCTACCAACCGATCCCTTCTTCTGGTCAAGTTGTACCACAAACTTCTCTTCTCCCCAATCCTATTCAATACTTCCTCATTAGTTATGTGATCTACCCATCTAATCTTCAGCATTCTTCTGTAGCACCACATTTCGAAAGCTTCTATTCTCTTCTTGTACAAACTATTTATCGTCCAAGTTTCACTTCCATACATGGCTACACTCCATACAAATACTTTCAGAAATTACATCCTGACACTTAAATCTATACCCGATGTTAACAAATTTCTCTTCTTCAGAAACGCTTTCCTTACCATTGCCAGTCTACAATTTATATCCTCTCTACTTCGACCATCATCAGTTATTTTGCTCCCCAAATAGCAAAACTCCTTTACTACTTTACTACTAAATTCTATAGATATGTTAAATAGTGTCCCGGTAGGACCGTTACCTAAAATAACTGGACAAACAGGGACTGAAGCCAATGAAACCCCATTAACGTTTGACTGAGAAGCGACAATGAAAATTATTGTCCACTAATGTTTATATTCTCACTCTCACAAGTGTGTGTCCTGCAAAAAACACCTCACAACAGCTGTTTTTCAGCAACTGTTAAAAATAGAAGATGTTTCTGCTTCAAGGTATTCTTTCGTAATATCCCACACAATCACACGGTAACATGTGACTGTTTCCATCTTAGACGGCAATCCAACTCATTACCCCCGGCTAATATGACAGGAAAGTAATGTTGGTGCAGTGGAAAAGACAAATTGTGCGATGTGAACCTTTTTTTCACATGTGAAAACAACCTTAATAAGTTAATAAGTGATCACCCAAATTATTGCAGTGAATATTAATTTTAAGATATGTTACTGGAATTTACTGATAGCATGATAGCACGCCACCATATATTCTCCAGTGGTAATATTAATGTTGAATCCCTGAATATTTCAAAATTTCTCATCTACAGTGAATATAATCATCTTTGGTAATCTAACTTTTTTTCTTCCTAGGCAACACGAGCTGTCCGAAACGATGAGGACATTTGGCATTCTTCGTCAAAGGGATGGGCAAAGTTGTCAGTAACTGATGTGCTGTAGGATTTCAACCGAGAAGCACTGTTGGCAGGTTTTCGACTGCCTTTCTTTGCCACCTGGATGCTGCTACTCGAACAGCGCAGTACCTTGTAGCCATTTCAGTGACCGCGCATGCTGATACTGCGGCTACCGACACTCCACTCACTCTGGGGGACTGACTGTTTTGATTGACTGACTCTGAGTCTGCGTGGTTTTCGTAAATTGCTGGATGTTCTTCCATCGAGTACACAGGCTATCCCTTCTCCAAATTGGCTCCAAAGTACCCCACCTCATCATCTCCTAATGACATCTGTGGTGAGATGATGTATAGTCAAACAGAAGAAGCGGAAAGCTTCCGCAGAGGTCCTCCGTCTACGTACGTAATCTGCCTCGACCAGTATTTTATAAACCAGGATACTTCGGAATCAAATGCGGCTTTTTACTCAGTATTTATAGCATATATGAAATCTATATATGTATTAAAGAAGAATTAGCATGTTTTCAGCGGGTCGTGAAAGACATTAATTTTGGATGACAAGTGTAATTTATATGAAGGGTACTATCTTCTGCACTCGCAGAGAAACACAGCCCGTTTTGCATCTGCGTTACACTAGCAGAGGAACCTGACCAGCCGGCCGCGGTGGCCAAGCTGTTCTAGGCGCTACAGTCTGGAACCGCACGACCGCTACGGTCGCAGGTTCGAGTCCTACCTCGGGCATGGGTGTGTGTGCTGTCCTTAGGTTAGTTAGGTTTAAGTAGTTCTAAGTTCTAGGGGACTGATGACCTCAGGAGTTAAGTCCTATAGTGCTCAGAGCCATTTGAACCATTTTTTTGAACCTGAGCAAGTGTAAGGAAAACGTTGTAACAGACGAGCTGCAAGAGTTCAGTTGAAAGGCACAATTAGAAAGAAGTCTAACACGCCGGGAAAATCTACTTAGAAAATTGCAGGCCGCAGTTTTCATGCCATATTTTTCGTATACTGTTCAGTGCCCCACGCATCGGTCTCGTAGAGGCAGCAGAGGTAGCGCGCGACTGCTAACAGCTCGCACAGGACCAGTTAAATGACAATTCCTTCAAGTCCAAACAAGAGGGACGTTACCAAATGCAGTAATGAATGATCAGTGCCTTCCGCCTCTTAACCTACAGCGATCTGCATAGTGTAACTTTGGAGATGTTAAGAGGGTGATTACGAAAAGGAGAGGCGGGTTCGGGATTAGTTCTGTTGATACTGAGGCAAGAGTGATTAACTATTTGCATTTTCTGCTAACAGTCACTGTTATTTGTTTGTAATGTTTAGTTTAACATATTGGAAGGCGTTTCGAGTGTGTTCTGCTAAACTTTAGCTGTTTATACACACAGAAAGTTGTTACCTAAAAATAAAACGTCGTAAAATAAATTAAAATGTCGATGGTAGGCAGTGAAAATTTCCCAAATCCGTCTGTCTGCGAAAACCTCTAATTCCAGTAGGCAGTAACTCAATTCACCAAACAGAAATTTGAAAGTGCATGGATTTCTCAAATCTGTCAATAACTAGAATTTTGCTATATAATTACACAAGTAGCAACATTATCTGTATCACTTGCCCGCGAAAGGCAAAGGTCTCAAGTTCGAGTCTCGGTCTGGCACACAGTTTTAACCTGCCAGGAAGTTTCATAACAAAATGGAGTTACGAAGTTTTCATTTCCTACCATCGATATGACTTTTCGTGTACTGTTCGCTGCTGGTGTGGATTAGTTTAAGACATTTTATTTTTAAGTACGGTTTTCTTTATGTATAAACGTCTGAATATGAGCAGAATATTCTCGAAACGCTTTGAATTTTGTTAAATTAAAAATAAAAGCAAATAAAAGTGACTGCTAGCAGAAAATACAAATAACTAATTATTCCTCACAGACACAGTACCCTGACGTAGCCTTAAGGCCACAAGTAGTTATGAGTCAAGAAGAGTGTATCCAGGATCTGAACTTTGGGAAAGGAGGAGGGGGGGGGGGGGAGTGGAGGGAAGGAAAGGGGTACCACTCATGCTAGTTCCGTGTAAGCTGGTAGAGGAAACGAGGCACAAAAATGAAACTCAAAATTGCTGAATAACTGTGTTTATTAAGCAGTAAGCATATTAATGTTATTACTTTACAATATGTATCTAATAACAAACATGTGCTTAACTAAAAGAGTGCAGTTTGTATGACATTCGTACATATTATTTTAGTATCGCGAAGGTAACGCTCATATACATGTGAATATGTTTTTAGCTTCTTTTGACATTGCCTGGTAACGCGAGGAAAAAGTCGTAAGCTAAAGGTGTAACGCTATTGAAAGGTATTTGAACGCAGACCGATATGAAATTTTTAGTTGCAAAGAGAAGAGCAGCGAACAGCGACACAGTTGTGAAATTTCATGGCAAATGCTTCTGGTTACATCCGCTGCTAGTCAGTACTTATTACATGTTTCGCCTTCTCATCATACTGATACTGAACTGATACGTCTGCCTGTATGGCGACGCCGGGTGCGAATTAGGTACCGATATCTAAAGTTCATGATTTTTTTCTAGGGGTTACACGCTCTTACATTGAGGTGTTAGAGATGAATCGGACTGAACGAAGTTGAGAGAGGATATAGACCGTAATGTTTTCTAAGATATCATCGTAGCATTCGCTTAGAGTAATTTAAGGAAATAGCTGGGAGACACAAATGGGAATGGTCAGATGACGATGTGAACCCTCTCGCGCCTCTGACACCACGCCATTGTCCACTGCCGCGGATTTTGTGGTAGTTTGTGGGTGTAAAGATCTTTATGGCGATTGAGCCACCTCATCTGCTCTATTTATGTGCGGGCACAACTCACTTGTACTCGAGGAAATCAGTACACATCTCTTTGGCTGGAAGACAGGAAACATGTTGGACTCGGAATTGAATGACAGGTGGTTAGCAAAGTAGAAGCGCGTTCCTGAGGACAGGGAGTCAGGCCCTGCACACTCGACAGCGAACGGTACCCACCTTGAGGCGTCGCGGCGCCGGCGCCTTCGCCAGAGGTCAGCAGCAGCAGCAGCGGCAAATAGGCCGCCAATAGCGTCGAAGGACGGCGGTGGGCGTCCGGGCTATGCACCATGGCGAGGCGGCGGTCGCCACAAGACCACGAGAACAACAACAATAACAACAGAGATGCCCGCACAGCGCTACAGCCGCGAGACCGCGACACCCGACATCACACTCCGGACTCCAAGTCGGCACTGAGGCGGCCTCCAGTCGTGCTCCCTGGAGAGAGCGGCGGTCACGTGGCCGCTGACGTCACTCGTAACGGGTTCCCCGGTGCTCGGAGAAGCGTGTCAGTAGTGGCACATCGCTCGTGGGGTGCGCTCGTACTCACCCACTGGCCTCCTGGTCAGCGTCTGGGTGGCTCGATGGGCCGATCCGGTCCAGTGGTCGTTTCTGGAGCACACTCCTGCCAGCCGAGGACCGAGAGCCGAGCGCCTCTGGTGCAGAGCTCTAGCGAAGACAGGGGGAAGAGCGAGACTTGCAGAAAGCGTGAAGCCATGAAACTAACATAACAGCAATGAACTACACTCTGAGGCTAAATGTTTCCAGATCCAGTCCATGCATAAATATCACAGAAGTATTTCCCTGAACCATCAGAAAGAACTGACCAAGTTTAAATACTGAAGAAACTAACAAGGGGGCACAGTGGTAAGGTTTTCAGTTTTTGCACTCCTGTCGTCCTTAGATGAGTAAATATTACGGTATGTTAATTGTTACTCTGAGTCCATATAGAAGTATGAAACACACCATTGCACATTCGTAGATCACTTAAAACACCACAACCACCATCCTACGAACTTGGAACACTAAATGAAAATCATCAGAATAAACAATCACAAGAAATGCCATCTACCAATGCAGGAAAACTACCCTGTCCACAAGGACATTGTTGAGAACAAACATACGACATTCAGAAAGCCATTGCTGAGAACAAACATATGATAAACTATTTGACATCAGTACCAATCCTCAAATAAATTTAATAAAAGAAATGATAAGACAAAAAATGGATACTCATAGCAACTCATACCAAAAGATTACCAGTACACACCTCCCCTCCCCCCCCCCTTCCAACAAGCACAGAGAATCCTGATATCACAAAACACATTGACTAGTTCAAAAATGGTTCTGAGCACTATGGGACTTAACATCCGAGGTCATCAGTCCCCTAGAACTTAATACTACGTAAACCTAACTAACCTAAGGACATCACATACATCCATGCCCGAGGCAGGATTCGAACCTGCGACCGTAGCAGTCGTGCGGATCCAGACTGAAGCGCCTAGAACCGCTCGGCAACACTGGCCGGCTGATGGTTGGTAACAACATTCCACAGTAGGCAACAACATTCAAAACATAACATGAGAACGATTGTTCAGTTCCTGTTGCTGTGAAAATAAAATTTAAGATGACAGTAAGCAGAATAAGAACACCTGTAGCTCAGTATCTACAACATCTATGATTAGAACCTGAAGTTATTACTATATCATAGAAAAGTAAAAAGTGCCAGAACTCTTTATAATTTCGACACGTAACGTCCAAATTGTCAATCAAACAATATAAACAAAAATGTGTATCTCGTTTACGGATGCTTCCGTAATTGTTCAAAATGGCTCAAATGGCTCTGAGCACTATGGGACTTATCTTCTGAGGTCATCAGTCCCCTAGAACTTAGAACTACTTAAACCTAACTAACCTAAGGACATCACACACACCCATGCCCGAGGCAGGATTCGAACCTGCGACCGCAGCGGTCGCGCAGTTCCAGACTGTAGAGCCTAGAACGGCTCGGCCACTCCGGCCGGCCGTAATTGTTATTCAGCCTTAAAACTATATATATATTCCAGGGCACTGAAGATGCCACGCAAATAATAAAGACGAAACACGTGTGGCACAAGAATTGTGTTTCATTCAGTTGTGATTAGACGGTGCCAAAGTTTAATAATAATAAATATACCGTAACAGTGCTAAGACACTGATTTCACATTCTGGAGGAAAGCGGTTCAAATCCCAGTTTCGTCATCCAGATTTTGGTTTTCGTTGGTTCCCCCAACTCTCTTAAGACGAATTACCCTTTATAAAAGGCTTCGCCGTTCATAATGTGGTCGTCACTGACTTCGTTAAAACGCAGTCTTGCTTCAAATACTGATAGGACCTACAATAGATTCAGAGAGTTCTCATAGGTCCACAACCTACGGTCTTGTGAAGAGTAAACGCAAGGAAACATAAAAATCGTTCTTGTAGTCATAGTACAATAGTTAATAGGAACTTCTAAACTATAAAACGTACTGTACGACCAAATTTTCAAACATAGTCCAAGATCAGAGGGCAGAAACGGATCGATCCGATGAAACCAGGCTGCTGAGAACGGTCTGCAGCTGTGAGTTAGCCCACTGATTACAGGAATCAGCGCGTGACGTCTCTTATAGCGTTGTACACAACGGCGTCATTGGTCTGTGGAAGAGGGTTTTTATGGAGTGGCGCGCCAGACTTTGTGGGAGTGTGTTGGGCTGGTGGGAACCTAGCAAACAGTTTTTTAACTGAATACCTTCTGGCGATTGTGAAACTGCAGGGAGATGAAGTGCTGTTCTGGAATAGTTTTTCCTGGTTCAGGAACTGACCTTTATTTATGATCTATGAAACCAGGTATTTACGAAAATATTTTGTATGATATAATACTTTCAAAACTATGATAACATTCGGGTGTTGAGCACTCATTTGGGTGTTGAGCACTTTCTTCATTGCCCCGATAACTAAAAGCGCATTTGTTCACTTAAAAACCCAGCAGTCATTGACCGCAATAGAAACAGATTTCTTGTTTAGCATTTGACAATTAGCGGAAAGCATTCGCTGTAGATTAAACTGTAACAGCAGCAGTTTGGTTATAAACTCAAGGGAACTAAGGAATGAAACGATCAGCTCCCTGAACCTAAAAAAAAAAAAAAAAAAAAAAAAGAAAAGAAAAGAAACTGTTGCTTAGAGAACGGCGGGAAATATTTCTGAGGGAGATGGCAACCAGTCACAGATAGCTTTAACTACCTTTATTTTATTTCCGGACCATTATAACCATCTTCATATGACTGTGGTTGCTTTAGAACAGCAACAGAGCCGTTAGCAGTATGTCGCCTGCTCTTGTATTGCACAAGAATATTCAAGTAGGTTACCGCCATATAAAGTCTTGAATAGATGGCTTGTACAACATAGGGCGTAACTAAATTTCCTTTCCAGAGTTTGAAGACTTGTAATGGGGATCGAGACAGTTAAGCTTAGCATATGAAATCATGTCCGGAAACGTACCGTTTCTCCGCTACACCGCAAAACACCACAACTCGTTTGGGTCCACTTATAAGTAGGGCTCGATGTGAAGACCGCCAGCGTCGCCACAGATATGGTACCTACGTACCACGTACCGGTACACACGATCACCAATTTCTCGTCATCCAGAATCCGCCACAGGCATAACCCGCGCCAGTAGGTCTTCCTCGGATGCTACTGGAGTCTCGTAAATCAAGGATTTAATGTTACTCCACAGATAGTAGTCTAACAGGCTGAAGTCGGGAGACGGTGCAAGTCAAGCAATCAGGCCACCACGACCTATCCAATGTTGCCCAAGTCCTTCGTCAAGATGATCTCGGACCGCACGTGAAAAATTTGGTGGTGCGCCATCGTGCTGGAAACACATATTTTGACACACATGCAGTTGTACGTCTTCCGAGAGCCCATGCAGTATGCCGTCGAAGAATCGCGAGTGCACGACACCCGAGAGATGTGATGGAAGAAGGTATGGCCCATTCAGACGCCCATCCGGAACCCTGCCCAAATTTTGCTATCATGTAGTTCCTGAAGCCCTATCAGCCAACACGCAACTGTTGTGGGAACTGAGAACACCTTCCCTAGTGTACTTCGCTTCATCCGTTAAAAGGATACGCCGTGCAATGTCGGGCTCGTCCACACAACGGTACAAGAATCAACTGCAGGAGTGGGTTCGTGACGCAAAATTCTGTGGCTGCATTGCCTGAACCTTCTCGGAGTGGTATGGGTGAGGCTGCTGCTCATGCAGAACATTCCAGACAGTTTGGTAATCCACATTCAGTGTGATTGCTATGTTTTGGTACTCGCCGTCGCGTCCTCTTCCACTGCTTGGAGTGGAGCCTCTTGAAACTCGGGTGCGCGGTGCCGCCGTGGAGCCCACAGCCGGCCCTGCTGGTTGTGTGTGTACCCCTCTCCGCGGCTCGCTGGTGCACAGTACTCCGCATACAACTGACGAGCAGTCGACCCACTGCACCGAGATCCGCCATACCTCAACGTCTGTAAAGAGAAGTTATTTACACCCTGTACAGAAAATATGTCCTAATGTGCACGCAATTGAAAACATTTAAAGTGAATGACTTGCGCAGCCATACATTTGTTCTAGGAAATGATGTTTTGCTCGTGTGTGTGTGTGTGTGTGTTTGAGGTTTTCGGGCGCTAAACAGCGTGGTCATCAGCGTCCAAACGCATAGAAACAGGAACACATGCGGTGAAGGGACGAAGACGGACAGCGAACAAGGAGAACGGCTAAAAGACACAGGCCCGACGCAGTTCCATATCCTCACATACAGAGGCAAAACAAGTGGAAAAGAAACGCACTAAAAAAGGAAAGGAAACACAAGGAAAAGAGAACAGAAATCGAAGTGAAACAGGTAGGTAATCGTGACTGGCGGACCTCTTACCTAAAACCTGGGTGAGCCAGTCACCCACCAGCACATTAAAATCCTCTCCCTAAAACCCGAGGCAACAAACTGGACAGGACACAAAACCGTAAGACCTTAACCACAGTCGTTGCGTCATCTTGCAAAATAGAGGGCAAATCCGGTGGCAAGGAAACCACCGCCCTCTGGTCAGAGAATAAAGGACAGTCAAATAGAATGTGGCGGACAGTAATCTGGACGCCACAAGCACTGCAGATTGGGGGGGCGGGGGGGGGGGGGGGGTCCTTCCGCCGGAGTAAAAAACCATGCGTTAAGGGACTGTGCCTCTTTTTTCTTTACGTATTTTTGGGAGGAATCAAGAAATGTTCAAAAGCAAAGAACACACATGTATTACACAATTAATTGCGGCAATTTGATTTTTTTTACGATATCTATAACCCCAGATGTGTTTTACCCGTAAAGATTATGACATAACAAAAGAACAATAATAAGTATTATTACAACATGTCCTCATACCTTTAAAAAAATTAAAAAATATTTTTTATTAGACTACTTTAAGGAACTCTTGCTAGTTCGTTGACTTGGTCTTGTGAGTTGCAACCGCTGGCATGCCTACTTGAGAAGGTGAAACGATGTAGATAAGGTAAAGAATATAGTCGTAATCACATACCACTTCCCAGCGGGAAGTTATCTCGGTAGTGTTAACTGAAATAAGTCGAGAAGTGCTTGTTAATGCTGTGATTTCCTATCATTCCAGATTGGTGCTGGAGAGAAATGTAAAGTTACAGACGTAGCCCAACGTAATTTCTGAAAGATCAGTACATAACGCGATCGTCAATGGTAACTGAGTGTCGGACTTCATCTCTGAGAGACTGCAGGTTCGTTGGCGCACGATAAAAGATCGGATAGTTTCCTAATCAGTATTTGTATCAAACCAACGACCGACGGACTCCACGTCAGCAAATCTGCATTTCTTTCACGAACAGCTGCAACCAAAGCTGATAATTACTAGAAATTAATACAAAGGGATAAGTTTCTGTCGTTAAACATAATTCTTAAAGGTAGACTATTAATTTAAATATACGTAAAAATGTACACGATTCTTAAGACTTAACAAGATAGATCTCACATAAAGAAAGCTGAAGAACAGGAGACGATATGAAACAGCAAGGCACCTCCTTGCTCGCCACAGAAAAAGATGTGAAGGCTGCTTCTTCCTTTTATAAGTAGTCTGTTTAGGTTTTTATGTTGGTAACGCCACGTAGCAATCTGTACGGAAATCACTGACTGTGCTGTGTGCAGTCTGTGACTGATTTGCATTGTTGGAATATTTGCTGTTGTAGTGTTGGTTAGTTGGATGTGAACAAAAAATGGTTCAAATGGCTCTGAGCACTATGGGACTTAACATCTAAGGTCATCAGTCCCCTAGAACTTAGAACTACTTAAACCTAACTAACCTAAGGACATCACACAACACCCAGCCATCACGAGGCAGAGAAAATCCCTGACCCCCGCCGGGAATCGAACCCGGGAACCCGGGCGTGGGAAGCGAGAACGCTACCGCACGACCACGAGATGCGGGCGGATGTGAACAGCGAGTAGCGTTGCGCAGTTGGAGGTGAGCCGCCAGCAGTGGTGGATGTGGGGAGAGAGATGGCAGTTTTGAGAGCGGACAATCTGGTCGTGTGTCCGTCAGAAAAAGGAAATTTGTAAGACTGGATGTCATGAACTGCTATATATATCACTTTTGAACACTATTAAGGTAAATACTGAAGTGTTGGCAGAAGAGCCAACACCGTGTTGCTAGAGGAGGCCGAAATGCACGCGTTTAAGCTCACGCAGACTGGCGTGAGGTCTGGAACAGTTAAGGGAATTTATAGTAGCAAATAAAGTACGTAGTTGATGTAATACTTAACTTTAATCCATAATTGGAGAACATAGCTCTTGACGGAACATGTTTTACAATCTCAAAATAAACTGGAAATGGCGCCTTGCTAGGTCGTAGCAAATGACGTAGCTGAAGGCTATGCTAACTATCGTCTCGGCAAATGAGAGCGTATTTGTCAGTGTAGCATCGCTAGCAAAGTCGGCTGTACAAATGGGGCAAGTGCTAGGAAGTCTCTCTAGACCTGCCGTGTGGCGGCGCTCGGTCTGCAATCACTGACAGTGGCGACAAAAAAATGGTTCAAATGGCTCTGAGCACTATGGGACTCAACTGCTGAGGTCATTAGTCCCCTAGAACTTAGAACTAGTTAAACCTAACTAACCTAAGGACATCACAAACATCCATGCCCGAGGCAGGATTCGAACCTGCGACCGTAGCGGTCTTGCGGTTCCAGACTGCAGCGCCTTTAACCGCACGGCCACTTCGGCCGGCGGTAGGTATGTCAGTACTGTTGAACATGGAAGTAGAAGTGTTAATACAAGCAAAGTAAACATGTTAAATACTTATGATTCTTGTTTTTCCAGCGCGTTAGTGTAGATGAGTTGGCTGATAACTTGTAAATGTTGAGTAATCCCAGTATGTACGTAAACCGTTTTGATAAAAAGGCTAGTTAGATATTCACTTTTGTAATGTTTTTAAGATTTGTTAACAGTGAAAGGGTCCTGTAGCCACCTTTCATTGCCAACTCTCGTAGTGGTCTAGTCGGCAAAGAGGTTTCCGCTACTTGTGAGAAATCCACCTGCGTTAGGTTGGTGGCGGAAATGGCATCCTGGGGTTTTCCGGTCCACGCGGAGCGTGGAAGAGGCTGGAGAAGCGGGAGGCAGTCTGCCGCCGGTACGGGAAGCGTACACAGCTGTGCTCCAGTCGAAGAAGGGTGAGTCGGACTGACCGCGTGGCGCGTTGTCACATAGAGAGGGGAGCTTTTAGCTTTTGGTCTCGAATTTCGTCTTATAAAGATTTACTTGCTGGGTTGCAGCAGGGAATGCAAGGCTTTTATAGACTTTCGGTTTGATTCCCAATGCAGTCTTGGCTTTGATCCGTGAGAGGAACGCAGCACAAAGGAGTTGCATATGTTGAAGTGCCCTCGGTTCAGTGTGAATGTTTATGTGCCTACAACTGTGTGTGTATGCTTCTAATCTTTTCCGGATCTTGGTAATTTTTGTGTATTTGTGGGTTTTCTTTGTCTCATGTGATTAAAATTTGGCCACGGTCCATAGAAGTTGTCTTTGCGGACCGAGTGAGGCACGCGAGTCTGTTATGAAACGTGTAGTATTTCACAAGCAATTGTACACAGTTAGCATGCAACAGCAGTCTATAGATGCACTACATCAATGTTTTAAGGAATAAATAATTTTGCCTTCAATCTTATCTTGTGTACCGATGTTACGTCGCCGTTACCTTCGCCATTTACCTTGTAGTTTTCCTTGTTGGCCCACCTATAGCGTTTCCATGTGCACAGGTGTAGTGATTAATGTCCCTTTTTTTATCTGAAACAAATGCTCTGGAATAGATCGTGTTTTCACGAATCTTGCTGCAGGCTGCACTTACGCATGGTGTTCACGCCCTCTTTACTTTACTCAATATTTGATTCACGGGAAGAATGCCTGGATCATATTAATAACTACATCCCATTCTTTATCAATGACTTTACAATGAATATTCTTTTGTGAGTTTTTCTTATTAATAAATTAAGTAATTTTCCGACTCAGTGCTACCTCTTTTTTGTCGTGTGGCTAGAGTTGGTGGCGACCCTATCTTTTATATTGATTTCAGTGTCAAGTAGCATTTTCTTATTCAAAGTGCGCGTGGCTCTTTTAGCTATCAGGATACATTCAAAGGGCGCTTCATGCTTCTTGCACATAGCGTCCATTTATTCACGCCACTTACAACAGAGCTATGTGTAATTTGATGATTTGCATTTATCTTGGATTAGTCAGGTTAGATAATACTTGCTGTTTAAATCTCATTGTTTGTGAATCAATTGCGAGAAATGTAACTTCAGCTGTCAGATGTTTTTGAAAAGACGAACATAACTTGCAGTATAATTTTGCTAAAAAAAACTCAGTGTTAGTAATCCACCATAATCAGTATCGCCTCCCGGTACAGGTCATATATTTTTTCCAAGAAGTTGAATGTTTCTTAAATGCTCTCGTTTATCAGCCAAAAGAATATCATATGCATTTCAAGTATTATGATCAGCATTGCACACTGCTGAGCCTGTAGCCAGCATATTTTTGTTTTTCATGAGAGACCAGAATATATCATGTTACTCCTTTGCTGCTTTAGAGGTAAGACAATTCAATTTATTTGTTATGTGCGCAGGGATCAAAGTTATCAGTTTTGAACAGGGCCAGATGATTCAGTGCCTAAGGGGTTGTATGTACACTCCTGGAAATTGAAATAAGAACACCGTGAATTCATTGTCCCAGGAAGGGGAAACTTTATTGACACATTCCTGGGGTCAGATACATCACATGATCACACTGACAGAACCACAGGCACATAGACACAGGCAACAGAGCATGCACAATGTCGGCACTAGTACAGTGTATATCCACCTTTCGCAGCAATGCAGGCAGCTATTCTCCCATGGAGACGATCGTAGAGATGCTGGATGTAGTCCTGTGGAACGGCTTGCCATGCCATTTCCACCTGGCGCCTCAGTTGGACCAGCGTTCGTGCTGGACGTGCAGACCGCGTGAGACGACGCTTCATCCAGTCCCAAACATGCTCAATGGGGGACAGATCCAGAGATCTTGCTGGCCAGGGTAGTTGACTTACACCTTCTAGAGCACGTTGGGTGGCACGGGATACATGCGGACGTGCATTGTCCTGTTGGAACAGCAAGTTCCCTTGCCGGTCTAGGAATGGTAGAACGATGGGTTCGATGACGGTTTGGATGTACCGTGCACTATTCAGTGTCCCCTCGACGATCACCAGTGGTGTACGGCCAGTGTAGGAGATCGCTCCCCACACCATGATGCCGGGTGTTGGCCCTGTGTGCCTCGGTCGTATGCAGTCCTGATTGTGGCGCTCACCTGCACGGCGCCAAACACGCATACGACCATCATTGGCACCAAGGCAGAAGCGACTCTCATCGCTGAAGACGACACGTCTCCATTCGTCCCTCCATTCACGCCTGTCGCGACACCACTGGAGGCGGGCTGCACGATGTTGGGGCGTGAGCGGAAGACGGCCTAACGGTGTGCGGGACCGTAGCCCAGCTTCATGGAGACGGTTGCGAATGGTCCTCGCCGATACCCCAGGAGCAACAGTGTCCCTAATTTGCTGGGAAGTGGCGGTGCGGTCCCCTACGGCACTGCGTAGGATCCTACGGTCTTGGCGTGCATCCGTGCGTCGCTGCGGTCCGGTCCCAGGTCGACGGGCACGTGCACCTTCCGCCGACCACTGGCGACAACATCGATGTACTGTGGAGACCTCACGCCCCACGTGTTGAGCAATTCGGCGGTACGTCCACCCGGCCTCCCGCATGCCCACTATACGCCCTCGCTCAAAGTCCGTCAACTGCACATACGGTTCACGTCCACGCTGTCGCGGCATGCTACCAGTGTTAAAGACTGCCATGGAGCTCCGTATGCCACGGCAAACTGGCTGACACTGACGGCGGCGGTGCACAAATGCTGCGCAGCTAGCGCCATTCGACGGCCAACACCGCGGTTCCTGGTGTGTCCGCTGTGCCGTGCGTGTGATCATTGCTTGTACAGCCCTCTCGCAGTGTCCGGAGCAAGTATGGTGGGTCTGACACACCGGTGTCAATGTGTTCTTTTTTCCATTTCCAGGAGTGTATTTGCAGTAACTGTATTTCTTTATTGGTATTGGGAGTTACATTGCCCAAACAGTTCGTATAAAGTTTTTGTTAACAGTGACACAGAGTAAGCACACCACTTGCCGTTACAACATTCAACACGATAATCCGAGTTTTGTATCAATTCCATAATTCAAACATTCATTCAATGTAATCTTTAAGTTTTTCATATTTTTTAAAAGAATGTTACAATCTTAACCACAACAAATGCTATGGAGCCCATGTTTTATGCGAGTATATGGCTGCTAAGCGTTCTGACTATTGCGGGTCCGTGATGTCTTCAACTCGTGCGAAAAGTTAGAAAAAACCTGCAGCAAATGTTTGTTCGCAAACTCAAGTGATTCACTGAGAATATGTTGAGGTGAATTTGTCAATGTATATTTGTCGTTTCGAAATGGTCCATTTTCTTTCCTTTGCTAGTTGTGTGCCAAATCTACAAATAATCTTTAATGCTTGAAACACAAGGGCCATTTTGATCCATATGAGAGGCAAAAGCAGTATTCCTAGTTTTTTTAATCGACAGGCATCCATGTGTTTCAATAATTTATTTTAAAGTTGCTGCCAGTCTAGCCTACATCGAGCTGAGACCATAGCCACAAACAATGTTATAAATTCATGATTTATGCTAACGTAGGCTGGTGATTTTGTGCTGTTTTCTACGTTATGTTGCGGAAACTTACTTGAATGACCCACTCTCGGAAAGGGTATGATATTTGATATGAGGAATTGGTAAGAAAAGTGATGTAGATGAATATTTTGTTTTCTGTTTGTGATTGTGAATTTACTGGAGATGATTCTACAGCATTAATTCTTTTGTAGAGGTGGTCAGTTATGCATGTGTTATATCCGTTATTTTGAGCTGCTGTTAAGAGGAATCTTTCGCAAGCGGCTTAAAATTGATTTGAAACAAGCCATTTTTTCCTGTTATTCATAATTGCATCTGGATTTGGTGGGTACTCCATGGGTTTGAAAGGTATGCTCGTGATTCAGCTTTTCTATTATAAGATCGAGAAGGCTGATGCCGTCATCTGTCTGGTGCTCATCGGGGAACCCGACGTTCAGAACCAGCCACACGAGATAACGCAGAGGTTAAGCCATTGGATTCGCATTCGGGAAGACTGGGATTAAAATCCCTGTGCGACCATTCAAATATAGCATCCCCGTGGTGGTTATTTTTAACTGTTAAGGTGAATATGGGGATGGTGCTATTGAAAGATACGTGACCTATTTCCAACTTTGTCGTTGTGCGATCCTAGCCTGTACTCCGCTCCTAACGAGCTAGCTATCGATGGGGCGTTAAATTTTATCTTTCCTTCGTACATTTTCACCTACAATTCAAGCTATTTAGTTCTTAAGCTCATATACTGAACAGTCAAAAAATGGCATTAGTAAGATTCGTGGAGTAGTCGGCTTCACATTTCTCAAAATAGAGAATCAACTCTCAGTCTTTGGAAAAGATCAAAACCCTTTCAAGATCTGAATGGATATTGTTGTTACTAATTTATTAGCTATTACATGTCCTGTGTGTGTGTGTGTGTGTGTGTGTGTGTGTGTGTGTGTGTGTGTTGGTCGTGGTTACGGGCGCTCAACGCCAAGGTTATCAGCAGCCTGACACACATTAAAAGAAATGAATGTGGACATAATTAACAAAATGAGGTCATACACTCAAAGACCACTGGTAAAAATTAAAGATGCTTTACAAGAGACTAAAACATAAGTAGAACGAGAAATGAGCTAAAAGAAAGCCACACGAAATTGTCCCTGGCTGGCCACTTACGCACGAGTAAAATATGGGCGAGGCAGTCATCCTGTGAACAAATTAAAACTCTCTCCTTCAAATCTTAGTAAAAACATTGGACAATTCACAAAACTTCAAAACTCTAACCACATTGGTTTGATTATTGCCTAAAAGAGGTGGTAGATCCACCAGCAAGGCCGCCACGGCCCGCTGGTCAGAAAATAAATCGCAGTCCAGTGAAACGTGGCGTACAGTGAGGTGTACTTCACAGGCACAACACTATTACATGTCTCGTGGATCATCTGCACGAGCTCTATCGAAATGATGTGGAACGAAGCTATTCACGGATTACACAATCAGTCTAAATAATTGAGTCACCTGAGGTGTCTGTGAGACCACATCTAAAGTTATTCTGAGAGTTTACTGAAATTATTTCAATCACTCTAGATATCTCTCCGTGGATGCTAACTTACTTTTTTGTAACTGTCAACAAATCCTCAATCGAGAAGCAAATCCAGTTAACCATTTTTCTGCGGAAAAGATCATCCAAGTGTTGAAGTGAAAGTTGTCCGAATTTCAAGGAACATTCAAACTACCTGTTTGTTTATCTCTCAAGGTGACCACAAGACACTCGGATTTTTGTAATTTTTTATGTTATTATATCTGAAGTTCATAACTCAAGTATTAGACCCCAAAATAATTAGATGTATCTCTCTAAATTTAGCGAGAAAATAGACTTTGAAGATATCCGATCGTCTGTCGTAAACTAAAGCAAGGTCGATATGCTGTGTGGCAGAATGCTCTCCTGCTAAATAGAAGTTTTGTATGCCATTCAAATGTTCAAACAGAGGTGCTTGTCCTACTCAGTATCACTGGAGGCTGGTAATCGCTGGTTCGAGTCTGGTTATGTTCGTTAGGTTTTTAGTTTTTTCCGTTCAGTTCCAATACCTACGTTATTTAAATACAAAAGTTATCAAATATATCCTAGCTAACAGAAATTTAATTGCTATTTTATGAATAATGCACCTCTTCCTTTTTATAATTACATATCGCACCCAAAAATCCAATTTTCATTACAAATATACATTCTTATTTCATAAAATATTCTTTATATTAAAATATTTGCAAATAAAATTCTTTCTCATCCTTATATATTTTGTGCTTCATGGAAATGTTCATGAAGCATGCATCTTTGTTTAAAACTTTGACAGGACTGAAAACTGAATCTGTACCACACACTTGGTTAGTGAACATTCTACCAAGTGACCTGTCAAGGAAAATGAACCTTGCTTTAACATAGCAACGACGACCGGAAAACTTCAAGGTCGATTTTCTCGAGAATTTTTAGGAGTTGCCTCCAACTGCTTTTGTGTTTGATTTTTGAGTACTGAACTTCACGTACCATGTTCACGCCGTTCCCATTTAGGATGTCGTGTGTAGAAAGAGCGGGCCGCATTTCGTTTCAATGATGTTTGTCTTAAGCCTGTTCACTATCTAAGAGAAGATAATAAGTATTTTATTTGGCTTTACGGTGACTGTTGTAATGAAATACTTTGTTATAGCACTACAGTCTAAAACATTTTCGTTTAGTCGTAATTTCGCAAGAAAATTTTTATTTCCACGCGATATGGGTTTCGACCACCGATGTTACTTCAGAAAGGTTCGCAAACAAGTAAAGGATTTTCATTATGTACCGATGTAAGTCGTTCATGTATAACAATACTTACCATGCGTCGAACAGAATAAGAACAATTATTAGAGTTATGTGATTATTATTAAAGCATCATTATAAATTTGTTGTCTAAGAAGATAATGTGATTACATTGAACAATTAGATTTTGTGGCCTCAACATTAGATAAAAACATCTGAGGATCTGACTAAGGCTACATCTACGCGGTTGGCAGCAGTGACAGTGAATTGCAAAACGCGGAGTGAAAGCCTTGCACCACGCAGAACCTGCACGCCGCATATAAGTATGCAAACTAGCATGGATGACGCCAGCTGCCTGTGGCTCCACGGAAAATATAGAATACTTGGTAATACTGCTGATGCTACACACTTGAACGAAAGCATCGTAACGAACACGTGCGTCAGGAGTTACAGTAATTAAGGGTGAATTGTAAGTCACTCCTTTCTGATCGTGTAATAATTACCATCATTATAGAAAGCAGACATATAGTAAACTAATGTAGCATTTAATCTTGAAAGGCCATATTTTTAGTGTAAATACAGTGGGCAACTTTGGACACGACTGTCAAGCAAGCCTATTGCCCCACAATCCCGTAATTACTCTACGGCTAACAGCGACAAACTGAACAATGGCTATTGTCGTGATTAACTTAACATGCGAAATTCCTTGCTTGTACTTCAGTGTCTATAAAGTTATGTGTTTAAAATAGATTATGGTAGACCCTATGGTTTACAAAAATAACTAACTAATATCGTTCGGAAAACGAAAGGTAAATGGAACAGCGTCATTTTTCAGCGTTCTGAAATTTACATAGTTCGCAAGGAAACAATTTCCCTAAATGGTTTTCTGTCGAGCCTAAACCATGCCTACTAATAACATTTAACCATCTTTCTAAAAGCTGTGCTTTTGAAACAGAGAAACAGAATGAAGGCTTTGACGACAGAATGACACTGCTGCTGGTAAACCTTCTTTTAATTTTACCGAAGACTGTTTTGACTTTTCTATATGCTGAGTCAGTCCCTCTGTCAATCATTTCTTTTTGGATTTCTTCAGATTTTTTATGCAGACATTTCACCGCACTTGCTATTTATTTAATTCCTAAGTGACTTGTATTTCTATACTCCTGAATTTCTCTGAACGGTTTTGTACTTGCTTTGTTCATCGATCATGGTTTCTCCGCAGTTACCTAACATGTACCTCTTCCTGACTGGTCTCTTAAACTTCAGTCTATTCTTAATCATTACTAAATTACTAAACTGATGAGTTACGGACGTTAAAACAAAAACAACCTATACTGACTTTATAGCTCCCCATTAAAGTATCTGATGGTTGTGTTATCGTAGGCTGCGCACTAAAGAACAATTTGAAAGCTACTTGTTCATTTGCAACTCCTAACTCCTTTCTTTCTTTTTTTCAATCATGAATAGTCGTTGTAATACTTTGTGTGTTTCAAGAATGGATAGCTTCGACTAGCCGATAAAAACTCTCTGAGCAATCTAATTGTGTCTCCATTTACGTATTTTGTGTCTTTTGAGGTCGGTTTAGGCCGTCAGCCAATGATAAGCGTTCGCCGTTATGACACCACAAGATGCTCCAGTTCGAATGTGTGTTCTCCATATTGGTACTGGTTTTCGTCAAGTTCTATTCTGTGCTATTCAGTAGGCAGTCTGACTTTGTCTGAAAACGGCTCGTGACTGTTCGGAGTTTCTACAGTGATAAAAATAAATGAGTTCCATGGTCACTATTAGGCGAATGTACAGGGTGAGTCACCTAACATTACCGCTGGATGTATTTCGTAAACCACATCAAATACTGACGAATCGATTCCACAGACCGAACGAGAGGAGAGGGGCTAGTGTAACTGGTTAATACAAACCATAAAGAAATGCACGGAAGTATGTTTTTTAACACAAACCTACGTTTTTTTAAGTGAACCCCGTTAGTTTTGTTATCACATCTGAACATATAAACAAATACGTAATCAGTGCCGTTTGTTGCATTGTAAAATGTTAATTACATCCAGAGATACTGTAGCCTAAATTTGACGCTTGAGTACCACTCCTCCGCTGTTCGATCGTGTGTATCGGAGAGCACCGAATTACGTAGGGATCCAATGGGAACGGTGATGGACCTTAGGTACAGAAGAGACTGGAACAGCACATTACGTCCACATGCTAACACTTTTTTATTGGTCTTTTTCACTGACGCACATGTACATTACCATGAGGGGTGAGGTACACGTACACACGTGGTTTTCGTTTTCGACATTTCCGACATATTCTTCTCTTTAAATTCAATAGAGAGGGTGCCGATAGCGGAGGCCGCCAGAAACATTTACTCCGTGTGTGAGGATAACGCCACTGGGCAGAGAACGGAAAGAAAATGGTTTTCTCGTTGTAAGGAGGATCGCTTTTATGTCAGGTAACTCTCCACGTTCAGAAAGACCTTGGCGGTTTGATGAAGATCGTTTAAACACATTAACACACACAAAAACCCTTCCAAATTAGAATTAATTAAACCTCGCCAAATCTGTCCCTTCCAAGAAACGCCACCTCCAGCCAGCTAAAGGCTCCACGTTCTCATACGAGGCCCCTGCCTGTCAATCCCCGCTTCCGTCGTCGAGATTGCTATGGCGCTACGGTACGCTTGCGCGACGGTGCTCGACTCGGAGGTAGACCGTATCCAATACTGGCGGCGGAACATTTTCTCTGCTAGTACTTATCCGGCAAAGGGAGGAAACAACCTCTCCTCCATTCGCAAGTCAAATACTAGCAGTGAAAATCTTTCACCCTCTTCCTTCCCTTCATCCATAACAACGTAAAACTAAACTACGCTGTACATGCACTTAACACAGTCACCTACAGTACACAAACAAACGTTTGGACCTTGCATGGAAAGGCGAAGTAGGAATTCTACATCTACTTTCCTACGCTCATTACTTCAGTATAGGAATGCTTGGAATACTCTGACTTGGCCATCAATCACGTGCTCACTCCCTTAGCTGCAAAACACAGACTCCAGGAAAACGCCTGTAACACTACAACACAGTGCCTCGCGTATTTTTCAGCTACTTAATTTTATCAGTTAAACCGTTTTTTGTAACTACACTGACGGAAAAGATCACAACACCAAAAGATAATTAATGTACCTTAATGAAATCTCGGCAATACATCTGTGTAGGAAACATATTTAAGCCATTAACATTGTAAGATCATAGGTTCATGTAAGCGCGAGATAAGGCATTGTAAATGTGAAATTCTGGTACAATAATAAACGGTGCACCCCCAGTGAGTTGAATGCAAACACGCAACTGAGCTTGAATTGTGTTCTACAGCTGCCACGTGTCAGGTTATGGGGTTGAGTTCCTGCCTGTTGCACCTAGTCAACACAGGGACAGTTAATGCTGGTTGTGGTTCAAATGGCTCTGAGCACTATGGGACTCAACATCTTAGGTCATAAGTCCGCTAGAACTTAGAACTACTTAAACCTAATTAACCTAAGGACATCACACACACCCATGCCCGAGGCAGGATTCGAACCTGCGACGGTAACAGTCCCGCGGTTCCGGACTGCAGCGCCAGAACCGCACGGCCACCGCGGCCGGCGCTGGTTGTGCATCACGCTGGAGTTGCCGTCAGATGATGTTTCATTTGTGTTCTATTGCGGACAGATCTTTTGATCGAGAAGGCAAAGGCCAGTAGTCGACACTCTGTAGAAAATGCTGGTATGTGGGCGAGCGTTATCCTGTTGGAAAGCTCCCCACGGAAGGCCGTTCATGAATGGCAGCACAACAGGTAAAACCACTAGACTGAAGTACGAATTTGAAGTCAGGGTGCATGGGATAACCAGGATAGTGCACCTTCTGTAATATCTAATCGCATCCCACACCGTAACTCCAGGTGTTGGTGCAGTGCGTCTACCACGCAGACAGGTTGGTTGCAGGCGCTCAACTGGCCTCACTAGCACCAAGGCAGACTTAGCTTCCATCAGAAAACACAACAGACGTCCACCCTACCCACGAATGAGCTCTCGCTTGACACCGGTAAAGCCACCTGGCCGTTTGGAGTCCAGTCTTCTTGCGACCGTACATTCTCGTGACCACCGGTGCCAGCAATCATGTACAGCGGCTACATTCCTGCCACGTCTTTGTGAATATCGCAGAAGGAACATCCAGCGTCCCGTAGCCCTATTCCACGACCTCGTTCAAACTCAGTGAGGTGTTATAATGGCGTCTTTGTCGCCTTAAGGGCGTTCTTGGCCAACATCGACTCACTACGTCCAATCAAAGGTAACTAACGGTCACGTCCGTCACAGCGTGTATTTAAAGTAAACCTGATTTGCTTCCTCATAGTGACGCTATGCTACTGGTGCGTAATTTGAATAGACATCACCTTTCAGGTGCAGAAACACGCCTACCAAACTTCATTTGTGTCTCGCATCTCCTTGTGATGTCGCGATATTCTTCCGTTGGTGAATATGTATTTATGAATTTTGTTAGTAATTAGAACTTATGCAAATGTATTGTGTGCTGAAAGAATAAGTAAGAACTAATAATCACGTGAAATTTCTGTAGTAAACACGCTGGCAATGTCAGAGAATTTATATGATAGGAAAGTCAAAGAGCATCTTTAATGTAACAAGAACACCGTTGGCGATAGCGTGCGCAGTCGTAGAGGTGAGGGTAGAGTTGAGGGTAGAGTTGAGCTGGGAAGCGTCTGTGGTGTGGTACAGTCGTGTGTGTCGGCGCGCAAATTCCAAATGGAGAGAGTGCTGCAAACGATGTAATAATATGTGGCACGCCAAAATATAAGTGAGCGAGTATGTGTACGGGCACAGTATATGATCATAACAAGATTTTGTAATTAATGAAGAATACTATGTGGCCTAAATTTATTCGAGTTGCTCGCTGATTAAGGAGAGCCTATTGCCAGTAATGAATTTGATAATAGGCATTAGATCGCACCGCAAGGAACTCATAGCAAAATAAGTTCCAGTACCTTTATAGTTGTGTAATAGGGATGCCAGCGTAGTTGTAGCTTTTTTGGAACATTAGAGTGCGTCTAGTCGAAGCATAAACTTTGCTAGCAAAACATCATTGACCTATGTCGTTAACGATCAGCAGAGGCCTATCCTCCTCAACACAGCTTCCGAAAAAGTCATGAATGAAAGAAATAGCTAAAAGAAAACAGATTCTGTTAAATTAATAGCTGATTTTCCATCAAGTTATTATAATAATAAAAAGCAGTACCAGCTATGTTTGTTCATATAGTGTTACACTGTTACTGCAGAGAATCAGTTCAAACTAAATGTGATTTACATGCAATTGATATTTTTACTACAAAAGTATGCTGATTCTTCTGCAACCAAAGTAGCTTTATGTTGTGTTCTATAAATGACACATGTGGTGATATTTACGTAACATCAGTATGGAAAAAAAGTTCTTTCCATCAGTGAAAAATTTTACTGCATCATTTGAAAAGTAATTAGTACAGAACAGTAATTAAATTTGGTCACGATTATACAAATATTCAAATAAACAGCGTTATTGTGAGCTACGTAATACAATACAGCTTCCATGAAATATTGCCAGTCGTTGCATATTATTAGTTTTCATAATTATAACTAACATCACTGCATTCCAAATTAACCTCTTGGGTGCTCACGTTCCACATGTTGTCTACATCTAAGCTGGTGCGAGGTCATTTTCTTCAGTTATCACATTATCGGTCTTGCGCAGTATTTGCGTGATTTCAGTCATCACAGTCGTTTATCAAATTTAAGTTTTGCTCGTTTTGGAACCGGCGACCGTTATTATTCTGCAATCCACATTCATTCAAACAATCCTGGTTTACAATATTACCGAAAACTACAGTGATACTTTAACTTCTTTAACTTATTACTTTTTTTCATATTCCGATCTTTGTTGTACACAGTAAATACTCGTGCGATAACGATCTGGTTGTAAATATCTCTATTCCACCAATAAGCATTGATTCGAGTCTTATTTCTATTACTTACGGAACATTAGGTACACGTTTCACAAAAATCGGTTTATACACCGGAGAGTACAGGTACGTCACACGTCCACATTCGGAAACGCACTTACAGATCCTTAAAAGCTTTCCATATTACAGGAATAAGTCTACCGATCACTATAGATCACTAAGTTCCGACATCATAAACGCGTAACGCTATCAGACAGCTACCTTGCTCCAGACAGCAAACCACATGCCTCCTATACCCGACAGCGATGCCGGCAAACTCCCAAACTTCTCGCGCTTCGCGCTCCAGTTTTATTTTCTGGGCTTTCAGACAGAGGGTCTAAGGGACAGAATGACAGGATTTTGACTGAAATGGGGCCAACCCCTTCTCCCACTAATATCACTATTTTGGAAAGTATTTCTCCATGCCAGGACTTCTTGCAACTTACTTGTAAATTTGCTAATGGTTAGCACCATGATTCCGCGGGACCTGTAACCCTGTAGTTGGACCGAAACAATTACCTTGAATTTCCAATCTCCTTTACTATTCACTTTCGTCGAATTATGGAGAAACCACCCCATTAAGTGCCGACAGCTGACAATACAAGACATCTAACTCATGTGGTACCCGGAAATTCCTGTGTACTCGATGTGTTCCGGTGATAATGTCGAAGTTCACTCCCCCCCTAACCCCCCCCCCCCACCCACCCACCCAAGGACCAACCCATCGTTATTGACAAGAGGTTATGAACCCCCTGCTACAATTAAAGTTTTATTCTGATAACACAGGGTGTTTCAAAAATAATATACGCATTTAGAACGTATATATTTATTAAACTGTAAGACATAATATCTATGCAACTTGGGACACACATTTACGAATCTTTCAAGTTTAGATTCCTTAAGTTTATTCAATATGTCCTTCACTAGCGACACCAACAATATCAATCGATACTCTAATTCCTCCCATATTCGGGTAAGTATGTCCATCGTCGCTGATCTAATGACCGTAAGGATCGGTTTCTTCGACTCTCTTTGTTATCTTGTACTGTTGGTGCATAGACGTTGTTCTCAATTAAACCCCACAGCAAGAAGTCACACATCCTGTGACCGTGGAGGACACATGAGAAGTACTAAGTCACCGGCTGTTTGATGACCAATCCAACGGCTCGGTAGAATTTCAGTCAGATATTCACGCACTTGGCGACTCAAGTGGAAGGAGTGCACCCGTCTTGTTGAAAAATGAATTTGTTCGTTCAGCCTCGGAAACAACGTTTTGTAACATAGCAAGACACTGCTGATCGTTAACTGTGTTTCCATCGACGACGAACAGGCCGTAAACAGATGAGTGGGATATCGCACGAAATACATTGACTTTGGGTGAATCTAATACACGTTCAGTGTGTGCATGTGGGTTCTGTAGGCCCCAAATTCGTTTACTTTACCACCAAGGTAGAAAATCGCTTCATCACTGAACATGATTCGTTGTGCGAAAGTGTTCTTATTGTCAATATCATTCTGAAGCCCGTCAGAAAATGCCACATGTTTGCGTTTGTCGTCATGACGTAGACCCTGAAACAGCTGAAATGTGTACTGCCTTATAATCATATGACTTCTCAAAACGCGCCTAATTGTTGTTCTAGGCAGTCGCACAATGATAGCTAGTAATAGCATCGTCATAGGAACATAATAACCATACCGGACAAAACTGTCACTCAGTCCCAGGATACATTGCGCTGTGTAACACCGCCTCTAGCATTGGGAACGGCCTCAATTCGCCAACGAAGAGAATCTGCTTGTTTCTTCGGGCATGCCACATAGAGCTGAAACCACTCACTCATTCCGTAGAGCTTGAGAGAGGACAAGTTACTCCCCCACCTATTTTTCGCATACAGAAAATTTTGTTACAACCTGACGCACCTTGAGTGACACTCTAGAAAGTTAACGGCCTGAGCCGACGGAGCCTGGTAGGGCGCTAAAAGCATGAGGTATTTTTATGATTCTTAGCTCATAGACACGGCATGTTGGTAGTTTAAAGCAATTGATGGTAAGCCCATCCCTTCTTAATCTTGCCAGACAGATCCACAGTCATACAGGGCAGACGGGGCAGCCCCTCGTAGAGACAGGTCTCCAGCAGAACAAAGCCGCGCTACCTGCCGTGGTGCCTGCAGATGCCTGGTCTGGGGTGACAGTCTGAAGGAACGTGTCTACACAGTGTAGTCATAAGCAGGGCACTGTGTGCAGAGCCACGCATAATATAATAAAAATTCAACTGTTTCCATGTTCGCCTATAGTGCAAATAGGCCAGTGAACCACTTCCATTGGCCACCTCGGATGTATATAAACCTTCGGCTTCTGAGAAACGTTTGGAGACAGAATCTTTATTACACCTCATAGCTAGGACTATCAAGTTCCAAGGCAGATAAAGACCTTTGAGATTGTATCTGTTCGCTTGTTGCGTGGGAAGAGACACGACTTCAGAAAAATATCCTCTTCCCCTCTTCCCCTCTGCGAAAACTTAAAAAAGCAAGTAATTGGCTTTTTTTTTTTTGGAGAGGTGCGAACCACTCGGGTGCGAGACTTTGGTCTGGTAAGCACTTCTGGTCGAAGCTCTGGCATGGGTGGTTGGCACTTGGGACCTGCCCTGAGTCTGACTTCACTCGCGAGTAGTTTAGACTGGGGAGCCTGTGGTGAAGTTCTTACTGTACTGACAGTGTGACTTCAAACGTCTCGGACTACTCGTTTGCCGAGGGAACACTTATTCGGTTTTGGTTTACAAGTCTTGACGTTTGCTACCCTTGTGTGCTCTGTCGTATGAGTGAGCCAAATTGGTCCTTGGTAGGACCAGCGAACGGGTGTGTCACACACTGAAATCTACCATGATTTCAGGGTTCTGATAGAGAGTAAATTGCGATACGTCTGCCTTATCGCTAGACCGTGAGATTTTTGCACTTCTTTCGTGACCGCGATCGATTCACGTCTCACCTCCGCCGCACACATCTTGCCAACTGCAAATTACACCGCTGCACGAAACAAACAGGGTAACGTACTGCTGCTCCGGCATTGTCAGGGCATACAGCTCTCAAACGCCACTTGCTCTCAGCTGCAACTATGTAGAGAAACTTCAGTAGATTTGATCAGTCAAAGTATGTTCAGCGTCAGATCAATTCAGATTGCGTTATCCACATTTTTAGGGCCAGAGTATTTGACTCACTGCACTAGTTAAACTGTCTCTGCCACCCAGGATCCTTGTCCAGTGTAGTCTTAAATCACCTGTTCGTTGTTTATAGTATTCAATCAATAACTTGTTTAGCATAATTTATGTCTGCTTTGGGAAAATAAATGTTCCTGGAACACTAAAATTATGCCAACATTCTCAGTCATTTAGACAGTCCCATTAGAGTTGCCTTTCAAGCTATCAAATGGTGCGAGGGTGTTGATGCCTTCCTTTCACTAGAAGTTCCAAATAGTCCCACACATTAAGATCGGCAGAGTTAGAGGGGCAGTTGAGATGCGATACGGTGTCTGAGTGTCCGCCAAACTACACTCCTGGAAATTGAAATAAGAACACCGTGAATTCATTGTCCCAGGAAGGGGACACTTTATTGACACATTCCTGGGGTCAGATACATCACATGATCACACTGACAGAACCACAGGCACATAGACACAGGCAACAGAGCATGCACAATGTCGGCACTAGTACAGTGTATATCCACCTTTCGCAGCAATGCAGGCTGCTATTCTCCCATGGAGACGATCGTAGAGATGCTGGATGTAGTCCTGTGGAACGGCTTGCCATGCCATTTCCACCTGGCGCCTCAGTTGGACCAGCGTTCGTGCTGGACGTGCAGACCGCGTGAGACGACGCTTCATCCAGTCCCAAACATGCTCAATGGGGGACAGATCCGGAGATCTTGCTGGCCAGGGTAGTTGACTTACACCTTCTAGAGCACGTTGGGTGGCACGGGATACATGCGGACGTGCATTGTCCTGTTGGAACAGCAAGTTCCCTTGCCGGTCTAGGAATGGTAGAACGATGGGTTCGATGACGGTTTGGATGTACCGTGCACTATTCAGTGTCCCCTCGACGATCACCAGTGGTGTACGGCCAGCGTAGGAGATCGCTCCCCACACCATGATGCCGGGTGTTGGCCCTGTGTGCCTCGGTCGTATGCAGTCCTGATTGTGGCGCTCACCTGCACGGCGCCAAACACGCATACGACCATCATTGGCACCAAGGCAGAAGCGACTCTCATCGCTGAAGACGACACGTCTCCATTCGTCCCTCCATTCGCGCCTGTCGCGACACCACTGGAGGCGGGCTGCACGATGTTGGGGCGTGAGCGGAAGACGGCCTAACGGTGTGCGGGACCGTAGCCCAGCTTCATGGAGACGGTTGCGAATGGTCCTCGCCGATACCCCAGGAGCAACAGTGTCCCTAATTTGCTGGGAAGTGGCGGTGCGGTCCCCTACGGCACTGCGTAGGATCCTACGGTCCTGGCGTGCATCCGTGCGTCGCTGCGGTCCGGTCCCAGGTCGACGGGCACGTGCACCATCCGCCGACCACTAGCGACAACATCGATGTACTGTGGAGACCTCACGCCCCGCTTGTTGAGCAATTCGGCGGTACGTCCACCCGGCCTCCCGCATGTCCACTATACGCCCTCGCTCAAAGTCCGTCAACTGCACATACGGTTCACGTCCACGCTGTCGCGGCATGCTACCAGTGTTAAAGACTGCGATGGAGCTCCGTATGCCACGGCAAACTGGCTGACACTGACGGCGGCGGTGCACAAATGCTGCGCAGCTAGCGCCATTCGACGGCCAACACCGCGGTTCCTGGTGTGTCCGCTGTGCCGTGCGTGTGATCATTGCTTGTACAGCCCTCTCGCAGTGTCCGGAGCAAGTATGGTGGGTCTGACACACCGGTGTCAATGTGTTCTTTTTTCCATTTCCAGGAGTGTATTTACGAAAGGCGCTGGGAAGTTATAACTTATGTGCAGCTACTCTCTGAGGTCCATTGCGGGCCGTAATTACTGTATGGCAGAGAAATATGATAGGTATGCTAAATGCGTTAACAGGGAAAGCTGGAAAAATTGGTCCCACTTCTGGCCACCAGTTGCAAATGTGGCGCTGTACAGCGTGTTTGGTGCTCATACTGAACGAAGTGGGTAAGCGGCGTTTATGGTCACGCTCCAGACTGACACGATGAGTCGATTTTGTAGGATTGCCTTGGAAAGCGTTTTGAATTCATGCGATATTTCCGTTGTAAACACAATTGCAGCCAGGTCTCTTTCCTTTACATCACATCCTGTGTCTACAGACTGTCAACGCCATCTGGGAATGTTCCATCCATTCGGAGGATCAGTTTGGCACCTCAGCCTGAAACGCCTTTGCACTGTAATCATGGAATTACGCTTCGAAAACTCGAGAACACAAAATGATATCTGCTGCATATTAGCCATTTTGCATCATGTGATGGTAAACAGGCAAACAGAAGACATCCGTCATCTAGCGGCAATGAATATAAACTAGAAAATATATTCGTTCCTTCAATAACCGAGTCGTGGCGCAGTGATCGATAGTTTTGACTACATAATACTTGTAAGGCGCATTTTCTTTTTGAAGCACCATTATTTCCTGTGATCACTTACTTCAAATGCATGGGAAAATATTCTTCGCAGCCTTAGATGAACACACTTGTCAATTTTAGAGCGATATAGCTGGTATGAGACAGGTGCCAGGAGGTCTCTGACCGAGTCATGGCTCTGAATGGTGTGATCTGCCGTTGGGGAGGGGTGGGCCAATTGGAGGCAGCGTAGTAAGATGGTGCGACAGCGAGATGTCGTGGCAGAATAGCAGGAAGGAGGTATCGTGTTTGGAATAGCTCGCGACTACACCGTGGATGAAGTTGTCCGATAAGTTGGTGTATCAACAAGGACTGTCAAACGTGTCTCCAAGGAATGTAACACGGCAATAGAACGGACGTGAAAACGATACAGGGAACGGACACGAATGCCGCTCCACGTCAACCGCACTCAGTTTCAAACGGCCGGAATTGCTGCCGTCTGTGTAAGCAGATCCATCAGAACCAGTTTCCGAACGAACATTGCGAAAAAAATTGTATGCAATGGTCATTGGCTTCAGGTACCATACAAAAGGCAATTCACTGAGCTGTATGTCCTCAGTGGTCTGGAAAACATACAACTGGGCAGGGATTGACTTGTAGTGGGTCCGACGCCGTGATGTTGCTTCTTTTCAAATGATCAAGCTGTGGAGTACAAAAAATGGTTCAAATGGCTCTGAGCACTATGGGACTCAACTTCTGAGGTCATCAGTCCCCTAGAACTTAGAACTACTTAAGCCTAACTAACCTAAGGACATCACACACATCCATGCCCGAGGCAGGATTGGAACCTGCGACCGTAGCAGTCGCGCTGTTCAGGACTAAAGCGCCTAGAACTGCTCGGCCACAACGGTCGGCCGAGGAGTACGGATTGGACACAATGGGGCGTTTAAGACGCGGTGTGCGGAAGGGATAGTTATACCACGGAGGTGGTTCTGGGATGTTTTTGCGAAGTTTTTCGTACCATGACTCGGGCGGACTCCTTCAGGTTTCCGCGACCATGAACGATAATATTTGTTTCAACGTTCTCGCTGACCCAGCGTTGAGTATGCTATGGATATTCTCTTCTTCCAAGGTGACAACACCTGTTTCTACAGGTCTGCAGGCAAACATTCCTGCTACCTACACTGACATAGCAAATGACACGGGATAGTGGGGCACAGATGGCACAGATGTGTCGTATGCACACCACACTCCCACTGTGAGAGCTGCAGTTATATAGGAGACCTTCTGAGAAGTGGATGTGCAAGCGATTTATGTATCATGCAACATCATCGTGAGCTGACGCCATTCTAACGGGGTATGGCGCTCGGTGCCCGACAGATGGGAGTTTTCATTTTGGTAGTGGTGCAGGAATTGGGCTTCACACGTTCAACCGCTTGCAGGGTGTATCATCAATGGTTGAATGATAGTATCATAGTCCTCAACAGACAAACTACCTGTCGTCCAGACATCCTCGACGACCGCGACCGGCGACATCTGAGGCGGATCATCAGTAGTGACAGAATGACAATAGTGCAATAAATCACGGATCATTTCAACACAGGACGAAGTGCAAGACACGTCTCCCAGTGGATAATCCGTAGGAACGTGGGTTGAGCTGCTCTGGGTTCATCTGCACCAAGTTTTGGCCTTCCAACACGCTGACGATTCTGCGGCGTTTCAAGATGCCACATCGCTCCCATGTCTCCCGTAAATGGTTCCAGGAACATGCAGGGGAGGTCGAGAGACTGAGCTCACAACCATGGAGCCCAGGTCTGAACCCCATCAAGCATACCTGGGATGTCATGGAACGCAGGCTCCGTGTCGTAGATCCCGTACCCAAGAACGGACCAGAACTGGCTGCCGCTCTGCAAACGATTTGGTGTCAGCTGCTTTCAAAGGAGTACCACGGGCTTGCAGGCTCATTTCCACGGCGTCTCACTGCTGACCCCAGGGCCAGAGGAGACCTCACGCGATATTAGATGCCCATCCCATGACATTTGCTAACTCATTGTACATCTACATGGTTATTCTGCGATTCACATGTAAGTGCTTTGCAGACGATTCATCGAACAAACTTAAGATTGCTTCTCTACCACTCCTCTATCGAATATCACACGGGAATTCGAACATTTAAATCTCTTTCCGCAAGCTGTGATGTCTCTCATTTTATTACAATGATCATTTCTCTCTGTGTAGGTGAGCGTCAACAAAATATTTTCGCACTCGGTGTAGAAAGTTGCTGATTTAAATTTCGAGAAAAGATCTCGCCACTTTATTGACTGCCAGCCTAACTCTCGTATTATATTCGTGACACTTTCTCCCCTGTTTCGCCATAATACAGAACGAGCTAACCTTCTCTGAATTTTTTCAACGTTCTCTGTCAATCCTGTCTGGTACGAATCTCATACCGCACAACAAAACTCTCGAAGAGGTCGGGCAAGCGTAGGGTAGGCAGTCTTTAGTAAATGTGTGGCATCTTCTAAGAGATATGCTAATAAAACACAGGATTTAGTTCCGCCTTTTCCACGACATTCTGTATGTGGTAACTCGAATTTAACTAATTCAAATTGTAATCACCACGTAATTAGTTGAACGGACAGCTGTTACAGTTTTGTGATTTATTGTGTAACCGAAATTTAACGAATTCCGTTTAATTCTCTGGTGGATGGCTCCACATTTTTTATTGTTTAGAGCCAATTGTCACTTTTCGCGCAACACACACAACTGACGGTTAAACACTGAGCGTCAAAGAAACTGGTACAGGCATCTGTATTCGAATGCAGAGATATGTACACAGGCAGAATACAGCGCTTGGTCGGCAACGTCAATATAAGACAATCAGGGTCTGGCGCAGTTGTTAGATCGGTTACAGCTGCTACAATGGAAGGATATCAAGATTTAAGTGAGTTTGAACGTGGTGTTATATTCGGCGCACGAGCGATGGGGCACAGCATCTCCGAGGTAACGATGACGTGGGGATTTTCCCGTACGACCAATACGAGTGTACCATGAATATCAGGAATTCGGAAAAACATCAGATTGCCGACATCGCAGCAGCCGGAAAAGATCCTGCAACAACGGGACCAACGATGACTGAAGGGAATCGTTCAACGTAACAAAAGTGCAACCCGCCCGCAAACTGTTGCAGATTTCAATGCTGATCCATCAACAAGTGTCAGCGTGAGAACCATTCAACGAAACATCATCGATATGGGCTTTCGGAGCCGAAGGCCCACTCCTGCACCCTTGATGACTGCACAGCACAAAACTTTACTCCTCGCCTGGGCCCGTCAAGACCGATGTTGGACTGTTGATACAAAAATGGCTCTAAGCACTATGGGACTTAACAGCTAAGGTCATCAGTCCCCTAAACTTAGAACTACTGAAACCTAACTAACCTAAGGACATCACACACACCAATGCCCGAGGCAGGATTCGAACCTGCGACCGTAGCAGCAGCGCGGCTCCGGACTGGAGCGCCTAGAACCGCACGACCACCGCGGCCGGCCTGGACTGTTGATGACTGGAAACATTTTGCCCGACCGGACGAGTCTCGTTTCAAATTATATCAAATGAATGGACGTGTAAGAGTATGGAGAGACCCTCATGAATCCATGGAACCTGCATGTCAGCAGGAGACTGTTCAAGCCAGCGGATGCTCTGTAATGGTGCGGAGCGTGTGCAGGTGGAATGATATGGAACACCTGTTACGTCTAGATACGACTCTGACAGGTGACACGAACGTAATCATCCTGTCTTATCACCTGCATCCATTCATTTCCATTGTGCATTCCGACGGACTTGGCCAATTCCAGCAGGACAATGCGACACCCCACACGTCCAGAATTGCTACAGAGTGGCTGCAGGAACACTCTTCTGAGTTTAAACAGTTCCGCTGGCCACCAAACTCCCAGACATGAACATTATTGAGCATATCTGGGATGCCTTGCAACGCGCTGCTCACTAAAGATCTCCATCCATCGTACTCTTACGGATTTATGCACAGCCCTGCAGGACTCAAGGTGTCAGTTCCCTTCAGCACTACTTCTGGCATTATTCGAGTCCATGCTTCGTCGTATTGCGGCACTTCTGCGTGCTCGCTGGAGTCCTACACGATTTTAGGCAGGTTTACCAGTTTCTTTGGCTCTTCAGTGTAACTAAAGGGCAGCTACTCATAGAGGTCCAGCATGGGCTGCAAGTATCGTATAGCAGCGAAGCTTGGAAGACATTCTAATGCTTTAATGAGGAACGTATTTACGCTTACAAGATTAGTTCCAATTTAGGCCAGCAGGTGCAAATCTGGCGCTGTGAACGGAAGAAAGAGGATTACAAATGTGTCCATATGTAATGAATTACGGTAGTAATGGAACCCGGGCGCAAAAAGTCAAACAAGGAAAAGGGGCATAATGTTGATTTTATTATTAAACGCCGCTTACACAGTTAGTTCAATATGAACACCGGAGATCTGGATGAGATGATGTACTGTGCCAGATTTATACCTGGTGGCCAAAACTGGAACAAATTTTTTTCCAGAGTAAATCGGGTCCACGTTAACGCTTTGGCACACCTAGAAAGTTTCGCTGTCATGCGATAATTATGACTCACACTGAGCCTCCATGATTAGCTGCACTTCAATTACACCCACCCGGTATCCTGTGAGAATCGTTTGACGAACCCTCAGCCAACGTAGCGCACCTCAATAGACCCGCTAAGTCTGACGATCTTAATTCTGAAACTATTTGGAAGTTGGGGTCAAAGGTGGGAATCAACATCCTCGTACAGCACGATCTGGTAGCTCTACGGAATCATTGAGTGGCTTCAGCTGGATGAGGCATAGCTCAAGAAACTAACAGATTCTCTTCCTGGAAGAATTAAGGCCATTATTAAAGCTGCAGGCGCTGCTACGCGGTATTAGCATGGTGTCTCCTGTGGATGACCAACGTGTTGTTCGGTGTGTTCATTGTGTTAGTATGACGATGGCGCTAGCAGGCATCGTCGTGCGATATCGTTGCAGTGTTGTCACAGCGGGAAGGAGAAAGTCGCCTGCAGCGAGAGTGGCTCGCGGCACGGCGGCATATGGCGCGGGCATAACCGAGCGTTCACGCCAGTTACGCCGCCTGCCCGGGGCCACTCACCGCCGGCCACACACAGCTGGCGCTCAGCGCGCCCTGACCGCCACGTTCTGCGCCGCCGCTTCTTCAAACTATGGTCCTCCGGCGAAAGTGCTGGCTGTGCGGCGGTCACTTTCCTGCGGGCTCCCACGCGTGGCGAGCACAGCTGAAGGAGAAACGAGTCGCATAATCCTCGCACAGCAGCTACCGCGTTCAGTCACCCCACAGGTCAACTGACGCCTTTGCAGCTAACGCCGCGCCACAATCGTCTCTAGCCAGCGCTGCTTTCCAATACTTGCTTGACTTTCATTTCGGAGAAGGTGTCGTCCCCTCCCTTACATTTTCCCTTGATACCAAATCAGTCGATCTCCTATTGGCCTTCGAGAATGTCTTCTGCTCTCAAGTTCTTAAGAAAGAGGTTATTTTGGATCTTCTGAACCCCCTTCTGTGGACATTTCCATAACCCTCAATATCAGTATTATATAAAATTTAACGTGCATCACGTTAATGATTCACTGTTTTCATTTTCTTCCTAGTTTTATTTCCTGGAATTACATCTGTTCGATGCTTTTATCAGCTGCCTCGAAAGTGCATCTCATTCGTGTACACTATTGTCTAAAAGTTAATTGTGAAAAATGGAAGAGTGAAACACAACTGGTGAGCAAGGAATGTACAGCGTGACGAGTGTGTGAGAAGTACAAGACGTACAGAAAACAGACACATATCAGTAGATCTCGCACCTCGCCAAGTTCTTAAGCAAAATTATGGGTGCTCCATACGAGCACCATCACTGACGCGGCAAGCGTCAATATGGGCGGCAGAAGATGTGCTTGCAGATCACGGAATTAGCTGCTGCAAAACGACTGGAGCCCGCTTTGGAAATCAGTTCATTGGATTGCATAGCTGCAGGCACGAAATAATTTGATGAGGCAGTATGGAGTAGATTATTGTCTTTATGTTCCGACGTGCCTGCCCCTAGTGGTGAGCTCTGCACATATTACAAATTGCAACTTGGGGAGACGCTATATCCAATGTACACTCTAACACAAAAAAAAACAACTCAACGACCACGAACAAATTATGTAAATGGGACGGAAATCAGTAGATGTGGTATACATGTACAGACAAACAAATAATTACAATTACAGAAAAATTCCTTGATTTGCTCACGAGAAAGAGCTTCACAAATTGAGCAAGTCAATAACGTGTTTGTCCACCTTTGACCCTTCTGCGGGCAGTTATTCGGCTTAGCATTGATTGATAGAGATTGGATAGTCTCCTGAGGGACACCGTACCAAATTGTATCCAAATGGTGCGTTAGATCGTCAAAATTCCGAGATGACTGGACGGCCTTGCCCATAATGCTCCATTCGGGAGAGATACGGTGACCTTGCTGGCCAAGGCAGGGTTTGGCAAGCACCAAGACAAGCAGTAGAAACTCTAGCCATGTGCGGGTAGGCGTTATCTTGCTGAAATGTTAATCATGGATGCTTGCCATGAAGGACAACAAAGCGGGGTTTAGAATGTCGCGGCTGGGCGGGTGGCGGAGCGGCTCTAGGCGCTCCAGTTTGGAGCCGCACGACCGCTACGGTCGCAGGTTCGAATCCTGCCTCGGGCATGGATGTGTGTGATGTCCTTAGGTTAGTTAGGTTTAAGTAGTTCTAAGTTCTAGGGGACTGATGACCTCAGAAGTTAAGTCCCATAGTGCTCAGAGCCATTTGAACCATTTTCTTTTGAATATCCCTGACGAACCGCTCTGCTGTAAGGGTGCTACGGATAACAGCCAAAGTGGTCCTGCTATGAAAAGAAATGACACCCCAGCCATCACTCCTGGTCGTCGGGTCATAGGGAGGGCAATAGTCAGGTGGGTATACCACCGCTTTCCTGGGCGTCTCCAGACACGTTTTCGGCTTAGAATGAGATTGACGAGTAGTACTGTCTTCAGTGACGAGTCTTGCTTCGAACTGTTGAGAAGCGAAAAGGTGTCTGGAGATGCCCTGAACGGCGGTGGGATAGCAACCTGATTGTCACCCGTCATACGGCCCGACAACCAGCAGTGACGGTCTGGGGTGTTATTTCTCTTCTTAGCGGACCCTCTTAGGTTGTCATCCACGGCTCCCTCTCAAAACAGCTGAACACCGAGGTTATTCTGCGTCTCGTTTTGTTGCCCTTAATGGCAAGCCTTTCTGGGCCTTACATTCCAGCAAGATAATGTCGAGAATTGCTAGTTCTTGACTTCGTTCTTGCCACACCCTACCTTGGTCAGCAATGTCGCGCGATCTCTTCCCATCTGAGAACGTCTGGAGCATTGTGGGCAAGGCCCTCCAATCATCTCGGGATTTTGATGATCTAACGCGCCAGTTATACATAATTTGGCACGATATCCCTCAGGAGGACATCTAAAAACTCTGCCAATCGTTGCCAAGCCGAATAGCTGCTTGCATAAGGGCCAGATGTTGACCAACGCTTTATTGACTAGCTCAGTTTGTTAAGTTCTTTCTCTTGAATAAATCATCCAATTTCTCTGAAACTGTAATCATTTGTTTGCCTGTACATGTAAATCACATCTAACGATTTCCGTCCCATTCTAATAATTCTTCCACGATTTTCATTGTCTTAGAATGTGAATTGATGTAAGTTGCTACCTACATCATGCCATCGCATTTTTAATGTGCCTTTCCCGAGGAACACCCATATTCACTCACAACATATTTTTTACTGACTAAATAGTTCACGCCGTTAGTAAGAAAACACACGTTACAATGGTCGGCAGTGTGCGTCTAGTTCAAGTTAATTTATTATGAAATGAGTGACATCGAGATTACGGGTTGAAGATCTCCTTCACAAATGATTTTCGTATGACTTTTGTCACTCGTTTGTGCGAAGGTGATAGCTGGTACAATCATATCGTGGACTGAGAGCAGATTGATGCACTTGAGCTACTGGCGTTTGGTTACATCATGTTGAATATATTGTATGGAGATTCACACCTTCGTTGGTGGTAGAATGACGACTGTTAATGCCCAGAAGTACAAATACTACAGTAACAAGTGCCGTTGCTCAGATCTGCAGTTGGTGGACACTGCCTGTTCATGAATGATAGTCCTGATATGCACTGAGCTGTTCTGGCGGAAGAGTTTCTTGGAGGTGTAGAGACGTATTACTGCATCACTTTTTGCAGCTCATCTAGCAAACATCAGCTTATCGCACACACACACACACACACACACACACACACACACACACACACACACACACACACACAGACACAGACACACACACACACACACACACACACACACACACACACACACACACACACACACACACGCAGACAGACACACACACACACACACACACACAAACACAGACAACGTAAACTTTTAGACAGGGACAATGGTTGTCGCTGAGTCTGAAGTCAGCAGGTCGTAGACTAGCGGCTAGTGTCGCTGCCTCTCGGTCGGGGGTCCCGGGTTCTATTGCCTGTCAGACCAGAGATTTTCTTCGCTGTTTGTGTTGTACTAATCATTTCATCTCACCTTCATCAGAAGCACAAGTTGCCGAAGGGGCGCCAAATAGAAAGATTTGCAACAGGAATACGAACAACAACAGTTGGGGTATCGCAGCGAAAGAAGTCATACGACTTCGTCATGGGACTGAAAATCCTCTTCCAAATATTCCCAAATATGCACCCTCTGCTCCACCCCCCACGCTGCTTGGATGTTTGACTCAAAATAATAAGTCTTTTCGACAACAGCCCGCCCAATTCTCAGGAGTACAAAATGAAAGATGTTTAAAAAGCGAACGTTGAGAAACCTCTCCAAACATAGGACCTATTCTCAGTTGCTGCCAACAGAGGTGTTAACCACCCCGCAAACATTATACCACATCACTTCAAGCCACATACAGGATGGTGAGAAACAGTCTGAAAAGCTTGTAAGATTGTTGCTGATTATGCTGTGCCGAGAAATAATTATTAATAAAAAATCGATTAATTGCGCCCTTTCCGAGTTAATTAGCATTGAAGTTAGCCAATCAGGTCGTTGCGCGCGCAAATTCCAGCGACCCACCAGACACAATTAGTGTCAGTTGTTCTCATAGTGTATATGATAGCACACGAAACCACTCAGCCTTTGGCTCTTGTTTGATTTTTGCTACCGTTCCATGTCCAATTTCTGTATCGCTTTCTCGTTCGGAAACAAGTTTGGGGCCAGCGTCTCTGGTGGGCCACTAGAAATTGCACGTTCAACAGCCTAGTTTACTAACTTCAATGCTAATTAGCTGGGAAATGGCGCAACGTATCGAACTCTTTTCTTAACATTTATTTCTCAGGACAACGCCCTTACTCTCTTTTCAGAGTGTTTCTGACAACTCTATATAGCACCTTGATATAACCATATCTCTTGCCATTGAGAGGTTTATTTTTGTGAAGGCGTTTCGAATTACCTCATCAGTCCAAAAAGTTTGAAAATGGGTTAATAAAAAATAGCGAATAGTTAGATGGTGGTTTTAATATTTCGGGTGTTCTACACAGTCCCGCTTTAGCACAACGCACAGAAGCTTCGTAGAAGTATGTGAAACTGACAAAAAGTCCTTCTTTGAGATATTGTTCAACTCACGTGGCACAAGCACACATTCTTCGGTGTTGGCAAACAAATACAGACCCATTTTGCACATTGTCGTTTGTAATATGTTCATAACGCTGGAACAAAAACAGCCGCACCCCACACTGCGCTGTTGCCAAATTTATTGAAGATGGCGGATCCAAGATGGAAGCCATAGATGTGGCAACATCGCCCTGACGCCAGGGTGGAAAGTTCAAATTTTGGTGGGAAAACAGGTCAGTTGGGATACCTCCACTAACCTAACTCCAACCCCCTCACCCCCTGCTCTCTCCCCCCTCCCCACCTCCATCTGGAAATCGGAGGGAAAAGAACTCAGTCTGTCCTGGGCTGCCAGACAGAATAGACATAAGTCTTTATTTTGTATGCTGGGCAGTATATTTTTTATTTAAGCAATTTGAGTTGTCATTGATCGAGCACTAGATAGTAGCTCCATACAGTGTGTTCATCTTGAGGTCTGGAGTCTCACTGACCTAGTTCACATCCAGCCGCTGTGATAACGCGGTTCTAGGCGCTGCAGTCTGGAACCGCGCGACCGCTACGATCGCAGGTTCGAATCCTGCCTCGGGCATGGATGTGTGTGATGTCCGTAGGTTAGTTAGGTTTAGGTAGTTCTAAGTTCTAGGGGACTGAAGACCTCAGATGCTGTCCCATAGTGCTTAGAGCCATTTGAACCATTTTGAATCTAGTTCACGACACCACTATCAGAGGACACTGTTGACCTTTCCCCCATCCCCCTGCCGTGACATAATCGAAGATGGCGTACCAGAGAAAAATGGCGGGAAATTTGCTCAGTCCGTGATGAGTTCCCGAAAGGACGGGCGTAATTGTTTACTGTGTACTATGTGTTCAGTGAATGAGATGTCTGTTCTGGAGCAGGAGCAGTTTAACGGGTACATTAGCTGTAATCATGTGTCTGAGGACTATATCCATAGCTACTTGCATGATACTTGGAAAGCAATGATATTTGGTGAAAATATGAAGGAATCGAATACGCTTAATCAAATATGAAGATGCAGCAGGATGGGGCTTACACTTCACAACTCATGCTGATAAATTCGCCTGCTGTAACTATAGATCATTCGATAAAAGTCCAGTCAGTCTTCCGAAGCGTAAGAGGCAAGATATTCACTGACTCGGCGGAAGGATCCAAGTCTACAGTTGAGGAAATGCTGGTGATGACCAGGGACGAATTTAATAAGTGTACTACATGCAAGCGCACAGCTGTTGACAGTATTTACAGCATCCTACACGATGAGTGGAAAGAAAGCATGTGCTCCTTGCGGCAGAGTCGCAGCCACCGGAAGTAGCCACGCGCTGGGCTTACGGCACAGGTATGCAGTTGGTGCAGGGCGGCTACGCGGTGGAAATACCCGCAGCCAGCGTTCCACCGCATCCCTGGTGCACGGATACGCCTTTTTGTTGAACACGAACTGCCTCACTAGTTACTAAATCTGGTGTTTAACCAATATGCGGAATATTGTCACATACATATCTTGAAGATGTCACAGGAACTAATTGTACCACTGCACGAACAGAGAGTGGGATTTGCAGATGACGCAGGAACATTTTAACAATATGGGATGTAATTACATGTTTTATTCTGAGGAATTCCACCGCCACACTTGGACAAAGACTCTAAAAAAAGATCGTGGCACACTTGTGAAACCTCTCAGTTTTCCTCCCTGAGACACTTTGCATGCTTTTATAGGAAATACCACATACTTCTCTTGTCCTTGAGCTCAAGCTGCTTCAGGGGTTATTAAATTCAACTGAATGCGTCTCTAAATACACTTTCATAAAATATCGCTGCACAGTAGTTTGCTTCAAGATGTGTCATATTCAAAACGTTAAACAATCTGCGAGGATGGATTTCAGTAATTGAATGTACACTTGCACCGTAAGAAATATAAATTAAAACTATAGATCAACACTGCTCTGGAGTATCTGTACGCATAAAAAAATAGATAAATTATTTGATGACTCAGTACATTTGCAAATGCCGCTTTAAACAATCTGCTTCATACGTCGCACGGGAACATTGTTTATAAATTGAAACTAAAAGCCGGCCGGCGTGGCCGAGCGCTTCTAGGTGCTTCAGTCTGGAACCGCGCGACAGCTACGGTCGCAGGTTCGAATCGTGCCTCGGGCATGGATGTGTGTGATGTCCTTAGGTTAGTTAGGTTTAAGTAGTTCTAAGTTCTAGGGGACTGATGACCTCAGAAGTTAAGTCCCATAGTACTCAGAGCCATTTGAAGCATCATCAGTCCGCGCTGTTCCGGACTGTAGCGCCTAGAACCGCTCGGCCATCCCGGCCGGCGGGGACTGATGACCTCAGATGTTAAGTCCCATAGTGCTCAGAGCCATTTGAACCATTTTTTTTAACTAAAATAAATGGGCGCAAAATACACCGTTTCGAAACTGTGAAGACGATCCTACATCACGTAAAAAATATTGTTAAATATTCTATCACAAGTGCTTGCTACGCGAGGACCCGCGAAGCGGTGCGTGGGTCAGCGACCGCAGTTTCGCCACAGAGGTAACCGGCGACCGGAAGCGAGGACACTCCGGCACATAGACCTGATCAGCGCAACAACAGGTGGGGTGGAATGCTACACTCCCACTGGCTCGCGAAAATACTGTTTAGGACTTCCCGTCAACCGTCCTTCCTGATTGGTTCCCACCAAATCTGTGTTTTTATACAAACTCTACCTCCTCCACTCCCGGTCTCATTTTGCCAACGTCAGTTCGCCAGTGTGGTTGTTCTTTCGGTTATGTCTGCATCCGTTTGTTGAAAATGAAGCGTTTGGCGACATCAAGCACCATCGGCGTCAGCGGCGAACGCCACAGAGTTGTAGAAGAAGAAGAAGCAGAAGAAGAATATGGACTGCCTCGTTAGTAAAAACATTTTTATGAATCTGTGGTTATGGTGTATAAATCAGGAAAAAATTTAATATGTTAAGAAATTCATTTCCGTTTCCTTATTGTACAGTGCACTTCCAGGATGTTATCCCGAATTGTGAGGGCAAATGGGAGGAGGAGGAGGCTGGACCACAGCGAACTCCCCCTGTCGAGGTCCAGCTCCCTGGGGAAATTCTACAACTAGAACTGCCACGGGAGTATTAAAAAATTTTCATGGTACTAGTAGTGTAATTTATTTTTGTATTGTTGGTTTATTTCTTGTCGCATACTTGTTCTTGTTATAGCTCACACGGTGAAAATGCAGCTTGAGCTGGAGGCAATGCTGGAGGCTGAAAAAATACACCAGCCATACACTGTGGAACTGCATCCAGCAACGAACACACAGCGCCAACAGCCGCGTAAGTATAGAATAAAAAAGAAATATCTATGTAGTAATAGCTATGTAATTAAAACATATACATATATATATATATATATATATATATATATATATATATATATATATATATATATACTGAAGAGCTAAAGAAACCGGTGCACGTGCCTGATATCATGTAGAGTCTCCGCGAGCACGCACAAGTGCCGCAACAAAACGTGGCATGGACTCGACTGATGTCTGAAGTAGTGCTGGAGGGTACTGACACCACGACTCCTACAGAGTTGTCCATAATTCCGTAAGAGTACAACGGGGTGGTGGCCGATTCTGAACAGCACGTTGCAAGGCGTCCCAGATATGCTCAATAATGTTCATGTCTGGGGAGTTTGGTGGCCAGTGAAAGTGTTTAAACTCAGAAGATTGTTCTCCCACCCACTCTGTAGCAATTCTGGACGTTTAGGGTGTAGCATTGGCCTGCTGGAATCGCTGTTGGAATGCTAAATGTGCATGAATGGATGCAGGTGATCAGACAGGATGCTTACGTACTATCACCTGTCAGAGTCGTATCTAGACGTATCAGGAGTCTCATATCACTCCAACTGCACACGCCCCACACATTAAAGACCCTCCACCAGCTTTAACAGTCCTCTTTTGACATTCAGGGTCCATGTTTTAGTGAGGTTGTCTCCATAGCCGGACACGTTCATCCGCTCGACACAACTTGGAATGAAACTCATCAGTCCAGGCAACATGTTTCCAGTAATCAACCGCCCAATGTTGGTGTTGATGGATCCAGGCGAGGCATAAAGCTTTGTGTCACACAATCATCGACGGTACACGAGAGGGCCTTCGGCTCCAAAAGCCCATATCGATGATGTTTCGTTGGATGTTTTGCACGCTGACACTTGTTGATGGCCCGGCATTGAAATATGCAGCAATCTGCGGAAGGCTTGCACTTCTGTCACGCTGAACGATTCTTTAAAGTCGTCGATGGTTCCGTTCTTGTATGATCTTTTTCCGGCAGCAGCGATGTCGGAGATTTGATGTTTTACTGGATTCCTGATGTTCACGGTACACTCGTGAAATGGTCGTACAGGAAAACCCCACTTCATCGCTACCTCGTTGATGCTGTGTCCCATCGCTCGAGCGCTGACTGTAACACCGTGTTCAAACTCACCTAACTCTTGATAACTTGTCAGTGTAGCAGCAGTAGCCGATCTAACAACTGCGCCAGACGTTTTCTGCCTTATATAGGCGTTGCCGGCCGCAGCGCCGTATTCTGCATGTTTACATATCTCTGTAATTGAATATGCGTGGCTATATCCTTTGGCACTTCGGTGTATATTTCGTATTGTTGCAGCAATAATTCTAGAAAGGTTAGACAGGCAGCTGGCGGCTATTCACCAATTGCAGCAGCAATCTCCAGTACCCAGTGGGTCAGTAGAGCTGTGCTATAAATCATTATAATTTTTTGTTTGTATGTTTGTGTCTGTAGTATAGAAGGTTTTTCTTCTTCTCTAACAAATGTATATACATATATTTCTTTGTTGTTGTAGACGAGATGGATTGGAGGCACCATATCGATTCTGATGAAGATGAGGTAATCGGCACTGTGGCCGAGCGGTTCTAATCGCTTCAGTCCGGAACCGTGCTGCTGCTACTGTCGCAGGTTTGAATTCTGCGTCGGGCATGGATGTATGTGATGTCCTTGGGTTAATTAGGCTTATTTAGTTCTAAGTCTAGGGGACTGATGGCCTCAGATGTTGAGTCCCATAGTGCTTGGAGGCATTTGATTTGAAGATGAGATATCTGAATGGGCCAGGGGAATGGCCGTAGATGAAGACCTGCAAAGGTAGCATGACCTGGTCCTTTTAGAGGATGACTTCTCTGAATGGTTGGTAGAGATACCTGACAATGTCGATGAAATGTTCACGCCATGGACGCAGACCATGAACGGTAATTACTCACTCTTGATACAAATAATCAGTGTCCTTTCTATCCTTGCAGCAGCTGCAGCAGGTGACGTCTAGAACGCTATACTTGTATGTATTTTAGAGAAGGAAATCAGCTCAGTGACACCATACCGCAGTTACAACACTCGGTAAATTGCAGACGGATTTGAGGAACGAATCTCTCTCACAAGTGTCCAGAATCCGGCAGGAGGGTACCGCGACCCTGTCGGGTTTCTAATGGTGTGTCGTGGTATCCAGCCAATATGTGCAATGCGGTTGAACTATCGCATGCCCCCCCCCCCCCCCCACCGCCCACTCCAAAGTTGCCTCTGGCACTGAAGAGACAAGTCTTCATTATCTTTTTGGGGGAAAATGGCATGATAACATGGAGCATGTCAATCACCGAGTGGGTTTGTGAATCTACTTTGAGTGCTATACTGGCCCAGTTTTCCGGGACTGAAGTGAGAGGGTCAGCTAAAGCACTGCCTACTACACCTGGACATACATACACATGTCTGTGGTGAGGTAAGTGTAGGGTCTAGCTGTATCAAGTTCCCTAAGGATATAGCTAATAACCAGGCTTACATTAATGTCGAAAAGAGAAAGGATTAGGCTTGTTTTTCTCGGTTAATCCTGGCTTACGAGAGAAACTACAATTACAGGGATCATCCTGAGTGTCCCGGTACATACCATATAGGTGATAATTTATGAGGGTGTCATAACTTTGATGGTATTGAGTTCCCCGTCAAGATCCAGGACATACCTAAACTGAGGCGCAGAATACCGGAATATAGGTTTGACCTGGGGAAGAAAAGAGATTAGCAGACAAGTGCATAGTTGTCGGCCCACTGAATTTCACAAAATTTGCCAGTGAGCGTGTGATCCATGTAAACATGCTGCTCTTCTCTGAAGGTGATGATTACCGTTGTGTTTGGATCAAAGACATGTCCTGACTCTTTTCTTCCCAACTGAGCAAACATCTACATAAATAGCATATTTGCTTAACATGCCTCTTAGGAGAACATCTAGTAGAAAATGGTTCAAATGGCTCTGAACACTATGGGACTTAACTTCTGAGGTCATCAGTCCCCTAGAACGTATAACTACTTAAATCTAACTAACCCAAGGACATCACACACATCCAGACCCGAGGCAGGATGTGAACCTGCGACCGCCGGTTCCAGACTGTAGCGCCTAGAACCGCTCGGCCACACAGGCCGGCGAGCATCTAGTAGACTGTGCGTCCAAGGACCTGGTGATTGCTATTATGTCTACTGAGGAAAACAATTTCATAAATTTTAAAAATGCTCATCATCAGGATCGATACAGGTTTGTAGTGTATGCCGTCTTTGAATGCCTCCTCGCTCCTGTGACCCACTGCGAAGGTGGTCCTACGACCTTACATACCATCTTTACAGGAAAATGTGTACCTTATGCAGCAGCGTTCCAAACTGTATCTTCCTATTATTCAAGTCTTAACCGTTACAAATCTTCTGTCAGGGATAATCCTGCAGTTTGGATCTCACTGAGCTCGAAAACCTTTCATGGGAGGTTGCTAAACTTAATGCGACAGCGTTCCCATGACCAGATCGAAGCAGAATGAAGATTTGTACAATAATGCTGCTGACTATCATATTTTTGGGCTGCTGTTAGACAGAAAAGTGAAACCTTCTCATAGGGACCACTGTCATGTTACGGTGAAGTTCCGTGCCGCAGCTCACAATACGAGCAGTTTGAAGTACCAGATACCAAGGCGCATACCCGTTTTCTTCCATATTTTAAGTGAATATGACTCTCACTTTCAAACTGAGCACTTGGCTGATTTCGGCGTGGAGAACGATCAGGTCAGTGTCCTACCTGAGAGCATTGTGAAACATATTTCATTCTCCAAAAGAATGACACCAAGACTTACGCTCCGCTTCCTTTATATGCTACGTTTTATGCAGGCGCCACTCCAGAAAATAATTGAAACTCTACCTCGGGAGGACATGCATATCACTCGAGCTGCATTTCCCGGTGAGGAAAAGTTTCAACTTGTGACTAGGAAGGGGGTTTTCCTATACGAGTATATGTGGGTAGTATGGCGAAACTCAGCGAAACCAGGCTACCGGCGTAACTGCATTCTCCAGCAACCTTACAGGTGATGCCATAATGAATACAGAGTATAAGCATGCCGTGAATGTCTGGCGGGAGTTAAACATCTCCATTCTAGGAGAGTATCTACGGCTTCATGTGGATATGGACGTGCGCTTGCACGACAACATATTCTCTGGATTCCGCCTTTTATTAGATGGTACCTGAATTGTCTTGGGACACAATGTTCAAGAAAATGAAGTGCAGCATCGAATTATTGACCGATGCTGACATGCTTCTTTCCTTTAAGCAAGGGATCCGTGGGGGACTATCCTAATGCATCCATAGGCATGCAAAGGCAAATAATGCACGGATGGGTGACAGGTTCAACTCATCCCGTGATTCGAGTTACATCACGCATCAGTATGTAAATAACTTGCAGGGGCACACCGTGCAACAATCACTGGCGATTAGTGAGTTTCGATGGGTACCAGAAGAAAAAAATCACGAAAAAAAATAATATTGGTTATGACAGCTGATTCTGATATAGGGTATGTGGTGGAGACAGAACTCAACTACCCTATTAGTGTGCATGTTGCACACACCAATCTGCTGCTGTGTCCAGAGCAACAAGTTCCACGAGGAGGCTCCACCCCAAAACTGATGACAACACTGTGGAATAAGTGGTGATAAATGATTCACTATCGTAATCTCCAGCAGTGTCTCAGCTTCAGGCTGGAACTGGTTAGAATCATCCACGTTATCTCTTTTAAGCAGTCCCACTGGCTGAAGAAGTATATTGGTTTGAATACGAAACAGAGAGCTTCTGCAATATGTGACTATGAGAGAGATATTTATAAATCAATGAACAATTCAGTTTTTGGCAAAACAATGGAGAATTTGAGGAAACGACATGAAATTTTGATTACAACCGAATAGGTTGGCGTTATGGCGTAAGAAAATGCACTGCCAGATCAAATTTTAAGCAGGTTAACATATTCAATAAGAACTTCGTTGATGTGGAGATGGCGAAGACTGCAGTAGAGTTTACAAAACATATTTATGTGGGGATGTGCATACTAGATCCATCGAAAGATCACACGTACCACTTTCATTATGTGTTTGCGAAAACACAGATACACATAGCTTCATACAGGGTGAAGGACTGCGATCCACGTGAAATAAGGAGGTACCACAATAATGAATTCGATATGTCCTCATACACGGCCGATTATCGGTAGGGTGTTGTTCCACAGAACAGGAAGGTTATTGGCCTTATGAAAGACGAGGCGAATTTATTGCCGAGTGTGGGGGTGGTAGATCTGCGATCAAAAATGTATACGTATGGCACATTGGAAGGTGCCAAAAGCAAGCTATGGATGTGTGTCGTATAGCATTGAGGGCCCTCTCTGTCGAAGACTATTTGTGGTGCACGTACCGCGGTATTCGCAATACTGCACGGCAGCCCCATATATGGTACAGCAGATTAGATTCGATCAAGAGGCCACAATGTGCTGCAGTCCAAAATTGGCCTGTCGCTTCATGATGATAAAAGGGTCTTCTGTGATGACGGAACTGAAACTCTCCCATACTCACACTACTCAGTTGTAGCGAGAGAAAGGGTGGGGGAGTCTGATTGTGTGAAATGAGAGAATGAGAGAGAGAGAGAGATAGTATACAGAGTAGTAGTATGACCCTTATAACATGACAGTTTTTTGTGTGCATGTGTGTTTGTGTGTGTGTGTGTGTGTGTGTGTGTGTGCAGTGTTAATACTCATTTGTTTATGCATACTATGTACACACGTACGTACACATGCCATTTGTGGTATACAGGGTGTTACAAAAAGGTACGGCCAAACTTTCAGGAAACATTCCTCACACACAAAGAAAGATAATATGTTATGTGGACATGTGTCCGGAAACGCTTACTTTCCATGTTAGAGCTCATTTTAATACTTCTCTTCAAATAACATTAATAATGGAATGGAAACACACAGCAACAGAACGTACCAGCGTGACTTCAAACACTTTGTTACAGGAAATGTTCAAAATGTCCTCCGATAGCGAGGATACATGCATCCACCCTCCGTCGCATGGAATCCTGATGCGCTGATGCAGCCCTGGAGAATGGCGTATTGTATCACAGCCGTCCACAATACGAACACGAAGAGTCTCTACATTTGCTACCTGGGTTGCGTAGACAAGAGCTTTCAAATGCCCCCATAAATGAAAGTCACGAGGGTTGGGGTCAGGACAGCGTGGAGGCCATGGAATTGGTCCGCCTCTACCAATCAATCGGTCACCGATGGATTGTTGAGAAGCGTACGAACACTTCGACTGAAATGCGGAGGAGCTCCATCGTGCATGAACCACATGTTGTGTCGCACTTGTAAAGGCACATGTTCTAGCAGCACGGGTACAATATCCCGTATGAAATCATGATAACGTGCTCCATTGAGCGTAGGTGGAAGAACATGGAGCCCAATCAAGACATCACCAACAATGCCTGCCCAAACATTCACAGAAAATCTGTGTTGATGACGTGATTGTACAATTGCGTGCGGATTCTCGTCAGCCCACGCATGTTGATTGTGAAAATATACAATTTGATCACGTTGGAATGAAGCCTCATCCGTAAAGAGAACATTTACACTGAAATGAGGATTGACACATTGTTGGATGAACCATTCGCAGAAGTGTACCCGTGGAGGCCAATCAGCTGCTGATAGTGCCTGCACACGCTGTACATGGTACGGAAACAACTGGTTCTCCCGTAGCACTCTCCATACAGTGACGTGGTCAACGTTACCTTGTACAGCAGCAACTTCTCTGACGCTGACATTAGGGCTATCGTCAACTGCACGAAGAATTGCCTCGTCCATTGCAGGTGTCCTCGTCGTTCTAGGTCTTCCCCAGTCGCGAGTCATAGGTTGGAATGTTCCGTGCTCCCTAAGACGCCGATCAATTGCTTCGAACGTCTTCCTGTCGGGACACCTCTGTTCTGGAAATCTGTCTCGATACAAACGTACCGCGCCACGGCTATTGCCTCGTGCTAATCCGTACATCAAATGGGCATCTGCCAACTCCGCATTTGTAAACATTGCACTGACTGCAAAACCACGTTCGTGATGAATACTAGCCTGTTGATGCTACGTACTGATGTGCTTGATGCTAGTACTGTAGTTCAATGAGTCGTATGTCAACACAAGCACCGAAGTCAAGATTACCGTCCTTCAATTGGGCCAACTGGCGGTGAATCGAGGAAGTACAGTACATACTGACGAAACTAAAATGAGCTCTAACATGGAAATTAAGCGTTTCCGGACACATGTCCACATAACATCTTTTCTTTATTTGTGTGTGAGGAATGTTTCCTGAAAGTTTGGCCGTACCTTTTTGTAACACCCTGTATACAGGGTGTCCCAGCTATCTTGTCCACCCAAAATATCTCTGAAACAATAACAGCTATTGGAAAACGACTTTCACCGGTATCAATGTAGGGCTGGGGCCCATGAATGTACATATTTGGAAACATTCTAAAACGAAAGCATATGTGTTTTTTAACACAAACTTATGTTTTTTTAAATGGACGTCCTATATTTTTTTCTTCATCAATCCATAGCATGACAAAGCACATACACAATGGCGTTGATTGCATCGCAATATTCCCATTACATCCCGAGATATTGAGACGCGAAGTTGACGCTTGAAACACCCGACATGCGCTGCTACTTATCAAGAGGTCCGATAAGTATGGAAGTGTGATTACGCATGTCAATCACATCGCGATTACGGGCAGCATGGGGTTCACGTCTGAGCCTCAGGACGTGCGCTAGCAGCGCATGTGGGGTGTTTCAAGTGTCAACTTCGCCTCTTAATATCTCGGGATGTAATGGGAATATTGCGATGCAATCAACGCCATTGTGCATGTGCTTTGTCATGCTATGGATTGCTGAAGAAAAAATATAGGAGGTCTATTTAAAAAAACATAAGTTTGTGTTAAAAAACACATATGCTTTCGTTTTAGAATGTTTCCAAATATGTACATTCATGGACCCCGGCCCCACATTGATACCGGTGAATGTCGTTTTCCAATAGCTGTTATTGTTCCAGAGATATTTTGGGTGGACAAGATAGCTGGGACACCCTGTATATATATATATATATATATATAAGTGAAAAAGTTATATATAAAGTTATACATATAAATTAGAAAAGTTAAGAAATTAAAAAAGCATAAACAAACATTTTTTATATTTATTAAAAAGCATAAACATAAAAAATATTTGTATCTGTATATATTTGTAAGCAACATATGTGTACCACACACATATATGCACCATGTCCGTCTTGTAAATAGAACAGTTTTTAAGTTTTTCACCTGCCACTAGCCATTCAAGTCAGATAAGTTTTTAAGCATATATATACAGGGTGATCGATTGATAGTGACCGCGCCAAATATCTCACAAAATAAGCGCCAAACGAAAAAACTACAAAGAATGAAACTTGTCTAGCTTGAAGGGGGAAACCAGAAGGCGCTATGGTTGGCCCGCTAGATGGCGCTGCCACAGGTCAATCAGATCTCAACTGCGTTTTTTAAAAATAGGAACCCCCATTTTTATGACATATTCGTGTAGTACGTATAGAAATACGAATGTTTTAGTTGGACCACTTTTTTCGCTTTGTGATAGATGGCGCTGTAATAGTCACAAACGTATAAGTACGTGGTATCACGTAACATTCCGCCAGTGCGGATGGTATTTGCTTCATGATAGATTACCCGTGTTAAAATGGACCGTTTACCAATTGCGGAAAAAGTCAGTATAGTGTTCATATGTGGCTATTGTGATCAAAATGCCCAACGGGCGTGTGCTATGTATGCTGCTCGGTATCCTGGACGACATCATCCAAGTGTCCGGACCATTCGCTGGATAGTTAGGTTATTTAAGGAAACGGGAAGTGTTCAGCCACATGTGAATCGTCAGCCACGACCTGCAACAAATGACGATGCCCAAGCAGGTGATTAAGCTGCTGTAGCGGCTAATCCGCACATCAGTAGCGGACAAATTGCGCGCGAATCGGATATCTCAAAAACGTCGGTGTTGAGAATGCCACATCAACATCGATTGCACCCGTACCATATTTCTATGCACCAGGAATTGCATTGCGACGAATTTCAACGTCGTGTACAGTTCTGCCACTGGGCACAAGAGAAATTACGGGACGATGACAGATTTTCTGCACTCGTTCTATTTAGAGACGAAGCGTCATTCACCAACAGCGATAACGTAAACCGGCATAATATGCGCTATTGGGCAATTGGAAATCCACGATGGCTGCGACAAGTGGAACGTCAGCGACCTTGGGAGGTTAATGTACGGTGCGGCATTAGGGGAGGAAGGATAATTGGCCCCCATTTTATCGATGGCAATCTGAATGGTAATGGTGCAATGTATGCTGATTTCCTTCGTAATGATCTACCGATGTTACTACAAGGTGTTTCACTGCATGACAGAATGGCGATGTACTTCCAACATGATGGATGTCTGGCACATAGCTGGCGTGCGGTTGAAGCGGTATTGGATAGCATATTTCATGACAGGTGGATTGGTCGTCGAAGCACCATACCATGGCCCACACGTTCACCGGATCTGACGTCCCCGGATTTCTTTCTGTGGGGAAAGTTGAAGGATATTTGCTATCGTGATCCACCGACAACACCTGACAAAATGCGTCAGCACATTGTCAATGCATGTGCGAACATTAAGAACTACTCGCTGTTGAGAGGAATGTCGTTACACTTATTGCCAAATGCATTAAGGTTGACGGACATCATTTTGAGCATTTATTGCATTAATGTGGCATTTACAGGTAATCACGCTGTAACAGCACGCGTTCTCAGAAATGATAAGTTCACAACGGTACATGTATCACATTGGAATAACTGAAATAAAATGTTCAAACGTACCTACGTTCTGTATCTTAATTTAAAAAATCTACCTGTTACTAACTGTTCGTCTAAACTTGTGAGCCATATGTTTGTGACTATTACAGCACCATCTATCACAAAGCGAAAAAAGTGGTCCAACTAAAACATTCATATTTCTTTACATACTTCACGAATATGTAATAAAAATGGGGGTTCCTATTTTTAAAAAACGCAGTTGAGATCCGTTTGACCTATGGCAGCGCCATCTAGCAGGCCGCCATCTGGTTTCCCCCACCAAGCTAGATAAGTTTCGTTCTTTGTAGTTTTTTCGTTTGACGCTTATTTCGTGAGATATTTGTCCCGGTCACTATATACATATATATATATATATATATATATATATATATATATATATATATATATATATATATATATATATATATATATATATAGCTCACAGTCCATCAGAATTATTGTAAAAGCTATGGTATTGGGACTGTAGAATTTAGTTATAGTACTAGAACTGTATTGTATCTCTAGGACTGAATTGTATCTGTGTGAATTGAATAAATGGAAACATTCATTGCCATGTGTGTTTGTTGTTGTTATTTGCAAAACAACAACTATCCCCTATTGCATTGTATGTTTATATAAAGAATGTGCATAACACAAATGACATTAGTTATTCCGAAGATGAGTGCTATTAAGGAGGTGCAGTTTAATGTGATAGATAACAAAATATACAGAATAGTTGCATGGAAATACGCCTATCGTGCAGCACGAATTGGCTTATGGGAGCAGGAAGCATGTGATTGCGTCCACTTCCAAAGACATATGGTAAACCTGTTTAAGATTACATCTCCTGTGTTTTAAGAAAACCACAGACATAATATATGGACGAAACGGTATACTATAAAAGTGGGAACAGGCTGAAGAGAAATCATACGCTTATCATAAGGTAAAATTTCATTTATTTCTCATACAACTTAAAAGTAATTTTACATTTCCATAAGCACGCATGGCAACACTATTTTCACCCATCTTCTTCTTTAATCGATGGAGAGTATGATACCTGTAAAATTCCAGGTCTTCAATAGCAGAAGATGTGATGATTCAACGTATCATTGAGATCTTCTCCTTTCCGCTCACGTAGATTATGGTAACCGTGTGGTCGAATAATCGAAGCGATGTCACCATATCTTTATAGGGTATGACAGGATCATCCCAGTGAATTTCTTGGTACAAAAGTATTAACCATTTTGCACTCTTCCATGTTTCAGCGCACTTCACATCCCTGAAAGACCTCAGTGATACAATGTTTGCTGAGAATGTCTCTATTATTCCGGCATCTTCTGTGTATGCTATGAATGCAACATCTTAAAATACGAACTATCTACGCTCATCGTCATAGAAACCCTGACTGTCTGCAATGATGATCACTCCTTGAGATGCCATTGTGGAATGCTCTGGGTACTGCGCAGCACCAGTTCATTTATACAGCTCATTGCACAAAACCGGTGAGTGGACAGTAATTAATCACATGGTCAAGTAGAACTAGAACATATGCGGCAGTGTGTTCCGAGAAATATGCCGAAGATTCAAATTCAATTCGCACATCTGTAGGTCCAGACTTAATTACTTCGTTCTGGTTTGAGCAGTCTACTATGATGATCAGTGACAGCTCTTTGAAATTCCGTCGAATTGGTAGACACCCTTCTCCTTCAGCGTTTTCATAGTAAGAAGCAGGAAACTTCGCATACACGTTATATGCTAGACTGTATACATTTTCATCCCACTGCAGGCGTAAATTGTCATACGGGTAGAATTCTGAATACAGATAGTCTCTTACACTAGTTAATTTACAACTGTCGAATGTTGTGGAATCATTTGTCATATTCCCTCCTGTATCAGCCTGAAACGCAAATACGGTGAATCTAGATGTCTCTAGCTGAGAAGAAGTTTTAATGTCCCAAGTTTGACTGCTTACAGTCGGTTAGCACTGGGTATTCGAAAACCTCCCAAGAGCAGAATGCTAGTGACAGAAATGTACCGGAATTCAGAACTTTTTAAAGGTTGGAAACGCTCCTTGGCTGATACACTGACGTGAGGTATTGCTATCATATTCTCCTCTTGAGCTCTAGGCGCTTCAGTCCGTAACCACGCGGCTGCTACGGTCGCAGGTTTGAATCCTGCCTTGGGCATGGATGTGTGTGATGTCCTTAGGTTAGTTAGGTTTAAGTAGTTCTAAGTCTAGGGGACTGATGACCTCAGATGTTGAGCCCCATAGTGCTTAGAGCCATTTGAACCATCTCCTCTTGAGATACTTGAATGTAAGAGCTGTTACCAGTCGCACTCCGTAAAAGAATGAGTTTCTGTTCAGTCTGCTTCATGACCTCAAAGTACCCCTTAAGCATTTTTAGAAGTATGGTTATAGTAAATAGTTTGTAATCTGCAACTGTTCTATGCACTGGATCGTCTACGAATTATCCTGCATTTTCTAAACCATTCAGATTCGTGGGTGATGCAGAGGCGCATGTTTTAAGAGTTGATGTTGTGTCAAATCTTATGCGTAGGGTCGATCTCAGACCCACTGAATTCATAGCGTATATCTTGAAACAGGAATGCTAAAGCTTGGGTTCTATTGTAGCGCTGCCGTCCATTTTCTTGAAAGATCCCTCCAAATATATAAAACTCTAGCATGGTAGGGTCAGCGCGGCTTGGTGCTGGATGACAATCCTAATTTCATCATTATTGTTAAATGAGGTTGAAGAATAAGGTTTATACGAGTAGTATTCCTGACATATAATCCCTCATGATACTCTACTGGACTGGTTATATCGAGTGAGGACATCATTGCGAGGTGTCAAACCAACTGATTTAGGAAATTAATAGCTCGCATGCTTTATCTCTTGGCGGTTTGTTCGGCAGCGAATTGACGTGTTGTCTCTTGTGTGAACTGGTTTTATACTGTGCGTCCATCCTGCCTTAGATGTAATGGTACAATGATTTCCTAACCGCAAAAGTCTAAAAGTTGGTTGTACTGGTCCACAAAACGCAACTCCAAGTAGTCAAATGTTTGAACTGTCACTGGAAGGTATGTTGCACTGATGGGAATCTCAACAATCCCCTGTTGCAATTGAGGGGAAGAATTCGTGAATAGTATGAGTCAGACTGTCGTTGAGATAGAAGTTCATTGCAATGTTGACTTAGATTGTGCTGACAGCCAGTATGTCCACAGTCTGATCTGACTTGTAAAATTTCCTACGCTCCTTCTTCAAAACCTGTCCTTTTATGAAACCCAATAGGCGCCCTGTTGAACCTTTCTGGTTAAAGTCAATCGTTGCATTCACAGTCCTTATTTCAGATTTAAGTGTACTGATGTTTGATCGTAGCTCCGTACCTTTTCCAAACTGATTCAAAACTTCGTTTAAACCGTCGATATTGTATGCACCAGGTTCTACTTACACAATGTCTTTTCACCATTAATATCCAGATGCAGTCTGTTATTAGCCTCAGTGATATTTAGGATGCTGTCGTACGTCTTCAGTCCTATCAATGCAGTTCTCCATTCACCAGTGCTCAAATCAGTTGGTGGAAGTAATTTGGACGTAATACAGCTGATTGTTCTTTTAAAGTCAAAGTGTGCGACATTGCATCTGGACCTCAACTAATGAAGGACTACTTAAAGCTCTTCCTTGTATTTTCTTCATCTTCTTCTTCTTCTTTGTAAACGTTAAGAGAAAGATGATGCATAAATGTTCTTAAAGGTGTGTATTAAAGTCCTGATAGCGCCCATTTTATAGAATACACGTCTTTTGCGACTGAAATATAGTTGTAATACTTCTGGCGGTTGCAGGTCACCAAATTAGTCGAAGTAGTAGAAGCTATTTAATTTTTCATAATGTATGACACGCAGCGGTTTCCGGGACCTCCAGTAATGTCTAAATTCACAGTACAACATTCACCAATTAGCCACATAGTCTTCGGTAATTATCCCGCATAAACACACCACGGAATATTGGAATGTTGAATTTTTATCTAACAAACTTAAGTAGATCAGTATTTGCGAGTGCCCGTTCTGGTAGGATTGCCAATGGGCTTTTCTTTATTATTATTTTTTTTTATGAATAGACCAAGTCGTCCCCTATACGTTTTGAAGTATAGTCCTTTTGCGATGGCTGCGGCCTCCATCATGCGGCTATGTCTTCTTACCTCTTCTAACTGCGATTGGGAGTTTTGCGCGTACTTGACTGTTCGAGCATTAGTTGCTGCACCATCAGCGAAGGACCCTACCGCCGAGAGAACGGAGAGGGCTGCGATGAGGAATGGAAGAAAACCACGAGACGCCTTGGGTATAGTTAGAACTGGAGATGCTTTAACCGATCCCCTTCTTCTTCCCGCATCCTGCTTCAGACTGGTTTTTGCTGCATACACTGCTGTCACTATAAAGTTCTTCAAACACCTTTGCTTCCAACTCTTATTCTTTTTCTTTAGTGCACAATGTGCAGCATTCATAATTCGCTTGAAATTCGTCAATCCTAAACCCATGGGACTTAACATCTGTGGTCATCAGTCCCCTAGAACTTAGAACTACTTAAACCTAACTAATCTAAGGACATCACACACATCCATGCCCGAGGCAGGATTCGAACCTGCGACCGTAGCGGTCACGCGGTTCCAGACTAAAGCGCCTAGAAGCGTTTTTGAAACTTTGTTCCAGGTCCACAGTAGTTATATCCAGGAATGTGTCGTTCTACTGGCAGTTTGTTTAGAATACCACCTCCTTCTCTAGTGCTTCTCCTGGCACAAATGTTATGCTACTGCGGTGGCTGTGGACTGCGCACCCCATAATACAGCAAATGATTAACATCAATCCAACTGTTTGGTGCTGCAAGAAAACCAAGCCACTTGACTAGCGCTCTATTTGCCCGGCGTCTTGTGACTCCACGATAAACACATGCGGTTCTGAGCTTTCCTGCAACTCCTCGGTGTAGAAGCAGTCTGCAATTTTTTCACCTTTACCATCCTTCAAGTTACAATTTCTAGGATTCGTTCTTTGTACCTTTAAAACTGTAAATACTTCTGTTGAACAATTTGGCAGATATGATTTCTCAAATGGTGTCACGTGTTTTGAGATACGACCAAATCACCTACATTAAATTTCTTTTTGGGTGGATCCAGCATTTTAATGCGATAGTACACCTTATCCATGAGTCCATTATCACGAAACCCGGTTGGCTTCATTTGTATTGTACCATTTTTGGTTCGATTATACTGAGCCGTTATTTCTGGAAGGATACCTGTCCATTTGTATGAGTTGCGAAGATCAAAAGGCATCCGCATTTGAGCTTTTATTGTTCTGTTCAGACGTTCCACGATACTTATGTTCAGGTGGGTGAATGTTGAGTAGTGATGTATTCCATACTACTGCATCACGGTCTTGAAATACCTTTTGCAAAACTCCCCACTGTGATCAGTTTGGAGGTTGCCCTGGCTCCACATTTTTGTTTGAACAGGTAATGCCCAGGAAGATTTGGAGCATGTATCAACAGCCATTGAAATATATTTAGATCCATCATGTGAATTTCTCTCATATCTACAAGATAAGCCTGCCATAAGTCATCCAATCATAACATGTCTACGAGAGTATGCTTTGCCTGCTGGTTTGTGATGTACTCGCACTATTGTTTGCATACTTATTCGACGATACCTCTCTCTCTCTCTCTCTGAGCTCGGGATTATTGAAACGACTTCATTGGAATGAGCTGTATTACCCGCAGCAGTTGATGCTATGAGCAGACATAGTCGATCTATTAGCTCATTGAGGTCGTCTAACATATATACAGCGGGATTCGATTGTTCACTGCTTTATGCTCAGTGTCAATATAGTCGTCGCTGCTGCTTTGATGGGCGCGAATTTGTCCATGGTGCAGTGTGTGACTGATGTACTCACCTCCCTTACTGGGCTACATAGAGAGAAACTCTTGAAAGTTTCAAAAATGGTTCAAATGGCTCTGAGCACTATGGGACTTAACTTCTGAGGTCATCAGTCCCCTAGAACTTAGAACTACTTAAACCTAACTAACCTACGGACATCACACACATCCATGCCCGAGGCAGGATTCGAACCTGCGAACGTAGCGGTCGCGCGGTTCCAGACTGCAGCGCCTAGAACCGCTCGGCCACCCCGGCCGGCTTGGAAGTTTCGCCTATACCTGCTATCATTCAGTTTTCTTGTTTTATGGATAACTAGAAACCCATACTGTGAATGATTCTAGCAGTTGGCACATATCTTTACAAAATCATTGAACGACATGTCAGTTCCCGTATGTGCTTGGCAAATGTGTTTTAAATTCAGTTTGTCTTGTTTGAAGGCTATAACGAGGTTTGCATTATCTCTAACAATGTGTTTTGGGATTCTTGAATATGTTTGTCTCAGATAAAATACATCAGCACCCATGTGATAACCGAAACAGAAATATTTTCGAATTTGGTCTCAGTTTTTCACAGCAAAATCGTCAAATATGAACACAGTGTTTGGCTTTACTGTTTCAGGTGGGGGATATCACTGCCCTCACTAAGTGTTATATTTATATATATGGAAAGTAACTTCACCGTTCAGTTTGATAAAGACTGGTGAGGAGGTGTTTGAGGTAAATGTCTGCTGCTGCACGATTATTGGTGCAGCATTGAAACTAATGATATTAATAAGGGTAATACTTGGACTACGAGGAGAGAGGTATGAAATAAAAAACAAACACAGTTTGAGATTGAATGTGATCAATATTTATTTATATATACACTCCTGGAAATGGAAAAAGAACACATTGACACCGGTGTGTCAGACCCACCATACTTGCTCCGGACACTGCGAGAGGGCTGTACAAGCAATGATCACACGCACGGCACAGCGGACACACCAGGAACCGCGGTGTTGGCCGTCGAATGGCGCTAGCTGCGCAGCATTTGTGCACCGCCACCGTCAGTGTCAGCCAGTTTGCCGTGGCATACGGAGCTCCATCGCAGTCTTTAACACTGGTAGCATGCCGCGACAGCGTGGACGTGAACCGTATGTGCAGTTGACGGACTTTGAGCGAGGGCGTATAGTGGGCATGCGGGAGGCCGGGTGGACGTACCGCCGAATTGCTCAACACGTGGGGCGTGAGGTCTCCACAGTACATCGATGTTGTCGCCAGTGGTCGGCGGAAGGTGCACGTGCCCGTCGACCTGGGACCGGACCGCAGCGACGCACGGATGCACGCCAAGACCGTAGGATCCTACGCAGTGCCGTAGGGGACCGCACCGCCACTTCCCAGCAAATTAGGGACACTGTTGCTCCTGGGGTATCGGCGAGGACCATTCGCAACCGTCTCCATGAAGCTGGGCTACGGTCCCGCACACCGTTAGGCCGTCTTCCGCTCACGCCCCAACATCGTGCAGCCCGCCTCCAGTGGTGTCGCGACAGGCGTGAATGGAGGGACGAATGGAGACGTGTCGTCTTCAGCGATGAGAGTCGCTTCTGCCTTGGTGCCAATGATGGTCGTATGCGTGTTTGGCGCCGTGCAGGTGAGCGCCACAATCAGGACTGCATGCGACCGAGGCCCACAGGGCCAACACCCGGCATCATGGTGTGGGGAGCGATCTCCTACACTGGCCGTACACCACTGGTGATCGTCGAGGGGACACTGAATAGTGCACGGTACATCCAAACCGTCATCGAACCCATCGTTCTACCATTCCTAGACCGGCAAGGGAACTTGCTGTTCCAACAGGACAATGCACGTCCGCATGTATCCCGTGCCACCCAACGTGCTCTAGAAGGTGTAAGTCAACTACCCTGGCCAGCAAGATCTCCGGATCTGTCCCCCATTGAGCATGTTTGGGACTGGATGAAGCGTCTGCACGTCCAGCACGAACGCTGGTCCAACTGAGGCGCCAGGTGGAAATGGCATGGCAAGCCGTTCCACAGGACTACATCCAGCATCTCTACGATCGTCTCCATGGGAGAATAGCAGCCTGCATTGCTGCGAAAGGTGGATATACACTGTACTAGTGCCGACATTGTGCATGCTCTGTTGCCTGCGTCTATGTGCCTGTGGTTCTGTTAGTGTTATCATGTGATGTATCTGACCCCAGGAATGTGTCAATAAAGTTTCCCCTTCCTGGGACAATGAATTCACGGTGTTCTTATTTCAATTTCCAGGAGTGTATTTATATAAGTTCATAACTGAGGCATGCCGTAGATAAACACACTTGTCACCTGATTTCACACATAGTGCAGAGTCATCATACACTGTTATGATAGATAGTGTCACACCAGTAAGGAGAATGTCCAGTGGAGTGCGAGTTGGATAATACTCTGTGGTCATCTGATGGTTGATGTAGCGCTCTGCATGACATCTTTTGTCCCAGACGAACTTTCAAATAGCCATTTTAACACTCTGAAATGCATTTTCGCTTTCGATCCTCACACGCAAGCCCCAGTCATGATGTGCTTCTGCACCCCTATTTACATGTTTCATTCCACTAGGAGTTTAACTGTATGTGGAACTGAAACGCATGGGCACACTTCATACTTGTTATCCACAGCATCTGCACCCTGTCCCTGGGCTAGCACAGGGGTGTTCTGCTGGGACAGTCATATGTTAGTGATTAGTACCGTTCTCGATCTTGTTGTTTAGGATCACCAGCAGCACTCGAGGCATTGAGAGCAGACCACACGTACTCATTACATAAACTGATGACGGAACAGACAATAACAGCTCCTTATCCTGCTCCAGCAAATGGGTTATGTGTGGAACCTTCTTATCCACAGCATCTGCGCTCGGCCCTCGCACTACCACAGGGATGTTCTGGTGGGATGGGTCATATGTCAGTGACCAGTACTGACCTTCAAATTGCTGTTGTTTCGGACCACTAGCAGCACTCGAGATGTCGGGAATAGACTGGGTGTCCTCATTGCCCAAATTGATGAGAGGGACAGACAACAACAACTTCTTGTCCTGCTCCAGCAAGTGGGCTGGATGCGCTACAGGACTCCATGCAATCGCTACAGGTTCAGACATGCTACAGGTTGTTCCTGCTGCAGGTCCAGAGGTCGGTGCAGGTCTCGACAAGGTGGCTCCAGAGGCAGCAGAGGTTGACATGTTGTTGCTTGCTCCTGCAGGCCTCGACATGTCAAAAGCTGCTGCTGAGCAGGGAGGAGGAAGTGTTACATACAGACCAAGATATGAAAACAACCAATAATAATGCTAACTACAGACAAAAATGTGATATGAAATACTTACTTTTCCTCTTCTTTCTATTCTGAAAGGCTGTGCTGGGTCTTGACTGCTGTCATTGACACTTCATGGTTTTTCTTCTTCTTCTTCTTCTTCTGCTGCTGCTGCTGCTGCTGGCTTAGTTAGTGAGACTAAGGCTGCAGAGCTGCTGAGTCTGCCCTATATCTCCTCTCATAACATCACCAGATACTGCCATTCTACTGGTTGAAGCCTATCTCATGACCAGATTCAGCATACCTATTGGTTCCTGCCCTTTTTTCTGGATCATCATCTTGGACTACGTAGGGTAAGGTCAACAGTGACGTCTGGTGGCGATGTTGTGAACTAGGCCAATTATTCTCCAAACCTCAAGGTGAATACCTATGGTTCATTGTGGAATAGGTCGAAGTTGATGTGGAGTGTTAGGTAGTTTGAAAAAAGTTAGGCAGTTCCAGCACAGGCATCTGTGTTAGATCTTAAATGCATCTTCACGCCATCGTGCTGCATTGTCATTATTTGTCGAAAAGTATTTACCAAATGCTCATCCATTATCTTTTCTTTACTCTCATTGAGTAGAAGGCAATGAATACAGTCCTTAGCACTGTGCTTGCACTCAATACACTTATTAAATCCATCCCTGCTCATCACCAGCATTTCCTCAATTGTCCACATGGATGCTTGCACTCAAGTGGGTGAATGTCTTGCCTCTTATGCTTCAGAAGATCTACAGTTAAGCACATGCATTTATCAGCATGAGTTGTGAAGTATATCTTATCCCTACCTAGCTGGATCTTCATTATCTGATGAAGTGTATTCATCTCATGCGTTGAACACATAGAACGGACTAAACTATCACGTCCGTCCTCTCGGGAAACTCTGCACAGATTGAGTGAATTTCCCGACATTTTTCCCCTATCCACTATCTTGGATTATGTAACGGCAGGTGGAGAGGGGGAAAGTCAATGGTGGCCTCTGCTGGTTGCATTCTGGACCTCAAGAAGAACCTGCTGGATGGAGTGGAGCTACTGTCTAGTGCATGACCAATGACAACTCAGATCGTGTAAGTAAACAATATACACACACAATAAAGACTTACCTCCATCCTATCTGGCAGCCCAGCACAGACTGAGTCCTTTTCCTGCCAATTTCCAGACAGGGGAGGGGAGGACAAGAGAGGGCGAGGGAGGGAGTGTGGAGGGGTTTGGAGTTAGGTTAGTGGAGGTAGCTCGATTGACTTACTTTCCCGCCAAAATTTGAACCTGCCACCATGAGGTCAGTGTGAGCTTGCCACATTGATGGCCATGATATTGGATCCGCTCCCTGAATAAATTTGGCAACAGTGCAGAGTCGGGTGACGCACTTTGATCCACTAGTACCAAGTCTCGTCACCCATTACGATCTTTTCCGGAAAGGAATGTCCTCGTTTTTCATTTCTATCAAGTCGTGGCAGGCGACCACATGTCGTTATTTTTGTTCGCAGGTCAATGTATGCAGGGTCCGCGGCTCGTGGTCTTGCGGTAGCGTTCCCGGGTTCGATTCCCGGCGGGGTCAGGGATTTTCTCTGCCTCGAGATGACTGGGTGTTGTGTGTCTTTCATCATCATTTCATCCTCATTCACTGGCAAGTCGCCGTAGTAACGTTAAAGAACTTGTGGAGCGGCGGCCAAACCGCCCCGCGAGGGGTCTCCCGGCCACCAGTGTCATACGCTCATTATAATTATTAATGTGTGCAGGACTAGCATTGCACACAGTTCTCTCTTCTGTAAAACATGCTCGAGAAGGTCTTGCACACTTAATTTAGATACCGAGCGAGGTGGCGCAGTGGTTAGCACACTGGACTCGCATTCGGGAGGACGACGGTTCAATCCCGTCTCCGGCCATCCTGATTTAGGTTTTCCGTGATTTCCCTAAATCGCTTCAGGCAAATGCCGGGATGGTTCCTTTGAAAGGGCACGGCCGATTTCCTTCCCCATCCTTCCCTCACCCGAGCTTGCGCTCCGTCTCTAATGACCTCGTTGTCGACGGGACGTTAAACACTAATATCCTCCTCCTCCTCCTTAATTTAGATATGTTCAGTTCGTTGCTCAATTTGCAGTTTGTGGCACAAAACAGTCATAGTATGGCTGCCTGCTCACAGCTGACTGGTCGAATGCACGTCTGTTGTTTACAGTGTTTAGTTCAAGCCGACAGCGTTGTTACTGCCTAACGCTGCTCGTGCGCCAGGAATAAAATCAATATCGGAATATTCTGGACGGGCCGTGTGCGTGTTATGTACACTGCAATCAAGAAAAGGAAACGGGCCTTTGAAAGAATCGTTCCGAAATTGGTCCCTGTCACGAAAAACGCAAATCCAGGCGGCCGGATGAGTGTTTGAGTCGAGAGCACGTGCTGACGGAAGGTGGCTGTTGGACGATGCGGGCGTGGCACGGTGTCTGCTCTAGGAATGCGGTTAGCTAGCCGGTCTCGAGAAACCTTGTCGACAGAATTCCTCCTGACGATGCGCAGCGGGGAGATTTCTCCCGGTTCCTGCGGGCGAACCGGCGTCCGTGGCCGGGCTGGAGGAGGAGAAAGGCCGGCGACCCGGCGCCAAGGCGTCGCGGCCTTGTGGCGGGCCGCTCTCCGGAACGGCCAGCGACGCCGGGCGAGCCCGCCGTGCTGCTTATCTGGCCGAGACATTAAGCCGCTCATTACGAGAACTACCTCGGCAGTTCACACCGCTGTACAGTGCGCCTGTTCTCAAGAAAATGCCCGACGGATAGATTATTTCGGCGCCAAAGGAAACTCCTGCTTTATGGAAGTAGCCCAGCTTTACGCGAATGTAGTCACTAAAATTAATCACTCGACAAAGATGTATCTCAAAAGGTATTTCAGAATTTTGCTACACATTAACGACGTCTCTGATCATTTCACTAAAAATAACCGTAGTTTCTTTAACAGAATTTTTTGTGATATACTGCAGGCAGGCGGATCTGGGAATTAAGGCCCACTGTATAAGAAAAAAATATACTTAAATCACATCACACACGTTGGTCCAGTGGTACAACAATTACACATATGTAGTGTTGATGCCGTACATGATAAGACTGATTTAAAATAACGGATGAAGGAGTCAAGTGCCAGTTGCATAAGTCACCAAGGAGTTAGTGGCCTGAAGATGCTCATGTTTGACTGAAACCGGTTACCAGAATAAATAATTATTAGTTCCGAGATAGACTTTTCCTGTTATATTAACCACTAAAGCATAATCAAGCAATCCCTAAGTAGCTGTCACTCAGAGGCAGAATCCTGCTGGTGGAACATATTTTCATTGCGAGTATTTTGCTAATAAGTGGAAGAGAGATGATAGCATAAATTTCGTGAACACCAGACATTGCGACAGTATCGTCGAATAAATTACAAATCCCTCCACAGTGTGTCGTGGAGAGGGGCCAGTGATACTATTGATCCGTCAATCAGATGGAGACATTAAGCCTGGAGATGCCCATGCTGCTATTCCAGAGAAGTAGGCTATGCACTGACGCCGTGTTTCACCCTCTTCCATCTTTCATCGACATACAACACAAACATAACTCCATGCTACACACACTTGCATTCTACTGTCCATAGACACACTTAACCCAATTCACACACTCCGCGCAACAACGCATGGTACTCTGTAAAGGCCATGACCTGTACCAGTATCGACTGCACTTCCAACAAACAAATTATGTGATGGACTGAAACACATGCAGTTTACTGAGGAAATTCCTTCACAGAGATTTGAACGGTTACTAACAAAAGTGACTTTTTTCTGTGAGTTGCATCCCCTACACATTTAGCGTCCGCATCTGGTGGTGTACAAATACAAAAATTGTACGAGATACGTAAAAAACTTAAGGACGATGTTATTGCCGATTGATTAGATTTCCCCACAGCTGTTAGTCGCAAAGAGTAGCCGTGGATCGCAAAAGTCTCTTAACGTGTGGATATAAGCGATCCCATTCAGAAATATCTCTATAACTAAATTTTACAGAAAAAAGGAACTGAATGTGAAATACCTGAATGCACAATTTCTTATGCAACGTTATCAGAGGAGATACATTCCACATTTCCTCCATCAGAGTGGGAGAATTTATCTGAGGTAGTAGGTGAACGTTGGAAGTCCGTAGTGCTAATATTTATCATCAAAAAGCTAATATTCCTCCTCGTATTATTAGCTTCTCATCGCCGTATGGAGAAGAAGCTGGCTCTTGGTGTGAAGCAACTGCTTGGCACTGATTGCCTCTCAAAGTAAGCCTTCTTTTCACTTCAAGATAGAGAACTCTCCCCAGTTTCTGACAACAGCTAGAAAATTTCTTCTGACTCCTATTCGCTACGCAATGCTTATAATAAATTTTATGAGCCGGACGGAGTGGCCGTGCGGTTCTAGGCGCTACAGTCTGGAGCCGAGCGACCGCTACGGTCGGAGGTTCGAATCCTGCCTCGGGCATGGATGTGTGTGATGTCCTTAGATTAGTTAGGTTTAATTAGTTCTAAGTTCTAGGCGACTGATGACCTCAGAAGTTAAGTCGTATAGTGCTCAGAGCCATTTGAACCAATAAATTTTATTCGCTACATATGATGCCAAAACCTAGACCACTCTTAGAAAAGCCTTTCCTCATCGGCTATCGTTTAGCATCAATAAAAAATGGGCTCCTGGGAAGGCAACAACTAGGTTCTGTTGTTAACTCATGCGAAATTTACGTTGCATGTTAAGTCTGTTACTGCCACAAACCTAGTGACCAGAGATTTTGATGACATTGGAACAAGTCAGTAACCAAACGAGAGCCGAAATGTGGATTATGACTACAGAAGTTCCATAGCAAAAGAAATGTGGAAATTATTCAGTTGCGTAAATACTGCGAAGATGAGACTGGTGTCAATATACCAGAAGTATTAGAAAGCCATTAAACTCACTAAAACTCAAGAGGACCTCAGGTCTGGTGGGAAACTCTGTCAGGAACTATACAGACTTTCCAAGGGAACCATATTGACTACTAACAGCACATGAATGAAAAATACATCCGTCCAGTAAGGAATGCGGCGAAACTGCTCCACAAAACTACCGTCCTCTACCACTCAACTCTGTTTGTAGTAGATTTTAAGAAAATGTTACGATGAAAAGAATGAAATGCAGCGAAATGAAATTTATTAATTGAAGGAAATAGATTTCAATGAAGGTACATTGATGTGATACGATGTCAGCGCAAACAGTTCATATATGTTGAAGCTACAGAGTAGTCAGTATACTCTGACAGTTGAAAATTTGTACTGGATTGGCCTGGAGTCGCGCTCAGACAACCAACTGGTTAAGGTGACTGGTCACGATAAGCACGAAGTGCGGGTTCGAGACCCGATCAAGGACAAATTTTTAGTTTTCATTACATGTTCATTACATTGCAGGTCCAGCATATCTGATATCATTCCCTATCACTGGATTTTCATTGACTTCATCCGATCTCTCCATTCATTTCATTTCTGTGCATTTAATTCGTATATATCTCTTTTGGCGGTGTAAGACACGGCCCTTCACCAACTCCGTTTCCCCTGCGGTGACCCTCCCACATAAACCGTTGGGCAACCTAAGGTAACGTGTTTGTAAATCATACGTGGAAGCATCAGTGACCACGAAAATTTACGTCAGATCTCTTGGTTTGCTCAGAGAGCCTTATGGTCAAAGGTACTGCTCGTCATGAACCAGAAACTCAGGCTGTAATCTGGATAAGACAAAAATATCCTATTGTCCTGTTGTCGTTGTGGTCTTCAGTTTTAACACCGGTTCAAGTAGGTCCAACCTGTCCTGTGAAATGGTCTTTATAAAAACAACAACCTAAATTAATTCGAATCTGCTTACTGTATGAATAATTATTGGCCGAAAATGAGAGATGGAAAAAAGAAAAAAAACCTTAGAAGTGTCTGGACACCAAGCAGAAAGATGCGTTAAAATTATAGCATATACTGTATGGTTTATTTCCCTTTGAACGTTGATTAGCGACAACTCCACCAAAATTTTCATCTTACCAAATGACTCATCTGTCCTATCTATGGCTTTTATGCAACTCGTAACGCCTTCAGATACCATGCGCAACATTTACATATTGCTTCGCTCGCTACGTGCAAACTATTAGTCCTACACAAAAAAATTAGCAGGACCTTTTTGTAGAATATTTAATATTGTTAAAATTTGTATTGCGATACTTTTTCGCTAGAGGCCATAGTTTTCGAATTATTCAAGAAAAATATATTAAACTGACCTTCAAATACGTTTTTCTTGAACAACTCGAAAACCGTGGCCTTCGGCGTAAACATTTCCCAGTACAAAATTTAAGTACGGTACATTAAATTTCCTACAAAAAAGGTCTTCATTTTTCTATGGGAGTAATAGTTTGCGCGTAAAGATCAATCGAAAATAAAAAAATTTAAGGCGTTCTAGGTTGCATGAGATCCATAGGTAGGGGCAGCTGAATTATCCAGTATAATCCGACAAAAGTGATAGAAACACAAAAAGGCAACAAAGTTGCTTGATTTATTGTTACTCAGCATTTTGTAAATATACACACTTATGTCTTCTGGAGCTTACCAATTTTTTTCCGCTCTACTTTCGTGTAACACAGCATCTAGTGTCGATAAGGGCTTCAGTTTAACGACTAAAGTTCCTTCCAGTACGCCTTATCCAGGTGAAACCACTAATTGATGGTTAGATCCCACAGAGCTATCAAGTTACGGGAATGCCGATCGCTTCGCTTCAACCACTGTTCAAAGTAATCCCCAGCATGGAATTGAGATCGGCTGGTGTAGCGGACATGTCGATGTTCGATGGTGTACCCGAGTCGTTGGGAAACCAGGTACGTATGAATGTAGCCAAGGAAACAAGGCTATTGTAATCATGGCAGACGCGATCAAAGGGCCATCAAAACGTTTTCGTTTGAAGGTGCTGGTGTAGTTTATACGCAACATAGCACCACTCCAACGGGAGTATACAATGATGAGCCAAAACATTATGGCCACCTGCTTAATAACTTGTTCCACAGTCGTGGAATCAAATGCATAACTGATTCTGAGTATCAGGGATCTGACAATTTGTTGGTAGGTTTATTATGGAGGTATACGACATTACATGTCAACTCACAGGTCATGTAATTCGCATAAATAACGGGCCGCTGATTTGCGTACGCGGTGATGACGCCCGATAGCGACCCATGGGTTCCATAGGATCTACATCAGGTGAATATGGTAGCCGAGACATCAACATAAATTCACTATAATGCTCCTCAAACCACTGTAGCACGGTTCTGGCTCCGAAACACGGCCAGTTATACTGCTGAAGGATGACATCGCCATCGGGGAAGACATCAAGCATGAAGAGGTGCAGGTGGTTCCTGTTGTCAGCGTGTCTGCGGTTATTACACAGGTCCCATGCAACCGCAGGAAAATGTCTCCCGTAGCATAATACTGTTCCCACCAGCCTGCATCCGTGGCGCGCTGCACGTTTCGAACCGCTGTTCACCTCGATTACGGCGTTTGTGGAAACGAACATCGACCTAGTGTAGCAAAAATGTGATTCACTCGAAGAGCCGACACCTTTCCAGTGACCGACGGACGAATTCCAATGGTCCTGTGCCTGCTGCAGTCGTAACTGACGATGTCTTTGGGTCAACATCTGAACACGTGGGGGTGATCTTCTGCGGAGGTCCATGTACAACAATGTACGATGGACGGTGTGCTCGAAACACTTGTGCGTGTACCAGCATTGTGCTCTTTCAGCAGAGATGAACCAGATCACCATCTACTTTACAGAGCAGACAAGCCTCCGAACACCACGTTCTGTGGAGAGTCGTGGACGTTCAACCATTTAACTCCTAGTGGTAATTTCACCGTCCTTCGACATCTTTCCGTAGATGTTCACGACATTAGCACGCGAACATTCTACATCTACATTTACATGAATACTCTGCAAATAACATTAAGTGCCTAGCAGAGGGTTCATCGAACCACCTTAACAATTCTCTATTATTCCAATCTTGTATAGCGCGTGGAGAGAATGAACACCTATATCTTTCCGTACGAACTCTGAATTCCCTTATTTTATCATGGTGATCGTTTTTCCCTATGTAGGTCGGCCTCAACAAAATAGTTTCGCATTCGGAGGAGAGAGTTGGTGATTGGAATTTCGTGAGAAGATTGCTCCACAACGAAAAACGCCTGTGTTTTAATTATGGCCATCGCAAATCCTGTTTAATTTCAGTGACATTCTCTTCCCTATTTCGCGACAATACAAAACGTGCTGCCTTTCTTTCAACTTTTTCAATGTACTCCGTCAGTCCTGTCTGGTAAGGATCCCACGCCGCGCAGGAACTGATATTATGTGAATAATTAAATTTCCAATTAGTTTGTTCATCTGCTATGCCTCTCGCTTTTTATTGACAGAACACGAGAAACTGTGCAGTTACATTCCACTTTAGAGTCACAAATAACTTCCATTCTTCAACAAAATTCCGTAATTACTATCATACTGTTCTCAACCACATGTCGAAATAACCAGAAATAACTAATGAAGTCTTAGCTGATACCAATCATGGCACACAACATGTCTGTCCTCCGACACTGCCGAACTAGCTCTGATCTTACGGCCGAAACACTTCGCCCGCCATCCAAGTTAGGCGCGATCCGAAGATCACCGAGGTGATTCGTTTGCCTTTTCGTTTAACAGTCGTTTATAATTCTGCTGCTAATTAACACTTGTGAAATAATGAAATGATCGCACGCTATAGAGAGATGCTTTAAGTTAAAATGCAACTAGTACGCTGTTTGTCTAATATCAATATTATAACTTCCGAGCGCAGCAGCCAATCGCGGAAAAGGACCACAATTTAGGCGGTCTTTCCAACGATACCCGTACCAAGCAAACCATCTGTCACTGGTACCTCACACCACATTACGTCATTTTGCCACTGCTGCCTCCTCAATTGCTCTAATATCATCTTCTTGTAGCCTAAATATGATGGATGCAAAGCCAGAAATATTACAGCAGTTGATGGTACCACATGACTTTCCATGAATACCTGCAAGCTGTCTGCAAACGCAGGGTTATACCTAAACTTTCGCTACTTGAGCCAATGTAGACGGGAAACAATTAGCCGTATGGGTACCCAACTTTATAGACATAAAGTTCACACTATGCAGTGCAGGATTTGAGTTCTTAGTACCGTTAGTGCCATGAGTTGCCATTAGCCGCCTGTACTGGCATGGTAATGTAGGGTTTAAAACACAAACATCACTGTTCATTGTAACTGCAGTCAGTTATCATGGGTCTGCTCAAGACAAGCAGGGCTGCGCACGTAAACCTGTTTTACCAAAATAATAGTAACAGTGCTGCTGCTCTTCGTATCGACACATTGAAGGGATATGGAGGGATCCTTTTTCCGTACTGGGGTTGAAGTTCATGGTTCGGAAGTTCTAATTAACCAGCGATTTGGGAATTGCTCTTGAGAGAGGCCGACGGCCTATTTCTCCAGAATTAGTTGAAGAAGATACTGTTGCCATGGCTGAGAATGCTGGACGCAGTGTGGGATCATCGAGCAGTGCACCAGCTGTGTTACGACAGCTGAACTTTCCCTGGTCTACCGCTCGAAAAGTGCTGCGAACAACTGCGATATTTTATCTTTAGAATCTTTCAGACTGTCGTGGATGCAGATAGTCGTCACACTGAGGAACGTTTGCAACATTTAACGTAAACATGACACGCAGTTAACAAATGGTACCCTCTCATATGGAAAATAACGTTTCTTAGAATGTGTTATTTGTTATTTCTCTTCAGCATGTCCTTACAAATTTTTCCACCAAGTTCCATTGTCCTAGGATCACCCGTTTTCATGGGACCACTCTCAAGTAGCGAAAGTTAGATCATTGCGGAATTCACCATATGCCATTTAGAGGAACCACAGAAAATCACATTTCTGGAAGGGCATTTGAACGCCACTCCTCCTAAACGTTATCCCAGTGCATAAACCAAGCCACATCCCCCTCAGTCCTGTCCATACTAAATCCGTCGAATAAAGGTAATTTATTTTCAGAACCTTACTACCAACGAGCTCTAAAAACCGAGTCACAGAAATGTCTTTTCTTGTCGGAAACAACGTATACAGAGAGAACACGGCCGGCCGGGGTGGCCGAGCGGTTCTAGGCGCTACAGTCTGGAACCGCACGACCACTACTGTCGCAGGTTAGTTAGGTTTAAGTAGTTCTAAGTTCTAGGGAACTGATGACCACAGCAGTTAAGTCCCATAGTGCTCAGAGCCATTTGAACTAGAGAGAAAATGAGACGGCGTCGATTGCCACAACGGTACCTGAGGGGCACTTAGTAAGTTTCTTGTTGCCAGTACGCCGGCGGTGAAACGTGATAACGTCTGAGGCGGCCAGTGTATCCTGTTACAGACGCAGGACTCTGTTCTGGCGAGAATAGCATCCTGATGCGTCACGCTATTATGAACACGGCGCTTAACTTGCAAGGACCCACACACCACAAAGTAGAAGCTGAGGTTCCTCGAAATTTATCGCAGAAGAAGTTTGAACACTGCAGCTATAGCCCAGTTGTGTCCATGTTGAATGCCGTTCGGAAACGGCGACTGTATAAGATACAGAAAACGAGCTGAAAGAATTGCATGGCTCAACCGGATTTTATTTTCTTCCACAACACTTTTCGAGGGCTTAAACATTCCTCAAGAGGAAAAAGTGGTTTACACTCTTGTTTCTTCCACAGCGCTTATCTAGTCGTCTCCCTCACGTTACATAATATGGCACTGAAGTCCTACATTAAAAACGACAACAAAGCTATTTACAAGTTGTTGGAGCGAGAATCACACTTCAATGCATTACGTATACACAATTTTGTTACTGAATATCGCATCTAAACGCAAACTAAAAAATGTCTGGGAACCATACTGATGTAGAAATACATCTGTAACTACAGAAAATTATATCAAATGCAATAAATTATAATTATTTCAGTGATACGGGGTACAAACAATATATAGGTACGGTAGTGGGCTCCAGCTTACTTTGGACCATAGCTCACATTTCTGTAAACCACATTGAGCAAAAATTACTCAACAGTAGCATGCCATGTTTATAAAACATTTAATTCCATGAAATATATGTTGATGATGCACTACTAGTAATGGCCATGGAAAATAAGCGGTAAATGGATACATTATTCCAAGCTCTCATGGTATGCACAAGAAAATTTAATTTACGAATGAATATGTATGTCAGAATTTAATCAGCTCTCCAGATCTCACCTTCTCCATAAAAAACAACTGAAACTTTTTAGCATCTAAAGGAAACCAATAACAACAAATATAAACATCCATGTTTTCTCCTACCGCCCTCACACATGCAGACTAGCAGCCAAGACATCAGTATTACACAGAGCACACAAAATGCTGGCGAACAATGAAATGTATTAAATTGAAGTTGAAACAACGAATACCAGCTGCAGATGGTTTCCAACTTGTACTCATTGACGAAATGTCCAAGTAAATCATAAAACAATAGATAAAGACAAAAATAAGAAAAACAAACAGACACCAGGGTAGAATGAATTCAGTATTTTTGTGCAATTTCTGAAATAATGCAAATGTATTTCCTTTTGCACCAGCATTACGTCATCTATGAGGCTGACATATACTATAAAAACTAATAAAGAAAAATTTTCGAATTCGTACATCTAGAAGATAAAGCATAACGATTATCCAGTACAGTAGAGGGATGAGATTAGATGAAGCTTCCAGAGTAGACTTCAGGAGCACGTACATGCATTCTCGACAACACCCCGAATGTATCTGCCATCGCTACCCACAGTAACGACACTGAGAAACCTTTTGACATATAGTGTAATCTAGAGAGAGGTCGGAAAATTGTATCTTTGAAGAGTTGGACATTTTATCCTCAGTAAAAAATTTGGATAAAGCATCTTCATTGACGAAGATGAGACGGTGGCAACGTTCTTTTTCAGTAGTTTCTCAATCATATTTGATGATACACAGTAATTTGTTACTATCGTCCTCTCATTAACGACTGAAACTAAGAAACGAATCCCATTATACACTACTGGCCATTAAAATTGCTACATCACGAAGATGACGTGCTACAGACGCGAAATTTAACCGACAGAAAGAAAATGCTGTGATATGCAAATGATTAGCTTTTCAGAGCATTCACACAAGGTTGGCGCCGGTGGCGACACCTACAACGTGCTGCTGACATGAGGAAAGTTTCCAACCGATTTCTCATACACAAACAGCAGTTGACCGGCGTTGCCTGGTGAAACGTTGTTGTGATGCCTCGTGTAAGGAGGTGAAATGCGTACCATCACGATTCCGGCTTTGATAAAAGTCGGATTGTAGCCAATCGCGATTGCGGTTTATCGTATCGCGACATTGCTGCTCGCGTTGGTCGAGATCCAATGACTGTTAGAATATGGAATGGATGGGTTCAGGAGGGTAATACGGAACGCCGTGCTGGATCCCAACGGCCTCGTATCACTAGCAGTCAAGATGACAGGTATCTTATCCGCATGGCTGTAACGGATCGTGCAGTCACGTCTCGATCCCTGAGTCAACAGATGGGGACGTTTGCAAGACAACAATTATCTGCACGAACAGTTCGACGACGTTTGCAGCAGCACGGACTATCTGCTCGGAGAACATGGCTGCAGGTACCCTTGACGCTGCATCGCAGACAGAAGCGGCTGCGATGGTGTACTCAACGACGAACCTGGGTGCACGAATGGGAAAACGTCATTGGTTCGGATGAATCCAGTTTCTGTTTAGAGCATCATGATGGTCACATCCGTGTTTGGCGACATGGCGGTGAACACACATTGAAAGAGTGTATTAGTCATCGCCATACTGGCGTACCACCCGGCGTGATGGTATGGGGTGCCATTGGTTACACGTCTCGGTCACCTCTTGTTCGGACTGACGGCACTTCCAACAGTGGACGTTACATTTCAGATGTGTACTGACCCGTGGCTCTTCCCTTCATTCGATCCCTGCGAAACCCTACATTTCAGCAGGATAATGCACGACCGCATGTTGCAGGTCCTGTACGGGGCTTTCTGGATACAGAAAATGTTCTACTGCTGCCCTGGCCAGCATATTCTCCAGATCTCTCACCAACTGAAAACGTCTGGTCAATGGTTGGCGAGCAACTGGCTCGTCACAATACGCCAGTCACTATTCTTGATGAACTGTGGTATCGTGTTGAAGCTGCATGGGCGGCTGTACCTGTACACGCCATTCAAGCTCTGTTTGACTCAATATCCAGGCGTATCAAGGCCGTCATTACGGCCAGAGGTGGTTGTTCTGGGTACTGATTTCTCAGGATCTATGCACCCAAATCGCGTGAAAATGTAATCACATGTCAGTTCTAGTATAATATATTTGTCCAATGAATACCCGCTTATCATCTGCACTTCTTCTTGGTGCAGCAATTTTAATGGCCAGTAGTGTAGTTTGGGGGTCAGAGTTGGCGAAGTTTCTGGGCTAAACATCAGAAACAAAGTCATTATCAAATGAATGTACTTAAATCTATGCAAATATTTAAAAAAGTACGTATATAGAGAATATTCTGTTGCGTATTGTCTGTATTTCTGTTTCGCTACGAAAAGGACTATAGTTAGTTCCATATCTCAATAGATAAAATACGTGACTCTTTGCGAGCTATCACTTGCAAAAAACGACATTTCGATATTTTCAACCGTTTACGAAATTTGATGCTGTTGCAACCACATGATTTACGACGAGCAGGGCCACCCGCAAGCGGCCACCACACGACCCGTGCACCCACGTCATTCAGTATCTCGAGAACGGTGATGGCTTACAATTGCTCTCAACTTTAAAACAATTTCGATATATTGGCTAAATTTCGTACGGAGTAACGTACTACCTAAAATGAACTATACGCAAGGTCTATGCAATGCGTTTTTACCTCTCCACACTGAACAAAATTTCGTGCAGTGGTACACTTGCAAGTGTTACAGCATGTAATTACGATGAAAAACGGAAAGAAATTCAGTCTTTTATCGGACGAAGACATCACACTGTAAGACGTGAAAGAATCTGTAAGTGGCGTCGCGCTCAACGCGTTCTGTGGCTGTCGGCACGGACCTGCGGCGCTGCACGCTGCAGGCGGAGAGGTTCGGCATGGCCGAGCCGCGACGCAGAGCCGGGTATGCCGCGCTGCTGAAGGCATTTCCATGGCAACCACGGCGCTGCCGCGATGCCTTGAGGCGCAGTAGCCCTTGTGGGAATGGGCCTGTAGAGCTGTTGCTGCTCGCAGAAGTAGCAGCTCTGTGAACAAAATCACCTACAGATTTAATCATGTATTCCTCCAATTATTCATACAACAATGTTATCTTTCAAGCTCTGTGGTGTAACATATACAGTATGTGTGATACCCTGGTCCGATGTAACAGAGAGCATGATGGCCCTAATAAGATTAAGTTAGATAAATACACTCCTGGAAATTGAAATAAGAACACCGTGAATTCATTGTCCCAGGAAGGGGAAACTTTATTGACACATTCCTGGGGTCAGATACATCACATGATCACACTGACAGAACCACAGGCACATAGACACAGGCAACAGAGCATGCACAATGTCGGCACTAGTACAGTATATATCCACCTTTCGCAGCAATGCAGGCTGCTATTCTCCCATGGAGACGACCGTAGAGATGCTGGATGTAGTCCTGTGGAACGGCTTGCCATGCCATTTCCACCTGGCGCCTCAGTTGGACCAGCGTTCGTGCTGGACGTGCAGACCGCGTGAGACGACGCTTCATCCAGTCCCAAACATGCTCAATGGGGGACAGATCCGGAGATCTTGCTGACCAGGGTAGTTGACTTACACCTTCTAGAGCACGTTGGGTGGCACGGGATACATGCAGACGTGCATTGTCCTGTTGGAGCAGCAAGTTCCCTTGCCGGTCTAGGAATGGTAGAACGATGGGTTCGATGACGGTTTGGATGTACCGTGCACTATTCAGTGTCCCCTCGACGATCACCAGTGGTGTACGGCCAGTGTAGGAGATCGCTCCCCACACCATGATGCCGGGTGTTGGCCCTGTGTGCCTCGGCCGTATGCAGTCCTGATTGTGGCGCTCACCTGCACGGCGCCAAACACGCATACGACCACCATTGGCACCAAGGCAGAAGCGACTCTCATCGCTGAAGACGACACGTCTCCATTCGTCCCTCCATTCACGCCTGTCGCGACACCACTGGAGGCGGGCTGCACGATGTTGGGGCGTGAGCGGAAGACGGCCTAACGGTGTGTGGGACCGTAGCCCAGATTCATGGAGACGGTTGCGAATGGTCCTCGCCGATACCCCAGGAGCAACAGTGTCCCTAATTTGCTGGGAAGTGGCGGTGCGGTCCCCTACGGCACTGCGTAGGATCCTACGGTCTTGGCGTGCATCCGTGCGTCGCTGCGGTCCGGTCCCAGGTCGACGGGCACGTGCACCTTCTGCCGAACACTGGCGACAACATCGATGTACTGTGGAGACCTCACGCCCCACGTGTTGAGCAATTCGGCGGTACGTCCACCCGGCCTCCCGCATGCCCACTATACGCCCTCGCTCAAAGTCCGTCAACTGCACATACGGTTCACGTCCACGCTGTCGCGGCATGCTACCAGTGTTAAAGACTGCGATGGAGCTCCGTATGCCACGGCAAACTGGCTGACACTGACGGCGGCGGTGCACAAATGCTGCGCAGCTAGCGCCATTCGACGGCCAACACCGCGGTTCCTGGTGTGTCCGCTGTGCCGTGCGTGTGATCATTGCTTGTACAGCCCTCTCGCAGTGTCCGGAGCAAGTATGGTGGTTCTGACACACCGGTGTCAATGTGTTCTTTCTTCCATTTCCAGGAGTGTAAATAAAAATAAAATAACAATATACTGTCTGTGCTTCGTAATTTGCTGTTCTCCCATTTTAATATTGTCTGTCAGGTGATGGGTGCATTACTATTTTTTACTCTAAGGTTACTTTATTAGTGACAGATTCCCTTTTAGAATAAGGCGAGCAGTTTTATGCAGAGCAATGGCTAGACAACTGTTTCTGCACAACTGTCACATTCGCTTCGATAGTACTACACTCCTTAGCCTTAAAATCAGCCTTGTGTTCCCCGGAAAGTAGTACGAATATGCCGTTTGTGTACACAAGAAATCCTTCGGGATTTGTAACTATGTAGTTGTAATAGGATAGGCTCTAGAGATCTGGGGTGTTCCACATACGTGACGCAACGCCTATATCAGGCGCTGAGCGGGAACCAAGGCGAGGGCAGCAGCCTCCGACCACCACATAAGCTGCCGACTGTGGCAGCCTTTAGCCGAAATAGACGAGTTACGAATGGTCGTGTTAAGTCCGAGAAAATCGTTAGCTAATTTAGCTTTGTAGACTCCCGTGGCAGGAGCGTTTGCTCAGAGAACTGTGTGTAAGCCCAGGCTGAAACGTTTCAAAGTAACGTTATTGCATCGAGTGACCAATTCAAACTGTGTTGATCGACCTCAGCTCTACAAGTGAGTGTTGTAGTGCTTGCACATTGGAGAGGTTACAAACTACGGTTAATCACGTGGCCAAATTTTTAAATACATTGACAAGGCATTTGTTTCTGCTCACACTGATACCTACAACTGGTCAAGAAGTTTTTTGTGTAGGTTACTGTCTTGTAGATTCCCCATATAGACGGTTACTGTAGCTGTCTCCCACCACCACCACCACCACATACACTCACACACACACACACACACACACACACACACACACATAATCATCACCTCTCCCCCTTTCCCCCCTTGACCGTTAATCCCAGCTCTAAGGTGTAACAAAGACATAGGATACTAATGACAAACACAATACAATTAAATATGTGAAATGTTTTAATATATTAATAACAGTTTCTTTCCATCGGTGCTTAGTGGCTCGCTTTAGCATAGCTTCCAAGAAACTACAATTCACAGCAAAACCTCATTTAAGGAGCATTCGTCCGAAAATTTGACAAGCACAGTGTGTCACTGAATTGGTTTAAGAACTATCATAGCAACAGACTCTCACAACTTCGACAGCATCATAAATTACATGAGGTAAAACCGATATGTATTCACCATTAAACGTATTTCTCTTAGCACTACGATCGTGAAGATAAGTATGCAGTCAACGACTATGCAAGAGTGTAAATAAGCGGAATGCTGTTTCTTTAAGCTGTTTCCACCAACATCCAGGAATTAATGTTTCTGGAGGGTCTTTACATTTCCCTCTTGCCTGTTTTAGCTTCCTCTACTTTGCTGACCTACCTACGGATACATTAACTGGGTTGAATTTGTGGTTCACAATAACTACAGTCACTACGTCAGTTTCCACCTTTAACCATAGAGAAGTTTTCTTGTCCCTGGTGTTCTTACTGTACAACAAAATCCAGAAATAATTAAATGTCACTCTGAAACTATTAGTATAATTCAAATAGTAAATATGGCCCGTGTAAAATCTAAGGCATCAGACCACGGTGTTGGGTGTTATTTTGCTACAAGCTGATTTAATGAATTAGTGTAATTTGTTACTTGTTTACACAGTGGAATGTGTACAGTTATGTTGTATTTAAGTCTCATCTCTCAGCAATCTGGTTACTAAACCGCTGATTACTCTTGCTGGTGTTTTAATAAACTACAAAGTCAACACGTGTAACAGTTGGTAAAGAGAGTGTATTTAGTATCTCACATGTGCAGCAGATCTGTCTAATGAAAAGATCATACTCTTTGGAAAACCACTTTAAATGATGAGTTAATTACAGTTATTGGCTTTTCCACTTTGGAGAATGTTTCAGTGCAGTCGAAATAATTATACTTGAAGAAAAGGACAGTGCCTCAAAACCATAAATACTTGGTGCTTCGAAGGTTGTAAATATTTGTTAAAGAACATCTAAACACCATAAGCTGCACCACTTAAGACGATTATTAGCCAAACCGGTATCTGATATAGAGGACAGCAAACAATAGTTACTTGTTTAGACAGTGGAGTGTGCAGTATTGACAGTTCTTCACAACCACTTACCGAACGAAAACAGTTAATGTGCCAGTATGAATGAAAGATATTTTTAAAGCATGTCCTCTATTTGACAGTTGTATACATAACAGCAGAAACATAAGTTTACTTACATTAGGTATCTTTTTATCAATGACAAGCGTATCAGTTATAAATTTTTTGTGATGTTAAACTTGCACTTCATCTATAAAGCAAACAGCCTCGTAGGAACATAGAATCCAATAACAAAGTTTTTTTTGTTAATATGTAAGGATATGAAATCCATCCTACCTCACAAGACACAGGTTGTTGTGCATATTATTGCTGTCAGTTCTCACAGACTAACATTTCTTGGCCACATTTGACATAAATGTGATATAAAGTAAAGATGGACCTGATAGATGGGCCAAAGAGTCTACATTATATGTGTTTTGTTGCTTCTGAGATCGTTTTTACGTGCGTCCGTCACATTTATAAATGCAAAATCTCATGTTTGAATAATTGGTACGTAAGATAATAATATATAAAGAGAATGAAGTTGTAAAAATATATACGAACTACTTGAAAACTGATGCCAAATGTCGTGAACTACACGCTGACTAAGTAGGGCTTAAAGTAAAAACTATGGTTGGAAAGCAGGAGAGGTTGAGGCGGGGCGGAAGCGGGGGGGGGGGGAGGGGGAGATAAAGGGTAGTTAGTGTCAAGTTTTCGAGTAATTTAAGTGTTTATAGGTGTTCAATATGGAATAGAAAGGTGGGGAACTTTATAAATTGCTGAAGGATTCGTGTAGCTGAGGGTAAGCGTATCTGAAAGGCTAGACAGAGACATTGATCTGTAGGGTTTCATAGTCATTTTGATGACTGGAAATCCACGATACATTTGCATAGCATAGGATGTGTCGGATCACGAATTTATACACTCCTGGAAATTGAAATAAGAACACCGTGAATTCATTGTCCCAGGAAGGGGAAACTTTATTGACACATTCCTGGGGTCAGATACATCACATGATCACACTGACAGAACCACAGGCACATAGACACAGGCAACAGAGCATGCACAATGTCGGCACTAGTACAGTGTATATCCCCCTTTCGCAGCAATGCAGGCTGCTATTCTCCCATGGAGACGATCGTAGAGATGCTGGATGTAGTCCTGTGGAACGGCTTGCCATGCCATTTCCACCTGGCGCCTCAGTTGGACCAGCGTTCGTGCTGGACGTGCAGACCGCGTGAGACGACGCTTCATCCAGTCCCAAACATGCTCAATGGGGGACAGATCCGGAGATCTTGCTGGCCAGGGTAGATGACTTACACCTTCTAGAGCACGTTGGGTGGCACGGGATACATGCGGACGTGCATTGTCCTGTTGGAACAGCAAGTTCCCTTGCCGGTCTAGGAATGGTAGAACGATGGGTTCGATGACGGTTTGGATGTACCGTGCACTATTCAGTGTCCCCTCGACGATCACCAGTGGTGTACGGCCAGTGTAGGAGATCGCTCCCCACACCATGATGCCAGGTGTTGGCCCTGTGTGCCTCGGTCGTATGCAGTCCTGATTGTGGCGCTCACCTGCACGGCGCCAAACACGCATACGACCACCATTGGCACCAAGGCAGAAGCGACTCTCATCGCTGAAGACGACACGTCTCCATTCGTCCCTCCATTCACGCCTGTCGCGACACCACTGGAGGCGGGCTGCACGATGTTGGGGCGTGAGCGGAAGACGGCCTAACGGTGTGCGGGACCGTAGCCCAGCTTCATGGAGACGGTTGCGAATGGTCCTCGCCGATACCCCAGGAGCAACAGTGTCCCTAATTTGCTGGGAAGTGGCGGTGCGGTCCCCTACGGCACTGCGTAGGATCCTACTGTCTTGGCGTGCATCCGTGCGTCGCTGCGGTCCGGTCCCAGGTCGACGGGCACGTGCACCTTCCGCCGACCACTGGCGACAACATCGATGTACTGTGGAGACCTCACGCCCCACGTGTTGAGCAATTCAGCGGTACGTCCACCCGGCCTCCCGCATGCCCACTGTATGCCCTCGCTCAAAGTCCGTCAACTGCACATACGGTTCACGTCCACGCTGTCGCGGCATGCTACCAGTGTTAAAGACTGCGATGGAGCTCCGTATGCCACGGCAAACTGGCTGACACTGACGGCGGCGGTGCACAAATGCTGCGCAGCTAGCGCCATTCGACGGCCAACACCGCGGTTCCTGGTGTGTCCGCGGTGCCGTGCGTGTGATCATTGCTTGTACAGCCCTCTCGCAGTGTCCGGAGCAAGTATGGTGGTTCTGACACACCGGTGTCAATGTGTTCTTTTTTCCATTTCCAGGAGTGTAGCTGTGGAGCATTGTAGATGGGTGCTATCCCCATTTTCGGCCAGTTACTAGTTTTAGTCTATTGTAGGCTCACTGATGAATCCTTGGCGGGTAGAGTTCCCAGCTAGTTGTATATCAAGCGTTGCTTCGACGTATTTTAGTCATCATCATCATCATCATAGTCATTATCATCATCTATATGCATGGATTAGATACGAGGAAGCTGTTGCGGTTTCAGCTTCATAGCTCCATCGTTTGCATCCCTTAACCCTTTGGGTACATAGTGCAAAACTTTTTTAGTATAACTGCGTTGTATATTGTTCACAAGTTACTTCCGTTTCTGCAGACGTGTGTCGGTTTCTTCTGTCACTGGAGATATTTTAAGCTCATTTCTAATATGTCCGTTTCTTACTCTTTCATCTAGTTTACAGGCTTTAGCTGATCTGAGGAAATTTTTCTCTGACATCACTATTCGATTTTTGTCGTCCTTATTTGCTATCCAAGCCTCAGCTCCGCAGAGTAGCAGTGGAACCTCTAGTGCTTTACAGAATTTCAAAAGCGTTCCTTTAGTTGTCTTTTTGTTTAATGTTCTTTGCATTGTTCCACAGACACCCCGAATTTTTGCTGTTTTATTGTTTGTATCTTTACTTGATCAAAAGAAATATCGCAGCCAAGGTAGTTAAAATGACATTTTTGATCGCATGTCTTGTTTTCCTCGATAGCCATTACTTTATTCTTTTCTATAGATACTAAAATTATAATTTTGGCCAATTTGCTTTAATTTAAAAATATTCTTTTGTAGTTCCTCTTCTGGATTGGGCATAATGATCTGGTCGTCAGCACACATAAATGCTTTTATATAATGGTCTGCATCTAGTTTTATTTCTTTATTGTTTTTGTTTCCTCTTTCCACTTTTGAATCATGTAATCTATATCTGTATATAAAAGGTTTGCGTGTGTATATACCGACAGACTTCTCTCCATGACCACCCACTGCCACCCATCGTGGTCCTGGTGGCAGATAGCCCTTGGTCTCATGCTGTTAGTAAGAGGGTTTGGTCGCGGTGCGTGACAGTCGGTGCGTGTCCGCGAAATACGGAGCAATAAGTACTCAGGATAAGCCATAACTTTACCGTGCGTATACAAATATGTGTATTGTTTCATTCGTCCGACATTAAACGATGCTCGCGCAATTTCATAATTCAGACTTTAATAACGACGTGTAATATAAAATATGTAAGTCTTTAAACTCTCAGCTTGTTGCCGTCAATCACACTTCACCGACGATGAACAGAGACACAAAGGAAAAAACCCAGGTAGACTCAAAGCTAAAATACTCGTAGCTAACAAATGAATAATCGGACGTTACACTGCAGTGATTTCGGATAAACATTTCATTTATTGTTCGTAAATATAATCCTTTTCATAATTTAGCGCGTTTTCGTCTGTCACTTGGCATTGGCACCCGCTGTTAAATATGTCTCCGTAGCGTAGTGTCAATGCCAGCGTGGACGGAACACAGCGAGGATTGGATAAGCGAGTGTGTTCACTAATACCGTCAAGTCCAAAAGTCATAGAGAATATAGCTATTTCTAAGAGAACTAAGTGTTCCACGTTGTATGTAGGTATCTGCCAACCACAATCACCTACTTCCATCCACCACAGTATGGATGAAAGACATTGAGGACTCTATCACCATCACACAGCATCGCGAATGAAACAATTAAAACATTTTCACGGTTACGGTAATGTTCGTAAGTCATGGAGTATATAGCTTTTTCTAAAAGTATTTATTGCTCCATATTTCACGGATTTTTGCCCACCACACTCACCTACTGGCACGCACCGCCACTACGAGACTACCTTACTAACAGGATAACTGCATTCATAGTATCCTTAACGAGATATACGTCCGTATGTAAATGGTATCTATAATGGTGCTCATGCCTTCTATCACGTCATGTATTCCGATCAACGCCGGGTTTCTCAGCTAGTTTACAAATAAATTGAATAAACTGGAGAAAGGCTGCAACCTCGTTTAACTCCCTGGTTAGTTATAACGCCATTCTTACTTATTTTGCTCCGTGTTTATATTACAAATTTAGTTTGACTGTGTAAGCTTTTCAAGGTCCATATCAAGTGTCACGAAATTCCAGTTTCTTGTAATACTGACTAGAGTTTTCACCTGTCTAATCTATCAAACAAGTTGACGTAGACGATAAAAACTATGTGAGTCTCATTAGTACATACTTTTCTTTTATCAGTATTTTGAAAGTGGAAATGATATCCATTGTTGTTCATCAAAATCTAATTTGGTATTGAGTTAAAATTGTTTCCACAAACTGTTTAACTTTAGAGTTAAAATTTTTGCATATACGTTGTAGCTAGATGTTGTTATTATACTCATTTCGAACTCCTTTCTTGAAGATTGAGTGTACAACAGCTGCTGACCAATTAGGAAATGTAAAAATCTTACTTTAAAGAGAATTCCGCCGTATTTTAATAACTTACTGTTAATGACACCTATACCAGATTCCTTACTTTTTTTCGTTGTTTTTAAAGTTTTTTCTAATTCTGCTACCGTTTGTACATCCACTCCGTTCCCACATTCATACATTTCTGCTTGTTCCATTACGTTCTGGCCAAAACACTACTTTTTACAACGTTCCACCCACTTTTCCTCGTTAATTGTGACAATGTAAAATGTTTCTTTATCTTGTCTATTTAAATGTATGACTGCTTTGTGGGCAACAGCCTGTGGTCATTGTTAGTCATTTCCTAGATTACTTACATGTTCGTCTCAACTTGCTCTGTGTCCTTTTTTTACATTCTCGTCTTGCAATTGCTCTTTTTTGTTTATATCAGCTCTTAATTTCTGACGTTTCTTTCTGTAGATATTTTAGATAGGACTTCCTTTTCCTCCATTATTACTTTTCTAACTTTTAGTTCCTTATTCTTAAGTCCTTATACCTTTTGAGTCTTGCTCCCCGTGTTCCAAAAACCACATTCTGGACACTACTACTTATACTCTTCCATCCTTCATTAAGATCTCCACGGTGGGTTTCATGAGCATCTGTTCATTTAGTCCATTTTCGTACCAGAGTTGCATGCGTTTATCTTGTACAAAGTACACTTTGAATGTTGTTTCTTAGTTTATGTGTTATTACTGCTTCTCCATCTTGCAGAAATATTTGTTTTACAAATTACTACGTATGGCCGGAATACATGTACTCTTGTTATCAGTGCTGATGCTTTTTGTTAACTGTTATGTAATCAGTTAATGACATTTGACCTTCAACTCACCATGTATATATGTGAACAGTCTCTTTACTTTTAAGAAAAGTTTTACTGATTTTCATGTTGTTCAAAATCGCAAATTGTCTTAATACTTGTCCATTGTTATTTAAAATACTTTCCCAGGGTTGGCAACTACATCAGTTACAGGCTAAATTATTTCGTTTCGTATTCATTCTTCTTCTGGTGCACATATGGCAACTACTGTACTTTAACCTTACAGTTATTATTCTTTGTTGGTTAGCACTCTGACATTACAAGTCGCTATCTTTAGACTACCCTATATTGTATATCCTCTCTTACTATGCCTTTTCATGCTATAGTCGACATAGTGCTTAACCGTCCCACTATTTCTCTGCTGAAGCTTGTAAGCGGCTATTTTTTTACTAGTAGAGATTACTGTTCCTTAGCTAAACCTTTAAATTCCTGGGGGACAGGGAGCTGTGACTTCGCGCGTTCTCCACGGCTGATCAACATTCCCAATCGGCTATAGGCCAATCTTAGCTTCCCTTCACCTGTTCCCACCCAGCAAGGTAACACACTAGACAGGAACGAACTGGCTCATTGGGTACTGAGACCTACTACCACTACATCTACATCTACATTTATACTCCGCAAGCCACCCAACGGTGTGTGGCGGAGGGCACTTTACGTGCCACTGTCATTACCTCCCTTACCTGTTCAACTCGCGTATGGTTCAAGCGAAGAACGACTGAAGGAAAGCCTCCGTGCGCCCTCGAATCTCTCTAATTTTACAGTCGTTATCTCCTCGGGAGGTATAAGTAGGGGAAAGCAATATATTCGATACCTCATCCAGAAACGCACCCTCTCGAAACCTGGACAGCAAGCTACACCGCGATGCAGAGCGCGTCTCTTGAAGAGTCTGCCACTTGAGTTTGCTAAACATCTCCGTAACGCTATCATGCTTACCAAATAACCCTGTGACGAAACGCACCGCTCTTCTTTGGATCTTCTCTATCTCCTCTGTCAAACCGACCTGGTACGGATCCCACATTGATGAGCAATACTCAAGTAGTTTTGTAAGCCACCCCCTTTCTTCATGGACTACATTTTCTAAGGACTCTCCCAATGAATCTCAACCTGGCACCCGCCTTACCAACAATTAATGTTGTATGATCATTCCACTTCAAATCGTTCCGTACGCATACTCCCAGATATTTTACAGAAGTAACTGCTACCAGTGTTTGTTCCGCTGTCATATAATCATACAATACAGGATCCTTCTTTCTATGTATTTGCAATACATTACATTTGTCTATGTTAAGGGTCAGTTCCCACTCCCTGCACCAAGTGCCTATCCGCTGCAGATCTTCCTGCATTTCGCTGCAATTTTCTAATGCTGCAACTTCTCTGTATACTACAGCATCATCCGCGAAAAGCCGCATGGAACTTCCGACACTATCTACTAGGTCATTTATATATACTGTGAAAAGCAATGGTCCATAACACTCCCCTTTGGTACCCCAGAGGTTACTTTAACGTCTGTAGACGTCTCTCCATGGAGAACAACATGCTGTGTTCTGTTTGCTAAAAACTCTTCATTCCAGCCACACAGCGGGTCTGATATTCCGTAGGCTCTTACTTTGTTTATCAGGCGACAGCGCGGAACCGTATCGAACGTCTTCCGGAAGTCAAGGAAAATGGCATCTACCTGGGAACCTGTATCTAATATTTTCTGGGTCTCGGGAACAAATAAAGCGAGTTGGGTCTCACAAGATCGTTGCTTCCGGAATCCTTGTTGATTCCTACAGAGTAGATTCTGGGTTTCCAGAAATGACATGATATACGAGCAAAAAGCGTGTTCTAAAATTCTACAACAGATCGATGTCAGAGATATAGGCCTATAGTTTTGCGCATCTGCTCGACGACCCTTCTTGAAAACTGCAACTACCTGTGCTCTTTTCCAATCATTTGGAACCTTCCGTTCCTCTAGAGACTTGCGGTACACGGCTGTTACAAGGGTGGGGGGGGGGGGGGGGGGGGCAAGTTCTTTCGCGTACTCTGTGTAGAATTGAATTGGTATCCCGTCAGGTCCAGTGTACTTTCCTCTGTTGAGTGATTTCAGTTGCTTTTATATTCCTTGGACACTTATTTCGATGTCAGCCATCAATGGCCTACAGTGTGAGGCGCACAGAAGGGAGGTATTTTCGTGTGTTAATTAATTGGATACTCTCTCAAAACTCCGTCCGAACAGGCGTCGGAAGGCCCAACGGTACTGACAGACGGCCGTGCCATCCTCGACCTACAGGCATTACTGGATGCTGTTATGGAGGGGCATGTGGTCAACACACCGCTCTCAGGGTCGTTGCCAGTTGACGATACCGCAGCCGCTACTCATCAGTCGAGTAGCTCCGCAAATTTCCTCACAAGGACCGAATGCACCCCGATTGCCATCAGTACTAGCCAAGCCCGACGGCTCTTAACTTCGGTGATCTGACGGGAAACGGTGTTACCACTGCGGGAAGGCCTAATTAATTGGATGGGACGATCGTAAATGGTAAGGTCAAAGTTGTGGGCGTGGAAATTGCGTGGTTCGTCCTACATTTATTGTCTGGGTTTTGGAAAGGTTTATTTTGAGGGGCAACTGATTGGACCAGGAGATGAATTGGTTGAGATGGATGTGGAGAAACCGTTGGGATTTCTCAAGGGTAAGGTAAGGGGCAAGGAAGGTGGTGTCATCGGTACAGTGGAGAAGATGAGATCCAGCGAGAGGCGTGCTGGACTCACATTTGGGAGCACGACGGTTCAAATCTGCGTCCGGCGATCCAGATTTAGGTTTACCGTTAGTTTCCTAAATCACACCGGATAAATACTGGCATGCTTCCTTTGAAACAACGCGTCCAGTTTCCTTCCCCATGCCTGAATCAGTCCGAGCTTACGATCTGTCTGTAATGACCTCGATGCCAATGGTACGTAAAACTCAAATCTTCCTTCCCACCATATTTCCTTTCTTGAGGAGTAGATGACTATACCATCACCGCGGGTATTTATTACGAAATTACTATTCAAACCTCATTAGCCACAGCGAGCGGAAAGAAATAGATGACGGATAAGTAAGTACAAATCTTTATTTGACACACAGTGCTCATCGCTAATATTGAGAACCCTAAGGGCTTGTTGCATCGACTGGCCCACTGCGGCCGTTTCCTGCCGAAACTGCGTGCAGTCGCGATGCAGCATCGGGAATGGGTTGAATCCTTGCCAGTGCTGCTCTCTGTGGGCAGCGCTGTGAGTTAAAGCGCCGCCTTTGTCCCCGTTGCGCGGTGTAACAGGTGACCGCGGCACAGAATAAAGGCCCTTCCCGTATTTAATAAAGTTGCCAGTGCCGCGCTGGGCCTTATTGTTTTAATTAAGCAGCGCTGGAATGCAAAAGACAGGAACGCTCGTTAAAGCTGTAGAATTCTCACATACGCTCTTAATTTCTGATTCAGAGTCGCAGCCAGACACAGAATACGGTTGCGCGCTATCCGGGAGACACTGTTGGTATAATACAACTGGATATCCTAGTTAATTTCAATTGAAGAATGCGTTTTAAGGATAGTGCCTATATGTTGTTGTTGTGGTCTTCAGTGCAGAGATTGGTTTGATGCAGCTCTCCATGCTACTCTATCCTGTGCAAGCTTCTTGATCTCCCAGTACCTACTGCAACCTACATCCTTCTGAATCAGTTTCTGTTCAATACATCCTCATTAGTTATGTGATCTACCCATCTAATCTTCAGCATTCTTCTGTAGCACGACATTTCGAGTGCTTCTATTCTCTTCTTGTCCAAACTATTTATCGTCCAAGTTTCACTTACATACATGGCTACACTCCATACAAATACTTTCAGAAACGATTTCCTGAGACTTAAATCTATACTCGATGTTAAATTTCTCTTCTTCAGAAACGCTATCCTTGCCATTGCCAGTCTCATTCCCTAATCTAATTCCCTCAGCATCACCCGATTTAATTCGATTACATTCCATTATCCTACTTTCAACACACTGTCCATTTCGTTCAGCTGCTCTTGCAAGTCCTTTGCTGTCTCATACAGAATTACAATATCATCGGCGGACCTCAAAGTTTTTATTTATTCTCCATGAATTTTAATTCCTACTCCAAATTTTTCTTTTGTGTCCTTTACTGCTTGCTCAATACACAGATTGAATAACGTCGTGGATAGGCCACAACCCTGTCTCGCTCCCTTCCCAACCACTGCTTCCTTTTCATACCCCTCGACTCTTATAACTGACATCTGGTTTCTGTACAAATTGTAAATAGCCTTTCGTTCCCTGTATTTTACCCCTCCCATCTTCAGTATTTGAAAGAGAGTATTCCAGTCAACATTGTCAAAAACTTTCTCGAAGTCTACAAATGCTAGAAACATAGGTTAGTGCCTATATATGAGCGTGTAAATGTCATAGTACGTAAATGTCATATTAGAGCTAAGAAAATAATGAAGCAATTACCAAAAATTCCGACAATATATATAGTGGCAAATAGAAATTGTATTGAAGAATTACTTACTGATGCACGAAGCGGTTAGCAGAGAACAAATACACACGGTCGCCTTCCATTACGTACCAAGCGAGGGCAGGGGAAAGCAGCTGGTCTCCCCAGCTGACGTGACGGATCCAAAGAGAGAAGCGGAAAAGAGTCATAGCATTGTGGCGCACCACAGCAACATTTAAGCAAAAGCGTCCATTTGTTTTTTTGCAGACATCAATTAAGAAATTAATAATAAAACTTTTGTAGAATAAAAGTCCATGAAAACTGCGAATCTCGACAATGGCAAGAGTTATAGAAATCACAAGCCATGTTTGACACAGGATATTGATTTGTTACTTGCATGACGGCGCGCACACGTAGACGGGTATTAACATGTATCTGCCGTGCGGAACTGTAATTCCTGTTCACACTCAGATCTAAGGAGCAATCAAAAAGTTTCCGTTTGAGCGCGTTGCTGCAGCGTTAATGTTACGCGATTCAGATGTGGTTGTATAAGCACCCACATACAGCTAAGGGATTAGTGTGGCGTTAGTGCACACGGTAAATGCGGGAACTTGAACTATGGCGACGTTATTACTAGACACTTCCAAAGAGGACCAACATTTTGTTATTCTTTTCCTGGCTGCCGAAGTACAAACACTGGTAAACATCCATCGGAGGATGGAGAATCTACATGGGGCAGCATGTCTGTCGAAAACCATTGCTGTGGGATGGTGTGCCAAATTCCCTGTTTCATAAGAACTCACGAACCCCATATTGCAAATGTTGTAACGTAGAAGTTACGCCGACTCAAATGGGAGACACTCGATTATTGCGCCTTCAGTCCCTTTAAAAATCAGGCAGTTACGGACTCCCTCACGCAGCAGGGCACGGTATTTTAACAAACGGGTATCTTGACCTGGTGCGTCGGTGTGGTGATGGCCTCAATACACACGGTGGTTTTGGCTGATTGGCATACCGATTCTGAACTGTACGGCCTTCAGTGGTAGGGCGTGCCGCATCATAATGCACTGGCCCCTGCAGGAAGCCCGTATTCTGAGAACCGCTGGGCACGGGACAGTTCAGAGATAAGATCTGCAAGTTGAGAAAGAGCTGCCATCCGTCTCTTTTGTGTGGAGCACAGCCCCTGCAGCCGTCAGGTTGGTGTCATGCTAATTAAATTGTTGTTGATTCTGCTAAGAAATAGTAAGAGCAGCTACCATTGGCTAAAATAAATAAATTCTAGCGTGGGATAGTAGAACTCGCTTGTGCGTACTTGAGTAAGACCTTACTGACTGAAGCGCAAAGTTGGACAGTTAGTGAGAGAGATTGCCTATTTCTGAGCTTCATCACCAGAAATCCCCACTATTGGCCAATTAGATTAAAATTGAGTATGAAAGGGAGACTGTTGCCTTGTTAGAACGAGTCTGACACGTCGGCAGTAGAAAGAATTGGTGTCCTTTGTGATTGCAGTTATGCACAAGTCATTCTCTCACAGAGGCAGAGTAAAGCTTCATTCTCACTCCCTGTCTTAGGCTTCTTCTTTGCCTTGTGGGAGCACTTTGGACACAACACCTTCGATGCCAGGATACAAGAGGGGCACTCAGGGACAGCAATCTCTGACGCAGGCTTAATAACACAGGGTCCTACAGGCGCCATCACAGTCCTGCGCTATCACTTCAAATATGGTGAGCAACCGCAGCGTTGACAAACAGAGCTACAGAACGTACGCGAGGATTTCCGACTGACCTTACGGCTTTCAAATTTTTAACTCAAGTACGTTTATTAGCTGCAGGGAGCTCAACATGTGCTCAACTGAAACATTAGGTGCATGTGTAATTCTTTCTGCCGTCCTTTCTTTTCTCTTTGAGTAACGTTCGGCAATCACTGTACGAAACCTGCGAACCTAGTTGTCTACCCGGAATGTCGATTCTAACGTATTCACCTCAGACTCGTTATCCTATCTTTGCCAAGGTGTTGATATTTTAATTCCATTGTAACCTGTGTTGCCACTCGGGATTAGCCGAGGGGTCTGGGCGCTGCAGTCGTGGACTGTGCGGCTGGTCCCGGCGACGGTTCGAGTCCTCTCTTGTGCATGGGTGTGTGTGTGTTTGTCCTTAGGTTAATTTAGGTTAAAGTAGTGTGTAAGCTTAGGGACTGATGACCTTAACAGTTAAGTCCCATAAGATTTCACACACATTTCAACATTTTAACCTGTGTTACTCGCAGTCTGCGAAAATAAAGTTTACAGAAGAATCTTTGTGCCAAAATATGACCAAGCAACACGAAGATGCGTTTGGAGATCTAACGAAGACCTAGTAAAGCTAGCCGGCCTAAGCGAGACGTTTGCAATGGGCAGGAAGAACAGTCCGTCAGAGATAAGACAAAATTTGGAAGGCTCAAGACCTCCTGGAAGATGGGAAGAAGAGGCGATCTCAGACTTCAGCACTGAAAGAGAGTAACGGCACCAGACGGGAACAACTGGAAGCGGATAGTGAGAGAGGCGCGGGGGTCGTCACGTCCCAAAGAAGCAAACGGAATGAGCGAGCCAGACAGTGACTATCGTAATCTGTGTTAATATTTAATGAACGTAACAGTTATCTGGCTTTTTGCATTTGTGTCTAATTTTAAGTCTACAGCGACTTAAATACGGTCTTAAATGACCATTGTTTCATTCAACAGCTGGACGAACCACCGACTTTTATCATCTTGTGAGTTGCAGCACCCATATTTCACGTATGCCAGGGGCCAAACCTGTTTAGTAGACCGAATTATTTAAATTATCCGTTGTGTGACACCTGTAATTTAATTCACACGATTCTATGGGGAGCAATCTGTTTATCGGTAAGGTCAGCCAGTACAGGATTTTGTGAAATCCACAGGGCTATGGCGATCGGTCGGCAGTAATCTCACAGTCGACCACAGAGATGTAGCGCTGCGGAACCAAAGACAGTAGCGAAAGAAAGTCTAACAAATGAAAGAAGAAAAAACGAGATTTGGCTAGTGTATGGAAGAAGTGTAGAGTGTGAATCGTCTTGTTTCTTCTTTCATTGTATTTATTTTAGGACTTCCTTTCCCGATGACACTCGTATTTTCCCCAAGTTTCTCAAACGTTACGAATATTTTTAAGACAAATTGTAAATTTCGCAAGGCATCATGTTCGGGGTTGGTACAGTCAACCTCCGCACACATAGGCCCCTTTCCGTGCTGATATGTGAGAGCTGTATCGTATGTGTGTTTGTAGAGTGTAGCTTAATGTAATGGGTGCTTGTATAGCGCAGTGCTATGTTTGTGTTGCGTGATGTTAAGAGAGAAGGGACAGTGTGAAACTCTAGTGCCGGCACATAACCTACACCCTCGAACACTAACAAGGGGGCCACGAAGCTTAACGTCCCCATTCGACGGGCGGATCGTAATCATCAATGTCGTAAGCCCTCCCTCCATGAGACAATGCGGAGAGATTTGGAATTAATACAGGGCATTGAAACAAAGACTGGTGATCAGGAACTTTACACCATCACCTCTCCTTCCTTTGCCGGCCAGGTACCGGCCACCAGGATTCGAACCGGCTTACCTCCGAGTTGACCACCACCCCACAGGCGGGCTTTAGTGTCTCTGCAGCAGAGGCGGGTATTTTGAAGGTAATAGTCATCCAACGGACAAATCATTTTTTGTCACTTTCACGTCCTTCACGTAGCAAAAGTAGTAAATATGAAAATTTAGAAAGTACACGGAGAGAAATGTTTTGGTATATGACCATGTACGAGCACTGCAATCACAAACAATTTTGTGGACGACAAACACTTTGTTTTACACTCTGAGAAACAGATAGTGAAGAGGAATTGTAGGTGCGGGTTTACTTTTCTGTGTAAGAAAATATGAAAAGGTATGAATTGGAAACAGAGTCCGCGGTTAAGACCTGAGTGACGATAGAAGAAATTCATAGGAGATACGTCAAGGCACCCAAGACTATCCAGCAATGGACATAGTGGGAAAGGATGTAAATGGTGGAAGTCAGTAGCATCAGGAATGTCGAGTATTGGGTGCAGGACAGACGCCTTCCCTGCCCTGCGAGGTCCGTGTGGAGATGTGTTGCTTTTTCTGAGCTGTTCGTGAAGTGTCAAAGGTGTATTTGTGTCGTGTAAATGGCTATGACGACTGCAGTATGGGGCGTAATGTTACACCTAAATTAAATGGCTAATTTCGTAACTCGCGATAGCTTTTGTGTTTTCGTTTAGGCCCGTTTTGCAATCGATTAGGAGCTTATGCCAGCCATTGTATCTCTCCCGCCACAGTTTCAGTTGTCATCAGAACCGATCGACACACTTACTTATTGGCGTTCATACTGACGGAGAGGCAGAAGCCATTGTGAGAACTCGGAATAATTTGTTAACATTGAACCATGGATCCTGCCGTTGGTGGGGAGGCTTGCGTGCCTCAACGATACAGATAGCCGTACCGTAGGTGCAACCACAACGGAGAGGTATCTGTTGAGAGGCCAGACAAACGTGTGGTTCCTGAAGAGGGGCAGCAGCCTTTTCAGTAGTTGAGGGGCAACAGTCTGGATGATTAACTGATCTGGCCTTGTAACACAAACCAGAACGGCCTTGCTGTTGTGGTACTGCAAACGGCTGAAAGTAAGGGGAAACTACAGCCGTAATTTTTCCCGAGGGCATGCAGCTTTACTGTATGGTTAAATGATGATGGCGTCCTCTTTGGTAAAATATTCCGGAGGTAAAATAGCCTCCCATTCGGATATCCGGGCGGGGACTACTCAGGAGCATGTCGTTATCAGGAGAAAGAAAACTGACGTTCTACGGATCGGAGCGTGGAATGTCAGATCCCTTAATCGGGCATGTAGGTTGGAAATGGATAGGTTAAAGGTAGATATAGTGGGAATTAGTGAAGTTCGATGGCAAGAGGAACAAGACTTCTGGTCAGGTGAATACAGGGTTATAAATACAAAATCAAATACGGGTAACGCAAGAGTAGGTTTAATAACGAATAAAAAATTGATGCACGCATCAGCTACTACGAACAGCATAGTGAACGTATGATTGTAGCCAAGATAGACACGAAGCCCACGCCTACTACAGTAGTACAAGTTTATATGCCACTAGCTCAGCAGATGATGAAGAGATAGAAGAAATGTATGATGAGATAAATGAAATTGTTCACATAGTGAAGGGAGACGAAAATTTAATAGTCATTGGGGACTGGAATTCGACAGTAGGCAAAGGAAGAGAAGGAAAAGTAGTAGGTGAATGTGGAATGGGGATAAGGAATGAAAAAGGAAGCCGCCTGGTAGAATTTTGCACAGAGCACAACTTGATCGTAGCTAACACTTGGTTAAAGAATCATGAAAGATGGTTGTATACATGGAAGAGCCCTGGAGACAGAGATTTAGGAACCAAGTTTTAAATTGTAAGACACTCCCAGGGGCAGATGCGCACTCTCACCACAATCTATTGGTTATGAACTGTAGAGTAAAACTGAAGAAACTGCAAAGAGGTGGAAATATAAGAAGATGGGACCTGGATAAACTGAAAGAACCGGAGGTTGTAGAGAGTTTCAGAGTGAGCATTAGAGAACGATTGACAGGAACAGGGGAAAGAAATACGGTAGAAGAAGAATGGGTAGCTTTGAGAGATGAAATAGAGAAGGCAGCAGAGGATCAAGTTGGTATAAAGCCGAGGGCTAGTAAAAATCCTTGTGTAACGGAAGATATATTGAATTTAATTGATGAAAGGAGAAAATATAAAAATGCAGTAAATGAAGCAGGCAAAACGGAATACAAAGGTCTCCAAAATGAGATCGACAGGAAGTGAAAAATGGCTAAGCAGGGATGGCTAGAGGACAAACGTAAGGATGTAGAGGCTTATCTCACAAGGGGTAAGATAGATACTGCCTACAAGAAAATTAAAGAGACCTTTGGAGAAAAGAGAACCACTTGTATGAATATCAAGAGTTCAGATAGAAAAGCAGTTCTAAGCAAATAAAGGAAAGCAGAAAGGTGGAAGGAGTATATAGAGCGTCTATACAAGGGCGATGTACTTGAGGGCAATGTTATGGAAATGGAAGAGGATGTAAGTGAAGATGAAATGGGAGATGTGATACTGCGTGAAAAATTTGACAGAGCACTGAAAGACCTAAGTCGAAACAAGGCCCCGGGAGTAGAAAACATTCCATTAGAACTACTGATAGCCTTCCGGTGAGAAAGATGTATGAGACAGGCGAAATACCATTAGACTTCAAGAAGAATATCATAATTCCAATCCCAAAGAAAGCAGGTGTTGACAGGTGTGAAAATTACCGAACTATCATTTTAATAGGTCACGGCTGCAAAATACTTATGAGAATTCGTTACAGACGAATGGAAAAACTGGTAGAAGCCGACCTTGGGGAAGATCAGTTCGAATTCGTAGAAATGTTGGAACACGTGAGGCAATACTGACCCTTTGACTTACCTTAAAAGATAGCTTAAGGAAAGGCAAACCTTCGTTTCTAGCATTTGTAGACTTAGAGAAAGCTTCTTACAAGGTTGACTGGAATACTCTCTTTCAAATTCTGAATGTGGAAGGGGTCAAATGCAGGGAGCGAAAGGATATTTACAATTTGTACAGAAACCAGATGGCAGTTATAAGAGTCGAGGGACATGAAAGGGAAGCAGTGGTTGGGAAGGGAGTGAGACGGGGTTGTAGCCTATCCCCGATGTTATTCAATATGTATATTGAGCAAGCAGTAAAGGAAACAAAAGAAAAATTTTAGGTAGGAATTAAAATCCATGGAGAAGAAATAAAAATTTTGAGGTTTGCCGATGACATTGTAGTTCTGTCAGAGACAGCAAAAGACATGGAAGAGCAGTTGAACGGAATGGACAGTGTGTTGAAAGGCGGATATAAGATGAACATCAACAAAAGCAAAACGAGGATAATGGAATGCAGTCTAATTAAATCAGGTTATGCTAAGGGTATTAGATCAGGAAATGAGACACTTAAAGTAGTAGATGAGTTCCGCTATTTGGGGAGGAAAATAACTGATGATGGTCGAAGTAGAGAGGATATAAAATGTAAACTAACAGTGGCAAGAAAAGCGTTTCTGAAGAAGAGAAATCTGTTAACATCGAGTATAGATTTAAGTGTCAGGAAGTATTTTCTAAAAGTATTTCTATGGAGTGTGGCCATGTATGGATGTGAAACATGGACGATAAGTAGTTTAGACAAGAAGAGAATAGAAGCTTTCGAAATGTGGTGCTACAGAAGAATGCTGTAGATTAGATGGGTAGATCACATAACTAATGAGGAGGTACTGAATAGAATCGGGGAGAAGAGGAATTTGTGGCACAACTTGACTAGAAGAAGGGATCGGTTGGTAGGACACGTCCTTCGGCATCAAGGTATCACCAATTTAGTGATGGAGGAAAGCTTGGATGCTAAAAATCGTAGAGGTAGACCAAGAGATGAATACACTAAGCATATTCAGAAGGATGTAAGTTGCAGTAGTTACTCGGAGATGAAGAAGCTTGCACAGGGTAGAGTAGCATGGAGAGCTGCATCAAACCAGTCTCTGGACTGAAGACCACGACAACAAAAAGAACATGCAAGAAAATTTCTAAGAGGTTAATAAAAGCGAGTTAATGCAAAAGTATCGACACGCCTATGTTATTCTACATCAGTGTTGTAAGCGGACTCTACATGTTTCAGTAAGATTTAACTTGCAATACTTCGGCTCCTTCATTTATTTGTCTCTATATTCGCCGTTGAATGTAGAAATTATTTACTTCACAATTGCAGTTTTGGCCTTTGGGCCATTTTCAAGTGGTACTGTAAACGATTTTGCTTCAGCTGAATTTAAAATTCTCTGACATGTAAAAATGCCGTCGTCAGGTTGGTATTTAAACACAGGCGTTGAGTGAATGTAGAAGACAGGGTCAGACAGAACCTGCCATAGGAGATATAGTACATGCGTTTCTGTTGTTGTTATGGACGAGTGTAGAACAAAAGGCAGGAAGCACATGGAACCTCGTGTACAGACGCATCTAATTCTCTTGAATAGCATAAGAGAGACCGTTGAGATTAACGACCACAGCCGATGGGCAAATCATCATCAATAGCGTCATGTGTCACCACTCAGAGGCTTACTGCAAAGAAATTTTAGTAAAGGGAATGGCCGTGAAATCTGCTAATTAGAAACTCTAAGAAGATGTTAGAATCGCTAATAAACCTGTATGCTGCTACAAATAATGGCAAAACCATTATTGACAAGGTAATTTAAGGAGCCATACTGTTCGTAGCTTGCGTTTGTCTTCTCGACTGCAACGTGGGGGGGGGGGGGGGGGGGGGGCGGCGGCAGATGGCAGGAGCTAGGAGCTATAGAGGAAGACAAACACAATATGTTGATCACACTTTTGAGAACGTTTGGTGTAGCAAAGGTTCAGAGACTGGAATAGTCAACAAACGAAGCCGCGCACCAAAGAAATCGAAAGCGCAAAAAACTTCCACGCTCTGTCGGGAACGAACAATGCAAATGCAGCAAAAACTGCGGACTCAGGTGTGAATGAACGCCTACCCGGGGAAGATCAGCATGCAATCGTTAAAAGTTCTCGGCAGCCCAATAAGTTGCCGTCAGTACTGGCGTGACGAAATTAATTTAACCTCTGTGTAGTTTTGTTGGAAAATTAAGGTGGGACCTAACTCAATTAACCGCCAGCCACCGCTCGTAGCTCCCCAATTAGCTTAAGTTTGCTGCTTAATTTCACCAACGCGAGTAACTAGCAAAAGTTCCCGACGCGTTCTTTTTTTTTTTTTTTCTCTGAATTTGTCGTCTTTTGAATACGGCGTCTCTCGACGTTCGCAGACCTGCGCCAAGTCAAGTTTAGCTTTAAGAAACTCGGGGAGCGTGCGTAAGAAATCAGCACTGTCAATATGAAAAGAACTCTCCGCTGATGGGCGACAGGGATCAATACCAAATCCTCTTTTGTTCCTTTACGTACAAATGAGTTCCGGCCGTATGCTGAAGGGGTTCAAATAGTTTCTTTTTCCGGTACGGGAAACATAATTCTACTGAAAGGAAAGTAATGTAATTTTCTGGTTGTTACTCATTAGTTCTCTGCGGACGGACTGTCGTAACCTTCGATGAAACAAAATGCTATTGATTTTGTACTGTACAAATCTACACCTCTGCGTTAACAGAAATTTATGGTCGAAAATTACGCAATCAATAAAAAACTACATTTTATATGAATCTTTATTATTTCTTGAAACGTAATTAAATGTTTCCAGTTACAAAACTCTGTATGCAATCTCTTTCATTATGAGTGTTAAAAAGATTCTTGACAACAGAAAAAACTTCATCGAATCTACAGTAGAAAGAGGTAAATAAATACTGACAAATTTTTGCAGAGCTCGAATGCGTCATAAAGTGGAATATACACCCGTATATAAACCTATTACAATATTCGTTGACGTAACATATTTTGTGGCCTCCGTATAACCACTTTTAAGCCAGAACATTTAGGCTTGCGATTTACAGGGGATAACAAAATCATGGAATTTTGTATAACCTTTACCGAACCTTCAACTTTTCTTATGAAACAGAACTATTGGAACGAAGCTTACCATCGTTCCATTATTTTGTGTGTAAAATACAAGTACATTACATTAATTTTTGTCGTCTTATTCAAGGTTTACAAATTAGAATAAGTCACAATATATTACAAATACAATATAAATATTTACGTACATCGTCATGTACGTAAAAATAAAAAACAATCTTCGAAGAGAGCCTAAGTCGGTCATAGCAAATAATAAAACCATTGAGATCTAGACAACAAAAAACGGTTATAAATTATGAGAATCGCGAATCGCAAGAGACTATGTCACAGCATAAAAAAAAATTCCCTTCAATTCGTAACATGTAATGTGGGCTGTCAACTGCGGTGTTACGTGCTACTTCTCGCGATAATCTTGGTATAGTCGAACAATATTTGCATGATCTATTAATTTCATCAATTCGTCGAAGTGTTTGTTGTCTTTGGAATACTTTCAGTCGCACAACAAACGATGTGCAACGTCTTTATCGTGTCCTTATTCATTGATTAAATAGTGACTAGAATTACATACTTGCTTTGGGTGCGTAACCCACACAATTCGTTAAAAACTGTTAGTGTTCGGTTCATTCTTACATCAACGAGGATAAAAACTAGCTCATTTAGGTTGCGGTTTTACAGAAGTTGACTGCAGTTTTTCTCTTCCAAAGACACTATCAACCAAACATTTAAGGTGGATATTATTAAGTTAATATCCGTCGACAATTCCTTTAATAGCTCCTCTTAATGGATCTAAATTGTTATAATTGTTTATTCAAATTCGCATTGGTGCATAAATACAGGATGTACCAGGAGGAAAGGACAGTATTCAGGGTTATGACAGGAACGATCATTCGATACAAAAATGTCTAGTAAGCATGGGCTCTGAAATGTATACCTTAAGAACTGTGAGCACTGTTTTTCGGTAGAAGTGATGTGTCTCACAATAGCGAAAATGAACAAGTGCTCATAGCTCATGAGGTATGCACTTTACAGCTCATGTTCACTTTTCTTATGATCTTTCCTGTCATACAGTGTGACAATTATTGAAATACGTGAAAAAAACGTAAATTAGTTACAAAGTACGGCATACACACATTTTATTCACTACAGATATTCGAATTTAGGTTATGACATGTTTGATATACCTGCCATCATTGGCGACGAGATGGCGCAGACGAATAGCGAAATTCTGCATGACTCACTGAAGTGTCAGAACATCGATGCTGTCGATGACCTCCATAATGGCTGTTTTGAGCTGAGCAATGGTTTTGGAGTCATTGCTGTACACCTTGTATTTAATATAGCCTCACAAAAAGGGGTCACATGTGTTCATATGGCGGCCAATCGAGGCCCATGCCGGCTTCAGTCTGGAACCGCGCGACCGCTGCGGTCGCCGGTTCGAATCCTGCCTCGGGCATGGATGTGTGTGATGTCTGTAGGTTAGTTAGGTTTAAGTAGTTCTAAGTTCTAGCGGACTGATGACCTCAGATGTTAAGTCCCATAGTGCTCAGAGCTATTTGAACCATTTTCGAGTCCCATGCCAGTGACCTCTGGGTACCCCAGATCTGAATGCGGTCCCCAAAGTGCTCCTCCAAGACATCAAACATTCTCCTGTTTCGATGGGGTCAAGTTCAGTCTTGCACGAACCACAGCTTGTCGAAATCAGGGTCACTTTCGATAATTGGAATGAAATCATCTTCCAAAACCTTCACGTATCGTTCGGTAGTTACCGTCCCATCAGGGAATATCACACCGATTATTCCACGGCTGGACATTGCACACCACACAGTCACCCGTTGAGGGTGAAGAGACTTCTTTATTGCGAAATGTGGATTCTCAGTCCCCGAAATGCCCCAATTTTGCTTATTGACGAACCGATGCAAATGAAAGGGGGCCTCGTCGCTAAACCAAACCGTAATGCCCGTACTAATTCCCACCACGCCCCGCGGCCAACCGTGCAGTTTGAACGACCTAACGCAAACCGTGCGGAAACTATGAAGACTGTATTTCGTATAGTCCAATAACTGTCACCCTGTATCTTTGAATACTGATCATTCCTCCTGGGACACCTTGTATGGAGAACGACAACGGTCAGCGTTTTGCGTTTATAGGTGTTTAAACGACGAAGAACAATTTTGCATTATCACCGTCGACGTCTCACTGTATGATAAAAAAAAATATAATTTGAAAATAATAGCTGCAACTCTGTATGCCCAGTCAGGTGCACTTTTCCCTGATATCGCACGTACGCAGTTTCACTAGATAAATAAATCACTTTTCCTGAACAAAATTTCAACTGCAGTTGCAAAAGCAGCTCGTATATTGTATCTGAGGTTCAAATGGTTCAAATGGCTCTAAGTACTATGGAACTTAAGATCTGAGGTCATCAGTCCCCTAGACTTAGAACTATCTAAACCTAACTAACCTAAAGACATCACACACATCCATGCCCGAGACAGGTTTCGAACCTGCGATCATAGCAGCAGCGCGACCGGCTAGACTAAGGTACAAACTAAAGAGATCTGATAATAACTGCATCTCAACCACAACTTAGAGACAACCAAAAGCAATTTAACATGGTTAAAAATAAATAGTTTCAGTTGATTTTCCTAACAGTTCGATAATAATGTCAAATGGTGATGAAGTCGGCCGACATCGGTCCCCCTGCGTCCGCAGACTCGCACCGTGTGGCGAGTCGCCTTCGATTTATGCAGGATGTTTTTCGCTTGTTGGATGTCTAGTTTCGGGAACACTGGAACATAGGAGAAAACAAAGCGAGAAATGAGTTCTTACATTTTGCAGAAATAAAAAAATATAACACAAATAGTTTTTTGTGACTGACAATTCACAATTTTACACGAACACAACTTTTATTGATGTAACTTCACGAGGTTTATGACTGAACACAAACGAAGGGTAAAAATAACGATGCCAGTAAATGTCTCCTAATTGAGGAAACCAAAAGTTCACTTCTAATTTTTCACAAAGGTTCGTGGTAACACACACACACACACACACACACACACACACACACACACACACACACACACACACACACACACACACTAGTAACAATCCACTTCAGAGACGAAGACTCAATCGTCAACGGTCGCAGCACACGAGGTCGGAATCCGGCGTGAACTGAACTTCGGGGCTGGTTCTAGCCCTAAATAACTGTCTCCAGCCATCAGGTTTTGGCGTAGTAATACTTCCTGTAGGCCGTGGCTCGAGCTACCCCTGCAGGAAGTAGTGCTTTGAATGTCTGTTTCCATTATCTTGTATGTAAATAGCCGGTGTTTACCATTGTGCTTTTGGTACGCCTTCGGCATAGACAACCTCATCCTCTGTGGTGTAATATGGGTTGCCGGCCTCAGGGGCTACCTTGGCTCTGGTACAACAATTTGTTGCCATTTATTGTCAAATAGCAATCACAGCTTCAAAAGAAGAGTAGCTAACATAATATTATTAAAGTTAACTCCGTCGAAAAGGTTCGGAAAATCCTAAAGGTACTGACCGACCGCCGTGACACCGTCAGAATTTAGGCGTCACTGGAAGCGTATATGGAGAGGCGTCAATTGAGCACACGGCTCTCCCAGCCGTTGTCACTTTTCGTGACCGGAGCCGCTACTTCTCAGTAAAGTAGCTCCTCGATTTGTCTCACAGGGGCTGAGTGCACCCCGCTTCCTAACAGCGCTCGGCAGATCGGGTGGTCACCATTCCAAGTGCTAGCCAAGCCCGATAGCGCAGAACTCCTGCGATCTGACAGGAACCGGTGTTACCGCTGCAGCAATGCCAATAAATATTACAATTACTATAATTTAAAGGTTGTTCACTGCCTAGTACTCACGACTCAAAAAGCATTGAAGCTGTTACCATGTACAAGTGTGTGTTTCTTTTCCTGATGTGGTAGACCTGTATCTAAGTTCCTTTCTCACAATCGCGTAAGAAATAGACTCAAGGTTGAATAAGTTAAATCCAGTGCATAGGCACAGAAACACGTAAATTTTGTGTCTCATACATGCCTACGTAATATGCAGAGAGTTTCCACAAAATAAAATATTGCCGCTCATATTATTTACAATATAAGAAATAAAGTATATTACTCCTGCCTGTATCGACAGAACCTCATGTTTGACTGTAGCCATTTCAAACTGTTTTAAGTTTTAATACGATCGATGCTGGTCGGAGCTGCACAGGTAATGTTACAATTAAGTCTTTCGTGTACCCACTTCACTGGGACAGAGTACAGGATGTTGTAAAAATTCTACACCAGCGGCTAGTGTATACTTTAATTATATATCTTTCATGTTGCAGCCATTTTGTAAAATTACGGAGAAATGATATCATATAACTGGTGCTAGTAGCCTGTTAGGACACCTTTTGCTGCAGTATATATCCTTATTTGGACAAACATGTTTCGCTTTATTTGAAGCATCAGTTTTTCGGCTTCTACATTGTTTCCATGTGTTCTTCCATACATAGGCGTTCCGTTTTTATGTTTACATGTTTTTATGTGCATCCATGTCCAGCAAGTGTATTTTGTGTATAAATAAAATATTCTGTGTCAGTGCAATGAATTGTGCTAAAAACCGAAGAACGCATGCAAACAACCTAGAAGTCAAAAAACAGCTTTCAAGCTGAAAATAAATTGAAACGGGGTTGGATTAAATAATATGCTTTATTACAGTCGCAGAAGATGAAGTAACTCATGTGTTACTTTTAAAACTGCGACTGAGGGAGATATACCTCCAAAAACAGAACGACAGAATGGTAAAACGTTTGTAACTGATACAAATACACTGATTTTACCACCTATCAAAAGCGTGGATAACCACCATTTGCAGTGTGGACCGCTGCGAGAAGTGGAGGAAGAGAGAGATCCTGAAAAGTAACGACAGGGCTGTGGTGTCGTGCCCACTCCACTGCTGTGGCCAGCTGCAATTGGATTCTCAGTTGAGGTTCCAGAATGCGAACGGCTCGAAATAGGTGGCCCCACAGATTCTCGACTGCGTTTACATCTGGGAAGTTTGAGTGCCAGGGGAGTATGGTAAAGTCATCCCGGTGCTCTTCGAACTACGCACATACGCTACGAACTATGTACCACGTTGCATTGTCATGTTGGTAGATGCCACTGTGCCGAGGAGAAAGAGGCTGAATGTACGGGGTGGACATGGTCCACAAAGATGGGTGTATTTACATTGATCTATTGTACCTTCCAGAATGACGAGATCACGCAGGGAATGCTACGAAAACATTCACCAGACGATAATGTTGTTGCAGCGTGTCCGCTTTCAGACGTTTCACGCCACACGCACCAACAGCAGTCTTTCTAAAGGAGCATAAAACGTGATTCATCTGAAAACGCCACCTGCTGCCACTCAGTAAATGTCCAGTTTCGCTATTACAGTGCAAATTCCAGCGTCCGTCACCGATGAGAAGCAGTCAGCATGAGTGCAGAACCAGGAGCGTGCTGCGGAGATCGACACGCAGCAACGTCCGCTGAACGCTCATCGAGGAGACGCTGTCTGTAGCCCCTTGGTTGGTCTTGGTGGTCAGTTGCTCGACAGTTGCACGTCTATTCACCCGTACACATGTCCGCAGCCAACGCTCGCTCCTGTCGTCTATGACCCACGGTGCAACACAGCTGCCTCTGTGCCGGTTTTGGAAAGCGCCATTTTGCCATGCAAAACCACGGCAGCATGCGAACCGTTTACAACCGTTTACAAATTTAGCCATTTCGGAAATACTTCCACCCTTGGCCCGATAGCCAACGATCATGCCCTATTGGACGCCAGATAAACCGCTCCGTTTCCATATGACAACGACTACTGCACTGTTCTCCGCATCCCTCGACACTCTTCGTGTACCCTTCACTACTAATGACTACCACCTGCCGTCTGTGAGAGGTTATTGCACGTAGACGTCGAACAGAGGTGGTGGCCACAGTAATGTGACTGGACTGTGTGTGAGGGGCAGCCAAATGAAAACGAGACAGATAGAAAATATAATTAATATATCAAAAGTAATAGTCATAATTGTTAATACATTAATCCAGCTGTGAAAGAAGATGGTCAATGTTTTCAAGGAAAAACGTTTGCGGTTGTCTACGGAAGCAGTGCTGCACCCAGACGTGTAACTCTTCGTTCGAAACCAATTGAGGGCCATGAATGTCTTTCTTCAGGGCTCCGAAAATATGGAAATGGAATGAGGAGACGTCGGAATTATATATGCTATAGAGGATGTGTAAGGGCTTCCCAGCGAAACCTCTGCAGCGTAGTCGAAACAACCTTGGCAAGATGTGGGCGGGCGTTATCCTGCAGTTAAATGATGCCGTCCACCAACATTCCTGGACTTTTGGACTTCACGGCGCGCTTCAATTAAGGCAAAGCTGTATGTGGACACCTAGCAAAAACTGAAGCTTAGCGTCAAGTCCAAACGCCAAGAAATGTTGACGGACGGCACAATTCTGACGCAAGATGATGTCTGCCTACATGTTGCCAGGGTTGCTTAGACTACGCTGCAAAAGATTCTCAGGGAAGCCGTTTCACATTCTCCATACAGTACCGATCTTTCCCTGCTTCCATGCTTACCTGATTCCATGCTTTTGAAGTCCTGAAGTCCTGCGTGGCCACCGATTTGCTCCGGACGAAAGATGCACGCCTAGGTACAATCGTGATTCCCTAGTACAATTCTCTCCGTAGCTATTTTTTCTTATTAAAATTTCAGTCTTAACTGCAGTCTAGTGAAGTACACTGTTACTGCAACATTTTTAATAAAGTTCTACATGGCAGGCATTATATACTGATAACATTACTTAATACGAAGTTGGTGTCAGCGTTCAGGCATAGCTTCCGTTACATTACCTTGTTGGAAATAAATGTGTCCTGCATGTTAGTACAGGCAAGACTGAGGTATAATATAATGGTACTGACATAAACACCTTTTATTTCCTCTTAACGCAATTCCATAAATAGAAGTTTCAAAATATACTTTGTATCACTCAATTCTCAAGAAGACTTAATTCATAATTTTTTACTGTTCTACGAGCTTCATAGCAAAGAGAGTTTTGAACTGATAATCTGAACTGTAGATCTACTCGTATAAGCGACCAAGAGCGCCTCTTCTGCACCAGATTTACAGTATATATGAATTACATTTTACTCTAGAAGCATCCAGAGTATTCGGTGAATCTAATTACCAGTCCAATCATTTCCGCTTTCAAGATTAAAGACAGGGTGAAATAAAACTACATTTTTTTTTTTTGTAAATGAAAAACTTTTAGAAATATTATGTAAATAAGAAGTGTTTATGTGAAAATGAAAATAAAGTAACAGTTTTTCAAAAAGTGTGTCCTATCACAAGTTTCACATAATATTTGTTTGTAAATTAATCCAGTATAAGAGGTATCTCTTATGAATCATAGTATACTGATTGTGTGAACTTGAAATAAAACAAAGTTATATTTCATACTTTGTGCTGACAATTATAGGAAGACTAGCATTCGTAGCGGAATCTAGAAGCATGCAAAATTTAACAACACATAATAAACTAACTTTAAGCAAGACAGAGCTTTGCCACAGTGCTAATCATTGTGTAATAATGGAAAATCATGAATCCAGTATCACATATCAAAAACTCGGTACAACCATGATTGACATACAGTGGTATTGTAAATTTCTGTAATTTTGAAAAGTTAACTTAAAATCATGATTTGTTGTCGTAGGCAACGGCAAACATTTTTCCACGAAGACATTTATCGTCTTGTCTGACAATGGAATAAATACGAGTATATTAACACTTGTGACAGTTTACTTACTTTTTTCCATCTGTCTCGTTTACAACTGACTGCCCGTTGCACTATAATTGCCGGGGTAGGTCGAAAATTGACACTTTGCGCTACTAAAATTGCAAATCTGAGATCTGTCAAAAAATGGCTCTGAGCGCTATGGGACTTAATATCTGAGGTTAGCAGCCCCCTAGAACTTAGAATTACTTAAACCTAACCAACCCAAGTACATCACACACATCCATGCCCGAGGCAGGATTCGAACCTGCGACCGTAGTGGTCGCGCGGTTCCAGACTGAAGCGCCTAGAAGCGCCTAGAACCACAACGGTCGGCTGAGACCTGTCACTATCAAAACTTATTTCACTACAGTAAAATTAAAGTTTCAAAAAAACTTTCATATTCGGTAAACTTTAGCCAGTCCTCGGGAGAGATGTCATTTGAAGAGATTTGTCACAGGACGACGTCACATGATTCCGGCAGATCGATAAGATCTTGAAGCTGCAGGATAATTGTGCTTTGCCGAGTAAGATTTCAGCTAGTATAGCATCTTCTTCCTCCTTCGAAATATGCCACAATGAGCTGCATGGAATCCTGTCTGATTGTCTCGTTTTCAAAATCTTTTTCATCCGTTCCTGTCCTCTTCGAGGTGTAGTTAAGCCCATCCCTTAAAAGTTTGAGTCTAATTTACTTTGATGTGCTTCGTTGTGGCCACGAGGAGCTGTCACTGAGGTTTCTAAATGTCCGTATGAAACCCCCTTCCACAAAAGGGCCAATTGACAGGACTATCAATGTAAGCCTGCAAACCTTTGATGCACGCATCAGCGTGTGAGACTCTGTAAAAAGAAATCTGATTCAGTATTTAAGTCTACTACGCTCGCAACGGGAGGTAATGTAGGTCTTCTCTCGTGGGGATCTTTACACGTGGCCCCCGACATATCTGTAATCATCTATCACTGACGAAAGATACTGCAGTGTACTGTCCGATCATGAACATGCTGCAGCAAACCCCATCTGAACCGTACCTTTAGGATGTGAAAGTGAGTAACACCTTAGCTATAAGGAATATATCGTACGTAGCGTAGTCAGTGTACTGGGTGCCAAGGTCTTGAGATGTTCGGTGTACATCATTTATATGCTGAAAGAAGTAGTTTGTGGGAAATCAAAACTATATACTACACACTATCCATCATGACAGCTTACCATTCTTCAACTGGAAATATCTTTTCTTCTGGTAGTTCCTATCCCGACGTAAATTTCAGCTGTCGTTACTAGAAGCCAACAGCGTCTGCGCCGTTGGCGTATGGGGCCCGTAAAGCAACGACGTAGTGAGAGATGCCGTCCTTCAGGCGCTATGCGGAAATTTGTTTACGGAAGGAAAGAAGGAAGATCCCATGCTCGCAGTCATTGGTTCTGATTTAACAGGCGTTCTTGAAAATCTTGCAATATGTTCAGCTTTCTTTTCCGATTTCATGCCTCGAAGATAGCCGTCGCTCTTACGTGATAGCTGGTCCTCATAGGGAGAGAGTGCTTCTACAGCAAAATAACACGCATTGTGATATGACTGTAAGTGCCTGAGAGTGGTTGAACGAGGACGTTCACGATCTCTGAGTATTTCTGTGGGCTTCCACATACCGTATCTTAAACAAATGGAAGATCTGTGATCAAATTGTCATATTCACTGTGTGTATTATGGGCCAAGTACAAATCAGCAGGTGTGAAAGGCACCGAGGACGGCATATTAGGAATTACATTCCTAACATCAGTCAAAGAACATAGTGAACTTTACGCATATTAACATTATGACTGTTTAAACATGTAACAAGTTTCAGCTCTTATCATCTGCCAATACACATTAAGTGAAACGCCGAAGCAAGACGTTCAACGCTGAAACATTTTTTGGTCAAACCAAATCGACCTTTTACATCTTTTTAAGTGCATTCTATTTATTTATATGGATCAATTGTCAATTTTCTCACCAGGCACTGATCATCCGCGAGTCTCCCCGCATTTCGTAATGATTTTTTAAAGTAAATTAGTATTCGCACTCCAGTAAATTGACAGAGTGATCTTCAACAAGAAAATCTTAAGAATACCTGTCTCTAAGGAGGGGACGATATTTTAGAAGCCAATCAGGAACTTCAATTTTGCTGGATCTACCACCTTTCATTTGGAGCAGATAACTGGAGTACAGATAACACACAAGGCACACACATGTCAAGAATACCTACACCGTTTCGCCTCTCAAGGATATAACCAATGCGTCTACACAAGAATGGCTAGCGTCTTTGTGAAGCGTCAGAGAACCATATTTTCCGACGACGTGGTCTATCAATCCTAGACCTTTGAGGCCCACTTTGAAACACCCTGTGTGTACACCGCCTGCTCAAAAATTTCCGAGATTTATTCCTGGCATATAAGTGGCATCAGTGTACTAACTACGGGGTTAGCGTGAACTAACGGACAAACAACAAATGTGCATTCGACCAGTCAGTTGTGAGCAGGTAGTGTCAACATGAAGCAGCTTTGATGTTGCTGAGCAACAGTCTTACAATAATTTAAAATGAACACTGCCATTTGACTGTATCGTTGTTTATTTAATTACGACCCCGGTTTCAGCCTCTTATGCCATTTTCAAGTGATTGTCATTAACATACATGTTATGATAAACAGTCAAACGAAGGTGTGTTCATTTATAAAAAAAAATGTGTCAGAAGGTGTCAACAACGTCCTCTCACAAATTGTAACTGAGAAACATCTCTAAGTCAAGGGTTCAAGATATTTTCTGGAATGTTCTGAAGAAGAGTAAAAGTGTGTGGAAAGTTCGTCCCGTACTCTTTGACACCTGAACGTAAATGACTCGCGGATGTCTGCCACGACTTGATTGAAAAGCAAAACGCGCACAATTCTTTTCTGAAAAAAAAGTCATCACATGTAACGAGACGTGGTGTCATCGATACTAGCCTACTACAAAACGACGAAGTGCAGAAATTTATATGAATGATCAACAACGTTTTGACGACACAAATGACATGCAGGACAATATGACGCATGAGTTGAACAACACCCCAAAAAAGAATTTTTGGCAGTTTCGCATTATTATCTGAACAACTGTACTTTGTATTCAGGTGTGGGGAAGGGGGGCACTATTTTGCTGTTTTGTGTAGTGGGGCTGGAGTCTTTTTGGTGCCAGAGGTAGCAACTCTATTCACTGAATTCCCCACTCTATATACCCACAAATCGCCTACAAATTTAATTATGCATTCTTCTTACTATACTGTATTCCCACGCTAAGGAAAATTTAGTTATTTGCTCTCCTTCTTAGTTTTGTCATTCTGCATTGCCTTCACCTTTCTCTCCAGGTATCCGGCACTGTTCTGTGGGTTGTGGCAGTGTTAGTTGCCGTCCGATTGCCATTTTTGGCACGATCACTCCCACTGGGAAGAAATCTCCACACATCTTCAATCGGGGTCCTGAGTAAATATCTTGTTTAAGTGTGAGAACGTTTTCTAGGAGTTTGTGTACCGTGTACGTGAGATGGGACTTGAGCACCAGCCAGATACTCCTCCAGTTTGTGGCAGCGCCTGAAACCCACATCCAGGATGAGCAGCTCACCAGCCCTCGTCGTTAAACGATCCGGGCTTACCGACTCCCGAAAGCGGCTAACCCGGGTGGTCGGTGTCCTCCTTAGTGCTGCAATTTTAACGCTCTGCAGTGTGCGACAAAAATTGCTCGTGCGATCTAACCGCTATTATTCGTAACTCCAGTCCTAGCAGCCCTTTTTGAGTCACGTTCAGCTCATTGATTCGTTGTCGGTGCTTGTTTGGATACCAGCGTATAAGTGGACGGTGCTGGTTGGAGAATGCACCTTCCCGTGGAGGTGACAGCGCGGTGGAGAGGTGGAGAGGGGGGGGGGCGTCGCTGTTGGGCCAGGCGAGGCCAGACGCGTGCTGCGTGCTGCGTGCTGCGTGCTGCGTGCGGCTCTCCACGGCCCGGGTGACCCGCGCGCGGCCACGCCCACCACCCCGGCCGCGGCCCGGCTAATGAGCGCTGCAAAGTTCACGGGTCACACGCAGCCGCGGGCTGCGACACGCGCCCGGCACGCAGCGTCACGAAGCCTGACGTCACACAGCGCCAGATGCAGCCGTTTTCCGGCTGTTTCTTCGATTATGTCCCGACGAGGTGAAACCTTAATAGTTGGTGTATTTCTAACCACACTGAGCTCGCAATTTTCCACAAGAAAAACGAGTGCAGTTTCACCTACATCTACATCTACATACATACTCCGCAATCCACCATATGGTGCGTGGCGGAGGGTACCTCGTACCACAACTAGCATCTACTCCAAACAGAACGAGGGAAAAATGACTGCCTATGGGCCTCTGTACGAGCCCTAATCTCTCTTATCTTTGTCGCCTTTCCGCGAAATATAAGTTGGCGGCTGTAAAATTATACTGCAGTCAGCCTCAAATGCCGGTTCTCAAAATTTCCTCAATAGCGATTCACGAAAAGAACGCCTCCTTTCCTCTAGAGACTCCCACCCGAGTTCCTGAAGCATCTCCGTAACACTCGCGTGATGATCAAACATACCAGTAACAAATCTAGCAGCCCGCCTCTGAATTGTTTCTATGTCCTCCCTTAATCCGACCTGATAGGGATCCCAAACGCTCGAGCAGTACTCAAGAATAGGTCGTATTAGTGTTTTATAAGCGGTCTCCTCACAGATGAACCACATCCTCCCAAAATTCTACCAATGAACCGAAGACGACTATCCGCCTTCCCCACAACTGCCGTTACATGCTTGTCCCACTTCATATCGCTCTGAAATGTTACGCCCAAATGTTTAATCAACGTGACTGTGTCAAGCGCTACACTACTAATGGAGTATTCAAACATTACGGGATTCTTTTTCCTATTCATCTGCATTAATTTACATTTATCTATATTTAGAGTTAGCGGCCATTCTTTACACCAATTACAAATACTGTCCAAGTCATCTTGTATCCTCCTACAGTCACTCAACGACGACACCTTCCCGTACACCACAGCATCATCAGCAAACAACCGCACATTGCTATCCACCCTATCCAAAAGATCATTTATGTAGAGAGAAAACAACAGCGGACCTACCACACTTCCCTGGGGCACTCCAGATGATACCCTCACCTCCGATCACACTCACCATCTAGCACAACGTACTCGGTTCTATTACTCAAGAAGTCTTCGAGCTACTCACATATTTGGGAACCAATCCTATATGCTCGTACCTTAGTTAGGAGTCTGCAGTGGGGCACCGAGTCAAACGCTTTCCGGAAGTCAAGGAATATGGCATCCGTCTGATACTCTTCATCCATGGTTCGCAAGATATCATGTGAAAAAAGGGCGAGTTGTGTTTCGCAGGAGCGATGCTTTCTAAAACCGTGCTGATGCATGGACAGCAACTTCTCTGTCTCAAGGAAATTCATTATTTTCGAACTGAGAATATGTTCGAGAATCCTGCAACAAACCGATGTTAAGGATATTTGTCTGTAATTTTGAAGATCCGTCCTTCTACCCTTTTTATATACAGGCGTCAACTGCGCTTTTTTCCAGTCGCTCGGGACTTTACGTTGGGCAAGAGATTCGCGATAAATCCAAACTAAGTAAGGAGCCAATGCAGTAGAGTACTCTCTGTAAAACCGAAGTTTGAAGTGTACTTTATGTCATCAGTCTTGTTACTGAACTGGAGTGTACCAATGGAGAACATATACTGTCGCGACGGTAGAAATTGTTAATAATTTTAATTACATGTCAGATGAGAAAATGTTCATAATTTTAATTACATGTTAGATGATGACAGGCAGCTGAGAAAATGTTCATAATTTTAATTACATGCTAGATGATGACAGGCAGCGAACATAGCTTTCAATTACACGGAACAGATGAGTGACAGACAGGATGAGATAACAAGTCTCACGTCAACTGAAAGCTATTTGCTTCTCAGTGGCTGTCCAGACACGTCAGTGAAGCCGGCCTCCGTGGCCGAGCGGTTCTAGGCTCTCAATGCGGAACCGCGCTGCTGCTACGGTCGCAGGTTCGAATCCTGCCTCGGGCATGGATGTGTATGATGTCCTTAGGTTAGTTACGTTTAAGTAGTTCTAAGTCTAGGGGACTGATGACCTCAGATGTCAAATCCCATAGTGCTTAGAGCCATTTGAACGCCAGAGAAGATTGCTCTTGACTGTAGGCGAGACACAGGCAGTGGAGGAATTTCCAGTGGAAATTAGAATGATAGTGAAACATTAGGACTATCACAAGGAAAGCGTCCAATGGAATATTCCCGACAGATATCTCAGAGGCCCATGCGCACACAGAATCAATGGAGAACGGAATAAAAGCTCAGGGAGGGGCAGATTAAAGGACAGTAATAGCCAGAAGCAGTGGAAGAGACAGATTCAGCGACTAATACGAACAACCGGGGTGTAGTGACGCTTCTCAGCCCCACCTGATAGGGCAAATAGACACTTCGGCTACCAGAAAACGATAACAGAATCTGATGGCCACAAGTCAACTGCAAGCTAAGTAGCAATTTGCAGTATTTACTGGAATAGCATTGAACAGAGACTGCCTGTCTCTGTCTCAGCGAATTAAGTTAGAAGAATTTCAGTGAACAGCAGAAAAAGTTGCTAATTGGCACTTGTCTCTTGTACTATAGGGCAAGTCGCACTTAATTGATAGTGAATTATTTCAGAGTATTGCTGATTTATGACTCAGGCGAAATTTGCAGTAGTTAGCAGACCGAGCGGCATTAAAAACTCTCGTCTCTGATAAAGGCCCTTCCTAGGGATTATTGAAAGTATCTTACAGTGTGTTGAGGGGCTTTGGTTTGACACCTCAATAAACAGATATGGCCGGCCAGTGTGGCCGAGCGGTTCTAGGCGCTTCAGTCGGGAACCGCGTGACCGCTACGATCGCAGGTTCGAATCCTGCCTCGGGCATGGATGTGCGTGATGTCCTAGGATAGTTAGGTTTAAGTAGTTCTAAGTTCTAGGGGACTGATGACCTCAGAAGTTAAGTACCATAGTGCTCAGAGCCATTTGAAATTTTTTTTGTTTGAAAAACAAATAACGTAAGGGGTTTATCAGCACAATAATTCACTAATTTTTCTAAGGGGACGTTTCACGTTGACGATGCGGATGAAGACAAACAGTAAGTAGACAGGCACAACTAAAAAACACGGCGACAGTCTGTTTTCTGTACGCACAGATTAAAAACACAACTAGCGACAGTATGGTGGTTGTTCGGAACACCAACAGGGGACACACAACACTGAACATTCACTTAAAACAGCACTATAGAGGCAACACGGCGGCAGATGGGGGTGGAGAGGGGGGAGGAGGACCCGGACCGATGAGGAGGAAAAAAGCGGGGGAGGAGAGGAAAAGAAAAAAGCGGGGAGCCGATGGAGGGAGAGGATATAGAAAAAGAGGGGGCAGGGCGGACGCGAGAAGGGGTGGGGAAGGCAGTGGAGGGGAAACCGTCTTTAATCTGAAACCAGACAAATATAAATTTCTCCCCATCAGCAAAGATTCTAGGTATAATACCAGACGGAAAGTTAAACTGGGCAGAGCAGATAGCTACAACGTGCTAGAAGGCGTAAGCACTATTTCGAGTCCTGTGAAACTACAAAAAAACTCTCGTATTTTCAAATATTGATTGCTGCTCTGTTAATCTGCAAGATATTTAGTGGTAATTTCGAGAGAAATATCGTGGCAATGATGAGGGCTACGTTCTAACCAGTCACAGAGAAGGTGCTGTGTGGCAGGAAAAGCGGTACAGTGAACAGCTGCTGCTACCCCAGAGAGCACCGAAGCTTGCCCACAACTCATACATCTCCATACATACTGTACATCTCCATACATACAGGGCGTTTCAAAGTCTATGCATGAAACATGTAAGGGCGATATATCATGTCATGGAGCACAACTTTTGTCAGAGACAGAAGTCCGCTGACGCTTTCTAGTGACACTAGCCGCCCTTCAGAAATCGCCGGTCGTGAGATAACCAGATTTCGCCGAACTAGCATAGCCCACTAACCAGGCGTGCAGTGTACTATGTACCCAAGTAAATTGACAGAGTGATTTTCAACGATAAAACCGCAAGAAAGAGCCCTCCGAACGAAAAAAGATATTTTAGAAGCGAATCAAGAACTTAAATTTTGCTGGGCCGACCGCTTTCACTCAGATAAACAAAGTAAGAGCCTACGGAATATCAGACCAGCTGTGTGGCTGGGGTGAAGAGTTTTTAGCAAACAGAACACAGCATGTTGTTCTCAATGGAGAGACGTCTACAGACGTTAAATTGACCTATGGCGTGCCACATGGGAGTGTTATGGGACCATTGCTTTTCACAATATATATATAGATGACCTAGTAGACGGTGTCGGAAGTTCCATGCGGCTTTCCGCGGATGATGCTGTGGTATACAGAGAAGTTGCAGCATTAGAAAATTGTAGCGAAATGCAGGAAGATCTGCAGCGGATAGGCACTTGGTGCAGGGAGTGGCAACTGACCCATAACATAGACAAATGTAATGTATTGCGAATACATAGAAAGAAGGGTCCTTTATTGTATGATTATATGATAGCGGAACAAACACTGGTAGCAGTTACTTCTGTAAAACATCTGGGAGTATGCGTACGGAACGATTTCAAGTGGAATGATCACATAAAATTAATTGTTGGTAAGGCGGGTGCCAGGTTGAGATTCATTGGGAGAGTCCTTAGAAAATGTAGTCCATCAACAAAGGAGGTGGCTTACAAAACACTCGTCCGACCTATACTTGAGTATTGCTCATCAGTGTGGGATCCGTACCAGGTCGGGTTGACAGAGGAGATAGACAACATCCAAAGAAGAGCGGCGCGTTTCGTCACAGGGTTATTTGGTAAGCGTTATAGCGTTACGGAGATGTTTAGCAAACTCAAGTGGCAGACACTGCAAGAGAGGCGCTCTGCATCGCGGTGCAGCTTGCTGTCCAGGTTTCGAGAGGGTGCGTTTCTGGATGAGGTATCGAATATATTGCTTCCCCCTACTTATACCTACCGAAGAGATCACGAATGTAAAATTAGAGAGAATCGAGAGCGCACGGAGGCTTTCCGGCAGTCGTTCTTCCCGCGAACCATATGCGACTGGAACAGAAAAGGGAGGTAATGACAGTGGCACGTAAAGTGCCCTCCGCCAAACACCGTTGGGTGCCTTGCGGAGTATAAATGTAGTTGTAGATGTAGATGTAGAGCAGACGACTGAATGATAGGCAACCCACAGTGTGTATGACCGCCTCTGAGTGCCTATGTCCCGCCACCTCTCAGGGTCACAACCAGTTATGAAAGATGGCTAGTGTCGCCGCGAAGCGTTAGCAAACGTGTTGTCTCTAACAAAATTGTTCCCCATGACCTGATCTATCATTCCTCACGGATGTCACAAAGACTTTCAAATAACTTGTATTATTGATTAAACCCCACACTGTGTTTTTCTCTCTTTATGAGAAGGTTAATCCCAGGAACTGCTATAAAGATTTTCGAACTACGAGGGAGGATCGCAAAGTAAGGCATAATAATTTTTTTCTCCCCTGGTACTGCACCGGAATGGTGAAATTTCGCGACAACATAGTTTGAAGTTTGCGCTACAAAGGATATTTTGTTTTCGTCTGCGGCTCTAGCGAGGCAACCCTGAACTAGGAAACAAAAATGGTGTGCATGCTACTGTCGTCAACGTGCAAACCGCAGCGAAATGTAGTTCGATATTTGTGGGCCAAAGGCCGTAAACCGAGTGAAACTGACAGGGACATGCATGACGTGTATTGGGATGACTGTATTGATCGTAACAACGTCTCTAGATGGTGGCATTCTTCCAAGAGGACCGTGTCAATCTTAGTGATTTGCCATGCTCCGGGAGGCCGGTAACAGCTGCAACATCGCAGATTGTTGCAGCCATTGAAGCAGCAATTTTGAACTACCGGAGTGAGGAACTGCGAACTTCATCGCAGCAGTTCACCATTTCCTGTGGTACGGTGTACGAGCTTGTTCATGACACGTGGAAATTCCGTAAAGTTAGTGATCACCCCCATTTTGCTGCTGCCTACGCTTGCCAACCCGCCAGCCAACCAAGACACCCACCCAAAACCTCACCCCAGAAATGACATCTCATCGCAATAACGGAAGCTACAGGTTGAACAGCTACAGTGGAACGGTATCTGGCAGGAAAAGCAGTAAATAGCTGCTTCAACTCCAGATAGCAGCAAAGCTTGACTACGATTTATATACACCTAAACATAAGTCTCCCACCATGATTTTCTGTCTGTATTCGAAGGCTAATCTCAGGAAAATCTGTAGTGATTTTAGTACAGTTGACACTAACACTATACTTACGAAGACGGGCCGGTCACTGTGGCCGAGCGGTTCTAGGCTCTTCAGTCTGGAATCGCGCGACCACTACGGTCGTAGGTTCGAATCCTGCCTCGGGCATGGATGTGTGTAATGTCCTTAGGTTAGTTACGTTTAAGTATTTCTAAGTTCTAGGGGACTGATGACCTCAGGTGTTAAGTCCCATAGTGCTCAGAGCCTTCTGGACCATTTTGAAAGAGGAAAGTGTGTATATCATTTATTACCACTACACCAAGTAAGTCGTCCGGAAGCAGATATTTTAGAGTTTCCCATGCGAAACCCATTAACAATGGACCTTGCCGTTGGTGGGGAGGATTGCGTGCCTCAACGATACAGATAGCCGTACCGTAGGTGCAACCACAACGGAGGGGTGTCTGTTGAGAGGCCAGACAAACGTGTGGTTCCTGAAGAGGGGCAGCAGCCTTTTCAGTAGTTGCAGGGGCAACAGTCTGGATGATTAGCTGATCTGGCCTTGTAACACTAACCAGAACGGCCTTGCTGTTGTGGTACTGCAAACGGCTGAAAGCAAGGGGAAATTACAACCGTAATTTTTCCCGAGGGCATGCAGCTTTACTGTATGGTTAAATGATGATGGCGTCCTCTTGGGTAAAATATTCCGGAGGTAAAATAGTCCCCCATTCGGATCTCCGGGCGCGAACTACTCAGGAGGACGTCGCTATCAGGAGAAGGAAAACTGTCGTTCTACGGATCGGAGCGTGGAATGTCAGATCCCTTAATCGGGCAGGTAGGTTAGAAAATTTAAAAAGGGAAATTGATAGGTTAAAGTTAGATATAGTGGGAATTAGTGAAGTTCGGTGGCAGGAGGAACAAGACTTTTGGTCAGGTGAATACAGGGTTATAAAAACAAAATCAAATAGGAGTAACGCAGGTGTAGGTTTAATAACGAATAGGAAAATAGGAGTGCGGGTAAGCTACTACAAACAGCATAGTGAACGCATTATTGTGGCCAAGATAGACACGAACCCCACGCCTACTACAGTAGTACAATTTTATATGCCAACTAGCTCTGCAGATGATGAAGAAATTGATGAAATGTATGATGAGACAAAAGAAATTATTCAGGTAGTGAAGGGAGACGAAAATTTAATAGTAATGGGTAGATGGAATTCAACAGTACGAAAAGGAAGAGAAGCAAAAGTAGTAGGAAAATATGAATTAGGGCTAAGAAATGAAAGAGGAAGCCGCCTGGTAGAATTTTGCACAGAGCATAACTTAATCATAGCTAACACTTGGTTCAAGAATCATCAAAGAAGGTTGTATACATGGAAGAACCCTGGAGATACTAGAAGGTTTTAGATAGATTATATAATGGTAAGACAGAGATTTAGGATCCAGGTTTTAAATTGTAAGACATTTCCAGGGGCAGATGTGGGCTGTGGTTATGAACTGTAGATTAAAACTGAAGAAACTGCAAAAAGGTGGGATTATAAGGAGATGGGACCTGCATAATCTGACTAAACCAGAGGTTGTACAGAGTTTCAGGGAGAGCATAAGGGAACAATTGACAAGAATGGGGGAAATAAATACAGTAGAAGAAGAATGGGTAGCTTTGAGGGATGAAGTAGTGAAGGCAGCAGACGATCAAGTAGGTAAAAAGACGAGGGCTAGTAGAAATCCTTGTGTGACAGAAGAAATATTGAATTTAATTGACGAAAGGAGAAAATATAAAAATGCAGTAAATGAAGCAGGCAATCGGCAGGAAGTGCAAAATGGCTAAGCAGGCATGCCTAGACGACAAATGTAAGGATGTAGAGGCTTATCTCACTAGGGGTAAGATAGATACTGCCTACAGGAAAATTAAAGAGACCTTTGGAGAAAAGAGAACCACTTGTATGAATATCAAGAGCTCAGATGGAAACCCAGTTCTAAGCAAAGAAGGGAAAGCAGAAAGGTGGAAGGAGTATATAGACGGTCTATACAAGGGCGATGTACTTGAGGGCAATGTTATAGAAATGGAAGAGGATGTAGATGGAGATGAAATGGGAGATATGATACTGCGTGCAGAGTTTGATAGAGCACTGAAAGACCTAAGTCGAAACAAAGCCTCGGAGGTATACAACATTCCATTAGAACTACGGACGGCCTTGGGAGAGCCAGTCCTGACAAAACTCTACCATCTGGTGAGCAAGATGTATGAGACAGGCGAAATACCCTCAGACTTCAAGAATAATATAATAATTCCAATCCCAAAGAAAGCAGGCGTTGACAGATGTGAAAATTAAAGAACTATCAGTTTAATAAAAGTTCAAATGGCTCTGAGCACTATGGGACTTAACATCTGTGATCATCAGTCCCCTAGAACTTAGAACTACTTAAACCTAACTAACCTAAGGACATCACACACATCCATGCCCGAGGCAGGATTCGAACCTGCGACCGTAGCAGTCGCGCGGTTCCGGACTGAGCGCCTTAACCGCGAGACCACCGTGGCCGGCTCAGTTTAATAAGTCACGCCTGCAAAATACTAATGCGAATTCTTTAGAGACGAATGGAAAAACTGGTAGAAGCCGACCTCGGGGAAGCTCAGTTTGGATTCCGTAGAAATATGGAAACACGTGAGGCAATACTGACCCTACGACTTATTTTAGAAGCTAGATTAAGAAAATGCAAACCTACGTTTCTAGCATTTGTAGACTTAGAGAAAGCTTTAGGCAATGTTGACTGCAATACTCTCTTTCAAATTCTGAAGATGGCAGGGGTAAAATACAGGGAGCGAAAGGCTATTTACAATTTGTACAGAAACCAGGTGGCAGTTATTAGAGTCGAGGGACATGAAAGGGAAGCAGTGGTTGGGAAGGGAGTGAGACAGGGTTGTAGCCTCTCGACGATGTTGTTCAATCTGTGTATTGAGCAAGCAGTAATGGAAACATAAGAAAAATTCGGAGTAGGTATTAAAATCCATGGAGAAGAAATAAAAACTTTGAGGTTCACCAATGACATTGTAATTCTGTCAGAGACAGCAAAGGACTTGGAAGAGCAGTTGAACGGAGTGGACAGTGTCTTGAAAGGAGGATATAAGACGAACATCAACAAAAGCAAAACGAGGATAATGGAATGTAGTCGAATTAAGTCCGGTGATGCTGAGGGAATTAGATTAGGAAATGAGACACTTAAAGTAGTAAAGGAGTTTTGCTATTTGGGGAGCAAAATAACCGATGATGGTCGAAGTAGAGAGGATATAAAACGTAGACTGGAAATGGCAAGGAAAGCGTTTTTGAAGAAGAGAAATTTGTTAACATCGAGCATAGATTTAAGTGTCAGGAAGTCGTTTCTGGAAGTATTTGTATGGAGTGTGACCATTTATGGATGTGAAACATGGGCGATGAATAGTTTGGACAAGAAGAGAATAGAAGCTTTCGAAATGTGGTGCTACAGAAGGATGCTAAAGATTAGGTGGGTAGATCACATAACTAATGAGGAGGTACTGAATAGGATTGGGGAGAAGAGGAGTTTGTGGCACAACTTGACTAGAAGAAGGGATCCGTTGGTAGGACATGTTCTGAGGCATCAAGGGATCACCAATTTTGTACTGGAAGGCAGCGTGGAGGGTAAAAATCGTAGAGGAAGGCCAAGAGATGAATATTCTAAGCAGATTCAGAAGAATGTAGGCTGCAGTAGGTACTGGGAGATGAAGAAGCTTGCGCAGGATAGAGTAGCATGGAGAGCTGCATCAAACCAGTCGCAGGACTGAAGACCACAACAACAACAACATGTGAAACCGGGCAGAGTTGCTAGCATCTACTAAAAAAAGTGGCGTGGTGCGAGTAGGACTGCCGCACTGATGGTTCCGTACAAACTCAATTATGTGCGCAGACAGTTCATACACTCCGGGAATCGAGGATCTCGACCATTTTTGCCTGTTATCGACATTCATACTGGCAAGATAGCGCTCCCAGGGATTCCAATACTTTCGAGAATGTTTTAATTTCAAGTTTGATGTAGGATATTATATGACAAAAGAAACACTTTTTTCGTAGGATATAATTAGGTGTTTTTCTCTTCACTTGATTCTACAATTCTAGATCAACGGTAAGTACCCTGTAGATTTTCATGAATGAGTTTGCGAGTATCACAATATGTGACCTTAATGGGCGTATCTTTTGATTACAGTGACTTAGAAATTTAAATTTATTACACAGTCAGTGGACTGCAGACCTTGGTATCTGACATAAATTTCAATCTGATATGTTTACCCTTACTGAGAAATAAAAACGGTTTTTAATCGAACAGTTAGACAGACAGACAGACATACGGATTCTTTAAGGATTCCGTTTTTACCGAAGATAAGGAATCCTAAAAAACAATTATATCTGCATTTATCTTCTACTTTCCCCTTACCCCATAACAAATGAGTACCATTCTCTCCAGTCAAATCTTCCTCACTTCACATAGCCCGTACCTGGTGCAGTCTACCCACATTCCTCCCTTTCAAAACTTGTTATATCAGAAAATCCCTTTTTACACTCATATACTTTTTGTATCTACTATTGACAGTATTATTATTATTACTATCATTGCTATTGTTACTATTTCAGTTACTATTATTATTAGAAGCAGCACCACCACCATCAGTATTATTAGTACTACTATTATTACGCTATTCATTCTTAGTCAGTATTGTTATGTGCAGTGTCGTTAGATACTTGAAATTTTGTTTCAAATCATCATTAGTTCTGACGCTACAATTATAATATTGTTTACCGTAAGTAGGGTTGTAAGGCCGTTTGAGACACCCTGTCACAAGACAGTCGCGTAATGTGATGTGATGTCACATCCGGTCAAGTAATATGACATCACAACCCGCCACAATGAAACCTCACCCATCTACGACATAGCTTGGCAGGAAGCTTTCGGATTACGCCATGTGTCAAACAAACCCAATTGCGTCTTCTATGTGGAACAGAAATGTGTAATCTAAGCTCATGTTTCAGCCTGTGCTCAAGTCAGCCAAAAAAAGCCATTACAAAATGCATAAGCCAAACAGAGACCAGAGCCTATAAGAAAAACAGAGGACCTGAGTGATAACTATTCCAAATTCAACTTATCGGTACTTCTCCCACATTCTGTACCGCTTACTTTCCCAAAAAGAGAAGGGGAAATCAAAGTTATGTGAAGGACGGAGGCACGTGCATATGCTGTTCTAGAACCATGAAAGATCCCAACTTTTGTTACGTCAGGAATGGAGGACATTTCAAATACTGAGTATAGCTCATGAACAATATACAGTTGAGAGGAGTCAGTATATCACTGCATTGATAAACGTGTATACATAATTTAGCGTTCTGTACAACCCTACAGATATCGTTATTTACTCTATTAAGAGGGGGAGCTGTTCTATAATTCACTTCATGCCTGTTTATCCACAGTATTTGTCTTCGGCAAGTGTGAAGTGACAGAAAAGAATAGGGATTGTTCTTACATAAAAATGAGGGGGATACTATTTAAAAAGGACATTAATTGTTAACTTCTCGATTCAAAGTAAATAACAGATTGTCCACTAACGCTGAGTTCAGATAGTATATCGCGTTTCACTAAACAGAGTACATTAAATAATTAATTCGGATATGGTCTAATCTACATCTACGTCTACATCAACACTACGCATCCTACCTGACGGTGTGTGACGGAGGGGTGCTTCTGGTACCACTAACTGATCAACCCTTCCCTGTTCAGCTAGCGAAAAGTGCACGGGAAGAACGCTTGTCGATAAGCCTATGTCATCATCATCATCATCAGCCAATTCAATCATTAATTGATGTGGCATCTTCGAGTCGTGGATTCAGGTAGGCTTTCAGCAGTCTTCTCCAAGTGGGACGGTCTTGGGCAGTTCTCTGCCAGGTGTTACCAGCGATCTTCTTGATGTCTTTGTCCCATCTGTCTGGTGGCCTTCCTCTAGGCCTCCGGTGCTCCCTCGGACTCCACTCCAGTACTAGCTTCGTCCATCTGTTGTCTTTTCTTCTTGCGACGTGGCCAGCCCACTGCCATTTCAAGGAACCTACTGTCTCTAAGATGTCATTAACCTTCGTCACAGACCGGATGTCATCTGCCCTTTTCCTGTCCTTTCTTGTATAGCCCAGCACTGATCTCTCCATGGCTCTCTGTGCTGTCCTAAGTTTCCCTTTTGTAAATGAGTTCAGTGTCCATGTCTCGCAGCCATACGTCATCACAGGAAGAATGCATTGATCAAATACTGCTATGTATTGGCTCTAATTTCTCGAATTTTCTCATTTTGATCATTTCGCGAGGCGTATGTTTGATGATGTACGTACTCTCTCGAAATTTCAATAGTAAAACTCTTCGTGATGCACAACGCCTCTCTTGTAACGTCTGCCAACGCAGTTTGTTGAGCACATCTGTAACAATATCGCGCCTACTAAGCGATCCCGTGAGGAAATACGCCGCTTTTCGTGGAGTCTTCTCTAGCTCTTCTATCAGTCCTACGTGGTAAGGATCCCAGACTACTTAAGAATGGGTTCAACAAGCCACTTCTTTAGTGGATATTTACATTTCCTATAGAATCTTCCTATGAATCTGAGTATGGCATCTGCTTTCCCTGCTGCTTGTTTTACGTGGTCATTCCACCTAAAGTCGTACCTGATAGATGCTATTAGGTATCTTACAGTGGTTACTGTTTCCAGCCATTTGTCACAAAGGGTGTAGTTGTACAGTTGTGGATTTATTTTCCTACGTATGCGCAATACGTTACGTTTATTCACGTTCGGCCTCAACTGTCAGTCCCCGCACCATTCGTCAGTCCTCTGCAGGTTGTGCTTCAAATCGTTACTGTCTTCTGGCGCCAAAACTAATTACAGGTCGTAACACAAGCTGAAATTACAGCAGTGAGCAGGTGGCTCGCACAGGTGTCAGGAGCCTGGTGAATCGTGTCTAACTATACAACACATGCAACACGTCTGCTGCGAACTGTTTTCTACTGCTCACGGCAGTTAACGTAGAACAGTTTGAATGTTAAAATGGAAAAGAGTTATAAATAGAATAAATATATTACTTTACATAACTGTCCACCTATCTGACGAGAATACTTCACACCAATGTTATCAACTTCATTCTGCATTTAGTTCCCTAGAAAGACCAACAATGTCCGATCTTAGAATACGCTTCTGTATTCCGCAGTGGGTTCATCGGTTCTACTATCCAAAGCCCCTACAAACAACGATATACTACGCTTTTTTCAATTCCGGACAAATATGAACTAAAAGAGACTAGTTCCTGTGCTTGCTTTGATGCAACATCTAGTAGTATTTCCACCGGCACCCTCTTCACTGTAAATACATTGAGCTGGTATAGGCATGCATATTCAGACACAGAGATATGTAAGCAGGCACTGTTATTTTAATAACAGTGTAGCGCAGAGTACCGCCGTTGCTATAGATACCTCTATCAACCCTCGTATCGTACAGGCTTCTGTTTATTTCGATTAGAACAGCTCAGAGTCGGCTAGACCGTCAGTAAGGGTGCACCGCGAGTTCCTGCTGCTAATAAGGCGAGTGCACCGTTCGTTTGTTACATATTTTTACGAGCTTAAACAGGAGCGACTTCAGGAATGGATAGGAACTGTGATTGCTGTGTACACATGGGAGCCGAATTGTTGACTTTCACTCACAGCTCCAGGCTGTGTTGGCTTCTGTCATACAGCTTGACGCTGCTGCCAAGGGGCATCACTGTGGGGTATGCGAGGGACGCCGAGCACGTCCCATGCGTTCCCCGATCGGTCCACTGCTGTGGCTGCCCCAGGTAGTGCCTGCAGTGAGGTTGTTCCCTCACCCGTGGTCGATTGGGAGATCATTCCAAACTCTGGCAGGCAGCGAAAGGCTTTCTGAGGGGCCGACCGTAGGGCCTCCTCAGTTCGTTTAGCGAACAGGTTTCGGGTGTTATCTTTGTCTAACGAAGTTTGTGAGCCAGATGCAGTCATCCACCCTGTTCCAGAGGAAGCTTCTTGGCCCGTAAGGTCTGGGCATTCACAAAGGGTGGGTTTCCTGGTAGTTGGGAACCCCAACATTAGGTGTGTAATGGGGCCTCTTAGGAATATGGCTTCGAAGGAGGGGAAGGAACCCATTGTGCACTCCGTGAGCATACCCAGGGGCGGGAGTCTTTCTGGATGTTGAAAGGGTGCTTCCAAATGCAATGAAGAACACAGGATGCAGCCAGCTGCAGGTGGTGGCCCATGTCGGTACCAATGACGTGTGTCGCTTTGGATTGGAGGAGATTCTCTCTGCTTTCGGGCAGTTAGCGAAAATGGCAAAGACTTCCAGGATTGCTTGCAAGATTAAGACGGAGCTCACCATCTGCAGCATCGTCGACAGAACCTACTGTGGTCCTTTGGTGCAGAGCCGAATGGAGGGTCTGAATTAAATGTTCAGGCAGTTCTGTGACCGTGTAGGCTGCAGATTCCTTGACTTGCGCCATCGGGTGGTGGGTTTCCGAGTTCCACTTAATAGGTCAGGAGTCCACTATACACAGGAGGCAGTTACACGGGTAGCGGAGGCTGTGTGGAAGGGACTGGGCGGGTTTTAGGTTAGAGGATCTCAGGAAACCACAGAAAGAGCGTCCGTCCAAAAGGGGGCAGGTAAACCACAGTAACGTAGTTGTAGAAACTATCGGTATTGTAGTTGTAAATTGTCTAGCTGTGTTGGGAAAGAACCAGAGCTCCAAGCCCTAATAGAAATCATTGAAGCTCAAATAGTTATATGTATGGAAAGCTGGCTAAAGCTGGAAATAAGATCAGCCGAAATTTTTTCAAACGACCTATTAGTGTCCAGAAAGGGTAGATTAAATACAGTTGGTGGTGGATTATTTATTGCTGTCAGAAGTAGTTTGCCTTGAAGTGAAATCGAAATAAATAGTTCCTCCGAAATTGTATGGGTACAGGTTATACTTGACAATCGGACTAAACTATTAATTGGATCGTTTTACCGACCCCCCGACTCTCAAGATATAGTTTCTGGACAGTTCAAAGAAATCTTGAGTCTCATTTCAAATAGGTACCCCACTCACTCATACAATTATAGTCGGTGGTGACTTCAATCTACCTTGACTGAGCGGTCCTAGGCGCTTCAGCCCGGAACCGCTCGACTGCTACGGTCGCAGGTTCGAGTCCTGCCTCGGGCATGGATGTTTGTAATGTCCTTAGGTTAGTTAGATTTAAGTAGTTCTAAGTCTAGGGAACTGATGACCTCAGATGTTAAGTCCCATAGTGCTCAGAGCCGTTTGAACCATTTGAACCATTCAATCTACCCTCGATACGTTGGAAAAATTATACGTTTAAAGCCGGCGGCAGGCAAAAAACGTTCTCCGAAATCGTACTGCATGCTTTCTCAGAAAATTATTTTGAACAATTGAGAGTGTAATGGCCTATGGGCGGAATTGGATTTAGGCCCTTTTTCAGTCGAAGTGCTAAATCGATACCTCTGTATGTGAATTATCCACCCAGAAAATTTCAGCTCAATATCTTTGGTGTAGTCTAAGTAATCAAATTAAGAAGGCAGTGGATTACAGGCAGTTGTCGCCTTTTTTACTGCCTATAGGGTATTGTATCGGCTCTGAGCTGTGTTGCGTGTTAACTTGTGTGATACAGCGAGTGAAGTGAGTGGTAATGAGTCAGAAAATGACTTTACAGACAAAAAGAAGAAAAGAAACAGTGGGAAAAGTTATAGAAGAAAGTTATGGAAGAGGGTTGAAGAAAGAAGAGTATGTCATAATCCTTAAACAATGCAGGGAGAAACCAGAGCCATTTCAAAAGTCATTGACGACATTGGGCTTATTATAGATTGCAAGAAAAGTTTAATGGGCTTCTCATCAAAGCCACAGGGGAAATTTCCTTTCCAGTTGCAATCATACGTTAGGATGCACTTTGGCAGTGATACACAATCGGTGCTTCAGAATCATAATGGAAGGTTTATATCGTTTAAGTTCATTAAAGAAATCAACAAGACTCCCTGAAGAAATTTCATTCTTGTCATTAACAGAGAAACCAACTGTAGCAGCAGCAAAGTTGAAGGACATACAAGACCTGTTGCGCTTTCTTCCTGATACAGTAAAAGGGTGGTATGAGGAACTTCTAGAATGCGTGAACAGTGAAGAAGCTACTGATCCCGAACAGGACCATAAACTATAATGGCCATTAATATATATTTTTTGTTAATGTACAGTTTAACTGGGTAATAAAATAATAAAAGCAATTTTCAACCCACTTTTCATGATATTTTGTAGAGGTATCATGGTTTGATGGAAAAATGGCGTAAACCATTCATCACATTTTGGATAATATATCAGAAATGAAATATCTACAGTAGTAAGGAATGATTCTGTATTCTAAAAGTATGGTCTGAAACAGAATTATTACATCATTGAAATATAACCCTTTTTCAACAAATTATAAACATGCAAATCTTCAGCTCCCTTTTACCGCAAATGCACTTTTCAGACTTACGCCCATCGTCCATCAAACTCCTCAATTGGTTCATGAGCCCACTCGAAGCGTAAATGATTGCGAAAGCATGCTTGACCTCTTAGCAACAAATAATCCTGGACAAATAGGGAGTATCGTGACGAATACAGGGATTAGCAACCACTAGGCAGTTGCTGCTAGGCTGAGTACCGTAACACCTACAACCATCAAAAAGAAACGCAAAATACATCTATTTACAAAAGCTGATAATATGCACTTAACGCCTTTTTAAGAGACGATCTCCACTCCTTCTGATCTGATCACCTGAGCGTAGAAAAGATGTGGAATGATTTCAAAGAGATAGTAGTGACGGCAGTTGAGAGATATAAACCACATAAATTAATAAGTGATGGTACTGATCCCCCATGGTACACAAAACTGGTCAGATCGCTGTTGCGGAAGCAACGAAAAAAGCATGCCAAATTTAAGAGAACCCAAAATCATCAAGATTTGCAAAGTTTTGCAGAAGTTGGAATTATAGCGCGTACTTAAATGCGAGATGCTTTTAATAATTTCCACAACGGAACTCTGTCTCGGAATCTGGCAGAAATTCCAAAGACATTCTGGTCATACATAAACCACACCAGTGGTATGGGGCAATCAGTACCTTCACTCCGCGATAACAACAGTGAAGTCTCTGATGACAGTGCCACTAAAGCAGAGTTATTAAACACGGTTTTCCGAAACTCCTTCACCAAAGAAGACGAAGTAAATATTCCTGAATTTCAATCAAGAACAACTGCCAAGATGAGAAACATAGAAGTAGATATCCTCGGTGTAACAAAGCAGCTCAAATCACTTAATAAAGGCAAGGCCTCCAGTCCAGATTATATACCAGTCAGGTTCCTTCCAGAGTATGCTGATACGATAGCTCCATATTTATCAATTATATACAACCGCTCGCTCACAGAAAGTTCCGTACCTAAATACTGGAAAATTGCTCAAGTCACACCAATACCCAAAAAGGGAAGTAGGAGTAATCCGCTGAATAACGGGACTATATCATTAAGTCAATTTGCAGTATTGTTTTGGAACATATACTGTATTCGAACATTATGAATTACCTCGAAGAAAATGATTTATTGACACATAGTCAGCACGGATTCATAAAATATCGTTCTTGTGAAAAACTACTAGCTCTTAATACTCATGAAGTAATGAGTACTATCGACAGAAGATGTCAAATTTATTCCATATTTTTTGATTTCCAGAAGGCTTTCGACACCGTTCCTCTCAAGCCTCTTCTAACCAAACTGCGTGGCTATGAAATACCGCCTCAGTTGCTCGACTGGCTTCGTGATTTCCTGTGAGAAAGGTCACAATTCGTAGTAACAGATGGAAAGTCATCGAGTAACACAGAATTAATATCCGGGGTTCTCCATGGAAGAGTTACAGTCCCTCTATTGTTCCTGGTCTATACTAACGACATAGGAGACAATCTGAGTAGCTGTCTTGATTGTTTGCAGGTGATGCTGTCATTTACCGCCTTGTAAAGTCATCAGATGACCAAAACGAATAGCAAAATGATTTAGATAAGATATCTGTATGGTGCGGAAAGTGGCAATTGACATGAATAAAGAAAAGTGTGAGTTTATTCACATGAGTACTACAAGAAATACGCTAAATTTCGATTACGCGATAAATCACACAAATCTGAAGGCTGTAAATTCAACCAAATATTTAGGGATTACAATTACAAATAACCTAAATTGGAACGATCACATAGATAATATTGTGGGTAGAGCAAACCAGACTGCGATTCATTGCCAGAACACTTAGAAGGTGAAACAGGTCTACTAAAGAGACTGCTTATACCACGCTTGTCCGCCCTATTCTTGAGTATTGCTGTGCGGTGTGGGATCCGCATTAGGTGTCACTGCCGAATGACATCGAAAAAGTTCAGAGAAGGGTGGCTCGTTTTGTACTATCGCGAAATAGGGGAGAGAGTGCCACAGACATGATACGTGAATTGGAATGGCACATCATTAAAACAAAGGCGTTTTTCGTTCGACGGGGTCTTCTCATGAAATTTCAGTCACTAGTTTTCTCCTCCGATTGCGAAAACATTCTGTTGGCACCCACCTACAAAGGGAGAAACGATCATCATGATAAAATAAGAGAAATCAGGGCTCGCACCGAAAAATTTAAGTGCTCGTTTTTCCCGCGCACCGTTCTAGAGTGGAACGATAGAGAGACAACTTGAAAGTGTTTCATTGAACCCTCTGCCAAAAACTTTATTTTGAACGGCAGAGTAATCACGTCGATGTTGATAGATGTAGAATACGGCGCTGCGATCGGCAACGCCTACATAAGACAACAAGTATCTGATACGTCTAATACGACTCTGGCAGGTGACACGTACGTAAGCATCCTGTCTGATCACCTGCATCCATTCATGTCCATCGTGCATTCCTACTGATGTGAGCAATTCCAGCAGGACAATGCGGCACCCCAAACCACCAGAATTGCTACAGAGTGGCTCCAGGACCACTATTCTGAGTTTAAACACTTCCGCTGGCCACCAAACCCCCCAGACGTGAACGATATTGAGCATATCTGGGATGCCTTGCAATGTGCTGTTCATAAGAGATCTCCAACCCTTATGGATTTATGGACAGTCCTGAAGGATTTAAGGTGTCAGTTTCTCCAGCACTACTTCAGACATTAGTCGGCTCCATCCCACGTCGTGCTGCGGTACTTCTGCGTGCTTGTGGGGCCATGCACGGTGTTAGGCAGGTGCACCAGTTTCTTAGGCTCTTCAGTGTAATTTCATTGTTTTCCGGTAAAGAACACGCTTATTTCTCTAACAACTATTTAAAACGGTTATCAGTCATAATAAAAACTGATTTTACTAGTTTTTTCAATACTTACATTCAAAGACTATGGTAACTAACTAAAGTGAAATGCTAATGAAATTAACGCTCTCGTGACTGGGCTCATGTGACTTCCCCACTATTCACAAACAACGTTACAGTTCCCGTCACGAAACAATAAACCATACATACGCCATCTGTCCAGAAAAGTTACGGGACTAACTTTACTCCTGGCACATAGGAGACGTCAGTTCAGTAACTATGATGGAAGCGTAAGCGAACAACTGTAAGCAACACATGACATTCGATCATTCGGCTGTGAGCAGCAGTGTTAAGCAGTGGGTGTGCGACTATGGTATGTCTACGTTGTTGTGTCACAAATCCCAATACAGTAACATATCCGAATCAAGTGTTCAAGACATTGTTCAAGAATGTTTTGAATAAGAGAGAATTTTGTGCAAAGTTTGTCCCGTACTCGTCTACATCTGAACAAAAACAACGGTCGTGGGCGCCAGCCGAGAATTGATTGAAATGCAATTCTTCTCTGACAAAAAATCATTACGGGTCACAAGTCTTGGTGCAAAAATCCACATGAAGGTTCAAAATTTTGGCTACATAACCTACATTCAAGCCAATGTGGCACGCGAGTGACCTATATCCCATAGAAGACTTTTCTGACAGTTTCACATGGTTGTATGAGAGTTCTGTGGGTTCTACTGAAGAGGGTGGGAGACCAAATAGAACACCTAAAGCATTGAAGCCACCACGTTAACGTTTATCTATTTTTTGTTAATCCAGTCTCGGGGGACTTTTTGGAATGAAATTATTTGTACACATTTATTCATTAAATAACAATTTTTCACTCACATGTTCCGCCAAGACAGAATTGCATATACATCACAGAGTACGTGATAACACACAGTCTAGCCTTCAAACATGCTTACTTCATTCCTTCATATTAATTACAGGAAAAAGCAAATGAAACTGTTTTGTAAACCGACTGTTGTAGATGAGAGAAGATTCTTCCGTCTACGCTGACACAAAAAGGGGAAGAAATGTACTATATGTGGTAGGATACAGTACCATCACAGTGCATTGACTAACCAGACAAAATAGTCGTTCACTCCAAACCACAGCCCTTACAACCCTTAAAACGCTTTTCTGGTTGTGCATTATCACAAATATTTTTATTATTTTGCTAACAATACCATGAATGCAAATGTTCTGCGTTTATAATGACGGTTTTTCATGTTTCAAAGTGTGACCAGTGCCTAGAAAACATACAACATGTAATAAAGCAGAGCCTAACTGAATCTTTTTCTCAACTACTGAAGTTGGCAATACCACCTAAATTCTGGCCAGATTTGGTCGTGTTATCGTTATGTTGTTGTTGTGGTCTTCAGTCCTGAGACTGGTTTGATGCAGCTCTCCATGCTACTCTATCCTGTGCAAGCTTCTTCATCTCCCAGTACCTACTGCAGCCTACATTCTTCTGAATCTGCTTAGTGTATTCATCTCTTGGACTCTCTCTACGATTTTTACCCTGCACGCTGCCCTCCAATACTAAATTGGTGATCCCTTGATGTCTAAGAACATGTCCGACCAACCGATCCCTTCTTCTAGTCAAGTTGTGCCACAAGCTCCTCTTCTCCCCAATTCTATTCAATACCTCCTCATTAGCTATGTGATCTACCCATCTAATCTTCAGCATTCTTCTGTAGCACCACATTTCGAAAGCTTCTATTCTCTTCTTGTCTAAAGTATCTATCGTCCACGTTTCACTTCCATACATGGCTACACTCCATATAAATACTTTCAGAAACGACTTCCTGACATTTAAATCTATACACGATGTTAACAAATTTTTCTTCTTCAGAAACGCTTTCCTTGCCATTGCCAGTCTACATTTTATATCCTCTCTACTTCGACCATCGTCAGTTATTTTGCTCCCCAAATAGCAAAACTCCTTTACTACTTTAAGTGTCTCATTTCCTAATCTAATTCCCTCAGCATCACCCGACTTAATTCGACTACATTCCATTATCCTCGTTTTGCTTTTGTTGATGTTCATCTTATACCCTCCTTTCAAGACATCGTCCATTCCGTTCAGCTGCTCTTCCAAGTCCTTTGCTGTCTCTGACAGAATTACAATGTCATCGGCGAACCTCAAAGTTTTTATTTCTTCTCCATGGATTTTAATACCTACTACGAACTTTTCTTTTGCTTCCTTTATTGCTTGCTCAATCTACAGATTGAATAACATTGGGGATAGGCTACAACCCTGTCTCACTCCCTTCCCAACCACTGCTTCCTTTTCATGCACCTCGACGCTTATAACTGCCATCTGCTTTCTGTACAAATTGTAAATAACCTTTCGATCCCTGTATTTTACCCCTGCCACCTTCTGAATTTGAAAGAGAGTATTCCAATCAACATTGTCAAAAGCTTTCTCTAAGTCTACAAATGCTAGAAACATAGGTTTACCTTTCCTTAATCTATCTTCTAAGATAAGTCGTAGGGTCAGTATTGCCTCACGTGTTCCAACATTTCTACGGAATCCAAACTGATCTTCCCCGAGGTCGGCTTCTACCAGTTTTTCCATTCGTCTGTAAAGAATTCGCGTTAGTATTTTGCAGCTGTGACTTATTAAACTGATAGTTCGGTAATTTTCATATCTGCCAACGCCTGCTTTCTTTGGGATTGGAATTATTATATTCTTCTTGAAGTCTGAGGGTATTTCACCTGTCTCATACATCTTGCTCACCAGATGGTAGAGTTTTGTCAGGACTGGCTCTCCCAAGGCTGTCAGTAGTTCTAATGGAATGTTGTCTACTCCGGGGGCCTTGTTTCGACTCAGGTCTTTCAGTGCTCTGTCAAACTCTTTACGCAGTATCATATCTCCCATTTCATCTTCATCCACACCCTCTTCCATTTCCTTAATATTGTCCTCAAGTACGTCCCCCTTGTATAGACCCTCTATATACTCCTTCCACCTTTCTGCGTTCCCTTCTTTGCTTGAACTGGGTTTCCATCAAAGCTCTTGATATTCATGCAAGTGGTTCTCCTTTCTCCAAAGGTCTCTTTAATTTCCCTGTAAGCAGTATCTATTTTACGCCTAGTGAGATAAGCCTCTACATCCTTACAGTTGTCCTCTAGCCATGCCTGCTTAGCCATTTTGCACTTCCTGTCGATCTCATTTTTGAGACGTTTGTATTCCTTTTTGCCTGCTTTATTTACTGCATTTTTATATTTTCTCCTTTCATCAATTAAATTCAATATTTCTTCTGTTACCCAAGGTTTTCTACTAGCCCTCGTCTTTTTACCTATTTGATCCTCTGCTGCCTTCACTATTTCATCCCTCAATGCTACCCATTCTTCTTCTACTGTATTTCTTTCCCCCATTCCTGTCAGTTGTTCCCTTATGCCCTCCCTGAAACTCTGTACAACCTATGGTTCTTTCAGTTTATCCAGGTCCCATCTCCTTAAATTCCCACCTTTTTGCAGTTTCTTCAGTTTTAATCTACAGTTCATAACCAATAGATTGTGGTCAGAGTCCACATCTGCCCCTGAAAATGTCTTACAATTTAAAACCTGGTTCCTAAATCTGTGTCTTACCATTATATAATCTATCTGATACCGTTTAGTATCTCCAGGCTTCTTCCATGTATACAACCTTCTTTGATGATTCTTGAACCAAGTGTTAGCTATGATTAAGTTATGCTCTGTGCAAAATTCTACCAGACGGCTTCCTCTTTCATTTCTTAGCCCTAATTCATATTTTCCTACTACGTTTCCTTCTCTTCCTTTTCCTACTGTTGAATTCCAGTCACCCATGACTATTAAATTTTCGTCTCCCTTCACTACCTGAATAATTTCTTTTATCTCATCATACATTTCATCAATTTCTTCATCATCTGCAGAGCTAGTTGGCATATAAACTTGTACTACTGTAGTAGGCGTGGGCTTTGTGTCTATCTTGGCCACAATAATGCGTTCACTATGCTGTTTGTACTAGCTTACCCGCACTCCTATTTTTTTATTCATTATTAAACCTACACCTGCATTACCCCTATTTACTTCTGTATTTATAACCCTGTATTCACCTGACCAAAAGTCTTGTTCCTCCTGCCACCGAACTTCACTAATTCCCACTATATCTAACTTTAACCTATCCATTTCCCTTTTTAAATTTTCTAACCTACCTGCCCGATTAAGGGATCTGACATTCCACGCTCCGATCCGTAGAACGCCAGTTTTCTTTCTCCTGATAACGACATCCTCTTGAGTAGTCCCCGCCTGGAGATCCGAATGGGGGACTATTTTACCTCCGGAATATTTTACCCAAGAGGACGGCGATTCGGCGTAGATCCCTCAGTGTGGTTGGTGAGTCACGTCGTCCATAAACATCGCTTATCAATCTGTCCCAGGCATGTTCGATAGAGTTCATATTTGGAGAACTTGCTGGCTTTGAAATTACAATTGCCAACTCATCTATGGGATCTTCATGAGAAAACAGGGAATATAACAAATTATAAAGGAGGTTTTACGAATTCTTTGGTCATTGCAATAGAAACAGTCTTAAAAAAAACAAAGTCGGCAACCAAGCCGTCAACAAACTGTTTAAGAGCAACAAACCGATGGGCAACATAAGGACGCAGCAATAGCCGTTCAAACGAGGCATCCCTCTAGACACAGTCAGCCTCCCAGTAATCAACTTTCTCAAGCGCAAACTATTTCCAGTTTACAATGTTGAATTAACTATGCAAGTTCATAAAATAATAAAAGTTTCTTACAGAAAACTGAGCTCTCCAAGCACTCACGACCCGTCCTCACAGCCTTACTTCACGCAGTATCATCATGTCGTACCTTCCACATTTCACAGAAGTTTTCCTGCATACCTTGCAACATAGCACTCTTAGAAGGAAGGATACTGCGGAGACTGGTTTATCCACAGCACGGGGGATAATTTACAGAATGAGTTTTCGCTCTGCAGCGTAATGTGCGCTGATTTTATTCTAGAAACAATCCCTCGGACTGTGGATAAACCAGTCTCCGCAATATCCTTCCTTCTAGGAGGGCTACTTCAGCAAGGTATGCAGGAGAAAATCGGTAAAGCTTGAAAGGTAGGAGACGAGGTACTGGCAGAATTGAAGCTCTGAGGACGGGTCGTGAATCGCGCTTGGATAGCTCAGTCGGTAGAGCACTTTCGCGCGAAACGGAAAGATTTGTGGTTCGATTCCCGCTCTCACACAAAGTTTTAAGCTTCACAGATATCGTCGAAATCTTTATAACTACACGTACGATGAGAGTTTGTAATGCATTTTCTCACAGCGGGTATCAGTGATCGAACAAAACCATATTGATCACTATTTTGAACGTTGTCTATAGTGTGCTATTTTCTGAGCGCGTGATCGAACTTGTCAAAGTCAACTTTCAACCCTGTAAGCTGTGTGAAGGTTTTCCAGATTCTTTTCTGTGAAATTCCGAAAGCCGTGTTTCAACTTTTTTGAAATATTTTTGGTAAACTTGCAAATTTGTGTTGCACCTAACAACACCCTACCCCTCACCTCCTGTTCTTATTTGATCTTCCTTTACCACCAAAAATCAACAGATCAGTGCTGAGTAACATTTTACTGCAGTTGAACGTAGGTTAAAAATAATTTCCTTAATATTGCCTTCCAATGGTGACTAACTTGCCTTAAGGAATAACGCTGGATCATGGAAGCCAGTATTTTGAATGGTACCAGAAAGTGCTCTCCCTTAAAATCTGCACGCGGTCGTGTGAATTTCAATTCAGAGGAGGCTTGAAAGCTTAAAGAGAAACGGTTATGGCATGGGTTGACGCTAGTGGTGCGTGTTACGCTGATCGTGCTGCTGTCACTGGTGACTGCAGTCGTGGTGGTGGACAGGGTGCCCTCATGTGTGGCCGGCCGCGGTGGCCGTGCGGTTCTAGGCGCTGCAGTCCGGAACCGCGGGACTGCTACGGTCGCCGGTTCGAATCCTGCCTCGGGCATGGATGTGTGTGATGTCCTTAGGTTAGTTAGGTTTAAGTAGTTCTAAGTTCTAGGGGACTGATGACCTAAGATGTTAAGTCCCATAGTGCTCAGAGCCATTTGAACCCTCATGTGTGCAACATCTCCAGCGTCTGCTCTCGTTTTAGCGTTGGCGTTTATGACGCCCCTCCCATGCTTTAGCAATAAGAAATTTGTGTTTATAGTTCACGTTGACAGCGTATAAAAACATTCGCTGATTAGCAGGCAACGTACTTTCGAATGCAAGAAATGTAACACCAGACAATCGTAAAAAGTTCACTTCTAGTTTTAAGATGGCGTCAGTGTCAAGAGGCGTTATAGACTTACATAATTTGTACATACATAGTCGGACAAATGACATATCACTCGTGTCTGTGGCTCCCCATTCCATGAAATGAAAACCTGACGTTCAGCCTTAATAAGGAATGAGGTGATACGCCTTTTTTCCTATCTATACGAACGACCCGGACACCGTTATCTACTTTTCACCTGAATGAGGCATCCCTGTATCCGGGAACTAATAAGACATCGATCCAACTCACGGCATGGTTCATTTTCTCACAGACCAAGGTCCACACCATCACATACACACCGTGTGTTGGTCCAAGTCGGACAGACACATGCAAGTGTGAAAAACATGGATCCTGTGAGCATGTAATATTATATTGCAATACACTTACACACAAGGACAGAGTACGACGACATTGGACAAAAAATATGAAATCGGATAATTGATGTGTAATGAAGAATATGTTTGACGAATTGTCACGAACCTTATACAAGACATACAGGCAAGAACGATCATACGCAAGAACCGAGTGGACACAATGAACGTGTAAAGTCACAGACACTAACACAGACACAGACTTAAATGTCGAAACAGACATAGACACTGATATGCATATAAAGATTTAGACGTAAGACAATGTTAAGAATCACAGAGTTATAACCAGCATTATTGCGTCCATATAATAACCACCTGTGTAACGGATGCATACGAGTAAGAAAAAAGGTACAGTCAGTTTTATTAAACACACACACACACGCACTCACACACAGCTTATAGAGCGAAGTCTACTTGTAGGCAATACGAACTGACCAAAGTATCTCTCAGTGGCCTCATTCGGGATTTCGAACGACAAGTTGAAAACTTGAATTTCGTATCCAGCATGCTGTATAATTACGTCACCTAGAGAACCGTCAAGACGTCGGAATTGTATCTTCCTACCGTTGTCTGTGACCAATATTTCACAAAAATTGTTTTTACTGATTTTCATAAACAGAGACTTTTGTATAAAATCCAATTGGAGGCCTACTAGGTTATATTCGGGTACCTTTGATTCCTGATTTATCCACTCGTGAATTTCGTAGGCAGACCGGTAGTCCGCGTCAGTATCAGATACGTGTTGAACAGTTGTTTTTCCGTTGTAGGATTCCATTATACTTGCAGAGTGTCTGCAAACAAAGAGTGCGATGGCACACTAGAGCAGCTAGTTTCCACCAGTGAGCGTTGGAAAACCAACGTCCGTCGCTGCGAACGGCGAAGGCGGCACCGTACGCTGCCTGTGGTGGAGAACTTCAAGTAACGCAAATATTTCAAGACTTTTAGAGTAGCTAACTTTGACATCAACATCCACAGAACGACTGTTGCTAGACAAAGGCAAAGGTTCCAGGTTCGAGTCTAGGCCCGGCACATACTTCTAATCTACCAGTAAGTTTCAAAACTGCCCGCGCTCTATTTCAGGATGAAAATTCATTCTGAATATATCTAAGGAGGTTTCTCTCTGCGACATCACCTTCCCATCAACGTAAGAGAAGAGTTATACCTAAATTAGAGCGGCAAAACCACAATATGTCTATTAACGTTTTCGAACTTGAAGAACTTCGTGAATAAGGAAAGAAGGAAAGACGCGTTGTTGTAGGCCCACTACATCTGTCAGATACGAGGAGAGAAAGTTCCATGCTAATTTACTGTTGATTTCAAAACTACACTAATGTCCAAAAGTTAAGCATAATCATGAAAAGAAAACGTATTGCCTTATCAGGATATCTGCAGAACTACTGAACAAGCTTAATCACAAGACATTTCACATACAACAGTATCCGAAACTTAAAGTTAGAAAAGTTCTGACAGCTAAGATACACATCTGTAAGAAAGTAACAGAACTGGAAAATCTCTTCTATGACAAAAATCTGTTAGTAGGGGATATGGTTACCCCTAACAGCCGCACGTGCTGCACAGCGACGTAGCATGCTCTGAACGAGATGGTTGAAGAGTTATTTTGAATTCGATCTCATTCCACAGCAAGAGCGGTGCGGAGATCTGGAGGTGTTCTGCAATTCGCCTCTCTAATATCATTTTGCAAACTGAATTGGGATTCATCTGAAACGAGCACATTCCTTCATTCATTCATGATCAAATTCTGATGCTGCACACTCCACAATTTACACGTAATTTACAAATTACTCGTATCAAACTACAGCTTTTTCAGGAGATCGGTATGCTTGTATTTTTTTCAACAGGGTATTTGCAGCAGCATTTATCGTTGTGTACGTAATCATATCAGAGCAAATAACCTGCATATTTCAATGTTCAACACAGACTTGAAAACGAGTTACATCATTTATGTAGATGTAAATAATCCTTATGACAGGGCTTTGTGTGCATATCTATCTTTCTGAGCGTTTCACTAGCTAACACAAGAGGAAATTACCCCTATCAATTTAACAAGCATTTCACATGAGGTTTCCACAGGATATATTTTAGAGGTATATCTGCCACACCCCATTAACTTACAGGACATGCACAAAGATATAACGCTATCTCCAGAACATCAAATTCCACCAGGAGGAAACTTATATAACCTATTCACAGTTTCGTGTGATAAGAAATAGAATATATAACATTACGGAAACCTCCAACAGTGCACCACTTTCGTAATTGAGCTAATCAAAATTCACTACGTTATTGGTTGCAATTAGAGTCTTACTGAAGCACAGAATTGATTCAAACACAGTGTAAAAAAGCACCATCCATTCTGGGATATTAAGGTGAGTGTTTTATTCATAATTTAATTTTTTGTCATTTATGATTTAGCAGTTTCTAACCGCCACTCTTTTACAATGCCTTGGTTCCGAGGCAGCCTGTATTTCAGGACAGAAGCTGCTCATTCCAGTAAGGGTTGCTGACAGGTTACGCTTTCCGTGCACTTGTGACATATAGAATGACAATTATTGAACTATACGAAATAAAATCGTCATAACTTCTGAACGGTTTGCGTTAGGACGTTCAAACTGCATGGTTGGAGGCGGGGCATAATAGGAATTAGTATGCACTGTATGGTTTGGTTTAGCGACGAAGCCCATTTTCATTTCGATGGGTTCGTTAAGAAGCAACATTGGTGCGTTTAGGGGAATGTGAATCCGCATTTCGCGATCGAGAAATCTCTTCACCGTCAACGGATGACTGTGTGGTGTGCAAGGTCCAGTGACAGAATAATTGGTGCGATATTCCATGATGCACGGTGACTACCGAACGGTACGTGAAGCTCTTGAAAGAAGATTTCATTCCTATTATCCAAAGAGACCCCGATTTCGACGGATGTGTTTCATACAAGACGGAGCTCGACCTGATCGAAGCAGGAGAGTGTTTGATGACCTGAAGGAGCACTTTGGGAACCGCATTTGGCTCTGGGGTACCCAGAGGCCACTGCCATGGACCTCGATTGGCCATCATATTCTCCAAATCTGAACACATGTGACTCCTTTTTTGTGGGGTTATGTTAACGACGAGGTGTCTAGAAATAACTTCAGAACCATTTCGAGATGAAAACAGTCATCAGGATGTCATCGACAGCATCGATGTTGCGACACTTCAGCGGATCATGCAGAATTTCACTATTCGTCTGCGCCACATCATAGCCAAGGATGGTGGACATATCGGACACGTCATAACCTAAATCCGAATATCTGTAGAGACGTTTACATGGCTAATAAAGTGTGCTCACGTCGTAGTTTGTAACTAATCTACGTTTTCTTTCATATAGTTCAATAATTGTCAACCTATATGTAGACAACCAAGATGATGCATGGAACAGAAACCGTAATATTCGTGGATATGTGTCCACATCAGTGAACGGAAGACCCTTGCGTTTCTGAACTCGGCTTTCCGACTGACCAGGCGTGTTTCTCTCCCCTCTGACTCCATTCCTACTTTCTGGACCTCAGTCCACTTCAGCCAGTCTGCGACGGCGCTCCAACGGTCGGCTGTTGGCTCACCTTCCGTAGGCGAGCTCTGTGTATCCCGCATCATACTTTTACGTATTTACCTATCAAGTCTCCTGTTTTTATTACGCCCATGTCGGACGCCCACTCCACCGCCCATCCTGGACACCTGTAAGAAACTGGTGTCAGTTGGTCACTTAAAAGGGTTAGCTCATCTTTCAGTTTAAAGGGAGGCAAGGGAGTCATGGCAAACAGCAGAGAATTAAACCTCCCCACTATCCGAACCAAGCCAGTCAAGTTATACCGACGGTTGTTTCCTTGACGTGGCTGCAGCAGCTGGGCCTCTAAGTCTATGCCACTACCGTGACTCCGGGCTAAATCCCCAGGTGAGCTGCAGCCTGTCACCATACTCTGTCCTGCCAGAAAAGTTATCTGTTTGCGGGCCATGCTGCCTGCCTGCCGCCTAGCCGTGCGGTCAATCTGCTCCCCGGCGTCCTACTGCCCTTGCTGGGTTAATACTGGCCACAATCTGTAGTGGCGTGTCCCATTTGTCACCCATTCATCATTGCAGTCTGATACTGCGCACTTCCCTGTAGCTGTCCTGGCTGAGGATCACGATTTTAACGCTGAGGCGCTTCTTTCTCTCCGCTCTTTCCACCGAGTCCACACCACCACCATGTAGGTTCCATGTGCTAGGGGACCATGTTACCCACATGTGACACTGCTGCCGATGTACTTCACGAGTCACGTCGTGTCATGTCTCAAGTACTTTTGAATTATTTCACTGTTTGCTTTGAGTCGACATAATGCCCTCTACACAAAGTAGAAGCAGCCACAAAGACGGCCAATACTGACTCATTTAGACACCTGCGAAAGCAAATAGTGACTCCAATGTTAAGAAATAAGGAATTTAGCCCCATTGTGTGGATGGTGAAGTTCAGACCGGTAAGTGTTCTGTGATCCGTTGAGGATGTTTTTCGTACAGTTGTTTTGGTTCGCAAACACTCAGAAACCTTATCGCTCCTCGGTTGGTATGAAAAATATTAATCCTATGAAAAATGTCTGAGACTATTTCGAACAGAGGGTGAAAGGTAGCAGTCAACAGGTGCACAATGAATGCCTTCAGATGGGTATGGCATACCTTAAAAACTAGCGGACACTCTTCGTCGTAGAATTGAGTCTATTATCAAGATCAGAGCCGCTGTCACACGCTATTAGTGTGGCAACTCCTAGGACTAGTCAATTTTCTGCAACAAAACGGAACAGCCGTCTTTGCGATGTTATTTATTATACGGCTATCAGTTTCCATGTTTCAGTACCCAGTCTTCAGGCCATAACTGACTCTGAGGGCATCAACTCAAATCGTATACCCGATTCCAGCAGCGGCCAACCACTGTGAACTGGTAGATGATGGTTGGAGACACAACATCGTTGTTACAGGTAGTCTGTGAAAATCAGTTCATAGAGGTTGGCCAGCGTCATTGAAGATGGAGTACGGAAGCACCAAAACTGGTAGCCATATAATTAATAACATCGTAAGGACACCTGTAGGTGTTCCATTTAACGACACAAGTGAACAGCCCAAGTGCCTCAAACCTCCAATCAGAATGATCGACATGCAATTATTCAATTTTCTGTCCTATCGACTTACCTGTTTCTCATATTTTGTTACTAGAGATACTCATTGTGTACGGAATGGCTGTTCACGACCAGCTGTTATCAAGTACTAAATTAGCGAGTGCTATGGTTCATCTGTCCTCCGTTATCTGACACGGTTGTGCTGTATCTTCCTGAATCGAGAAACTTAAAATACAGGAGATTCTCGTTAAATTGATCTTATACACAGTCTTTAAAAAATTATCCCAAGATACTACTGGTCAAAACTAGAAAAAAGCGTGTAAACATACATCCAGGAACGAACAGTTGTTAAGATATGGGTTATTATGACCTGTGATACTCAGATTGTAAGTAGGCTGTTTAGGTTCTTATACTGGCAACGCACCGCCACGTAGCGCTCTGTATGAAAATCACTGGCTGTGCTGTGTACAGTCTGTGGCTGGGTGGCATTGTTGCAATTTGCTATTGTAGTGTTGGCTGTTAACAGCGCATAGCGTTGGGCAGTTGGAGGTGAGCCGCCAGCAGTGGTGGATGTGGGGAAGTGACAGCGGATGATCTGGACAGAGACAGTAAATTTGTAAGACTGGATGTCACGAAGTGATATATATGATGTCTTTTGAACATTACTAAAGGAAATACGTTGTGTGTTCTTTATCAAAATCTTTCATTTGCTGACTATGCCTATCAGTAGTTAGTGCGTTCAGTAGTTACAATCTTTTATTTAGCTGGCAGTATTGGCGCTCGCTGTATTGCAGTAGTTTGAGAAACGAAGATTTTTGTGAGGTAAGTGATTCATGAAAGGTAAAGTTTATTGTCAGTCAGGGCCAATCTTGTGTAGGGATTATTAAAAGTCAGATTGCGTTGCACTAAAAATATTGTGTGTCAGTTTAGTGTTGATCAGAATAAGTAAAGAGAGTAATGTCTGAGTATGTTCAGTTTTGCTCAGCTGTTTGAAAAGCAAATAATGTAAAAGGTCTATCAGCACAGTCATTCATAAATTTTTCTAAGGGGACATTACATATGGCGACCCTGCCAGGATTCAAACCTGGAATCTTCTGTTTTTTTCTTGTAGTTTGTGTAATTAGTGTAGCTATTGTTTATTGCTAGTGTGTAATTATAGAGAGAATCTCCTTTGTAGTTGTAGTTTTTCATTGTTGTACAGTAAAACAGTTGTGGCATGCATGTAGATTTGCACTAAGTATTTTGCAGCTGTGCTTGCAATTAACTAGATATTATTTTCAGTGCAATGTTAATGCGTTTTGTTATTTTACTCTTCCAATTGTGCTTTTCTGTGTTATCGTATGAAACATTGTGACAATTATAGCGTGTGAAAAACGTAACACTAGGCTCCAAGGTAAACTGAGAAATAATAGTGACGACGAGCATAACTTATCAGCACCACTGTATAATGAATTAACAGACATTCAAAGTAGTAATTTGGTAATTGTGCATAGGGAAATGGAGCGGGCTGCAAATAATGGTGTAGACAGTGAAACAATTAGTGAACAGGGAAGCATTATCGATCGATCGGTCGGCAACAGTTCGCCTCAGGAATCCGAAATGAGAGGATACAATCTTGCAAATACTGTAGATTCAGGTTTTGCGTCCTCACCATTTTTTCAAATAAGTCAAGACACATTTTCTGCTCGTCAAAATGGGAATGTTGCCGGTGCAAATGCACTGCCGAAAAGCATAGAGGAACAGATTCCAGACACTAATACATTATTATTGCAATTAATGTAACAAATGAAACAAAATCAGAGACAAATAGCAACAGTTAGACACAATGGAACAAAATCTTAGAAAGTTAGACGCAATGGAACAACACTAGAGACAAACACAGCAATAGTTAGACGCAATGGAACAAATCAAAAACAGTCACAGCAACAGCTTCAAAAAGTTAGACACCAAGCTTGAACAAACACGTGACGGTTTAACTGCTGAGTTACTTAAAATCGAATCGAAATGTCAAAAAGTCTGTAATGATGTAAAAACACAAATATTGTGAGCATTTCCAACTTATATTTTAGCGTCATAAAAATGCATTACAGAATCATGAAGCAGCCATAAAGGAACTGCAAACTATTGTTCATGAAAATCACGACACCTTGCAAGATACAATTGACTCAGTTGCATCTATAGATTCGGTTACGCAACTTACAAAAACTCAAGAAAACTTAAAGGACACAGTAGATACGATTTCAACACAAACTGACACTCTGAAACTTGGATCAGAAAAACACATTGAGGAAATAACTTCTCTATCGGAGAAAGTAGCCGAACTTTCGGAACAGTTCACCAACTTATCCACAAAGGTAGATGATGATATGAATGACACAAGACCCGTAGCCTTCACTGACACAGAAGAGTATGAACAAATTAGAAAATTCAAACAAAATCAAAATAAAATCAATACACAGTACAAAAGAGAAATCCGGGAAGTACAAGATCAGTTGACACAGGTAATACAAGAATTACATGTTTCAGAGGAGACTCGCGCTCCAACACGGGAAGAGGGACTTAGAAATACGGAGAAGTCACAAAATAATAACACAGGGCATTTCGGAAATTATGAAAGAAATTGGCAAGGCGCACTGAATTTTGAGATTGAACCGCCGAAACGAAGTAGCAATGACCAATATGCGACTCGCCGACATGATGATTTTGACTATAAGCTGTTCATTACTACACGCAAATTTAAAACATTTAAGAATTCCGGCAACGACATTCATCCACAAGCACGGCTTCATCAATTCTCTCATTTTTTTCCTCCCAACTGGTCATTGGAGCACAGGTTAGAATTTATGTGTGGCTACTTAGAGAATGAACCAGCTGTAAAAATGCGATCGGTGATTCACGATTGTCACAGTGAAGGAGAATTTTATCAAGCCTTCCTCTCACCATATTGGTCTCAAGCTACACAAGACCGAGTAAAACATAGCATCGTAATGATGAAACATTTCGAACAATCGGAATTTTCTAGTCTTGTCAAATATTTCGAAGACATATTACATAAGAATCAGTATCTTTCAAACCCATACAGCCACTCTGAACTCATCCGCATTTGCTTAATCAAATTGCCTGAACATTTACGACATATTATTTTGGCAGGACGTTGCAAAGACGACAGTGAAGCTTTTCAGGGACTGTTACAAGAATTGGAAATTTACACTGACAGTCGCGGAACGCGAAAACGAGAACACAACAATTACAGGTCACATCCGTCAATTCCGCAATGACAGAAATAATAACTGGACACGACAAGGCTATTCTTACAACGTAAATCGTGGCCAAAACAGACACCACCCGTATGACAACCGTTGGCAGAGTAGTAATAATTACAGGGAAAGATCACCTCTCCGTGGTAATGGCTTTCAAGAGACAAAGAGAGAAACAGACAATATGGGAACCAAAATAATTATTATCAAGGGAGACAGAATAACTTCAGATGCAACGGCCCACCGCACAGTTACGATTCCGGGAGAAATTCTCCACCACATGACCGACAAACAAGAAACCATGTAAACTACCGACAAAACGACAGACCTGAATTCCATCAGAACTTGGGCGATTCAAACAGGGTAGGGCTCTCTCGACAACGTGAATTTGTAGAAGTTAGATCTCCAAATCCCAATAACGACGCGCGCCAACAAAGAGACAATAGGCAATGACTCACACTGCTGGTAGCCACAAAACGTACTTACGAAGCTGACGACGTAGCTGCCGTGGCTAGTAATTACGTAAAAATGGAAGACATTAGGGACATCTTACTCCAGGAACACGACATAAAACATAACAACATTGCATATCCTGTAATTCACATTACAGTAAATGACGTAAAATTTACGGCAGTACTTGACTCTGGCAGTCCCATTTCAGTAATTAGTGAAACAGCTTTAGCAAATGCAACAAATCAAACGATTGCCCCACGCTTCCGTTACGTAAGATTAAATTACAAGGTGCAATCGTTGGAAAAAGTATAGATGTACGCCAACAAACAAACTTAGAATTCTTTTGTCAAAGCCACAGCTTCTCTATGAACTTTCTTATTGTTCCATTATTGTCGACGGAAATTATATTGGGAGTAGACTTTTTGAATGAATACAAAGCAATCTTAAACTTTCACGATGCTGAAATAAGTTTAGAGAAAGAGGGTAAGTCAATAGCTTTGAAATTTGAAGATTGGCTCTCAAACCATGACGAGGAAATATTTTTAGCGCAATGCAATATGACTTTTAATAATCCCTACAGAAGATTGGCCCTGACTAACAATAAACCTTACCTTTCATGAATCACTTACCTCACAAAAATCTTCGTTACTCAAACTACTGCAATACTGTGAGCGCCAATACTGCCAGCTAAATAAAAGATTGTAACTACTGAACGCACTAACTACTGATAGGCATAGTCAGCAAATAAAAGATTTTGATAAAGAACAAACAATGTATCTACCTTAATCATGTTCAAAAGACATCATATGTATCACTTCATGACATCCAGTCTTACAAATTTACTGTCTCTGTCTAGATCATCCGCTCTCAAAACTCCGCCATCTCACTCCCCACATTCACCACTGCTGGCGGCTCACCTCCAACTGCGCAACGCTATGCGCTGTTAACAGCCGACTGCCCAACACTACAATAGCAAATTACAACAATGCCACCCAGCCACAGACTGTACATAGCATAGCCAGTGATTTTCATACAGAGCGCTATGTGGCGGTGGTGTTACCAGTATAAGAGCCTAAACAGCCTACTTACATAGCCTCCATGCTCCCCACAAAAAATTTTACAAATTGTTTTGGGCACTGGCCAATACATATTTGTTAAATTTTTTTCACAATTACAATAACAAAGAAATCAAATGCACACACTTACTGATACAATGTTGGTCAAAGGCTAAAATTTTATCACAGTCCGTAAAGACAGTCCTGATCGTTCATCACAGTAAAATTGCAGTGTTTTTTCTCAAAGTCTCAGCAGTAAAAGAAAATGCACATGGAAGTTGTGGATTTCCATGCAGTCTTGAAGAAATAGTGTTGTCCTTCCAACGGAAAGACAGTGCTGGCTCTTGACATGCAGACAGGTAATGGGCGACAACAGAGCAAACCCACAGCAGAGTCAGTCGAAGTTGAAGAATATTGGTAGGTAGGTCATCAGAGAGCAGACCCACTGTAGTCCTGGTAGATAGTATGGTATTGGTGGGCCATCAAAGGTGCAGACCCACTGCAGTCCTTGTAGAAATAATGGTAGTGGTGGGTCATCAAAGGGGCAGACCCACTGCAGTCCTTGGAGAGACGGCCAGCATCCATCTGTTGCGACTGTGCAGATGCACAATCACCATCGAAGGGTCTTGCAGACAATATAGCAAGTCCATAAACCACCACTTGTGCACTCACAAAGTTTTTGGAATTGTCCTTAGAACCAACAATGCTGTTAACCAGTCCCTTACGGAATCATCAACACATGTGCGAGCACTTAACAGTCCTCTTTTTTTAACACATTGTGCATATACTGTGACCAACAGAAATGTGTGCAGTGAAATGAATGCTTATGGTGTCAATTACAATTTTATGACATGAGAATACAATTACAAAGATACAGAAAACATCATTAAAACATAATAATACAGATAACATTTGTAGTAATACAGGACTTGCAAAAGAATAGAAATAAACATATACATCAGTGTTACAGGAATTATAACATAAGTAAATATATAAAATAATGAGAATAGTTTTCGAAACATTAATTTCACACATTTGCATTAAAACAAAACAGAATAAATAATGTCTAAACATCTTGACAAAGTAAATAACATACTATAAATGCAAATTATATTTGAGGATAACAGTATTCCTCATCATAGTGAATGTAGCTGAGGATTAGAAAAATTCTACAACATAAGTCTCATCAGATAAACACATAAAGACAGGAAGAAAACAAATACACAAATACACAAGGTACACAGACACATAGTGAGGTAACACAAAGGACAGGTCAGCGTTTGTTCTCAGTGTGACATTTGGTACTGCAGTCCAACCCAAAACTTCATTTTATAGGTGTTTTGTCTTATTTCCCCCGTTTTTTTTTCCTTGTCAATGCATTTTTTCCAATTCATCACAACTCATTCTCTTATATAGCCTACCCCCTCTTAAGCTAACTAAGGGACGAGGCAATGCAGCAGCACAAAACAATTAACTCAAACAGCAATGACAAAAATTTCAAATTGGCAAAGCAAGCAGCAGTATATCTAAATTAGCAGAGGAAATGCAACATTACAACGAATATGAACCAGTAATAAGAAAAATAAATCAGTTGTAAAACTGGCTTCACATAGTAATACAAAGTCAAATTCAGTAACACTATGCCTGACAACAGCAGCACCAAATGCTATAACTTATACCTAAACATGGCAAAGCTCAAGCACAAAAAATATTACACTAAAGACAACAGATAAGGGAAATATCTATTCACATCTTAATGTCTATGTAATTAAAGTGGTGCACCACTCTACAACAGAAATTACCAAGTACTTGAAAAGAAAATTATGTATGCAATTCCTGTGAAGGGAAATGTGTTTTTGTGCTCCTTCAGTTTTTTGAAGTAGAACATAAAGTTATTATTTACTGGATGTGTAGGCATAAAATATCTATATTAGTACATCTATAAAATTTTATTTTAACCAATGCTGCAGTGCAGCTAGAAACTAGATATCAAACGAGATGAGCATATATACATATATTTTTTTACTGCCTTTGGAGACGCCATATATATATATATATATATATACAAAACCGTCATTCATTAGGCAAATGGCGTCTCCAAAGGCAGTAAAAAAATCTCTCAATTAGAAAGACAATAGATGTAAAATGTTTCTCATCATTTCATTTGGCAGTTTAGTAAATAACATTCAGCTGCCCAACACTACAATGACAGACAACAATGCAAACTAGCCACAGACTGCATACAGCACAGCCAGTGATTTTCATACAGAGCACTATGTGGCGTTACCAATAAGAAAACCTAAACAGCCTACTTACGTAGCCCCATGCTCCCCACAAAAATTTTACAAATTGTTTTGGGCACTGGCCAATACATATTTATTAAAAAAATTTTCACTATTACAATAACAAAGAAATCATATGCACACACTTATTGATACAATGTTGGTCAAAATCTAAAATTTTCTCACAGTCCGTAAAGACAGTCCTGGTCATTCATCACAGTAAAATTGCAGTTTTTTTTCTCAAAGTCTCAGCAGTAAAAGACAATGCACACGGAAGTAGTGGATTTCAATGCAGTGTTGAAGAAACAGTGTTGTCCTTCCAACAGAAAGACAGTGCTGACTCTTGACATGCAGACAGGTATTGGTCCACAACAGAGCAAACCCACAGCAGAGTCAGTCGAAGTTTTGAAGAATATTGGTAGGTAGGTCGTCACAGAGTAGACCCACTGTAGTCCTGGTAGAGATTGTGGTATTGGTGGGCCACCAGAGATGCAGAGCCACTGCAGTCCTTGTAGAAATAATGAAATTGGAGGGCCACCAGAGATGCAGACCCACTGTAGTCCTTGTAGAGACGGTCAGCATCCATCTGTTGCGACTGTGCAGGTGCACAATCACCATCGATTAGTCTTGCAGACAATATAGTAAGTGCATAAACCACCACTTGTGCACTCACAAAGTTTTTGGAATTGTTCTTAGAACCAGCAATGCAGTTAACCAGTCCCTTGCTGAATTTTCAACACACGTGCAAACACTAACGGTCCCAACTTCTCACATATTGTCCATATACTATGACCAACAGAAACGTGTGCAGTGAAATGTAACTTACAAGTTACTTAATTTGATGAACTGGTGTCAATTAAAATTTTATAACATAAGAATACAATAACAAAGGTACAAAATACATCATTAAAGAACATAACAATGTAGATAACATTTGTAGTAAAACTGGCTTTACAAAAGAATAGAAATAAACATGTACATCAGTGTTACAAGAATTATTACATAAGTACATACATAAAAGATCAAAACAGAATAAATAATTTCTAAACATCTTTACAAAGTAAATAACACATCATCAGAAAAATTCTACAATGTAAATCTTATTAGCTAAACACATTAAGACAGGGAAAACACAGATGCACAGGAGTTCACAAACACATAACAGAATAACACAATGGAAAGGACAGGGTTTGTTTTCAGTGTTACATTTGGTACAGCAGTCCAACCCAAAACTTCATTCCATAGATTTTTCGTCTTATTTCAACATTTGTTTCCACCAAAAAAATCCTATCCAAGCATGCTTTCTGTATTTATATGTTCACAAATTTCTTACCTCATTATTTATTTTCCATTATCTTACCTCATCATTCATTTCCAAGAAAATCCTACCTAAACCTGTTGTCTCTAAACCCTACTTTTTTGTTCATATCATCTTTCAAAATACTTTTTTGCCCAAACCATTTTCTTATAGCTTCTCAATGCATTTCTTCCAATTCATCACAACTCGTTCTCTTATATAGCCTACCCCATCTTAAACTAACTTAAATCTACTGAGCTCAGATGCTAAACTAAGGGACGAGGCAATGCAGCAGCACAAAACAATTAACACAAACAGCAATGACAAAAAAAATGCAAATTGGCAAAGCTAGCAGCAGTAAATCTAAATTTGAAGAGCAAATGCAACATTATCACTAATATGAACCAATGTGCAGCAAAAAGAAAAATAAATCAGTAGTAAAACTGGCTTCACATAGTAATACAAAGTGAAATTTAGTAGCACTATGCCTGGCAAGCAGCATTAGCAAATGCAATAACTTATACCTGAACATGACAAAGCTCAAGCAGAAAAAATATTACAGTAAAGATGGCCATGTCTAATACCTATGTCACATCTTAACACTAGAGTGATGCATCACGATAACTTACTCTAGCAGACAAGTTACCAAATCGTTAAAAAATTATTTTTGCAATTCCTGTGAAGCAAAATGTCTGTTTGTGCCCTCTTTTCTGCGAAAGTACATCATAAAATTATTCTTTACTGGGTCTGTAGACAGAAAATAGTGATATTAGTACATCTATTAAATTTTATTTCAACAAATGCTGCTGCAGATAGAAACTTGATATTAAACAAAATGAGAAAATATATATGTAAAGCAACATATGAAACGTCATTCACTAGGCAAATGGCGTCTCCAAAGGCAAAAAAATTCTCTCAACTAGAAGGACAATAGATGTAAAATGTTTCTCTTCATTTCATTAGGCATTTTAGTAAATATCATAAATTAAGAGCTCCACAATATAATCATATGTTTTCAAGTTTGAGTGTGTTGTATTTGCAGTGCTTTCTACAAAGAAATGTCAATAGCGAGGATAACGGCCTCCTTTTTTCTCCACCTGTGCCTCTGAAAGGCACACACTAATGACTTTTTTCCAGGCGACTGTCGCACAGCTGGGTGCCCACGATGCATTACATGAAGAGCATTTAACTTTCTTACCGAAATATTTATGACAGCAGTTTCCGCTACAGTGACAGTCTCATATAAAAATTTCACAGGTCGAGAATTTGCGTTACAAATGTGGAGAAATAAAATCCTGTAAATATAACAGTGTCCAAAAAAATTTCGCCGGCATTGTGATACATTCACACATTTACACACATTTCGTAGCTCTTAAAGTATGATTCTTGGTTTCCAACATCCTTTTTCACAAGTCAGAGTCCCTAACCACTACTCATTACTCCTTACCTTATTACACATATACATATTTGTCGACACTTCTTCAATATTTCACCATAATAAATATGTAGCATAATCAAATTCCTCATACAGCATCAGCTTATTGATCATAAACATACCTCAGCAGCATAATACACATTGTCATCATAATAATAACATCATAAAAACTGAGCCAAATCTCAAAAACGTCGTAGCTTTCTGCAATAATTTCAAAACCTAAAGAAAATTCTCTGCTCGCTTCAATAGCGTCATCTACTTCAAACATACTTTAAAAATCATGATCTCATACCAAATACATCATTCAAAGCTCTCATAGTATCATAATGGTTCCGAAAAAATGTGAACAGTTCACAAAGTACAGACAAAATACAATTTCATAAGTAGTTACATAAACATCTGTCACTGATGTAGTAAAACAATGTTTGTTTCACTGTTAAATAATCAGATAGCTGTGTAATTCTGTGTTAGAGGAATATGGTACCGATGTGTAAAGTTGTATAAGCAAATACCACATTAGCTAGGGCTCCTTGTGCTTGCCAAACACATGGCACACAAAGTAAGCGTGTACCCCCCTGAGGATTAATGTAATTATACCCTCAGGTGTCACAGATTACAGCAATGGAATGAAATGTATCACAGAAAACTTTCTTTGTAATTCAGAAATCTTGAAAAATAAATGGTTTAAGTACAAAAATTAATCACTCAAATGCGTGTCCTGTAGCGCTAAATGTGCGTCTTGCTGTAAGATAATTCTGTGGAACTGTCGTAGTTATCGTCCTCTGTAAGCAAAGTTCTGCTGAAGTCAATGTACTTACCTCATCACAAACGAAAGTGAAATGCTTTGCGTATAGATATCGTAGTTATTCCGTACCTTACCGTGATCAAGAAAGTACTATAATGTAACATATAGTTGTGCTACGAAAAAGGCTGTCTCATTGTAGCTATACCACAAAAGTTACTACTAAAACATGTTTTACTTTCCAGAATAATACAGAAAAACTGTGCAGATATAAAACATATACAGCGCAAAAGCTATAATATAAATTGTGTCACTCATTAGTAGCGTCGTGATATAATCGTGTAGCTGTCAAACTAACCACTGTGTCATCTGATATCCCTCAGAAAGTACTTTAATTCCAGAATGTATTTTCAAGCAAACCAAAATGTTGCATTAAAATCTCATTAGCAGTACCGGTACATGTTCTAAGTATGTGAGCCTTATGGTCGTTACGTAATCGTGCCACTAACAAGCAAGAATGTACACACACAATCACACTGTGTCGTCTGTTCACTATAACAATGCATTCGTAATTACTGTCTAAATATGTTCCCTAGCTTATAGATTGGATAGTTTATTTTAAAACATAGTTACATGTTAACAGTTTCTAAGTGTGACGAAGCGTACTAGTAATGTGAAGTGAAAAATTTTATAGTAGAGACTAATTTAAAAAAAAAAAACAGATTATCTCTCAATAAACGGTTTTACATGTGAAATGTGGTGCAATCCTTTACTCTTCCTAGTACGCAGAGTTTCAACTTCAACGCAATTATCATGTGGTATACGTCGGATTCTGTAAGGTCCATTGTAAATCAGAAAGAATTGGTGACTCAAGTGTTTCTCCTTATGTGACAATGAATGAGCTTTAATGACAACTTTCTGACCAAAATATAATTTCTTTGCATTTGCTTTACCGTGTAGTTTTTTTCTTTTGTCTGCTGCAGATTTTATATTTTTAATAGCCAAATCAATTATGTCTTTGTGTCGAAGTTTACGTGTATTCGGGAAAGGTACAAGCTCTCTGATTCTGTTCGGCGGTTCTTCATTCTCCAGTACAAGAGTAGGTGGTGAGGCAGTGGAGTCATGAGGCATTTCATTCAGCACATTTCGAAATAAGTGTAAATATCTGTCCCAATGCTGATGCTTTCTGTGACAATAAAGTCTGCAAAGCTTATTGATTTCTTTCATAATCCGTTCAGACGGGTTACAATGTGGTGAGTACAATGAAATCAAAACAGGTCTGATTTTATGGTTCTGAAGCATGCGTGACCAAACAGCACATCTGAATTGCGGTCCGTAATCTGAAATGACTTTAGCAACGTGGCCAACTTCACGTAAGAAATTTTTAACAAAGGCGTTGGATACAGACCGTCCAGTGGCTTTGCGTAACGGAGTGAAAGAAACAAATTTTGAAGTAAGTTCAACAGCGACCAGAATGTACAAAAATCCATTCGATGTTCTGACAAGGGGTCCCAAGAGATCAACAGCAGCAAATTCCTTTAATTTAGAAGCAATGATAGGAAAGAACGGAGCACGATGAGAGATAGTAGATGGTTTCGCCTTTTGACAAAGTTTACAAATAGACAAGACTCTTTGAATTCTCTTTTCCATATTGTTAAAATAACAAGTCGTTCGAAGAATATGATAACATTTTCGTGGACCAAAATGTGCGTAGCTGAAATAAATGTACCAAATGAGCTTATGGACAAAATCGTCTGGAATGTAAAGTACCCATAGCTTGTCATCAACAGTGCAGCGTTTGAAGAGTATGTTGTTTCTAACCAGATAATAATGCCGAATCTGAGTGTGCGTCTTTTCATGCCATTTACTTTTGATGTCTTTCCAAATCGGATCTTTATCTTGTTCATGAGAAATGTCCTTTAAAGATGTGGTGATGAAGTTTTGAAAGGCGAATTTCTGAATGTAAAGAATACTGAAATTTTTCTCGAGGTTGCCTTCTGTGTTATTTTTCTCAAGCCCAGCTGGTGCGCGTGACAGTGCGTCCGCAACAATGTTCTCCTTGCCGGGAATGTAGACTATTAAGAAGTGGAATTCTTGCAGAAACAATGCCCAACGTTTAACCTGTCGTGATTTAATTTTGAAGACATAAGAAATTGTAAAGCACGATGATCACTGTATACTTTTACGTGCTTGCCAGAAAGAAAGAAACGGAATTTGTTAAACGCCCAAACGATAGCTAAAGCTTCTACTTCAGTAACGGAATAATTTTTTTCAGATTTTGTTAGCATTCGGCTAGCAAAAGCAATGGTTTTCTGAACAGTAGCGTCATTTTCTGTGGCTTTTTGAAATAAATGGGCACCAAGACCGACTTTAGAAGAATCCGTGCTAAGGCAGAAATCTTGTGACAGATCTGGATGAGCTAGTATTGGCGCGTCAAGTAGCGCTTCTTTCAAAGAGTTGAATTCCAACTGTGCTTGTTCATCCCAGTTCCAAATAGTACTTTTTCCAGTGAGAGAACAAACTTTTGGTTTAACTAGAAGTTGCATATTCAGAAAACGACGGTAAAAATTTACGAGACCTAGAAAACTGCGGACTTGTTTTTTTGTGGATGGAACTGGAATGGCTCTGACTGCATCTAACTTTTCAGGAACCGGCTGAATGCCTTCAGAAGAAATAATATGTCCCAAAAAACTCACCTTTGACCTAACGAATTCAGACTTTTCCAAGTTAACTGTAATTCCAGATTCTGCAAAAATACGTAACAAACTGTTGAGAATGCGATTATGTTGTTCCCATGAGGTTTCTGCTATCAGAATATCGTCCACATATAAGGTGATGTAACGTTTTAAGAACTCAGGTAATATGGAATTTAGCCCGCGAATGAATGCTGCCGAAGAAATGTTCAAACCAAAAGGAAGTTTCCGAAACTGATAACAAACGCCGAAACAAAGAAAAGCTGTGTATTTTCTACATTCTGGATGAAGGTCGATCTGATAAAAGCTAGATCTGAGATCAATAGAAGACAACACTTCTACACCATTAAAATTTTGAAGAAGCTCTTCCATCGTTTGCGGCCTGTCTTTTTCAGGAATAATGATAGTATTGATTTGTCAAAAATGTAAGACAAGTCTGATCGATCCATTTTTCTTCTCAACAACATGCAATGGATTGTTGTATGAGCTTACTGCAGGCTTAATAATGCCCTCGTCAAGCATAGATTGTATTTCTGTTCTAAAACGGTCCCTATAATGTGCTGGAATTACGTATGGTCTAACACAAAATTTAGTATGCTCACGAACACGAAATTGGTATTGAAATCCCTTGATTGTTCCTGTTTTGTGAGTAAAAACTGTGGAATTTGCTTGTAAAATCTCAAAAAGGTCCTGCCTATCAGTGTCATTACAATTCTCAATTGTTTGAATTTTATTCTCAATTAACTCATTAGTTTCAAATATGTCGTCGATATCATCCCTGTCAGTACTTGCAGAGTGATTGTTAGTGTCTAGTTCCGTAGAAAATTCCGAACTGTTTTCTAACAGAAGGTAAAGCCGATTAATTTCCTCGTCATGGTGTGAGAGCCAATCTTCAAATTTCGAAGCTACTGACTTACCCTCTTTCTATAAACTTATTTCGGCATTGTGAAAGTTTAAGATTGCTTTGTATTCATTCAAAAAGTCTACTCCCAATATAAATAAATTCCGTCGACAATAATGGAACAATAAGAAAGTTCATAGAGAAGCTGTGGCTTTGACAAAAGAATTCTAAGTTGGTTTGTTGGCGTACATCTACATTTTTTCCAACGATCGCACCATGTAATTTAATCTTACGTAACGGAAGTGTGGGGCAATCGTTCGATTTGTTGCATTTGCTAAAGGCTGTTTCACTAATTACTGAAATGGGACTGCCAGAGTCATTTACTGTAATGTGAATCACAGGATATGCAATGTTGTTATGTTTTACGTCGTGTTCCTGGAGTAAAATGTCCCTAATGTCTTCCATTTTTACGTAATTACTAGCTACGGCAGCTGCGTCGTCAGTTTCATAAGTAGGTTTTGTGGCTGCCAGCGGTGTGAGTCATTGCCTATTGTCTCTTTGTTGGCGCGCGTCGTTATTGGGATTTGGAGACCTAACTTCTACAAATTCACCTAGTCGAGAGGGCCCTGCCCTGTTTGAATCCCGCCAGTTCTGATGCAATTTAGGTCTGTCGTTACGATCATATCGTCTGTCGTCATGTCGGTAGATTCCATAGTTTCTTTTTTGTCGGTCACATGGTGGAGAATTTCTCCCTGAATCGTAACTGCGCGCTAGACCGTTGCGTCTAAAGTTATTCTGTCTCCCTTGATAATAATTATTTTGGTTCCCATATTGTCGGTTTCTCTGATTGTCTCTGTGATAGTCACTACTGCGGAGAGATGATCTTTCCCTATAATTATTACTACTCTGCCAACGGTTGTCATACGGGTGATGTCTGTTTTGGTCACGATTTGTGTTGTGAGAATAGCCTTGTTGTGTCAAGTTATTACTTCTTTCATCGCGGAATTGCGACGGATCATCGCGGAATTGCGACGGATATGACCTGAAAATTGTTGTGTTCCCGTTTTCGCGTTCTGCAATTGTCAGTGTCAATTTCTAATTCTTGTAAGAGTCCCTGAAAAGCTTCAATGTCGTCTTTGCAACGTCCTGCCAAAGTAATATGTCGTAAATGTTCAGGTAATTTGATTAAGCAAATGCGGATGAGTTCTGAAGGTCTGTTTGGGTTTGACAGGTACTGATTCTTGTGCAACATGTCTTCAAAATATTTCACAAGACTGGAAAATTCAGATTGTTCGAAATGTTTCATCATTATGATGCTATGTTTTACTCGGTCTTGTGTAGCTTGAGACCAAAATGCTGAGAGGAAGGCATCATAAAATTCTCCTTCACTGTGGCAATCGTGAATGACCGATCGCATTCTTACAGCTGGTTCATTCTCTAAATAGCTACACATAAATTCTAATCTGTGCTCTAATGACCAGTTGGGGGGGAAACAATGAGAGAATTGATGAAGCCACGCTTGTGGATGAATGTCGTTGCCAGAATTCTTAAATGTTTTGAATTTGCGTGTAGTAATGAACAGCTTATAGTCAAAATCGTCGTGTCGACGAGTCGCATGTCATTGTTACGTCGTTTCAGCGGTTCCATTTCAAAATTCGGTGCACGTTGCCCATTTCTTTCATAATTTCCGAAATGCGCTGCGTTATTATTTAGTGGCTTTCCGTATTTCTATGTCCCTCTTCCCGTATTGGAGCGCGAGTGTCCTCTAAAATATGTAATTCTTGTACGAGTATTACCTGTGTCAACTGATCTCGTATTTCCCGGATTTCTCTTCGGTGTTGCGTATTAATTTGATTCTGATTTTGTTTGAACATCCTAATTTGTTCGCACTCTTCTGTGTCATTAAAGACCACCGGTTTTGTGTCATTCAGATTATCATCTACCTTCGTAGATAAATTATTTAGCTGATCCGAATGTTCAACTACTTTCTCTGATAATGAACTAATTTCCTCCATGTGTCTTTCTGAACCAATTTTCAGAGTATCTACCGTGTCCTTTAAGTTTTCCTGAGTTTTTGCAAGTTGCGTAACCGAATCGATAGATGCAACTGAGTCAATTTTAGCTTGCAAGGTGTGATTTTAATGAACAATAGTTTGCAGTTCCTTTATGGTTGCTTCGTGATTCTGTAATGCATTTTCATGACGCGAAAAAATAGGTTGGAAATGCTCACAAATTTGTCTTTTTACGTCATTACAGACTTTTTGACATTTCGCTTCGATTTTATGTAACTCAGTAGTTAAATCTTCACATGTTTGTTCAAGCGTCGTGTCTAACTTACGAAGACTTGGTTCCATTGTGCCTAACTTTTGAAGCTATTGCTGTGTTTGTCTCTGATTTTGTTCCATTGTGTCTAACTTTTGAAGATTTTGTTCCATTATGTCTAACTGTTGCTGTGTTTGTCTCTGTTTTTGTTCCATTTGCTGCATTAATTGCAATAATAATGTATTAGTGTCTGGAATCTGTTCCTCTATGATTTTCGGCAGTGCATTTGCACTGGCAACATTCACATTTTGACGAGCAGGAAATGTGTCTTGACTTATTTGAGAAAACGGTGACGATCCAAAACCTGAGTCTACAGTATTTGCAGTATTGTATTCTGTCATTTCGGATTCCTGAGGCAAGCTGTTGCCGACCGATCGATCGATAATGCTTCCCTGTTCACTGTCTACACCATTATTTGGCGCCCGCTCAATTTCCCTATGCACAATTACCAAATTACTAGTTTGAACATTAGTTAATTCATTACACGGTGGCGCTAATACACTGCTTTCGTCTTCACTGTCATTTCTCAGTTTACTTTGGAGCCTAGTATTACGTTTTGCACACGCCATTATTGTCACAATATTTCACACGACAACACAGCAAAGCACAATTTGAAGAGCAAAATAAGAAAACACATTGACATAGCACTGAAAATAATATCTAGTTAATTGCAAGCGCAGCTGCAAAATACTTGGTGCAAATCTACATGCATGCCACAAGTGTTTTACTGTACAACAATGAAAAACTACAACTACAAAGGAAATTCTCTCTATAATTACGCGCTAGCAATAAACAATAGCTACACTAATTACACAAACTACAAGAAAAAATCAGAAGATTCCAGTGAGGTATCCTCGGCTAAGGGTCGGTATATGAAGCGTCCCCTTAGAAAAATTGTACAAGATTGTGCTTAAACTGACACACAATATTTTTGGCGCATCGCAATCTGACTTTCAGTAATCCCTACAAAAGAATGGCCTTGACTAACATTAACCTATACGTTTCAAAAATCACTTCCCTCACAAAAATCTTCGTTACTCGAACTACTGCAATACAGCGAGCGCCACTACTGCCAGCTAAATAAAAGATTCAAACTACTGAAGGCACTAACTACTGATAGGCATAGTTCGCAAATGAAACATTTTGATAGAGAACAAGCAATGTATTTACCTTAATAGTGTTCAAAAATGATAATATATATACAGCGGTTCATGACATCCATTCTTACAAATGTACTGTTTCTGTTGGACACATGTCCAGATCATCCGCTCTCAAAAATGCGCCATCTCACTTCCCCACATCCACCACTGCTGGCGGCTCACCTCCAACTGCGCAACGCTACGCGCTGTTAACATTCAGCTGCCCAACATTACGATGGCAGACAACAATGCAAACTAGCCACAGACTGCATACAGCACAGCCAGTGATTTTCATACAGAGCGCTATGTGGCGTTACCAATAAGAAATTACAAGCTGTTATGTACTGGCAACTTCATATTAACATTTAACGCTAAGAAAAACTCGGTAGTTACAATAATAATTCAGCAAAACACCAACCGCAGCGACCCAATTGGTCCCCTATATTGGCACAGCTCAACTTTGTGGAAGGCCCTACTCGACAAACCTTCCAACAAAGAACAGTTCCGTCTCTTTGAGCCAGCGCCGCCTTCATTTCCTGCTGCTGTCACTCGCACACTCTTTGCTTTCTGCGACATTCAATATCCTGCAGCGATGAGCCAATGGATCTTTCCGCTGCGTACTTGTCGTTATGTACTAACTTCAGGACTAAGAAGAAGGAATAATAACATGATGCGAAGAAAATAAATAACTGTGGCAACGAGTACAAAGGCTTAGCTTCAAAATTTTTCATGTTTTATTCATTAAGGTTACGTAGTTGCATCAAAAACAAAGCAGTAAAGAACGTGTTGTACCTTACTGTCAATCAAGAAAACTACGTTTGTCACTCAGCCGTGCGCGGCTCGCGGTCATGCCGTTTATTGCTCGTCAAAAATGGCTCTGAGCACTATGGGACTTAACATCTATGGTCACCAGTCCCCTAGAACTACTTAAATCTAACTAACCTAAGGGCAGCAGACAACACCCAGTCATCACGAGGCAGAGATAATCCCTGACTCTGCCGGGAATCGAACCCGGGAACCCGGGCGTATGAAGCGAGAACGCTACCGCACGACCACGAGCTGCGGACTGTTGCTCGTCATCTTGTTTTTATGGTTCTGTCGCCTCGTTTTTCTTTTAATTCGATTTACTGGCGTCACGAGGTTTCTGGTTCGCTTGCCCGTGAGTAGCAGCAGCAGCGCTTATCGATAGGTCACTTTCGTACCATCTCTGGAGCGACCGCTAGTATTTCCGGGTCGTCGTATGTCTGGACGACAGTCGGGTACGTAGCGCCAGAGAGGCGCGGACAACCAGTACTTGCCGACCGCTGGCCACACACATAAACTGTCCGACGGAAAGAGACTGGAGCGGGAACGACCGCTGGTTGGTCGTTCGGCTGATCGTCTCATCCGGCGACGTGTGTTTGGTCTTTTGACCGTTTCTGGGCCTCGTCAGTTGGTCATCTTGCCGGACGTGGGTCGGTTCCTTCCTTCTGCAGAGATGTCGTGGCCAATGGGGAAGAGTTACCTCTGTATGGCTGGGTCCGAGTCAGGGTGTCTGGGTCGCCGTGTCTTCAAGTTCCGAACGGACATCGAGTTGAGTCGGGTTGGAGCTACGTTGAACTCCGGACAGCCAAGACTCGGCCGACCGTTACCGACCATCATATCTTGAGTGGGGACGACCTTGGTTGGTCGTACGGTCGGTCGTCTCATCGGAAGACGTATATTTGGTCGCCGACCGCTTATGGAAACTCTCTGTGTGTATGACTTGTCATTTCCCCTTGTTGTTCCACAGTGATTGACTTTAGGATTGGCGGAATTCTTGGTGCAAGTGTTTTGGAACTGTGTGTAGCTTCTGTGATTACCGCTGAGAAGATGAATAGAACACAAACACAAAAAAGAGGAATTAATTTAAATTTTCCTTAACATGGCTTTTAGCCGAGATTGGTAAATGCTTGTCTTTTAAAGAATTTCGTTTGCTGGTCTGAAACATTATTTGGGCCTTTAGAGTCGAGAAGACATTTTAATTTTTATTAAATAAGGCCTTCAGCCGTTTGTCTGAACTCTGGTGCTTTTAAAGTAATTATTTAAACATTATTATTGAGAAGTCACTTGGGCCCTCAGTCGTGAATCGGTCCGTGTTGTTTTAAAGAGAAAACTGTGCATTGGTTTTCGGGGAATAAAGTTGTGTGTTCTTGTGTAACTAACAGTAACTGATTTGGCCCCTTTCCACAACCTGATCCGCTCTGTCGTGCGAAAATAGATTTCAGTCACAAAATAGCGTGTCTTATTGTAACATACGTACTAATGAGTTAACGGGTAGAAGAAGTTTGTCCGCAGAAACGAGCTTGTAATACGGGCACATTTTGAAGGTGTACAACGCAAGTGGCACGGCCACAACGGCTATCCAGACGACTCCCTATCACAAAGAGTACAGTTACTTTAGTAATTTCAATCGCAGATTCGAGTTACCTAAAAAATTCCGATTTCACTGACAGGAATGTCAGACTTAACATGTGCTTCCTACCTTAGTTATCGTAAGCTCTTCATGTTCTTGCCGTTGGCCGCATTTGGACAAACCAGTGCAGTGATGGGGGTACTATCTGTTTCCAAGTAGCTACATGCTATGTAAGTAGGCTGTTTAGGTTTTTATGTTGGTAACGCCACGTAGCGCTCTATATGAAAATCACTGACTGTGCTGTGTGGAGGCTGTGGTTGGTTTGCATTGTTGCAATATTTGCTATTGTACTGTTGGGCAGTTGGCTGTTAACAGCGCGTAGCGCTGCGCAGTTGGGGGTGAGCCGCCAGCAGTGGTGGATGTGGGGAAGTGAGATGGCGGAGTTTTAAGAGCGGATGATCTGGACGTGTGTCCATCAGAGAAAGTAAATTTGTAAGACTGGATGTCATGAACTGCTATATATATTATGACTTTTGAACACTATTAAGGTAAATACATTGTTTGTTCTCTATCAAAATCTTTCATTTCCTAGCAATGCCTATCAGTAGTTAGTGCCTTCAGTAGTTTGAATCTTTTATTTAGCTGGCAGTAGTGGCGCTCGCTGTATTGCAGTAGTTCGAGTAACGAAGATTTTTGTGAGGTAAGTGATATGTGAAAGGTATAGGTTAATGTTAGTCAGGGCCATTCTTTTGTAGGGATTATTGAAAGTCAGATTGCGTTGCGCTAAAAATACTGTGTGTTAGTTTAGTGTTGATCAGAATAGGTAAAGAGCGAAATGTCTGAGTACGTTCAGTTCTGCTCAGCTGTTTGAAAATCAAGTAGTGTAAGAGGTTTATCAGCACAGTATTTCATTAATTTTTTCTAAGGGGACGTTTCAGCTATAGGCGGCGTCCAATTTGCTAAATCAGTTTAAAATCCTAGAGAATGTAGTTTTTCTTACAATGCTTACTGCAGCGCCCAGCCGTGTGGGATCATTTATGGAGTGTTTCCATGGATGAGGAAATGGGCCAGTCAGACTTCACAGGAGTGTGCTGGCCCACACCACTGCCTCCACCAAAACCGGTGCCTTTGTCAGGGCTAATGCCACTATCTTCGGACGTCAGTGGCCTGTGCTGAGGCACGAACGTGGGGCCCCAATGTCCCGCAGGCGGACTGCGCTCTGGCTGCCGACATTACGGCCGGTGCCTGCACGCTGCCCAGCCTCCACCGACCACCGATGCCGTCTCCGCTGTCAGTGCAGCCCACGACGCTGCGTTCGACGCTGCCGCTGCCGCTGACGCCTCCCCGTCAGAGCACACCGACAACGAGGGAGGTGTTGTATGCCTCTCGACTCCACCGCTGGCAGATTCCGACAAGAGACAAGTATTGCTGCGTAGCCAGCTGTTGACGCTGATGCGGTGCAGATTATGATTGGCCAGTTGCTGGCCACAATTGCAGCACAGAGGACTGAAATGCGCGCGTTTTTGGAAGAATAAAGCTCAGAATTTGAAGAGCGGGAGACTACATTGGATATAAGACTGGAAACACAACATACTGACTTACGGGCATCTTTAGATGAGAAAAGTTTGAAATTAGAAGCGCAAACAGCATAATTATATGTGAAGCACGATAAATTCAGTTCAGAATTAGCAACGAAGTTTGAGCCACAACTGAAACTCTACAAAAGGTCCTTCAGGCCTATAGCGACGAATTCTCCAATCGCCTAGACTCTCAGGCTCTAGGCTTGTAATGACAGAAAGAAGTGGTGGGGCAAGTTCTTGTTGAGAACATGGACGCCTCGAAGAATAATCAATCAGACCTTAGTGGCGTTGATCAAATATTTGAATTTATAGATGAGCAGGTTGTCACTATTGCTCCCTAAGCTGAGAGACAAAAGCTTATCTTCGAGTCGACGAGTGGACGGGTAGGAGAGACTAGCATTGTCCTTCCAGATAACACTGAGATATTTGGTGCCGTAGACACCGGGTGTGCAGAAATGGAAGGAAAGTAGGAAGAATTTCAGACTGGTGTTGTTACAGTCTGGTGAATAAGAATTATAACTGGACAATAAGATTAGTGATAAGGTTCACAGTCTGTCTGATGGGAGGCCTCAACCTGGCGTCGGCAGAGCCCTGTCGGTAGGTCTCGAGGCAGTCCAACTTTCTCGCGCTGTCTCTTCAGGAGGTAACTACACTCCTGGAAATGGAAAAAAGAACACATTGACACCGGTGTGTCAGACCCACCATACTTGCTCCGGACACTGCGAGAGGGCTGTACAAGCAATGATCACACGCACGGCACAGCGGACACACCAGGAACCGCGGTGTTGGCCGTCGAATGGCGCTAGCTGCGCAGCATTTGTGCACCGCCGCCGTCAGTGTCAGCCAGTTTGCCGTGGCATACGGAGCTCCATCGCAGTCTTTAACACTGGTAGCATGCTGCGACAGCGTGGACGTGAACCGTATGTGCAGTTGACGGACTTTGAGCGAGGGCGTATAGTGGGCATGCGGGAGGCCGGGTGGACGTACCGCCGAATTGCTCAACACGTGGGGCGTGAGGTCTCCACAGTACATCGATGTTGTCGCCAGTGGTCGGCGGAAGGTGCACGTGCCCGTCGACCTGGGACAGGACCGCAGCGACGCACGGATGCACGCCAAGACCGTAGGATCCCACGCAGTGCCGTAGGGGACCGCACCGCCACTTCCCAGCAAATTAGGCACACTGTTGCTCCTGGGGTATCGGCGAGGACCATTCGCAACCGTCTCCATGAAGCTGGGCTACGGTCCCGCACACCGTTAGGCCGTCTTCCGCTCACGCCCCAACATCGTGCAGCCCGCCTCCAGTGGTGTCGCGACAGGCGTGAATGGAGGGACGAATGGAGACGTGTCGTCTTCAGCGATGAGAGTCGCTTCTGCCTTGGTGCCAATGATGGTCGTATGCGTGTTTGGCGCCGTGCAGGTGAGCGCCACAATCAGGACTGCATACGACCGAGGCACACAGGGCCAACACCCGGCATCATGGTGTGGGGAGCGATCTCCTACACTGGCCGTACACCACTGGTGATCGTCGAGGGGACACTGAATAGTGCACGGTACATGCAAACCGTCATCGAACCCATCGTTCTACCATTCCTAGACCGGCAAGGGAACTTGCTGTTCCAACAGGACAATGCACGTCCGCATGCATCCCGTGCCACCCAACGTGCTCTAGAAGGTGTAAGTCAACTACCCTGGCCAGCAAGATCTCCGGATCTGTCCCCCATTGAGCATGTTTGGGACTGGATGAAGCGTCGTCTCACGCGGTCTGCACGTCCAGCACGAACGCTGGTCCAACTGAGGCGCCAGGTGGAAATGGCATGGCAAGCCGTTCCACAGGACTACATCCAGCATCTCTACGATCGTCTCCATGGGAGAATAGCAGCCTGCATTGCTGCGAAAGGTGGATATACACTGTACTAGTGCCGACATTGTGCATGCTCTGTTGCCTGTGTCTATGTGCCTGTGGTTCTGTCAGTGTGATCATGTGATGTATCTGACCCCAGGAATGTGTCAATAAAGTTTCCCCTTCCTGGGACAACGAATTCACGGTGTTCTTATTTCAATTTCCAGGAGTGTACAAAGAGGCGGGCAATGCGTTAAGGCCCGGCTGGTCCGCCAACTCGCTCACCTACACTCTCACCCTCACTGGACGCTGTCGTTTATCCAGCTTCTGGTAGCACCTGTGCAAGCTGACTTAGATTTGGCTCCAACAGTTACCTCATAAAAAAACACAAATCAAACGGGACCATGCACTACTACAGTGACAGAGACGACTCTCTTTGCAGGAATAAATTCTCAGAAAACAGTCAGGGAAGAGTTATCCTACTCAATAGCAGGAAGTAATTGTCAGTCTTGGTATCCCTCCGTTGCATTCGCTCCACCATAACTGGGAACGTTTCATCTGGGTGATTTGCTTGAAAAATTTCGAGACTGTTGTGACACCATCAGTATCAACCGTTGTCCGCTGTTAAACGCATTCGGGAAGCACCAAGTTTCTGAGGCGAGTCTCTGGTTGTAGATCGCCGGATGTTACTGTTCAGACTTCTCACAATTGAACAGAGAATCCTTAGCCCACTACTGGAACCGGGCACATAAGCAGAGAGTCAGACACTCCCTAATTAGAGTCCCGCCGTACAGTCTGCGTGGTGGAAGTCTACAGTCTCTTTTGTGTGTATATGTACGGTGAGTCAAATGGAAACATTAAATATGTAATAACAAAACGAAATTTCGCGCCGTTATCCTGTAAGTTGGTAAGCGTGCTATTGAACGCACTGGGTGTGACCGGCTGCAGATAGTAGCACATGTCGGAACGAATGACGCCTGCCGCTTGGGTTCTGAGGCCATCCTTGGTTCCTTCCGGCGGCTCACTGATTTGGTGAAGACAACCAGCATCGCACGCGGAGTGCAAGCTGAGCTTAATATCTGCAGCATAGTGCCCAGAGTCGATCGCGGTCCTCTGGTTTGGAGCCGTGTGGAGGGTCTAAACCAGAGGCTCAGACGACTCTGCGACTATAATGGTTGCAAATTCATCGACCTCCGTTATTGGGTGGAGAACTGTAGGGCCCCCCTAGACAGGTCAGGCGTGCACTACACACCGGAAGCAGCTACTAGGGTAGCAGAGTACGTGTGGCGTGCACACGGGGGTTTTTTAGGTTAGAGGGACCCCCCCTTGGGCGAAACGATAAAATACCTGACGGCTTACCAGAGAGGACATTATCATCGTTGATAAAGAACGTCCGTCCTCAGAGACCAAAAACAGGAAAAGTCAACGTAATATTGGTAAACTGCAGGAGTATCCAGGGCAAGGTTCCTGAATTAGTATCTGTTATTGAAGGAAATAGTGCGCATATAGTATTAGGAACGGAAAGTTGGTTAAAAGCGGAAGTGAACAGTAACGAAATCCTAGACACAGAATGGAATATATACCGCAAGGATAGGATAAACGCCAATGGTGGAGGAGTATTTATAGCAGTAAAGAATTCAATAATATCCAGTGAAGTTATTAGCGAATGCGAATGTGAAATAATCTGGGTTAAGTTAAGCATCAAAGGTGGGTCAGATATGATAGTCGGATGCTTCTATAGACCACCTGCATCAGCAACCGTAGTAGTTGAGCGCCTCAGAGAGAACCTGCAGAACGTCGTGAAGAAGTTTCGTGATCATACTATTGTAATAGGGGGAGACTTCAATCTACCAGGTATAGAATGGGATAGTCACACAATCAGAACTGGAGCCAGGGACAGAGACTCTTGTGACATTATCCTGACTGCCTTGTCCGAGAATTACTTCGAGCAGATAGTTAGAGAACCAACTCGTGAAGCTAACGTTTTAGACCTCATAGCAACAAATAGACCGGAACTTTTCGACTCCGTGAATGTAGAAGAGGGTATCAGTGATCATAAGTCAGTGGTTGCATCAATGACTACAAGTGTAATAAGAAATGCCAAGAAAGGAAGTAAAATATATTTGCTTAACAAGAGTGATAGGGCACAAATCGCAGAATATCTGAGTGACCACCATCAAACGTTCATTTCTGAGGAAGAGGATGTGGAACAAAAATGGAAAAAATTCAGAAACATCGTCCAGTACGCCTTAGATAAGTTCGTACCGACTAAGGTCCAAAGCGAGGGGAAAGATCCACCGTGGTATAACAATCATGTACGAAAGGTACTACGGAAACAAAGAAAGCTTCATCATAGGTTTAAGAGTAGTCGAATCATAGCTGATAAGGAAAAGCTGAACGAAGCGAAAAAGAGCGTAAAGAGAGCAATGAGAGAAGCATTCAACGAATTCGAACATAAAACATTGGCAAACAATCTAAACAAGAACCCTAAAAAGTTTTGGTCATATGTAAAATCGGTAAGCGGATCTAAATCCCCTATTCAGTCACTCGTTGACCACGATGGCACCGAAACAGAGGACGACCGAAGAAAGGCAGAAATACTGAATTCAGTGTTCCGAAACTGTTTCACTGCGGAAAATCGTAACACGGTCCATGACTTCAGCCGTCGCACGGACGCCAAAATGGAAAATATTGAAATAAACGATATCGGAATTGAAAAACAACTGCTATCACTTAGTAGCGGAAAAGCATCCGGACCAGACGAGATACCCTTAAGATTCTACAGTGATTATGCTAAAGAACTTGCCCCCTTTCTATCAGCAATTTATCGTAGATCGCTGGAAGAACGTAAAGTACCTAGCGACTGGAAGAAAGCGCAGGTCGTTCCCATTTTCAAGAAGGGTCATAAATCAGATGCGAATAATTATAGGGCTATTTCGCTTACGTCAATCTGTTGTAGAACAATGGAACATGTTTTGTGTTCTCGTATTATGACGTTCTTAGATAATACAAATCTCCTTCATCATAACCAACATGGATTCCGCAAACAGAGATCATGTGAAACTCAGCTCGCCCTATTTGCCCAAGAAATTCACAGTGCCGTAGACACTGGCGAGCAGATTGATGCCGTATTCCTGGACTTCAGGAAGGCATTTGATACGGATCCGCACTTACGTTTAGTGAAAAAAATACGAGCTTACGGAATATCGGACCAGGTTTGTGATTGAATTCAGGATTTCCTAGAAGAAAGAACACAACATGTCATTCTTAACGGTTCAAAATCTGCAGATGTAGAGGTAATTTCGGGAGTACCGCAGGGAAGCGTGATAGGACCTTTATTGTTTACAATATACATAAATGACTTAGTTGACAACATCGGTAGCTCCGTGAGGCTATTTGCAGATGACACGGTTGTCTACAAGAAAGTAGCAACATCAGAAGACTCGTACGTACTCCAGGAGGACCTGCAGAGGATTAATGCATGGTGCGACAGCTGGCAGCTTTCCCTAAACGTAGATAAATGTAATATAATGCGCATACATAGGGGCAGAAATCCATTCCAGTACGATTATGCCATAGGTGGTAAATCATTGGAAGCGGTAACGACCGTAAAATACTTAGGAGTTACTATCCGGAGCGATCTGAAGTGGAATGATCACATAAAACAAATAGTGGGAAAAGCAGGCGCCAGGTTGAGATTCATAGGAAGAATTCTAAGAAAATGTGACTCATCGACGAAAGAAGTAGCTTACAAAACGCTTGTTCGTCCGATTCTTGAGTATTGCTCATCAGTATGGGACCCTTACCAGGTTGGATTAATAGAACAGATACACATGATCCAGCGAAAAGCAGCGCGATTCGTCATGGGGACATTTAGTCAGCGCGAGAGCGTTACGGAGATGCTGAACAAGCTCCAGTGGCGGACACTTCAAGAAAGGCGTTACGCAATACGGAGAGGTTTATTATCGAAATTACGAGAGAGTACATTCCGGGAAGAGATGGGCAACATATTACTACCGCCCACATATATCTCGCGTAATGATCACAACGAAAAGATCCGAGAAATTAGAGCAAATACGGAGACTTACAAGCAGTCGTTCTTCCCACGCACAATTCGTGAATGGAACAGGGAAGGGGGGATCAGATAGTGGTACAATAAGTACCCTCCGCCACACACCGTAAGGTGGCTCGCGGAGTATAGATGTAGATGTAGAAACAGCGTGCAGAATGGCCTGTAGGTGGCAGCGTAGTGCAGATGCACACGTACCGCCGCAGTATCAGTATAAAGATGGCCGCCCCACTTGCCACTTGCACCAGGGAAGAACAGCGTTCTGTTATTCTGTTTTTGCGTAGTGAAGGTGTGAAACCTATTGAAATTCATCGACGAATGATGGTTCAGTACGGTGATGCATGTTTGTCACAGCAGCAAGTCTACGAATGGAGTAGGAAGTTCGCAAATGGTGTGACTTCAGTGGAAGCGGCTCCTCATCCAGGTCAGGCACAACGAATTGTGACTCCACAGAACTTTGCAGCAGTTGAAGTCATAGTGAAGGAAAACCGCCGAATGACACTGAATGACACTGTAGCATGTTTACAGATTCGTCATGGGTCAGCACACCACATTGTGCATGATGTGCTCCAGTTTCACAAAGTGTCTGCAAGATGGGTGCCACGGCAGCTGACCCCTGAAATGAGAGAACGACGTGTTGATGCTTGTGAAGAACTTCTTCGGCGCTTTGAACGAGGAGGTTATGGCTTCCTTGCAAGAATCGTTACTGGGGACGAAACCTGGGTTCACTTCCACCAACTGAAAACGAAGAGAGCGAGCAAAGAATGGCGCCATTCCTTATCACCAAAACCAAAGAAGTTTCGAACAGAACCATCAGCAGGGAAGGTTATGCTGACTCTCTTTTGGGACGAAAAAGGCGTCATTTTGGAGCATTACATGCCTAGAGGAACCACCGTCACCACTGCATCCTTCACAGATCTCCTAAAAAATCATCTGTGGCCTGCAATCAAATCAAAGCGGCGTGGATTGCTGTCAGCAGGTGTCCTTTTGCAGCATGACAATCCAAGGCCCCACACTGCCCATACAACAGTTGCAACAATCACAGCCCTGCATTTTGAGTGTCTTCCTCATCCACCATACTCACCAGACCTTGCCCCAAGTGATTTCCATACGTTTGGACCACTCAAAGACGCAATGGGAAGAAACAAGTTCCGTTCTGATGAAGAGGTACGCCACGCGGTGCATGAGTGGTTGCCCGGACTAACAAAAGAATTTTTTTCTGAAGGAATATGCACTTTGTAAGCGCAAGAGGACTTGCATTGAGCGTGGGGGAGATTATGTTGAAAAGTGATACTGCTTTGTAACACTTCTGCACAATAAATAATATTTAAAAAAATATTAAAGGTTTTCATTTGACTCACCCTCGTATACGAGGCTTCGGCAGAGCGACACCTCGAAGCACCTATAGACCCTGAGGAGACGATCCCGTTAATTTATCACCGGATGCCGGAATGGACATGCGGACAACTGATGACTGTACCTATCATCAGCATGAAGTAGTCTCAGGGGTTTTCTCCAGCCTAGATGATTTTCAGGAACGGAGGGTTCATCAACTCCTACAGAATCAGGTATTAAGCCGCGGAAATAATGAAGCACAGAATGGTAATAACCAGAATATGAACAGGTGCAGACAGACAAATTCTCAGTCTGCACACAGTCAGGTCAAAAATACCTGACAGAATAATCAATGCGATAGGAGCGTGATGTCAGTTCATATTTACCAACGCCAAGGGGAGGAAGCGAAATGCAAGTCATTGGCGGTGTGTACACCCCAGAATGTTAAAGAAAGTACGTGATGGTAGCTTCCATTACAAAAGTGATTCTGAAAAACTAACCGGCACAATCAAGTTACTCCTACTGGCCGTGTGCAGTGATTAGAGAAGGGTGGTGAACTGCCCACAAAATCCTCCAGAAGATTTGTTGATGGAGGAATATTTATTCCCTGCTCAGGTATATCAGGCCTCATATAACAATAAACTGCTTTGGTTCAACACAGAAATCCTTATTTGTATGGGCGCAGTTATCTTAGTAATTTCGGAAGCCTATTTCAACGTCCTTAGGGAACGTAAGAAATTAGCAGTTTTCCCAGTGATTGCGGTGAGGATCCAAACCAGTCAGAAAGCGGTTACTGTTGAGGCGCCCATTAACAACTCGACTGGTCTGCCGACTCGCTCGCCAACCTGCTCGTCGAACTGTCGTGGAACCAGCGACTACTTGCCAGACCCTAAATGTCTCCACTAATGGAGTGTAGGCTAGGAGATAGCGGTTGTGGATAGCCATAGTGGCCCATCACCCACACACAGGTGAATGTGTCGGGGCAGACCCTTTTGGCGGACGAGTCGGCGGACTGGTCCACCTGTGTTTGGGGGCCTTTAGCGTCGTCCTTGATGGGATTTACGTGGTACCATCCAGCACCTGTTGTGCTTCAACTAGCAGCGCCTATAAATTGGATCCTTAATGGTTGAGTCTCACGGATGCCGTGTTAGATCGTGAAAATGAGAAAGTCGGTTTTTCTGAGAACGGAGAAAGACTGGTTCTGCCTTTCTGTAAGCCACTCGTCGTACATGGAAGAGATGAACGTCCCCTGCGGACACCCTCAGCCGAAGCCAGACACTTTTCTAGTGGAATAGTCACTGAGTACGGCAGATAACGGCCTGGGCTGCCAGGAACGAGAGCGCCCCACCCCCAGTTTGCCAGAGGCATAACTATAATGTAAGATTAGGGAATCATCCTTCGTAAATACGGAATAGCAGACTATATTATTCGTCGAATTGCACAAAAGTATTCCAAGATAAATCCCGCTGGCTAACGACATTCACCTCTCATCTCAGAGTAAAGGACAGAGATAAATTTTATTCTCCTCCCTACCTACTGCTGCCTAAACGGAAGGTAGTAGGTAAAGAAATTTTTCCGAAAATATGAAAACGATTATACCGTAAATAGCGTCTACGTAACTGGGCTACCAAAGAAGATCGTTCCATTCTGCTGGTCTGGCCAGCACAAGCGCGAGTTCTATGTTATCAAACAAGATGTATCTAGGAACATTTCTCTAAGCCACGCCGACTTTAACGAGCTACTCCGACTTTACAAGACGTTTTCCTTCACCATCGATAGCTCCTATTATACAGTAGGCTAACAGCTACACCAAGAGCAGGATGAAGTAGATCAGAAGGAAGACAGAGATTTGTTTTGCGAGTTGAATGTTAAGTGGTTCTAAGAGGAGGTATAGTGTGACTATTAAGGAGTTATTAGTAGTATTCTGGAGACTGTACAGGTTCCTTTAGTATCTGCTTGGATATTAGGTAATGGTGGTGACCGACCACAACGCACTAACGTTGCTGAACAAGTGTCAGCACCTAAACACCAGACTGTTGTGCTGGTCACGCGCCTTGTAGGAATTTAATTACACTGTCCAGTGCGTACCCGGGAAAGTTAATATGGTTCCCCATGAGTCATCCCGTCTTCCTATTGTAATGCCCGACGAGGATGTGGACCACCCAGAGAGTAAAGAGACTGATATCCACTGGATTAAGACAAGAGTACTTGATGCAGGAATGAAGTGCAAGCTCCAGGACGTAGCTACTCGTCAGTCAGACGATCCTAAGCTTCCGGCAATTAAGTACTAATTAGTCAAAGATAAGCGAGAAATGCAGTACATACGCACCATTGTTTGCTGGAAGGAGTTCCGTACGCCCGCATCCATTGGGAATGAGAGAGATGGAAGCTCTGCATTGCACAGGAAATGGCCGCCGATCTTATATGGTGGACTCACCTGTTGTTCAGGCAATACAGGTTTCTTAAGCAGGACGACACTTCAACAACATGGATTCAACCATCGTCAAGTAACTGGCAAAGTGCTTCCTGTGCCAGAGAGAGACGAGAGAATCCGCATCTGGATTACTGAAATGTGTCAACAAGGAGTCACTGTCCACAGGACGAGAGTGTATCATGCGATGCCAAATCCAATCCCACATTGTTTCTGAGAAGTTGAGAAGATGGCGAGAATTCACTGCTCAAAGAAGCTTACAAGATGAGTCGAGTATATTGTGCAGTAGTGTAAAATATGACTCCACCATTTATTTTCCAGTTGACCTCATCGAACTCGTGGTAGAAAGGACAGCAATTACATCCGTGTGAACAGTGGCACGATTACTCTCTTCCCATTAAAGATAATTTACAATCAGAATCATCAGCCATTCTGGGAAGGATTAGACGAAAAGGAGAATTGAGGAAAGCAAGCCATGTTCAATCCACCAAGAGATCAACAATGACTAAGGAGAGTTGATTCTGGTCAGAAACCACCACCGGCCTGACCTAACTCAGAAGAAAACAGCTAAATTTTACTTATTATTCGATGGCCCCTACTAAGCAGAGAAACTTCTGAGTGACCAATTTTATGTTGTTGTAGACCCAGAAACCGGAGTCGAGAAAGGCATCCAGAATATTGGAAACACTAAGCTGTTCATCAGCCAAGCCCTCCACACGTTTGGACTTGTAGTTTAATATTTCCGTGTTGTCGGTGAGAGTATTTGTTGTGCTACTTGCTGGCTGAGTGGTATTCCAGTAGTTATGGAGATATGAATGAGATTTTTCTATTTATTATATGTGTCTGTACACACAAGATACTGTGCTTATTTTATTAAGACTTACGTTACAATTTAAAACTGTTCGATTATTGATAATTCCAAGATAGGAACAAGAGGAAGAGATGAGGAGAGCTCTACAACGGCAGCTTCCGAAACCATTGATGAGAGACCTGGTTCAGTATCGGGTGAAGGAAACCAGAAGTAATGAGCACGTGACATGACCTCAGATGGATGAATGATGAGGATGGCAACACCATAAGGGCTGTTGTCCTTGAGGCGGGAGACGCCTGGGAGATCACTGCTGTACATTACGTACCACTACTACGTATCCCCCCCCCCCAAGTACACACACACGCACATACACAAACACACACACGCACACACACACACACACACACACATACACACACACTCACACACACACACACACACACACACACACACACACACACATACACTGACACACACACACACACACACACAGACACACACACACACACACACACACACATACACACACACACACACACACATACAAGAACACACAAAATATTTGCCAAAGACAGCCTGATAAGGAGAATCGTTCTGCGAATCTGAATCCCTCAAATGGTTCAAATGGCTCTAAGCACTGTGGGACTTAACATCTGAGGTCATCATCTCCTAGACTTAGAACTACTTAAACTTAACTAACCTAAGAACATCACACACATCCAAACCCGAGGCAGGATTCGAACCTGCGACTGTAGCAGCAGCGCGGTTCCGGCTAGAACCGCTCGGCTGAATTCCTCCCAAAACAGGAGTTAGTCTCGTTAGATAACACAACCAGGGCAACGTACGCACTCGTACGAGAGGATGGAGGAGGATATGACGACTCCCAATGTTAAGAATGTTTAATTTAAAATTATGTTGAAGGGTCATTGTACAAGGAGGTTGAAGGTCAGAATATACATGAAGGTATCGAAGAGAGAACTCTGAAGAGCGGTTAGGCAAGAAGGGAAGACAGCGAAATTTAAATAGGGTGAAAACCAGGGGATCGTAGAGGAGTATACTTTCTTATTACATTTCGGGGATAGTGTTAGTAAAGATAAAAGATAACAGTCTAGGCTTAAGAAGTAACCAGCGGAGGCATCACACTGGTAATGTCAGTTTCGACTTCCCATTCGTCCAGTAACTCTAGAGAACTGTGGGAAGGGAGACAGTCACTGAAAAAGGAAAAGGCGCCCTTGTGATCAGAGAAGCGTTTGCCTGGTAACACCAGTTAACCTACGATTGAGGAATACAAAAAATGGTTCAAATAGCTCTGAGCACTATGGGACTTAACTGCTGTGGTCATCAGTCCCCTAGAACTTAGAACTACTTAAACCTAACTAACCTAAGGACATCACACACACGCATGCCCGAGGCAGGATTCGAACCTGCGAAAGTAGCGGTCGCGCGGTTCCAGACAGTAGCGCCTAGAACCGCTCGGCCACATCAGCCGGCTTGAGGAATATAAATCATATACCGAGGAACGCAGAAAAGATGGAAATACATTTTTTTTTTTAAAAAAAGGGAGAACGAAATGTATAGAATTTTATTTGAACTTTACTATTAAGAACAATCGGAAGAGAGACTTGTCATTTCTAATTAATGAAATGTAAATCATGATGTACATGCATGAGCGCTAGGCACTTGGGAATTGAGACGGCGCTGTACAGAAACGTAGTTTTAAGGAAAATAACGTCTTCTATTATGAGTAATGGCTTTTTCTAAACTATGTTATGTGTGTAAATGTAAATCCTGGAGCATGGCGAGGTCATCTCACAACTAGGGCACTATAACTTGGGTGTCGTCAGCAGGCCCCTCAGAGAGTGCTAACAAGGGAGTCATCTGCGGTGACTGCGCCTGTTGACAAGGACTGAACAGCTGGAAGCGATAGCAGCCGGGGGTGAGCGGTCGCCTCTCAAGACCGCAGGCAAAGACTAAACAATCCACTGAGGTACAAAAGGGATTCTACATCTACATCTACATGGATACTCTCCAAATCACATTTAAGTGCCTGGCAGAGGGTTCATCGAACCACTTTCACAATTCTCTATTATTCCAATCTCAAATAGCGCGCGGTAAGAACTAACACCTACGTCTTTCCGTACTAGCTCTGATTTCCCTTATTACATCGTGGTGATCGTTTCTCCGTATTTAGGTCGGTATCAACAAAATATTTTCGCATTCTGAGGAGAAAGTTAGTGATTGGTATTTCGTGAGACGATTCCGCCGCAACGAAAAACGCCTTTCTTTTAATGATGTCCAGCCCAAATCCTGTATCATTTCTGTGACACTTTGTCCCATATTTCGCGATAATATAAAACATGCTGCCCTTCTTTGAACTTTTTCGATGTACTCCGTCAGTCCTATCTGGTAAGGATCCCACACCGCGCAACAGTATTCTAAAAGAGGACGGAGAAGCTTAGTGTAGGCAGTCTCCTTGGTAGATCTGTTACATTTTCTAAGTATCCTGCCAATAAAACGCAGTCTTTGGTTAGCCTTCCCTACAATATTTTCTATGTGTTCCTTATTGCAGTTATCATCACCGAGAAGAGGCTGTAGTCCCAGGCCACGAGATCATAGGCCTACCAGCCGGCAGAGACTGCTGACCGCAGCTAGCTACAGTCCTCGGATCGGCCTCCCCATCTCACATCTCAAAGATTGTAACTTACCAATCCCCCCCCCCTCCCACTTCTACAGGGACTACACGGCCAATTACTTACTGTGATAAAGCTGCTCCGTTTCCCGTACATGTGCAGAGAATAACAATGTTCAGGTACATACAGAAGGTGAAACGTAAACCCACAGTTAAATGCCTATGCGAGCACTTCTGGAATGCTGTAAAGAGGTATTCTGGAGTACAAAAAACCTCCAGGAGATGGTTACCTTTCAGTGCATTATGCAAGTACAGTAAAGTCAGTGTAGTGTAATTATTTTTGTTTGCAAGAGTCCCTCTTGGCACAAACTGCCCTTAACAAATTACAAATTACAATTTTTTTCTGAATGGGGCAAAAGCCACAGTTGGAACGTAATTCCATATTTCTAATTAGGTTAGGATTCTTGTAATGTGAACGAAATGTCGCTTTTTGTGTAAATATTTCATATCTTTACTGTTTCTCTATCAGATGTGTTTAAAGTTTCGTGTTTATTTTGACATTGTATGCGTGAGATGGTTATGGAGAGATTTTGTGTCTCTCACGAACAGCCGTTGTTTTAGTCAGAACCGTTAAGGGGGCCGTTGCAAGACGGAGACTTCTAAAGGGGTACAACGCAAATAGTGCGGCTATAATGGCTGTCCAGAGGACTCCTTATCCCAAAGAAAGAGATCTGAATAAAATAGTTTAGAAATTTCAATCACAAATTTGGGTTGCCTGCAAAATTGTGAGATCATTGATAGTAACCTCAGACCGAACGGATCATAAATTAAAAAGTAATAAGCCTAAGTCAATCAATTTATGCGACTGGATCAGTTTTTCTCTGACAACAGACATAATCAATGGCTTGCCTTCATGGAGTATCACTGAAGGCGAGGCGCGGGAGTTTCTACATTCACCATTTATTTACTTTTAAAAATACACAACATGGCGTAATTCTGTAAACTTCCGGGGCCTTGTTTAATATGTGAGTTGAAGTCGCAGCCTGGTGGAGGTACACTGATTCTTCCCTTGTTCGGAGAAATGGTGACCAAACAGGTGTCCCAAGCTGAGAGCCAACACAGAGCTTTTTTTTTATGTGTGTACATTCCCTGTCCTATAGCAAGGTGGCTCCTAGCGAAGTCGCTCGTGATTTAGAGCGCTTGTGATTGATTGTATTAACAGACCATCACTGATCTATAACTTTCCAGCCGCGCGGGATTAGCCGAGCGGTCTTGGGCGCTGCAGTCATAGAATGTGCGGCTGTTCCCGGAGGAGGTTCGAGTCCTCCCTCGGGCATGGCTGTGTTTGTTTGCCCTTAGGATAATTTAGGTTAAGTAGTGTGTAAGCTTAGGGCCTGATGACCTTAGCAGTTAAGTCCCATAAGATTTCACGCACATTTGAACATTTGAACTATAACTTTCCAAATGGCGCTTTTTCTTTAACTGCACTATAGATTAGGCGATGAAATTTCTGTAAAGAGAAGAAGGCCGACGCCTTCACGGTTCACAGTAATGAGAGTAACAGGTAGTCAACGTCACTTCTAATAGGCGAACAGCGATAGTACATTCCCCCATTCCAGCCACTAGACATTTACAGTCTAGTTGCCGCAACACTGGTACACTACCACCTTACCTGTAAGGGAGAACAGACCGTACAGCTTTTAATATCAAATTTTATTTTCTGTGGCTTTAGGCAGAGCTCGACACTGGAGCACTACTGAGGTAGTTTTCACAGACATTATGAATAAAATGATTTTATGCGTAGCTAATGAGAATGAAATAGCGGTTGTAATTTGACAACTTAAAACCATACATCGTTTCAGCTACACTTATGATATTAATGAGCTTAAAATCTGTGAACATTAAATCAAGCGCGTTTCGGAGGACTACACGTTCATCTTTAGGTAGCTGCGAGATGTGAGAAAAGTAAGGCCAAAACGAAGGAAGCCCATCCGCTATATGGTCGTCAGCCCGCACACCCTAGGCTGAAATCAAGAAAGAGCTTCTTGACAACTACTGAGGCTCTCATCGAAAATCCATATTGGGCAAGAATCTCAAGATGGCGGGAGAAATGTCGGTATTTGAGAGAATGGATGGCTCCAAAGGGAGAACTTCCCCCTAGGCATTCGGAGAAGTGGTCAATATGGAGGTGTCTCAACAGATTACGATCAAACACAACGAGATGCAAGACCAATATGCGGACTTGGGGTTTCTCTGTGGACCCAGTCCTTTGCCAGTGTGGCGCTGAGCAGACTAACAACCATTTCCTTCAGTGCTCATCATCACCAATCACGTGCACCATGCAATACCTTAGAGCCACGCCAAATGCACTTGAAGTGTCCAATTTTTGGTCTTCTTTTGTGTAAATATATATTTTTTATGTTTCTGTACTTTTGACACGATAAATAAATCTTCAGGTACATTTCATTACAAAAATAGAAATATCTCGTCAATAAAAGCTTCATACCCACATATATTATAAAAGTGGACCGATTTCAACCGCACTTGGTACACATAGCACTTATTGTCTGGGAAGAATCGCTATGTAGATAAGGAGCACCCACGTATCTAAGGGGTGGCCAAGGAGATGAAAAAGCAATGCAGCGAACCACTCGCGAATACCTAGACCTTACTCATACGGCATATTGAAATGAGAGCACTTAGTCACTTGCAACAAAGTTTACACATACTTTAAAACCTTTACGAAACTTTTTCTCGCTGACACCCTCACGAACTGATGAAAGGAAAAAGTTTGTCGCTTACCACATTTTCACTGTTCGTGCAGTAAAACTACCGCATCAGGCATGACGTTTTAATTTATTACTTCTTTACTACTAATTATATTTGCAACACATTTTGCCGACAGTATTCATTATACCGCTGAATGTACCTGCAAAATTACACTCTCGTTCAGAAAAACCAGAACATCTTGAACGCCTAGAGATAGGAGGTTCATATTCACAGGACATGTACATGATTATAATTTCCGTCGCATCGGTTCTACATGTCTCCTGTTGTGTAACAGGCACAGGTACCGACAAGGGCCCTGATAACTTGTCCCATGTGCGATGGCATCGACGCATGTAAACCGCGAATGGCGTTCTGTGATATAGCCATCCACGCTGCATTCACGTGATTCCAAAGTTAATCTGTGGTGATTCGCATCGGGTCGCAGCGCTGCACACGTCACTTCACCATGTTGCACACTGTTTCGATTCGTGACAAGCCTGTTGATCTGTCGGGCCAGGGCAAAAGGTTGACATCCTGTGCTGTTCGTGCAGCAACATGTGGTCGTGCAGTGCCTTGCCGAAAAATGGCGTCTGTGGTGTTGTGCAAAAAGGGTATGGCTACGTATCGTACGATGTCATTTACGTAGGTCACACTGGTCATAGTGCCCTGGACACGCACCAACCGTTATGTCTGGTGGTACCCAATAGCAACCCACATCATGAAGCCTTGAGTTGGCGCTGTATGTCTAGTACGAACGCAGTCTCTGTGGTGCCGTTCCCCCCGTCCGCGGCGAACCGAAATGCGGCCATCATTTTCAAACAAACACAACCTACATTCGTCCGAAAACACTATCTGATGCCGTTCCTAAACCCAGTGTGATGTTACATACACCATTGCCCTCTAGTATGCTCCGCACATTCGTCAAAGGTAGGTGGAGAAGTGGACGACTCGCATGTATCCCATGCCGTAATAAACGGAGATGGACTGTTACCCCTGATAGTGTACGGTGTATCACACTGTTCCACAGCTGCGCCAGAGCCGAGAAGGACACAGATCTATCCTGCAATGCCATTCGGTTGAGATGTCGATCTTCTGGACTGAGTAGTCTGGGTGGTGCGACCAGACTCATGTCGTCGTGTCCTACGCCTCCCGTGAGCCATTCTACACACGCTCGTTGTACTACCGAAACACTTCGTCCCACACGAGCAGCAATTTCCCAGATGGATGCATCGCATTCCCTCATGCAAATAATACGACCTCTTTCAGACCCACTGATTTGACGCTCGGTTCGCACATACGTCTGCGAGGCCTCCTGCACGTCTGTTCAAGGCGCACTGATCCATTACCTCAGGTTTGCAGCAACAACGAGAGTCGCAGGCACATTTAGCGGTAGGTGATGTTGCGCCGCGATATCGATGTTTTCCTTGAACTCGCAGGGCGACATGGTTCAAACGCTAATCATTTGTGCAGGACAGACTAATGTACACGTACTGTGAATATGAATGTCCTATCTGGAGTCGTTCAAGGTGTTCTGTTTCTTTCTGAACATGAGTGTTCATCGTTGTACGACACATAATCATGATATATGACTTCATGAACAGTGAGCTGCGTAAAAACGAATCTGCAGAGCGAAATTCGCTAGAGATACAACTGAAATTTGTGTACAGATACGTGTGAAATATGTGTGACATGTACTTATGGGGGCCAAGTGACGCTTAGGAAACTTCTCTTAAAACCCTTGTATCCATTTCAACCAACATTGGTACATTTGTTACTATCTGCAAAAGAAACACTGTGGGAGTAAGAACCAGCAATCTGCTATTAGGGCGGCCGTGATAACGTGGAGAGAGGAGAGGGAGGAGAGATGGACAGGTAGGGAGGGAGAATGAGGACATGGACAAAAATATGGGCCGGAGGAGAGGGAACAGAGAGGGGGGGAAATGGACAGAGAAGAAGAAGGGAGGAGGAAGGAGGAGATAAAAAGAGGAAGGAAAGAGGAGAAGATAGAGGGACAAGGAGGAGGGAATGGAAAGAGAAGAGGACAGACAGCAAGGAGAGGACGGGATACAGAGAGAAGGTGGAAGATCAGATGGACAGAGAAAGCGGCAGAAGGAGTTGGGCAGACAGATGCAATGATAGCGACTGAATGGTCAAACAGTTTTCCTCGAATACAGGTCATTCAAATTTATCCAACAGGGTTTCGCGAGAATAACGTCGCTTTGGTGCCGACGTTGCTTTCACTTTCCATGTTACTGACGAAGAGCATCATTGAGCACATTATTTTAACAATAAAGTTTATTCGAGTCAAATGCTAAATGGCAAAACCAGTATAGAATGGCTACTTCCTATCAGTAGCCCATAAATATTTCTTGACCAAAAGCTGCGTCATAAAAAGCTAGGAGTCGAAGATTTTTGCAGAGATTACTATTTAAGTTCCCTGACTATTTGTGTCACATTCTATTACGGGCTATGCCTGCCCCTTACGGTCCCAGCAGAGCGCCACTGAATATTTTCGGGGTCTTTTCTCATGTCTGCTTGATAGGGACTCCAAACACCGGGACCACACTCTAGAACTGGTCACACTAGCGTCTCCTTTACAGATAGAAGAGTTACATTTCCCAGAACTCTTGCAAGAAATATAAGTCTGGCGTTCGCCTTCGCTGATAGTGCTTCTATGTAATCGTCCCATTTCAGACCACCCCAAAAAAGACTTGTACAATATGAAGTTTTAATGATGTTTACCACTTATGTTCTAATCAAATATTATGCGTTCTTTTCTTTTTGTTATAGCCGTACAATTACATTTATCTACACACATCAAAAAAAGTTTTGCATCACCTCGGTTCCGAGAGTTCCGTAACCTGTACAGAAAATTGGAATGGAGATCAGCATAAACATAATTTCCGGCCTTTTTGTTACTCATGAAAACCACACATTGCATGTTGTATCACCATACAGCGAGACCTTCAGAGGTGGTGGTCCAGATTGCCGTACACACCGGTACCTCTAATACGCAGTAGCACGTCCTCTTGCATTGTTGCATGCCTGTATTCGTCGTGGCATACTGCCCACAAGTTCATCAAGGCACTGTTGGTCCAGATTGTCCCACGCCTCAATGGCGATTCGGCGTAGATCCCTCTGAATAGATGGTGGGTCAAGACGTCCATAAACAGCCCTTTCAAATCTATCCCACTAATGTCCGATAGGGTTCACGTCTGGAGAGCAAGCTAGTCACTCTAGTCGAGCAATGTCGTTATCCAGAAGGAAGTCATTCACAAGACGTGCACGATGGGGGCGCGAATTGTCGTCCATGAAGACGAATTCCTCGCCAGTATGCTGCCGATATGGTTGCAGTATCGGTCGGAGGATGGCATTCACGTATCGTGCAGCCGTTACGGTGCCTTCCATGACCACAAGTGACGTACGTCGGCCCCACATAATGCCAACCCAAAACAGCAGGGAACCTCCATCTTGCTGCACTCGCTGGACAGTGCTTCCAAGGCGTTCAGCTTTACAGGGTTGCCTCCAATCACATCTCCGACGATTGTCTGGTTGAAGGCATATGTGACACTCATCGCTGAAAACGTGATGTCAATCCTGAGTGGTCCATTCCGCATGTTGTTGGACGCATCTGTACCGCGCTACATGATTTCGTGGTTGCAAAGATGGACCTCGCCATGGACGTCGGGAGTGGAGTTGCGCATCATGCAGCCTACTGCGCACAGTTTGAGTCGTAACACGACGTCCTGTGGCACGGAAAGCATTATTCAACATGGTGGCGTTGCTGTCAGGGTTCCTCCGAGGCATCATCCGTAGGTAGTTGTCATCCACTGCAGTAGTAGCCCTTGGGCGGCCTGAGCGAGGCATGTGATCGACAATTCCTGTCTCTCTGTATCTCCTCCATATCCGAATAACATCGCTTTGGTTGACTGGGAGACGCCTGGACACTTTCCTTGTTGAGAGCCCTTTCTGGCACAAAGTAACAATATAGACGCGATCGAGCCACAGTCTTGACCATCTAGGCATGATTGAACTACAGACAATACGAGCCGTGTACCTCCTTCCTGGTGGAATGTCTGGAACTGATCGGCTGTCGGACCCCCTCCGTCTAATAAGCGCTGCTCATGCGTGGTTGTTTACATCTTTGGGCAGGTTTTGTGACACCTCTGAACAATCAAAGGAACTGTGTCTGTGGTACAATATCCACAGTCAACGTCTATGTTCAGGGGTTCTGGGAATTGAGGCGATGCAAACTCTTTTTGATGTGTGTGCATTCGAAGACTGCTGCCGTTAAATTCAACGGCTAGAAATTTTGTGTAACTCTTTGTGCAGTTCTTTATGGCATACAAACGACGATAATTTGCTGTACTCCCCTGTGCAAAACAGCATAGACAACAAACTGTCTTGAAGTGCTTCTGATCTTGTCTGATAGCTCTTTGATGTGTATCGAAAGCATTGGAGGTCCTATTGCTCAATCTTGGTGGCACTCAATACTTTTTTCGCTTCTGTGGAACATTTGGCTTCCAGTAAAACGAACTTGGTTCTGCGAGGGGCGTCCAGAAAGTAAGTTCCGATCGGTCTCGAAATGGAAACGACTATGAAAATCCGATAAAGCTTTGCACAGATGTGTTGGGCAGCGTCTCTAGTATGACCCCAGAAAGCATCACGTGACGCTTCTCATTCCTGAGCTCACAGTGAGCGCGTAAACATGTCTAGAAAATAGTGTCTCCCGCCAAGTACGAGGGCCTGGTGAGAAATTTCGCCTGAAGCTATGCAGCCAACAATACATAACTGTCGTGCTGTTTATTCTTCGAGATAATTCTCAGTCGCATTCTGCAGGGGCAATGAAGATGCTCCTGCATCGTTTTCAATTGGAAATGTTTGATTACCCATAATACAGCCCGTAATTGTCTCCGTCTGAGTTTCATCTCTGGCCGCAGGAACCGCTGTCTATGAAGACAACATTTTGGGACAGACAACGAGCTGTAGGCCAGCGTGGAGAATTGGTGAAAAGCACTGGCGGCTGCCTTCTATGATGAGGGTATTGAAAAGTTGGTACAACGCTTCGACAAATGTCTAAGTCAGAACGGCGACTACGTAGAGAAGTAGCTGGAAGGTGTAGCTAACTGTTACAAATAAAACATTTCTGTTATTCACTGTGGTTTCCATTTCGCGATCAATCGGAACTTACTTTCTGGACAGGCCTCGTATTAGTCTAATATTCCCGAAGCCAGTCACTTACTTTCGAAAATAATCTGTCGTAACAAGGCTTTTTTAATAGCTGCTTTGTTAGCTGTTTTCCAGACTACAGGAACCAGAGCCAGCCTCAGGTTCCTAAGACCGTGACTTCTGATTGGTGCTGTATTCACGAACAGTGGTCGAGCAGTCAGTAGAGAACTAAGTGGAAGGGCGCAGCCACCCTAGTGGCCCCCTCGTACAACCCGCTTAGGCAGCAAATCCGCTGCGGCCGGCCCAAGTGCCGGTGGTGCCTCGGAGCCGCGGTGCCCGGCGCGGATCTAGCCGTATCACAGGCATCTCGCTCCGCCGCCGGAATGCTGGTGGCAGGCCTCCAATAATAGTCACAGAGGGAGACGGCTGCGGAGCGCGTCCCGGGCGGCAGCGTCTGAGCAGCAGCGGCGGCAGCGCCGGCGAGGGTCAGGGGTCACGGTGACAGCGCAGCCGGTAGCCGCGGCTGCGGCCGACACGGCGGCGGTAACGGCGGGCAGGCAGCGGGCAGCGGCACAGCCCGGCTGCCGGCTATCGATCCGGCGGCGGCGGCGGCGGATCTGCGGCCCGGGACCCGCCGGGCGCACCTGCGCTGACGCCGCCTCTCCGGTGGCTCTCGGGACGACTGCAACACGCAGTGTGCACTGCCGTGGAAAGACTCATGGAGAACCTCCTAATACCGTTGAAACGGTACAGTAGTTTCCGCTCTATAATCAGCAGGTTTCGCTGCTCGCTCGCACCGGGAAATAGAAACAGAGGCGGCTCCGCAGCCAATTTTATTACACGACGCGGCCAGCCGCGGCTGCAACAGAACCCATGTGGACGGGTGGAAAGAAATGTGTCAGGCTTCATAATGCGTATTTATATGTGTCGTGTATTATGCATTTCTTGTACGTGAATGTGAATCTGCACATGAACTTTCCTAATCCTCCTCACACCTTTCCGTAAAGCGTGGCCAAATCTTTGTTGGGAAGTAGTTCTGTAGTATAGTAGTGCCAACCTTACTCCTGGCTAGGGGATCAGAGAGACAGCACAGGCAGGTAAAAGTCAAAGACTTTCCAGTGTCGCAAGATTTGGGGTGGAGAGGTTGGTCACGGCCATGTGGTTCGACCACCCCCTCAACCTGGGCCCAGGAAGACCTCCGGGTGACCGCCATATTCGGGAGTGTTACAGAAGACGGGTAAGTGAGCAGACGTGACCTCAGTGCGTCTGTCTCAATGTTCATGCATGGAAGAGAGGTATTTGAATATTTGTACTAATTCTTTTATTTCCAGCTTCGGATTGCGTAAGGAAATGAATGATCTCGTTAATTTAGGAAATTTGACCTCCTGTGTTAATGTATCTGGTCCCCAGTTTGCCCGTTATCCTCCTCACATAGTGGATGTCCTATGTAAAATATTGGGAGACTTCGGTGGTATACTTTTGGCCAACGCAATTCCGTCTTGCCCGTAGAAATGTGCGTGCAGATTATTATATAATATACCCGAGCTATAAGTTGTAAAATTGTAATATCTGTAAACTGGAACAATTGCTGCAATCGCTGTAAAATCGAGTGATAATATTTAAAATAAATACGTAATCAATTGTCATCAATCTTTAACATACCTTAAAAATCACATAGGAGTCCAGTTAAAGGAATTTATTCAAAAATAGAAGATACAGAATGCAGGGACCCACACATCAGCGTGTGATCCCTCCAGCCCTTTGCCTAGTATCGTACAGAAAGGGCACGCTCTATAGGTAGCGCTCCCAAGCTCCCCTCCCCAGTTATTCGTTGCGCAATTTTGATTCAGGTCTTGACGACATCAACTTTCATCCGGCGTCCCTAGGCAAGGAGGATAGACGGTAAACTTTCACCGTGTCGGACCTATTCTAGCCCGGGGCAGCGCAGCACCTCGACGTAACGGGGACTCAACAAGCCGTTGGACGTCCCTTGCAGAAATATTGGGCACAATTGCCAAAGTTTTCACGATGCAATAGCTTGTGCACGGACTGACCTCTGGATATGGAAATGCCGTGTGGGTAGGGCGTCCCGTCGGGTAGACCGTTCGCCGGGTGCAAGTCTTTCGAATTGACGCCACTTCGGCGACTTGCGTGTCAATGGGGGTCAAATGATGATGATAAGGACAACACAACACCCAATCCCTGGCCGGAGAGAATCTCCGACCCAGCCGAGAATCGAACCCAGGCCGTTAGGTATGCCATTCCGCCGCGCTGACCACTCAGCTACCAGGGGCGGACACCTCTGGATTATGTCCGATAAATGTTCGATGGGCGGCCAGATCATTCGCTCGAATTGTCGAGAATGTTCTTCAAACCAATCGCGAACAACTGAGGCCAGCTGAAATAGCGCATTGTCATCTATAAAAATTCCATCGTTCTTTGGGAACAGGAAGCCCTCGAATGGCTGCAGATGGTGTCCAAATAATACAGCACAGTCAATTCCAGACAATAATCGGTTCAGCTGGACAGACCATTGTGGAGACACGTCCAGCTTGCACAGCGCCGTGCGTCCATGGCTTCATGGGTTCCGCGCACGCCACCGTTTTCGAGTCGTCCAGGGTCCAACCGATATGTCCAACCCCGATATGGTCACGAGCCCAGGAGATGCGCTACTGTTAGCAAAGGCACTCGCGTCGGTCGTCTCCTGCCATAGCCCATTAACGCCAAATTTCGCCGCACTGTCCTGACTGTCGTACTTCCCACACTGATTTGGCTCGGCTCTGAGCACTATGGGACTTAACGTCTGAGGTCATCAGTCCCCTAGAACTTAGAACTACTTAAACCTAACTAAACTAAGGACAACACACACATCCATGCCCGAGGCAGGATTCGAACCCCGTCCGGCCACACTGATTTCTGCAGTTGTTTGACGCAGTGTTGCTTGTCTTTTAGCACTGACGACTCTAGGCAAACGGCGCTTCTCTCGGTTGTTAGGTGAAGGGAGCCGGCCATTGCGTTGTCCGTGCTGAGCGGTAATGCTTGAAATTTGGTACTCTCTTCACATTCTTGACACTGTGGATCCCGGAATGTGCTGCAGTCATGGACTGTGCGGCTGGTCCCGGCGGAGGTTCGAGTCCTCCCTCGAGCATGGGTGTGTGTGTTTGTCCTTAGGATAATTTAGGTTAAGTAGTGTGTAAGCTTAGGGACTGATGACCTTAGCAGTTAAGACCCATATGATTTCACACACATTTGAACATTTTTTTTTTTATTTGGTCCCGGAATTTTCCGTGCATCTAGCTCCAACTACCTTTCAGTTCAAAAACTTTTAATTTCCGTCGTGCGGCCGTAATCACGTCGGTAACGTTTTCATATCAGTCACCTGTGTACAATTGACAGCTCCGCCACTGCACTGCCCTTTTATATCTCGTGTGCGCGATCCTAGCGCCATCTGCATATGTACTACCAACATCACATGACTTGTCACTTCAGTGTACTGCGTCTCACCTGTCACATCCACCGCGTGTATCTCGCGTGATAAGTCTCGAACAGTCTTAGCATACCATCAGAAATTAAGACGTTCGGAATTCCGCTACCTACTCTTCTGCATCTACATGTATACTTCGCATGTCACCTTACTGTGTGTAGCAGACGGTATTTTGTGTACCATTGTCACTTCCTCCTTTTCTCCTTCCTGTAGCGAACGCCTTACAAGAAAATCGATGGTTTGTAAGCCTCCGTTTGAGCTTCGCATCTCACTAATTTTCCGATCCTAGTCTTTTCGAAAGATACATATAAGGACGAGGCCATACTGAAATATTTTCCACCACATGGCACGGATGGTACAGCCACCAGTAATTTACGACGAGAAAACGCCTTGGTTGCGAGGATGAATTTGTTATTTTTATTTACCAATGACGCGTTTCGAATGATTCCGGCATGTTCAGATTGGCTGAATGTTAGATAGCGTTGCGTACATGGGCAACCGAGCATATAGAACGTCCCAGTGAATAACTGACCTCGTCAAAAAGCTGGAATCATTACGCGGTGTCCTTGTTAAGACATGCGGCGTAGTCCAATGAATGCAGGACACGATCAGGTTTTGCATTCATTAGATTACCCAGCCCATCTTCGGACGGTTAGTATTACGTATGTACGGCCTGACGACTTAATTGGTGTGGCGTATTTTCTTTGCGAGCCACTGTGTCAAGGTGTGAATAAAATTTAGAGAACAGTATTAAGTGACTGAATATCATCACTTTGGTTTAACTTAACCCGATGTAAGCAGCGCACGGCCAGAGATTTGTGTGGAGCCATCAGTGTTTTCTGTTCCATATTGAATTCGCATTTGGAGTGATGTCTCGTGGCAGTGATAAGAGCACATCGTGATTTAAGTAAAATGTTTACAACCAGTGTGTAATGCACGCGAATCATGGGTGTATGTGTGTGTGAATGACTCAGTATGAATGGGAGGCTGGGTGAAGTGGCACAAATGAAACAGAAAATAAGAAGAAACGTACGTTTTCTACATGTTTAGCTCATGTTACGGCATACTCTTGTGAAGCATAGTGCGCGCTGTGATGCACTGTTGAAACTCAATGGTCAAGTCTTTGTCGCGAACTCTATATCGCAAAGAATCGAACCCACCTCTAGGTTTGATTCAAGGAAAGCTGATAGCTGGACGTTAAGACGTTTGTCGCGCTACTGAAAGAACCTACTGTTTGTAAACGAAGTAAAGTTTCTGAAGTAGTTTCTCGGTAATCGTTTTACTTGAAGCATTAAAAATGAAGCGCCACATATTTTGGAGTCGCATGTTTTTCCCCATACAGCTGTTCTCGAACGATTGCAGAGGAACTATTGGCTAAAAGCATTTGATTATTCTAAATGTTGCCTCTCACATTACGTGATAACGTGGTTACCTTTTTGTTATTGGTCATATTTATCACAATACTTCAAAGTTGTGTAACTCACTGCCCATTATGCCATGTATTTGCAGTTAATTAGGAGAGTTAAGAGAACGAATTGCGATTGCCAGTGTGAGAGACGCAGAAATTGGCCATGTGAAATTGTCGCCATGTTTCAAAATGCGTCCCTCAAAGACCTGTATAAATATTTCATAATCTTGCTTATTCATCAGGAAAAAGTTTCTAAATCCCGTTCAAAAAGATCGTTCCCATCTCTTTATGACCTTTAAAAGGTGTGTGTGTGTGTGTGTGTGTGTGTGTGTGTGTGTGTGTGTGTGTGTGTGTGTGGTTTGGGAATGTATGGGCGCCCAATGGCGAGGATATCAGCGCCCTGGCATCGATGAAAACAAACAAAGGTGGATAAGAACGAAAACTGTCGCACACGCATGCACACGAAACGACCACACAATGACTATCGCACAGGCACTCTCACATGCATTAAAACCAATGAGGAGGCAAGATAGCTAATCAAGAAAGTAAAAGAGGGAAAACAAACCACAAAAGAGCTAAAAGAACAGCACAGGGAAATGAGACTGGCTGACCACTTACGAAAAAATTTGTGTGAGCCAGCCACCCCGTTGAAACATTGAAAATATCTCCCCAAAATCTTGTTAAAAATGTGGGACAATTCACATAACTTTAAAACCAGAACCACATCCATTTGAGCATTGCATAAAATAGACTGCAGATCCGCCGGCAAATCCGCTGCAGTCCGCTGGTCAGCAAATAAAATGCAGTCCAATAAAAGGTGGTTCACCGTGATCTGCACGCCACAAGCACCACACATCAGAGGGTCTTATAGCCGGAGTAAAAATCCATGCGTCATAGGGCTGTGACCGATGCGAAGACAAGTAAGGATGACCTCGTCCCATCACGTGGCTGGAAGGAAGTACGCCACGGCCGAGTTGTGGGCTTGATCACACGGAGCTTGTTGTCGGTCACTTCTAGCCACTCATGTTCCCATCGACACAGGACTTTATACCTCAACAGCGAGGTCAGGGCATGCAGTAGGATAGCACACTGAACGACCTGACGGTGACGACACGCCTCCTTGGTTGCTCGATCAGCCCTTTCATTCCCCAGAAATTCCCACGTGCCCTGGTACCAATCGGAAAGACACCTGCTTCCCCAGTCTCTGTAGTTGGAGGAGGGCGTCGTGGATAGTCTGGGTTCCTTTATCTGCTGGGTACAAACGCCGGAGAGAGTAAAGGGAGCTCAGAGAATCTGAACAGACGAGAAATTTAACACGGGGAGAAAGTCTCATCTGCTCCAGTGCCCACAAATTGGCATATAATTCTGCGTCAAAGATGGTAAATTCAGGAGGCAGTCTAACCTTGAGGACACGATCCGGGAAGACGACAGAGCAACCAACAGAATCGCCCTGCTCAGATCTATCTGTAAAAACAGCTACATGGCCATGGTGCTCAGATAAAACGGCAGAAAAGACCCGATTAAAAACGGAAGCAGGAGTGCTATCTTTCGCGTACCGCACCAAATATAAAATCACTCTGGTCCTCTCCAGTAACCAGGATGGTAGGCGGTTAAAACCCTGGATTTGGGGTCGTACAGACTCCACAACGAGGGATTCTAGCAGACGTTGCACACGGATCCCAAACGGCAACGTAGCCCGGGGTCGGTGGGAAAAAAGGCGGTCCAGAGGCGGATGAGCAACAATATGGTGAGCAGGCGAGGTTGGAGCTGCAGGAAATTTACAAGCCTGGCGCACCAGTAGGAGCTGCCGCCGGATGGTAAGTGGCGGTTCCCCGGCCTCAGCACAGAGGCTGGGCATGGGACTGGCCCGAGAAGCACCCGTGGCCAGTCGAATCCCCGCATGGTGGACAGCGTCAAGGATCCGAAAATAAGACTGCCTCGCTCACCCATACACTGTGCACCCGTAGTCCAGCCGTGAACACACATAAAACTGGAGGAGACGCGCCCTGTCCGCTCCCCAAGACCTGTAGCTGAGGCACTTGAGGATGTTCAGTGCCTTCATGGTTCTGGCTTTCAAGTCTCGTAGATGTGGCAGCCATGACAACCTGGAGTCTAAAATTAGGCCCATAAACCGCACTGTGTCTCTAAAATGTAGGACAGTATCTCCAATATGCAAGGCAGGCAAAATAAAAGGTCGCCGAGAACGATTAAAATGAACACAAACACACTTATCGGCAGAAAACTGAAAATCCGTCTTTGCAGCCCACTCCTCTAACCGCCGCACTGTCAGTTGCAACTGAAGGCTCACTGTTCCAACACTGGAGGAGGAAGAGAAAACTGCAAAGTCGTCCATAAATAAGGAGCACTCTACTGGACTCTTCACTGTAGACGTTATACTGTTGATGGCTATGGCAAAGAGGGTAACGCTTAAAACACTGCCCTGGGGGACACCATTCTCCTGCTCAAATCGATCAGACAGTGTGTTACCAACTCGGGTCCGAAAAAGCCGCTGAGACAGGAAAGACCGAATCAAAATAGGAAGGTGCCCACGAAAGCCCCATTCATGCAGTTGTACAAGAATACAGTGTCTCCAAGTAGTATCATATGCCTTACTGAGGTAAAAGAATATGCCGATACAGTGATGCTGACGTAGGAAAGCCTGCTAAATAGCCGCCTCTAGGAGGGTCAGGGTGTCGACCGTGGACCGCTATTTGCGGAATCCACACTGAGAGCGGCTAATAAGTTGCCTGGTCTCCAAAAGCCAGACCAGACGACGGTTAACCATCCGTTCCAGGGTCTTCCCTATACAGCTCGTTAGGGCGATGCTCCGATAACTACTTGGAGACGTGCGGTCCTTTCCTGGTTTGAGCAGGGGGGCCAGAATTGCCTCCCTCCACGAGTCGCTACCGTGCAACTGTAGAGAGGAAAAAGTTGGACTTCAGGTCCAATGGTTCTGAGGCCTACAATTCCCATTTCTCGATGTGGGAGCTCGAATCGGCACTGGCTGAGACTGCTGACACTGCACCCGGTCACGACCACATCCGGTATTGCATGCTTCGTCATTTGCCAGAAGCGTCCCAGGAAATCCCCCTCGACTGTTTTAATCTAATATGGCAGACAGGTAACGTTTAAAAGGCCTAACTCTCTCTCTCACCATTGGAGATTCGTTTACCAGTCTTTCGCATTATGTTAATATGTCCGAAATAACATCATCTTTCACCCCACTACGCAGAGAATGGTGTACGCGTCTATGTTTGCTGAAAACTGTAAGCTGAGTCATATGCTGCGGTGCTGTAAAACTTGCTTTGTGTAAACGAAGTAAAACTGCATCTCATGATGCGTATCAGTTTATACAAAAATAACTGAAAAAGCACATATTTTGTACTCGCATTGTTTTTATCGCTCTGCAGTTTGTCTGAAACGACATTTACATGAAATGCATTCGCAGTTGCGAATACGGATAACCATCAGCGTATAATGGAATGACGACAATGAAAATTTGCTCCTGAACGGAACTTGAATCCGGATATCCCACCTATCGCGAGCGGTTGCCTTACCATTAGACTATGCGAGCACGACTTACGGTCAGACCCAAACTTCCATATGTCATCAGCTGTGAGGGTACTGGTGTGTAGTATCTGTAAGTGGTTGTTCTTTGGAGGGCGACAATGCCCAGTGGCGCAGAGAGTCGCAAGTAGAGGCAGTTGTTGAGAGGCTGTGGACGGTGTAGGCTGCGTGAGCCAAAGGCGGTTGAGTAGCGAAGGATTTATCTCTATGTTTAATAGTAGTGGCACACAGTTTGAATAATAGTGTGTTTATGTTTGTGCAGTGTGATAAAGCGAATAAATTAAATTTTACCAGTTCTTAATACACTTCCATCAGATAGTACCACGCTATTGCATTTAACAACGAAGGAAGTCTCGATATACACGGTCAACTAAAACAAGAGGAATGTAACATAATAATCATTAATTAACCCATATAATCTCCAAGGAGATGGGAGCTTATACAACTATGTGTATACAAACTCTACTCGTACATCCGTTGCGTATATTTCCGTACAGGGGAGTTACTTTAAACGCGCATGCCATGTGTTGCAGTGCCTGAGTTATTTCGAATTACGATACTATGTTTCAAAGGCACGGGAACTGAGAAGACTACAGCCGTTCTGAAATATATAAAATGTAAACGCAGTTGCGAATATCGATAACCATCAGCTGTATAATGGAATTACATCAATGAAAATTTGTGCCGGACCGGAACTCGAACTCGGATTTCCCGCTTATCGCGAACGGCCGCCTTACCATTTGGGTATCCGAGCACGATTCAGGGCCACACCTAAACTTCCATATGTCGTCAGTCACTGTCCACAACCTGTGCTCGTACATCCATTATGTATATTCCCCTACAGAAGAGACATTTTACTTGAAAGTCGCATGCTTGGATACATAATATATTGTAGTGCCTGTGTTATTCAGCATATTACTTGAAAGTGCCTGTGTTATTCACCATTACGATGTAATGTATCTTTGGACATACATGCATGTCCGAAGGAACATTGCATCGTAATTTGGTAATTTGGAATAACACAGACACCGCATTATTGTACTACCGTATAGGATGGCACTTAGGCTACCTGCATGTACCTAACAATTTACCCAACCGGGAAAAAGGGAAGCTACAGTCTAATGCGGCATCCGAGCCACGTTTCGTTTCTAGCGAAACTCCGTATGATGATGAGGTGAATGCTAGCTTAAAAGGCGGAGTGAAAAAAAGTGACGCACCGCGATTTGGTCTTACAGCCTACCAGTTTTCAGCCAGATGCTTTATTGGTATACCATCACAGCAAGTGCGAATTACGAGGGCAGAATGAAAAGTAATGCCTCCACCTTCAAAAAAATGGTTCAAATGACTCTGAGCACTATGGGACTTAACTTCTGAGGTCATCAGTCCCCCAGAACTTAGAACTACTTAAACCTAACTAACCTAAGAACATCACACACATCCATGCCCGAGGCAGGATTCGAACCTGCGACCGTAGCGGTCACGCGGTTCCAAACTGAAGCGCTTAGAACCGCACGGCCACACCGACTGGCCCTCCACCTTCGTTAATTGGGTTTGGATGAGAATATTTTAACAAATCAAACGCAGAAATAATCCTTAGAATGTCTTCTTTAATGACCAATATTCAATTTTCCTCATAATCACCAGCCAATTGGATACATTTCTGCCAAAGATGAACAAGTTTGCTGAAGCCGTCACGGAAGACGTCGACACTCTGTTTCCGAAACCACAGTCTCACAGTTCCCTCAGCGTCGTCATCAGAAGCATAATGCTGTCTCCGAAGATCGTCTTTCATTATCGGGAACAGATGGGAGTCTCTGAAATTTGCTGTGGTGGCATGTGAAGTGTGTGGTTTGGCATTGTCATGCTGGAAAACATTTCCCTTTTCCTTTCGGACCCTTATTAGCCGTCGTTTCAGATTTCACAGCATTGTGATGTAACGCTCTGAATATACTGTTTTTCCACGATCAAGGAAATCAACACGGATAACACCATCTGCGTCCCAGAAGACTGTGACCATGATTTTTCCAACTGAGAACTGCGTCTTGAATTTTTTTTTCTGGGGCTGGTCTTCGTGTCAATATTCCATAGACTAAGTTTCGTCTCCTTGTCGTAATGGTGTAACCACGTTTCGTCTCCTGTCTCAATCGAGTGCATAATGGGGGAGGAGTTCCTGACAAACTTCAAGTCTGTGCGCTTTCATTTCAGTAGTCAGCATCCGGGGTACCCATCGTAAACAGATCTTCAGATAGCCAAGCAAAGCAATAGTGCGACCCACACGTTCTTGTGAAATGCCGATTGTGCTTGCAAATTCTCTCTGAGTGATCCGATGATCGTCCTGAATCAATCCGTCAACATTTCGCTTGTGAAACTCGGTGTTGCTGTCACAGGACGTCCAACTCTTTGTTTGTCACGCAGGTCACATGTTCCCACATCAACATCTTTAAACTTACTCGCCCAGCGATGCACAGTACTCACATCAACACGATCACCATAAACTGTTTACATTCTCTGATGAATCTCCTTTAGGGTGACACCTTCTGCTGTCAAGAATTCAATGACTGCACGTTGCTTGAATCGCACTGACCGACCGTCTGCGCAGGCTTCCATACTTTACACTGTAACAACACAGCCGTTCATTGCTAAGGTTTCCCGCCAACTGGAGCTGGAGCTGCAGAGAAGAGGCTACGGAACAAGCCAGTACCTGCCGCATACCAGTGCTGCCAACTGTTGAAGAGTTACGAAGGTGGAGGCATTACTTTTCAGTCAACCCTCACAGAACACGCTTTCTGCTCTCTCAAGCCATTGCTTCTCTCTAGACATATGGCGGATGTTCGCTAGGTGGCAATGGCGTCGTTTTCACATTTTAATTTTAATCCATCATAACTCAGACAATTTGTACGAAATACTTACAAATTACACACATAAATCTTCCTCGTCAATCAGTGTATCTATTAGTCAAAACCGGATCAAAATCCCTGCAGCAGTTCCTGAGATCAGACTGCACATAAAGACGGAAGCGAGGAAGTGACTTCAGTTTATATATACAGAGACTATGGAATCTGTGTATCATCCGAAAAGTTGTAATCCTGCCCGTTCACTGTTTAAAACTATACAAAATACTGTTATTGAAACCACTATCCTCACAGCTCCTGCAGCTGGAAAGGCCTCTCTCACATCCTGCATACCAATGATATCACCCATTTTCCCGTCCATGTTAAGCGAATTCAACAAGACTCAAGGTCAGAGAAAGCTTGAAAGAGGAGATGGACAGAGAAGGATGAGATGGGAAAAGAGAAAAGGAGGAAAAAGTGGAGAGAAATAGAAGAAGCAGATTATGGACACACAGAGCGAGGGGAAGGAAGAGGAGACGGAGAGAGAGAGAGGGGAAGAGGAGGACAGCTACAGAGAGAGGGGACAGAAGAAGATTAGGACCTATATCCAATTCCCAGACATACTTATCAATTGTGAAGCATTGCCGAATTCGCTGGTAGTGGCATATAAAAGTCATCATTCCCAGTGGTTGCTTCTGTCATTCAGGTAAGTCGGACATTTTGTGACCTTCCAGCTTGCACTTACAGGTGGTTATAAAGTCGGAATCATGATTGTGCGAAATATATGAGAAGTAGTTTACGGTCTAATGGTGGAAATTTCTTTCAGAAAGTTGCCGCGAGTCCTGTTTACGAACTCGTGTACTCTCTGTCCTCTCTGAGCGAGTCGAGTCCACTTGTACTCGGGAACAGACGAAAGTGACAAGGGTGCAGAGGCGAAGACTCACGAGTAACAGCTACGAGCACACGGAGATGGCGAGTACGGAATGACGTCACAGGACTCACTGGCGAGCTTACGGCGAGTATATGGAGCTCATGTTTCATCTCTAATAATCACATAGGCGTTAGCCTGGTCAATATTGACATTAGAATACAAACATACGCCGGTTACCTTGTAGTCGTCAGTGCACTAATGCTGATTTAACATTGCTTGTATAATCAGAGCAGCTCTGACAATAGTATTTTGCAGTTAACAGCTGAAGATATCCACTGAGCATAGCGGATGAAGAGCGATAACGAACATAAGCTGTTCCTGACAACCGATGTTCAATACTTGACAGTAATCAACACACAATGCTAAAGCACTTGACGACAATACTCAAGCCAGACGCTGATCAACACAAAACAACAACTTAAATTAGATAAGCGCACATGTGTGCAATCAAGACCCATATAAGAAACAGCGCTAAAAAGATTGAAAATGTTCATAAAATATAGCCAGCCAAAACTGAACACTCGCTCGGACAGTCCAAACAGGGACACCAGGTCACGTGACAATTTAATCAACAGTGGTGCAGCCGGTCTTAATTATGACAACCACTTCAATTACGGTTGCTTAACATTGTAAAGAGGACAACCGATGAAACTTACTGATCACTTTCTCCCGAATGACGTGCTGAATTCACTCCCCGCCAATTAACTCACTGAGTGAATCATGCAATCATTGATATAGGGAATCAGTACAGGATTTCAATTAGGTTCCATAAACTCAAAAATCTCAATACACAGCTGATAGCAGAAAACAGCAGAGAGATAAACTATTGGTAACTTATCCTACACGCGGTTTGCATGCGAAAGGAATACATAAATGTCCCAAATCATCAACCAGACGTCGCTGAGGAGACTTCGCAAGCGCGCCACAGCCAGTTTCCCAAAACATGATAGCGAACTGAGAAAGAACATAAGCGCGCACTGATTCACCGCCACTCAATATTGAAGTCAGCTCGTCAGTCTACGCAGCTAGGAAGAAACTCTAAACTACAGCTGGAAGAGTGTGACGAGTGTCTGGTGCTTTCACAATTCACAGTCTCTTCGCATTCTTGGCAGCCATGACCCTAAGGGGCCCCATAACGCTCCTAACGTTGGAGCTCTCAACACACATCGGCCCATATATTTGACGTAGGTCTGTTGTAGAATCTTGAAACACGTTTTATGCTCGCGTATTATGACAATGCTGCAGACCGAAAATCACCTCTATAGGAATCAACATGGATCCCGAAAACCCAGTTCGCTAGTCTCGCCTACCAGACCAAGAAAGCAAGTTTACACCGCCCCTAGTTTGATGCTGCGTTCGTGGAGTTGCCCATACAGTTCCGTACAACCACTCAGTGAACCCAATACGAGCGCACGCGATGTCAGACCAGCTGTATAGTTGGACTAAAGAGTTTCTAGTGAATAGAACACAGCATGTGAAGAAATCTTCGGACGTAAAAGTAACTGCGGGCGTACGCCAGGGGCGAGATACAGGACTTTTACTGTTCAAAATATATATTAATAAAAAAGTGTACAGGGTTGGAGGCTGGTTGAACCTTTTCACGGATGGTGATGTTGTAAACAGAGAAGTCGCAAGCCTAGAAAATTATACCGAAATGCAGGAAGACCTGAAGAAGATCGAGGCTCTGTGCAGGGGCTGGCAGTTGACCCTCAAACAAATGTAACGTATGAGCCAACTGGTTATGGCTTTCAAGGATTTTAAAATCCTTCCACCTACTGTCCGGTGCCCTACATCGAACTGAGGCTGCCTGGCGGCTGTTTCTACCATCTTATGACTTGCAGCACGCCGGAGACGAGGTCTTTCCTCCCGTGACGTGTAGTGGAGCGGAAACCTGTGCCTCCTCTAGTAGATGCTGTAATAGCTGTTTTCTTCCTAGAAACGCTGAGGCGAGAAGTGGTGTATGTAGATGTTGATGTGACAGATTCCGAGTGTACCGTCGTTTGCGGGAGAGTGGAGTTACAGACTGTTCAGTATTCTCCTGGAAGCGGAAGTGTTTAGTCATTTCCTCAGCTGTCCGATGGTGCTGGTACTCCTTGGTACACAAAACGGGTCAGAACACTGTTGCAGAAACAACGAAAAAAACATGCCAAAATCTCCAACACTGGCGATCTCTTACACAAGCTCGAAATTTAGTGCGGACTTCAATGCGAGATTCTTATAATAATATCCACAACGAAACTTTGTCTCGAAACCTCTCAGAAATTCCAAAGAGATTCTGGTCATATGTGACGTATGCTAGCGTCAAGACACAGTCAATTAGGTTCCTTTCAGGGTATGTTGATGCAATAGCTTCTTACTTAATACTCACATACAACCATTCGCTCTACGAAAGATCCGTACCCAAAGTCTGGAAAGTTGCACCGGTCACACCAACATTCAAGAGAGATAGTAGGAGTAATCCACTAAATTACAGGCCCATATCATTCATGTCGATATTCAGTAGGATTTAGGAACATACATTGTGTTTGAACATTATGAATTACCTCGAAGAAAACGGTCTATTGACACATAGTCAACACGGAATTAGAAAACATCGTTCTTGCGAAAGCTAGCTCTACACTCGCATGAAGTGTTGAGTGCTATTGACAAGGGATTTCAAATTGATTCTGTTTCTCTGGACTTCCGGAGGGCTTTTGACACTGTACCACACAAGCGGCTTGTAGTGAAATTGCGCGTTTATGAAATATCGTCTCGGTTATATGGCTGGATTCGTGATTTCCTGTCAGAGAGGTCACAGTTCGTAGTAATTGACAGAAAGTCTTCGAGTGAAGCAGAAGTGGTTTCTGGCGTTCCGCAAGGTAGTGTTATAGTTCATTTGCTGTTTCTTATCTACATAAACGATTTGGGAGACAATTTGAGCAGCCGCCTAGGTTGATTGCAGACGACAGCGTTTATCGACTAGTAAAGTCATCAGAAGATCAAAACAAATTTCAAAACAATTTAGAAAAGATATCTGTATGGTACGAAAATTGGTAATTGACCCCAAAAACCGAAAAGTGTGAGGTCATCCACATGAGTGCTAAAAGGAATCCATCAAACTTCGGCTGCATGATAAATCAGTCAAATCTAAAGGCCGTAAATTCAACTAAACACCTAGGAATCACAATTTTGAGCAACTTAAATTGGGAGGAACACATAGAAAATGTCGTGGGGAAGGCTAACCAAAGACTGCGTTTTATTGGCAGGACACTTAGAAAATGTAACAGATCTACTAAGGAGACTGCCTATACTATGCTTGTCCGTCCTCTTTTAGAATACTGCTGCGCGGTGTGGGATCCTTAACAGATAGGACTGACGGAGTACATCGAAAAAGTTCGAAGAAGGGCAGCACGTTTTGTATTATCGCGAAATAGGGGAGAGAGTGTCACTGAAATATACAGGATTTCCGACACATATCATTAAAACAAAGACAATTTTCGTTTCAGAGCAATCTTCTCACGAAATTCCAATCACCAACTTCCTCCTCCGAATGTGAAAGTATTGTGTTGACACCGACCTACATAGGGAGAAGCGATTACTACTATAAAATAAGGGAAATCAGAGCTCATACGGAAAGATATAGATGTTCGTTCTTTCCGTGCGCTATACGAGACTGGAATAACAGAGAATTTTGAAGGTGGTTCGATGAACCCTCTGCCAGACAGTTAAAAGTGATTTGCAGAGTATTCATGTAGATGTAAATGGACGATCCTTCTTGAAAACGAGAATGACCTGTGATTTTTTTCCAGTCACTCCTCTGGTGGCCTACGGCACGGTGTTCCATACCGTAGCAGAAAACAGTGAAGAAATTCTATGTAACTATGGATTGGCATCTCAATTATGGTGAAAATACTCTTTCCACATGGCGGAAGACCGAGTGCGTTAGACAGTCAGAAATTTTCGGAACATGTTCTCACAGAATGTGAAAACGTTAACTTGCCCAAGCACTTGTGCTACCGACCCTCAATTACCGTTACGTAATCCAATAAGGTACCAGCACTGAGAGCAATTTTTTTATGTCATTTTGTTCTATATAGTTCGTTGAATTTGTTCGTGGATGACGTCCGATGACACTCGTTCAGGTTGTTCGTTGATCTGTTCACTCAGTTTTTTTATTACGGAGCGTAGCTAAACACTCTGGCCGAACACGCTTTTTTTGTTTAAACAAAAAATCTCATTTTGTTCGTTTTCGTTCGTTGTATCTGCTCGGGGCGGACGTCGAAAGACACCCATGTCAGTTCGTTGTTGATCCATTAACTCAGTTTTTTTTATTACAGAGGGCAGCTAGCCCTCTGACCAAACAGGCTGAGTTACCGTGCCGGCGATCCCATATTGTCCGTTATAGTTCGTTTCAATTGTTCGTGGCGGACGTCCCCTAACGCCCGTTGAGGTTCATTGTTAATCCATTCACTCAGTTTTTTTTTTTTATTACAGAAGGCAGCTAACCCTCCGGCCGAACACGCTGAGCTACCGTGCCGGCAGAGCACTAGAGCTACAACTAATCATGTATACTTGAATCTACAGTATTCGTCTAATGACCATGTCAGCGTCTCGTACGTCCAGTTAGGTTGGCTGCAGCCACCCAAGTAACGTGGTCACCACACTCTGTGTCTACTTTACCGTTTGCTCAGTGCTCATGCACCCTAGTACCTCGCATCAGAGATTAAGTCCCGGTCATCTGATCATAATTGAAACACAAGATCTCTCTTATATCTAGCATCCCTTCTATACAATTTCGTAAGACAAAAACGTTTTCGCCGGCCGCGGTGGCCATGCGGTTCTAGGCGCTGTAGTCCGGAGCCGCGCGACTGCTACGGTCGCAGGTTCGAATCCTGCCTCGGGCATGGATGTGTGTGATGTCCTTAGGTTAGTTAGGTTTAAGTATTTCTAAGTTCTAGGGGACTGATGACCTCAGATGTTAAGTCCCATAGTGCTCAGAGCCATTTGAACCAATTTGAACCAAAAACGTTTTCAAACTCCTCTGCTGCTGCCGTCCGTCTGCAGAACAACCCAGTCTCCACTGTGGGCACAATAAAATGGCCTGTTGCTTTTAAGAAGAAGCTGAAGCACTTCACTCGTCGCCCTCAGAACATTTCCCAAAAAACTAAAGTTCATGACTAGTTTTCCTTTTGTCAAACAGTCAAGCAAAGGCTCCAGTGTTCTCCAAGATACGCTTCATGCCTTTTCCACTTTTTCTTCGTTATCTTCATTAACTGCGTTTTATCTCGTTCTTCTTTCTCCCCCTCTTCCACCCCTTCTCTCATCTACATCCACATACATACTCCGCGACCCACCCTACGGTGCGTGGTCCGTAACAAATTTGGCAGCTCGCCTCTGAATTGCTTCGATATCTCCTTTCGAAGCGACCCCAAACTCTCAAACAGTTCTCAAGAATAGGTTGCACCGGCGTCCTATATCCTCAATTATTTGCTTGACGTATTCCAATCTCTGTCTTCCTCTACAGTCTTTGCCCTCTACAGCTCCCTCTAGTACCATGGAAGTCATTCCCTCATGTCTTAGCAGATGTCCTATCATCCTGTCCCTTCTCCTTATCAGTGTTTTCCACTCAGTCCTTCCCTCACCGATTCTGCGTAGAACCTCCTCATTCCTTACCTTATCAGTCCACCTAATTTTCAACATTCGTCTATAGCACCACATCTCAAATGCTTCGATTCTCTTCTGTTCCAGTTTTCCCACAGTCCATGTATCACTACCATACGATGCTGTACTCCAGACGTACATCCTCAGAAATTTCTTCCTCAAATTAAGGCTGGTATTTGATAGTAGTAGACTTCTCTTGGCCAGAAATGCCTTTTTTGCCATAGCGAGTCTGCTTTTGATGTCCTCCTTGCTCCGTCCGTCATTGGTTATTTTACTGCCTAGGTAGCAGAATTCCCTAACTTTATTGACTTCGTGACCATCGATCCTGATGTTAAGTTTCTCGCTGTTCTCATTTCTACTACTTCTCATTACCTTTGTCTTTCTCCGATTTACTCTCAAACCATACTGTGTACTCATTTGACTGTTCATTCCGTTCAGCAGATCATTTAATTCTTCTTCACTTTCACTCAGGATAGCAATGTCATCAGCGAATCGTATCGTTGATATCCTTTCACCTTGTATTTTAATTCCAGTCCTGAACCTTTCTTTTATTTCCATCATTGCTTCCTCGATGTACAGATTGAAGAGTAGAGGTGAAAGGCTACAGCCTTGTCTTACACCCTTCTTAATACGAGCACTTCGTTCTTGATCGTCCACTCTTATTATTCCCTCTTGGTTGTTGTACATACTGTATATGACCCGTCTCTCCCTATAGCTTACCCTTACTTTTTTCAGAATCTCGAACAGCTTCCACCATTTTATATTGTCGAACGCTTTTTCCAGGTCGACAAATCCTATGAAAGTGTTTTGATTTTTCTTTAATCTTGCTTCCATTATTAGCCGTAACGTAAGAATTGCCTCTCTCGTCCCTTTACTTTTCCTAAAGCCAAACTGATCGTCACCTAGCGCATTCTCAATTTTCTTTTCCATTCTCCTGTATATTATTCTTGTAAGCAGCTTCGATGCATGAGCTGTTAAGCTGATTGTGCGATAATTCTCGCACTTGTCAGCTCTTCCGTCTTCGGAATTGTGTGGATGATGCTTTTCGGAAAGTCAGATGGTATATCGACAGACTCATATATTCTACACACCAACGTGAATAGTCGTTTTGTTGCCACTTCCCACAATGATTTTAGAAATTCTGATGGAATGTTATCTAATCCCTTCTGCCTTATTTGACCGTAAGTGCTCCAAAGCTCTTTTAAATTCAGATTCTAATACTGGATCCCCTGTCTCTTCTAAATCGACTCCTGTTTCCTCTTCTATCACATCAGACAAATCTTCACCCTCATAGAGGCTTTCAATGTATTCTTTCCACCTATCTGCTCTCTCCTCTGCATTTAACAGTGGAATTCCCGTTGCACTCTTAATGTTACCACCGTTGCTTTTAATGTCACCAAAGGTTGTTTTGACTTTCCTGTATGCTGAGTCTGTCCTGACAATCATATCTTTTACGATGTCTTCACATTTTTCCTGCAGCCATTTCGTCTTAGCTTCCCTGCACTTCCTATTTATTTCATTCCTTAGCGACTTGTATTTCTGTATTCCTGATTTTCCCGGAACATGTTTGTACTTCCTCCTTTCATCAATCAACTGAAGTATTTCTTCTGTTACCCATGGTTTCTTCGCAGCTACCTTCTTTGTACCTATGTTTTCCTTCCCAACTTCTGTGATGGCCCTTTTTAGAGATGTCCATTCCTCTTCAGCTGTACTGCCTACTGCGCTATTCCTTATTGCTGTATCTATAGCGTTAGAGAACTTCAAACGTATCTCGTCATTCCTTAGTACTTCCGTATCCCACTTCTTTGCGTATTGATTCTTCCTGACTAATGTCTTGAACTTCAGCCTACTCTTCATCACTACTATATTGTGATCTGAGTCTATATCTGCTCCTAGGTACGCCTTACAATCCAGAATCTGATTTCGGAATCTCTGTCTGTCCATGATGTAATCTAATTGAAATCTTCCCGTATCTCCCAGCCTTTTCCAAGTATACCCCCTCCTCTTGTGATTCTTGAACAGGGTATTAGCTATTACTAGCTGAAACTTATTACAGAACTCAATTAGTCTTTCTCCTCTTTCATTCCTTGTCCCAAGCCCATATTCTCCAGTAACCTTATCTTCCACCCCTTCCCCTACAACTGCATTCCAATCGCCCATGACTATCAGATCTTCGTCCCCCTTTACATACTGCATTACCCTTTCAACATCCTCATACACTTTCTCCATCTGTTCATCTTCAGCTTGCGACGTCGGCATGTATACCTGAACTATCGTTGTCGGTGTTGGTCTGCTGTCGATTCTGATTAGAACAACCCGGTCACTGAACTGTTCACAGTAACACACCCTCTGCCCTACCTTCCTATTCATAACGAATCCTACCTGTTATACCAGTTTCTGCTGCTGTTGATATTACCCGATACTCATCTGACCAGAAATCCGTGTCTTCCTTCCACTTCACTTCACTGGCCCCTACTATATCTTGATTGAGCCTTTGCATTTCCCTTTTCAGATTTTGTAGTTTCCCTACCACGTTCAAGCTTCTGACATTCCACGTCCCGACTCGTAGAACGTTATCCTTTCGTTGATTATTCAATCTTTTTCTCATGGTAACCTCCCCCTTGGCAGTCCCCTCCCGGAGATCCGAGTGGGGGGATATTCCGGAATCTTTTGCCAATGGAGAGATCATCATGACACTCCTTCAATTACAGGCCACATGTCCTGTGGATACACGTTACATGTCTTTAATGAAGTGATTTCCATTGCCTTCTGCATCCTCATGTCGTTGATCATTGCTGATTCTTCCGCCTTTAGGGGCAATTTCCTACCCCCAGGCAAGAGAGTGCCCTGAACCTCTATCCGCTCCTCCGCCCTCTTTGACAAGGCCGTTGGCAGAATGAGGCTGACTTCTTATGCCGGAAGTCTTCGGCCGCCAATGCTGATTATTTATCAAAATTTAACCAGTGGCGGGGATCTAACCCGGGACCGAAGACGTTTTGATTATGAATCAAAGACGCTACCCCTACCGCTCTCTCTTCGCGACGTTGCTCCCAGATAGTGCGTGTCAACCAAGACACTACTAATGCTGTATCCGAACATTACGGGTTTGCTTTTCCTGCTCATCTGCATTAACTTACATTTTTCTGCATTGAGATCCAGTTGCTATTCATCCATTTCTTCCAGAATGAGATTTTCACTCTGCAGCGGAGTGTGCGCTGATATGAAACTTCCTGGCAGATTAAAACTGTGTGCCGGACCGAGACTCGAACTCGGGACCTTTGCCTATCGCGGGCAAGTGTTTTACCAACTGAGCTACCCAAGCACGACTCACGCCCCGTCCTCACAGCTTTACTTCTGCCAGTACCTCGCCTCCTACCTTCCAAACTTACAGAAGCTCTCCTGCGGACCTTGCAGAGCTAGCACTCCTGAAAGAAAGGATATTGCGGAGACATGGCTTAGCCACAGCCTGGGGGATGTTTCCAGAATGAGATTTTGACTCTGCAGCGGAGTGTGCGCTGATATGAAACTTCCTGGCAGAGGTGTGAGTCGTGCTTGGGTAGCTCAGTTGGTAGAGCACTTGCACGTGCAAGGCAAAGGTCCCGAGTTCGGGTCTCGGTCCGGCACACAGTTTTAATCTGCCAGGAAGTTTCATCCATTGCTGTTGGCGCTCATAGTTTAAATATACTTTCCTGTAACATGTTTCCGGGAACTAATGTACATTGTGTTTACTGTTTTCTTCGGTGGACCATATTAATTACTAAATGTCTTATAACTCTTTATGTTAGATGTAACTTTTAATATACATACTGTAACAAATGTAATACAAAATATCTCGAACGCCTGGTTAGCTGTAAGAAAGGTTCCCATGGAACTAATATTACCAGAGTACATAAATGAATATAATATATCATGTGATGTACGGTGGTGACTTGTGAACTCTCACTGATTCGGAATTCTCCAGTGAACATCGTAAAATAGAATACAAGGCATGCTGTGACTCAGTGTATGAGTATCACGCTGCAAATCCAAAGCTCCAGGATTTTGTTCCCAGTTGTTCCTAATGGGCGGCTACAATTATTGTACCTAGGTCGTTAGCTACAGCACCAGTTGCCCTGCCTCACTTCTACCTCATAGACCCGCGGTTCGTTTCGACCTTCATAAAAAGCAGATTGAGCCAGAAGCAACTTCCTAGAAACTAAACACGTTAACACCCTTCAGGTCTAATGGCTCGCCCTCAGACTATCTCTGTAAGTATTTTTATTTGTTCGAGAAGAAGTCTTGACCAAAATTTTGAAAATTGAATTGTACTCGATGTCGTAAGCAGAAGATCTTCTGTGGAAGATGTAGGGCACGACTGACAATCCTGTAGGCTCTGCGTGGTCCGTGGACCTCTGCAGTAGCACTTGTGATATCTAGAGGGAAGTGTCATTTCTGGAGATTACTCTTGGATCTTCCAATTCCAGAACGAAGACAACTGAGTAACCTCCACATGATGCATTTCTGCTCATGACCAGGTGGGAGGGTTTCCGATGGAAGAGCCCAGGCAGAGTTATTCTCAAGTCGAGAGATCCACAGTTGTTTTCTTGCTCCAGTTGATGTTGTTTTTAAGACTGAAGTGGTCTTAAGGAAACTTGTTCTGGACCTCAAGATTTGGGCTGCTGGGGCGTGCCCATGTGGTGGATGGTTTCGCCTATGAGCCTGATTTGTTGTCGTCGCGTTGGCAGCTACTTCCCGGCGACTAGCTGCTGGCGCTATGCCTGGGAGTTGTTCGAGTTTTAAAGTGGCGTAGGTTTAAGACAAGCTGTAATGAGTCTACACGATTCGTTTAGCGCCTTGTTCACTATGCTTGCGTGCGTAGGTTTGTAGCAGACTGGACACGCATATTCTGCAGCACTGTAACGTGTTGCTAGTGCCGTCGTTCGGGGGAAGTAATGGTTCAAATGGCTCTGAGCACTATGGGACTTAACATCTATGGTCATCAGTCCCCTAGAACTTAGAACTACTTAAACCTAACTAACCTAAGGACATCACACAACACCCAGCCATCACGAGGCAGAGAAAATCCCTGACCCCGCCGGGAATCGAACCCGGGAACCCGGGCGTGGGAAGCGAGAACGCTACCGCACGACCGCGAGCTGCGGGCGGGGGAAGTAATATTAACCTGTATTAAGGGTGGGATATGGCTGATCAACGAAATAAATGGCAAATACATTGTTACAGTTACTGGTTCATTCCATCTGTCTGGTGGGTCGACTTGCATCTCTGAAGCATCACAGTCTAATTGTACAGCGTGTTATTAAAGCCGCAATGGTTGCCCTTGCTTTAGGCTGGAACAGATTAAATCGTGCAAGGGCCCTGACCCGCATCTTATCTACCGCCTTACACATAATGACGGAATAACAGCAAACATCTGCCTCTTTGGCTGGTCCTTGACAACGTGAGGGAGCTTTGAGCAGTCTGAACTTTCCGTCTCTTTTGTACAGGGTACTGCTGTTCTGGCAAACGTCCATCCTAGTTCTGTGGCTATCGTTCCGACACCTATAAAAAGGGAATGTTGATTCGCACGGAATTAGGGTGATCGGATAGTTAGAGCGTGGACGTGGGGCGGGTTCCGCAATGGCTCGAGCTTCCATGCCTCGGCAGTGTGTGGTAGGGGTTTTTGTCGGTGCCAGACGTGGTGGAACCATTTGTGGCCAGCCTGTGGTTTGAAAACTGTGCATCTTTTCATACCCATGTATGGAGTATATTTCATGCAGCTCAGTTCAAATGGCTCTGAGCACTATGGGACTTAACTTCTGAGGTCATCAGTCCCCTAGAACTTAGAACTATTTAAAACTAACTAACCTAAGGACATCACACACATTCATGCTCGAGGCAGGATTCGAACTTGCGACCATAGCGGTCGCGCGGTTCCAGACTGTAGCGCCTAGAACCACTCGGCCACTCGGCAGCTCAGTTAATAAATGATTTGGATACTAATAACCCTGTTGCCTCTAGTAGACCGCTGGCGCTTTTTTCGACTCCTCGTCACGTCACATCGTCGTGTGATCAGTTCGCACCCTACAGCCGCATCCAATGTGGGCGACAGAAGTAGTCGACACCGCGCAACATTTGGATGCGCGACATTCCAGCTGCAAGCAGCAACATCGTCGGAGGTGCTTGGATGTCCTGCATGCGAGCAAGAAACTCCCGCTTGTAACGTTACTAAAGCCACTCGAGGCCGCGAACAGAAACGACGCACTCTCGGCGATACGCGGTGCGGATTTAATCGGAAACGTTTCTCGCCTATCCAGATTAATTGTCTACTGTATCACACTGTCCAGTCAGATCAAATATGGGTCGCCAGCCTCCCTTTGATCCGCGAGACGGGATTAAATTCCAGAGTCAATAATTAACTCTTTACACGAAAGGTTCCAACATCCAACCACAGGATTGTAAAGGTTCACCGCTAGTAGTTCAGTAACTCACCTTCAACTGCCGTAGGTAATTACCCTAATAACCAGACAAGGAACACAGTTCAGCATCATTAGGAAAAATGTCACTCAAAAAACACCACTCTCCAACATGCGCATAAAACAGTGAAATTTGTCGAGTAGAATTATCACTTGTCAAGTCCGTCTCGTCCCCTAAACCCGTACCACTAGTGGTGGCTTCACGTTTCCTCTGACCTCTTAAGCCACCGAAAAACCTCTACACTCATTACTCCACAACAGCAGAAAATGCCTAAGCAGTAATCGGCGACCACGCCTGAGAAAGCATTTTCAAATACGTTGTCGGATCTTCGTACTGGAAACGCAGCTCCGTTGATCACGGAGGATACCTCCCTCCGGAACTCCAAAATGATAACCACTTCAAAACACAGACTCCACCTCAACTCCACGAGGGCTGAAGGTCGACTTTCACGAGTTCGTGAGCCCCCCAACGCTCCGCTAAATTGTTAAGACTATAGGGCTTTCAGCCAATCAGAAAACAGGAGCAAAATGTAAGCATTGTCATTGGCCATTCCCCAGCCCCTACTTACACCTCCCCTTAAAAGCTGCTACCCTCTGACAGTACATCTAAAGACCTTCCTGCAACGTCTGTCATTGGGAAATTTCTCTTCCTGTATACTCAAACTTTTAAGCAAAATCCAACCAATCCTCTTCAGGGTGAACCAAATCCTCTCACACCACCTGCCGAAAACTGGCTGAGGTGACTACTATACCGAAACACCGAGCAGCTTGGAAATGTTACACCGCTACAACTTCTTCCATATACAGCTGACAGCTGACTTTGAGAGGCGAAATCCACGAATTTTTTATTCGAAACTACAGCAGCAAAATTAGCCTTAATTAAGAAAAGAAGAAGAAAAAGGAGGCTGTACATAAAATATACAACGACAGGCATCTTCACGAGAATCTCACCTATCGTATTTGCAGCTACAAAGATCACCGTGCAGATTATTCGAATACGCAAGGATGAGCATAGCTACCTTCGGCTATCTAATCAAGGATGTAAGTAAGCTGTTTAGGTTTTTGTGTTGGTAACGCCATGTAGTGCTCTGTATGAAGATCGCTGACTGCGCTGTGTGCAGTCTGTGGCTGCTTGGACTCATTGTTGGATTATTCGCTAGTGTACTGCTGGACAGTTGGATTTGAACAGCGCGTAGCGTTGGGCAGTTGGAGGTGAGCTGCCAGCAGTGGTGAATGTGGGGAGAGAGATGCCAGAGTTTTGAGAGCGGACGATCTGGACGTGTGTCCGTCAGAAAAAAGAAATTTGTAAGATTGGATGTCATGAACTGATATATCTATATTATGACTTTTGAACACTATTAAGGTAAATACATTGTTTGTTCTCTATCAAAATCTTTCATTTGCTAACTATGCCTATCAGTAGTTAGAATCTTATTATTTAGCTGACAGTATTGGCGCTCGCTGTATTGCAGTAGTTCGAGTAACGAAGATTTTTGTGAGGTAAATGATTCATGAAAGGTATAAGTTATTGTTAGTCAGGGCCATTCTTGTGTAGGGATTATTGAAAGTCATACTGCGTAGCGCTAAAAATATTGTGTGTCAGTTTAGTGATGATCAGAATAAGTAAAGAGAGAACTATCTGAATACGTTCAGTTTTGCTCAGCTCTTTGAAAATCAAATAACGTAAGAGTTTTTCCAGCACTGTCATTTTTTACATACAAAGTGGAAGTTTCGTAAGGGGTTAATGAAAACTTCTTTTTCGACCACCAATTTCCAGCAGCCAATAACCGCTGAAAAAAGTATCACCTTTCGTTCAAGTAAGCTACTTATTCAAATAGTAAATAAATTTTGTATTGTGTGTGTGCTTTAAACATGTAGTGTGACTAGCATCAGATATCTTCCTCGTTGTTCCTTAACGATTTGGTCTTTCAAATGAGCGATAGCGGAGTTTGTATTGTGTAAATATACATAAAATCAACTTTTCCATTGTCGAATCAATAAAGGTAAATTAAGTACAGGTGCACTCAATATTGACTTCTTGTAAATTTTTTCTCTTGTTTCCGTTCAGCTAATTTAAGCTGACTTTGATCTTCTTTCCACCGTTACACCTAATTTATTTCAAATTTAATAATAATTCAAATCGCGTAATCTGGTTACCACTGTCAAAATTTAAATTTCATTCTTAATGTCATTCTTACATCGTTTCTGGGACAAAATGTCCTTGTCGTAATTTCAAAAAGACGTCTGTGTGTTTCATTTTAGTCTTCAGTATCACATAACTCGGTTTTGAATGCTTGTATCCGCTTTGAATGTAGTCTTGCGGAAACTGTTCTGTCAATCGGCCGGTAGAGTAAATGCTTTGAGTCTCCCTAATGCAATGTTTGTTGCAGGACTTACACTAAGAGAAAGTTAAATTGAACAATTCGAAAGTTTCTTTGAACCTTGCTACACTTTTGTTTACTTCAATTCGCGAATTGATTACTTGCAAACTTTCGGAATGACTTTCAGTAACCAGCATCGATAAAGTAGACTCTTCGAGTGGTGTCCTTCTCCGAGGCTCTGTCAGGTGGCGTGTGTGTTTTCGGCTGCGTTGCGGCACACTTCCAAGCAATGAGAGAGCTTGGCGGTTGCCTCGCCATGCTTTCGAGTGACTTGAAATCACACTTCTTTCTAGGTCGTCTGTCGAGAAATTGTTGCAGCTAGGAGGTGGTGGCAGTAGTTAGGACATTTGGTGAGATCGTTTGAGTTATTTCCAGTGATTGCTAATAAGCAGAGTTCTGAACGTCTTCATTTGTGTGATATTCATATCGCACGGCTTATTTTGCTGTTATTTCGGCTGCTAAACTGATGAGGAATTATGGAGGTGAACCGATCTTCAGGGTGAGACATTTCAGAGGCTCAAGATCCTTGTGGTTTTAGTAAGACGGAAGTTAGTTACTGGATGGCTGGTAATCATTCAGCCGAATGTATTATACATATTATATGTGCACTCTTCATTTCACTTTGCTGTTACTTATTCCTGCTTTTCTTACATGCACGTGTAAATTTCAGATGTAAGAGTAAGTTTTGACGATGGTTTCTGAGTGCAGAGTTGCACTAACATATTTTCTCTTAAACTGCACAGAGCATGCTACTGATCCTTTCAGAATTTCGTCTGACGATGACCTTGTAAGCGGAATACCGGTTAAGTAAATAAATTAATGCTGCAGAACATACACAATATTGTGGTTTACATTTATGTATTACCTCATAAATAGTTGATCTGTTGAGTCACATCATTATTGAAAGGAGCTAGTGAGTTATATCAACAATTAGCCATTTTCATGGTTGAAGCATTGTGATTTCAGTCAAGGGCCACGATCCAAGAGCGCCGTATTTCGCTATGAGCTGAACATTTGTACAATCTATACTTTTGATTACGACTTATGAGCAGCTTTTACAATCTTTGATATTCAATTACACAAAAAACCTGCCAATACCAAGTTGGGCAATTTAATGTAAATTAATGCTACTGTGACTGTTCCTTTTCTGTTCTCGACATTGGTTGTTGAGTCATGAGTGCTTTTATCACAAGGTATAGTTTCACTAAATCAGCGTCTTAAGATACTACTGGGTATAGTAGTCCTGTTTGCCAAAACCGAACAGCACTTCCAAATTAAAGTTCTCATATACTGCCTACGTCAACAAGTCCATCCCTGTTCTACACGCATTCGCTGATAATCGATTTTTGATGCTGCTTCGTCTGATTATTGACTGATGTTGTGTTTATATTTTTACAGTTTTTTATTCACGCTTGAACAGATAGGCGTCGACATTCATCTCGCAAACCCATATTTCCGTAGTATCAATGGCCATTCTTGTAGCTTTGTAATCTTCAATCACAGAACAAGCAAGCTTTTCCCTAACAGTGGAGTTATGAAACATGACCCATTCACCCCCCCCCCCCCCCCTACCACGGTTCGCTACCGTTCAAATTTCCCAATGGTCCGTGGTTTAATTTCGCATATTAATAACTGAAGAACTGTAAAGCAGCTAACTTATTTGATAGTATTTGGTAACTACAAAGCCCACATAAATTTAACACTAATGTTCTGCAGGTGGTATTTAAGACGTTTAAACACTCTGGCGGATCTTAAATTCTATAGAATTTATACCAAATGTGTGTGACGAACACGGAAATCAGTAGAGCAGAATCTGATCCGCCGCTGCATACGTGAATGTTTAAAGCAGCATTAAAGTTGATGGTAAAAATCGGTAAAAAAATTTATTCTGGTTCATCGTACTTTTCCATGAATAGGAAAGTGAGTAATTTATTTTTCTTCAAAACATTCTTGACAGACACAGATTGATTTCAGTATTATTTATGTCAATCATTTTTCCTTGTCATTTTTTTCTTATCTTTTCCTCATGAGAAGATAGGAGTTTTTAAATAAATTATTAGGATGGTCAGTACGTAAAATCTGACTAATGAAGTGACCTCCTGAACTATTTATGAAACTGCTTGGTCTGGGGAAACTTTGTGATTCAGCATAACAAGAAACCACCGAGTGTAAAACTAGAAATGCCGTCGGACACTTATGAAGAGCAACTTCTTATCACAGCAGTGTCCTAGAACACTATTTACAGAAGTCCTCTGGACAGAGAGCAAAAGAGGGGCGTATCTGACAGATGACTGGGTGGAATAAGTGCGCCGCGAAATCACGTACTACGAACTTTGTTCTTTACTGTGAAGTGGCAGGAGATTTACATGAAACTATATTACTTGAAGCCAGATTTTCAAGCGAGTACTTTTGGACAGCAAGAATTAGGAGTTTCAAATAGTGAAAGATTTCTTCTGTAGTAATTCGACCATTAGAAAGTACTTCGCAGTAAGCTTCATATACTGAAGTGACAAAATCATTGGAAAGTGATATGCGCATATACAGATGGCGATAGCATTCGATACGCAAAGTACAAAAGGGCAGTGCATTGGCGGAGCTGTCATTTGTCCTCAGATGATTCACGTGAAAAGGCTTCCGACGTGATTATTTATGGCCGATTGACGGAACTTACCAGAGTTGGAACGCGTAGTGGTACCTGGAGCTAGTCGCAAGGGGCATTCCATTTCGAAAATCGTTAGGGAATTCAATATTCCGAGATGCACAGTGTCAAGAGTGTGCCGAGAGTACCAAATTTCAGACATTACCTCTCACACACAGTGGCCGACGACCTTCACTTAACGACCAAGAGTAGTGGCGCGTGCTTAGAGTTTTCATTGCTAACAGACAACCAACACTGCGAGAATAATCCCAGAAAACTGTTTAGGGCGTACGACGAACGTATCCCTTAGGACAGAGCGGCAAAATTTGGCGTTAAAGGGCTATGGCAGCAGATGGCAGACGCGGGTGCCTTTGCTAACAGCACGACATCGCCTGCAGCGCCTCTCCTGGGTTCGTGACCATACCGGTTAGACCCTAGACGACTGGAAAGCCGTGGTCTGGTCAAGGTTGTACACAAGTTACCGTGGAAGTTGATAGTGGCTCCATAACTTCATGTTCCCAAACAACGATGGAATCTTCTGGGTGACAATGCACCATGTCACAAGATCATAATTGTTCGTGATTGGTCTGAAGAACATTCTCGACAATTGGCCATCCAGATCGCCCGTCATGAATCCTATTGAACATTTACGGAATATAATCGAGAGGTCAGTTCGTGCACAAAATCGTTCACCGGCAACACTTTCGGAATTATGCATGGCTATAGAGGCACTATGGCTCAGTATTTCTGCAGGAGACTTCCAACGACTCGTTCAGTCTATGCCACGATGTCTTAACAAATGTCCTATCATCTTGTCCTTTCTCCTTGTCAGGATGGTTCCTCTGAAAGGGCACGGCCGACTTCCTTCCCCATCCTTCCCTATTCCGATGAGACCGATGACCACACTGTCTGGTCTCCTTCCCCAAACCAACCAACCAACCAACCTTTCTCCTTGTCAGTGTTTTCCATATATTCCGAATCTGCGAAGACCCTCCTCATTCGTTACCTTACCAGTCCACCCAATTTTCATCATTCGTCTATAGAACCACATCTCAAATGCTTCGATTCATTTCTGATCCAGTTTTCCCACAGTCCATGTGCGCTCCAAACGTACGTTCTCTGAAATGTCTTCCTCAAATTAAGGTCTATGTTTGGTACAAGTAGACTTCTCTTGGCCAAGAATGCCCTTTTTGCCAGCGCTAGTCTGCTTTTGATGTCCTCCTTGCTCCGTCTGTCATTGGTTATTATATTACCTAGGTATCAGAATTCCTTAACTTCATCTACTTTGCGACCATCATCAATCCTGATGTTAAGTTTCTCGCTGCTCTCATTTCTGCTACTTCTCATTAATTTCGTCTTACTTCGATTTACTCTCAATCTATATACTGCACTCATTTAGACTGTTCATTCCATTCAGCACATCATGCAGTTCTTCTTCACTTTCTCTGAGGACAGCAATGTCATCAGCGAATCGTATCATTGATATCCTTTCACCTTGAATTTTAATTCCTCTCCTGAAACTTTCTTTTATTTCCATCATTGCTTCTTCGATGTACAGATTGAACATTAGATGCGAAGGACTAAATCCCTGTCTTACACCCTTCATAATCCGAGCGCTTCGTTCTTGGTCATCCACTCTTATTGTTCCGTCTTGGCTCTTGTATATATTGTATATTATTTTTTTCAGAATTTGGAACATCTTGCACCATTTTACATTATGGAACACTTTTTCGAGGTCGACAAATCCTATGAATGTTACCTGATTTTTCTTTAGTCTTGGTTCCATTATCAACAGCAACGTCAAAATTGCGTCCTTCATGCCTTTACCTTTCCTGAAGTTTGCTAACACATCCTCAATTTTGTTTTCCATTCTTCTACATATTATTCTTGTCAACAACTTGGAAGCATGAGCTCTCAGCTCTTGCAGTCTTCGGAATTGTGATATTTTTCCGGAAGTCAGATGGTATGCCGCTATACTCAAACATTCTACACACCAACTTAAATAGTCGTTTTGTTGCCAATTCCCCAACGATTTTAGAAACTCTGATCGAATGTTATCTATTCCTTCTGCCTTATTTGATATTAAGTCCTCCAAAGCTCTCTTAAATTCTGATTCTAATACTGGATCCCATATCTCTTCTAAACCGACGCCTGTTTCTCCTTCTATTATATCAGACAAATCCCCCGCTTAGGGTCATTCAATGTACCCTTCGATCTATCCGCTGTTTCCTCTACATTTAACAGTGGAAATCCCGTTGCACTCTATATGTTACAACTCTTGCTTTTTGTTTCACCGAAGGTTGTTTTGACTTTCCTAAATGCTAAGTCAGTACTTCCGACAATCACTTCTTTTTCGACTTCTTCACATTTTTCACGCAGCCATTGCGTCTTAGCTTCCCTGCACTTCCTATTTATTTCATTCCTCAGCGACGTGTATTTCGCTAACATTTTTATGTTCCAACTGAAGTATTTTCTCTGTTACGCATGGTTTCTTCGCAGTTACCTTCTTTGTACTTAAATTTTTCTTTTCAACTTCTGCCACTACATTTTTAGAAATCATTCCACTTCAATTGCACTGCCTACTGAGCTCTTCCTTATTGCTGTATCTATAGCCTTAAAGAGCGTATATCGTCACTCGTTAGTACTTCCGTATCCCACTTCTTTGCGCATTGATTTTTCCTAACTAATTTCTTAACCTTCAGCATACTCTTCATCACTACTAAATTTTGATCTGAGTCTTTATCTGCTCCTCGGTACGCCTTACAATTCAGTATCTGATTTCGGAATCTCTGTCTGACCACGATGTAATCTAACTTAAATATCCCGTATCACCCGGTCTTTTCCAAGTATATCTCCTTCTCTTGTCATTCTTTAACAGATTATTGGCTATTACTAGCTGAAATTTATTACAGAACTCAGTTAGTCTTTCTCCTCTCTCATTCCTTGTCCCAAGTCCATATTCTCCTGTAACCTTTTCTTCTACTCCTTCCCCTACAACTGGACTCCAGTCCCCCATGACTATTAGATTGTAATCTCCCTTTATGTACTGTATTACCCTTTCAGTATCCTCATACACTTTCTCTATTTCTTCGTCTTCAGTCTGCGACGTCGGCAGGTATATCTGAACTATTGTTGTCGTTGTTGGTACGCTAATGATTCATATGAGAACAACCCTATCACTGAAATGTTTACAGTAAAACACTGCCTGACCTACCTTCCTATTCATAACGAATCCTACTCTCGTTATACCATTTCTGCTGCTGTTGATATTACCCTGTACTTACCTAGCCGAAATCGTTGTCTCCTTCCATTTCACTTCATTGATCCCTATTATATCCAGACTGAGCCTTTGCATTTCCATTTTCAGATTTTCTAGCTTCCCAATTATGTTCAGGCTTCTGACGTTCCACGGCCCGACTCGTAGAACGTTATCCATTCATTAGTTATTGAATCTTTTTCTCATAGTCACCTTTCCCATGGCAGTTTGGCAATCCGCTCCTGGTGATCCGAATGGGGGACTACTCCCGAATATTTTGCCAATGGAGTGATGATCATGACACTTTTACAATTACAGGTCACATGTCATGTGGATACACAGTATGTGTCTTTAATGCAGTTCTTTCCTTTGTCTTTTGCATCCTCAAGCCGTTGATCATCGCTGATTCTTCCGCCTTTTGGGTGTAGTTTCCCACCCCAAGGACAAGAGAGTGTCCTGAACTTCTCTCCGGTCTTCCGCCCTCTTTGACAAGGCCGTTGGTGAATGAGGGTGACTTCTTACGCCGGATGTCTTCGGCCGCCAATGCTTATTATTAATCAGAATTGAAACGATGGCAGGTTTCGATCCCGGGACCGAGGGTAGAAAAAGGAGGTCCCACACGACATCGCTCGGCGATTGACAACTTATAGAGGTAGCCTGTTTATGTGGAATCTATGACACTAGACTCACAAATCATTGTCAGTAATTTTGTGTATACCAGTTAATCCCCGACCCTTGCTGCAGCAGTGTGCTCGTACTGGGAATAGATGCAGGGTTTACCGCCCTGACGGCTTGGCCGGTAGTGGCGAGCTATCTTCCGATGCACTACACTTCGATCCAGCCCGGTACACTCTCACAGAGGGCACCAGGGTTCCACGGCAGTCAAAATCCGCGCACCTCGTGAACGCTCGACTCCCGCGCTCCTCTCTTACATCTGCCACATGACTCTGCCACCGACTGCGCAAATGTTTCCGAAATTCACTAACGTTTTTGTCTCCCGCATATTGTCTGGCGCAGCAGGTAACTCCCTTCCCAGTTCGATGTACGGACGTACGAATAACATCAAAGCACATTAATGCCGCTGTTATAAACTTTCATTATGACACCACGAAAGATACAGGTAACACTTAATGTACTACTAAAATGTCTTACATGAATGTCAGTAAAGTACCTCGGGCAATACCGTGACCGTGGCCGAGCGGTTCTAGGCGCTACAGTCTGGTACCACGCGACCGCTACGGTCGCAGGTTCGAATCATGCCTCGGGCATGGATGTGTGTGATGTCCTTGGGTTAGTTAGGTTTAAGTAGTTTTAGGTTCTAGGGGACTGATGACCTCAGAAGTTAAGTCCCACAGTGCTCAGAGCCATTTTTGAACCAATACCGTGACCGAATCCTAATTTCATAAATTTATAATTAAAGTACATTTAAATAATCACAGTGATTCAAAGCGACACTACTTCAGCAGCACATGCTATGTTACGCGCACACAGATGGGGGTAGAAACGCGGGGGGAGGACCACAGTCAACGTAACATACCGATATCTCGGTTTTAAAACTTGACAACTGTCTATTTGTTGAAAGACACTTGTATTGATTGCGTCAATTTCTGTTGGACTAGAGATATTACGAGTATTTATGTATGGGGAAACGTAATGAAGAAAGTGAAAAAGGCAGTAAGGAAAATCATTGAAAAGTTCCGATATTGCTGAAGAATCCTACCATAAAGTTTTCGGTTAGTGGTTAACATGAGTTTAGTAGGAAGTATATTCTCAACTGCAATTATTTGAAAAGGTAGTGCATTTAAAAGAGGGGTACTGAACACGCTTACTAAAGCGTCGCCGGCCGGGGTGGCCGAGCGGCTCTAGGCGCTTCAGTTTGCAACCGCGTGACCGCTACGGTCGCCGGTTCGAATCCTGCCTCGGGCATGGATGTGTGTGATGTCCTTAGGCTAGTTCGGTTTAAGTAGTTCTAAGTTGACGATCTGCAACAAGATATTTAGTGTGGCTATCCACACACGCCTGACTCTCTAAGACCGTATTACCCTGCTCTATAGAACATTATCCTGATTATGTACAATGCTTAGGTGGTTTGAGCACAAACTGCGTTTGCTCCAACATCTCTACTTTCGTACATCATTCAAACGGTAACAAAATCCAAGAGACATTCGCTAATTTTATGCAAAATAACCTTCAGACCTTGGTCACGCCTCAGTTGTTTAAGCCATGTGCTATCGTGTTGCAGAAAATGGACGCTTTAGTTCAAAGTGGTTCAAATGGCTCTGAGCACTATGGGACTCAACATCCGAGGTCATCAGTCTCCTAGAACGTAGAACTATTTAAACCTAATTAACCTAAGGACATCACACACATCCATGCCCGAAGCATGATTCGAACCTGCGACCGTAGCAGTCGCGTGGTTCCGGACTGAAGCGCCTAGAACCGCTGGGCCACCACGTCCGGCTGGTTAAAAGTGACTTGAACCCCCAATACAGAGGCAGGTAAGATCACTATAAAAAATTTAATAAATTGAAAAACTGCTGGAAAGCATTAACGGCAGACTACCTCGCACCTAATTAGTCAGACCGACACACGAGGGCAAATTCTAACTGCCGATTTATAGCAAAAATCATCAGAGTTCCTCACAGGTAAAACTGAGCCAAAGTCCAACTTTAGTGTTCAGAAACAGACTCCGGATCACACGTCACACGAAAATTACGAGTCCAGACGATCACCTGGCAGAAAATAATCAGGCACCAGATTAGACCTTGAGTTTTCTAAGTCCAGCTTCTGGACTACCCGTAAAACTTTCATGTTCCTAAAGCGCACACGGCTGGAATCACCACTCGGCCTGACCTAGATGTTGATTCAACTACTGTAGCTCACGTAGAATACTCTCCGATCAACACAAGTCCTGCAGCAGCCGCATCGTACGGAACTCGGTTACTTCATGATGGCCGTCGCCCTTATATAGTCTCGGCTCATACCTTCCGCGAAATTTCCGTATGCGTCCCTTAATAAGGTTCGAGTTTCACCAGCCGCACTTATATCTTTTGATACAGAGAACTTACGAATGATATGACTGCGCCATTAGCTACATCCTAAAATACTATTCTAAAATGATATTGAGTTGTGTATGTAATAGTTTGCTCAGTAATAAAAGCTGAATAACTGCAAACTTTTTGCAGTTCAGAACAGTTCTTTCTCTTTGTGCCGTTAAATACTACTACAATTACTAATTTGGCACCACTACCATAACAGATTTTTCTGCTCTTTTAGCAACATTGCTCAGAATTTACGTATCTTTAACACTTCACTAGTTGTGTACGAAACTGGGCAAAATTATAACAAAGGAAGTATACGATAAAAATTATAAAAAAGAAGAAAAGATAGTTAATTGTTTGTTGCGACCTCAACCAATGCTGTATATGTACTTGTTTTGCGCTAGATTTTACATCAATTTTCAATTAATTCCAATTAAAATGTGTCTCACTGCTTAACCAGTTATGCTATAAATCGTGTGTATGTACCAGTCGAAGTGCCTCGTCGAGAGTTACAGTTTGATTGCACGATCTTCATGATACATTAACTAGTAAACAAATTACACTTTTTTTGTTTTGTAAATAAAAACCGCCTTTTCTTGCTGCACTGTATTTTATTTTTCCCAGACCCGTTTCGCATTTTTCACTTTATGGCATCATCAATGGGATAGTTCTTCGCGTTTTTGGTTGGCTTCTGCGTTTCTTCTTATCTGGTCACATGCTAGAGGTAGCACTACACTCTATTTACGAAACTTAACATCTACATATATTTCTAAGTGATTACTCTGCTATTCACAATAAAGAGTTTGGCAGAGGTTTCAATGAACCACATTCAAGCCGTCTCTCTACCGTTCCACTCTCGAACGGAACGCGGGAAAAACGAGCACTTAAATTCTTCTGTGCGAGTCCTGATTCCTCTTATTTTATCATGATGGGCGCCAACAGAATGTTTTCGCAATGGGAGGAGAAAACTGGTGATTGAAATTTCAAGAGAAGATCCTGTCGCAACGAAAATGATTGCCACTCCAATTCACGTATGATGCCTATGGAACTACCTCCCCTATTTCGTGATAATACAGAACGAGCTGCCCGTGTTTGAACTTTTTCGGTACCATCCGTCAGTCACACCTTATGCTGATCCCACAGCGCACAGCAATACTCCAGAACAGGGCGGACAAGCGTGGTGTAAGTAGTCTATTTAGCAGACCTGTTGCGCCTTTTAAGTGTTCTATCAACGAATCGCAATCTTTGGTTTGCTCTACCCACAACATTATCTATGTGATCATTCCAATTTAGCTTATTTGTAATTGTAATCCCTAAGTATTTAGTTGAATTTACAGCCCTCATATTAGTGTGACTTATCGCGTAATCGAAATTTAGCGGATTTCGTTTGGTACTTATGTGGGTTACTTCACACTTTTCTTTATTCAGGGTCAATTGCAATTTTATGCGCCATACAGATATCTTATGTAAATCATTTTGCGATTCGTTTTGGTCATCTTGTGACTTTACCAGAAGGTAAATGACAGCATCGTCTGCAAACAATCCAAGACGGGTGCTCAGATTGTCTCATACGTCGTTGATATAGACCAGGGACAATAGAGGGCCTATAACACTTCCTTGGGGAACGCCGGTTATTACGTCTGTTTTACTCGATGACTTTCCGTCTATTACTACGAACTGGAATCTTTCTGACAGGAAATCACGAAACCAGTTGCGCAACTGAGGCGATACTCTATAGACACGCAGTTTGTTTAGAAGACGCTTGTGAGGAACGGTGTCGAAACCCTTCTGCAAATCTAAAAATATTGAATCAATTTGACATCCCCTGTCGATAGCACTCATTATTTCATGAGTATTAAGAGCTAGTTGTTTTTCACAATAACAATATTTTCTGAATCCGTGCTATGTGTCAATAAATCGTTTTCTTCGAGGTACTTCATAATGTTCGAACACACTACATGTTCCAAAACCCTACTGCAAATCAACGTTAGTGATATAGGCCTTTATGTAAGGCCATAATCTCTTTGGGTTTTCTGCCAGACTCCGAGACAGAGTTGCACAAGCGTGTTTTTATGTTCCGAACTTTTTTCTTCCCACTTTTCACCTTGTGATGTCACTAATTACAGATATTTTATCGCAAATTGTGATTTCAAGACGTAGCTAATATGAGTTCACTTTGTGTCTCATCTTCATTAAAGGATAGGATCAAACTGTCATTTGCACAGAATATTTCCGGGCCCATCTGGCCGCCATCACCAGGTGAGGAAAGCTAAGCTGCTCACTTCAATAACTGATTCAAGCCGAGAACATATATGCAGCGAAAATACGATAGCGCATGAGCTAAGATAATGCGCAAGCGCTTAATCGTTGCTGCTGACCCCTGGTGCAAGAACAGTTGCAGCGCCTGCAGCTGTGAATATTGTCGAAAAACGATGTATCATTAAAGATAATTACTCTTTATTTCTGCCATGAATTTGATATTAGGATGAAGACAGTTAAAATAGTCCAATAACCGGTGCAAAGAATCTATTCCATGTGGTCAAACAGGAAACATATCGTCAACATACCTCAAAAAAAAAATAAAATAAAAAGGATTCAATAAAGATGTTTTCAGAGCCAAATTCTCAAAGTCCTCCATAAAAAGATTGGCGACTATGGGGAATAAAGAACACTCATAGCCATGGAACGCCAGTTATTGAACCATTTTAACGTCTTTATCCCAACATCAAATTCACAATGGAAATTGGAAAGGGGGGGGGGGGGAAATTACCCTTTTTGGATGTACTGATTTATAAAAAAAAAAGATGACAGAACTCTTGGACACACAGTTTATAGGAAATCGACACATACTGATAGGTATTTACATGCTACCAGGCGTTATACACCGTTTCAACGTAAATGAGTTCTACGGATCTTGGTCAAAAGAGCATTTGCTATCTCGGAAGCTGAGAATTTACCACGAGAGCTACAACATTTTAATCATAACGGCTATACGGACAGGCGGCGGATTCGACATGCTTTTGAGTTTGGACCACTACTAAACCAGCTGAAGACACTTTCAGTTCTGCAGCTTTCCTTCCATATGCTGGGAACGTGCCTGCCAAGATAGGTAGGGTTTTGAAGAAACATGAAATCAGATGTGTATTCCGTCCTCCAGCTAAGATTAGAGCACTTCTTGGCGCTGTTAAGGACAATTTAGGTTTGAGCAAGCCTGGCGTTTACAAAATACCATGCAAGTGCGCTAAAATATACACTGGCCAAACTACTGTCAGTGACAGATGTGTTCACATGATAGTCATACGTGATTATCGCAACCTGACAAATCTGCGGTGGCTGAGCACTGTCTTACAGAAGGACATAGGGTGGTATACAGTGAGACACAAGAGTCTGCAAACGCCTCGCGCTGCTGGGATTGTGTTTTAAAAGAATCTGTCGAATCAGACTAACAGATAATATCATTAACTGCGATAATTGATACCCGCTAAGTAAAATTTAGGTTCCTGTTTTATCAGATATGAAGAAACTACGGCATCTGAATCGGCCGGGTATGAGTGATAATCTTTAACAATATATCACTTTTTGACAGTATTCACAACTGGAAGCGCTGAATCTCTTCTTGCGCCAGGAAACAGGAGCAATGATTAATCGCTTGCGCAATACCTTAGCACATACGCTTTCGTATTTTCGCTGCATACAAAAGAGCCGTCATTTACGGTTTGAATCAGTTATCGGCACGAGTGGCTTAGCTTTTCTCACCTGTTGGTGGCGGCCAGGCAGACCTTGCAAATACTGTGTGCAGATGAAGTTTGATTTTGCTGAAGTCCGACAAGAATTAGATCTATAACGCCTTATCCTGAAGATTTCCTGCATCACAGCGAAAATGCAGTAGGCGATTAACTTTTTTCCTTTCTTTATTTTGTGGGTGTGGGGGAGTAAGCGAGAAAAAGCTTCGTAAAGGTTTGACGTTATGTGTAAAGTTTGTTGGTATTCGCCAAATACTCTCATTATCAAATTCTGAATGAATATAGTCTGGATAATTTGCGCGCCGTGAGTTCCGCTCCCCTAACACATACACACATTTTCTAACCTTAATACTTGGCGTACCGCGTTAAATCTTAAATGTAAGATTATGGCTCTTGGTAAGCAGATTATGGCAGCATTTTAAATGAAAACCCTGTCGATAATTATATGAAATGTTGAAAATAAAATTTTTGTTCCCAATGGAATAGGCAACGTGCAATCGGGACCCTGCTCCATTTTAGCTGTTTCGTAATATACAGGAAAGGGTGTCCGGAAACTCCCATTACGAGGTTCTAGGACTCGTAGAGGGGACTGAGTACGTAATACTTCATAGGCACCCGCGCGGCTCCTTCCGTCGGAGGTTCGAGTCCTCCCACGGGCATGGGTGTGTGTGTTGTCCTTAGCGTAAGTTAGTTTAAGTTAGATTGAGTAGTGTATAACCTTAGGGACCGATGACCTTAGCAGTTTGGTCCCATAAGATCCTACAACAAATTTCCAAATTTCCCAAATAGGCACCCATTTCCGAGTTACAGCCATTTGCAAACATGTTAGTAAAGCGAAGACTTTTACAAGTAACTGATTTTACGTATCTCAGTACATCACTTGTTTTACTATTCCACTCATTAATACGCAAAGAAATTATTCGTGAGTTCTCCTCTACATTATGCAGTACTGCCTCTTCCAATTCGGGTGATCTGCGTCTCCTTGGAGCACCGCAGTCACACCTGCTGACGGTGAAGGTACCCCTCCCTCGAAGCCGTTGCGTAATTGTGGCGAAAAGGGTGTGCGACAGAGGCGGACATCGTGAAGAACGATTTTGAGAAAGACGACGAGCAGCTCTGCCTTTACCGTGATCCCCGCCCCCCCCCCCCAGCCCCCCGTTACTTCTCTGTTGCCTACCAACGCAGCAAACATGTTTTCAAGCGGGTGTAGCACTGAAGCGGTGCGTTTCTGGACATAGCATCCTATTCAAAACATTAAGTACTCACTCACAAGTTCATGAAGCCTGTAACGGTAATTTCCGAACAACGTGTACATATATTTGGAGGTGATACAACAAAAGACGTGTCGTTTGTAGATAGTCAACATGACAGTGATGCTATAAATGATCCGTGACGGACAGCTGATGTTCTTTCTGATCTTTGTGTCCTTATCAAAATTGCTTTTCAAATTTCGAATGTAAGTCAATTACTGCTCTATAGTAAATAAAACGTAATGGGACACACTCACTGATAGTCAGTTGATAAATGGTTTCGGGAGATAAGTATTGGCCTAATATAAATTTCCAAGAAATATTAGAACCTCTGCTTATTTCTTAATGAATCTAAGTTAAACAACACAAAAAGTAGGAAAATACTTAAGAGCACTACGTGACACACAAAGAACATCATTACAAAAGTTAAGTGATACATTTTCATAAATTATGTTTAATCCTTGGATTTTGGACTTAAACTTCTATTTTTGATTATAGCAACGTAACTACTTGCACGGAGCGTGAAGTAATTTCCGCTTGTTTTCTTGGTACGAAATTTATACGGCGTTTAGGTATACCGTATTCGCGGCCTAATGCTGACAATTATTACGGTTCGCTTGATTTTGCTAACAAAAGAGAATAGCCGCCTGACAGGAGCATAGAACCCTAATGAGGCTATTGTACCGGATTCGTGAATTACGAAATAGGTCTCTCGTGACAGCAGGATGCACAGCTTATAATAAGCACATTGCCGTCCGCTGTTATTTTCATTAGCCGCACGCGGAAAACAGGGCGATCACGTAAATGGAAAACGTCATTGTCAGCTGGCCACTCCCACACGCTCGCTGTGGCTGCGTGCTGACACGGCGACAGCGCAACACGCGCGCTCCATTCGTCTGCAATGATAATCCCTCCAGGGAAGGCTGTTTGATTAATAGAGCGGATATGCGGGCTCGCGCAGTTTGCGGCTCTCGTTTCAGCCGTTTTTGATCGGCCGGACACAATATCTGCCCGGCAATGGTTCGCAGAGATCCCTCGCCCGCTTCGCTCACAACAGGAAACAGCCGCTCGGAAATACCTGTCTCTCGCGCGCACGCACGGACTAATTAGCCACACCTAAATCCTGAACGTACCTTTGTCTGTCGGATAATAGAATTAAAAATGAATTTAAACCCTTATTACGTCGGACTGGAAAATCTATAGGGTGTATTTGAAAATAATTCGTCCGATTTCACAAGACTACATCTTCAATAGGAATGAGTATAGAAACTTGGGCTGAGTTTTAACTAACACATAGAAACTAGAGGTTTACGTTAGCGCCAGTAGTATGTTGGCAGTTCGTACACTTGGTGGTAGGGTTTCCCATGGTGCAGCTCGCTCCACAGAGAAGTAACCGATTTTGTGACATATTACATGTTCCTGAGAAGGAGCGAATTATTTAGTTTCACGTGTGTGCTTTGGTAGTTCAGTTTTTTAATCTCTGCATGTTAATGTAATTTATTGGACACAGTTCTTGCGTCTTCCTTCGTCTCTACAGTATAGCTCCATAGCGCTGTCGTTTGTCCTTGTTTGTCTATGCACTGTAGTTTTCCACAGTCTTTGGTATGGATAGGGACCGTGATGGCTATCTGCGGACACGAGCCAAACTGGTGACACTTCTCTCTCAACTCCAGGCTGTGATGGCTTTCGTTACACAGCTTGAAGCTGCAGTGAGTGAATGGGCGTAATTGTTGTGGGCTGGCCCTGTGGGTCCAACGGACGTCCAGCACGTCTGAGTCCGCCGATCGGCCTGTACCGGTGACCAACCCAGTTACTGCTTCCACTGAAGTTGACCACTCACACATGGTCGAACGGGAGGTCGCCTTGGGGGCTGACAGGCGGTGAAAGACTTGCCAAGGGGCCACACATAGGGCCTCTCCGGTTAGTCTCACAAACAGGTTCCAGGTGCTGTCTGTGTCTGACACTGTCTCTCAGCCGGATGCAGTCGCTTGTCCTGTTTCAGAGGAAACCTATCAGCCTGCAAGATCCGAGCTGTCACAGAGTTTGGGATTATTGGTAGTTGAGAACTTCAATGTTAGGCGCGTTATGGATCCCCTTAGGGACACGGCTGCCAAGAAGGGGAAAAAAACGGACATGCTCTCCGTGTGCATACTGGATGTAGTTATTCCAGACGTGGAATGGATCGTTCCAGATGCCATGAAGAGCAAAGGGTGCAACTAACTGCAGGTGGTGGCTCACGTCGGTACCAATGATGTGTGTCATTTTGGATCAGAATAGATTCTCTCTGGTTTCAAGCAGCTAAATTAAGTGGTAAAGGCTGCCACTCTTGTTGCGAGATGAAAGCAGAGCTCTCCATTTATACCATAGTCGACTCAACCGATTGTTGATCTTTGGCACAGAGCCGAGTGGAGGGTCTGAATCAGAGGCTTAGTTCTGCGACCGTGAAGGCTGTAGATTCCTCGACTTGGGCCATAGGGTGATGGGGTTTCAGGTCCCGCTGGACAGGTCAGGAGTCCACTACACGCAGGAACAGGTTACACGAATAGCCGAGGGTGTGTGGCGTTAACTGGACGGTTTTTTAGGTTAGAGGGTCTCGGAGAAATACAAAGAGGGCTTCAGTCACGAAGGATGCTGATGAAGCACAGGAAGATCGAAAATACAGGAACCATCGGTGTAACAGTTGTAAATTGTCGTAGCTATGTTGAGAAAGTAGCAGAGCTCCAAGTCCTAATAGAAAGCGCTGGTGCTCAAATCCTTACAGGCTCTCAAAGCTGGCTAAGGCCGGAGATAAATTCAGCCGAAATTTTTGCGAAGGTTTCTGAAAAGGTTTTCGACATCATTGTGGCCGCACGACGGGAATTAAAAAACAGAGCCGAATGGTAGTTGGAGTTACAAGCATGGGACAGTCCATTTTAGAAATTGTTAGGGAATTTAATATTCCGAGATCCACAGAGTCAAGAGCGTGCCGAGCATTTCAGGCTTTATCTCTCACGATGGACAACGCAGTGGCCAACGGCCTTCAATTAACGACCGGGAGCAACGGCATTTGCGTAGTGCTGTCAGTGTTAGTGGGCAAGCACTCTGCATGAAACAGCCGCGAAAATCAGTGTGGGACGTACGACGAACGTATCCGTTATGATGGTGCAGCGAAATTTGGTGTTAATGGGCTGTGGCAGCAGACGACTGCTAACAGCACGACATTGTGTACAGCGCGTCTTCTGGGTTCGTGACCATATCGGTTGGACCCTAGACTACTGGCAAACGGTAACAAGGTCAGATGAGTACCGATTCAGTTGGTAAATCGGAATTGTAGCTGGAGTCTACGGATTAAATTAGCTTGTTGTACGTTAAATTTTGATATATGCATGGGGTCTGATGAGAGATAAGTATTCGCCAGTCTCATCGTGTCCTGTAACATGTTGTTGACTTTTCTGTAACACACGACATTGTCAGAGGTCTCCCAGTCGTGCACAGGAACACGGACGTCACATGGCGTGAGACGAGGCCAACGAGAAAGACAGGTCATAGCGCATACGTCACAGCACATGACACTCCAGGTCATACTAGTGCCAGCAACCGCTTCCGGCGGAGACCGAGTAACTATTTCAGACGAATTTAGTAATTTTTGACTGCGTGTCTAAGTGCTTGGAAGTTATCGATAGCACACTACAAAATTAAGACCTTTATTGGGTGCCTTTTCAATCAAATATTTATTTCCTGTGGACCCTACACGGAACCGAGCGTGCACGAAGTCTAGTGGACAAGCCGACTCGTGTGACGTCACAAGTTCGTTGCAGGCCCCGTAATCTCGTTGGCACCGGCGTGAGATCAGTGTGACTACTGTACGAATGAGGGTGGTTCCGCAACACGTGGCCGCTGAAGGAACGGGAAAAGACAATGAGTGTCAATCAGCGAGCGGTTACGGTGCACTATGATGGTATTCTTCATTACAACAGCTCAAAGAAACTGAATGACTTCACTCGGAGAAGAATCATCGAGAAACTGGAAGGAGGACAAAGTGTGACGATTGTAACTCAGTAATTTGCCACGCTAACAGCATTTTTTCACGTGCATGGGGTGCGTTCCGGAAAGCAATAAAAGAAGAGTGTAATGAAATTACAGATGAGACAAGTTAAAGCATTTTACTTCTTGAAAAATCAAACTACACTATTTCTCGTCAGGAGACGCATTTAGTATCCAGAATTAGAAGATCAGTTATCACTAAAGCTATAGCTCAATTGTAAATTATCAAACAATAAAGATACTGGTATGAGCAGTTACACCGTTTTCCGTTCGTGTAGCTCAAAGCGTTGGGTACTGGATTACGAGACAGGGAGGTGAGTTTGGCGAAGAAAACATCTGTCCGCTGGATTTTTGATGTGGTATATCAGCCAGCTGAGAGTGGTTTTTAGGCGGCTTTCCACACTAAGATATTCAGTGTCTCCGCCTCAGGAACACAATACACTAACAGTTAAAATATGAACACAAGCAGAATAATTTATTTACACTTTGCAGACAAATGGTGTATTTGAAGTACCTCAGGTACTTTTTAATGGTTACCGAGCACGATGTACCTACAAGTAATAAAGTGTTGGTTTACAGAAAGCCGTACTGTCTAGCAAAGCATCTTCAACTCTAAATGGAGGAGTTTGTATATCACCAATTAGCAGGCCATACAGTACGGTGCAGTGACAGCCAGCCACAAATATTGCTACCGTCCCGGAAAGTTCATCAAACGGTACTAAGAAGTACAGATTCTGTTGCAATAACCGCTACCTGAAAGTGAAAACTGTGACAGTGACAGATGAATGTCCCATCCCAATATTACGAAAAAGTTACACACTCTAGGACAGTGCCAGTACTTTGCAACAATGGATGTAAAGAGATGGGTATCACCAGCTACAGGCAGTCCCAGAAAATAGACCAAAGACCGCTTTCATTGTTCCATGGGGACATTACCAGTACAAGTGGTTGTCGTTATGGCTGAGAAACACACCAGCCACGTTGCAGAGATTACTAGATGAGGTCTTGTGTGGTTTAAATCTCAAAACTTGCTTGGTATATTTGGATTATATCATTGTATCCTTGAAGGATATGCTAGCGCATGTGAAATGGTTGGAAGATGTGTTCAACACACTATGATCTGCACATCTTGAGGCGTACCGCCTTATATCGCTCCTCTCTAGAGCCCGTGTATCGGGAGAATGACTCATGTATGCACAGTGACAGGTGGTCTGAAGCAGGTTTCAGTCGAATTCGTAGTTCTAATTTTCATCTGCTGGAGGACAGAAGCGGTCAGAGACATCCAAGAAACAGGTCAAGAGAATGTTTTGTGAAGCGTTCTGTTTATTTATTGAAGGCTTTTTTGTTTATTTATTACGATTGTACAGTTTTGTATATCCTTTAAGCAGTATGAATGATGCGTGAATGTGATAGAAAAATATGTAGATCATTGTTCTACTAATAAACGCTGTACGAAGTAGCGTGAGAAATTTTTAAGACAGTCTGAATGCAAACGACGGGGAATTTTGTATATAATATGTTAAGTACGTTTATGGTAAAAGGAAAGCTAATTCGAGTGCAAACGAAAATATTTAATAATATAAGGAATAAACAAAATATCAGAACGTTAAATATTTGTTTCAGAAAAATGTACAGTTCGAAAGTGTGTTATTTGTTGATTGGTTAGGCATGAAAAGCGCGAAGTAACGCGGGAGAACAATGTGTTTCTATTGGCCATAAAGAAAACTGACCAATCAAAACGGAATATTCTTCGCGCATCTTTTCTCATGGAGATATAGAATGCTCACAGCAGTCCAAGGTAGTCTGAGCCTTTCAGTGGTACGGTCGTGTGTAGTATGAGCTCCGAAGGAACATATAATTTGCCGGTTTTAGTTGTGCTACATGTCCCAAAAGTGTTTAAAGTGTGTGAGAAAAGACAGTAATTCCGCGTGGCATATTGAGCAGATTGGATACTAAAAACTTGAGTGCATAAGACACCGATAAACGCAATAGTACGGCGAGCATTTTCATTTAAGAACAATCCGTACTTATAGCTGTTCAGATTTCAAGAAATACGTTAACATAAACTTGCTTACGTGAATAAAAGAGTTTGCGCATAACCGTGTTAGGATTAACACGGGCTTGGCAGTGAAAGTGTACATTATCATGGTTCAGAAAATACCCAAGTTTTGTCAGTATTTCCACAGTTCATATTTCCACCGTTCATTCAAAATTAAAATCTTTTCCTGATTCTTGGAATAGTTACGTTGTATGCAGCCTGGTGCGAGTTGCAGTACGGTAAGCTTCTGCTCGGCTTTCCTACAGGCGCCCTGTTGCAACGAGGTCTCAGGTAGGTGCAGGTAAGAGGACGAAAGTAACCGCGCCGCCGCACATTGTGCATCTGTGCCGGGAAAACAGTTAAAAAGTCCTAGCACAATGAATCCGTGACTGAGACAAATTTTGTGAAAGACTGTATAGTGAACGATAACGACAAATTTAGTAAATCGGTTAAACAGTCACAATAACAACGAGGGCTCATCGAAGTAGCAGACGGCGTCACAACGGTATTAACGAGCAGCATTATGGCAGGGCAGCGCTACTAACTTACACGATGAGCGGGGACCCTGAAACTGGTACAGTTGACGAAGGAGGTCGGACTCGCAGTTTCAGCACGCTGAGGCTGCAGCATTCAACGAAAGATAAGTGAAGTTTGTTACATTTGTTGTGTGTGTGCTGAAGGACTAAGTAACATGGAAAGTTATAATGATTTTGTAAATATGGTAAAAGAGGAAGAACTCTCATTCAGTGTGTTTCACAAACTAGCACGCCTGGACAGAGAGAAGAATTTAAAATAAAAGAGGAGGTTTTTGAAGATATTTCTTTGTTGTTTACGGACAGTGGAGTAGTATCTGCTTCAAGTATATCAGTTAATGTAACTAGTGGGGATGATGCAAATCCTGAAAGTGACATTAAGCATGATATCAGCAACAACCAATTGTGTGATGACAGTGTTGGTAGTGTTACTGAAACAAATGTGTCAAATGTGGGCACCAAATTTGGTATGGTACAGGTGGAACACGGTAAATAGGAAACAGTAATGCAGAAAATAGAACCTGAAAGTATGCAAGAAACGTTTGTAGCATTAATGGGTTCTGTAAAATATGGACATACTAATTTGGGTGAAAGAATTGGTCATAAAATTGAATAGCAAACTAGTGATTTTAAGGAAATACTTGAAAAGCAGACTGCGGTTTTAAAAGAAATGTGGAAAAATTATTTGAAGTCGTTAGAAAGTAAAGTGGATGGCAAAATTTCTCAAGTTGGAAATAACTGCCAACAATCCATTAAAACTGTAAAAAGTGAATTAACAGATGCCTTGAAAAAAGTTGCTATTGGAAACAAACAAAGGGTAGATTTGATAAAAGAAGATGTGCAGGAAGTAGAGATCAAAATAGCGGCGGTAGAGTCTATATGTGTAAATGATGTAAATGATCACAAATTGTTAGTCAGTAATATCATTTCTGAATATGCCAAACGTATGAATGAAGTAAAAAGTGTGTCTGACCAAGTGGGTGTATCTGAAGAAAATGTTCTTCAGCTAACTAACCAGGTAGAAGAGGTTGAAAATAAGTTGGATGAGCACAGAAGACGATGCAACTTAAGAGTTTATTGCTATTGAATAGTACGATACTCTAGATAAACTTAAGGAGGCGTCTTTTAAAGAATATTTGGGCAAGCAAAAACAAATGGAGTTGCTAAATAGCTTCTGGGCTGGGAAAAAGTTTAATCCCAGAAAGGAAAGCGTAAAAAAGTTTGCGATAAAGTGGATGAGAAATCTGTCATATTTAAACAATAAAGTCAAGCCAAAACAAATTGTTATGGGCCTGGAAGGTAAACTGCCCATGAACTGGCTAAACAAAATTATTGCCGCTCCGCGGGATGACGTTCATAAATTCATCAGTTATTTGGAGAGAGTTGAGAAGTTGTTACATGAGGAGGGCCGGCCGGAGTGGCCGTGCGGTTCTAGGCGCTATAGCCTGGAACCCCGCGACCGCTACGGTCGCAGGTTCGAATCCTGCCTCGGGCATGGATGTGTGTGATGTCCTTAGGTTAGTTAGGTTTAACTAGTTCTAAGTTCTAGGGGACTAATGACCTCAGAAGTTGAGTCCCATAGTGCTCAGAGCCATTTCAACCATTTTACATGAGGAGGAGCATGTAAATCGTAATGTCAGACCACCAAATAATGCAGAACCGTGGCAGAACGTAAACGTTAACAGAATTGGCGTGTACCGTGGAAATAGCAGGAGCAGAGGTGCCATGAGGTGGCGCTATCTAGCAAAAGATAGACGAAGTAATGGGAACAGGTGCACAATTATCGGTCGTATTCTCCGGTGCGAGAGGAGGATGTTACGTCAAGGTGACAGTAAATGGGGGTAAACATAAGAAATGGTACAGAATCACAGAATCCGTTAAACTCAATGCCGTCTGTGAAAGGGCTAGCATTTAAAAGACGGGAAGTACTAATTTGAACTCTCTAGCAAAACCCTTTCACTTGTTAGAACCAAACAGAAGAAGGTAGAACCAAAAGATGAACCGAGCTGCACAAAAATCTGTACATTTCACGAAGGTGTGAGAGATTTTTTGGACAGACATAAATAAAATAAGCAGTGTATTGCAGACGAAATGGGTGATGTATTAGCGGAAAATGTGACGTAATTTATATTGCCAGAAAGTCTTCAGCAACCAAGATGAAGTCAAGTCACGTTCTGGGGAAGGAGACAGTAAATAAGCTGAGATTAGCGATGTCAGTGTAGAAGAAATATTAGCGTCTATAAATGACATTTGTGAGGATAAAAGGGAGAGGCAGGGAAATGGTGGCCAAAATGGGGTCAGCCAATTCATCGTGGAAAAAAGTGAGAGAGAGAGAGAAGGGAAAATGGCGAAACACCGGAAAAACATTTTGAGCTGTCATTAGTCGACAGAATAGTTAGTATGGGGGAGAAAAGTGATGAGGGTTATTCTGCAAAAATCTGTGTAATTTCTGGAAACACCGAAGTTTCGACAGAAGGGAAGTTGTGGACAATTTGTTGGAGGAGCGTTCTGACACTAGCAATGAAAGGAAGGTGTTGAGTGAGCCAGTAATTAGTCTGCAAGTGTCTTACGAAAAAGTACAGTGTTTAGCAGATAGTGGCAGTGATTTATGTGCTGTGAGTAGAAGTCGATTCGAATCGATGACAAATAGAAATGAACTTGTAATAATGCCAGTAATGGGGGTGCAGATAATTGTAGCTGTGGGAAAAGTTAAAAAAAAAAACACGTTAAACACGAAGTTCTGTTCCAAGTAAAAATAACTGGTATGCAAGCACTCCATAACTTCTTTATAATCCCTGATCTATATATAAAAATGGTAATTGATTAGATTTATTTAAGCAGTACAAAGGGAGATTAAATTTTAATGAAAATGTAGTAATTTTTTAAATAAAAGGGAAAGATGCGGTTGTACTATTTTTCCGAAAAAAAAAAATTTGACCAAAGAAGAAGTAGCCAGTATACCAATTAGGTATTGTAGAAGGATGGAAGATTTTGAGGGCTACAATGCATATGGGGATGATTTGGCTGTGGGTCCGGAAGAAAAAATAGAACTGAAAAGAAGAGTTAGATGTGAGCTAAACTTGGAGGCCTCAGAGGGCGTTGCAACCTTTGCAGTGTTTGAAAAATACCAGGAGCTCGAGTTATTTACAGTGCTATTTCAGTTTCTTTTAGTATCGTCAATCTTCCTCTTCTGTCGTTCTCAGCTGAATCTATAATCTTTAATTTTCTTCTCTATCAGTGAAGGTAAAGTGTTTCAGAGTATCAGAGGGCGTTTGGTGTCTTATGGTGAAATAAGTTTTATGGTGAGAGAAATGGGGGTCAAATTGTAATGGAGTGAAGTGATGACATAAGTATGTTGACATGTTGACTTAGGAAAATAATTAAGGTACGAAGATGATGACATAAAGTGAAAGTAGAAAAAGGGTGCATTATCCTGGTGAAAGCTGACAATAAGGATTTACTACAGTAATATGAGAAGCTCTTCCATGGTATGTGGAAGTGTACGAAGCATTAACGTATTAGTTAAAATAATGGCATATAGGAAGGAATATCCTGTTGGAATATGTAAAAAGAATTTTGAGTCTGAGTGAAATGTAGGGAAATGAAAGTAACCGGATGTGGCAAGAGCAGTTAATAAAGGATTTTGATGATGAACACTAACGTGTAGTGATTAGGAAAAGGTGTGCTGCAATAATGATAAGGGATATATAGATAAAGGAAGTTATATAATATATATAACACTTGCAGACGATATATATATCGTCTGCAAGTGTGTAACGAAGAAGTACAGTGTCTAGCAGATAGTGGCAGTGTTTTATGTGCTGTACATATATATATATATATATATATATATATATATATATATAGGGTATTACAAAAAGGTACGGCCAAACATTCAGGAAACATTCCTCACACACAAATAAAGAAAATTTGTTATGTGGACATGTGTCCGGAAACGCTTACTTTCCATGTTAGAGCTCATTTTATTACTTCTCTTCAAATCACATTTATCATGGAACAGAAACACACAGCAACAGAACGTGACTTCAAACACTTTGTTACAGGAAATGTTCAAAACGTCCTCCGTTAGCGAGGATACATGCATCCACCCTTCGTCGCATGCAATCCCTGATGCGCTGATGCAGCCCTGGAGAATGGCGTATTGTATCACAGCCGTCCACAATACGAGCACGAAGAGTTTCTATATTTGGTACCGGGGTTGCGTAGACTAGAGCTTTCAAATGCCCCCATAAATGAAGTCAAGAGGGTTGAGGTCAGGAGAGCGTGGAGGCCATGGAATTGGTCCGCCTCTACCAATCCTTCGGTCACCGAATCTGTTGTTGAGAAGCGTACGAACACTTCGACTGAAATGTGCAGGAGCACCATCGTTCATGAAACACATGTTGTGTCGTACTTGTACAGGCACATGTTCTAGCAGCACAGGTGGAGTATCCCGTATGAAATCATGATAACGTGCTCCATTGAGCGTAGGTGGAAGAATATGGGGCCCAATCAAGACATCACCAACAATGCCTGCCCAAACGTTCACAGAAAATCTGTGTTGATGACGTGATTGCACAATTGCGTGCGGATTCTCGTTAGCCCACACATGTTGATGGTGAAAATTTACAATTTGATCACGTTGGAATGAAGCCTCATCCGTAACGAGAACATTTGCACTGAAATGAGGATTGACACATTGTTGGATGAACAATTCGCCAATCAGCTGCTGATAGTGCCTGCACACGCTGTGCATGGTACGGAAACAACTGGTTCTCCCATAGCACTCTCCATACAGTGACGTGGTCAACGTTACCTTGTACAGCAGCAACTTCTCTGACGCTGACAATATGGTTATCGTCAACTGCACGAAGAATTGCCTCGTCCATTGCAGGTGTCCTCGTCGTTCTAGGTTTTCCCCAGTCGCGAGTCATAAGCTGGAATGTTCCGTGCTCCCTAAGACGCCGATCAATTGCTTCGAACGTCTTCCTGTCGGGACACCTCTGTTCTGGAAATCTGTCTCGATACAAACGTACCGCGCCACGGCTATTGCCCCGTGCTAATCCGTACATCAAATGGCCATCTGCCAACTCCGCATTTGTAAACATTGCACTGACGGCAAAACCACGTTCGTGATGAATACTAACCTGTTGATGCTACGTACTGATGTGCTTGATGCTAGTACTGTAGTTCAATGAGTCGCATGTCAACACAAGCACCGAAGTCAACATTACCTTCCTTCAATTGGGCCAACTGGCGGTGAATCGAGGAAGTACAGTACATCCTGACGAAACTAAAATGAGCTCTAACATGGAAATTAAGCGTTTCCGGACACATGTCCACATAACATCTTTTCTTTAGTTGTGTGTGAGGAATGTTTCCTGAAAGTTTGGCCGTATCTTTTTGTAATACCCTATATATATTGTAAAGAAAGAAATGATTTCTGTTCATTAGTGGTAAAAAAAAGAGATGAAGTGATCCCCAAGAGACACCGCATAAAAGTGGTAACTATGTATTATAGAATGTTTGTAAATAACTGCTATGTGTGAAATTTCAAGAATTTTAAAGTAGGTTTGATCTTGCTGATCAAAGTAAAATAAAGAAGCAACACTCTGTTAATTCACTTTCATTTGAAGTCAAGTTAAACGAAATATAAAATTTATAAATAATTTCTTGTAATAATAAGTGACGGTGTATTAGGTTGTATGTAAAGAAAGTAGTCTTAGACGGAAGTATGGTTTCAGGGACAACATTGCATGTAAACCCTGGAAAGTCAGATATGTGGGTAATCGAGGAATGTTATGGATGCTACAATGCAAAGGTAGTATAATCAAAAACCAGGTAAATGTCTGTGACGAAAAGATGATAGCGGTGTGCTGGTGCTAAGGTAGGATAACGTACTATCATTAAATGGAAGGACACAAATTGCATTGCCTATAAATGAAAAAGTGAACAAGTAGTTAACGTAAAAGGACTGTTATGAAACACGAATTTAAAAATGCTGAAAAAGTTATTAAAATATTGATAATTTCTTTTGACAATTTGCATCCATTTTGTCAAGTAGGAAATGATTTTTCATGTTGTTTGTTGTTGTGGTCTTCAGTCCTGAGACTGGTTTGATGCAGCTCTCCATGCCACTCTATCCTGTGCAAGCTTTTTCATCTCCCAGTACCTACTGCAACCTACATCCGTCTGAATCTGCTTATTGTATTCAGCTCTTGGTCTCCCTCTACGATTTTTACCCTCCACGCTGCCCTCCAATACTAAATTGGTGATCCCTTGATGCCTCAGAACATGTCCTACCAACCGATCCCTTCTTCTGGTCAAGTTGTGCCACAAACTTCTCTTCTCCCCAATCCTATTCAATACTTCCTCATTAGTTATGTGATCCACCCATCTAATCTTCAGCATTCTTCTGTAGCACCACATTTCGAAAGCTTCTATTCTCTTCTTGTCCAAACTATTTATCGTCCACGTTTCACTTCCATACATGGCTACACTCCATAAAAATACTTTCAGAAAGGACTTCCTGACACTTAAATCTATACTCGATGTTAACAAATTTCTCTTCTTCAGAAACGCTTTCCTTGCCATTGCCAGTCTACATTTTATATCCTCTCTACTTCGACCATCATCAGTTATTTTGCTCCCCAAATAGCAGAACTCCTTTACTACTTTAAGTGTCTCATTTCCTAATCTAATTCCCTCAGCATCACCCGACTTAATTAGACTACATTCCATTATCCTTGTTTTGCTTTTGTTGATGATCATCTTATATCCTCCTTTCAAGACACTGTCCATGCCATTCAACTGCTCTTCCAAGTCCTTTGCTGTCTCTGACAGAATTACAATGTCATCGGCGAACCTCAAAGTTTTTATTTCTTCTCCATGAATTTTAATACCTACTCCGAATTTTTCTTTTGTTTCCTTTATTGCTTCCTCAATATACAGATTGAACAACATCGGGGAGAGGCTACAACCCTGTCTTACTCCCTTCCCAACCACTGCTTCCCTTTCATGTCCCTCGACTCTTATAACTGCCATCTGGTTTCTGTACAAATTGTAAATAGCCTTTCGCTCCCTGTATTTTACCCCTGCCACCTTCAGAATTTGAAAGAGAGTATTCCAGTCAACATTGTCAAAAGCTTTCTCTAAGTCTACAAATGCTAGAAACGTAGGTTTGCCTTTCCTTAATCTTTCTTCTAAGATAAGTCGTAAGGTCAGTATTGCCTCACGTGTTCCAGTGTTTCTACGGAATCCAAACTGATCTTCCCCGAGGTTGGCTTCTACTAGTTTTTCCATTCGTCTGTAAAGAATTCGTGTTAGTATTTTGCAGCTGTGACTTATTAAACTGATAGTTCGGTAATTTTCACATCTGTCAACACCTGCTTTCTTTGGGATTGGAATTATTATATTCTTCTTGAAGTCTGAGGGTATTTCGCCTGTCTCATACATCTTGCTCACCAGATGGTAGAGTTTTGTCAGGACTGGCTCTCCCAAGGCCGTCAGTAGTTCCAATGGAATGTTGTCTACTTTGGGGGCCTTGTTTCGACTCAGGTCCTTCAGTGCTCTGTCAAACTCTTCACGCAGTATCATATCTCCCATTTCATCTTCATCTACATCCTCTTCCATTTCCATAATATTGTCCTCAAGTACATCGCCCTTGTATAGACCCTCTATATACTCCTTCCACCTTTCTGCTTTCCCTTCTTTGCTTAGAACTGGGTTTCCATCTGAGCTCTTGATATTCATACAAGTGGTTCTCTTTTCTCCAAAGGTCTCTTTAATTTTCCTGTAGGCAGTGTATCTTACCCCTAGTGAGATAGGCCTCTACATCTTTACATTTGTCCTCTAGCCATCCCTGCTTAGCCATTTTGCACTTCCTGTCGATCTCATTTTTGAGACGTTTGTATTCCTTTTTGCCTGCTTCATTTACTGCATTTTTATATTTTCTCCTTTCATCAATTAAATTCAATATTTCTTCTGTTACCCAAGGATTTCTACTAGCCCTCGTCTTTTTACCTACTTGATCCTCTGTTGCCTTCGCTACTTCATCCCTCAAAGCTGCCCATTCTTCTTCTACTGTATTTCTTTCCCCCATTCCTGTCAATTGTTCCCTTATGCTCTCCCTGAAACTCTGTACAACCACTGGTTCTTTCAGTTTATCCAGGTCCCATCTCCTTAAATTCCCACCTTTTTGCAGTTTCGTCAGTTTTAATCTACAGGTCATAACCAATAGATTGTGGTCAGAGTCCACATCTGCCCCTGGAAATGTCTTACAATTTAAAACCTGGTTCCTAAATCTCTGTCTTACCATTATATAATCTATCTGATACCTTTTAGTATCTCCAGGGTTCTTCCATGTATACAACCTTCTTTCATGATTCTTAAACCAAGTGTTAGCTATGATTATGTTGTGCTCTGTGCAAAATTCTACCAGGCGGCTTCCTCTTTCATTTCTTAGCCCCAATCCATATTCACCTACTATGTTTCCCTCTCTCCCTTTTCCTACACTCGAATTCCAGTCACCCATGACTATTAAATTTTCGTCTCCCTTCACAATCTGAATAATTTCTTTTATTTCATCATACATTTCCTCAATTTCTTCGTCATCTGCAGAGCTAGTTGGCATATAAACTTGTACTACTGTAGTAGGTGTGGGCTTTGTATCTATCTTGGCCACAATAATGCGTTCACTATTCTGTTTGTAGTAGCTTACCCGCATTCCTATTTTCCTATTCATTATTAAACCTACTCCTGCATTACCCCTATTTGATTTTGTGTTTATAACCCTGTAGTCACCTGACCAGAAGTCTTGTTCTTCCTGCCACCGAACTTCACTAATTCCCACTATATCTAACTTCAACCTATCCATTTCCCTTTTTAAATTTTCTAACCTACCTGCCCGATTAAGGGATCTGACATTCCACGCTCCGATCCGTAGAACGCCAGTTTTCTTTCTCCTGATAATGACATCCTCTTGAGTAGTCCCCGCCCGGAGATCCGAATGGGGGACTATTTTACCTCCGGAATATTTTACCCAAGAGGACGCCATCATCATTTAACCATACAGTAAAGCTGCATGCCCTCGGGAAAAATTACGGCTGTAGTTTCCCCTTGCTTTCAGCCGTTCGCAGTACCAGCACAGCAAGGCCGTTTTGGTTATTGTTACAAGGCCAGATCAGTCAATCATCCAGACTGTTGCCCTTGCAACTACTGAAAAGGCTGCTGCCCCTCTTCAGGGACCACACGTTTGTCTGGCCTCTCAACAGATACCCCTCCGTTGTGGTTGCACCTACGGTACGGCTATCTGTATCGCTGAGACACGCAAGCCTCCCCACCAACGGCAAGGTCCATGGTTCATGGGGGGGGATGATTTTTCATAAAGAAATGAAAAGGTTAGGCTAGATTAGTTGCAGAGTGCCAAGTAAGAAATTTGTGATTTTAGTTTATAAGAATGAGAATTTTTGAAAGATTTAAAATTTGAAGCCAGGATCGATAATTTGTATAATTCTAAACTTTTCAAAAGTAAAACTTTTATAATCATAGGGGGTGTGAGGCGTGGCGCCTTATATCGCTCCTGCCTAGAGCCTGTGTATCGGGAGAATGACTCCTGCGTTCACAGTGACAAATGATCTGAAGCAGATCAGTCCAGTTTGTAGTTCTAATTTTCATCTGCTAGAGGACAGTAGCGGACAGAGGCATTCAAGAAACAGGTCAAGCGAATGTTTTGTTAAGTGTTCTGTTTATTTCTTGAAGGTTTTTTTGTTTATTTATGTTCGTAGAGTTTTACATATCCTTTTAGTAGCGTGAATGATGCGTGTATGTTGTCGAAAGTAAATATGTAGATCATTACTCTACTGTACAAACTAGTGTGAGAAATTTTTAAGACAGTGTGAATGAAAACGACAGGGAATTTTGTATCATAATGCGTTAAGTACGTTCATGGTAAAAGGAAAGCTAATTCGAGTGCAAATGAAAATAGTTAGTTATGGAAAATATAAACAAAATATCAGAATGTTAAATATTTGTTTCAGGAAAAAGTACAGTTCGAAAGTGTGTTATTTGTTGACTGCTTAGTCATGAAAAGCGCGGACTAACACGTGAGAATAATGTTTTTTGTATTGGCCTTAAAGAAAACTGACCAATCAGAATGGAATATTCTTTGTGCGTCTTTTCTCTTGGAGATATGGCATGCTTACAACAGTCTAAGGTAGTCGGATCCCAGCCTTTCAACCATACGATCGTGTGTAAAATGTTCAAATGTGAGTGAATTCCTAAGGGACCAAACTGCTGAGGTCATTGGTCCCCCGTGCGGTTCTAGGCGCTACAGTCTGGAACCGAGCGACCGCTACGGTCGCAGGTTCGAATCCTGCCTCGGGCATGGATGTGTGTGACGTCCTTAGGTTAATTAGGGCTAATTAGTTCTAAGTTCTAGGCGACTGATGACCTCAGCAGTTAAGCCGCATAGTGCTCAGAGCCATTTTCATTGGTCCCTAGTCTTACACACTACTTAAACTAACAAAGTAACTTATGCTAAGTACAAGAGACACACACACCCATTCCAGAGGGAGGACTCGAACTTCCGTCGGGAGGGGCCGAGCAGTCCGTGACATGGCGCCTCAAACCGCATGGCCATTCTGCGAGGCGGTCGTGTGTAGTATGAGCTCCGAAGGAATTTATAATTTGTCGGTTTTAGTTGTGCTACATGTTCCAAAAGTGTTTAAAGTGAAGGAATATTTATTCTGATGTGTTTTTTAGAATGTATGGATTTTTAAGTAATTTTGTGTATGAGGAAAGACAGTAATTCCGCGTGGCATATTGAGCATATCGGTGGCGAAATACTTGAGTACATTAGACACTAATAAATTTAACAGTTGGCGAGCATTTTATTTTAAGAACAATCCGTGCTTAGTAGCTGGTCAGATTTCGGGAAATACGTTACCATAAACTTGCCAACGTGAATGAAAGGGTTTGTGCATGACTGTGTTAGGATTAGCATAGGCTTGGCAGTGAAAGTGTACATTATCAGCATATACCATAGTTTTCAGAATGATATTTTCACTCTGCAGCGGAGTGTGCGCTGATGTGAAACTTCCTGGCAGATTAAAACTGTGTGCCGGACCGAGACTCGAACTCGGCACCTTTTGCCTTTCACGGGCAAGTGCTGTACCAACTGAGCTACCCACGCACTACTCACGTCCCTTCCTCACAGCTTTACTTCTGCCAGTACCTCGGCTCCTACCTTCCAAACTTTACAGAAGCTCTTCTGCGAACCTTGCAGGAGAAGCACTCCTGAATGAAAGGATCCCGAGTTCGAGTCTCGGTCCGGCACACAGTTTTAATCCGCCAGGAAGTTTCATATCAGCGCACTCTTCGCTGCAGAGTGAAAATCTCATTCTGGAAACATCCCCCAGGTTGTGGCTAAGCCATGTCTCCACAATATCCTTTCTTTCAGGAGTGCTATTTCTGCAAGGTTCGCAGAAGAGCTTCTGTAAAGTTTGGAAGGTAGGAGGCGAGGTACTGGCAGAAGTAAAGCTGTGAGGACGGGACGTGAGTCGTGCTTGGGTATCTCAGTTGGTAGAGCACTTGCCTGCGAAGGCAAAGGTCTCGAGTCTCGGTCCGGCACACAGTTTTAATCTGCCAGGAAGTTTCATACCATAGTTTTGCCAGTATTTCCACCTTTGATTCAAAATTAAGACTTTTTTCTGGTTCTTGGAATAGTTACGGTGTATGCAGCCTGCTGCAAGCTGCAGTACAGTAGGTTTCTGCTTGGCTTTCCTACTGGCGATCTGCTGCAACGAGTTCACAGGTAGGTGCAGTAAAAGGACGAGAGGAACCGCGCTGCCACAATCTTACTGTTAGCATAGGCAAGTGCCAGTTTGCACAAATGCATGTAAATTATCTTGGGCATGTGATTAACAGGAAAGTCTCCTAACTGGTCCTCACTTAACAGAAGCGTTTCTGAATTTCAAAGTGTCACCACAAAACAACTACAGTCATTTGTGAGTTTATGCATTTATTATCACACATTCATAAAGAATTCTGTGCAGACCACAGAACCTTTGAATGGACTGTTGAAGAAGGGCACGAAATTCCAGTGGGCAGTAGAAGATAATCAGTCTGTGAAGCATTGAAGGCAGTATCATTGTTTGATTTGCTGATGTCACCTGACTCTGAGAGGGAATTTATCCTCTCCTGTGACACCAGCATTGGTTCGGTTGTCTGTATTTTGTGCCAGAACGTCAACGGACAGGGACATCCAGTAGTGTACACATCAAAGCAACTAAACAAAGCTGAGTGTAACTAATCCATTACAGGAAACGAAAGGTAGGCAGTCTTGTACAGAACAGCATGCTTGCATTCTTATTTATATGGACATAAATTGCAGGTTGCTTCAAATGATGCATCATTAAAATGGCTGTTGGGTTTGAAGACCTGTCGAGTAAGTTAACAAGATGGGCTCTCAAACTGAGCGAGTTCGATTATGAGGTGATCCATAAACCCGGTAGGAAGCACACAAAAGCATACTCATTGAGTAGGAAAGTTGCAGTGCAGAATGCATTAGGCAAAAGTGTAACAGGGCAGCACAAAGCACAAGTAGCTGACAAAGGCTGTCAGACATTTAGATCACAACCACAGTTCATTGCACATATGGGCTTGTTTTGCAGAACATCTAAATGTGGACCATGCGTAGTGATTCTGGTGCTACTCAAGTCTGAAGTGTTGTAACAATCATATGACTATACGTTTTTAAGTCCTAGAGGTTGCTGAACAATCGACAGGTGAGTATAGGAAAAGTGCTGATGTAGAACAAAAAAACGTGATGTTTAGCGATGTGTGAAGGACTATGTAACTTGTCCAAAAAGAGCTGATCTTAGTCATCAAAAAATCTCTTTTTAAAGACTACCAGAGGCGTTTAAGCCCTTTCACATGATTGTGATTTATATCTTTGTACCATTTAAGAGGATACCCACTGGAAATAAATATGTGCTGACTATTATAGATCATTTTTCAGCATTCTTGACAATGGTGGCGCGTCTTGATCAACGGGCTAGTACATTAAACTGGCTTTGGCTTTCAGATGGACACATAAATTTGGGGTGCCTGACACATTAGTTACAAATCAGGGTCGAAATTTTCTGTCACACTTAATGAAGCAGCCGTGTCATGTACTTTGTATCTGTAACTTACGAACAAGTCTGTCCGATCCCCAAAATTAATAGCAGAAGGGAATAAGTTCATAGAACTACCTCTAAAATGTTGAGATATTATGTTAATAGCCATCATGTAGATTGGGATACATATGTACAAAATGTAGTTTGTGCATATAGCTCTAAATTACATACTGGTACTGGTCTGTCACTTTTCGACATTGTGTACGGTAGGGAAACGTCATCCCACTTTGATGTCAGGATTCCTAAATTAGGACCAAACTGTGAGTCGGTTAAGAAATTTACAAAAATAATATAGGAGGTGTGGCAGAAGGCAAAGCCAATGCTAAAGCTTTGGAGCAACAGGCAAAGTCTGCACAACATGTGGGAAAATTGCCACAATATCGAGTGAGTCACTGGGTATTAGTTACTAACCGTAACACTCCTATGGCAGACACAAAAAGTTCCGATGTAAGGATCAGTCTTTTTTAAGTAATTGAGATGACTTCTCCAGTAAATGTTAAAGTGCGGGTGCTGAGTAAAACATCTGTTGTCCATCTAAACAGGGCTAAACCTCTTAGAGAATGCATTTCCACAAGTTATGACAGTGGTGTAGAGGCGCAGGAAAGCAATTAAAACAGGCAGGAGCATATACCAATGGACAAGCAGGATTCATATGGTGTACTCTACACATTGAGATCACATTACAAGTAGTCGTATTTAAGTTTAGCTGTCTAAGAGCTGTTTAATACATATGTCAACCTTGTTTGTGTGTACTGTGAATTTTCACTAGTTACTGCAAGTCATTGTAGTTGTACACTGTTTAAATGTTATTTCTTATTTGTTTTGTTATATATACACATTTTCGAAGGAGGGAGAGAATGAGGAAACTTCTTTTCCTCAGGTGACTAATCACCATGAACAGCAAGATGGAATTTGGTAATCTTGATGTTACTGCATGTAATCAATGAATGAACAATGCACACTGATCACATTCAGCCATCAGAGACAGTTGCATTATTCTGTCAACAACTGGATATGTTACTGATAAGTCATTAATGGACACTGAAGTAGACCATTAATGTATGGGAGATAAGGAATGAAGTTCACAGATTGCACGATGCATTTACAGATTTGCATCGCGACACACAGGGGAACTATGGGTAAATGGGTACAAGTAAAGGCACGAGAGATGTTAATAATTTCTGAGAACGGAGAAGCTCATGTTCTTATGACACTAATAGAGCTACATGAGTGTTTGAAGGAAAACATCACCATTTGTCCAGTCAGAGAAGTGCAGACTGATCCACATAAAGGTGAAGTGCAAGTGTTCAAGGGGAAAGCAGAGGCAACTAAAATAAATATTGGCACCACAGCCTCATTTTCTGTGGTAGGAGCGTATTGAATTTACTCAGTTTTTTGCAGCTGAAACGGTCATCATGAAGTGCTATAAGATTGGAAAACCTCAGGGCATGGAAAAGTTCGAGTTATGTAATAGTGGTGCAACCTGTGAGGTAGCTGGGATGAACTTTCGCTTCCCATCTATACTCACAGGTATGACTGTACTTCAACTAACCAATTCTACATTGTATTGGCCAAAGAAACTGCTCGAAGTACTGTCAAAGCAAAAACTAATCCTCCATAACAACACCCCGAATATTGATCTCTGACACTTTTTAGATACACTAACAGCATATCAGAAAGTCAAAATTTCTACAGGTCAAAAGTTACAACATGTTTAAGAATATCAAGAGAACCGGCGCTGAAATGTGGCGACCACAAGCGTTACAGCCACTAATCTTTCAATGTTTTCGATAGCTATTTTCGTAGCTTACTTTTGCCTCTGACGTATAACTGCCCATTCTCCGAACCTACTGACACATCAGATAAACTGTCAAGTGGTTAAATAACGTAACATGAGAAGCATAGAACAAAATAACTGTAAAATTAGTAAAACTTGTAAAAACGAAATTAAGGATAATGTAGTATAACTGTAAAAAAGTTTCACCAAACTGAAACTCAAGAATAATTGTATGAATTAAGAAACAGAGAGAGGGAGAGTAAATGTAAGGCAGCTCTCATGTACAAAAATTATGCAATTATGTACATATACCTGTGAGAGTGTTGCAGGGTATAGTCAATGGCAAAACTCGAGACGAAATTTTTGAAACAGGGGATGTGTGTTGTGCAGCATGATAATTTTACTGCACACGCTCAAATTTCTGGGAGTTCTACCAAGCGAGCGTAGAACGCTACAGAGGCGAGCCTGAGGCGAGCGTTGGCACACAACCTCCGAGTGAGGATCATTACTGTGAACCTTACAGAGCTACATAACATGGCACTGTGAAGTAGCACTATGTAACTTCAATGCCAAAGCACCACTGCAAAGTCGAACGTAGGCAGAAAGACCTGGGCGCAGCAACTCAGAATAATTATTGAATTACCACAGAACGGCAAGGAGCGCTGATGCGGCTGTTTAACATTTTTAAATGTCATCTCTTTATCTAAGAATAGATGATGAATGCAGCTAGCCGCTATCTCTGTGTAATGTCTTATCTGTATAGACGTGTATCTGTTGTCTTTAAGATCCCTTCACCTTCACACATAAATCTATACAGTAAAGTAAGGCCCTCCCAGTTCTTGGCTGATCCGTGATAAGACAGGCGAAAAATTAGACTAATGGAGGATTGTTAGTAGTATCTCTATTTTCATTCGCTCTCTCTCTCTCTCTCTCTCTCCTTTATCTATGTACAGTTTTTAATATAATATTTCATCACGTGAATTCAGCCAAACAGAATCTTTGGTGGAGTCCTTCGTCTTGGTAATCAGCGGCTGGCTTGCTGTAAGAGATCTTTGCATTTATTATTACTGTTAAACACTGCAGTCAGTCGGGAGAATCAATCGTTTGGACAATTTGTTCCTTTTACGAAAGATTGCGAATTCCAGATGTGTACGAAGCCTTTTTGGACGATTTAACACAGACTCAGTGATTGCAGGCTCTCTTCGACACAGCTGAAACTTCCTCACTAATTACAGGGCCAACGTGATCATCAAATGATTCAGAAAAAACTCATTCGTTCATTCACTCCAGAACAAAAAAGTCACAAACCTTATATATGGAGGAAATCGTGTATTAAATCCATCTCCATTACATGTCCAGATCTCCGGTGATTCCACGCCTTAATTATTTTCCTTTTACGTTCTCTTCAAACAAACCACTAGCGGCATAAATGTTAATTGGCTCGCTTTAGCGAGAAGAAAAGCAGAACATGTATCTCTCAGAAATACATCAATCCCTCAACAGATACTCCAGAAGCTGTCCTAGTTACCACTCTAACAACCATGGAGAATGCATATATGCATCTCTGTTATTTCAAAGAATAAACGCACTAGAAAATACTTTGGCGTCGTCGAGCTGTCGCCGCATATATTACGAGAAAATCAGATCAGATAACTTTTCCAAAGTGAATTAATGTGGATGGTTTGATTGAAAATGATTAATTGGTGCGCGGTAGAGGGTATTTTCTGTGGGGACATTACAATGCCCCTCGCAGCGAGCGAAGTTTGTGAGCCTAATTTTGATTTACCGAACACACTTCGCGAGCTATCTATTAGTGTGGGTAACCCGGAAGTGATGAGTGTCAGTCGTCCGACTGAAAAAAAAATTATGTTTAAGACAGACGAAGAAAAGAAACATTGAAAACAGAAGAAATGAAGAGACAGGTACCGCGGCTGTATTGCTTTTACGTGCATCAAGGTGTTATGTCTGCTGTGCACAACCAAGGAAGATGATCTTTCATGAAACTGTTATCAGGGTCTACCCATTCGGGAACTTTCTTAACCAGGGAAACCTTGGAAAACCTCTTAAGCCTAGACCCCCAGCCTACGGTACATAGAAGATAGGAAAGCCTACAGAAGAGAAAAAATAATTTCGAAATTGATCTCTAAAGGAAAGATAGGGATCGATTTATATAACGATCTGGAGAAGAGTGATTTGTGCCTCTAGCTAAAAAAAAATTTACAATCAATAGCTCGAGTTTTTTTTTTTTTTTACAATCTTGTTCCCAGGACAATATCTTGCGGTGCTGAAACTCCCCCGGATCTTCCATGTCCCCGACGTCCACATTTGTAGTCGGTCTTCTACGCGGCCCACAATGGGAAGAGTAGAAGGGACCGGGATACCAGATTTTACATGCAACATCCATTCCAAAAGAATTAGCAATGACCGAAAGGGAAACTCTTCCTGTTACGTTGCACCGTCCAAGATTCTCCTTTTTGAAAACAAAATCCCTATGGCTTCATGCATCCTTTTTCTTACGCTGTACTGCAAGGAATTTAGCCGTTGACTTAAGGTTCCATTTATCCATTGACTAATACTGTTGCCGGCAACATCATAATATTTACTCTAGTTTGAATTTTCTTTTGGACTTCGCATCACCACTTGTGCTTATAAGTCCAAAAATTCTGACACATTTTCTGTCAATGATTTATTGTTCGTAATTTAAAGGATTCATGCAACTTGCAGTAGATTTTGGATTCAAATCATCGAATAATGGAAAGAGTGGTTCATTTTATACAAGGACATAATCCATCATTTCCTTGAAAAGTCATATCATTTATCTATACTCATAAAATTTTTATCCTAAATACATATCTTTCTCCGCTTGATTGCTGTAATGTAAAAGTTATTAGTAGTGAGGAATGTGGATTCACTTCTTTCATTTATTCTCTGATTCATCCGGCATTCATACATGCACATATATGGAAATGGATTTTCAAACAGAATTCCAAAGTGAACAAGTTTCATTAAATAACTACTAATTCTATGAATATTACTTTCTTTTGACATTCAACAATAAATCAAGAATTCTTAACGTCTAATTATGACACTTTATTGAAGTACAACATCAATCAGTTTCCCCTCGCGTTTGATGCGAGTCTCTTACAAAGCATATCTGTGTCGTCTATATCGATTCCAACTCTCGCGCCGACGTCAATTTTTTTGTGTAGGAAATTATCTTTGCGGCGTTAACCGTCACTCATGATTCACTACTTAACCGCAGAACTTCACTTCACATGTTTACACATCTAAGCGTGCACTTGAAATTATATATGAACATTCACTGGGAACCTCTTTTGATTATGCAGCGTCATTTTCGGGAAATATTTCTTTCTTCTTGAAGGTCATTCAGATCCTTTATAATTCTTGATGACATTAGCAATGCTAAAGTTCTATGTTTACCCAAACACAGGTGAGCCTATCTCCACTATCTTCTTTGCAGCACTCGATAGTTATACACTCCTGGAAATTGAAATAAGAACACCGTGAATTCATTGTCCCAGGAAGGGGAAACTTTATTGACACATTCCTGGGGTCAGATACATCACATGATCACACTGACAGAACCACAGGCACATAGACACAGGCAACAGAGCATGCACAATGTCGGCACTAGTACAGTGAATATCCACCTTTCGCAGCAATGCAGGCTGCTATTCTCCCATGGAGACGATCGTAGAGATGCTGGATGTAGTCCTGTGGAACGGCTTGCCATGGCATTTCCACCTGGCGCCTCAGTTGGACCAGCGTTCGTGCTGGACGTGCAGACCGCGTGAGACGACGCTTCATCCAGTCCCAAACATGCTCAATGGGGGACAGATCCGGAGATCTTGCTGGCCAGGGTAGTTGACTTACACCTTCTAGAGCACGTTGCGTGGCACGGGATACATGCGGACGTGCATTGTCCTGTTGGAACAGCAAGTTCCCTTGCCGGTCTAGGAATGGTAGAACGATGGGTACGATGACGGTTTGGATGTACCGTGCACTATTCAGTGTCCCCTCGACGATCACCAGTGGTGTACGGCCAGTGTAGGAGATCGCTCCCCACACCATGATGCCGGGTGTTGGCCCTGTGTGCCTCGGTCGTATGCAGTCCTGATTGTGGCGCTCACCTGCACGGCGCCAAACACGCATACGACCATCATTGGCACCAAGGCAGAAGCGACTCTCATCGCTGAAGACGACACGTCTCCATTCGTCCCTCCATTCACGCCTGTCGCGACACCACTGGAGGCGGGCTGCACGATGTTGGGGCGTGAGCGAAAGACGGCCTAACGGTGTGCGGGACCGTAGCCCAGCTTCATGGAGACGGTTGCGAATGGTCCTCGCCGATACCCCAGGAGCAACAGTGTCCCTAATTTGCTGGGAAGTGGCGGTGCGGTCCCCTACGGCACTGCGTAGGATCTTACGGTCTTGGCGTGCATCCGTGCGTCGCTGCGGTCCGGTCCCAGGTCGACGGGCACGTGCACCTTCCGCCGACCACTGGCGACAACATCGATGTACTGTGGAGACCTCCCGCCCCACGTGTTGAGCAATTCGGCGGTACGTCCACCCGGCCTCCCGCATGCCCACTATACGCCCTCGCTCAAAGTCCGTCAACTGCACATACGGTTCACGTCCACGCTGTCGCGGCATGCTACCAGTGTTAAAGACTGCGATGGAGCTCCGTATGCCACGGCAAACTGGCTGACACTGACGGCGGCGGTGCACAAATGCTGCGCAGCTAGCGCCATTCGACGGCCAACACCGCGGTTATTGGTGTGTCCGCTGTGCCGTGCGTGTGATCATTGCATGTACAGCCCTCTCGCAGTGTCCGGAGCAAGTATGGTGGGTCTGACACACCGGTGTCAATGTGTTCTTTTTTCCATTTCCAGGAGTGTAGTTAGTCACTATTTCTACACTGATTAATTATTTCAGTTTCAAGTTTTCTAACACTAAACACACACAGTTCATTGTTATGTTTCTACGACCGTTCATCTATGTCACTCGCAACACCATTCCTCCCTATCTTCAAATCTTCAGTAAATTTTTTCAAGTCGCTATGGGAAAATATCCCTTTAATTTTGTTAGATCCCGGGTATGCTAACAGATAAGCCCCAGGATTCGGAATTTGTAGAATGATGTATGGGCCAGTATATAATAACTCCCATTTCTTTATACTCTTCTTTATTAAGGATGATTTGGTATGTCTTTTGACTAGTACCTTCTCTCTGACGTGGTACGCCTGTACCCTCTTGATTAATTTGTCATATTGTTGTTTTCTCTGATCAGCCTTTTGCGTCATATTTATGATGGCTTGTCTTATTTTCTCTTCCTTATGGCATCTCAGTTTCCTGAGTTTTGGGCATATGTTTAGTCCAGAAGTTTTCTTCTTTTGCCTCGAACATCAATTCATGAGGTGTATATCCAGTGGAGGAGTGGGGCATGTTGTTGTATATCTGCTCAAATTCTTCCACATAATTTGCCCACGCACTCTACTTATTATGGCAATAGGTCCTCATAAATCGATTGAACTCTCTAAAAATTCTCTCAACCAAATTGCCTTGTGGGTGGTAAAATGATGTTCGTTTGTGTTTCACACCGACTTGAGACAAAGCCTGTTTCCATCGGAGTCCCGTGATTATCTTAGCATTCTCTGTCATTATCGCCTTAGGTATACCAACATGTGGAAGATAATCCCTTGTCAATCTTAATACAATTACTTTGGCTATAGCCGCCTTTATCGGGTATAGCTTTACGTATTTCGTACACACATCGAGAAATGCCAACACATATCTAACACCTCCTCTTGAAGTAGGTAACGGTCCACACAGATCGCACGAAATTAATTCTTTTGGTTCTCGGACTAATATAGAGCATAATGGGTGCTTACTCCCTTTTGAATCCGGCTTTGCTTTTTGACAGATTATGCATTTCTTCAAGACCTCATGCACTCTGCGCTTTATGTTGGGAAAATAACAGTACACACTTATCTTGTCTGCACATTTTGTCGCCCCGAAATGTCCCCAGGTTAAATGGGTGAACCATACAAGTTTCTCTATTTGTGCCTCAGGTATACAAACATACCAATGGACTTTGTTTGGCCTTCCACAGCGGAAAAATAATACGCCATTTACCAGCTTGTAATAATTTGCCATCTGATCCGAAGGTTGCTGTTGTAACCTTTGAATGACACTTCCCCATTGAGCATCTCTTTTCTGTAACTGTGCCATATGCGCACACAAATTGACGTAGTACATCTTAGATGGATTTTCCTCCAGCAGCAATGCAGGGAATTCTGAGTTATTATTTACTTCAATCTCTTTGGTCAAACCCTGTGGTGACCATGATAGAGCGTCAGCAATAATGTTTTGCTGTCCTGAGACATGCACAATCTTAAATTGGTATTGTTGCAGAGAGAGAGTCCATCTATCCAGTCTGGGGTGTAACAGTTTACACGTTTGTAAAAACGTTAATGATTGATGATTACAATATACGATAGTCTTTGACCCATATACACTCCTGGAAATGGAAAAAAGAACACATTGACACCGGTGTGTCAGACCCACCATACTTGCTCCGGACACTGCGAGAGGGCTGTACAAGCAATGATCACACGCACGGCACAGCGGACACACCAATAACCGCGGTGTTGGCCGTCGAATGGCGCTAGCTGCGCAGCATTTGTGCACCGCCGCCGTCAGTGTCAGCCAGTTTGCCGTGGCATACGGAGCTCCATCGCAGTCTTTAACACTGGTAGCATGCCGCGACAGCGTGGACGTGAACCGTATGTGCAGTTGACGGACTTTGAGCGAGGGCGTATAGTGGGCATGCGGGAGGCCGGGTGGACGTACCGCCGAATTGCTCAACACGTGGGGCGGGAAGTCTCCACAGTACATCGATGTTGTCGCCAGTGGTCGGCGGAAGGTGCACGTGCCCGTCGACCTGGGACCGGACCGCAGCGACGCACGGATGCACGCCAAGACCGTAGGATCCTACGCAGTGCCGTAGGGGACCGCACCGCCACTTCCCAGCAAATTAGGGACACTGTTGCTCCTGGGGTATCGGCGAGGACCATTCGCAACCGTCTCCATGAAGCTGGGCTACGGTCCCGCACACCGTTAGGCCGTCTTTCGCTCACGCCCCAACATCGTGCAGCCCGCCTCCAGTGGCGTCGCGACAGGCGTGAATGGAGGGACGAATGGAGACGCGTCGTCTTCAGCGATGAGAGTCGCTTCTGCCTTGGTGCCAATGATGGTCGTATGCGTGTTTGGCGCCGTGCAGGTGAGCGCCACAATCAGGACTGCATACGACCGAGGCACACAGGGCCAACACCCGGCATCATGGTGTGGGGAGCGATCTCCTACACTGGCCGTACACCACTGGTGATCGTCGAGGGGACACTGAATAGTGCACGGTACATCCAAACCGTCATCGTACCCATCGTTCTACCATTCCTAGACCGGCAAGGGAACTTGCTGTTCCAACAGGACAATGCACGTCCGCATGTATCCCGTGCCACGCAACGTGCTCTAGAAGGTGTAAGTCAACTACCCTGGCCAGCAAGATCTCCGGATCTGTCTCTCACGCGGTCTGCACGTCCAGCACGAACGCTGGTCCAACTGAGGCGCCAGGTGGAAATGCCATGGCAAGCCGTTCCACAGGACTACATCCAGCATCTCTACGATCGTCTCCATGGGAGAATAGCAGCCTGCATTGCTGCGAAAGGTGGATATTCACTGTACTAGTGCCGACATTGTGCATGCTCTGTTGCCTGTGTCTATGTGCCTGTGGTTCTGTCAGTGTGATCATGTGATGTATCTGACCCCAGGAATGTGTCAATAAAGTTTCCCCTTCCTGGGACAATGAATTCACGGTGTTCTTATTTCAATTTCCAGGAGTGTAGATAATAATGAAATTTTTTAAATCCCCAGATGACCGCAAGAGCCTCTAATTCTGTCGTTGTGTAAGTTCGTTCACAGTTGGACAAAACACGACTAGCAAACGCAATAGGACAGAAGGTGAGTTGTCCATTTATCTTGCGTACTTGGAAAAGGCACTCTCCAATACCCACATTCGAAGAATCTGTTGACAAGTAAAATTTTTCTTGCATGTCCGGATGGTACAAAAGCGGTGCATTTACTAATTGCTTCTTTATCTCTTCGAATGCTTCTTGACACTCCAGTGTCCAGAGCCAGGGCACATCCTTCTTCAACAGACTATTTAGAGCTGCTGCGTTCATCGCCTGATTTGTTATGAATCTTCTAAAAAATGAGGCAAGACCCATAAACCCTTTTAATTGCCTCCTATTCCTGGGTGTTGGAAACTTACTAATCGCAATTTGCTTCTCCTTGGTTGGTAAAATTCCCTTTGCGTCAATTATATGCCCCAGGAACTTGATTCTGTTTACTGCAAAATGGGATTTCTGTAGGTTAGCAGTTATTCCCGTGGTTTTGAACACGTCCAACACTCGGTTCAGTAAGCTAATATGCTCCTCCCAAGTTTTTGATGTAATAAGCAAATCATCAACAAACACTGTTATCCTGCTTCTGAGTTCTGGGCCTAGTGCATAATCTAGAGCTGCTATAAAGATCCCAGCACTAATCTTGAGTCCGAAAGGAACTACTGTAAATTGGTAACTTCTTCGGGAATAAATGAAAGCCGTATACTTCCTTGATGACTCATCCAGCTTGACTTGCCAATAAGAGCTCCGCAAATTAATGCTCGTCAAATATTGGACATCCTGGAACCGTTGTATAAGTTCGTCTATGTTTTCCGGATGTGTTCTCACTGGAATTATGATTTTATTTATTTCTCTGGCGTCGAGTACCAGTCTAACAGTCCCATTTGCTTTTGCACGACTAACAATGGGGAGCAGTATGGGCTTGTAGAGGGTTCGATCAAACCCCATTTCAACATGCGATCTATTTCCTTTTGAACTTGAGCCTTTAACCTCCAGGGAACAGGATAGAAAGTTCTACAATACGTTTCGTGCGGCTTAACGTAGAGATGGCATATGTATCCCTTAATAACTCCTGGCCTTTCATCAAAAACGTTTTCATACGTTAATAATAATTCATTGAGCTGCTTCTTCTGATCTTCGATAATGTAGTCGGATTCATTTAACTTTTCAAACACTAATTGACCGAAATCTTCTTTGACTTGGAACTCATTAATTATGTGCTCTTTAGAATTTTGGGCCGTCCTGATTACTTGCACACTGATCCCACAATTATATTTTCTCGTAAGGCTTTTTTTTTTTGTACAACTCCAACTCGATTTCCTGTTTATTAACATTCAACCAATTTTTTCCTGTTTAAAAATCTATTCTGCATCCGTATTGACGTAGGCTGTCGATTCCGATAATGCAATCTACCACCAAATTTTTCACAACAAGGAACGTGCTTAATATTGCTACATTTCCGAATTCCACACCAAGTAGTGACTGCACCTTTACATTAGCCGATCGAGCCCCAACGGCGCCTATTATTCTGCAGTTTTGAACTGGAAATACTGGTACTCGTCTTATATTTCTGATCCCGTTGAATAGTGCCTCCGAAATAACATTTGTGGTGGCAGCTGTGTCTAAAACCGCCACTATAGGTACGGTCTCCATAATGACTTGCACTTCGGCTACTGCCACCTGTTCCTTATCCTCATCTTGTGGTTCTAAGTCCTCGGTCAGTTCATCTGCCAGTAATCGTCCATCATTATACGTTAGCATGGGTACACATATCCTGTTGCCCCTCAACCAATTGCTGACCGCTCCTCCGGGGCACGAGTGGGTCCTTACAAGTTTGTTGGATTTTGATTTGTCTGCTGGTTGACATCATCCGTCACTTCGGTAATTACCTGTGGATTCGTAGATGTCCGTCCCCACTGATGTTGGCTATTTGAATTCATTCCTCCCGGTTGATTCCACTTTCTATTATTGTTATTATTCCAGGCTTGGGGTCTGAAATTTCTTTCGTTCCCCCACACGGGGTTGTATCTTTTCCCGTTCCTGTTGTTCCTTGAATAGCCCCTCGCAAGACCATTGCCGGGATTACTATTGAGATTTTGAGGGGTTCCTCCATTATTTAACGATCTCTGTTCATTCCTTCTAAGTGTCGATTGATCGCCATTGGTATAACCCATGCTTCCACCTTGCCTACCGTTTGGCGGAGGTTCTGTCGCCCTATGTTGGAATCTGTTATCACGGGATTTCTGGTTGTTCTCTTCGATAATATCTATATGGTCTAACGTCGTGAGGAACGACTCCACGTCTTTGTCGTTGCCGTAAATCAATTGATTCCGGATGCTAGTTGGTAGTCTTGCCTTAAGTATGTTTATTATGTCTGGCAAGGGCATAGGTCTGTCCCAGTATCTCGTTTTATTTATATATTTTTCGAAATACCTTCTAAGGCTTCCTTTCGAAAAAGAGAAAGACTCTGGGTAGAGCACCTCCTGCCTTAGACGTTCCTGTACCCCTTCTGACCAGAACTTTGCTAAAAACGTCTTCTCAAAATCGTCATGTCCGAGGCCCAGATCGCCCCCCGAACCTTGTATATATCCTGTAACAAAACTGATCTTCTGCCACTCCGACCAATTTCTGGATAGCACTCCTCTGAAACTTCGAATAAAAACAATTGGATGGACCCCCCTTTTGTCAGGGTTAAAAATCTGGAATTGCCGACGCTTTATCATTTTTTCTTCGGCATGGCAAAGGCTTTCGTAATCTCCGTTAGATAAGAATTCACGCGAACAACCAGCTTGTGGCAATTTAATGTTTGAATTACTTGCACAAGTCGGTATTGTGTGCGAATGGGCAGTAACTGGCTCTATAGTCGCTGCCAACTTCTGCTGCTGCCCTGTATTCATTTGTTCTGGGCTTTGTTGTGAAGCGCGCATAGACTCTTCTATCATTTGTTTCCAATGCTCCAAATCAGCACCTAACTGCTGTCGCACCTCCTCAAGTCCTTTCGCAAACAAATTCTCTTCCTGTTTGCCAGATAAACTCTGGAATGCTGCCTTAACATTTTGCTCAACGTTTTCACACATTAGCCTTTTGTTTTTTAATGTGATTTCGGATAATTTACCCGTTGATTCGTTAATTTGGTGGTCTATAACGTCTTGACGCTCTGTCAGATGTTCAACGCATTCCTTTAGGTTAGTCTGTGTACGTGCCAATTCAGGAAGTTGCGCAATTGCACATGACATGGCGTCTTGCTTTTGTACTAATTGCGGAACCATTTCCACTTGTTCCCGTACAGTATCTATCTTAATAGCCACATACTCCTTCATTTTGACACGTACGCGCTGAGTGGATTCCTCACATTGTGCAGTTAATTTTCGTTCCGTCTCTTCGGCCTGATCTTTGAGTTCCTTGGTCTTCGCCTCTATCCGCTGCTCTAATTCGGAAAAACTGTCTTGTAACTGCTGCTTAATCTCAGTCTGGACTAATTTCATCTTTTCTTGACTTTGAGTGACTGTCCCTAATTGTGCTTTAATATCGGTTTTCAGAAAATGATTAATTGGTGCGTGGTAAAGGGTATTTTCTGTGGGGACATTACAGCTGGTAAATGAAAATACGCTCGTACATTCAGACCCACTACGTCACTGGAGCGGACTTGGTCTTTCAAATAAGGGGGCTTTTGGAGCTGAAAGGCATACTGAGTCGTGCTGCCATTCTGTCCGTGTCACTAGAACTAAGGAGACTGATAGGCTGTTGAGTTTCAGTGAAACCATAACAAGCTGATCGATGGTGGTCTGCCTGCTAACTACTTGTTGACTTCAGCCATGGTATTATTGTTGCCTGGGTAAAATGCTGTTCTAAAGTACACCACTCCCTCAAACTTCATTTACTAAGGATATTATTGCTGCTCAGAAAGGGTACTATTCTAGAGTACATCACATCCTCAGACATTTTGGAAAATGATACCACACGTGTAGTCTGCTATTGTTGTCCAGGGATCACCGAGCATGAGAAGATGGGGGCGCAGCCACCCCTACTCGGCAACAAGTCATTGTGGATAGCCTGCAAGTTACCGTCTCCACACTGTCCAGATATGGCACATTCATGTAGCCTCCAGGACGACTCTGGAACATCCACTACAGTCTTGGTCGATCCATGGTGGATGACCAGGGCCTAGTCTTCATGACAACCAACATCCTGGAGCACAGTCGGAAGTATCCACTTGAGCACACGAAGGGCTGTTTTCGAAAGTGCTAGGTGGGAGCCGCACTATGTCACAGACCGTCTGGGCAGGCAACGCCTTGTCCCCCCCCCCCCCCCCCCCACCTCAGCACAGAGCAGAGCACAGCTCGTGGCAGTTGCCCACTGACCCGCAGGGCGACGTCAGTCTCAGTGACGAGGCATCAACAGTTCTTCGCAGCACGCACACTTGGGCTTGCCTGCTGACAGCTGCACCGAAGACATTAATAACTCTGGAAACTCAACACGGAAAATAAATATTACTTCACATATCACAGTGTCCCACACTCTGTGTGCGGCCTCCTGTTCAAACACGACCCCAGCTCTCTGGGTCGCAACAAAATTCCTTCAAAAATAAAATTTCATACGAGTTCGATGGTGTTTCCAACAGAGCACTAAAGAGTTGTTCGCATATAATAAGCACTGTGCATCCTGAAAAATGTAATGCATCACAGACCTAGTGCATTTTTCCAGAGAGATTGAAATATGCCATTGTTAAGCTCCTCTACAAGAATGGTGATAGGAGAGGCATCAAAAACCAACGACCCATTTCACTACTGATATCATTTTCAAAAATGTTTAAGGAGTTGATGTACTCTAAAAAAGTATCCATGTGAACAACAATAATATCCTTAGTAAATAAAGCTTGAGAATGCAATGTATGCAGAACAGAATTTTACCCGAACAATAATAATATCATGGTTTCAGAAGAGTTACCCAATTGGAAATTCCAGCCGGCCGGTGTGGCCGAGCGGTTCTAGGCGCTTCAGTCTGGAACCGCACGAGCACTACTGTCGCAGGCTCGAATCCTGCCTCGGGCATGGATGTGTGTGATGTTCTTAGGTTAGTTAGGTTTAAATAGTTCTAAGTTCTAGGGGACTCATGACCTCAGATGTTAAGTCCCATAGTGCTCAGAGCCATTTTTTTGGAAATTCCACTTACAAGTTCAGTCACCAAATTTAGCGAGAACTAATTAGCGAAGTAGCACAGGTTGGTGTTTTCTGGACAATGAAAGAAATTTGACTGTTAAAATCACAATATCCTCCACCATAAACTAAGGTTTCATGGAAATGATGGGGTAGTAAACCAGCGGATTATGTCATATCTTACTAAAAGAATGCAGAAAGTTTTACTTCATAATTCACCTAATGTAAGCAGCAGGGATAATCAGCTAGTGGAGGGGTCCACAAGGTTCAGTCTTAGGTCCACTGTTTTTCTCATATATGTAAACGACCTTCCATCTGATATACACCAAGGAGATTTATTTTTTTGACGACACTACTATTGCACTCAAACCAAAAGTACATACAGCAACAGACAATATTGTAAATAATATTCTTAAGAGTACTGTCGAATAATTTTCTACAAATGGTCTCATTCTCTTAATTCTGAAAGCCTAAAGGTACCATACCAATGATAAACATACCGCTTTGTGGCGAAACAGTAACCAGGGTGAAAGCGTCAAAAATTTTAGCTACTCGTATTCATGAGAATTTAAACTGGAAAGAAAGATATTTTTGAACACGAAACGCAACCAAATTTAGCCATATCTGTACTAGGAATCATGTCAAATAATATATTTTGCGAATTTGCGTTCAGTTGTATCATATGAAATAATTATCTCGGATAATTCACCTTTCAGGAAGACAGTTTACATTGCTAAAAAACTAGCTCGTCTATGATCATCACTTAGAAACCTGTTCTAGAAGTTGCGAATTTTGAACAGTGCTTCGCAGTACATGTGTTTCCTCATAAAGGTAAATAACCCACTAGGCTTCATAAGGAGCAATGACGATTTTAATTACGTTACCAGAAGAAAAATGATATTTTTTATTCTATCTTGAGGTTGGCGTAAACACAAAAAGCGATGCACAATACTGCCACCAAAATTTTTGATAATTTACCCGTCGACATAAAATGTCTAGTTAAATTTGAAATCAAAATGGAGAAGTTTATCTTTGACAACTCCTGTTCTGTAGAACATTTTCTATTTATGTGGTTTGTAAATGATGATGGGTAAGAATTACTAATTCACAACTATATAATAGTAATAATAATATTAATAATGATAATGATGATGACGATACTTGTTAACGGTCAGAAAATAACGATGTTAACAATATTATGATTATTCGCACAAATGCTCCTTGTGTAACGCAGCAACTTTACGTAATCTGCAGCAAAACAAGCAGAAGGCTGTAACTGCATTCCTCTGCCAGAGGCTGAAAAAGAGGCCAAGATAGCATGACAGAAGTCTCTGTCCTAGCAGTAAAGCGAGTCTGATTGCCAAGCGGCTATCGCCACGGCCAGCTGCCGGGGCTGGAACATTGTCGACAAGGGATAGTATGGGTGCCAGGCCGTCACAGTGGTGATCTGGGTTACACCATGCCTGAGTCTAGCGCTGCGCCGCTTGCAGGGTCTACTCGACCTATCACAAGAGGGCGTTGTCGAGCGGCCGTAAGTACCGCCCACTCCAGCTTGCAGTAACTGTCATTATCTTCAAATGACATTGAGAAGTACACCGCGCTATATTCCACCTGATGTGGGTCATCGAGCCTCAATTGCTACTTGATGCTGCCTCCACTAACTGCGTGGACGTAGACTGCGCCTAGTCCTGCTGCTGCCGGGAGTTGATCAGGGACCTTCCAACTGGGGGCCAACTGCTGGATGAATTTAACCGAAGGCCGAAGTGGCCGTGCGGTTCTAGGCGCTACAGTCTGGAACCACGAGACCGCTACGGTCGCAGGTTCGAATCCTGCCTCGGGCTTGGATTTGTATGATGTCCTTAGGTTAGTTAGGTTTAAGTAGTTCTAAGTTCTAGGGGACTGATGACCTCAGCAATTAATTCCCATAGTGCTGCGAAGCCAACGTTGCATTGTTTTTGTGCGGCGCGTCTGGCTCTACAGTCAATCACATAATATTTTACCTGCAAAAACGCTCCGAATCGAATTATTAGAGGTCACGAGATCCTTTTAACTGCTAATATTGGCAACAGAACTTAACGTCCATAGCGTTGCTGTTACTTTCGACACTACATGAGTGTTCTTAAGATTTCTTGATCACAGTTTATCACTGTTCACATTTTTCGCTAAATAAATCAGTGTCTACTAGACTTTTGTGCAGTTCTTGTAAGACACAGATCAACTTTCTGATTGCTGTGAGTACATGTCCATAGTACTTACACACAGTCTATATGCGAACGACATCTTTCATGACAAGAGGTCAGGTACATTTGCACATATTTTCGCATTACAATAACTGGATAACAAGACCAAAATTTTATACAGTTACGTAAACATAATACAGTATAAAACTTAAGGAATCTGCTACGTTGTTGTGATCATTAGATCATTCTCGAACAATCGAGATAACAGTACATTTCTATGTTCATGGCAAATACACATATTTTCTTATTTCTTGGGACAGAGATCCATGTTTGACTTCTTTTAACCGGAATGTCCTTGATAAGACATTTTATATGACTTCATACTGAAATGTGTACATTAATTAGTACACAGTCAGATACTATTTGAGAGGTGGCTGACATGATCACACAGCTCACACGTGACCAACACTCGTTGCATGTATGGGACTATATGACTCAATCTCATTTAAAATATTTTATGCATTTCATTGATATGTACGCTACATAAAAAAAATTTATTACATCTAATACAATAATATTTAAGTGAACTTTTATGAAGATACTGATTTCTTTTATTAAAATGTGTTTATCATGGAGATTCTTTACTCCTTGCACAAATAATTTAAGAATATTATATTGTGACACTTGACATGTAAATCTACAAACTAACAAACATATAATATCATTGCATTACTAATACTAAAGATCACATTTAATAATGTTCGGTACATTAGCACCTCTTATTAATCCTTTCTAAATACAAACATTTCATTGCAAATATTTTTTCATGTCTTTATGGCAATATAGCCCCTTCCTCTTTCCTGTTTTGACATCCTCTAGTATGTAGCACCCCTCATGTGGGATGTTAGCTATCTTATAAGGTCCTTCATACAGTAATGGCCACTTTTTGTTTATTCTTTTTATTATTGATGCCTTGGGATGTGTCCGCAATAATACCAATTCTCCAACACAGTATTGTTGAGGTTTAGTGAGTTTTTTTACCAAACTTCGTCTTGCGGATCTCCGATTTCCGATTTATATTCTGCAGAGCTGTAATAAGCTTCTGCTGGTAATCTAATTGTTCATCTTCAATCTTCGGGATCGGTTTAGCCCATTGGCTTTCTTCATCCTCCTCTTCATTCATTAATTCACAAGGTGTGAATCCAGTTGTCATGTGTGGCAAATTATTATAGGCTTGCATGAAACTATTCAGTTTTTCCACCAACTTAGTATGCCTGTTGTCTCTTTGAAATAGTGCTGGCAGTCGATGCTTTAAGTGGGTACATTTTCACGTATTTGTAAAATAAATCGTATGCTGCAAACACGCATTTTACTCCTCCTCTGGCAGTTGGTAGTGGCCCTGCGATATCGATGGCTGCAATCTGTCGCGGATGTTTTGCTACAATAGGATGCAGCTCAGTTTCCCTGCAAATATCGCTCGGTTTGGCCTTTTGACAAATTTGACAGGTTCTAATAAGTTCTTGCTCCTTTCTTCTTAAATGAGGATAATAACAATTTTGACTTATCTTCATGCAACATTTATTAATACCGAAGTGCCGCCATGCCCGATGCGTCAGCCAGATTAGCCAGCCAGATCATCGAGCAGGTCTGATGGAATGCATACGTGCCATCTACTATTAGGACGGTCAGATTTGAAAAATAAAATGGCATCATTCAGCTGGTAATATTTGTGGAAGGGACTATCAAATTGCTGATTCAATGTGTCCCCGATACTTTTCCACATCGGATCCTTCTTTTGACATTGTTTCAGCTTTTTCCACAATGCTAAATATTTTTACCTATTTGCTTTGTCCTTCATAAGTAGAATTTTGTATTCTGTTGAATTTTCAACTAGATTTGCAAATGCTGGTAGCCCTTGTGGTAATCTAGATAATGTATCAGCAATAATATTATCTGGTCTATGAACATGTCTAATCTCAAAGCAAAGCAAGAATCCATCGAGCTAACTGCCCGTGTAGTAATTTACATGTCAACATGAAACTCAGAGCTTGGTGATCACATAACACGTTAACATGTTTCCCATAAACATAATATCTAAATTTTTTAAATGCAAACACCACAGCCAGTGCCTCAAGTTCAGTCACGGTGTAAGCACGTTCGCATTTAGTTAAAATCCTACTTGCAAAACCGATCATCTTGATCTCGAGTTTATTGTTGGTGGTTTCTGTTTGAAAGAGACATGCTCCGATCCCATAGTTTGATGCATCAGTTGCGATAAAGAAATCTTTTGACATATCTGGTTGGTGTAAAATTGGTGCATTAATAAGTGCTCTTTTGATGCTGTGAAAATCTTCTTCACATTTCGAGGTCCAACACCATTGTGCGTTTTTCTTTAGTAAACTCAATAATGCTTCGCTACTAAGTTGTTGAGTTTTTAATATTTTTTTGTGGTATTCAAAAAATTTAAAAACCTCTCTCACACCGGCCTGATTTAGCTTCACTGGTCAGGATAGTAAAAATATGCATATGTTACGGGAATTTTGATTCACAAAGCAGGCTTATCACATTCACACAGTTCAATACTGTTCTATACTGATTAAATTGAGCTTAACTTAAATTCCATAAGCCAGTGAAGCAGTTTCGAAGTCTCGGTGCGACGAAAATTGTCAGTCGATCTCCTGAAAACATTTGTAATAATTATTAACTTTCGGTGATCACATGGGGAAGACCGGAGATCTGCTGGTAAGACCGTGTTAGCCTATTTATTTGAAGTAACTGGATATCTTGAGCATACAAAACGGCAGGTTCGTCCAGTGTAAATCAGACGTTCCCCACTGATCCCGTGCAACACAGCGTAGTAAGCAGACACTGTCAATAATAATCAGTTAAATAATACGCGAACACACTTACTTTAGTTTAGTTCATGTATTAAATTCCTTCTCATACAGAATCTCATCAAGATGGCGACTAGCTCAACAATATATACATATACATCCTCCTTCTTTCACGGCTAATCGGCAAGCATTGCCTCATTCTTTTCATAAGAGAAAACAGATAGCAGAGAAGCTATTCCATGGAGTAAATGGACACTCCAAGGAATAATAGGGCTTGAAACTACTTTGCATTGATAATAATCGTATATTAAAGTTTAGGAATCGGTAAGATAAGAAGAGATATTTTGAGATATGTACTGAGTTGTGTAATTTATAAAATTTCTGAAAATATCGCGGAGAGACCGCTGCAAGAGACATTACAAGTTGTTAAAAATCTTCTGAAAAAAGATGCCAATCCAATAAAACTTTTAAGCTGTTTCTTAGTGCGTGGGCGTAGAAAATTTTCTATTACCTCCAGTTTACTAGGTTCTGGTCTTATTCCTTGCGGTGATATTACATGTCAAAGGAATTTGATTTCTTCTCTAGCGAATTTAGATTTTTTTTAAATTTACTGTCACCCCTCATGCTCGGAATTTGTCTAACACATCTCGTATTAATTCTAGGTGTTCTTCCCACGTTTTTGTTGCTAACAGTAGATCGTCCACATACACTGCGACTCGATCTAATAACTGAGGTCCCAGCACCTCATCTAAGGCTGTTATGAAAACTCCAGCACTGAAGTTTAATCCAAACGGAAGGACGCGAAATTGATAGCTCCGCCCTCCAATTACGAAAGCTATGTATTTCCTAGATTCTTCTGATAGCAAAATTTGCCAGAACGAAGAACGCAAATCCAATGAGGTTAAATATTTCTTTCCAAAGAACTTCTGGATTTGTTCGTCCAAATTCTCTGGTCTCGTCCGCACGGGCACTATAAATTTATTGATGTCTCGCGCGTCGAGGAAGAGGCGTATTCTCTTGTCTGCTTTTGTAATTGCTAATAGAGGACTGCTATATGCCGAATCAGATGTTTCAATTACTCTCCAATCCATCATTTTGCGTATTTCTTTCATGACTTCGTTCTACTTAGTCCAGGGAACCGAGTAAGTTGCTCTACAATAGGTCTTGTGCGGGAATACATTCATTTTATACTGATAATCTTTTATGATACCAGGTTGTTCAGCGAATACTTCATGATATTCAGACAATAATTCGGTCAATTGCTTAGTCTCAGAAGTATGAATGAAAGTTGTCTCCTTTATTTTTTCTTGTATTGTTGCCACGATGTCGTTCGCATTGCTGGGTAAATCGTTATTTCGGTTTTGACTACATATCTGCTGGTGCTCTTGGTTCAACATTAACATCTTCTGTTTGCTGACAGAAAGGTGTACCTTTTGCATTAATGGAAGGTTTGCACCGAACTCCTGATTCAACATCAAAGTTATCGGTCGCTGTTGGTGATTAAGATCACACGTCCCCCGGGTGAGATTAATTATACATTCCTTTTCCCGAAGGAACTTAAGTCCAAGTAGCACTGGTACGGATAAGTTATCTATCAATAGGGACGTGCATGTCAAGTGATCGTTTCGTAAGGTAACTTCCGCCTGTGTCTCGAATTTTATGGTTTGTGTCTTATTTCCCAATACTCCAATAACCTTGCAATTTGCGACGGATAAGATCGGTAATTTTCCTCGTTGCGAAACCTTCTTGAAAAATTGCATATACATTACGGATACATTTGTACCTGTATCGAGCAGAATTGTAGTTGGTATCCCATTTATACTCCCGGTGACACTTGCTTGAATTATTTCCTTTTCTTTCTTATCAGAAATGACAGGTTCTTGATATAGCTCATCTTCTAATTCATTTACATCCTGATATCTAATCATGTTTATATTGTGCTTCTTCGACCTATTGCCTTCCTTGTTGCCCTCGGTCACCTGGCGAAGGCCTACAGGGACCGCAATTAGTTTGTCGGCTTCTGTGAATTTTGTTTGGTATCAGTGGGTACCTGTGTTATTTTCACATTTTATGAACTTTCTGTTGGAGAAGATTCAAGGAATCGATTACAGACAGAAATTCTTTTAAGTCGGTGTCTGTAAAATTGAACAGTTTCTCTCTAAAGTGGATTGGTAGTCTGGCTATTAGTACTCGTAACAAATCTCTAGTGGTAACTGACTCATCCCAGTATCTGGTCATGTTAAGATATTTTTCAAAATATTTCCTTAATGAACCTGATTTCGGATTATAGACTTCGGCATTGTATACTATTTTACGAAGTCGCTCTTGAATAGACGCCGACCAAAATTAATCTAAAAACGCCTGTTCAAAGTCATGAAAGGTTTTACAAGTTTCTGCGGCATTTAATGCCCATAATGACGTATCACCAGAGATATGTGATACCACAAATTGTATCTTTTGTTCTTCTGACGATGATTTTGGCAGAACACTTGAAATTACGGATAAATACAACAGGGTGTACGTTTCTTTTGCTTTCTTCATTGAAGATCTGAAACTGCCGATGCTTGATGAGACTCTCTTCATGCATCAGAGTTGTTAGTTGCATTGAACTGCTATCATTTACAGGTGTTGCATTTACCTTTTTACAAGTACTCTGCTTCGTTATCATGATTGTTTCTTGTTGTCACGCATTGCTGTGGCAAAATCATTTGATTACCAAAGTCAGGTTATCTTTGCGATAGAACAAGATTCGATGTAGAATGTTCTGTATACGTTTGCCTGTCAGCATCAGTGTTGTAATTGCTGCATACTGACAGATTTTGTGGGTTACGGTTTTCAGGATACATCACTCTGGCTATCTCGGTTTTTACTTGCCTACGAATTTCGGAAGGAATATCTTCCTGCAATGTTTCGACAGCTGTGGCTAGAGCTTTGAATCTATTTTCAAGTTTATCCACATCAGTTTGAAGGTTGCTAACCTGAACTGGAATTTTCACTAATGGTTCGATCGTGGATTTCACTGCATCGATCTCTTGTTTCACATGATTAGCAATTGTACTATCCCGTTCGTTTAAAGTTTGATTGATCTGGCAGACAATTTCCTCATCTCTTTTAAGAAATATGTGAAACGTCCCCTTAGAAAAATTTATGAATTACTGTGCTGGAAAACCACTTACGTTATTTGCTTTTCAAACAGCTGAGCAAAACTGAACGTACTCAGACATTACTCTCTTTACTTATTCTGATCATCACTAAACTGACACACAATATTTTTAGCGCAATGCAATCTGACTTTTAATAATCCCTACAAAAGAATGGCCCTGACTAACAATAACCTATACGTTTCATGAATCACTTACCTCACAAAAATGTTCGTTACTCCAACTACTGCAATACAGCGAGCTCCACTATTGCCAGCTAAATAAAAGATTCAAACTACTGAAGGCACTAACTACTAAAGGCACTAACTACTGATAGGCATAGTTATCAAATGAAACATTTTGAGCCGGCCGGTGTGGCCGAGCGGTTAAAGGCGCTACAGTCTGGAACCGCACGACCGCTACGGTCGCAGGTTCGAATCCTTCCTCGGACGTGGATGTGTGTGATGTCCTTAGGTTATTTAGGTTTAAGTAGTTCTAAGTTTTAGGGGACTTATGACCACAGTAGTTGAGTCCCATAGTGCTCAGAGCCATTTTTTTTTAAAGATTTTGATAGAGAACAAACAATGTAATTACCTCAACGCTACGCGCTGTTCACATCCAACAGCCCAACACTACAATAGCAAATATTGCAACATTGCCGACCAGCCTCAGACTGCACACAGCACAGTCAGTGATTTTCATATAGAGCGCTACATGGCGTTACCAACATAAAAACCTAAACAGCCTACTTTTTCATATAGAGCGCTACACGGCGTTACCAACACAAAAACCTAAACAGCCTACTTACATATGTTGTTGATATTTTCAACTAATTTCCTTTCCCTTTCTTGGTCTTTTATTTCTTGTTCCTGTCTCTCTCTAGCCCTTTATTCCCTCTGCTGAACAGTAAATTTTACGAATAATGCTGTTTGACGTTCCAGCTCTCTAGCGCTTTCTTCTCTTTGCTGGGTATTAAACTTGTCGAATAATACCGTAAACATATCCTGTAATGGCATAGCTTGTGCGTTATGCACTTGTGCCCCTGGGCCGGTACAAATAGTGTCTCTATTTTCTAACTGATTGACTGGTTGAGTGCCAGTTTGCTTCGGCAGCTCTTCAGTCTCACTACCTGTCGGAACATCATCTACAAAATTGTCATCGGTAATTAAATTCTCTAATGACTGAGTGTGAACAGATTGTTCCACTGGAGGATCTTGTACCATTTCTGCCTCCGTATCCTCACTAGGCTTAACCAGTTTCCTTGGCCTAACCATTTTATACACCATATAACACAACAAGTCTATATATATATCACTGACACATATACATCAACACAAAATAATCTTATAACTAACACATACACACACACACACACATATATATACACTCCTGGAAATGGAAAAAAGAACACATTGACACCGGTGTGTCAGACCCACCATACTTGCTCCGGACACTGCGAGAGGGCTGTACAAGCAATGATCACACGCACGGCACAGCGGACACACCAGGAACCGCGGTGTTGGCCGTCGAATGGCGCTAGCTGCGCAGCATTTGTGCACCGCCGCCGTCAGTGTCAGCCAGTTTGCCGTGGCATACGGAGCTCCATCACAGTCTTTGACACTGGTAGCATGCCGCGACAGCGTGGACGTGAACCGTATGTGCAGTTGACGGACTTTGAGCGAGGGCGTATAGTGGGCATGCGGGAGGCCGGGTGGACGTACCGCCGAATTGCTCAACACGTGGGGCGTGAGGTCTCCACAGTACATCGATGTTGTCGCTAGTGGTCGGCGGAAGGTGCACGTGCCCGTCGACCTGGGACCGGACCGCAGCGACGCACGGATGCACGCCAAGACCGTAGGATCCTACGCAGTGCCGTAGGGGACCGCACCGCCGCTTCCCAGCAAATTAGTGACACTGTTGCTCCTGGGGTATCGGCGAGGACCATTCGCAACCATCTCCATGAAGCTGGGCTACGGTCCCGCACATCGTTAGGCCGTCTTCCGCTCACGCCCCAACATCGTGCAGCCCGCCTCCAGTGGTGTCGCGACAGGCGTGAATGGAGGGACGAATGGAGACGTGTCGTCTTCAGCGATGAGAGTCGCTTCTGCCTTGGTGCCAATGATGGTCGTATGCGTGTTTGGCGCCGTGCAGGTGAGCGCCACAATCAGGACTGCATACAACCGAGGCACACAGGGCCAACACCCGGCATCATGGTGTGGTGAGCGATCTCCTACACTGGCCGTACACCACTGGTGATCGTCGAGGGGACACTGAGTAGTGCACGGTACATCCAAACCGTCATCGAACCCATCGTTCTACCATTCCTAGACCGGCAAGGGAACTTGCTGTTCCAACAGGACAATGCACGTCCGCATGTATCCCGTGCCACCCAACGTGCTCTAGAAGGTGTAAGTCAACTACGCTGGCCAGCAAGATCTCCGGATCTGTCCCCCATTGAGCATGTTTGGGACTGGATGAAGCGTCGTCTCACGCGGTCTGCACGTCCAGCACGAACGCTGGTCCAACTGAGGCGCCAGGTGGAAATGGCATGGCAAGCCGTTCCACAGGGCTACATCCAGCATCTCTACGATCGTCTTCATGGGAGAATAGCAGCCTGCATTGCTGCGAAAGGTGGATATACACTGTACTAGTGCTGACATTGTGCATGCTCTGTTGCCTGTGTCTATGTGCCTGTGGTTCTGTCAGTGTGATCATGTGATGTATCTGACCCCAGGAATGTGTCAATAAAGTTTCCCCTTCCTGGGACAATGAATTCACTGTGTTCTTATTTCAATTTCCAGGAGTATATATATATATATATATATATATATATATATATATATATATATATATATATATAACTCTTTAGATCTGTGTGGAGAATCTTTTGCAAATTTATTACATTTAGCAGTAACTTTGTCGCAACCGGTTTATTGAATCTCTACTACTTATGGCTGGTGGTGTTGAATGTAAGTTGACTGCAGCGAATATTGCATGTGTGTAACTGTAATTTCTTAAAATAAATATGGACCTCTGTTCCTACCCTTATACCCCTCTGCAGTAGTCAGCAGTGCTGTATGTGATTCGTCTGTCGCACCAGCCCTAGTATTTAGTAGTACAGCAGCTAGGTAGACAGATGTCAATGTTCGTGGAAAACAATACATACAAATAATTAATAAATTGTTGTGGCAATTTATACCTGTAATAAACTACACTTTTTGTGCTATTATTTCATTTAAATGAACAAATGTGCATTGGTGGTCCCTGTTCGGGCGCCAGTGTGGCGGTTTTACGTATCATCAACATGGACAAATGCAATTAATATGGATGATATGATACTCTATGGTATTCTGCGGTTGGAATTCACTCTTATATTTAACAGTTGCATTGATTTGATTTTTGTAAATGATACTCACAATATTATACACTTGTATAACGCAATATTCATACTACAACTTCTCCCGGATAATTATTTTGTTCAAATTGCACAAGAATTCCACCTGACTTAGTGTAACAATGTTGACTGTAAGTTGTGTTCATATCACTAAAATTACAGATCGTACATCAGAGCTTTTATAATTTTTGTCTTCGATGGATTTAATTATTCTTAGCAAATTGATCATGAAAAGGAACCACAGAATACCACCTGCACACAACACTGACGTAAGCTACCAGAAATATTTTTCTCCGTGATCCGTGCGTAGTTTAATTTTGGCCTCATACATCAGCAATGAAATCTTGTTCAACAATAAATACCATCAGCACTGTTGTTAGAAGATGCAGTCTGATTGGATTTTTTTTTTTTTTTATAAGTAGAGTTCAGTACCACGAGTGCACATTTATTTCTTACACATCGAAATATTGTTTGCAGTTACAAGTAATTTAAATTTGCCGCTGAGATAAAAGTTATGATGGCGGCCAACAAAAGATAGAGGATTTCTTTTTTAATTAAGATTTTCTTTGCTCAATAAATAATTAATCATTTAAATTGATGCCACCAAAAAATTATTAATACTGTTTTGCAAATTAGTTTAACACAAACCCATGATATTTCGACCAGAAATACAGACGAAGTTGCTATATAATCGCAACTAACAATGGCTGCGCTTCTTGCAGCTATGATAAAACAATTAATACAAAATTATAATTAAAAGAGGAAGTGATTTTTCAATAATTAATCATAAACAGTTTTAACGCATTTGCCTCTATTTGTTTTTTATCAGCAAATGAACATAAAAGTACAATAATTTTACGTAAAATGTTTTTCATTCAACAGACTCAAATCGATTCGCGTCTTGCGTCGGCGACATATATCAGAAGAAGACGACAAAAGGGTACAAAACAAAAGAAAGAATGACATAGATTATCAAAGAATGTGAGACAAATATTGTCTCTGTTTTACATAATTATCTGTTTAAGAAATAATTACATAATTGAATGAATATTATTGAGTTACGTAATTTTCCACACTTTCATATTCCACTCGTCACATTATAAGTAATATATATATCGTGGATGCTATACCTGCGGCCGCCGATACTCTTCGACTCGGCTTCTTCGCCTCTTCCGCCTGTACCGAGTGGCGGCGGCTCTGTGCCACTGGCCGCCTCGTGCTGCCGCATGCAGAACAAAGCAAAACTGCCGCCCAGGATCGGGGCGCGCCGCTGGGTTGCAGACGAAATCGAGACGCTAATATTGGTTATCCGTCTTGGGCTGACTGCAGTTTAATTAAAGAGAATTAAACCAGACGCGTGGTTATTCTGCGTATTGGTTACATACGTTTGTACATTTTCGGTTGTTTTAGGTTAAAAACAGCGTTTTGTTTATAAAATTGGTTCACGATTTACTTCGGTGTTTCTTTACATTTTCTGGTTCTTCCCTCCTTGCTAGCAACGGTTGACGTCGAAGGACTTCGATTCACATATGGAGTTGGCAGTTTTCGCCATTCTGCAGTATTTCTTGCGCTGCATTATTTACACTTCACTTCCGTAAACTGTTCCTCACCCTGCGCAATAACAATGTTTATGTCTCTTCGCTTGTTTTTGTTCACGTTGTGAACGTTGCCACCCTGCGAAACTACTTCGTGTGTGTGTGTGTGTGTGTGTGTGTGTGTGTGTGTGTTAGTGTAAATTAGTGAAAGTGTCTTGTATGTTAGGTGGAGATGTAACAGGAGATTGTGGGATTTTATTGCAATATATATACACTGAAGAGCCAAAGAAACTGGTACACCTGCTTAATATCTTGTAGGGCCCCCGCGATCACACAAAACTGCCGCAACACGACGTGGGATGGACTCGACTAATGTCTGAAGCAGCGCTGGGGGGAACTGACACCGTGAATCTTGCAGGGCTATTCATAAATCCGTAAGAGTACGAGGGAGTGGAGATCTCTTCTGAGTAGCACGTTGCAAGGCACCCCCGTTATCCTCAGTAATATTCATGTCTGTGGAGTTTGGTGGCCAGCGGAAGTGTTTAAACCCGGAAGAGTTTTGCTGGAGTCACTCTGTAGCAATTCTGGATCTGTAGGGTGCCGCATTGTCCTACAGGAATTTCCCAAGTCCTTCGGAATTCACAATGGACATGAATGGATTCAGGTGGTCCGACAGGCTGCTTACGTACGTCTCACCTGTCAGAGTCGTATGTAGACGTATCAGGGGTCCCGTACCACTCCAACTGCTCACGTCCAACACCATTACACAACCTCCACCAGCTTGAACAGTCCCCTGCTGACACGCAGAGACCATTCTTGCGGTTGTCTCCATGCCCGAACACCTCCATTCTTCGATACAATTTGAAACGAGACTCGTCCGTCCAGGCAACATGTTTCCAGTTATGGGAGAGCGCCTACGGCTCCGAAAGCCCATATCGATGACGTTTCGTTGAATGGTTTGGATGCTAGCATTGTTGATGGCCCAGCATTGAAATGTGGAGTAATTTGCGGAACGCTTGCGCTCCTGTCACGTTGAACGATTCCCTTCTGTCGTCGCTGAACTCGTTCCTACAGGATCTTTTTCCAGCCGCAGCGATGTCGGAGACTTGACGTTCTACGGATTCCTGGTATTCACGGTACAGTCGTGAAATGGTCGTAATGGGAAATCCCCACTTCATCGCTTCCTCGGAGATGCTGTGTCACATTGCTCGTGCGCCGACTATAACACCACGCTGAAACTCACGTAAATCTTGATAACCTACCATCGCAGCAGCAGTAAACGATCTAACAACTGCGCCAGACACTTGTTGTTTATATATCCGCTGCCGACCGCAGCGCCGTATTCTACATTTTAAACACCTCTGTATTTAAATACGCATGCCTATACCAATTTCTTTAGCGCTTCAGTGTATATATATATAATTTCAACTGAAGTGTGAGTCTTTAGATATAATTATGACATATGTATCTACATAATCACCAGCTGCGTGTAAATTGTTAAATTTGGAAGTGGAATAGGTTTTCCTGCATTGTTATAGTTGGTATACTATGTACAAATAGGATGGCATATCGTTTCTTGCCTAAGAATACGAGTTGTTAACAGTAAACTCCTCTTAGATTTCTCACACGGCAGCCAGTGATGAGAAAAGGCAGGAAGAGGTTAGTCAATCAAACAGTATAGACTATACATCGTGGAGGAATTTTGTTACAGTTACTTAGTGAAGCCACCTGCTGGCGTTAGTTAAAACTGCGATTAAGTCTTGATTGCGCAGTCAGTTTCAGGTGACATCACTTTACACACTACTTATCATTTTTCATCTACTTATAATCAAACTCTGTTGTACATCGAAATACCAAAAAAAATGTGTAGAATTAATCAAGTCAGATTAAATAATTATAGAATTTATGATAAACACAAGTGAATCTAGAAACTTATATCCACTTCAAGAACGTAAAACATTAAGAAGTACCGTTTGAATCAGTCATGTTACTGACAAGGGGAAGGCCTGAGACACGGCCAACCTATTCGGCTCAAATATGGCAAGTCGCTTGTGTACAACCTAAAACGAAGGAATTTAAGATATTTTGAGTCAACACCCCCACTTTTTTTAGAAAATCAGCCCTAAATGTTATGACGAGCAATCGACTCAAAATTGGCGGGATCGATAGATAATTGTAAATAAAGCATTTTTCATCATCAGGTATGGGGTCCGCAAACGCATACTTTTCCAGAAATCGAGGTAAGAAACTTTTACAACCTACGCTTCTCTACCCACATGGGAAACGCCTTTCGCCGACAGCACCGATAGCGCAAAGGCCAAGGTAACTGGCTGGGAAACGGAGAACCCGGGTTCGAATCTCGAAGAAACCTGGAGGATGTTCTTATTTTCGTTTGTATTTTTCCATATCTCAATTGATAGGGGTAGGGGGATTAGTAAGGTAAGTAAATCAATAAGGAATGATACTAATAAGGTGGGCAAATAACCCTCCTATCCCTATGGAAAAAATACAAACGAAAAGAATAACATCCGCTGGGTTTCTTCGAGATTCGAAGCCGGGAATTCTGATTTCTTTTTTTTTTTTTTTTCATTTTGTTCGTTGTTGATCGTTGAGTTTGGTCGTTGTGGGAGTCACATGACATCCGTTCAAGTTTGTTTGTTGATCCTTCCACTCAGTTTTTTTTTATTACAGAAGCCAACCGGCTCTCTGACCGAACACACTGAGCTACCGTGCCGGCTTTACCTTGGCCGTTGCGCTATCGGCGGTGTGGGCAAAAAGCGTTTACCATGCGAGTACAGAAGCGGCAGTTGTAAAAGTTTCTTTCCTCGATTTATGGATTTGGGTTGTTTTGGGGGAAGAGACCAAACAGCGAGGTTATCGGTCTCATCGGATTAGGGAAGGACGGAGAAGGAAGTCGGCCGTGCCCTTTCAAAGGAACCATTCCAGCATTTGCCTGAAGTGATTTAGGAAAATCACGGAAAACCTAAATCAATATGGCCGGACGCGGGATTGAACCGTCATCCTCCCGAATGCGAGTCCATCGATTTATGGAAAAGTTTGCGTTTGCGGACCCCATATCTGATGATGAAAAACACTCTATTTACAATATCGATCCCTCCAATTTTGAGTCTATTGCTCGTCATAACCTTCAGGGGTGGTTTTCTCAAACTTTCGGGGGTGTTGACCCAAAATGTCTTAAGGTCTTTCGTTTTAGGTTGTACACAAGCGACCTGCCAAATTTGAGCCGAATCGGTTGGCCGTGTCTGAGGCCTTCCCCTTGTGAGATGTCCAACCTGTATCAGGCAGTCTCTCAAAGAATAAGACGTGTAATTAAAATGTGTAGTTCTCATGGAACATAGCTGCTGACACAATTAGTGGCGCGACATCCAGAAGGAGGGCTCAGCGACCGCCAGATGACAGTAAAATGTAAAGTTCGTCCGCAACAAAATTGAAAATTAAGAGAAAGGTATCGCTTTAAATCAACTAGACGAAGTTAACTTAACCAGTCTTTGAGAAGTAAACGAAATAATATTTTAAAAGTTTTCTGAATTCGAAAATGCTTAATTAAAGTAAAGGACATTGTCCTCAGACTGTGAAATAGCTGTACATTAGTCTAATGGAATGAAGTTTCACAGATTTTGGCACTGGTTTCGATTTCGGGGCCCAGCCCAACACACAGTTTTAATCTGCGAGGAATTTGGTCTCGGGCTACTCTACTCAATTTTCTGACTACTGACAACTGCAAGAATCTTCCAACTTAATTCCACAGAAGAACTACCGCCATTAAGAGGACCTTTTGGCCATTATTATATGGCGGCGAACCTTTTTCAAAATGGTTCAAATGGCTCTGAGCACTATGGCACTCAACATCTATGGTCATCAGTCCCCTAGAACTTAGAACTACTTAAATCTAACTAACCTAAGGACATCACACAACACCCAGTCATCACGAGGCAGAGAAAATCCCTGACCCCCCGGAAATCGAACCCGGGAACCCGGGCGCGGGAAGCGAGAACGCTACCGCACGACCACGAGCTGCGGACGAGCCTTTTTCCTATAATCTGAACTGAACCCCCTGCAGGGTGTTAGGGTATAGGTATAGATACCTCAATATGTACTTACTTCTGCATGTTGGTTGCTTTTTCTCTGCATCTAACAGTCTTCCCACAAGTACATCACATAATTTTACTACCTTATGTTTTGTGCACAGAAGTAATTGCACTGCGAAGTGGACTATACCTAGACTTCCCGTTTTGGTCCATGTGTCCACACCTCAGTACCGGACCTGTTGCAAAGGAGAAAATAAACATTAATGGCTTGCTTGTGACAATCGTACTTGCCTGTAGTAACCAACCTAAAAATTTACTACTCGTGAAAGCTATAATTATTACTCCGCTAAAGGAGTAAATACTGATGTTATATTGGTTAGTACACTGTCATAAGTCATCAATATAAATATATATGTCTAATACCCAGGATACAGATTAGAAATTTAAATAAATTCCGATTATATTTTCGAATTTAAACTAAATATTTCACATATTCAACAATTATAACCTTAGAAATCGCTAAGGGATGGGATGTGAATATTACAAAGTATATGTACGTGTTAGACGCAAAATACCAACTGAGCATGGAGCTTTAATCGACCAAGAAGATTCAAATCGGTGCACCCTCTGCTGCAAAGAGAGGCCCTCGCTGTCTGACTGGTAGACCAAAAGCCACCCGAATCAAATGACGTTGATTAAGAAAATATTTTACAGCAGAAAATAAAAAACTGTGGAGTGGGAAGGTACGGACATCGCTTAACATGGATGATGTCACAAATAATTTGCAGAAGCTGTCCACAGGTTAGCAATCATATGCTCTAACGTGATCTCAAATATATAAGGATTTAAAACTCAGTACTTCGTAAGAATTGGGTAATATGTTTTAACTGCTAATTTACTGTGACAAAGCCTCGAGTTAATAAATGTAAGCTGTCAACAGTAGCGTTCTGTTCTGAAATGTGTAACACTAATGAAATTTAAACTTCGATGATGTCGTTAAATAACAGCATAAAAAGTAAGTTCAGCGTACCCGAATTCCATTCTCGTATTTGCGTAATTCATCCTCTGTATTCACTTGCAGCTGAAACATTCCATTTAATAAAGAATTAATTTATCAACTTTTAATTCAGTATTCACCCAGTGAACCACAGAGAGTTATCGTACTAGTTTTAAACATGGACCTGGAATATCTAAACATTCCAAACATTCAACGACTTAATAATTTTATAGTAAACACATGTCTTCAAAACATTGGTTTTCTGATTGTCTCAAGACTTTGCAGTACGTCTTGATTTGTAAATGTAAAGCAGTGTGACGGCTGTTTATTCTGAATATTCATGTGTATTTATGTCTTCATGCATTATAATGTTTCTGATACCTGGCTTTCTCTTTACATTGTTTATTTTCGCAATTTGAAGTGTTGGCTCCAGGTTCAGTGATGTACATACGTTTTTCTATTTAACAATAACTAGAAAGCTGACCGGTTAAAATGAGGAATAACCTAATTAAGAGATCGCATTGTAGCTGTAAACCTAAGAAATGAAGCATTATACCGCATTCAGAGCTCTAGCGCTCATTTGCCAAAGTAAATTTGCTGGTTTTAGTTTTCCATTAAGCTGCTGTTAGGTTAGCAAGTGCTGCTGCTTTAATTAAACAGAATTAGGCGATTGAATTTATGCTAAAAGATTGCTTCTTTAAACACAGAGAAAGTAAAGCAGTCCGGAGCTTCAACGAAATAAATGTTCGTATGTGGTGGCAAACACTGGCATGATGCGGTTGATTCTATTTCCTTGATTCTATTTGCTTGTGCTATGATTCCATAATCCAGTGCAGTCATTGTCGCTAGGAACTAGTGAGTCGTGGGAAACTCGGAAGGAATTTTCCTAAGGCTAGATGAGTATGGCGACTAAATATGAAAATTCCGATGGGAACGTACATCTGGTGCAATTCGAGTGGTAGGTGAACACAGATGGCACCAAGAAGGCTTATTGTAAGGGATGATTTTGTTTTGGCAAACTTCGCTGGCTGGAGAATTTTCAGAGGACAAACGAAAGCGAGTAAATCACGGGACAAAAAGGACGGAGGGCGGAAGAGCACCCTGCCACCTGTTGGAGTCTTAGAGGAGACGAGAAGGCTCACTATATCTACACATCTAGATACACACTCCGCAAGTCAACGTAGGGTACAAAGTAGAAGGTACCTTGTACTATTTCTAATCATTTACTCTCTTGTTACACTAGCAAACGGATCGATGGAAAAAGGACAGTCTACACGCCTCCGTACGAGCCCTAATTTCTCTTATCTTGTATGCGCGGTTCTGACTCGAAATGTCCGTTGGATTGTTTGGGTGAGGAGACCAAACAGCGAGGTCATTTGATTAGGAAAGGACGGGGAAGGAAGTCGGCCGTGCTCTTTCGAAGGAACCACCCCGGCATTTGCCTGGAGCGATTTAGGGAAATCACGGAAAACCTAAATCAGGATGGCCTGACGCGGGATTCGAAATGTACGTTGGTGGCAGCAGAGTTGTTCTGCAGTCAGCGGAAAATTCCGGTTATCTACGTTTTCTCAACACAGTTGCCCGAATAGAACGTCGTCTTCCCTCCAGGGATTCCCATTTGATTTCACGAAACAGCTCCGTAACTTTCTGGTGCTGAACGAACCTCCTGGTAACGAAGCGAGCAGCATGCCTATGAATTCTTCGATGTCTTCCGTTAATCCGGCCCGGCGAAAATCCCAAACACTCGAGCAGCATTCCAGAGCGGGTTGCTCTAGTATTGTAAATGTGGTCCCCCTCCTAAAATTTTCTTAATTAGCCGAAATCGACCATTCGCCTTCCCCACTAACTTCCTTAGGAGTTAATTCCATTTTATAAAGCTTTGCAAAGCTAGGCCTGAATATTTAATCGACTCCTATTACAGGACTGTTTTTCCTAGGCACTCACATATTTCTACATTTATGGCTAGGTACCGTTGATAAACTCAAATCTGAATTCTGTCTAAATCTTACTGTATCCTTCTACGCCCACTCAACGACAACACCTTTCCCGACAGCACAACATCGTCTTGCTTGAAATCTATGACTATGGAATCTGCATGTTGCACTTTATCCATGGTTCGCTGAATATCACGTGATAGAAAAGAAAGCTGAGTTTCTCAGGAAGATGCTTTCTAAATTCGTGCTGATTTGCAGACAGAAGCTTTTGTGTCTAGCCGCAACTTTTATGGAGCTGGCCGGCCGAAGTGGCCGTGCGGTTCTAGGCGCTGCAGTCTGGAACCGCGAGACCGCTACGGTCGCAGGTTCGAATCCTGCCTCAGGCATGGATGTGTGTGATGTCCTTAGGTTAGTTAGGTTTAACTCGTTCTATGTTCTAGGGGACTAATGACCTCAGTAGTTGAGTCCCATAGTGCTCAGAGCCATTTTATGGAGCTGTGCCCTTGGCAACGCCTGCCACTGCCGCCTTTTGGACTCTGTGCTGCTATTTGTTTTTCAGTGGTTCAACATTTGTAACTGTCAATATTCAGAATTTCATTTAGGCAACATTTCTAACAATTTTTTCTATCGAGATTGTACGCAGACTGTAACATGTTTTCACTGGCTTGTAAGTACCAGCCTGAAGCCCAGATCAATGAATCATTTGAATTTCCTAAACGTAAACTAAACACATACGAACTAATTATCCGATAAATTGAAGATTCAATGCACATTTTGTCAAGTGTGAATATACGAATGTTTGTATGTATGGAAGACGCCTCGACGGGTCCGTCGCTGTCGTATCAACAGTAGCAGACATTATGACTTCAGAACTGCTTTGAACGACACTGTGCATCACTAGGCAGTCCTACTGTATTGACATCCTCATATATTTGAACTGGTCTACCCAACCAGTTGTAGACATACATGTCAAAGTGACCACCAAACGACGGAGCAACTTCTCATCTTTCATATACAAAAATCATTGACACAGGAGGAAGAAGCAAGAAAGGCAGAAGAAATCCTAAGACCGTCCGAAAATAGAAGCCCGTACATTTGGATCTGAGGTCTCACACTGACCCACTTCGTCCTTTAAACACTCGTCATTTAAACACCCAAAAGTTGAAGGAATGCAAAATATCTTGTGGTGTGAGGAACTAAATTATTTCGAGTCGCCGTAGTTACACAGTGAGAACTATCTATTACAACGTGGCAGGCGGGAGCAACAACGCTAGCACTAGTATTCTGACGTCAGCGGGACTCGGCGTGCGACTGTGCGACGTGACGTGTTTGCGAGCTGCGGCGGCAGGGCAAGCCCAGAGACGTGGGGCTCTCTATTCCAACGTGGGGTTCTCTATTCCAACTTCCTGTCGGTATTGCAGAGATATACCACATTCGACAACAAGAGCCCCCGTTTCACATTGAGGTTAGGTTCCTGTCGGCAGCACTCCGGGTCATACCATGTACAGTTGTTGGTTTATTTCTGTTTTCCGATATGTGTTTATTTCAATTTGTTTCGACCTACCTCTCATTACCGCAATATGGACGTCGGCTTTCACTTTCACTTCTTATACAAAACAGTGTGTTGTACTCAAAGATGTTTGCTAACAGGCTAAAGAATGCAGAGCAAAGAAAATAGGCTATAGTAAAAACAATGTTTATTTCTTGTTTGTTTGTACCAAAAGCAAAGTAACTGAATACGGGAGAAGTAGAGGAAATATAAAATACTGGCTGACAAACGCACAAAGACGTGGTCTGAGCCGGCCGAAGTGGCCGTGCGGTTAAAGGCGCTGCAGTCTGGAACAGCAAGACCGCTACGGTCGCAGGTTCGAATCCTGCCTCGGGCATGGATGTTTATGATGTCCTTAGGTTAGTTAGGTTTAACTAGTTCTAAGTTCTAGGGGACTAATAACCTCGGCAGTTGAGTCCTATAGTGCTCAGAGCCATTTGAACCATTTTGAACCTTGTCTGACAAACAGAGATATTTTAACATCAGGCGTAAATTTAATGTTAGGAAGTGTTTACTGAAAGTATTCTTGCAGTGCCCTGAGTTGGACAGAAGTGAAACAAGGACAATGAACAATATAGAAAAGAAGAGAACAGAAACCTTTGAAATGTGATGCTACGGAATAATGCTGAAGATCAGATGGGTGGATCGGAAAAGTAATTAAGACGCACTCAGCCCAACTGGAGACAAAATGAATTTCTGGCTCATCTCGACTAAAAGAAGAAATCAGTTGAGAGGACACAGACTGAAGCGTCAAGAAAATCTACGGGTAAAAAATGTAGAGGGAGACCAGAGCTATACAACAGTAAGCTGATACAAGCAGATGTATGTTGCAGTAATTATGCATGGATTAAGACGTTTACACAGCATAGACTAGCGTGAGTGACCGCATCAAACCAGTTTTGCAATAACAAAAAGTAAAATAGGAGATGAAAAATTTTAGAAAGAGATTTGGCTCTGCTGCGTAAATCTATTGTCCTTAGAGGCGCAGCGGATGGCATGAGACCCCAGATTATGGACGCAGGTACACCAGACACATTTAGGCTCACCTGCTTGCTTGCTATTCCGACGTTTCTGGACCTTGATGATCGCTTCTCGGTCCCACAGTCTGCCCACCAGTTACTGTGCTCTTGTGCTGCCTCAGTCTAATTTGGTTCAATTCCAGATGTCATAGGCCTTTTATGACCTCCTGTATCCATAGCTGCCTGGATCTACCAAGCGGACGTTTCCTTCCCGCCAGTAGTGCGTGCGACCTACTTGTTTGAACAGTGAAGTCAGGCCTTCAATTTCTGCACAATACTTGGTTGAAGGATAATTTCGTACAGGTCTGGTTCTTCCTTTTTCTACATCTTGTACTAGACGAAAAATATTCCTCAAGGTTTTATATTCAAAAACCAACAGGCTTTCTTCGTCTGCCTTTGTGATACATAAGCCTCTCACCCATGTAACGCCATTGGAACAATTACTGCGTTATAGGCCTGGAGAGTGATTTTGATGGAGAGCGCAGATGCTGTCATCATCTGTTTCACGCTGCAGTACGTTACGGATACTAGATATACACAGAGGTTACAAAAGCCCGGGGACACCTCCTAATATCGTGTCGAACCACTTTTCGCCTTGCGTAGTGCAGCAACTCGACTCGGCATGGACTCAACAAGTCGTTGGAAGTCCCCTGCAGAGGTAATCAGTTATATTTGCTCTATACTGATGCATAACTGAGAATGTGTTGCCGGTGCAGGATTTGATGCACGAAGATCTCTCGATTACGTCCCACAAATGTTCGGTGTGAGACTTGTCGGACGATCTGGGTGGCCATTTAATTCTCTCGAACTGCCGAGAATGTTCTTGAAATCAATCGCAAACAATTGTGGTCCAGTGATATGGCACAATGATATCCATAAAAATTCCACCGTTGTTTGGGAACATGAAGTACATGAGTGGCTGCAAATCACCTCCAAGTAGCCGAACATAACCATTCCATGTCATTGATGTAGTCAGTTGGACCATTCCATATAACCGCAGTCCACACCATTATGGAGCCACCACCAGCTTGTACAAAACTTAGACAACATGGATCCACAGCTTCGTGGGATCTGCACCACACTCGAAACCTATCATCAGGTCGTGCCAACTGAAACCTGGACTCATCTGACCAGGCCACGGTTTTCCAGATGTCTTTGGTCCAACCGATAGGGTCACGATCCCAGGAGAAATGCTGCAGGCGATGTCGTGCTATTAGCGAAGGCACTCCCTCGGTTGTCGTCTGCCATAGACCATTAACACCAAAGTTCAAAAATGGTTCAAATGTCTCTGAGCTCTATGGGACTTAACATCTGAGGTCATCAGTCCCCTAGATCTTAAACCTAACTAACCTAAGGACATCACACACATCCATGCCCGAGGCAGGATTCGAACCTGCGACCGTAGCGGTCACACGGTTCCAGACAGAAGCGCGTAGAACCGCTCGGCCACAGCGGCTGGCACACCAAAGTTCGGCGCACTGTAGTAACTGTTACGTTTGTCACACGTTCCACATTGATTTCTGCGGTTATTTAATGCAGTGTTACTTGTTTGTTAGCACTGACAACTCTACGCGAACGCCGCTGTTCTCGGTCGTTAAGTGATGGCCGTCGGCCACTGCGTTTTCAGTGGTGATACATAATGCCTGAAATTAGGTATTTCTCGGCATAGTCTTGACACTGCGAATCTCGGAAAATTGAATTCCATACCGATTTCCGAAAATGTAATGTGCCACGCGTCTAGCTCCGACTACCATTTCGCGTTCAAAGTCTGATAATTCCTGTCGTGCGGCCAGAATGACGTTGGAAACCCATGACAGCTCCGCCAATGCAGAGCCATTTTTTACTTTTTGTACGCGTTACTATCTCCATCTGTACAGTGCATATCGCTATTCCGCGACTTTTGTCACCTCATTGTACATGCGGGTTTTTCACAAGCACGGGAAGCTAAGGAGCTGAAGCGTTTTGTGCCCTAGAAGATTGTTCCCGTAAAAATTCTTCATTCACGGATCTGTGTTCTATTTCTTTTCGTCACGAGAACGGAGGTCTCAGTTCCTTGACTTCCGTCCATCACTACGGCCGAAGTAGTACATAGCGCGAGCTAGGCCACGCCACGCCACGCTGCGCCTGCCGGCCGGTGGCCGCGGCGTAATGCGCGCACCCAAACAGCATTAGGCGCCTAATGCAGACCACTAATGTGCCGGACGCCGCCCTAATGACGGCAAATTACGTCGCCGGCAGCGGCATTTACAGGATCCGGCGTCATGGCACCTCCATGCCGAGGTGGCTGCCCCACGTGCTAAGACCTGAAAATTCTACGAGGCCAGAAAAAGTGCTTCATTCTCATGTCTCTCGCTACCTGATGACGGAAATGCTGCACGTGAAAACTGTAGTTGTTCTATAACAGTGACTGGTGTGCACTTTTCACTTAAGATGCTGAGAACTGTTCTCGACCAATCCACACAGTCTGACAAAGAAATAAAATACCCAGAAGATATAGTCGGATGCCAATGTAACTTCGTAGACATACGCACCATCAGCGGATATGTAACAGATGCAATTGTCCGTGTGTGGGTGCAATAGCGTTGCTTGTGTTTAGTGTTGTTATAAGTCCTGGTAGGGTATATAAGGGTCGGGAAAGGCGTCAGATGTTGCGTGATCACTCTGAGATACACGGAGATGCTGCGTACACATTTGAGACAGCGTTATCAGAACCCATCTGAGCCGTGTCACTAATCGGCTTTCCACGTCAGGCTTTCCTGCGCGCTTATCATTGCCTAAAGAGCGTCCACGAGCGGCTTCTAAGAGGTCTCTGACATAGTCGCTCTCTCGGAGGCAGTCCGCTGAGGAGGCAGGTCCTTCTTAGGAAGCTCGTGGGATGTGCAGAGCACCTGGTGGTCCAGGGTTGCCGGCTGTGCTTTCGTCGGCGAGCGTGTGGGGTCGCATTCCGCTGTAGTTACTGGCATAGAGGGAAGAGGGGCTCCAAACCGCCGTCTGTGCCAGACACGGGACCGAAAGCTGCATGTTTACGTTTCTCCTTTAATACCCGGTCAGGAGCTCAAAGATGCTTACATTTAGCAGTGCAGCATCGCTGTTGTAACTGCACTTACGATACGTTACAATAGCCGAGTGTTTTTAAAGGTGCGCTAACGTCCGTATTGCTCGTTAACTGTGCGAATCTCTGATAGGAACCGATACCCACTCTTTATCATCTTTCTATTTAAATTATTTGATTTGTTTGACAAGATTCCACCTGCCATGGTAAAACTTCCTTCTAATTACATGCTTGCTGTTTATTGCGTTGATCCTTTTGGCGAGGCAAGGTGATAAGGGCATACAATCTGACATTCAGTAAATTTTGCCGTTGTGAATAACAAAAAGTTTTGTCTGACTTTTAACGCTCCGTCTGTATTATTGTGGCCAGCCTTATGGAGTTGGCCCCGCCTAGGCTCTCTGTCTATTTAAGTCCGGTATTGTGGGTCCTGCTACAAAACAAACTCTAATTCTTGTAAATGACTTGATGTCACGGCTGGTAGTGACTGTGGGCATCCTGACAGCACGACGGTACATCACGGTCAGCCTGCGAACTCACTCATTAGCTCTTCTGCGAAATTATCGTCGTGTCATTTTTCAACAGGACAATGCCTATCCACACATTGCACGTGTCTTGTGAACTGTCTGTGTGTTGTTGTTTTCCCGTGGCAGTAAAGATCCCTAGATCTCTTCCCAGAAAAAAAGTGTGCGACCAGCTCGGACATCAAATCCGCTCCGTACCAGTATCGAGGATGTCAAGGACCAGCTGAAATAGTTGTGGGAGACTTGTCTCATTAGAGGGTACAATGGCCTCATGACGCCCGTGTCAGTACTTACGTCCAGCCAAGACGGAGTGCAGCGTCATATTGATAAGCGGGTTCGTACTTTGATAGTATAATCACTGAAATAATATAAAATACCCCCTACCAACTCATGAAGTTTCATTAGTTGCCTGCTCGTTTCTGGGTGCTTCAAGGTTTTTGTCGTGCCGTGCATAAAACGATACCTACTCAACTCGACCGTACAATTTATGAAGAACTTTTTAGTACTCATAAATCCTACATTTTCTCACCTAGAGAAAGAGATTCTCGAAAGCGTTTCTAGTTCTGTCTAGGCAGTGGCCGGCCATAAAAGCCTGCAGCAGTGTAGCTTTAGAAAATGTACAATGGAATGTGCCATTGTAGTTATACATGTACCCCAGCCACAAAAACTGTCAGCCAGACACCACACTAATACAGTGTAACTTTGCCTCCTGTCTACATAATGGCCTCCTTTTGTTGAGAGAGTGAGTTCACAATATCCAGCTTAACCCTCTCATTTGCTGGAGTATCCCGTTGTGGGATGGTGTAAGCAGAAAGGAAATAGGTGCTCAGGTAGCACTGAACAGTTGAAATTTATTTATATAATCAACCAAAAAGAAAACATAAACAGGATACTGATTCTCTATGAAAGAACACAAGAGATGGTCCTGATATAATAAGAATAATTGTCTGAGCACAGTTTTACAAAGGTGCGAGAGAAAGAACTTAGTCTGTCATCATGAGTGACTCTGCAAGGTCAGAATCGGTCGCTGTCAAATTCGGTGATGCACTGGTGTTGTCTTAGTCCGGTAGCGCTGCGTCGTAGACTCGTCGATTACTCTGAATTAGACTGCATCAGACACGGCATTGGAACCGCTGGAGCGCTGCTGGCGGCAATCTTATAAAGACTGTCCGCTATATGGAAACCAGGAATCGGCCGGAGTAGCATGGCTTCGCGGATACGAAATAGTGCCGGCATTGTCCGACGATCGTGGCGCCTTACTTATTGCAGTGAATGGCGCCTTGCTGTCGAGCATCGGCAGTTGCAGGCTCCTGGCTGGGTGGCAACCCGCAGGGCAATTGTGTATAGCACTTGTGCCAACTCGTCAGGCGCTAGCCGTACACGGCATTCCTCTTCCTTTCGCAGCGAGATGGCGAAGCCATCGCGATGAGTAGATGGTGGCCTTGGCGGAGGCTACAGCCAGGACAAGGCATTTACGATTAGACCCCGCACAGCCACTAAACTACGGGGATGCTGACTGCAACTTTTCACCCACTCTTCAGAAGGCCCCAGATATTTTCTACGGGATTATGATCGGATGGCTTTGTTGGCCAGTCGATTTACGATGTGGCGCCTGTATACCCTCCAAACCAGCGACTTACGTATGCACCACTGTGTAGACGACTGTTGACATCTTGTAAGGCGGGAGTGTCTCCAGCATACTTTTCATGAAGTTGTAGAAGAAAAGACAACATTTGGTCATCGAAAATGAAATTTTCATTTACACGCTCGGTACGAAAAACATCCCAAAACATCACAGAACCACCTCCACCCTCAGCTACAGCCTCCACACACTTTGGAATAAACGCCTTATTCGGCCATCGGCGCGATGGAAGCTTCGCATCATTTGGAAAGACGCAAATGTGCCAGTCGTCGGACCGCGTTGCACGCTTGCAGTTAGCAACAGCATAGTTTCTGTGTTGTCTGGCTTGTTGAAGAGGTGCCGCTGGCAGCAATGGCCTTTTGTGAAGAATCTCGACTGGAAATGTCCATAGCATGTGGTAGCCTTCGCAGTGTTTACTAGGAAACTACTTGAGATAGACCTGCATTCACTGACTACATGAAATTCCTGTTGAATCTGAAAGTGGTTGTTATTGACAAGGCGTTCAAATGGTTCAGATGGCTCTGAGCGCTATGGGACGTAACATCAGAGGTCATCAGTCCCCTAGAATTTAGAATTACTTAAACCTAAGTAACCTAAGGGCATCACACACATCCATGCCCGAGGCAGGATTCGAACCTGCGACCGTAGCAGCAGCGCCTAGAACGGCTCGGCCACAACGGCCCGCGACAAGCCATGACTGTCGTCTTCGGTCATTGTCGGTCATAATCTTTTACGACGACTGTTTGTACGTCACGTTACACGTCTGCGAGAGACGCATTGTTCCTCCAGACAGGTTGGATAGTCAGCGCTTATAGGTCAGTGTATATTGTACAGTGTGCTTACCTACCTTGAACAGAGGAGGCATGTAGTGCAGAGCGCCCTAATACGCTTTATAGGGGTCTGCTTCATTAAACTGGCCTGCCGCACACGATATGTGGTAAATTACAATGGTTGTATTCCATCGTTTTAACTAAATCACATATCAGTGTTACTGTGACATTACAGACGACACAAGGTCTCGTGTTCCCCTCTAGAGACTTTCAAATAAAAGTAATGACCTGACTTTAAATGCTGAATTACTTTATGAGCAGTCACAACACGAGGATTTTAATGCCGCGTGAAAATCTTACACAAAAAAATGTAAATGATTGGTATCCACTAATCTCAAAACAATTTTCTATTTTAGAGGATATAAAAGTACTTTAGGGGATATATGTTATTTTTTAAATGAATCTATGTGGTTCCAGAGACCCTTTCAAGTTTCAAACACCTATAAAGTACATATGTAGACTGAAGCGACGAATGTAAATTTGTACCAAGGCAGGAATTCGAACGTGGTCTTCTACTCACTATGCAGATGCGCTAACGAGTAAGCCACCCTGACACAGCGTACCGTTTGACTGAAGCACCTACGCCTGGGTTTCGGGTAGGATCCTGTGTTTCATTCGATGCTGGGGTGCTCCTCCAATATAGTTGAAAAGCATCCGCAATACTTTTCGAGTTTAGGAAAATACCAAGTGGACTGAGGCGTGAATGGGAATTTTGATTGTGAAGGGAGGCGTGTTAGGGTAGTCGGTGCAGTTGTGCGAAGTCACTGTGCCGTAGTGGCTAGCGCATCTCCACAGTGAGCAGGACTCCCAGGTTCGAATCCCGCTTTTGGTACAAATTTCCATTCATCGCTTCAGTCTGCATATATACATCAAGGAATTTTTAATTTTGAATGTCACTCACGTTACCTTCCTGTGCTAAACGCAGTCCAGTCAGACAACTATAATTAGAAAACGCGAATGAAAATACCTAGCTTGCTGCAAGGGACACCATATAGGATTGTATTTATTACGGGTGGTATCTAGTCTACAATAGTGTTAGTAAAACATCTTTCCATTTTTGTAAATAGAACTGCTTCTTACAACAAAAAAGGCAACTATTGCTAAGCCCTCAGAGGGACCACACCTGTGTATCACCCTCTAACAGATGGTTTTTCTTGGTAATTTTAGGTCCACTTGCACTGCAAGTGTGATGTAAACACGTAATATGTTCACTAAGTTTCCTTAATTCAGTTACTTAACTTACAAAACACCAGTAATTTCTAAACATTCTGGTCGATGCCCCATGTGCGGGTATGCAGCAGGGTTATTACAAATTTGCTCTTCCATTATGGAATTATTTTTGGTGCAGTTCTCCTGCATAGTGATTTTGGAAGACTTCTGATTGCGTATCTGTGAAATCGTCTACGTTCCCACTCTATAGTGGTAGTACATATAGTTCTAAACAACAGTAAAAAATACTGACAACATATGTTCTTATACGACTACCTACTGTACTTTCCTTTCAGGTGTCTTGTCTGGAAACTGCAACTACTCCTTTCCAGCAGCTCTGTAACAAGACTTCATAATTGTCTGTTAATAGCCTCAACACTCATCTTTGCAAAAACTATATAATGTTCTTTAATAATTTCACCTTCACTACAACCAAATGTAAATGAGCGTATGGCACCTTTGACCGGGAGGCCCCTATTCGTGGAAGTTCAACCACCAAGTGAAAGTCTTTCATTCGAGGTCACATAGGGCGACTAGCGCGGCGGTGATGAAAATGAAATGGTGATGAGGACAACACAACACACAGTCCCCGAGCGCACAAAATCTCCGACCCGTCCGGGAATCGAACCCGGACCCGCTTACATTGAAAGCGAGCACGTTACCGGCCAGCTAACCAGGCGGACCACTACGACAAAATCCCCTACACACTCTAATTGATTCAAAAGTGAACTAAGAAAAATATTTGTTTCTAACAGTGGCCTTTCAGAGATTACAAACGATACTGTCTATGTAACACAGAAAAGCTACCGTCGGTAAAGTATGGAAGTTACCCATTCCAAGTTCTCTAAGGCTATAGATACAGAAGTAAGGAATAGCTCGGCAGGCAGTACAGTTGAAAAGGTTGGCTGGGTTGGGTTGTTTTGGGGGAGGAGACCAGACAGAGGTCATCGGTCACATGGGTTTAGGAAAGGAAGTTGGCCGTGCCCTTTCGAAGGAACCATCCCGGCATTTGCCTGGAGCGATTTAGGGAAATCACGGAAAATCTAAATCAGGAGGGCCGGACACGGGATTGAACCGTCGTCTTCCTGAATGCGAGTCCAGTGTGCTAGCCACTGCGCCACCTCGCTCGGTAGTTGAAGAGGAATGGACATCTCTAAAACGGGCCATCGCAGAGGTTTGAAAGAAAAACATAGGGACAAAGAAGGTAACTCTGAAAAAACCATGGGTAACAGAAGAATAATTTCATTTGATTGATGAAAGAAGGAAGTACAAAAATGTTCTGGAAAACTCAGCAATACAGAAATACAAGTCGCTGAGGAATGAAATAAATAGGAACTTCAGGGAAGCTAAGACGAAAAGGCTGCATGAAAAATATGAAGAAATCGAAAAATAAATGATTGTCGGAAGGACAGACTCAGCATACACAAAAGTCAAAACAACCTTCAGTGACATTAAAAGCAAGGGTGTAAACAGAAATGAAAACAGTAAGAAACTTAAAATTAGGATTGATGGTTAGGAATTAGATGCAGTTAAGGAATTCTGCTACCTAGGCAGTAAAATAAACAATGACGGACGGAGCAAGGAGGACATCAAAAGCAGACTAGCAATGGCAAAAAGGGCATTCCATGCCAACAGAAGTCTACTAGTATCAAACATAGGCCTTAATTTGAGGAAGAAATTTATGAGAACGTACGTCTGGAGTGCAACATTGTATGGTAGTGAAACATGGACTGTGGGAAAATCGGAACAGAAGAGAATATAAGCATTTGAGATGTGGTGCTACAGACGAATGTTGAAAATTTGGTGGACTGTTAAGGAAAGGAATGAGGATGTTCTGCGCAGAATCGGAGAGGAAAAGAATATGTGGAAAACACTGATAAGGAGAAGGGACACGATGATACGACATCTGTTAAGACATGAGGTAATGACTTCCATGATACTAGAGGGAGCTGTAGAGGGCAAAAACTGTAGAGGAAGACAGAGATTGGAATACATCCAGCAAATAATTGAGGGTGTAGTTTGCAAGTGCTACTCTGACGTGAAGAGGTAGCAAAAGAGAGGAATTCGTGGTCGGCCGCATCAAACCAGTCAGAAAGCCGATGACAAAACAAAAAAAAAATTAAAAAAACTCATTTTGGAACCCTGGAGAACATTCAAAAAAATGTGACCGACATGTTAAAGATCCTACCAGTTGAAGCCTTTAAGGGCGGCTACCAATAGTGGGAACAACGGCTCATCCGGTGTATAGTTGCCCAAGGAAACTAATTTGGAGGGGACAATACTGTTGTTAGAAAGAAAGAGCGTGACGTCATACAGGTGTGCTAGGTGCGCATAGCATTAAGAAAAAACTGCTGACAAAACCACAACCCTTCAGTAATGCGGATTGAATATCGAGCGCCGTAAAAATATTAGTGTGTCAGACAGGGGTGCCTATATATGTCCCCCACAAAGTTAATACCGTGAAAGACCGTCTTTGCAACGCAACATGGCGGCTATTCTGCAGAGTATAGGTTTGACAAATACTTTCTAGGTTTCCGGAGGTATGTGGCAGGAGATGTCTGGGCACAGGTCACGCAGTTCCAGTAAAATAAGAGCCGTTGGTTCAAGTAGTTTTGATCGCAGTAAATTAAGAAACAGGCTAAGAAGCGATGAGAACTACGCAAAATTTGGGCAGATCTAGGAAAAGAAGCGAGCTGCCCAAGGTGGAAGCTTCCCCTAGCCGTCAATTAAGCTACTGCACCACTGGATACAGGAAACAAACCTGAAAGAAATAATACAGATGTGTTCTTCTTTTTTAAGTATACCAGGGTATGTTTATATGAAACTGTATTTTTTGCCCCTTTACCCTTTACGGAACCATTTTAATGCGCACCCGTCATTCACGCTGAAATCATAGCGCAGAAATATGCAACAGCTGCACTGTTTCATGAATGCAAAAATAGTCAAATAAATAACGGGAAAAAAATATCGCAGTTGGCACACAACCGCATTTCGTTGCTTCGATCTGAAACAGACCGTAACACGTGACTATCGTTTTGGAACAGCGACGTGGCGGCGGACTGCACGCTTCACGCTTAGCGCGCACGCCACACCGCCGGACCCGTACCATAATCTCGCTCGGAAAACAAATTAAACTGTGGAAATATTTTTTCAGTCGAGGCTCACAATGTAACAACTGTGCTTAACAAAATTGTTGGTTCCCTCCGAGATGTATTTCAAAACATTTTCTCAGTGTTTTAACAGAAAACTTGTGTCGTGTGATGCAGAACGATTACTCAAGTTAATGCGCAAAATCAATTAGCCTCGAAGCATAGCTTCTGACGTTCGGAAGAATATAATCGACATAATCCCAAAAAAAGGTAAGGGCACATTCATAATTTTCGTGGAGTCAGCTTGACAGACAATGTATCCACGTTGCTAATCAGTACAATGTACGAAGGAATGGCGAAGAAAACTGAGGCTAGATCACGATCAGTTTGGCTTCAAGAAAGGGAGAGGCACAAAAGAGGCAATCAGGGCATTACACTTTATAACAGAACCAAGAAATAAGAAAAATTAACAAAGAAGTCTACGACAGAGGAAAAAAAAGTAATGTATCATAAGTCCAAGATCCAAGAAGGAATTATATGAATGGAAGACAAAAAGAGAAGAAACGACATTTAGGGTGACTGGTTTGATGCGGCCCGCCACGATTTCCTCTCCTGTGCCAACCTCTTCATCTCAGAGTAGCACTTGCAACCTACGTCCTCAATTATTTGCTGGATGTATTCAAATCTCTGTCTTCCTCTACTGTTTTTGTCCTCTACAGTTCCCTCTAGTACCATGGAAGTCATTATATCATGTCTTAATAAATGTCCTACCATCCTCTCCCTTCTCCTTATCAGTGTTTTCTACATGTTCCTTTCCTCTCCAATTCTGTACAGAACATCCTCATTCCCCACCAAATTTTCAACATTCGTCTGTAGCACCACATCTCAAATGCTTAGATTCTCTTCTGTTCCGGTTTTCCCACAGTCCATGTTTCACTACCATACAGTGCTGTACTCCAGACGTACGTTCTCGGAAATTTCTTCCTCAAATTCAGCCCTATGTTTGATACTAGTAGACTTCTGTTGGCATGGAATGCCCTTTTTGCCATTGCTAGTCTGCTTTTGACGTCGAATGCATTTTCCAGGTCGACAAATCCTATGAACGTGTCTTGATTTTTGATCAAAAATGTTGAAATGTATGTGATATCTTATGGAACTTAACTGCTAAAGTCATCAGTCCCTAAGCTTACACCCTACTTAACCTAAATTATCCTAAGGACAAACACACATACCCATCCCTGAGGGAGGACTCGAACCTCCGCCGAGACTAGCCGCACAGTCCATGACTGCAGCACCCCAGACCGCTCGGCTAATCCCGCGCGGCTCTTGATTTTTCTTTAGTCTTGCTTTCATTATCAACCGCAACGTCAGAATTGTCCATCTCGAGGCATTACCTGTTCTAAAGCCAAACTGATTGTCATCTAGCACATCCTAAATTTTCTTTTCTATTCTTCTGTGTATTATTCTTGTCAGCAACTTGGATGCATGAGCTGTTAAGCTGATTGTGCGGTAATTCTCGCACATCTCAGCTCTTGCAGTCTTCAGAATTGTGTGGACGATATTTTTCCAGAAGTCAAATGGTATGTCGCCAGACCCATACATTCTACAAAATGGTTCAAATGGCTCTGAGCACTATGGGAATTAACTACTGAGGTCATCAGTCCCCTAGAACTTAGAACTACTTAAACCTAACTAACCTAAGGACATCACACACATCCATGCCCGAGGCAGGATTCGAACCTGCGACCGTAGCGGTCACGCGGTTCCAAACTGACGCGCTTAGAACCGCACGGCCACACCGGCCGGCCATACATTCTACACATCAACGTGAATAGTCGTTTTGTTGCCACTTACCCCATTGATTTTAGAAATTCTAATGGAACGTTATCCAGCCCTTCCATCTGTTTCGATCTTAAGTCTTCCAAAGCTCTTAAATTCTGATGCTAATATTGGATCCCCTATCTCTTCTAAACCGACTCCTGTTTCCTCTCCTATCACATCATGCAAATCTTCCTCCTCATAGAGGCTTTAAATGTATTCTTTTCAACTATCCGCTCTCTCCTCTGCGTTTAGCAGTGGAAATCCTGTTGCACTCTTAATGTTTACACCCTTGCTTTTAATGTCACTGAAGGTTGTTTTGACTTTTGTGTATGCTGAGTCTGTCCTTCCGACAATCATTTATTTTTCGATTTCTTCATATTTTTCATGCAGCCTTTTCGTCTTAGCTTCCCTGAAGTTCCTATTTATTTCATTCCTTAGTGACTTGTATTTCTGTATTGCTGAGTTCCCCAGAACATTTTTGTACTTCCTTCTTTCATCAGTCAAATGAAGTAATTCTTATGTTACCCATGGTTTTTTCGCAGTTACCTTCTTTGTCCCTATGTTTTTCTTTCAAACTTCTGCGACGGCCGGTTTTAGAGATGTCCATTCCTCTTCAACTGTACTGCCTGCTGAGCTACTCCTTACTTCTGTATCTATAGCCTTAGAGAGCTCCAAATGTGTCTCGTCATTCCTTATCAGTTCCGTATCCCACTTCTTTGCGTATTGATTCTTCCTGACTAATGTTTTAAACTTCAACCTGTTATTCATCACCACTATATTGTGATCTGAGTCTATAGCTGCTCCTGTGTACGCCTTACATTCCAGTATCTGATCTCGGAATCTCTGTCTGACCACGATGTAATCCAACTCACTTTTCCCGTATCACCCGACCTTTTCCAAGTATACCACCTCCTCTTGTGATCACTGAACAGAATATTCGCTATTACAAGCTGAAATGTTCTACAGAACTCAATTAGTCTTTCACCTCTATCATTCCTTTTCCGAAGCCCATATTCTGCTATAACCCTTTCTTCTACTCTTTCACCTGAAACTGCATTACAGTCCCCAATAACAATCAGATTTTCGTCTCTGCTAACGTACTGTATTACCCTCTCAATAACCGCATATACTTTCTCTACCTCTTCAGCTTGCGACGTCGGCATATATACCTGAACTATCGTTGTCGATGTCGGTTTGCTGTCGTTTCTGATAAGAACTACACTGTCACTGAACTGTTCACAGTAACACACTCTCTGCCCTACCTTCCTATTCATAACGAAACCTACACCCGTTATACCATTTTCTGCTGCTGATATTACGCTATACTCGTCTGACCAGAAATCCTTGTCCTCTTTCCATTTCACTTTACTGACCCCTACTACATCTATACTGAGCCTAGTAAAAGGAATAAACCGTCTGTTGGGCAGAGAAACTTCGAAATCCGCGATCGCGCGGTATACAGTGTGAAAGAATTCTGCTGCTTCCGAAGCAAAATAATTCGTGACGAGCGAAGCAAGAAATCCACTTATCCTAAACATGAACTTTAACTCGACAGTGAACGTCCGGGGCACAGCATTGTAGTGATGTGAATCAAGGACTGTGGGAAAATTGGAAAAGATGATCAAAGCATTTGAGATGTGGTGTAACACAAGGATACTGGAAATTAAATGGCCTGATAAGATGAGAAGTGACATCCTCCGTAGGGCAACGAACGCGGAGAGGAATATAAGTAAAACCCTGACAGGAACGAAGAACAGAATGATTGGAGGTGTGTTAAGACATCAGGGCATAGCATCCTTGGAGATACAGGGAGTCGTGCATGGCAAAAATTGCTATGGAATACAGACTGGAATACCGCAAACAAATAATTGATTACCTTGCGTGTGACTGCTACTCTGAGAAGACGTTGACGCTCGTTAAGGAAATCACTCCGGGCCAATCAAACCAATTAGAAGACTGGCATCTCTCTAGCCTAATAGTCATTAATTATAAGTTACGTGTTTTACAAATACCGCTGTGATCTTTTTATGGTCCCATTATCTGCTTCGTGTATCTCATTATTAAACTATTAGGTCTTTGCATAAGTTTGTAGCGTTTTTATTTTCTATGTTGGTATTTCTGTCGCTGTGGGTTTATTTATCGATTGTAATTTTTTTCGTAGTTAACTGTTGCTGTTTGAGTTTTTCATATTGTCATTTTGTCATTTGTAGATAGTGAGTAGAGCTGTGAACGCTAGAAAAAAAGAAACCTCAAGTGGAGAAATCGGAGCATTTCTGATATATTCTTCTGTTTGAGTTCAACAGAGTTTTGACAGCAGCAGAGTAAGCCGTATGCTTCTCTAGTTTTAAGGAGGACCGTTTTGACATTAGTGACTCTCCACGTTCAGGAAGACATTCGGTGTTTGATGAACTTCATTCAAATGCATTTGTCCGCAATGATCCACATCAGTCTACTTGATAAATGGAAGATGTGATGCCGGGCGCGGTGGCCGAGCGGTTCTAGGCGCTTCAGCCCAAACAAAGCATCAGCTGCCAGTACAAAGGCCTGCGCTCGTCCACAAAGGATAATATGACGCGTCTGGTGAAAGATCGAGATGGTGTCGTGGAGTACGAATTTCTTTCCCGAAGTGTAACCATCACTGCTGGCGTTTATTGTCAACGACTGAGATGTCTTGCAGACGCAATCCGAGAGCAACGACCAGGAGGACTGTGTGATGCTACTCCACCATAACACCCGCCCACTTTCTGTTAGACTCGCAAAAAACCCTATACAGGAGGTGGGTTGGAAAATGATTTCGCACCCACCTTATTTACCTGATGTTGCGTCCTCAGGTTTTCACGTTTTCCGCTTTCTATCGAACAACTTTCCAGGAACTTCCTTCCCTGATGAAAATGCGCTTCTAACATGGTTCGACAAGTTATTCACCTTACAACCAGATGATTTGTACAGTCTTGGAATCGAAAAGATACCCCAGCATTGGCAGAACTGTTGTAAATATTGATGTAGAATATGTTGTTGATGGTTAAGGTCTCAGTTAAGTGTAGATTTTGCATTTATTAAACTTACGGAAAAACTCTACGAACTTATGCTCAACACAATGTCTTTATACCAAGTGATTTTTATGAGAAGCAAGTACTGTCCCTTGTCAAGACTTAATGACAATCCAGAACTTGGTAGTGGTTCAGAAATGAGCTCTATACGTAGCTACAAGAATCATTGATCATCAATAAAGTTTCTAACATGTAGCATAGCAATTGTGAAATCAACCTGAAATCACGTCTCCTGAATAATTCCTTCATTGGCAGACGTATTTTTAATGAAACGCCGGCAACATGTTTTCATGAACAGGAACAATATAAATATAAATATAAAAATAGAGCACTTGCCCGCGAAAGGCAAAGATCCCCAGTTCGAGTCTCGGTCGGGCACACAGTTTTAATCTGCCAGGAAGTTTCATATCAGCGCACACTCCGCTGCAGAGTGAAAATCTCATTCAGGAACAATATAACTTTAATTATATGACCATGTACATGAGTTTTATTAAATACTGATATGTTTGTTTTCATTAAATTTAATCTGACGAGTGACTGAGTAACATACAACAGCCCAACGTGTAGCTGCAGCCGCAAACAAACATCTATAAGTAACTTGTTAATTTTGTTCGTTTCGAACTGTGCAAATGATCCTCAGCTAAATTAAACCAATGTTTGTTATTAAATATTTCACTATCCTGCTTTTTCCGATTCCTAAATTAACTCCAATTTTTATTCCTAGTCATATAATTTACAAACGAGACAATACTTGACCCACTAAATTCCGGGCGTGCAGCCGCAGATACCCTGTTTCTTCACCTTATATTTCGGCCGTATACCTTTCTGCCATTTTCAGAACGAACCCAGAGGCTGAAGCTGCGTCGTCGAATTGGCAGGGTTTACAACTTTTGGTATTTTAGAAGGAACAGCGTCTCAGTAACTCTCCGTCTTCTCCTCAGGTAATTTTTGATGAAATGTCTGTATTGGGGGTATTGGGCTTGGGAATGTATGTTGTTAGTGATTTTATTTGTAATGCCTAATTCCTGAAATGGCTGTTAATAGTGGTTTTTGGAGTTTTGAAATTTGCGTCGTCACCACGACCAAGTGCCTGAGTTACTTTTTGTAGAACGCGATCCTTGTTTTGTAGCTGCTCTATTTTTGACAAGTTTGTGTCTACTGCCGTACTCCCGCTTGACATTTTCCGAGATTAATTTTTATTTTCCAAATGATGTACCACGTAGCGATTTCGTCAAAGTGGCGATGTAATTTATGTTTCTGCCGCTGTGGTGAAGGGATGTATCATCAGCAACCATGTCGTTTGTGTAAAAGAGACATGGGAGGGAACCAAAAACAAGGGCTTGAGACACTCCTGGCTCAATGCTTTCAGCTGAACTTTCTGCTCCATCAAATGCCGAATAGATTTTTCTGCTGTGCAAAAACGATTCATTTATTTTTAATATGCGCATGAGCACTAACTATTCTTGTGCAGACTATTTCGAAAGAATTTTCTGGTCTTCTTTGGAGTCTTCTTGCTGATGTCATTACTCTCTTCTTCCGTTGTTCTCCGACTCCGCTCCGTCATCGATGATATTTTTTTTAGAATTGACGTTACAAAGTGTTCGACATAGCGTCCGCCTTTTCTTTCAGTGTACGAACGAAGCTATTATCTCCGTTTAGCGTGTTGATGACCTTTTTCAAGTTGTCTTCGAGCTTTGGTTATTCGCCAGAAACGGGCCCGATTTCTTCCATTCTCTTCCAGACTTCACTCCCGTGGGCACTCATTAGTTGCTGTAACTACTGGCATATTTCCCGAGGTATTCGTTCCATCGTTTTCCTGTCTTTGTGGATCTCTGTATTGTTATACACGATTGACTGACAATTCATATAGTACAACAGGTGTTTAAATACAGGTGTTAAAACTACTGAAATATAAAACTGAATGAAAACTCTAATACTACGCTGCATTTGCTTATGTCGATTACAGATCCTGAAACCGGTTTCACAACTTTTAAGCTGCATCTTCTGGTGTATATAAATGCTACGTCATTTGGTGTAGGTGGTATAGGGTGTTCAAATGGTTCAAATGGCTCTGAGCACTATGCGACTCAACTGCTGAGGTCATTAATCCCCTAGCACTTAGAACTAGTTAAACCTAACTAACCTAAGGACATCACAAACATCCATGCCCGAGGAATGGGCGAGAACTTTGCTTACCCACACTGGCCGTTACTCTTGGGCGTTTTGTAACAATTCCCTACACCACGATATATCATTTATATTGAAAGGTGGCTACACTGAGTCAAAGCGCCAGAGATTGCGCCAAAGATTATTGTTCCGCCGCCTCCACTGGGGCAGTAGTAGTTCAGAGGTTGCCGTGGGCAGTGCTTGTTGAGAAGATGTCGAGAGCAGTACTTGTTGAGAACATGTCGTGTGCAGTTGTTGTTCTGTTGGGCGAGAGAGTAGATGCTGTTCGGTTGGTGTAATGTATAGATGAAAGATGTTGCAATGATCACAGTGCATTTTTCGTCAATATATATGGAGGTAAAGAAAAAAAAATTATTTCACATTTCCTTAATGACAATGCCTCTTGGTCACAGGTTCAGTCAACAAAGCATCTGGCTCGTGTTTATGTGTTAGACTTGTAATTCTGGTTTTTATGTGCAGTTATAGTATTTCTGGTTTTTCAATTAGTTCATTGTAAATGGTGTTTAAAATTTGTCGTATTGAGGAAGAACCGTGCCAGATACATGTACGTTGAACCACACTACCACACACAGAACAGTTACACTTGTGCTTTGTTGTTTCGTAGCTTTTATAGTTGCAGAGGACTTGGGGATTGTGTTAACGGAAATTTCCTTTCATTCTTTATTGTTATTTTATGCAGTCAGATTGCGTACTAATACTACTCAGGGCCAACCGGTTACGAGACTTCGTAACCGGATAAACAACTACTAAAATTATTGCATAATCATTAAGCCCCCATGCAACATATATCAGAGGATGCAACTTAAAAGTTGTTAAACTGGTTGTGTGGACTCTATTCAACTTAAGCACATACAGCTACAGCGAACTATTGGACTTTTCTTTCAGTTTTTATTTTAATAATTTTAAAATCTGTATTTAAACATCTGTTGTAGTGTATGAATTGTCAATCAATTATGTATAACTATTTTAGCTATGTCTGCCCTAGTTTTAAAATTCTCTGTATAGTTGCCATAGTATACGTATCCTCCTATTGTCTGTAACGAACTGTACGAAATCTGGTCGTAGTTAGTTTAGTCATTGGTCATGTGACTATCTGCACAGGTGGTCACTTTGTTGGTGAACTTCTGAATGGCTCGGTCTATAACCGCTTTCTGGGCATTCGACCTATTAGTATGGTGTACCTTTTGGATTGATATACCGTGGTAGGGGACATTTTCTTCTGGCCTGGGGTTAATGCCTTCATGTTTGGATAGTGCCTCATCTTGTTGACGGGGACCGGATCCTCTGGTTGTTGTCTTCAGAGAAACCTGCTTCGGATTACCGCTTTCTGGGCTGGCCAACAGCTTCTTGTGGCTGTTCGGTCTGTACCACATATGTGGGTTTTCAGGGCAGACCCGGTTTGTTTTTGACATGCCTGTGACAGGAGGGTTTGGACAACCTGGTAGACTAGTGGTTCCTGAGGGTAGACTGTTGGTTCCTGGCACTCTTCCTCTGCAAATAAGCCTACATCAATCATTAGTTTTACGTTTGACAAGCGATGTTCTGATGATGTATTGTCGTCTGATGATGTTTAGCATGTCGACGCGGCACTCTGCTCTAACCGATTTATGGGGCTGTAAGAGCCAAGTGTACACCTACAGGTCCTACCAGTTCAATTATTCGGTTGTGGCAGGGCACTGTAGCAACATAGGTCATTCCAAACAGTATGAAAATGTCCAAATTATAGCATCGACTTATTCTGTTTGGGGTTCGGTTGTCAAAGATGCAGTTGAAATTTGTTAACATATAGAGATAGCAGTTTCAGTCTGGACAAATCATGGAGTCTGGCACTTTCTTTAATAACCTCGCAAAGAATGTCGCTGCAGTGCAGCTAATAATGGTACATCGATATTCCAGCATGAATCGACTGCTTAACCACAGATTCAATTTATACATACTTTTCTGCCACCTGTCAATGTCCCTGGCGCTTCTGTGTCTGTGGTCGCATACACAGCGCTGCAATCCGCGGGTTTAAAAGAACGCAGTGAGTTCTGCAGTTATGTCTGCTGACTCACTCTGAATATGGCCGAAAAGTATATGGTCAAAATATTAGGAGGATAATAGGGTTTCTGAGGCTACACGCCCGAAATTTAATGGATCAGTTAAGTACCAGCTTGCGTCGCAGCAGCACCAGAGTAGAGGACAGCATTCATTTGATAATTATTTTACGACCTTCTAACTACAATCGACTTATTTTGATTTACCTGTGAGCTTTGTAGCTTTATTAAATTTATTGCGTGTTTGTGTGTCTACTAAGTACATTCACATTTTAATAGCTGTGTAGTCTAGAGTTTCGCCATCTTTGGCATGGATAGGGAGTGTGACTGCTGTGTTTGGACGCAGGATGAGTCCGTGACCATTCGCTCATAGCTTGAAGCGGTGCTGACGTAAGTCATACCGCTTGAGACTGAAGCCAAATGGGCATCGCTAAAGGAAGGCAGGACGTGAGATTCCAAGGGATGTCCAGCACGTCCTACGTGTCCTCCAATTGGTCCCCTACTGTGGCGGGGACAGTCACTACCCGAAATGAAGTTGAACCCTCACCTTTGGTCCGGTGGGAGGTCGTTTCTGAGTTACGCACGCAGTGAAAGACGTTCTGGGAGACCAATCGAAAGGCCTTTCCAGCTTTTCTGAGAAACAAGTTTCAGGTGCTATCTGTGGCTGATAAAGATTCTGACTCAGATGAAGTCCCTTCCCTGCTTCAGAGTAAACCTGTCGGCCTGCTAGATCTGGATATTCACAGAGGGCGGCATTGCTGGTAGCACAGAAATCCAATGTTAGGCAAATAAATGGACATCAAATACAGATCAGACCATTCCACAAACAGGAATTTTAAAATGCCGGAATGATAGCTTTTTCATAAGATTATGTCCATTTTGAAATAATTTTCAACCATATTCAATCTCGAGAACTTACTATCTTTAAAGTTAATGAGCATATAACAATAGTCAGAACCTTTTTATAACTAAGCAACTCAAAGTACTGTGAGAATCCTTCGGAACTCTCATAGTAGAAATTAAGGAAGTGTTTAACTGTATATGTGTTGATATAATGGACAGATATTCTTCCACTAGACACTTAGTCCCGTAGCTGCTAAATTGTTCAATAGCGAATGCTTCGTTAGTTTTAAGAATGAACGTCTTGCGCAAGAGGTAGTACTGATTACCGAAGCATATCCTCTGATTAGCAGAGAAAAGTCTGAAGCTGAACTAAAAGTGTATTCGGGATTTGCTGTTCGTGAATATTGCAACTTCATGGGCTGCTGAAATTTATCTAAGGAAAAACACTAGATAAATCCTCCTGACGGGTCTCATAACCATAGCTGCATCAGAGGCAGAATGCTGCTTTTCGGCATCGAAAAGAATAAAAACTTTTCTTACCGAGCTCGGCAAGACCAAGTGCGCTTGCAGTGCTTTCAATAGAGAAAGATTTCTTCGGATGTCGTCTAGAGCAAATTAAAACGAGAAGAATGGAATTCTTCCTCAAATGAATAGATCCAGCTTTAACTGCAACAATTTAGGTTAAAGTAAAATGTATTTTACTTTGTTCTTTTATGATTTTATGAAGTTTCTGAATAAATTGTCTTTTTATACGCTCTTGTTTCCTTTTACACACCTTTAAAACAAGGGCTGAAAGTTTTCTAGAGCAGCACGCCCGCTGATTTTGACTAAGAGCCGCCACTGACCTCCTTGTCTCTACTGGCAGTATGACAGAACGTTTTAATGGGATATATTCACCGAACACACAACTAAATACTTTTCTGGACAGTTGACTGTTTCTTACGAAAAGAACTACCAGGTGCCGCTACAGTACCGCCAACATAAAACGAATGTGCTTCGAACGTCTTGAGAGAGCCCCTTGTATACCTGCTCTAGTGTCTTAATAACTACGCCCAATTAAAAAGGATTTGTTGAAACTTAAACTGAAAGCATCCTACAAACGAAAGTTCTGAGAACAGAATATCACTTATAATTACTTTGAAAAACAGCATTTCATAGCAGCATTGACTGAGGTGGTTTCCATAGTACACTAAGCGAGAAATAAATAAAAACTTCATATATTTGGTGAAAGATCATGCTTCACACTATGCTGCAAATTATCACAAGGGACACTGGAACGTCATTCACACAGGTGTTATTTAGGCTCACTACTGGATATGCTCTGATTTTAACGTAACATATTATACAAAATTGCTAATATAAAAAGGTAATACATGTAGTAAAAGAATTTTGAACTCTGTTCTCGTGCTTCCAAGAAATAATAGTGAACTGAAGAGGAGCCACCTTCTTGTAACTAAAAATTTTTTTTGTAATTTTGTTTTTGCGTTTTAGATATTCTTTATTTACTTTTGTGATCGGCCGATTTCTACCATTGTCATTTTCAAGCACCTCAAGTAAAAAGGTACCAATGTGGAAAACATTGTGGCATACGTACATAATTTGTAAACATTACAGGATGAAATAACAATCGTATTACAAACACAAGATAAACCGTTTGCTCTATTGTCATGTGGATAACCATTCACGTGGATAACCGTCGTATGTTTCATCATAGTTGACGTGGCATCTATATCAAATTAGTGTTGGACATATGAAGCCACATTCGACATTGTCGATATGCAACATAATATATGCGGACCAAAACCAAGCCCCTTTATCGCAAGACTACATGTAATCTAAACAAGAACTCTAATATCAACATATCTGTAACCTACATAAAATTCCTATGTATGTACACTCCTGGAAATGGAAAAAAGAACACATTGACACCGGTGTGTCAGACCCACCATACTTGCTCCGGACACTGCGAGAGGGCTGTACAAGCAATGATCACACGCACGGCACAGCGGACACACCAGGAACCGCGGTGTTGGCCGTCGAATGGCGCTAGCTGCGCAGCATTTGTGCACCGCCGCCGTCAGTGTCAGCCAGTTTGCCGTGGCATACGGAGCTCCATCGCAGTCTTTAACACTGGTAGCATGCCGCGACAGCGTGGACGTGAACCGTATGTGCAGTTGACGGACTTTGAGCGAGGGCGTATAGTGGGCATGCGGGAGGCCGGGTGGACGTACCGCCGAATTGCTCAACACGTGGGGCGTGAGGTCTCCACAGTACATCGATGTTGTCGCCAGTGGTCGGCGGAAGGCTTACGTGCCCGTCGACCTGGGACCGGACCGCAGCGACGCACGGATGCACGCCAAGACCGTAGGATCCTACGCAGTGCCGTAGGGGACCGCACCGCCACTTCCCAGCAAATTAGGGACACTGTTGCTCCTGGGGTATCGGCGAGGACCATTCGCAACCGTCTCCATGAAGCTGGGCTACGGTCCCGCACACCGTTAGGCCGTCTTCCGCTCACGCCCCAACATCGTGCAGCCCGCCTCCAGTGGTGTCGCGACAGGCGTGAATGGAGGGACGAATGGAGACGTGTCGTCTTCAGCGATGAGAGTCGCTTCTGCCTTGGTGCCAATGATGGTCGTATGCGTGTTTGGCGCCGTGCAGGTGAGCGCCACAATCAGGACTGCATACGACTGAGGCACACAGGGCCAACACCCGGCATCATGGTGTGGGGAGCGATCTCCTACACTGGCCGTACACCACCGGTGATCGTCGAGGGGACACTGAATAGTGCACGGTACATCCAAATCGTCATCGAACCCATCGTTCTACCATTCTTAGACCGGCAAGGGAACTTGCTGTTCCAACAGGACAATGCACGTCCACATGTATCCCGTGCCACCCAACGTGCTCTAGAAGGTGTAAGTCAACTACCCTGGCCAGCAAGATCTCCGGATCTGTCCCCCATTGAGCATGTTTGGGACTGGATGAAGTGTCGTCACACGCGGTCTGCACGTCCAGCACGAACGCTGGTCCAACTGAGGCGCCAGGTGGAAATGGCATGGCAAGCCGTTCCACAGGACTACATCCAGCATCTCTACGATCGTCTCCATGGGAGAATAGCAGCCTGCATTGCTGCAAAAGGTGGATATACACTGTACTAGTGCCGACATTGTGCATGCTCTGTTGCCTGTGTCTATGTGCCTGTGGTTCTGTCAGTGTGATCATGTGATGTATCTGACCCCAGGAATGTGTCAATAAAGTTTCCCCTTCCTGGGACAATGAATTCACGGTGTTCTTATTTCAATTTCCAGGAGTGTATTTCAGGAACAACAAAACGAACACATTGAGGATACCACAGCTGTTGTGAAATATGTCTGAGGACTAAATAAAACAAAACTTGTGTTCGTGTATGAAAGCGGACCCTCTTTAATTTATTATTTGGTGATACATGTATTTATGTGATTGCCAGTTGTCTGCCCAGAAATGTACTGCATTCTGTGTGCTGTCCGTTTTAACTTCGTCGAGAAACATACTCGTAACATCTGTTTTGAGCAATTTAGGAAATGAGCTGGGATTGACGCGCTTTTGTGTCCAAATAGCTCGGCTCTTTGCCATCTGAATTTAGAAATAAAATTAAAAACCCGCTACAGTCTCATGTTACATCAGATACATTTTGTTAGACCAAATAAATGACAGAGTAAAATGTGTATAAATCCCGGAAATAACTGAAATTACTTTCGGACTTGCTTCCATATTACTATCAACAGTTACCTGCCTATGTTTCACTTAGGCCGAGCGCTTCTAGGCGCTACAGTCTGGAACCGCGCGACCGCTACGGTCGCAGGTTCGAATCCTGCCTCGGGCATGGATGTGTGTGATGTCCTTAGGTTAGTTCGGTTTAAGTAGTTCTAAGTTCTAGGGGACGGATGACCTCAAATGTTAAGTCGCATAGTGCTCAGAGCCATTTGAACCATCTGAACCATTTGAACCATTTGAACCATTTTGAAGCGGTACCTGTGCTTTTTTTTTTTTTTAATGAAGTAAAACAAAACCAAATTGGGGCTGGTCGCTGCTGTGTACCATTAACATCGTAGAAGAAGATAGTGAACAGTTCGTAGATAACACAGGAAAGGATTTTTGATATTTTGTTGCTAAATTATTGTCAGTATTGCAGGCCTGAAACGTCATCGTATATATGAGTAATCTCAAGCCCCCTGCAGAAATAACTCGCGTCAGCCAGCGTCTATACATGTTTGGACCCCTATATCATAACCGTTGAGCGCTTTGGCAGGAACCTAAACATCAAGCTACGGATATTCTTGTCCACGAGACCGTACGACATGCGGCATCGTTAATGCATTACGTGCGTAGAAATTGCTGTCTCGGTTGTTGCAGTTATTACAGCTTGCTCCAATCTCGTCATGATTCATAAATAAACAAGATCGTGCAAAAATGTAAATGTTAGGTTGAAGAGTTGTGTATTGAAGGTATTTAAGTGAGCTATCCTTTACTACCAATGCGGTTCATGAAATGTTCGCTATATCACAATGGCATGATGTTATAAATATGACCTTCGTACATAACTTCAATAGACGTTAACCACTTCTGTTTCAAATTTAACACGAAAAATTCCACAAGAAATACCTACTTGAAAGAGTTATACTTCTGATGTTTGTAGCGCAAACTAAATCTCCATTTCATGCCGCAGTACAAATTGGTTGTCACGAATCCGTAAGAAAGTAATAAAGTAATAAGTAGGATAAAGTGACATATAAAGAAACATAATAAATTATGTAATACTGCTTGATATACTTAGCGCCTTCCTGATTCCTCCCATAATCTTCTAGCGATCGACCTTTACATGAACACTAATAAGCAGCCCATCAGCAGCAGCAGCACAAAGGCTGCTCCCCACAGCTGACAGTAAACTACACAAAAATTGGAAACCTTAAATCGTGCCCTAACACTGCTTGCGACTAACACAAGCTTCCCCAGCTTGGCCGACTGTATATAATATCTCAGCCAATAAAGGCATACACTTACATTTGAGTCATTGTTTCGGATAAACAGTTTCCCAGACTGAAACAACGAGAATCATGATGTCAACATTCCTATACATTTTAGTATCTCGTGCATTCTCAGCTGTAAGTGTACATAACGAAATAATAAGCAACCAGCTGCATAAAATACATTTAATTTCTTTACCGTTTTCAGACACTTAGTGCACTTCTTCAGAAGGTTATACCTATTCAATTATTTGCGAGTGTCAACAATAAGATGCTTACAACAAAGTGCCGTGTACATGTGGTTCATATTGTCTGTACAAAAATAGTATACTTTTGTACGTAGTATACTATATTTGTACAGACATACGCTATTTTTTGTACATAGTGTCTGTATAAAAATCTTATACTTTTTTCGTACAGACGCTATGAACCACATGTACGCAGCACTTTGTTGTAAGCATCTCATTGTTGACACTCGCAAATAACTAAATAGGTAAAACCTTCTGAAGAATGACACTAAGTGTCCGAAAATTGTAAGGAAATTAAATTTCCTTCATGCAGCTGGTTGCTTATTATTTCGTATATTCCTACACGTTTGCATATTGATGAAAAAATTATTTCCAAGTTCGTAAGTTTAGTTACGTGGTATCGGCATACGCAGCGTATTAAACCGGAGTGTAATTGATGTACTTGCCTAAAACTTTCAGGCCAAGTTGCGGGGCTCTTTAAACATGTAGTAACACGAAATACTAATTTCATTATTTTAAAATAACTGGATGACACTGTGATTGATCCGTATGGACACATTGGGAATATGCAGGCATGAAAAAATTACAGTAAATCAGTAATAAACCTTTAACAATTTTCACTTAACAGTACGGCATGGGTGACATTTCTGCATTATGTTCCGACAAAATGACATTTCTCTCTCTGTCAAGTTAGGACACATCAGGATCATTCATCCTCCGTTTCACTCTGCCTGTTTTTCTCTTTTGCTTTACCACATCAAACCTCTGATCTGATGAAACACTATCTAAATCAGCTAGATAATCGTTGGAAATACTTCAGGTACCGGTATAGAGATAGTGAATGGCAGATGTCTGAATTATAAGGGGGCGATCAAAAAGTTCCTGATCGAATGCCCTTGCCTACACACCAGTGCTTATGTACACGCATCGGAATGGCACTGGCTTGTATATACGCTACTATTGAAGGCTTCTAATGGTATTTTGTTTGTAATTCTCGTTTCCTTTGTTTCCTGAGATCATTCACCGAACATTTTCAGACGCACCTTGTGCCTTGCCGATGTGGTATGGCTTACACAAGCCAGATGACGCGCACCTTGGAAGAACGCTGCAGTTTAGCTTCAGCACTGCACTGACATTGCTGTTTTATCTCCACCGAACATCTGAGTGTGATAAAATAACCAAAAAACGGTTCAAATGGGTCTGAGCACTATGGGACTTAACATCTGAGGTCATCAGTCACCTAGAATTTAGAATTACTTAAACCTAACTAACCTAAGGACATCACACACATCCATGCCCGGGGCAGGATTCGAACCTGCGACCGTAGCTGTCGCGCGGTGCCAGAACCGCCTAGAACCGCTCGGCCACTGCGGCCGGCGATAAAATAACAATTTTGCTAAAAGCAACGTGTTTTTGCCGCACTATTGTTAAAACCGCTTGGTGGAGTATCTGATGTTTGGGTACCATGATAGCGAGAACCAGGTGGATAATGCACGGAAGCACTATATTTTCCACAATTTGCTCGTAACGAAAACTATATATCACGCCTGTGGCCACAGTGGGCGGCAACCAGGAGGACTGTTGATTCCGCAATTCCACCAGCGAAGGGGCTGCCTACCGGGTACAGTGGTCACCGTGATATTAATGCACACGCGGAGTAGATGCAACGCGTTACAAATTGCGGGAGGAGGATGTTTTCGTCGGTGTTCGATGGCTCAGCACAAGATGATTGGTAGGTTCCCAGTCGAAATATCGCCGGTAAGCTGCAGTCAGGCCAATAGCTGTACAGTGATTGGCAGCTCTGTTGGTGGTGCGTTCCGACGTAGGGTGGGGGGCGCTGCCGTCCCCCGTGCCGCCGCAGGCGCCCCGCTGCACGCAGGGTCAACCGCAGGTCATTACACGCAGCCGGCCGTCACAATTCCATTAGAGCGCGGCTGCGGGGGCGTCAAACAGGCAGCACACACGTGACAAGCTCGCCGTGTCCACCAGGCAGCCTCTGCGTTTTAAGAGCAGTGAGCATACGGAGCCTTCTAAAGCGATGCAACACATATTTTTTCTAGCCAGATTCAGTTGAAAAAAAGCGGAATTTGTTGTGGGACATCGTGAAATATTCCCGCTTCATCTCCTTTAGTTTCGTGAAGTTCCGGTAGGTGGCGGCACTATACGTTGCCTTCAAATGGCGTCTGCAACGGTGGTGTGTTCCAAGGAGAGAGCTGTCACGTTTCTTTTGGCAGAAAATCAGAGCATCGCAAATATTCATAGGAGCTTGCAGAGTGTCGATGGAGATCTGGCAGTGAACAAAAACACGGTGAGTCGTCGGGCATGATTGCAACAAGGTCGCACGAACCTTTCTCACGTATGTCGGCCGATCGCACACAGATGCGACCCTGCAATGTTGGAATGACCGGACACTCTCATTAGAGGTTATCGAGGGATCACAATTAACTACCTCGCTGCACAACTGGACGTCTCTGTTGGTAGTGTTGACACACTCGTCAGAAGCTCTCAAAACTTCACTGGACTCTTCTTCCTCATCCAACTACACTACTGGCTATTAAAATTGCTACACCAAGAAGAAATTCATATGATAAACGGGTATTCATTGGACAAATATATTATACTAGAACTGACATGTGATTACATTTTCACGCAATTTGGGTGCGTAGATCCTGAGAAATCAGTACCCAGAACAACCACCTATGGCCGTAATAACGGCCTTCATACACCTGGGCATTGAGTCAAACAGAGCTTGGATGGCGTGTACAGGTACAGCTGCCCATGCAGCTTCAACGCGATACCACAGTTCATCAAGAGTGGTGACTGGCACATTGCGACGAGCCAGTTGCTCGGCCACCATTGACCAGACCTTTTCAATTGGTGAGAGATCTGGAGAATGTGCTGGCCAGGGCAGCAGTCGAACATTTTCTGTATCCAGAAAGGCCCGTACAGGACCTGCAACATGCACTCGTGCATTATCCTGCAGAAATGTAAGGTTTCGCAGGGATCGAATGAAGGGTAGAGCCACTGGTCGTAACACATCTGAAATGTAACGTCCACTGTTCAAAGTGCCGTCAATGGGAACAAGAGGTGACCGAGACGTGTAACCAATGGCATCCCATACCATCACGCTGGGTGATACGCCAGTATGGCGATGATGAATACACGCTACCACTGTGCGTTCACCGCGATGTCGCCAAACACGGATGCGACCATCACGATGCCGTAATCAGAACCTGGATTCATCCGAAAAAATGACGTTTTGCCATTCGTGCACCCAGGTTCGTCGTTGAGTACACCGTCACAGGCGCTCCTCTCTGTGATGCAGCGTCAAGGGTAACCGCAGCCATAGTCCCCCAGCTGATAGTCCATGCTGCTCCAAACGTCGTCGAACTGTTCGTGCAGATGGTTGTTGTCTTGGAAACGTCCCCATCTGTTGACTCAGGGATCGAGACGTGGCTGCACGATCCGTTACACCCACGCGTATAAGATGCCTGTTATCTCGACTGCTAGTGATACGAGGCCGCTGGGATCCAGCACGGCGTTCCGTATTACCCTCCTTAACCCACCGATTGCATACTCTGCTAACAGTCATTGGATCTCGACCAACCCGAGCAGCAATGTAGCGACACGATAAACCGCAATCTCGATAGGCTACAATCCGACCTTTATCAAAGTGGGAAACGTGATGGTACGCATTTCTCCTCCTTACACGAGGCATCACAGCAACGTTTCACCAGGCAACGCCGGTCATTTGCTGTTTGTTTACGAGAAATCGGTTGGAAACTTTCCTCATGTCAGCACGTTGTAGGTGTCGCCACCGGCGCCAACCTTGTGTGAATGCTCTCTAAGGCTAATCATTTCCATATCACATCATCTTCTTCCTGTCGGTCAAATTTCGCGTCTGTAGCACGTCATCTTCGTGGTGTAGCAATTTTAATGGTCAGTAGTGTAACAGCCGGATCTCGCAGTTTCCGACTTCCATGTGTTTGGTTCAATGAAGGATGCACTCTGCGGGAAGTAGTACGCGGATGCCTGAGAGGTTATTCATGCAGTAAGACGTTGGCTCCGACGTCGAGCAATAGAGTGACACCAGATAGGCATACAGGCCCTTCCAGGAGAGTGACGTGACGCCGTCGCATTGAACAGACATTGTGTTGAAAAATACAGTTCGTAGCCAAAAGAGTGGGGAGTAATATGGTGTATTGGAATTCTGAATAAAACCAAGCTGCTTTTAAAAACAAAAACGTTGAATTACATAGTTGAACACCTCTCATACACGCTAGTGCAACGGGCTGGGGAAAGTAGATGTCACGCTTGTAAATATGACGAGCGTTTTGACCCTTATATTGATGGAGATGTTGCAGATCAGGTGCGAAAATGGGAGGACAAGTGAAAGTTCCTAAAGGCTAAGTGATTTCACTTCTTTTATATTTTTGCGCACCTGAGAAGGTGACTGTGCGATACTTTCTGTGCAGAGACCGACAGAGAATCCGCTGAGATGCCGCCAATTTCTCTTTATCCCACTCACGCATCGCGTTCTTCAGCCGTCCTTTCGCGGCAACTCGCAACGGTGAGGCATGCTCCACGAGCAGAGTTAGTTTCTGCTTCTGTCTTCCTCACGAAAAACTATAGCAGATAAAAGTGAGATTGGTAGCGTTCTGTGAATAACACAAGGCGTGTTTTCCTACTGTCAACTATAATTAACTTCGTGACAATAAGTCGACGTCATCATAGGCACATCACCAGCATCACGCAGTGTTCGAACCACAAATAATAATTAAATAACTAAAGAAATGCTTCGGTAAAAAACGACCTTGGTTTGAGAGTACCTGGTGTATGGAAATGCCATTTGGATTCGAACAAAATTCGGAACTCAAACTATCCTCATCGAGTCCGATTACTTCTCAGAACAAAAATGGGGCACACGTCAAGTTCAGATACTTCTTACCAGCAGCGATGAGGACCATATCCTTCTGAAAGTGTATAAGATCAGGTATTGGTGAGTAAAATTCTGTATATTTTTAAACTCAGTAACAAAATGTGTGGGGGGTTGAGCCATATTTCTTTTGTCGTGCATCATCTTTTACCTCTAAACAGTCTCTTTACCATGGAACACATGATATGTGCAAATGAATTGAGTTTCTCTAATGTCTTAACCATTTTCCCTGTCTCGAAAATCAAAATTATGTTATTATCTTGTAACTGGTTTTTGATAATACTTCTTCATAATGTGATAGCACTTACTGATTACTAATATGCAGTCGAGTATCAATGTAACAGTAGACGACTAAATACTTTATTGACAATATTTTCTGTGTTGGGACACTTTTAAATTTGAATAGAACATTTGTTCCTAGGACCATGAGTATGTTGTGCCCTGGAACAGTTCTTCATTTTGGGAAAAACCTTATTTTTCCGAAGTAATTTTTGTAATTTCAAATAAGACTTGCCGCGCGGGGTAGCCGCGCGGTCTAAAGGCGTCTTGTCACGGTCCGCGCGGCCCCTTCGTCGGAGGTTCGAGTCCTCTCTCGGGCATGGATGTGTGTGTTGTCCTTAGCTTAAGTTAGTTTAAGTTAGATTAAGTTGTGATGTATTATGTAATAAAGGATTTTTTTTTTAAGTTGTGCGTAAGCTTAGGGACTGATGACCTCAGCAGTTTGGTCCCATAAGAACTTACCACAAAGTTCCAATTTTTCCAGAAAAAGACTTCAGCGGATGAAAATTGAATGCTATAATTGCAAATGGAATAAGAAATTGTATTAAATCTGTCGGTCTCTGCACAGAAAGTATCGCACAGTCACCTTCTCAGGTGCGCAAAAATATAAAAGAAGTGAAATCACTTAGCCTTTAGGAACTTTCCCTTGTCCTCCCATTTTCGCACCTGATCTGCAACATCTTCATCAATATAAGGGTCAAAACGCCCGTCATATTTACAAGCGTGACATCTACTTTCCCTAGCCCGTTGCACTAGTATGTACGAGAGGTGTTCAACTATGTAATTCAGCGCTTTTGTTTTTAAAAGCAGCTTGGTTTTATTCAGAATTCCAATACACCTTATTACTCCCCACTCTTTTGGCTACGAACTGTATTTTTCAACACAATGTCCGTTCAATGCGACGGCGTCACGCCACTCTCCTGGAAGGGCCTGTATGCCGGTCTGGTGTCACTCTATTGCTCGACGTCGGAGCCAACGTCTTACTGCATGAATAATCTCTCAGGCATCCGCGTACTGCTTCCCGCGGAGTGCATCCTTCATTGAACCAAACACATGGAAGTCGGAAACTGCGAGATCCGGCTGTTACACTACTGACCATTAAAATTGCTACACCACGGAGATGACGTGCTACAGACGCGAAATTTAACCGACAGGAAGAAGATGATGTGATATGGAAATGATTAGCTTTTCAGAGCATTCACACAAGGTTGGCGCCGGTGGCGACACCTACAACGTGCTGACATGAGGAAAGTTGCCAACCGATTTCTCGTACACAAACAGCAAATGACCGGCGTTGCCTAGTGAAACGTTGCTGTGATGCCTCGTGTAAGGAGGAGAAATAACGTTTCCCACTTTGATAAAGGTCGGATTGTAGCCTATCGAGATTGCGGTTTATCGTGTCGCTACATTGCTGCTCGGGTTGGTCGAGATCCAATGACTGACGTGAGGAAAGTTTCCAACCGATTTCTCGTACACAAACAGCAAATGACCGGCGTTGCCTGGTGAAACGTTGCTGTGATGCCTCGTGTAAGGAGGAGAAATGCGTACCATCACGTTTCCCACTTTGATAAAGGTCGGATTGTAGCCTGTCGAGATTGCGGTTTATCGTGTCGCTACATTGCTGCTCGGGTTGGTCGAGATCCAATGACTGTTAGCAGAGTATGCAATCGGTGGGTTAAGGAGGGTAATACGTAACGCCGTGCTGGATCCCAGCGGCCTCGTATCACTAGCAGTCGAGATGACAGGCATCTTATACGCGTGGGTGTAACGGATCGTGCAGCCACGTCTCGATCCCTGAGTCAACAGATGGGGACGTTTCCAAGACAACAACCATCTGCACGAACAGTTCGACGACGTTTGGAGCAGCATGAATTATCAGCTGGGGGACTATGGCTGCGGTTACCCTTGACGCTGCATCACAGAGAGGAGCGCCTGTGACGGTGTACTCAATAACTGTAGATTAACAATGTCCCCAAAATAGCTTTAAGTGTATCATATAGCACTTAAATAAGTAGAGCTCGTAATATATACAAACGCTTCACAAAACTCAGTCTCAGTCTTACACCAAATATAGAAAGAATTGCCGGAAACTGCTTATAGCGCTCTCTAGTGCGAGTTTCTTCTAGTGATTCTAAAATCGGTCACTAGATGGAAAAACAGACCAGGAAAGATCAAGCGTTCCTAGGTACAATATGCTCCAGGTACAACACTATGTCCTTGTCTCACCAAAATCACGACGCACAGTGGTAACTGAATTGCAGTTTCTGAAACGAAGAACACGAAATGCCTTATGCTGCTGTGGTATCACCTCCTGGCTCGACATACACTGTGCAATGAGCGAGCGAGTGAGATGGCTGCAGCACGGACCCTCTGCCAGGAACCACAAGAACCGACAGGTAACAGCTGATACCAAGGTAAACCAGTCGTCTTGATGCGTAAGTACACTGTCCAGTCATGTTATTGTGACTATCCGCCAAAAGCCTGAATAGCCACCTTTTGCAGTGCGGGCCGCCGCGAGACGTGCGGACACGGGTGTCAGTGATGCTCTGGAAGGTACTGGCAGCTATGTGGAGCCATGACGACTTCAGCGTCATCTCCAGCTGTGCTGGATTGAGGATACACGGCACGAACAGCCCTGTCGAGGCGGTCCCACATATTCTCGATTGGGTTTTAATCCTGAGGAGTTCGATGGCCAGGGAAACTCATCCTGGTGCGCCTCGAACGACGCATGTACACTGTGAGCTGTGGGCACGTTGCATTTTCCTGCCGATAGAGGCCATTGTGCCGAGGAAAACAAACTGCATGTAGGAGTGGACATGGTCCTCGAGGCACTGTGTCTTCTAGAATGGCCGGCCAGTGTGGCCGAGTGGTTCTAGGTGCTACAGTCTGGAACCGCGCGACTGCTATGGTCGCAGGATGGAATCCTGCCTCGGGCGTGGATGTGTGTGATGTCCTTAGGTTATTTAGGTTTAAGTAGTTCTAAGTTCTAGGGAACTGATGACCACAGCAGTTAAGTCCCATAGTGCTCAGAGCCATTTGAACCATTTTTTTCTTCTAGAATGACGAGATCATCCAGGTAATGCCTCAGATCCCACCGCTTCCTCCTCCAGCCTGGATACTTCCGATAATTGTTGCAGGGCCGTCGATGCCAACGGCCATCTCCTCGATGGAGCACGAAACACGATTCATCTGAAAAGGACAGCTGTCGCCACCCAGTGGACATGCAGTTGCGTTATTGGCGTGCAAATTGCAGCTTTCGTCGCCGATGAACAGTAGGCGGTATGGGTGCGTGAACCAGGCGCCTGCTGCCGAGGTCCACACGGTAGCAACGCTTGCTGAAAGCTTGTTGGTGAGAAACTGTTGGTAGTCCCTTGGTTCATCTGGACGGTTATGTGCTCAGCGGTTGCACGTTCATTCGCCTGTACATATCCCTGCAACCGACATTCAACCTTGTTATGTATGGCCTTTGGTCAACCACTGTTGCCAATTTAAAATATAATTTATTTCATGACATTTTTGTAAATGCATTTGAAAACTGCTTCCCCAAGAAAATAGTTAAATATACTCGTAAGAAACATTGTAACAAACCATGGCTTACTAAGTGTATAAAAATATCTTGTAACCGGAAAAGGGAAATGTATCTGACAGCAAGAAAGCGTAGTGACCCAGAAACTATCAAAAATTATAAAAACTACTGTGTTATATTAAGAAAAGTTATTAAAAAATCCAGGAGTATGCGTATCATGTCTGAAATCAGCAACTCTGATAATAAAATTAAAACAATTTGGAATATTATTAAAAGAGAAACAGGTCAACCAAGAGCAGAGGAAGACAGTATTACCATCAAATTGAATGAAAACTTTACGAACAAAAAGTCAGAAGTTGAAAATATTTTTAATAATCATTTTCTAAATGTTGTGGATATAGTAGGATCCAGGTGTTCATTAGAAGATGCTAGGCTGTTAATGGAAGAGGCCATACCTATGCAATTTGATACAATTAAAATCTCACCCACTTCTCCCTCTGAAATTAGGAAAATAATAAACTTGCTTAAAAGCAAAAACTCCAGTACGCCTTAGATAAGTTCGTACCGACTAAGGTCCAAAGCGAGGGGAAAGATCCACCGTGGTATAACAATCATGTACGAAAGGTACTACGGAAACAAAGAAAGCTTCATCATAGGTTTAAGAGTAGTCGAATCATAGCTGATAAGGAAAAGCTGAACGAAGCGAAAAAGAGCGTAAAGAGAGCAATGAGAGAAGCATTCAACGAATTCGAACATAAAACACTGGCAAACAATCTAAACAAGAACCCTAAAAAGTTTTGGTCATATGTAAAATCGGTAAGCGGATCTAAATCCCCTATTCAGTCACTCGTTGACCACGATGGCACCGAAACAGAGGACGACCGAAGAAAGGCAGAAATACTGAATTCAGTGTTCCGAAACTGTTTCACTGCGGAAAATCGTAACACGGTCCCTGACTTCAGCCGTCGCACGGACGCCAAAATGGAAAATATTGAAATAAACGATATCGGAATTGAAAAACAACTGCTATCACTTAGTAGCGGAAAAGCATCCGGACCAGACGAGATACCCTTAAGATTCTACAGTGATTATGCTAAAGAACTTGCCCCCTTTCTATCAGCAATTTATCGTAGATCGCTGGAAGAACGTAAAGTACCTAGCGACTGGAAGAAAGCGCAGGTCGTTCCCATTTTCAAGAAGGGTCATAAATCAGATGCGAATAATTATAGGCCTATTTCGCTTACGTCAATCTGTTGTAGAATAATGGAACATGTTTTGTGTTCTCGTATTATGACGTTCTTAGATAATACAAATCTCCTTCATCATAACCAACATGGATTCCGCAAACAGAGATCATGTGAAACTCAGCTCGCCCTATTTGCCCAAGAAATTCACAGTGCCGTAGACACTGGCGAGCAGATTGATGCCGTATTCCTGGACTTCAGGAAGGCATTTGATACGATTCCGCACTTACGTTTAGTGAAAAAAATACGAGCTTACGGAATATCGGACCAGGTTTGTGATTGGATTCAGGATTTCCTAGAAGAAAGAACACAACATGTCATTCTTAACGGTTCAAAATCTGCAGATGTAGAGGTAATTTCGGGAGTACCGCAGGGAAGCGTGATAGGACCTTTATTGTTTACAATATACATAAATGACTTAGTTGACAACATCGGTAGCTCCGTGAGGCTATTTGCAGATGACACGGTTGTCTACAAGAAAGTAGCAACATCAGAAGACTCGTACGTACTCCAGGAGGACCTGCAGAGGATTAATGCATGGTGCGACAGCTGGCAGCTCTCCATAAACGTAGATAAATGTAATATAATGCGCATACATAGGGGCAGAAATCCATTCCAGTACGATTATGCCATAGGTGGTAAATCATTGGAAGCGGTAACGACCGTAAAATACTTAGGAGTTACTATCCGGAGCGATCTGAAGTGGAATGATCACATAAAACAAATAGTGGGAAAAGCAGGCGCCAGGTTGAGATTCATAGGAAGAATTCTAAGAAAATGTGACTCATCGACGAAAGAAGTAGCTTACAAAACGCTTGTTCGTCCGATTCTTGAGTATTGCTCATCAGTATGGGACCCTTACCAGGTTTGATTAATAGAAGAGATAGACATGATCCAGCGAAAAGCAGCGCGATTCGTCATGGGGACATTTAGTCAGCGCGAGAGCGTTACGGAGATGCTGAACAAGCTCCAGTGGCGGACACTTCAAGAAAGGCGTTACGCAATACGGAGAGGTTTATTATCGAAATTACGAGAGAGCACATTCCGGGAAGAGATGGGCAACATATTACTACCGCCCACATATATCTCGCGTAATGATCACAACGAAAAGATCCGAGAAATTAGAGCAAATACGGAGACTTACAAGCAGTCGTTCTTCCCACGCACAATTCGTGAATGGAACAGGGAAGGGGGGATCAGATAGTGGTACAATAAGTACCCTCCGCCACACACCGTAAGGTGGCTCGCGGAGTATAGATGTAGATGTAGATGTAGAATTGATGGCATTTCCAGCAAAATACTAAAAGCTTGTTCTCAAGAGATAAGTAAGATTCTCAGCCACCTGTGTAATAGCTCTCTGGAACAAGGCATTTTCCCTGATAGACTGAAATATGCTATTGTTATACCTTTGCATAAAAAGGGGGATAGATCTGATGTCAACAATTACCGTCCAATCTCCCTTCTAACAGCTTTATCCAAAATTTTTGAGAAAGTAATGTATTCAAGAGTAGCTTCACATATCTGTAAAAATGAAGTACTAACAAAATGTCAGTTTGGTTTCCAGAAAGGTTTTTCAACAGAAAATGCCATATATGCTTTCACCAGTCAAATTTTGAATGATCTGAATAACCGAACACCACCCATTGGGATTTTTTGTGATCTCTCAAAGGCTTTTGATTGTGTAAATCATGAAATTCTGCTAGACAAGCTCAAGTATTGTGGCATGAGTGGGACAGTGAACAAATGGTTTAATTCATACCTAACTGGAAGAGTGCAGAAAGTTGAAATAAGTAGTTCTCGTAACATGCAAAGATCAGCACATTCCTCCAACTGGGGAACTATCAAGAATGGGGTTCCACAAGGGTCAGTCTTGGGTCCTTTGTTGTTCTTATTATATATTAATGACTTGCCATTCTATATTCATGAAGAGGCAAAGTTAGTTCTCTTTGCTGATGATACAAGTATAGTAATCACACCTGAGAAACAAGAATTAACTGATGAAATTGTCAATACTGTCTTTCAGAAAATTACTAAGTGGTTCCTTGTAAACGGACTCTCACTGAATTTTGATAAGACACAGTACATACAGTTCTGTACAGTGAATGGTATGACGCCATTAATAAATATAGACCTTAATCAGAAGCATATAGCTAAGGTAGAATATTCCTAATTTTTAGGTATGTCCATTGATGAGAGATTAAATTGGAAGAAACACATTGATGATCTGCCGAAACGTTTGAGTTCAGCTACTTATGCAATAAGGGTCATTGCAAATTTTGGTGATAAACATCTTAGTAAATTAGCTTACTACGCCTATTTTCACTCATTGCTATCATATGGCATCATATTTTGGGGTAATTCATCACTGAAGAATAAAGTATTTATTGCACAAAAGCGTGTAATCAGAATAATAGCTGGAGTCCACCCAAGATCATCCTGCAGACATTTATTTAAGGATCTAGAGAAATTCACAGTAGCTTCTCAGTATATATACTCTCTTATGAAATTTGTTATTAACAACCAAACCCAGTTCAAAAGTAATAGCAGTGTGCATAACTACAATACTAGGAGAAAGGACGATCTTCACTAGTCAAGATTAAATCTAACTTTGGCACAGAAAGGGGTGAATTATACTGGCACTAAAGTCTTTGGTCACTTACCAAATAGTATCAAAAGTCTGACAGATAACCAACAAGTATTTAAGAAGAAATTAAAAGAATTTCTGAATGACACCTCCTTCTACTCCATAGAGGAATTTTTAGATATAAATTAAGAAAATAAAGAAAAAAAAACCAAAACAAAAATATTAAAAAGATAAAAAAATAAAAATAAAAATAAAAAATAAAGAAAAACAAAAAACACAAAAAATAAAGTTGTTATATTAACTTAAGTATGTTGTTAAATTAACCTAATTATGTCATGTATTGCAAAATTCGACTCGTTCCACATCATTACGAAATATCGTATTCATGATCCATGGAACTAGTATTAATCTAATCTAATCTAATCTTCTTTCTTTATTGGATTTCGATTCTGCTGCTGGCAGCAGCACAATACGCCACTCTGCAGCCTACAGAAAAGGTAAAAAACAGAATCAGGAGATATACAGGACATAAAATCCCGTCTAAGGCCTGCGATCATTTTTATGTTAATAATTGGCAACCAATGCTGTACAGTCACAATTGTACTGCTATTGTACAGCATTGGTTGCCAATTATTAGAATCAGGAGATATGAAAAACAAACAAAAGCAGGCGATACAACGGTGACAGTTAAAAACTGAAACATGGAGAAAAAGATACGTAGAATATATAAAAACAAAACAGTCGGTGATGCTGATTACAACACATAGAGAAGCACAATTTAAAAAGCTCGGTGACAGTCTGGTTTCTGTTCGCACGAGATAAAAAAACACAACCAGCGACAGAATGGTGGCTGTTCGCAGCACTGACAGGGGACACACAACACTGAACACTCACTTAAAACAGCACTATAGAGGCGACACGGCGGCAGATTGGGGCGGGGTGGGAGGACCCGGACCGATGAGGGGGAAAAGGGGGGAGGAGAGGAAAGGAAAAAAGGGGGCAGCCGACGGAGGGAGGGGACATAGAAAAAGGTGGGGGCTGGGCGGACGCGAGAAGGAGTGGGAAAGACAGCGGAAGGGAACTGTTACGTCGGCGCCGGTTTTTTATAGCGCCATTTTGCCATGCGCGGCACGTGAACTATTTACAAACCTAGCCGACTCGGAATCGCTTCCATCATTGGGCCGAAAGCCGATGGCCATGTCCTTTTGGACGTCACATAAATCTACCCGTTTCCGCATTACAACAATTACTGCACTGTCTTCCGTGTCCCCCTGACTCGCTTCATGTACTTTTCACTGCCAGTGCTACCATCTGCAATCAACGAGTGGTTACTGCACGTTGACGTCGAGCGTAGGCGGTGGTCACATTAATGTGACTGGACCATGTAAAATCCACACTAAGTTTCTATCGTCATTCATGTAGAAGATACAGTCTTATGAAATCGGATTAATATTTTTCAATCACATTGTATAATTTTACTAGTTTTCAAGTGTTTCTCAATTCATACCCTGATACACATTCGTTTAACTCCACGAACAACTTGTAATTCTTTGTAGATATAGACTGAAGCCAAATTTGACGCAAAATTCCGGTCTTCTCTTCAAGCTCCAAACCTTCGCCCTTCCTATCAACTATGTCCGTCTGATCGGGTCTTTTCTTTCCCAACGTCCCTCTCATGTCACCATCCATAACACGGGTTCCTACACCTTCTACCCCTTTGCCGGTGTGCCCCTAGGTTCCGTCCTCTCCCCGCTTCTATACCTTTTGTATACGGTGGACATGCCGCCGCCTTCACCCCCCATCCACCTTCTCCTGTACGTCGATGACACCGCCTTCCTTGCCCTCATCCCCTCCTTGCAGCGCTCCCAACACCTTCTCCAATCCCATCTTGACCGGTTCACTGCTTCGTGTAACCAGTGGTTGCTCAACGTCAATCCTCCCAAGACCCAGGCGATCATTGTAGGCAAAACCACCCCTTCCTTCCGTCTCCTCGACTTCTATCTCACCATTTATGGTCGTCCTATCGCCCTCACCCCCACCCTTAAGTACCTTGGCGTCACCCTTGACCGTCGCCTCTCCTGGACCCCCCATCTCCGGACAATCCAAGCTAAGGCACGCTCCTGACTCCGTCTCCTCAAGCTCCTTTCTAGGCGCACATGGGGTCTGGACCCCTCCACCATCCTTCACACCTATAAATCCCTTATCTGCCCAATCCTCTGCTACGCTCATCCCACCTGGATCTCCGCCCCTCCTACCTTTTACAAATCCCTTCAAATCCTAGAACGCCATGCGCTCCACCTCGCCTATCGCATCCGTCTCCCCAACCCCAAGTGGATCCTCTATGTCCTTATTCCGTTTCCGTACCTCCATCTTTTCCTGGAATGGATACGGATCCTCTACAACTTCCACAAACTCGATCCTCCTCACCTGCTTGTCTGTCCCATCCTCTCCCACCCCCATCCAGTGCTGCACCTGCACTCCCATATCCCACCTGCTCTCCATCTCTCCACTCTCCATACCCTCGCCCAAGGTGGCTTCCACCAACTCCCCATCCCTGATGATGCCCTCATCCCCTCCATCTACCCCTCCTACCAACTTTGATCCTCCTCTACAGCACCTACCCTCCTCCCCCCGGGCTTGACCTACCCCCCTACCTTCTTTCCTCCCCCTCCCATCTCCTCTGCCACTGGCATCTACACACTCCCCCCTCTCTCCTCCCCCCTTTTTCCCCTCTTTGCAGGTCCCCGGACTCGTAAACGTATAGTGAACTTTCGCACGCCGTAGATCGTCACCTAGTGTTTGTGTGTGCAATCGTGTTCATGTTCAAGTGTTCCAGTGTTTAATCGTTGGTGCTACAACGATCGCGTGTGTCATCTGTCATCTCTGTGCGTGTCAACGTGTCTGAGCATTTTTATTTTGGATTCTGCGCCCGTGAACGGCTCCGTGTGTTTTAATTTTGTATGTCTGCTTTTGTATATCCACCATGTCTTTTCTGCGATTGTCTTCTCTTGTATCATTAGTTTTATCTGTGGCCGAAGAGCGGCGTAGTACGCCGCTGCTGGCTTATCTGTATCAGGTGTGAAATTAACAATAAAGAAAAAAGAAAAAATGATGCAAAGGATATCGAAGATGTGTCTTGTACCGACTGGAAAACAGTTTGAAAAAGATACTCACCATCTAGATTTTTTTGTGCGAGCTCTCATTCCATCTGTAAATTTATGGGTGAACATGCAGCTTGTATGACAACTGAGTAAAGCAACCAAGAGTCAATATTTATCTTTATTTATTATGCTAATTCCATTGTGAATTTAGCTGTTACATTAGCAGGAGCGCTAATGATCACCCTACTGCGTGCTCTAATGCAAACAACAGTAACAAAAGATTCCATCAAATAACTACTAATTCATCAGATAAAATGACAGGATATGCGATAGCATAGCGTGCTTACAGTGACCATAGGATACGGCTCATGTCACACTTCAGATATTATTTTAGAGGAAGTGATTTATCGTTGGCTTCTTACGATGAGAGAGATATAAATGAATCATGTGAATGAGTATAACGATTGCTTACGAGCAACAATGTTAGATTTGTGGTAGTACCGTAGGTTATGGAAACGGAAGCAAGAGAGAGAGATTAGAAATGAAAGCTAGCTCAATACTACCCTCGTCTCTATACGAACTTTCAAGGATATCCTACGCTCTCATTCTAGATGACTCTTCCAAATGATTTGGAACTACATCCGTTACATTTGCACTAGCAAACATATAGAATTTCACCGTCTGCACCGATCATATTTTTCTTCGCCAACATTCGAAACAACTCGCTCTGAATAAGCTCATTTGAATTCTTCTTACATGAAAGTACACAAATATTGATATCGTGTGTTTCATAGCACCACAGAAGGATGTTTTTGGTTTCACGTACAAGGGTCTACGTTTCAGTTTCTTGTTGTTGGTACGAAGATATAAGCCTTGGCGAATGAGGGCCTGTGAAAATTTGCTTAATCGCCATAAATATTGGGAGCTGTTCACATCATCTCTTCTGACCGTGATGCTCCATCGCACAAGAAATATTCCAGCACTCAACATGTATCCACATTAGTAAACATTACTCAGATGTATACTATAACAAAACCTAAATACCTGTTTTAATAATCAAGTAGTTGTTGTTAGCTGATCCAGATCATTCCACGATTATACCATAAAATTACAGATATTGTACATATGAAAAATATATGGAATGTAGAATCCACAGAAGATACTGCATGGGGACGTAATTATTATATTTGAAAATCATTTTTATTTTTCGTAGCTGTATGTCCGATTACGCTGTGTCTCGTAAACGGTTGGCCCTGACTAGTATTATTACGCAATCTGACTGCATAGAACAACAACAAAGAATGAAATGAAAATTTTCGTTAACACAATTAATTAATTAAGTCCCCAGCAACTATAAAACCTACGAAACCAAAGCACAAGTATAACTGTTCTGTGTGTGGAAGTATGACTCAACGTACACATCTGGCACGGTTCTTCTTCAATAAGACAAGACATTTCAAATACCATTTATACTGACGTGACAAAAAAAAAATTAGAAATACTATAATTGCGCAAGAAAACCAGAATTACACTCTAATACGAGAACACAAGCCAGATGCTTTGTTGACTGAACCTGCAATGACGCATTATTCAGGACATTGAAATAATGAGAAAAAAAGAAAAGTAGTTTGTTACCTTCATTTATATTGATGAAAAGCACTCTAATCATTACAATATCTCCACACCGACTCGCTACTACCACATCTCAACAAGAACTGACTACTGCCACATTTCGACAAGCACTCTTCACTACGACATCTCAGCAAGCACTGCCTACCACGAGTTCTCAACAAGCACTGCCCTCCGCTACTTCTCAATAATCACTGCCAGTGGAGGCGGCGAAACAAAACTCTCTGGCGCTGTGGCTCAGTGTAGCCACCTTTCGTATGCCCTTCCTCCAAGGGCTAGAATTTGATGGTATTTTTGCCAGCATTGGTGGTGAAAATACCACCAAATTCGTCAAAAAAAAAATACAGACAAAAATAAAAGATAATATTAATATGTAAATATCACATAATTAGATAAAATTTTGGCTTTGCACTGACCTTTCAATAACCTAATATATAAAATACAGTAGGCAATACAAATTCTTTCATGCATGTGGTTTTACATAATAGTTTACACAATACACAAAAAATCATTTTATACAAATGTTCACATAAAATACTTTTAATTATTAAAAAAAAAACAAATAGTTGATAGTTCCAGCAGCAGCACCCAGCAATGGTCAACAGGTGCAAACACCAACAAGTGACATCATTTTAGTAAAAGCAGTTCCATCTGTGGCACCCAGTAATGTTGAACAGGTGCAGACAGCAAGAAGCAACATCATTTCAGTAGAAGCAGTCCATCAGTGGCACCCAGCAATCTTGAGCAGGTTCAGACACCAACAAGTGACATTATTTCAGTAGAAGCAGTTCCATTAGTGGCACCCAGCAATGTTGAACAAGTGCAGACACCAACAAGTGACATCTTTCAGTAGAAACAGTCCATCAGTGGCACCCAGCAATGCTGAACAGGTGCAGACACCAACAAGTGACATTGTCTCAGTAGAAGCAGTCCATCAGTGGCACCCAGCAATGTTGAGCAGGTGCAGACAGCAACAAGTGACATTATTTCAGTAGAAGCAGCCCATCAGTGGCACCCAGTAATGTTGAGCAGGTGCAGACACCAACAAGTGACATTATCTCAGTAGAAGCAGTCCATCAGTGGCACCCAGTAATGTTGAGCAGGTGCAGACACCAACAAGTGACATTATCTCAGTAGAAGCAGTCCATCAGTGACACCCAGTAATGTTGAGCAGGTACACACAGCAACAAGTCACATTATTTCAGTAAAACACAGTCCATCAGTGGCACCCAGTAATGTTGAGCAGGTGCAGACACCAACAAGTGACATCATTCAGCAGAAGCAGTTCCATCTGTGGCATCCAGCAATGTTGAACAGGTACACACAGCAACAAGTCACATTTCTCAGCAGAGGCAGTTCCATTAGTGGCACCCAGCAATGTAAAACAAGTGCAGACACCAACAAGTGACTTCATTTCAGTAGAAGCAGTCCATCAGTTGCACCTAGCAATGATGAGCAGGTCCAGAGAGCAGTCCATAATATTCACTATCACTGATCACACTGTTCATCAGAGTTTATAACCAGAAATTAAACATGTCCTAGTGGCACCAATCATGTAGAAAAGTACAAGTAACAGTCCATAATATTCACTATCCTAATCACACAGTTCATCAGCAGAAATTAATCATTTCTAAGTGGCACCCATTATGTTGAAAAAGTGCAAGTAACAGTCCATAATATTCACTATCACTAATCACACAGTTTAGGCATGAACAATAGTTTGAATGCACATACAAATGCTTTTACAAAATTATTCTCAATGCTCTTACACTAAACATACAAATTCTATTAAACACACAAATGATATCAGATACCTGTCATATTAACTATTACAAATACTCAAATATCAGTAAACCTATAATATTTATGGGTGTCAGTGAAGGCACTACAAACAAATAATATTTAGGAGATAGGTGGGTAGGATTAGGAAAGAAAAACACACTAAACACACTCACTCATCTTTCATCCACATTGAGTACTACTGTGTAATTGAATAGTGTTAACTGTGTAAATGCAATTCTGCCAAAATTTGATGTTCATCATGTGTATCAAGTAGTAGTGGCAGCAATGTATAACAGTCAATAATAGTTAAGTCAACGTCATAGTCATCATGTCAAGACCAATGATTGCCAAGCCAGATCAAAATGTACGGTTGCTGAACAACTGTCAGTGAGCCAAGATTTGCAATTACTTCCTCTCTCCAAAAAAAAAAAATATGTACTCCTTATTGATTTAACAAAGTGTGTGTAGACAATCTTCCTTCTACTTGAGTGTTCTAGTCTGCTATCTTCATCCTCCTTGTTCCATATAGACCAACAAAAAAAAAAAAATTATGCACCTCACTTTCTTTACCTCTTATCCACCAAAAATCCAATAATCATCACCATCACATAATCTCAATACTTCAATAATACCTCTTACGTCGATGCATATAAATCTTATCATCAATATCATTTACCTTACCTCTTGTCCACAAAAACTCCAATAATCATCAACTTCATATAATCTCAATACCTCAATAATACCTCTTCAATACGTCGACACATATAAACCTTATCGCCAATATCATTTCAGTTCCATAACAACTCTTTCCTCTAGTCAGTCTCCTCGAACAAGTACAGATAAAATCCTAATGCAAACCTCATCATCCCATACAATCCGAAGACACACTGTCAACACACAACCTCTGTGTAATCCATCTGACCCAAATCTTCTACTCATTATAAAGTATAAGATATATTTTGGTTACCTTGTCGATCATTAAATAAAAGAAATGCATGCATGACCTCTAACAGACTTAGTTCGAATAACTCTCAGTAATTAAGTACGATTACAGAGTGTGAATGATCATAATGTTTCACAGTGTGTACACCACTTCAAGAGTTATGGCAAACAGAAGCAAACATGTGGAGTATTTCTTGTGTCAAGTGTCACTTCCTATTTCAATTGCTCTCGAAAAATGCAGTGTAATAACTGTCAATGGTCTAAACCTAGTTTTGGTATGTCATGTCATTAGCTTCCTTCCTATTAGCATAAATTTATACAGCTTCCATAAAACCTCCAGCTCATGTGACTTCTATGAAGTTTCTTGTACTAATGTCGTTTATGTCGAATTATAGCAGTTCATTTTCCTATCTTAAAAATATAAGGCACTGACCGTAAGCAAAACATGCAATAGCGAGTAAATATACCAGTAGAGAACAGAATGTCAACAAGTGGATGCAGCACAACTCTTACAACGAGGCTCTGCCAAGCGAACAATCTATAATTAATACAATAGTGTGACCTAAACTCTATGTTTGTACACAGTATATCAGCATTTCTATATACCAAATTAAAGAGTAGTTATGACAACAAACAGAAATGTATAAATATGCAATCCATACGCATAGCAGCAAACATATATCTTACGTAATAAACAGGTCATTAGCATCATATCAGCATAAGCAAATAAATGTTCATATGTCATCTTAATAAGTAAACATGAAGGCGCAAGCAGATAAATCACAAAGTATAACTTACATACATATCAGCACAACTAATCAGGTGACAATTATAATTTAGATAAATAAGCACAGCAGACACATAATAAAAAAATATGACATCAGTGAAAAAGCATTGCAGCCAAGCGATGCATAATATATACAAATAACAACCCTGTTCATTAATAAAACATTGACAAAAATCAGCAAATGTACGCAAGCACGTCGCTTCACAAGTAAATTCATAGAACATGAAATTAGCACAAAGTATGAATCACGTAATTGCGAGCGGCAAATTACGTCTAAAGTACGTACCTAAGTGGAAATATGTTACCTGAAAAAATAAACTCAATTAATAGTTACCTTTTTAGTTTATTAGTTTCTTCTTGGAAATTACATTCTTTCTGAAATTTTCTCGATAGCAAGTCCTCTTAACGTCGGAGACACACAGAATTTACCTGAAGTTCTTAAATATTTTATACAATCGTATCCTGAAAAATACTGAACGTTAATAACATAATTCATCAAGTCACTATAGCTTTATACTGAATTTAGTCGGAGAAATTAGACTGTGTATTTGTTTACGGCTGTCAGTGCATTCGCACTGAGCTCTCGATCAGCTGTAGGCGCGTGACGTAGGAAGCAATTGTTTGCGGTCAACGACTGCCTTGTGCGGCGCGCAGACTTGACTGTTGCTTTGAGTATATGCCGCCGCCAAAACACAGCGCGGTATCCTTGTATTCTCTGCATGTTTACGTAAACTGTTGGTTTCTCGAAAGTATGTCATTCCACAAAAATTTTAACGTTTGATATATGATGTATTCCCTTAGAGCGTCGTGATTTAAGAGTTTCTACTTCAACAGTGTTATCATGAATAATTTTGCGAATTCTATATGGACCGTTATAAAGCAGAAAAAATTTGCGACACAAGCCTTTTCTTTTGTGAGACAAACCTTGAGACTTAATTAACACATTTTGACCAACTGACAAGATTTTTAAATGACCAGGATGCTTAGCTGATTTCTCTCTTCTAGCAGCCGCAGATGCAATATTTTGTAGAGCCAGGTTGACAACTTCAGAATGCCGCAGTTTCCGTGAAGGCGGAAAAGGAACGATTTCAGAAATGCGATTTGTCGGTGCTTTGTTTTTTAATATCAGTATTGGCGGTAAAGAAGTTGAGTCATTAGGAAGTTCATTCAGAATGTTTTGAAAAATGTGAAGATACTGATCCCACGTTCTGTGATTCTGATGACAATAAAGACGACACAATTTATTGATTTCCTTCATCCATCTATCTGAAGCGTTAGATTGAGGGTGAAAAAGTGAAATGAAAATTGGTTTAATGTTACGATGCCGTAGAGTACGAAGCCAAATTTTAGAACGAAACTGTGATCCATTATCTGATATAACCTTATCAACATGACCAACTTCTTTAAGAAAATGGTTAATGAAAGCATTAGATACTGAACGAGCTGTTGTTTTGCGTAACGGTGTAAAACACACATATTTTGATGTCAACTCCACTGCTACGGAAATGTACGCAAAACCATTAGTAGAACGAACCACTGGACCGAACAAATCGACTGCAGCCATGTCCTTTAATTTCGCTGGAATGATAGGAAACAACGGTGCTCTGTGAGAAATTGTTGGCGGCTTAGCCTTTTGACATAATTTGCATTTGGCCAGAACAGATCGAATACGTTTTTCCATATTACTGAAGTAGCAATTTTCCCGTAATTTATGAAAGCATTTTCTGGGACCAAAGTGCGCATAACTGAAATGCGTATACCAAATCAGCTTATTAACCCACTCATCAGGAATACAAACTAACCAAACAGAGTTGTCGACCGATTTTCGTTTAAAAAGAACTTTCCAGATAGTTCGCAAAAACGAGGTGTGGCCAAATTGTCCAATCTAACAAAGCGTCTAAGAAAATTACAGACGCCAAGGAAACTACGAACATCACGTTTTGTGGTAGGAACAGCATAATTACGAATAGCATCTAGTTTCTCTGGACCAGGAAGAATACCTTCTGTAGAAATAATGTGACCAAGAAATTTCACCTGTGAACGTCCAAATTCAGATTTTTCCAAGTGCACTGTAATGCCAACTCTTGCAAAAATACGTAATAATGAATCCAAAATTTTGTTGTGCTCACTCCAAGAATGTTTAGCAATAAGAATATCGTCAACATATGAAGTAATATTGTCACGAAGATAAACAGGTAAGATTTCGTTTAAACTACGAATGAATGCTGCTGAAGATACAGTAAGTCCAAACGGTAATTTCCGAAATCTTTTTTTTTGGGGTAAAATAGTCATATCCGGTTATTCTTTAACGATTCTCTAGATAGATTGATAGTAGAAGAGTTGTTTTTGACAGATGCAAAGAATAGTAAAAGAGTAGGCAGCGGTGCAGAAAACTAAAAGGGAAATAGCACCACTACAGCTCGGGGCCCTATGCACGCTACGGCACATATTCACTTAGTGTAGTGAATCCCCTGAGGACTTTAATAGCCGCACATAATTTCCTGTTTGTGACTTAGTGGCCAATTTGGTGGAAGTGCGTACATAAATTGATCTAACCATGCACATGGATGTATGTCATTCTTAGAATTGCGGAAGATCTTAAATTTCCGAACAGTCAAAAAGTGTTTATAGTCAAAGTTTTCGCCTCGTGGCGACAAAGACCTACCGCGTCTGTCCCAGTCACAATGACGATTATTGTTAAGTTCGTGCGCCTGGCGCTCTCTTATTGCTTCTCTTAAATGAAATAAATTACTTTCTTCAAACCCCTCTGCTATCTGTGATTCTAAATTTCTTCTATTGTCTTTTCCTACAATTTCGCCTTCGATTTGTTTGACTTGCTTTCGTAATGCCTCAACTTCCCTTTTAATGCGTTCATTAAATTTTCCCTGATTTTTAACATGCTTATTTATGTTCTGGTACTCTTCGGTTTCTGCAAATGGCAATGGTGCTGTATCATCTGAATCTCTGTCCCCATTTAAACTAAGACTTGTCAATTTATCTGAAATCTCCTCAACTCTTTCCGATAAATCACCTATTTGTTCTTTCTGTTTATTTACGTCTTCCGTAAGTGTCGTGACTCGGGTTTCAGTATAAACACATTTGGTAGTTAACTGTTCATATTGTTGTGTTAGATTATTTATTCTGTCATTTGGTACGGATTCCTCGATTCTCTCAAATATTTCTTCCTTATCTTTTGCATGTTGTAAATTTAACTCTGAAAATTTCTGTACTATCACGCGATCTCTTTCTTCCTGTTCTCTATCCTGTTCCCTTTGTCTAATCTCTACTGCAATTAATCTATTATTGTGAGCATTCAAAATCGGTTGTACTTCTTCTCTGATTTCTTTCTTTAACTCATCTTTCATGTTTTTGAAACATGTCCCTATTCGTGAATCTAACCGTGTTTCCATTGTTTCCATCTCTGTTTTAATTGTTCCTATTTGTGATCCCAGTGAGTCTAACCGTGTTTCCATTGTTCCCCTATCTGTTTTTAATTCAGATCGTAACTGTGATCCCAAATTTAATATTGCACTCATCAGCTGCTCCATATTAACTTGTTCGAAATTCTTTTCGCCCCTAACATTTCCCACAAAACCAGTTTCCTTCGTCGTAGCTGTAAAGCTATCTGTGTTCGATACTATTCCAGAATCTTCTATCGTTAATCTCGTATTCTGTGAATTTTCTGATTGAGAAAAATTTTGAAATGGTTCCGGACTATCTTCCCGACTTATTAAATTCTTTTCCACTTCATTATTCATGATACTGTTTTCCTCTGTTGGCGAGTTCGCCATGTTAACAATTTCGTCATTCTCACTATCCATCATTTTTGCCTTTTTCATCGATCGCGTAATCATTTACAAAACATACAAAACTCGTCACTGTACGAAAATTACACACAATGACTCTTTATCTCCAACAATACCATTTACCCGAAATGTTTCCCTCAAACACGATTAATCGAACAATTGAAATAATTGCTCTAAATTATCAAACGCGTATACAAGACAATAAAATTAAATTCTGAAATACCATTAGAAGAATGATAATTACCAAATCTACACATGCAATAGAGACTACAATTACTAAACTACAAATTACTACAACAATACTACTGTCTACTATTTTTACAATCAGAAGAATTCCAAGGGACGATCCGAAGCAGCGGTCGCCACGTGCATGGGGGCTTATTTATTATATTTGAAAATCATTTTTATTTTTCGTAGGTGTATGTCCGATTACGCTGTGTCTCGTAAACGGTTGGCCCTGACTAGTATTATTACGCAATCTGACTGCATAGAACAACAACAAAGAATGAAATGAAAATTTTCGTTAACACAATTAATTAATTAAGTCCCCAGCAACTATAAAACCTACGAAACCAAAGCACAAGTATAACTGTTCTGTGTGTGGAAGTATGACTCAACGTACACATCTGGCACGGTTCTTCTTCAATAAGACAAGACATTTCAAATACCATTTATACTGACGTGACAAAAAAAAAAATTAGAAATACTATAATTGCGCAAGAAAACCAGAATTACACTCTAATACAAGAACACAAGTCAGATGCTTTGTTGACTGAACCTGCAATGACGCATTATTCAGGACATTGAAATAATGAGAAAAAAAGAAAAGTAGTTTGTTACCTTCATTTATATTGATGAAAAGCACTCTAATCATTACAATATCTCCACATCGACTCGCTACTACCACATCTCAACAAGAACTGACTACTGCCACATCTCGACAAGCACTCTTCACTACGACATCTCAGCAAGCACTGCCTACCACGAGTTCTCAACAAGCACTGCCCTCCGCTACTTCTCAATAATCACTGCCAGTGGAGGCGGCGAAACAAAACTCTCTGGCGCTGTGGCTCAGTGTAGCCACCTTTCAATACTCACAGTACCTTTACTGTGCTAAAGAAAAACAAGAATCGCTGTCAGTAAAGAAAGGAATAGCTGTTAATATCTCCACATTGAGGATCAGTAAGATGTAATGTGATGTATAAGGTTTTCTCTGCGTGATTGATTATTGTTGTGCTCTCGGCTGTACAGGAGAGTTACTTGTATTTATTCCACCACATGCGCAACACATCGACTGCCGATCCGATAGTCTTCACAGGCTCTGCGAACTGCGCGCCTGGAATTATACGTACGTAACCGGTGACTGGTTGGAGTCCAGGCAGCGAGTATGCGTTACAGCACAGCTCGGAGCGCCTGGAGCAGACGATCGGATCGGCAGTCGAAATGTTGCACATGAGATGGAATAAATAAATCGCCTATACACTCGAAAACACTTCATGTACATGTTGTGACTATTTCTTCATATAAAGAGTGCTAAGAATCCTATTGCGATTTTGCACTATCGCAAATAAAATACGTGTGTTTTTATTAAAACGAAATTCCTCCAGCTGTACTTAAGATTTTATGTTTACTTCGCTACTAGTTTCGACGTTGCGTCAACGCCATCATCAGGCCCGTACACTTTGATGAAATCAGTTCTGTGTGGCTCGGTCCAGCAGTCCGCAGTGAGACCAACACGTGCTCCACATGGATGGCGGGCAGTGACTGTGAAGCAAACACATAGTAACACTCACTGTAGGTACATTGGATTCGTGTTTAACATTGTCCTGCCTGTCATCTCCATCAACTGTAGGTATGTTAGGTATATTGGATTCGTCATTGTATTAAACTATTCTGACGTAATTATCGATGTCAGAATCATCAATATGTTATAGTTAACACGGTAACATCGTCAACAATATGTTAATGTGCTTATTAGGTGTGAGGTTCGGTATGTAGATTACCTGCCTACCTAATTACTATCATCATCAGTATGTTTATTCTATGATACCACTGATCAGCCAGTGTGGTCGTTATTGTATGGTTCTTTGTATTAAAAAGCGTAGCTATCGTTATATTTCGGTGGTAAATCACTAAAATGGACTAAAATCCTACTGAAAGTGGCTCACTTATGATACTGGAGTATAAAGGGTAGAATATACAATATACATCTACTAACATTGGGTGGACGTCAATCCACAATTCCTGGTTACTGGTTACTTTCGCAGGAGTTAAAAGCAATCAAACAAGGTCCTGGTCCTAGAGATTTCTAGCTATCGAAACCTGGAAAACCAGCTTAAAAACGTAGTTGAGATATTGTTGTTGACCATGAGAAACGAAAGATTCGAATACAATAGGTGGTAAGCGCGGCAACACTACCACATCAGCGTAGGTGAGTGGTGTGCAGGCAGCTCGTAAAGCAAGCAGCGAACAAATGTAATTACATCAGCTGAGGTAAATGTGTGTGTATTCTCACGGCACAAGGGATTGCTACTGACGAGATTTTACCCATGACTGATTACATAGTAATGGAAGCCACGCTAACGCTGCGTCCTAAAGGTCTCTGTCTGAAATCTGCAACTGAATCGGTTCATAGAGCAGGTCTCTGTGGTTTTATTGTGTCAGAGGAAACACAGTCGAGCACCTATCCTGGAAAAAAAAGTTGCTGTAGCCAGCCTTCCGGGTAGGGGAGTAGCACTGACTATTACACTAGCTTTTTATCGTAGATGTGGGGGAAGACCCCTGGCAGTTGAGTCGGTCATTCTGCAGTGGTCCCATGAGGACAGCTCCAGCGAAAAATCCGTCCCTTCTATTACATTGCCAGTTTAATGCAACGGCTTTGTTCTTTGCCGATTCACGCCACCTTGTGACTTTCTCAAACTATATGATTAGCTGAAGTTAAAACTGATTCCCCCCAACATCCAATGGTGCAGCATCTACGCAAACATCACCGAGTCGAGGAAGTCAAGAAAAATTTATATTATACTTGAAATGTACCCATTTAGTTTTTTGACCTGTTAAATATTCATGCAATTAACCTCTGGGTATTGTCATTAGATTTAAAATTTTGCCTCCTGTATGGACCCATGACTGGAAATATTATCAATCAAATAATTAAGTATTTTTCCCTTTTGAGGGACTGGATGACGCAGCCACTGAGGCATGTCCACGTATGGGTGCAACCCTGTAAAAAAATCTCAGGTTTAAATAATGGATAAAAGTTTTATTGGTAAGTATACCCGCCGTGAAAGTCCTACTGAATGCCACCTCGAGGAAGTCAGGTCAGCCAGTCCTAATGTTGTTGATATCGCCTGCATCTTGGCTCAACTAGTCTCACCAATCTGCTATGTTTGGCAACCTATTGCTAGAATTTTTTACTGTCGTTTGATATTTTTTTGTTTTACTTGGCTGTTCTGTTTCAGTAATTTGTAGTTTCTTTTTTCTCTTAATTTGTAATCTGATTCTTTTGACACGAATTAAAAAATGCAGTGCGGATTGGAGGCAGAATTCTCAACTAATTTAGATGAAGTTATTTACAAATGTAAAATGGCATTTTATTCATACCTGTGTATTATCCTTTATTTATCCATTTATTGCTGCTTACAAACCAAACCTGGAGCTTCATAACCTGATACAGGTGGTATAACACAAATTGTGATTGTGCAAATATTAAAGAATGCATTTATGCAATTATTAATTGTTGCTGAGGAAATTTGCTACATTTATCCTCAGAAACCACCACGTAATCTCTTAAAACTAAATGTTAGAATTGTGTCAGTTTGAGTACTTGTGCCATTTTATATGTGAATATGGTTTTTGTGGAGCAACTGGTCCTGCAGCACTCAGAATCTATACTTAACCGTTCAAAAACACAAATTACAACTAGTCGTTATAACTATAGACTATACGATTATAGTCAAAGTCGTAATGAATTTATCTGTCAACTGTTACATTATCGAGTCAACCGCAAGTCTTCCTGACACAAAACTTTTTGCTCTCTGTGAGCGTGAGATGACCACCGTGTCATCAGGAATGTTTTCCTCATATTCAGTCCCTGTGACTGCACACCCCCAGAGTTTCGTCCAACAACGTCGCATCCACACGGTACTGAGCAGGAGCCATTTCCCCTGGAGCGTCCCAGGAGAACACTGCAGGAGACGCGTGGCACCACCGTCTTAGTTAAAAAAAAAAAAAATCGTTATCTATTAGCAGCTCTTGTCACTATTCTCCCAGAGAATCTCGAGTATTCACATTGTTGGTAAGGTCACGTGTTCTAGATCTTGTCATAACTCCTAGCCATATTTTTCCATTTGCAGTGGTCGGCCGCCCGGAGTGGCCGTGCGGTTCTAGGCGCTACAGTCTGGAGCCGAGCGACCGCTACGGTCGCAGGTTCGAATCCTGCCTCGGGCATGGATGTGTGTAATGTCCTTAGGTTAGTTAGGTTTAATTAGTTCTAAGTTCTAGGTGACTGATGAACTCAGAAGTTAAGTTGCATAGTGCTCAGAGCCATTTGAACCATTTTGGAGTGGTCTTGGGAACTTGCTGATCTCTAATTCCGCATCAGTTATTTTAACTACTGCGACTTCACTTTGTTGCTCGAGTCTACTTGTACCTTCTTGTATTCTGGAATTCTTCTAGTCTGACTCTGCACATATTATTCGCTACAGTTTCAAGCAGCTGCCACTTCACTTAATCAGGAACTTTTTCTCCTGACTGCTTTGATGCGACCCGCCACGGGTCCTTCTCCTCTGCCAAAGACTTCATCTCAGAACAGCACTTGCGTCTTACGGCCTCACTTAGTAGTTAGGTGTATTCCAATCTCTGTCCTTCAGAACTGTTTTTACCGTCTAAAGTGCCCTCAAGTACCGTAGAAGTTATTCGCTGATGTCTTAACAGTTTTCCTGTCAGCCTGTCCATTCTTCTTGTCAGTATTCTCTATATGCTCCTTTCTTCATCGATTCTACGGAGAAACGTCTCAACCCTTCTCTTACCAGTCCACCTACTTCGCCTAACACAGTGGGCGATGGCGTGTTTGTTCCTACTAGAACTAGTTTATCTTGTAGCGAAATCGAAAGTAGATAGAACATTTCGAGCAGTTAGTTCATGAGCCCACTCGAATAGTAAATGTTGTAAAAAGACACTTGACCTCTTAGCAACTAATAGCCCTCAACTAATAACAAGCATCAAAACGGGTACAGGGATTAGTGAACACGGTGTTGTCGTAGCGAGACTGAATATTGTAACCCCCAAATCCTCCAGAACAAACGAAAAATATACGTATTCAAAAAAGCAGATAAATATTCACTTGACGGCTTCCTTACAATCTCCACTCGTTCCAAATTAACAATGTAAGGGTAGGCCAGATGTGGCTTGAATTCAAAGAAATATTATCGACAGCACTTGAGAGGTTTAATCCAAATAAATTAACAAATAACAAGGCGGATCCCTCTTGGTACACAAAACGGATCAAAATACTGTTGCAGAAACAACGTAAAAAGTATGCCAAAGCATGCAGAATATCCAAGATTGGCGATCGTTTACAGAAGTTCGAAATTCAGCGCGGTCATCAATGCGAGATGCTTATAATATTTTCCACAACGAAACATTGTCTCGAAACCTGGCAGAAAACTAAAAGTGATTCTGGTCGTATGTGATGTTTGTTAGCGGCAAGACACAGTCCATGCCTCCTTGTGCGACAGCAATGAAAAGACTATCGACGGCAGTGCTGCCAACGCAGAGTTGCTAAACACAGTCTTACGAAATTCCTTCACTAAAGAAGACGAAGTAAATATTCCACAAATGGAACCAGGAACAGCTGCTAACATGAGTAACTTAGAGGTAGATATCCCCAGAGTAGTGAAGCAACTTAAAACACCTAATAAAAACAAGTATTCTGGTCCAGAATATACCAGTCAGGTTCCTTTCAGAGTACATTAATGCAATAGCTGCATACTTAACACTTAACAATTATATATATAGCCCCTCGCTCGACGAAAGATCCGTATCTAAAGACTGGAAAGTAGCACAGGTCACACAAATATTCAAGAAAAGTAGTAGGAGTAATCCGCTATTACAGGCCCATATCACACCGTCGATATGCAGCAATATTTTGGATATATTGTATTCGAATATTATGAATTACCTCGAAGAGCCGGCCGCGGTGGAACCGCGCGACCTCTACGGTCGCAGGTCCGAATCCTGCCTCGGGCATGGATGTGTGTGATGTCCTTAGATTAGTTAGGTTTAAGTAGTTCTAAGTTCTAGGGGACTGATGACCTCAGATGTTGAGTCCCATAGTGCTCAGAGCCATTTGAACCACTTTTACCTCGAAGAGATCGGTCTATTGGCACACAGTCAACATGGCTTTAGAAAACATCGTTCTTGTGAAACACAACTAGCTCTTTACACACACGAAGTGCTGAGTGCTATTGACAAGGGATTTCAAATTGATACCATATTTATACATTTCCAAAAGCTTTTGAAAATGTACCACACAAGTGGCTCGTGGTGAAATTGTGTGCTTGTGGAATATCGTCTGAGTTATGTGACTGTGTTCCTGATTTCCTGTCAGAGATGTCACAGTTAGTATTAACTGACGGAAAGTCATCGAGTAAAACGGAAGAGACTTTTGGCGTCTCCGAAGGTATTGCTATAGCCCCTCTGCTGTTCTTTATCTATAGGAGAAAAACTGAGCAGCTATCTTAGGTTTTTTGCAGATGATGCTCTTGTTTATCGTCTAGTAAATTCATTAGAAGATTAAAAAGTAATTCCAAAACCATTTAGAAAAGATATCTGAATGATGCGAAAATTGGTAGTTGACCTTAAATAACGAAAAGTGTGAGGTCATCCATATAAGTGCTAAAATAAATTCGTTAAATTTCAGTTACACGAGAAACCAGTCAAATCTAAAGGCCGTTGATTCAACTAAATAACTAGAAATTACAATTACGAACAATTTAAATCGGAAAGAACACTTAGAAAATTTTGTGGGGAAGGCACAACAAAAACTGTGTTTTCTTGGCAGAACACTTAGAAAATGTAGCAGATCTACGCTTTTCAGTCCTCTTTTGGAGTACTGCTGCGCGATCTGGGATCCTTTCCAGATGGGATTAATGGACTACATCGAGAAGCACGTTTTGTACTCGTATTATCGCGAAACAGGGGAGAGAGCGTCACGAACATGAAACAGGATTTGGAATGGACACCATCAAAACAAATGCGTATTTCGTTGCGGCGGAACCTTCTCACAAAATTTCTATCACCAGCTTTCTCCTCCGAATGCGAACATATTTTGTTGGCGCAATCCTACGTGGGGAGAAATCAGAGCTCGCATGGAAGGATATAAGTGTTCATTTGTTCCGCGCTCTGTTCGAATTGGAATAATTGTGAAGATGGTTCGATGAACCCTCTGCCAGGTATTTAGGAGTGATTTTCAGAGTGTACATGTAGAAGTAGAACAGTCATTCGGGTGCCGTTTCCCCAAAAGAATTTAGAAATTGCGAAGAAATGTTACCTATGTACCTATCTGCTCTCTCCTGTGCGTTAAACAGTGGAAGTCTCAACACACTCGTAATGTTGATGGTCCTGCTTGTAATTTCTGATTGTTTTGACCGTTCTGTATGCTAACTCAGTCCTTCCAACAACCATTTCTTTTTCGATTTTTTCGCATCTTTCCTGCAGCCATATCAACTTGCATTTCCTATTAATTTCACTCCTGACTGTCCTGCTGTATTCCTGGATGTCCCTGGACATTTATTACGCCCTCTCTTTTTTCGATCAGTGGAAGTATTTCTTCTGTTATCCAAGATTTCTTCGCACTTACGTTCCTTGCCTGTAGCTTTCTCTGTTTGTATAACTTCTGTGAGTGCCGTTTTAGAGATGTCCATTCCTCTTCCACTGAGCTAACTGTTGTGTTATTAATTATCGCAGTATGTACAGCCTCAGGGAACTTCAAACGCAACTCATCATTTCTCAGTATTTTAGTATCCTATTTCTTCTCACGACTCTCTTAAATTTCTGTATACTCTTCATCATTACTAAAGTGTGATCTGACACCATATTTACACCTTGATACGCCTTGCAATCCATAGGATAAGACAAAAGTCTGGATACACCCCCATAAACGTCTAACCGTGTGAGGAATGATAACGGCGTCTGATATGGTGTCTCTGTAGGTGGGGCGCAACTTGTAGGAGCTATGTCGACCGCGGCGGCCAGCTTGAAATCCGCCATGCTGTATTTTGGTTTCTTGTTTCAAATGGGAAGGTGGTCATGTGGCACACCATTTTCAACTGCCCTTGTCTCAGGAATACACCTGTGATATCTCTTTTAAGAGATCTTTATTTGTATAGGAGTTATGACCTGTTAAAGTCTGAAATTGCAAGGAGGTGATCAATTCTCTTTATTGTTGCAGGCGATCCACAGTGGCACTTACACAGCAACGTGTCTCGATTTTTCTTTAGTCTTGATTCCATTATCAACCGCAACGTCGGAATTGCCTCTCTAGTGCCTTTAACTTTTCTAACGCCAAACTGGTGGTCATCTAGCACATTCTCAATTTTCTTTTCAGTACTTCTGCAGATTATTCTTGTCAGCAACTTGGATGCATGAGCTGTTAAGCTGATTCTTCGACAATTCTCGCAATTGTCAGCTCTTGCAGTCTTCGGAATTGTGTGGACGATATGTTTCGGAAAGTCTCATACATTCTACACCCCAACGTGAGTACTCGATTGTTGCCACTTCCCCCAACAATTTTAGAAATTCTAAGGGAATATTATTTATACCTTCTGCCTAATTTGATCGTACCTCCTCCAAAGCTCTTTTAAACTCTTGTTCTAATACTGGATCTCCCATATCTTCTAAATCGACTCCTGTTTCCTCTTCTATCACATCATAGAAATTTTTTCCTTCATAGAGGCTTTCAATGTATTCTTTGCACCTATCCGCTCTCTCCTTTGTATTTAGCAGTGATTCCACTTGCGATCTTAATGTTACCACCCATGCTTTTAATGTCACCTAAGGTTGTTTTGACTTTCTTGTATGATGAGTCTGTCCATCCAACAATCATTTCTTTTTCGATTTCTTCGCATTTTCCATGCAGCCATTTCGTCTTAGCTTCCTTGCACCTCATATTTATTTCATTCTTCGGCGACTTGTATTTCTTTATTCCTGAGTTTCCCAGAACATTTTTGTACTTCCTCCATTCATCGACCAAATGAAGTATTTCTTGTGTTACCCATGGTTTCTTCGCAGTTACCTTCTTTGTACCTATGTCTTTTTTCAGCTTCCGTGATGGCCCTTTTTAGATATGTCCATTCCTCTTCAACTGTACTGCCTACTGAGCTATTCCTTATTGCTGTATCTATATCTATAAATTTTTATTGCTGTATATATATACCTCAAGCGTATCTCGTCATTTCTTAGTACTTCTGTATTCCACTTCTTTGCGTACTGAGTCTTCCTGACTAATGTCTTAAACTTCAGCCTACTCTTCATCATTACTACACTATAATGTGATCTGAATCTATATCCGCTCATGGGTACGCCTTACAATCCGGTATCTGATTTCGGAATCTCTGTCTGCCCATGATGTAATGTAACTGAAATCTTCTCGTATCACCCGGCCTTTTCCAAGTATACCTCCTCCTCTAGTGATTCTTGAACAGAGTATTCGCTGTTACCAGCTGAAGCCTGTTACAGAACTCAATTAGTCTTTCTTCTCTCTCATTCCTTGTCCCAAGCCCATATTCTCCTGTAACCGTTTCTTCTACTCCCCCTAGAACTGCATTCCAGTCTACCATGACTATTAGATTTTCGTCTCCCTTTATGTACTGTATTACCCTATCAATATCCTCATATACTTCCTCTCTCTCTACATCTTCAGCTTGCGGCGTCGGCATGTATACCTGAACTACCGTTGTCGGTGTTGGTTTGCTGTCTCCATTCTGATAAGAACAATGCTGTCACTGAACTGTTCACAGTAACACACACTCTGCCCTAACTTCCTATTCATAACGAATCCTATTCCAATTATATCATTCTCTGCTGCTTTTGATATAACCCTATACTCATCTGACCAGAAATCCTTGTCTTCTATCCATTTCACTTCACTCACCCCTATTATATCTAGACTGAGCCTTTGCATTTCCCCTTTCAGATTTTCTAATTCTTCTACCTCGTGCAAGCTTCTGACGTTCCACGCCCCGATTCGTAGAACGTTATCCTTTTGTTGATATTCTATCTCCTATTCTCCCGTAGCTCTGTCTTCTATTCCTTCCCCACTAAAGCATTCCGATCCACTACGATTATCAGATTTCGACTAGTTTTACACAGTGAATTATCCGTCAGTGTTTCCACATAATTTCTCTTTCTACTGCTTGTGACGTCGGTATGCATATTTGAACTCTTGATGTTGACGTTAGTTTTCTGTCGATTCTGATGATAACCCTACCACTGAGCTGTTCACAGTAACTCAGTGCTTACCCTTACCTTCCCATTCATAACGAATCCTACACCAGTGATACCATTTTCTGCAGCTTTTGATATTACCCTAAATTTGTTTGATCATAAATCCTTTTCTTATTTCGACTTTACTCACTGATTCCGCATTATGTCCATACTGAGCCTTTACACTTCCGTTTTCAGATTTTCTAGCTTCCCTGCCACGCTCAACGTTTCATAAGTCGCGCTCCGACTGTTATCCTACGGTCGGTAATCAAACTTCTCATAGTTACCCCACACCCGGCAACCTCTACCCGAAGGTCCGAAGAGGCGTGGAAGGGGAGAGGGCTGGCGGGATACTAATCCGGAATCTTTTGCCAGTTGACAGATCATCAAGACATTTTTTGAATTTCGGGCAACATTCGGCGTGGATACTAGTTCTCTCTCTTTCCTTTTTGTATTCAACATTGAGGTTGGTTTGCAGCAGTACGCCATTCCCCTCTTCTGTCTGGGTTCCTTTTCATTTCCCCGGAAGTAGTGCATTCCATGCCATTCATAATCTTCTGCATGTGTGGCACCATCCGTCGTCCCTGATGATTCTTTCCCTCAATAGCTTCTTAAAATTTGTCGTACGAACTTTGTCTCTTCTTGTGCCTTCACAGAGATCTGGCGTCCTGTGCTCTTCTCAGCACATCTTCATCGGTAACACTGTTTCTCCAGCTGATCATCTTCTTCTACAGTACCAAATTTCCAGGGCTTCTAGCCGTCTTCTCTCTTGTTTTCCTATTGTCCAAGTTTCACAACCCTATAGGATCACGCCGGGCGGTCGCAGGTTCGAATCCTGCCTCGGGGATAGATGTGTGTGATTTCCTTGGGTTAGTTGGGTTTAAGTAGTTCTAAGTTCTAGGGGACTGATGACCTCAGAAGTTAAGTCCCATAGTGCTCAGAGCCATTTGAACCTACAGGATCACACTCCAAACAAATAATTTTATGACCCGTTTTCGTGTTTCCAGAATGATGTTCTTGCTGGTAAGTTCTTTCTCAAATTAATAGCAATTTTTGCCTTTAACTTTGTTTTCTTCTCATAATCTCTTTGCGGCTTCTACCATTCTTTGTGATAATGCTTTCCAAATAGATAAATTCCTCTACCACTTCTAGCTCTTCTCATCTAATCCTTATTCTTTATGGTTCATATTCTTTTTCAATACTGCATACACACATATCATCACTTCATCTTTCGCTTGTTTATTTTCTGACAATACTGATTACAGAAAAGAACTTTCTGTTGTGCTGAGGACCTTCTCTAGATCCTCTTTAGTCTCCGTGACGGCACACGTTACGTGTTTTTAATGCAGTGCTTTCCATTGCCTTCTGGATCCTCATGCCGTTGATCATTTGTGAGTCTCCCGCCTTTTAGGGTCAGTTTCCCACCACAAGGGCAAGAGGTTCCCCTGAAATTCTTTCCTCTCCTCCGCCCTGTTTGGCTGAATAAGGATGACCTTTTGCACCGGGAGTCTTTCGCCAGCATTGCTGATGATCATTATTCAAAATTTGAGCAACTGGGATCGCAACTGCGACTCTGTCAACGACGTTGCCCCTAGACCACGGACTGTGCTATAAACGCTTTCTGATATAATGCCCACTTCGTGTCTGAATTCAGAATATTGATGACGATCAGACAAAATATGTTCAGGTGTGCCTACCTATCAACAGCCTTGGTCTGTGTCATAATCTTGTTAATACTACACAAAGATATAGAATATCGGCCACATCCTGAAAAAAAGAAAAGAAAAACGATCTTTATAACTGAAGTGAATGACAACGAGTTACAGCCACGAACGGCCAGGGGAACGGGAGTCTGCAGCACCGGTCAGTTTCGTTCCCGCCCAGCAGACGCGACGCTGATGTGTTTGCCCGAACAGCCGTTTGGCGGCGCGCCAGTAGCCACCAGCGGCCGCAGCTGCTGTGGGGACACGCCGGTGAAGGGAAGGGAGGTGGCGTTTATACCGCGTACGTCGCATTCGACGCGATCGTAGGCAACACTGAACGGGGCATTTCATTTATCCAGGATGTAACAGCCACTGCGTCGTTGACTACGTTGCTGTCTGACGCTGCTGAGGCACCGTGTTCGGTACTGCGCAGGAAAGAAAACACACTAGTAGTGTGGGAGTTAACTTATATCATACACGCGGTCACATTGCGCCAAAACATTCAATAATTTAACCCTTTCGGGACGGAGCGCGTTTCCCAAAAGCGGAGGAATTCGGCGGTTCTGTGTCGGTTCCATATCCCTTAGGTTTCTTGATTTATCGGTGTCCTTTTTTTTATATATATTTAAAATGAAGTTTAAAACACGCTCTTTGCTGGCATACTATTTTCATTATTCCATATCGCGCACTTTTTGACTTGGCGGTGGTGTTAAATTAGAAAAAAAATGAAAAAATTTATTTTTTGTTACTTTTTTTAGTTGAGAGGTGAAGCATTGAATTAGACATATCAAAATTAGTTCTATCTTATTCTTTAAAGTTGTAGCTTTAAAACGACATATAATATACAATTTTATCTCTTATGGGACGTCCGTGGGAAGAAAAATAAAAAGTCCATTTTGAGGGATGAAAAATTTAATTTATGTCAATAAAATACAAAATTTCATAAAATTTGCTTAAAACAGATTTTACAAGTTTGGCATATCGATTTTTCGGTAGGCAACCATATTTTACAAGTCGTTTCGGTACTTTGTTACTTTGTGATACTTGCTGAAGCACTCAGGCACGTGAAGAGAAGGGTTGGACAGACAAGTTTCGCAAAAAATGGGGAACCGTTTTCGCCCTCCTGGCTTGGAGCGATCACTGCAAACGACACAGTCACCCTGTTTTCCGGTGTCTATTCTTGCGATAGCATGGTCAGCCCGTCCATCCTGTGTAGGTCACCATGCTCAAAGCGTGACCTCTTCCTCGATGGGTTGGATGAGCCGTGACGTCGCCCTCAAGTTCCTACATCTACATCTACATTTATACTCCGCAAGCCACCAAACGGTGTGTGGCGGAGGGCAGTTTACGTGCCAGTGTCATTACCTCCCTTTCCTGTTCCAGTCGCGTATGATTCACGGGAAGAACGACTGCCGGAAAGCCTCCGTGCGCCCTCGAATCTGTCTAATTTTACATTCGTGATCTCCTCGGGAGGTATAAGTAGGGGGAAGCAATATATTCGATACCTCACCCAGAAACGCACCCGTTCCAAACCTGGACAGCAAGCTACACCGCGATGCAGAGCGCCTCTCTCGCAGCGTCTGCCACTTGCGTTTGCTAAACATCTCCGTAACGCTATCACGCTTACCAAATAACCCTGTGACGAAAGGCGCCGCTCTTCTTTGGATCTTCTTTATCTCCTCTGTCAACCCGTCCTGGTACGGATCCCACACTGATGAGCAATAGTCAAGTATAGGTCGAACGAATGTTTTGTAAGCCATCTCCTTTGTTATGGACTACATTTTCTAAGGACTCTGCCAATGAATCTCAACCTGGCACCCGCCTTACCAACAATTAATTTTATACGATCATTGCACTTCAAATCGATCCGTACGCATACTCCCAGATATTTTACAAAAGTAACTGATGCCAGTGTTTGTTCCGCTATCATATAATCATACAACAAAGGATCCTACTTTCTATGTACTCTGCTCGACGAGACTCTTCCGAAACTGCAAATGACTCTTTGGTGTCGCTCCTCTTTTCTTAGCTATGATGACAGATAGCAAGAAAGCGCTGACGATCCCCACCTGAAATTAGTCAGAACTATTACCCTTTTGTTAGGATGCGCCGCGTCCCGTGTCGATACTCCAAGCCAGTCCCTAGATGCAGCGCTGGGTGTGTGGCGCGACAATCGGGCCACGTATACGGGCCTCGCGTCCCGAAAGGGTTAAAATAAAACTTTCAAAAACTGCCAACGAAACGTGCTGAATGTACACTGATCAGCCAGAACATTATGACCAACGACATACTATTGACGTAAACCCGCGTAGGCGATACCAGCGTCACCTGGCGAGGAATGACTGCTAGTCACACACACGCACGATGCATGTGGTATCACTGAGTGTGCTGTCCGTGTGTAGGATGTGGAAGGCGGGCAATCTATCTGAGTTTGACCGAGGGCAGACTGTGACGGCACGGAGGGACTCGGCGCGAGCATTTCGGAAACTACACGACTTGACGGGTATTCGAGGAATGCTGTGGTGAGTGTCTTCAACAAGTGGTGTAACCACGGTGAAACCACATCCAGACGTCGTGAGGTTGGGAGACATTACATTTGCGGATTATTGATGTAGATGTAGATGCGGACATTGCTTTTCTTCGTCAGTTACCTTTCTCTGACCACCAGGTCGACGTCGGTAATAGACAAGCAAGGTCGTGTGTCGTCAGTTGACAATGTTAACAGAAATGTGTCTACTATCAATCCTACAAATACCTCTGTTAGGAATACAAAAATAAAGAACATGATATAACGACAGGCTTTTTTTTTTCAGGCAAATCGAGAAGTACCGTTGCGGTTTATACCATTTACAACCTGTATGTATTGACTGATTATTAGTTCTATTATGTACTGTTATTCCTATTGTGAGATGTCGGACGTCGGACGTCGGACGTCGGACGTCGGACGTCGGACGTCGGACGTGGGCAGACTGTTGAAACTGGACATGCAGTAAATTGTGAAGGAACTAACATCAGACTTTAATGTTGGGTAGAGTACTAGTGTGTCTGAACCGCAGCACACCGAACACCCGTAAAGATGAGCCTCCGCAGCCGACGACCGATGCTTGTGTCATTGTTAATACCACGACATCGGCAACCACGATTGAAATGGGCATGTGACCATGGACACTACACGATGGTACAATGGCAGAATGTTGCATGGGCTGATGAATCCCAATACCTCCTTCATCCTGCCAATGACAGGGCGCGAATACGTCGTCTTCCAGGGAAACAGCTCCTTGACACCTGTACTGCAGGACGAAGGCAAGCTGCCAGCGGCTCCATTATGCTCTGGGGAACATTAACTTTGGCATCCACGAGTCCAATGGAGCTTGTGCAAGGCACCATGACGGCCAAGGACTATGGTACACTGCATTCATTGGTTGCAGACTACGTACACCCGTTCATGACGGCCATGTTTCCCGACTGTAGTGGGATTTTCCAACAAGACAATGCGACATGTCACAGGGCCAGCAGTGTGATGGAGTGGTTCGAGTTCCAGTTGACGTGCTGCCCCCCCCCCCCCCAACGCGCCATATCTGAACCCGATTGAACACATCTGTGGTGTGACTGAACGTGACGTCGGAGTTCATTGCCCCCTCCCCGGAATTTACGAGAATTAGGTGACTTTTGCGTGCAGATGTGCGAATTCCCTCCAGCGACCTATCAAGGAGTCATTGCTTCCATGCTAGGACGTGTCGCCGCAGTTGCCGGAGCCAAAGGTGAGCGTATCGGCTATTACGTAGGCGGTCATAATGTTCTGGCTGATCCGTGTATGTCTGCCACTTATAAGTCTTCAATCAGCCACAATACGGTGCATGCCGGAACCTATCTTGGTCACTGCTTGTCATTCCCTATTCTGTTCCACTCGAAAATGGAGAGGAGGAGGTATGGAGAGGGACAGGTGTCTCTCTGCTTCCGCATGGGCCATGATTTCTCTTATCTTGTTCCAGCGGTCCTTTCTGGAGACATACGTTTGTAGCAGTAGGATCTCCCAGTAGTCTGTGTCAAATATCGGTTCTTTAAACTTTCTCATATGAGGATCACAGAGCATTTCCGTAATGCTAGCATGCTAATCAAATCTACCGCTAAAAAATCTGGCATCATTCTCTGAATTGCTTCGATGTATTCCTCTAATGCGACTTGTGATCCCAAACACTCTAGCTGTATTCAAGAACAGATGACAGTAATGTTGTGTAAGCGATCTCCTTTACAGATGGACTACACTTTCCTAGAATTCTCCCAATAAACCATACTCGACCATACGCCTTCTCTACCACTGACCTTACGGGCTCGTTTCAGCGTTGGGTCCAGATATTTAATAGAAATGACAGTTCCAGATAGCACGCCACTAATACTTGCGTCCGAGCATTACAGAATCGTTTTTCCTACTCGTCTGTATTAACGTAGGTATTTACATATTTAGAGCAAGTTGTCAATCATTACACCGAATAGAGATTCTGTGCAGTCTTAATAGACTGCTCGAGACACTGAAAATGTTGGCAGCGCAAAAACGCACTAACCAGCCTCTGTTAGTAATGCTGTTTATTGACAACAAACAATGCCATTTTACTTGTTTCTAACGGAAAAGTTGTAAAAATACACTTCTCCTGTCTAGCTAATAAAATAAATTGAATAAGCAAAGCACTTAGTGCGTTGGGTTTCCATTGCTGGGACCGAGCACACTGCACTCACTTTCGGGAGGGCGACGGTTCAACCACTCGGCCGGACATCCACATTTAGGTTTTCCGTGATTTCCCTTAATCACTCCAGGCAAATAGCGAAATTAGTTCCTTTGACAAGGACACGGCCGATTTCCTTCCCCAGCCTTCCTTAATCCCAGCTTGTTCTCCGCCTCTAATGACTGCGCTATCGACGGGACGTTGACCTCTCATCTTCCTTCCTTCCTGCCCTCCTGTGCTGGACACGATGTGTGCCGCGAGCGGAAGCGGTGTTGCAGATCAAAGACACCGCAGATCCTCGGAAATGGACAGCCTGTAGGCCAGAGAACTGGTACACCTGTGTTTCAAGCAGCAGCAGTGACCAGACACTCGTAACGATCCCGCCAGGGGATAGAGAGCAAAGGCAGTGCGCCAAATGCTGTCACAGCAAATCACAGAGCTGAGATAATTAGAGTAATAAAACAGTAATGAAAACTAACATTTAAAAGAGACAAACGGTAGTTTAAGACAGAGACAAATCTAACTCAGGAAAGAAATGAGAATTCAGTGTAAGCAAGTATCTCTTGGAAGTTAGTAGCAGAAGTGCACATAGTGGGGCATTACCTGTCAGTGATTGTCTGGCGCTTCGTAAGTGCTGACCTGGCGAACCATGGCATATGCACAGAATTCTATTTCACCTCCCTGAGATACGTGCTGAAGTTCTCAGCTGGCGGAGACTTGGTGGCTTTGAATTCTCACACAGGTTCGGTGTGCCAAAGAAGACTGAGTAGTAAGCCGTCTTGGTAGCAGACACTGGTGTTGAACCTCCTTTCTTACCGCGAAACTTAGCCACATTTTGGCCCAGTTACAGCTGTGATGTTTTTGGGAAAAGAATTACTACGAGTCGTGTTAAGACCAGCAGCGTATTAGAAGTGCTGCCATTTGCAATTCTAAACTGATGCTTTTCTAAAGGCGAGGACTGCGTACATGCAATGAACTTTAGGGTATGAAATCACACTTCCTTTTGGAGTGCTCACACTGAAGGTTTCCGTTATTTTCTTTTGGCTTGGTCTGTTGATTGTAACTTAGCTTTTGTTTAGCTTTGGGTGACTGTGCATTTTCAACTGAGAGAGAAACCAAATACATCTGCTTGAGAGAAAACTGTGGTATCGATAGCTACGATGCCACGGCGTAGGTACATGTTCTTAGGTTGGCACTACGACACCGACGGCAGTGCCCTCTAGCCGGCGGTGTGCAGCTGCACGAGCGCCGCTCCAGATTCTGCAGATCTGATTCCGAATAGACGACCAAGCAACATTGTTTCTATTTCATAGTGGGCGAGCCACTACAGATTTGTCTTCGTACCTTCTAGTAGCTGTTAGTTTTGATACATGAACGGCTTCGCACCTAAGTGCCCATCTGTAAGCGAAGTTAAGTAATATCAGTTGTTAGTGTTCACACACCAGTAAAAGAGCTTTACCCTATACGCAGTACCGAAGCATTTCACCTTTTCCTGCTCCTACTCACTTCCTACATTCGGCCTACCCTTCAGTTTACAGGAGCAGACCTTCCAGGCGGGATACAAAACAAAAAACATGAATTTGCACTGTTTTATAAACTTTCTAGAAATGTGCAAACTGATTAAATCCTGAACTTAACTATTAATCTGTGTAATTAAACAAAGCGGTCCCTGTGCGTAAATGATCTGCCTACTAATGCTGTCCCTGTGCATTGATAATTTTCGTAGCAAACTGATCCTGAAATGAAAGTATCTTACCTCGTAATGCAATTGCTTCGAAGCGCTGTGCTTACTACTCTCTGTACGCCAGTTGCAGATTTCTAACTACAGCTGCTGAAAGCTTAGTGCTATGCTCAAGACAAGAAATAAACTATTTCTAACACATAATCGAATGAGACACTTCTTAAATAAAAAAATGACTTCGATCGGGGATGTGGAAATATTTCTTTAACATACTATTTTTAAAGTACAGGATATATTATTACCTGTATGAAATTCATGTTACAACGCTCTTTAACATTGACAAAGGACAACATTGATATCAAACTCTTACTCCCATAAATGTTAGACAAACAATTAACAAATATGAAAAATACCTTACAGTGAACATCACTCAATGTTTAATGAAAAATCTAAAGTACCCTAATAAGGATAGCTCATTCAACAATGGTTCCAAACTGCGCACGATTGAAATGCAACAAAATAAAAAATATTACCTTAATTCCCCTTCGTATGTTTCTCTAACCTCATCACATCTCACTTCGTTCTAAATCATAACTGAATCTTTTTTCTTTGTTTCGCAATACTCAAACTTAAACAATTTTACTTAAAGACAGATGCATATAACTTTAGGTCTACATTGCTACGAATCCTCTGCTCGGAGTCTATGTCACTACTCCACTTTACCGACAGAACTCCTGTGCTCCTCGCTGCCAAGCAGTGATTGCAAAACAAACACATCTTCCAGCGACAAATCTACCCTCACGCATGCGAATAATGAGAAATTCAAAATTATTGCTTAGCGTTTGAGATATCGAAAGTATGTACAAATTCCAGGAATGCAAATAACAAATCCCCGCCGGCCGCAGTGGCCGAGCGGTTATAGGCGCTTCAGTCTGGAACCGCGCGACCGCTACGGTCGCAAGTTCGAATCCTGCCTCGGGCATGGATGTGTGTGTGTCGTCCTTAGGTTAGTTAGGTTTAAGTAGTTCTAAGTTCTAGGGGACTGATGACCTCAGATGTTGAGTCCCATAGTGCTCAGAGCCATTTGAATTTGAACAAATCCCCAATAGACCCGTTTCAACACTCCTGGCGACCTAGTAACAAGAATAAATTTGATGTAACTGTCATATTTTCAACAAATTTGTCGTTGCGAGTCGGTCAACCTGAATACAAGCAATGCAATGCACTAAGGGTTTTCCCACCCTTGTCGCTTTAGTTTAAAAGGTTCGTCGTCACATTTAAAATTACGTTTGGCTTCTACTGCACCCACGTCGTTGGCTGTTTTTCGTTGTAGCGAAAATATGTTGGTAAAGTGGGTCTTTCTGTCACAATGCATTTAGGTTTCCGCACCTCAGCCGGCAAAAACGGAATACTTACAGTATCACTTTGTTGTCTGTCTGTCCCGGCTGTCAGGAACCAAGTTGAAATGGTATATACTATAGTATATACTAAGGCATACGGTCCCTTGGAGAGTATATTCAATGTTAGCTTCTAAGTCTATGCAATCAAACGATACAGACATTTATGTCACATACACTCCTGGAAATTGAAATAATAACACCGTGAATTCATTGTCCCAGGAAGGGGAAACTTTATTGACACATTCCTGGGGTCAGATACATCACATGATCACACTGACAGAACCACAGGCACATAGACACAGGCAACAGAGCATGCACAATGTCGGCACTAGTACAGTGTATATCCACCTTTCGCAGCAATGCAGGCTGCTATTCTCCCATCGAGACGATCGTAGAGATGCTGGATGTAGTCCTGTGGAACGGCTTGCCATGCCATTTCCACCTGGCGCCTCAGTTGGACCAGCGTTCGTGCTGGACGTGCAGACCGCGTGAGACGACGCTTCATCCAGTCCCAAACATGCTCAATGGGGGACAGATCCGGAGATCTTGCTGGCCAGGGTAGTTGACTTACACCTTCTAGAGCACGTTGGGTGGCACGGGATACATGCGGACGTGCATTGTCCTGTTGAAACAGCAAGTTCCCTTGCCGGTCTAGGAATGGTAGAACGATGAGTTCGATGACGGTTTGGATGTACCGTGCACTATTCAGTGTCCCCTCGACGATCACCAGTGGTGTACGGCCAGTGTAGGAGATCGCTCCCCACACCATGATGCCGGGTGTTGGCCCTGTGTGCCTCGGTCGTATGCAGTCCTGATTGTGGCGCTCACCTGCACGGCGCCAAACACGCATACGACCATCATTGGCACCAAGGCAGAAGCGACTCTCATCGCTGAAGACGACACGTCTCCATTCGTCCCTCCATTCACGCCTGTCGCGACACCACTGGAGGCGGGCTGCACGATGTTGGGGCGTGAGCGGAAGACGGCCTAACGGTGTGCGGGATCGTAGCCCAGCTTCATGGAGGCGGTTGCGAATGGTCCTCGCCGATACCCCAGGAGCAACAGTGTCCCTAATTTGTTGGGAAGTGGCGGTGCGGTCCCCTACGGCACTGCGTAGGATCCTACGGTCTTGGCGTGCATCCGTGCGTCGCTGCGGTCCGATCCCAGGTCGACGGGCACGTGCACCTTCCGCCGACCACTGGCGACAACATCGATGTACTGTGGAGACCTCACGCCCCACGTGTTGAGCAATTCGGCGGTACGTCCACCCGGCCTCCCGCATGCCCACTATACGCCCTCGCTCAAAGGCCGTAAACTGCACATACGGTACACGTCCACGCTGTCGCGGCATGCTACCAGTGTTAAAGACTGCGATGGAGCTCCGTATGCCACGGCAAACTGGCTGACACTGACGGCGGCGGTGCACAAATGCTGCGCAGCTAGCGCCATTCGAAGGCCAACACCGCGGTTCCTGGTGTGTCCGCTGTGCCGACGTGTGATCATTGCTTGTACAGCCCTCTCGCAGTGTCCGGAGCAAGTATGGTGGGTCTGACACACCGGTGTCAATGTGTTCTTTTTTCCATTTCCAGGAGTATATTTTGGTACTCGCGAACTCACTCATCAAAACCTATAGCGTACTTACCGTTGGTCTAGAATCGTGAAATTTGACAAGAAGAAAGGTTTTACAGTACAAGTAAAAGGAAAAATCCGAAATTGTTAATTTGTAATTATATCATAAAATAATTATTTTGGCATTTGTTATGCCGGCCGAAGTGGCCGTGCGATTAAAGGCGCTGCAGTCTAGAACCGCAAGACCGCTACGGTCGCAGGTTCAAATCCAGCCTGGGGCATGGATGTTTGTGATGCCCTTAGGTTAGTTAGGTTTAACTAGTTCTCAGTTCTAGGGGACTAATAACCTCAGCAGTTGAGTCCCATAGTGCTCAGAGCCATTTGAACCAATTTTTTTGCATTTGTTATTCAATTGTCTGTCTGAGTTGTCAAACTTGAATGTAAAACATTGAAGAAAGTCATGGAATCCTTGAGCCCGAGATCTAGCCAGCATCAATGTTGATAACACTGGCCCGGCCGCTGTGGCCGAGCGGTTCTAGGCGCTTCAGTCCGGAACCGCGCTGCTGCTACGCTCGCAGGTTCGAATCCTGCTTCGGGCATGGATGTCTGTGATGTCCATAGGTTAGTTAGGATTAAGTAGTTTCTAAGTCTAGGGGACTGATGACCTCAGATGTTAAGTCCCATAGTGCTTAGAGCCATTCGAACCATTTTTTGTAACAGTGTATGGCCGCAGCCAAAAGTAAATTCAAAAGAAAACAGCTGTCTGAAGATGAATCCGATGTTTTAACTGGTAATGACGCCATCTCTTCATAATAAATAGCGTTATAAACAGTGAGTGCTTGTTGTTCTTTAGTTTTTTGTAGGAATCAACTTGTACTCCACTATTTGCATGAACGGCGCGTCGTTAGAAAGCGAGGATCATCACACAAAATGGTTTTCATTGTGCCTGTGCCATGAATCGGCGTGATCAACTGTAGCACGGCTAATTCTAACAGGTCATCTTTTACCGTACTTCCAGCGTCTCTTGGATGTTTTCCTGTTCTCATGCTACTCTCTGTGCCCCGTGAAGTGTGGTGCATGATGAGACAGTGGCTTCCTTTCTGAATGGAGTGGCTGCACATAAGTTGTTGTTGTACAGCACTGAACTCGCCAGTTACGTTTGCGCCTACTATACGCTGTTAGTGATAGCGCAAAATACGTAACTCCAGAGCACTCATGCGTTCTCGTCCTGATTTCTGGGGGAGTTCACGCAGAGAAAGTTATTCATAATCAGGTACCTGTGAGTACATGCAATGCCTTTCAATTTATATCGGAAGAGGCAAACGAGCAACTAAAAATCACATTAAGCAGAGTGCTTGGGTAGCAGCAAGAACCGCCAGCTATTCCAATCGCAGAATAAAGAGAATAACGGACGAGAGGGACGACATAGCTACAGATACTTCCCAAGGCTTTACTAGTTTAGAAAACATGCAGAAGAAGGAAAAGAAAATTTCGTACCTGATACTGACGAGTAGGTTGTCAAGGGACTGACACATAAACTCCTAGTTACATTTTTTTTTTCCATTGTCGGTATCGGAGTAAATGACATTATTTGCTAAGCTATATGTTTCACACTTTTTTGTTTTATGAGAGCTGCTTCTAGCAGAGTGTCATCGGACTTGATGTGCTTTGGTCGGATCAGTCAGATGACCTAATGTCGTGGGTCTTGCCCATCCTCCAGTCAGCTGTCAGCCCCATCGAAGATCAGTGCTAGATCTGACGACATCCCAGCCAAGCGATGCGCCCAGCCATTTCTTTTGCGTTGGCACGTGAGAGAACTGCCTCCCAAGTACTGCGGCTATCTCTAATTCGATTACTCATGAGCGCAGTCCCTAGCAGCCCGTAGCTCAAACAACAATATGTGTAGGTAGCGTGCGCCTCGTCTCGGCGGTACACGTCAGTACAACGCCCAAGTTCCAGACTCATACACGAGTATCTGACAATAGGAATAACAGTACATTATAGAACTAATAATCAATCAATACATGCAGGGTGTAAATGGTATAAACCGCAACGGTACTTCTCGATTTGCCTGAAAAAAAGCCTGTCGTTATATCATGTTCTTTATTTTTGTATTCCTAACAGAGGTATTTGTAGGATTGATAGTAGACACATTTCTGTTAACATTGTCAACTGACGACACACGACCTTGCTTGTCTATTACCGACGTCGACCTGGTGGTCAGAGAAAGGTAACTGACGAAGAAGAGCAATGTCCGCATCTACATCTACATCAATAATCCGCAAATCACACGTAAGTACCCGGCAGAGGATTCATCGAACCACCTTCGCAATAATTCTCTATTATTCCGATTTCGAACAGCGCACAGGAAAAACGAAAAGGTATTTCTACCCGTGTGAGCTCTCATTTCCATATGTAGTTCGGTGTCAACAAAATATTTTCGCATTTGGACGAGAAACCTGGAGATTGAAATTTCGTCAGAATACTCCGCCGCAACGTAAAACGCCTTTATTTTGATGATGTCCATCCCAAATCCTGTATCATGTCAGCTCCATTATCTCCCCTATTTCGCAATGATAAAAAAAAAAACGTGCTGCTCTTCTTTGAATTTTCTCGATCTACACCGTTAACCCTTTCTGGTAAGAATCCCAGACTGCGCAGCATTACTCCAAAAGAGGACGGACAAGAGTAGTGTAGGCAGTTTCTATAGTAGATCGGTTGCATTTTCTAAGTGTTCTGCTAGTTAAACACAATCTTTGGTTTACCTTCCCTAAAACACTTTCTATGCGTTCTTTCCAATTTAAATTGATTGTGATTGTAATTCCTAGGTATTTAGTTGAATTTACGACCTATAGATTTTACTCATTTATCGTGTAACCGAAGTAATCGTTTCATTTTAGCACTCATGTGGATAACCTCAAACTTTTCATTATTTATGGGTAATTGCCAATTTTTGCACCATACAATATCTAGTCTAAATCGTTTTGCAGTTTCTTTTGATCTACTGATGAATTTACTAGACTATAGACGACAGAATCATCTGCAAACAACCTAAGACGGCTTCTCTGATTGTATCCTAAATCGTTTATATAAATAGGGAACCGCACAGGGCCTTTACAATTACTTTAGGGATTGCCAGAAATCACTTCTGTTTTACTCGATAACTTTTCATCAGTCGCTACACGGAAAACACGAATCCAGTCACATAACTGAGAAGATATTCCATAATCACGCAGTTTCACTACAAGCCGCTTGTGTGGTACAGTGTCAAAAGCCTTTTGGATATCTAGAAATATGGAATCAATTTGAAATCCCTTGTCAATAGCACTCAATGCTTCGTGTGTGTAAAACGCTAGTTGTGATTCAGAAGAACGATGCTTCCGAGATCACTGTTGACTGTGTATCAATAGACCGTTCTCTTGTAGGTAATTCATAATGTTTGAACACAATGTAAGTTTCAAGACCCTGTTGCAAAATCGACGGTAATGATAGGGCCTGCAATTTAGTGGAGTACTCCGGATTACTCCTACTACTTTTCTTGAATATTGGTGTAACTTGTGCAATTTCCAATCTTTGGGTACGGATCTTTCGTCGACCTTGGGGTTTTATATGATTGTTAAGTATGGAGCAAATGCATCAGCACACTCTGAAAGGAACCTAATCGGTATACAGTCTGGACCGGAAGACTTGCTTTTATTAAGTGATTTAAGTTGCTTCTCAACTCCTAAGACATCTACTTCTAAGTTACTCATGTTGGCAGCTGTTCTTAGTTCGAATTTTGGAATATTTACTTCGCCTTCTTTGGTGAATGAATTTCGGAAGGTTTTGTTTAGTAATTCTACTTTGGCAGCACTGTCGTCGACAGTATTTCCATTGCTATCGATCAGAGAAGATACTGATTGTATCTTGCCCCTAGCATACTTTACATACGACCAGAATCTCTGGATTTTCTGCCGGGTTTCGAGACGAAGTTTCGTTGTGGAAAATATTATAAGAATTTCGCACTGAAGTCCGGGCTAATTCTCGGGCCAATCTTGGAGATTTTGAACTCGTTTAAATCTGGCATGCTTTTCTCGTTGCTTCTGCAACAGTGTTCTGACCCGTTTTGTGTAGCAAGGGGGATCAGCTCCGTCATTTATTAATTTATTTGGTATAAATTTCTCAATTGCTATCGATACTATTGCTAAGCCACATTTGATCTACACTTATCTAATTAATTTGGAACGAGTGGAGACTGTCTCTCAGGAAGGCGTCAAGTGAATTTTTGTCTACTTTTTTCGAATAGGTATATTTTTCGTTTATTTTGAAGTATTTCTGGGTTTCAATATTCAGTCTCACTACGACAACCCCGTGTTCACTAATACCTGTATCAGTTTTGATGCTCGTTATTTGCTCAGGTTTATTTGTTGCTGAGGTCAAGTGTGTTCTCACAACCGTTTACTATTACAGTGGGCTCATGAATTAACTACTCGAAATAATTATCAGAATGCGCTTAGCATAATTTCGGGTGACTTTTTATGCATACCTCCAGATTTAAATACATAATTTCGGCAACTTATCGAGCGTAAATTAAAGTCACCACCAATCACAGTTGTGTTAATTGGGTACGCGTCTGAAATTAAACTCAAGTTTTCTTTGAACCTTTCAGTAATTGTATCATATGAGTTAGGAGGTTGGTAATAGGATCAAATTTATTTTATTCCGGTTGCCAAGAAAGACCTCTACCCATACTAACTCAGAGGAGCTATGTATTTGGATTTCGCTACAAGATAAACAACTTCCAATACCAACAAATGCGTCACCGGCCAATGTGCTTAGTCTTCCCTTTCGGAACACTATTAAGTTCTTCGCAAACATTTCGGCTGAGCTTATGTCTGGCTTTAGCCAGCTTTCGGTGCCTATAACGACTTGAGCATCAGTGCTCTTTATTAGCGCTTGGAGCTCTGGTACTTTCTCAACACAGCTGCGACAATTTACAACTGTTATACCGATGGTTCCTGTATTTACGTTGTTCCTGTGTTCGGCCTGTACTCTTTGACACTGAAGCCCTTTCTATGTTTTCCCGAGACTCTCTAACCTAAAAAACCGCCCAGTCCACGCCACACAGTCTCTGCTACTCGTGTAGCTGCCTCCCGTGGGTAGTGGACTCCTGACCTAGCCAGCGGAACCCGGAACCCAACCACCCTATGGCGCAAGTCGAGGATTCCTCAGTCTACACGATCACAGAATCATCTGAGCCTCTGCTTCAGACCCTCCACTCGGCTCTGTACCAGAGGTCAACAATCGGTCCTGTCGATTATGCTGCAAATGGTAAACTCTGCTTTCATCTTGCAAGCAAGACGTGCAGCTTTTCCACTTCAGATAGCTGCTCGAAACCAGAGAGAATCTCTTCCAATGCAAAGCGACACACATCACTGGTACCAACGTGAGCCACCCCCTGCAGTTGGTTGCACCCTGTACTCCTCAAGGCATCGAGAACGCCCCGCTCCACGTCTGGAATGACTCCAGCTGGTGTGCACACAGAGTGTACACTGGCTTTCTTCCCCTCCTTGGCAGCCAGCCTACTGTGCGGAACGTTTACACAAGTCACATCTAATACGGCGGCGCTGTCCACGTCTACTTGTCCAAAAGTATTGTCCAAAGATGAGCTGCTTTCTTATTGGAACAACCGTAGAAAATGGACAAACATGTTACTAGATGTTTGAAATCAGTTACTTGTGTTCTTCTTGCGGGATTTTGTTTTTGGCAGCTTATACATTTTACAACCTGTATAATAAAAGTAAGTGGGGTGTGTCCGTGAGTGCCGATACAATTTATGAAGCAAATTTCACAGCCCTGTGGGGGTTACACGGTGTGGTAACCCCACATACCTCATCCACGACGAAGGTTCTATTTTGGAACGGCAGGGGTTAGTTATGAAGATACGGGAGTCTAAAGAGGGCATTAGTTCGGGATAACACAATAAATGTAAGCATGGTTTGCCCTTGTGTGGCTCTATGACGACGTCACACACTCCCGCCGCCCCAGGGATGTTTATGGTACGGTAGCCCTCCTTCTCCCATCCATGAAGAAGGTTTGGTTTGGAGCTGTAGTGGTTTGGGTTCTAGGAAATGGATGTCAAAAGAGGGCATATAATCAATAGACTCCCTTGTGGGAAGATGATGAAGCAGTTTGGAATCGTGTGTCGAAGTGGTCGAGACTGGCCAGAATGCTTCTTCTAGCATGTTCGAGAATGTTGGAGAATGTTCCAAAATGTGATAGAATCTTCCATGAGATTGGAGAATGTCTAAATGGCCAAAGTAATCCAGAATTAATGGGAGGTGCATTACTACACTCACTGGACATTTTCGGCAATTGCTTACAGTCATCTGAAAATCAACTCTAGCATATGAAATCAATGTATGTTTGAAGAAAACATTTCTTCGGTCTCGACTGATGAAAGTACAATTAAGAATAAAAATAAGAGTTCAACTTTCCAACGATGAGAAAGTGGAGCATTCTGCCGAAAACCTCTTACAAACTAGTGGGATTACTTACCCAACTGATTGTCTAACTGTTAGGGGTATAGACCAATCGCTATTGGAAAAGCTGGGTGTACGATACCCGGTCACAAGCATTGTAACTCCCAGCGCTAAGCCTAGCCAGATGACAGAGACTGAGAATAAGCAAGAAACAGCCTGGCTAGCAACTTAGAGCATAGCATGAAACGCGACCTGAAAGAAATAGGAGGAGAAACCGCACCCTCTCGTGGGCAATTTGTGGAGGTTCTGCAGCGCTGTGATCGGTCCTGGGTTAACACAGCTGCTAGTCGTGTAAACAAAGTACTGAACAGATTGCGTTTGAGTGAAACAAAGTGTCATATCTGTGCTCTGACTGTTGGTGCAATTTGGAGAGAAGGATACACAAACAATAGACTGGACTTGCAGAGAAGGAGGGAAGGAAAGATTAGCTGAGCATCTTGCAAGCACAAAGGGCAAAATCCTATGATTGCTGGAGGCAGACGGAAGCGTTCTTTAGTATATAGGCAGGTAATAGACAGGCAGTTTTGAAAGAAATGAGAACGGAACAGGACTATAAAACATGCAACAGTTTCCAGAAAAGTAAAATTAGTTTGTTTTGTCATAACTTAACGGGGCTGTAAAAAGGGTTAGATTACCTTCTTGCATGTCTAGAAGAAGTGGAAAATTATGAAGTGATAGAGGTTCTGTGCCCCCTCTGAACACGATGCAGCAGGAGGGGTACAGGCGTTAAATATCAGAGATTACAGACTAGCATCTTTTTCGTATTAGAGTTAACGAAGAAAAGGTTCTGTACTGCAAATAGGGTCATACCAACAAGTGATGTAGCGTATGAACAGCAATCAGTAAACTGAATAATATGTTCCAGATTTTTATATGTACATATAATGAAAATTTGAACTGGAAGAAACATATTACTGCTTAAACAACTAAGTTCAGCTGCTTTGGCTCTTCGTATGATTGCTAGCCTTGGAAACAAGCGAATCAACATGCTAACATACTTTGCATATTTATGGAATAATTTCCTGAAATAATTCGTAACTAAGAAAGGAAGTATTGACTCCACAAAAGCGAGCAATAAAATTAATATCTGGACTTCACCCACGGTCATTTTGTAGGTATTTCTTCAAGGAGTTAGGCATTTTAACTGCGCCGTCACAATACATAGGTTCGCTATGACGTTCGTCATAAATAATTTATCACAATTTGAGAAGAATAGCGATGTCCATACCTACAACTCTCTAGAAAAGTGAACCTTATTACCCGTTATTAAAGTAGCCAGTGGCTCAGAAATGAAACAGTATATACCAAAAATAAGTTATTGATAACATGAAGTGCCTTACAGGTAGAAAAAGAAGTTTTAAATGTAACCTCAAATCATTTCTTCTGGACAACTTCCTCTATTACATGGACGAATTTTCATTTAATAACTGATACACATTGAAAAAGTCTATTTATTAAGAGCAGTTGCATCATTAGGACAGAAATATAATACGTTCATTAATTTTAAAACTAATGACGCATACATACCCTGTCAACTGACTCGTTATGTTATTTCGACAAAACAATCTTTCATATGATTTATGGGACTTCAACTGGCTATCTACGTAATAGTCGGCTTCCTCCTTCTCCTCAAGTCCCGTGCGTCGATCGTACAGTACGGCCAGAAATCGCAGATTCCATGTTCCCGCTAAAACCTGCACCGCCGGTCCGTGAAACGACGAGGCCCAAATCGAGCTGCCACCACACGGCAGCACTGAAAAGGCTGCCAGCTGAGAGATGAACAGTGCCACCGCTAAACCCTCGTTTGCGTGGTAAACGGCACGCTAACCAGCCTATAGGTTGTGGAGAAGAAGATTTTGATCCAAACTGGGAAACTGACGCAAAGTCCGGTGGTCTGGAGCTAGATATCACCACACCTTCTCCCCTTAACAAAAAACTATCGGCAATGGAAATTTCTTCCACCACCACAATTCGAAACATCTGCTTCCGGATGAAGTCGTACTACACCTGTGTGATTTACGAGACTCAACTACCTTTGTCAAAGCGGACTGAGCATTCAGGATAGAAGAGATGTCCTGTAAACAAAATGTACAAGAACTGGTAGCTAAGAAAAGCTATCGCTTAAGGTCGCAGAAAGGTACAAAGTGAGGATTGTCTAGCTCTTCGTTTTGGAGGACTGTGAAAAGCGCTGTAACGTATACGGTTTGAACAAAATGTGGAAACACGCAGGAAAATGCATGCTTGAGCATAAGTGCAGATGCTGGTCAAGGCTACAGGTTGCGCTGTTGTATTTGAAGACTAACGGCACCTGTACCCCATATCATCACGCCGGGTGATACGCCAGTATGGCGATGACGAATACACGCTTCCAATGTGCGTTCACCGCGATGTCGCCAAACACGGATGCGACCATCATAATCCTGTAAACAGGAAATCCCGGAAGGTTTACCAGAAGATAGGACCTGGATTCATCCGAAAAAATGATGTTTTTCCATTCGTGCACCCAGGTTCGTCGTTGAGTCCATGCTGCTGCAAACGTCGTCGAACTGTTCGTGCAGATGGTTGTTGTCTTGCAAACGTCCCCATCTGTTGACTCAGGAATCGAGACGTGGCTGCACGATCCGTTACAGCCACGCGGATAAGTTGCCTGTCATCTCGACTGCTAGTCGGCAGAATGTTTGTTCGTCAATGGTGATGCCGTATTCCAAGACGACACGGCCCCTCTTCACACAGCCCCCGTGACCCAGGAGTGACTGTGTTGAATTGTGGCAGCTGGCTGGCTCTGAGCACTATGGGACTCAACTGCGGAGGTCATTAGTCCCGTAGAACTTAGAACTAGTTAAACCTAACTAACCTAAGGACATCACAAACATCCATGCCCAAGGCAGGATTCGAATCTGCGACCGTAGCGGTCTTGCGGTTCCAGACTGCAGCGCCTTTAACCGCACGGCCACTTCGGCCGGCAATTGTGGCAGCGACCGTGGCCACCACAGTCACCAGACGTCAATATCATTGATCCCTTGTGTTTGCTATAAACCTCCATCATCGTTTCCTGAACTTGTCACTATTTTGCAGGGGTAGTGTGAAATTTCCTTGAAAACCGAACAGGACCTGTATCTGTATTTATTCATCCCGAGAGGATTGGAAGCTGTTTTCAATGCCCAAGGGTTTCCTATACCGTATTAGGCACGGAAATTTGTGGTGTTTCCATATTTTTGTCCATCCCATGTACATCGTTCGTTTGCAGCAGGAGTCAAACAGCCGAAAGTACAGACATAAGGGGGTGTGAAATAAAAATTATAATCCAATTAGAGGATTTGTTGGTAGGGAGAACGAATCGTGTTGTCTGGGATGAAGAAATACTGACAGAAGTTGAAGTAAGTTCAGGCCTGCCCGAGGGAAACGAATTAGGTCCCTTGCTGTCCACGTTGTATATTAATAGCCCAGTAGACAATATTAATAGTAACCTGAGACTTTTTGGAGATGTTACCTATAATGAAGTTATTTCTGAGAAATGTAGCACAAATATTCAATCACATATCGAAAAGATTTCGAAGTGGTGCAAAGACTGGAAACTTTCTTTAAACGTACAGAAAATTTAAATTGTGCACTTGACAAAACACAGAAAACCAGTAATTTGTGGTAATATCAAACATCTTCACTAGAACTTCTGGGAGTAACAGTTTGTACGGATATGCAATATTCAATGGAGTGATCACATAGACTCAGTCGTAGGGAAATCCGGTGACAGTGTTCGTTTCATTGGCAGAATACTGCGAAAATGGAATCGGTCTACAACAGAGACAGCGTACAAAAACCTACGCACCCTATTTAAAATTTTTCTCCGGTGTGTGGTACCTATATAGGGCTAATAAGTGCTTTAAAACGTTTACTAGGTAGCGTGGCAGGTATGGTCAAGGTTTCTTTTTTGTCTCAGGGGCGAACTTTAGGCAAAATCTGAAAACCCTGACCTGGCTAGCACATTAAGAAAGGCGCCAATATCCCCTTCTCCCATAGCTTCGAAAATGACGATTCAGTGAAAAATCTAGGAATATTCTGTCTTTACCGTAGGGGCAGCGAAGACAAGACTAGAGTAATTATAGGACACGCAGAGACATTTGTACACGCGACTAGAACAAAAAGAAACTGTAATACATGATCCAGCGCGAAGTGCCCTCCGCAGTGCACTTGACAGTGGTTTGCAGAGTGTGACGCAGACGTGGGTGAATGAGTGGTGGGCGCGGGGCGGCCCGCCTCTGCGCTAGTCTCATTAAGCAGCGCCCCGCTGGGCTGCATTACCGACTGGCGCCACAGGTGGCGGCCAACGGCGCTGGCGCGCCAGCACTCTCCAGTGCTGCGGCTCTCTTGTTTCCCTGTAGGCAAACGCTGGAGGCTCCAAAACAGGTTTACACAACCCGCAACATCTGCGAAGGTGTGTGGGCAGGAGAGCAGGGAATTAAAGAGCAATCCTTATGAAAGTATACACAGTGTGTCTCAGAAATGTTGTAACAAACTTCGAGGAATTGCAGAGAGTGCCTTGAGAAACAAATCGGGGATGGGAACCCGTGTCCGGAAACGTTATCCAATGACGCTACAGAGTGTTGAAGTTATAAGTGACGGCGCCTGCCCTTCTGACGGACCGGAGGCGGAACGTCTCGCAATGTCATTTGTAATTCAGTGATTGCTGTTGATTGCCACGACCGCCAGTGGAGAAGATGGAGCAACCTTCTGCGTAGAAAGGCTTTGACTCCTACGAATACAATGTTCTATTGCCTCAGTGGATGGCCGTTTTGGACACAAGTTTCCATTCCCAGATTATTCTTCTCGTATAATCCTCTAAAATATCCAGTGTTTTGCGGTATACACGACAAAAATAAACTGTAGATGGAAATTCTTGTTCGAAACCATCAGCGTTTAAGGCACGAGAGAATCATATTCACAGGATACGAGGCCTGTTCAAGCAGCAGCTAGTTCCGTCTTCTTCACTGACGATCACGGCAATCAGTCGCGATCACTGAACAAAAACAACATTGCGAGACGTTCCGCGTATGGTCCGTCAGCGTAAAAGCCAGATAGCCTGTCGAAGGGGTGGCCTAATGGTAGGTCGAAACCCTACATCCTCGACGCGTCGGTGAATGACGGTTCTGGACACGGGTTCATACCCTCGATTTGTTCCTCGAGACACCTTCTACAATCCCTCCAAGTTTGTCGTAATAGTCCTTGCATACCCTGTATACGGAGAAATCAAAAAGGTTTCCGTTCGAAGGCCGTACAGTCCAGAATCGATATATCAATCAGGCAAAATCGCCCTGAGCATTGACGCTGTCATTCCACCGCCGCACCAAATTTAAGACACCCGTTTGTTGGCCTCCTGCTTGAACAAGTTCTCAACTGCCTGCTGCACATCCTCTTCCAACAGGAATCATACACCCTTCAACGATTTTTTAAGGGCCCGAAGGACTTACAATCGCATGGTGAGAGATAAGGACTGTAGGGTGATGCTCGAATGTCTCCCACTTGAGTTTGCGTAACTTCATTGGTACGATATGGGGACGCGCATTATCGTAAAGCAGCAGCACCCATTATGGCAGTTTTCCCTGTTTTCGACAGACTTGCTGCTCCATACACATTCTTCATTCTCCAATGGATGTCTACCGGTTTTTGTTTGTCCTTCAGCACGTTGTCCTGTTTGAACGGATTTGTTCACGTTTCCGCATTTACCGCACGCACATCAGAAAGACACGAATGCCAAATATCGATGCTTACATGAGTATACTAGCATCGGAGTCGTGCTACGTTGCAGCAACGCCTTCGAACGGGAACGTTTTAATCTTGTGTGTGCGTGTGTGTGTGTGTGAGAGAGAGAGAGAGAGAGAGAGAGAGAGAGAGAGCCCTCGCACGCGTGTGCGTGTGGAATCTGACCACCTTCTAACCACCCCTCTTGCGTTGGCAGTGTCAACTTTTATTTTCAGATGACACCTGCCCCCTTTTTATTGCACATTCGGATTCTGCGCCAAAAAATACGTATGGTTTACTTAAACCATTGTTTCCCATTCGAGGTACCATTCGACAAATATTTAAGTGTCCCTGTTTTTGCAATAAAGAACCGACGCACTTGATTCCATATTTCGTTTGCGATGAAACGTAAACCTTTGGGTTCTAACACTTTTTACTTATGTTAGAAATTTACTTTAGTGTTGCAAGTTTGATTGTACACCGCAAATAATATGGCTAGACACTGACTTTTCTGGCGAATAAACAACTTTTCTGGTAACATAATTCCGTGTTCGCTTCGGGGTTGGTTGTGATGAGTTCCCAAACCATCTGAATGCTTGATATCGCTGGCCGCCCTCGAACTCCTCCATCAGGATGACTGATGACTGTATTCCCATCCAACCACCGTAATTCTCGCGCTGGCTTCTACGCAGCTTCCGGTGACATACAAACTGCAAACACTGTAATAAGGCTCACCTGCGATGGAAACGCACATATCGTGTAAACAGTCACACTCTTGTCTTGCCCCATCGCTGAGCACTCCACTACAGCGCTGGGTCCCTTTTTTTTGGAGGGGGGGGGGGGGGAGTCATCAGTCTTCTGTCTGGTTAGATGCTGCCCGCCACGAATTCTTCTCCTCTGTCAATCTCTTCCTCTCAGAGTAGCACTTGCAACCTACGTCCCCAATTACTTGCTGGATACATTCCAATCTCTGTCTTCCTATACAGTTTTTGCCCTCTGCAGCCCCCCAAGTACCACAAAAGTCATTCCCTCATGCCTTAACAATAACATATCATCCTGTCCCTTCTCCTTATCACCGTTTTCCACATATTTACACATATTCATTTCCTCTCCGATTCTAAGTAGATCCTCCTCATTCCTTACCTTATCTATCCACTTAATTTTCAACATTCGTCTATAGCACCACATCTCAAATGCTTCGATTCTCTTCTGTTCCGGTTCTCCACAGTCCATGTTTCACTACCATACAATGCTGTACTCCGGACGTACATTCTCAGAAATATCTTCCTCAAATGAAGGTCTACAGTTGATACTAGTAGACTTCTCATGGCCAGGAATGCTCTTTTTGCCGTTGCTAGTCTTCTTTTGATCTCCCCCTTACTCCGTCCGTCATTGATTATTTTACTGCCTATACAGCAGAATTCCTTAACTTCATCTACTTCGTGGCATCAATCCTGCTGTTAAGTTTCTCGCTGTTCTCGTTTCTGCTATTTCTGATTACTTTCGCCTTTCTTCGATTTACTCTGTACTCATTAGATTATTCATTCCATTCAGCAGATCATCTAATTCTTCTTCACTTTCACTCAGAATAGCAACGTCATCAGAGAATCGTTTAAAATCCACTCAAAAACCTTTCTTTTATTTTCATCGTTGCTTCTTCGATGTATGAATACACAGTAGGGCCGAAAGACTACATCCCCGTCTTACACCCTTTTTAATCCGAGCACTTCGTTCTTGGTCTTCCACTCTTATTATTCCGTCTTGTCTCTTGTACATATTGTACATTACCCATATCTCCCTTTAGCTTACCCCTATTCTTCTCAGGTTTTCGAACGTCTTTCACCATTTTACACTGTCGAACGCTTTTTCCTAGTCGTCAGATGCTATCAACGTGTCTTAGTTTTGTTTCCATCGTCAACCGCAACGTCAGAATTGCCTCTCTCGTGACTTTACCTTTTCTAAAGCCAAACTGATCTTCATCTAGCACACCCTCAATTTTCTTTTCCATTCTTACCTACATTACTGTTGTCAGCAAGTTGGATGCTTGAAGTGTTAAGCTGGTCGTGCGGTAATTCTCGCACCTGTCAGCTCTCGCAATATTCGGAATTGTGTGGATGAAAGTCAAATGGTATGTGCCACACTCATACATTCTACACACCGACGTGAATGGTCGCTCCCCCCCCCCCCCCTCCCCCCCCCTCCCCCCAGTTCCTCCAATTATCAATTATTTTAGAAATTCTGATGGAATGTTATTATCCTCTCTGCCTTATTTGATCTTAAGTCCGTGAAAGCTCTTTTAAATTCTGATTCTAGCACTACATCCCCCTATCTCTTCTAACTCGACTCCTATTTCTTCTTCCATCGCATCAGACAAATCTTCCTCCTCATATAGGTTTTCAATGTATTCTTTCCACCTATCCACCATTTCCTCTGCATTTAAAAATGGAATTCCCATTGCGCTCTTAACGTTGCCACCCTTGGTTTTTAATGTCACCGAAGGTTGTTTTGACTTTCCCTTATTCTGAGTCTGTCTTTTCGACAGTGATTTCTTTTCTGATTTCTTCACATTTTCCATGCAGCCATTTCGTCTTAGCTTCCCAGCGCTTCCTATTTATTTCAGTCCTCAGTGACTTGTATATCTGTATTCCTGAATTTTTTGTACTTTCTCATTTGATCGTTTCATCGATCAAATGAAGTGTTTCTGATGTTACCCATGGTTTCTTCGCAGTTACCTTTTTTGAACCTATGTTTTTGTTTCCAACTTCTGTGATGCCCCTTTTTAGAGATGTCCATTCCTCTTCAACTGTACTGCCTACTGAGCTATTCCTTATTACTGTATCTATAGCCTTAGACAATTTCAAGCTTATCTCGTCATTCCTTAGTAGTTCCGTATCCCACTTCTTTGTATATTTAGTCTTCCTGACTAATGTCTTGAACTTCAGCCTACTCTTCATCACTACTACAGTATATTATGATCTGAGTCTCTATCTGCTCCTGGGTACGCCTTACAATCCAGTATCTGATTTCGGAATCTCTGTCGGACCAAGATGTAATCCAACTGAAATCTTCCCATATCACCCGGCCTTTTCCAACTATACCTTCTCCTCTTGTGATTCTTGAACAGCGTATTCGCTGTTACTAGCTGAAGTTTGTTACAGAACTCAATTTTTCTTCTCTGTCATTCGTTCTCCCAAGCCCATATTCTCCTGTAACCTTTTCTTGTACTCATTTCCCTACAACTGCATTCCAGTCCCCCATGACTATTAAATTTTCATCTTCCTTTACGTACTGTGTCACCCTTTCAATATCCTCATACACTTCCTCTGTCTCTTCATGTTCAGCTTGCGACGTCGACATGTACGCCTGAACTATCGTTGTCGGTGTGGGTTTGCTGTCGATTCTGATAAGAACAACCCTATCACTGAACTGTTCACAGTAAACACACTCTCTGTCCTACCTTCCTATTCATAACGAATCCTAATCCCGTTATACCATATTCTGCTGCTGTTGATGTTACCCTATATTCATCTGACCAGAAATTCTCGTCTTCTTTCCATTTCACTTCACTGATCCCAACCATATCTAGACTGAGCCTTTGCATTTCCATTTTCAGATTTTCTAGCTTCCCAACTACGTTCAGGCTTATGACGTTCCACGCCCCGACTCGTGGGACGTTATTCTTTCGTTAGTTATTGAATCTTTTTCTCGTGGTCAGCTTCCCCTTGGCAGTCCCTTCCCTGAGATCCGAATGGGGGACTAATCCGGAATCTTTTGCCAATGGAGAGATGATCATGAAACTTTCTTCAATTACAGGCCACAAATCCTGTAGATACACGTTACGTGTCTTTAATTCAGTGGTTTCCATTGCCTTCTCCATCCTCATGTCGTTGATCATTGCTGATTCCTCCGCCTTTAGGGCAGAGAGTGCTCTGAACCTCTGTCTTCTCCTCCGCCCTCTTGACATGGCCGTTGGCTGAATGAGGGTGACTTCTTATGCCGAAAGTCTTCGGCCACCAATGCTGATTATTAACAATTCGAACCCGGGACCGAGGACGTTTGGATTATTAATCTACCGCTAGACCACGGGTGTGTAATGGGTCCTTTACAACCATGAATACCGAACGGCTCGGTTCTATTCCTCTCTGGGGCCTGTTCTGGCACAGATGGTGCAATGGTTGCCGTATCTATTACAGACGTGATCGAAATAATTTTAATCTATGACGAGTCTGCAAGAAACTTGGACGCTGCTTTATGCAGATCGTTTTGCTGATGGGACACGATCCCGTGCAACTATTCGTCGTGTTGCACAACAATTTACTACCGAAGGAAGTGTGGCGCCACTAAAAGGGTCTCGTAGAGCACATGTAACGGGGAACATTAATAATTAAATTGCAGTAGTAGTTGCAGTTGCTCACAATCCATATGCAAGTGTCTTAGACATACCAAGGCAGTCTGGAATTTTTCACACAAGTGTTAGGGCGATTCTGCACCGTCACAAATACCATTCCTACCACATCTTCATACATCAAGAACTTCATGGGAATGATTTTCACAAAGAGACCAACAGTTCTTTTGATTAGATAATGTTTTCTGAAGAGTCAATATTTGCGAACCAAGGCGAAGTTATCTGGCGTAGCCCTTACTGAATATGTGAATTTGCTCGTCATTATCGTTGGTCTGTTAAGGTGTGGTGCCTTATCATAGGCGAGAAACTAATCGGTCCCATTGTTGTGCAAGGCACATTGAAAGGGGAAAGATATCGTAAGTTACTGCAAGAAAAGCTACCCGTTCTGTTGTTCTGTTGGAAGATGCAGATTTTGTAGAGCGGCCAGACATATGGTTGCAGTATGATGGTTCACCGGCACATTACTCCGCAAGACCCACAGAAGCATTGAGCCGGGATTTCAACGGTCGCTGGATCGGTAGAAATGGTCCGGTATCCTGGCCTGCCAGATCACGAGAACTTACGAGGCCGTATTTTTTCTTATGGGGTCATCTGAAGGACCAAGTGTGCGCAGCAACATCAGCTACTCGACAGAACATGAGAGAACGTATTAACAATGCTTGCAGAAACATTCCACCAGACATGTTTTTAAATTGTGTACATGCATTCCATGCACAAATTAATAAATTTATCAAAATGGAAGGTCGTCAGTTTGAGTATTTATTGAGGATTACAGCTATGCTGAGAAGCAACGGGACTCACAGAAGTCAAGCACCGCAAAGGCGAGAGATATGGGGACTCACCAGAATCGAGCACCACAGTGGTGAGAGGCAAGGGGACTCCCGATGGGAACGAAAAATTTACCATCCACATTGTTGTCCCTGGATCGTGCTAAACGAATTTCTAACCAGACACTGAAATAGCTAACCACATTGTACTGTACTGTCAAATTTGCAAAATTAAAGTAAATTTCGAACATAAATGTCAACCTTTAGAAACGTTTACATTTACATCGTCAAATGAAATGTAAAAACAAATGCGCCGATTCTTAATTGAAAATACAGAAACACTTGATATTGGTGAGCAGACTTCTACATGCCCATTCAATAGAACGGTGCTAGATTAATCTAGTCCGATATTTGTTTTATCGATATGTACTAACAACGACAATAAAGCACGAAGAGAAACCAGTGAAACCAGTGCTCCAGTAGCGACAGAACTATCCTGGCCTGCACAGACTGCCACTGCCAAACACGCAGCATTACTGAGTCGATGGTGGATTGCTGTTTATTCTTCGTGTTTTACTGTCACTGTTAATTAATATCCTTAAAACGAATACACTACTAGTGTAATCAGGGAACGCTCTACCAAATGGGCACTTAAAATTCCGTTTTAAAAATAATTTTGTTTCTAATGGGAAACAAACCGACCCTATTTGTTGACTCTGGGCGTTGCATGAAAGGGGTGACAAGCAGCAATTGTTTAGGCTGACACCAGGCACACAATGCAAAAGCGAAATTATTAATACCTGCCGAAACACCAGAGCAAATGCACCTGACGACTCTTAGGGGAGACATCAGATATAAACGGTGGTCCATTGATCGTGACCGGGCCAAATATCTCACGAAATAAACGGCAAACGGAAAAACTACAAAGAACGAAACTTGTCTAGCTTGAACGGGGAAACCAGATGGCGCTATGGCTGGCCCGCTAAATGGCGCTGCCATAAGTCTAACAGATATCAACTCCTTTTTTTTTAAATAGGAACCCCCATTTTTATTACATATTCGGTAAATAAATATGAATGTTTTAGTTGGACCACTGTTTTCGCTTTGTGGTAGGTGGCGCTGTAATAGTCACAAACATATGGCTCACAATTTTAGACGAACAGTTGCTAGCAGGTAGGTTATTTAAATTAAAATACAGAACGTAAGTACGTTTGAACATTTTATTTCGGTTGTTCCAATGTGATACATGTACCTCTGTGAACTTATCATTTCTGAGAATGTATGCTGTTACAGGGTGATTACCTGTAAATACCACATTAATGCAATGAATGCTCAAAATGATGTCCGTCAACCTCAATCCATTTGGCAATACGTGTAACGACATACCTCTCAACAGCGAATAGTTCGCCTTCCGTAATGTTCGCACATGCATTGACAACGCGCTGACGCACGTTGTCAGGCGTTGTCGGTGGATCACGATAGCAAATATCATTCAACTTTCCCCACAGAAACAAATCCGGGGACGTCAGATCCGGTGAACGTGCGGGCCATGGTATGGTACTTCGACGACCAATCCACCTGTCATGAAATATGCTATTCAATACCGCTTCAAACGCACGCGAGCTATGTGCCGGACAGACATTATGTTGGAAGTACATCGCCATTCTATCATGCAGTGAAGCATCTTGTAGTAACATCGGTAGAACATTACGTAGGTAAACAGCATACGTTGCACCACTTAGATTGCCATCGATAAAATGAGGGCCAATCATCCTTCCTTCCATAATGCCGTACCATACATTAACCCGCCAAGGTCGCTGATGTTCCACTTGTCGCAGCCATCGTGAATTTTCCGTTGCCCAATAGTGCATATTAGGACGGTTTACGTTACCACTGTTGGTGAATGACGCTTTGTCGCTAAATACAACGCCTGCAAAAAATCTGTCATCGTCCCGTAATTTCTCATGTGCCCTGTGACAGAACTGTACACGACGTTCAAAGTCGTCGCCATGCAACTCCTAGTGTATAGAAATATGGTACGGGTGCAATCGATGTTGATGTAGCATTATCAACACCGACGCTTATGAGATTCCCGATTCTCGCCCAATTTGTCTGCTACTGATGTGCAGATTAGCCGCGACAGCAGCTAAAACACCTACTTGGGCATCACCATTTGTTGCAGGTCGTGGTTGACGTTTCACATGTGGCTGAACACTTCCTGTTTCCTTAAGTAACGTAACTATCCGGCGAACGGTCCGGACACTTGGATGATGTCGTCCAGGATACCGAGCAGCATACATAGCACACGCCCGTTGGGCATTCTGATCATAATAGCCATACATCAACGCTATATCGACCTTTTCCGCAATTGGTAAACGGTCCATTTTAACACGGCTAATGTACAACGAAGCAAATACCGTCCGCACTGGTGTAATGTTATGGGATACCATACTTACATGTCTACTTATACGTTTGTGGCTATTACAGCGCCATCTATCACAAAGCGAAAAAAGTGGTCTAACGAAAAAATTCATATTTCTTTTCGTACTACACGAATATGTAATAATACTGGGGGTTCCTATTTAAAAAACGCAGTCGATATCCGTTTGACCTATGTCAGCGCCATCTGGCGGGCTAACCATAGCGCCATATGATTTCCCCCTTCAAGCTAGACGTGTTTCGTTCTTTGTAGTTTTTTCGTTTGATGCTTATTTCGTGAGATATTTGGCCTGGTCACTATCAATAGACAGCCCTGTACATATATATAGGGTGGAGAAAAATTGTGACTTAAATTTTAACCCTCGATAGCTGATGCCAATAGGAACCAAAATTACCAATGTTGTGTAGGTCGACAACGCACCATTTTTAAACTACGGAAACTTGGCGCCACGCGTTCCGATTGGCCATGGGTTGCCCTGCTGTGGTTCGTCGGTTGACGGGCAGCGCTATGGTTGTCGGCTCACACGTACAAACGTTCCTCGCCCCGTCACTGCCACAGCGTGATACGCACACATGTCGAATAGGTCTTGCTGTTTGTCTCCAACTCACGTCAGAGGCATTCACACGTAACCTTCGCTACGAAGCACACACACGCCACCTGCGATGTGGTCATACAGTAAGCATGGCGGCACAGCATTCGTTTGAAGAACAAGGAGCTATGGTTTTTGTTTGTGGACCAGCCGACAGTGATGCGCATGAAGCTCGACGGTAGTGAATGGAACGGTACCCAACAAGACGTCACCCACACCCTCAAACGTTTACACAATTCACTGGATACTTGGAGAAACAGACTCGTTAGCAGGATATCATGGTGATGCTGAAAGATCTCGAACAAGACGGGATGCTGCATTCAAAGGCACTGTTCTCGAGCGCTTCGAGAAAGCATCTACGACAAGTACTGGAGAAGTTGGACACGACATGGGGGTCATTCATCGGTTAGTCTGGGAAGTTTTGGGGGATGACGGCCAGCATCCATTTAGTTTCCACCCTGTCCAAGACCTAAATCCTGTGGCGAACTATGAACAAAGGCTAGCGTTTTGCGGTAGTTTCTGCGGCGTGTTGTACGAGATCCCGATTTCCCCGCCATTGTGTTGTTTACCGACGAGTGCACCTTCCATCGGCATGACCTTTACAACAATCGAAGCTTCCATTACTGGGCAAGGGGAAATCCTCACGTCACGTAAGTCCACGGACACCAGGAATGATTTTCGGTCAACATCTGGGCAGGTATTGCAGGTGATCATCTGACTGGGCCGGTCCGTCTACCTCCTCGACTTACTGGGGCAAATTACCTTCACTTTTTGCAAGAAACTCTACCTAGCCCGCTGGAAGATGTTCCCCTGAACATACGGCTACTCATGTGGTTGCAGCGTGATGGGCACCTGCGCATAACAGTCGTGCTGTGTGCGGATATTTAAATGAACTCTTCGACGGCCGGGTAATTGGCAGAGGTACTCGTAGGACATGGCCCGCGCGATCAGCAGACCTCACGTCAGTGGATTTTTTCCTGTGGGGAGTCTTCAAGGTTCTAGTTCACCCACCCGGATGCGAACCATCTAGAAACGAAGAGGAATTAATGGATCACATTCAACATGCCACATCAGGGCAATGCCAGGAATTTTTGAAAGAGTTCGGCAAAACACCGTTCTACGCTATCAAGCTTGTGTCGCGTCAAAGGGTCGCCAGTTCGAGTATCTGCTTTAAGTAAACAATGTCCTAGCTACAAAAAATGCCCTTTTCAGGGCCTAAACAATTTGTAATAGACTTTCTGTACGTGAACTAACAGCTGTTAACGGGTTTGTTTCCAGTACGTCGGGACCGCAGCGGATTCGCCCCCAGGCCCCGAGAGTGGAAAGCTGGGGCGCTACCATCGAGCGAGCGGGCCGCCTTGGATACATCGCGATCTCCGGCAAACAAAGCATTCGCGGTCATGCGTTGCCCAGAGCATCCAGCAACAGGGCAATCCCGCGACCAATCGAAGCGCGTGGCGCCAAGTTTCCGTAGTTTCAAAACTGTGCGTTGTCGACCTACACAGCATTAGTAATTTTGGTTCCTACTGGCATCAACTATACAGGATCAAAATTTCGGGAAACAATTTTTCTCCATCCTGTATCATTGGACCAACTGCAACAAAACTTGGTATCACTTACTGTATGGAAAGAATGTCTATGGGGGTAATAACATTCAATCTAGTAAAATACAAGTTGTGTAGGTCTTTTGCAACTGCAAAGCAAGTCTTATTAAGGCAAACGCGTTTCAATTTATTCTACAGCATTTTTGGTGGTAATTGTAATAATATGACTCTTCTCTCTTACAATTTTGCTTGCTAGAATCATGAACAGTTCGCATGCTTGACTTACTACTATAAACAGTGTTAATTCTTATCGTCGCTCACGGCTATTTTGTTGTTTATGTCATTCTTCCTTTTCATCCACATGTACTTGTTAGATTTTGGCACAGCACATTCACTGCACTAAATATGATCTCGTTTCTGTGTTATGCAGAACCAGTCTCATCTCCCCATCTCGTATATTTTGTTTTGCTGTTGCAGAATGCGTTCGTCTTTTGTTTATTTTCGTAGTGATGAGAGCGTCTGCTATCGCCCTGTGTGTGTGTGTGTGTGTGTGTGTGTGTGTGTGTGTGTGTTTAAAGGTAGATAACAAGTCCTAACTACAGTGTTTGTAAATTACTGCTTTACTATAGCACAGTGATGGATGATCTAGGCTGGGGACATGGACTAGTTTGTGATATTATTTTGTCGTGTCTAGGGGAGTTGTTCTTTCTCTGCAATATGTTATATTAGTTTAAACAGTATCTAGTTGCTTATGTTTGTCCTGCCATTTATTGTGTGTTTCTTTTCTATTGTATCTTTTTGAATTTGGAAGTTCTCTTGTAGACATGGAACATGTTTGTTGTTGCTGAACCTCACAATTTTCATGTCCTTTTCTATTGTGGTAGGACAGTGGTTTTCTTGCCAGAGGTGTTCTGCAAATGTTAATGGCTGGTGCCCTATTTCCATGCCCTTTTGTGTTCCTTATACCTTATATCAAATGTTCTGCCTGTCTGTCCTAAGAATAGAGCGCCACATCTCTTACACCGGAGTTGATAAATGCCAAATATTTGGTAAATGTCAATGTGATCTTACTTTTTTAGATATTTCTGTTTAGGGTTATTGTTTTGGCATGCTACTTTTATTCCATATTTCTTGGACATGTTCCCAATTCTGTGGTTTTTTTTTTATGTGAGTGTGTACCAGGTTCTTTTGAGTTCCTCTGTTGCTTCCTTGCTGTGAAGTGGTGGTGATGTTGGTGTGTGTGTTTTTGGTGGGTGTTGTGGATTTCTGGATTTCTGTGGTGTCTTTTTTATTGTTTTCATGTTTTTCTGGGTTTTCTTGCCCAGTTTTGTGACTAGGGATCCTTGGTATCCATTATTTTTTGCTGTCCGAATAATTATGTCCAGCTCCTTATTACAGTTATATTTGCAAAGTGGTACTGTGCTGAACCTGTGGATCATATTTCAGACGTCACATATTTTTTGGGCCTGTGAGTAGTTAGATGACTGATATAATATTATGTCTGTTGTGGTGTTTTTCTTGTAAATGCTGAATGAGGACTGGATATTTTTGTTTGCGATGGATATACGCAGGAACTTTATTTGGCCTACTTATCCTGTCTCTAAGATGAATTTATATTTTTGTATAATGTGTTCATCTCTGCATGCAGTTGTTCTATTTTATTTTCTGGTTCATCTACCAAGCAGAGGATCTCCATCAATACAGTATATTGTATTTTCCTAGTACTATTTTTTGAAAAATTCTTTCTTCTGTTTTGTTCATGAAGATATTTGTTAGCTATTCTGAAATTTATTAGCCTTTTATGTCGTGTATTAGTTCTTTTGTACATTTCACTGTTCTTTCATTTTCTGTTTTATACTGTTGTATGGGTATGTTTAACGTATGTCTGGTGACGTTATGTATGAGTGCTTTTCTATAATTTACGACAGGTCTGGCAGGAATATTTATGAAATTTCTGTTGATTCCAGAGTTATGGGGCATTAGGTTCCATACGTGTCATATGGACTTTACGCCACATACAGGGAAAGCAGAAAAACATGATCTAATAACTCACAATGCGCACGAAAGTGTGTGTTCATTGATGGTGACAGGCAGTCATTGAAGACGGTTGTGCCGAAAAATAAGAGGACAACAGCAGCAAAAGTCACTCCAGAACTGAGTGTAACACTTGTGAACCCGTTCAGTACCAAAACAATGCGGAGATGCAGGGTGAGCTGAGATTCCTATACCACTCATCAATGATGTGAATTCCCATAACAGGACTGCTTTGTGTCGAAGCCGTTAAACCTGCACTATGGAGCATTGGAAGGATATCACTTGGTCGTATGGGACCTGTTTCACACTGTTTCCAACTTTTGGTCGAGTGTACGTCGTAAGAGTAAAACATCGCGGTCGGCCATTGTGGCCGAGCGGTTCTAGGCGCTTCAGTTCGGAACCGCGCTACTGCTACGGTAGCTGGTTCGAATCCTCCCTCGGGCATGGATGTGTGTGATGTCCTTAGGTTGTAACCTCGTAACATATAAATAATTAACTGACTATGAATCTAAACTGGTAAATCTGCAAATCAGCAGCGCTGCGTCATAGCCCTGAAAAATTCCTACCTCAATGATATCGCCGGATAATGCGTTTGTATCTGCTCCTATAAGAAATTTTTCTGGCACAGCCCAGTGCAATGCTGACACTACATTTTGTTGTGTATTAAAAACAAATATTTTTTTTACAGTAATTGGCATGGCTTTGGATAGGAGAAATTATCAAAAACTTTAAATTCAGATGAATGACTGTCAAAAGTTATCTTTATAAGAGAGATTATTATTGAAATATTATTGAAAATATTTACATGTGGCTTTGAAATAACAATAGTACAAAATCAGTCGTAGCAATTAACATATGCTTTTACCTTGTGCTACATCGCTCAGGCACCGCCATCGTTCTCCGCGACCGGCCTTGGTAATTCCATACAGGACACAAGTGCTGTCTGTGAGCTATACGACTAGACAACTGCTCTCTACGAGCGCCCTGCGAGCTACAACTCCCACTGCTGCCGACACTGCTCTCTAGTCTGCGATTCTATTGTAGCTTACATTTCACAGGCAGCGCGTGAGCAGTCCATCGAAGTTACATCTGCTAGAGTGCGCTAGCAATAAATTCCTTAGTCATGGACCTCTTGCAAGGTTAGTTAGGTTTAAGTAGTTCTGAGTCTAGGGGACTGATGACCTCAGATGTTAAGTCTCATAGTGCCTATAGCTATTTGAACAATTTTGAACATCGCAATCATGATTTGGGCAGCCATATCGTATTATTCCAGGGAAGCCATGGGTTCTCTGTAAGGTCGCTTCCCTGCCAAGTACACTCCTGGAAATTGAAATAAGAACACCGTGAATTCATTGTCCCAGGAAGGGGAAACTTTATTGACACATTCCTGGGGTCAGATACATCACATGATCACACTGACAGAACCACAGGCACATAGACACAGGCAACAGAGCATGCACAATGTCGGCACTAGTACAGTGTATATCCACCTTTCGCAGCAATGCAGGCTGCTATTCTCCCATGGAGACGATCGTAGAGATGCTGGATGTAGTCCTGTGGAACGGCTTGCCATGCCATTTCCACCTGGCGCCTCAGTTGGACCAGCGTTCGTGCTGGACGTGCAGACCGCGTGAGACGACGCTTCATCCAGTCCCAAACATGCTCGATGGGGGACAGATCCGGAGATCTTGCTGGTCAGGGTAGTTGACTTACACCTTCTAGAGCACGTTGGGTGGCACGGGATACATGCGGACGTGCATTGTCCTGTTGGAACAGCAAGTTCCCTTGCCGGTCTAGGAATGGTAGAACGATGGGTTCGATGACGGTTTGGATGTACCGTGCACTATTCAGTGTCCCCTCGACGATCACCAGTGGTGTACGGCCAGTGTAGGAGATCACTCCCCACACCATGATGCCGGGTGTTGGCCCTGTGTGCCTCGGTCGTATGCAGTCCTGATTGTGGCGCTCACCTGCACGGCGCCAAACACGCATACGACCATCATTGGCACCAAGGCAGAAGCGACTCTCATCGCTGAAGACGACACGTCTCCATTCGTCCCTCCATTCACGCCTGTCGCGACACCACTGGAGGCGGGCTGCACGATGTTGGGGCGTGAGCGGAAGACGGCCTAACGGTGTGCGGGACCGTAGCCCAGCTTCATGGAGACGGTTGCGAATGGTCCTCGCCGATACCCCAGGAGCAACCGTGTCCCTAATTTGCTGGGAAGTGGCGGTGCGGTCCCCTACGGCACTGCGTAGAATCCTACGGTCTTGGCGTGCATCCGTGCGTCACTGCGGTCCGGTCCCAGGTCGACGGGCACGTGCACCTTCCGCCGACCACTGGCGACAACATCGATGTACTGTGGAGACCTCACGCCCCACGTGTTGAGCAATTCGGCGGTACGTCCACCCGGCCTCCCGCATGCCCACTATACGCCCTCGCTCAAAGTCCGTCAACTGCACATACGGTTCACGTCCACGCTGTCGCGGCATGCTACCAGTGTTAAAGACTGCGATGGAGCTCCGTATGCCACGGCAAACTGGCTGACACTGACGGCGGCGGTGCACAAATGCTGCGCAGCTAGCGCCATTCGACGGCCAACACCGCGGTTCCTGGTGTGTCCGCTGTGCCGTGCGTGTGATCATTGCTTGTACAGCCCTCTCGCAGTGTCCGGAGCAAGTATGGTGGGTCTGACACACCGGTGTCAATGTGTTCTGTTTTCCATTTCCAGGAGTGTAGTCTACCTCCTCTTAAGCTAACTTAAATCTACTGAGCTCAGATGCTAAACTAAGGAACGAGGCAATGCAGCAGCACATAAAACAATTAATATAAACAGCAATAAAAAAATGGAAAATCGCATAGCAAGCTACAGTAAATCTAAATTACCAAGCAATTCAACATTACAACTAATATGAGCCAATGTGCAGCAACAAAAAAATAAATCTGGCTTAGCAGAGTAACACAAATTAAAGTTCAGTAGCACTATGCCTGGCAAACAGCAGCTTATATCTAAATATGACATAGCTCAAGCAGAAAAGATAGTACACTAAAGATAACAATGCAGATAAGGGAAATGTATAATCACATCTTAATGTCTAAGTAATTAAAGTGGTGCACCACAAGAAGTTATTCTACCAAAAAGTTACCAATTACTTGAAAAGAAAATTATGAATGCAGTTCCTGTGAAGGTAAATGTCATTTTGTGCTCCCTCATTTTTTAAAAAAAATTATTATTTACTCGATCTGTAGACAGAAAATATTTATATTAGTACATCTATAAAATTTTATTTTAACCAATGCTGCAGTGCAGCTAGAAACTAGATATCAAATGAAATAAGCAACTACGTACAAAGCAAAGCATAAGAACATCGTTCAATAGTCATGTGGCATTTCATAAGTAGTAAAAAAATCTCTCATCTAGAAAGACAGTAGTCATAGTCAGGTGTGTAGGCAACCTATTTCTTGTCATTTCATTAGGCATTTCAGTAAATATCAGAAAGTACGATATGTTTCCAAGTAATCAGCGTGTCGGATTTGCGATGCTCTCTCTAAAGGAATGACAATGGCCAGGATAATGGCCTCCCTTTTTTTTTTCCTCTGATCTGAAAGGCACGCGCTAATGGCTTTTTCTCCAGGCGTCTGACACAGCTGGGTGCCCACGACGCATTACGTGCAGGTGGTCACTTAATTTTCTTACGGAAATATTTACGACAACAGTTTCCGCTACAGTGGCAGTCTCATATAAAATATTTCACAGGTCAAGAATTAGCGTTGCAAATCTGTAGAAAGAAAATCCTATAAATATAAGTGTCCAAATAAAATATTCGTCAGCATTGTGATACAGTCACGCATTTACGCACATTTCAAAACTCTTAAAGTACGATTCTTGGTTTCCAACATACTTCTTATTCCTCATATACGGTAGCATCATCTTATTGATCATAAACATATCTCAACAGCATAGTACACATCGTCGTCGTAATAATAACATCATAACACCTCAGTCAAATCTCAAAAACGTCGTAGCTTTCTGTAATAATTTCAAAACCTAAAAAAAATTCTCTGCTCATTTCAATAGTGTCATCTACCTCAAACGTACTTTAAAAATCATGAATCCATACCAAATATATCATTCAAAGCTCTCATAGTATCACAATGATTCCGAAAAAATATGAGCAGTTTACAAAGTACAGACAAAATACAGTTTCATAAGTGTGAAGTTATCCAACTGTGTAATTACATAAACATCTGTCACTGATATAGTAAAATAAATGTTTGTCTCTCTCAGTTAAATGATCAGATAGCTGTGTAATTTGTGTGTTAGAGAAATATGGTACCGATGTGTAAAGTTGTATAAGCAAATACCATATTAGCTAGGGTTCCTTGTGCTTGCCAAACACATGGTACACAAAGTAGGCGTGTACCCCCCTGAGGATTAATGTAATTATACCCTCAGGTGTTACAGATTACAGCAATGGAATGAAATGTATCACGGAAAACTTTCTTTGTAATTCAAAAATCTTTAAAAATAAATGTTTTAAGTACAACATTAATCACTGAAATGCGTGTACTGTAGCGCTAAATGTGTGTCTTGTTGTAAGATAATCTCTGTGGAAGTGTCGTAGTTATCGTCCTCCAAAAGCTAAGTTCTGCAGAAGTCAATGTACTTACCTCATGATAAACAAAAGTGAAATACTTTATGTACAGATATCTTAGTTATTACGCTTATTGCCATGATGAAGAAAGTACTGTGCTGTAACGTATTGTTGTGCTACGGAAAAGGCAGTCTCATTGTAGCTATACCACAAAAGTTACTACTAAAACATGTTTTACTTTCCAGAATAAAACAGAAAACTGTGCACATATAAAACAGAAACACTGCAAAAGCAACATTGTAAATTGTCACTCATTAGTAGCGTCGTGATAAAATCGTGTAGTTGTCACATAAACTAACCACTGTGTCGTCTGGTATCTCACAGAAAGTACTTTAAATCCAGAATGTATTTTCAAGTAAACCAAAATGTTGCATTAAAATCTCATTAGCAGTACTGGTAAATGTTCTAAGTATGTGAGCCTTATAGTCGTTACGTAATCGTGCAACAAACAAGCAAGAATGTACACACACAATAACACTGTAATGTCTGTTCACTATAACAATGCATTCGTCATTTCTGTTTAAATAAGTTCTCTTGGTTCTTGATTGGATATTTAACTTCAAACATTGTTGTATGTTAACAGATTCTAAGTCTGACAAAGCATATTAGTAATGTGAAGCGAAAAATTTTATGAAAAAGACTAAGTTAAAAAGCAGATTATCTTTCAATAAACGGTTTTACATGTGAAATGTGGTGTAAACCTTTACTCTTCCTAGTACGCAGAGTTTCAACTTCAACGCAATTATCATGTGCTATACGTCGGATTCTGTAAGGTCCATTGTAAACTAGAAAGAATTTGTGACTCAAGTGTTTCTTCTTATGTGACAATGAATGAGCTTTAATGAGAACTTTCTGACCAATATACAACTTCTTTGCATTTGCTTTACCGTGTAGTTTTCTCCTTTTGTCTGCTGCAGATCTTATTTTTTTAAGAGCAAAATCAATTATGTCTTTGTGTCGAAGTTTACGTATATTCGGGAAAGGTACAAGCTCTCTGATTCTGTTCGGTGGTTCTTCATTCTTCAGTACAAGAGTAGGTGGTAAAGCAGTGGAATCATGAGGCATTTCATTCAGCACATTTTGAAATAATTGTAGATATCTGTCCCAATGCTGATGCTTTCTGTGACAATAAAGTCTGCAAAGCTTATTGATTTCTTTCATAATCCGTTCAGACGGGTTGCAATGTGGTGAGTACAATGAAATAAAAACAGGTTTGATTTTACGATTCCGAAGCGTGCGTGACCAAACAGCAGATCTAAATTGCGGTCCGTTATCTGAAATGACTTTAGCAACATGGCCAACTTCACGTAAGAAATTTTTAACAAAGGCGTTGGATACAGATCGTCCAGTGGCTTTACGTAACAGAGTGAAAGAAACAAATTTTGAAGTAAGTTCAACAGCGACTAGAACGTACGAAAATCCATTAGATGTTGTGACAAGCGGTCCCAAGAGATCAACAGCAGCAAATTCTTTTAATTTAGAAGGAATGATAGGAAACAGCGGAGCACGATGTGAGATAGTAGATGGTTTCGCCTTTTGACAAAGTTTACAAATAGACAAGACTCTTCGAATCCTCTTTTCCATATTGTTAAAATAACAAGTCGTTCGAAGAATATGATAACATTTTCGTGGACCAAAATGTGCGTAGCTGAAATGAATGTACCAAATGAGCTTATTAACAAAATCGTCTGGAATGCAAAGTACCCATAGCTTGTCATCAACAGTGCAGCGTTTGAAGAGTATGTTGTTTCTAACCAGATAATAATGCCGAATCTGTGTGTGTGTCTTTTCATGCCATTTGCTCTTGATGTCTTTCCAAATCGGATCTTTATCTTGTTCATGAGCAATGTCCTTTAAAGATGTGGTGATGAAGTTTTCAAAGGCGACTTTCTGAATGTAAAGAATACTGAAATTTTTCTCGAGGTTGCCTTCTGTGGCACTTTTCTCAAGCCCAGCCGGTGCGCGTGACAGCGCGTCCGCAACAATGTTCTCCTTGCCGGGAATGTAGACTATTGTAAAGTGGAACTCTTGCAGAAACAATGCCCAACGTTTTAACCTGTCATGATTTAATTTTGAAGACATAAGAAATTGTAATGCACGATGATCACTGTATACTTTTACGTGCTTATCAGAAAGAAAGAAACGGAATTTGTTAAATGCCCAAACGATAGCTAAAGCTTCTAATTCAGTAACGGAATAATGTTTTTCAGATTTTGTTAGCACTCGGCTAGCAAAAGCAATGGTTTTCTGAATGGTAGTGTCATTTTCTATGGCTTCTTGAAATAAATGGGCACCAAGACCGACTTTAGAAGAATCCGTGCTAAGGCAGAAATCTTGTGACAGATCTGGATGAGCTAAGATTGGCGCGTGAAGTAACGCTTCTTTCAAAGAATTGAATTCCAATTGTGCTTGTTCGTCCCAGTTCCAAATAGTATTTTTTCCAGTGAGAGAACAAAGTTTTGGTGTAACAAGAATTTGCATATTCAGAAAACGACGGTAAAAATTTACCAGACCTAGAAAACTGCGGACTTGTCTTTTTGTGGATGGAGCTGGAATGGCTCTGATTGCTTCTAACTTTTCAGGATCCGGCTGAATCCCTTCAGAAGAAATAATATGTCCCAAAAACTTCACCTTTGTCCTACCGAATTCAGACTTTTCCAAGTTAACTGTAATTCCAGATTCTGCAAAAATACGTAACAAACTGTTGAGGATGCGATTATGTTTTTCCCATGAAGCTTCTGCTATCAGAATATCGTCCACATATAAGGTGATGTGACGTTTTAAGAACTCAGGTAATATGGAATTTAACCCACGAATGAATGCTGCCGAAGAAATGTTCAAACCAAAAGGAAGTTTCCGAAACTGATAACAAACGCCGAAACAAAGGAAAGCTGTGTATTTTCTACATTCTGGATGAAGTTCGATCTGGTAAAAGCTGGATCTGAGATCAATGGAAGACAACACTTTTACACCATTAAAATTTTGAAGAAGTTCTTCCATCGTCTGCGGCCTGTCTGTTTCAGGAATGATGGTCGTATTGATTTGTCTCGAATCTAAGACAAGCCTGATCGATCCATTTTTCTTCTCAACAACATGTAATGGATTGTTGTATGAGCTTACTGCAGGCTCAATAATGCCCTCGTCGAGCATAGATTGTATTTCTGTTCTAACACGGTCCCTATAATGCGCCGGAATTACGTATGGTCTAACACAAAATTTAGTATGCTCACGAACACGAAATTGGTATTGAAATCCCTTGATTGTTCCTGTTTTATGAATAAAAACTGTGGAATGTGCTTGTAAAATCTCAAAAAGGTCCTGCCTATCAGTGTCATTACAATTCTCAATTGTTTGAATTTTATTCTGAATTAACTCATTAGTATCAAATGCGCCGTCGATATCACCCCTGTCAGTACTTGCAGAGTGATTGTTAAAGTCAAGTTCCATCGAAAATTCCGAACTGTTGTCTAACAGGAGGTAAAGCCGATTAATTTCTTCGTCATGGTTTGAGAGCCAATCTTCAAATTTCAAAGCTATTGACTTACCTTCTTTCTCTAAACTTATTTCAGCATCGTGAGAGTTTAAGATTGCTTTGAATTCATTCAAAAAGTCTACTCCCAATATAATTTCCGTCGACAATAATGGAACAATAAGAAAGTTCGTAGAGAAGCTGTGGCTTTGACAAAAGAATTCTAAGTTGGTTTGTCGGCGTACATCTACACTCTTTCCAAAGATTGCACCTTGTAATTTAATCTTACGTAACGGAAGTGTGGGGCAATCGTTCGATTTGTTGCATTTGCTAAAGGCTGTTTCACTAATTACTGAGATGGGACTGCCAGAGTCAAGTACTGCCGTAAATTTTACGTCATTTACAGTAATGTGAATCACAGGATATGCAATGTTGTTAAGTTTTACGTCGTGTTCCTGGAGTAAGATCTCCCTAATGTCTTCCATTTTTACGTAATTACTAGCTACGGCAGCTGCGTCATCAGTTTCATACGTGCGTTTTGTGGCTGCCTGCGGTATGAGTCATTGCCTATTGTCTCTCTGTTGGAGCGCGTCGTTATTGGGATTTGGAGACCTAACTTCTACAAATTCACCGTGACGAGAGGGCCCTGCCCTGTTTAAATCCCGCCAGTTCTGATTCAATTCAGGTCTGTCGTTACGATCACATCGTCTGTCGTCATGTTGGTAGTTCCTGTAGTTTCTTTCTTGTCGGTTAAGTGGTGGAGAATTTCTCCCTGAATCGTAACTGTGCGCTGGACCGTTGCGTCTAAAGTTATTCTGTCTCCCGTGATAATAATTATTTTGGTTCCCCTATTGTCTGTTTCTCTGATTGTCTCTGTAATAGTCATTACCGCAGAGAGGTGATCTTTCCCTGTAATTATTACTACTCTGCCAACGGTTGTCATACGTGTGGTGTCTGTTTTGGTCACGATTTGTGTTGTGAGAATAGCCTTGTCGTGTCAAGTTATTACTTCTTTCATCGCGGAATTGCGACGGATGTGTCCTGTAATTGTTGTGCTCCTGGTTTCGCGTTCCGCGATTGTCAGTGTCAATTTCTAATTCTTGTAAGAGTCCCTGAAATGCTTCAATGTCGTCTTTGCAACGTCCTGCCAAAATAATATGTCGTAAATGTTCAGGCAGTTTGATTAAGCAAATGCGGATGAGTTCTGAGGGGCTGTATGGGTTTGAAAGATACTGATTCTTATGCAACATGTCTTCAAAATATTTCATAAGACTGGAAAATTCAGATTGTTCGAAACGTTTCATCATTATGATGCTATGTTTTACTCGGTCTTGTGTGGCTTGAGACCAATATGCTGAGAGGAAGGTATGGTAAAACTCTCCTTCACTGTGGCAATCGTGAATTACCGATCGCATTCTTACATCTGGTTCATTCTCCAAGTAGCCACACATAAATTCTAATCTGTGTTCTAACGACCAGTTGGGAGGAAAACAATGCGAGAATTGATGGAGCCATGCTTGTGGATGAATGTCGTTGCCAGAATTCTTAAATGTTTTGAATTTTCGTGTAGTAATGAACAGCTTATAGTCAAAATCATCATGTCGCCGAGTCGCATATCGGTCATTGTTAGGTCGTGTCGGCCGTTCCATCTCAAAATTCGGTGCACATTGCCAATTTCTTTCATAACTTTCGAAATGCCCTGTGTTATTATTTTGTGGCTGTTCCGTATTTCTATGTCCCTCTTCCCGTATTGGGGCGCGAGTATCCTCTGAAATACGTAATTCTTGTATTACCTGTGTCAGCTGATCTTGTACTTCCCGGATTTCTCTTCTGTACTGTGTATTGATTTGATTTTGATTCTGTTTGAATTTTCTAATTTGTTCATACTCTTCTGTGTCAGTGAAGGCTACAGGTCTTGTGTCATTCAGATCATCATCTACCTTTGTAGATAAGTCAGTGACCTGATCCGAAAGTTCGGCTACTTTCTCCGATAGTGAACACATTTCCTCAGTGTGTTTTTCTGAACCAAGTTTCAGAGTATCTACTGTGTCCTTAAAGTTTTCCTGAGATTTTGCAAGTTGCGTAACCGAATCGGTAGATGCAACTGAGTCAATTTTAGCCCACAAGGTCTCATGATTTTCATGAACAATGGTTTGCAGTTCTTTTATGGCTGCTTCGTGATTCTGTAATGCATTTTCATGCCGCGAAAAAATAGGTTGAAAATGCTCACAAATTTGCGTTTTTACGTCATTACAGACTTTTTGACATTTCGATTCAATGTTATGTAACTCAGTAGTTAAATCTTCACGTGTTTATTCAAGTGTTTGTTCCAATGAGTCTAACTTTTTAAGATTTTGTTCCATTGTGTCTAACTGTTGCTGTGTTTGTCTCTGATGTTGTTCCATTGTGTCTAACTTTTTAAGATTTTGTTCCACTGTGTCTAACTTTTTAAGATTTTGTCCCATTTGTCTCTGATTTTGTTCCATTTGTTGCATTAATTGCAATAATAATGTATTAGTGTCTGGAATCTGTTTCTCTACGCTTTTCGGCAGTGCATTTGCACCGGCAACATTCACATTTTGACAAGCAGAAAATGTGTCTTGACTTATTTGAGAAAACGGTGATGACCCAAAACCTGAATCTACAGTATTTGCGAAATTGTGTCCTGTCATTTCGGATTTCTGAGGCGAGCTGTTGCCGACCGATCGATCGATAATGCTTCCCTGTTCACTACCTGTTTCACTGTCTACACCATTGTTTGCAGCCCGCTCCATTTCCCTATGCACAATTACCAAATTACTACTTTGAACATCAGTTAATTCATTACTCGGTGGCGCTAACACACTGCTTTCATTTTCACTGTCATTTCTCAGTTTACTTTGGAGCCTAGTATTACGTTTTTCACACGCCATTATTGTCACAGTATTTCACACGACAACACAGAAAAACACAATTTGAAGATCAAAAATAAGAGAACACATTAATATAGCACTGAAAATAATATCTAGTTAATTGCAGCTGCGAAATACTTGGTGCAAATCTACATGCATGCCACAACTGTTTTACTGTACAACAATGAAAGTCTGCAACTACAAAGGAGATTTTCTCTACAATTACGCGCTAGCAATAAACAAAATCTACACTAATTACACAAACTACAAGAAACAATCAGAAGATTCCAGTGAGGTATCCTCGGCTAAGGGTCGACATATGAAACGTCCCCTTTGAACAATTCTACAAGACTGTGCTTAAACTGACACACAATATTTTGTTAGCGCAACGCAATCTGACTTTCAAAATTCCCTACAAAAGAATGGCCCTGACTAACATTAAACTATACCTTTCACAAATAACTTACCTCACAAAAATCTTCGCTGCTCAAGCTACTGCAATACAGCGAGCGCCACTACTGCCAGCTAAATAAAAGATTCAAACTATGGAAGGCACTAACTACTGATAGGGATAGTTAGCAAATGAAAGATATTAGTAGAGAACAAACAATGTATTTACCTTGATATCATCATATATAAATATAGCAGTTCATGACAAATTTCAAAACTCCGGCATCTCTCTCCCCACATCCACCACTGCTGGCGGCTCACCTTCAACTGCGCAACGGTACGCGCTGTTCACAGCCAGCTGCCTAACACTACAATGGCGAGTATTACAACAATGCAAAGCAGCCACAGACTGCACACAGCACAGCCAGTGATTTTCATACAGAGGTGGCGTTACTAATAAAAAAAACCTAAACGGCCTACTTACAACATGCGTAATCAAACACTGAAAAATGTAAACAGCTGAATAGGCTGCTGCGGTCGGCAACGTCTATATATGACAACAACTGTCTGACGCAGTTGTTAGACCGGTTACTGCTGCTGCCGGCTGGGGTGGCCGAGCGGTTCTAGGCGCTACAGTCTGGCACCGCGCGACCACTACGGTCGCAGGTTCGAATCCCGCCTCGGGCATGGATGTGTTTGATGTCCTTAGGTTAGTTAGGTTTAAGTAGTTCTAAGTTCTAGGGGACTGATGACCTTAGAAGTTAAGTCCCATAGTGCTCAGAGCCATTTCAACCATTACTGCTGCTGCAATGGCAGGTTATCAAGATTTAAGTGAGTTTGAACGTGGTGTTATAGTCAGCGCACGAGGGATGGGACACAGCATCTCCATGATAGTCCTGAAGTGGGGATTTTCCCATACGACCATTTCATGTGTGTGCCGTGGCGCGGGATTAGCCGAGCGTTCTAGGGGCTGCAGTCATGGACTGTGCGGCTGGTCCTAGCAGAGGCTCGAGTCCTCCCTGGGGCATGGATGTGTGTGTTTGTCCTTAGGATAATTTAGGTTCAGTAGTGTGTAAGCTTAGGGACTGATGACCCTAGCAGTTAAGTCCCATAAGATTTCAAACACATTTGAACTTTTTTTTTGTGTGCCGTGAATATTAGGGATCCGGTAAAACATCAAATCTCCGACATCGCTGTCGCCGGAAAAAGATCCTGCAAGAACGGGACCAACGATGACTGAAGAGAACCGTTCAACGTGACAGAAGTGCAATCGTTCCTCAAACTCCTGCAGATTTCAATGATGGGCCATGAAGAAGTGTCAGCGTATTAGCCATTCAACGAAAAATAGTCGATATGGGCTTTAGGAGCCGAAGGTCCACTCGTGTACCCTTGATGACTGTTCGACACAAAGCATACGCCTCACCTGGGCCCGTCAACACCGACATTGGACTGTTGATGACTGGAAACACGTTGCCTGGTCGGACGAGTCTCGTTTCAAATTGTATCGAGCGGACGGGCATGTATGGGTATGGAGACAACCTCATGAATCCATGGACCTTGCAATCAGCAGGGGACTGTTCGAGCTGGTGGAGGCTCTGTAATGCTGTGAGGCGTGTGTGGCTGGAGTGATATGGCTCCCCTGATACTTCCAGATACGACCTTGACAGGTGACACGTACATAACCATCCTGTCTGATATCTGCATCCATTCATGTCCATTGTACATTCCGACGGACTTGGGCAATTCCAGCACGACAGTGCGACACCCCACACGTCCAGAATTACTACAGAGTGGTTCCAGGAATTTAAACACTTCCGTTGGCCACCAAAATCCCCAGACATGAACATTATTGAACGTATGTGGGGTGTCTTGCAACGTGCTGTTCAGAAGAAATCTCCACCTCTTCGTATTCGTACGGATTTATGGACAGCCCGCAGGATTCGTTGTGACATTTCCCTCCAGCACTACTTCAGACATTAGTCGAGTCCATGCCACGTCGTGTTGCTGCGCTTCTGTGTGCTCGCTGGGGCCCTACACCGTGTTAGGCAGGTGTACCAGTTTCTTCGGCTCTTCAGTGTATAAACATAATTAACTTTGGACGGAATCCTGAGAACGCGAGCCTACTCGCAGTTGACCGGTTATTTAAGTAAACTTCACCCTGGTGGATTACATACATTCATATTCTTCACATAATATGCCGCATGAGAAAAGGCCACTACGCCCTTCCATACGTAACTATGTGACGAAGTACAGTTGAAAAACGTAGGGATGCGAGCGTGATCGATATCTTGCCTTTGCTTTTATAGCGCTCCATATTTATGAGCAGATTATAAGTACATTATAACATCTCCAGGACAGATGATCTCGCGGTTTGGTCCCCTCTCCCAAACCAACCAACACCTCCAGAGAATCTCCGTGTGGAGTATCCCTTTTTACGACACAGCCAGGAAGCACTCATCGCTGTTGATTCGTGGTCTGTTGGAATGATCGTAGCTCCGCATGCTTAAGATGCAGATTCGATCTACACATCAAGCAACTATTTTTAACGATTCCAAACAGATTCTCTTCACTTCTGGTTCCGCAAGTTGAACAATTTAGGGTCTGCTTCGTCGTTCCAAACCCACATGACGTATTTCAGAAGAGTCGGTGTCTGTTGGGGCATGACAGAGACGGTAGTTTCGTCAGGTAGAAACTATGTCACGAATTCGTTTTTTCTGACACGATTTTTTTAAGTTAATGATTGAATCGTCATGTAAGGTCAATGGGCACATATTTCTTATTGTATCTGAATTTGACACATTGAAAATATTGAAGCTGGGGTTCGTACTCAGATCTCTCCTTTCGCTGGGTTTGACGCCTTTGAAATGATGTAGTACCGTCGTTTCATTGTTTCCTTAAGATTCCGAACTCCTCAACGTCTCCATGAAATACGTGGCTCGGATCGAATCCTGATCTGGCACAAAACTTCCCATCGCGTCATTCCAAGTCGTAGCACACCAAACTACAGGTGATAAAATGGTTATAATTTTAACACTTCTCCGTGCGTTTTCGACAAAAACGGTTGGTAACAGCTTCGACTGCCTGTCAGACGTAGAATTTTTCGTCATATCATTTCAAGTCTCAAGATGCCACTCTTAGTTACTGGTGGAAAACAATTCTATAGTCAACATCTCTTCGTGTGCAGTCAGCGACGCAGCCCACGCTTCAATTCCTATTCAGCACAGAACGTTACATGTCATTTACAGTTAAGACATGTGCACATCTCGCTACTGGTGAAGTAAATCGATTTTTAATTTCTATTCGAGACTAAAAAGTCAATGACGGCAGGTATTGAATTCGAATCCCAGTACGTGAAAACTATTTCTTCTCGTCATTTCAGTTTCAGTCAATTCGCTATCGATGAAAAATTACGATTTCTAACATTTGATTGTACTTAGTTAACAATTCGATTAGACACTGGGTTCGAATCGTCGTCCAACACAAAACTTTGTGCCTTGTCATTTCAAATTTAAACTTGCGCATACTTTGTTACTTGTGGCTGAAAAGATATTTAACGTTTTTCGTAGTTAGTTAAAAGGGAAAATAATCACTGTATTGGAATGTCGGGCGCCAGTCCAGCACAAAAATGTTCATAAAATAAATTCAAGTTGAAACTTGCTTTTTGAAATATCGTTTACCGTTATAAGTTTGAATTTACGAGCGTAACGGCTGCGTCACATACAGTAACGTCTTTTCCGATATTTTCATAATCGTGATATTAATTTGCACCTGGATTGAAAAGCATACAGAGTAGTTATCTCTTGCAGTAACCATTTTCTGTAGTCACACGACTACTCAGAAAAGAGAGCAGAGGTCCTTCATGTGAGTTGCATACAAATCAGGAACAACACAATTCAGGTCGTTAGGGTACTTTTGAGCATGATAGTACATTATCAGATGGACGTTTACATTTATTTTTCTCATTTCACTTACGCCTATTAGTCCATGTAATATTTTAATCGTAAGTTGATCAGTAGTTAAATTAAATTAAAATCTGCCACAATGCTCATTAGCAGCCACGGTCATATTACTGATATGTGCAAAATATTATTTCATCATATGTTTGTTATACAAGGTATAATGATTACAATAATGCTAACTGCTTGCAAGCTATCATAATACTGAACATAGCAGGTACTGCCATAACAATTTGAATGCCATGATGATTTTTATTATTATTGTTTCCGGGGCCGCAGGTAATCACCCGCCTAGCTGCTTCTACCGCAATGCCCTCTCTAATGTTGCTGCTGCAAAGTCAATTACTGATACCTAATTCCTACATTCGAACAGCACAAATGTGTTACGCTATGAAGTGGACTCCATGTTTTCTCACATTTTTAACATTCATCCAACCAGGATTTTCACCAGCCTCCGTAAATTTCGTAACATGCGCTACTCACAAGCAAATAAAGCAAGATCTGCGTATCACTGATACTTACGTAGTTCAGTACAAGGTTCAATCGTCTTCTCTTGATCGAGTACGGCTAGAGTTCTATAGTGGAAAACATGCCTCGACACCAAAGAAAGAGACTGCTCATATTATTAAGAAACATTATGTCGAGGCGTATTGATCACTACAAAAGTCTCCTTCAAATTATTTTATTTTTTTGTGTTTCACAATACACAATAATTAACCCAATGTTACATATCAACAAAGTTGTACAATTTTTAACATTATTTCTATTTTTATAATATTTCTTTTGCATATAATAAGTCACAATATTTGCATACAAACATCCATGAGGCAGAAGTACTGAGGTGTATATGTGCTGCTCTGCACTGTATCCTAAGTTCAAAACAGTATTCAGTCTCGTGTAACATTCCATGAACTCTGAAAGCGTTCAAAATTGGTCAACAGTGCCATAACAGAAAATTAAGTAGGATTTTCATCGTAAAAAGCACAAAAGGAACTCAGTACGGCTTAGAAAGTTGCTTCTGTTCTTTCAGCTCAACGCCAAGTCTGTTTAAGGTAAAATACTCCTTTATCTAACATCTCCTCTTGCGTTAGGGCACCTTCACGCGAAGGAATTTTCGTCTTAACGAAAATCAACCGACATTTTGTAAACAACACGATATAAACGGCAAACTGAATCGCGAACAACCATCTGATGACAAACCTACTGGCTTGATACCGGTAACTAAGATGCTTTTTTGATACATAGCATCACGAACACTGGCATGATGCAGTTCTTTTCTTTTACTTTTTCTAAGAATTAATCCATTTCATTTGCTTTCCCCAGTCGATGAAGGGAACTGTTTAGTTTCTGCAAAGCCAAATTTGTTCCTTCCTACACTTTTCTATCCTACACCACCCAGCTGTGTCTAGTGGCATCATTGACGACGAGTTGTAGGGCTGACTTCCCTTTATAACACCTTCCAGTTTGTCACATTGCAGGCAACTGTACTCATATGTGAAGACAACAATGCTCCATTCGCATGCGCTGGTGAGAACCAGCTGTCGTGTTCAACCCAAACTATTCCACCTGTAAGTGGTACGCACGAGACTGATGCGTACCCACCACCACGAAGCTTTCCATTTACTGACACTACATTGCTGGTGGCTGCAGCAAGGGCTGGTTCTCCTCTCCGTAAGGCAAACCAAGATGTGGGACAGCCGGCAGCGCTATTATCAACTTTCATCCTAAACAAGTTACCACCGTCAGTCCTACATGAAAGCCACGGTCGCCTAGAACCTCACCAACACTAAGGCGGTTCTATGGAAACCTAAACAACATTGTGGGAGATACGACATGTAGCCACGCAGAGCCTATTTTAAATGCCACGTATCTTCTCTCACTAGTCGCACAATGCTGGAATGAGGTCACAGTCGTATTCCCTCAAGTGCGTGTCAACGAATATTGTTCGTGTACTAAACGTTCTTGACGTCGAATTTGCGCCCGTAAATATTTCATTATTTTCCTAGAGCTATTACACCTAACACCAATCATGAAATCAAAGGTAATCATAGCAAAAGTTAAAATGATGGCCTATAAAACGACAATTACTCCGGCATTGTTCTATGGCAAAGAAACGGTATCATCATGAGCTATAGAGAAAAGCTAATGACATTTGAGAGAAAGGTCGCGAGAAAGACTTTGGGCCAATGAAGAAAGTAAAAGGGTGAAGAGGACTAAAAAAATGAAGAAATATATACGTTATGAACAGGCCTAATTTTGTACAAAAAGCAAAGGTCAAGCAACTACTATGGGCTGGACATGTTGCGAGGATAGCCTAACCGATAAAGCTATTCCAGAAGTGTTGTTGGTAGGGGAAGGTCGGAGAGGGAGCGCCCCCAGGGAAGACCGCAAACAAGATGGGAAGATGGACTACGGGAAGACCTGCAGCACTTCGCGATTACACGAAACTATACGGAACCTGCATAAGGCAGGATTCGCTGGCAGCGATTTGCAGAGTCGGCAGTGTGCCCCTGATTGCTGGTTAAGTAAGCATACAGGCTGATAGGTCCTATACGCGTTCGAAAACCCCCGAAGTGGCTTAAATGACGTTGATACAAGATACATGGGGCCACAAATGACGGGAAATACCCTAAAAGTAGATGACAAATGTTGGACACGTGACATCACCAGAAGACGTACCTCGCTGCATGTGCAGCACTGGAGCTTATCGGCCCATTGCACATGCTCATCCCAACTCAAGTATTCACGTCGGTGTGGCTCCAGGCTTATGTATGTGACTAATCATGTCGTTGTGGCTCTGGGCCTACGTGCGCAGTTATTCATGTCGTTGCGGCTCCAGTTCTATGTGCATTACTCTTCACATCGTTGTGGCTCTGAGCTTATGTGCGCTATTATTCATGTCTTTGTGGCTCCGTGCCTATGTGCATTACTGTTCACTTCATTGTGGCTCTGGGCTTACCTGCGCGACTATTCACGTCGTTGTAGCTCCAGGCCTACGTGCGGTATTTATCACGTCGTTGTGCCGTTGGGCCTAACTGCATTACTGTTCAGTTGTTGTGGCACTGGGCTTACGTGCGCGACTATTCACGTCTCTGTGACTCCTACATAATGTATGCGACTATTCACGCCGTTGTGGCACCAGGCCTATGTGCACAACTATTCAAGTCGTTGTGGCTTCATGCCTACATCATTACTGTTCACGTCGCGGTGACTTTGGGCCTACATGTATTAATGTACACGTCACTGTGGCTCTAGGACTACGTGCATTACTGTTCACATCATTATGACTGCATTACTGTTCACGTCATTGCGACTCAGGGCTTATGTGTGCGACTAACCACGTCGTTTTTGCTCCAGGCCTACGTGCGCGACTTTACACGTCATAGACGCTCCGAGCCTATGTGCATTACCATTCATGTCGTTCTGCCTCTGGGCTAAAGTGCGCGACTATTCACTTCATTGTTTCTCCGAGCCTATGTGCATTACTGTTCATGACGTTGTGCCTCTGGGCTAAAGTGCGCGACTATTCATGTCGTTGTGGCTCCGAGCCTATGTGCATTATCATTCATGTCGTTGTGATTCTGGGCTAAAGTGCGCGACTATTCCTTTCATTGTGGCTCCGAGCCTATGTGCATTACCGTTCATGACGTTGTGCCTCTGGGCTGAAGTGCGTGACTATTCACGTCGTTGTGGCTCCGAGCCTATGTGCATTACCATTCATGTCGTTGTGATTCTGGGCTAAAGTGCGCGACTATTCCTTTCATTGTGGCTCCGAGCCTATGTGCATTACCGTTCATGACGTTGTGCCTCTGGGCTGAAGTGCGTGACTATTCACGTCGTTGTGGCTCCGAGCCTATGTGCATTACCATTCATGTCGTTGTGATTCTGGGCTAAAGTGCGCGACTATTCCTTTCATTGTGGCTCCGAGCCTATGTGCATTACCGTTCATGACGTTGTGCCTCTGGGCTGAAGTGCGTGACTATTCACGTCGTTGTGGCTCCGAGCCTATGTGCATTACCATTCATGTCGTTCTGCCTCTGGGCTAAAGTACGCGACTATTCATTTCATTGTTTCTCCGAGCCTATGTGCATTACCGTTCATGACATTGTGCCTCTGGGCTAAAGTGCGCGACTATTCATGTCGTTGTGGCTCCGAGCCTACGTGCATTACCATTCATGTCGTTGTGATTCTGGGCTAAAGTGCGCGACTATTCCTTTCATTGTGGCTCCGAGCCTATGTGCATTACCATTCATGACGTTGTGCCTGTGGCTGAAGTGCGTGACTATTCACGTCGTTGTGGCTCCGAGCCTATGTGCATTACCATTCATGTAGTTGTGATTCTGGGCTAAAGTGCGCGACTATTCCTTTCATTGTGGCTCCGAGCCTATGTGCATTACCGTTCATGACGTTGTGCCTCTGGGCTGAAGTGCGTGACTATTCACGTCGTTGTGGCTCCGAGCCTATGTGCATTACCATTCATGTCGTTGTGATTCTGGGCTAAAGTGCGCGACTATTCCTTTCATTGTGGCTCCGAGCCTATGTGCATTACCGTTCATGACGTTGTGCCTCTGGGCTGAAGTGCGTGACTATTCACGTCGTTGTGGCTCCGAGCCTATGTGCATTACCATTCATGTCGTTGTGATTCTGGGCTAAAGTGCGCGACTATTCCTTTCATTGTGGCTCCGAGCCTATGTGCATTACCATTCATGTCGTTGTGATTCTGGGCTAAAGTGCGCGACTATTCCTTTCATTGTGGCTCCGAGCCTATGTGCATTACCATTCATGACGTTGTGCCTCTGGGCTAAAGTGCGCGACTATTCACGTCGTTGTGGCTCCGAGCCTATGTGCATTACCATTCATGTCGTTGTGATTCTGGGCTAAAGTGCGCGACTATTCCTTTCATTGTGGCTCCGAGCCTATGTGCATTACCGTTCATGACGTTGTGCCTCTGGGCTGAAGTGCGTGACTATTCACGTCGTTGTGGCTCCGAGCCTATGTGCATTACCATTCATGTCGTTGTGATTCTGGGCTAAAGTGCGCGACTATTCCTTTCATTGTGGCTCCGAGCCTATGTGCATTACCATTCATGTCGTTGTGATTCTGGGCTAAAGTGCGCGACTATTCCTTTCATTGTGGCTCCGAGCCTATGTGCATTACCGTTCATGACGTTGTGCCTCTGGGCTGAAGTGCGTGACTATTCACGTCGTTGTGGCTCTGTGCTTATGTGCATTACGATTCATGTCGTTGTGCCTCTGGGCTAAAGTGCGTGACTATTCATTTCATTGTGGCTCCGAGTCTATGTGCATTAGCATTCATGACGTTGTGCCTCTGGGCTTAAGTGCGCGACTATTCATTTCATTGTGGCTCCAAGCCTATGTGCGTTACCATTCATGTCGTTGTGCCTCTGAGCTAAAGTGCGCGACTATTCATTTCATTGTGGATCGGAGCCTATGTGCATTACCTTTCATGACGATGTGCCTCTGGGCTAAAGTGCGTGACTATTCATTTCATTGTGGCTCCATGCCTATTTGCATTACCTTTCATGACTTTGTGCCTCTGGGCTAAAGTGCGCAACTATTCATGTCGTTGTGGCACCGAGCCTTTGTGCATTACCATTCATGTCGTTGTGCCTCTGGGCTTAAGTGCGCAACTATTCATTTCATTATGGCTCCAAGCCTATGTGCGTTACCATTCAAGTCATTGTGCCTCTGAGCTAAAGTGCGCGACTATTCATTTCATTGTGGCTCCGAGTCTATGTGCGTTACCATTCATGTCGTTGTGGCTCTAGGCTAAAGTACGCGTCTATTCACTTCATTGTGGCTCTAAGCCTATGTGCATTACCGTTCATGACATTGTGCCTCTGGGCTAAAGTGCGCGACTATTCCTGTCGTTGTGGCTCCAAGCCTATGTGCATTACCATTCATGAAGTTATGCCTCTGGGCTAAAGTGCAAGACTATTCATTTCATTGTGACTCCGAGCCTATGTGCAATACCGATCATTACGTTGTGCCTCTGGGCTAAAGTGCGTGACTATTCATGTCGTTGTGGTTATGAGCCTATGTGCATTACCATTCATGTCGTTGTGGCTCTGGGCTAAAGTGCACGACTATTCATTTCATTGTGGCTCCGAGCCTATGTGCGATACTGTTCATGACGTTGTGCCTATGGGCTAAAGTGCACGGCTATTCACGTCGTTGTGGCTCCGAGCCTATATGCATTGCCGTTCATGTCGTTGTGCCTCTGGGCTAAAGTGCGCGACTATTCATTTCATTGTGGTTCCAAGCCTATGTGCATAACCATTCATGTCGTTGTGGCTCTGGGCTAAAGTGCGCGTCTCTTCACTTCATTGTAGCTCTAACCCTATATGCATTACCGTTCATGATATTGTGCCTCTGGGCTAAAGTGCGCGACTATTCATGTCGTTGTGGCTCCAAGCCTATGTGCATTACCAATCATGTCGTTGTGCCTCTGGGCTAAAGTGCGCCACTATTCATTTCATTGTGGCTCCGAGTCTATGTGCGTTACCATTCATGTCGTTGTGCCTCTGGGCTAAAGGGCGCGACTATTCATTTCATTGTGGCTTCGAGCCTATGAGTAATACCGTTCATGACGTTGTGCCTCTGGGCTGAAGTGCGGGACTATTCACGTCGTTGTGGCTCCCAGCTTATGTGCAATTCCATTCATGTTGTTGTGCCTCTGGGCTAAAGTGCGTGACTATTCATTTCATTGTGGCTCCGAGTCTATGTGCGTTACCATTCATGTCGTTGTGCCTCTGGGCTAAAGGGCGCGACTATTCATTTCATTGTGGCTCCAAACCTATTTGCATTACCTTTCATGACTTTGTGCCTCTGGGCTAAAATGCGTGACTATTCATGTCATTATGGCTCCAAGCCTATGTGCGTTACCATTCAAGTCGTGCCTCTGGGCCAAAGTGCGCGACTAATCATTTCATTGGGGATCCGAGCCTATGTGCATTACCATACATGACGTTGTGCCTGTGGGCTAAAGTGCGCGACTATTTACGTCATTGTGGCTCCAAGCCTATGAGCGTGACTATTCATGTTGTAGTGGCTCTAGGCCTATGTGGATGACTGTTCACATCTTTATGGCTCCTGGTCCTTCATGCATGACTATTTATGTCGTTGAGGCTCCAGGCCTAAGTGCACAGCTATTCACATCGTTGTATCTCTGGGCCTGTGTGTGTGACTGTTCTTGACTTTGTGGCTTTGACCTATGTCTGCGACTATTCACGTTCTTGTGGCTCCAGGCCTGTGTGCACAACTATTCACGTCGTCGTGGCTGTGGTCCAACGTATGTGAGTATTCATGTCACTGCGGCTGTGGGCCTACGTGTGTGACTATTTACATTGTTGTGGCTCTGGACCTACATGCACAACTGTTCACAACATTGAGGCTGTGGACTTATGGTGCGCTACTGCTCACGTCTTTGTCTCTCTGGGCCTACGTGTGCGACTATTTACGTCGCTGTGTCTCTGGATCTATGTACGGACCTTTAGCGCAAGATGCTCGTAGTTGAAGTCTTGTAGGTGGCAGGCAGTGTTTTCTTTACATTGCGTTAGGCAGTTATGTGTTTACACTGAGGTAAGATTTATTATTTTATTTACAGGTCTCGAGATATCCTCTGTTTAATTGCGAATTACAGGTCAACAAAATCCCCCGTATTGCGTATAAGCTTCCGAAAAAAATGGTTCAGGTGGCTCTGAGGACTATGGGACTTAACATCTATGGTCATCAGTCCCCTAGAACTTAGAACTACTTAAACCTAACTAACCTAAGGACATCACACACATCCATGCCCAAGGCATAAGCTTCCGAATTCCATAGCTATCAGTAAGTCACATATGTGTTCTTTACTAAATAAAGACCGTCAACAAAGCAGGAAGGAAAAAAAGGAAAGAAACACAAGATAAGAATAGCTGTTGCTTGAGTAGAATGAAAACAATCAGATTGTAACTTTTGCATTTAGAACACATCACGTTTACGACAGGTGGTTGAAAACAGAGTAGCATCGCGGAGCGACGTGTAGCGCTGCCGCGAATCGGCGTGCCTAGGATGGACGGGCCAGTCGCTCCACTCGCGTGCGTTACGTTATTTGGTGACGTTACATGTTCAATACTTGTCATACAGGTTTGGGGTATTTCCTGACATTTTCGGCCCCCTGCGTCTTATACTAAATTACTTGTCTCAGCATCAATACGCCGCTTCGGGGATTTTTAAACGTTGATGTTGAGAGGCACCCACATGCCTTGCTCATACTGTGACATCAAGCAGTCAGGCCTGCAAGATGAGTGGTCTGCCAAGCGAGTGGATTCATTCTTATTTATCGAGTAACATGAACTCTAGTACTCTCACAATTAAGTCACTAATCAACCTCCTGTATGAATAACACGCAACGGAAACACGCATCTGACTATCAGTAATTTTACAGAACTCTGACTGTACACTACGCACTGGCAATACCACATTCTCTTTTTGTCTTTTATTTAACGGCTTTTGTCAACACGTGGCCACCGCACTGAATATGAATGGCACACACATTATAAGTTCGTGACATTATGACAACATACAATTCGAAGGAAAAGTCCACCAAACTTTTTCTTTTCACTATCTTATTTATTCCGATAAATTCTCTAACCTAAACACACAAATGCTATAACCTACAACAATAACACATGAGAAATTCCGCCCAGTGGGCATGGCTTTACAATGGTGAATCTCCATATTATGGTCTCGTAATTATTTTTAACGGTGCAGTGCACTTTCTGGACAGGATGGTGGATCTTTTATTATACCTCACACTTCGACTCTCACAATCATCATCACTAAACTTTCCTCCAGACCGAGCGGTACTGAAGGAACAAGCATAACCCACTAATCTTTTGAAACTACCTCGCTACTCACCCATGGAAACCACACATACCCAAATTACATGACATACACCACACTACAACATGAAATACTACACAGAGAATAGTCACAACATTATCACTTTCAGCTTTCCCACTTCAATCAATATTTATCCCAGTTTCACACGACACTGCCCCACTTTATAATTCTACATTCCTACTATGAACTCTGGAGATATATGCACGTCTTCCTGTGCAATGCAAGCCAAGTGGCGTTGCTGGATAGACGGCCGACTCACCTTGCTTCTCTCTCAGAGTTTGAATCAAGCGTCACACGGAATCATATCACGCAAAGTAATATTAAGAACATATTCATCACACACGCGAGTCCTCAACTGATACCATGGACGAGAACTTCTCTTTATCCTTTGTCTCATACACAGGTTGAGACTCACACAGTACTCACCACGTGGAAGTACTCGTCTCTAATTTCAAGTCCTGCACACGCCATTTCTTAAATATTTCAACTTATGGTACACACGCTATTTCTTAAATATTTCAACTTATTGTACACACGCTAGTAATTCAGCTTAACTTAAGCACACGGAAGTATTTCAACTTATTGCTACACGTGGTTTCATTGTGACCGTTGGTCACTTCCGAAGATTACTACAATCCCATTAATATTACCTGCCTGACATTTAATTCTCCCCACAAAAGTTCCTGAAATAGAGAAATTAATATTTCAAACTACTCTTAAATATTCCACATGCATACCATGTCTCCACTCTTTCGTCATTACGGAGCACAACTAAAACAGGTCTTAACAGCTCAAGATCCAGCGGCAGAGTGCCGAAACATGGCCGTTCTCTAGGTGCTCTGACACCTCTGTCGAGGTGGGGGAAGCACCTTGCTATCGTATTGGTCAGCCACATTTCAGGCGCTCAAAGCTCTGGTAAATTTCATCCCTTTGGTCCCACCAAGGTTGCCAAAGGATCGACTCAAAGATGATCATATATTCACATTCACTATCTGCGGTTAGCAGACGACTATACATTCATTCATTTCACAGATCTCACCAAACTGGATGTAGGGATTTACTTTGTGGGAGTGCACATGTGATCAATTAAATAAATAAATTGTCATTCTTTCCCACACTGGTATCCGGCTTCGCTGTATTAATTGAAATTGAGTTATTTTACAAAAATATGTGTTCTTCTGACAAAAATAATGAAGTATGTTGTACCTATTTTCAATGTCGGGCGGTACTGTACCCTTTCACCACCGGCTACCCATGCAGAAAAAAATGGCACAGTACTATCCTTGCAATGCGAGGGTAGTTCCGAACATTTTTTAAAGAAAGCTGTATTAGAACAAACGTAGCAAGTCATCAAAATAGCCGGGAGGAGACCTTAGCCCCTGGTGACCTCAAATAGACGACCAAATGCTGTTACTTTACCAAATTACTGACACAGTTGTTACATTATTGTACTCTCCACAACGCGGAGTAACGTACACATACAAATTTACTACAATCCAAATGACAAATAAAACATTACATCATACAAATAAAAATTAATGGTGAGATAAAAATTGGCTTAGTTACCGGGATCTTCGTTATTTTTATGAGTAATCCAAACCTCACTAATTCTATGACAAATAAAAAAATACTAATTGTACTCATGAAATTTTAAGTAGCTCATCGTCCAAACACAGAACAAGTAATCTGACATTCATAAATTGCGTTGTAATAATCTTTACATGGCAATGTCTAAATACAAAACAAAATCAACAAAAGGAAAAAAAATTGCGTACACTAGTTACACGTAGAACTCAGGCTCCATATCAATACTCTAAAATATACATCAAACCTACAGAGAAATAAAACTGAGAAGAAAAACAATGAAATATACCACAAGTTACATACTGGTTACGTAATATAGTTCGTCTAAGACATCATGTCATACCTCATTAACTATCATCACCTAAGTAATTGCCACAACTACTCGACAGTGAGTTTAACCTTATCCTTATCCACCAGTACAAATACCTGCTGCTGAGCCAGTCAGTCCATCAACTTTGATCAATACACGCAGTAAATAGTTTAGCAATAAGTGCTTGAATCCACCAGTAGCTCTCGTATCTTACTCTACTGCTCATTTCTCTGTTGTCACACATTTAGACGACAAGAACTTGCATTTCGACTAGCCTTCGTTACACTTTGATGTGAAATTCACCACTGTGAAAATGAAAATAAGTTGCTTCAGTCAACACACCAACAAGATCATTACTGTCCACGACATCAAAATGCATCAATTAATTCCGATATTTGTTGTGCAATGCAAACTCTTGTCCCCTGTGACAACCTTACTGACCAATGCAACAAGAGCCGCTACGTTAGTATCACGCCACCGGCTAATAATTAAAGCATCATTGTACCAAATATTCTAATAAACATGCTACGTGAACTTGATAACTCAGAACAAACAAAAAAAACACTAACTATTCTAAACACAAATGTTAATGAAATACAATTACACTTGCTGTCCCTTCAGGAATGAAATATATAAAAAAAAACATTTACACAATTACAAATACATTATTCCCTATCTTGCGAGTCACACGGAAACATTTCATTCTGTGATTTTCTTGGGGTCTAAAAAGTTGCTGACAGGTTCCCTAGAAACACTGTCTCGGTGTCAAAGCTCTCCCATGGTTACCCGGACGAAAGTCTTTAAGCCACTCAAATCGGCATTTTGAACACGCACTGAACAGTAAACTGTATCTCGCATGAAACACAAATGTCATAGTCACTCTCAGTGTACCATCCACACGAATCTGGTCGTCCAGAAATGGCCCTACAACTACTATTACCCACGGTTCTGTCCTTTCAGTTCATGGTGTAATTAAAAGTCGTAAGTTCCAACAAACAGCACTTATTCACGCACCAATTAAAGAAATGTCTCCTACTACAGGCGCAAATGTCAATGTCCCACTCTAGTTTCTTGCGTTCATACAATAATTAGTCACCAAACGACAACTGTTCTCTTCAAGAATACCAAGCGTTCCACATGCAATTCACAAAGCACACTTAACAAGTCACTGCCAAAAGTTTATGGATCCCACCGTCCAGTGGTCAAGACAAAACAAAACAATCGTCCTGTCTGCTAAAGACAAAATCTTTTCCACCACTCACAACGTGGAAACACCAGTCCTTCACTTTCCACCTTATGGAGACATACGAGCAGTCGTCTTGTTTCACGGCTCCACAGTCCAGTACTAGTTAATAGTTGCTGGTAACAAATGCCCGCCGGGCTCTGCCGCGCGTCGTCCATTCTGCCGTGGCGCCACTGCGCGGGCCATTGAGCAGAAGAAACCACCCGCTGTTGCCTCCGCGGGATACTTTCCCCAGTCGTAAGGGTGGCGGAACTTATGAATGGCCAGTGGTACGTGCGTGTCGCCCCAGGCCGTTGACCTGCTGTAGCGGGCGCATGGAGTGTACCCCGACCGGCAGTGGAGTGGGGAGTGCCACGGCTCTGTCGCCCGTCGCCATGGCGACGTCAGCTCGGCCCGCTAGCGGTATGGGCGTTACGACACCCAATCAGTCAGACCCTTCCGTGCATCTCGCAACATTACAGACAAAAGGATATATTTAAATGCTCACTGATTACATGTATGATCTATTAGATACATTGGTAATAAAAGAATCTTTGTTCTAAAAAAACATAAAATCATACCCCCTAGTTTTCTACACATACAACATCAACATTTATCCCTTTTCTATATACAGCCCACACTTGTGCTATTGATTGTACCTGTCGTCCCTCTTACAAAACATGAAAGTGTAAAAAAAAAAAAAAAAGGAATAATAAACAATCCATACAGTTCATAATTACAATATCAAATAGTAGGCTACTCTAACATCCTATCACAGTGAAAATATTAGAAACTGTTTATTCTAAAACTACAATATACAGTGAACCTTTGTGCTTGTGACAGACTGAAATTAATACCACTTGAAAGTGTTCTATCAAAAAAATAAGAAATAATCTACACAGCTCACCACTTCCTACCACATGTTATTAATTAGTAAACTACTTTAACATACTAAGACAATAAACATTTTAGAAACTGATGACTCTAAATCTACAACATACAATGCACCTTTGTGTGCTTGTGACAGACTGAAATTCGTATCTCTCTATATATTTTACCTTTATTATATACAACAACATTTCTAGGACATATATGAACCATCCACATGTCAGATCCTGACCTGCCATCGAGGTTCATCCCAATCAAACAATAAAACACAATAATGTTTTAGTTATGGATCGGTAGCATTGATCACACTACTCAACGACTCTCACTCACCAGACATCACATTTTCCTTCTCATTCAATCCATTAATACACTAACAGAATAGGTGTAGAAGTCAGCTAACCTTAACACCACCACACTCACGACAACATACCATACCTTTGCTCCCTTATACTCATAACACCACCACACTCACAACAGACCATACCTTTGCTCCCTTATACTCAACCACATAACACATGAAGCTGTTTTGGAGATAGCATTCCAGTCTCCGAATTCGTCCTTTCACTTTGGCACCTCTCTCCATCGGCTTACCTCTGCATTCACTTTACCGACTATTCCTCCTGCTAAATATCACTTTAGAATTGCGACATTTCATCTAAGAACAAAAATACACAAATTATTCATCCTGCAAGATAACTGAACACATTCTTGGTACCGTTTTGATTAGTTACACTGGTACCAGGCTTCAACAACAACAACAACAAAAATTATTTTTTTTCACATAGCAACTATTATGGTAAGAATTAGATTTACGCTTATATTACATCTTACGTCACTATTCCACAACGTTCACCATCTGGATCTCATACTCCCTTTATGTACTTTCACATTGTGCAGTTGTCCTCATCTCTTCATTCGTATTTCGGCTCTCCGTCCGTCCATTACTCCATCATTTCCTGGTCTTCCTTCACCATTGGCATCAATCTCTATTGCAGCATACACAGGCCTCTCTTTAACATACATCTCAGACATCTCCACATTATTCAATTCTACTCAGCTTTATTTACCACTGTTTCATCACGTCGCATCTCTCTTTATTAATCACACTGCTTCACGTCGCTTCTCTCCTTAAATATCCCCTTTATCCACTACTATTTATCACGTCGCTTCTCTATCTACCATCTTTATCCACTCATTAATCAACACGTTGTTTCTGCTTGATCCTTATTCATATGACAAAAAATACGTACATACACCACTCTGTCGACTCCTGTTCATGACTCATTCGACCAGTCTATTCTGTCATACTTCCTGACATCCTGTCTGAAAATTCTTATGTTCGATATGACCCTGCACAACGTTACACACCACAAATAAATACACTGACTATCTACCATAAATTGCCTACTTTAGATCTATCCTTAACTTTTCCATAATTTGATGTTAGAAATGTGATGAAGCCCACGAGATTGTTTTCCCTTGATCGTCTCAATCAGTACAGCATTTTCATGGACAATCCGCCTCACTCTGAATGGTCCACTATACACAGTAAAGAATTTGCTAGTTAGGAATCTAAGTTTACATGAAAATTAAATGTGTGCAGAGAATATACAAGCTGGGAGAAATCCCTAACACCCGATTCCAAACAACCATACACAACACTTCATTATAACTGTCACCACGACAATGACATACTATAGATCAGATGACAGCTAATCTAAAAACTTCGATCACAATGTTGACTTTTTACATTATGTGTTAAGTACCTGCAATAGTCAAATCACACTAATTAAACTGGACTCATTGGCATTATTACATAACATTTTAGCAACTGGTTTCTTTGAGGAAACAGTCGTTTTACTTTACTGTTCGAAATAAAAATTTGCAAATTTTGCCCTGAGAGACCAGCCTAACAGATTCCATTACTGGTGTTTTATTTTCTGATCCGAAGTATGGTATTTGCATTCCTACATATCACTAGAGTATGTCTGCTACATAGACAATTTTCAGTGCCAGCTGCATGTGTTTTAAGGCAAGATGCTAAGGGCTGATATGTTGGATTAGTTTCTCCTATCCATCAATCTATTACGACAAGAAAGAAATGCCTGGATTCCATGCTCTCCTGTCATTCTGATAGTTTCTGCCGTTCCTATCCTCGACTCTGTCTGACCTATGAGTCGTGTCGCCGTTCACAATATTGCTCTCATTACCCAGTTCCTGTAACAAGTGCTGAAATGACGCGGAATCGTCTAAGCCTCTGCCTGCTATCACTATATCTCTGCGCAATCTCGCTGGCAACTTCGTTATACAGACCCTAATGAGCTCCCCAGTTTCGTATGGCACATCCAAATACCTGTTTCGTCTCAGCATTTCCTGATAACACGACACTGGATCTCTTATACCAGCTTCGTTACAATTTGGCATCATCAATATGCTTTGCTTAACCTGGTCCTGCTTAATTTTCGACCAGAATTCATTTAAAAACTTGTCACAAAATATCTTGTAGCTACTACAGTCTTTAATAACTTCCTGCACTTTCGCTCTCGCCTCGTCCCTCAAATGGTTACACACAAACTTCATTTTGAGGAGCGGTCCCCATGATGAAGGTAATGAATACGTTTGTACCGACACGAAGTGCCTCCTACATTCTTCTTCCGCATTTATGTTTTCCGACCTTGGACTATACCCAGTTGGGTTTGCCACCTGCTTTATCCGACACGACCGTTCTTCTAACTCTCTGAGTTCGTCTTCCTCTTTCTGCCTATTTTCGTTTTTTGAATTTATCTCACTCTCCCTCTGCAATCTACCTGGTGGTGTGTCACCTTCGCTACTGCACGCTAATTGCAACTGTGCTAGTTCTTCCCTATGTTTCCTACTTATTTCTAATTGCGCCTCTTTAAGTTGTAATAGTGATTGTATCTCCCCCTGGTTGGCATAAACCTCTCGCTGCGTACTGTCAGAGCCTGTCTCGCCTCTTATACTGAGCTTTTCTACATCTGCGCTAATCGTATTCATTCTGACCACTACCTCTTTGATTCGCTCATCCGGCAACACGTCCCTACGCTCAGTAGTATCACTCTCTATTGCAAATACTTGTACCTCCAAATTATTAGCTTTTTCTTTCACGGCGTCACATACTTGCTTCAACGCACCCAGGTTCTTCTCCCCCTCATCTAACCGATTATTAACTGAGGGCAGACGCTCATCGATAACTGTGTGTAGCTTCCTCATTGCGTCTTTATTTCCCTTATCCAATGCCTCCATACTTTCCTTACTACCTTTATCCATCGCTTCCCATCTTTCCTTATTATCTCTATCCATCGCGTCCAATATTTCCTTAAACTCCCTATGTCTCTCCTTATTCTCCCTATCCATCGCTTCCAATCTTTCCTTATAATCTTTATCCATCTTCTGTAAAAACTGCAGTATCACATTGTCATTTGCTACTTTCGACGCGCTCACCTCGTTTGCCTGTGAAACCGTAGCTTCCCTAAGGGTAGCTGCACTTTCACTGCATACCTGACCTAGACCCGGCTCGCCCGCATCGTCGGTAAAAGCCCCCGATTGTGAACAAAGCCCGCTGCATAAAGGATCACCGAGCCGCGGTCAGCTGAACAATTCAGCCCCTTCTGAGTGCTTGCCATCCCCGCTCATTAACCCATGGTCAACAGCTACTTCCTGCTGCACTGCTACGTTCATCCAAGAATCGCTATTCTCCATGGTGGCTACCCTTTTCGACTGCGACCTAGTTACTACGGACGTTACGCAAAAAAAAATATACCACGATCTTCCAGCCTTGGACGATATAGCAATTAATTACATAAAAAAAAAAAGATCCTCACCAATCCAGAAAGAAATTGCAAACAGAAAAAATTTTACTTCTTAGCGCTATCACAATATATTCCATCAAAAAAAAAAATAATTAAAAAAATCTTAACAGCAAACCCTAACAGCAAAATATCCTGGCAAAATATATCCTGGCACAAAATATCCTGGCAAATTATTTCCTGCCCAAATTATCCTGGCAGGGTCGAAATTATGAGAGGCACCCACATGCCTTGCTCATACTGTGGCATCAAGCAGTCAGGCCTGCAAGATGAGTGGTCTGCCAAGAGAGTGGATTCATTCTTATTTATCGAGTAACATGAACTCTATTACTCTCACAATTAAGTCACTAATCAACCTCTTGTATGAATAATACGCAACGGAAACACGCATCTGACTATCAGTAATTTTACAGAACTCTGACTGTGCACTATGCACTGGCAATACCACATTCTCTTTTTGTCTTTTATTTAACGGCTTTTGTCAACACGTGGCCACCGCACTGAATATGAATGGCGCACACATTATAAATTCGTGACATTATGACAACATACAATTCGAAGGAAAAGTCCACCAAACTTTTGATTTTCACTATCTTATTTATTCTGATAAAATCTCTAACCTAAACACACAAATTCTATAACCTACAACAATAACACATGAGAAATTCCACCCAGTGGGCATGGCTTTACAATGGTGAATCTCTATATTATGGTCTCGTAATTATTTTTAACGGTGCAGTGCACTTTCTGGACAGGATGGTGGATCTTTTATTATACCTCACACTTCGACTCTCACAATCATCATCACTAAACTTTCCTCCAGACCGAGCGGTACTGAAGGAACAAGCATAACCCACTAATCTTTTGAAACTACCTCGCTACTCACCCATGGAAACCACACATACCCAAATTACATGACATACACCACACTACAACATGAAATACTACACAGAGAATAGTCACAACATTATCACTTTCAGCTTTCCCACTTCAATCAATATTTATCCCAGTTTCACACGACACTGCCCCACTTTATAATTCTACATTCCTACTATGAACGCTGGAGATATATGCACGTCTTCCTGTGCAATGCAAGCCAAGTGGCGTTGCTGGATAGACGGCCGACTCACCTTGCTTCTCTCTCAGAGTTTGAATCAAGTGTCACACGGAATCATATCACGCAAAGTAATATTAAGAACATATTCATCACACACGCGAGTCCTCAACCGATACCACGGACGAGTACTTCTCTTTATCCTTTGTCTCATACACAGGTTGAGACTCACACAGTACTCACCACGTGGAAGTACTCGTCTCTAATTTCAAGTCCTGCACACTCCATTTCTTAAATATTTCAACTTACGGTACACACGCCATTTCTTAAATATTTCAACTTATTGTACACACGCTAGTAATTCAGCTTAACTTAAGCATACGGAAGTATTTCAACTTATTGCTACACGTGGTTTCATTGTGACCGTTGGTCACTTCCGAAGATTACTACAATCCCATTAATATTACCTGCCTGACATTTAATTCTCCCCACAAAAGTTCCTGAAATAGAGAAATTAATATTTCAAACTACTCTTAAATATTCCACATGCATACCATGTCTCCACTCTTTCGTCATTACGGAGCACAACTAAAACAGGTCTTAACAGCTCAAGATCCAGCGGCAGAGTGCCGAAACATGGCCATTCTCTAGGTGCTCTGACACCTCTGTCGAGGTGGGGGAAGCACCTTGCTATCGTATTGGTCAGCCACATTTCAGGCGCTCAAAGCTCTGGTAAATATCATCCCTTTGGTCCCACCAAGGTGGCCAAAGGATCGACTCAAAGATGGTCATATATTCACATTCACTATCTGCGGTTAGCAGACGACCATACATTCATTCATTTCACAGATCTCACCAAACTGGATGTAGGGATTTACTTTGTGGGAGTGCACATGTGATCAATTAAATAAATAAATTGTCATTCTTTCCCACACTGGTATCCGGCTTCGCTGTATTAATTGAAATTGAGTTATTTTACAAAAAAAATGTGTTCTTCTGACAAAAATAATGAAGTATGTTGTACCTATTTTCAATGTCGGGCGGTACTGTACCCTTTCAATGTATATGTGGTCCGACAGCTATTCGGGTGCCACGCTGGCCCGCACTGCCTGCAGTCGCCATGCAGCAGCGCTGTTCAGTCGCTACTGGAGAACTGGTTATTCATCATGCTCTGCTGTTCCTGTTAATACATACCGATAAAAGGATTGTCACACTATCGAATTGCACGTAAAATCCCATAATAAAGATAATTTGTTTGTAGCGAGAAACAAACCGACGCTGGGTGTCGCATGAGACACATGATGTGTAAGATTTCTTTCGACTGACTCTAAGTAAACATTGCAGAAACGAAACTACCTGCCGAAACACCAGAGCTAAAGCGCCTGATGACTCTTGGGGGGGAGGGGGGGGCATCCTGTATATATGTGTACGAGTTGAATACGGACGTCGCCGTTTCTCGCTTCCCCTTTGAACAATTATACATCACTGTCCTTAAACTGACAATCGATATTTTTTTTAGCGAAACGCAATCTGACTTTCAATAATCCCTACAAAAGAATGGCCCTGACTAACATTAACCTATACCTTTCACAAAACACTTACCTCACAAAAATCTTCGTTACTCGAACTACTGCAATGCAGCGAGCGCCACTACTGCCAGCTAAATAAAAGATTTAAACTACGGAAGGCACTAACTACTGACAGGCATAGATAGCAAATGCAAAACAGAGAACAAACAATGTATTTACCTTAATAGTCATAATATATATAGCAGTTCATGACATCCAGTCTTACAAATTTCAAAACTCCGCCATCTCTCTCCCCACATCCACCACTGCTGGTGGCTCACCTCCAACTGCGCAACGCTACACGCTGTTAACATCCAGCTGCCCAACACTACAATGGCAGATATTCCAACAACAATGCAAACCAGCCACAGACTGCACACAGCACATACAGAGCGCTACGTGGCGTTACCAATATAAAAACTTAAACAGCCTACTTACATAGCCCCCATGCTCCCCACAAAACAATTTACAAATTGTTTTGGGCAGTGGCCAATACAGATTTGAAAAAATTTTTCATAATGACAATAGCAAAGAAATCAAATGCACACACTTATTGATACAATGTTGGTCAAAAGCTAAAATTTTCTCACAGTCCATAAAGACAGTCCTGATCGTTCATCACAGTAAAATAGCAGTGTTTTTCTCAAAGTCTGAGCAGTAGAAGAAAATGCACATGGAAGTAGTGGATTTCCATGCAGTCTTGAAGAAGTAGTGTTGTCCTTCCAACGGAAAGACAGTGCTGACTCTCGACATGCAGACAAGTAATGGGTCACAACAGAGCAAACCCACAGCAGAGTCATTCGAAGTTTTGAAGAATATTGGTAGGCAGGCCATCACAGAGTAGACCCATTGTAGTCCTGGTAGAGATTACAGTATTGGTGGGCCACCAGAGGTGCAGACCCACTGTAGTCCTGGTAGAGATTGTGGTATTGGTGGGCCACCAGATTTGCAGACTCACTGCAGTCCTTGTAGAAATAATGGTATTGGTGGGTCATCAAAGATGCAGACCCACTGTAGTCCTTGTAGAGATGGTCAGCAGCCATCTGTTGTGACTGTGCAGGTGCACAATCACCATTGAAGAGTCTTGCGGATAATATAGCAAGCCCATAACCACCACTTGTGCACTCACAAAGTTTTTGGAATTGTCCTTAGAACCAGAAATGCTGTTATCCAGTCCCTTGCTGAATTATTTATTAACACATGTGCAAAAATAGCAGTGTTTTTCTCAAAGTCTGAGCAGTAGAAGAAAATGCACATGGAAGTAGTGGATTTCCATGCAGTCTTGAAGAAGTAGTGTTGTCCTTCCAACGGAAAGACAGTGCTGACTCTCGACATGCAGACAAGTAATGGGTCACAACAGAGCAAACCCACAGCAGAGTCAGAACACTAACAGTCCCTACTTCTCACATATTGTCCATATACTATGACCAACAGAAACGTGTGCAGTGAAATGGAACTTACAAGTTAATAATATGATGAACTGGTGTCAATCACAATTTTATAACATAAGAATACAATAATAGTGGTACAAAATACATCATTAAAAATATAACAGTACAGATAACATTCGTAGTAAAACAGGCTTTACAAAAGAATAGAAATAAACATGCACATCAGTGTTACAAGAATTATGACATAAGTACATACATAAAGATCAGAATAACTTTTGAAACATCAACTTCACATATGAGCAACAAAACAGAACAGATAAATAATGTCTAAACATCTTTGCAAAGTAAATAACATAGTATTTGAAAAATTCTACAATGTAACTCATATCAGTTAAACACATAAAGATAGGAAAAACACAAATATACAAGAGTACACAAACACATAGCAGAATAACACAAGAGGACAGGGCAGGGTTTGTTTTCAGTGTAACATTTGGTACTGCAGTCCAACCTAAAACTTCATTCCATAGATCTTTCGTCTTATTTCAACATTTGTTTCCACCAAAAAAATCCTATCCAAGCATGCTTTCTGTATTTATATGTTCACATATTTCTTACCTCATTATTTATTTTCCATTATCTTACCTCATCATTTATTTCCAAGAAAATCCTACGTAAACCTGTTGTCCCTAAACCCTACTTTTTTGCTCATGTCCTCTTTCAAAATACTTTTTTGACCAAACCATTTTCTTATAGCTTCTCAATGTATTTCTTCCAATTCATCACAACTCGTTCTCTCATATAGCCTACCCCATCTTAAGCTAACTTAAATCTGCTGAGCTCAGATGCTAAACTAAGGAACGAAGCAATGCAGCAGCACAAAACAATTAACACAGACAGCAATGATAAAAAATACAAATGGCAAAGCAAGCAGCATAAATTAGCAAAGCAAATGCAATATTACAACTAATACAAGGCAATGCGCAGCAAACAAGAAAAATAAATCAGTTGTAAAACTAGATTAACAGATTAATACAAAGTGAAATTTAATAACACTATGCCTGGCAAACAGCAGCAGCAAATACAATAACTTATATCTAATCATGAAAAAGCTGAAGCAGAAAAAATATTACAGTAAAGATGGCCATGTCTAATACCTATGTCACATCTTAACACTAGAGTGATGCATCACTGTAACTTGCTCTAGCAGATAAGTTACCAAGTCACTGGCAAAAATTATGTATGCAATTCCTGTGAAGTGGAAATGTCTTTTTGTGCTCCCTCATTTTTTTGCAGTACATCCATCATAAAGTTATTTTTTACTGGATCTGTAGGCATAAAATATTTATATTAGTACATCTATAAAATTTTATTTTAACCAATGCTGCAGTGCAGCTAAGAACTAGATATTAAACAAAATAGGCAAAGCAAGGCGTGAAACGTCATTCACTAGCCATATGGCATTTCATAATGCAGTAAACAATCTTTCAACTAGCAAGACAATAGACATGAAATGTTTCTCATCATTTCATTTCAGTAAATATCATAAATTAAGAACTCTACAGCGTAATCATGTTTTCAAATTTGAGGGTGTCATATTTACGATGCTTTCTACAAAGGAATGTCAATAGCGAGGATAATGACCTCCCTCTTTTTTTTTTACCTGTGCCTCTATCAAGGCACACACTAATGGCTTTTTCTCCAGGCGTCTGACACAGCTGGCCACTCAAGATGCATTACGTCAAGGTCACTTGGCTTTCTTACCGAAATATTTACGACACCAGTTTGCACTACTGTGACAGTCTCATATAAAAATTTCACGGTTCGAGAATTTGTGTTGCAAATCTGCAGAAACAAAATCCTATAATCATAACAGTGTCCAAAACATATTCGTCGGGATTGTGATACATTCATGCATTTAGACACATTTCATAACTCTTAAAGTTCGATTCTTGGTTTCCAACATATTTTTTCACAAGTCAGAGTCCCTAACCACTACTCATTATTTCTTACCTTATTACACATATACATATTCGTCGATACTTCTTCAATATTTCATCATAATAAATACGTAGCATAATCAAATTCCTCATATAGCATCAGCTTATTGATCATAAACATACCGCAACAGCGTAATACACATCATCATCATAACATCATAAAACCTCAGCCAAATCTCAAAAACGTCGTAGCTTTCTGCAATAATTTCAAAACCTAAAGAAAATTCTCTGCTCATTTCAATAGTGTCATCTACCTCAAACATACTTTAAAAATCATGCTCCCTTACCAAATACATCATTCAAAACTCTCATAGTATAACAATGGTTCCAAAAAAATATGAACAGTTCACAAAGTACAGACAAAATACAATTTCATAAGTGTGAAGTTACCCAACTGTGTAATTGCGTAAACATGTGTCACTGATGTAGTAAAAAGAATGTTTATCTCTCAGTTAAATGATAAGATAGCTGTGTAATTTGTGTGTTAGAGAAATATGGTACCGATGTGTAAAGTTGTATAAGCAAATACCATATTAGCTAGGGCTCCTCGTGCTTGCCAAACACATGGTACACAAAGTAAACGTAAACCCCCCTCAGGATTAATGTAATTATAACCTCAGGTGTTGCAGATTACTGCAATGGAATGAAATGTATCACGGAAAACTTTCTTTGTAATTCAAAAATCTTTAAAAATAAATGTTTTAAGTACAAAATTAATCACTGAAATGCGTGTCCTGTAGCGCTAAATGTGCGTCTTGCTGTAAGATAATTCTGTTGAAGTGTCGTAGTTATCGTCCTCTGTAAGCAAAGTTCTGCTGAAGTCAATCTACTCACCTCATCATAAACAAAAGTGAGATGCTTTGCGTATAGATATCGTAGTTTTATGCTTATTGCCATGATGAAGAAAGCACTATAATGTAACGTATTGTTGTGCTACGAAAAAGGCTGTCTCATTGTAGCTATACCACAAAAGTTACTACTAAAACATGTTTTACTTTCCAGAAGAATTCAGAAAACCTGTGCAGATATAAAACAGATACACCGCAAAAACAACATTGTAAATTGTCACTCATTAGTAGCGTCGTGATAAAATCGTGTAGCTGTCACATAAACTAACCACTGTGTCATCTGGTATCTCACAGAAAGTACTTTAAATCCAGAATGTATTTTCAAGTAACCAAAATGTTGCATTAAAATCTCATTAGTAGTACTGGTAAATGTTCTAAGTATGTGAGCCTTATAGTCGTTACGTAATCGAGCAACTAACAAACAACAATGTACACACACAATAACACTGTGTCGTCTGTTCACAATAACAATGCATTCGTAATTTCTGTTTAAATAGGTTCTCTTGGTTCTTGACTGGATATTTAACTTCAAACATTGTAGCATATTAACAGATTCTAAGTCTCACAAAGCGTACTAGTAATGTAAAGTGAAACGTTATATGTCAAAGACAAAGTTAAAAAGCAGATTATCTTTCAATAAACGGTTTTACATGTGAAATGTGGTGTAAACCTTTACTCTTCCTAGTACGCAGAGTTTCAAATTCAACGCATGTGGTATACGTCGGATTCTGTAAGGTCCATTGTAAACTAGAAAGAATTAGTGACTCAAGTATTTCTTCTTATGTGACAATGAATGAGCTTTAATGAGAACTTTCTGACCAATATATAATTTCTTTGCATTTGCTTTACCGTGTAGTTTTCTCCTTTTGTCTGCTGCAGATTTTATATTTATAATTGCCAAATCAATTATGTCTTTGTGTTGTAACGTTGTTGCTTTGATTTTCTTTGAACACGTTACTGATAGCCAATAAAAGCGGGTTAAAAGCTGTGAGCTGTCTGGGGAAGTTAACCTTGCATTACTGCGCAACTGTTTCACCAGGTATCCAGTCTAGCTTACCAAATTCCCAACCAGACTAATATTAATTATAATCTTTTAATAGTCGTACGACAACCGGTGATATATATATAAAAAGAGAATTTAAATAAAAGAAATAAATCTGTTTATATTTGGAAATTTATTTTAATATTGATCATTGAAATTTCAGCATATTAAACTCGAGTCGTAACTAAGCTGGTGCCTTATTTAGGATTGTGAAAATGTGAGATTGTAATCTTACGGAACACATCAAATATGGAGCCAAGATTGGAAGACTGCATACAACACTGCATTCATAAAATAACACACAAAGAACGTTGAAACATATGCAAGAGGAAATTAACCACAACCAACCGATTCAATTTTCACCTCAAGAAATTACGTTCGTAGCACAATCCTGTCTGTCATGTAATTACCACACACTGGTATACTAAATTCATACTAACTCTCTGTGAAATCTTCCCAAAAAGAATAGCTGAGGGCTACTTTGATGATTACACCACATGCTTCACGTGGTCAACTTGGTTTACACAAAGCGTATAACTCCACAATAATTTTGATAATTAAAATAAATTGGATCGAAAAGCAATTTACAAAAGAAAAACCTCGAACTGGTCACTAACGTCTTACTATTAACCTGATGGGTCAAACAGTTATATAAGCACGTGGTACTGGTCTCGCAAAGTACACCCCACGTGGGTTGAACACAAAGAAAAGTTGCTATATTGAAAAATATTGTCAAGATGAGACGTTATAATCACACAAGCATTCGCATTTAAGATTAATCTTAGTTAGAGTTACTCATCAATATGTGGTTCCACTTTACTCACAAAGTAGTGACAAGGCAACTACTGGAAAATAATCTGAACTTCACACGAGAATTACACTGCACTGCAATTTAAGATAACATTAGATATTTTAGAGCTAAACCTGAAATAAAGGTGATTAAGTTTTCAGTTAGGCTGAACTTAAGAAATCCATTGCCCTACGGACTTAGCAGACACACGCTTAGCCGGAGATCTTACCACTTCAGACGCTCGCCACGGACAGACTGCCTGGTCCCTTCCTGAGGGGTGGCTCAAAAATACAAACGGAAGTGGCCAGAGGGGCAGCTTCCTATACCAACATGACAACGGACGGACAGGACCATACTAAGGATAGAAACCTCTCTGCTTTTAGAAAGCGTAGCTCCCTGTTCCGACATTGGTCCTACTGTTCTCTAGTAGACAGGCTTGTCTGCTACCCTCAAGCATGCAACTAGAAATACATTTGCTCATTCATCCTCTCACACAGAAGGGAAGGGGGATGACAGTATCTTATCATATATAGTATATAAAAGAAAGTGGATGTAGGTTCCATATGAGACTGTGTGACATGAATTACATATAAACTGTGTTTTAAAGTGTAGTAGTGTGACAGATCGTTCTTGTTTATGTGTAAAAGTAACACGTTCCACTACTCAGTCTCCTCCCAGATAGTCAGAAACGCCACAGTAAATTTAGAAGAGGAATAAATGTTGTAAATGACAACAGATTTAAGAAAGACCTTTCATTACCCCAACGCTCCGGGAAAAGACTGTGCAGGGAATTTTCTGGACATGCTAGGACATTCCCAAGCAGGCTTCTCACACCCTACTTAAACCAAAAGTGTAAAGAAAAGGCAAAAGGTCACCAGCTACTTGCTAAAACACAACAATTTCAACAAATCTTTAAAATCTACTAATTTCAAACAGAAAAAAAGAACACAATCTGTGACACCTATTTAAAAGATAGTGCAGACCTAATTCGGTCAGCAACTAAAAACAATGGTTCCTGTGTCATTAATATGAAAACAATTTCTGGTTGTTACCCTTATGGAGTTCACCAGTATTCGCTCATTGCAAGAGCCAACTGATCACAGGAAAATTTATGACTGTTTATTAACAAGCAAAATTTATGAAAATAGCAAAGGTGCCACAGCAATTAAAAAAGAACGTGAAATAACATCAGTATTATAAAGCAGAACATTACAATGCACAATCCGCAAAAGCAAAAAAATGATAAGAGAAAAAACATGTTTTACAAAGTGGTTATCGCAAAAAAAAGTCTATATCTTATAAGACTAATAATTTGTAGAATTAAAATAACTTTGTGGCACTAATTTAATCACTCTACTATATTTCAGTTAGTTAGCAAACAACGACCACTGTGTCATTATACTGAAACTACAATTAATTAAGTGATTGTTACCCTTATGAGGTTCCTCACTATAAATATGCCCCATGCAAAAGCTAATCGATCACAGTCCAATGAGAACGAATGGCTATCTGATAAACGAACCAATGCCACAGGAATGAATTTACGAAACAAAATATCACAAATCTAATACATCACACAAGAACAAACATTGATCAATAAAACAGTAGAATAGTCAACATCTAAAAAAAAACACCAATAAATAAAACACCTGCAAAATACAAGAGTCAAAGTCTAAAAAAAAACAATAAATAGAACACCTGCAATATACAAGAGTCAGTCTAATAAACACCAATAAATCGAACCCCTGCAAAACACATGAGTCAAAGTTTCTGTGACAGAAACACACGTATATGCATTGAACTAAGAACCGTATAATCGCTGTTCACTGACACACTCAGTAGTTCCACTGTTCCGAGGCACAATATAAGGGGAAGGGGGGGGGGGTTCGTCGCCGCAGCTGTCAGTAGGGATTTTTGTCCATCTGTTGCGTGCAATCCCGCCGTCTCTGCCCTCTCATGAAGTTTCTCTTGGTGGCCCGTGTTGCGTACATGTTTGTGTTGTCAAATTCGTGCGGTATCCTCGTTTGACACGCCAGGTTGTTATTTCTGGGCAAGGATGACACTTAATGGCTCTTCTTTGTGCCACCCTTAGCTACCAGAGAACATCGAACTATGATTTACTGTCGCTTGACAGTGGGCATCCGCCAGGAAATGTTGATAGGCGTCGTTGAAGTCTGCCAATTTCTCTGGACAGTATGTGTCAAAAGGCTCCACACCCCTTGTGTTGTTACATTCTTGAGTTATCCTCAATTGGCTCGCCGGTTTGATATTCCTGGGCAAGGACGACACTTAATGGCTCTTCTTTGTGCCACCCTTAGCGACCAGAGAACATCGAACCATGATTTACTGTCGCTTGACAGTGGGCATCCGTCAGGAAATGTTGATAGGCGTCGTTGAAATCTGCCAATTTCTCTGGACAGTACGTATCAAAAAGGCTCCACGCCCCTTTCTCCCCTGTCTTCTGTCGTTTCACCGCGGCAGTCTCGTCACGGTCGCGTGCGTGTGGTGCGTTGCCAGCAGATGGATTTCCGCGCGGTGGACCGCTCGTGCATCTCAGGTCATCGCATCCAGGAAGGGTCGCACGGGGCGGCCGCCCATTAGCTCCAGGTGCAAGGGAAAGTGTTTGCCGCGTACCCTTCTTTTGTTGTCGGCCGCGCTCCCGAAGTGGCGTGGTTGACAGTGTGTCCTGCTGGAAAACCCGCTAGTTTACAACTAGCCCTCCTCCTTGCTGCTCCCGCTGTCTCGTAAGAGTTTAGCCGGTTCGCTTTCACGTTCTCAACTGCATTCACAGAAATTGTACATCATACTTATGTCATTACCAAATGTCATACATAATTCCACTTAGTATTGTCTTTCACAATTTTTTAAGAACAAAAGTGAGACTTATTCTTTTTTTAAATAAAAAAAATTACATGAATCGACAATATAAAAAATAAAAGTTAAATGACTTGACAATATTAAAAAATAAATGTGAATTAAATTTAAATGAACTGACAATATAATATTTAAATCCACATCACTAATGTGGTTCACTTACGTTTTAATAAATCAAATGCTACTTATTAATTCACTAAAATGAATAGGATTATGCCTTGTGCAAGTATAGGTCAGGACAGCATAGGGTTCACATGTTATTTACACACACACACACATGCACACCTGTTGTCTATTCTACAAACTAACTACCCATAAACATGCATTACTCAAAATTTTACTTCAATCCACTACTAGTTAAGCCAACAAGCTACTTCAATGCTATTTCAACACCGTGTATATACCACTACAACATTGTTCTAATTCGTCCTCTTCTTGACGCTCGCGGCATACGTCTTGTCACATGATAAACATGGAGAAACGTTCCTTAAACATACAAAGTAGAAAGAACAATGGTTATTTGCAAATCAAAACATTTATACCAGTTCACACACCTGATAAGAGACTCGCAATTATACATTTATCATACTTATATAATCACACATAACACAGTAAGAAAATTTCATCTAAAATTACGTTATCACAAGAATTAGTAACATAGATGACTCTGAGAACGGTAAAAATATCTTCATCATACAGGTTATACTACATTTTCTTACCCATTTTGCTGCGATTTCGTTCCTTCTTTAAGTTACCTTTCGCTTCCAAATCAAGTTATTTCGCCTGTGGTGGTTATTCTGGATTCATTTCTCATGAATGGCAAAATTGTGGTCTCCTCTATTCTGTAAAACAGTTTCATCTTAACATATTGAACTTAAAACAGGCACAAAATATCCGAATCCTCCTGTAGTTTAAATGACAAATGATTTGCTTCATCCTTATTACCTTAAACCAAGCTTTCCTTCGGTCCCATAATCAAAACTATTTAATCTTCCTCTACCTTCAAGAGGGAAATTTCCTCAGTACAAATCATATAGGCTGCAGTGCATCCCGCACCAGCGAAAACAGTCAGCTGTAATGCTCACAGCATCAGCAAAACACACAAACGTCGCTTTTCTAGGACAAGTATTAACGCAGAATAATTTTTCAGGCTCTGGCTCAACATCAATCAAGACTACAGAAAGGATCCATATTTCTGTTCCATTCTCCATTTGCTGAAAAACTGCTCGTATTTGACTACCACAATAATATTTCAGGACCACGTAAATTACACAAACCACAATTCTTCTTTCACCTTGAAGGGAATCAATATACTGACGAAATCCACAGGCAGCACTTTACATACTCAGCTATAAAGAACAAAAAAGACATATATCATCAATATTAACATATCATCGCATATTGGGAAGCCATTGGTTAAACAATCGTATTATCGCATCCTGTTTTCAAGATTCTAAACTTACTCATTCCTTTTTCAGAGTTCTCCTATCTTAAAATATTCATACAGCACGCATACTATAGTAAAAGATCCTCATTTATACTGACAGATATAAAATAGTAATAGATAGATAGTAGCACTGAAAGCAGAAAATCGGAAACAAGGCTACTAACAGCTGGGGACCTGGGTTTGCCAGACCCATAATACCCACAGATCGGATATTCCCCTGAGTTTTGCGTTAATTCAACACAGATCTTGCTTCTCTCAGGAGCGACTCTTTTCAATTTACACAAAAAAACATAAACAGCATTTCACTCGTTCACAAAGAAACCTTTTATTTCGCGTTTGAATCAAACTAAATCCTAATTGCACAAGAAAAGAAAAAAAATTAAAACATCACTTCAATCAATCACATAGAAACATCTTAATCATTAATTTTTACCAACATATTATTCAAAATGCATACGTCACAAATTTAAACTAATCAATTGTTTCTCTTCACCGTCCTCTCTACTTCTCACTGCCCTTTCTACTCAATGTGTGGTTTTGCGTTTGACACATGGTGTAGCCCTTTTGATTTCTTCGATCAAAGAGTTTCCACTTCTATAGCGTTTTCATGGGGAATCTTCCTTATCCGATACGGGCCGTTAAAGAGATTAAAAAATTTCTTGCAGACACCTGACCGTTTGTTAGACAGCTTGTGTGATCTGATAAGAATTTTTTGTCCTACATGAAACACTGTCTTTCTCACGTTTTTCTTATACGCCTTGACTCTGGCTTCTGCTGCACGTTTGATGTTGCGTAAAGCTAAGTCAACAATTGCGTTCCGGCGTAGTCTCGGCTCTTGTGGCCAAGGCACCACCTCTTTGATTTTGCTCGGGGGCTCCTTGTTTTTTAGCACAGTGACTGGCGGAAGCTTTGTTGACGTATTAGGCAACTCATTAATTATGTTCTGAAGTCCTTTTAGGTATATGTCCCACGATCGGTGATCACGACTGCAGTATAACCTACATAATTTTCCTAATTCACGTATAATACGCTCACTGGGGTTCGAGCTGGGGTGAAATATATATATATATATATATATATATATATATATATATATATAGGTTTAATTCTTCTTCTTCGAAGCATCCGCTACCAGTATTGCGATCTTAATTGTGGTCCATTATCCGAGATAACCCTCTTCACGCTCCCAACTTCATGCAGAAACTGCTTTGCAAATGCAGTTGCCACTGCCCTTCCTGTGGCTCGCTTCAACGGAGTCAGACACACAAACTTGGAGGTTAGCTCCACCGCTACGAAAACATATGCAAAACCTGCTTCAGATCGTATTAGTGGCCCAAATAGATCCACGGCCGCGAGGTCACAAAGTTTGCTTGGTATTATCGGATGCAATGATGCAGCATAAGTCACTGTGGCCGCCTTTGCTCGCTGACAAGGTCCGCACACTCTAAGTACACCACGAATATGCCGTAGCATGTTATTAAAATAGCATGTCTCTTTCAGTTTTTCACAACATTTCTGTGCTCCGAAGTGACCATAACTCAAATGTATGTACCATATAATTTTGTTTACGAGTTCCTCCGGAATCACTAACACCCATCTGGAGTCGTCCGGGGCTCGTTTCTTGAATAGTATTCTATTGCGCACTAAGTAGTACTGGCGTATTCCTACATTATCCTTGTCCTCCCACTTCTTCTTTATATCTTTCAATACTGCGTCCTTATCCTGTTCGTCCGCTATACTCCCTAAAGAGGTGGTAACAAAATTCTCGAACGCTACATTCTGTAAGTATAGGATGCTAAAATTATTTTCACCGATTTCCCCTTCTTCTGTGTGAGCCAAACCTATAGGAATGCGCGATAAAGCGTCAGCAATTACATTTTTCTGTCCAGGAATGTATTCTACAGCGAAGTTATATTCCTGTAGGTATAGTGCCCAGCGTCCTAGTCTCCCATGCGTGATTTTTGTGCTCATAAGAAATTGGAGTGCACGATGGTCAGTGTACACCCTGGTGGTCCTCCCAAATAAGAAATACCTAAATTTTGAGAATGCCCAAACTATCGCGAGTGCTTCGAGTTCCGTCACGGAATAATTTTTTTCACATCGAGAGAGCACCCTGCTCCCAAACGAGATTGTTTTCCAAGTTGTAATATCATCATTTCCTTCCGTTTGAAACAGTACCGCACCTAATCCTGACAAGGAACTGTCCGTCATTAAACAGAATTCTTGTGTCAGGTCGGGGTGCACGAGGATGGGAGCCTCTACCAATGCCTTTTTCAATTTATAAAATTCATCCTGTGCCTCTTGATCCCAGACCCACAAAGCGTTCTTCCCTGTTAGTCCACATAGACGGGGTGTATCAAGTACACTAAAATTTATAAATCGCTTATAAAAATTACACAGGCCTAAGGATGCTCGCAACTGTTTTTTATTTGTCGGCATTGCACACTCCGCTATCGCCGCAATTTTCTCCGGGTCAGGTTGTATTCCATTTGCTGAGACAATATGGCCTAAGAATTTTATGTTCTCTCGTCCGAACTGTGACTTATCTAAGTTGACTGTTACACCTGCCTTCTCAAAAACATCCAGTAGTCTGTTCAGAACGTCATTATGGTCCTCCCACGACTTTTCCGCAATTAATATGTCATCCACGTAAATTGTCACTCGCTGTTTCAAATCATCAGGTAAAATGCTATTTAATCCCCTTATAAAAGCAGCTGATGAGACGTTTAGTCCGAACGGGAGACGCCGGAATTGGAAACAATTTCCGTAACACAGGAACGCTGTATATAATCTGCAAGATGGGTGTAGCACGATTTGCCAAAAACTCGAACGGAGGTCGACAGATGATAGTACCTTTACCCCGTGGAAACGTTGTAAGAGTTCCTCAAGGCTCTCAGGCCTGTCCGTTTCCGACATAATAATTGTGTTTATCTGTCTCGAGTCTAGCACCAAACGAACTGAGTTGTCGCGTTTTGCCACGACAAGCAGGGGTGAGTTGTACGAGCTTACTGCCCGCTCAATTATTCCTTGTTCTAACATCTTGTTTATTTCCTTCTCCACCTGGGCTTTATACGCCACGGGAATAGGGTATGGTCTAACAGAAAACTTCTGATGTTCACGTACTCTGAATTGGTAAGTAAAACCCTTAATCGCCCCCGGAGTCTCAGAAAATACCCGTTCATGATTCCTAAGTAGGCAATACAATTTCTCCTTTTCCCTGTCCGTGGTTCTGACACCCGCGATGCTCTTTCTCAGGGCATCAGCAAAAGCAACATCTTTCCCCTGCTCACCAGACGTAGAGCACGACTCACTTACATAGTTCACGAGTAGCTCCAGTCTGGGTTGCGACTCGGTTTGAGCTTGAAATTTTAGGCAACTAATTTCTGACTCGGCACGTAATATGCATTCATCAAATACTAAATTAATTGGCTGATCCCCAACTTGAACTGTCATTACTCCTCCACCCATGTCAATTACTGCATGGTGGGCATTCATGAAGTCATTTCCTAAAATCATTGCCACATTCAGCATTGGGAGCACAAATAAGTTGTACTCAAACTCTCTTCCCTGGCAGGTAAAATTAAGCCGAGTCTGCCTTCGGATTTCTATGCTCTTACCGTAGATTGCGCCCTTCACCTTTATTCCTCGCACTTGAAAAACGGGCCAAGTCCCAGTCCCTTCGCATTTTTGAAATGCTGCCTCGCTCACTATCGGGAAAGGGCTTCCAGTGGCAATGACACACTTAAAACATATTTCGTTTACTGCAACAGTCACGACTGGACTCGTAGTTTCTTGCAACAAATCCTCTCTAATATCTTCCCTCTCTATATACCGTATGCACTCCTTTGCCATGTCGTTCATTTGTTCCTATTGGGCGCCTTCTGCGCTGATCGTTTGTCATTGCCGGTTTTGTTCATTTCCATTTGCTGGATTATGTCTAGGGTTAGCTGGCCGAATTTCAACATCATGAGGTGCTCCGCCTATAGTCCTATTCCCACCGTGTTCACCGCAGTATCGATTCTGGTTGCCGTAACTGTTCCGTTCACGATTCTGTCCACGTCCTCGATCATTTCCGTTGTTCCACCTGTGTTCGCGCCTGTTACCCCAGTTTCTATACGGCCGGTCCCGATTATTGTTCCGTTCGCGTCGCGACGACCAGTCACGCCGTTGATTAGTACTACGGCCACGACTGCGATCGCGCTGCTGTGCCCCGTAATAACGTTGTGCCTGATTAGGCGGGCATTCTGCTGTATTATATTCCAACTCTTCGAGAAGTGTCTTAAACGTTTCCACGTCCTCTTTGCATCGTCCCGCAAGAATGACGTGGCGCAAGTGCATCGGTAATTTGGTGATGCATATCCTAATTAGTTCCGCAGGTCCGTATGGATCGTATAGAAATTGATCCGCCTGCAGCATGTGGTCGAATAGGCGTGCTGGGCTGCCGAAACCAGACTGGTTCAAATTTGGCAGCATAATTATGCCATGCTTGACCCTATCTTGTGCCGCTTCCGACCAGTAGGCGGAGAGAAAGGCTTGTCGAAACTCCCGAGTGGAGTTGCAGTGACGCGCTGCCGACCTCATGCGAATCGCCGGTTCGCCTTCCAAATAGCCACACATATATTCTATCTTATGTGAACTTGCCCAGTCCGGGGGAAGACAGAACTCAAATTGCTCGAGCCATGCTCGTGGATGTATTCCTTTTTGCGAATTTCGAAATATCTCAAACTTTCTCACCGTAAGGAAATGTTTGAAATCAAATCCCCGCATTTCCTCCCGGCGAGGCCCTTGAATGTTTCTATTTTTCTCATGTCTGCCCCTCAAAATACATTCTTCCCTGTCGTCAAAATCTCCCTCGTGGCCGGAGTCCCTTTCTGCACTGTTCGTACGGCTATTTTTAGTGCTATTGGCGAGTTCGGAATCACACGCCATGCGGTTTTCCAGATGCGCCACACATTCTTGTAATTCGCCTGTTACAGCTTTGTGCCGCCTGTTCACTTCGAACTGTCCCTTCTGAAATCCAAGAAGCGAACGCACTTCTTCGGTCTCTGCAGCCGCTACCGGTGTAGTATTATTCTCGCTTTCCGTCACCTTCATCGTGCCTACGATGTCCGCTAATGCCGCAGTCTTATCATGTATTTGTCTGTTGTCCTCCGCCCCAGTCTGCTTCAATTGTTCTACTTGCTGTTCGAGTGCGTGTATCGCTTGACTATTGCCCGCTACTGTGTTGCTAATGGACGCTGGACAATGCATTTCCGCCTCCTGGACCATCGAGAGTACCTGCTGGTGTTCTCTTTGGCATTCTTCTCTCAGCGCTTGGAAATTCCCAAGTAGCTGTTCTTCGCTCTCTTTAGATTCCGCATCGCGACTCCGCTTGCCCTGTTCTAAGACTTGCAGACGGTCATCGATTTGTTCAAATGTACGGCCTAATTCTTTCATAATATCACTTTTTATTTCACTTGCCAGATTGTTTATTCTTTGTGAGATATCATCGGACACTCTCTGCATCGACTTGTCGACTTTGTCTGCTGGATTAGTTTTTCGTGTATTTGTTGGCCCAGCTCGCGGATCGATTTTTCAGATTTCTGCGTCATTTGTCGCCTAGCTCACGGATCGATTTTTCAGATTTCTCTGACATTTGTTCGCCTAGCTCACGGATAGATTTTTCAGATGATTCTTTTTGTTCTCAGAACGATTTTTCAGATTTTTGCGTCATTTGATCGCCTAGCTCTCGGATCGATTTTTCAGATTTCTCTGCGTTTTCTTTATTTTGTTGCAATAAGGCTTTCATGAGTTCTGCCAAATCAATTTGGTTAGTTGGAGGCAAATTAATTTCTGACTCTGATGTGAGCCCGTTCGTCCTGTTTTGCATTTCCTCTGAAGTATTTCCCAATGCATTTTCGGAACCGTCTGACGCGTTAATATTCGAAATCAAATTATCCCCTTGGTTCATGTTGCTTAAGTTGTTGGTCCGACTACTTTTAGCTTGGTTACGTGTCTGCATTCGTTCAATTTATACCCAGTACGCAACACACTAATCACAATAAATGTATCCCCCAAAAATTACGACAGTCACACGAAAGGTACCCAACCTAGTACGCACTTTTTTACACGCAAAACAAATTTTTATCTTTGATCGAAACAGTGCAATTTACAAACGAGAAAAAAAACACACACACATATAAAACACACAAATATAGAAAACAAAACAAGACAAACAACACAACGCCGCTCAACAACGCCGTGAATCTTTTGAAAGTCTGCTCAGAAACAACGCAGAAGTTGTTTGAGCGCCGCAGGGGAAAAAATTAAGATTATACAACGGTCGCAATCTAACGTTTCAGAGATTCCAGAGTCTAGCGGAATCACAGAACAGGGTCGCCATGTGTAACGTTGTTGCTTTGATTTTCTTTGAACGCGTTACTGATAGCCAATAAAAGCGGGTTAAAAGCTGTGAGCTGTCTGGGGAAGTTAACCTTGCATTACTGCACAACTGTTTCACCAGGTATCCAGTCTAGCTTACCAAATTCCCAACCAGACTAACTTTAATTATAATCTTTTAATAGTCGTACGACAACCGGTGATATATATATATAAAGAGAATTTAAAAAAAAGAAATAAATCAGTTTATATTTGGAAATTTATTTTAACATTGATCATTGAAATTTCAGCATATTAAACTCGAGTCGTAACTAAGCTGGTGCCTTATTTAGGATTGTGAAAATGCTAGGTTGTAATCTTACCGAACACATCAAATATGGAGCCAAGATTGGGAGACTGCATACAACACTGCATTCATAAAATAACACACGAAGAACGTTGAAACATATGCTAGAGGAAATTAACCACAACCAACCGATTCAATTTTCACCTCAAGAAATTACGTTCGTAGCACAATCCTGTCCGTCATGTAATTACCACACACTGGTATACTAAATTCATACTAACTCTCTGTGAAATCTTCCCAAAAAGAATAGCTGAGGGCTACTTTGATGATTACACCACATGCTTCACGTGGTCAACTTGGTTTACACAAAGCGTGTAACTCCACAATAATTTTGATAATTAAAATAAATTAGATCGAAAAGCAATTTACAAAAGAAAAACCTCGAACTGGTTACTAACGTCTTACTATTAACCTGATGGGTCAAACAGTTATATATGCACGTGGTACTGGTCTCGTAAAGTACACCCCACGTGGGTTGAACATAAAGAAAAGTTGCTATATTGAAAAATATTGTCAAGACGAGACGTTATAATCACACAAGCATTCGCATTTAAGATTGATCTTAGTTAGAGTTACTCATCAACACGTGATTCCACTTTACTCACAAAGTAGTGACAAAGCAACTACCGGAAAATAATCTGAACTTCACACGAGAATTACACTGCGCTGCAATTTAAGATAACATTAGATATTTTAGAGCTAAACCTGAAATAAAGGTGATTAATTTTTCAGTTAGGCTGAACTTAAGAAATCCATTGCCCTACGGACTTAGCAGACACGCGCTTAGCCGGAGATCTTACCACTTCAGACGCTCGCCACGGACAGACTGCCTGGTCCCTTTCTGAGGGGTGGCTCACAAATACAAACGGAAGTGGCCAGAGGGGCAGCTTCCTAAACCAACATGACAACGGACAGACAGGACCATACTAAGGATAGAAACCTCTCTGCTTTTAGAAAGCGTAGCTCCCTGTTCCGACGTTGGTCCTACTATTCTCTAGCAGACAGGCTTGTCTAGCAGCATGCAACTAGAAATACATTTGCTCATTCATCCTCTCACACAGAAGGGAAGGGGGATGACAGTATCTTATCATATACAGTTTATAAAAGAAAGCGGATGTAGGTTCCGTATGAGACTGTGTGGCATGAATTACATATAAACTGTGTTTTAAAGTGTAGTAGTGTGACAGATCGTTCTTGTTTATGTGTAAAAGTAACACATTCCACTACTCAGTCTCCTCCCAGATAGTCAGAAACGCCACAGTAAATTTAGAAGAAGAATTTATGCCGTAAATGACAACAGATTTAAGAAATTGAACATGAAAGGAATCCAACAGAGACCTTTCAGTGTCGAAGTTTACGTGTATTCGGGAAAGGTACAAGCTCTCTGATTCTGTTCGGTGGTTCTTCATTCTTCAGTACAAGAGTAGGTGGTAAAGCAGTGGAGTCATGAGGTATTTCATTCAGCACGTTTTGAAATAATTGTAAATATCTGTCCCAATGCTGATGCTTTCTGTGACAAAAAAGTCTGCAAAGCTTATTGATTTCTTTCATAATCCGTTCGGAGGGGTTTCAATGTTGTGAGTACAATGAAACAAAAACAGGTTTGATTTTATGATTCCGAAGCATGCGTGACCAAACAGCAGATCTGAATTGCGGTCCGTTATCTGAAATGACTTTAGCAACGTGGCCAACTTCACGTAAGAAGTTTTTAACAAAGGCGTTGGATACAGACCGTCCAGTGGCTTTACGTAACGGAGTGAAAGAAACAAATTTTGAAGTACCTGAGTTTCTCCTGGCGTATACAACTTTCAAATAATTTCCGGAAATTCAGCCAGGTAACACTTTCAGCGACCGCCGATATTTCGGCGGGAGAACACCCCGCCATTTTCAAGGCAAACTGCAACGGACAGACGGCGTACATGCAAATTTAATACCTCGGTTCTCGGACCCAAGCAGGAAAGATAACACACACACACTGAACACTAGTGCCACCAAAGATGGCCAAAGTCAGAGCTATCGATAGTGAGACTATGAATTCGCAGGTGAGGTAGCATTGAGTCTGTCCCTCTGTTTCTTGACAAGGGAGAGAGCCGGATTCCAAACAGAGTTTAAACAGAAACCTCCATCCCTGTTAACAAGGTTGCTCGCTAATTTAATCTCAACTGCCTCCCGAATCACACTGTCCCAATAGCTGGACGTGCATGCCAATATCTCGGTGTTATTATATAACATGGGGTGACCACCAGTATCCAAGCAATGTTCGGCTATAGCGGATCTATTTGGCTGCTGTAATCGTGTGTGCCGTTTATGCTCAGTACATCTGTCCTCCACGGTCCTGATAGTTTGACCAATATATGCCATGCCGCAGCTACAAGGGACACGATATACACCCGCCTTACGCAGTCCAAGATCATCCTTAACGGAACTCAAAAGTGCTCTAATTTTAGATGGAGGTCGGAAAACACATTTCACATCATATTTCCGTAAAATACTACCGATCTTATTGGACGTGTTTCCTACGTAAGGCAAGAAGGCAGTAGACTTAGGTGTTGACTCAGAATTATCATCAATCACCTGATGTGCAGTTGGTCGATAGCGCAACGCACGTTCAATCTGCCTATCACTGTAACCATTTTGACGAAATGTAACTTCAAGATGGGACAGCTCAGCTGGCAAAGTCTCAGCGTCAGAAACGATATGTGCCCTGTGTACCAAGGTACGAAGTACCCCTTCACGCTGAGCCGAATGGTGACAACTATTAGCTTGTAAGTACAAGTCGGTGTGAGTACGTTTCCTGTAGACTGCATGTCCCAATGATCCATCATCCTTCCTCCTAACCAACACGTCGAGAAAGGGAAGGCAACCATCCTTTTCCACCTCCATCGTAAAACGAATGTTCGGGTGGATCGAGTTCAGATGTTCTAGAAAGACATTCAAATTCTCCCTACCGTGAGGCCAAACAACGAAGGTATCGTCAACGTATCTATAGAAACAGGCGGGTTTTAAAGGCGCCGACTCCAATGCACGTTCCTCGAAGTCTTCCATAAACAAATTTGCGATCACAGGAGACAACGGACTACCCATCGCAACTCCATCTGTCTGCTCGTAATACTGGTCATTAAATAAAAAGTAAGTGGATGTCAACACATGCCTAAAGAGATTAGTTAAACAGCACCAAACCTGGCTTCAATTAACCGCAACGAATCAGACAGAGGAACACGAGTGAAGAGAGAGACCACATCGAAACTCACTAAAATATCAGAGTCATTCAGCCTCAGTCCCTCCAAACGACGTAAAAAATCAGCTGAGTTCCTGATATGATGTTCACACCGTCCTACTTGTGGACTCAACAGAGAAGCAAGATGCTTGGATACACAATATGTCGGGGCGCCGATGTTACTCACTATAGGACGGAAAGGAACCCCTTCCTTATGAACCTTTGGAAGGCCATATAACCTAGGGGGAACCGCACTATAGGTGTTAAGCCTCTTGATTGCGTCCTGCGACAAACCACTTTTCTTCAGGAGGCTGTTGGTCTTTCTCTCAACACTTTTCGTGGGGTCAGCATCGATTCTGCGATACGTTGAATCAGATAGTAAACGTTGCATCTTTTGTACATAATCATGTTTATTTAAAACAACGGTGGCATTGCCCTTGTCAGCAGGTAAGGGCACTAGTGTTCAGTGTGTGTGTGTTATCTTTCCTGCTTGGGTCCGAGAACCGAGGTATTAAATTTGCATGTACGCCGCCTGTCCGTTGCAGTTTGCCTTGAAAATGGCGGGGTGTTCTCCCGCCGAAATATCGGCGGTCGCTGAAAGTGTTACCTGGCTGAATTCCCGGAAGTTATTTGAAATTTTGAAGTAAGTTCAACAGCGACTAGAACGTACGAAAATCCATTAGATGTTCTGACAAGCGGTCCCAACAGATCAACAGCAGCAAATTCTTTTAATTTAGAAGGAATGATAGGATACAGCGGAGCACAATGGGAGATAGTAGATGGTTTCGCCTTTTGACAAAATTTACAAATAGACAAGACTCTTCGAATTCTCTTTTCCATATTGTTAAAATAACAAGTCGTCCGAAGAATATGATAACATTTTCGTGGACCAAAAAGTGCGTAGCTGAAATGAATGTACCAAATGAGCTTATTAACAAAATTATCTGGAATGCGAAGTGCCCATAGCTTGTCATCAACAGTGCAGCGTTTGAACAGTATGTTGTTTCTAACCACATAATAATGCCAAATCTGTGTATGTGTCTTTTCATGCCATTTACTTTTGATGTCTTTCCAAATCGAATCTTTATCTTGTTCATGAGCAATGTCCTTTAAAGATGTGGTGATGAAGTTTTCAAAGGCGACTTTCTGAATGTAAAGAATACTGCAATTTTTCTCGAGATTGCCTTCTGTGTTACTTTTCTCAAGCCCAGCCGGTGCGCGTGGCAGTGCGTCCGCAACAATGTTCTCCTTGCCGGGAATTTAGACTATTGTGAAGTGGAATTCTTGCAGAAACAATGCCCAACGTTTTAACCTGTCATGATTTAATTTTGAAGACATAAGAAATTGTAATGCACGATGATCACTGTATACTTTTACGTGCTTACCAGAAAGAAAGAAACGGAATTTGTTAAATGCCCAAACGATAGCTAAAGCTTCTAATTCAGTAACGGAATAATTTTTTTCAGGTTTTGTTAGCACTCGGCTAGCAAAAGCAATCGTTTTCTGAACAGTGTTGTCATTTTCTATGGCTTCTTGAAATAAATGGGCACCAAGACCGACTTTAGAAGAACCTGTGCTAAGGCAGAAATCTTGTGACAGATCTGGATGAGCTAGTATTGGCGCGTTAAGTAACGCTTCTTTCAAAGAATTGAATTCCAACTGTGCTTGTTCGTCCCAGTTCCAAATAGTATTTTTTCCAGTGAGAGAACAAAGTTTTGGTGTAACAAGAATTTGCATATTCAGAAAACGACGGTAAAAATTTACGAGACCTATAAAACTGCGGACTTGTTTTTTTTTTTTTGTGGATGGAACTGGAATGCCTCTGATTGCTTCTACCTTTTCAGGATCCGGCTGAATGCCTTCAGAAGAAATAATATGTCCCAAAAACTTTACCTTTGTCCTACCAAATTCAGACTTTTCCAAGTTAACTGTAATTCCAGATTCTGCAAAAATATGTAAGACGCTGTTGAGGATGCGATTGTGCTGTTCCCATGAGGCTTCTGCTATCAGAATATCGTCCACATATAAGGTGATGTGACGTTTTAAGAACTCAGGTAATATGGAATTTAGCCCGTGAATGAATGCTGCTGAACAAATGTTCAAACCAAAAGGAAGTTTCCGAAACTGATAACAAACGCCGAAACAAAGGAAAGCTATGTATTTTCTACATCCTGGATGAAGTTCGATCTGATAAAAGCTGGATCTGAGATCAATAGAAGACAACACTTTCACACCATTAAAATTTTGAAGAAGTTCTTCCAACGTTTGCGGCGTGTCTGTTTCGGGAATGATGATAGTATTGATTTGTCTCGAATCCAAGACAAGCCTGATCGATCCATTTTTCTTCTCAACAACATGTAATGGATTGTTGTATGACCTTACTGCAGGCTCAATAATGCCCTCGTCAAGCATAGATTGTATTTCTGCTCTAACACGGTCTCTATAATGTGCCGGAATTACGTATGGTCTAACGCAAAATTTAGTATGCTCACGAACACGAAATTGGTATTGAAATCCCTTGATTGTTCCTGTTTTGTGAGTAAAAACTGTGGAATGTGCTTGTAAAATCTCAAAAAGGTCCTGCCTATCACTGTCACTACAATTGTCAATTGTTTGAATTTTATTCTGAACTAACTCATTAGTTTCAAATGTGCCGTCGATATCATCCCTGTTAGTACTTGCACAGTGATTGTTAGTGTCTAGTTCCATAGAAAATTCCGAACTGTTGTCTAACAGAAGGTAAAGCCGATTAATTTCCTCGTCATGGTTTGAGAGCAAATCTTCAAATTTCAAAGCTATTGACTTACCTTCTTTCTCTAAACTTATTTCAGCATCGTGAAAGTTTAAGATTGCTTTGTATTCATTAAAAAAGTCTACTCCCAATATAATTTCCGTCGATAGTAATGGGACAATAAGAAAGTTCAGAGAAGCTGTGGCTTTGAGAACAGAATTCTAAGTTGGTTTGTTGGCGTACATCTACACTTTTTCCAAAGATTGCACCTTGTAATTTAATCTTACGTAACGGAAGTGTGGGGCAATCGTTCGATTTGTTGCATTTCCTAAAGGCTGTTTCACTAATCACTGAAATGGGACTGCCAGAGTCAAGTACTGCCGTAAATTTTACGTCATTTACTGTAATGTGAATCACAGGACATGCAATGTTGTTATGTTTTACGTCGTGTTCCTGGAGTAAGATGTCCCTAATGTCTTCCATTTTTACGTAATTACTAGCTATGGCAGCTGCGTCGTCAGTTTCATAAGTACGTTTTGTGGCTGCCAGCGGTATGAGTCATTGCCTATTGTGTCTTTCTTGGCGCGCGTCGTTATTGGGATTTGGAGACCTAACTTCTACAAATTCACTTTGTCGAGAGGGCCCTGCTCTGATTGAATCCCGCCAGTTCTGATGCAATTCAGGTCTGTCGTTACGATCATATCGTCTGTCGTCATGTCGGTAGATTCCATAGTTTCTTTCTTGTCGGTCACGTGGTGGAGAATTTCTCCCTGAATCGTAACTGCGCGCTGGACTGTTGCATCTAAAGTTATTCTTTCTCCCTTGATAATAATTATTTTGGTTCCCATATTGTCTGTTTCTCTGATTGTCTCTGTGATAGTCATTACTGCGGAGAGGTGATCTTTCCCTGTAATTATTACAACTCTGCCAACGGTTGTCATACGGGTGGTTCCTGTTTTGGTCACGATTTACGTTGTAAGAATAGCCTTGTCGTGTATTATTTCTGTCATCGCGGAATTGTGACAGATGTGACCTGCAATTGTTGTGCTCCTGTTTTCGCGTTCCGCGATTGTCAGTGTCAATTTCCAGTTCTTGTAACAGTCCCTGAAAAGCTTCATTGTCGTCTTTCCAACGTCCTGCTGAAATAATGTGTCGTAAATGTTCAGGTAATTTGATTAAGCGAATGCGGATGAGTTCTGAGGGGCTGTATGGGTTTGAAAGATACTGATTCTTATGCAACATGTCTTCAAAATATTTCATGAGACTGGAAAATTCAGATTGTTCGAAACGTTTCATCATTATGATGCTATGTTTTACTCGGTCTTGTGTAGCTTGAGACCAATACGCTGAGAGGAAGGCATGATAAAATTCTCCTTCACTGTGACAATCGTGAATGACCGATCGCATTCTTACAGCTGGTTCATTCTCTAAATAGCCACACATAAATTCTAACCTATGCTCCAATGACCAGTTGGGAGGAAAACAATGAGAGAATTGATGAAGCCATGCTTGTGGATGAATGTCGTTGTCAGAATTCTTAAATGTTTGAATTTACGTGTAGTAATGAACAGCTTATAGTCAAAATCATGGTGTCAGTGAGTCGCACATCGCTCATTGTTACTTCGTTTCGGCGGCTCCATCTCAAAATCCAATGCGCCTTGCCAATTTGTTTCATAATTTCCGAAGTGTCCTGTGTTATTATTTTGTGGTTGTTCCGTATTTCTATGTCCTTCTTCCGTACTGGAGCGCGAGTGTCCTCTGAAATATGTAATTCTTGTATTACTTGTGCCAACTGATCTTGTACTTCCCGGATTTCTCTTTTATACTTGTATTGATTTGATTTTGATTTTGTTTGAATTTTCTAATTTGTTCATACTCTTCAGTGTCCGTGAAGGCTACAGGTCTTATGTCATTCAGATCATCATCTACCTTTGTAGATAAGTTAGTGAACTGATCTGAAAGTTTGGCTACTTTATCCGTTAGTGAAATTATTTCCTCTGTGTGTTTTTCTGAACCAAGTTTCAGAGTGTCCATTTGTGTTGAAATCGTATCTACTGTGTCTTTTAGGTTTTCCTGAGTTTTTGGAAGCTGCATATCCGAATCGGTAGATGCAGCTGAGTCAATTTTAGCTTGCAAGATGTCGTGATTTTCATGAACAATAGTTTGCAGTTCCTTTATGGCTGCTTCGTGAGTCTGTAATGCATTTTCATGACGCGAAAAAGTAGGTTGGAAATGCCCACAAATTTGTGTTTTTACGTCGTTACAGAGTTTTTGACATTTCGATTCGATTTTATGCAACTCAGTAGTTAAATCTTCACGTGTTTGTTCAAGCGTGGTGTGAAGATTTTGTTCCATTGCGTCTAACTTTTGAAGATTTTGTCCCATTTGTTTCTGATGTTGTTCAAGCGTTGTTTCTAGCTTTTGAAGATTTTGTTCCATTGTGTCTAGCTTTTGTAGCCTTTGTCCCATTTGTTGTATTAACTGTAATAACAATGCACTGGTGTCTGAAACACGTTCTTCAGTGCTTTTCGGCAGTGAATTTGCACCGGCAACATTCAACATTCACATTTTGACAAGCGGAAAACGTGTCTTGACTCATTTGAGAAAACGGTGAGAACCCAAAACCTGAGTCTACAGTATTTGCAATATTGTGTCATGTCATTTCGGAATCCTGAGGCGAGCTGTTGCCGACCGATCGATCGATAATGCTTCCCTGTTCACTAGTTGTTTCATTGTCTACACCATTATTTGCCGCCCGCTCCATTTCCCTATGCACAATTACCAAATTACTACTTTGAATGTCTGTTAATTCATTACACGGTGGTGCTGATAAGCTACGCTCGTCGTCACTATTATTTCTCAGTTTACTTTGGAGCCTAGTATTACGTTTTTCACACGCCATTATTGTCACAATATTTCACACGACAACACAGAAAAGCACAATTTGAAGAGCAAAAATAAGAGAACACATTAACATAGCACTGAAAAACATATCCAGTTAATGGCAAGCGCAGCTGCGAAATACTTAGTGCAAATTTACATGCATACCACAACTGTTTTACTGTACAACAATGAAAGACTGCAACTACATAGGAGATTCTCTCTACAATTACGCGCTAGCAATAAACTAAAGCTACACTAATTACACAAACTACAAGAAAAAATCAGAAGATTCCAGTGAGGTATCCTCGGCTAAGGGTCGACATATGAAACGTCCCCTTTGAACAATTGTACATGACTGTCCTTAAACTGACACACAATATTTTTTTTAGTGCAACGCAATCTGACTTTCAATAATCCCTACAAAAGAATGGCCCTGACTAACATTAACCTATACGTTTCACAAATCACTTACCTCACAAAAATCTTCGTTACTCGAACTACTGCAATACAGCGAGCGCCACTACTGCCAGCTAAATAAAAGATTCAAACTACTGAAGGCACTAACTACTGATAGGAATAGATAGCAAATGAAAAATAGAGAACAAACAATGTATTTACCTTAATAGGCATAATATATATAGCAGTTCATGACATCCAGTCTTACAAATTTCAAAACTCCGCCATCTCTCTCCCCACATCCACCACTGCTAGCGGCTCACCTCCAACTGCGCAACGCTACGCGCTGTTAACATCCAGCTGCCCAACACTACAATGGCAGATATTCCAACAACAATGCAAACCAGCCACAGACTGCACACAGCACATACAGAGCGCTACGTGGCGTTACCAATATAAAAACTTAAACAGCCTACTTACACGTGTTGTACCATCGATCTTTTCAAGGTGCTCATACCAAAGTGCCGTTTCGCTTCAAGTGGTCTTCGCAACTTCCATTTTACTCCGTATTTCCTCATTTCTTATATGATACAAAGTTGATATTCCGCTACTCCTCCTCCAGAAACCCTTTTCCATACCGAGAGCCGCCGAAGTAGAGGTGGGTCGAACTCGTTCATTCCCGTGAACTACTTCATTCATTTCACTCTTTGCCGTGAAGCGTTCAAATGAAGTAGTTCATTCGTGAAGTACGGAAGCCTAGCGAAGTTGCACCGTTCGCCGCTCAGCCGCTGTTACGCTCGCTTCGCCTCGCTCGTACAATAAAGCTTCGTAATACTTCACAATTTTACCAACAGATGGCGGAACTATGGAGTAACGTGCACGCAACGTTTTACGCTCTTACAGCGTCTGAGTTATCTTAAATACAGCATGGTCGAAAGGGACAAAGGGCGTTTCTGTCTGTGTCCAAGTGTCTGAACAATTTTATCTTGGACTTTACGCCCGTGAACGGCACCTTGTATTTTAAAAAGTGTTTGGCTCCGTTTATATGTCCACCATCTTTTTTCTCTAATTGTCTTCATTTCTATCTTTTGTGTTTCTCTACGGCCAAAGAGCGGCGTAGTATGCTGCTGCAGGCCTGCCTGTATATAGGTTTCAAAATGACAATAAAGAAAAAAAAGGGGGACAAAGGAAAGATAAACAGAGAAGGCTGTCACATATAAAGAAGGTACTATATTTAATCTTGCTCGACATTTTCTCATGAAGCGCCCAAAAAAGTCTTTATCTGCCAAATGAAACATTATTTGTTGTATTCATGAACTGAAAAATAGGGCTACCAACGAAATGCAGTCCAATTTTATGTTCCTTTCAAAATTTAATCCAAAATAGAATGAGTATGTTTAACACTGTCACAAAGTCTATATACCTACGTTAAGTAATTATTCAGAAGTTTTCCTGTAGATTTTATTTTTGTTGACAATAATAACCCACTAGATTCAAAACGTGAACTGTCACCTGTAGTCACTGGTACTATTTCAGGTAAAATCCCTCTTTCAGTGTTATTAACAACCCTTTTATTTTCATGTTTGCTGTGCGTGCTCACACAGATAGCCACTTCGTTTCTATCTTTAATATTCATTAGTCTTCAAGCGCTGACAACGGTAGGCTGCCCGTAGACGCGAAGTTTAACTGCACAAATAGTCACGGGTAATGATGTCAGCACTGCAGGCAGCAGCTGACGCTGCCTTCTCCTCACCCCTCACCTCCCCCACCCGTCCTAAACCCATCGTTCCCCACTAACACCGCGTGATTCGTCGACAGGCAGGACAGGGAGGAGTGAAGTGATGGGAGGAGGAGTGACGTGGGTGAGGGAGAGGGGAAGAGAGTGAGTGAACTAGAAAAAGGTGTGGAGTGTGCTATCTGTGAAGAGTTTGAAGTACCAGTTCATTGAAATTGAATGGTTAGTTCACACTTCACAGGAGTGAAGCGTTCATTTGAACGACTCATTCACGAGCTCCCCATCACTACGCAGAAGTGGCCGCTCGGTTAGAGGCGCCATGTCACTGACTGCGCGGCAGAGGTTAAGAGTCCTCCGTCGGTCATCGGTGTGTGTGTTGTTCTTAGCATAGTTTAAGTTATATTAAGTAGTGTGTAAGCGTAGTGATTGATGACCTCTGCAGTTTGGTCCCTTAAGAACTCAGACACGTTTGAACATTTTTTTCCATTCTAAGAAGCCTTATCTGTTTCATCAATTTCCCATGTTTGCTTCCCTTACGTCGCAGCACTTTCCACAATTCTATGGTATATTACTTTTGTGATGCTGATTGCTAGCTTTTTATTCTTCAAGCTGGGACTGAACTGCCGGATTGCCTTGTTGCTCTGTCCAACTATTTTTTAAATTTTTTTTATTTCTTCCGTGCTCTTTCCACTAACAGATAATGTTCCCTCAAGATACTGATAAGCTTTACTTCCATTTAATTGCAAACGTTAGTGATCTTACCTAATTTAAGAAAATCACTGTGCTGTCAAGCACCCTCTTTCACACATCAGACCGTAACATTCGGCGTACTGGAGATCCACGAGTACGAGGGAACATATTTCTGCCTGCAGACGGCGGTTACAGTCGTGTCATTTGAAGCGGCAGCGGCGGCTTAAAACGGCGTCAGCGAGGCGAGGTGCGCGCGCGCCCAGGGATTTGTGGGTGCGGGTCCGGGGCAGCACCGTCGAGTGTGGCTGTCGTGCAGCGGCGGTCCGGTCGCAGCGGCAAGGCGTCGGCGCGGCCCTGCGCCGTGCATTATGCAGCAGACACCTGTTGCCCGGCCGTACAAAAGTTATGAGCAGGTCCGCCTGCGCTCCGTTACCGCCGCCGCGGCCGAGCCGGCGCAATCACCTAACGACTACTCCGCCGTCTGTGTGGGCTCCCAATCGGACCACTTTCACTAGAGTGGAGGCCCTCAGGACAAAAAGTGGAAATGATGCAATAATGAAGTTTTACTAAACAGTAGAAGTAATTAATTGTGTACATAGTAACAATCAAAGTGTAGTAAAAGAAAAGAATTACTCTCAGACAACGGTCGTCACCGTAGACTGGAAATAGGATAGAGGCTACAGTGAGCTTAAAGGGTGTTCGCGGTTGTTCCGCTGCCACTGTGGATCGACGAACCTAATGATTTCTTTCGCTGGAAGTTACGAGTTGATTACTTTTCTATCTTTTTATGCTAACTTGTTGATGCTCACATTCATGGTTTTCGGACTATGTTGCGATTTCCAAGTCTGTGGTTAGTTTGTGGGCTTATAGTAGACCTTAATTTGCTGTGACTGAACCGAGTAGCAGTCACAAATGCTTCAAATGGCTCTGAGCACTATGAGACTTAACTTCTGAGGTCATCAGTCCTCTAGAACTTAGAACTACTTAAACCTAACTAACCTAAGGACATCACACACATCCATACCTGAGGCAGGATTCGAACCTGCGACCGTAGCGGTCGCGCCGTTCCAGACTGTAGCGTCTAGAGCCGCTCGGCCACCCTGGGCGGCGCCGGCCGCGGTGGCCGTGCGGTTCTGGCGCTGCAGTCCGGAACCGCGGGACTGCTACGGTCGCAGGTTCGAATCCTGCCTCGGGCATGGGTGTGTGTGATGTCCTTAGGTTAGTTAGGTTTAAGTAGTTCTAAGTTCTAGGGGACTTATGACCTAAGATGTTGAGTCCCATAGTGCTCAGAGCCATTTGAACCATTTTGAACCACCCTGGGCGGCAGTAGCAGTCACACTTAAAGATTTGATTACTGGCTGCAGTGGACGGCACGAAAATAGATGGATGAAGTTCATTCCATATTTGTACAGAGATGCAAGTTTGCAGCCGGCCGTTGTGACCGAACGGTTCTAGGCGCTTCAGTCTGCAACCGCGCGACCGCTACGGCCGCAGATTCCAATCCTGCCTCGGGCATGGATGTGTGTGATATCCCTAGGTTAGTTAGGTTTAAGTAGTTCTAAGTTCTAGGGGACTGATGACCTCAGATGTTAAGTCCCAAAGTGCTCAGAGCCACTGGAACTATTTGAACCATGTAAGTTTTTAAATATTTCTAGTTCACTTCCGATAATTTAAAACAATCGTACAGAATGCTGTTTGACAAAATGTGCATGGTGATGTGCTTATAAACAGCTCAATTTACTTGGTTATTACAACTGTGACGAAAACGTCACTTTTTACTCCATCCAGGAGAAAATATCATAACACCTCTTGAAATCTAGTTGAAAAGATTGAGAGTCATTTGGATTTTTGTATTTAGTTCAGTCGTAAAAAATAGGAAAGTCAGAGTTCTGCCGGCAGTTTTCAAATATTTTCATTAAATTGTTGTCGCTGACGAACTTACGTCGGTGTTAACCAAGAGAAAACTCTCTAGCAAGAAAGTTTCTCCAAAAACATTGAAATTATTTTTAAAAACTTGTCTGTATTAGCCATAGCTGATGTTTTATTTCCACGGTTTCTTCTTGCGAACGCTCTTGGCGTAACGTGGTATGCATGCTGTGCTATGCTTCGTACACTATGCAAAGTATTTCCAATCAAAACAAAATCCAGAACTCAGTGCATACAAAAAAAAGAACCATAGAGAAAAACCTGAGACGTGTAAGCCAAAGGACTATGGAGTAAGATGAAATACGAATGTGAACATAGTTACAGGTTTTTAGGAAAAACTGCTGTTGTTAATAAACACAGAAGTGAAAGTCCTATTTCAAATGGCAACTGCTGGCGTGTAAGCTAATTTCCAACACTTACGCCAGATTCGTCATACATTTAAGGGAAAAACTCATTTTGAAATTAAATAAGTTCTTTACATAGCCCTTGCTGACATAAACTGGAGTATCTTCTCGTTCAATGTATTCAAGTTCGCTTTGCTTGTCTGGGCGCTTTCACTGTGCTATCTCTTAGGCCGTGGCTTGGAAAACCAGCTTCTTACAGTCGTTCCGTATGTTTCACGCTCCTCGTCTAGTCATGCTAAGTCTGTCTAGAGCGTCATGTATTATCTCATCGAGATCGCAAGTTTGAAAGTAATGCTTTTTTCCACCACTTTTTTCCACCCAGGTGCAGATCAGCTCAACAAGCTCCTAGTGGCCGTGATACTGTGTCAGGCGTAACACTGTGTCCCATTTCGTTTGCCAGTCGGCCTAGTTCGTTCGTCTTTATGCCATCTAGGACGTCGCTTTTACGCCGAAGTTCAGCCTTAATTTCACCGAGGGAAATAGAAATATCATTTCCATTCAATCACTCCATTGCGTCTGCTTTGTCCCAATATCAACTTTTCTATTTGAATGGAATGGTATGTGTAACGATACCTGAGCCTCCTTCCAGTGCAGACAGCATTCGAATAAATGAATTCTTAAAAACTTCTGCATTCATTTTCGAAGTTTGACCTCCCGTGTGAAGACAGTGTTCAACAAACCAGTATCGATGATAATTAGTCTTCCACCTTTACCACTAGACACTTTCAAACCTCTGTTTCCTTTGGAGTCGTTCGATATATACTTCTTGATATGGTTTTGTGAAATCCAATTTCTGTTATTCTCTGACGTGGTCAATATGGAAAAAGTGGTCTATGCATATTTTTAACGGTAAATATTTTTTTGTATACAGTTCTTTTATAGTCCAGTTTGCAATATTTTAACGTCGTTGATGACTAGTTTCTGCTGAGCAATCTTCAGATATGAAATGGCACAGAAAATTGTACATAAATGAGAGAACAGTGGAGGAACCAGTTAATAAAACGACTACAGTGTTAATCACAAGATTAGATTAAGACACATTGTCATCAACATAACACATGCTTTTGCACAAAGGTGATCACAAGACAAGTTTCACGTGTTACAAATCGTTGAAACCTCAGCAATACCTAGAAGACATAAACAAAGAGAGTAATAACAAAGATGACATAATGCGTCATTACACCAGTATAAGTATATAAAGCCAATCCTCTCTTATCCAGAGAAGTCATACGTTAGATCGTATCACTTTACACTCTGGTTATAAACGTCACTGGATACCTCCTAATATCGTCTCAGACTTCCTCTTGCCCGGCCTATTACAGCAACTCGGCTTGGCGTGGACCCATGACGCTCGAAGTCGCCTGCAGAAATTTTGAGCCATGCTGCCCCTATAGCCGTCCACAATTGGGCAAGTGTTGCTGGTGTAGGATTTTGTGCACGAATTGACCTCTCGGCCATGTCATACAAATGTTTGTTGTGATTCATGTCTGGCGACGTGTATGACCAAATCATTCGCTCGAACTGTCCAGGATGTTCTTTAAACTAGTCTCGAACAATTGTGGCCAGGCAATAAGGCGCATTTTCATGGAGCCCATGAATGGCTGCAAATGGTCTCCAAGTATCCGAACATAAAAATTTCCAGCCAGTGATCGGTTCAAGTGGATCCAGTCCATTCTATGTAAACGCAGGTAGCTTCGTGTTGGAGCCGCCACCAACTTGCACAGTGGCGTGTTGACAACTTAAGTCCATGGCTTCGTGCGGTCTGCGCCACACTCGAACCCTACCAACAGCTCTTGCCAACTGAAATCGGGACTCGTCCGACCGCGCCACGGTTTTTCAGTCGTTCAGGGTCCAAACGATGTCGTCAAAAGGACAGCAGAGGCGCTGCAGGTGTGCTGCTAACAAAGACACTCGCTTCGATCGTCTGTTTCCATAGTCTATTAACGCCAAATTTTGCCACAGAGTCATGATGGATACCTATGTCGTACGCGTAACATTGATTTCTGCGGTTATTTCACGCACCGTTGCTTGTCTGTCACCACTGACAACTCTTCATTAACGCCACTGCTCTTGTTCCTCACTTGAAGGTCGTCGGCCATTGCGTTGTCCTCCGTGGTGATAGGTTGAGAGGCACCCACATGCCTTGTTCATACTGTGGTATCAAGCAGTCAGGCCTGCAAGATGAGTGGTCTGCCAAGCGAGTGGATTCATTCTTATTTATCGAGTAATATGAACTCTCGTACTCTCAATTAAGTTACCAATTATCCTCCTCTATGAATAATACGCAACGGAAACGCACATCTGACTATCAGTAATTTACAGAACTCTGACTGTTCACTACGCACTGGCAATACCACATTTTCTTTTTGTCTTTTATTTAACGGCTTTTATCAACACGTGGCCACCGCACTGAATATGAATGGCGCACACATTATAAATTCGGGACATCATGACAACATACAATTCGAAGGAAAAGTCCACCAATCTTTTTCTTTTCACTATCTTATTTATTCCGATAAATTCTATAACCTAAACACACAAATTCTATAATCTACAACAATAACACATGAGAAATTCCGCCCAGTGGGCATGGCTTTACATCGGTGATTCTCTACCTTATGGTCTCGTAATTATTTAACGCTACAGTGCACTTTCTGGATAGGATGGTGGATCTTTTATTATACCTCACACTTCGACTCTCACAATCATCATCACTAAACTTTCCTCCAGACCGAGTGGTACCGAAGGAACAAGCATAACCCACTAATCTTTTGAAACTGCCTTGCTACTCTCCCATGCAAACCACACATATCCAAATTACATGACATACACCACACTACAACATGGAATACAATACAATAAATAGTCACAACACTATCACTTTCAGCTTTCTCACTTCAATTTGTATATCCCAGTTTCACACGACACTGCCCCACTTTGTAATTCTACTTTCCTACTATGAACTCTGGAGATATATGCACGTCTTCCTGTGCAATGCAAGCCAAGTGGCGTTGCTGGATAGATGGCCGACTCACCTTGCTCCTCTCTCAGAGTTTGAATCTAGCGTCACACGGAATCATATCACGCAAAGTAATATTAAGAACATATTCATCTCACACGCGAGTCCTCAACTGATACCATGGACGAGTACTTCTCTTTATCCTTTGTCTCATACACAGATTGAGACTCACACAGTACTCTCCACGTGGAAGTACTCGTCTCTAATTTCAAGTCCTGCACACGCCATTTCTTAAATATTTCAACTTATGGCACACACACTATTTCTTAAATATTTCAACTTATTGTACACACGCTAGTAATTCAGCTTAACTTAAGCACACGGAAGTATTTCAACTTATTGCAACACATGGTTTCATTGTGACCGTTGGTCACTTCCAAAGATTACTACAATCCCATTAATATTACCTGCCTGACATTTAATTCTCCCCACAAAAGTTCCTGAAATAGAGAAATTATTATTTCAAACTACTCTTAAATATTCCACATGTGTACCATGTCTCCACTCTTTTGTCATTATGGAGCACAACTAAAACAGATCTTAACAGCACAAGATCCAGCGGCAGAGTGCTGAAACATGGCCGTTCTTGAGGTCCTCTCGCACCTCTGCTGAAGTGGGGGAGCACCTTGCTACCGTATTGGTCAGCCACATTTCAGGCGCTCAAAGCTCAGGTAAATTTCATCTCTTTGGTCCCACCAAAGGTGGCCAAGGGATCGTCTCAAAGATGATCATATATTCACGTTCACTATCTGCGGTTAGCAGACGACCATACATTCATTCATTTCACAGATCTCACCAAACTGGATGTAGGGATTTACTTTGTAGGAGTGCACATGTGATCAATTAAATAAATAAATTGTCATTCTTTCCCACACTGGTATCCGGCTTCGCTGTATTAATTGAAATTGAGTTATTTTACAAAAAAATGTGTTGTTCTGACAAAAATAATGAAGTATGTTGTACCTATTTTCAACGTCGGGCGGTACTGTACCGTTTCAAGGTAATGCCTGAAATTTCGCATTTTTGGCATGCTCTTGACACTGTGAATCTTGGAATATTGAATTCTGAAACGATTTCCGAAATGTGATGTCCCATGCGTCTAACTCCAACTATCGTATGGCAATGAAAGTCTGTTAATTCGCGTCGTGCTGCCATAGTCACATCAATTATCCGAGTACAAATGACAACTCCGTCGATGCACTGCCCTTTTGTACATTACGTACTCGATACTGACGCCATCTGTATACGTGCATATCAATATCCCGTGTCTTTTGTCCTCAGAGTGATAACAACATGTTTTATGTTCAGACTATAGAGAACTGAACGAACTTGCACCCATGACGTAGCATCAGCCAATAACATATACGTGTGTCCAATTCATAGCAACGAGCAGACTGACTGATATCACATTTTCTGACTTAGGAAACTGCATGCCAATAGGTGGCACTGTGGTAAACATAGTTAAATGATGAATATAAGTTTAGAATACAAATATTAAGTGAAATTAAGCGGTATACGATAATAACAGACAAAAGTAGAAAAAAGACAATCTCTTAAATAAAACAGCAGAATTAGCACTCATATTGCTTTGAGACCAAGATGCGGATAGATGGCATGTAGTATACCATAATCCAGAGTCTAAATGAAGTTTATGACAATATGATTATTTAGATAAAATTTGTCATTGAGGATAAAATCTAAACAGCAAAACGCTCCCTTGATATCTAGAAATACGAAACATAAAGCTGTAAGTAGGCTGTTTAGGTTTTCTTATTGGTAACGCCACGTAGCGCTCTGTATGAAAATCACTGGCTGTGCTGTGAGCAGTAGAGTTGTGGCGATTCGTGAATGAGTCGTTCATTTGAACGACTCTAAATAAAGAATTGTAAGAATCGAATCGTGATACGGACGAATCGTCGTTCAAAAGAATCGTGAGAACGATTGCGTGTTTCCGAGTCGTGACGATTCCAAATTCCAACGATATATCGATTCTTAGTACACTATGCTTCGAAGGCAACTGCCGAATGATTACGACCGCCAGATGGCAGTCAAGTGGAGGATGCGTGTGAACAAAGGAAGCTCGGAACGAACAAACGAAGTTCGTGGGCCGTCATATTACTCGTGAAAACCAAGCTATGCGCCAAACCACGTCTGCCTCACTGCTAGATTTTGTTACTATAAAACAGACGTCTGTAGTTTGATACGTTCAAGCCACACAACCAAACTGGCATACCACGTAATTTTGCACCACCTTTCGCACAAATCGACCACTCTTTCCTGGTATACTGAAATAAAACAAATCAAACGTGACCTTTCATCAATTAAAGCATTACACGTATAAATCGCGAATCACACTTGTAACGTCATATGCATGTTTACTGGCATATCTTATCATGACATAGTTCGATTCTAACCCCATTGACAATTTGGGACATGTCCTACCATCTGTGAGTAAGATGTAGAACTTTTTGCATTCCGTAAAAATCGTGCCATCACAGACTAGAATGAATCGTGAAAGAATCGTGAACGAATCGTAGGTATCGATTCGCAATGTCAGATTGAATCGTAGGAATCGAATCGTGAAAAAGAATCGTGTTGCCCAACTCTAGTGTGAAGTCTGTGGCTGGTTTCCATTGTGGTTGGCTATTGTAGTGTTGGGCAGCTGGATGTCAACAGCGCGTAGCGTTGCGCAGTTGGAGGTGAGCCGCCAGCACTGGTGGATGTGGGGAAGTGAGATGGCGGATTTTTGAGAGCATCAGAAACAGTACATTTGTAAGAATGGATGTCATGAACTGCTATATATGTTATGACTATTTAGGTAAATACATTGTTTGTTCTCTATTAAAATCTTTCATTTGCTAACTATGCCTATCAGTAGTTAGTGCCTTCCGTAGTTTGAATCTTTTATTTAGCTGGCAGTAGTGGCGCTCACTGTATTGCAGTAGTTCGAGTAACGAAGATTTTTGTGAGGTAAGTGATTTGTGAAAGGTATAGGTTAATGTTAGTCAGGGCCATTCTTTTGTAGGGATTTTTGAAAGTCAGATTGCGTTGCGCCAAAAATGTGTGTCAGTTTAAACACAGTCATGTAAAATTTTTCTAAGGGGACGTTTCAAAGCTAACTTAAAATAATGACTAACTGTAACATTTGTATTGTACATTGTTACGATAAGGATGAAAGAAAGAAGGTTAGGGGAGATAAAGTAAGCATACCCATAAAATAATTACAAACATCCATACAACAAACAATTTTCAGTTAATGGACAACACGTAATACAGAGCCTATGTTTGTTTTTAATAGCGCATTCAAAGATGATCCGTTGCACATAGTCTGGTTCTAGGCGCGCAGTCCGGAACCGCGGGACTGCTACGGTCGCAGGTTCGAATCCTGCCTCGGGCATGGCTGTGTGTGATGTTCTTAGGTTAGTTAGGTTTAAGTAGTTCTAAGTTCTAGGGGACTGATGACCACAGAAGTTAATTCCCATAATGCTCAGAGCCATTGCACATAGTCTAAGTATGTGGTACACAACGCATACACCTATACTTAATATCACTGACTCGGTGAGGCATAAAAACAGTGAACGTTTGAATACAGATCATTACCTCGTTATAACATTCAAAATCAGCGAACGCTAGAATACAAGTCATTACAGCCTTACTAAGTGAGACATACAAAATACATTAGAAATATGATTCTCTCTGCGTAATAAATACGATCAGAATTTATGTGACAATGTATGAGACACACAGTTTACACTTCAATTGCATTAAAAAATATATGCTAATTTATAGAAAGTTAAGGACAGAATACCAAGGATATGTTCTACAGAAGCCACATTCATTATTAAGTGAATATAAAGACATAATCATCCACGCTGAGGGTAAATTCTTTATTACTAATAACCATCAGAAAATATAGCCACAGTCATAACATAAATGCATCTAGCCTATGTGTTAAACTGTGTACTAATATACAAAGTAAGCTATATCCGATATCAAATATTTGATGAATTGATGCGTAACAAGTAAATAAATAATGAAGAAAAGATGGCAGAACTGTAGGGAGAAAAATGGTGTATACGCCTTAACCCAACGAATACTTGAGACGTAGTCCAATGTCTGTGTACCTACGATTACGTTCATGGTAGTAGGGTTGTACCATAAACATAACAGTAATAGTCATATATAACTTAAAACACAGTTACTTGGTTAGTTAAAATAATGAAGACCAGATGCTAGAACTGTAATGGCGCATACGCCTTATTCCAACGCGTACTTGAGACGTAGTGCGACGTCTCGTTCCTAAGATTATGTAAATAGTAGTAGGGTTGTGCAGGGAACAAGAGATTGATCAACATACATCAAATACCGCCTGACGTGGCGAAGTAGTAATGTGCGCGCGACATATGTAACGTGACATATGAAATGGCAATGTAAGAGAACTTATAGCACTAAGGCCGTTGGAAAAAATTTTATACAGCAATGTTAACGTACGCAAAACATCCAGAGACAACCGATACTATAAAAATGACTTTTATGTTGCAAACCATTACCAAAGAGAGTATTACAAAAGATGAGATAGTAAAGCGTAATATTAAAAATGTATCAGATGTTGTAGCCCAAAGTCTATACACATCATAAGAAAATACCTAACGTTTAATTTTATAAATTACAAAATTAGTAAGCACGTTACAACAATGTATCATATATATGTACATTCAGTGCGATAAAGACCCATAAATTGCGTGAGGATGAGGACCTTTCGAAGCGTGAGATGGAGTAAGTATACAATCACTATTACAAACAGTACGGGAATCACGGTTTGCAATCTGTAAATTCCTTAGCACACTTCTAATCATATTAATGAGGAAACCATAATGTTTGTAGATGCAGTAGCAAAACTCCAACTATCATCGATCTTAAACCTATGTCTATGTTACATGTATGAGCTAGCGTATCGCAGCCTGATGCTATATATTTTGGACGGTTGAAAATTAAAGTCGCCTTATAGGTAGTACCCAAATGTTAATGAAAAAACTTTGTTATTTATAGGAGATCATCAAAATATTAGAAATTTACTTTGTTTAAACTTCAACTGATCATTGAGTATAACGTCAGGTGCATTTTTATTGCAACTGTAGATTCCTAACTCCTCTAACTAGTCCCGTTTCCTCCCCTCATGCGCATTGTGTAACACCTCCATGTTGTGACTAATATTTGACGACCACTGGCTTGAGCGAAATTCAATTGCAACCCAAAGACTGTCCTGTTTGCGACTAGGAATGTTTTAGAAATCTAATTTCAAAAGAACGGCCAGCCTGGCCAGCATAAAATTGTTCACAATTGTCGCATTTCAGCTTGTGCACTCGAGAACAGGTGAAGCTGTCTTTTTTCGCCCCATATGATATAATAGGCGCGATTTTAACGTACTAATAGTAAGAAAACCCAACCTAACATTGGACGGTCGACAACATTGTTCTGTTTTGTCAGAGATACGACCTTTCTATGACACAGCAACGAATTTAGTTTTATTGTTATAACTACTGTGGGAGGATTGCATGTTTTTGACATATCTCGAGTTCTTATGTTTTCAGAGTTTATTATAGATGTTGGTAACTACAGTATTTCTGTAACCACTGCAGCAGCTATCTGCTTGAGGATAGATCTTTCTTTATCTATGACATCCCGTTCAAGAGGTATACGAAATAGCCGATGGATCATTCAGTTAAAAAAAAAATCTTATAATGCAAAGGACGACATGCATGTGCGTTGATGATGACATCGGTGCTACTAGGTTCTTCAAAGATACCAAATAAATGTTTACCGTCTTTCTTGGTTGTGGATAAATCAGGGAAACTAATAGAATTATTCTGTTCAACCTCAAGGGTGAATTTAATATTTGGATGTATACCGCTTGTGACTGTAGGCACCGAATATATATATATATATATATATATATATATATATATATATATATATATATATATATATTATAATTAATACAGTATTTAAAGAACATCAAAATATGAACAGGCTGAAATCAACAAACAGTACATTTGTTGTTGTTGTGGTCTTCAGTCCTGCGACTGGTTTGATGCAGCTCTCCATGCTACTCTATCCTGTGCAAGCTTCTTCATCTCCCAGTACCTACTGCAACCTACATCCTTCTGAATCTGCTTAGTGTATTCATCTCTTGGTCTCCCTCTACGATTTTTACCCTCCACGCTGCCCTTCAGTACTAAATTGGTGATCCCTTGATGACTCAGAACATGTCCTACCAACCGATCCCTTCTTCTAGTCAAGTTGTGCCACAAAATTCTCTTCTCCCCAATCCTATTCAAAACCTCCTCATTAGTTACGTGATCTACCCACCTTATCTTCAGCATTCTTCTGTACCACCACATTTCGAAAGCTTCTATTCTCTTCTTGTCCATACTAGTTATCGTCCATGTTTCACTTCCATACGTGGCTACACTCCATACAAATACTTTCAGAAACGACTTCCTGACACTTAAATCTATACTCGATGTTAACAAATTTCTCTTCTTCAGAAACGATTTCCTTGCCATTGCCAGTCTACATTTTATATCCTCTCTACTTCGACCACCATCAGTTATTTTGCTCCCCAAATAGCAAAACCCCTTTAGTACTTTAAGTGTCTCATTTCCAAATCTAATTCCCTCAGCATCACCCGATTTAATTTGACTACATTCCATTATCCTCGTTTTGCTTTTGTTGATGTTCATCTTATATCCTCCTTTCAAGACACTGTCCATTCCGTTCAACTGCTCTTCCAAGTCCTTTGCTGTCTCTGACAGAATTACAATGTCATCGGCGAACCTCAAAGTTTTTACTTCTTCTCCATGAATTTTAATACCTACTCCGAATTTTTCTTTTGTTTCCTTTACTGCTTGCTCAATATACAGATTGACTAACATCAGGTAGAGGCTACAACCCTGTCTCACTCGTTTCCCAACCACTGCTTCCCTTTCATGCTCCTCGACTCTTATAACTGCCATCTGGTTTCTGTACAAATTGTAAATAGCCTTTCACTCCCTGTATTTTACCCCTGCCACCTTTAGAATGTGAAAGAGAATATTCCAGTCAACATTGTCAAAAGCTTTCTCTAAGTCTACAAATGCTAGAAACGTAGGTTTGCCTTTTCTAAATCTTTCTTCTAAGATAAGTCGTAAGGTTAGTATTGCCTCACGTGCTCCAACATTTCTACGGAAAAAAAACTGATCTTCCCCGAGGTCCGCTTCTACCAGTTTTTCCATTCGTCTGTAAAGAATTCGCGTTAGTATTTTGCAGCTGTGACTTATTAAACTGATAATTCGGTAGTTTTCACATCTGTCAACACCTGCTTTCTTTGAGATTGGAATTATTATATTGTTCTTGAAGTCTGAGGGTATTTCACCTGTCTCATACATCTTGCTCACCAGATGGTAGAGTTTTGTCAGGACTGGCTCTCCCAAGGCCGTCAGTAGTTCTGAGGGAATGTTGTCTACTCCCGGGGCCTTGTTTCGACTCAGGTCTTTCAGTGCTCTGTCAGACTCTTCACGCAGTATCGTATCTCCCATTTCATCTTCATCTACATCCTCTTCCATTTCCATAATATTGTGCTCAAGTACATCGCCCTTGTATAAACCCTCTATATACTCCTTCCACTTTTCTGCCTTCCCTTCTTTGCTTAGAACTGGGTTGCCATCTGAGCTCTTGATATTAAAAAAGTGGCTCTCTTCTCTCCAAAGGTCTCTTTAATTTTCCTGTAGGAAGTATCTATCTTACCCCTAGTTAGACAGGCCTCTACATCCTTAAATTTGTCCTCTAGCCATCCCTGCTTAGCCATTTTGCACTTCCTGTCGATCTCATTTTTGAGACGTTTGTATTCCTTTTTGCCTGCTTCATTTACTGCATTTTTATATTTTCCCCTTTCATCAATTAAATTCAATATTTCTTCTGTTACCCAAGGATTTCTACTAGCCCTCGTCTTTTTACCTACTTGATCGTCTGCTGCTTTCAGTACATCATCCCTCAAAGCTACCCATTCTTCTTCTACTGTATTTCTTTCCCCCATTCCTGTCAATTGTTCCCTTATGCTCTCCCTGAAACTGTTTACAACCTCTCGTTCTTTCAGTTTATCCAGGTCCCATCTCCTTAAATTCCCACCTTTTTGCAGTTTCTTCAGTTTCAATCTGTAGTTCATAACCAAGAGATTGTGGTCAGAATCCATATCTGCCCCTGGAAATGTCTTACAATTTAAAACCTGGTTCCTAAATCTCTGTCTTACCATTATATAATCTATCTGATACCTTTTACTATCTCCAGGATTCTTCCAGGTATACAACCTTCTTTTATGATTCTTGAACCTAGTGTTAGCTATGATTGAGTTATGCTCTGTGCAAAATTCTACAAGGCGGCTTCCTCTTTCATTTCTTCCCCCCAATCCATATTCACCTACTATGTTTCCTTCTCTCCCTTTTCCTACTGACGAATTCCAGTCACCCATGACTATTAAATTTTCGTCTCCCTTCAGTACCTGAATAATTTCTTTTATCTCGTCATACATTTCATCAATTTCTTCATCATCTGCAGAGCTAGTTGGCATATAAACTTGTACTACTGTAGTAGGCATGGGCTTCGTGTCTATCTTGGCCACAATAATGCGTTCACTATGCTGTTTGTAGTAGCTAACCCGCACTCCTATTTTTTTATTCATTATTAAACCTACTCCTGCATTACATCTATTTGATTTTGTATTTATAACCCTGTAATCACCTGACCAAAAGTCTTGTTCCTCCTGCCACCGAACTTCACTAATTCCCACTATAACTAACTTTAACCTATCAATTTCCCTTTTTAAATTTTCTAACCTACCTGCCCGATTAAGGGATCTGACATTCCACGCTCCGATCCGTAGAACGCCAGTTTTCTTTCTCCTGATAACGACGTCCTCTTGAGTAGTCCCTATAAAATAAATAAAATAAATAAAAAAAATGTTGTTATTTAAATATGTTAATTATTCTATCTGTATGATGGTGATTGTGATTGCAATTGTATTTGCTTATCTGGAACGTGGACGTTTGATTATTCGTTATCAGACGCTTGACAATGGCTTTTTCGTAAAGGCAATGTTACTCGTAGTTGACCGTGAAATAAAACTGAATAATCGGACTTCGTAATTAAATCGTTTCCAAAGACTGCTGCGGTAGGTGCGGACTCATAATCTAAATCTCAATATTACAATAATTTGCCAGCCATGCCAATACGTCGTACAGAGGTGATTGTCTACTAAACATAAAAAAGTTACACAGTTAGTTAAATCAGATATATTCAATGAATAAGCCTACAGTTCATAATCCTACTTACTTTTATAAATATAAATTCTTTACAGAATCGAGTGCCTAGTGTGGTTGCAACTCGCAGTATTCTTCTATAACATGAAATATGGCGGTGTGCCAGACAATAAAATAAAATACGTGCTTCTCGCACCACTTCAACCAGAGCTCTCCCTTTCTTAATCAAACATAAGAGTAACGTAATTGTGCTTTTGTTTTATCAGCGACACAGCGCTGCAGTTGTGTGCCATAGGCTTTATTTATTTGTCACTGATTATTTATTTAATTAATATTTCGCGTTTCCGAGGAAACTCACGCTCGGCATGCAAATGTGCCTTTATATTGCCCCCTGAATTGCGAGGCGAAAGGACACACCTGCAGGCGAGCAATTCACCTAAAGGCACAAGAAAATCTAAGTTATCTACAACTATTTACATGACTTACATTACACATTATACACATTATATACAAAATTTGAATGACGCGGGTGCGCCGTAACAGTTCTAATGTTGGCATATAGAGTGCGCGCATGCGCAGAAGCGTCTGTGTAACTGCGGCACTGCCGTTATATCGTACAGTTAGATCACGCGGCACAGTATTGCAGTTCATATTGTTCGTGTGCGCGCGTTTTTCAGTCGTTGCACAAAGAAAATATTCAACCAAGATTACATATGAAGACTACATTCTATGACAGGTAACTTAGTTTTAAATTTACAATATTTGTTATAACACAATACAACTTAGATTGTTGAATGTTCTTAGTTACATAGTATTGTTTTGAAATACTTCAAAGAAAAATGTCCGTATTTTTCAGGTGCGTTGACCTATACACATCGTGTCGTTATTTCAGTTCATATTCATCCGCTGCACAATAATTTTTTACAGGTTAGTATCGTCGTGGTAAAGTTTTTTGATCACAGTAACATTGTTGTATAACAACGTGATTAATACATAAGCGTGTCCATTTCTCATTTCCATTATAGTCGTAGTGATGCAGTTCGTTGTGACTAAAAGCATTGCTTATTACAGATCAGACGTGACCCGTCGAGTAATTGGTCCACGTGCAGTTCGTTTTTTACATTCCGTGGAAGCTTGGTTGCAGAACCTCGGACGGTACATAGCTGGCGTCGATCCTTGGACAGTCCAGGTAAGAGTGTCCGTCACATTTCGAGAACATTTCATTCCCTGAAGTTCCAACCAAAATTCTTCCACCCGTCGTGTTGTTTTCTGGACAGGCACTTTGTGTCCATTTAATCCAGTTAACATCTTGAAGTTGGGTACTGTAGTAATATCACTAGACGATGCACGAATTATGCACTTCACATTTTCAGTTTTTTGCTGAATATAGCTCACCTAAATGTTCGTAGTTATTAATCAAGGAAATCGTTCATCGCGTTCACATAGATACGCTGCATAATGAATGGCATTAACAGTTTCTTTCACATAGGTTTCCGCGTAGTTGCAGAGTTAGTAATGTTCGTTAATGTCTGTGGACAGTGGTTCACTATGCAATGTCTTTTTGGCACTCGCTTTGTTCAAATTTTTACATAGTAACAGTTACACTATACATCAGTTAAAAAAATAAGTAATTATACCTACACACGTCACATATTTTCTTAGCATAAACATAATATAGTTGCACATAAACATGTTTACATCATCATTACATCGCTATAGGTTATTACATTGTGTCACGTTTGATTACATGAATTGCAGATATTTACATCCTCTTTAGCGGTTTTGCTGGGATATTATCGATGTTTTTTGTGATGTCATCTGAAATTAAGATAGGTTAGACACAACATTCATTACATCAGCAGGCAAGACCAGGCGTTTTCACTACTCAATAAATATTCAAAATAGTAAGAGAGAGAAAATGTTCGATTCCTCGCGTTTTGTGCGTGTGTGTAGAGTGTGTGTGTGGCCTTGACTACTGATAGATGCTTTTCGTGTTGAGAGATGTGCGTCTAATCTATTTCTCAAAGTAAAAGATCGTTTCACAGATGACGTCTGTCAGTTCGTCAGGTGTCACACCAAGTCAGTGGTACCTTCAGTAACAAATGTTCCGTGAAAAATTAATATGTCATCCACTGCTACGTAATCATAAATTTTACTTTAATATTCCGTCTTTCAGGTGGAGGAGCGCGCTGGAAGAAGAGTTCTTCTGTCTTCAACTGCGTCACTGGAACCGCTGAAATGAAAATTTCTATACTACTTATTATCTGTGTTGTAACAACAGAGTTTTTCGAGTTGCTTAGCAATATTTTGATGGGTATGACTTTGACATTATTCAGCATGAAATGCTCTAAGATCTCGGTGTGCGTATAGCCCAATAATTTTGTTAGTTCTAGGATGTTGTAACAGATACGCACCAGGATGCGGTATGTTAACAATTATATAAGGTCCTTCATATAGCAGACGCCACTTAGCGTTGCGTCGTTTGAGTGCTACAGATTTATGATGAGTACGAAGTAGTACAAGCATTCCTGCCTCGAATTTTTGTTTTCTTTTTATTATGTTTCTGTGATGTTTGTTTCGTATTTGTGCGTGATGTGTCAATGTAGTCAATACTTCTTTTATTTTCTGTTCAGGTGTGATTTCCTTGTCTGACAACTTAGGTAATGGTTCTATCCACTGATCGTTCTGTTTGCAATTGAACATGATCTCGTTAGGTGTGTAATTCGTATCGTAAATATTTAAGTTATTGTGTACGTCTTCGAAAAGACTTAGGTAGGACACCCAATTAGTATGTTTTGATGAAATATAGGTCCTCATGAATCGATTTAATTCTCGGAAAAGTCTCTCAGTCGCGTTACATTGTGGACTAAACCTCGAAATAAATATACTTTTAATGTTATTGTCCTTCAAGAAATTTCTCCATTTGTACCCAGAGTAGTATGCTGCATTATCTGATAGAATTGCTTTAGGTTTTCCCACGTGCGTCAGGTAATCACTTGAGAATCTTCGTATTATAGCATTTGCAGTGGCGGATTTTAAAGCATAAAGTTTTACATGTTTAGAAAATATATCGTAAAAAGCTAAGATATATTTGACGCCTCCAGAGCTTGCTGGATGCGGTCCACTGATGTCAGTACACAGAATTTCCAGGGGTTTACTAGGTAAAATAGAATGTAAATCTGTTTTTGTGGATAAATTCTGAGGTTTTGATTTTTGACATATGACACATGTTTTTAGTTCCCTGTAAATTTTTCTTCTCATATTGCTAAAATAACAGTATGTACTGAGCTTTGCCAAACACTTTTTCGTCCCATAATGACCCCAAACTAAGTGTGTGTGCCAAATTAGATTACGTTCAGACTCTTTGGGAATGCATACACACCAGTTAGTAGCATTTGGATGTCGGCGGTAAAATAACACATCATTGTGTAACTTGTAATACTTAGTCAAAGGATGATTGTGTTTTTCTACCAGTAATGTTATTATCTTATACCAGTGAGGATCAGATTTTTGTAATTCAGCCATGTTTCTGCACATATCAATATAATATTGGTGATACTGCTTGTCTTGCATTAAGAGAATCCTGTAGTCATTTATATTTTCTAAGTCACTGTTGGTATCATTCATACCTTGTGGAAGTCTAGACAAAGTGTCTGCAATGGTGTTGTCCTTACCTCTTATGTACTTAATTTCAAAAGAGTAGTTCTGAAGTGTAACTGCCCATCGTGATAGTCTAGGATGTACAAGTTTACAAGTTAACAAAAATGTCAGGGCCTGGTAATCGGTGTAAATTACTGTATGTTTTCCAAATAAATAATAATTGAATTTCTTGAATGCCCATACTATGGAAAGTGTTTCTAACTCAGTAGTGGAGTATGTACGCTCACATTCAGTTAGAGTGCGACTCGCAAACCCAATAATTCTTATCTGTTCCTCCTCTTTATTCTTTACAACTTGAAATAAGCAACAGCCCAAGCCAGTACGTGAAGCGTCACAAGTCATACAAAAATCTAAATTGAAGTCTGGATGGCTCAATATGTTAGCATTCACTAAAGCATGTTTAATTGTATTAAAGTCATTCTGGCACTGTTCCGACCAGATCCAAACTTGATTCTTTCTGAGTAGATTTAGCAGATGTTTACTGTTCAAAAGTGGTTGTGGCAAAAAACGTCTGAAAAATGAACATAGCCCAAGGAATGATTTTAACTGCTTTTTAGTTCGAGGGCTAGGAAAGTTTCTGATAGCATCTAATTTACTGTGATCCGGACGTATGCCCTGTGAATTAATGATATGTCCTAAATATTTTATCTCACTGCAACCAAATTTTGATTTTCTTAGGTTGGCTGTGACTCCAGCTTGTGCAAATTTTTCTAAAATTCTTTGAAGAGTGTCAACGTGTTCATTCCAAGATTGTGTAGCTATCAGTATATCATCTACATAGTGTGTGACTGTCTCAACTAAATCGTCACCAAGCACGGTATCCAGGGCTGTAATGAATACCCCAGAGCTGACATTCAGTCCGAAGGGTAGAACACAAAACTGATAGGTTCGCCCCCCGAACATAAATGCAGTATACTTCCGAGAATCAGGAGTGATACCCACCTGCCAAAACGAATTAGCGAGATCTATTGTGGAAAAATATTTTGCATCTAGAAATTTCTGTAATTGCTCTTCTAAATTTTCAGGTTTTGTGTGAACCGGTAAAATTATTTCATTAATAGCTCGTGCGTCTAACACTAACCTAATGCTTCCATTTGATTTTTTGACAACAAGTAGAGGACTACAATAAGGTGAGGTGGATGGTTCAATGACCTTCCAGTCTAACATTTGTTTTAATTCTTGCCACACAGCAGGTCGTTGAGATAACGGTACGTTATATGTCTTATGGTAGAAGATCTTGTGAGGCTTAACTTCAATCTTATACACATACGTGTTGATAACACCTAATCGTTTGGTAAAAACTTGTAAATATTTGGATAACACTTCCTGTAGTTTTATACGTTCATGTACACTGAGAGCTGTAGCTTCACTTATCTTATGATCAAGCAATGTTTTCAAGTCCATTAGCTCTGTGTCAGATGAGTGTGTTTGCATGTCTTGAATGTCATTGTCAAGTACTAACTGAACCTTGTACCCTGTACAGTGTTTGTCATGCTTTAGAGTTCTCCTGTCCAAATCAATAATAATTACACTGCTTTTATCATTTAAAATACATTTACCTTTGGAGAAGTCTATAATGCAGTCCTTCTCGCTCATAATATCTATTCCTAATATGCAATTTGTCACAAGGTTTTGTACAACCAGGAATGGCCATTGTACGGTTCCATTACCTATTTTAACGTTTACAAAAACTTGCTTCGTAACCCTACATGACTTATTACCTAGTGCAGTAGTTATTTTACAGTTTTGGGCAGGAAACTCAGGCACAAGTTCCAATTCACACATCTTTTTATAGAAATTAAAAGACAAAACGCTCACAGCTGCACCTGTATCTAGGATAATAGTAGTTGGAATCCCACCTACTACACCAGTAGTAGATGCTAAAACAATTTCATTTGTGTTTAAACGACATTGTGTACTGTCTTGTAAAAGTTCATCTGATATATTGTTATTGTGGTTGTATCTTATAAATAAAACAGGTAGTTTTTGTTTAGAATTACTCGGCATATCATTATTCTGTTGTTCAAGTGTGGTGTCGAATAACTGATTAACATTGAAGTCGCCCCCCAAGAATTCTTCAGCCACGACCTGGGGCAAAGTAGTGACTGTTTCTAGTTTGTTGGATTAGCATTTGTACTAGGTACTGACACAGATTGAGGTTGTGCATCAGGTGTCATTTCTATTATATTCACATTCGGATATTGCCTATTATGATCTCCAAACTTCTGCGGTTGTTGTTGCTGTTGCGCATTATAACTTACCTGTCGGTCGTAAGGTATGCTCCAATTTTGACCTGGTGGCTGCTGTGGTAAAGCAGAGTTTGAATGAAAGTACTGATCGTTACGAGTCCAACCTTGATGCTGTCTTGGCTCGTAGTTATTATTATTTCTATTTCTGTTTGTGTTTTTGTTATTACCTTTGTATCCGTTGTTACCGTTGTAGTTATTACCGCGGTGCCTTTTGTATGGATTGCCGCATGAAATGTTATTACTGTTGTAACTATTGTTTGTATTGGAATACGCGTGTTGATTTTGATTTCCGTACTGAGACGGCATGTGAGTTTGCTGTTTTTGTTGTACCGCGTATCCAACTGTGGGCGCGCCAGAATTGTGTTGGCAAGCCTGCATGTTTTGCATACCACTAGTGTAAACATTGTGGCTGCTGTTTTGCCGCGCGAAGCGCTGATCTTCAAGTAACATGTCAACCGAATGTAAAGCTGTTAAAAAATAATCTGAATCGTCATCCGGGATATGTAGGAGTTTTTCTTTAATGTTGAAAGGCAATTTGGCCTTCAACGCTCGGAGTATATCACGCGTTGCGACTGGTTCGTCTAAAAAATGTCCCATGTTCAAGTATTTTTCAAAATATCTGCGTAAGTTACCATTTTTACTGTTAAAAGTTTCAGGTTCTAAAATTTGTCTTCTGAGTCGCTCCTGGACGAATTGCGGCCAGAATTTGTTCAGAAAAGGCAATTTGGCCTTCAACGCTCGGAGTATATCACGCGTTGCGACTGGTTCGTCTAAAAAATGTCCCATGTTCAAGTATTTTTCAAAATATCTGCGTAAGTTACCATTTTTACTGTTAAAAGTTTCAGGTTCTAAAATTTGTCTTCTGAGTCGCTCCTGGACGAATTGCGGCCAGAATTTGTTCAGAAAAGCACGCTCAAACTCACTGTACGTGGTACATACGTCAGCTTGACTGTATGCCCAGACAGCTGCATCGCCTTGGATGTAACCGACAATATATGAAATCTTTTTCCGGTCACTCCAAGTGCGTGGAAATGCGTTACTAAAAGATTTAAGAAAAATCACCGGATGAATGGTTCGTTTTTCTGGGATAAAAATCTGAAATTGCCTGTGTTTCATTAAGCTTTCATCTTCCTTCGCATTGTGATATGGATTTATTCCACTGTAATTACTGGTATGTTCAGCTGGCGAGTAATTACGATAATGTTGCTGTGGTTTACCATGATAATAGCTTGTGTTTGTGTTTCCACATCGTGGTATGTGTTGTAGTCGTGGTGTGTTTTGTTTTTGTTTATTTGTCGTGTGCGGAATGTGTGTATCATACTCGAATGTATATTGGTTTCTGAACTGTACATTTTGACTGATATTTTCGTTACATTCAGACTGTAGTTGATCGGTGAATTGTCTCATGGGTGCAGTGACGGATTGTACTGCGTCACTGATCAGCTGTTTGTTATCAGTAATGTATTGCGCTACGGAGTCGTGCACAAGTGTTGGTAAATTTTCACGTAAGCATCTATCAAAATGTTCGTCTTTGTTCTCAACCCAATCATGAAATTCTTTATTAATATTTTGAAAATGAGCTGTGGCATCTGATTGTAAGATGTCAGTCAGGTGTTGTTCAACATTGTCAAATTTATTCTGTACGTCAGTAATTCGTTTTTCAAGGTTGTCATGTACTGAAGGACATGTTTGAATTTGTTCAGTAAGAACTTCACACGTGACATTAAGGTTTTTTACTTGTGTCTGTAAAAGTGCTACGTCAGTTGTAGTCTTTTCTTGTCTCGTATTGAGCTGGGAAAATTTAGTACTGAGTTCGGTCATCTGTTTGGTCAGTGTGGCGTCTATAAGTTCCACACGCTTACATAAAGTGTCATTACCTATCTTGATTGCTATGAGATCAGATTTGATTTCGTCATTTTGTGTTTTTAACTGTTCATTTTGTGTCTCTAATTGTGCCTTTAAGGTTGCCATGTTTTCGGCGTTTTGTTTCATTAGCATTTGTAACATGTCGGCAATGTTTACCGTTTGCAAGGTCTCTGCCCCCGCCGCGTCATTAGACGTGACGTCATGCATTAACATGGGCTCTGATTGAGATTTTGAAATTTTTGTAGTGGACGGCCTATCGTCAAAATTTTCGTCAACACTTGCGTCAATGTTTGATGAATCGTCACTACCGGTTGCTGTCGTAAAGTCATTTTCTAACACTTGTCTCACGTCCGAGTCGGATTGCGTCTTCATAGTACGTCCTTGCTGTTCCATTTTTGCGTATTGTTTTCTAGTTATTACCATGCCACACGTGATACATGTTTCAAGAAAATTTTTGACACTGATTTTAAAATAAAATGTAGTTGAGCATGAATCGCTCGTAGCAACAATGGCTGTCCGTTAATTTAAAAATATAAACTGAATTTGAGATTATTGGTAATGGCTGCTGGCCATGTTACATGATATCGTACAGAAGTCGGCCATATTGTACACTCGTGTGTTGGTATTGTTGCATACGTTATTGTTTAGGGAAAAGTACTGAGAATGAAATTTATCACTGAAACTGTTATGCGGAAAAGAAACACTACAGAATTTACTGAAAAGCTAATACACTGAATTATACGTCTGGTCAAGCCTGCTAATGCAAAGATGCTGCGTCTTACCTTATTTTGCTGGAAGTTTCATTGCGTCTTCCCGCAAAATTTCAGAATTGGAAAATATCTTCAGATTTTGTTATCTCTCATACATTGACGTCCAGGTCCAGAAAGTTGATTTTTTACATGAAACAAAGAGAACAATGTAACAAATGACAAAATAACAAGTCCGACACGCAGTCGCCAATATAAAATAAATAAAATAAATAAAAAAAATGTTGTTATTTAAATATGTTAATTATTCTATCTGTATGATGGTGATTGTGATTGCAATTGTATTTGCTTATCTGGAACGTGGACGTTTGATTATTCGTTATCAGACGCTTGACAATGGCTTTTTCGTAAAGGCAATGTTACTCGTAGTTGACCGTGAAATAAAACTGAATAATCGGACTTCGTAATTAAATCGTTTCCAAAGACTGCTGCGGTAGGTGCGGACTCATAATCTAAATCTCAATATTACAATAATTTGCCAGCCATGCCAATACGTCGTACAGAGGTGATTGTCTACTAAACATAAAAAAGTTACACAGTTAGTTAAATCAGATATATTCAATGAATAAGCCTACAGTTCATAATCCTACTTACTTTTATAAATATAAATTCTTTACAGAATCGAGTGCCTAGTGTGGTTGCAACTCGCAGTATTCTTCTATAACATGAAATATGGCGGTGTGCCAGACAATAAAATAAAATACGTGCTTCTCGCACCACTTCAACCAGAGCTCTCCCTTTCTTAATCAAACATAAGAGTAACGTAATTGTGCTTTTGTTTTATCAGCGACACAGCGCTGCAGTTGTGTGCCATAGGCTTTATTTATTTGTCACTGATTATTTATTTAATTAATATTTCGCGTTTCCGAGGAAACTCACGCTCGGCATGCAAATGTGCCTTTATATCCCCTCCCGGAGATCCGAATGGGGGACTATTTTACTTCCGGAATATTTTACCCAAGAGGACGCCATCATCATTTAATCATACAGTAAAGCTGCATGTCCTCGGGAAAAATTACGGCTGTAGTTTCCCCTTGCTTTCAGCCGTTCGCAGTACCAGCACAGCAAGGCCGTTTTGGTTAATGTTATAAGGCCAGATCAGTCAATCATCCAGACTGTTGCCCCTGCAACTACTGAAAATGCTGCTGCCCCTCTTCAGGAACCACACGTTTGTCTGGCCTCTCAACAGATACCCCTCCGTTGTGGTTGCACCTACGGTACGGCCATCTGTATCGCTGGGGCACGCAAGCCTCCCCACCAACGGCAAGGTCCATGGTTCATGGGGGGGAAAAAACAGTACATGAGACTACGTTAATCAATTCAACTGTAAAAAGCTAAGGAGCATATTATTAGCAAAATGAGAAGTTATGTAGCGGGTAGCTTACTGTTAGACCCGTTTTAGACCATACATTGTTGGGAATGAAATGTAGCTAAAAGTACCAAAAAGTTTTTTAAATGACATTGATACTGATATTTTTTCTGGTCATAAGTAATGCGAGCTATTCAGTGGCGTCAGTGCCGCGTCCGCAAGCCACGGACTTCGCGCGGTTACAGCTTCGTTTAGTACATGTAGAGGTAGAAGTGTCAATGACATAGGTCTGATAAAATTTGGTGTAAAACTAATCACAAAAACAAACTGGATATTTGTGATACGTTTACTGCAGAAACTGATGCGTAATTCTGTATTCTCGTTGTCTACTTTGACAGAAAAAAATAATGGAGAGTTAATGAAACTACTGTAGATCGACACACATGTGCGTTTCATTGTTCTTCGTTTTTTTTTTCTTCCTCCTTGGCGGGCTGTGCTGCACTGTCAAAGTAATCCCCACTCTTTGGCTAAATGGCTGTTAGCTGCCCGAGGCCAAATAAATAAATTTTAAAAAAATCCCCACCCTTCGACAGCTGACAGGCAAGTCAGTAGAAAACGCAGCTGCAGTCAACAGTTGCTCGCCTTTAGCTAGTCTGTGCTGTCGTGTAGAACAATGTCTTCACTCTTTTATTGGTATTGTTTTGACTCTGCAGTAACTCGCTGAGTTTTGAAGTACAGAAGAACTAGGAGGTTATGGATTCATCCCATAAATAGCGACAGACATTTAGGAGAGTTTTTTTTCTTTACATGAAGAACTTAAAAACTATCCTGAAAAATTTTATTCATATTACAGAATGAATCATAATACATTTAGTAGGTGCTGCAGAACATTCAAGACAAAATTTCGAAACAGAACACAAATTTTCGCAGAAGTATAACAGCAAAAGAAACATTAGGTATAACGATAAGGTAAGATTCGTTAGTACACACTTTTTTTTGCAGTAGAACTTTGTACAGCATTCACTACCTCCAATTAATTGTAGTCATGCTTTTGTATTTTAAATTTCACAAACGCTTACCTCTGATGGGAAGAGAGTTTATTGGACTCCTGAGAATCATTAGTAAGTAATTAGCTTCGTCATTTTGGGTAATGTCTTTCTGTGCCTTCAACGAAGAATCGCAGAAATACTCCTTCAGAATTTTCCAACTTTTTTCTTCATGATGCAGCGCTTGGCAGTGGTGATGGTTCGTCATGTGGAGCCACTGATGACCTCACAGAATTCTTTTCATTACCTTGTAAGATAGACAGATTCGTAGGCGAAGAGATTTGAGATAATGCCCTTTGATTCAGTGGTTCTATTTCCACTGATAAGGAACTGTGCATAGCTCTTGGAACTTAGGAAAATCATATGACAGAACACAGCCCGAGTGGAATTGCATTTTAATATACTATTCCCTGGATCACATGACCTTATTTTGCCAAGTTATACAAGTTATTCTCTGTAACTGTCTCTCCGGTCTTTGCATTTCGATTTCATTATTTTAACTGAAAGAATATAGAAGGGTGCAAGAAAATGTCTCTTTAATTATTTATTGTTTTATAACTGTGAAATGACATGGACTAACTAAATATCTACTGTGCAAACAAAACTGTAAAAACTTCGCCCAACACCACACTTGAGTAACACATTTTACGATTTTTTTCTCAGGTATCTGTCCACTGGCATCTCCTTTCATGCACTAGCATCGTCATTCCGATTAGGAGTGTCCACCGTATCAGTGGTAGTGAAAGACATGGCCATATGGGAGTCACTCGCTCCCATTCATTTACCAACGCCAACTGTTTCTCGATTTAAAGAAATTGCCAGTGAAATGCATACGAGATGGGGATTTCCAAACTATGTTGGATGTATAGACGGGAAGCACATATGTGTCCAATGTCCTAAACTTTCTGGCAGCCTGTTTTACAATTACAAACAGTATTATTAGATTCTACTCCAAGGAGTTGCTGATGCAAATTACAAATTTAGAGCTGTAGATGTTGGTAAACAGTCTGATGCAGACGTGTTTAAAGAAAGTATGTTATATAAGAAACTTACAAATGGGGAGCTGTTATTACCGCCGCCACCAAGACTTGAAGGAATGTGTCAGAAACTACCGTACGTCATTTTGGGAGATGAAGGTTACCCCTTATTAGAGAATTTGATGAGACCTTTTCCTCGCAGAAATTTGGACAACGAGAATACTCTATACAATGATATGCATTCCAGAGCAAGAAAAGTTGTTGTATTTGCATTTGGTATAATGACCAATAAATGGAGACTACTGAGGAAGGAAATTGAAACATCCATTGACGTAGCTGGTCAAATAGTCAAGTGCATTTGTCTACTTCATAATATTGTCATTGACAGAGAAGGATGCAATGTTGAAGCTGAAAAGTTTTGTAACATTGCTGATATGCATACAGCTGGTGCCACATTCAACAGAAATTCCACATTACGTTCGAAAACTGTCAGGAACACTTTTGTTAAATATTTCGTTAAAAATGCAACTTAAAATAATTTAAAAACCTATCAAAAATAAATTTTGGAATTGAAAGTATTAGCTATTTACAGTATTTTTGTGTATCTCATTTCACTGTAAATAGAACAAAGAAAATTATAAAGGAAATTAATTTATATTTGTGCGTACTATCTGAAACACACTCCTTGGTTACTTCGTTCCATAATCTGGAAACTGCATCATTACTGTCATACTAGCCGAATTTCTGATACCAAACTGATGGACACAAGTTAATTCCATGTATAAGTTATTCTGCTTTCATTAAAGTAAGAACATCGCAAAAAGATGTCACAGACAACAGCTTATAGTAACGTGCCACAGCATGACTTTACAATGCATTGTCATCTGGTAGGGACACATTTCCGTCCCTCAGTGACACTGGTATCTGTCTCCGTTTACAAGTAAATGCGAACTATTCAGTGGCGGCAGTGCCGCGATCGCTGGCAAGCTATTGCTGTAAATGCATGTAGATACGGTAGATTAAATAAATGAAATAAAACTAATTTCGCATGTATCATTATAATAAACGTAATTTTTCCTCACTGATTGTGAAATGTGAGGTAATATATTAAAATAAAAGACGTGTGCAGTCACACTTGTGAAGAAAGCAGAAGGGAGACGTGTGATGCGTGTACTGCAGAAGCTGTAGTGCTGCGCCACAGGCTCGCGCCTGCGGTCGGCTCGCGCCGGCAATATTAAACACTCGGGATGTCGCCGGCTCGGCCCCGGGAGGCTCACGCCGTGTCGTCGCGGCCCGGCCGCCAGTGTGAATACCGCAATTCAGAACCATGTGTTTGATACCAAAGCGGGCGGCGGCCCGGCCATGGCTCGGCTCGGCCCGGCCGGCAGTGTGAACGCAGCCTTAGCGCTCGCGGCGGCGTCTAGCGGCCCGTACGCAGGTTGTGCGATTGCTGTCGCAGGTCGACCCTTAATCTATGATGTTACACGCTAAGCAGCACAGCACATTTCTGTATTTCTAGTTCACTAACGTGAAAATAAGATGTCATGAACACACGACTTGTAATTCTTTCATGTCGCTGTTTTTCAGGAAAAATCATTCACGAAAATTTCTGCCGCTTTTCCTGTTAAGTTATTCCCCATTGCTTTTGGAAAAAAATTATAATTATATTCAAAATAATTATAGGACACTGACAGCTCAAACAATTCTATAAGCTCAACACTCTCACCTGGATTGACATCCTTCGATGCTATTACACCCGCTTTAATTATTTGTATACATTTTGTAATCGGTACATTGGTGTAAAGATTTGGCATGTCTAACTAAGCAAGTTTAGCAACATATTGTATGGTAATGTTATTTACGATATTAGCGAAGTCATAGCTGTTTTTAATAGAAGCTGAATTTTGGAAATACATTCATCGTTAAGTTTTTCATTTACTATTTTGTTGCGTTCTTAGGTGAAGAGGTATTATAAACTATTGGTCATAGCGATTTTCTGGTGTATGCATTTTTTATTTTTGATCATAGGTGTGGGATACATTATGTTTGTTGATTTTTCTTCGCATCTGTGAGAAGGAATCACTACTATCAATCTTTCCTCTTAGATTTCTGTTAAAACTTTTCATTGGATCTTTCTTAACTTCATCAATACCATTGAAGGAGAAGAGAGTTTCAGTTTTGTTAGCATAGCTGATCGCAACTGTATTGCTGATAATTGCTTTTCTTCTGAACGTTATTGTTTAAAGTTTTAAAATATGATTATCGTTTGTTAAACAAAGTGAGGTTTAGTGTGACCTTTTAAAGGTTCCTTGGTTCTGACAGCAACATTCTTTGTTTGATATTTATACTTTATTGTATGTTCAGTTGCTATTTTAGTCTCAGCAGTATTTTCCTTAGTCGCTTTAGGTTTAAGTTCTGAGTGCATACTGCATTGCAAGCCCTTCTCTAACAACGCTAGCTCGTCATTTGAAAAATTAATGTCGGTTAAGTAAAGTATTCTACCAAAGAATGGATTTTTGCATGAAAATCAATGTCATTTGTCTAGTTAAATTCATTACACTCATGCCGATTACGAATAGTCGTGACATACATTTTAATATGGTTATTAATTTTCCTTTTCGATTGACCAAACTGGTTCCGAGGTAGCACATTTTTCACTCTGGGTTATATCTGTACAGCTTCCCTAGATAGTTGATCTTTACTTTTATATGAATAGCGAATTAGTAATTTTAACCTCAATTGCTCACTTGTTGTTTTGACCGTCTGAGCTATGTTAAATTTGTTTCCTGTCTTACCTTGCACGTATTTTGGTTTGATGTGTAATTCTAAACACTTTTTATTAAATCGGATTCTCAACTACTTTTTGGTAGTTTTCTGTCTTATCTCAAGAGGATATTTGAAATCATCGCCGTTCACCTGACAGAGCGCGTTTCTGTTATTTCCTGCCATGATCAGAGTGGACAAGCGAACTATGAAAATATTAAACGTTAAAGATTTTTTAGATAAAAATCTTTTGATAGTCCAGATCGCAATATTTTAACAGTCATTTGTTACTAGTTTCGATTGAGCGATCAGCGGTCTTTGGGTATGAAATGGTACAGAAAATTGCACATAAAAGGGAAAATGGTGTAAAGCACACTGGCAACTTTAACAAGAGGTAAGTTAAGACGAATACATTTCAGTTAATAAAATGAGTACAGTGTCTAACCACAAGATTAGATTAAGACACATTGTCATCAGTATAATACGTGCATGTGCAGAAACGTAATTACAGTGAAAGTTTTGAATATTACTAATCGGCGAAACATTACTTCAACAATACCTTAAGTATAGAAATAAACCAAGTAATAACCACCACGACGCAATGCGTCATTACACCAGTGTAAGTACATAAAGACAATTCTTTCTTATTCAGACACGTAAAAACGTCACACGCACTGTAGAGTAGCATTGTACCACTTAATGACAACGTGTATTATGTACCGAATACAGAGATGTGAGCAGACTAATGATGCTGAGGTCAATGAACCAAACTTCAAACCTTTTCCTGCTTCTCCCACTGTAACTTTCATTTAAATCAGTCATCAGATCTAACGCCTACATTTATTTGCTCTTATTGCAAGCAGATAAAGAGATCACATAAAGTGTCTGCCGAGTCCCAAGATTAAATTTCCAACGGCTAATTCAAGATGCTCTTTACCTCGTGAAATTTTAGATAACAAGAACTAATCAACTGATACTTATGAAGTAGTATGGGTTTTATGCTGAGTTTAATGACAACCCTATCTACAGCGCTTCTTTGCTGCTTGAGTAGCTGCTACTCAAAGAATGGTTTTCTTTGACACCACAGACTACAAAAAGTCCAGCTAACTACTTCCTGCCGCCGTTCCAGCGTAAGTGGCGTCGCGACGAGCCCGATGCTGCCGCCTGCCGGCGGGATGACGAACTAGTCGACCTTGCCCTGTCTAACGAGACGCGCCATACTGCGAAACTAATCTGATTTACGTCAGTTTAGCAGTCTTGCGAGGGGCGACGGAGGAAAACAGGGGTGGGGTGGGTGTGTGGTTTACCTGAAATTCGTTATTCTGGAGCCGAATGTTAGCAAGCATCCAATAGTCACTGCTCTTAAATTATGCAGCATACGTCCCATCTAAGTAACTGAGACGTCAATTTACAAATGTCAAAAAATATTTGCGACACCGTATTAGAATTGTTTAAGATATTCATCGTATTAGATTGTAGATATTTTTCAGGAATAGTATCGGCTAATACTGAAAAAAATAATTTTCATAAATCAACTGTATAAATTCTGAATTAAGTTTTTAACCGCTTTCCGAAACAAATTCTAATTAAACGTTGAAACAAGTATGTTTTAAAATCTTAAAAGACACTAAATACTGTTAACTGTTGATGATCCTGCAGAAACCTTTCTGGCTTTTTCACCGTTCCCGCATTTGAATAGTGACTACACTAGTTTACTTCTTCTGTGTCCTGGCCAACTCCACCGCATATACCTCTATCAGTACCCCGTAAATTCCTGTACTCAACGTGTCGTGTGAAACTGTCATAAGGACACACAGTTAATCGAATCATTCATTTAATCGATAGGACGATTCGTCTATTTGGTTCTGAGCTGTAATACCACTGTCGTATTGGAATATCTGATTGGATTCAGTCCCAGAGGATTGTTTTCTACGGATCTTCGCCACCCGCAGTAGTGCTCTCACGATAAATTGCAGTATCATTAGCATACCCCTGACGTGACGTCTACGGCTACAACGACATTTCTTCCTGAGCGTTTTCGTTTGTAGCCAGTGGACTATGAGACCGATGGAAACTCGAGGGAAGTGTACGACACTTGACACCCGCATATGGCATGAGACTGTCGTCTTTTCAGATTCCCTATTTCTTAGTAACTACGTACAATGGAAATGTATTGAAATGCGGAGTTCGCAGATGCGCATTTCCTGAACGGATTAGCAGATGGTAATTGTCGTGGCATTCAACGTTCGTATCAAAACATGGTTCAAATGGCTCTGAGCAGTATGGGACATAACATCTAAAGTCATCAGTCCCCTAGAACTTAGAACTACTTAAACCTAACTAACCTAAGGATATCACACGCATCCATGCCCGAGGCAGGATTCGAACCTGCGACCGTAGCGGTCGCGCGGTTCCGGAATGAAGCGCCTAGAACCGCTCGGTCACAACGCCCGGCAACGTTCGTATCGGGAGAGATTTCCACAACGGTAGTGGCGCGACAGGCGGTTGTTTGAAGCAACTGAGAGTCTTCTTAGAGGGCATAGGACGTGTAAGCCCACTACTGGCGGCTGTGAGGAGGAACTTCTTCGTGCAGTTGACGACAGCCCCAGTGTCAGCGTAAGACAATTAGCTGCAACAAGTAACGTTGACTGCACGACTGGAGAGTGATATATGAGAACGTGCCGCACCCGTACCAGGCAGATAGCCTGTAGGCACAGTCAGCAGTTGATTTTCCTGCGCGGGGACACTTCTGCGAATGGATCATTGAACTACCTGTCAACCCTTACTTTAGTGCAAAAGTGCTGTTTACGTATGAGGCTTCGTTTCAAATCAGATGATTTGTGTGTTGAAGAGTTGCAGAAATCGAGCTCTAACATGGAAATAAAGCGCTTCCGGAGGACCCAAGCCAGACAAAGGCAGTCTTCCTCCTCTCAACATCGGAACCCAGCGCCGACTACCCTCTTCGATTTCACAGAGAACAGAGATTAGCGAATTCTCTTCAAACGAGCAGAACCGCTGAAACCTTCCTGTCTCGTCTATACCTCTCTTGTTATTACGCAATAACCGTCTCCTCCATATCTCTTTTGTTACGCAACCTTCCATTTTACAATAACCTATGTAACCTTCCCTTAGGATTTCTATCTCTTGCTTAATAATAACAAACGAAATCTTTCCTTTGAAATTTATTCTCTTTCTCAATCTTCGCATACAAATTTAATTGCTGCTTATTAAAAGTGATTTTCTGATTATTTCGACGAAACATAGAATGTGTCGTCGTCGTGGCCCTCAGTCGTCATCTACAATAACCCAAAACTGTTCCGTACCTTTTTTACCGTTACTGGATAGCCATCTGACTGCTACATCGAACTGCGACATGAATATACTTACTCTGGCTTACTATACCCTATTAACTGCTGGTGGGCTGTCATAATAAGTGGCTGTATTTATTACCAAAGCTGACGTTATGCTTTAATAGCAAAGCTGACGTTATTCTTTAATTAATTTGACTGAAGTTACGTAATTCATAGTTACACTTTTTCTTGACAACAATAAAATTTTTGCTAAGTTTTACGTTAATGGTTTTTGGGATGGATTATAATCACTAATGCAACATTGCTGGCAAAAATTAGTTATATTCTGACAACGTTTCTTCAAATATTTACTGCTGGTAATGAAATGATTTTACAAACGTTCAAATGGGACTTACTTTTTACAATAATCTAGCATTGCGCAAACATACCTTCAGTAGTCTTGAGTTTCTCAAAGAAATAATTCAATAATATTAGTTCCTCTTATGATAATAGTTAGCTGATGGCTCTGTACATCCGTTTATAATCTCTTGTAAATCACAGCTGGTGGCTGGCAGGCACACCGCTTCTCTCAACCACTCGCTTCAGACCTGCTACCGACTCGCTTCACTTCTCGCTTACTACTGACTTCCTACGAACGCTAAAGTGCGGTCTCTCCTGCCAACAATGCTTTCTAGTGCAGGCAATCCCTGCTACCACAATTATTTCCAATATGACAAATATTAATCATTCCTACTTAATCCTATTAATAAAATATAAACATCTTTCATAAATTGTGGTTTGACAATAGACAATAGAAATATACACGTCCTACACCGCATGGGCTGACATTGGCAAACTAGTCCTATTGGTCGAAAGCAAAACGGACTCTCAAAGATATTGTTTCGGTGGGACTGCCAGTTACGGAGTTCTGTATGCATGAAGTCCTGTCCTCCATCATTCTCTGCACGGGTTTCGATTCACTGTCCACAGACTCATGTTCCTCTAGTAACGCGAAGAGATACTCGTTTCAGTCGTAGTACACGAATTTTTTGACATTCGATCAGAACCACAACGGATTCATTAGAACCATGTGGAGCGGCATACATGGTCAGCAAAGTTACACCGCCGGTTCTGGAGAGAGTAGCGTGCACTGGCAACCATCATCGGTGGAACGGTGCTGGTGCTACAACGGACAGCTAAGTAGCTAGCCTGAGTGTCTCGTCTTCCCGTTGTTATCGCGCATTCACATTTTTCTTCGTGATATTGCAAGCAGCTGCTAATTTCCGAAAATACATGAAAATTTGGGCAAAATCTTGTCACTATGCTGTTGCACCAAAGGCAAACCTCATCGCGTATTAAGATTTTTGGATGAATACAGCGTAACATGTGAGACGAACACATTAACTACTCCAGCCAGTCTAGAGCACCTGCCAAAACTATTGACAAATATAAAAACAAGCAGGTACATCTGGAAACGTCTGAAGATTCAGAAATGCATTACGAAGATGTAGAAAGATTTACGTTCCTCTATGTTCAGGAAGAAATGTGGGCGATCGAGATTAAACATGACCGATCATAGTCAAGTGTCATGAAATCTGTATCAGATGTATCGACAAAAATAATTAAACTACACAGAATTGAGTAACTATTCTTTTAACTGTGGAGTGACACAGATCAAACATTTGCAGGACATCTCAGTGAGACAGCTACAGAGGTAGATGGCATTCTCAGAGGCCTCTGTTGGATTTTGAATCACAGGTTTGCTTCAAAGGAAAACCTTCGCACATCGACTCAAAGTGCAAAGGCGTCACAGGAGAGTACTGATTGAAGGAAAGAAGCAAACCTTTCTGAATCAAAAGCGTCGCCTCTTTGTGCGCATGGGTTCGAGCGTACTGATTTCGGTAGTTGAGTCTTCTAAACAAAACCGACTAACTATCAAAACAAGTTACTGAATATAGTACATAGAACATACTCGATGACAGAACAGTTGATCCAAACATTTGCTTGCCCTGCAAGAAAGATGTTTCGTTAGCTTCAGAGCTATACCGTTACATTCAGCCGTCGCAGTTACTCTCCAGAGAAACAAATATTTCCAGTAATGAAGAGCGAGTGATGGGCTGGAATTTATCAAGGAGGTTCGTTGTACGACTCTCTTTCTGTGCCACTCTAAGTCCATCAGGGGATCCATCAGGGGATCCCATTTGCGTGGCAACAAGACTATTTCAAAAGTTGAGGAGAGAATCGTCAGACAAACTAAACTGGCCGGCCGCGGTGGCCGAGCGGTTCTAGGCGCTTCAGTCTGGAACCGCGCGACTGCTACGGTCGCAGGTTCGAATACTGCCTCGGGCATGGATGTGTATGATGTCCTTAGGTTAGCTAGGTTTAAGTAGTTCTAAGTTCTAGAGGACTGATGACCTCAGATGTGCAGTCCCATAGTGCTCAGAGCCATTTGAACCATTTTGGACAACCTAAACTGTAACAAGTTTGTGTGGCCATCCTCCGCAGCAAGCATATAAATACTTGTTTTGCAAATCAAACTGCCTTTTCCTGCTGCTGTTTATTTTATTTAATCCATACGAGTTTTGCTTTCTACTGTTTTCATCGATGGGATCTATAATGATACAGTTTTGTTAGTTATAGATTATCAAACAGTTCACTTCGCGATTTTTTGTAAAAAATGTAATTACTTACGTTTTGCTGATCTGCTCTCCTCACATCTGGTCTGGAGGTCGTAAACTGTAGTAAAGTTAAGTAAATGTCACAACAAAGAAGGGAGATTTGGGACGGAATACAGGCTTGAGTTATGGAAGGATGGGGAAGAACGTCGATAGTACGTTTTCATTGAGCGAATTAGAGAAATCACGGAGAACGTAAATTTTAAATGGCCGTACTGGGATCTGAATCAGCTACCTCCCGATTACGAGTTCATTCTCCTACCCCCGGCCCACGTCGTTCGATGTAAATGTCATGCAGGAATATGAAGACTTAGGCACAAGCGACCAGACGTCTTTCCTCTATCCGATTATTATTGCTCTCATCATCCAATTATGAAACTATCTAGTTTAAGTTGTTGCTACAATGTGTATTACTCTATGTTAATAACAAACTACATACTCATTTTCGAGCGCAAGCCCATATCTCCATGAACTTAGGATCCTCTACAGTTCGGAGAATTCTGACCCTAAATTTTTGGGGCAGCATTAAGATTCCCATTCAGGCATTTTATGCATGTTACTGGAATTTATTCTGACAGGACTTTTAAATATACGAGATCACGAACATGGCATTATTTGAGTTAGCTTCTTTCAGGGCAACAGCACCTATTAATGTAGGTCAACCACGATCAAGAAGTAACGGAGATAATGGAGGCATAAACTGAGATGATGAGCTGGGGATGGATTTTCGGAAACTGAATGCACTATGTGTGAAGCTACGAGACACTTCCACAGTAAAAACTGAAGCATCTGTGGCTCTAACGCATGAGATACGAGTAAAGTGACACTCAAATGTGGTGTGATATACTCACGTGACCGTAAAATAAAATCTAATTTAGCGAAAACTGTAAGTAAAGTGTCCACCACGACACATACCCACATCCTCTGTAACTGAAACATATGAAACAGGCTGTAGCTGAACTGGAACAAGAGAGGAATTGGAAAGCGTTGGGATATTTTCCTGTCCCTTGAACTTAAAAGAGACATGAGCTAGTCGAAGTTACCCGCCACTTTTACAAAAGAAAAGGAGTAGTAACTTTGGCGCATATCAGGGATTGGCAAAGATGTACATAATTTTCGAAAGTGCAGGATCTGCACTAGGCAGCTATTACTGATCACAAATTTCCCTTGATGACCGGGAGGATTTTGTGTGGTTTTCAGACAGCATCAGACCTGAAAGGGAAGAACACATAAGTTACGTGACAAATTCACCACCTACGTAAACAGTAATTTAGACCCGACTTAATTTCACTGTGTGAGACGAATATGATCCTCAGGCTGACATGAGAAAGAATTTGTTGTGCCTCAACGACAGCTCTTTAAAAGCCGTCTCATTTGAATCCGCACTAAAAAATGTCATTACGAGCTAGGTTCACGCTCAGCGTACTCTGGTACGGTATTACCAACAGTGTAAACGTGTGACATGCAGGCAGTCCACCTGCATAGTCATCTACATAATGTCCTCCTCACAGAATCAGTAATACATAAAGTATTTTAACGAGGGACCTGCTGTCACTATCTGGTTTATTATTGTTGATTTATTGCTAATGTTTCTTCGATTTGTAGTGTTATATATGAAGGGCTTACTTCAATAGTGGTACAAGTCCATTTTTGTTCATTATGAGATACGGAGTCCTAAAGTTAAATGAGCGCTGAAAAATCTTCAGTTGAGATACCAGAAATATTCACGTATATATACTTGAATATTTGTGGTATCTCAACTGCAGATTTTTCAGTGCTCATTCAGCTTTAGGCCTCTGTATCTCAGAATGAACAAAGATGGACTTGCACCAGTACTGAAATAAGCCCTTCATATTAACTGTCTCCTTCTTGCAACAAGTGCGGCAGCACGATTTAGTTTGAACCAGGTGGTGAAAGAAAAATTGTCTAGCAGTGTTCAGTCGGTGGGTAAGAGATGTTGGCATAAACTTTCTGATCATCCGTTCTGACCCAGTTTCCTTGTATCAATCCAAGACATCCTAGCGGTGTATTATCGAGTAACTATTTGTCACACCGTTGACATAAATCCGTCCGTCGACTTTGGACGCTTAGAAACTACTGCTGTTATTAGTGAGGCGTACGTCGTGTGGTGGAGCCGGATTTAAACCTCCTGATTGTCTGTTATCGTCATCGTTATCATCATCATTGACACCAAAGCGACGACGACGAAAACACGATGTTCCACCCCATGCTTATTCACTAATGATACAGGTTAAAATACACTATTGGCCATTAAGATTGCTACACCAAGAAGAAATGCAGATGATAAACGGGTATTCACTGGATAAATATATTGTACCAGAACTGACATGTGATTACATTTTCACGCCATTTGGGTACATAGATACTGAGAAATCAGTACCCAGAACAACCACCTCTTACCGTAATAACGGCCTTGATACGCCTGAGCATTAAGTCAAACAGAGCTTGGATGGCGTGTACAGGTACAGCTGCCCATGCAGCTTCAACACGATGCCACAGTTCCTCAAGAGCAGTGACTGGCGTATTGTGAGGAGGCAGTTTCTCGGCCACCATTGACCAGACGTTTTCAATTGTTGAGAGATCTGGAGAATGTGCTGGCCAGGGCAGGAGTCGAACATTTTCTGTATCCAAAAAGGCCCGTCAGTGCGAACAAGAGGTGACCGAGACGTGTAACCAATGGCAGCCCATACCATCACGCCGGGTGATACACCAGTATGGCGATGACGGATACACGCTTCCAATGTGCGTTCACCGCAATTGTCGCCAAACACGGATGCGACCATCATGATGCTGTAAACAGAACCTGGATTCATCCGAAAAAATGACGTTTTACCATTCGTGCACCCAGGTTCGTCGTTGAGTACACCATCGCAGGCGCTCCTGTCTGTGATGCAGCGTCAAAGGTAACCGCAGCCATGGTCTCCGAGCTGATAGTCCATACTGCTGCAAACGTCGTCGAACTGTTCGTGCAGATGGTTGTTGTCTTGCAAACGTCCCCATCTGTTGACTCAGGGATCGAGACGTGGCTGCACGATCCGTTACAGCTATACGGATAAGATGCCTGTCATCTCGACTGCTAGTGATACGAGGCCGTTGGGATCCAGCACGGCGTTCCATATTACCCTCTTGAGCCACCGATCCCATATTCTGCTAACAGTCATTGGATCTTGACCAATGCGAGCAGCAATGTCGCGATACGACATCGCGATACGCGATACGACTATCGCGATACGCAATCGCGATAGACTACAATCCGACCTTTATCAAAGCCAGAAACGTGATGGTACGCATTTCTCCTCCTTACACGAGGCATCACAACAACGTTTCACCACGCAACGCCGATCAACTGCTGTTTGTGTATGAGAAATCGGTTGGAAACTTTCCTCATGTCAGCACGTCGTTGGTGTCGCCACCGGCGCCAATCTTGTGTGAATGCTCTGAAAACCTAATCATTTGCATATCACAGCATCTTCTTCCTGTCGGCTAAATTTCGCGTAGCACGTCTATCTTCGTGGTGTAGCAATTTTAATGGCCAGTAGTGTAGTTACACATAACCAATATAAAACCCCAATAACCGAAATGATGTCAAAAAGAGTGGGCTTACTTTACTTTTATGTAAACAGTGTGTTTCACTTTTATGTACTAACTGATGAAATAAAAAGGGAAACATACAATCTAAGGCAAAAGAAAAAGACGCACCACGAAGGGAATGGAAATAGGTACATGTAATGTACCTGTACAGATAAACATATGACTAGAATTTGAGAAAAACTGGATGATTTATTCAAGATACAGAGCTTCCATAACGCGCTGGTCCACCTCTCGTCCTTATGGAAGCAGTTATTCGACTCGGCATTGATAGAGTTGTTGGATGTCCTCCTGTGGGATCTCGTGCCAAATCCTGTTGAACTGGCCCATCAGATCGTCAAAATCCGGACATGGTTGTAGGGCTCTGCCCATAATGCTCCAGACGTTTTCAATAGAGAAGAGATCTGGGGGTCTTACTGGCCGAGTTAGAGTTTGGCAAGCACGGCGACAAGTAGTAGAAACCCTCATCGTGTGTGAATGAGGCATTATCTTGCTGAAATGTAAGCCCAGGAAGGCTTGCCATGAAGGGCAATAAAACGGGGCATAGTATATTGTCGACGTACCGGTGTGCTGTAAGGGTGAAACAGATGACAGAGAAAGGGGTCGTGCTGTGAAAAGAAATGGCACCCTAGACCATCGCTCCTGATTGTCGGGCTGTATGGCGGGCGACACTCAGCTTGGTATCTCACAGCTATCTGGAGCATCTCCAGACTTGTCTTCAGCCTGACTCACTGATTGTATTCATTGATGAGTCCCTCTTCGAACTGAGCCCAAATTACCAGTGGAGACATATCTGGAGACGTGCCAGACAGCGATGGGATATCAATCTGATTGTCGCCAACCATACGGTCCCACAGCCCGAAGTGATGGTATGGAGTGCCATTCACAGCAGCACCCATTTGCCTGTCATCTGCGGTACTCTTACAACATAACGGTACGTCGATGATATTCTACAGTTTGCTAAATAAACATAAGATTTTATTCGATGAAACAAGAGTACTTGCTCACGCTTCAAACTATTGGGACTCTGTCATCAGGGAAGCAGTTGAAATTAGACTCTGTGAAAATAACTTCAACAGAGACTCCGGTTATGCACTCAGCAATGCATGGAAGCGCGCAATTGATAAAGAAAGAGCGCAGAGGGAGACTTCTCACATTCCTCGCAGTTCTCCACCTGTTGCGATGGATGGCGCTGCAAGCAACGCTGGATAAAGCGCGCAAAGAAAATCTATGGATATAGAGGCCGCCACCTCGGTACGCGCCGTTTTCACCGTGACGTAATCCAGCCAATGAGAAGCCGTCCACCTAACCGGTCCACGACAGTTAGTCTTGTCTGAGGCCGTGGAGGCCCACGTCCCTACTGTCGCCATCCACCCCCACCGTCCTACCTTACCCCCACAGGCCGTCCTCCTCCTCCGTGAATCCCGCCGTCTCTACCGTGCCTTCCTCCACACGCGTGACCCGGACACACTCCGACGCCACCGGCAACTCCAGCGACACATTCGAAATTTGCTAGCGGCTAAGAAACGCCGGGACTGGCGACAGACATGCGCCCGTTTTAATGCTACCCTACCTATAAACTCGTCCAAGTTCTGGTCAGCCTTCCGTCGCCTTACCGGAACTAAACCCTCCCCCTACTATCCTCTTTTCCATGATGATCACCCCTTCCCTGACTCCCTTAGTAAGGCCAATCACTTTGCCTCTTACCTCTCCGATGTGTTTTCCATCCTCGATGATCCCCAGTTCGATTACTCCCTCTTCCCGGATGCCCGTGATCGAACTGACACCTCTGTCCCTCCCCTCACACCTGGTTTCCAGTACTTGGACAACAATGCACACACGGAAGTCAATGCCCCTATCACTACACAGGATCTCATTGCTACACTCCGCACGAAACGCAACACCACTCCTGGTCACGATCGTGTCACCTACCGGCACCTTCGTGAAGGTCCTGTCTCTTTCCTCTCCACCCTGGCCAGGCTCTACAATGTAGTCCTGTCCACCGGTTACTACCCCGACCTGTGGAAAACCTCCCGTATCATGATGTTCCTTAAAACTGGTAAACCGCCGTCCGCCGTCTCCTCCTACCGTCCCATCAGCCTTACCTCGGTCTTCAGCAAGGTCCTGGAATCCATCCTCACCCGCCGCATCCACCAGCATCTCCGCCAGCACCGCCTCCTTCCCGTTACCCAGTGTGGCTTTCGGCCGTCTTCCGACGACCTTCTCCTTCACCTCACTCGTCTCATTTCTGAACAGCTCAATTCCCGTCGCTCCGCAATGTTCCTCTCCCTGGACCTCGAACGTGTTTATGACCGCGTATGGCATTCCGGTCTCCTCTTCAAGCTCCAAACCTTCGCCCTTCCCATTAACTACGTCCGTCTATCGGCTCCTTTCTCTCCCACCGTCCTTCCTACGTCACCATCCATAACACGGATTCTTACACCTTTTTTCCCTCCGCTGGTGTGCCCCAAGGCTCCGTTCTCTCTCCCCTTCTGTACCTTTTATATACAGCGGACATGCCGCCGCCGTCACCCCCCGTCCACCTTCTCCAGTTTGCCAATGAGACCGCCTTCCTTGCCCTTGCCCCCACCCTGCAGCGCTCCCAACACCTTCTCCAATCCCATCTTGACCGGTTCACCGCTTGGTGCAACCAGTGGTTGCTCAAGGTCAATCCCTCCAAAACCCAGGCGATCATTGTAGCCAAAACCACCCCTTCCTTCCGCCTCCTTGATTTCTATCTCACCGTCTATGGCCGTCCTATCGCCCTCACCCCCACCCTTAAGTACCTTGGCGTCACCCTCGATCGTAGACTCTCCTGGACCCCCCATCTCCAGACAATCCAAGCCAAGGCACGCTCCCGACTCCGTCTCCTCAAGGTCCTTTCCGGCCGTACGTGGGGTCTGGACCCCTCCACCATACTCCACACCTATAAATCCCTCATCCACCCTATCCTTTGTTACGCCCATCTGGCCTGGATCTCCGACCCCCATACCTTTTATAAAGCCCTTCAAATCCTTGAACGCCACGCTCTCCGCATCGCCTATCGCATCCGTCTCCCCTCCCCCACACGGATCCTGTACGATCTCATTCCGTTTCCCCACCTCCTCCTTTTCCTTGAAAGGATACGGATCCTGTACACCTCCCGCAAACTCGATCTTCCTCACCCGCTTGTCTCGCCCATCCTCTCCCGCCCCCGCCCACTGCCGCGCCTGTATTCCCACGTCCCACCTGCTCTCCATCTCTCCACTCTCCTTACCCTCTCCCAAGGTGGCTTCCGCCAGCTCCCTCTCCCTGATGATGCCCTCCTCCCCTCCATCTACCCCTCCTACCAACTTTGATCCTCCCTCCCTCTTCCTGTTTTTGCTCGTTTGGTCACCCTCCCACCCTTCTCTCCCTCTTCCCTCCCTCCTCCATTTCTCCCCACTCCTCCCCCAGGCTTCCCCTCCCCTGTCCCTCTCCTCCTCCCCCATCTCCTCAGCCATTGGCATCTTTGTTCTCCCCTCTCCCCCACCTCACCCTTCTCCCCCTATTGGCAGGTCCCCGGACTCGCACACGCTAAGTGGACATTCGCGCGCCGGAGATCATCGCCATCAGTGTCTCGTGTGTGCCGTCGTGTTTAGTGTTCAGTGTTCACTGTCACACTCCATCGTTCACCCGTGCCATCGCCATCTTCAGTGTTAGTGTGTCGTGACAACAGTTTGTAGTGTGGATTATCGTCGAGTGTGAACGGCTCCGTGTTTCTCTTTATGTGTCTACTGTTTTATTACCCGCCATTATGTCACATCTGTGTATTCTTTCTGTTGTTTATTTATCTACTCTATGGCTGAAGAGCGGCGTAACATGCTGCTGACAGCCTGCCTGTTTGTACGGGTTTGAAAATAACAATAAAGAAAAAAAAAAAAAAAACGGTCCACGACAGTCAGTTTTACCCCTGACGAAGATGACGGAGGTAGTCATCGAAAGCTTGGGATGTTATCCAAATTTGACGTGGCAAGTAAACCGAGAACTTTTTATGCAAGGACTCCGTCGTGAAAGACTTTGTAGTCAAGTGGAAAAGATGTTCATAGACAACTCCTTGTTTTCCGCAGAAGAATTTCTATTATTGGAATGTGTAAAATCTGATGGGTAGGAATTACTAATTGACATCTGTTTATTTAATTACAATGTTTAATAAACAAAAATATACTTACTAATGTTAGGGCACGTAGTCATATACATAAATTTGTAATGTGACTGTAAATGAATTGTTTCACATCATTACGACTTGTCGTGCAAATTATCCACGTAACATGAACCTAACTAACTAACTTAACGAAACTTAACAACTTCAGATTAAATATACACCAAAATTACAAAAGAACACAGTGCCAGCTGATTTACTTTATCCTATTCTAAGAGGCAAAACAGTCAGCGAAAACGTCAATAAATCCCGAAACTAGTAACACCATCACGTCGCTGAGACACCATCGTTAAGAGAAAGACAATTGTTTTCAACGTATCAAACAAACATCGCTGATGTTTTTTACTCTATCTTGATGTTGTAACACTCTTGTCAAGGCACCTCGAATAACCTCCGTTGACACACAGTAGCTGGCATCAAATCAACCCCCCGGCGCATCGCATTCTGATCTGTTGCAAGTAACTGTGGCTCTTTTGCACTTGGACTCACGGCCGCTGGCACTGAGTCGCCGGCCATAACAGGTCCACTGCTGTTTTGATTCGGGAGTGGATCTCTGTCCGCAATAGAGACTTAGTATTATGTAAATTGGAAGAGAAGGGGCAGAGGAAAAAGGAAAGAAAGGCGAATGGATATTGGTATCAGCTGAATCAAAACTTTGCGCGGCATCAGCGGCAACGAGTGAAAATGTGTGCTGTACAGGGGTTCGAACCCGGGGTGACCTGCTTACGAGGCAGTTGCGTCAGCCATTGCGCCACCCACACACAGTGTTCATGGCAACTGCGCGGCACGCCTCTCGGCAGACCCACACTCCCATCCAGCGCCACCTATCTGCAGTCCCCGTCCACGTCCTCCACGCTCGCTACTTTGAGATTCCCGCAGGAGGTCGGACATAATTGTGCATCCGCACTGAATGTGGTGGATACATTGCCTGCCGAGGCGAATCAGTTATATGAATGCATGGTGTCTGTTCTTTCGGACATACACGCCTTCATATAAGAGACGTGGGACTCATGCTCGTCGATCGTTGCCTAAACTCCTAGTAACCGCCAGCTCCGGAACTGCTTGCTGACTTTCCACAACTGTTGCACTCGAATCAGAGGGAGTGAGAGACTGATCGCCGTGCCGCGCCGGCTCACAGGCCTTATCAGGGTTCAAAGATGATATGTGAGTTCCAGCAGCAATCGAAGAGTCGCCCTGCAGGTGTGATGAGTATAGTCGTTGCCTAGCAACGGCTCAGGATTAACCGCGAGAAGATCGTAGGATTAGTCGGCTGGCTCTGACGAATAGGTGCTGAACAGCTGAAGTCCGGGAAGAGATCACGGGAGAGTGTCACAGTGATCCATCCTGAACAGATTGCTGGAAGCATCGTTTACCGCTGATACCATACCACAGAAACAGAGATTTTCGTGGTACAGATTCTGAGTAAACTAGGGTACTGAGTGGCAATCTGTGGTGATTAGCGATGAGTCTCGTTTCTGCTTGTGGCTGTCAGATAGAAGCCAATGTGTTCCGTTGGCGGCTTGTAGAAGATAACAGGAAGCAGCGGTTCACGAAGCCCGTCCCTCTCCATATCCTGGAACCGCAGTGTGGCAAGCTATACAATATGACAACTGGACAGAGCAGCTAACTGTTGCTGTATGCGCACCAGTATGTGGCAAGAATGGCAAACCGTGTCGTGATAGCCTTATGAGCACTGTGCTGTAACATTCCTGGTTCTTACTAAATTAGCAATATAACGATGATGTTACTCCTGCGAAAGGATTGTTGATTTGAAGCAACTATCTGTAATGGTTAAGATATCGGAGTATTTTCGTTTCTCGAAATAGTACTATTGAAAGGAAGCAACAGCAGAACAAACGGCATTCGAACCAAGACTGTATTAGTTGTAAGCTTACTGCAATTACGTAAAAGTAACCAGTCGACAGCCTAACTGGGCAAAGGTGATGCAAGTGGTAGCATTGTTCACGGAGAAATTTAACTACTGCTATTGACTTTACTTCATATTGAAATTCTGTTTTGCAAATAATGTACAAGGCAGTATCGCAGTTTAGCAAGCAATGTAAGAGTGGTTTGGTACCGACAACGCAGAAGTAATATTAAAAGTTTCGGCAACAACTGGCTCTCAGTAACACTTACCGTCTGTACCTTATAGCGGGAAGCTAACGATCATTATAAGTAAATGATTACTGATGATGGAGCAGTAATAACTAGGACAAGTCTTTTATGAGCTTAATTACTGGAAAGTACTGTCATTGACATGTTTTTCAGGTAATTATATTCTCTGTACTGATTGATATTTGGTTCTCAAAGAACATTCACTTCTTTGTACTATATAACTCAAATGAAGCATATGATCCCAAGGTCTGTTACAGTCTGAACAGTGATATCCAGTCACTTACTACAGCAAACACAAGTAATGAGAAGGAAAGTTGCACTTCTTTAGTATTGTTATTGCAATATATACTGCAAAAATGACTCAACAACGATCATCTGAATCCAGAAACTATTGTACAAACTGACTCAGTTAATACACAATATGACAGACACCTTTTAATTACATACACATTAAAATGTAAGCAGTATTGGAAATCTGTACAATAATTATTCCTAATGCTGGCATTTCAGTTTTACTACCCAGTAACTAATCTGAATAACCCTAGTTTTATGCTAATAATTTAAATGCTGTACTGACATTTCATAAGAGTGACGTTTAAACAAAACACTTTACACCATTTCCTTGCAATTGTACTTTGGTGGAACATCAACTTTCCTTTTGTGAAAAGCACTTGGAGTACTTCAGAAACAGGGCTCACTGAATAATTTATAACATTTACTACTCCAAAGAGTTTATTAAATGAAGTTAAAGGAAGCAGTTACTGTACAGCACTTGGAAAGGACACTGCCTTGGTAAGCAATTAGAAATTATAAATGAGTTGTCGACACAAAGTTTAAAGAAAATAGCATTAACATTTGGATAAGACACCAAATAACTGGAACATGGAATTTATACAGTGGTTGACTAATAATTTGAGACAAAGGTGGTGGCTGTGGCGATTTCGTGTGGATGGACAAAAAGGCGGCAAGAGCACCCGCGGCTCTTGCTATTTAACAAGCTCTGAAAATTCTCTTCTTAGCTTCCTAGCTTCCTAGTACAGAGATAATCAATGTATTTCATGAATAATAAACCAAACTGCTTTCACATCCGAGGCTACGTCGTACAATCTTGCTGCTCTTCTTGCCTCGTTCAGAACAGAAGAGGCGAACACTTTGCGTGCTAGTCGCCGACTGACTCTTACCGCAAAGGAGCCTTGCAGTTCGGCTGCCATATCCACCTTTTCTATTCCTGCCAAGTCAGTTTCGTTGCAAAGAAACTTCCCTCCATGTTTTACATTATTATAGACCGAAGATTGCTAACATGAACCAGTATTACAGCAAAGATTTGACGTTTCCATTCTTCTACAGAACATTACTTTTAAAATTACATCCATACACTAATTAAAATGACGTAAACAGACGTAAATAATGAATAAAATATTTATACAGATGTTACAGCAAACTTAATTTTGAAACAGAAGTCACATTAAGCAAAGGCTGACAAAGAACTTGTATGAGACACGTATAAGCAATATCGATATTGGTGTTTTACTGTACCAAGCGTCATATTCCTACAGGATAATGTAATATCCCGCACAGCACTTCACACCCACAAAAGCCCGGAGGAATAATTGGATCCTTGTCTGACCTGCCAGTCTGGCATGCAGTGGGCAGACGTTTGCTTTCATATCGACTCCTAGTCAGTAATCTTCATGAATTAAAGCAGTATGTTTTTAGGCATGACAAGAAATTCCACCACATGGCATTCGGAGGCTGTTTCCTCTGATTTCACAACAAATATGAGAATTTATTCGCACCAATGACGGTCACACCTCACACTGGCGTTGTTGATTACGGTTCCTTGTGGAATAAAAGTTTATTCACCTAATACCCTTAACGTGATTAACATCTTCAGAAAGCTTATAAATAACTAAATGGTGCAACACTTGACACTTCCGTCACCGGTAATCCCCATCGTTACCGCCGAAATTACATTTTCCTTAAGTGAGGAGTAGTACGGGATAGCCTGGTACATAGGCAGCCCACACTACTCCCGTGCATGCAGCATGCTTGATATTCTGGCAACTTGTAGTGCTCTGTGCGCAGGAGATGTGACAAAGAGGAACGTGCTTCACGTTTTACTTCCGGTCCAGTTAACTAATGAGCCGCTTATTTAAACGTTGTAGTATTGTGTGAACAGATAAAAGCTAAATTAAGACCATACTAAGACATTACCGATCAGTGATCTAACCTAACAGTCTACACCCAGTAATGGCAAACACAAAAGACATTAAACAAACAGAGTAGAAGAGGGGGGAAATCGACCCACACTAAGCTCGCACACACAATGAAGACGAAATAACCTACCTAATTGCAGGGGTAACTAATATTTTGTGCACTTGAAGACATGTTTCCGATTTTCTTCTTCTCTTATCAACAGGGCTGTCGTAGTTGAAACCCTCTCTTGTCTCCAGCTATCCCGCCAGTATTTTCAAAAGAAGTGCGTAGTGTATCTTTCGTTCTGTGTTTGTACTCATAAGTGTTTGGACGGAGGAGTTCGTGAAGCATACCTCAGCCGAAGTTGACAACAAATATAATGCTGAAACTCCCCTGGGGGGGGGGGGCGGGGGGGTGACTGACTGGAGGGGGGGACCATTCCTCACCCTTCAACGGACAGATTTCTCTTTTGGAAGAGTGCGGAGGCGACGCGGGGGCACGCCGGCCACCCAGGTATGTCCGGTCACGTCCGTGAGAAGTTATGTCTTCCGTGGGTGTCTCAGGTAGTTACCTAAGTGTTTTAATGAGATTCTCTTTTCCCTATTTCACCACAAGAGTGACTTTTCTTATTGATTTACTGCAGATTGCCGATTTCGTTTCCTGGTTTCACGATACCTTCTTTGTACACTGAAGCAGGGGGTCGTAGATCAGTCTGGCCGTTTGAAAATGGGTAAATGTTTTCAAAAGTGCTTCTGTAACCTTTAAGGGGTCCTTGAGGGCTCAAAAAATGCAAATGTTTTGGGTATTGAAATTTTGTGATTTTTCGTGATTCTAGAAATATATACCTACTTTACATAGAGCACCTCATCATTTTCATGTATAAGTGGCTGTCTAAGGCAGATGCGGCGCGTGAATGTCTAGCTGTCCGCTACTGTCAAACACAAAACCTTGTCCACAGCGTCTCGTTATTTAATTTTCGCGCCGCTATTTCGATAGCAATTCGATTTGTGTAAAATCCTTGAAGAACATATCGACTGTACTATGAGCAGAGATTAATTGCAATCGATCTTTCTGTCGATGCAAGTATATTACACGACTTTAATTACGTTTTTAGCTTGCGTTCGCGCTGTAAGCTTCTTGTTGTGACTGCGAACTTCAATCATTTTACATTTTAAAAAGCCAAAACGAAGAACTTTAATTGCTAATGTAAATTTTACGGTAATCTACACAAGCGTATTTTTGGAAATCGTTTAAGTGCAGGCGGCCGCGGTGGCCGAGCGGTTCTAGGCGCAGTTGAGAATTCTGTCTCGTGCATGGATGTGTGTGATGTCCTTAGGTTAGTTAGGTTTAAGTAGTTCTAAGTTCTAGGGGACTAATGACCTCAGATGTTAAGTCCCATGCTCAGAGCCATTTGAACCATTTTTGTTGAAGTGCAAAAATCGTTACGCCGCAGCGAAGTGAGGTTAGGCTTAAAAGCTCGCCAGGCAGCGCTTCAAAACACCAGTTGTAACATCTTACCGAAAACGAACAAGATGTTGGTGTTGTAAACAGTGAAAATAACTGTTACATTTTAAAAGTGCAACCTTTCAGAATTGTTTGCCTGCTGCTAAATGTAAATACTGTAATAGTGTAAAATTCCTTACATTAACTGAGGAAATAAGCAAGACTAGAGGCCTATTCTGCCAAAACTGTCGTGGAATGTCAAGTGTGTAAAGTAACGAAATGTACAGTGACATATACTGTAACATGCACAAAACATACTGAAGTGAATATTCACCTCGCTTATGCCATGATGCGTATTGAGAAGAGAAGGAAAGCAGCACACATACTCTGTGCTATGTTGAATCACCCAACGCCACTTGTCAGACCTGAGAGGAGGTATTATAAACGTTTGCATAATGCCCTAACAGAAATCGTTGAAGCATCTACACAGAGAGCAGAGAAAGAAACTATAGACATGTGTCAGTCTGCTGATACTGATGCTGCATTAGACAGTTGTGGCAAAAGAGAGGCCATAGCTCGCCGAATGGAGCTGTCACAGTTACCTCTGTAGATACAGGAAAGGTGCTGGACTACGAATGACTGAGGAAACGCTGCCAAGGTTGTACCTGTAAGCTAAAGGAATGCAAATATGACAAAAACTTTCGATATTTTAGAGGTGGTACGAAAAGCACGTTGGGAATCTCTATTTTTTATAGGTCAGTTGCTTGATCTAGTAGGCGGTACATTCACCTCCACAGCGATGGTGGCTCTAAAGGCTCCAATGAAGTTGCGGTTCCTAAACCACATGGTGAAACTGAAATTAAAAAACTGGAATGTATAGGACATGGCTATGTACAATTTGTACAGAAACCAGATGGCAGTTATAAGAGTCGTGTGGCATGAAAGGGAAGCAGCGGTTGAGAAGGGAGTGAGACTTCGTTGTAGCCTCTCCCCGATGTTATTCAATGTGTATGCTGAGCAAGCAGCAAAGAAAACAAAAGAAAAATTTGGAGTAGGAATTAAAATCCATGGAGAAGAAATAAAAACTTTGATGTTTGCCGACGACACTATACTTCTGTCAGAATCAGCAAAGGACCTGAAGGAGCAGCTGAACGGAATGGACAGTGTTTTCTAAGGAGGATATAACATGAACAGCAACAAAAGCAAAACGAGGATAATGGAATGTAGTCGAATTAAATCAGGTGATACTGAGGTAATTAGATTAGGAAATGAGACACTTAAAGTACTAAATCAGCTCTGCTGTTTGGTGAGCAAAATAACTGATGATGGTCGAAGTAGAGAGGATATAAAATGTGGACTGGCTATGGCAAGCAAGAAAGAAGAAGAGAAATTTGTTAACATTGATTATAGATTTAAGTGTTAGGAGGTCTTTTCTGAAAGTATTTGTATGGAGTGTAGCCATGTATGGAAGTGAAACACGGACGATAAACAGTGTAGACAAGAGGAGAATAGAAGCTTTCGAAATGTGGTGCTTCAGAAGAATAGTGAAGATTAGACGGGCAGATCAAGTAACTAACGAGGAGATACTGAATAAAATTGCGGAGACAAGAAATTGGTGGTATAACTTGACCAAAGGAAGAACTCGGTTGATGGGGCACATTCTGAAACTTCAAGTGGTCACTAGTTTAGTATAGGAGGGAAGTGAGGGGGGAAAAATCTTAGAGGGAGACCAAGAGATGAATACACTAAGCAGATTTCGAAGGATGTACCCTCACTAATTATTCGGAGATGAAGAGGCTTCCACAGGATAGCGTAACATGGAGAGCTGCATCAAACCAGTCTCTGGACTGAAGACCACAACAACAACAGGAAATGTGCAGTAGGGAATGGAGTCAAGACTTGGGAAATTCTGTAAGGACATGACCTCAAAAGCAATTGGTGAACAAAGCATACTCACCAATACAGAAACAGAAAACCTTACAGAATGTTATGGTCTAGCCATCAGGACAAGAAGGAGAAATGTCAGCCCCCCCCCCCCGCCCCTCCTCAAGATCCGAAAGCAGAGAACGTATTGATGGTGACAACTGGGGACAGGAACGAATACGACGATCAACTTCATCCCAAATATGTTCCAAGGGGTTCATGTCGGGACATTGGGCAGACTATTCCATTGCAGGACCGTCTTATCCGAAAACCATTGCCTCACAGATGCTGCTTTATGAAAGGATGCTTTGTCACGCTGATACATCAATCATCGTCTCCGAACTGTTTCTCTACTGTACACATTACACAATTCTGTATTCAGTTCATTCCGCATTTAGCGTTTTTAAGTGAAATAAGGAGGCCACACCCTAACCACGGAAAACGCTCCCATACCGTAACACAACCTCCTTCGTACTTCATTGTTGTTACAATACACTATGGTTGGTATAGTTCTCCGGGCACTCTCCACCATACCCAAACCTTTCCGTCAAACTGCCACAGATAGCAGCATCGCTCTTTATACCACTGCAAGCGTCGCTTAGCACTGACTACAGAAATGTGCGGCCTATGAGTTGCTCGACCACTGTATCCCATTATTTTTAACTCGCTATGTACAGTCATTGTGCTAGCTAGACTGGTGGTAGCCATTTGGTTCACGAGTAATTCCTTCAGGCGACTTCAAGCAATTTTGTACATCCACGCGTCTCAATACTCGACGATCCCCGTCCATGAGTACACGAGGTCTGCCTTGTCTAGGTTTAGATGTAGCTGTTCCTGCGCGTTGCCACTTCACGATCACATCATTAACAGCCAACTTGGGCGGCTTTAGAAGGGTTGAAATGTCCTTGATGGGATGGATACTCAGGAAATACTAAATGACTAGCCACGTTCTAAGCCACTATCCTGACCGACTCATTCTGCTGTTATTGTTTCTCTACTGCCAATACAATACTCCACTCTCTCTTTTGTACTGACTGACCCCTTCTCGTGACATCTAGTGATCAGTTCCGCAATGGCATTTGGATTTTGCAATACTTTTGATCAGACAGTGTAGATATATCAGACCTCTCTGTACATGGTGTGGATGCCACAATACAGATATGTAAAAAACCTAGAAATCTATCAGACCACATCCCCAAACGAGCAGTACAGCGTAACTTGCGGTCGTCTTGAAGTGTGGCACTGACACATGCTCGCCCCTCTCTTCTACTGCCCTGCCAGGTTCGGCCCGACTATGCCCAGCACTGATAGCTAACGAGCGGCAAAGCTACGGCCCTCTTTTGCTGGGTGCCTCGCCTGTCATCTCATAGTATTAGGTAGCTTATAACCTCCATCGTTACAAAGCGGCTAATGCGATAGTATAACTGTGATTGAATGTGGCTAATGAATATGAATATGACTTTGGACAAGGCTATCGTCTCCGAAGAAAATTTGATCGGTTAGTGGAGACAAGTGTACAAGTTATTCTAATGAACAACCTTTGCTACTCGTGCACTTTCTACTTATCTGGATTTAGTTCAGTACTTAAAACAGTGACATCACCACATAAGATACCAAATCAAAAAGGGGTACCAAGTGACACAAAGAGTCTCCAACTGTTCTAACTGAAATAATACAAAAATTAAGTAATACGGTCGCCATCCCAAGTGGGTGCTTTCTGCCCAGTATCTGATCAATATTACGGACAGCAATGAATACATAACCCTTTGTTTGGACCTGTGCCAACAGGAGGTTGATACTCGTTTCTGACAGCACAATACATTACGAAATAAAAATGAATGAAGAAATAAATAGTTTTATAACGTTAATATTCGGGTATATTAATTTGAAAAAGATATTTACACTCGTTATTGAGTGAATGGTAGAAGCTCTCTTGTTGCGATAGTAATTTACGTGACGTCAAATTAACGTTTACTTACGTGTACTGTGTTCTTGGACATGGAAGGCTACGTACTTGAAATAGATTGTATTTACTAGAAAATTCAGTGCATCAAATAAGTAATGTTAGCGTTCAATAGATTGACAACGCTGAAACACGAATCATCCTGGTACACTATAGCATTCTTATAATAGGCACAAATATGAAATGTGTGGATTTAATTCACTCTTTTATTCGAATTGAAATTTCCAGATATACCTTCATTGTAAGTTGTCTTCTTTCGTTTATCAAGAATGACATTTCCTCTGAATATTATTGAACAACACTGTTAACTTATTGTTGAGGCTTCATTATTACTTATTTTCAATTTTCTTTTTGTCGAACAAACAAAACTGGCAATGATAATTTTTTATTCCTTTTCTTTTAGTTATTTAAGCAACGACACTAGGCTGTTCAATAAATGGGAATGAGTGGGACGCTAAGTAGGTGACAATGTCTGAAGACAGTGACACGATCAGATGCCTACGGTTTTTACAATGTTGTTGTCGCGGTCTTCAGTCCGAAGACTGGTTTGATGCAGCTCTCCACGCCTCTGTATCCTTTGCGGGCCTCTTAACCTCCAGATAACTGCTGCAGGCTACATCCTTCTAAACCTGCTTACTGTGTTCATCTCTCGGTCTCCCTCTACGATTCCCCCCCCCCCCCCCACACACACACACAGACACACACTTCCCTCTTATACTAAACTAGTAATCCCTTGGTGTCTCAGAATGTGCTATATCAGCAAGTTCTTCTTTTGGTCAAGTTGTACCACAAATTTCTTGTCTCCCCAATTCTGTTCAGTATCTCTAACATTCAGCATTCTTCTGTAGCACCACATTTCGAAATCTGCTATTCTCTTTTTGTCTAAATTGTTTATCGTCGATGTTTCACTTCCATATGTGCCTAACTCCAGACAAATATCTTCAGAAAAGACTTCTTAACATTTAAAACTATGTTCGATGTTAACGAATTTCTCTTCTTGAGAAATTTACTGCCAGTCTACATTTTATATCCTGTCTAAATTGGCCAAACCAATTATTTTGTTGTCCAAACAGCAAAATTCATCCACTACTAAAAGTATCTCATTTTCTAATCTCATTCCCTTAGCAACACCTGACTTAATTTGGCCACATACTATCATCTTTGCTTTGCTTTGTTGGTGCTCATCTTGCATTCTCCTTTCAAGATGCTGTCCATTCCTTTCAGCTACTGTTCCAAGTCCGTTGCTGTCGCTGACATAATTACAATTTCATCGATAAGCCTCAACGTTCGTATTGTTTTTCCATGAACTTTAATGCCTCCTCCAGATTTTTCTTTTGTTTGCTTTACTGCTTGTTCAGTGCACAGATTCATTAACATCAAGGATAGGTTACACCCCTGTCTTCTCAACCACTACTTCCTTTCACGCCCTTCGACTCTTATAACTGCACTATAGTTTCCGTACAAGTTGTAAATAATCTTTCGCTCCCCGTATTTCACCACGGCTACCTTCAGAATTTGAAAGAGAGTCTTCCTCTAGCCATTGTCAAAAGCTTTCTCTAAGTCTACAAATGCCATGAATGTAGGTTTGCTTTTCGTTAACCTATCTTCTATGAGAAATCAAGGGTTAGTATCTCCTCGTGTGTTCCCATACTTCTCCGGAATCAAAATCGATCTTCCCCGAGGTCGGCTACTATCAATTTTCCGTTTTTCTGTAAGGAATTCGTGTTAGTATTTTGCAACCGCGTCTTATAAAATTGATAACTTACTAATTTTCACGCCTGTCAGCCAATGCTTTCTTTGGAGTTGGAATTATGACATTATTCTTGAAGTCTGCGGGTATTTCACCGATCTGATACATCTTGTACCCCAGATGGGAGATTTTGTCAAGGCTGTCTCTCCCAAGACTCTAAATAGTTCTGACGCAATGTCATGTACTCGCAGAGCCATATTTTGATTTAGATCTCTCAGAGCTCTGTCAAATTCCTCTAGCAGTATCTTACCCCCATCTCATCTTCACCTACGTCCACTTCCCTTTTTATACTATTGCTTTCAAGGTCATCTCCCCTTCATTGACCCTCTAAACATTTCTTCCACCTTTCAGATATCGCTTGTTTTTATGACTGGTTTTCCATCTGAGCTCTTGATATTCATACAGCTCTTTTGCACTCTTTTCCCTAAAGACAGCCAGCCGCTGTGGCCGAGCGGTTCTAGGCGCTTCAGTCCGGTACTGCGCGACTGCTACGTTCTCAGGTTCGAATCCTGCCTCGGGTATGGATGTGTGTGATGTACTCAGGTTAGTTAGGTTTAAGTAGTTCTAAGTTCCAGGGGACTGATGACCTTAGATATTAAGTCCCATAGTGCTCAGAGCCATTTGAACCAACCCTAAAGGCTCTTTAATTTTCCTGTAGGTGGTATCTGTCTTTCCCATAGTGAAATATGCTTCTAAGTCCTTAATTTGTTCTCTAGTCATTCCTCCTTAGCCATTTTGCACTTCCTATCAATGTGATTTTTAAAATGTTTTTATTCCCTTTTGTCTGCATAATTTGCTACATTTTTATGTTTTCTCCTTTCGTAAGTTAGGAAGTTAGTGTTATGCAAGGATTTATACTATGCCTTGTCGTTTTATCAATTTGATCATCTGCTGCCTACATTATTTCATCTCTTAATTCGTCTTCTACTGTATTCCTTTCTCCTATTCTAGTCAACCATTTCCTAATGCTCCCTCTGAAACCCTCAGCACTCTCTGGTTTTTTTAACCTATCCGAGTCTCCACCGTTTAATTTCCTACCTTTTTGCAATTTCTTCAGTTTTAATCTACAGTTAGAAATTTATAAATTATTGTCAGAGTCCACATCTTCCCCTGGAAATGACTTACAATTTAAAATCTGGTTCCTAAATCTCTGCTTTACCATTATACAGAGTGAGTCACTAACTATTTCCACATAGAATAGCTCTGAAAGTATGACAGTAGCTGAAAAGTTTATGGGACAAAAGCTGCATGGGACAGCAGGGGCCATAATATGACGTTGGTTTTTTGTTGCTAGGGTGGTCTCATCAGAGATGTGAAGGTATTAAATAACACATGTATAGGTTTTCAGGAGAAGTAGGTGACTTTCATTACACACCATGTTCTTCGTATTTCATCTTTACAATGTTGAAAACACTAGCTGGATTCCACATTCCTTGAAACTGTGGGCCCTGCGCAAAGACAGTTGCTATTACCATCCACTGCCAATTATACGGGTATCAAATGAGTAGCAAATTCGAACGAATGCTAACTGTGAACAATTGCGTCAGAGAAACTATCAGCGGAAACTGAAACTCGCTTTACAAACTACGATCGCGTTGTGTCGTGTTAATTGTTTACCGACGTGCCGTCAACCAAGAATATGTGCCTGCGCTGTTGAGCACGGGCCTGCCTGCTACGGCTACGGCAGTGGTATACAGCTGCCTGGCGAGCTATGAATTTGGGGACTGTCATCTTTTTTAAAAAAATACTTGCAGTGTGTGTGTCTCAGAAGCTAAAATTTTGACATGGTATTTCTCTACCCCTGCAAAAAATTTCAGGGCATGTTTGGACCGCTCCCTTGTGATTGCAGTTGAGTCGTAGCTGCATGCATGTGCTCGCGCTAGAGTCACGCGGGTGCACGCCGATATCCCTTTACCGGAGATTTTGGGATCTCAGCGCTCTTACAGGGAACAAAACTTCTTCTGTAGGCTATGGCATTACGATCGCTCCAGCGGGTAACATTTTACAGCTTCCAACTCGTTTCTTTTTGAATGCACCTTATAGTTTGGTACAGTATAACATGAGAATATGTGCGAACAGAAATACCTATCATTCTGTCGGTAATTTCTTGCTTTTTAAAAGTAATCCCTTCCTGGAAACATGCCTTAATGTACAATGAGGCGGAAAAAATGATGTAATACCTCCTAATATCGTGCTGGACCTCATTTTTCCCGGCGTAGTGCAAGAACTTTACGTGGCACGGACTCAACAAGTCGTTGGAAGTCCTCTGCAGAAATGTTATGCCATCCGGTCTCTATGGCCATCCACAATTGAGAAAGTGTTGCCACAGCAGAATTTTTTGCACGAACCGACCTCTCCATTATGTCCCATAAATGTTCGATGGGATCCATGTTGGGCGATCTGAGTGGCCAAATCATTCGCTCCAACAGTCCAGGATGTTCTTCAAACCAATCGCGAACGATTGTGACCCATGAGATGACGCACTGTCACCCATAAAAATTCCATCATTGTTTGGGACCATGAAGCCCATGAATGGCTGCAAATGGTCTCCAAGTAGTCGTCCATAAGCATTTCCACTCAGTGATAGGTTGAGCTGGACGAGCCGCCACTAGCTTGCGCAGTGCCTTGTTGACAACTTGGTTCCATTCTTCGAGGCGTCTGCACCAACCTCGAATCTTACCATCGGCTCTTACCACCTGAAACCGGGACTCATCTGAATAGGTCACAGTTTACCAGTCGCTTGGAGGCCAACCGATATGGTCACAAGTCCAGGAGAAGCGCTGTGGGCGATGTCGCACTACTAGCAAAGGCACTCGCGTCGGTCGTCTGCTGCCATAAACCATCAACGCCAAATTTCGCCGCACTTTCCTATCAGATACGTTCGTCATACATCCCCCACTGATTTCTGTGGTATTTCAAGCAGTGTTGCTTTTCTGTTACCTCTGGCAACTCTAGGCAAACGCTGCTGCACTCGGTCGTTAACTGGAGGCCGTCGGCTACTGCGCTGTCCTCTGTTTAGAGGTAATTCTTGAAATGTGATATTCTCGGCACGCTCTTGACACGGTGAATCTTGGAGTATTGAATTCCCTAACTATATACGAAATGAAATTTCCCACACGTTTACCTCCAATTACCATTCCGAGTCGCAGGCAGTTGTGGCAGAGAGGTTGTAGGCGCTTCAGTCCGATCACTACGGTCGCAGGTTCGAATCCTGCCTCAGGCATGAATATGTGTGATTTCCTTAGATTAGTTAGGTTTAAGGGGACCACACCCTGCCTATCTAACCCACGTAAACTTAGGCAAGTATTTGACCCATTTCTGAAAAACTATTTGATGCAGGACCTTAATATTTTTACTGTATGTTTCATGATGCTAATAGTGTCAACTGTACTAAAATCTACTTTATCCATTTTATAGTTTTTAAGAAATACTTTTCAAATTTATTAACAAAAAATATTAAGTTTTTTCTGCAGAAAATATTTTTTGTGAACTTCCTAATGGGGGAATATTAATGAATATAGTACCAGATGTGGCATTTTATGTTATGCAGAGTCTCTGAAAATTTCATTCATTTATCTATGATAGTTTCTGATATAATGGGGCATATGTATTGAAAATTTTAGTTTCCGGGAAGTTGACTTTAAAGAAAAAACTTTTGAAATTTGTTACTTACAGTTAATTAAAACCGTCCTGCTGCATGTGATGGACCTTGTTTGGCCTCTAGCTGGTCTTCCACTTTCTTTTTCACCTTCTTGTATCTTTGTCTTGCTTTCTTGGTCATATTAGATACAGACCTGTCTGTATCGACTATCCTCATTTTATCGCAATGTTGCAGCCCAGTGATCATATTTTCACCAGGATTCATTCCCAGCTTTTCCAGTACCCAACACTTCCCAGTATTACCACAACTGCATGTAATAGCAGCATCATGAAGTCTTTCATTACATGCATGACTACAAATACAGTTTTAGGAAGGCTGTTCCAAGTTATGCTGTTGAAATATTCATTTGTGTTCTGTGTCTGCCCATGCAGACATTTCCTTAGAAGGTCAGGATGAGCCAAGTGTCTGAAAATAGGTTAAATTGCTGTAATAACAGCAGCAGGAAGAGAATGCTGGTGAGAATAAGATTCTCCAGTTGCCTGAGCCCTATTGTATTTGCACCACGAATTTTCTCCTGATGGACACAATCCATGACATGGCTTATCATCAGTAGGGGATTTACGGAAGAATATGGCCCAAACATCTGTCTTCATTGCCTCCAGATTTTCTTTATTTCTCCTAACTGCCTGCCCATAGTATACCTGCAAGTTTTCTGTTTCAGTTTTAGTTAACCGACCCTATCCGGTCAACAATTTTCCAACTTCTAATTTTTTTTTCTCTCATATCAACAGTTAGTTTTCTCAGCCTTGTTCACAAACGTTTTTGAACATCACCTACACATTTTATTTTGCTAATAATGGCATCTCCATATGGCTTAAAGTTCACCACATTGTTGTAAGCCTTACTGTCACCATTGCCCAAATATTCGGTGTACCGTACGCCTCTTGCTTCTACAGAGCAATGAAATATTTGTTGTACTCCATGAACTTCCATACCACCACTTGTTCCTCTAAAATTAGCCACGCAGTTGTGTTCTTTATGTTCATTGACTTTACAACATTTGCAGTATTTAGACATTATCTCCACACCTAACACTCTACCGGTGTCTACACTCGTGCCAGTCACTACTCCATTCGTAGAAGTATGTCCTCTTTTCTGCCAACTTCCATCAAGTGCAACTGCAATATCCGAACGTCCATCAGTTTCTTCTACTGTTTCCCCAGCAGCCAGTTTCATGCTTACCTCACTGACCTCACATACAGCTTTCTCTAATATTGCAGTCAGTTTTTCAAATTTATTTGTTGGTTGATGTAAGTTCATCACTGAACAAAATGTTTTCCCTGCAGCCATGCCCTTGCCAATGGATCGTAAATCATATACTAATCTAGTTTGATTTCATAAGGGCGACGTGCATCTGGTTTTCAAGAACTCATAAATGAAATCACAGCTGAGCATTTAGTGCAAATTAAATCCAAAGCAATTGCTACGCCTTTTATCCCACTGGCACTCCTACAAGTTTTCACACTCTGTGACTCACCACATTGTCTACATCGTACAAATTTAGAAATTACATCTGATAATATTATGAAATTTATAATAATGTTACTGCGCCCCTTGTCACTTACAGTAAATTCGTTGTAAGTCTCTTGACATGGTGAAAGCTTCTTTGATGATGCACTTGTTGAAGAATTACAATTAGAAACATCGTTGCCAGGCGACATAACCTCTTCTACAGAAGGCTTTCTAAACTTGTTTCCTCTAAATTGTCGTTTCTTGACAAGCCTTTACGTTGCGTCATCTTCAATAAACACAACAAAACACACGTAAACAAGCACGGCAAACGTGAGTATAACAACTACTCGCAATCACACTTGAACAAAACTAACCGCGTGTTTGAAAACGTGTTGTTTACATACAGCAGAAACAAAAGAATACCGACCGTTGAATTCCAAGGATAGCCAACACATTCGGGAGTAAAAAAAATCCCTAACGTGCAATGTTGGGGATATAAAGATCTAAAATATATGCAGAAAAGTGGCTGACAGAAAAGTGGGCGTGGCACTTAAACACACGTGGTAGGAAAATGCTCTTAAAATGCTCGAAAAAAAATTTTTTTCGGCAAAATCCTTTTCAGAGTATTTAAACAAAACCTTAATCTATCGAAATATGATGAAAACCGAAAATCTATTTTTTTCGACCTGAACCACGGTGTGGTCCCCTTAAGTAGTTCTAGGCCTAGGGGACTGATGACCTCAGATGTTAATTCCCATAGTGCTCAGAGCCATTTGAACCATTCCGAGTTAATAGTGTGTCAATTTCCATCCTGCGATCATGATCGCGTCGGAAAGTGTATCACGCGAACATCCGAGTATAAAGGACAATGCCGCCAATGCAGTGGCCTTCTATACCAGCGGTTCCCAACAAAATTTTCTCGAGGACCTCCTCATCGAGCATGATTGGTACCTTGTCATATCACGGTATCAGGTGCCTAAAAAAGCCAAATTAAGAGTCTTTTTATACGCTTTCTATTTTTTGTACTTATAAAAAACATTGAGATATTAACTATTGAAAAAATATTGAGCTTAAAACTTTTTTCAATTTAGGCATCATTGTTATTGTTAAACCTATGATTATTGCTCAAAATCTTTGTCTTCAAATCTGGGTGTTTAGTACAACAAATGCATTATCTTCCTCTTCATCTGTAGGCCTTTCTCGTTTTAACGAACCACTTTTTAATCGACGGTCCATTTTTAACTACGCGAACTGTAGTTTCCCCAAAAAACAACGCTTTACAAAGACTACTGTTTTAATACAGAATATTGAATATGTAAGCAATACGGTCTGCGAAAGCACTGGAAATAAATTAACAACGGCCGATTGTCGTCTGAAACGCGAGTTTCTGTGTAAAGTGACTGTCAGTTGTCAGCTGCAAAGAGGCAGCGCGCGTAGTCTAACGGCATACAGCAGAACTATTTGCATCTATCTAATTCTAGTTTTGCGCTAGTGTCAGCTGGCTCTAGGAAGACGCTGGGCGCAGAATTTAGCGTTCGCTAAAGCTCTGCTCATGCAAGAAGCGGCCAAGACTAAAAATATGTTATAATACGAAGTGTATTTAATATATTTTTTGTTCTAATAGCATCTTGAGGACCCCTCTGGCATAGCTCGTGGACCCCTGGGGGTCCGCGGACGACGTGTTGGAAACCACTGTTCTATTCCATGAGTACGCTAGACCTCCTCCATTTGTATACGTGCATACCGCTATGCCATGACTTTCGTCAAGTCAGTGTATTGGCGTAGGCGCAGCCCAGTGGTTACGGCAAGTAACTGTGAACGGCCGGCTGACGGGTGGAGCTCGCGGTGACGGCCGGCGTACGTGTATCGCGGCAGTAGCTGGCGGCCTAATTACAGGCGCCGCACGTGCCGGCTGACGCAGCGCAGGCCAGGCCAGGGGACACGGGCCGTCCTCACCGCCGCTGCCGCAGCCGGCAGATTTCCCCGGGGAGCGGCGGCGGCGCCTCCGCCGCTGCGCGTCACACGGCGCCGCCTGTCGCTGCTGCTGCTGCGGATCATGATGGCACCGGTGGTCGCCGCTTCGACCTTCCGCAGGCACTGACGCCATCTCAGCACTCCTTTGCGACACAATCGAGAGAATCGTCTCCGGAGGCAAACCACGTCACAACGTCTCAATCTCACGAACAAATCATAATACAACGATTGCAATGTTGTGACACCGTTTGTTATGGTGACTAATAACGTTACAACGTGTCAGTCAGCCATCGGTGACCGTTTCTGGCCTCCCTTCTAATACATCATTTCGTAGTGTAAGATAGAGAGAAGGCAACAGTTTTCAAGAAAATTCCAAGCCCATGTTGCTTTTCTGTACACATGAAGTTGGCCATGATGGCACCGGGGGAGGTTGGGCAACGGGAGGGACGTCTGAACGCCCAGAGAAGACTGTGCCTCCGAATTCCAGATACGACCAGGTGCCCCTTTTTTTTCCTCGAAGAGGACCTTACAGAATGGGTGTCACACTTTCCCCTCCATCCTCGAAGGATCCATTAAAGGACAGATTTCACTCTTTCCCCTCAATCCTCAAAGGAGGTGTTACAGAAAGGGTGTCACGCTCTCCTCTCCATCCTAGAAGGGATCGTTACAGAATGAGCATTACACTTTCCCCTCCGTCCTCTAAGAAGGTGTTACAGAAAGGGTGCTACGCATTCCTCTCCATCCTGGAAGGGGCCTTTACAGAATGGGCATCACTCTTCCCCTCCAGGCTGGAAGAAGCGGTTAATAATGGCCATCACTATTTACCGTCCAACCTCGAAGGAAGGCACATTTTTGAATGAGGAGAGAAACGATGGGAAGAGACTGTCGCACGAAACATCTAATCCTGGATTGCCAATTATTAGCACATCTATCAAGATGAAGTAATGAGGAGTTGCAAAAATAGAAATTCTCCTATTGGACAGAGACAAGTGTTACAATAGCAAGTCAGTACTTTGCAACAAGTGGCGTGAGGGAGGGAGGGGCGGCACGAGTTGTAATTCTGGTGCGGATCGCAAGACAGCTCAAAAACGATGCTCCAGACCTGCCCAATCAACTAATTTCTAGAGGGATACTCAGCTTCCAATTTAACCAGAAATATCAGTCCCGCCAGCTCTGCACTTAGACATCTCTCTCATTCCGCTGCTCTGCAGATAGTACTGGTACCGTACTACGCATACTTTCATTCACTACTATCCTGTTGCATAATCAACGACATTGCAGTGCCTGTATTATTCCGAATTATAATGCAATGTTCCTTCAGATATCATATTTATATTCAGTGTCGTATTTCGCCGTCGACACCGAGCAAGTGACTTTCAAGTAAAATGTCTTCACTGCACGTAATATACATAATGGATGTACGAGGACACGCTGTAAAAAAGGTTCAAATGTCTCTGACACTATGGGACATAACGTCTGAGGTCATCAGTCCCCTAGAACTTAGACCTACTTAAACCTAACTAATCTAAGGACATCACACACATCCATGCCCGAGGCAAGATTCGAACCTGCGACTGTTGCGGCGGCGCGGTTCCAGACTGAAGCGCCTAGAACCGCTCGGCCATCCCGGCCGACGGACAGGCTGTATACACATAAATTGACGACATATAGAAGTTTGGCTCTGGCCGTGTGTCCTCGGATAGCCTAATGGTTAGGCAATAACTCGATAAAAGTGGGAAATCCTGGTTTGATTCCCGGTCCTGCATAAATTGTCATCGTCCTCATTCCATTAAACACCTGACGATTGTCCATATTCGCAGCTGCAAATACATTTCACGTGTGGCACTCTCTTCAGCTCAAATTTTCATTGACCTCATTCCATTAAACACCTGATGGTTGTCCATATTCGCAGCTGCAGATACATTTCACGTGAGGCATAACGTTCTGGGGTACTACAGGCAAAGTAAAATATAATTCCTTCTACAGAAGCGTGCAGTAATAGGTGAACTATATAAGCAAATCTTTTGCTGAAGCCTCTTCAGGAACCTAGAGAATCTTCCTTTACACGCAACAAGTTAATCTCTAATGGTGTTTGTGGTTAACAATAAAAGTGAATTTAGTACGAACTGTGATATTAGCACTCAATATACTAAAAGTAACGGCAACTTCTATATAGACTATGGATCCCCGTCTATGGCTCAGAAAGGTGTTTTATATTCCAGTCCAAAAGACTGAAACAGGTTGCAGTAGACAGCAGCAGGAAACTCTAAATCCTTAAATATTCGAAACCAAAGTAAAATAGTAGCTTATTGTCACAGCTCCTGGAATTTATCAGAAAGTGTTGACTCAATAATGTGAATTCCAGTTCAAATAAATATTTGTATTAAAGAAGTGTTGACTTTATCTGTACACACACAGCTTTTAGCCTTGTGCGTAAAGTCGCATAAATATTTACCATGAATTTTTAGTCTTTCGTGTGTGTGTGTGTGTGTGTGTGTGTGTGTGTGTGTGTGTGTGTATGTGTATGTGGGTGTGGGTGTGTGTAATCTGCCTTATTCCAAAGCACCTGAAGGCTCTTCTTCATTGTCGGATTTTGGGACTCGCTATGTGAATGAATAAATGAATAATAGTTCACAATGGGAAACTTTTTCCTCAGGAACTAGATGGAAAGATTGTAAACCTTCACTTTGTCTCAAAACATCATGTTCATTTCGTTGATTTCGTGAAAACTGAGTCTTGAATGCCTATATCTATAGGCTGCGGACAATTTGTATTTCAGGGATGGCTAAATACCATTTTTTAATAATTTCGTGTGGCTCACTGGTCTGGTGCAAGTCTTTCTATTGCACGCCGTTTGTGTGTTCCTAACCTACCCCAGTTACACAGCCGGGGAAAGAGGACTTGCAGTTTAACGTGGAATTCGAACAACGCGTGATCTTCACACCATTGGGAGGAGAAGGCCACGTTAAACACAACAGAAAAAAAAGTGGACCGACTAGGATTAGATCCGGAGGCTTTTCGATTTCCAGGCACGCACTTTACTGCTAGATCAACGGCCTCAATTTGGTTGACAGTCAAACACACATTCCGAAAAACACGAACAACAATTTGATGAAGATCCCTCCTCAGATGAGATGATTCAGTTTGATGGATAGCACATGTCTGATACATCGGCTTACATCAGCGAAATTTGGTGATGCCCAGTGACAAAGTCGTACATGAAACATAGATGCCATAAAGTCTGGAAGCTTCTCAATTCTAATATTTTTTTCTTAATGCGGGGCCACAATCAAAATATATTTCTTTAAAGTCGGTACCGCCATTAGACTGTTGTTTATTTACAGTCTTACATTTACACTTACACAATCATGATTTCGGCTTCAAAGTGCCATTATCAAGTGTTGTAAGTGTTATAAACTGCCTAAGATGGCATCCTGTCGTATTAAAATACACTATTAGACACAATGTCTAAGAGTCGACATTTCTGGCAGACCCTACTGCTTTGTTTCATTACTGAGTACGCCATCTTGACTGCGAAGCTTTTCATATCGGCGCACACTCCGCTGCAGAGTGAAAATCTCATTCTGGAAACATCCCACAGGCTGTGGCTAAGCCATGTTTCCGCTATATCCTTTCTTCCAGGGGTGCTAGTTGGCTGGTTCAAATGGCTCTGAGCACTATGGGACTTAACATCTATGGTCATCAGTCCCCTAGAACTTAGAACTACGTAAACCTAACTAACCTAAGGACATCACACAACACCCAGTCATCACGAGGCAGAGAAATCCCTTAACCCACCGGGAATCGAACCCGGGAACTCGGGCGTGGGAAGCGAGAACGCTACCGCACGACCACGAGGTGCGGACAGGAGTGCTAGTTCTGCAAGGTTCGCAGAAGAGCTTCTGTGAAGTTTGGAAGGTAGGAGACGAGGTACTGGCAGAATTGAAGCATTGCGGACGGGTTGTCAGTCGTGCTTGCGTAAATGAGTTGGTAGAGCACTTGCCCACGAAAGGCAAAGATCTCGAGTTCGAGTCTCGGTCTGGCCCACAGTTTTAATCTACCGGGAAGGTTCATATCTGCACACGCTCCGCTGCAGAGTGAAAACCTGATTCTGGAAACAGTCTAATGGCGGTACTGACTTTAAAGAGACTTCTCAACTTTGTCAACAATGATTCTTTGAGGACTGGTCAGGCAACCTCCAACGCCTGTTGCAGATGGGAGACCAAGTCAGCAAGTACTTAAGGGAATACTGGTCAAAGAACACATCATGGCTAAGGCACACAGAAATCTGTCACTTCCTTGCTGTTATTTTAGTTTGTAAATAGCTATCGTTTCAACGAAATATAACGAAGCAGCACTCTAAAATACTTGGTTCACTCACATCAGTTTTACCACCGCCCATGTTCGCCGTCAGCGAGCAATAACCATTCTCAGACGGCAGGTGGCAGCACCAGCAGTGCAGGGTATTAAAAAGTGCACCGGGGAATTCGGAAAACTGTGCAGTCGTTTCCGTCATGCGGAAGCGGAGCGATTCATCATATTCCAAAAAGAGCATAATATTGGGCTAAGGGGCAAGAGTGGAAGTATTTCCGAAACGGCTAAGTTTGTAAACTATTCGCCTGTTGCAGTGTTTAAAGTGTGCCGTGCATGGCAAAATGGTGCTATCCAAAAACTGGCTCCGAGGAGCTGTGGTGCACCACGGTGCATAGGTGACAGGGGTGAACGATGCTTGCGGAGATCTGTACGGACGAACAGATGTGTCACAACGGTGTGCCCACATTAACTAAGGGGCTACCAACAGTGCCTCCTCAACTACCGTCCAGAGATTGTTGCTGTGAATGGGCCTCTGCAGCAGGCGCCTAGCTCATACACCCATGCTGACTGCTGCTCATCTGCGACGAAGGCTGAAATTTGCACGCTAATACCTCAAGCCCAGTGAGTGGCGAAAGGTGGCCATTTAAGATGAATCTCGTTTCACGCTCCATCGGGCACACGGCCTTTGATGTGCACGGCGTGAATCGTCTGAAAGCAAAGGAGTGAGCGTTATTGTCTGGGCAATGTTTTCGTCGCATTCCCTGGATGATCTCTTCATTCCGGTGGTTCAACACAAGTAAGCATCTGACCTTGGAGACCACGTGCACTAGTACATGAAGTTTGTTTTTCCTCGGCACAATGACGTCAACCAGCAGGACAATGCCACGTGTCACACAGCTAGCACAGTCTACTTACGTGTTCCGAAGAGCACCAGGATGAATACACCGTGTTCACCTGGCCACCAGGCTCCCCGGATTTGAACCCAGACGAAAATCTATGGGGCCACCTCGATCGGGCTGTTCGCTCCATGGATCCTCAATCCAGAAACCGAGCGCAGGAGGCCGGGGCACTGAAGTCAGCATGGTTCCACATCCCTGTCGGTACCTTCAGAAACCTCACTGACTCTCTTCCAGCACGTCTTGCAACAGTCCGCGTTGCAAAAGGTGGCTATGCAGGCTATTGACAGGTGGTCACATTAATGCGACTAGACCGAGCGGTCTAGGGCGGTGCAGTCATGGACTGTGCGGCTGGTCCCGGCGGAGGTCCGAGTCCTCCCTCAGGCATGGGTGTGTGTGTTTGTCCTTAGGATAATTTAGGTTAAGTAGCGTGTAAGCTTAGGGACTGATGACCTTAGCAGTTAAGTCCCATAAGATTTCACACACATTTGAACATTTGAACAACTAGATCGTGAACTGTGTGAACAGAACAAATAAAAATGTTTCCAACCAAGAGATAAATTCTGAAACTTATAAACAGGTGCATCTCGGATATAAAGATACTAAACGTGTGACGCAAAACTGCGACTGTAGTCTTGGTAAAATTTCGAAGGAAACTATGAGACTCAAATACTTAAGACCAGTTGCACTATTCTGACATCTCTACCAAGTCTTCGAGAGAATAATTCTGAACCATATCTGTGAACATTTTGGTCACAATCTTATGAAGAAGCAGAGTGGGTTCAGCCCAAGTAGCTCATGTTTTGGTCAGATGTTTAACCCCTCCCAGTGTAATGAGGACAGATTTGAAAAACCCTAGATTGTATTGTATTGTATGTTAACCGGGGACCTAGAAACGACGGAGAGGCTCGTACCCCCCGCAATCGCAGTGGTCAACAACCCCACGACGACTACCGCAGTCCACTTCACCCCTCCGCCGCCCCACACCGAACCCAGGGTTATTGTGCGGTTCGGTCCCCGGTGGACCCCCCAGAGAACGTCTCACACCAGACGAGTGTAACTCCTATGTTTGCGTGGTAGAGTAATGGTGATGTAGGCGTACGCGGAGACATTGTTTGCTCAGCAATCGCCGACATAGTGTAGCTGAGGCGGAATAAGGGGAAACAGGCTGCCTTCGCCGAGGCAGATGGAAAACCGCCTAAAAACCATCCACAGACTGGTCGGCTCACCGGACCTCGATACAAGTCCGCCGGGTGGATTCGTGCCGGGGACCAGGCGCTCCTTCCCAATCCGGAAAACCGTTCGTTACACCGATCGGCTAACCGGGCGGGCAACTCTAGATTACAGGTACGGCATCCATTCACCTAAAGATAATTTATGACGTAGCAAGCAATAGGACGTTGGTTGGGATTTTACGCACTGCCACGGGAAATTTCCATATAACGCAGAGCATGTTTTCTGTAAATAAACAATTCGATGTCACCTTAAAGTAGTAGAAGAAAACGGCGTACGGAGTAGAGAAATGGTCTTCTATAGGGCAGAGAACTGGCCTCCTTGTTACATAACATCTGCAAGAACAATTAACCAGTCAAACATGTTGCAAAATCATTCTTCTACCTAGATGACACTACAATCTATAGTACCACTTGGGATGGCGACTTCGATTTTCTCCGTACTTCTTGGCAGCATTCGACTAGAGGGAGTCTGCTTACATAGAACATATTGTCATTGCTCTGAACTAGACAGACTCTACTGTAACAGGATACCTAAGACTTGGCGCAGTGGGTTTGATTTTTTCCCATATGACCATAGCGCCCCATGCGTCAGACGGACATTGGCTCTGGTCGTACAGAAGAAAAAGGAAAATAGTTAGTCAGTGATTGCAGGTCTATTAAAATCGGTCGCCTATGCTCAGATCAAGAAAAACCTTTCTGCAGAAGATGGAGCCTATGCCGCCATAACTGAGCTGGAGGCCAATCCGAGAATGTGAAAGAGAGATTTGCTGCTGGCTACGGCCAGCCTAATATTACATGAAGACTCTGAACAGACTGAACACTGGAGTGATCCGGAGCAAGAAGGATCCGAAACAGTGGGAACACGTAATCCGAGAGACTCCTTGTCAATGTGAAGAACTGAAAAATGCACAATACAGTCTTGTCTGCACGATACTACATGAACCCTATTCTATAGGAATTTGTTCAAAATGAAAATATTGTTAATAAAGCAGATTGACGGGCTCTACACTCAATATCGTTTAATTTTTTTATGTCTGGTCTTTTTGTTTCTTGTTTGTACATTTCATTTTCTTTGTTTATTTCTGTATTTTCCATATTTATTTTCTAGTCGGATGTCCTGCACATAAAAATAATAACTGTACCAATTATAATAATAACAGATGTTAGAAATGGGTACATGTGTATTCGCAGGGAGAGCTTTGTCAAGAAGTGTCACACATATTGCATCGAAAACACGAAACACATGGCAGACTTGTGTTCTGTGACTGGGGGAACGAGTGTGAAGAGTCAGCTTGCAATGATACAACATATAAAGGTTAACTGCTGACACAAATGAAGCCTTCGAAGGCTATATTGCAAGAAGTGAACAGAACAGAAGATTTGAGGAGAAAAAGTGTTTTAAACTTCCGGACGGAAATGAGCTGCTGAGGATCATCACTTGCGATTAGTCGGTCACGAGAGCCAGACAACACTGGACAATTACGACAGTGGCTACAACATTAACAAGTGCTTCATAGAACGAAATGGAGCAATGGCAAGGCAGTTTTGGTATCATCATTCACAAAGATTAGGGTAAGCGTAAAGCCTATTTCCCATATTTTCTGCTGTATAAATTGAAATTATTAGAGGACAGTTGGTGCGAACTGACGAATTCACGAACGCGTGTAAGCGATGCACCTTTTTAATGCAAACATTCACCCGGAGGGTGGAACATTTGCACAGCGGTTAGTGTGGCTTCAATGCTTGGATCAATTTTAAAAACGTTTTTCATTGAAGTATTCATCGGCTTTGTGGGTGTCACCAAATGTGTATTGTGGCAGATAAAGAATACTTTAGTTGTATCTCCTGTTTCGTTTGTTTTATTATACCGTTTAAGAACTTTTCCACATATCGCAGCAGTGTAACAATGTGCATGGACGTAACTAATTTATGTCAAATTTAAACAAAATCAGCAGCAGCAGTAGCCAATGCTGGGTTAGTGCTTACCCAGGCTTCTCCATGCGTTTCAGTATTCAACTACATACATCCTTTTTGCTCTGCGCTATTTATAATGTCGTTCCCTCGGTCTTTTCTTATCTTCTACAGTTCAGAAAGGGAGTAACAGTTCTCTTTATTTACTTATCCTTAATAACGCGAAAATTACACTTGACAGTCCGCTCTCCCTCTTTTTTGCTTGTTTTATTACCCTTAATAACTAGAACCTTACTCTTGACGTTCGCTGGTCCAGTGTAACATTCGCGTTATTACGAACGAGTAAACGGATGAAACGGCGAGGAGGAGCGAAATCCAACGCTGTCGCACAGCCTGTTTCTTCGTTAATCGCAGCAGTTTAAGGCCTTCAGGCGGCGGAGTGATGGTCGTTGCCAGTGTGTTATCAAGGCCGCAGCCCAGCAGATTGACTAACAATCACGTGATCAAGAAATGTAAGCTGCCGTTCTTGTCCTCTGACTGTCGGCTCCGATGAAGGAGCGAGCGAGGCAGACTACTGACGTGGGCCCGCGCCTAGTCGTCATCTGCGATTTCGTACAAATTTTTAGTACGTGTAGCACTTGGCCAGACATGAAACTCACACACGACTGTTACGGTCGCAGGTTCGAATCCTGCCTCGGGCATGGATGTGTGTGATGTCCTTAGGTTAGTTAGGTTTAAGTAGTTCTGAGTTCTAGAGGACTGATGACCACAGATGTTAAGTCCCATAGTGCTCAGAGCCATTTGAACCATTTGAAACTCACACAAGTGGGACCTCCTATGGCTAAGCACTTAGAAAAAAAATAGCATTTTTGATGAGGGTCGGGCGAGGCTCGAGCCACTTACGTTAGGATAGTTCTAAGGCAGCGGTTGGTGCAGCACAAAGAGTGCAGAACGGTAACCCGAAGATGGTAGGGTCGATTCTCTTTACCAAGCAAGGTTGCGCAGTGGTTAGCACACTGGATTCGCATTAGGGAGGACGACGTTTAAGATCCGCGTCCGGCGATCCAGGTTTAGCTTTTCCCTGATTTCCCTGAATCATTCCAAGCAAATGCCGGGATAGTTCCTTTGAAAAGGTACGGCTGATTTCCTTCCTCATTCTTGATAGAATTTGTGCTTGTCCTTCTCCTCTAATGACATCGATGTCAACGGTACGTTAAATCCAATATTCCTTCCCTCTTTCTTTCGAGTCTCAATGCAAAAACTATTTTTAATTGTTTATTTTCAACTTTTACATTTCTTACATTGCGCATAAATCGAAATAACACTCAATATATTGTATTTATTAATATTTTCATGAAAGAAAATTTGGGATCACAAACAAATTTCTAACAAAGGATTGTGCTTACAGCTTCCTCGAGTACTCTGCAAATAATTTTTGAAGAAGAGATTGTAATTATAGCGTACAGGACTCTGCACTCCGTTAGTTTCATCTTGACCTTCGAGGAGCAATTTGCAGCTGTACGCAAGTAATATGTTCCCGATGTGACAGAATCAGCACATCGAGATATAAAATGCAATTACATCCCGAGAAGATTGCATCAAAATACATTACGCAGATAATGCGATGTTCTTCCACGTTGGTTTTTTCAGGTTCTTGACAATGACTAATGGTAGAAATGCGCTAAAAGCACGGATGCCGCAGTGGATGCTCCGGTTCCCGTCAGATCAACGAAGCGCTGTCGGGCGTGGTCGGCACTTGGATGGGTGACTATTCGGGCCACCATGTGCTCTTGTCATTTTTGGCGGTGCACTCAGCCTCGTGATGCCAATTGAGGAGCTACTCGACCTAATAGTAGCGGCTCCGGTCAAAGAAAGCCATCTTAAGGACCGGGAGCGCGGTGTGCTGACACACCTCTCCTATCTGCATCCTCATCTGAGGACGACACGGCGCTCGGATGCTCCCGATGGGCCACTTGTGGTCTGAAGACGGAGTGCTTTACAGTACAGCAATAATGGGCCGTATTTTCTTTTATAAAATACGTTCCGTCATACATTCCATTGTACCAGCTAACCTTGCCTATTTTTGGCGAAATGTCGCGTTCGCCGGCCGAAGTGGCCGAAAGGTTCTAGGCGCTACAGCCTGAAACGCGCAACCGCTACGGTCGCAGGTTCGAATCCTGCCTCGAGCATGGATGTGTGTGATGTCCTTTGGTTAGTTAGGTTTAAGTAGTTCTAAGTTCTAGGGGACTGATGACGTCAGAAGTTAAGTCTCATAGTGCTCAGAGCCATTTGAACCGTTTGTCGCGTTACGCGTGGTTTGCTGCGAAACTGTGCCACTAGAGACAACCTTTTTGAATGTAAACCAAGTTTTTATCTTCTACAGAAGCTTTAAAACAACCATGTACAGCGTGTTTCAAAAAGGACTTAACAATTTAAAAAATTCATATACTTATTGAAAGAAGATAAAGAGCTGGGTTTACTGTTATTTTGTAGGGAAACACATCAAGTATTTTTTTTTTTTACCTTAAAGATATTGTTTGTGGCTTCCGTTAGTTATCCTACACACATTCTATCGGAAGTCAATTTCTTCCCAAACTCGCTGTAGCATTGCGGGTGTAACTTGCTCAGTGGCGGCCTAAATGATTGCTCCAAGTTCTGGTAGAGAACCTGGCACAGGAGATACAAACACGATATCCTTGATGAATCACCATTACAAAAAAAATCGAGAGGTGTCACGTCTGTGGAATGTGAGGTCCATGCAAATGACACATCACGACCAATCCATTGTCCTGGAAAGCGGCCACCGAGATAACGACGGACATGAGCCAGGTACTGGGGCAGTGCACCATCTTGCATGAAATAAACATTTCGTTCTTGGTCATCCTCGTTGATTACTGGTATCAAAAACTGTTGTAACATATCCAGGCACACTAACCCATTGATGTTTTCTACCACAGAAAAAAATGGGGGCTCTGCACTTTGTTCTTGCTCAATGCACAAAAAAACGTTCAATTATGTCTATCACGAAAATGTTGCAATGTTTGAAGTGGGTTTTCACTGTCCCTACAGTTATGTGTGTTAACCTTGCCACTTAAGAGAAAAGTCGGCTTGTCAGTAAAGATGATTTTGTCCAAGAAAGCAGTCATGGACTGTGCGGCTGGTCCCGGCGGATGTTCGAGTCCTCCCTCGCGCATGAGTGTGTGTGTATGTCCTTAGGATAATTTAGGTTAAGTAGTGTGTAAGCTTAGGGACTGATGACCTTATCAGTTAAGTCCCATAAGATTTCACACTCATTTGAACATTTTTTGTCCAAGAAATGTTGATCGTCATATAATCGATTTACCATATCTGCACAGCAGTTCTTGCAAGCAATTTTATCAGTGTCTTTTATTGCTTGTACGATCGTCAATCTGCACGGTTTCAAATGCAAACGGCTTCTCAACACACACCAAACGGTAGTATGTGGGATTTGCAGTTCGCGAAATGCACGCTGAGTCGATGTTGTAGGGCGGTTGACAGAGCGTTGCCTCACTCGCTCAGATGTGCTTGGACGACCTGATGATTTCCCATGTCTTACCGAGCACCCCGTTTCTACAAAACATTTATGCCGCAAATAAATTGTAGACCTACTAGGGTCTTTAGCGTACTTGTAACGGTAATTACGCTGAATTGTTGTCGCCGATTTCGATTCTTCAAACCAAAACACACAGCTAGCTCACTCAGATCCAGTCAAGGCAGCCATCTTTAACGCAACTGCCGCTTGGGCTCCTTACGGTGCGAGACAAAACTTGATGTATTTCCCTACACTTTGGCACTACAGTCACCTCTATAGGTACTATGAATCAATTTATATGAATTTTCAAAGTTATAGAGTTGGTTTTGAAATACCGTGTAATTGTAAAAATGCGGCATTTATAAAGTGTGCAACATTTCAAGACACTTACTGTTTTCTCTGTTTTTACGAGATTTGTCACCCCATCATGTGTAAATCATCAGCTATAAAATAATACAACTATTTAATTTTATATATGAAGTGTTCGTGTACGCATAATGATCTTTTCCTGAAAATTTATTCACAATCCTGTATTTTCCTTTGCCTTTCCTTTTTCATGTGTCTCGAAAAATTTTAATAAATAGAACATATTAGATACTGTTTCGGCTTATTTTCAGTACAAATAACATTAATTTTGAAAATATTCTGTAATCTTCTCGCTTCGCCAACTGCGGCCTTGTGACTGCGTTAGGTAAAACGGTTCCAGCCTCTCCCGACTATTTTTTCTAAACGTCCAGCCATCCGGAGCTGCCATTTCCGTCACTTTCATTTCTGGCTAAGCCCCGCGTGTACCACAAATTTGGAGGAAACCGGTGATGATGAGCAGACGCGGCCCCCTTGTGAGTAAGACACTCTACTCGCATTTGGGAGAACTAGAACTGAAATCCTCTTACAACCATCCTGATTTAGGTTTCCTGTGGTTTTCCTAGGTCGGTTAAAGCCAATGCTGAGATGATTCGTTTTAAAACGAAACGATAAATTTTCCTCCGTTACGGTTTTCCAACTGGAGTATGTATCCTTCCATTCGTCGTCGAAAGGAAGTTAAACCCCAATTTTCCTCTCTTCCTTGCATTTGGGCTGCGCACCGTAGAGAAACAGCTAGGTGACGGTTGCTGTTTGTGTCAGCATGACAATGCTCCCTGTCATGAAGTAGCACCTGTGAGACAACAGTTTGTGGACAATAACGTTCCTGACACTGACTGCCCTGCTTAGCGTCCCGATGTCAACCCAATGGAACACCTCTGGGATGACTTAGAACTTCAAATTCCTTCCAGACTTTAGCGTCTACCGCCACTGCCTTAACTGGTTTCGGCTCTTGTTGAATAATGGGTTACCGTCCCTCCACAGACATTGAAACACCTCATTAAAAGTGTTTCCAGATGAATTCGAGATGTCATAACGGTGAGAGTGGATACATTACATAACAATTTCAACTAATAGGTGTCCGGGTACTTTTGATCAGCCGGCCGGGGTGGCCGAGCGGTTCTAGGCGCTACAGTCTGGAACCGTGTGACCGCTACGGTCGCAGGTTCGTATCCTGCCTCGGGCATGGATGTGTGTGATGTCCTTAACTTAGTTAGGTTTAAGTAGTTCTAAGTTCTAGGGGACTGATGACCTCAGAAGTTGAGTCCCATAGTGCCAGAGCCATTTGAACCATTTTTTTTAACTTTTTATCAGATTATGTATGTGGTAAAACTTAAATTTAAAGCTGCATTACTTATGGGAACGCACTCACCTTCTGTGCTTGACGAATGTTATGTCACACAGTGGGTGCGACATAGGCTCAATAGAGCAAGGACATCGTCTATTATGTTTCTGGCAGCCACGAGGAAAATAAGTGTTGCATTATGACCAGTTTGTTTTAATAAATCACTTTAGATTGAGAGAAATTTTCTTTGAGTTATCACTAAAGTAATTCATCAGTCTGAAACTATTTTTCCAGTCACCACCTATAAAACGGTGTTGTTGCTGTTGTTGTCTTCAGTTCAAAGACTGGATTCACGGAGCTCTCCTAGCTATCCTGTTCTGTGCAAGCCTCATCTCCGAGTAACTATTGCAAGCTACAACCTTCTAAATTGCGTACTATATAAATCTTGGTCTCCCTCTACGATTCCCCCCCCCCCCCCCACACACACACACACATGTCCCTCCACTACTAACAGGGTGATTCCTTGATGCCTCATAACACGTCCTACCAACCGATCCATTCTTCTAGTCAAGTTGTGCCACAAATTTCTCTTCTACCCAATCCTATTCAGTATTTCCTCGTCAGTTACGGTGATCTACACACCTAATCTTCAGCATTCTTCTGTAGCACCACATTTCAAAAGCTTCTATTCTCTTCTTCTCTAAACTGTAATCGTCCATCTTTCACTTCCATACATGGCTACACTCCGTACAAACACTTTCAGGAAAGACTTCCTGACACCTAATTCTACACCTGATGTTAACAAATTTCTCATCTTCAGAAATCTTTTCCTGACACTGCCAGTCTACATTTTATACCCTCTCTATTTCGGCCATCTGTAGTTATTTTGCTGCCCAAATAGAAATACTCATCTACTACTTTAAGTGCCTCGTATCCCAATCTAAATGTCTCAGCATCACCTGATTTAATTCGACCACATTCCGTTATCCTTGTTCTTCTTTTGTTGATCTTCATCTTATATTCTCCTTTCAAGACACTGTCCATTCCGTTCAACTGCTCTTCCAAGTCCTTTGCTGTCTCTGACAGAATTACAATGTCATCAGCAGATCTCAAAGTTTTTATTTCTTCTCCCTGGACTTTAATTCCTAGTTTATTTTTTTTCTTTTACTCCTTGCTCAATGCAAAAACTGAATAACATAGTCGATATGCTACAACCTTGTCTCATTCCCTTCTCAACCACTGCTTCCCTTTCATGCCCCTCGACTCCTGTAACTGCCGTCTGGTTTCTGTACAAATTATAAATAGCCTTTTACTCACTGTGTTTTACCCCTGCTACCCTCAGAATTTCATAGAGAGTAGTCCAGTCAACATTGTCAAAAGTTTTGTCTAAGTCTACAAATGCTACAAAAATTCGTTTGCCTTTCCTAAACCTATCTTCCATGATAAGTCGTAGGATCTGTATTGTCTCACGTGTTCCTACATTTCTCCAGAATCCTAACTGATCTTCCTCGAGGTCGGCTTCTACCAGTTTTTCCATTCTTCTGTAAAGAATTCCTGTTAGTGTTTTGCAAATATGTCTTGTTACATTGATGATCCGGCAATTTTCATTCCTGTCAGGCATTGCTTTCTTTGGAATTGGAATTATTACATTTTTCTTGAAGTCTGAGAGTATTTCGCTTCTGTCATACATCCTGCGCGCTAGGAGGAAGTGTTTTGCCATGGCTGGCTCTCCCTAAGCTATCAGTAGTTCCGAAGGAATATCGTCTACTTCCGTGTCCTTGTTTCGACTTTTATCTTTCAGAACTCTCATTATCTTCTACGTCCACTTCTCTTTCTACGGTATCGCCTTCCAGTCCACCTCCCCTGTATAGATTGTCTACATACTCCTTCCACCTCTCAGTTATACCCTTTCTGATGAGGACTGGTTGTCGATCTGAGCTCATGATATTCATACAGCTGCATCTCTTTTCCCAAAAGGCTCTATAATTTTAATGTAGACGGTATCTGTCTTTCTATTAGTGAAATATGCTTCTACATTTGTCCCCTGGCCATTAAGGCTTAGCCATTTTGCACTTCCTATCAATATGATTTTTAAACGTTTGTATTCCCTTTCGCCTGTTTCATTTGCTCCATTTTTATATTTTCTCCTTTCGTCAGTTAAATTCATCTCTAGTGTTATCCAAAGATTTCTGCAATGGACTTGTGTTTTTACCAGTTTGATCCTCTGCTGCCTTCAGTACTTCATCTCTCAAAGTTACCCATTCCTCTTCTACTGTATTCCTTTGCGCTGCTCTTGTGTCGTTTCCTAATGCACCCTCTGAAACTCTCAAGAGCCTTTGGTTCATTCAATTTATCCAGGTCCCATCTCCTTAAATCACTACCGTTTTGCAATTTCTTCAGTTTTACTCTACTGTTCAAAACCAGTAAATTGTGGTCAAAGTCCACGTCTGTCGCTGGAAATCTTCTACAATTTAAAATCTGATTCCTGAATTCTGTCTAACCATTATATAATCAATCTGAAATCTTTTGGTTTCTATACGTCTCTTTCACGTTTTATTTATTTATTTACCCGTCAAGTTCCGTAAGACCAAACTGAGGATCAAATCTGCAAGGTAATGGAAAGCGTCAGTCAAATTACAACATAAAAGTAATAACAGATAAAAAAAATGATTTTTGAACTCAAAAAAGTCAAGCCATAAGTTTAAGTAAACTCAACCAGCAATATAACATAATAATCAGCTTAATTTTTCAAGGAACTCCTCAACAGAATAGTAGGAGTGACCCATGAGGAAACTCTTCAGTTTCGATTTGAAAGAGAGTGGATTACTACTAAGATTTTTGAATTCTTGTGGTAGCTTATTGAAAATTGATGCAGCAGTATACCGCACACCTTTCTGCACAAGAGGTAAGGAAGTCAGATATAAATAAGGAACAGGAGTGGCCCCAACACTGATACCTTGTTCACCCTCATTTGACCATACCCCACTCAGACCTCACATCATAGCTATTCCCAACACTGTGAATAATGACCTTTTGCTGTCTATTGTTAAAGTAAGAGATGAACCAATTCTGAGCCACTCCCCATATTCCGTAATGGTCCAACTTCTGAAGCAATATTTTGTGAGCAACACAATCAAACGCCTTAGTTAAATGAAAAATACGCCTAGCGTTTGAAACATTTTGTTTAACCCATTCAGCACCTCACAGAGAAAAGAGAATATAGGGTTTTCTAAACCCGAACTTTACATCTGATAGCAAATCACGCGATATAAAATGATCAATTATCCTTACATACACAGCCTTTTTAATAACTTTATGAAATACTGATGGCATAGAAATAGGTCTACAATTATCTACATTATCCCTTTCTCCCTTTTTATAAAGCGGCTTTACTACTCAGGAAACTGACCATTCCTAAAGGAAAAATTACAAATATGGCTAAGTACAGGGCTAACAGTTGCAATACGGTGCTTCAATATTCTGCTAGGCACTCCATCATATCCATGAGAGGCCTTAGTCTGCAGTGATTTAATTATTGACTAAATCTCCCCCTTGTCTGTATCACACAGAAGTATTTCAGACATCAATCTCGCAAAGGCATTTGCCAAGTGAGCTCGTATGATTCCCTGTAGAAACTAAATTTTTATTTAATTCACCACTGAAAATGATTGTTTAATACCGTACATGTATCTGATTTATCAGTAACAGAAATACTTTTGCTACGAACTGACTTTATATCATCGACCTTGTGCTGTTGACCAGACACTTCCTTCACAACTGACCATTTGGTTTCCATTTTATCCTGTGAATTAGCTATTCTATTTACGTACCACATACTCTTTGCCTTCCTGATAACATTTTAAGCACCTTAACAGTACTGTTTGTAATGGGCTACTGTAGCCTGATTGCGACTGCTTCTAATATTTTGATATAATTCCCGCTTTGTTCTACGTGATATCCTTATCCCACCAGTCAGCGACCCAGGCTGCTTTTTACTGCTAGTACTTTGTTTAGAACGTTCTAATGGAAAGCGACGGTCAAAGAGAATGAGAAATGTGTTCAGGAAAGCATTACATTTGTCATTTATGTTATCGGCACTGTAAACATCCTGCCACTCTTGTTCCTTGACGAGGTTTAAAAACCCTCTATTGCCGTTTGATTAACTTTCCTACACAGTTTGTAATTATATGTGACCTTTGTTTGTGTAAAAATGCCTTTTATTGTTAAAATTTGTGCATCATGGTCTGAAAGGCTATTCACACTTTTATTAACAGAATGCCCATCTAGTAATGAAGAATGAATAAAAATATTTTCTATGGCTGTGCTACTGTTCCCCTGCACTCTGTTTGGAAAAAGCACAATCTGCATCAGATCTTAAGAATTTAGGAGATCTACCAACATCTTTTTTCTTGCACAATCGCAAACAAAATAAATATTGAAGTCACCACATACACCTAATTTCTGGTACTTCCTATAAAGTGAATCAAAAGCCCTCTCTAGCTTGAGTACAAATGTGCCGAAGTCAGAGTTAGGGGATCTGTAAACAACAAAAATTAGAAGTTTAGTTTCACTAAATTCAACTTCCCCTGCATAACATCCAAATGTCTGTTCAGGCACTGCCGTGATTAAGCCTATGGACTCAAACGGAACACTGTTTCATGTACATGGTCACTGCCCCACTCCGCAAGGAACTCCTTGAAAATCAGCCAGTTAATCTGTATCCTGGTAAAGCAAACCTCTGAACTGTCAAATCATTTAAGTGGGTGCTCCGATACACCAATAATTTCAGAGTCAACATCTATAAGCAGTTCACTAACTTTATCTCTAATACCTCTTATATTTTGATGAAAATTGCTAATTCCTTCTCCACTTAGAAACATGACGTCCTCTGAAGGTGATAAATTTTGGGTATACGATAAATCTCACAAATCTAAGGGCTGTCAATTCGACTAAATACCTAGAAATTACAATTACGAGCAAGTTAAATTGGAAAGACTACATAGATAACATTGTGGGGAAGGCGAAACAAAGACTGCGCTTTGTTGGCGGAACACTTAGAAGATGCGACAAACCCACTGAAGAGACAGCCTACATTACACTTGTCAGTCCTCTGCTGGAATATTGCTGCCCGGTATGGGATCCGTATCAGGTAGGATTGACGGAGGACATCGAAAAGGTACAAAGAAGGGCATCTCGTTACGTGTTATCGAGCAATAGGGGTGAGAGTGTCCTTGAAACAAAGGCGGTTTTCTTTGCGGCGAGATCTATTTAAGAAATTTTAATCACCAACTTTCTCTTCCGAATGCGAAAATATTTTTCTGACACCCACCTACGTAGGGAGAAATGATCATCATAACGCAATAAGAGAAATCAAAGCCCAAACGGAAAGATTTAGGTGTTCCTTTTTCCCACGCGCCATTCGAGAGTGGAATGGTAGGGAAGTAGTATGAAAATGGTTCGATGATCCCTCTGCCAGGAACTTAAGTGTGAATTGCAGAGTAACCATGTAGATGTAGATGTATATTCCTTGGTTAGAGGGACTTCCTTTAAGTAGGTATACTATCAGCTGATTTCAATCTACGTATACAATGATTTTTTTAATAATTCTTAAACTAAGCGTTAGCAATAGTTAAATTATGTTCTGTGAAAGTCTCTACCAAGCGGTTTCCTCTTTCATTCCTTTCCCCGAGTCTATATTTACCTACTATTTTTCCTTCTCTTAGTTTTCCTATTATCGAATTCCATTCTCGCAACACAACTAAATTTTCGTCTCCTTTAACCATCTGAAAAATTTCTTTTAGATCATCATACATTTGTTCAATCTCTTCATCACGTGCGGAGCTAGTCGACACATAAACTTGTACGACCAAGGTAAAGGTAGACATGGGCTTCATGTCTATTTTGGCTATGACATTGCGTTGATAGTATATTACCAGCATTCCTATTTTCTTATTCATTATTAAAGCCACTCCTGCATTACCCTATTCGATTTTGTATTCATGGCACTGTATTCACCTGACCCTAAGTCCTGTTCTTCCTGCCACCGAACTTCACTAATTCCCACTATACCTAACTTGAGCTATCTATTTCCGTTTTTAAAATTTTTAACCTACCTAATCGATTAAATGATCGAAAATTCCACTCACCGATCTGTAGAACGTCAGTTTTGTTTCTCCTGATGACGACGTTATCCTGAGCAGCCCTCCCCTGGAAATCCGAATGGGGAACTATTTTGCTTCTGCAATATTTTACGCAAGAGAACGCCATCATCACTTAATCCTACAGTAGAGCTACATGCCCTTGGGAAAAATTACGGCTTTAGTTGCCCTTGCTTTCAGCCGTTTGCAGCACCAGCACAGAAAGGCCGTTTCGGTTGGCGTTGCAAGGCCAGCTCAGTCAGTCGTCCAGACTGTTGCTCCTGCAATTATGGAAAAGGCTGCTGCCCCTCTTCATGAACCACTCACTTATCTGGCCTCTCAGCAGATACTCCACTGTTGTGGTTGTACCTAAGGTGCAGGTATTTGTGTCGCTGAGGCACGCAAACTTCCCCACCAGCCACAAGGACCAATTTTCGTGAGGGGAGGATAAAATTGTGTAGGACTGTGTAGAAGTTCATAATTTTGGGGGCCTGTCCGTTATGTGTCTGAGAAAATCGCAGGATAGCCCACACTCTTGATTTAGACATGAAGGATGACCGGTGAATGGTAGAGCGTCTTACTGTATACACACGTCCAACATTGCACATCAGTCCTGTCTCATAGAGATAGGACATCCACAAATAATGTCCCGTAAAAGGCGAAACAAATGTTAAATCAGCAGCAGGCTTACATAAGATGTCGGTTTTTCCAATATTATTCACACTGAACCGACACCTAAAATTTACTTTGTTATCCTTCTAAAAGAAGAGAAGGGAAGAGGGAAGGGGGTAACATCATGTCAATGTCGGCATCATTAGTTACGGAGCAGCATCTTAACTGCACATGAGTAATAGGTCAAAGCAGCCTCTGCGTGACTGGATGGTTTCGCCTCAAGCGATTTACGCTACCTAGAGACAAACTGTATCTGCTTTCTCACACAAGGAATTGAACATTTCAAAAAACTAAAGTTGAAGACGTTTGCACCGTTTCACATATTTTATAAATAAGATGGCTTGTGAAATAAGAGTGGTCATATTATATCTCTTTAAGAGCTTTTTTTTTTTTTACATTTGTGCTTAGAGTTCAGAGCTTAATTTGGTTTATATTTTCAATCTTGGATCACATTGTTTATTTGCAATCAAGTTATTAATTTCCGTGGGTAATGACTATCTTCAGATCTAGAAAATATAAGCACAAAGAGGTAGAATAATTTACAAAACACTCTTTACTATACGAATATGTAGTTCCGTTTTATTTTATACATTTCGTTTTATAAAATGTGAACCAAGTTTTTATAAACTTGAGTATAAGGATTTCGCTTTTTTAAAATCTTGTAAACAGACGTGCAGCGGCGACATCTAGTGGGCTTGGATGGAGACACTTTTTTGCCGGTGCATTGCAGTGTAACTGACTCTCTCCTCATGTGCGGTATGTACGCTTCAGTGGTGCTCTTTACATGTCATACTTCTATTTATTTGACGAAGCCTAAATTACTAACGATTTTGACTTCACCATCACATGTAAAATCTTCGTATGTGAATGGTGGGCTCCATGTGGTTCCCAAGTCGTGCAGCGACCGTAAACCATAAAAATACGAAATATTTGGTAATCTTGGTATGTGTAATGCAAGACGCTTTAACTCAGGTATGGATATGCTGTACAGTTGTTGCATAGTTATTTCTGCTTTACGAACTTATAATTAGGAGTGTCTTATAAATTAGGATACCTCTTTCTGCTTATACTTTCTTGGTCTGAAGAGGATCATTACCGACCGAAATAATAAAAATGACAGTGGCAGATGTAAAACGAACTTATAGTTGTAGAAAACAGATGTTTTTTGACGTAGTGAGTTATGGAGAAAGGAAGTTTAAGAAGACTGCATCAGTTAAGAGTAAGGGGAAATGAGGAACATCCGCCGGCCGCGGTGGTCTCGCGGTTCTAGGCGCTCAGTCCGGAGCCGCGTGACTGCTACGGTCGCAGGTTCGAATCCTGCCTCGGGCATGGATGTGTGTGATGTCCTTAGGTTAGTTAGGTTTAAGTAGTTCTAAGTTCTAGGGGACTGATGTCCACCGATGTTAAGTCCCATAGTGCTCAAAGCCATTTGAACCATTTTTGAGGAACATCCGTTCGGAAAGAAGGATGTCCAAAGGTAACAAGTGCGTACAGCGTCAATGGTAATCAGTGTTTCGCTAGCAGACATGTCATTAACTGTCTTATGAAGCTGCAGATGCCACTCAGTTCTATAATATAAAGCGGGAGGTTTCTCTAGGGTGCGGTTACTGCTACTGAGAAGGACTTCGAGAAAGTGGCTAAACGATGGAGTGGGACAGAAAGGATTTTGATACGATGGGAACGGGTGTTTCTTCTATTTTGTTCAGACAAGAGCGTTAAGGCCGACAACAGATATAAGGGACAGTGTTCGTTGATAAGACAGTAGAGAAGATAGAGGGTATGGAAATCTCGGTGCTTGTCTGTGAGTAGCGAGGATAACTGTACTATGATGGTGAAATATGATCAACACCACAGATATAACAAACACAGGCAATCATAATCAGTATCAGGCACCGTTAGCTTTTCTGAGAAAGGCCTGTAATCAATAACTGCAAGTATAAACGTTTGCACAATTTTCTTTTTCAGGTCCAGAGGGAACAACCTGCTATATTTTTGTAGGCCACAGAGGATGCAGTCAAGTGCTCGGTTCAATTTAGATTTTCATCTATTATTACTCCTAGACTCTTCGGTGAAGGAGAAAAGATGATACATGTCCCATTTGTGGGTTCAAGATGGTAGGATTTCGGGCTAATGAGCCTAGAATGAGCAACCAGTACCGCTTGGGTTTTGGATGGGTAATGGAATAATGGAAGTTTTGAAATTCCAAGTCATTTAAAGTGTTGTTTTCTTCAGTGCATATCCGCTCGCTGTTTTCTCGCATTTCTGACGGTACAGGAAGAGATTTAGGCAGCGTTTGCTGAACCATGGGGCATCATTTGTACCGTCTGGACCTGCTTTGCTACATGGGGCAAAATGAAAAGTGATACTGTTGTCGTTGTGGGCTGTCAAAGTTTTGGCGCAAAGCTTTCAGCCCAAGCATCTACAGATCATAACATACTGCACATAAAACAGTGAGGTGCATATTTTTAACGCTGGGTCCAAAGAAATATACACTCAGTAGGGTAGTGCAATGAAGTATAGATAGCGCTTGTGAATTCCCGTTAAGGTTCACCTGTATGGCCTCTGATCCGGCGTCCACAGTGGCTTCCTCCGTCACCTGCGCTTTGAATCCGGTGACGCCATCCGATAATCCGTCAGGAGCCCGCACCTGTTCGCCAAGCGGTTACAGGAATCTCCTGCGAATTATCACTGGCTAACTCAGTTGCACCAGAACGCTAGTTATACGACGCTCGACTGTAAAGCCTAGCAAATTTCTCTGAGACGGTAGCAAACTTTGTCGAATGGCAACATTGCTAGTAAATGTGATTCTTGCAGCTGCTGTAAACCAAGTTCGGAACAAATGCTTTAAGCAGTTAACTGGTGTAATCCATCTGAAGTGGTCGTTGTACCAACTGTTAGTGTTAAGTGTGTATACATGGCACACCGTTCATGTACATAGTAAAAATAAGTATATGTGGGCTCAACATTCACGTGCGGCGAGTCTACAATGTGACTGTATCAGTCTCCATCTATGGTTCTTTCACCGACGCTGTCTGTAGTAGTATCGTTAAGTTCAGAGTGTTCGCTCAGTTTGACTAGTGACATCTTCTCCAAGAATAACGTTGCAAGCTAGAGTATGGAAAATGATGTTTCTGACTGACATCCTTGGCTCCTAATTTCGACGATTCCTTTTGTCCATGTCGTCAGGCGAAGTGAAGCGACTATTTTCACTGGAGACAAAGATATTGCCTAGCATCTCGTAAGCGACTTTTCCAGCATACTGAAGCAAGTTGACGTGAATGAAGAACTTAGGGTTGCAATGAGAACTAACTCAGTATCCATCTAAGTATGCTTCATAGAAACATTTGTGGGTGGTCGCCGTATATTTGGATGCATTAACAGATCATCTTTCCTTCACTTCTTCAAGGTATAATTTCTCGCTTTTTTCTTGAATTACATTGGTACTAATACGCATTTCTTGATGCTTACATGATTTTCGTTCTGTTCCAGATTTATCTTGAGCTGCACATAAGGGTAACGTATTACGGTCAGTATTGTGATTCATGCTGATGGTTCTGCCTTATAGTTCGATAGACTTTATTGTGCTGCTCTCTCTTTCTTCCTCCTTATAACATATCTACTTCTATTTACATTCAGACGTGGTTACGGAGATGGGATCATGTGTGATTGTGTGACACACACCTGTACTGTTTCACACAGGCCGTCGGGTCCACCTTTCCGCACCAGAGAAATATATTTCTCAATAGGTTATTGCCAATATAATTAGTTACCATGAGCTTTCAGCTATGGTTGTGACTATCAAGCATTTTGATGCCAGCCCCTGATTGTGAATTCGGCTATGCATATTTGTATCACTAGCTAAGGGCGCTAGTAATATTCAATGGAATTATGAAATGATGACTTAAAAAAATTTACATTCAAAATGCCACGCTTTCTGATTAAGAAGAATGTTTGTGAACTTAGTTTCCTTTCCCTCAAGGTATCCCCTTTCATTCTTGAGCTTCATTATATAACATGGTTTGCACGTACTGTGATGTTAAATACTGCAAGAAAATTTCTTAGGTAAGTGCTGCTTCATTTACGCTGTGCACATTTACGCTGTCAGGCGTATACAGACTACCTCCCTCTGTCCACCTCCTTCCTTCCGCTTCCTATCTGCATTTCCTCCCACCCTTCTGTCTCTTCTTTTTTCTCCTCCCTGACCTTCAGCTTCTTTATTGTTATTGCATATTCAGATTCTATAGAAGTATTCTAATCATAAGCCATAAAACACAAATTTCCTGTGACCGGACCAAATATCTCACGAAATAAACATCAAGTGAAAAAACTACAAAGACGAAACTTGTCTAGCTTGAAGGGTGAAACCACATGGCGCTATGGTTGGCCCGCTAGATGGCGCTGCCATTAGTCAAACGGATATCAACCGCGTTTTTTTAAAATAGGAACCCCCATTTTTATTGCATATTCTTGTAGTACGTAAAGAAATATGAATGTTTTAGTTGGACCACTTTTTTCGCTTTGTGATAGATGGCGCTGTAATAGTCACAAACGTATCAGTACGTGGTATCACGTAACATTCCGCCAGTGTGGACGGTATTTGCTTCTTGATATATTACCAGTGTTAAAATGGAGCGTTTACCAACTGCGGAAAATGTCGATATCGCGCCGTCAGGCGTAATAACATGAGACTTGGGGGTGCGCTGATGACGGAAGGCATGAGTCACATTTCAGTGGTGTCGGTGGAGTCTATCAGTAGGACGGGTTTCACTAGACATGGCCTGCACCTCAACAGGTATGGGAAGGGGAGGTTGGCAAAACTTATAGGTGACAGCATAGGTGGGGGTGGTGGGATCACTCATGGGAAAATTCCGGTAGTTGTGGGTGTTAGAGCTGTACCTTTTTTAGATTGAAGTCAGCTGATAGGTATTCCTGCTTAAGGGAAGTCTCTCTAACAAAGAAACCACTCTCTACAAAGCTTGGGTATCCGATTAATGAGGGAATTAGTATATTTCATCAAAATATACAAGGTATTAGAGATAAAGTTAGTGAACTGCTTATAGATGTTGACTCTGAAATTATTGGTATATCTGAACACTTCTTAAATAAGGAGATAATTCAGAGGCTTCCTTTACCAGGATACAGGTTGGCTGGCAGCTTTTCTAGGAGCTCTTTGCGGTGTGGGGGAGTAGCCATGTATGTGAAAAACGGTATCCCATTTGAGTCAATTGATGTTTCAAAGTACTGCACTGAAAAGGTGTTTGAATGTTGTGCAGGTGTGGTTAAATTTAGTGGAGCTAAACTTGTTACTGTTGTTATTTATAGATCCCCAGACTCCGATTTCACAACATTTTTGCTAAAGCTAGAGGAGGTTCTTGGTTCACTTTATAGGAAATACAAAAAGTTAGTTATATGTGGTGACTTCAATATTAATTGTATAAGTGATTGTGCAAGGAAAAGGATGCTGGTAGACCTCCTTAATTCATATAATCTTATGCAAACCGTATTCTTTCCAACGAGAGTGCAAGGGAACAGTAGAACAACCATAGACAATATTTTTGTTCATTCGTCATTATTAGAAGGGCATTCTGTTAGCAAAAAGGTGAATGGCCTTTCAGATCATGATGCACAAATTTTAAGTCTAAAAGTTTTTTGTGCTGCAACACATGTTAAATATAGTTACCAACGTTTTAGGAAAGCTGATCCAGTTGCTGTACAGACTTTTGTAAACCTTATCAAGGAACAAGAGTGGCAAGATGTTTATAGTGCTGATACAGTAGACGATAAATATAATGCTTTCCTCAAGACTTTTCTCGTGCTCTTTGAAAGTTGCTTTCCGTTAGAACGTTCAAAACAGGGTACTAGCACAAACAGGCAGCCTGGGTGGCTGACTAAAGGGATAAGAATATCCTGTAGAACAAAGTGGCAATTATATCAAAACGTTAGAATCAGTCAAAATCTAAATGCAGCAGCCCATTACAAACAGTATTGTAAGGTGCTTAAAAAAGTTATTAGGAAGGCAAAAAGTATGTGGTATGCAGATAGAATAGCTAAGTCTCAGGATAAAATTAAAACCATATGGTCAGTCGTAAAGGAAGTGGCTGGTCTGCAGAGACAGGTCGAGAATATAGAATCAGTGCGTAGTGGGGATGTCCGTGTTACTGATAAGTCGCATATATGTACAGTACTTAATAATCACTTTCTGAATATAGCAGGTGAACTAAATAGAAACCTAGTCCCAACAGGGAATCATATAGCGCTCTTAGAAAAAAGTGTTCCGAGACTGTTACCTGAAATGCTCCTCCATGATACTGACAAGAGGGAGATTGAGTTAATAATTAAATCACTAAAGGCCAAGAACTCTCATGGATATGACGGGGTATCTAGCAGAATACTGAAGTATTGTTCCACGTATGTTAGCTCAGTACTTAGCCATATCTGTAACTTTTCCTTTAGGAGTGGTCGGTTTCCTGACCGATTAAAGTACTCGGTAGTGAAGCCACTTTATAAAAAGGGAGACAGGGATAATGTTGACAATTATAGACCTATTTCTATGCCATCAGTGTTTGCTAAAGTTATTGAGAGGGTTGTATATACAAGGTTACTGCAGCATTTAAATTCACATAATTTGCTGTCAAATGTACAGTTTGGTTTTAGAAACGGTTTAACAACTGAAAATGCTATATTCTCTTTTCTCTGTGAGGTTTTGGACGGATTAAATAAAAGGTTGCGAACGTTAGGTGTTTTCTTTGATTTAACGAAGGCTTTTGACTGTGTTGACCACAAAATATTACTGCAGAAGTTGGAGCATTATGGAGTAAGGGGAGTAGCTTACAATTGGTTCGCCTCCTACTTTAAGAACAGAGTGGTAATGATGTTCAGTCCCAATGGGGCACTGTTAAATGGGGCGTTCCCCAAGGGTCGGTGCTGGGGCCACTGCTGTTCCTTATTTATGTAAATGATATGCCTTCTAGTATTACAGGTGATTCAAAAATATTTCTGTTTGCTGATGACACCACCTTGGTAGTGAAGGATCTTGTGTGTAATATTGAAACATTATCAAATAATGTAGTTCATGATATAAGTTCGTGGCTTGTGGAAAATAATTTGATGCTAAATCACAGTAAGACTCAGTTTTTACAGTTTCTAACCCACAATTCAACAAGAACTGACATTTTAATCAGACAGGATGGGCATGTTATAAGCGAGACGGAACAGTTCAAGTTCCTAGGCGTACAGATAGATAGTAAGCTGTTGTGGAAAGCCCATGTTCAGGATCTTGTTCAGAAACTAAATGCCGCTTTATTTACCATTAGAACAGTATCTGAAATAAGTGACATTTCAACACGAAAAGTAGTATACTTCGCATATTTTCATACGCTTATGTCATATGGTATTATTTTTTGGGGTAATTCTTCTGATTCAAAAAGGGTATTTTTGGCTCAAAAACGGGCTGTTCGAGCTATGTATGGTGTAAGTTCGAAAACCTCTTGTCGACCCCTATTCAATAGTCTGGGAATTTTGACATTGCCCTCACAGTATGTATTTTCTTTAATGTCGTTTGTTGTTAGCAATATTAGCTTATTCCCAAGAGTTAGCAGCTTTCACTCAGTTAATACTCGGCAGAAATCAAATCTGCATGTGGAATGCACTTCCTTGACTCTTGTGCAGAAAGGAGTGCAGTATTCTGCTGCATCCATTTTCAATAACCTACCACAAGAACTCAAAAATCTTAGCAGTAGCCCAAACACTTTTAAGTCTAAACTGAAGAGTTTCCTCATGGTTCACTCCTTCTATTCTGTCGAGGAGCTCCTGGAAGAGATACAAAATTAAGCAAATTCCAGTGTACATTTTTGATTTTCTTTATTTAAACTAACGACTTGTCGCCTGAATATGTTTCTTATATTTCATTTTATCTGTTTCTACAATCGTGTTATAATTTCATGTATTGACTCGTTCCATGACCATGGAGACTTCTCCTAAATGTGGTCCCACGGAACAATAAATAAATAAATAAAAATAAATAAATGTATGGCTATTGTGATCAAAATGCCCAACGGGCGTGTAGTACGTATGCTGCTCGGTATCCTGGACGACATCATCCAAGTGTCCGGACCGTTCGCCGGATAGTTAGGTTATTTAAGAAAACAGGAAGTGTTCAGCCACATGTGAAACGTCAACCACGACCTGCAACAAATGATGATGCCCAAGTAGGTGTTTTAGCTGCTGTCGCTGTTAATCCGCACATCAGTAGCACACAAATTGCGCGAGATCGGGAATCTCAAAAACGTCGGTGTTGAGAATGCTACATCAACATCGATTGCACCCGTACCATATTTCTATGCACCAGGAATTGCATGGCGACGACTTTGAACGTCGTGTACAGTTCTGCCAGTGGGCACAAGAGCAATTACGGGACGATGACAGATTTTTTGTACTCGTTCTATTTAGCGACGAAACGTCATTCACCAACAGCGGTAACGTAAACCGGCATAATACGGACCATTGAGCAACGGAAAATCCACGATGGCTGCGACAAGTGGAACATCAGCGATCTTGGAGGGTTAATGTATGGTGCGGCATTATGGGAGGAAGGATAATGGCCCCCATTTTATCGATGGCAATCTAAATGGTGCAATGTATGCTGATTTCCTACGTCATGTTCTACCGATGTTACTGCAAGATCTTTCACTGCATGAGAGAATTGCGATGTACTTCCAACATGATGGATGTCCGGCACATTGCTCGCGTGCGGTTGAAGCGGTATTGAATAGCCCATTTCATGACAGGTGGATTGGTCATCGAAGCACCATACCATGGCCCGCACGTTCACCGGATCTGACGTCTCCGGATTTCTTTCTGTGGGGAAAGTTGAAGGACATTTGCTATCGCGATCCACCGACAACGCCTGACAATATGCGTCAGCGCATTGTCAATGCATGTGCGAACATTACCGAAGAAGGCGAACTACTCGCTGTTGAGAGGAATGTCATTACACACATTGCGAAATGCATTGAGGTTGACGGACATTATTTTGGGCATCTGTTGCATTAATGTGGTATTTACAGGTTATCATGCTGTAACAGCATGCGTTCTCAGAAATGATAAGTTCACAAAGGTACATGTATCACATTGGAACAACCGAAATAAAATGTTCCAACGTACCTACGTTCTATATTTTAATATAAAAAACCTACCACTTACCAACTGTTCGTCTAAAATTATGAGCCGTATGTTTGTGACTATTACAGAGCCATCTATCACGAAGCGAAAAAAGTGGTCCAACTAAAACATTCATATTTCTTTGCGTACTACACGAATATGTAACAAAAAATGGTGTTTCCTATTGAAAAAATCGCAGTTGACATCCGTTTGACCTGTGGCAGCGCCATCTAACGGGCCAACCATAGGGCTATCTGGTTTCCCACTTCAAGCTAGACAAGTTTCGTTCTTTGTAGTTTTTTCGTTTGACGTTTATTTCGTGAGATATATGGCCCGGTCACGATCAATGGACCACCCTGTATATGTATCAAAATTAACGGCGTAAACGCATACAGTTGAAAGTACACGATACTAGGAGCATAAAAGTTTTAGTAAACATAGGGTCGGAAACGTATACCTTAAGAGCTACGAGCAATTTTTCATCTTAGATACTGTGAAGTAAATCTCTTCTAATACAAGCTCTTTGCTTTCCACATTTTCGGAAGTAGTAGTATGGACCAAAACAAGAAAAAATGTTCACTAAACATTTGCTCTAAAATGCATTCCTTAAAAGTTATGAGCAATTGTTCATTAGAAGAGTTGTGTTTCCAAGTAGTGAAGATGAGCACGTCCTCATAGCTCTTTAGGTATGTACACTCCTGGAAATTGAAATAAGAACACCGTGAATTCATTGTCCCAGGAAGGGGAAACTTTATTGACACATTCCTGGGGTCAGATACATCACATGATCACACTGACCGAACCACAGGCACATAGACACAGGCAACAGAGCATGCACAATGTCGGCACTAGTACAGTGTATATCCACCTTTCGCAGCAATGCAGGCTGCTATTCTCCCATGGAGACGATCGTACAGATGCTGGATGTAGTCCTGTGGAACAGCTTGCCATGCCATTTCCACCTGGCGCCTCAGTTGGACCAGCGTTCGTGCTGGACGTGCAGACCGCGTGAGACGACGCTTCATCCAGTCCCAAACATGCTCAATGGGGGACAGATCCGGAGATCTTGCTGGCCAGGGTAGTTGACTTACACCTTCTAGAGCACGGTGGGTGGCACGGGATACATGCGGACGTGCATTGTCCTGTTGGAACAGCAAGTTCCCTTGCCGGTCTAGGAATGGTAGAACGATAGGTTCGATGACGGTTTGGATGTACCGTGCACTATTCAGTGTCCCCTCGACGATCACCAGTGGTGTACGGCCAGTGTAGGAGATCGCTCCCCACACCATGACGCCGGGTGTTGGCCCTGTGTGCCTCGGTCGTATGCAGTCCTGATTGTGGCGCTCACCTGCACGGCGCCAAACACGCATACGACCATCATTGGCACCAAGGCAGAAGCGACTCTCATCGCTGAAGACGACACGTCTCCATTCGTCCCTCCATTCACGCCTGTCGCGACACCACTGGAGGCGGGCTGCACGATGTTGGGGCGTGAGCGGAAGACGGCCTAACGGTGTGCGGGACTGTAGCCCAGCTTCATGGAGACGGTTGCGAATGGTCCTCGCCGATACCCCAGGAGCAACAGTGTCCCTAATTTGCTGGGAAGTGGCGGTGCGGTCCCCTACGGCACTGCGTAGGATCCTACGATATTGGCGTGCATCCGTGCGTCGCTGCGGTCCGGTCCCAGGTCGACGGGCACGTGCACCTTCCGCCGACCACTGGCGACAACATCGATGTACTGTGGAGACCTCACGCCCCACGTGTTGAGCAATTCGGCGGTACGTCCACCCGGCCTCCCGCATGCCCACTATACGCCCTCGCTCAAAGTCCGTCAACTGCACATACGGTTCACGTCCACGCTGTCGCGGCATGCTACCAGTGTTAAAGACTGCGATGGAGCTCCGTATGCCACGGCAAACTGGCTGACACTGACGGCGGCGGTGCACAAATGCTGCGCAGCTAGCGCCATTCGACGGCCAACACCACGGTTCCTGGTGTGTCCGCTGTGCCGTGCGTGTGATCATTGCTTGTACAGCCCTCTCGCAGTGTCCGGAGCAAGTATGGTGGGTCTGACACACCGGTGTCAATATGTTCTTTTTTCCATTTCCAGGAGTGTATTTTAGAGCAAATGTTTAGTTGACTTTTATTGTTGTTTTGATCCACATTACTATTTCCAAAAATATGGAAAGCAAAGAGCTTTCAGTATAAGACACTGCTTCACAGTATCGAAGACGAAAAATTGCGCATAGCTCTTAAGGTCTGCATTTTCGACCCTATGTTTACTGAAACATTTTTCTTCTAGTATCGTGTACTTTCAACTGTATGCGTTTACGCCATTAATTATGATTCATGTGTGTGTGTGTGTGTGTGTGTGTAGAAACATGTGCATATTCGAATACAATATTGTGTCTTAATTTTGAAGAGATCAATGAGGAATTTTCTGGTGTTTAAGATTTTGAACAAACGAACATGAGGGTCTTGCTAACAATATATCTTCTTACATATATCATATGGTGCTTCTATAAATATATAATAACACGTGTGTATCTGAATGCAACATTCTGTCAATTTCGAAGCAATCAGTGAAGATCTTTTAGGGATTTATGATTTTGTCCAAACGAACCTTCTCATTTTTGTTGATTTCCCTGCAATTATTACATACACATTTATACAGGAAGTAATGAGTGTAAGTGCCGATATTTATATTGGTGACTGAGTCCTGTGTACTTGACAACGTTACATCAATATTTCATTTGAATACAAATAATTATAGCTATTACATCTCAAAAGTTTCGAGGGTAGGTAGTACCTCCACGTAACAACACAACCGTTCAATGCTACGGCTTCCCGCCAACTGGAACTGTAGAGAAGAGGCTACGGAACAAGCCAGTACCTGCCGCATACCAATGTTTCCAACTGTTGAAGAGCTACGAAGGTGGAGGCAATACTTTCCACTCAACCTTCGTATATATGACCAAAACAGAATTATCGTCGAATTTGGTTCTGATTTTCCACAGCAACATTGTCAAATATGAACACTGCGTTTGGCTTTACTTTTTCTGGTGGAGGGATACCACTGCTCTCACTGAATGTCCTGTATGTCACGCCATCTACACCCTGCAAAATTTCCTGTAATAGCTGGTATTTGGGCTGAAACAATGTTTTTGAAAATACACAACATGTTCAAAGCGGACTCCATCCAGTTACGTTAACAGCGACATGAAAACATTTCTCTTGCCGTAGTTGGATGGATATACAATTATTTCACTTATGCTGTCGGGGCGAAATACGCCTTTCTTCTAGTGGTCTTCTTGCATGGCGTCACAGCTTCAGTCGCTTAAAACAAAGTCTTGACGCTTCACCCACCCTGACATGACACCAACTACGTCAGGTACTGGCATGCAACGAGTTTTTATAGAAAATAATAAACAGTACGCCCTGCCACGATACCGACTATGTCAGATGCTGGCATGCAATGGGCGTTTAGAGGGAATTTAATTATATGACAAATTTTTCTGTCGTTGCATGATTGCAGTGAAAATACTGGTAGTAATAGCTTTAGCACTTGCAATATAATGAGATGTAAGAAATAAAACACATACTTAGTTATATACATTTTATTCAGTAATCAATATTAAAGTGCAGTACATCAACAAGTTCTTTCTTTATCCTAACACCAGTATAGAATATAGAAAGTAAAGCGTTCTTGTAAGCACAGAACTCAGTATTTTTGTTTTTTGAAACTTATTGGCAGTGCATTAGTTTCCGTTGGCACCCACTGTTCGAAATCGTCTACAAACACACTGTTCGTACGGATATACCCCGTAATGTCTCTGTACACAGCTTTAACACAAACCAGCCATCTGTTCAGTCTTCCCAACACAATGGATAGCACCATTTGTAGACTGAAAAATTTTGAAATGATGGAGTGCTTTTAGATAATGGATGTTTCGCCAGCTTCACACGGAATTCACAGTCATCGTAGACTGTTGAAACTGACAAAGTTAGAGCAGTACAGTAAGTTTTCCCGAGGAGGACAGTTTGAATAATACTCGGTGGTTAACTGCTGCTTGATGTAGGCTTTTGCACGACACACATCTCACTGCGCCTGTGCAAACTGCACTTTAACACTTTCGGCTGCATTCTCGATTTCTGTCACAACACATCAGTCTCTGTCTGTGGATGCTTCTGTACCAATATGTGAAAGCTTCGAACCACTGGTGGTTAGATTATAGACTGAAGCGAACAGTAGCAGTGCACAGTGGATAATTGGTATCTCCGCATCTATTATATCCACATTTTGTCCGTGCAGTATCACTGGAATATTCTGCAATGGCGCGTATCATGGGGTCCAGTACCAACCTGTGTCATGCTGTTTAGGATCCCTAGTGCACTTCCGTGAGTCATGGACTGGCTGGGTGTCATCAACCGACAATAAGAGCTCATTGTCCTGCTCCAACAAGCTGACCGTGTGCATGGCAGGATCCTAGGGTCCTGACAGGCTGGAGGATGCCACATCCACTGATGAACAAAGAAGAAAACCCGTTACAAGTGATAACAGCAGCACAAAGACTTTATCTTTTTCACAGGAAACATAGAAATTAGGCAAGGGGCGCTTACTCTTCCACAGCTTCTTCCTGATCTGCTGCTGCTGGACAGTACTAGATGATTTAAGCTGGTGCTTCATGCTGATTGACTGAGTGCAACTGAGGCTGCAGAGGCGCCGGACCCACCTTATATCCTCCATGTGATCGTATACTGCATTCCTATTGGTTACTGCCAATTTCGAGCGCCTCTGGTGACATAATTGTGAACTAGACCAGTTGCTTGGTGCTCTGGATCGGAAGGAGACGTCTCTCGTGAGATGGAAAACTAACTGCGCATTACAAAAATGGCAAGCAGCTTTGGCAACAGCATCCTGATACAATTCTGCTGCATAGCCATTACCTGATGGACAGTATCCCTTTACTTCTTCAGGCACTCATCTAATATGACTCTTTTCCATTCTGCATAAAGGAGAGTATGAGTGCAGTCCTCGGCTGTATTCTTACAGACAATATGACTGTTATCCTCCAGTCAGTCACCAGCACCTCTTTGATAGAACATATTATGCTCAACACAAAGGCTGGTGAGTAACTGATGATGGGATGAGATCAGAGGTCGGTCGAGGGAGTAGTGGATAGTGGTGAGAAATTGATGCTCTTCAGTGGAATATATTACATATACAAATATGCTTCCACTGAAGCGAATTACCATTACCTGCTTGCCTTTTCCATTTTGGAAGAGTGAATGCTTCATGTGGAATCTCTCAGCAGTTTTCTCATGTGCATTAGTATGTATCAGTTGCAAGATGCGTGTTGGCTCCATCCCTCTGCATTGCCACAATCTGCTGAACCGATTTCTTCAGCTGCTTTCTCCTACACTCTTCCACTATCATAGTCATCGATTCCCTGTATAGTGAGCTATGGTTGCTACAGTCCTCCCTCAAATGTGTCCATGTAATACAGCTATTGAAAGTGCCCTATCCTTCACAATCATGTCTTTGATTCAACAGATCACGATGTTTCCACAACGACAGCTCAACATAAACTGAACCTCTCCCACCAATTCTGGTCTCGTCAACAGGAAAAAATTATTCCCATCCAAATTCGAATTTCCCTCCAATTTCTGAGGGAGGGGGTGGGGCTGTGACGTCAGCAAACCCTTGAGACAAATAAATTCCCTTCATTTTGGATTCCGCCATTTTTTTTAAATTCCCACCAAAATTCTGAATTCCCAATAGGACAGGTGGGGGAGGGGGAGGCAGAGGAGAGGAGTGGGGACACATGTGTCGGCTGGGGAAAACCCATGGCGTTATCTGGGGATAATTAATTGATCAATTAATTACTTTAATATCAGTTTCATAATAAATTTGCGCTAGAAACAGCTTTGTCCTCCTACGTCCTTGTACATCTGCTCTATTATGTATGGGATATTGTTCTGTGCACTCATACTGTAAAGCTGGAGATATTCGTAGGGGCAGGAAATTTTCTCGTATGTTATAATGTGCTAGGTAATAAGGTGGTACCTGTAAACTGAGTGCTGGATTATTTGCTTATGGTCGTCTTGCGCACTTGGATTTTTAAGTGTTCATTAATGAATGTATATAAAACACAACCTCTAGCCACTTTCCACTCCCACCATTTCCTGCGCCACAGTGGAAATTTGTACGCATTTCCTCCGCAAATAACACTTGTTTTCTCTTATGGGCACATCTTTTATTTTTATATTCCATGATGTTCGCAAACAGACGTTCTACACATTAATCAAATTGAAAACTACCTCATGACTAGAAATAACAACCAAAGGCAAAGTTACACAATTTAATGTCAAAGAGGAAATTTAAATGTCTCATAGGGCGCTGGTTGCCTGTAAACGTTAAGGAATTTCGAAAAATAGCATGTACATTTAAATGTGTACTCCGCAAGCGTCCGTTCGTTATGTGGCGGATTGTGGATTGTGAACAGCTTCATCTCCCTCCCTCATCTCCCCTCGGCCCTCTTGCTGGAATCACGAATCGCAACAGAAAGACTCCGTTGTCATTGTTATGGTCCTTAGCTGCTTTCCATGCAAAGCATATCAGATGAGGCCTCCCCATCTCTTCATAGCTTCCGCAACATATAGTCATTTGAACCTGTTTGTTTGGTAAAGCTTTGGTCTCTCTCTACAGCCAGTATTTCTCATCACACTTCCTCCATCATACAACTGATGGTTTCCTGATGCCTCAGAACGTGTCCTATCGAATGATACTTTCTTCTATTCAAATTATGTCAAAAATTTCTCTTCTCCCCAATATCTTGGTTAGATATTCAATCTACCCACCTAATCTTCAGTATTGTCCCGTAGCACCGCATTACAAAAGCTTTAATTCTCGTTTTCCCTGAACTCTCGTCCGCGTTTCTCTCCCGAACAAGGCTCCACACCGACTAGTAACTTCAGAAACAACTTCCTGATAATTAAATTTATATTTAGTGTTAACGAACTTCTCTTTTTCAGAAACATCTTTCTCGCTGTTGCCACTCTTCGTTTTATATCCTCTCCACCTCAACCATCATGGTTATTTTACTATTGGAGTGGGGCCGTATTTCTCTAATTCTAGTCAGTCTGTTGAGCATTCCGTGAATATATCACGACTAAACAAACCCGAGACGAATCGTGCAATTTTTCTTTGAATCTTTTCTGTCTCTTTCGTTAATCGAATTCGGCTACGATGCCATACTGATGGACAATATTCAAGTATTGGTCGGACCAGGGAGTTCAAATCGACCGTCTTCGTGTGTGACACTTCCTCAGGATTCTCCTAATTAACTCTGAAATCTGGTTAGATTTAAGAGGTCGTTCCACTTTATATAGCTCCTGACAGAAATTCCTGAACACTCGGAGACTGCCACTGATTCTCCTTGAATCAGGACTGTTACATCCTAAAATCTAACGCTCACTGTACTTACCTACTCATTGCTACTTGATAAAACGAAAATAATGTTCGGTTTTGTCAAGCGGCTTGTAACGAGACCTAATTACCCATCACCCGGTGACTGCTCACATCAGTAACGTAACGAGTCCTTTTACGTATGTTGTTTGTGTGTTTTAAGAGATTCTATAGAGAAATAATTGGTCTCGACAGCGCTAGTCAGTTAGTTACTGCTATCGTCTGTGGAGCATATATGATACAACTAACTGTGATCTAAACTGGCCAGTAGGTTTACAAATCAGCAAAAGATTCATTCTAGAAATAAGGTACACTTTCTCTGTCAAAACGTGGCTACATCTTGGACATTTACATAAATGGAATTTTTCTTTAATTTTAATCGACAATAACAGTTAATAACTGTAACCCAAACACAAGCAGACAATTATTTATCCAGAAATTTACTTATGGAATGGAAGATGTTGTGAAACAGATATTATACAAGTTTGTTTTAAAAATTTCCATTGCCAGGCAGAATCACGCATTCTCAAGGAGTGTCGTCGAATGTTTAACAGATGTATAATTTGCTCCTTTTTGAACGGAGGTAACGTTAAGTCGTGGATCGTGGAGTCTGATTTCCTTCTTAAATTTATGAATACTACTATTAATTTCACTTTCATTTTACGACTGGTTCTTCGCAGCAAATTTCGTAGGATAATAAATACATTGCGAGGCTGTTGTTTAGTTTGGCTAGTTTTTCTTAAGTAGTTCTCGGCATAACTTTCGAGGCTAGAGAGCAGATATCGTTTAAAAGGTTTATGTCTAATGAATGCCTCGTCTCGAAGTGTCAAATTCTCCCATGAAATTATTGCACATGTCATTAACGAATGGAAGTACGTAAGTTCCTATTGTTTTCACTGCCGAAAACATCAATTACACGTAGAGCACATGTAGCCGAAATCAGTTGTTTGAGATCTAATAATCATCATTCCACGTTATTTTGAAGAAGCGAAGATTTACAGGTTTTAAAAATTTTTGAAAAATCGTGGTGGACACAGCCAATTACTCAGTTTCATCACACAGTCTGTTTCAGTCGATATCAAACCATTATCTGGTGTACTGTGGAAAACACATCTGATTACGGTTTGAGAGTACACCTCAAGATGGTCTATTAACGAATGAAACTGGTTGTGTAATAAAACTGAGTTTACAGCTACGTGCAACCAAGGTTCTTTTAACAACAACAATTCATCTGGACATTTCGTTTATTATTGCTTCCGTTGCTGAACTTCTATTTGGTTTGAATAAAATTGCTGCATCAACAGCACAGGGCAATATTTCCGCTTTGGCATTGCAACAGAGAAGGGGTTTCTTTTCATGTAGTAAAAACAGGAGCGGTCTGAATATTGAATTCTGTGATATATCAGTAGATTCATTTTAAAAACTGCATGGTCTGTCTAACATGAACCTCCACTTTCTATCAGTTAAATGTAAAGTGGAACACTTACTTATTGTACATTGAAGCCATAAACTCAAAGATTCTCCAAGAGAATATCGTTTGCGCAGTCAGCACAGTCAGATGTGTTATACAGATCACAATAAAACACAAGAAGATTAACTTCTGACCCATTCACGCTTCTGATAACCTTAAGCAGTTACGTAGAGCCCTGGGTGTTCCCGCTAACCTTGTAATGATGCAAATTGTACAGTGCGCTGCCATGATTTCAAGCTGTTTACAAAACAAGAATAAATCCCTAGATACAGATCCGACACCTTTAGAGAAAGCTACAAATCAGTAGTGAGAGAGCAGTAAACAAACCGCGGAATTACGTGCTTCGCAAAGTCTTTCACTGGAAAGACAGGAAGCATAAACTACCGCAAGCCGCAAAGTGTTTACGCGTTATCTTATTCATTTGTAACAATCTCTGTCTCTTGTTGTTCCAGCAAGTTCTACGTAAGCAACTCATTCTACAGACATGTAAAATGATTTTTTTTTAAATTCTAAATGCCGAACCATTAGACTACATTGTGTTAATGGTTATCAAGTTGTTGCAGAAGAACACGAATATTAAAGAATTAACATGACACCCCTTCCGATTTTCGAAGTGTTATTGCAGTTGTAACTGTTTTGTGAATGGCATTGAGTACTACAGCATTAAATAACGTGAGCATCACGTCTTCCGTGAAGGGAGCATGATGCTGGTAATTAGAGTCATTCCCCTATATTAAAGACTAGTTAACCTTCTCTAAATGTTTTGGGGGTTTTCACATTGTTTTGGATCAACAATAATCCCTCACAGATACACCATCGCTATTGCTGTAATGTTTCGAGAAGCGACAAAATTTCAGTTAATAGTGTCCGGACCCGGCCAGTGTAGCCGAGCGGTTCTAGGCGCTTCAGTCTGGAACCGCACGACCGCTACGGTCGCAGGTTCGAATCCCGCCTCGGGCATGGATGTGTGTGATGTCCTTAGGTTCAAATGGTTCAAATGGCTCTGAGCACTATGGGACTCAACATCTTAGGTCATAAGTCCCCTAGAACTTAGAACTACTTAAACCTAACTAACCTAAGGACATCACACACACCCATGCCCGAGGCAGGATTCGAACCTGCGACCGTAGCAGTCCCGCGGTTCCGGACTGCAGCGCCAGAACCGCTAGACCACCGCGGCCGGCGATGTCCTTAGGTTAGTTAGGTTTAAGTAGTTGTAAGATCTAGATGACTGATGACCTCGGATGTTAAGTTCCATAGTGCTCAGAGCCATTTGAACCATTTTGAATAGTGTCCGGTTTGTCAGGGGAACTCAAATAAAACATTCAGTTGCGTTCGCTCCCCATAAATGCGTAGTGACAACAACAGCTATCGGTGATATGAACTGTTTGCTTCTAGTTACGAAGTACATTGTCAGAGATTTTCAATACACCATGACATAACTACGTAAAAGATTGTAAAATCATTGATGTAATGATGGCACGTAAAATTACAATTAGAGGTCAAGTCAATATGGCGTAATGACAGCCAGTGATCCACAATTTTCTCGATTCTGAGAGTCTGGTTTTAGTGGTCTACCCCGTCAGTCCAAAAAGTTATGATACTGGATTAATAAAACATATACAAAACTTAAGAAGGTGGTTTCAATGCTTCATGTGTTCTACATAGTCACCTCCTGATTCACGTACAACGCACAGAACGTTCACACAACCAAGTGAACCTGTCAGAAAAGTCCTTCTTTGGGATGTTGTTCAATTCGCACGTTACATTGTCTTGAATGTCGGTTATGTTGTCAAAGCGTTGACCCTTGAAATGGATTTATGCACTCTGTCGTTTCGTGATAGGTCCGTATTGATGACACAAGTTTCCTCACAAGTGATACGCTTTTCTAGAAAATAATTGTCTGCACTTTGCATTTCAGTCAAGTCACGGCAGGTGTCCACACGTAGTTGTTTTTGTTTGGAAGTCAAAGTGTGTGGGACAAATTTTGCAAATTCTGTCCCCCTCTCCAAACCATTCTGGAAAAATGTCTTGCACATCTACGTATATACTCCGCTAGCCACCAAGCGGTGTGTGGAGGAGAGCACTATTCGTGCCAAAGTCATATTTCCCTCCTGTTTCACTCGCGGTTCGCGCGAGGTAAAAACGACTGTTTGAACGCCTCAGTACGAGCTCTTATTTCCCTTATCTTTGAACGGTGACCATTGCTCGATTTGAAAGTTGGTAGTAATAACATTTGCTCTACATCCTCGGCGAAGATCGAATTTTGGAATTTAGTGAGCAGCCCCTTCCGTTTAGCTCGCCGTCTATCTGCAAGTGTGCCCCACTTCAAACTTTCTATGAGATTTGTAACGCTCTCGCGATCGCTACATGTACCAGTCACGTATCTTGCCGCTCTTCTTCGAACCCTCTCAGTCTCTCGAATCAAACCCAACTGGTAAGGGTCCCATATAGACGAACAATACACTAAGACTGGACGACCTAACGTATTGTAAGCAATTTTGTCTGTTGAAGGACTGCATCGCTTCAGGATTCTACCAATAAACCGCAATCTAGAGTTCGCCTTACCCATTACTTGTTTAATCTGATCGTCCCATTTCAGATCATTTCGAATAGTCTCACCCAGATACTTGACGGATGTTACCGCTTCCAAAGACTGGGCATTTATTTTGTACTCGTACATTAAAGGGGATTCTCGCCTTGTTATACGCAGTATGTTACACTTACTAATATTGAGAGGTAACTGCCAGTCATCACACCACGCATTTATTTTCTGCAAATCCCCATTGATTTGTCACAACTTTCGTGTGATACTACTTTCCTGTAGACTAGAGCATCATCGGCAAACCGTCTAATGCCGCTGTCAACACCATCAACCAGATCGTTTACGTAAATCGTAAAAAGCAGAGGACCTGTTACGCTGCCTTGGGGCACACCTGATATTAGGCTTGTTTCTGTTGAAGTCACCCCATTCAGGACGACATACTCCTCTCTGTCTGTTAGCAAACTTTCTGTCCAACCGCATCTGTCATCGGATAGGACGTAAACGTACACTTTTTGGAACAAGTGGCAGTGCAGGACTGAGTCGAACGCCTTTCGAAAGTCGAGGAAATGGCATCATCCTGGGAGCCAGTATCTAGAGCCTGCCGTATATCATGCACAAAGAAGGCCAGCTGTGTTTCGCATGACCGCTGTTTCCTAAAACCATGCTGGTTTCTGCAGATGAGCTACTCAGAGTCTAGAAAGGTCATTATGTCTGAACACAAAATATGTTCCACGATTCTACAACAAATCGATGTCAGTGAAATTGGCCTGTAATTATGTGCATCCGATTTTCTACCCTTTTTATAGATTGCTGTGACCTGGGCCTTTCCGCTGGAACTTCCCGCTGTTCCAATGATCTCTGATAGATAACGGATAAGAACGGTGCTATATTTGTAGCATAGTCAATATAAAATCTTCCGGGGCTTCTAAGGATCTTAACTGTTTTACAATCCCAGACAGACTAATCACTATGTCAGCAATCCTTTGCATTTGTTCGATATTTGAAAGGGAGAATGGTCCTGCAGTCCTCTACCGTAAAGAAGTTTTTGAAAGCTAGGTTTAGAATTTCGGCCTTCTGTTTGTCATCATCCGTTACATTACCCGTACCGTCAGCAAGATAAGGCATTGAATTATTTGTAGCGTTCATAGATTTTACGTACGCCCAACATTTTTTGGGGCTATTTTTAGAATCTGCAGATAAAATGTTGCTTTCAAATTCGTTACAAGAATCTCTCATTGGCCTTTTCACAGCTGCTTTCATTTCCCATAATTTCTGTTTGTCAGCGGGGCAGTGACTTCGCTTAAAACGACTGTGCAAAATTCTCTAATTTCTCAGAAACTTCCTAATATGTTTGTTGTACCAAGGTGGATCCTTTCCCTCCCCCATATTTTTGGTAGGCACATACTTCTCTAGCACAAGGTGGACAATACCTTTAAATTCCGACCAAAAATGCTCAATATCTTCGTATCATGCGGTGAATGCTTGGAGCTGACTATGAGGATATTCCTTAATGACAATTTTATTTTCTTTCCCAAATAAGAAAACTCTGCGCTGTTTCATTGGGTTTTTTTGCAACTCCAACATATTTGATCGCTAATACCTTCTTCTAGATTAACTTCTTCAAGAAGATTAGGTCTGTTTGTCGCCAAGATATCTAATATGCTCCCATCTCGAGTTGGTTTTCTAACCAATTGCTCAAGGCTGTGCGTTGAGAGCGCTCCTAGAACTATTTCACACTAGTCTTTTATTGTCCCCTATTTGATAAACGTGTAATTTTCTCAGCCAGTGGACGCTAGATTAAAGTCTTCGCCTGTAATTAATGGATAATTTGGATATTTATTTCCTATGTTCTCAAGACTTTACCTTAAACGTTCTGCGACGTTTGTTGCCGATGCTGGTGGTCTGTAAAAACATTTTAATACAATGGTCACTCCTTGTCTGATTGACACCTTTGTACAGACTATTTCACAGTCCGACCCAGTGTCGATCTCAACTATGTTTAAATAGCTTTTAACTGCAATGAACACACCACCTCCCCTAGCATCAGTCCTATCCTTCCTAAACATTGTCCAATCTGAGTTAAATATTTCACTGCTTGTTATGTCTGGTTTCAACCAGCTTTCGGTACCTAATGCAGTATTGGCATTGCTACTGTTTATTTCGGAGAATAACTCGGGGATCTTCCTACAGACTCTATGACAATATACTAACATGAGATTAAGCATATTTAAATCCTTTGGAATGGGCTGTTTAGGCGAATTATCAATTTTTACAATTGGCACACCCACATCAGTGACATGAACCGGTAATTTTTCAGGCCAATTGTTTGTTTTCCGTGGGAAGGAACGTAATCCAAAAAAAAAAAAAAAAAACATGTGCACGCCACAAGTACTGTGCTACCCATGTAGCTGCTTCCTGAGTGTTCTAGACGCTTGTCTGGAACCGCGCGACCGCTACGGTCGCAGGTTCGAATCTTGCCTCGGACATGGATGTGTGTGATGTCCTTAGGTTAGTTAGGTTTAAGTAGTTCTAAGTTGTAGGGGACTGATGACCTCAGAAGTTAGGTCCCATAGTGCTCTGAGCTATTTTAACCATTTGAACCTGTGTGTAGTGCACCGCTGATCTATAGAGGGGCGTCCTATAACCTTCCACCCCATAGCGTAGGTCGAGGAATCTACAAACATTTTCTTCACAGAGTCGACGTAGCCTCTGGTTCAGATTCTTCACTCGACTCCGAACCAGAGAACCCCAGTCCACCCTGGGTACGATGCTGCAAATCGTCAGTTTGGCTTCCACTCCTCGAGAAATGGAGGCCGCCTTTGCCAGTTTAGCCAGCCGCCGAAAGGACCCAAGGCTTTCCTCGGAACCCCGACGACTGGCATCGTTGGTGCCGACATGTGCAACAATCTGCAGCTGGCTGCACCCAGCACGCTCGATATCCGCCAGAAGAGCCTCTTCCACATCCCGGACAAGGCCCCCCGGCAAGCACACCGAGTGAACGTTGGACTTCTTCCCCGCCCTAGCCGCTATGTTCCTGAGGGGCTCCATCCTCTATCCTGGCAGAAGGTGAATTCTGATCCGGCTCAGCCTCCCCCCTCCCATCCCCCTCCCCAGCATCAGATGGCACACTATTTGCAAAGTGCATGGGATTTGGCAGGAGCCTGCGTCCCCCTAGCAGCCTTCGCCTTGAGGCTTGAGACCCCGACACAGCCCAACACCCACATTGAGGTGAGAGTGGCCTGGCCAGCTCAGTCGCACCTGAGGTCAGGTCAGTGACAGAGCTGCGACATCCCCTCCTGCTCATCTAGTACAGCAGAGGCTGCCCCAGCCACCCCAACCCCACTGTACCTCGAAGTGGCACTCTGTAGCCTGTTGACTTTGGCCAACAAGGCTTCCAGCTGCGTTTGGACTGTGGCCAACTCCTCCTGCATCTGCACACAATAGACACAGTCCCTACCCATCTAGCTAATATGTGATTTACTACAAGAGACTTAAGGAAACCTACTGCCACGCAAGGTTAACAGCTAAACTCTAGTTGGCAGAAAGGACACTCAAAAATGAAAAACAATAAAAATGTATGGTAGAAGCTATATCTGGTGCTTATTTTCCTGCTAGGGGCTATGTAGTGCATACTAAAGAAACAGTGACCTACAGTAAACTACTAGGGGCTATGTAGTGAATATTATTAACAAATTAAACAGTAAGCTACGGTAAGCTACACCTACTGACTATCCCTCGTATTTAGAATGTAAAGAAACGACGTACACGCGATAAATGACCTAATAAAACGTATAAAAACTGCTACTTGCAAAATAACGAGTAAATGACACTAATAAAGGTAAATACTGAGCACTGTACACTGACTTAATTGATAAGCCAGCGTATTTAACGTCAGTTAAAAATACAAGCAAACGTTTGCATACATGATGATGTAGAGATGCTTCGATTTGTGACAAATCAGCGTTGACACACTACAGCTTTACGTCCTCTACTCAAAACTGCCTTCTCACATCTCACTGGTTGAACGCGCATCTGCCGCTGCTTGTAGGTCGGGAAAGAAATCAGATTCGAAACTTTTTGGACGGATGGTATCTAGTTCTTTAACGTTATCCTTTTCTATGGTCAAGGCTGGACAGATGCCAGGGAAGGCTTAACGGCCGGCCGGGGTGGCCGTGCGGTTCTAGGCGCTTCAGTCTGGAACCGCGCGACCGCTCCGGTCGCAGGTTTGAAACACGCCTCGGGAATGGATGTGTGTCTTGTCCTTAGGTTAGTTAGGTTTAAGTAGTTCTAAGTTCCAGGGGACTGATGACCTCAGAAGTTAAGTCCCATAGTCCTCAGAGCCAACTGAACCAAAGGCCTAACGTCTACGAGAGAGAAGTCGTCGTACCCTAGTAAGCTAACCCAATGTCAGAAGGTACGACGTTCGGCTCTTGGCAACGAACTATTTTCTATCACCGTGAATCGGACAGCAAGTGGAGGCGATAATGGAAAGGTAGTGGCCACCAGATTGTCAGTGTCGCGCGTTACATCTGTTACATCTGTCCAGTGTCATGAGAGAACAGGACAGAAGGTTAGGACTTAATTTACAGTCGGCGTCGTGGTGATAAGAACGGATTCTCTCATACTGGGAGGATATGTGACACTGGGGCGGTGACATGTCTCTCAGATTAGAGTTTTGCCTCGAAAATCTTGGTGGCGGTTAAACGGCATTCGCGCATAAGTGCGGATGTTCTCTTGGTAACTGCACAGTACAGCATGTCTTAGTAAGATTAATCCGATTTCACACGACAGTATCTTCTACATGAATCAAGATGGAAACTTGGAGTGAATTTTAACTTGCGCAAAGGACTACAAAACTTTTATTTTCCAAAGAACTGTTCAATTCTACAGTATGGACCCACTGCCTTGAGGCAATTTACGATTAACGTTTTCATTTGCCTTTTTTTTAAATTTACCCTCCATCGGAATCAAAAAAGTGTCCAGACGATAGTCCCCTATTTTTGTGAGCATGACTAGAGTTATTGCATTTAGTGATATTGCTACGCGACGTGACGCCGCACCCGAAGCTGTGTGAAACGGAGGCATGTAGACGGGCTATTTCACAAACCCTTACGACAAAAGAAAAAGAAAAGCCATATATCGTGACGTCGGAAGCCCTTGGAAGCCAACGATGTACGCCCGCTACGATCGATCGATCGTTGAAGGAAGGAATGAATATTAACGACCCGTCGACAGCGAGGTCATTAGAGACGGAGTACAAGCTCGGATTACTAAAGGATCGGGAAGGAATTTAGCAGCATCTCTCAAAGGAACCATCCCAGCCTTTGAAATGGAGCGATTTAGGGAAATCACCCAAAACCTTAAAATTGGATAGCGAGATAACGATTTGAACCGTCGTCCTCCCAAATGCGAGGCCAGTGTCCTGACGCTCTATTGCTGAGGCAACTTACTTTATATTATTAAACGGCTAATGTGGTTCACAGTTCACTGTGCACAACTCTGCCGGCCGGAATGGCCGAGCGGTTAAAGGCGCTACAGTCTGGAACCGCACGACCGCTACGGTCGCAGGTTCGAATCCTGCCTCGGGCATGGATGTGTGTGATGTCCTTAGGTTAGTTAGGTTTAAGTAGTTCTAAGTTCTAGGGGACTGATGACCACAGCAGTTAAGTCCCATAGTACTCAGAGCCATTTGAACCATTTTTTGCACAACTCTGTTACAGCTTGCCTATCTAGCGGCTTCCAGGGGCAACAAAAACTTGATTTTTAATACTTTGTATAATTACTGAATGCATGTAAAAATTTAAAATTGCTGTCATAATCCTGTGTTACGGATTTAAGACTGTAAGGCGAGTAATATAGATAGAAACTGTGTATACGTATTGACGCGGCGTAACTCACGAGTCGTATATTACCCAGACTATGTTGTGGTTAGCACACTGGACTCGCATTCGGGAGGACGACGGTTCAAACCCGAATCCGGCAGTCGTGATATAGCTTTCTCGTGATTTCTCTAAACTACTTCAGTCAAATGCCGGGATGGTTCCCCTGAGAGGGCACGACCGATTTCCTTCCCCATCCTTCCCTAATCCAGGCTTGTCCTCCGCCTCTAATGATCTCGTTGTCGACGAGACGTAAAACACTAATCTCTCCTCAATCTCCTCCTCAGACTATATTCATTCCGTATTTGAGAACAAAAGCACTTAGTGACGTCCAGAAGAGTTCATACATAATTTCAGACCTTAACGAAACTTTTCCTCGCTGATACCTCCCAATACTGATGAAAAAAAATTCTATTGATTACCATATTTTCGCTGATGTTGCAATAAAACTACAGCATCATGCAAAACGTTTTAATTTATTACTTCTTTGGTTGCTCGATTTGGGAGAGGGGACCAAATAGCGAGATGATGATGATGTTTGGTTTGTGGGGCGCTCAACTGCGTGGTTATCAGCGCATGTACAAATTCCAACCTTTGCTCAGTCCAATCTCGCCACTTTCATGAATGATGATGAAATGATGAGGGCAACACAAACATCCAGTCATCTCGAGGCACGTGAAAATCCCTGACCTCGCCGGGAATCGAAACCTGGATCCTGTGCTAGGCAAACAGCGAGATCATCGGTCTCACCGGATTAGGGAAGGATGGGGAAAGAAGTCGGCTGTACCCTCTCAACCATCCCGGCATCTGACTGAAGCGATTTAGGGAAGCCACCGCAGGAGGCGGCATCGAACCCCGCGTCCTCCCGAATGTGAGTCAAGTGTACTGACCACTGCGCCTTCTCGCTCGGTTTGTTACCTCGATGCTGCTAACACAATTCGCAATTCATTTTGTGGACAGTATCCACATTAAATGTAGTTACAGAATTGTATCATTGTACGACACACAGTTCACGAGATATCATCTCATAAACATTAAGATGCATGAAAAACTATATTTTGTTTAAAACTGAGCGCGAATTACCCAGATTATACTAATCCAGTGTTTCACTTAGCGACTTTCAACGAACGTTAAACACGATTTCTAGCATTTTTAAAATTTTTCCAGCTTACATGCTCAATTTAGCCCATTAAGTCTTTAGTAAAGCAATCAGAGGTTTGAAACTGTTTTATATTCAGGACTTCGATTCTTTAAAGACTCAGGGGTTTACTACTGTCACGAAATTTTCTTACGTGCAGATACTAGTAAGGTGACACTCTCTCTCGTTGGAAAACGAAATTTGTAGCATGTCCCCACAATTGTAGAAAAAACAGGATCAGCAACATATTCACATATGAGGTTCTTGTAACCATCTTTACCGCCAAGGATAATGGTGCCTCAGTCTTTTCAAGCAAAACGGTGCGAAACATAACATGAAGATTTGGATAATCTCTCGTGGTCGACTAAAATGTGTGGCTGCTAGGTACCTCATATTTTTACTTCGTGGCGGTTCATTTTTCCACTTAAGTACAACGTCGTCTCATCACTGCACACTAGACGTCAAAAGAAATTAATGTTAAAATGTAGGATGACCCGCCTTTTTACAATGGAGATGGAAAAGCATTAAAATTGCGTTTCGAAGGAATAAGCCTTAACCATTAAAAATTATTGTACAAGAATGGCGTAAAAATACGTTTATCACTTGTATGAGATTCTTGTAAAGTAATTGTAGTTCATCGAGACGTGTCAGTTTTACTGCTTTTGCATTGTAAAATGTGTTTCAGGCTACATTTTAACAATGATTTTAACACCCGCAAACATCATCGCTGTAATCAGAGTGAAAGGAAATGATCTTCCATATCTACGCCACGAAAGAATTCACAAAACTCTATGCGTTGTTGATCACCACCAAGACGAGCTTATAGAAAATGAATCCCGTGCGCTTTCAACCATAACGTCGCCGCAAAACACGCTAGAGAGACATACTAGGCTGGCAAGACAAGTCCTGTGGACTACACGTGAAACACTGTCGAACGCGCTCTACGTATCGAACGAACACATGCGGGCGACCTGTGGATTTCCGGTTACATACGCATGAGTGTCCTGAAACAGCTGATGCTTTGAGCTGCAGGCGGTGCAGTGCTGTACCTTCGACAAAAGTCACTCCGCACAGCTGTAACTGAATTGCATCCCTCTAAATGGAGAACGCAAAACTCCTTTTGTTTCTGTATTATCAGCACCTCGATGCACTGTGGACATTGAACGAGCGACCTAACTGTAACAGGGAGATTCCTTTCAGCATCCACATCCAGCCATCAAGAGGCCTGTCATGATTTATTAGACAGTTTCAGATTTTACTGACAATCGGCCCACAAATCGATTACCTTCACGGGATACGTATCTGAATGTGTGATTCATACTATTTATCTTTGTTGTACAAGGGCTTAGGTTAAAGTAAAGTCGTATGGCGTGACTGACTGTCAGATCACGAGGAGCAGGTTCGACCGCCTAAATGGAAAAGTTTCTCCTATCCTTCGCACGCACTGGCACCTTTCCTGCGAGAACTGTGATATTTACACTTAAGCGTCAAAGAAACTGTTATAGACATGTGTATTCAAATACAGAGATATGTAAACAGGCAGAATACGGCACTGCGGTCAACAAAGCCTATATAAGACAAGTGTCTGGAGCAGTTGTTAGGTCGGTTACTGCTGCTACAATGGCAGGTTATCAAGATTTGAGTTTGAACGTGGTGTTATAGTCACCGCACGAGCGATGGGACACAGCATCTCCGAGGTAGCGATGAAGTAGGGATTTTCCCGTACGACCATTTCACGAGTGTACCGCGAATATCAGGAATCTGGTAAAACATCAAATCTTCGACATCGTTGCAGCCGCAAAAAGACCTTGCAAGAACGGGATCAAAGACGATTGAAGAGAATCGTTCAATGTGACAGACCCTGCCGCAAATTGCTGCAGATTTCAATGCTGGGCCATCAACAAGTGTCAGCGTGCGAACATTTCAACGAATTGTGCCCTTGACTCCTGCACGAAACAAAGCTTTACGCCTCGCCTGGGTCTGTCAACACCCAAATTGGAGTGTTGATGTATGGAAACATGGGGCATGGTCGGACGAGTCTCGTTTCACATTGCATCGAGCGGATGGAAATGCCGTGTGGCTAGGGCCTCCCGTCGGGTAGATCGTTCGTCTAGAGCAAGTCTTTCGAGTTGACGCCACTTCGGGGAATTGCGTGTCGATGGGGATGAAATGATGATGATGGGGACAACACATCACCCAGTTCCTGAGCGGAGAAAGTCTCCGACCCAGCCGGGAATCGAGTCCGGGCTGTTAGGAATGACATTCCGCCGCGCTGACCATTCAGCTACTAGGGGTGGCCATCGAGCAGATGGACTTGTACGAATATAGAGACAACCTCGTGAATCCATGGACCCTGCTTGTCAGCAGGGGACTGTTCAAGCTGGTGGAGGCCCTGTAATGGTGTGGACCGCGCGCAGTTGGAGTGATATGGGACCCCTGATACGTCTACATACGAGACAGGTGACACGCACCTAAGCACTCCTTCTGAACACCTGTATCCATTCATGTCCATTGTGCATTCCGACGGACTTGGTCAATTCCAGCAGGACAATGCAACATCTCACACGTCCAGAATTGCTACAGAGTGGCTCTGGGAACACTCCTCTGAGTTTGAAGACTTCCGCTGGCAACCAGACCCCCCAGACATGAACATCATTGAACATATCTGGGATGCCTTGCAACGTGCTGTTCAGAAGAGATCTCCAACCGCTCGTACTCTTACGGATTTATGGACAGCCCTGAAGGTTCATGGTGCCAGTTCCCTCCAGCACTACTTCAGGCATTAGTCGAGTCCATACCACATCGTGTTGCGGTACTTCTGCGTGCTCACGGGGGCCCTACACGATATTAGACAGGCGTACCAGTTCCTTTGACTCTTCAGTGTATGTGTTACATATATTACATGTATCTGGTACATGTAGGTTACTGTAATCATTGTGTGTGGGGGGGGCGTCTTGTTTGTGTTTTGTGATGATGATGATGATGATGATGAGTGAGGAGGTGATACCCGGTGCTGGTACAAAGCCTACTCCTCTCCAATAGAGGAGGCTGCCGAGCTTAATATCCCCATCCGACGGATGGATCACCATCAACAGTGTCACAGACCCTCACTCTATGAAACATTGCGGAGAGGTTTGAAATTTAATCCGGGACACTGCAGAAAGACTAGTGATCAGAAAACTTCTTTCCAGCACCTCCCTCCTCCGCCTTGCCCGGAAAGGCAAAGGGAAACCTTCCGTCAGCACACGGCGTACGAGGGTGGTTCCCTATCCAAGAATCGGCCACTGCCGACGTTGCTTAGCCTCCGTTATGTGACAGAAACGGATTAGCAGATTAGCAAATTGCAGACCACACGGAACATTCCAAGCTCTTGTGTCTGTATACCTAGATGGCAGCTCACTGACGACATTGTCAGCCACGGCAGAAGTGTTTTTAATTCGAGAATCATTTAAGTTGGCAGAACGTGGAGCGCTCCAAGTGCCAGCTTTCTGGCCGCGGCTGCGCGTGAAACATCGCGCGACGATACGGGTGCTGCCAGGGCGCGGCATAGCAAGTTCTTCACCCTCAGCTACCTGGCTCAGTTTTACACCTTGAGTATTTACTGTAAAACGCGAGTGAGGTATACGTGCGTCATACTGGACTGGAAAACGTGTCCGTGCCGCCTGGAGCGCGTCTCGTGCTCGGCCGCTGCATGTGCGTGGGCGGGCTCTCACGTGCCGTCTCATGTTCGCCTGACGTCACATTCGCGTGTCGCGGAAACCGCCCCGCCGTGGCCACATTCAGCAGGCAGCGCCTCCGGTTGCCGCCAAGGGCCTCCAACAAAGGGCTGCAGCGAGCGCCTAGGTCCTTCTTTTTTTTCAGTCGCTGCATTCATTACGCCGGTAAAACATCTGAGAACGAAAGACGCCCGTGGCAGCGCATAATGTTTTTCTTGTGTGTAATCGCGCAGTATGCTCACAAACCTGGAAATTATTTCCACGGCGACCGAGTTTTCGCTGTCAGAGAGACTTCGCAGTATGCTGAAGTCTGCAGCCGCTGTTATGTTCAAGCAACTTAACTGACGCAGAACGGTTTCATTCTTCCGGTACCGATATCAATGTCAACTAGCGAATCGCTAAAGCCCGTTTGAAGCCTCAACAACATCGCAGTGAGTAAAAATAGGACACAAGATGTTGAGGACGTTCTCCTTCTTATGTTAGTCATTTTACGGGAGTTTCGTATGAGCAGAGGGAATGAAAATGAAAGGTGATGTGCGGGGCGGTTATAATAAATCTTTCGATATTTGAGGCGGCGCCGTGAGCAACGAGTAATCGTACGACATTGAACATCGTTGAAACACTTGGAAGGACATGCGGAAGAAAAATTACCAATAAACATAGAAAGACACACATCTTAATTTCGATATGAGAGAGTAGGCCGGCCGAAGTGGCCGTGCGGTTAAAGGCGCTGCAGTCTGGAACCGCAAGACCGCTACGGTCGCAGGTTCGAATCCTGCCTCAGGCATGGATGTTTGTGATGTTCTTAGGTTAGTTAGGTTTAACTAGTTCTAAGTTGTAGGGGACTAATGACCTCAGCAGTTGAGTCCGATAGTTCTCAGAGCCATTTGAACCAATTTTTTGAGAGAATAGTTAACATTTGTTAATTGTGTATTATTTACAGATATCCATTTATTGCAACTGAGTACTAAGTTTACGTTCCTGTTACAAACGATGCTCAGTGCGACACCCACTTGCATCCACGACAGTCTGGAACCGCACTGTACACTTCTGTACTGCTGCCCGAAACAATGGTGGACAATGTGATCTTCAGCTGTCGTGACACAGCTCGTGAACTGCCTGAAGAGGGCACAGTGCGGCCAGCACTCTCAGCCACGGTAAAAGTAACTTCTTCAACAACTTGTGGTACAATTGGCCGTCAGCCTCTCCCAGCAGAAATTCCCAAATCGCCGGTTACTTGTAATTTCCGAATCGTGTTCTTCTATGCCGGTGCGGCAAAAGGACCTCTCCGTATTCCTTCAACGCGTCGATGCTCGCGAAGGGCAGCAACAGTATTGCTACAGCTCTGCTCACTGTGTTCAGATCCATTTGGACCATCGGCAGCCGTAATGCACACTGATTCTTGTGTTTCAACCCGTGTTGCCAGCACTCCAACAGGAAATAAGTCAAACACGTCTACGAAAAGAAGCCAGAAAAAAAAACAGAAACAAAAGTAGGTTTATTACCGCGCAATTTTATTTTTACAGTAATCAAACTGTGTAGTAGTTTTCAAATAGATGTCAAAATACGTAAAAACAATAAAATTTCACATCCAAACTGGCCATGTCGCTTTTCGAAAGAATACAAACAAGAATTAGATTATATTTATTTACCTTATTTGGAATTTGCTGCATAGTAATACAAACAATTAACTGTGAAAGTATAACATTATTTGAATTACATATCCTTGAAATATAGAATCAAACGACGTACATTTTTAAAAGTACAAACCAGGCAATATGCAACTCTATACATGTTAATTTAAACATTAATTTGTATCCGTGAAGCCTATATTTAGCACCTTCATCCAAATCATATGTGCATTATAGAGAGGTTGATACCTTAGCGCCGGCCGCTGTGGCCGAGCGGTTCTAGGCGCTTCAGCCCGAAACCGGGCTGCTGCTGCGGTCGCAGGTTCGAATCCCACCTCGAACATGGATGTGTGTGATGTCCTTAGGTTAGTTAGGTTTAAGTAGTTCTAATTCTAGGGGACTGATAACTTCAGATGTTAAGTCCCATATTGCCTGGAGCCATTTGAACCATTTCTTGATACCTTAGCGAACTACTGCACTGAATTATTGTCTCTGACCCGTCGTGTATTGCAACTGCGAAACGTCCAATTTCTGATTCAGTCTGCTTTCCTTAGAACAGTTTCCTTCATTGTTGTTAATTTTCGATACTCTGCTAATATCAGCTGCAACAGCGTTTCCAGTAACGTTCTCAACTGTTTATACTCGTATCTGAGTGTAATGTTTCTCTTCTGGTCTATGTGTATTCTGACGAGCCCGGAACGCACGCCGACACAGCTTTAGTTGCCTTTATGTTTTCTGATTCAATCTAACAATAGACTTTCATGGGATGTTAATGGGTGTTTCGAAATATTAGAACAACGTGAATAATTGTCGTTGACCAAGATGGATTTTAATGCTTTCCTATAGTCAAGAAAAAAGCCAGAAGAAACGCCAGATGATTGTGGAGAAAGCCGTACTTCCTGACACAATTTCCAGCTAAATGATATTAAAAAGAAGCCAGAGATAGCTCTAAAAAAGCTGATTTGGCAAGACTTGTTCCAATCCTACGTCGCCTTGACACTACCGTCGTCTAACGACACATCAGAACACTAACAGTACCAAGAACGCAAATTCTGTATCGTACAATTACAACATCATTCCAGTAAAGTCAGGTAGCCGTACGGTAAACAGTTTTCCGTCTCCACTGGCACAAATAGCGAAAGTTTAATTTTAACCAACCTGTACATCAGAGGATGGCAAAGCAAACCAAATCTTTTCCAGAGGCTATTCGAAGAGTTATCCGCAAATTCCACAGATACAGAGGGACTTTCAGAACTATTAAAGAGGGAATAACAGTATGACATATAGATCTTCTCGTGCACTACGGTCTCTCTACGAGATGTCCGATTTTAGAGCTGCGAGGGACACAAGCATACTATGCGCATGCGCAAAGCGAGTGGCGATATCCTAGCACAAGAGATTGACTATCAAATTGTTAGCCCGATAAGTGGGTCAATTTCGGTAATTGAGGCTGTAGGGTCCGCTCCAGCTGACATGCCTCCAAGCTGCTGCAGTTGTGATGCTGTTACAGTACCTTAAAGCGCGAGCTTATTACACAGGGAAGTTATGCACACCCAGATCGGATTCGCGCGAATGATTGACTACCGTTGATCTCCTACACTGGCCAGTACAGTGGGCTCTGTAGGCCGTTTTATACGCTTGTGTAGCCAAATACTGGGCTGGCCTCCTATCTCCGTCTCATAAGGTACGATACGCAAACAGTTAAAATGCGAGAACTCATACAGCAAAGTTTACACGATTTACAGAAAGACGGCGAGCACGACTTCCTTCCGAAGGCTGACGACTGCGATGACAGGGAGAGCGTCAGGTCAACTACTTGAAATGTAAATAAACGCGCTAAACGCCATTTACAATGGCATAAACGCTAGGAAAATGAGAGAGTCACAATGCGACATTCACATAACAAAACCAGAACAGTACAAAAAATCTGTCGACAGGAACTGATTGTGTCATGTTCTGTCAACTTTTCTAGTTTCTAATCCTACCAGTTCCGTTAACGTGACGACGATAGAACATGTTCGTTATCGTCTCCAAACTGAAGTGACTCTTTTCACCGTGACCTTCGAGTACACACTATCATAACAGTTGACTGGTGTTACGCAACCGATTCTCTAGCGACACGGTCGTAAGAGCCCGTCCGCACGTCAGAAACAAATTACGAACGTCAGGTCACGCTAGACGATAAACAGCCGCCAAGAATAGCGCTATGTAGTAAGCAATGACGTCGCCGTTCTTCCTCCTGATGAGTGTGTTATCACTCACTACTCGTCTGACTGTGAAGTAAGTGCTTAGCACGGCACGATATTATCCATACCAGATCCTTCTCTTCGTTCAGCATCTGTTTATGAAACACTCTGCTAGTCGGGTTATGGAAATTGTTACGTCATTCAACAGAACGTTGAGCTGGAAATTAACAAAAACTAACTGGGTACCAGGCTCCGCTCAGGGAGTTGATGTGCGATTGTGTGGTAGTTGGTATAAAAGGGTAAACTTTAAAAGCATAAGAGGTAAAAAAAATTATTGAAAACATATTCAAACTATTTACAACCCTTATTAAAGTATAAGAGGTAAGAAAATTGGAAACATATTCTAACTATTTTCAATACTTGTTTACAAATAACATTTTTCATTCCGTTGTCCGTGGTATATATGTACAAAATTTCCTACTCGAGAGCAAGCTACGTATAGTTGACAGTGAAAGAAGCAGGAGGAGTCTTTTGAGATTGATGCTGCAATATCTTAAAGTTTGTCCCTGAGATTTGTTGATTCTAAAACTGTAGGCTAATTTGATTGGAAACTGCAGTCTTTTAAATTGGAATGGGACCTCAGTAGAGATCAGCGGTATTCTGGGGTAAGTAGTGTGTGCCCTTTGCGCATTCCAGTTAAAAGTCCGGCTTCGATGACGATATTCGATAAATGTTTCACGTTCATCCTTGCTCCATTCAATAGTTTTCATGTGTTGAGATTTTTGAATAGTACGATAAGAGATCCAATTTTAAGTCGAAGGCAGTGTAGTGGCATTCCTGGTACGTGCAAAGAGTTGAGAAATTCTGTGGGAAATTGGCACTTTCGTCAACGTTTACCATAGTGTCGATCGATTTGTATATTGTATTCTCACCCGGAATTTTCTTTTGAATGTTGAAGTTGATATCGTAGACAATATTATTTTTAGTTGCCATGATTGCCATTTCAAATAGCAGTCCTGATTGGTATACTTGTGAACAACGTTTAGATAAATTTGGTCAATGAGTTCGTTTTCAGCAGTAGCTATGTTGCAGAAATCACTGTTGAGTTTAATGAGGCCGGTTGTCTGGTGAGTAGGATATTTACCTTCGCCTATTTGTAAAAGCTGTTGAGCAAAATGTGCTGTTGTTTCGTCTTTTGGTAGTTCGATTCTCATATTTTCTGTTAGCCGCAGTATTTGTATGTGTGGCCAGAGATGTGATTTTTTTAAAGCACGCTTTGATCTCGTCTGCTGATGTTGACTCGGGGATAACTGGAAGTGTTCGTCGAAAATCTCCCGAACGTATGTATAGAGCTCCTACCATAACTTCAGAGTTTCTTCGCAAGTCTTGTAATGTTCTGTCCGCGGCTACGAGTGATTTTTTTTTGTGCTATTGTGCATTCGTTCCAGAAGGTAAAAATGATTCAAATGGCTCTAAGCACTATGGGACTTAACATCTGAGGTCATCAGCCCCTACACTTAGAAACTTCTTAAACCTAACTAACCTAAGGACATCACACACATCCATGCCCGATGCAGGATACGAACCTGCGACCGTAGCAGGCGCACGGTTCCAGAAGATAACTTAAGCTTACTTTAGAAGTTCACCCCGTCCAGATGCTCTTGAGATTTTACATACCGGGAATTGTTCTTCGGCTACATTCAGCGTTAGTTGTAGGGCGGAATGGGCAGTTCGCCCTCGTCTGCAGTGCCGGATGATGCCAGTGCAAGTGGGGTGTGTTGTTTAGCACGTATTTCCACCAGCAATAGATTTATTAGAAACTTTTCCCGGTGCTGCCTGGTGCGTCCAAGTAAATAATTCCGCCAGCGTTGATGTCAAATGGTTCAAATGGCTCTGAGCACTATGGGACTCAACTGCTGAGGTCATTAGTCCCCTAGAACTTAGAACTAGTTAAACCTAACTAACCTAAGGACATCACAAACATCCATGCCCGAGGCAGGATTCGAACCTGCGACCGTAGCGGTCTTGCGGTTCCAGACTGCAGCGCCTTTAACCGCACGGCCACTTCGGCCGGCTAGCGTTGATGTCGATCCGGTCCATTATAACTCTGTAAATTTCCTTTTTTTATTGTCATTGAGGAGGAGTTTGTTGTGTGCAATGAATTGAAGTACTTCGTTGATGTTTTAGCTTTTTTCCTTTGTAATTTCGAAGTTTAGCACACTGATAGCATCTTTTCGTGTTGCTGTCAATTCAAGTTGTACTAAGATCGATTGTTTATTGCAAAATATTTATCTTCTAGGCAAATGAGTGTTTCATTTAAGATGTGTCGTTGAATTCTATTGTCTGTTCAGGATGAACTCGTCGGATTTGGTACAGTACGACATCACTCATACTCTCTTTGAAGGAGTCCTTTAGTTCTTTTGGATTCAATGGGTTACGTGGTGTTAGAACTGTGGCGAATAAGTCTCTCATTTGTTAAGCTGACGCTGTGAATGACGCTTCTTGCAGTGTTAATTCTCAGTGGTTGTCGTTTTCCAGTAGTCCTGTGCGTTGGCATGCTTCCCTGTGCGTCTGGCGTAGGTAACCGTCAACAGTCTTGAGGTCTGTGAACTTGTTGGTCCCCTTATTTCGTGTGGTAACAGCAGGAGATAGAAACATTCGGCGTTGTTCGAATGTACGGTTTTCATGTTTACTGGACAATCTTCTACTGGAATTCCTTGTTTTCATCGTTGTAAGATTTTTATTGGTGTGTTCCGCGTATAATAGGTAGGAACATCGACGTATAGTAATGCTTTCGCGAAGGGATCCGTTTGGCACAGTTGATTAAAAGCTGTTGTGTTGTGTTCTGAGGTGGTTTTCTTGCAATTTTTCTGGCGATGTCTTTTTGTGAAGCAAACTCTCTGTCATTCTACAAATGTAATGCTAAATGTTGCACAGCTGATTCGCGTTCGTGCACAGGAAAACCGAAAATCCGCCACGCTGCTTCGTTACTGTTGACGTATCTTCCCATATTGTACATGTGGATCTCGTCGTTTCTGTTTGTTGGTTCTAAAGTCGTTCAAATGGCTCTGAGCACTATGGGACTTAACATCTAAGGTCATCAGTCCCCTAGAACTTAGAACTACTTAAACCTAACTAACCTAAGGACATCAGACACATCCATGCCCGAGGCAGGATTCGAACCTGCGACCGTAGCGGTCGCGCGGTTCCAGACTGAAGCGCCTAGAACCGATCGGCCACATGGCAGGCGTCTGTTTGTTGTTCGCTGTCTTTGTATATCTGAAATACTGCCACATTACTGCCTTTGTTCACATACTTACAGACATATTTGATTATTTGATGGATTTCACTGAATTGCAAGTATGCAAGGAACTTTTTGGAAAGTTGTGTGTTATACGGTACTACCCATTCATTATCTATTTCCAGTTCGTCGCTGCCTCGTATTCAATATTTGCTGTGAAGCAACCGTTTTTTGGTGATCGTCTTCTGCATTTGGGATAGCCATCAACTCCAGTTTGTGTGTCGTTGAAGTATGGTTTTGGGCATTTTTTCGTACATTTTCAATCATACGTACATGGCGAATTGGGGTTTAACGACCCGCATGGTCCGTGAATAATGTTTTTCACTACTATGCCGAACAGTGCCGGATCTTCTTGTGGATTGAGAAATTCAGTTTGGATGTTTTTGTCGATATCCGTGGGATAAAATCTGTCGTGTAGCTCTATGAGAATGTTGTGAATCAGGAAGTCCTTGTTTTTTCCATTCGAATGCTTACATCCAGCAGCCAACGGTTCATAAGATCTAGCATTTTGTGATGACGTCAATAAATCTCATTTGTGTTTCCCAGAAAACTCGGGCTATTATGTCGTGTCGATGCGTGGTGGCTTGTCCATATATTAGTTGATCTTTGATTTCTGGTCGCGATGTCAATGTTATGAAGTGGTCAGGTCGTCCATATTTTCTTGTGCGGATCATGATATAGATCTTGAGAGTATTGTTCCATGTGTCTCGGACTCCCTATGTGTGATGAGGGTAAGATTACCATTGTTCCAATGTCCTCAATGTTTCCGTAATTTACGATTGCGCCATGAAGGTGGACGATTCCTTCCGTACGTAATTTCTTCTGATTCATTCTTATGTACAGCATTCGTTCCGCTTCTATTTTTGCATATGTATCCGCCAGGAATTGTTGGAATTAACGGCGAGTGTTAAGAATGTGACTGTACGTTTCATTGTCTCTGATCATTAAGCGATAAGCGTAGAACTCCTTGGAAGTGACTTTATTGTTTGTTTCTACGTCTGTTTCAGGTTGGATTTGTTTCACATTAAAATGAAATCCGTGTTCTTCGTGAACTTCATAGTCATCAGAAACCATTCGGTCTAGTACTGTTTTGAATATGTGAATAAGTTGATTACATTTGTGTAAGAACCTCTGTACGTATCGGACTACTGCTCGTCTCAATCCACTGATATCTGTGCATCGTTGATCAGTTTCTTGTTCTTCATTTCCGATAAGAAGTGCTTGCAGAAATGTATGGTCTTCGTTGGGTAGTGGTAGTAATGATCTCGTGTGATAGATCTGTCTTTGGATGGAAAAAAAGCATAATCGATTTCATCTATGTTAGTACTGATCGAAGTGACACCGAAAGAGGTCATCTGGAAGCAGGCATCGTACGCTTTTAAATTTTGAAGAAAGTGTTGTTGATTCTGGAATTTCCCCGGTCATGTAACATAAAAACTCCTTCGGAGGTGCTTCCAATGGTGGTAACCGATTTTTTCCATTCATGCAACAGAATCCTGGCGTTTCTCTACTGAACTTTTTCGCGCTGCGAAATTGGCAGATGTTATTCATTTTTCCGATGACGAAGTGTTTGTGTTTGTTATATTCTTTTGTCGGGTCTTAGTGATGCTTCACACAACTTTTTCTCGTCCCCGCTTCTCGTACGGTGATATTTTCATTGCTGGCTTGAGTTCACAGTATTTTATTATAAGATTGTGCGCAATTCTTGATTCTCCGATACGTTCGTTTCGTTGTTCTTCATTTCCTCTGCTTCTCACGATGCTCATTGACGTTCGTTGGGAACTGAAACGTGCTTCGCGCTCTTCCTCCGTTTCGTTTTTTCGCTGTTGTTTTTGTTTTCGCCGTTTTGCTTTAGAACTGGAAAGATCTCCTCTTTTTGGTTTCGGCATTGCCTAAAATATAAAACAAATCAACTTTTTACTAACAAATACACTAAGTACAGTTACACACTTTTTACACTGTATTTTCGATTTATATTCAGTCACTGTGTCACTACAACCACTCACACTTCACTATTTGTTTTCGTTCACTCAGTGCACTTCTTTTTGGTTCTTCCCTTCGTAACTCATAAGAAACTGACGTTAGAACCTTGAACGTGTCTTCCTTTATGTACCCCAAGCAGTGGCGAATTCCACAAGATATCATGAAGGCTTCGAAAGGTCCACAATGTTACAGAACATTCCACAACATTCGAGAGAGCACTGAAATGTTCCACAGCGATCTGGGATGTTCCGGGATGTTTCCGAACGTTCTGGAGCCTTCCCGAATATTCCAAGACTATTCCCGGATATTCCGGAGCATCTCGGATCATTGCGGAATTCTCTAGAATGTTCTGTTATGTTCTCGAATACTTTGGAACGTTCTGGAATAATCTAGTAATTTCTAGAGGGCGAAAGTTCCAGGATCTTATATATTCAAACGGACGCCCTTCAGATAAAAATGGAAACTTCTTCGTGGATGGGGGACAGAGGGCTACCATACAATATAGCTCTCTCGATCGTACTGGGGCTCGTTTCTGAGTTTCAGCGGCACGCACATAGTAAACTTACTTTTATAATATACAGGGTGGAACATTGATGGTGACGGGGCCAAATATCTCACGAAATAAGAATCAAACGAAAAAACTACAAAGAACGAAATTCGTCTAACTTGAAGGGGGAAACCAGATGGCGCTATGGTTGGCCCGCTAGATGGCGCTGCCATAGGTCAAACGGATATCAACTGCGTTTTTTTAAATAGGAACCCCCATTTTTTATTACATACTCGTGTAGTACGTAAAGAAATATTAATGTTTTAGTTGGACAAATTTTTTCACTTTGTAATAGATGGCGCTGTAACACAAACGTATAAGTACGTGCAATCATGTAACATTCCGCCAGTGCGGAAGGTACTTGCTTCGTGATACATTACATGTGTTAAAATGGACCGTTTACCAATTGCGGAAAAGGTCGATATCGTGTTGATGTGTGGCTATTGTGATCAAAATGCCCAACGGGTGTGTACTATATATGCTGCTCAGTATCCTGGACGACATCATCCAAGTGTCCGGATCGCTCGCCGGATAGTTACGTTATTTAAGGAAACAGGAAGTGTTCAGCCACACGTGAAACGTCAACCACGACCAGCAGCGAATGATGATGCCCAAGTACACGTTTTAGCTGCTGTCGCAGCTAATCCGCACATCAGTAGCAGACAAATTGCGCGAGAATTGGGAATCGCAAAAACGTCGGTGTTGAGAATACTACATCAACATCGATTGCACCCGTACCATATTTCTATGCACCAGGAATTGCATGGCGACGACTTTGAACGTCGTGTACAATTCTGCCACTGGGCACAGGAGAAATTACGGGACGATGGCAGATTTTTTGCACGCGTTCTATTTAGCGACGAAGCGTTATTCACCAACAGCGGTAACGTAAATCGCCATAATATGCACTATTGGGCAACGGAAAATTCACGATGGCTGTGACAAGTGGAACATCAGCGACCTTGGCGAGCAAATGTGTGGTGCGCCATTACGGGAGGAAGGGTAATTGGCCCCCATTTTATCGATGCCAAACTAAATGGTGCAATGGATGCTGATTTCCTACGTAATGTTCTATCGATGTTACTGCAAGATGTTTCACTGCATGACAGACTGGCGATGTACTTCCAACATGATGGATGTCCGGCACATAGCTCGCGTGCGGTTGAAGCGGTATTGAATAGCATATTTCATGACAGGTGGATTGGTCGTCGAAGCACCAAACCATGGCCCGCACGTTCACCGGATCTGACGTTCCCGGATTTCTTTCTGTGGGGAAAGGTGAAGGATATTTGCTATCGTTATCCACCGACAACGCCTGACAACATGCGTCAGCGCATTGTCAATGTATGTGCGAACATTACGAAAGGCGAACAACTCGCTGTTGAGACGAATGTCGTTACACATATTGCCAAATGCATTGAGGCTGACGGACATAATTTCGGGCATTTATTGCATTAATGTGATATTTACAGGTAATCACGCTGTAACAGCATGCGTTCTCAGAAATTATACGGTCACAAAGGTACATGTATCACATTGGAACAACCGAAATAAAATGTTCAAACATACCTACGTTCTGTATTTTAATTTAAACAACCTACCTGTTACCAACTGTTCGTCTAAAATTGTGAGCCATATGTTTGTGACTGTTACAGCGCCATCTATCCCAAAGCGATAAAAGTGATCCAACTGAAACATTCATATTTGTTTACGTACTACACGAATATGTAACAAAAAATGGGGGTTCCTATTCAAAAAACGCAGTTGATATCCGTATGACCTATGGCAGCGCCATCTGGTTTCCCCCTTCAAGCTAGACGAGTTTCGTTCTTTGCAGTTTTTTCGTTTGACGCTTATTTCGTGAGATATTCTGCCCGGTCACGATCAATGGACCACCCTGTATATGATTGCTACATGTGAATAGAATATCCCAATCTGAAGAAACTGTTTCTCTGACTGTGAGATAGTCATTGGATTTCTGTAGTAGAAACCAGCCTTTTGGTGGTACTAAACTTTGTGTCACGCCTTTACGGCAGGTCTTGTCATGGGGGAAGCCTCGTCAGAGAGGTCCACTGCATGAGCGTCTAAGGAAGTAATTCCAGTGGTGGTTTCCCGTTGTCTTCCACTGATGATGATGAAATGATAATGAGGACAACACAACACCCAGTCTCTGAGCGGAGAAAATCTCCGATCCAGCCGGCAATCGAACCCGGACCCCTTGGCGCGCTCTCCACTCAGCTATCGGGGCGGACTGTTGATACTAAAGGTGGTCCGATTTCGAGGGAGAAACGTTTTCTGCAAAAAGATATCCGCCTCGAGATGCCGTTTTCTGAGGAAGTATGAGTATGTTCAAGCGCATTGATTTGAGACCCTTATGTAAACAGGTAAGCCCTTCCTTCTATCCCTACCCCCTCCACCATTCCCTTTCAAAGTCACCCTTTTCCCTCTCCCAATCATCTAGGGCAACAGCCTGAGGTATAAACGGTAGGGCGTTATCCTTTTGGCTGGCATAGTCTGCATGATACAATACCTTAATGGCTGTAATTTATGACGAGCCTTATCTTAATTACTATATTTTATAACCCACTATCAAAACTATATATTTACATCACCCTCATCATAATTACTATAGTTTATGGCTACTGGATAAGTTGAAACATCCCCTTAGAAGAATTAATTAGTGACTGTGCTGATAAACCTCTTACGTTATTTGATTTTCAAACAGCTGAGCAGAACTGAACGTACTCAGACATCTCGCTCTTTACCTATTCTGATCAACACTAAACTGACACACAATATTTTTAGCGCAACGGAATCTGACTTTCAAAAATCCCTACAAAAGAATGGCCCTGACTAACATTAACCTATACCTTTCACAAATCACTTACCTCACAAAAATCTTCGTTACTCAAGCTACTGCAATAAAGATTCAAACTACTGAAGGCACTAACTACTGATAGGCATATTTAGCAAATGAAAGATTTTGATAGAGAACAAACAGTGTATTTACCATAACAGTGTTCAAAATTCATAATATATATATCAGTCCATGATATCCATTCTTACAAATGTGCTGTTTTTGATGGACACACGTCCAGATCATCCGCTCTCAAAAATTCCGCCGTCTCTCTTCCCACATCCGCCACTGCTGGCGGCTCACCTCCAACTGCGCAACGCTACGCGCTGTTAACATCCAGCTGCCCAACACTACAATGGCAGACAACAATGCAAACTAGCCACAGACTGCACACAGCACAGCCAGTGATTTTCATACAGAGCGCTACGTGGTGTTACCAATAAGAAAACTTACTTACAATGTGTCAGATCTATCCTTATATTAATTACTACAGTTTATGACCCAAAAATGCACAACTAAGAATTTTTTCCACCCATCGCTCCGAAAAAATATTTGTGGTACTGCAGCCCCTCATCACCAGCACAGTACTAATGCACTACTACTGATATATACAGAAAAAATAAAATAAAAATAACATACTCACTGTAAGGAACGTATTCTTGCATTATCAGTGTGTTAAAATACGTCACGCTGCACTTACTGACGTTCTGTAACTTTTAAACATTAACAAGCACAAAATCTGTCCACCGTAAGGAGCAAGGGACTCGCAGCGCAGTGTTGCTCCAGTGTCTCTAGTTGGCCGTCAACAAACGCTCACAGTCAGCAGTGGGGGGGGGGGGGGGGGGGGGGGAGGGAACTGCACTACAGATATGCAGCTCCTTGTTACTCTGTCTAACAGCTGCCACGGCATTTTACAGAGACTGATGACACGTGGCACACTGTTCAGAAACTTGGTACTGTAGTAACCCTGGGTTACATCATTTCATCTCTCTCTTCTTATCTTCTGTAGTACATGCAAATATTTGTCTAGAGAGAGATTATAAGCTCCTGACACAGCTGCAGCTGCAGCCAAAGCACCAATACGTGCATGCTCCCGGCTCGCTGCTTCACAAGCACGATTCATCTGGATAAATAGAGGTGATATAATGCCAGCATTGTACACACACAAAGTGTCCTCATATGTGTCATAATAAATTTACAACTTCCACTGTGTTTTTGTTTATTATATGAAGCCATTAGACAGAAGTTCGCCGTAAATTTATAACATCTTGCAAGGCATGTCCGCTCTATGTAATGCATATAGACAGAGGATTCATTCAGTACGCAAAAGAACTCTCACGGAGACGCTCAAGACTTCAGTAAAGTTTGTAATGTATGTTAAATCTTCCTGCAGAGCCCATCCAATACGTTTTTAGATCTACGCGCAGAGGTTTGTTGCACCTGAATAAATAATGGTTCCAGACCTTGGATCACTTCAGTATCTCGCAAGACAGTTGCATCGCCGTCTTCTCTCTCCTCATACTGACTGAAAAAACGGCGGGAAATAAGACCATTCGCAGAAAGGGTGGGCTGGTTACGCTCACATCCTGTCCCAATCTCCCCATCTCTCCACATCCTGAATTCACTTAAGTGTTACTCTATCTGCAGCAGCAGGTATGAAGCATTCGTTTGATAGATCTGCTGATAATGATGAAGGGATCAGACATCCTTATCTGGACTGCAATGATGTTGCCATTATGTATCTGATACGTTCTATTGTGTGTTCTTGTTCGTTTACAGACACGAATAACTATCTTTTACAGTGTTATAGATATCAGTATGCCTTCACCACTGATAGACAATGACACATTAGATCTCCATTACATATCGGTGCTTGACGTCGCCCAGCACACAGGTCTCCGAGTTTTGTCGCGGGGCATTACATCATTGTGAGGAAGTTCCATGATAATGAACTGCATGGCTCTCGTGTAGCTGATGGGGATACGGCAACGGAATATACGACTCCATTCTTAGCTATAAGATTACAGGGCTGGGAACCAGTTACAGATGATAGAATATGTAACTGGTACTTCATGTTTCTGCAATAATGCACTGAGGTGACAAAAGTCACAGGATAGAAATATGCACATATACAGATGATGGTAGTATCACGTACACAAGGTATAAATGGGCAGTGCATTCTTGGAGCTGTGATTTGTACTCAGGTGAGTCACGTGAAAAGATTTCCGACGCGATTATGGCCACACGACGGAAATTAACAGACTTTAAAAGCAGAATGATAGTTGGGGCTAGACACATGGGACACTCCATGTCGGAAATCGTTACGGAATTCAACATACCGCGTTTCTCACTGTCGAGAGTGTGCCGAGAATACCAAATTTCAGGTATTACCTCTCACCACAGATAACGTAGTGGCCGACGGCCTTCACTTAAAGACCGAGAGCAGCGGCGTTTGGGTAGAATTGTCAGTGTTAACAGACAAGAAACACTGCGTGAAATAACAGCAGAAATCAATGTGGGACATATGATGAACGTATTCGTTAGGACAGCGTGACAAAATTTAGCTCTAATGGGCTCTGTCAATAGAAGACAGATGCGAATGCCTCTGCTAACAGTGAGTCGTGTGAAGTTAGCACCCCTTTTTCGAGAAATATACATTTTTTTCAGAGGTCTTGATAGATATGGAATAGTTCTAGAGTTCTTTGTACAAAATTTCAATAGTTCTGCAGAATTTAGCGAAGAAAACAACAATATTCGAAAAAATTTTCGTATCGAAAACGTTCTTTGGCAATTTCCGCAAAATGTAAATAAGTACAAGAGTTCTGAGCACAGTTCTGAACAGAGCTCCAAGAGTTCTTTCGAAAATCCAAGTAACGTTTTTTTGTGCAGCTAATAGTTTACGAGATAATTGCATTTTAATGAGAAAATCTTTTCACTTACTGTGAAGTTGGCACCCTTTTTTCCAGAAAGATATATTTTTTTCAGAGTTCTTGATAGATATGGCATAGTTCTAGAGTTCTTTGTACAAAATTTCAATAGTTCTGCAGAATTTAGCGACGAAAACAACAATACTCGAAAAAATTTTCGTATCGAAAACGTTCTTTGGCAATTTCCGCAAAATGTAAATAAGTACAAGAGTTCAGAACACAGTTCTGAACAGAGCTCCAAGAGTTCTTTCGAAAATCCAAGTAACATTTTTTTGTGCAGCTAATAGTTTACGAGATAATTGCATTTTAATGAGAAAATCTTTTCACTTACTGTGAAGTTGGCACCCTTTTTTTCAGAAATGTATACTTTTTTCAGATTTCTTGATAGATATGCCATAGTTCTAGAGTTCTTTGTACAAAATTTCAATAGTTCTGCAAAATTTAGCGACGAAAACAATATTCGAAAAAATTTTCGTATCGAAGACATTCTTCGTCAATTTTCGCAAATTGTAAATAAGTACAACAGTTCTGAGCACAGTTCTGAACAGAACTCCAAGAGTTCTATCGAAAACCCAATTAACATTTTTTTGTGCAGCTAATAGTTTACGAGATAATTGCAATTTAAGGAGAAAATCTTTTCACTTACTGTGAAGTTGGCACCCTTTTTTTCAGAAATGTATACTTTTTTCAGATTTCTTGATAGATATGCCATAGTTCTAGAGTTCTTTGTACAAAATTTCAATAGTTCTGCAAAATTTAGCGACGAAAACAATATTCGAAAAAATTTTCGTATCGAAGACATTCTTCGTCAATTTTCGCAAATTGTAAATAAGTACAACAGTTCTGAGCACAGTTCTGAACAGAACTCCAAGAGTTCTATCGAAAACCCAATTAACATTTTTTTGTGCAGCTAATAGTTTACGAAATAATTGCAATTTAAGGAGAAAATCTTTTCATTTACTGTGAAGTTGGCACCCTTTTTTTTCAGAAATACATATATTTTTCAGAGTTCTTGATAGATAAGTCATAGTTATAGAGTTCTCGGTACAAAATTTCAATAGTTATGCAGAATTTAGCGAAGAAAACAACATTGTATAACAAAACTGATTCAGGAACCCTTTCCTTTTGATACAATTCTTCCTGTTGCCACAATAAATCACTTGTGCATAGATTCCAACTGTACTGATCATTACAAAAATACAACCATTGACCAGCGGCGCACATTTCTTGCAGCGTTGTACAAAGCATTCGGCTTATCCGCTGTGAAAATACTACACTTAACGCTATTTTAAAATTTACGGTGGATGGCTTCCGTTTATCTACAACGTCAGCATCTATCGAATTATCTTCATGCAAACGTGATGCCTGGATCACTCACTTCCCCTTTTAGGTACGGAGGAAACTAGAGTTCAGTCTTGTGGAAGTCAAAAAAGGAAATGTGGGCAGCCCTTCTTTTACTGATAGCAAACTCTAGAGAAATCTCCACACTTGTTTTTCTTCATCATTCCAACAAAAGAAAAACTCTCCCTTCATAGCTCTATTATCATTCCAGTACTAGTAAACCAGTTGTCCGCTTTCACATTTCGACCTGACTGATATATAGGTTTACACAGTCACAGAACAACATCAAATTGTTTATTGCTCAGTTGGTAAATCCTTCTGGTTGCAACACAGCGTATATTTCCAAATTGTACAGGTAAAATACTTAAGAATCCACACTTAAGAATCCATACTCGTTTGTTTTGATTGATACATATTGGCGAAAACTGTACCTTCCACAGAATCCTTCCAGCTTCTTTCCTACTGTAACATTTTCTCCAAGGGTGTAAGATTTGTGGTAGTTGCGTACAAACACAGTAAATATTTCCCGAATAGCTGTTAGCTTGTCTAATTGTCTCCTTTCATCACGAATAGCGCGACTGTAAAATCTAAGGCTCTCCAGAATAAATTTGAAACGTTTTATGTTCGTTTGCGAGGTGAAATTTTTCAGTGCCATCACCATCAGTTCCACACAGATCTTCCAGGCTTTATTTGTTACTTTTGTTAACAACAATTAAAAACAAGAGACTGATGAAGGCTTTCAATTCAATATCATCTATTGATTTTACCCCTCTCTCACGCTGAAATGAGGCTTTGATGCTCTCAAAATTCTGATTGAAATACAAAACTACAGTAGACAAATATCGTTATCTATGAGGTAATTACAGCATCACAAATGCTGCTTTGGCTGCACCTATTGGTACAGGTAAATTTCGAATAATATTATGCTCTTCGAACAATATGCTTCGAATTTCTTCAACATTGTCTAGTACTTCCCACTTAAAATAATAAAATTCCTATAAAATAACGCAACCAGGCGCAGTGTATTAATCTGATATTTGACGTTCAGACACCGGACACTGACTATTGAACAGTTCAAACAGAATTTAAGTGCAGTTTACATTCTGGATTAGCTTTGTACTACTTACTACGTTGATAAACAAATAAACTAATCGCTGAAATGAAATACGAAAGGGCACAGTGGATAAAAACGAGCAATCGGCTCATATCTCATCAAGAGAGCATTAGCGTCGATACTGAATCATACATACAACAATGAAAGGCACACATGAAGTGTATATTTTTAGAATCAGGAAGAACCAGATGAATTTTATCACGTAAAACAGTAATTGTTTTGAACTCTCATGACATCCAGGACCCACTAACAGCTAAAAATATGCCCAGGACCCTCATGGATGAAAGTTATATTGCAACATCACCAGCCGCTAGGATACATAAAAACATGTGCTGTGTGTAACGAATAAATTTGAAATTGATGTCGTTAATATTGTTGCAAACATTTGTTCTAGTTAGAAAGGAAGCGTGGAAGTTTGATGAGTTACACTACAGCGAGAGTTAAAAGTTTTTACAATGTATAGAAATGTAAGTATATTTACTGAATATATCGTACAAACGAACTAAGTAGTATGTTTAAATCCTAATTCAATACATGACTGATAGAGGTGTTATAATGTTGAGGGGATACAGTATTAAATTTAATAAGAAGTTCGAAATTTGTAAATAAGAACCTCGTTTATTTGGTCCTCAATAATCCGGATTTCCGGTTTATCCGGATTCATATTTTGTGTCCCTTGGTATTTTTCTCTTTTTTTTCTTATAACACGAAGATGTGTAGTCGGTGAGGTACATAGGCTGCTTATCACCAGGCCGGTAATTTAGTCTAGTACTGAGTGATAAGGAACTCGGAGTGTGTGAATGACATTGTTTCTCAAGTATTGTACATTAATATAACGGTGTATTGATGCCCATCAAGTAAGTTGCATAGTAACCACGCCAACAGCACTCCACCACAGCTCATTGTACCTCTGGTGCGATTCTCGACAGGTGTGACACCATCTGGTTAGTGGCGCGTGTGAATGTATCTGCTCTCTCAGCCATCTGTTTGTTTTGCACTGACGAGCCTTCTCTCCTTGAATCATCTAATCGTGCACATCCCACGCTTCCACCTACAGTTACTACAGTCAGTCTTAAGAAGGTGTACTGGCATTTGTATAGTGCTGAACATTTAGATTTTTTGTATTTAGTAGAATCTACATCCGGTTTTCGATTTTCGGTTTTCCAAAATAAAAGTGAGAATTTACGATCGTACTCATAGCTGTACTTCCAGCAGTACTTCATCTCCTGCGTTCCCAATTTCGTAGAAATTGTCCTACGAAAATTGCAGAAGAAGCGCTCCTGGACGAAAGGATATTGTGACGATATTCTTTGGTCACAGCCTGGGGTTAGAGACCCGGTCCGGCACACAGTTTTTGTCTGCCAGTAAGTTTCACATCGGCGCACACCCACTGCAGAGAGAACACACAATCTATTTCATAATCTACTGGCACCATAAAAATGTTATGAGGGTTTTTAAAAGAACTCTTTCGGTGCTATCCAGAACTGGCAGCAAAAGGGTTGTGCCAATTTATTATAATGTAGACCAAGTGGGTCTCTCGAAAATGCTATTATCTCATTAACTGTTATCCCCACAAAAAATGTTATTACAGTTGTCGGTAGAACTCTTAGGGTCGTATTAAGAAATGCCGTCAGATCTTTTGTACGAATTTATTACTTTTACATGACAAAAGTGAGTCCCACATTAATTATCTCATATAATGTCATCGTCACAAATAATGTTATTATAGTTTTTGGTAGAACTCTGTGGGTGATATTCAGAACTGTCATCAGAACTATTCTACGAATTTTGCTATATTAGATAAAGTGAGTATCAGATTAAAACAATTATTGTATAAACTATTATCGCCACAAAAATGTTCTTATCATTTTCAATGCAACTCTTCCGGTGCTATCCAGAACTGCCAACAGAACTGTTATACAAATTTATTTTTTTCCAAACTGACAAATAATTTTTTACCATACCAAAATTTTGCCGTGTTATTGTTTTCTTCCCGAAATTCTGTAGAACTATTCGTGTTTTGAGCAGGGAAATCTAGAACTATTGCATATATATCAAGAACTGTGAAAAAAATTTATATTTATCGTAAAAGGGGTTCAAACTTCACGGGAAATGCTCATAAGCATTCCTTAATAATGGCAGTTACTACGTAAACAATTACCTGCACAGAATATGTTACTAGTTTTTTCGATAGAACTCTTACAATGCTATCCAGAGCTGGCATCAGAGCATACGGACATAATTTTTTTTTTTTGAGTAAGAGTGCCCCACAATGAATCAATTACCATACAAACTATTACAACCACAAAAAATTTTATTATGATTATAGATAGAAGTCTTGACGTGTTAACCAGAACTGTTCATCAAAACTGTTGAACGAATTTACTTTTTCTGTGAAGAAAGTGGGTCTAACATCAAAGCAGTTACCGTATAAACTATCATCGCCACAAAAAGATGTTATTAGGATTTTCGATAGAGCTCTTGGTGTTCTGTTCAGAACTGTTGTACGAATTTACTTTTTGCGAAAATTGACAAAGAATGTATTCGATACGAAAAATTTTTCGAGTATTGTTGTTTTTTTCGCTAAATTATGCAGGACTATTCAAATTTTGTACAAATAACTCCAGAACTGTGACATTTCTATCAAGTGTGTGTGTGTGTGTTGGGGTTTGTGGGCGCTCAACATCGAGGTCATCAGCGCCCTGACACACAGTAAAAGGAACGAATGTGGAGAGACCTAATAAAACTGAAAAACACACTCAAAGCAGGAAAAGAGGGAAAATACGACCTGAGAAGGTAAAACCTAAGGTAAGGGATAACATAGCGACAAGAATGACATAGGAAACCGTCAGTGTCTGGCCACTTACATAAAATATGGGCGAGCTTGTCACACAGGAAACAAGTTAAAATCCCCTCCCTAAAATCTTTGTAAAAACATTCGACATGGCACAGAACTTTAAAACTTTAACCACATTCGTCCGAGTGTTGCCTAAAAGAGTTGGCAGGTCCGCTGGCAAGGCAGCCGCGGCCCGCTGGTCAGAAAATAAAACGCAATCCAATAAAACGTGGCGCACAGTGACCTGGACGCCGCAAGCACCACACAGTGGAGGGTCCTCCCGCCGGAGCAGGAAGCCATGCGTCATAGGGCTGTGGCCTATTCGAAGCCGAGTGAGGAGAACCTCGTCCCGTCGATGGGGCTGAAAGGAAGTACACCACACACGCGTTGTGGGCTTGACTAGACGGAGCTTATTGTCAGTCACGTCCAGCCACTCGTCCTCCCACCGACACATGACTCGGGAGCTCAACAGCGAGGTGGGTGCGTGCAAGGGGATAGCACACTGAGATACGTGTGGATCAAGACACGCTTCCTTGGCTGCGAGATCTATCAAGAACTCTGAAAATATATATATATATTTCTGAAGAAAAGGATTCCAACTTCACAGTAAGTGAAGAGGTTCCCTAATTAAATTGCAATTATATCGTAACGTGTTAGCTTGACAAAAAATTGTAATTAGGATATTCTATAGAACTATTGGGGTTCTGTTCAGAACTGCCCTCAGAACTGTTGTCCGAATTTACTTTTTGCGAAAATTAATAACGAATGTTTGCTATACGAAATTTTTTTCGAGTATTGTTGTTTTCTTCGTTAAATTCTGCAGAACTATTGAAATTTTGTACAAAGAACTCTAGAACTATGCCATATCTATCAAGAAGTCTGAAAATAATATACATTTCTGAAAAAAAGGGTGCCAGCTTCACAGTAAGTGAAAAGATTTTCTCCTTAAATTGCAATTATCTCGTAAACTATTAGCTGCACAAAAAAATGTTACTTGGGTTTTCGATAGAACTCTTGGAGTTCTGTTCATAACTGTGCTCAGAACTGTTGTACTTATTTACAATTTGCGAAAATTGACAAAGAATGTTTTCGATACGAAAATTTTTTCGAATATTGTTTTCGTCGCTAAATTCTGCAGAACTATTGAAATTTTGTACAAAGAACTCTAGAACTATGGCATATCTATCAAGAAATCTGAAAAAAGTATACATTTCTGAAAAAAAGGGTGCCAGCTTCACAGTAGGAGCTCTTATGGAATTCTTAATTAAGTTGCAATTACCTCTTAAACTATTACCTGCACAAAAAAATTTCACTAGGATTTTCGATAGAACTCTTCACGTGGTGTCCAGAACTGTCATCAGAACTGTTGTACGAATATATTTATATTTTCCGTAAAGAAAGTGTGTCCCATATTAAATCAATTTATCTCAAACCATTATCGCCATAGAAAAATGTTGTTGGGATTTTCGATAGAGCTCTTGGGGTTCTGTTCAGAACTGTGCTCAGAACTGTTGTACAAGTTTAATTTTTACGAAAATTGACAAAAAATGTTTTCGATACGAAAATTTTTTCGAATTTTGTTGTTTTCTTCGCTAAATTCTGCAGAACTATTGAAATTTTGTACAAAGAACTCCAGAACTATGCCATATCTACCAAGAACTCTGAAAAAAATATATATTTCTAAAAAAAAGGGTGCCAACTTCACAGTAGGTGAAAATATTTTCTCATTAAAATGCAATTATCTCGTAAACTATTAGCTGCACAAAAAAATGTTACTCGGATTTTCGAAAGAACTCTTGGAGCTCTATTCAGAACTGTGCTCAGAACTCTTGTACTTATTTACATTTTGCGGAAATTGCTAAAGAACGTTTTCGATACGAAAATTTTTTCGAATATTGTTGTTTTCTTCGCTAAATTCTGCAGAACTATTGAAATTTTGTACAAAGAACTCTAGAACTATGCCATATCTATCAAGAACTCTGAAAAAAATGTATATTTCTCGAAAAAGGGGTGCTAACTTCACACGACTCTAACAGCGCGACATCCCTTGCAGCGCCTCTCCTGGGATCGTTTAAATAGAGATGGGGCCCCTCCACGCCCGCACCAACGTGGTGACCAAACCAAAAGTTCTACCGTCACCTCCGTAAACATGTTAGTTGTCTAGTGAGTGGATCACAGGATGCTGGGCTGTGATGTTGTCTGTGCGTCTGGGTAAGGCTACGCATTAACACGGTCCATCAGGTGATAGATAGTGGACGAAACGCGAGTGAGGGTAGCGATTTACCTGGGATCGTGATCATATCGCCAGGATCCAGACGACAGGAAAACCGTGGCCTGGTTAGATGATTCACAGCTCTCGTTTCTAAGCTTCAGTTTGTAAGAGCTGACTGTAGAGTTCGAGAGTGGCGAAGACCCACGAGGCCATGGACCCAAGTTGTCCACAAGGCACTGTGCAAGCTGGTGGTGGATCCGTAATGGTGTGGGCTGTGTTTATGTGGAAAGCACTGGGTCCCCTGGTCCAACTGAACCGACCTTTGACCGGCAATGGTTATGTTCAGCTACTTGGTCAATATCATGAGACCACAATTGTTTGTGCTTGGTTTGAAAAACATTTTGAACAATTCGAGCGTTGTTTGGCCACTCGGCTCGGCCAACATGAATATTTATGGGACATAATGGAGAGATCAGTTCGTTCACAAAATTCTGCAGTGGCAACACTTTCGCAATTATGGACGGCTTTAGAAGCAGCATGGCTCAATATTCCTTCAGGGGTCTCCCAACGAACTGTTGACTCCATTCCATGTCGAGCTGCTGCCCTGTGCCAGGCAAAAGGGGATCCGGCATAATACTAGGAGACATCCGATGACATTTGTCACTTCAGTGTAGTTTACGCTTGCATACGATGGTTATCTGCGCTTTCGGTTCTAGGCGTGCTTGATAATCAGTTGGCGGTGGTGGAATGAGTTGACGCCACAGCTGTCAACACTGAATGTAATGAGAGGGCCGAGAGTCTTTCATTCCAAGCTATGATGCCATTCTCGGCTATGACTTCCAATGATTGGACTCTGATTATAGATGACCAAATATGAGTGTAGTTATTCATATTTCTGCAATAATTTACTGTTGCATACAGTGCTTACAAGATTTGTTCTTGTTTCTAGGTGGTGAAGGTGGTCATTGATCAATCTGAACAATGTACTGAAAAACATTGAACCTTTTGATGAACACAAGATGAACTCCCAATGCACCGATATCGACATAGACTATGGGCTATGTAAGTATTAGAAAAAATTATTTTTTACTCATGTATATGAGACTTGTTTGGAATTGTTACAAGATACTTACCTGTGTCATTGTTTTCTTTCCCGCAGGAGTGTTGGAACCGTAAGGAGGCGATATTGTGGCAGCAACAATGCTTTGGACCAGACTATGAATATTGCCCCATCTCAGATTATCATCTTCGCCTTGCCCCAGACGGTCACCACGTGCGCCTCAGCCCAGGCTATCGGCTACTACTTTATAGCTAGCTGTTCATTGATTAGCAGCAGTTTCCTTGTCCATCCCACTAGTGTAGGTCAGCACCAGCTAAATCACACCACTTTTAAATTTCTCAGCAATTAGAGGCGCATTTGACGACAAGATTTCGCATGTCCGCATTGATAGTTCTACTGCAGCCTACTGAGACGGTTTTCTAAATGTCTAGCCAATCTGGAAAGCCAGTTTCCTAAAATCGTTTAGGATCCATGGTGAACAGCCATTAAGCGCAGAGCAGTTTTATGCTGAGAGCTCTCACACACCTCGAAAACAAGATGGTGATGGCGAAGGGAAAACCATTGTTCCTATTTGAAGGAAAATGGAGTGATATCGCACGGCACATCATTTGCTGCATGGTCCTGAGATTTCACCCAGCTTCCTGAAATCAGCTTTGAAGATGTCAATGGACTGCACCCACATGGACACATCAGAAATGGTGGCAGACAAAAAGTATGAACTGTACATAGACATAGGTTATATTCAATCAGTGGTCCCTCACTCTGCAGAAACTCTGTCAGCAGCTCGTGGTTTTGAGATTAGCGTTGTTACCACTCGAACATGGGGCCCCAAGTTTGATTCCCATCCAGGTCAGGGATTTTCTCCGTTCAGAATTGGTTATGTGTGTTGTCTTCTTCATCCTTTCATCATCATTGCAAGTCGCCCATCTGGCATCAGCTAAAAAGAACTGCACCAGACAGCCGAATTCCCCAGAAGGGGGATTCTTGCCACTAATTCCATATGCATATTCATTACAGAAAGTCTCTCTTTAACTTCCAGACTCAATAATGTACCCATCTTGATGCAGATAAATTTGGGGTCCGCCACAACCATTCTCGATTAGAATCATATTATGGTGTCAGGTTTCCTCCCCTCTGAGATCTCAATGCAAAGTTATAGCGAAGATCTTATAAAAATTAATAGACAATTCATGGAACTAGTACCATATCAATCGCACAACATCAAGGACAGGCTTTTGATGGTGGGTTTCACAAGAGCTCTCAATCTCTCAACCTTATGGATGTATCCACGTTACCAATTTACGATTGCATCCCCACAGCCAACTCCATGTTTACAAATCCTTACCTCGAATTTTTTTTCCAAATTTCAGCTCTGTATTTTCACTAGCCTCTTTGGATGTTAGAGGCTTTGAGCCCATGTGGTTCTTCTTCCATCAGCAACACTGAAGTCTTTTGAGGCTAGAAACGTCCCTTTCTGCCAATGGGCTGAACCCATTCTCAATGTTGAAAAACCAAGCGATATCTTATGCACTTGTGGAGATTTTAAGGTCATCAACGCCCAACCAGTCATTGATGTGACCCAGTAGTTAAGGTAGATGACATTATGGCCTATCTAGTGGGCAGAAAAGTGTATCTGAAAACTGACGTGAGAGATGTGTACCACTAATTGCCATTCAGACTGTTCCTGTGTAACGCACTTCCCTTTGGTATAGCCTAAACCCCTGCATTGTTTCAACAATATCTGGAGTATCTCACTTACGACGTACCAGAAACAGCAAATTACTTAGATGATATTCTTGTTGCAGGCTAAGATACCCAGGACCTGCCCAACAACTTGGATGCTCTGTTCAAGGTCCTCCAACAGGCCAATCAAAAAGGCAACAGCAGCAAGTGTTGTTGCTTTGTTCATCAAGTTGAATCTCTTGGACACATTTTCCATGCTGCTGGCCTCTGCCCCATGCTTCAGTACACTGAGGTAGTACAAAAACTTGTAGCTCCTACCAACAGCATCCAGTTGAAAGCTGTGTTGCCACAAATGAATTACTAGTGAAAGTTTATTCCCCATGTGACCACCACTGCCGAACCGCTACACCACGTACTGTGGAGAAACGTACAGTGGTAACGGATCCTTGCATGTGACAAACTTTTCACAAAATTAAAACATGCCCTTCTCCATCCCTTATGCCAGATATACTATTCTGGCAGCAGACGAATCAGACTATGGGATGGGAGCAATCCTGTCCAGCTTGATTGGCAGGGTGGAATGCCCAATCGCTTTTGTGTCAAAAATCCTCATCACTGTTCAGCAAGATTATAATCAGATTGAGACAGACGCATTAGCCACTTCTTTTGGCCTTAAAGAGTTCCATGATTTTTTTTTGTAATAGGCTTTTCATATTATTCGTCGACCATAAACCTTTTCTTCGTCTTTTCAGGGCTTTGACAAACATTCCCACCTAAATCGTATTCTGCCTTCAGCAGTGGGCCCTGTTCCTGTAGAGCTATAATTATGATATCCTTTATAAATCTACCAGACAACATGCAAATGCTTGGCTGTTTTCCTGCCTACCACTGGGTCAGGACCCATTATTCCTCAAGGATCATGAAGCATGTTTCCACCCAGACATTGCTGTAGAAGAAGCCATGACCAACCTCCCCCTTGTCGCCACCACATTGCACATCACACAGTGGAGGACCCAAATCTCAGCGAGATCCTCTACCAGGTACACCACAGTTAGCTACCAGACTTCAAAGCTCCAGACCGACGGGCACTGTCAGACTGAGCTCTCAACACCGAATGATGTGCTGCTGCTCCAAGTAGAAAACAGCTTGACCTAGGTGGTCATCCCTGCATCACTCCAGAAGCACATTTTGTCACTTCTCTATCTGGAACACTCATACGACATAGGGCCATGGCCAAGGTGACTGCCACACCGGGTAACCAAGCGGTCTGAGGTGCCTCATCATGGTTTGCGTGACTCCCCCCATTGGAGGTTCGATTCCTCCCTTGGGCATGGGTGTGTGTGTTGTCCTTAGTGTATGTTAGTTACATTAAGTAGTGTGTAAGTTTAGGGACCGATGAACTCAGCAGTTTGGTCCCATAAGACCTTACCACAAATTTCCAAATTTTTGTCAAGGTCACACTTGAGGACAGACACTATACCACAAACATGTCAACCAATTATGACCTCACTGTCGTCCTTCTCCTGAGAAAATACCACTTTCTTTTGTTCCAGAGATAGAGCCATCTGCTGTCTCCACCATGGACACAGCCAGGCCATCTCAATTGCTGTCAGTGTCCAGCTCGCATTCAACTGCTTCTCCACACAACACACCAGGACTGACATCAACTGATGTGGACATCATCCCACCAACCACCTTGGCCAGCAGCACAGAACCTGCCTGCTCTAGGATCATCGAGTTGAGCTTCACACTCTTCTCTCTATGCAGGGTGGGAGGGATGCTGTACCAAGGCTTCAGGCCTGCAGTGTCAGCAGCCAACATCATTTCAGTGGTTGGAAGATGCCCTAACACACAAGGGACAATTTTCCGATCATAGATATGCTCTGACTGCCCACCAGGAAGCAACACAAGTGCCACTAGAGACCACAGGCCACACATAACAGGCCAGCGCCATGTGTATTTAGGGCAGTCCTTAGGCCAGACCAGTTTACTCCAAGTGCGCTCTCCTGGGCCAGGTGCCGACTCCTCAAGGAATCCCTCACTTAGGATTCCCACTCAAGAATCGCCTCCACGATGTTGCTGCCACTCACATCTGGTTCATGACCCTGGAAGCTGCCAGGTGTGGGGTTTGCGTTCATGACCTCCTCGCCAAAGAAGATGGGGACTTTGTCACGGTGGTAGACTTAAAAGACTTGTAAATTTTGTTCATTTTTCAAACAGCAACACGCCGGACTCAAACAATTTTGCTCTCTACAGGACTTACACTTTGTTCATTCAGTTTGTACTTTAACACCGAGCATCCTACAGGACTTTTGCTACTATAAAGTGTGTGTTTAATGAACTTAGACTCAGTGAGAATCTAACTGACGTTCAGCCACCAGAAGTATTAATGTTCTATTTCAAGAAGTGACTTATTCTGTTTTGTTTCAATCCATTTTGAAGTAGATATCTGTTGACCTCTGATAAACTTGGTCAATCATTGCAACCTGAATATTTTTTGTGCAACCGGCCATTGATATTATGTATCTTTTTTATTATGAGTTCTCATAGATCCAAAGTTACTTGAAATGGATTACAATATTTCACTCAATAGATAAAGCTGTCCGTATTTTTACAAAGTAACATTGGATCGGTGAAATGAGTTTTGCAAACTCATAATGAAAGTAGTACATGTGGGAATTTGGATAGATCCAGTACAGACATATCGACATGAACTAGGTTTGCAAACACTGCCAAACTCTTAGCCATCTCCAGATCGACGAATTATTTATTGAAGATCATGGCCCATGCAAAATTTTTCCTGGTAATATACAGGGTGTACATAAAGTTCTGGAACACTTTGAATTAATTATTTATTTCACAAGAACTAAACATTGTACAGATGTCATACATATTGCATTTTGATGACAAACTCTGAAAGTTATTTTACAAACATTCGATATGCGAACCATGAGTGACCCAGCAGACGTCAATATGTAATCGAATTCTTGCCATACCCGTCCCAGCATGGCATCGTCGACTGTAGCTTCCCGTATTCTCTCCCGGAGCTCTGTTACATCACATGGTAGATACGGTACATACACCGGATCTTTAATGTGTCCCCACGGAAAAAGTCACACGGAGTGAGATCTGGTGATCGGGAAGGCCATTTCTTGAAACGGCTGTCCCCTTCTGTAGCACGGCCGATCCATCGATGCGGCAGCACCGTGTTGAGGTACCCACGAATGCTTCTGTCACACGACTTTCCACAATGCCGTTGGAGCCATTTCGAGTTCACGCGATGCACGACACACTTATTTCTTTGCACTCCTTACGAATGTCTCTCGTACGCGCTCCACATTCACTTCACTCACACTGGGACGTCCGCTTCTCTTTGCCAGGCATAAGCAACCCGTCTTAACGAATTTGTTGTGCCAGTGGTAAACGGCCTTCCTTGTTGGTGGCTTCTTACCGTACTTGGTTCTAAACACCCGTTGAATAGCTTTGGCACACTAGTTCTTGTCGAACTCCAACTCGCACTAAGCTCCTCAGCACCTGAACGCGCCATGTTTGCGACTAGCGCTGACTATCGGCAAATTACCAAACTGCTTTGTGGCGGAGTACATGAAAAAAATACTTTCAGGGTTTCTCTTCAAAATGGCATATGTATGATATCTATACAATGTTTGGTTCTTGTGCAATAAGTAATTGAAAGTTTTCCTAAGCTTTATGTACACCCTCACTTCTATGCGCCTTAACACCTTTCCCATTTCGTTGTTAAGTGAATTTCGCGGGTGTTTCTAACATTCTCCATTGTTCGGTTGGAAACTGCATTGATCATAAGTTTAGATAAACCTCTCCGTAAGTCAAACATCGTGGGAGCCCTCTTTCTGGTGTTAAGATCAGCATACTCTTTCAACCAGTGTGACTTGTTGAATGTAATAGCACAGGAAGCTACTCAGTCTCATTCTCAAACAGGGATACTTCTGAAGGTTTCTATAGTGTGTCATGATCTCTTTTTACTTACCAGAGTCATCATCAACTTGGGGAGGGAACTGTTTACTGAAACAAGGTGCTCTGAGCGTAGAGAAAAATCGCTGTGCGTGTCATGCAAACTACAGATATTAGGATATGCCACGTCTGCCACCATGACATATCCTACACCATTCAACGCGGCCATGTTTTTGAAATCACTTCATTCAACGATTTCGCCAACGGACAGTTGTGTAAACCCTCCACTTGGTAGAGATTATTCCATGGCATGCTCCAATATATTGCATACATCCAAATATAGGATGTTACTGATGGTGTCAGACTCGTTGAACTCCTCACCCAGTTAAGGGTTATTTTCCTTGGCGTGCCTGTGGACACAATGGCAAAGCTCCCCTCAAATTCTGCTTTCGAAGAATGAGAGCTTGTCACCCTCAGTCAAAGGTTCAATGTTTCGATGCTGAAATGTGTCTTTTACAGCACTGTGTCCCACGAATACCCTGTCATGGACCGAGCGAGGTGGCGCAGTGGTTAGACACTGGACTCGCATTCGGAAGGACGACGGTTCAATCCCGCGTCCGGCCATCCTGATTTAGGTTTTCCGTGATTTCCCTAAATCACTCCGGGCAAATGCCGGGATGGTTCCTCTGAAAGGGCACGGCCGACTTCCTTCCCCATCCTTCCCTAATCCGATGAGACCGATGACCACGCTGTCTGGTCTCCTTCCCCAAACCAACCAACCAACCAACCCTGTCATGGTGTAATAGAAAGCTGGATACAGAGGGTATGTTCCCATGCATGCACTCTAGAATTTCCCAAAACGACTGCAAGTGGATGTAAATATGTCTCCATATAAAGTCTTGCACTCTTCCCTAAATCACAGGTGTTAAACTCCTGCCAAATATTCACTGGGTCCCCACACTCGGCATCCATTATCGTACTGCAAGATTACTGGAAACAAGCGGCTATGTCAAGCAATGTGGTTTCATTGAGTTTCTCCATTGAATCCAGATATTTGAATGTGATGATCCTTTTCTAAACATCATCAGAATGTGTATGTTGTTTGAGGCGCATGTCTTCCAGATGCACTGTTTCTGAAGTGGAGCATACAAATGGTTCAAATGAGTCTGAGCACTAAGGGACTTCCTTCTGAGGTCATCAGTCTCCTAGATCTTAGAACTACTTAAACTTAACTAACGTAAGGACATCACACACATCCATGCGCGAGGCAGGATTCGAACCTGCGGCCGTAGCGGTCGTGCGGTTCCAGACTGTGGCGCCTAGAACCGCTCGGCCACTCCGACTGGCGTGGAGCATGCATATAATGTAGTAATTCTGTGAAGCACAGCATAACGTTTGAGGCGATTCGCTTCGAAAATCAAATGTATTTTTTCGTGGTCTCAGGCAGTACACTAACCTGATCTTTGCGCAATCCAAAATCGACATAAGTGTTTGACAAGAAAATGAGCATCACATCTGCTCAGATTGTGGAAAAATACAGGTATGTATTGTTGCACTCGGCAGTTCAGGTTGCATGGTGAGTCAGATGGCAATGACCCTTGCACGGAGATTCTGCTTGTCGACTTAAGTTTTTTCTCGTCATTTTCCTGCGATTCGGTCGTGAGTATATGGTGGAATAAACCACTTCGACCTCCCTTGTTCAAGCTCAGAATGAAACCATTTCGCAGAATTTGACTGCTTGACATATAACTAGATGTGATTCAGTTGCCGAAAACTGTCAATTTTGCCTTTACAATAATCACGTAGAGTATGTACATTTCTCGACATATTATGCTTATACGAAGAAGATATCGACATCTGCTACACCAATACTACTAAGCTTCCGTAGATGATAAATTAATTTGTCAAAACCGGTAAAACATAGCAAAAAATATACTTGCAACTGAGGGTTGAATTTTATTATTAAAAAAAAATTGCAGTTGCTGAAAATAACTGCCATGAATAAAAGACTAAATCGTTCTGTTATATCTATTTTCGAAGAATTACTGACAAATAAAAACTTTTTTTTGTCAAGTACACCTTCGGCAAGGTCTAAATTTTGAGAAAAATGGAAAAATGTAAAATATTGACAATTATCGAAACAAGCAGATAAAGATGGGTAATACTTAGAAGTCTTGTCGATTTGCAATGCACTGAACAAACAATTTTCGAATTCACTTTCAGTAACCTGCATCTCATCTTTGTATCAGATTTATCGCCAGAAAGGTCACCTGCTGTTTTGTGATCACTTGGAAAAGCATTTTCGATGGTAACGGTGCTCTCAGGATCAATCTGAACAGTCAGGATCACATTCCTCAATGCACCTTTCTGAAAGTTAGGATTGTAGCGTTACTCTATTTCCTTTGGGGTTCACTGAACTGAAAATACTACACTAAATGCGTTTTGGTATCCCGAGGACTCTTAAGTTCGTTGTTTACAATGCTTGCCTTGATAACACTACAGTCGCCTGAGCACGTGAAGAGTGTGCCTCCTCCCCCTACCCCCCAATAGGGAGGTACTGAACAGCGCACACTGCTTGATCAAGAAATACGAAAGTTACTACAACTTCATACTTTCTTAGTCACAGTGACTCCGCAACGCCGGTAAAGGGTTAACGAAATGATACTTCTAGTCTCCTGAAATACTCGTTATTCAGTAACGAATAAATACGACAAGCAACAGCCTTTACTCCTGAGCCATCAGCTTGTCTAAGAGTAGTCGGTAGTTGGGTGACATGCCGCTAGGGTCGCCACAGTAGGCGGTGCAAGCACCGCCGTGTAAAAGCGACCTCAAGTCCGGCTCTGCTCGTTAGCGGCGCTCGTGGAGTAGCCAGAAGGTCCCGCCATTACTTGGCTGTCCGCGGGGCCGCCGGTGATCCGTCAGCGGGCGGCGGGGCGGCCCTGATGGCATTCCGGGCGCCAGGTGCGAGCACAAAGCCCCGCCATTGTCGCCGTCTGGATTGTGCGCCGCCGATTGATGGCGGCCGGCCAGCCAGCCGCGACACGTGCGGCGCACAAAGGCCGACAGCGCGCCGTGCAGCGCCGCCATTCAGCCGCTGCTGCTGCACGCCGCTGAGGAATTTTGGTGCAGCTGTGCAACGCGACACAGCACATCAGTACGATAATCTCAATCACCGCACGAAAGCAGAAGGAACATTTTCTGCCTTCTATAAAGCTTAGCTAAATGAAATCTTATATATACTGACGTCCAGTAGATGGATTAAAATTTCTTTTCTTTTGTTCAATTTCAACATCGCTCACTTTCGTCTGTGAAGTTATTTTCAAATCATTGCCTGCTGTATTAGAAAGTAGGGGAGTAGAGGGCATTTAAGAAAAAAATTGCTTTTTGTTTCATATGTAATTACTAATAAGTAACCTGAAAGCAAATTTTACTGTACTAAATCAATTTAAACGTAAAACAAATATAAAGACAGAACAATTAAAACAGTAAATGGTGTTTAGCTTCAGATTCACAAAGATGCGATTCCGCGTGATTTCCCACCCCGTAGGGTAATTATCCGCAGAGACAGGGAAATTGTGCGGTTGAGAAAGAAAGCTTATATCAAATATACATGAGTCAAAATAATCACCACGCAAATTCAAATAACTTACGGGAATGCAGCCGGTTGTCGTGGACAACTGCCCGTATTTAGACCCGAGCCACCCTGCCATTTTCAAGGAAAAAGAAAGGGATCAAATTGCTCTGAGCACTATGGGACTTAACATCTGAGGTCATCAGTCCCCTAGAACTTAGAACTAATTAAATCTAACTAACCTAAGGACATCACACACATCCATGCCCGAGGCAGGATTGAACCTGCGACCGTAGCGGTCACGCGGTTCCAGGCTGTAGCGCCTAGAACCGCACGGCCACACCGGCCGGCTGAGAATAAGGTACACATGCTTACAAAAGCCGAGCAAATCCGCCATTGCACAACATTGTTTTGACGCCAGTCATCCTATGGAATGCAACAACACGAAGATTGTAGCATGCACTTCGAGCTATTGGGTGTAATGTTATTAAGGAAGCTGTCGAAATTAAATTAACAATTAACTTAATAAACAGAGACCGTAGTTTTTGTTTAATTCTCTCCCTGTCCTCTCCCTTGTCCAAAAACAAAGGGACAGAGTTTATGTTTTCTCACATGATGATTACTAATTTCACCATCGATAACTTCTCACGTCGGTCCCCTTTGGTTTGTGATGGCGCTACAGTTTCCAATGTGTGTGTGTGTGTGTGTGTGTGTGTGTGTGTGTGTGTGTTAACCCTCCGGAGTTTCTCTGAATACTAAGGTTTCAAACTCCCTTGTACAGCGCTTACTTGCGTTTTGCCTTGAAGATGGCAAGGTGTGATCCTGCCGAAATTTGGGCGATATTCCCGTAAGTTACCTGAACATTGTTTACCTCGGGAAACACTCAGCTCTCACTCCAGTTTCTGTTAGACAGTTTGAATACTGAAATATGTTTAAAAAGTAATGTAGAAATTGGAATCACTTTTATATTCACATGTAAACAATTCCTAGAATGTTTCCAGAATGAGATTTTCACTCTGCAGCGGAGTGTGCGCTGATATGAAACTTCACAGTTTTTAATCTGCCAGGAAGTTTCAATTCCTAGAATGTTTATTTCTTGAATAAACAATTGTCACAAACATGGTCTTCTGGTGAATCTTACTGGCAAATTAAAAGTGTGTGTCGGACCGAGACTCGAACTCGTAACCTTTACCTTTCGCAGGCAAGTGCTCTACCATCATAATTTTTTCTTTCTTTTTTTCATTTTGTTCGTTATGGTTCGTTGTATTTCGTCGTAGCGGACGTCACATTACGTCCGTTGAAATTTCGTTCTTGATCTTTCCACTCAGTTTTTTTTAATTTTTTTTTTTATTGCAGAGACCAGCCAGCTCTCTGACAGAATACGCTGAGCTACCGTACCGGCATCCCATCTGAGCTACCCAAGCATGACTCACACCCCATCCTCACAGCTTCACTTCCGCCAGTACCTCGTCTCCTGCCTATCATACTTCACAGAAGCTCTCCTGGGAACCTTGCCGAACCAGCACTCCAGGAAGAAAGGATACTGTGGAGACATGGCTTAGCCACAGCCTGGCGGATGTTTCCCAAATGAGATTTTCACTCTGCAGCGGAGTGTGCGCTGATACGAAACTTCCTGGCAGATTAAAACTGTGTGCCGGACTGAGACTCGAACTCGGGACCTTTGTCTATCGCGGGCAATTGCTCTACCATCTGAGCTACCCAAGCACGACTCACGACCCGTCCTCACAGCTTCACTTTCGCCAGCTCTCCTGCGCAGGGGAGCTAACGTGAAGTTCGGAAGCTAGGAGTCGCAAGATGGTAGAGCACTTGCCCGCGAAAGGCAAAGGTCCCGAGTTCGAGTCTCGGTCCGTGACACAGTTTTAATTTGCCAGGAAGTTTCATATCAGCGCACATTTCGCTGCAGAGTGAAAATCTCATTCTGGATAGTCTTCCGGTGTCTTCTCCAGTACATAAGCATGATTCCAAGCAAAGGACCAGACACATGTACGCAAAAATTCTGGCTTTACCTGTTTCTCCGCAGATGCATCATAGCTCATTAGTTTCATTATTGATTTCAGTGGGATAGTCAGCTGGTTGTCGTATTTACTGTAATCGCCATCATCACATATGCTGGAACTTGCGATACCTCTGATGACTTTTTGTGTTTCCTTCTTATTTCAGGTATTATTTTCCTTCTTTTCTGGCTGTTCAGTAAAGCACTGACTTACAGCTTTCTCGTTCTTGTCCTTAAGAAGTTTCTTTTCATGCTTAGCTTTCTTCTTCATTTCAGTTTCTTCTAGGGATCTCAAAGTTTTTTTTTTTTTTAAAAAAAAAAAAAGGTGCTCACCTATTGTCTTTCAGTGCACCATTACCCCAGTCTCCCATTTCGTATTAAAATTATCGCATTTTTTTATGTTAAAAGTTGTATTTAGAAAGCAAATTCATGCAATGATACAATAAATTACAGGTTTCAGTAAAATAATCAGATAAAAGTAAATCGGTTCTAACTGGATAACTGTAAACTTACCTATTTATTTTCTGTCTGCTGAAAATTTTGTCCCATTTTATTTGTCGTACATTCATGCACTCCAAGCTCAAATAGCGCCTGTGTTTGTTACTTACAGGAACCAGAAAAGGGCAGCAGTACTAGGAAGTGGTCATGCTTATTGCAAGCTTCAAATATCGGATGCATACTGTGCAGTCCTAAGGCATCGACTGCACACCGACAAGCACAGCACAGCACAGCGAAACGGCATCAAGGAGGCGCAGCAGTACTGAGTATTAGGAAGACGATACTTAGCCTGCATTCTGCGAGTAGTAATAGTGAACAGTAATTCCTTGTGGGAGGAACGAGCTGCACCTAAAGTTAATTATATTTATTTTCTCTTCAGAAATAATGTGTTCATTTAATCTTCATGTGCTTTGTTCAGATGATTTTGGATTCGTGCCACCAGCCATCGCAACTTCTCTCCTTCCTCATTTGTGTCAGTGCTGTCTGCCACAGTAGCCAGCACAACGCATGCGATTACCCATTGCACTCAGTTACCCAACTCTGCCTTATGTCTCAAGTGTGGCACATTTAAAATACCGACGTACAAAAATTACGGATTGTTTAATAGAAAGAATAGAAACAGGACTTAATAGTGCAACCCATCAAAATTTGCATACTTTGGCAGATTGAAAGTACGATGGTAACGTCGTAGTAAAATTAAATACACTTTATGTATAACTGAAAGTGGTGAAGTTACTGCAAAGAGGACTTCACATAATAAAACATTTTATCACATTAATGGACTTCACAGCTAAACATATAAAGAAAGTGTATTTTTGACACAACGGTAACTTTTAATTAAACTTAATTTGTGTTTAATATTGCTACATACTAATCCAACCCACTTTTTTGAGTGACAGTACTACTGTAATGACTGTTGTAATTTTCATTAGCATAGCCTTTTATTTTGTCTTCTTCGTTGTCCCACAGTTCCTACTATGTATACATAAAGCTATAAAGCTTTTCGGGATCCATTTTGTGTCGTGTTCTTTATTTTAAAGTCCGGCCTCTCAAGTGAATTTTAGTTGTGTACGATTGATGACATTTCGACTGTAACACATTAACTGAAAGTACCGCACAATTGGACACCACTGAAGAAGGCAAAATAAAAGGGTATCATAATCCACACTACGACAGACAGTGAGGAAGATTATTTTTACTTAAAAAATTATTTCTGCTGTGGAATCCGTTGCTACTGAAATTTTCCAACTTTTTCACCACGTGTAATTACAGGACTACTTGAACTCTAACGCGTGATCCTTTTGATATTGAGGACTACTCTGTGATGAAAGGGCTGGAACGAGACAATAATTCACGGCGGTATCTATCAAACCAGACAGACGACTGACGGTTCTAAAGAAGATGTATATACGTAAAACATACAAGTACTACGAAGTCCTATTTCAGTTCTCCGACTAAACAATAATGGCTGTTTCACATTTATGTTTTAGCTACATGACACTTCATACCCATTTCAGGCAGTAATTTGAAAGGAGATATTTTAATCCTTCAGCAGAGTGTTGCCATTTAGAATTAGACAACATGTATCGAACTGGATTCCACTGCAAAGAAATAATTGAAAACGCAGTTACTTTCTGTTTACGCACAAACACATGCCTTAAGTAGTTTACGCCTGGATAGTCATTAAATTTTTTTATTTACAACCGTGATTACTGCTGTTATGCCATTCTCAAGTAAAAACTGTAACAAAATACTGTTGCTGAAAAATCCAATTCAGCTACGTAGGAAGTGGCGAAATGTTTTTTTATAATGAAATGTATTTTACAAAAAAAATTCTTGAAAATAGGACGTACCCAGAAAACCAATTTATTTTAATTTTATTTAATTTTTTTAGCAACTGCATTTTGTTACAGCTTTAACTTGGTATAGCATAGTACCTGAACTCACGAACTTAAATAAATTACTTTCCAAACGGTAAATGTTGTCATTTCTTGTAAATTTTGTTTTCTGAACTGAAAATACGTGACTAAGACTTTCCGTAAGTGAATATGTCAAACAATATGTCAAAAACTGTGATATCTTAGAGAACCCTGCTAGCACTCTTCTACTCTTTCCTTCTTAAAAGGAAATCAAGAAAAGTCGAAATACATAGGGGTGGTAATATTTCATACAAATATGTAATAATAATAATGGTAGCTATTATTTCAATAATAATAATAATAATAACAATAATAATCTCATGAGGCTAATGGCTTGGTGCAGGTCTTTCAATTGGACGTTATTTCAGCGACATGTGTGTCCCTAACCTTATCCATTTATCTAGCACGTAGAATCCGAACCCCGACTCGTTTCTGGTGAAACTCTACATTCAGGGGTAGTCAATATTTTTTTACCTACAGCCCACTTTTGTTTCTCTATTAGTATCCGAAGAATCGCAGAGTATCCGAGGCAGATACTAGAAACAGATACAAATTCCACAGATCAACTCCTAACTAATAAAGAAAACCATACGGACATATCACCAGACACACACCAAAAATATGGACGTGACACAACAAATGTAATCGATTACTATGACATTGAGACAAACCTGCGTATCAGTTAGCTCGAAAATAAAGATATATCTCAAACGGCACTGCCCTTAGTTACAAGTCTCAATCATCCAAACAGACACACAATATGCTACCCAACCACTGAGCAAGCAGATCGTATACTCCTCCGAACTGGAAACCCAACCGACAAACGTGAGCTCTGCAACGTCTTGGGAGCAGCACATACATGGAGGGGAGAGGGCTTAATCTTAGACAAAGTCTACAAAGACTTTGTAAGAGCACAAGGACGGGTCTATTTCAGCGCCAAAGAGACTACACCAGGTATTCCGCTTACACTAAATATCCATTCTGAAGATTATACAATTAAATTGTATGAGGAGTACATTAGTAGGTATCGAACTTGGTTGGCTTCTGGACGAAGTGGGAGCGGATGTACTTCGTCTCCAGGGACAATACACGCGTGGCGGAAAAAATAGTTATACTAATTCTCATTAGTATAACTGTCTTGTGTATTCAAAATAAACTCAAAATAGCTGCAAATAAAATATTGTATTAATCTAAGAGAGGCTGAAACGGAACCGAGTTATTAAACTAGATAGCATTAAGACAAAGAGGAAACAAGCAACACAATATTTAGGAATACACGTTGACAAACGACTTGCTTTCAGTGTGCTCAGAAAACTGGCAACTGACAAAACGCCGAAAGTAGTGCACAAACTTAAAGTTCTAAATACCACACGATACCGACTACTTCTAAAGACACTACGAACGTGTACACAGTTCTCTCGGAAGCCATAGTATGCTTTGCAGCAAGAGGGTGGGCTCACCGTCTATGTCTAGTGACCTATAGAAACACAGTGAGGTGAGGACAGAGGACCGTACTACTCAGAATGTCGGGTGCTTTTGGCACCACATCAACAGAAGCCTTGTGTGTGGTTCTGGGCACTTGCCCCGTTGAGATCACTATCCATCACAGAGCAGCGGTACACTGGCCAAAGAAGGGCAGACACGACAAGGCTGTAGAAATAACAGGGGAAACCATCGTAGACATGCGTCAATTAAACAGCTGACGCCTTGACGCACGGCAACGGGAATGGGCGACGACCACCGAAGGCCGTCGCGTTTTCTCTCTCTTTCCAATACAGAAACGACTGAAGCATGCGGATCCAAGCCGCGACATGGTTGACTTTTTGACCGGCCACTGCCAGTACCCAGCACATCTGACCGCGTGGGCCTCGGCCAGCGGGCTACGTGCACATGTGGGACATATGGGTCTCCTGAACAAGTGGCATTACATTGCAACATCCTCACGCACGTAAGACCGGTAACAAAATATAATGACGTCAAAGAGATGTTAGTGTGACCCAGACAAATGGTGTGCTCTAGGTAACATCACTGATAATGTTTTTAGAACACTGCATGACGCCTACAGACAAGAAAATCCTTACGGCAGATCTAGAACACACACGCAACAAACAAAACAGGATCCATGGGAAGATACAAACTCAGACACAACCACACACAATGACATAGATGCAGACACAGAAAATGGCACAAACACAATAACAACATTAGACACTGTGAGGTAACGGGCGAGTCGTGGCGGCCTGAAAATATTCCACGTTCAGAATTGGCGGCCACCGCTCGGGCCGCTCGGCAAGGCACCGCTCGTTAGCAAACACGTGATGCCGCGCAACGGCCGGACCACGTGGTCCATCGGGCTCGTGGCTGGGAATTCCTTGGTGACGATGTGCGCTGGGAGGGCCAAAGATGGCGGACTTTGTGAAACCTTAATGGCAGACATTTCACAGTTCGTATAGAAATTAATAGTAGCCAGATGAATCATGATACCTCAAAATGAAACATGTACATTACTATTATTTGCACGACGATTCTGATGGTGTAATCAGATTTTCAATATATTTATTAGTTTAAAGTTTAGTATCTGACGATAAATTATACAAGTAACACCCAGTACCTAATTCCCAAAATCTAAACGGTTCGTCCGATTTCGTTGATTTATGTGTCTTCAGAAAGCTATTTGTGTAAACCTAAATTGGTATGAATTACAGGCATGTAACTTAAATAGAACGTGAGTTATTGGAGGTCAAAGTGGCCGATTACTATCGATCGCGTCAGCCCATAAGTACTCCACAGTTACTCGAAAAAATGATAGCAGTGTGCTTGTAAATATTTACTGTGTTTTAGAAAGCACAGAGACATTAGGCTAATGGCCTACCTTTTGTTCTATTCCTTTGATATATGTTTATTTAATTGTTTATGTAGTTAATAATGTGTGTTAGAGCGTGTTTATGGTCCAGCCGTAGGAATATTTATTTAATTTCAAGTCATTCAAATGTAAATCCAGTATTTCGTGTATGTTTCATTATGTCTGTGAGTGTACGTTGGCATGGAGACATGGAGGGAGCGCTCTAGCCAATCAAAGCGGTCGTTATTGAGAGAGACGTATGGAGGTTGGGGAGGAGCATCGTTTCCGGAGAGGACACGGAGTTCGGAACGGTGAGGCGCGAGGGATAGTCGCACAGGACACGGGAAGTCCCGAGAGAGACTTGGAGAGAGTAGAGCGGTTTGCGCGTGGTCGCGGCAGATAAAAATACTTTGGAGTGCCGGCTTGTGCACTTGTGAGATTTCCATGGCTTCTACAGTGAAGACGTAGCGTGCGTTTAGAAGTGAATATCTTGCGAGCTGTGTTGTTGTTCATAACCAATTACGTTCTGTAGGAATCTATTGTTTCCCTGTTATTCAACTTATATTTTATTTAATTGCTGGACCATCGACATCAATAAGTGTTCTGTAGAAATACACCGCATTCTCAAAAGTACTTCTACTATCGTACTCATCATTTAAAGTCGTTAAGATAGTACCTGCAGATTTTATTTAATTGCAGTCTTTCATTTATAAATTTATATGTCACATTCATAATTCGCCATTGGCGAGTGATAGAAACCCGCGACCGTTCGTTTCATGTGTGTATTCTTATCGTATACTTTAAACTCAGCAGTATTTGGCCTGTAATGCGGCAACTACGTATCCCAGCCCCTAGACAACGAAACCAGCCAAAACTTTTAATATTGCAACGTTGAGTCGAAGGGTGCGTAGTTATTTGAAATCCCGCAACATACTCATAACACAAGGAGTTTGACACCTAAAACAGGTAATATAATTATAAGAAAAGCATGTGGTTGGTTCATGCATCTAAACTCCATTTTAAATTGATAACTAAGTAATGTACAGCAAAATGGCTAATATAAACAACGAGACAATCATTACATCTAAGGATTACGCCATACAGGGTGGTGACGCTCGATGTAGAACTACATCTAATTATAGAAACAAAAAGAGTGCAACGGGTATTCCCACAAAAGCACTGAAAGGGTGTAATAAGTAGTACTAGTTGGTTAGACAGTAAAACAAATGCACACAGGTCACTTATGAGGTATTTTATTTAGTAATGTAAGAAGACACAATTTTGTACGCTGCTTCAGGTGGGACAGGCTCGAGGTTTCGCCAAGGCCCTCCCATCTGAAACAGCAACACGAAGCCTAATTTATGTTACGTTTTAAGGGTGAAAATGGTTATTTTCCCTTCCTATCTTTCTATTACTTTCTTAGAAATTACTAACATTTATTATTTTAACATCCCGTTTCCTACAACTAATTGGATTTTTTTTGTGACTCATGGTTGTTACCCTTGTCTCATTGCTCGAATCAAATTTTTGCTAGTAACGTGGAACAAAGTACTATTAAATGTAAAACTGTATTATGTATGGCCAGCTTTTTAAATTATCAGCAGTAGGACGTAAAATATGCAACAAATAAATTGTTTGTAGCAAAATTTTCAAACCGCTCATCTGTTCCTCAATAATGGTGATTTATAAAATAGGGAAGTAACTTTATAAAATTAATGAACCAAAGTTACAGCAAATTAAAGCATATTATAACATTGCTTACCAAATACTTTATGTCAAAACTTTATGAAAACCTTATGAAAATATTTTTAAAACTTTTATAATCTATCGCTCATTGTGGAAGCCCGAATGCCACTAGTGTGCAGTAGGGACCAGGTTGATTACCACTGCTCTGCGTCACTGAGAAGTGAATGTTAGGTTAAAATGCCGAGCGGATAAAATGTGGTGCGACAGCTACTTGACCTGCATCACTGAGAACCGAATGCTAGGTTAAAAGGCAGACTTAAGAATATGTGGGCCGACCGATACTTGACTCCGCAACCTATCACAGGTTCACACTTTATCACTAGGCCACCAGTCCCAAGAAGCAAATACTAGAACCATAGGTTTTTGATACGGCTATTTCCCTCATAAACATACGTTCTTGCTCTTTCCTCAAACTTCTTTCTGTACAGCCTCCTGTTATAAACCTCCAATGCTTGTGGTTAAGTGATTTCATGGTATCGTCACCTTTTTTTTATTGTATTCAACGATCTTTCTCATTTGGTTAATAGTTAATTACAGTGTTGGGAATTCCATTTCCTTTCATTCTGGTGACATGATCTATTTCAGTACTCCTTAATCTGTTCTTTAACGTCTTATAATTATTTCGTTACTGTTATTTTGATTATTTCATGGGATACCTAACTTTACACTAAAAGCTAGCTACAAATATTTCTAACAGTCGGATATTAACGAATATTTGAAATAAGTAAAGTCGTATGACACAGTTGGCTGAGAGATTCCGAGGAGCAGGTTCAGCTGCCTAATTGCAAAGGTTTTTCTCATTCTTTATGAACACTGGTACATTTCCTTCCTGAAGTGTGAGAGGCATATGCAAAGAGTATATGGTATGTGTAGATGATTGTAGTGAGCGTGTGTAGCGCCATGTTTGCGTTTGTGATGATGAAAGAACGAAGAGGTTGAACGCTGGTGCGGGCATTAGCCTGTTTCTCTCGAACAGCATCAAGCGGGTCGCCGAGTTTTACGTCCCCATCCAACGGTCGGATCACCATCAACAGTGTCACATGCCTTCACTTCATAGTCACTGCGGAGAGGTTTGGGAACTTTATCCGGGACATTTTCACGAAGTCTCGAGATGAACAACTTCACACAATCATCCCTCTTTCTCTTTTCCGGAAAGGCAAAGAGAATCTGCCAACACTGTGCGACACACTCAGTTGGTTACCATCACGCCCGAAGATGTTCATCTTTGGTGATGAGATGGGAACTAGTGTATTCAACGAAGCAAGGCCATTGGCTGGGCGCCACCAGCTGCAGTCATGGGTTCGAGACCAGGCCAGGCCAGCCGCTTGCTACACTGTGTCTTCTCGTGAGACTCGGTGCTACATAGCCGCCGATCTGCCGTCCGCACCTGCCACCCACAGTCTCCTGCGAGGGGGCAGCGGGTCGAGTCCCGCGCACAACAGGTTTCACTCGCCTCCGCTGTGGATGCAAGTAGCGTTTGAGTCGTCGGATACAGCTTTTCCGCAGCGGACCGCCGTCACACCTGTCACAGCAGCAGCAGCAGGAGAACGCTCTGACGGCAAGCCCGTGGCCTGCCAGCCATTGCTCGCCCCGACGCTAGCAGTACAGGTCATCGCTGCGTGCGTCTCCTCGCCAGGGCCGAAGCCTGTAACCTGACGTCGGCCAGTGTGGCCGGAGCGGGGCGCGTATGCCTCACATTGCTAACGACGTGGTGCATAATTGAAGTTGAATAAAACATTTCCACTCACCGCAACGAGTGTCGTCTGCACTCTACAGTAGGATTCGATATCCAAGTATGGGAGTATTTCATGAGGGGGAGGAAAAGAGAAGATCTTGAGTTAAACAAAGCTGTATTGAATGTTGTCAACATTTAAGTGATATAAATGTCGAAGCAAGATAAAAAGAACAGGTCTCATAAGAGGAAGTGTTTTAATTTAAAAAAATGAGGTTAAGGCAATGCGATAAAAAATTATGAAGGAACTTGTGTCAGATTCAAGTGACTCAATTGCTCAAAAGTATAACTGCATGTGCATGATGAGAAATGATAACTGTCCTAAGCCATGTTTGATTCAATTCGGCTCTAAGCACTATGGGACTTAACATCTGAGGTCATCAGTCCCCTAAACTTAGAACTACTTAAACCTAACTAACATAAGGACATCACACACATCCAAGCCCGAGGCAGGATTCGAACCTGCGACCGTAGCATCAGCGCCGTTCCGGGCTGAAGCGCCTAGAACCGCTCGGCCACAGCGGCCGGCGTTTGATTCAAGAATCAGTAAACTTCATGGGAGATACTACAGAGACGTAGTAACCAGAATGAAAATACAATAAACTCTCAATTATCTACGGTGTAATTAGTGGTATATGCTTCGCGGATTATCCGCATCCAATTTGTACCACTCTTTATTTTCGTTAACCAAGGAATATAGCAAAGAACATGCTGCTCAAACACTGCAAACATTGGAAAGTATTTTTTGCGGAAGATAGTCATCGGTATCCGTTAGAACCGAACAAGAAACACAGCATAAACCGGAACTAACGCACAAACTCGAAGCAGGCAACGTTGGTACTCGAAAAGTGGTACTGATTTTCATTCTGGGTGAAACTACGACCCGTGATATTCAGAAAAACAAAGACAAAATAATTCAGTTTGCTAGCAGTTTTGACTCCTGTAAAGGTTTGTCAAACTGGAAGGCTATGAAAATTTCTGTTTACGAAGATGTGGATAAAGCCTTCTTGGAATGGTTTCATTAAAAAAGAACAGAGGACCCAGTACTCGGTAAAGAGGACAAGTTTTCCTTCGAAACCTTGGGGATTGAAGGAGACTTTAAAGCATTTTCCGGCTGTTTAACAAGATTTAAACGGCGTCATGGTATCCGAGAGGTTGCAGTCCAAGACGAAAAGTTACGTGGGTATAATAAGGCTGCTTCGGTATTGATTTCCGTTAGTTTATTGCACGAGAAAATTTAGAGTTGGAACAAGTATACAATTCAGACGAAACAGCGTTGTTCTGGAAGTGCCTACCAACAAAGGTTTTAGCTTTCGAAACAGAGCGTAGTGCGCCTGCTTATAAATCAAGCAAAGGAGGGATAACTGTGTAGTGTTGTAGCAGTGATGCGTTACTGTATACATTAATTGCGGATAATTCGCGGAATTCGCTCCATTAGCCACTAAATGACTGGCACATAGTTTTAATCAGTGGTGGAATATAATCTCAGTGTCGACTCGGCTTCAGAGTAACATTTCAGTCTAGTTGTACTCGATGCACTTCATCATTGCTTTTGGACACACCGCAGCAGTCAGTAGCATCTTATTATCTTAGCTGAGTCCGCTCTTTCCTGTAAAACATATCACTTTCGCTTCTGATTGCCTCCCCATCTAACATGTAACAACATTCTGAAAAAAAATTAAAATGAGTCGCAGGCCCAATAGCTCTCCCATTCCAGAGAAGGTATATGTAACAGTCCTCTAGAAGTTCTGTAGCATATAAGGAGAGTAGTGTAGCTATTCTACCTTTTATAGTCTGCAAGTGCCCGACTGCGTTAAGAACTAATATACTAAAATGATTTCTACAATATCATCTCATTCATTGAAGCTATGTCTTTTTACTTATATCTCCACGAACCAACAGCCAGTTTCGCGACGCAATCTGACTACGAAATTAAGAAAAGAAGCAATCATGCTAAAACACTCTTACCAAAAGGCGGGAAGCTAGACATTGGTGGGCGTAGTTTATGTGACTGAAGAGAAAACAGTTGTAAAATCACTCTAAAACTCCCATTAAAAGTAAAAAACATGGATGTGACAATGGGATGATTCCCCGAGTGTGTAATTACAATAATTTAATCCTGAAATAGCCTTACTACTGTACTGGGCACTACACATTGAATAGTTTGGCTCGAGCCCCCACGTGCTATGGCATGAAAATATATGTATATATCTGTTACATTCAGCTTAATTGAGCGGCGCAGAGATGTGGCTAATCTCAATGTTTGCTACGTTTTTCGTCATAGGGTGCCAGCTCACACCTGTCGTAAACTCAATTTTTAAGATGAAATAAAAGATAATCAAACAATGCAGGCATGTATTGCGGTGAAATTTAAAATATTGAATCACTCGCGTTGATTTATAACTTGAACGAGTGGTTTATTTGTCTTCTATGTATTTACTAAACACTTAAATGCAGTCTGAGGGGCTTTTACGTAAGGGCGGCATTTAGCAACTGTTGCTACAACATTTAACAATAAAAATTGATATGTCGCGATCACGTCTGGTGTTGGCTGTAGGAGATCTTGCACTGACACGCATAAATGTAATATCTCTTGTCAAAAAAATGGTTCAAATGGCTCTGAGTACTATGGGACTTAACATCTTAGATCATCAGTCCCCTAGAACTTAGAATTAATTAAACCTAACCTAAGGACATCACACACATCCATGCCCGAGGCAGGATTCGAACCTGCTACCGTAGCGGACGTGCGGTTCCAGACTGAAGCGCCTAGAAGCGCTCGGCCAAAGCGGCCGGCTATCTCTTGTCAACATCGCACATCGCTTGTTAAGGACCGCCATCCTCAGATACTTCAATGTTTGACAATACCAGTCAGCATTTACTGTCTGCCCTCGCGGTAAAAACTCGCACTGCTTCAAAATGGTTCAAATGGCTCTGAGCACTATGGGTCTTAACAGCTGAGGTCATCAGTCCCCTAGAACTTAGAACTAATTAAACCTAACGAAGCTAAGGACATCACACACATCCATGCCCGAGGCAGGACTCGAACCTGCTACCGTAGCGGTCGCGTGGTTCCAGACTGAAGCCCCTAGAACCGCTCGGTCACTCCGGCCCGCAAAACTCGCACTGGAGGACACGTCAGCCCCTCAACAGAAGACAGCGAACATGATATTTTTTTTTTTTTTTTTTTTTTTGACAGAAACTATGTGTTTGAATTTGATCTTAACGGGTGAACCACTGTGCCGCCAATACATGGATTGTTGTTTTGTTTCTGGTGTGGCATACGGCGCCTTGTTTCATCCTTGTGATAATATGGTAGAGAAAGTCGTCACCTTTCTCTTCGTGCCGCTGTAGGAAAGTCAATGCTTCACCCATACATTTGGTTTTGTGTTCACCTGTCCGTTGCATTGGCACCCATATTGCACACACTTTATGAAAACCAAGCCACTGGGAGACAATTTAGTGCAACAGCGAGTGAGACATCTAGATGAATTGACGTTAGAGTTCTGAAACTGTGAAACACAGACTCTGCAAAATTTCTTGCCGCACACAGTCCACCTCCGTGTCGCCAGGGACGGTCTGTCACTACGATCATCATCGTGAATATTGGTTCGTCCATCAGCGAATTGCCTGCACTACCGTCTGATTGTAGTGTCACTCGGTACTAATGGCGATGGATCTATGCTGGAAGTGGTTCTGAGCGTGAAAAAATCGGATACCCAGAAAATATGAGATACAGGCTCCCTGGTAGATGCCATTTTCCTTGACTTCCGGGAAGTGTTCGATACAGTTTCGCACTGTCGCCTGATAAAGTAAGAGCCTACAGAATATCAGACTAGCTGTGTGGCTGGATTGAAGAGTTTTTATCAAACAGAACACAGCAGGTTGTTCTCAATGGAGAGACGTCTACAGACGTTAAAGTAACCTCTGGCATGCCACAGGGGAGTGTTATGGGACCATTGGTTTTCACAATATATATAAATGACCTAGTAGATAGTGTCGGAAGTTCCATGCGGCTTTTCGCGGATGATGTTGTAGTATACAGAGATGTTGCATCATTAGAAAATTGCAGCGAAATGCAGAAAGATCTGCAGCGGATAGGCTCTTGGACAGGGAGTGGCAACTGACCCTTAACATAGGTAAATGTAATGTATTGCGAATACACACATATCCTTTATTGTATGATTATATGATAGCGGAACAAACACTGGTAGCAGTTACTTCTGTAAAATATATGGGAGTATGCGTACGGAAAGATTTGAAGTGGAATGATCATATAAAATTAAGTGTTGGTAAGGCGGGTGCCAGGTTGAGATTCATTGGGAGAGTCCTAAGAAAGTGTAGTCCATCAACAAATGAGGTGGCTTACAAAACACTCGTTCGACCTATACTTGAGTATTGCTCATCAGTGTGGCATCCGTACCAGGTCGGGTTGACAGTGGAGATAGAGAAGAGCCAAAGAAGAGCGGCGCGTTTTCTGGACGCAATCGGAACTTACATTCTGACTCCACCTTGTAGCTTGTCTTCCCTAATTAAGTATTATTACACTTAATTTCTCACGGGCAAGGCATAAATAAGGTGGACGCACTCCCCGTTTTTATTTATACGGAGTGGGTGTCCATCAAGCAATAAAACTATCAAACAGTTACATTGTTTTCGCACATTGGTTTCAAGACACGAAAGCAGTATGATTTGGATGAAGTAAATCTTGGTTTAACTACAGCTAACTTTGAAAAATGAGACAGAAAAAAAATCAATCGTTTATAGAGCAGAAAACAGTGACCGTCTATTCTCTGTACGATCGTAAAGATGGCATCAAGCCAAATTAAATCGAGCGGCACGGATCAGTCTTCCACAGCTGGACTACAAAGGCTAATTACTACAAATGACGCTGCGAAACGAACACTGTGCGCGCCTCTGAGAGATTGCTCTACTTTTTGCCCCGGAAGTTGGAGCGTACAAATGCAAAGCACAGGGCTGAGGCAGTTGGTCACGCTAATAGGCGGCAGTAATCTGGGGTCGCTGTTTTGCAGATATACGGCCGCTCTGTGTGTGTGTGCGTATAATCCCCAGCTGCGGGGGTGGCTTATCTGGGCCCAGGGCGCTGGCGCGGCCGGGCTGTTTGCCTTGGCTCGGCGCCCGCCTACCCAGCAGAAAGCCCAAGCTAGCGTGGACCGCACTTAGCGCCTGCACCGCTTTGATCTGCTGCTTCCGCAGCGGTAGTCTCCGAAGCAAAATCTACACACAGCATTACGCTACGTCAAGTAGTTTTAATGCTGCGAGGTCACTCTATGGAGGAAGATGGAAGAGTACCAAACCTCGCACGCCTCTACATCTGCAGGGAGCTTCACCAAACTCTGGCTTCGTGAAGAACTTTTTTAATGCTGGTATCAATAGAAAATCGTTCATACAAAGATTGCTTGGTACCGAAAGAAACAGGCAATTATGCTACAGACTAAAGCTTGGATGAGATGCTCTAAAAAACACAACCAACGCTAGCGTTTGTAAAAATGTGCCTGAAACATGTGAGGATATCTGGAGAAACAGATTGTGCTCAGGAAGGAAAGCAAAATCAACAATGAACTCCCTTTTGTCGTGCCCAAAAATCGGATTAAAAACCGAACTTAGTATATAAGAAGCCATTATTGAGCCACTTACAATCTATGGTTCGGAGCGGGGTAAATTCAGGTATGTAAAAGAAGGGAGCTAGCTTTTAAACCTGTCTGACAGCTTCAAAGATATTTAAATCAAAACATCTTGACATATTTGTAGTATCGTAGCTTTCGATTCAGTCGGAGCAGGTGCATCCAATACTCCTGCAGGCAAATTCCATGTTATACGACATGACGTCATGTATCATGTTACTTTACTTGACATGCTGCATTATATTACATGTCACGGATACTAATACTAACAATTTAAAAAGTGCGAATATGTCAAGATATTTGATTCAAATTTCTTCGAACCTACCAGATAAATCGAAAAGCCACTTCCCATCTTTTACGTGCTTAACTCTGTCCAGCACACATTCGCCGTTTTGTGCTATGATACGAGCATTCTGGTTCTCAACTTTTATTCTACCATTATTTTAATATTAGACTGACATAGCTTGGGAATCGACGTAGATTTTTCTTGACTCGCAGGACGACTGCTCCGGTATAGGTATTTTTACAGTCTTTCGGACCACGTTTCTTATGTCATGGCAACGGGTAAAGCCTTCACAAAGCAACAAGGCGATGATTAACTACATCCTACAAAATTTGAATCGATCCGTACAAGTTTGAAATACAGAAGTGGCATGCGTACAAAATCTCACAAAAAACGAGTTTTTTGGCGCATAAAACACGAAAGAAATACATTTTTGAACGCAAATTTTCAGTTTTATCGTGATAACGTGTATTTTTTTTATGAATCACTTTAAAGCATTCCCAAGCATTCCGTTGGCGTATGAATGAATTTTATGGGTTACATTTAACTCGGCTTGAAGCCATCGCATCTCGACAACGGATAAAGATTATCGGAAAAAAATTCATTTTGATATTATCCATTTATATACCTTAACGCAAAGCTTTAAACGATTCGTTCAAGGATTAAAAAAGTGGTACGCTTCAGATACCTCCCAGAAAAACGTGTTTTTTTTTGCACGTAAAATCCGTACGGTGCGCGTAAAAATTGTGACGTTAGCTGAGCATTAACTTCAGCCCCGTTAATATCTCTTGCAAAAGGAATTAATCGATTCGCAGAATTTGCCTGGGATTCGGTTCGTCGTTCAAACCTTACGTAATATACTATAACACAGCTACAGTAAGACTCATGTTCGAACGGCTGTACAAATGGCCGCTGGTCCGGGCTAAATTAAAATTTCGCAATGTTACTAACTCAAATGTGTTGTTGTGGTCTTCAGTCCTGAGACTGGTTTGATGCAGCTCTCCATGCTACTCTATCCTGTGCAAGCTTTTTCATCTCCCAGTACCTACTGCAACCTACATCCTTCTGAATCTGCTTAGTGTATTCATCTCTTGGTCTCCCTCTACGATTTTTACCCTCCACGCGGCCCTCCAATACTAAATTGGTGATCCCTTGATGCCTCAGAACATGTCCTACCAACCGATCCCTTCTTCTGGTCAAGTTGTGCCACAAACTTCTCTTCTCCCCGATCCTATTCAATACTTCCTCATTAGTTATGTGATCTACCCATCTAATCTTCAGCATTCTTCTGTAGCACCACATTTCGAAAGCTTCTATTCTCTTCTTGTCCAAACTATTTATCGTCCATGTTTCACTTCCATATATGGCTACACTCCATACGAATACTTTCAGATATGACTTCCTGACACTTAAATCAATACAGGATGTTAACAAATTTCTCTTCTTCAGAAACGCTTTCCTTGCCATTGCCAGCCTACATTTTATATCCTCTCTACTTCGACCATCATCAGTTATTTTGCTCCCCAAATAGCAAAACTCCTTTACTACTTTAAGTGCCTCATTTCCTAATCTAATTCCCTCAGCATCACCCGACTTAATTAGACTACATTCCATTATCCTTGTTTTGCTTTTGTTGATGTTCATCTTATATCCTCCTTTCAAGACACTGTCCATTCCATTCAACTGCTCTTCCAAGTCCTTTGCTGTCTCTGACAGAATTACAATGTCATCAGCGAACCTCAAAGTTTTTATTTCTTCTCCATGGATTTTAATACCTACTCCGAATTTTTCTTTTGTTTCCTTTACTGCTTGCTCAATATACAGATTGAACAACATCGGGGAGAGGCTACAACCCTGTCTTACTCCCTTCCCAACCACTGCTTCCCTTTCATGTCCCTCGACTCTTATAACTGCCATCTGGTTTCTGTACAAATTGTAAATAGCCTTTCGCTCCCTGTATTTTACCCCTGCCACCTTTAGAATTTGAAAGAGAGTATTCCAGTCAACATTGTCAAAAGCTTTCTCTAAGTCTACAAATGCTAGAAATGTAGGTTTGCCTTTCCTTAATCTTTCTTCTAAGATAAGTCGTAAGGTCAGTATTGCCTCACGTGTTCCAGTGTTTCTACGGAATCCAAACTGATCTTCCCCGAGGTTGGCTTCTACTAGTTTTTCCATTCGTCTGTAAAGAATTCGTGTTAGTATTTTGCAGCTGTGACTTATTAAACTGATAGTTCGGTAATTTTCACATCTGTCAACACCTGCTTTCTTTGCGATTGGAATTATTATATTCTTCTTGAAGTCTGAGGGTATTTCGCCTGTTTCATACATCTTGCTCACCAGATGGTAGAGTTTTGTCAGGACTGGCTCTCCCACGGCCGTCAGTAGTTCCAATGGAATATTGTCTACTCCGGGGGCCTTGTTTCGACTCAGGTCTTTCAGTGCTCTGTCAAACTCTTCACGCAGTATCATATCTCCCATTTCATCTTCATCTACATCCTCTTCCATTTCCATAATATTGTCCTCAAGTACATCGCCCTTGTATAGACCCTCTATATACTCCTTCCACCTTTCTGCTTTCCCTTCTTTGCTTAGAACTGGGTTTCCATCTGAGCTCTTGACATTCATACAAGTCGTTCTCTTATCTCCAAAGGTCTCTTTAATTTTCCTGTAGGTGGTATCTATCTTACCCCTAGTGAGATAGGCCCCTACATCCTTACATTTGTCCTCTAGCCATCCCTGCTTAGCCATTTTGCACTTCCTGTCGATCTCATTTTTGAGACGTTTGTATTCCTTTTTGCCTGCTTCATTTACTGCATTTTTATATTTTCTCCTTTCATCAATAAAATTCAATATTTCTTCTGTTACCCAAGGATTTCTACTAGCCCTCGTCTTTTTACCTACTTGATCCTCTGCTGCCTTCACTACTTGATCCCTCAAAGCTACCCATTCTTCTTCTACTGTATTTATTTCCCCCATTCCTGTCAATTGCTCCCTTATGCTCTCCCTGAATCTCTGTACAACCTCTGGTTCTTTTAGTTTATCCAGGTCCCATCTCCTTAAATTCCCACCTTTTTGCAGTTTCTTCAGTTTTAATCTACAGGTCATAACCAATAGATTGTGGTCAGAGTCCACATCTGCCCCTGGAAATGTCTTACAATTTAAAACCTGGTTCCTAAATCTCTGTCTTACCATTATATAATCTATCTGATACCTTTTAGTATCTCCAGGGTTCTTCCATGTATACAACCTTCTTTCATGATTCTTAAACCAAGTGTTAGTAATGATTAAGTTGTGCTCTGTGCAAAATTCTACCAGGCGGCTTCCTCTTTCATTTCTGTCCCCTAATCCATATTCACCTACTATGTTTCCTTCTCTCCCTTTTCCTACACTCGAATTCCAGTCACCCATGACTATTAAATTTTCGTCTCCCTTCACAATCTGAATAATTGCTTTTATTTCATCATACATTTCTTCAATTTCTTCGTCATCTGCAGAGCTAGTTGGCATATAAACTTGTACTACTGTAGTAGGTGTGGGCTTCATATCTATCTTGGCCACAATAATGCGTTCACTATGCTGTTTGTAGTAGCTTACCCGCATTCCTATTTTCCTATTCATTATTAAACCTACTCCTGCATTACCCCTATTTGATTTTGTGTTTATAATCCTGTAGTCACCTGACCAGAAGTCTTGTTCCTCCTGCCACCGAACTTCACTAATTCCCACTATATCTAACTTCAACCTATCCATTTCCCTTTTTAAATTTTCTAACCTACCTGCCCGATTAAGGGATCTGACATTCCACGCTCCGATCCGTAGAACGCCAGTTTTCTTTCTCCTGATAACGACATCCTCTTGAGTAGTCCCCGCCCGGAGATCCGAATGGGGGACTATTTTACCTCCGGAATATTTTACCCAAGAGGACGCCATCATCATGTAATCATACAGTAAAGCTGCATGCCCTCGGGAAAAATTACGGCTGTAGTTTCCCCTTGCTTTCAGCCGTTCGCAGTACCAGCACAGCAAGGCCGTTTTGGTTATTGTTACAAGGCCAGATCAGTCAATCATCCAGACTGTTGCCCTTGCAACTACTGAAAAGGCTGCTGCCCCTTTTCAGGAACCACACGTTTGTCTGGCCTCTCAACAGATACCCCTCCGTTGTGGCTGTACCTACGGTACGGCTATCTGTATCGCTGAGGCACGCAAGCCTCCCCACCAACGGCAAGGTCCATGGTTCATGGGGGGGGGGGGGGGAGGGGGGGGGGGGACTAACTCAAATAAGAACAGAGAATCATGAGCCCCCTCCCTTCTGCAAAACCGCGATTCTACGCGCGGCCTTCTCGAACATATTTGCTACAGCACTTCCACTTTGTAACGATATAGTCCTATAAAGAAAAATCGGAGAGAAATAGCACGACTTAAACACATTCAAGGGTTAGAAAGGAATATGATCAATAGAAAACTGACAGTTGAAGACACAGAATAGGTTATGTAGACTGAGATGTGCCATGCGGCAGGTGCCGTAGGACCCCTTCAATGCAAGAGGTTCTCTAGGAAAGGATTCAGTGATGAAACTCTTTGGTACATTTGCCGAAACATTATTGAATAAAAATGTACAGCGATTCAGACTCTCCTCCAAGCCCAAGTATCGATATAGAGGTGCTATCAGAGGTTCCCGTTGTGTGCAGACATCGAGTTGACGTAATGTGATGTAAGATGGCGCCGGCATGTTAGGTTGACGTGCCCGCTGACCTTTTTTTTCCTTTTTGCCTAGGAATATTCTAGAAAATTAAGAGTTGTGTTTAATAGGGGATATACTTTTCAGTTGCTCACCCATGACGACGGGCTTGCGCCCAACCAGCTTCAGAAAACGTTCAAGCCAGGAAAAGAGAGCCATTTACGGCTTGACCATACCTGTTGACAATATACCCGACGTGGTTCGTGACTCCCCAAGCAGAACCGCAAAAACACAAGTAGCTGAGTAAGGTAAGACAAAATGAGAAAGACCGTCCACTATAAAAATACAACAGAAAGAGTGCATTTCTCAACATGGGCGGAAATAACTGAAACTAAGAATATTCCGCCCACTTACATGCTCGCAAAGTCATAGACTGCAAACATGTTTTGAGAGCATATTTACGATTCTATAGCGTGTTCATTATGGTGTAAAATTTTCGGAAGTTTGTTGCTGTTATACGAGAGCTGTTGTTCTCAAGTCAACCTACGACTGGCTATAGAAATTCGCGGTGACTGTGTGACTGGAAAAGGAGACTTTGTAAGTCACGTTGCGTCAGCCAGTTGTCTGTTGCGTTAAGCAGCGAGTGACTGAAATGGGTGATGTTATTGCATCTGCCGCCAATTGCGAGGTTCTTTCTGTCATTTGCATCCTGCAGGCTAAATGAGTCACTGCCGTCGAGATTCATCGTCGATTGAACGATTATGTATGAGCATGGCGTTTAGACTGAAGGTGTTGTGAAGGAATGATGTAGAAAATTCAAAGGCGGTGAGACAGATGTGCATGATGAAAGTGGTCGACAAAGGCATTCAGATGTGACTGATCAACTTGTGCAATATGTTGACGAAATTGTTCTTGGGAGATATCGGTTCACAATTTCCGACATTTATGAAGATGACAAACTGCCTATTGGCTTCTGTCTCGGCTTCTTCGGCCGACGCTCATCTAATGATTTTACTGACGTTTCGCCAGTACGAGTGGCTGGGATTGTCAAAGCTTCCCCCTCCACTGCAGGTGGTGAACTGGAGGCGAGCTCGCAGCCGCAGACTATATGTACCTGGCGCGCCAACGTCCGAGGGCTTCTCCGCGGTCATTTCCGGTGCGGTTCTTCTTTTGCTACCTGCGACGGTCGTTCGCTGCAGTACGGGAAGCCAGGATCCGTTTACCTTAAGGCTTTCCTCTTTCTTGTTGAAACTGTTCGCTTGTTTTTGTATTTCTACAGCTTCTCCGAACAAGCGCGTGTGATAGTGCTTCTCTATAGCCAGAACTTCCGTGTTGGCGAATTTTATTACGTGGTCGGTCTCACTCAGTGCGTGCTCTGCCACGGCCGATTTCTCCACCTGCCCCAACCTGCAATGTCGCTTATGCTCTTTGATCCTGGTGTTAATTGATCGTCCAGTCATTCCGACATAAACTTTTCCGCATGTGCATGATATACGGTGAAATCTCGACATTGCAAGTGGGTCCCTTTTCTCCTTCGCCGATCTAAGACACTCTTTGATCTTCCTTGTCGGTTTGAAAATCGTCTTTATGCCATGTTTGCGCAATATACGGCAGATTCTGTCCGTCACTCTGGGAATGTATGGCAGAAAGGCCGTACCCAACATTTCTTTTTCTTATTCCTTACTTCGCCGAGTATTTTGCTCTGTTACACTTCTAATATAATTTGTGGAGTACCCATTGCTCCTCAGAATACTTTCCAGATGTTGCATTTCTCGTCTGAGGTGTTGCGGCTCACATATTCGTCCTGCTCTTGTTACGAGCGTATTAATCATGCCTCTTTTCTGGCTCGGGTGGTAGTTTGATAGTTTGTGCAGGTATCGGTCCGTGTGTGTCGGTTTTCGATACATGCTGTGTCCCAGGTTTTCGCCGTCCCTTGTGACCAGCACACCTAGAAATGGCAGTTTCTTGTCCTTTTCTACTTCCATGGTAAATGTTATGTTGGCATGGAGGCTGTTAAAGTGTCTTAGGAAGTCACCGAGTTGTTCTTCACCATGGCTCCACACCACGGAAGTATCATCGACATACCTGTACCACACCTTAGGTTTGCAAATAGCCATCTTCTTCATGGAAAAATTCGAAGCACAGGCGCTGGACTTAGCGCCTTGCAAACCTAAGGTGTGGTATAGGTATGTAGCTATAAGGCATTGTCTTTTACACACTAATCACAAGAAGGGCGTGCATGCTGATTGTGTTTCCTTTGTTAGCGTATTTGTGCGTTCATTCGATTTCAGATGACCAAAGATATTAACACCCGAAACTTTCGAGTTTGCTATACAATCTATGAAATTTTCATCCGCATATAACTACAGATTTATTTTCCTTCTTTAAGCTGAAACTCATACTGCTTGTTTTCTTTCTGTTCGGTGTACATTTGTTGCGCGATGACCAGTTATAAATATCATTTAGGGTTTTATTTGCCTTTTTTACTCAAAGTTTTACTATTTTATCAGTGATTACAATGTTCCTGTCATCAACATAATTTTTTCCCATGTGTAACACTGTCTGGAAAGTCACTGGTGAACATAAAAAAAATATTGATCCTAATATGCCACCTGGAGGGACTCCCATGTAAATATACTGGACGTATGATAAATGTTTCACAAAAATTCCTCTTATTCCTAAAGATTTTATGTTTTAGTACAAGTTTATGTTGCACAGTATCAAACTGCTCAACAGTATCAAACACCATAGATAGACCTGAAATATGCCTGTGATGCAAACATTTTGTCCAGTGCACAAACTATACTTTTGTAAACTCTACTATGGCTGATTCTGTACTTCCACTACTCTGGAAACCGAACAGTGCTTCATTGAGGAGGATACATTTATTCAAGTAATTCGTTATTCTATCTTTCGTGATGGATTCTATTATTTTTTGAGAATGATAACATGTGAGTAATGGACCTGTAAAATATGTGCAATGAAACCCTGATGCAAATTAACTAGCTTCACGTCCCCCTCTCCTCAGTGTCTCTATCAGTGGCACATGCTTACCACTCGTAAATGGTGCGAGTGTGGAAGATAGCGACAGCAGCGGCTGAAAATTCTGAGTCCGGTTCGTCCCGTATACTTTGCTCTAAGTCGGAGACATCTCCTTATGCGGCTGCCTAAGGTTAGGAGCATTCTCGACGGCGTCCCTAAAGCAAGTGCACTCTTCAACTCTCCTGCAGCAAGCGTGTTCTGACTTTACTCTCTGAAAGTTAGTTGGTTACGCCGACACTGGAATCTCGCCTTCCAAATCCAGCAGACTTTGTAAATTACGACCAATAACAAGCTCACCAGACCAAAAATTAGTTACTCTAGTGGGCACACAGAGATTAATTGTTTAGTCTTTACAGATAGCGCAGTGTTCGTGTCACGTGCTCAATCTTCCATTAATGGGAATTCCTATTTTTCCAAAACCAGAAAACTCTTTCAACGGTTACAGAGAACAGTTTGAAGGTAAGAAATCTCTCTGTCAAACTCCTCTTTCAAACGCATTGTTCTCTTCCATAATTTCTGTTCCCTAATTCCATTCACGACTTGCAAGTGGTTCGTTGTGTTAGAACCATTTCCAAAGCCAGATTTTACGTCGTGTCAATAAAATGCAAAGCATTTTCAATGCAGTTGTTGATAATTTTTGTGAATATTGCATTACAGTGAGGAAGTTTATAGGTATATCGTTCTTCCGTATCTTACTTATTTCCTATATTGTGCAGTTGAATAATTCCAGCATTAGTGCATATTTGCATGTTTGTTGATTTGTCCAATATCAGTAATTTTACAAGTTTCCTTTGTATTTCTTTTCCTCTGGTTTTAGTCATTGTTATTGAAACGCTAACGTCTCCTTGTGCGTTTCCTTGCAAGGCCTTATGCACGCCATTTAATATTAATTTGTGAGTATTATTCCATACATTTCGCAGGTATGTCACCTTTGTCATTTCTGCTATCTTCAGCCATCAGGGAACACCAGAAGACCCTGAAGATCCCAGCAGAGGGCTCGAAACGTCAGTAGAAAGAAAGTTGAAGAGGAAGAACCTACAAGACCTTATCTTCAGTATTATGTAAACGTTTCCACTGATAATCATTCATTACCTTTTGTCCTACTCTTGCGTTAAAGTACACCATTATCATCTTGTGGTGATATTTGCCGTCATTTGTCTGTTCCTGTAAAAATACGCAGAGGTCTTTTACCTCCCCATTAGAATGTAAGCGCGTTGACGCATAAACTTGAATTAAAAGTAAAGCAAAGTGAAGTAAAAGCTGTAGCTGATCCCATTGTTCCAGCCAATGAACCGAAATGGTACTTCACTTCCAACGACAACTGAAGCACATACGAAACAGAGGCTCGTTGATTGCTTCGTGGGGGAACTAATAGCAGCCACAAAATTTTTTATATAAAGCAATACCGTCAAAGAAGTCATCATGAGCAGCGGATCACCATCTACTGAACACGATGGCATCACAGTCCAAATGATTATGGGTATTATTGACCCACTAATGCCCACTGCAACAGATATTTTCAACCACTGCTTAACCACCAGTGTTTTACGTGAGGCGTGGAAGCAGGGACTAGTCAAGGCATTACCTCAAAAAGACGTTGCCACAGCACCCTATGATTACCGACCTATTTGCATTATTCCTGCGCTGTCGAAGGCCTTAGAATATACTGTCCACTAGCAGCAAACAAATTACCGAACTACAAACAATTTGTTAGACTAATGCCAATCAGGCTCCCATAAAAATAGCAGCAGAACATCCGCCTTAATAAAGATAACAGATGACCTGAAACTTGTCATAGATGCACAAGAGGCTACTATCACGTGCTTCATAGATTTCAAGAAAGCATTTGACACCGTCGACTATACAAGTACATTTTACTTGCAAACTTAGCAGCGTAAATTTCTCGCCAGGTGAAATGCAATGTTTTCGCTCATACCTGACGTCTCGCCGGCAATGCGTCATATCGAGCACCATAATGTTACGATGGATGCAGGTAGTATCAGGCGTCCTTCAGGGGTCCGTATAAAGTCCTATACTCTCTTCACTGTACGTAAATATTGTGTCGTCAGTCTTGCCATATTGCAAATACTACATGTACGCTGATGACCTCCAGTCGTATGCAAGTGGAAGACCTATAAGCCAGAAGACAACTATCGAGACTCTCAATATCGACCCGTGTGCACTATCAAAATGGGCGCAGGATGTAGGATTAAAGCTCAATCTAATCAAAACCCAAGCGGTACTGGTTGGTCATTACAGCACCATTAGCAAGAAATTTCGGGAATTCTTACCATCTTTAACCATAAATAGGTTCTCTCCTTCAACAAAGAGCCTAGGCGTAATAATGGATGAAAATCTGGACTGAGCACTTAAGCTATAAGGTACAGGAGGGTATCAGCATCTCTCCATCCCCTACAAAAATAATGGAAGCGCTCCCCTTGTAACCTGAAAAAGAAACTTGTAATAATACTTACACTTCCAGTTATTGATTACAGCGGTGTTTTACTGCTCAAGGCGCGTGGAACTACCGGGTGGCAATAATTAAACTTTCCCTATGTAACACGTTATAACACAGAAACTAATTACCGTGTGAGTGCCTAACTTGGTAGCATTAATGTCCAGAGTACGGAGGGCATGATGCGTCACAGCGCCACCGTCCAGTTCCAACTATGGCCACCAGGTGCTGGGGTCAGTCATCGTGATTCATAATCTCCGCACCTGACCAGTCTCAGGGCGCTTGTTGATGTGTCAACATGAGCTTGGACTAAAGAAGCAGGCCGTTATTGGTGAAGTCCTATTACCAAGTCAACAGCAATGCTGCAGCTGCACTTTGTGAATATCGCCTGCTGAAAGTATTACGAAAGGATCCTGTTTCTCCACCTGCTGCGCGGAGCGTGATGAAGAGGTTCTAATCAACTGGAGAAATGGGCCTCGCTCTGGGAAAGAGGCCGACGAGCGGTTGTACCACAGGTGGTTGATGAAATCGCTGCTACCACGGCAAGCAACACTGCGCAATTCCCGATCGTCTGGCGGTGCGCGTGCTGTGTCACGACAGTTGAACATCCCGTGGCCCATTGTACGGAGGGTGCTTCGAACCATTCTCAAATGGTATCCGTACAAGATCCATATCGTACAGCAGCTTGCACCACAGCACCCACAACGACGTGTTGACTTCGCTCTCCACTTTCTCGCAAGGATTGAAGGTAACGGGGGCTGGCCCTGGACCACCCTATGGGCAGACGAAGCTCATTATTTCTCAGACGGGTGAGGGGAACACACAGAATTGCCGAGTGTGGGGATCTTCACATCCAGTCACTGTGCATGAAGTTCCTCTGTATGGTGAACGTATCGCCGTATGGTGTGGCTTCAAGTCTACGTTCATCATGGGCCCATTCCTCTTTGAACTTGTTGGCGCTCAAGCACCAAAGACGTGCAGTGTGACTGGGTAGCGTTACTGCGATATGCTTCGCCAACTTGTCGTACCCGCCCTACAGGAGAGAGACGCATTGGAAAAATGGTTCAAATGGGTCTGAGCGCTAGCACTATGGGACTTAACATCTTAGGTCATCAGTCCCCTAGAACTTAGAACTACTTAAACCTAACCAAGGACATCACACCCATCATTGCCCGGGGCAGGATTTGAACCTGCGACCGTAGCGGTCGCGCGGTGCCAGACTGAAGCGCCTAGAACCGCTCGGCCACACCGGCTGGCGACGCATTGGACTCAACAGTTTTCATGCAAGATCGGGCCCCACTGCACATCGCTCGTGAAGTTCACCTGTTTCTCCGAAATACGTTTGGAAGCGATCGAACTATCAACGGATCGTTTCCAAATGCTTGGCCGGCACGATCACCTGACCTCACTCCCTGTGATCTCTGGTTGTGGGGCTACTTGAAGGACAGGATTTTCCAGGGCAGCATACACACATGAGCTGATCTGAAGCTCAGCACATCAAGAGAGGTAGCCAGCATACCTACGGACATGCTGTGTTCTGCTGTGCAGAATGCAATCCTGCGCTTCAGACTCTTCTGGACACTGATGGGCGCCATATTGAGTCCCTTTTTGTAGCAGTATTGGTACGAGCATGTAATGATATAATGTAACGTAGCAGCACATTATACCGTTTCAATTGAATTGCTTCTGTATTATTGCTCTTCCCCACGTCCCTGACATTAATGCTAAAAAGTTTGGTCCTCGTACAGTAATCAGTATACGTGTTATAACGTGTTAAATAGGCAAAGCTTAATTATAACGGCACGGTAGTTATGAATGGCTGTGTTCGTTATATCTGTGATGTTCGATTCTTTCATCACATTTATCCATCATAAGCACAGCTTCCCGGCTGCGTGCAGACAAACTCGGAGACTTCCGTACCCTCTGTCTTTCCTACCGTCTTATCAATGAAGACTGTCCCTCATATCTCTCCTCGACATTAACGCTCTTGTCTGAACAATACGGCAGTAACACCCGTTCCCATCAGAGCATAATGCTTTCCTTCCCAATTCATCGTTGAGCCACCTTCTCGAAGTTCTTCTCAGTTGCACGAACCCGACTCTGAAACAATTATCCACAATACTAGAGAAGTAAGTTTCAGAAGACATGTAATGACGTATCTACTAAAGCAATAATAAGATTATCATTGTCCCTGTACGCACTCGTAACTCTTGTACGCCCTTCTTTGCAATCCGGCCTTCTTCATTTGCCAGTATTCTTAGCCGATGTAGTCTCCTTAAATTTCCTTTCCTCAGAACTCGCTATATCAGACAACATCTATTTTGTAGACCTATAAATTATTCATATACCTGCCACTATCATTATTGTTATTAATGTCACAGTCATTGTCATAATTATTAGCATTATTAGTAGCTACAGCTGCAGTAGTTCTAGTAATGTTCGTGTTAAATTTGTCAGTTCATAGTCAGTATAATTTACAGAGTGAGATTTTCACTCTGGAGCGGACTGTGCGCTGATATGAAATTTGCTGGCACATTAAAACTGTGTGTTGGTCCGAGACTCGAACTCAGGACCTTTGCCTTTCGCGGGCAAGTGCTCGACCGACTGAGCTATCCAAGCACGACTAACGATCCGCCCTCACAGCTAGTTCTGGAAGATTCGCAGAAGAGCCTTGTGAAGTTTGGAAGGTAGGAGACTAGATACTGGTAGAATTGAAGCACTGAAGACGTATCGGAGTCATGCTTGGGTAGCTCAGTCAGTGCCGGCAGGGTAGACCGAGCGAGGTGGCGCAGTGGATAGCACACTGGACTCGCATTCGGGAGGACGACGGTTCAATACCACGTCCGACCATCCTGATTTAGGTTTTTTGTGATTTCCCTAAATCCCTCCAGGCAAATGCCGGGATGGTTCCTTTGAAAGGGCACGGCCGACTTCCTTCCCCATCCTTCCCTAATCCGATGAGACCGATAACCTCGCTGTTTGGTCTCTTCCCCCACACAACCCAACCCAACCTCAGCACGGTAGCTCAGCGTGTTCGGTCAGCGGGTTAGCTACACTCTGTACTAAACAATATTGAGTTAAAGTATCTCTGCTGAACCTCAGCGGGTATCATACAACGTCCGTCCCGAAAAAATGCAACGGACAATGAAAAACAAAATACGATCAACAAAAAAAAGTCGTTACAACACTTACCCCCGAAAGGCGAAGGTCCCAGGTTCGAGTCTCGGTGTGACAGACCGTTTTACTCAGACCTCCATTTCAGACAATCAAATATTTTAATACTAGTTGTCATATTAAACTTGTTTTTTCTTAGTTCATTATGACGTAATAGATACTGTATGTGTGAAACCCCGGTCCGATGTAAGAGAGGGTCTCATGGCCCTAATCACATCAGGTTAAATAAATAAATATTTTTTTAAAAAATCAAGTCTTTCTATTCTTTCGTAGACTTCTTCATTATTTGTAATAATGTTTTAATTTCCTAATATAAAGTACAGCGCGAACTTAGATTTTCTCCCTGTTTCTCTGTAATAAATCTCATTCTCCGGTTTTTCTTCTGATTTATCTTCGTATATCTGAAAATCTTACTATATTTGATGTTACTTAAGGCCTTTTATTCGTCAAAGTCTAGGAAGCCACAAGGATTTATGGGCTCTTCGTTATTGTTTGTTTAACCAAACTACAAATAGTAAAATGCATGCGCAGAAGTAGCAGGGCTTGCAGATAGCCTTGACAAAAACCTGTACACACATCGCTGTAGAGGCTCCGAAACCTGACGCTTTGCACACATGCCTGCTGGTACGCGAAGTGTTAGGCGATACACATAAATAGTAATAAGCCTTGAAAACACTAGCCCATAGGCCGGCCGGAGTGGCCGAGCGGTTCTAGGCGCTACAGTCTGGAACCGCGCGACCGCTACGGCCGCCGGTTCGAATCCTGCCTCGGGCATGGATGTGTGTGATGTCCTTAGGTTAGTTAGGTTTAAGTAGTTCTAAGTTCTAGGGGACTAATGACCTCAGAAGTTAAGTCCCATAGTGCTCAGAGCCATTTGAACACTAGCCCATAAAAGTCTTAACCAAGTCACTTATGTTTCTAAGTTCATTACCGAGGATCAGCACAAACAGTTCGCAGGTTTATAACGTGCCAGTGGAGACGTTAATCACAAATTCATATTTCATCTTATCCTGGTCTCTCGCAGCCGATTCACAACCTTATTTTTCTGGCTGTAATGATACTGAGTAATACCGTTCATTAAAGCATCTGGCGCAACATTCTGCAGTGATCCCCAACTACGCATGCTAAGTGGACAGTGCGTGTCGGAGAAAGCCCAACTCTCTCTCGCCTTCCGTTAACAGGAGCACCGTTGCGCGGGGGCTGCACAATGGCGGTAGCTGTGTCAGTGATTAATGACCGGCATTCTAACACTAGCTGCTAAATTGCCCCTATCTGACGTCAACTAATCGAGGTGCCACTCGGAATAGCTGCCTTCCGTTACTACGCAAGTAAGCACAAAACCACCCGAAATAACTGCCTTCCTTTAGTGCAGACACGCTGCACGGAAAAGCATGCTGTGCGTTACTAGTATTTAGTAACATATCAGACAATATCCGATTTGTATATTCTTTACTTCTTGGTACAGAAAGTAAATCAGTCCTCGAGCCTAATACTTTTAGGAATCAAAATATTTTCTTCTCGTTACACATCATTCGTAATAGAAAAATTGCCATCCTAGTATTAATCAAACCGATTTAGTGGAACCAAGTTAAACAACAGAGATTCAAAACTATGTTCTTTTTGATGAATAGAAAAGGTTTCAGGAGTTGAAGATAATTCCGAAAAGTAGCGAAGAGTTATTTACCATTTCTCATGGAAACCGGTGTAAATACTGTACCTATTGCTACTTACCTGTAATACACAAATGACAATTCTCAAGAACATAAAACTGATTAATACGAAAAATGATCACATACAATGATGTCATGGAGCTGCTTCGTCTAAAAGAAGCGTGTTGGTCGGAAAATTCACGAAAAGTTGCAGTAGTGAACCAAGTGAAAGATGGTAATAATTTTGAAAACACAGGGTCATCCAGTGCATGTGGCACTCTCTCCTTGTCCATATCGGTTGCGTATTGTCAACACGAACCAGGGACTCTCCCACAAGGCTGCTTGGTTCGACATCTGCGTTTAGCTGCCTGTTCCGACCACAGTTTTCGATGGTCGTTATTTTAACACACGTTGACCTTATGTATTTGCTAAACACGATAATACCTATGTATGAATACAGTGAGGTTAGAAAAGTCATGACATATCTGCTAATTTCATGTCGGACCTCCTTTTTCCCGGTGTAGTGCAGCAGCTCTACGTGGCATGAACTCAACAAGTCGTTGGAAGTTCCCTGCAGAAATATTGAGGCATGCTGCGTCTATAGCGAAAGCGTTGCCGGTGCAGGATTTTGTGCCCGAACTGACCTCTCAATTGTGTCCCCTAATTGTTCAATGGGATTCATGTCGAGTGATCTTGGTGACCAAATCATTCAAATTTTCAGAACGTTCTTCAAACCAATCGCGAACAATTGTGGGGTAGTGGCATGGCACATTAGCATCCATAAAAATTCCATGGTTGAATGGGTGAACCTGATCTCCAAGTAGCCGAACATAATAATTTCTAGTGAATGATCGGTTCAATTGGACCAGAAGACCCAGTCCATTCCATATCAACACAGCTCCACACCATTATGGATCCACTACCAGCTTGCACAGTGCCTTGTTGACAACTAGGGTCCAAGGCTTCGTGAGGTCGCCGCTACACTCAGACCCTGCCATCAGTCCTTACAACATCAGATCGACTCTCATTTGACTAGAACACTGTTTACCTATCGTCTAGAGTCCAACCCATATGGTCACGAGACAAGGAGCGGCGTGACACCTCTGCGCAAACCCCCCTGCTCTGGGTCGTTAAGTGAAGGCCGTCAGCCACTACGTTGTTTGTGCTGAGAGGTAATGCCTGAAATTTGGTATTCCCGGCACACTATTGACACTGTGGATCTCGGACTATTGAATTCCCTAACGACTTCCGAAATGGAATGTCCCGTCCGTCTAGCTCCAACTACCATTCCGCGTTCAAAGTTTGTTAGTTCCCGTCATGCAGCCATAATCAGGTCGGAAATCTTTTCACATTTGTCACCTGAGTACAGCAACCTCAGTGTAAACATGATTTTTGCAACAACTAACTTCCAGGAGGCAGCAGTGTGTAGCTCATGTTGAAGTCTTCTGTCTTGACTTCCATTAGGACTACCATACAATTCCGCTTTGTCACATGGTAAACAAAATTTGTGCATGTGAAGTATCCGAACACATGTACAACTGGACTGCAGATTTCCTAACCAACAGAATTTAATATGTTGTTAATGGCGACGCATTGTCAAATATGAAGCTAGCGTACTGTTACCTGTTGCAGATATACAGGGTGAGCACAAAGTCGGATTACAAAAATTTATTCGCAAGGAACTATACGAGATCCAGGTACGCGGTTTGTTGAAAATAGTAGCTTAACTTTTAAAGTTTTGTATGGGTACACTTCCACATCGGAATGATGTCTTTTGCAGTTTTAGCTTAACTCGTGAAGTTTTTGTGGATACACTTTTAGATGTGCTCTGACAGCATAACATATGGGAATTTCAGTCGCGCGTATTGCTTACAGCTGCATCAGTGCAAGGAAGGAAACGCCAGCAAGGTCTTCAGAGGCGGAGCTCAAGCTCTGATTTCAAAAGCACGGGGAGGGATTCGGCCGTGCCCTTTTGAAGGAACCATCCTAGTATTCGCCTGTAGCGATTTCGGGTAATCACGGAATACCTGAATCTGGATTGTCGGACGGAGATTTGAACCGTCTTCCTTCCGAATGCGACTCCTCTGGGCTGACCATTGCGCCACCTCCCTCGGTTGTATCAGTAGAGACTGCCCAGCATCATGACCACCATGATCATCAGACATAATCAAGCTTGAATTTTTTGTGGGGTTACGTTACGGATAAAGTGTTCAGTTCACCAGTTCCTGATGTGCAGACTCGTGACACGAAAACGAGTTGCTGTAGACGCGATACGGGAAGATATGTTGGCAAAGACACGGAGAGAAATTTGCTATCACCTAGACGTTCTACGAGCAAAAATAGAGCACATGTGAAAGCGTATCCATAAAAAAGCCTTATGAGTGAAGATGCCATTTGCAACATATCGCAAATTTGTATCTAGCGTAGTTGCTTGGAAATAATTTTTTGTAGCCAATGAAAGACTTTGTGCTCACACACCTGATGGGTCGTCTGTAGCCGTATGAGGCTATTCGGAGTCGATGAATTTCTGTGCACGGAGGTAGCATCGTCAGAAATTTGTTATGGAAATCTGAGGGACTTGTAGATTACCGACGCAGCTTGCAAGGTCTCGTGAGGAAACTAAAAATTGCAGTGAGAATGTTACAAGAAAGGCTATGTGCATCGTGGAAAAGATTACTTACCAAATTCCTAGGTCCTACGTTCGAAAACGAATGAAGAAACGTACTGTTTCCCTGAACATACATTTCGCGTAATGGCCACGTCGCAAAAATTACACCTATTCGACCTCGTACAGCCTGTCTTTCCTCCCGTTTACTATCCCTTAATGCAACGGGAGGGGATGGAGTGAGGAGGACGGGAAATGGTATGACATACGACTGGTACGCCGTATACTCTATGCCACATACCTCTACGATGACTTGCGCTGATTACCGACATACACGTAGATGAATTTGTACTTGTAGAGGAGGGAAGAAATCTCCTCTGGCCTTTCGCATTAGACTAAAATATATAAGAGCACGACACAAAGTTTGAGAATACCGTGGGATACTTAGGCCACTCCGACTGAGAGATAAGACAATACCGATATAAACTGACGGCCAACTCGAATTCACTTCCAGTATCCATCGTTCCAAAATATGGCACACAGTTTAAGTCACTCCGACTGAGAGAAAGAGCTGTGCCACTAAGCAATTATAGTTCTCAGTTTGTTGAATATGTAGACTACTTGAATTCGAAGTCTTAAGGTCTTACCTTCAAGGCGATTAATTCAGTCTACTTCAGTGTTTGTAAGTAGGTTATTTTAGTGGCCCAGTACATGCAAACATGCTAGCTTCGAATCAATGCAGCCGCGCGGGGTAGCCGTGCGATCTGAGGCGCCTCCCGCCGTCGGAGGCTCGAGTCCTCCCTCGGCTATGGGTGTTGTGTTGTCTCTAGCGTAAGTTAGTTTAAGTTAGATTAAGTAGTGTGTAAGCCTAGGGACCGCTGACCTCAGCAGTTTGGTCCCACAGGAACTTACCACAAATTTCCAATTTCCAATCAATGTAATTATCACTAAAATTTTTAATGTCACTCTCTTTCACTCTTCGTCTTTTTAAACGACTTTTATAAGGATAATTATGGTAAGAATTTTGTTTTTTTAGGGAAGAGTGTCCAAGATGCTAGTACAGACGGGTGTAAAATAAATGTGCGCAGAGGAAAATAATAAACGCTAAAATGAAGGTTTGACCCTGTCTGTCTACCCCTTGAAGCAGATGTTAGGATCTCTTAATACTCTTTAACATATAAATTCCAACCTAAACAGAAATGAAAGATTAAGGGAACTAATTGTACTAAATGATAAACGTTGTTGCTGCTTATACATTTATTGTATATTAAAAACAACCTTTATTACAATTGTTTATATTTCCTAACTAAAATTACTGATCCATTGAAAAAGTCTGCCCTTTTATTATGACTGCGCGATCTAATATAAATAACGCGAAATGACTGACATCATCCATATACCAAACACAAAAAGACACTACTTTTAAAGATGATCTACAATGGAGTGCAACGTCAGTGGAAATAAATCCAACGTGATCACAGCTGTTTAGCCTTATAGCCCCTAATAAGCCAAAGCAATTAGCAATATCACCGTATGTACTGCGTCCGGTTCGTCGGAGTAATGGTTCTCGTACACGTCTGCGACGATGGAAGAACTCCAGCCACAAATGAACTCCTTCAAAAAGTAGGACGGCTGAAGGCGGTCCTCTGACTACTATACTCTAACACTGTCTTCTCCTCTCTGTGTTCTACAGACGAGAAACTCGAACTCCCAGTCACAAGGATGGAGTTCAGACAATGTCTCAACGTAAGTATAGGAAGAAGAAGTGCTCTCAATCACTGAACACTGCGTACTCAACGACGACTTCCAATCCGGAGTGGAAGTCCAGAATTGTACAGTGCACGACAGTACAGTGCCTAACCGTTCTATAAAATATCATGAGAGCAAAGAAGTCCGTGCGTACCAACAAGAAGCTGATACTGAGCGACCCTCACACACGGGAGCTCAAAACGGAAGACAGCGTCTCTCCAACGCTGGCTTCCCAGCAAGGCTTGGCTCCCCACCACCGTAATTCCGAAAACGAATCACATTCCCGAAACCACAGAATATTTTCCCTCCCTACAGATTCTTCCGAACGTCGACCAACCATATTTTAGCCTTTTGTCGTCCAGCGCGGAAAGTTTGCGAAGGGAAACATATACTCGTGCAGTGGTACGCTTCTGAGTAAAAATCCTTGTAAATAGCCCAGCCTGCGTGGTTTCCGAGGTGCCGCTTCTTCGTTCCTCTCACCTGCATCCAAGATTTTCAGCGTTTCCGAAGTATAATCCTTCCGGTTCGGCTACAAACCGGCCGGTAGCGACTCTATTGTGCTCCAGCGCTTAGGTGCTACGACGTCCGTCTTGCTATTTCCTGTGTTTAAGCAGGACCAACACACCTGTGTGGGCCTTCCACCCAGGGCTTCAGTTCCGCCAGCCGTTTCATTTCCATTGGCGTTCCAGCCTCTACCAGTTTAGGCAATCATTCATTACGCCATTTTTATAATAAAGACGCTCCATCACCTTTCATGCAATAAGCGTCAAGAATTATTTACAAGACGTACGTGACAATGTCAGCCTCCTTTATATATTCATATATACGATGTACAGCATAATTGTGTTTGTAGATCGCGGCAAAGTATGTGGATGAGTTCTTGTAAGGTGCGAAATTATAGCCACCTTACAAGTGTGGTGTTGCTGATTACGCTGATTGACAAAAAAATGAAGCACCCAGAATGGGAGGAGGAAACGAAATGTAACTTTACAGGTTGAGAGGGTATGTAATGTTACTGTAATGATTACAAAACTGGGTCAAATTTACGAAGAATTTGGCAGTATTAGCCCACTTTTGACTATGACGCATCTCTGAGGCCTAGATCCATTAAATGATTCGGTTGGGAAAGGTATCATAAAGCCACTGTATCCTCTCTTGAGGCAAGCTGGGTCATGATTGTTGTAACTGGTCCTCGATAACCTGGATACTGGCACCGGGACGAAGTTGATATTGGAACTAGTCCCACGCATCTTCTGTCGGGGACAGATCAGGGGTGCTTGCTGGCTGCGGGAGCACCTCTATGCACACTGAAAAATGGGGCCACAATATAGACATAGGTGAGGTAACACATGACGATGCAGAATGTCCGCGACGTATCGCCGTACCGTCAGGATTCCCTCAGTCACTACTAGCTGTGGCCTGAATTCATATCCGATGGCTCCCCAAATCACGACGACAGAAGCAACACCGCTGTGCCTCTTAAAAGGACTGGAAGTATGGGGTATCTCCCCTGGTGACGCCGTACTCTCCGACGATGGTCATCCAGGGTGCGAAGAAGCACACTATTCATCACTGAACACAATGCGCCATTGTGTTCCATGCTTCCTAGTCACGACACCACTGGAAATGCAGCCGTTTGTGTTGCAGTGTTAACGGTATCTTGCACGTGGGACGGTAATACCCTAGCCTGGCTGCTACTAGTCTTCGACGAACGGTGCAGGATGGAACAGAACGTTCCAGAGAGTTCGTTAGTTGGTCTCAGGTGACAGGTGCAGGTGTGAGAGGTTTAATACGTGCTTGGTGCACAATATGGCGATCGTCCATTGGGGTGGGTAGACGTGGTCGACTAGAACCTCGACGACGAATACGCCTGTCTCCACACTCCCATGCAGCCCTACTTCGAGTATGTATCACATTCGAATGCCCCACAAATGGAGACTCACGATGAGGTCCCTTTCAAGCTCTTTGAGGTGCCGATAACGCTGGTCACACGAGAACGCGGCATCTCTGAGTCCTTCACAGTTATCACTCAACATATGACGCTGTTCACAACCTGTACGTACTCTACCAGGGCCGGTAACACACTAAACGCGGATAACACCCTCGTGGCACAGTAGTTGGATGACGCAGTCCTTACAATGTGGTCAACCAAGTCTGAATGGCGAAGAACTGGGAACCGCATGGGATGTGCATGTCCTGGTGCTGGAAGATCGGTGTATTACACTCAAGACGACAGTGGAAAAAGCTAAAGTCACTCGTGGATCAGTGTTCAGTATCTCGCACGACATTCTGAACATGACACACGTCACTGCTCCCTGGGTTCCGCGAGTTCCCAACGCTCCCAGCTCATCCCGCACAGTACACAGTCGCACATGCTGCTACTTTGGGCTTTCAAATTACAAAATATCTCTCCGGTGGGCAGGCATGTGGGTGCCTCTCATCAACTTCTGTCTCTTAGTAACTCGAAGAGAGAGAGCCACCACTGCCCGTCACCAGTAGCTGAGTGGTCAGCGCGACGGAATGTCAATCCCAAGGGGCCGCGTTCGATTCCCGGCTGGTTCGGGGATTTTCTCCGGCCAGGGACTGGGTGTTGTGTTGTCCTAATCATCATCATTTCACCCTCATCGACGCGCACGTCACCAAAGTGGCGTCAAATCAAAAGACTTGCACCCGGAGAACGGTCTACGTGACGGGAGGCCCTAGACACACGACACTTTTATCTAGCCACCACTTGAACGACACTACTACGAAAACTATGCACAAAGGATACATACACAAATGACAGTAAAAGGTGGTCTCGTGTAGTGACACTGAAGACGACACACTGTACTTCTCACTGCAAGACTACTCCTATTATCTTCCGCAAAAGCAAATAATCTTATTAAATGTGATCATAGGATATTTTGAACTTTAATAAATGAAAGAACAGAAATCACGACAGAGTTATTCATAAACACTCATGTTAACTGTAATTTGAGTGATTATAACATCTTGATTATACCTTATCTAATATTCATAAAGCAGAATGATCTGATTGGCAGTTGATAAAGTTGATCCACGGATGATGACTCACAACCGCGACTTCAAGAGGATAACGCTATCTGACTACGATTAATTCGACTGATAATGATTGCGAACTGCACTGAAACAACTGCTGGACCGTGGCCATGTAGAAAAGTAAGACAATTTGCTCTAATGATTCCTAGTGCTGGTCCTGTGAAATGCTCACCATACACATGTAGAATACTGGAGATGCGATGCTTAGTGCACCTCGGCGTCGAGGCAGAAGGTAGACTTCCGTCATTTCCTCTGGCTCAGATCCAACTTCGGCCAGACTTCCAAGTCCAAAAACCAAATCTCCGTTTTGTCCGAACTCCTCACTCATCCGTAATCACCACCAAATCTTCGTTCTCCACTCACCATCTCCCAGATCGCGGAAACCTGCGCACGGAAAACACTCGTATACCAATTGCTCATCACTTCGTGTACTGTTCAGCCTCCCGTCCTAATATATCGACAGGCGTCCGCTGTGACGATTTCTTACGTCACGGACTGCGGTCCAACCAACAGCCTGTCATTTTGCACACGCAGGAATCCGCACGGAGCTAGTGCCTACGCGACCCGGAAAAACGCTACAGGTTTCTTGGCCACCAGTTGTGTTACCAATAAATGTTTTCGCCCACAAATAGATACTGATCTTAACGGAAACAGGAGTCAATATGAGGCCTTCCACTGAAACGCGGACTGCACCTCACATCCCCCGGGAACAACTGCCCCTCTCACATTCATACGCAATTTCTGTGAAAGGAGTTATGCATTTCTCCTCTGACTACATGCAATACAACTGAGGCTCTGGTGCTGCCTCTTCACTGCATGTACTCAGAGAGTCCCTGTGGCTTGGGCTGCGTCCTCTATGACAGGCACCGCCACGGCAAAGACGCTGCTGCCTGCCCTTCACACAACTGAGGCCCGTTACATTCTCAGAACTCGCACTATTGAGCCTGACCTTACACTGCCTTGGCTACCCGGCCAAAACGAAAGTTCGTCTCCACCATTTCAGGTGACTGCATGCATCTAGTTACGATTGAATTTAGCGTTATAACCACTGTCAACCCTCTCCAATAATCTCAACAACCATAGAAAATGTGATTACCAAGTCCACTGAGCAAATGAGGTGGAAGTAAGGGGGGGGGGGGGGTGAAAGGACCTTCCATCTTTCAAAAATTTGTGCTCACGCCCCATATTGTCTTGACTTGACCTCCGGTGTGTTCTGCCTACTTCCTCTGATGAGGAGACCATTGCAAGACAGGCGTTTCCAGACAGCGATATCCAGTGTGTGATGTCTCCTAAACAGATCAGATGCAAACTTACAACTGAGATCTCTGCCAAGTCATCCATCTTAGAGAAAAAGGGTGGATTGGAGGGTGAATGTTTAGAGGAGGACTAGCACCGTCATCATGTGGCGCGGTCTCAACCTAATTTTTTTCGGATGGTAATTAAAACCTCTGAACGCATCTAAAATGTACTAGGTGTTATCATCTTAGTACTAGTAACATTTTTCTAGAGCGACGAATGTGGTATCTTCTTGTAGTTTTCCTTTGGCATACTCACGTTTTCATAACGCAAAGTGTGCCTAAAACGTTAACAAGTTTAAACAAAATAAACCAATATGCCTAAACATCAGCGACTGTATGAACCTTACGTCGTCATTACACAACAGTGCCATATGAACTGAACTGGGAAACAGTAACCTTGCTCAGAAGAATTACCTAGTGGTTATAATTAAAGTGCAGCTTCTCACAGACGTCCATTGTGGACTGTAATTATTGTATGGCAGAGAAACTTGATAGGCATACTAATGAATGAATGCGGAATCGATTTACACTGGAAAAAAATTGATTCCAATTTCGGACACCAGGTACAATCACGGCGCTGTGAATGCAAGAAAGACATATAGGAATGTTTATATGCGCAAAGGAATAAGAACAGAATGCGAAAGGCACGATACTGATTTTATTATTAACTGCCACTTACACAGTTTGTTGAGTATGAGCACCGGAGATGACGACGAGATGCTGTATGGCGCCAGATTTGCACCTAGTGGCCAAAATTGGAACTAATTTTTTCCAGAGTAAATTGGTTCTGCATTAATACATCAGCAAGTGTACTAAGTTTCGCAGCCATATGGTAATTACAGACCACGGTGGACATCCGTGAGTAGCTGCTCTTTAATTATAACCACCCAGTACAAGATTCTCCCAAAGATGCTATCTCACAAAGGTAAGTGGTCTTTAGCAGTGATTACTCAGCATCTGAAACAGTTCATTCCCATGATATACTCGGCCTCGGCGTGGTAACAACAATAAACACGACACCCGTGGCACAGTGATTATCGTCAGGAGTGCCCCAGAGACGTGTGGCAGCAGCGCTCCTATTCTCCATATGCATCAATCATCTGGCGAATAGTGTGAGCAGTAGTCTGTGGCTGTTTACTGATAATGCTATGTGTTGCATCCTACTTTTGATACAACCACAGAAGGAGATTTTACTAGTTGCCACTCTCAACGAATTATAGTGCGCTGAGGGAAACACTATGATAGGATAACAGGGAGCACACTAAAACAGTCAAACAGTAAAGAGTCACACAAAAATAGTGATAATGATTAGTGACAAGAACACATACATTTATTGACGAATACTCAGAGTTGTACAAAACGGCTCAGGCTGCAGGTCCTAGCCCGCCAGAGTGGCCGAGCGGTTCTAGGCGCTCCAGTCCGGAACAGAACTTGTAATGTTGTTGCTTTATTTGTGGTGTAAGCAGTGGTGATAGACAATAAAAGCGGGTTAAAAGCTGTGAGCTGTCTGGGGAAGTTAATCTTGCATTACTGACCAACTGTTTCACCAGGTATCCAGTCTAGCTTACCAAATTCCCAACCAGACTAACATTAATTATAATCTTTTAATAGTCATACGACAACCGGTGATATATATATAAAAGATAATTTAAATAAAAAGAAATAAATCAATTTATATTTGGAAATTTATTTTAACATTGATCATTGAAATTTCAGCATATTAAACTTGATTCCTAACTAAACTGGTGCCTTATTTAGGATTGTGAAAATGTGAGATTGCAATCTTACGGAACACATCAAATATGGAGCCAAGATTGGGAGACTGCATACAACACTGCATTCATAAAACAACACACAAAGAACGTTGAAACATATGCAAGAGAAAGTTAACCACTACCAACCGATTCAATTTTCACCCAAAGAAGTTACGTTCGTAGCACAATCCTGTCCGTCATGTAATTACCACACACTGGTATACTAAATTCATATTAACTCTTTGTGAAATCTTCCCAAAAAGAATAGCTGCGGGCTACTTTGATGATTACACCACATGCTTCACGTGGTCAACTTGGTTTACACAAAGAGTGTAACTCCACAAGAATTTTGATAATTAAAATAAATTAGATCGAAAAGCAATTTGCAAAAGAAAAACCTCGAACTGGTTACTATCGTCTTACTATTAACCTGATGGATCAAACAATTATATAAGCACGTGATAGTGGTCTCACAAAGTACACCCCACGTGGGTTGAACATAAAGAAAAGTTGCTATATTGAAAAATACTGTCAAGACGAGACGTTATAATCTCACGCACATTCGCATTAAGATTGATGAACTTAGAGTTACTGATCAACACGTGGTTCGACTTTACTCACAAAGTAGTGACAAAGCAACTACCGGAATATATTCTGAACTTCACACGAGAATTACACTGCGCTGCAATTTAAGATAACATTAGATATTTTAGAGCTAAACCTGATATAAAGGTGATTAAATTTTCAGTTAGGCTGAACTTAAGAAATCCATTGTCCTACGGACTTAGCAGACACGCGCTTAGCTGGAGATCTTACCACTTCAGACGCTCGCCACGGACAGACTGCCGTGGTTCCTACCTGAGGGGTGCCTCACAAATACAAACGGAAGTGACCAGAGAGGCAGCTTCCAATACCAACATGACAAGGGACGGGCAGGACCATACTAAGGATAGAAACCTCTTTGCTTTTATAAAGCGTAGCTACCTGTTCCGACGTTGGTCCTACTGTTCTCTAGCAGACAGGCTTGTCTGCTACCCTCAAGCATGCAACTAGAAATACATTTGCTCATTCATCCTCTCACACAGAAGGGAAGGGGGATGACAGTATCTTATCATATACAGTATATAAAAGAAAGCGGATGTAGGTTCCGTATGAGACTGTGTGACATGAATTACATATAAACTGTGTTTTAAAGTGTAGTAGTGTGACAGATCGTTCTTGTTTATGTGTAAAAGTAACACGTTCCACTACTCAGTCTCCTCCCAGATAGTCAGAAACGCCACAGTAAATTTAGAAGAGGAATTTATGCCGTAAATGACAACAGATTTAAGAAATCAAACATGAAAGGAATCCAACAGAGACCTTTCATAACCCCAACGCTCCGGGAAAAGACTGTGCAGGGAATTTTCTGGCCATGCTAGGACATTCCCAAGCAAGCTTCTCACACCCAACTTAAACCAAAAATGTAAAGAATAGGCAAAAGGTCACCAGCTCCTTGCTAAAACACAATAATTTCAACACATCTTTAGAATCTACCAATTTCAAAGAGAAAAAAAACAATCTGTGACACCTAATTGAAAGATAGTGTAGACTTAATTCAGTCGGCAAGTAAAAACAATTGTCCCTGTGTCATTAATATGAAAACAATTTCTGGTTGTTACCCTTATGGAGTTCACCAGTATTTGCTCATTGCAAGAGCCAACTGATCACAGGAAAATTTATGACTGTTTATTAACAAGAAAAATTTATGAAAATAGCAAAGGTGCCACAGCAATTAAAAAAGAACATGAAATAACATCAGTATTATAAAGCAGAACATTACAATGCACAATCCGCAAAAGCAAAAAAAAAAAAAAAAAACGATAAGAGAAAAAACATGTTTTACAAAGTGGTTATCGCAAAAAAATTCTAGATCTTATAAAACTAATAATTTGTAGAATTAAAATAACTTTGTGGCACTAATTTAATCACTCTACTATATTTCAGTTAGTTAGCAAACAATGACCACTGTGTCATTATACTGAAACTACAATTAATTAAGTGATTGTTACCCTTATGGGGTTCCTCACTATAAATATGCACCATGCAAAAGCTAATCGATCACAGTCCAGTGAGAATGAATAGCTATCTGATAAACGAAGCAATCCCACAGGAATGAATTTACGAAACAAAATATCACAAATCTAATACATCACACAAGAACAAACATTGATCAATAAAACAGCTCTGAAAGTACAATAGTCAACATCTAAAAAAAAACCAATAAATAAAACACCTGAAAAATACAAGAGTCAAAGTCTAAAAAAAACAATAAATAGAACACCTGCAAAATACAAGAGTCAGTCTAATAAACACCAATAAATCGAACCCCTGCAAAACACACGAGTCAAAGTTTCTGTGACAGAAACACACGTATATGCACTGGACTAAGAACCGTATAATCACTGTTCACTGACACACTCAGTACTTCCACTGTTCCGAGGCACAATATAAGGGGCGGGGGAGGGGGGGGGGGTTCGTCGCCGCAGCTGTCAGTAGGGATTTTTGTCCATCTGTTGGGTGCAATCCCGCCTTCTCTGCCCTCTCATGAAGTTTCTCTTGGTGGCCTGTGTCACGTACATCTCGATTTGGTTCCATGTTTGTGTTGTCAAATTCGTGCGGTATCCTCGTTTGACACGCCAGGTTGATATTCCTGGGCAAGGATGACACTTCATGGCTCTTCTTTGTGCCACCCTTAGCTACCAGAGAACATCGAACTATGATTTACTGTCGCTTGACAGTGGGCATCCGCCAGGAAATGTTGATAGGCGTCGTTGAAGTCTGCCAATTTCTCTGGACAGTATGTGTCAAAAGGCTCCACGCCCCTTGTGTTGTTACATTCTTGAGTTATCCTCAATTGGCTCGCCGGTTTGATATTCCTGGGCAAGGATGACACTTAATGGCTCTTCTTTGTACCACCCTTAGCGACCAGAGAACATCGAACCATGATTTACTGTCGCTTGACAGTGGGCATCTGTCAGGAAATGTTGATAGGCGTCGTTGAAGTCTGCCAATTTCTCTGGACAGTACGTATCAAAAAGGCTCCACGCCCCTTTCTCCCCTGTCTTCTGTCGTTTCACCGCGGCCGTCTCGTCACGGTCGCGTGCGTGTGGTGCGTTGCCAGCAGATGGATTTCCGCGCGGTGGACCGCTCGCCCATCTCAGGTCATCGCCTCCAGGAAGGGTCGCACGGGGCGGCCGCCCATTACCTCCAGGTGCAAGGGAAAGTGTTTGCCGCGTACCCTTCTTTTATTGTCGGCCGCGCTCCCGAAGTGGCCCGGTTGACAGCGTGTCCTGCTGGGAAACCCGCTAGTTTACAACTAGCCCTCCTCCTCGCTGCTCCCGCTGTCTCGTAAGAGTTTAGCCGGTTCGCTTTCACGTTCTCAACTGCATTCACAGAAATTGTTCATCATACTTATGTCATTACCAAATGTCATACATAATACCGCTTAGTATTGTCTTTCACAATTTTTTAAGAACAAAAGTGACACTTATTCTTTTTTTTAAATAAAAAAAATTACATGAATCGACAATATAAAAAATAAAAGTTAAATGACTTGACAATATTAAAAAATAAAAGTGAAATGACTTGACAGTATAAAAATTAAATTTAAATGAACTGACAATATAATATTTAAATCCACATCACTAATGTGGTACACTTACGTTTTAATAAATCAAATGCTACTTATTAATTCACTAAAATGAATAGGATTATGCCTTGTGCAAGTATAAGTCAGGACAGCATAGGGTTCACATGTTATTTACACACACACACATGCACACCTGTTGTCTATTCTACAAACTAACTACCCATAAACGTGCATTACTCAAAATTTTACTTCAATCCACTACTAGTTAAGCCAACAAGCTACTTCAATGCAGTTTCAACACCGTGTATATACCACAACAACATTGTTCTAATTCGTCCTCTTCTTGACGCTCGTGGCATACGTCTTGTCACATGATAAACATGGAGAAACGTTCCTTAAACATACAAAGTAGAAAGAACAATGGTTATTTGCAAATCAAAACATTTATACCAGTTCACACACCTGATAAGAGACTCGCAATTATACATTTATCATACTTATATATTCACACATAAAACAGTAAGAAAATTTCATCTAAAATTACGTTATCACAAGAGTTAATCACGCAGATGACTCTGAGAAGGTTAATTTTTTTTTTTTTTTACATTTTCTTACCCATTTTGCTCCAATTTCGTTCCTTCTTTAAGTTACCTTTCGCTTCCAAATCAGTTATTTCGCCTGTTGTGGTTATTCTGGATTCGTTTCTCATGAATGGCAAAATTGTGGTCTCCTCTATTCTGTAAAACAGTTTCATCTTAACATATTGAACTTACAACAGACACAAAAGATCCGAATCCTCCTGTAGTTTAAATGACAAATGTTTTGCTTCATCCTTATTATATTAAACCAAGCTTTCCTTCGGTCGCATAATCAAAATTATTTAATCTTCCTCTACCTTCAAGAGGGAAATTTCCTCAGTACAAATCATATAGACTGCAGTGCATCCCGCACCAGCGAAAACAGTAAGCTGTAATGCTCACAGCATCAGCAAAACACATAAACGTCTCTTTTCTAGGACAAGTATTAACGCAGAATAATTTTTCAGACTCTGGCTCAACATCACTCAAGACTACAGAAAGGATCCATATTTCTGTTCCATTCTCCATTTGCTGAAAAACTGCTCGTATTTGACTACCACAATAATATTTCAGGGGCACGTAAATTACACAAACCACAATTCTTCTTTCACCTTGAAGGGAAGCAATATACTGACGAAATCCACAGACAGCACTTTACATACTCAGCTATAATGAACAAAAAAGACATATATCATCAATATTAACATATCATCGCATATTGGGAAGCCATTGGTTAAACAATCGTGTTATCGCATCCTGTTTTCAAGATTCCAAACTTACTCATTCCTTTCTCAGAGTTCTCCTGTCTTAAAATATTCATACAGCACGCATACTATAGTAAGAGATCCTCATTTATGCTGACAGATATAGAATAGTAATAGATAGATAGTAGCACTGAAAGCAGAAAATCGGAAACAAGGCTACTAACAGCTGGGGACCTGGGTTTGCCAGACCCATAATACCCAAAGATCGGCTATTCCCCTGAGTTTTGCATTAATTCAACACAGATCTTGCTTCCCTCAGGAGCGACTCTTTTCAATTTACACAAAAAAACATAAACAGCATTTCACTCGTTCACAAAGAAACCTTTTATCTTCACATTTGAACCAACCTAAATCCTAATTGCACAAGGAAAGAAAAAAAATTAAAAACATCACTTCAATCAATCACATAGAAACATCTTTATCATTATTTTTACCAACATATTTTTCAAAATGCATACGTCACAAATTTAAACTAATCTATTCTTTCTCCTCACCGTCCTCTCTACTTCTCACTGTCCTTTCTACTCATTTGCCATGTCGCTCATTTGTTCCGATTGGGCGCCTTCTGCGCTGATCGTTTGTCATTGCCGGTTTTGTTCATTTCCATTTGCTGGATTATGTCTAGGGTTAGCCGGCCGAATTTCAACATCATGTGGTGCCTCGCCTACAATCCTATTCCCACCGTGCTCATCGTAGTATCGATTCTGGTTGCCGTACCTGTTGCGTTCACGATCTTGTCCACGTCCTCTATCATTTCCGTTGTTCCACCTGTGTTCGCGACTGTTACCCCAGTTTCTATACGGTCGGTCCCGATTATTGTTCCGTTCGCGTCGCGACGACCAATCACGCCGTTGATTAGTACTACGGCCACAACTGCGATCGCACTGCTGTGCCCCGTAATAACGTTGTGCCTGATTAGGCGGGCATTCTCCTGTATTGTATTCCAACTCTTGGAGAAGTGTCTTAAACGTTTCCACGTCCTCTTTGCATCGTCCCGCAAGAATGACGTGGCGCAAGTGCATCGGCAATTTGGTGATGCATATCCTAATTAGTTCCGCAGGCCCTTATGGGTCGTATAAAAATTGATTTGCCTGCAGCATGTGGTCGAATAGGCGTGCTGGGCTGCCAAAACCAGACTGGTTCAACTTTGGCAGCATAATTATGCCATGCTTGACCCTATCTTGTGCCGCTTCCGACCAATAGGCGGACAGAAAGGCTTGTCGAAACTCCCGAGTGGAGTTGCAGTGACGCGCTGCCGACCTCATGCGAATCGCCAGTTCGCCTTCCAAATAGCCACACATATATTCTATCTTATGTGAACTTGCCCAGTCGGGGGGAAGACAAAACTCAAATTGCTCGAGCCATGCTCGTGGATGTATTCCTTTTTGCGAATTTCGAAATATCTCAAACTTTCTCACCGTAAGGAAATGTTTGAAATCAAATCCCCGCATTTCCTCCCGGCGAGGCCCTTGAATGTTTCTATTTTTCTCATGTCTGCCCCTCAAAATACATTCTTCCCTGTCGTCAAAATCTCCCTCGTGGCCGGAGTCCCTCTCTGCACTGTCCGTACGGCTATTTTTAGTGCTATTGGCGACTTCGGAATCACACGCCATGCGGTTTTCCAGATGCGCCACGCGTTCTTGTAATTCGCCTGTTACAGCTTTGTGCCGCCTGTTCACTTCGAACTGTCCCTTCTTCGCGAAAAGAATAGCTGAGGGCTTCGTGATTACACCACATGCTTCACGTGGTCAACTTGGTTTACACAAAGAGTGTAACTCCACAAGAATTTTGATAATTAAAAAAAATGAGATCGAAAAGCAATTTACAAAAGAAAAACCTCGAACTGGTTACTATCGTCTTACTATTAACCTGATGGGTCAAACAATTATATAAGCACGTGATAGTGGTCTCACAAAGTACACCCCACGTGGGTTGAACATAAAGAAAAGTTGCTATATTGAAAAATACTGTCAAGACGAGACGTTATAATCTCACGCACATTCGCATTTAAGATTGATGAACTTAGTTAGAGTTACTGATCAACACGTGGTTCCACTTTACTCACAAAGTAGTGACAAAGCAACTACCGGAATATATTCTGAACTTCACACGAGAATTACACTGCGCTGCAATTTAAGATAACATTAGATATTTTAGAGCTAAACCTGAAATAAAGGTGATTAAATTTTCAGTTAGGCTGAACTTAAGAAATCCATTGTCCTACGGACTTAGCAGACACGCGCTTAGCCGGAGATCTTACCACTTCAGACGCTCGCCACGGACAGACTGCCGTGGTTCCCACCTGAGGGGTGCCTCACAAATACAAACGGAAGTGACCAGAGAGGCAGCTTCCAATACCAACATGACAAGGGACGGGCAGGACCATACTAAGGATAGAAACCCCTTTGCTTTTATAAAGCGTAGCCACCTGTTCCGACGTTGGTCCTACTGTTCTCTAGCAGACAGGCTTGTCTGCTACCCTCAAGCATGCAACTAGAAATACATTTGCTCATTCATCCTCTCACACGGAAGGGAAGGGGGATGACAGTATCTTATCATACACAGTATATAAAAGAAAGCGGATGTAGGTTCCGTATGAGACTGTGTGACATGAATTACATATAATTACATATACATATACATTACATATACAAAGTGTAGTAGTGTGACAGATCGTTCTTGTTTATGTGTAAAAGTAACACGTTCAACTACTTAGTCTCCTCCCAGATAGTCAGAAACGCCACAGTAAATTTAGAAGAGGAATTTATGCCGTAAATGACAACAGATTTAAGAAATCAAACATGAAAGGAATCCAACAGAGACCTTTCAAACTGCAGCTACGGTCACAGGTTCGAATCCTTCCTCGGGCATGGACGTGTGTGACGTCTTTAGGTTAGTTAGGTTTAAGTAGTTCTAAGTCTAGGGGACTGATGAACTCAGATGTTAAGTCCCAAAGCGCTTAGAGCCATTTGAACCATTTGCAGATCCTAAAGTTCAATTGCTATTCCAGAAGATAAGGCTGGATAGTAAGCAGCTCTTGCCCCAGCAGAATGTTCACTGTAGGCGGGCTGGTGTGGACTAGCAACAAGTAGGGGATGTGGCGCGAAGTACACAAGTAGTGGGCGGTCTTCTCTGTAGGCAAACTGACTTGGAACTCGCCACTCTGCTTTGGCGCCGGCGCGTCTCACTACTCTTGCGGCGCCACCGCTGCGGCTCCTTGGTACGGCAATAGCTGGACTGTATACTGCCTCTGGAGTGGGTTGTCGACCTATCGACGCCTGGGTGCAGGAGCAGCAGGTGGGACGGGAATCGGGACTGAAGTCGACGAAAGAATCCCGTTCGGGCCCCCGCATTCGCCCTGAACCTGGTGAACCGCAGGGAAAGCAGACTCCTACATTCAGGGCCGCAGTCTCCGACGCTGGATGATCTCCTCGGAGAGAAAGCCGACAGGGCCGCAGGCGTCATCCACGGCCACGTGAGCTGCCGTGATGATGGCAATGGGGATGAGGGAGCGTCCATCTCCATGGGAAGCGCCCCCGGCTGAGATACCATCTGTTCCACGGTAGACGGACGTGACCTTGGCTCCTAATGTATTCTGAATCTTTAAAATGAAACGTAGTGGCACGATCACTGAGTCTCGCAGGGCGAAGCTGGTTCCGGTATCTATTGAGCTTCGGCCCTGAGGGGAAGAAACGAAGAACACATTTCCATAGACACGCGAAACGATTTCCTGTTGCCATCGCTGTCTTGGCCGGAAGGTCCTGAAGAGTATTGTGTCCTGGATCCGAAAATGAGAATCTTTGTATTGAGCGGTACCCCTCGCTGGTTGGTGCAGCAGATGAAACAGGATGCGATACCAGCAGCTGTGCAGGTGTTTGGCTGGGTAGGGTCCATATGTAGACCTGCCACGGTAGGTGGACAAGAACAGTTGCAAGGCCTGCTCCCGCGAGTGAGTTACTCAGAATTTATTAAATTGCACCTTAAATGTTTGCATGAAATGTCCAGCTTCACCATTTGACTGACGGTGGAATGGCACCGTGGTTAGACGTTCAATAATGTTGGCTGCGTGAAATTGTTCAATTGTGCGAGGTGACCTGCGGTCCGTTATGAGACACTAACACTTCCAACAACTCCTTGATGCAAAAAATTTAAGTAAGTGTTCTGACAATACGGACCGTCGTCGCAGAGTTCATCAGAACCACAAAGGGAAAACGACTGAAGGCATCCAGTACAATAAGCCATTCTGTGTTCCAGGAAGTTCCAGTAAAACCAATGTGGAAACGTTTCCATGGACCGCTGGGGCGTGGCTCGTCAGAAAAGCGTTGAGGTAGAGCCGCCTATTTCTCCACGCAAGCGGCGCAGCATGACGTCATGTCTTCAATCCGAATGTCCATCCCTGGCCAAGAGTAGTGGCGTCCCTGATGAAACTACATTAAAACTTCCTGCTGAAGGGGCCGTGGGATGATGACCCAGGCCTGGTCATCCTCAGTATGTAACAGTAAAACATCACTCCTTACTGGCAAAGCTGGACGGTGAGCGACTTGTCGACGTACTTCCGGCCGAACAATATCTTTGACTCTCCTTGGCCACCCTGTGGGCATGTAGCTCAGCACAATGCTTAAATCGGCACCCGCAGCGTCTGCTGTGCTACGAGACGAAAGTTCATGGGAAAATTGCAAATTGCGGGAGCCTCCAGAGCATCTACCTGACAACACGATTCGTCGGAGGAGTCAAACTGAGTCCACTGGTAACCTCGACGACACATCGGCATTGGCGTGTTGAACCATAGGTTGGTACAAGATTTTATAGTTGTAGTTCGACAGCAATAAAGCCCATCGTGGCAATTTCTGGGCCGTGTGCAGCGGAACAGACTTGGTTGAGTGGATGAATGAAGTGAGTGGCTTATTATCAGTGACCAAGTAGAACTTCCTTCCATAGAGGTAATGATGAAACTAGGTTAGACCATAAATGATCCCCAATTCTTCTTTTCCTATCCGACTGTAATTTGCCTGAATCTTAGTCAGAAATTTGGAGGGAAATGCTGTTGGACTATCCACTGAAGCGACACAATGCGGCAAAACGGCGCCAATGCCAATAGAGGAAGCATCAGCAGGTAACACCACTGGTTTTGCCAGGTCAAAATGTATGAAGCACGTGTTACTAATTAGAGCCCGTTTCAACTGATCAAAAGCCATCTGACATTCCTTTGTCCATGCAAATCCAACATCCTTATGCCATAACTCGTGAAGTGCAACTGTAATCCGAGAGCCGTGAGGAATCAATGAGGTTCAGTTTGTCTAACACTGCTTACAGTTCCTTTGGATTTTTTGGAGCCGGCAAATGTTTGATTGCTCGCAAATGAGTCTGGGTGGGATGAATATCCTGCACATCAATGACGTGTCCCAAATATTCTATTTCCGTCCGGAAAAACGAGCACTTGCCTTGGGCGACTCTTGAGACCTGCCGACAACAATGCTTGAAAACGGCACTAGAGATTGGCTAAGCGTTCTTCTGCAGAACACAACAATGTCCTCCAGGCAATTTGTGCAAGAAGGCACCTTGGCAGTCACTTGTTCTAAAATGGGTTGAAAGATCGCCGGTGCTGTGGCACTATCGAAGGCGACAAAACAACGAAATTATAATAACCCTAGTTGAGTGTTAATAACCAAAAGTTTCTTTGAGTCATCCAAAGACAACTGGAGGTAAGCATCCGCTAAGTCTATTTTGGTAAAATAACGACCCTCGCGTAATCTGTCCATCAGTTCCTCTTGGTGGAGCAAACGTTACATGTCTATTACTGTCTGAGAGTTCACAGTCGACTTAAAATCAATACACAATCGAAGATGTCCTGAAGGTTTGTGAAAGGCGATAATGGGAAAGACCACTGACCTGCACTGAGTACCTTGGTGGTTCGTCAGCTCGTTATTGCCGTAATTGGTCAGCAACCTGTTCCCTAATTGCAATGAGCACAATATTTTGCGAAGATTTGGCAGGAAGCACTGTGGATACAACTGTCTTCGTTACATATCGAATAAGAGCTAGCATACTGAAAGTTCCTAAAACTGCGATTTCCTATCCGTTATAAGCTGACAACACATATGTACCTGGACCCTGTATTGTTGAACCTAATCGTTCATAAGTGAGTTTGTCCAGAAGTGTAAATGAAGCACCAGTGTCCAGTTGCAATTTGACATCTTTCTTAGCTAGTTCCACATCTACGAGAGAAATATCACTTTTTGTGAGCTACTACAATGCGTGACACGTGAAGCTGCCAAAGATTCAGTAGTGGACCTGTCTTTGCGTCGGCGTGACTTGTTTGGCACATGAAAATCACCCGACTTGTGTTTGCTATGTTTTGTACTTTGGCCACCTTTCACAACATTTACTACAGCCACAGGGTCGCACTGTTCGGTGGCTAAATGTGCCGTGACAATATTAATGGTCAGAACTTGTTTAGTAGCATGTTCCTTGGGAGTTTGCTTTCCACGCAGCTTTTTCATGCACACTGGCTGAACGTGACCTTTTGTGTTGCAAGAATAACAAATAGCGTCGCGACTTGGGCACTGAGCACGCTTGATGCGACTAAAGAACTTTGGTCAAGACGTTCCTATGTTTTTCAGTCTACCAGCGTTCTGCCGTAGCGGCATGGGACTGTCTGTCTCTGTACGTGACGTCGCACGCTGTGTCACACGGGCCGTGCGGACACCGGACTCTTTACATTCTACAGCACTATTAACACTGTCACTATACAATTCGTCAGTATTTGTGATTAGCAGCTTACACTTAGCTAAATCGTCCAGAGCCTCACTTTACTGCAACACTGCATCGAAAGAAGGAGCAAGTTGTTTCAAAATAGCAGCGCGAATTCCGTCGTTGTATAGTTGTCCACGACACAAAAATTTGAGTTGCCTGTAGTTGAAGTCACGAACGATGGCGATCAAGTTTGGGCTTGATCTGTGCACCTACGTCACGTGTTCTCTGAGAGCCAGCGAGCGTTTAATAGTGCTTTGAGCGCTCTGCTGTGAATGCCGTAGTTATAATTTGAGCGTTAAACGTGATCTTAGCGAGCTGTCTAGTGAATTTCGATTCCACTTGTTGCGAAAACGATCAATTCCAATTACAAAATAATTACAAATGATCTAGTGAGAATTTCTGTATGGTGCGAAAAGTGGCAGTTGGCATTAAACAAGGAAAAGTGCGAGGTCATCCACATGGGTACTAAAAGAAATCCGATAAATTTTGGATATACGATAAATCCCACAAATCTAAGGGCTGTCAGTTCGACTAAATACCTAGGAATTACAATTACGAGCAACTTAAATTGGAAAGACCGCATAGATAATATTGTGGGGAAGGGAAACAAAGACTGCGCTTTGCTGGCAGAACACTTAGAAGATGCGACAAACCCACTAAAGAGACAGCCTACATTACACTTGTCCCTCCTCTGCTGGAATATTGCTGCGCTGCTACCTTACCAGGTAGGATTGACGGAGGACATCGAAAAAGTGCAAAGAAGGGCAGCTCGTTACGTGTTATCGCGCAACAGCGGTGAGAGTATCACTGATATGATACGCGAGTTGGGTTGGCAGTGACTGAAACAAAGGCGGTTTTCATTGCGGCGAGATCTATTTACGAAATTTCAATCACCAACGTTCTCTTCCGTATGCGGAAATATTTTGTTGATACCCACCTACATAGGGAGAAATGATCATCATAATAAAATAAGAGGCATCAGGACTGGAACGGAAAGATTTAGGTGCTCCTTTTTCGCACACGCCATTCGAGAGTGAAATGGTAGAGTAGTATGAAACTCTCTGCCAGGCACGTAAGTATGAACTGCAGAGTGACCATGTAGGTGTAGATGTAGAAGTGGCATCGCTGATTGTGGGGGTAAGTGATAAATTCTGCGTAAGCAAGAGAGAGACATAATCTGCAAGATATGCGCTTTCTTCAAGTATGCGTATGCGCGTAACGCAACTGTCACTCACAAGGGAACCTCCCCATCGCACCCCCCTCAGATTTAGTTATAAGTTGGCACAGTGGATAGGCCTTGAAAAACTGAACACAGATCAATCGAGAAAACAGGAAGAAGTTGTGTGGAACTATGAAAAAAATAAGCAAAATAAACAAACTGAGTAGTCCATGCGCAAGATAGGCAACATCAAGGATAGTCTAAGCGCAGAAGCGCCGTTGTCCCGTGGTTAGCGTGAGCAGCTGCGGAACGAGAGGTCCTTGGTTCAAGTCTACTCAGTTTGTTTATTTTGCTTATTTTTGTCATAGTTCCACACAACTTCTTCCTGTTTTCTCGATTGATCTGTGTTCAGTTTTTCAATGCCTATCCACTGTGGCAACTTATAACTAAATTTGAGGGGGGTGCGATGGGGAGGTTCCCTTGTTAGAATCGTCAACAATGCAATCCCCTTCCGTGCCTCAACATGCGCGAACCGCCATCGTTCGTGGAACGGTCTGTAGTCAAACCTTGTAATTCAGAAATCCGATGTTTATGTTTATGAGTCTGACCTGCTGTCCGCTGAAGGCGGAAAAACTTGAACATTGCTGCAGCCACGAGTGTTTGTTCATCAAAGTAAGTGGTTAACTTGCTAACTAATGTCTCAAACTCTATCTGTTCTGGTTGTATGTCAGGAAAAAATTTCGCTGTGAGACTGTAAACGCCCGTATCCCTACGGAAAGAAAAATTGCTTTGGCTCAAATGGCTGTGAGCACTACAAAACTTAACATCTGAGGTCATCAGTCCCCTAGACTTAGAACTACTTAAACCTAACTAACCTAAGGACGTCACACACATCCATGCCCGAGGCAGGATTCGAACTTGCGACCGTAGCGGTCGCGCGGTTCCAGACTGTAGCGCCTAGAACCACTTGGCCACTCCGGCCGGCAAAAATTGCTTTGCTGTTTGTACGTTGCAATTGGTGTGCCTCCATATGATTCCTTAATTGAGCTAAGTATTCCGACCAGTCCTCAACTGTGGAATGGCAGAATGGCTGATGGAGGCTGCAGCTGTGGTTGCGGTGCTGCTGGTAGATTCTGCTGTTGTGTTTGCTGCGCCACGGCTTATAGCAACCGCTGGATTTGCTCGTCCTGTAACTGAATAACACGCGTTGGAGAACCGTTTGTCGACTCAGAAGCCATGCTTGTAAGGAATTTGTATTAGACGCCGCACATAAAATAACACACTCGTCTCAGCATTAACGTCCGTCCTGAGTCAAACGTCCACACACTAATGTGCTAGGCATATGAAGTGAAATAGCAAGTAATGAATAAGAAGTAACATGGGAAGGTGGGTGGGCAATAAAATTAATCCGGTAACTTGCGCAGATATTTTCCCTCCTCAGTGATAGCTGTTGTACATATGACACGATCACAGAAGATTTTACTCGTCGCCACCCTTAACTATTAATAGTGCGCTGAGGGGAACATTACGAAAGGAGAACGAGGAGTACACTAAAACATTGATAATGATTAATGACAAGAACACACATATTTATTGAGAAATATTCAACTTCCTACAAATCGGCTCCGGCTGCAGATCCTGAAGCTCAACTACTGTTCCAGAAGCTGAGACTGGGTAGTAAACAGTTCTTATCCCACTAGAATGTTCACTAAAGACGAGCTGGTGTGGGGGCACAACAAGGAGACGATGCAATGCGAAGTACACAAGTAGAAGGCCGTCTTCTATGTAGTCGACCTGACTTGGAGCTGGCCACTCTGCTGTGGCGCCGGCACGTGTCACTTCTCTTGTGGCGCCACCGCTGCGACTTCTTGGTTTGGCAACCGCTGGGCAATATGCTGTCTCTGGAGTGTGCCGTTGACCTAAAGACGTCTATGATGCTGCTTGGTGGTGCTTGCTGCGCTTACGACATCACACTGTGGTCCACGGGGCCACGTCACTGTTGAGTGACTGTAGGAGGGTGCAAAATGACTTAAACATTTCTAGTTCATGTGCTCTAAATGTAGAAAAATCTAAGTTAATGAGGGTGAGTAGGAAAAGCAATCCCTTGACGTTCGAAAACAGCGTTAGTAGTGTGTTGCTTGAGATAGTCACGTTGATTAAATATCTGTGTGTGAAGTTGCAAAGCGATATGAAATGGAACGGGCACTTGAGGATGGTAGTAGGGTGACGAACGGTCAGCTTTCCTTTACTGGAACAATTTTACGAAAGTATAGCTCATCTATAAAGGAGACTGCGCATAAAAAATTAGTGTAACCCATTCTTGAGTACTGCTCTAGTGTTTGGGATTGCCACCAGTTCGGATTAAAGGAATACCTCGAAGCAATACAAGGCGGGCTGCTTAGATTTGTTACTGATACATTCGATGAACAGGCAAGTGTTATGGAGATGCTTCGGGAACTCAAATGGGAATCCCTGGACAGAAGACGAAGTTCTTTTGGAGGAACACTATTGAGAAAATTTAGAGAAGAGGCATATGAGGTTGACTGCAGTACTATTCTGTCGCTGCCAACGCACACTTGGCGTAAGGACCGCGAAGAGAAGACATGAGACATTAGGACTCGTTCGGGCCGGCCAGTGTGGCCGAGCGGTTCTAGACGCTTCAGTCTGGAACCGCGTGACCACTACGGTCGCAGGTTCGAATCCTGTCTCGGGCATGGATGTGTGTGATGTCCTTAGGTTAGTTAGGTTTAAGTAGTTCTAAATTCTAGGGGACTCATGACCTCAGATGTTAAGTCCCATAGTGCTCAGAGCTATCTGAACCATTTTTTTTTTTTAACTCATTCGGAGGGATACGAACAGTCGTTTTCCCATTGTTCTGTTTGCGAGTGGGACAGAGAAGGAAATGAATAGTGGTGGTACAGTATATCCTGTAACCATCAGGTGGTTTCTGGATTATATAGTCAAATGGAGATGTAGGAAGGATTAGTGTTCGGGAGGGCGGATCAGATCCCTGTTCGGCTACCTATACTCCTTGAATAAGACCTCCGCCACTTTACTCCTCCTACTGTTATGGACCTGAACTAAGATCCAATTACCCAGAGCCAATGGGCGGTCAAATCCTGACCTGCCTACCTTCCGACGTGTATGTACGGCAGGGCCTACGAATTCCGCCCTCCTTTAGCGCGTCGTCGATTCTGGCGGAGACGAGCAGCGCCAGCACCCCACTCCTATTCAGACATACGCAGGAGAGTCCTTTTATCTGGGAACAAAACGCGGGGGCGGCGGACACCTAACCCAGCAGCCGGCGCCTCACCGCGGCTCCCAGGTCCGCCCCTCCCTCTTGTTGTTCTGCAGGCCGCGCTGCCGGTGGAATTAAAACGCCCTGAGCGAAACAAAACCGCCGCCAGCAGAGAACAGCAGACGCTCCCTCATCAACGGTATTCACCCGCCTGCCTGTCTGTTTATCCCGCCCTCTACGGCACTGACAAAGCAACGTTTCAGTTTCCATGTTACTGTATGCGCTACGAGAGGAATTTGATTTAACATGGGAGGGAACTGTCAAAAAAATACACTCGAAGGCAGCGAAGATATGGTACAACGTCATTTCTGGCGTACCAGGTTCAACATCTACATCTGTACTCTGCAAACCACCTTGAGGTGCATGGCAGAGGGTACGTCCCATTGCACCACTTATTAGGGTTTCTTCCTGCTCCGTTCACTTATGGAGCACGGGAAGAATGATTGTTTCAATACTTCTGTGCATGCAGTAATTATTCAAATCTGATCCTCACACTCCCTGTGTGAGCGATACGTAGGGGGTTGTAGTAAATGCCTAGAGTAATCATTTAAAGCCGGTTCCTGAAACTTTGTCAATAGACTTTCTCGGGATAATACTTCTTCAACAGTCTGCCATTTCAGTTCCTTCAGTATTTCTGTGACACTCTACCGTGGATTAAACAAACCTGTGACCATTCGTGCTGCCCTCCTCAGTATACTTTCAATATACCCCGCTAGCCCTATCTGGTACGTATCCCACACTCCTGAGCAAGATTCTAGGATGGGTCGCACGAGTGATTTGTAAGCAATATCCTTATTAGACTGACTGCACTTCCCCAGTATTCTACCAATAAAACGAAGTCTACCACCTGCCTTACCCAAGACTGACTATATGTGATCATTCCATTACATAACCCTACAAAGTGTTACACTCAAGTATTTGTATGAGTTGGCCGGTTCCAACAGTGACTCATTGATATTATAGTCATGGGACACTACGTTTTTTCGTTTTGTGAAGAGCACAATTTTACATTTTTGAACATTTAGAGCAAGTTGTCAGTCTATGCACCATGTTGAAAGCTTATCAAGATCTGACTGAATATTTATGAAGCTACTCTCGGATAGTACTTCAAATAGATAACTGCACCATCTGAAAAAAGCCTGATTTTACTATTAATATTGTCTGCAAGATCATTAATATACAACACGAACAATAAGGATCCCAGCACACTTCCCTGGGGTTGTTATTGCTACAGTCGTAAGACCGAAGACTGGTCTCATTCAGCTATCCGTGCTAGTCTACATTGTGCACTACATCCTCATGTCTCTCGAATCTCCAGCATTCTTCTCCAGTGCCACATTTCAAAAGCTATTCTCTTCTTCTCTGTAGTGTTTATCATCCACTTATTACGTTTGTATACAGTTATACTCAAACTACTTTCGGAAAAGGTTTTCTAACACCCATCTGTATATTCCATGGTAACATTGTTACCTTTTCCAGGAAAGCATATTTTCTGTTGCCACTGGACATTTTGTATCCTCTTTACATAGCTCAAGGTCAATATTTTGATCCCCAAAATTACACAACTGCTCTAACGCTTCCTGCGTTTCACTCCATAATGTAGATCCCTGAACAGCACCTAATTTAATTCGAATACTTTTCCTTCAGCTTTACTTACGTTCGTGCTGCTATCTCTTTAAAAGATCAACTGATTTTGCAAGTCGTTTGCCGTCTCTGACAGGATTACAATGTCAATAGCAAACCTCAAATGTTTTTTTACTGCTCAACTTTAAACTTCTTTCCAAATTTGACCTTAGTTTCGTTTACGGTGTTTTCAGTGTGTCGACTGAACAACGTGGAGGATAGAGTACAAGTCTATCACTCTTTCTTGTCTATTGCTGCTTTCGTTTCATGTCCTGCATCTCGTACAACTGCAGATCGGTTTCTGTACAATTTTCAGACATCCTTCTATTACCTATATTTAATGCCTGATAAAATCAGAATTCTAATTATTCACTCTCGAAGAGTGATTAAAAGCTATCCTTGCTGTAGCGCCTACCAAATAAGAAGATTTATATACGACACTTTATCCGCTACCTGGAACCTGCTACATAACGAACGAAAGAGTTAATCTTCTTTTAGATCGCATTTTGGAGCTGTAGGGGAACGGGCTGGCTGGAAGTATGAGCCAGTTGGTGTTTCTCAGATTTGTAGTTCGATGGCGAACGCAGGCAATGCATGGAATGAAGTGTGTCACCACTCCGCCTTCTGAAAGAACTTGAGTGTTTTAGCTATTAACTTCATCACAAATAAATTTTATCTTTTTTTGAATGTCGAGGCTGGTGAACGGTCATCATTGGTTATACTGTTAAGGGTAAGAAGTAGTATAACCTAGCCGTGGTTCATATTTAAGCAATGTAAGGTAGAGTGTACTGTAATACTGAAATCCCACTCACTCAAGCCGTTTTTGTTTCCGCCATGCTTTAATATGCAGCGTCAGCTGGCTAGTGTGGACCATACCAAAGTCGCGGTCGGAAGTTCGAGTTCGAGTCCTTCCTCAGGTATGTGTGTCGTCCTTAGCGTAAGTTACTTTAAGTTATATTAAATAGCGTGTCAGCTTAGGGACCGATGACCTCAGCCATATGGACTATATAAGTAATTTTCTTTTTTTGGGAGGGGGGGTGGGGGTTCACCGTTATTCAACCGATTTCAATAGATGCCCAAGGATGCAGCATGCGAACAGCATACCAGCTTCAGCGATTCCGATATCCTCGTTCCCAGGTTCCAGGCCATAACAATCTGCCCTCTGTCAAAGTCGCTTGTGTCAGTGGCTTTCCCCATTTGCCAACCGTACACTCAGTACAATGATTCCCCATTCGTCTTGAAAGCTTACCCGTCTGCCTCAACTATCTTTGCTTTACTCCCTCAAGTGACCTCCCTTATATGGTGCATTAGTAATTGGTATGCAATAATAACTAAACACAGCCCAAGGCACAACGGGAAAAAGTCTTATGAGGGAACAGATGGTGGAAAGTGACTTAGCGCAGCACATACGGCACTCGGACCTATTGCACATAACTCAATTTCGATGTCGTTGGACAACGAAAGGATATTGCTGTGCAGCCGGTCTTACTCTTTCTTATCAGACAAGACAGGGTGTAGGGAAAAAGCCGCGCGGGATTAGCCGACCGGACGCCGACACAGTAGCTCAGCGTGTTCGGTCAGAGGGTTAGCTGCCCTCTGTAATAAAAAAACTGAGCTATTCGAACAACAATGAACTTCAACGGATGTCTTACGACCTCCGCCCCGAGCAGATGCAACGAACAAAAGAGAACAAAAATGAGATAAAAAAAAAGCGGTCTAAGGCGCTGTAGTCGTGGACTGTGCGGCTGATCCCGGCGGAGGTTCGAGTCCTCCCTCGAGCATGGGTGTGTGTGTTTGTCCTTAGGATAATTTAGGTTAAGTAGTGTGTAAGCTTAGGGACTGATGACCTTAGCAGTTAAGTCCCATAAAATTTCACACACATTTTAACATTTTTTGTAGGGAAAAAGCTCTGTAATGCTCGAGATATTTAACATAAACGATGAAATGCCTCTGTAATATTCAATGACTTTTTTTATGACTAAGCATATTGTCCGTGTGTAGAAAGAGGATAGCGAGCGATCTGTACGTTTGACCGAGGGCAGCCTGTGATGGTCCAGAGGCTCGGAACGAGCATTTCGGAAACTCCGCGACTTGTCGGGTGTTGAGAGAGTGCTGTGGCGAGTGTCTTCAAGGCGTGGCGAGACCAGGGTGAAAACACGTCCAGACGACGTGGGGTTGGGCGACCACGCCTCATTACAAATATCGGTCGTCGTAGGCTGGGCAGACTGGTAAAACAGGACAGGAGGCTACCTGTTGTGGAACTAAAATCAGACTTTAATGCTTGGCAGAGTACAAGTGTGTCTGAACACTCGGAGCACCGAACACTCCTAACGATGGGCCTCCACAGCCGACGACCCTTGTATGTGCCAGTGTTAACACCCCGACATTGGCAACTACGACTGTAATGGGCACGTGACCATCGGCCCTAGCAGGGGCAGGGCGTTGCATGCTCTGATGAATCCCGATGGCTTCTCCATTATGCCGATGGGGGGGTGTGCAACCGTCGTCTTCCAGGGTAACAGTTCCTTCACACCTGTACTGCGGGACGGAGGCAAGCTGGCGGCGGCTCCTTTATGCCCTGGAAAAATTCACGTGGGTATCCATGGGTCCAGTGGAGCTCGTGCGAGGCACCATGACGGTCAAGGAGTATCGTACACTGGTTGCAGACAAAGTACGCCTTTTCATGGCGATCATGTTTCCTGACGGCAGTGGCGTTTCTCAACAAGATAATGCGTCATGTCACAAGGCCAGGAGTGTGATCGATTGGTTCGAGAAGCACAGTGGCGAATTCTGATCGATGTTCTGGACCACCAACTCACCAGATCTAAACTCAATCGAGCGCATCTGGGATGTGACTGAACGTGGCGCCAAAGCTCATCGCCTGCCTCCACGGAATTTACGGGAATTAGGTGAATTGCGTGTGCAGATGTGGTGCCAACTCCACCCCGCGACTACCAAGGATTCATTGGTTCCATGCTACGACACGTCGTCGCTGTTATCCGTTCTAAAGGTGGCCATACAGGCTATTAGGTACCTGGTCGTAATGTTCTGGCTGATTAGTGTACGTACTAATCCTGTCCAGTGTCTTGAGCTCCATCCACCACATCGTGTCAACAACTAGTAATATGAGAATCACCAACATACAGCCACTGACGCCAACACAGAAGCGCGTTAGAACGAACAACAGAAAACCGACTGAAAGGAAATCACCCGAAGTCTTTTCACATGCAACATTGATTAATTTGACAGAAGCTACAATATGGGACCTCAGACAACCATCAACGTCAAGAGACTTACCTACTTGTAAATGACTACTGTGATGATCCAAGACTACCTCACTATATCTTCCTAACCACGCCAAAATACCGTCAAAAATGGAATAAACCACAAAACACTTCCCTATCACAATGAGACTGAAGCAAAAAGAACTGAAAACGGTAGATCACTGAATTAACGCATTCTAGATAGGAGTATGGGAATAGCTATTATGGACGCTACGATGCCTTCCGCCCAAGACCAGACAGGACAGTTCCGAAAATTACATCTGTTTACTTACCGAGACAAGGCAGGAATGGTTTGAAAACCACCCCCATTAGCAAAACGACCCATATCCTTCAAAAAGGTGGAGAGGAGATATTCGTTGAGTTTGAAATGTCGAACCAGCTCTCTTGTTCCATGCTTAGGTTTCCCAACCTTATGAGGATCTGTTGACCTCTCTATTGTGTCCAACACGATGCAGCTAGAGAAACCAGCTGCAGTGTATAAAAAGTGGAAGAGAAAGACATCTGTGTCTACACTTACATCATGCACCACAAGCCACCAAATGGTGTGTGGCGGAGGGTACTTTTTGTATCACTAACTGAGCCCCCAACCCTGTTCCACTCGCGAATAGCGCACGGGAAGAATGGCTGTCGGTAAACCTCTGTATTGACTATAGTTTCTCGAGTTTTCTCTTCATTGTCATCACGCGAGACGGATGTGGGAGGAAGTAATATGTGGTCCGACTCCTTCCTGGAAGTGCTCTCTCGAAATTTCAATAGCAATTATCTCCTTGATGCACAGCGCCTCTCTTCGTTTGTTGAGACTCTCCGTAATGCTCTTGTGCTCTTGTGCCGACTAAACGATCCCATGACGTAACGTGCCGCTTTCCGTTGCATCTCCTCTGACTCTTCTATCAGTCACATCTGGTAAACATCCCAGATAGATTAACAATATTCAAGACTCAGTCGAACAAGCGCCTTAGAACCGTTGAGTTTAAAATGTTCAATCAGCTGTTCGCCCCGCACCTAGCTTTTCGTCCTTATCAGGGTACATCCCCTTCGCTGTCTCCTTCTACCTCTTTTCAAACACCGACGCAGCGAATCAACAAGAAATACTAAAAAATAATAGCCACAGGGATTAGTGAAATAAAACAAATAGCGTGGTCCATCTTTTCTCCAGAGAGTTAGTGCAGTCTTGCCAGCGTAAACACTAGCATGGCGAAAAAAAAAATGTGGAGCGCAGGTGATAAAGTAAATCTAGTTGCATGAAACAAACCGATGGGTAACGCTTCAGTGTGTGCTCCACTTACTTAACTTCCTTACCACGATTGGACCATTCTTCGCCACCAGGCCATTCAGTCTCGCAATGGTCAGTGATAATAATCTTTTGGCTCAGCAGTGTACGTTTCGAATGCTTATGTGTCTACAGAAGAAAACTGGGGTATGCATCAAGTAGATGAAGAGTATACAGGCTTATTAGTACCGCGGACCTACGTAAGAGTCACAAAGAAAAAAAGTTAGTTTATATCATTAATGTATTTAACAAATATAATCACAGTAGTGTACGTGTAGTGAAGCATAACTTACAAAATTTAATTCACACATGACACATCACTGATTTCACAATTGCTTTAATGTTTGGCTTAGTTTTTGTCGTAGACAAGTGCAAAATTGAACTACTGACGCGTACGTCTTTTATGACCACAATTCATAGTACTATCTCCCTCGGTAGCTAAGGTTGCTAATGCTAGAGGCTCTCGCCTCTGCGGCGTCTTATTGGAATCACGGTGATGGCCATAAGGGAAGGAGATGTGATGGAGTTAATTTTATGAACACGAGCCTATTTATCAATGATATGGGTTAACTCTTAAGCCTCTCCACCTCGCCATTCAGCGCCCATCAGCTCCAAGCCTCCCTGCTGCATGTTGTGAAGTTAAGACACATTACGGTGTTGATGGTCTTCCGTCCGTTGAATGAATATGGTAATATCAGCGGCCCGTAGATGCTGCTTTTAGGAGTAACCTATACCACGGCACCTCATATTAAAAAAAAAAGTCCATAACAAAGTAATCTCTACAATACGCCACGCAGGTAACTGTACCAGGCACGTCTACTCCACCGACGCACACGAGACACTAACGCCCGTTTTATATGAGTGACTCTCTCGTCAAAACCGACTGCATGTGGTGGATGTGCGTCATGCACTTTCATGGAAATCATCCCTCAACCACTTCGTGGTTGTGATATTTCAGTGCCTGTGTTATTACGAATTACGGTGCACTGTTCATGCATGAATGTCCAAAGGAACAGGTATTGCGGTAAACTACAGGCATTATGAAATACATGAAATGTATTCTCAATTGCGAATGTGGACAACCATCAGCTGTATAATCGAACGATGACAATGACCTGACTCGACACGGATTTCCCGCTTATGGCGAGCGTTCGCCTTACCATTAGGCTGTCCGATGACGATTCACAGTCAGACACAAACTTCCATATGTAATCAACCATGGGTCTACAACCTGTACTCGTACATCCATTATGTACACAGATCAAAAAAAGTTTCACATTCCTCGGTTCCGAGAGTTCCGGAACCTGTACAAAAAATTGGAATACGATCAACATAAACATCATTTCCACCCTTTTTAGTGCTCATGAAAACCACACATTGCATGTTGTACCACCATACAGCGAGACCTTCAGAGGTGGTGGTCCAGATTGCTGCACACACCGGTACCTCTAATATCCAGTTGCACGTCCTCTTGCATTGACGCATGCTTGTATTCGTCGTGGCATACTATCCACAAGTTCATCAAGACACTGTTGGTCCAGATTGTCCCACTCCTCAAAGCGGATTCGACGTAGATCCCTCAGAGTCGTTGGTGGGTCACGTAGTCCATAAACAGCCCTTTTCGATTCATCCCAGGCATGTTCGATAGGGTTCATGTCTGGAGAACATGCTGGCCAGTCTAGTCGAGTGACGTCGTTATCCAGAACAAAGTCATTCACAAGCTGTGCACTATGGGGACGCGAATTGTCGTCCATAATGACGAATGCCTTGCCAATATGCTGACGATAACGTTGCACTATCGGTCGGAGTATGGCATTCACGTATCGTACAGCCGTCGTACAGCTGTCGGACCCTCTCCATCTAATAACTGCTGCTCATGCATGGTTGTTTACGTCTGTGGGCGGGTTTAGTGACATCTCTGAACAGGCAAAGGGACTGTGTCTGTGATGCAATATCCACATTCTACGTCAATTTTCAAGAGTTCTGAGAATCGGGTGATGTAAAACTTTTTTTGATGTATTGCATATTCCCGTAGAGGCGAGGCATTTTACTTGCATGCATGCATGTTCAGAGGAACATTGCAACGTAATTCGGAATAACACAGGCACTGCTGTATCGTATTTATCCACCGGCACCGGGCAAGCGACTTTCAAATAAAATGTCTCGTTTGTACGAGAATGTACGTAATGGATATACGAGTGCAGGCTGTATACACATGGTTGACGTCATACAGAAGTCCGAGTCTAGCCGTGAGTCGTGCTCGGATAGCCAGATGGTTAGGCGAACGCTCGCGATAAGCAGGAAATCCGGGTTCGAGCCCTGCTCCGCCAATAATTTTCATTGTCAGAGTTTGATTATACAGCTGATGGTTGCCCATATCCGCAATTGCGAACACGTTTCATTTACTTCGTGACTGGGGCAATGACGTCAATAAGTTACTGACTGTGCCCTGTGTAGTGTTCTAAAATCCAGAGTGTCCTCCGCATTGCACGTGGGCAGAAACAGGGAACTGCGATATCGTCTGTTAACACTGGAAGTTACCCTTTCTCTTCATGCTCCCTCCTGTGACAGTAATGGATTTTGTGCTTGTATCTTCTTGATCTTTGTTTTGTCATTTGCTTTCTTTTCGGGACACACTGCAAACGCCGCAGGAGGACCTGGCATTTTCCTTACTAGAGTTCTCCCACAAGGAAGACAAAAATCTAAAAAGGAAATAGCATTTAGGCTGAAAAACTCTCGTCAATGGCAAAGCCTAGACTGTGCATACATAAGAACGCAAGTAGAAAACCGTTTGTTAATGAACATAATTTTAGTAATGAAAGTCATACCTACTGAACGAAAAAATTAATTTTCGGTGTTATTACCCATTTAGAACAACAATAAGATTCAAAGGCTACAGTAGAAAAGGCGCTATTTACTGCTTTCTAAATATTCAAATGGTTCAAATGGCTCTGAGCACTATGGGACTCAACTGCTGAGGTCATTAGTCCCCCAGAACTTAGAACTAGTTAAACCTAACTAACCTAAGGACATCACAAACATCCATGCCCGAGGCAGGATTCGAACCTGCGACCGTAGCGGTCTTGCGGTTCCAGACTGCAGCGCCTTTAACCGCACGGCCACTTCGGCCGGCCTTTCTAAATATTGTTAGATGTCTTTGTTTCCATATCTTTGTGATCAAAAGTATCCAGACACCTGGCTGAAAATGGCTTACAAGTTCGTGGCGCCCTCCATCGGTAATGCTGGAATTCAATATGGTGTTGGCACACCCTTAGCCTTGATGACAGCTTCCACTCTCGCACGCATACGTTCAGTCAGGTGCTGGAAGGTTTCTTGGGGACTGGCAGCTCATTCTTCGCGGAGTGCTCCACCGAGAAGAGGTATCGACGTCGATCGGTGAGGCCTGGCACGAAGTCGGCGTTCCAAAACATCCCAAAGGTGTTCTATGGGATTCAGGTCAGGACTCTTTGCAGACCAGTCCATTAAAAGGGATGTTATTGTCGCGTAACCACTCCCCTACAGGCCGTGCATCATGAACAGGTGCTCTATCATGTTGAAAGATGCAATCGCCATCCCCGCATTACTTTCCAACAGTGGGAGGCAATAAGGTGCTTAAAACATCAATGTAGGCCTGTGCTGTGATAGTGCCACGCGAAACAACAAGGAGTGCAAGCCCCCTCCATGAAAAACACGTCCACACCATAACACCACCGCCGCCGAATTATACTGTTGGCACTACACACGCTGGCAGATGACGTTCTCCGGACATTCGCCATATCCACACCCTGCTGTCGGATCGCCACATTGTGTACAGTGTTTCGTCACTCCATACAACGTTTTCCCCCTGTTCAATCGTCCAACATGCGAGGCGTCGTTTCTCATTTACCGGCGTCATGTGTGGCTTATGAGCACCCGCTCGACCATGAAATGCAGGTTTTTTCACCTCCCACCTACTTGTCGTAGTACTTCAGTGACTCCTGATGCAGTTTGGAATTCCCTGTGATGGTCTGGATAGATGTCTGCCTATTACACATTACGTCCCTTGTAACTAACCTGTTACTACGGGTTATTACGTTATTATTGGGAATGTAAATACTTATTGCTTGGGAAGTTAACGTGAGAAGATTAGGGTCGGCACCGACTCTAACCATACAACTAATCGAAGGTTTGGTCGAGTCGGAAAATAAATTAAATTGATCACAGACCAAAAACACACAAAAATGCATACATTGTGCTGTCACTCATAGCGGATACAATGTAATTAATAGTATTGCCCGTGCACTGTTCATGACAATCAAACATTTAAAATAAAATAGAACATGCATGAACACTGCATGAGATCAGCTCACAGCAACACACCTGAAAATAAGACTTAATCTAAAACACTTGTTTTAAAATAAAAGAGGAAACTAATCACTGGACCTGTGCGTAAGGAAACGCGTTCGATGAGCTAACGGGAAAGCTATGAGGTGAGTGGCTTAGGTGCAAAAACGTAACCTCGGAACACAAGAGAAAATTGTGGATAATATCATTTATTCCTAAGACATTAAAGAAAAGCATCGATACATTCACCGTTATAATCTAATCCTAAAATCATTGATGTGAGTCATTCATACCACTGCTGTTGCCTGATCGCAATAACTCGTAAAGCGGTACACATTTCGCAGTACACCCGCGTGCCCACGTTGTTTGTGGAGACGCACCTCGTAGGTATCGTGTCCAAGTTGCAACAATATCACATCACACAATCATGAGCGGTTAAAGTTCTTTAAAACAAGCATGAGACCACACAGTTAGTGATGATGGTAGCCCAACAAAACTTTTATGTTCAACCACGTGGTCGGCTCCCCACGGACGAAAGATACATTAAGCAAGGAAAATTTACTAGAAGGCAAAGCTATTAATATTTAGAAAAATGAGAGCTTATACAGGCACAGCTGAAGGCAAACAGACATTCATACAGAAGCGAGTGCTCACTTCTTATCGACACCTTTGTGTGGCGCTCTTCCGGTGGATCCAAGTCTGCTATAGGAATTTACTAAGTGAAACATCTGCCAAAGTTTTGCATTCCTTGCTGCGACAAGGTAAAGCAATCTTTCAGAGTTGAAAAGCGAGACCAAAAGCTAACAGCTCTCCCCTCGCCAAGTAACAACGCAGCTGTGGACACTTCCCGTACCGGCGGCAGACTGCCTCCCGCTTCTTCTCCAGCCTCTTCCACGCTCCGCGTGGACCGGAAAACCCAAAGATGCCATTTCCGCCACCAACCTAACGCAGGTGGATTTCTCACAAGTAGCGCAAACCTCTTTGCCTACTTGACCACTACGAGAGTTGGCTATTCTGTGCAACTGCTGCTGAATCTGTATGACTATCGCAGACTTTCTGCAGCAGACTACGCCACCGTCTAGCAACGTGACACACAACCACATTCATTCAATCACGCCAAAATGGCTCTGAGCACTATGGGACTTAACATCTATGGTAATCAGTCCCCTAGAACTTAGAACTACTTAAACCTAACTAACCTAAGGACATGACACAGCACCCAGTCATCACGAGGCGGAGAAAATCCCTGACCCCGCCGGGAACAATCACGCCACTATAAGAGTAAAGAGAAAAGAGAAACAAGGAAAAGGAAGAGAAATGGTAATGAAAATGGGCTACCGGACTAATGAAAGGTGGCTACAGGACCCTTTCATCACCCCAAACGTCCCAGAGAAGACTATGCCGCGAATTTTCTCGCCATGCTAGGCGATTCGCCAACAGTCTTCGAAACAAACAAACCCTAACGAGCAACAATTGCAACAGGCAAACAGCAGCACAAAAGAATTGATTAATCTCTTATATCCGAATGAGTTTTATCTGACCTTAGTCAATAATTGTGACCTCATGTGGTTCGCAAGGCAAACAGAACAAAATAAATTAAGCATGATATTGTACACTAACATCATGTCATCTGACCTACTACGAAAACAAACGTGAGATATTATTTTAAAATTGCTTTAACTAATTATCAGAGTTAACATAGAGACATAGGTGAACAGGTACACAAAATATATACATATATAAACCAATACAATGATGCAAAATCATTACCAAGAGCCAAAGGAGTGTCATCTGGTGCTGATATATATAAAAACCTCTATGTGAAATTGCAAAACTCAATGTGCATAACAAATACAGTGACACAAAATCATTAATGAAACCAATGAACCAATGGAATGACAGCTGGTAAATAACCAACTATGGAAAATAAGACATGAGTACAAAAACACATCCAGAAACCAGCTCGTTGACACGCTGTCATTTTGCAGTTCCGTCACATGGTATTTTCAAATGGTTCAAATGGCTCTGAGCACTATGGGACTTAACAGCTGAGGTCATCAGTCCCCTAGAACTTAGAACTAGTTAAACCTAACCAACCTAAGGACATCACACACATCCATGCCCGAGGCAGGATTCGAACCTGCGTCCGTAGTGGTCTCGCGGTTCCAGACTGACGCGCCTAGAACCGCACGGCCACACCGGCCGGCCATGGTATTTTCACTGGGTATTCTCTTTAGGTGTTGGGGTGAGCGTCTCTTCTAAAGGCGACTTGGAGGATAAGCTACTAGGGGACCAGAACACTGAACTGGGGAGCTCGCAGCGGCGTTCATTGTAACGTCCGTTGTAACGCAGGTTGTTCATCCTAGACAGCACCCCGCGACGTTGCCTCGTGCCCGTTTCCACCCTCTGCGTCCATACTGTGGGATGGCTCGGCGTTGCGGATTTGCAGGACATCGCCGCTTGTGAGCCCTGCCTCATCATCGAGAAGGCAGCTTGGCGGTCGTCGTCCGTGTGTTGCGGAGGAATGTGTTTTACGACACACGCCCCTGTCTCCTGTCGCGTCAATGGAGAGACACGTGTTCTTCTCCGTCGCATCGAGATCGACGTAAACTCGTGCGGGTGTCGGGCTTGAGACCCGCTTATCACCTCTTTGCACCGTCTCAGCTGATGCGTCAGTGGTGGGACACGCGTCCCTCCGGGCAGTGGGCGTTACCTCACCGCAGCGGCCGTCTGGACTAGCGGCGTTCAGGAATCGGCGGCCTCGCCTGGCGTGCGTCGTACTTTCCCTTTCGCTTGTCAGATGACTAGCGCATGGGGTGGAACGCCGGCCATCAGCTGGCGCTGCCGTGGTGACACACTTGCGGGCCCCGGTGTGATCCTGCGGTTGGGGGAAGACCAGCATCCCCTCCCCTCGGATGGGGAAACAGCTGTGACCGCTCGCCGCACCACTGCCTCGCCGTTGATAGCAGGATTCTGCAACGCCTGCCGGTAGACCAAGCCCTGTGCTTCCTGACGCGGAGGCTCACTAGGCGGCCTTGCACCCACTTAAGAACTGCGCTCACAGGGATCGTTACAAAATATCATGTGTTCAGATCACTAGAAAATCATCGGAGTTTCTTACTCCTGATCAATACATGGAATAGTGCCCAAAAGTAACTTGACAAGAAGGACCTTGTTAACAATACCAATAAAAAAAACAATGAGGAAAATTACATAACCATTATTCAAACAAGCAAAAAATCCTTTTTATAAAATATAGTTTCAGCATTACATCTGCTGTCAATCATTCAGGGTAGATCTTGTACAAGGTTTGGTCAGGATTTGGATAGGATTTGGCGCCGCTGCTAACTACAGACACAAAACTCTACCTACTCCTAACTACACTCTCACACACAATCTACACAGTTCGTACTAGTCCCCCATCACCGTATAGCCCGACTACAATTCCCACATGTAAACAAAATATTCCTTTCAACACCAAAACCCCATTCATTGACTGCTCCTTCAAGGTTTGCAGCACACGTTTGCTGATCTGTGAAAAATTTCCGAGACTTCTTTTCTATGGACATTGCATAATAAAAGTTATGATTAATGAGACGCAGAAGGTTCATCCAAGTCACATCTGGAATGGTAAATGTTTCAACATCTATTCATCAGACTAATGCAAAAGGTCGGTGGGCATAACAATGGAAATAAAAATCATTTTATCCTATTAGCAAACACATATAACACTTCGTCCTATAAGTACATACAAAAGACTGTCAAAAAAAATCCATTGCCCAGAACCACGAGTACCCAACTTACTGCTGTCATAAGATACTCATAATGATTACAGAATTACTCACCACATGTCCCCAGGGGTCCTCACCTACCGTCATATTATTTCAGCTTGGAGGTAGTCGCATTGATTCTCTATTAAATATCAAGCTGCTTGAGTTTATAAGCTGTTTCCATATACGTCTTCTGGGGTTTCACATCCTGGTGCCCTCAACCGTACCTAGTAGTATGTGGTGGTAAGTTTCACTTTCCAAATATCTTATAAGATGGCAACTCTGAAAATCAAACTCTATTAATCTCCCTTCATACACAAATCCTTCACCTACAAGTCACCAAGTCGCTTCATCAACATCGCAGTACATTTGAAAAATCTCACTGAATCATGCTCACCTAAGGGGAATAAGAGCACTGCAACTGTAATTTATCATGAAGAATTACCTTACGACCATTGACTCGCCACGCCAACACACCCGATACCTTTTTAGTCATCAAAAAACGAAAGCCATCTTACCATAATAGGAAACACTTCATATGAGCCTCATAATCATTCACATTCAGACATTTTGAAGCTGCACAACACTACTCCTTTCTGCGGAGAAGAAGAAATAACTACACACATATTGGGGGACCCTTTACAATTCATAGAAAATATACACTTTAATTTTAATCACACCAGAGTGAATCAAAACATTGGAAAATATGCACTGTAATACTACTAAACAGACACGGCTGGTTTTACCGCAGACACACCAATGCTGTGGCCCTCCCTCAACAGATCTTCCATAATAACGTCTTCCTTTATCAAATGCACGTCAATATCATCAACAGCACCGGTCCTCATTAAGTTGACGCCTACCGAGGCAGCCAATAGTCACTGATCTCTTTGATTAGAGGCATTTGTCGGATTGTGCCGCGGGTTTCCGGGACGAATTTCAACACCCACTGACGGACCACCCGTACTGTTTACGGCGCCCCTGTTGTTGCTTGTTCGATAATTATTCAGTGGTCGGTCAGGACTACCGTTCCTAGGTCCGCTGTAATTGCGCCTAAATCTCTGCTCATTACCATATCTTCTAAACTCCCGGGGGTGTCTTTGATTTCGTCTAGGTGAATGATGACCATTGGCATAGTTCGTTCTGCCCGCGTCCCGTGAGGAGTCGCGACGCTGCCAACGCTCGCGCGCTCTGTAACTCTCAGGCGACCCATTACGTCTGTATTGACACCTGTTTCTACGGCTGCGGCGTTGCTCGCGCGGCCTCTGCTCGTAGGCGCCCTCACCGTAATTCTGCGTGGTGCCATTCACATCGCACTCAAGCTATAAAAGTAGATTGCGAAACCCCTCTACGTCATCCTTACATCGTCCTGCAAGGATGACGTGCCGCAACTGCATTGGAAACTTCCCCAGGCTGAGAGGCACCCACATGCCTTGCTCATATTGTGGCATCAAGCAGTCAGGCCTGCAAGATGAGTGGTCTGCCAAGTGAGTGGATTCATTCTTATTTATCGAGTAACATGAACTCTCGTACTCACAATTAAGCTACAAATTATCCTCCTGTATGAATAATACGCAACAGATATGCACTTCTGACTATCAGTAATTTACAGAACTCTGACTGTTCACTACGCACTGGCAATACCACATTTTCTTTCCTTTTTTCTATTTAACAGCTTTTATCAACACGTGGCCATCACACTGAATATGAGTGGCACACACATTATAAATTCTGGATATCATGACAACATACAATTCGAAGGAAAAGGCCACCAATATTTTCTTTTCACTATCTTATTTATTCCGATAAATTCTATAACCTAAACACACAAATTCTATAACCTACAACAATAACACATGAGAAATTCCGCCCAGTGGGCATGTCTTTACATTGGTGAATCTCTATATTATGGTCTCGTAATTATTTAACGCTACAGTGCACTTTCTGGATAGGATGGTGGATCTTTTATTGTTTCTCACACTTCGACTCTCACAATCATCATCACGAAACTTTCCTCCAGACCGAGCAGTACAAAAGGAACACGCATAACCCATTACCTCTGCAACTACCTTGCTACTCCCCCATGCAAATCACACATACTTAAATTGCATGACATACACCACACTACAACATGAAATACAACACAGGCAATAGTCATAACATTATCACTTTCAGCTTTCCCACTTCAATTAATATTTATCCCAGTTTCACACGACACTGCCCCACTTCGTAATTCTACTTTCCTACTATGAAGTCTGGAGATACACTCCTGGAAATTGAAATAAGAACACCGTGAATTCATTTTCCCAGGAAGGGGAAACTTTATTGACACATTCCTGGGGTCAGATACATCACATGATCACACTGACAGAACCACAGGCACATAGACACAGGCAACAGAGCATGCACAATGTCGGCACTAGTACAGTGTATATCCACCTTTCGCAGCAATGCAGGCTGCTATTCTCCCATGGAGACGATCGTAGAGATGCTGGATGTAGTCCTGTGGAACGGCTTGCCATGCCATTTCCACCTGGCGCCTCAGTTGGACCAGCGTTCGTGCTGGACGTGCAGACCGCGTGAGACGACGCTTCATCCAGTCCCAAACATGCTCAATGGGGGACAGATCCGGAGATCTTCCTGGCCAGGGTAGTCGACTTACACCTTCTAGAGCACGTTGGGTGGCACGGGATACATGCGGACGTGCATTGTCCTGTTGGAACAGCAAGTTCCCTTGCCGGTCTAGGAATGGTAGAACGATAGGTTCGATGACGGTTTGGATGTACCGTGCACTATTCAGTGTCCCCTCGACGATCACCAGTGGTGTACGGCCAGTGTAGGAGATCGCTCCCCACACCATGATGCCGGGTGTTGGCCCTGTGTGCCTCGGTCGTATGCAGTCCTGATTGTGGCGCTCACCTGCACGGCGCCAAACACGCATACGACCATCATTGGCACCAAGGCAGAAGCGACTCTCATCGCTGAAGACGACACGTCTCCATTCGTCCCTCCATTCACGCCTGTCGCGACACCACTGGAGGCGGGCTGCACGATGTTGGGGCGTGAGCAGAAGACGGCCTAACGGTGTGCGGGACCGTAGCCCAGCTTCATGGAGACGGTTGCGAATGGTCCTCGCCGATACCCCAGGAGCAACAGTGTCCCTAATTTGCTGGGAAGTGGCGGTGCGGTCCCCTACGGCACTGCGTAGGATCCTACGGTCTTGGCGTGCATCCGTGCGTCGCTGCGATCCGGTCCCAGGTCGACGGGCACGTGCACCTTCCGCCGACCACTGGCGACAACATCGATGTACTGTGGAGACCTCACGCCCCACGTGTTGAGCAATTCGGCGGTACGTCCACCCGGCCTCCCGCATGCCCACTATACGCCCTCGCTCAAAGTCCGTCAACTGCACGTACGGTTCACGTCCACGCTGTCGCGGCATGCTACCAGTGTTAAAGACTGCGATGCCACGGCAAAGTGGCTGACACTGACGGCGGCGGTGCACAAATGCTGCGCAGCTAGCGCCATTCGACGGCCAACACCGCGGTTCCTGGTGTGTCCGCTGTGCCGTGCGTGTGATCATTGCTTGTACAGCCCTCTCGCAGTGTCCGGAGCAAGTATGGTGGGTCTGACACACCGGTGTCAATGTGTTCTTTTTTCCATTTCCAGGAGTGTATATGCACGTCTTCCTGTGCAATGCAAGCCAAGTGGCGCTGCTGGATAGACGGCTGACTCACCTTGTTTCTCTCTCAGAGTGTTGTAGTTTGAATCAAGCGTCACACGGAAACATATCTCGCAAAGTAATATTAAGAACATATTCATCACACACACGAGTCCTCAACCGATACCATGGACAAGTACTTCTCTTTATCCTTTGTCTCATACACAGTTTGAGACTCACACAGTACTCACCACGTGGAAGTACTCGCCTCTAATTTCAAGTCCTGCACACGCTATTTCTTAAATATTTCAACTTATAGTACACACGCTAGTATTTCAGCTTAACTTAAGCACACGGAAGTATTTCAACTTATTGCTACACGTGGTTTCATTGTGACCGTTGGTCACTTCCAAAGATTACTACGATCCCATTAATATTACCTGCCTGACATTTAATTCTCCCCACAAAAGTTCCTGAAATAGAGACATTATTATTTCAGACTACTCTTAAATATTCCACATGCATACCATGCCTCCACTCTTCTGTCTTTACGGAGCACACCCAAGACAGGTCTTAACAGCACAAGATCCAGCGGCAGAGTGCCGAAACATGGCCGTTCGTCAGGTCCTCTCGCACCTCTGTTCAAGTGGGGGAGCACCTTGCTACCGTATTGGTCAGCCACATTTCAGGCGCTCAAAGCTCAGGTAAATTTCATCTCTTTGGTCCCACCAAAGGTGGCCAAAGGATCGTCTCAAAGATGATCATATATTCACATTCACTATCTGTGGTTAGTAGACGACCATACATTCATTCATTTCACAGATCTCACCAAACTGGATGTAGGGATTTATTTTGAGGGAGTGCACATGTGATCAATTAAATAAATAAATTGTCATTCTTTCCCACACTGGTATCCGGCTTTGCTGTATTAATTGAAATTGAGTATTTTACAAAAAAATGTGTTGTTCTGACAAAAATAATGAAGTATGTTGTACCTATTTTCAATGTCGGGCGGTACTGTACCCTTTCACCACCGGCTACCCATGCAGAAAAAAATGGCACGGTACTATCCTTGCAATGCGAGGGTAGTTCCGAACATTTTTTTTTTAAGAAAGCTGTATTAGAACAAACGTAGCAAGTCATCAAAATAACCAGGAGGGCAAATAGACGACCAAATGTTGTTACTTTACCAAGTTATTGACACAGTTGTTGCATTATTGTACTCTCCACAATCCGGAGTAATGTACACATACAACTTTACAACAATCCACATGACAAATAAAACATTACATCATACAAACAAAAAATAATGTTGACATAAAAATTTGCTTAGTTACTGGGATCTTCGTTACTTTTATGAGTAATCCAAACTTCACTAATTCTATTACAAATAAAAGAAAATACTAATTGTACTCATGAAATTTTAAATAGCTCACCGTCCAAACACAGAACAAGTAATCTGACATTCATAAATTGCGTTGTAATAATCTTTACACAGCAATGTCTAAATACAAAACAAAATCAACAAAAGAAAAAAATTGCGTACACTAGTTACACGTAGAAGTCAGGCTCCATATCAGTACCCTAAAATATACATCAAACCTACAGAGAAATAAAACTGAGAAGAAAAACAATGAAATATACCACAAGTTGCATACTGGTTACATAATATAAGACATCATGTCATACCTCGTTAACTATCATCACTTAAGCAATTGCCACCACTACTTGACTGTGAGTTTAACCTTATCCTTGTCCACCAGTACAAATACCTGCTGCTGAGCCAGTCAGTCCATCAACTTTGATCAATACACGCAGTAAATAGTTTAGCATTAAGTGCTTGAATCCACCAGTAGCTCTCGTATCTTACTCTACTGCTCATTTCTCTGTTGTTACACATTTGGACGACAAGAACTTGCATTTCGACTAGCCTTCATTACACTTTAATGTGAAATATCACCACTGTGATAATGCAAATAATTGGCTTCAGTCAACACACCAACAAGATCATTACTGTCCACGACATCAAAATGCATCAGTTAATTCCGATATTTGTTGTGCAATGCAAACTCTTGTTTCCTGTGACAACCTTACTGACCAATGCAACAAGAGCCGCTACATTAGTATTACGCCACTGGCTAATAATGAAAGCATCATTGTACCAAATATTCTAATAGACATGCTACGTGAACTTGATACCCAGAACAAACAAAAAAAACACTAACTATTCTAAACACAAATGTTAATGAAATACAATTACACTTGCTGTCCCTTCAGGAATGAAACATATAAAAAAATTACTCAATTACAAGTACAAATACATTATTCCCTATCTTGCGAGTCACACGGAATCATTTCATTCTGTGATTTTCTTGGGGTCAAAAAAGTTGCTGACATGTTCCCTAGTAACACTGTCTCAGTGTCAAAGCTCTCCCATGGTTACCCGGATGAAAGTCATTCGGTCACTCAAATCGGCATTTTGAACACGCACTGAACAGTAAACTGTATCTCACATTAAACACAAATGTCATAGTCACTCTCAGAGTACCATCCATACGAATCTGGTCGTCCAGAAATGGCCCTACAACTACTATTACCCACGGTTTTGTCCTTTCAGTTCATGGTGTAATTAAAAGTCGTAAGTTCCAACAAACAGCACTTATTCCCACACCAATTAAAGAAATGTCTCCTACTACAAATGCAAATGTCAATGTCCCACTTTAGTTTCTTGTGTTCATACAATAATTAGTCAACAAACGACAACTGTCCTCTTTAAGTATACCAAGCGTCCCACATGCAATTCACAAAGCACACTTAACAAGTCACTGCCAAAAGTTTATGGGTCCCACCGTTCAGTGGTCAAGACAAAACAAAACAATCATCCTGTCTGCTAAAGACAAAATCTTTTCCACCACTCACAACGTGGAAACACCAGTCCTTCACTTTCCACCTTATGGAGACGTAACGAGCAGTCATCTTCTTTCACGGCTCCACAGTCCAGTACTAGTTAATAGTTGCTGGTAAAAAATGCCCGCCGGATTCTGCAGCGCGTCGTTCATTCTGCCGTGGCGCCGCCGCGCGAGCCGTTGAGCAAAAGAAGACACCCGCTGTTGCCTCCGCGGGATACTTTCCCCCGTCGTAAGGGTGGCGGAACTTATGAATGGCCAGTGGTACGTGCGTGTCGCCCCAGGCCGTTGACCTGCTGTAGCGGGCGCGTGGAGTGTACCCCGACCGGCAGTGGAGTGGGGAGTGCCGCGGCTTTGTCGCCTCTCCCATGGCGCAGTCAGCTTGGCCCCACTAGCGGTTAGGGCACGTTCTGCGTAGCACCTCAGCGCTACAACACCCAATCAGTCAGACCCTTCCGTGCATCTCGCAACATTACAGACAAAAGGATACTCTTACAGTATTTAAATACTCATTGACTACATGTATGATCTATTAGATGCACTGGTAATAAAAGAATCTTTGTTCTAAAGAAAACATAAAATCATACATCATAGTTTACTACACATACAACATCAACATTTATCTCTTTTCTATGTACAGCCCACACTTGTGATATTGATTGTACCTGTCGTCCCTCATACAAAACATGAAAGTATCAAAAAATAAAAAGGAATAAGAAACAATCTATACAGCTCATAATTAAAATATCAAATAGTAGACTACTCTAACATCCTATCACAGTGAAAATATTAGAAACCGTTGATTTTAAAACTACAATATACAGTGAACCTTTGTGCTTGTGACAGACTGAAATTAATACCCCTTGAAAGTGTTCTAACAAAAAAATAAGAAATAATCTACACAGCTCACAATTACCTACCACATGTCATTAAATAGTAAACTACTTTAACATCCTAACACAATAAACATTTTAGAAACTGATGACTCTAAATCTACAACATACAATGCACCTTTGTGCTTGTGACAGACTGAAATTAGTATCTCTTTATATATTTTACCTTTTTATTATATATAACAACATTTCTAGGGCATGTATGTACCATCCACATGATGTCAGATCCTGACCTGCCATCGAGGTTCATCCAAATCATACAATAAAGCACAATAATGTTTTAGTTATGGATCGGTAGCATCCCCTTTACAGGAGTGTGCACATTGATCACACTACTCTACGACTCTCACTCACCAGACATCACATTTTCCTTCTCATTCAATCCATTAATACACTAACAGAATAGGTCTAAAAGTCAGCTAACCTTAACACCACCACACTCACAACAAAATACCATACCTTTGCTCCCTTATACTCAACCACATAACACATGAAGCTGTTTCGGAGATAGCATTCCAGTCTCCGAATTCGTCCTTTCACTCTGGCACCTCTGTCCATCGGCTTACCTCTGCATTCACTTTACCGATTATTCATCCTGCTAAATATCAACTTAGAATTGCGACATTTCATCTAAGAACAAAAAATACACAAATTATTCATCCTGCAAAATAACTGAACACATTCTTGGTACCATTTTGATTAGTTATACTGGTACCAGGCTTCAACAACAACAACAACAAAAGTTATTTTTTTTAATATTGCAAATGTTATGGTAAGAATTAGATTTTACACTTATATTACATCTTACGTCAGTATTCCACAACGTTCACCACCTGGGTCTCATACTCCCTTTATGTCCCTTCACGTTGTGCAGTTGTCCTCATCTCTTCATTCGTATTTCGGCTCTCCGTCCGTCGATTACTCCATCAGTTCCTGGTCTTCCTTCGCCATTCGCATCAATCTCGATTTCAGCATACACAGGCCTCTCTGTAACATACCTCTAAGACATCTCCACAATATTAATTCTACTCACCTTCATTTACCACTGTTTCATCACGTCGAATCTCTCTTTATTAATCACACTGCTTCACGTCGCTTCTCTCCTTAAATATCACCTCTATCCCTTTTATTTATCACGTCGCTTCTCTCTCTATCTACCATCTTTATCCACTCATTAATCATCACGTCGTTTCTGCTTGCTCCTTATTCATATGACAAAAAATACGTACAATACCACTCTGTCCACTCCTGTTCATGACTCATTCGACCAGTCTATTCCGTCACACTTCCTGATATCCCGCCTGAAAATTCTTATGTTCGATTTGACCCTGCACAACGTTACGCACCACAAATAAATACACTGACTATCTACCATAACATGCCTACTTTCGATCTATCCTTAACTTTTCCATAACTTGATGTTAGAAAAGTGATGAAGCCCACACGATTGTTTTCCCTTGATCGTCTCAATTGTGACAATGATTGTCCTGTCGTGAACGCAATGACTGCCTATCCTCTCTTCGCCCATCATTTTGATTTTCCCTTCGTCTTCCATCTCTGTCCCATCTTCTATTTTCCCGGTTTGACGGTCGATATTCCCATGAATTTTGCCCCCTATTTCCTCGCCATCTTCCATTCCCGTCATTCCTCTGATTCCATGCTCTCCTGCCATTCTGATAGTTTCTGCCGTTCCAATCCTCGACTCTGTCTGACCTATGAGTCGTGTCTCCGTTCACGATGTTCCTCTCATTACCCAGTTCCTGTAACAAGTGCTGAAATGACGCGGAATCGTCTAAGCCTCTGCCTGCTATCGCTATATCTCTGCGCAATCTCACTGGCAACTAAGTTATACAGATCCTAATGAGCTCCGCAGGTTCGTATGGCACATCCAAATATCTATTTCGTCTCAGCATTTCCTGATAGCACGCCACTGGATCTCTTATATTACCTTCGTTACAATTTGGCATCATCAACATGCTTTGCTTAACCTGGTCCTGCTTACTTTTCGGCCACAAGTCATTTAAAAACTTGTCACAAAATATCTTGTAGCTACTACAGTCTTTAATAACTTCCTGCATTTTTGCTCTAGCCTCGTCCCTCAATTGGTTATACACAAACTTCATTTTGAGGAGCGGTCCCCACGATGCAGGTAATGAATCTTGGAATTGAGACAGCCACAGGCATGGATGTTGGTAGTTATCAGGATCCGGAAAACAAGTGAACGTTTGTACCGACACGAAGTGCCTCCTACATTCTTCTTCCGCATTTATGTTTTCCGACCTTGGGCTATACCCAGTTGGGTTTGCCACCTGTTTTATCCGACACAACCGTTCTTCTAACTCTCTGAGTTCGTCTTCCTCTTTCTGCCTATTTTGGTTTTTTTAATTTATCTCACTCTCCCTCTGCAATCTACCTGGTGGTGTTTCACCTTCGCTACTGCACGCTAATTGCAACTGTGCTAGTTCTTCCCTATGTTTCCTATTTATTTCTAATTGTGCCTCTTTAAACTGTAATAGTGATTGTATCTCTTCCTGGTCAGCATAAACCTCTCGCTGCGTACTGTCTGAGCCTGTTTCGCCTCTTATACTGATCTTTTCTACATCTGCTCTAATCGTATTCATTCTGACCACTACCTCCACAACTTCATCCCGGTGTTTATTTAGCGCCACTTCCTGCCGGGTGACTTGAGCTTCCACGCTGTCTAATACCCCTTGTTTATCTGCAAGTAAGTCCTCCACTATCCCTTTGATTCGCTCATCCGGCAACATGTCCCTACGTTCTGTAATATCACTCTCTATTGAACTTATTCGTACCTCCAAATTATTGGCTTTTTCTTTCACGGCATCACATACTTGCATCCAGATTCTTCTCCCCCTCGTCTAACCGATTATTAACTGTGGACAGACGCTTATCGATAACTGAGAGTAGCTTCCTCATTGCCTCTTTATTTCCCTTATCCATTGCCTCCAATCTTTCCTTACTATCTTTATCCATCGTTTCCAATCTTTCCTTATTATCTTTATCCATCGCTTCCAATCTTTCCTCATATGCTTCCCATCTTTCCTTATTATCCCTATCCATCGCTTCCAATCTTTCCTTATTTGATACCAATCTTTCCTTATTTTCCCTATCTCTCTCCTTATTATCTCTATCCATCCTCTGTAAAAACTGCAGTAGCACATTGTCATTTCCTACTTTCGGTGCGCTCACCTCGTTCGCCTGAGAAACGGTAGCATCGCTAAGGGTAACTTCATTTTCACTGCATACCTGACCTAGCCCTGGCTCGCCCGCGTCGTCGGGAAAAGCCCCCGATTGTGAACAAAGCCCACTGCATGAAGGATCACCTAGCCGCGGTCCGCTGAACAATTCAGCCCCTTCTGAGTGTTTGCCGTTCTCACTCATTAACCCAAGGTCGACACCTACTTCCTGCTGCACTGCTACGTTCACCCCAGAATCACTATTCTCCATGGTGACTACACTTTTTGACTGCGACCTAGTTACTACGGACATTATGCAAAAAATTATACAACGATCTTCCAGCCTTGGGCGATATAGCAATTAATTACATAAAAAAATAAAAGATCCTCACCAATCCAGAAAGAAATTGCAAACAAAAAAATTTTCTTCTTAGCCCTATCACAATATATTCCATCAAAAAATAAAAAAATCTTAACAGCAAACCCTAACAGCAAAATATCCTGGCAGGGTCGAAATTATGAGAGGCACCCACATGCCTTGCTCATATTGTGGCATCAAGCAGTCAGGCCTGCAAGATGAGTGGTCTGCCAAGTGAGTGGATTCATTCTTATTTATCGAGTAACATGAACTCTCATACTCACAATTAAGCTACAAATTATCCTCCTGTATGAATAATACGCAACAGAAATGCACATCTGACTATCAGTAATTTACAGAACTTTGACTGTTCACTACGCACTGGCAATACCACATTTTCTTTCCTTTTTTCTATTTAACGGCTTTTATCAACACGTGGCCATCACACTGAATATGAGTGGCACACACATTATAAATTCTGGATATCATGACAACATACAATTCGAAGGAAAAGGCCACCAATATTTTCTTTTCACTATCTTATTTATTCCGATAAATTCTATAACCTAAACACACAAATTCTATAACCTACAACAATAACACATGAGAAATTCCGCCCAATGGGCATTGCTTTACATTGGTGAATCTCTATATTATGGTCTCGTAATTATTTAACGCTACAGTGCACTTTCTGGATAGGATGGTGGATCTTTTATTATTTCTCACACTTCGACTCTCACAATCATCATCACGAAACTTTCCTCCAGACCGAGCAGTACAAAAGGAACACGCATAACCCACTACCTCTATAACTACCTTGCTACTCTCCCATGCAAACCACATATACTTAAATTACCTGACATACACCACACTACAACATGAAGTACAACGCAGGCAATAGTCACAACATTATCACTTTCAGCTTTCCCACTTCAATTAATATTTATCCCAGTTTCACACGACACTGCCCCACTTCGTAATTCTACTTTCCTACTATGAAGTCTGGAGATACATGCACGTCTTCCTGTGCAATGCAAGCCAAGTGGCGTTGCTGGATAGACGGCTGACTCACCTTGTTTCTCTCTCAGAGTGTTGTAGTTTGAATCAAGCGTCACACGGAAACATATCTCGCAAAGTAATATTAAGAACATATTCATCACACACACGACTCCTCAACCGATACCATGGACAAGTACTTCTCTTTATCCTTTGTCTCATACACAGTTTGAGACTCACACAATACTCACCACGTGGAATCACTCGCCTCTAATTTCAAGTCCTGCACATGCTATTTCTTAAATATTTCAACTTATAGTACACACGCTAGTAATTCAGCTTAACTTAAGCACACGGAAGTATTTCAACTTATTGCTACACGTGGTTTCATTGTGACCGTTGGTCACTTCCAAAGATTACTACGATCCCATTAATATTACCTGCCTGACATTTAATTCTCCCCACAAAAGTTCCTGAAGTAGAGACATTATTATTTCAAACTACTCTTAAATATTCCACATGCATACCATGCCTCCACTCTTTTGTCTTTGCGGAGCACACCCAAGACAGGTCTTAACAGCACAAGATCCAGCGGCAGAGTGCCGAAACATGGCCGTTCGTCACGTCCTCTCGCATCTCTGTTGAAGTGGGGGAGCACCTTGCTACCGTATTGGTCAGCCACATTTCAGGCGCTCAAAGCTCAGGTAAATTTCATCTCTTTGGTCCCACCAAAGGTGGCCAAAGGATCGTCTCAAAGATGATCATATATTCACATTCACTATCTGCGGTTAGTAGACGACCATACATTCATTCATTCCACAGATCTCACCAAACTGGACGTAGGGATTTATTTTGAGGGAGTGCACATGTGATCAATTAAATAAATAAATTGTCATTCTTTCCCACACTGGTATCCGGCTTCGCTGTATTAATTGAAATTGAGTATTTTACAAAAAAATGTGTTGTTCTGACAAAAATAATGAAGTATGTTGTACCTATTTTCAATGTCGGGCGGTTCTGTACCCTTTCAAGGCAAATGCGAATAATTTCCGCAGGTCCATAAGGATCGTCAAGATGTTCATTCGCCTGCAGCATGTGCTCGAACACCTGCACAGGGCTGGAGAATTTCGACCGGTTTAACTCTGGTAGCATAATGAGTCCGTGTTTTCGCGACTCTGCACTGCCACTGACCAATAGATCGACAGGAAGTGTAGACGAAACTCCCCGACTGTGTACACAATTGCATGCAATTGACCTTATCCGCGCCGCTGGCTCACCTTCTAGGTAGCCGTTATTTATTTATTTTTTTTTTTTTTTGGTCATCAGTCTACTGACTGGTTTGATGCAGCCTGCCACGAATTCCTTTCCTGTGCTAACCTTTTCATCTCAGAGTAGCACTTGCAACCTACGTCCTCAATTATTTGCTTGACGTATTCCAATCTATGTCTTCCTCTACAGTTTTTGCCCTCTACAGCTCCCTCTAGTACCATGGAAGTCATTCCCTCATGTCTTAGCAGATGTCCTATCATCCTGTCCCTTCTCCTTATCAGTGTTTTCCGCATATTCCTTTCCTCTCCGATTCTGCGTAGAACCTCCTCATTCCTTACCTTATCAGTCCACCTAATTTTCAACATTCGTCTATAGCACCACATCTCAAATGCTTCGATTCTCTTCTGTTCCGGTTTTCCCACAGTCCATGTTTCGCTACCATATAATGCTATACTCCAGACGTAGATCCTCAGAAATTTCTTCCTCAAATTAAGGCCGGTATTTGATATTAGTAGACTTCTCTTGGCCAGAAATGCCTTTTTTACCATAGCGAGTCTGCTTTTGATGTCCTCCTTGCTCCGTCCGTCATTGGTTATTTTACTGCCTAGGTAGCAGAATTCCTTAACTTCATTGACTTCGTGACCATAAATCCTGATGTTAAGTTTCTCGCTGTTCTCATTTCTACTACTTCTCATTACCTTCGTCTTTCTCCGATTTACTCTCAAACCATACTGTGTACTCATTAGACTGTTCATTCCGTTCAGCAGATCATTTAATTTTTCTTCACTTTCACTCAGGATAGCAATGTCATCAGCGAATCGTATCATTGATATCCTTTCACCTTGTATTTTAATTCCACTCCTGAACCTTTCTTTTATTTCCATCATTGCTTCCTCGATGTACAGATTGAAGAGTAGGGGCGAGAGGCTACAGCCTTGTCTTACACCCTTCTTAATACGAGCACTTCGTTCTTGATCGTCCACTCTTATTATTCCCTCTTAGTTGTTGTACATATTGTATATGACCCGTTTCTCCCTATAGCTTACCCCTACTTTTGTCAGAATCTCGAACAGCTTGCACCATTTTATATTGTCGAACGCTTTTTCCAGGTCGACAAATCCTATGAAAGTGTCTTGATTTTTCTTTAGCCTTGCTTCCATTCTTAGCCGTAACGTCAGAATTGCCTCTCTCGTCCCTTTACTTATCCTAAAGCCAAACTGATCTTCACCTAGCGCATTCTCAATTTTCTTTTCCATTCTTCTGTATATTATTCTTGTAAGCAGCTTCGATACATGAGCTGTTAAGATGATTGTGCGATAATTCTCGCACATGTCAGCTCTTGCCGTCTTCGGAATTGTGTGGATGATGCTTTTCCGAAAGTCAGATGGTATATCGCCAGACTCATATATTCTACACACCAACGTGAAGAGTCGTTTTGTTGCAACCTCCCCCAATGATTTTAGAAATTCTGATGGAATGTATCTGTCCCCTCTGCCTTATTTGACCGTAAGTCCTCCAAAGCTCTTTTAAATTCCGATTCTAATACTGGATCCCCTATATCTTCTAAATCGACTCCTGTTTCTTCTTCTATCATATCAGACAAATCTTCACCCTCATAGAGGCTTTCAATGTATTCTTTCCACCCATCTGCTGTCTCCTCTGCATTTAACAGTGGAATTCCCGTTGCACTCTTAATGTTACCACCGTTGCTTTTAATGTCACCAAAGGTTGTTTTGACTTTCCTGTATGCTGAGTCTGTCCTTCCGACAATCATATCTTTTTCGATGTCTTCACATTTTTGCTGCAGCCATTTCGTCTTAGCTTCCCTACACTTCCTGTTTATTTCATTCCTCAGCGACTTGTATTTCTGTATTCCTGATTTTCCCGGAACATGTTTGTACTTCCTCCTTTCATCAATCAACTGAAGTATTTCTTCTGTTACCCATGGTTTCTTCGCAGCTACCTTCTTTGTACCTATGTTTTCCTTCCCAACTCCTGTGATGGCCCTTTTTAGAGATGTCCATTCCTCTTCAACTGTACTGCCTACTGCGCTATTCCTTATTGCTGTATCTATAGCGTTAGAGAACTTCAAACGTATCTCGTCATTCCTTAGTACTTCCGTATCCCACTTCTTTGCGTATTGATTCTTCCTGACTAATGTCTTGAACTTCAGCCTACTCTTCATCACTACTATATTGTGATCTGAGTCTATATCTGCTCCTGGGTACGCCTTACAATCCAGTATCTGATTTCGGAATCTCTGTCTGACCATGATGTAATCTAATTGAAATCTTCCCGTATCTCCCGGCCTTTTCCAAGTATACCTCCTCCTCTTGTGATTCTTGAACAGGGTATTCGCTATTACTAGCTGAAACTTGTTACAGAACTCAATTAGTCTTTCTCCTCTTTCATTCCTTGTCCCAAGCCCATATTCTCCTGTAACCTTTTCTTCTACTCCTTCCCCTACAACTGCATTCCAGTCGCCCATGACTATTAGATTTTCGTCCCCCTTTACATACTGCATTACCCTTTCAATATCCTCATACACTTTCTCTATCTGTTCATCTTCAGCTTGCGACGTCGGCATGTGTACCTGAACTATCGTTGTCGGTGTTGGTCTGCTGTCGATTCTGATTAGAACAACCCGGTCACTGAACTGTTCACAGTAACACACCCTCTGCCCTACCTTCCTATTCATAACGAATCCTACACCTGTTATACCATTTTCTGCTGCTGTTGATATTACCCGAAACTCATCTGACCAGAAATTCTTGTCTTTCTTCCACTTCACTTCACTGACCCCTACTATATCTAGATTGAGCCTTTGCATTTCCCTTTTCAGATTTTGTAGTTTCCCTACCCCATTCAAGCTTCTGACATTCCACGCCCCGACTCGTAGAACGTTATCCTTTCGTAGATTATTCAATCTTTTTCTCATGGTAACCTCCCCCTTGGCAGTCCCCTTCCGGATATCCAAATGGGGGACTATCCCGGAATCTTTTGCCAATGGAGAGATCATCATGACACTTCTTCAATTACAGGCCACATGTCCTGTGGATACACATTACGTGTCTTTAATGCAGTGGTTTCCATTGCCTTCTGCATCCTCATGTCGTTGATCATTGCTGATTCTTCCGCCTTTAGGGGCAATTTCCCATCCCTAGGACAAGAGAGTGCCCTGAACCTCTATCCACTCCTCCACCCTCTTTGACAAGGCCGTTGGCAGAATGAGGCTGACTTCTTATGCCGGAAGTCTTTGGCCGCCAATGCTGTTTACTTATCAAAATTTAGGCAGTGGCGGGGATCGAGGGGCAATTTCCCATCCCTAGGACAAGAGAGTGCCCTGAACCTCTATCCACTCCTCCACCCTCTTTGACAAGGCCGTTGGCAGAATGAGGCTGACTTCTTATGCCGAAAGTCTTCGGCCGCCAATGCTGTTTACTTATCAAAATTTAGGCAGTGGCGGGGATCGAACCCGGGACCGGATTATGAACCCAAGACACTACCCCTAGACCACGGCTCATATACACCATTCTCTGCGCACTGGGCCACATAGGAGGAAGGGAGAACTCGAACTGCTGTAACCAGGCCCGCGGGTGAATCCCCATAGCCAAGTTACGGAAGGCTTCAAACTTCCTCACCGTCAGAAAATGTTTAAAGTCAAATTCGTGAGTTTCCCTTGGCGAACGTTCCTGAGGGTATCCGCGCCATTCCCACCTGGTACGAGATCCGTGATCATGACAATGATCAAATTCGCCATCGTTCCCGGAATCATCGTCGGAATAATGGCCCTTTCGTTCATTTCTTTCAGTCTTATGGGCCGTTAACCCTTTCAGGTGAAGTTTTAAATGGGTCATGCGCTCACATAGTCCCTTGGTAACCCCTCTTTGTTGAATATTTATTTCACGCTGTCCGCGTGGACATTTCGTTATTGACTGTATTTCGTCTGCATCCGCTGATGACGAGGTAATCATTTCCCTATTATTGTCAGATTTACACGCCACTGCGTCTGAGATCTTGGCTATTTCTTCTCGCATCTCTTGGTGGGCCGTGTCTTGTTGTGTTTGTGTAAGCCCTTGCTCTCGCTCGAGAGCTATTATCGCCTGGCTGAGGGTTTCTACCTGCGGGCTAAGGTGGACCGGGCACTTAGCAGCAGTGTCCTCTATTTGGGACACAAGAGCCTCGTGGTCACCCTGGCATTGTTCTGCTAACGCGCGAAGATCCCTGGGGGAATTTTGTCCTACTCGGGACTCAAGAGCCACTTGTTCACTCTGGCATTGTTCTGCTAGCATACATATATTCCCAGCGAACCTTTCTTCTTGCTCCATCACCTGCTTACTAATGACTTGGTGCCCCTTTTCTAAGCCGGAGATGCGTTGGTCAATGATCGCCAGTTTCTCCCCAACACCCTGTACTATTTCACTAGTCAATCTTTTATTTGCTTCTTCGATATGCATCCTATTTTCTTCTGCTTGTTTTTTATTCACTTCCTCGATATGTCTCCTATTACTGTCTAGTAATTGTCGTAGCATAGTCTGTAATGAATTTGCATCTATCGAATGATTGGAAATCACTACAGCGAGCTCAGGATGGACAACACTTGTACTTGCGTTTTCCGTGTTTCGTTCCTGGTCGGACTCGACTTTTTGACCTCGTCCTTGTTCAGGGTTATTGTCTGGCAGGTTTTTCCGCTCGCGGCTCCCTGAACAGCTACGCGTCTCCATCATAAGGATAGTTACTCCGAGCTCCAAAATACAACAAGGATAATGCCAAAGTCTCCTAATGGACTCACAGTCCCCACAAAGCACCCAAGATTTACTATATGACACCGATACACGCCACAGGACAAGAATCAACCCACACTTGTAAGACAACTGAATACTAAATCACAATGTCTATACAGTAATACATATACAAGATGAAACATGTAAGAAAATGCACACCTATATCATAAATTCACGTAAATTCTGTATTACAGAAAGACAATATACCAATTAGCACATCCAACTGAAAATAACTAATCCTCACTGTGCAACAGAAGATCTCTGGTTTATCGAAATCCTGGCAGGGTCGCCATGTGTAACTAACCTGTTACTATGGGTTATTACGTTATTATTGGGAATGTAAATACTTATTGCTTGGGAAGTTAACGTGAGAAGATTAGGGTCGCCACCGACTCTAACCATACAACTATTCGAAGGTTTGGTCGAGTCGGAAAATAAATTAATTTGATCACAGACCAAAAACACACAAAAATGCATACATTGTGATGTCACTCATAGTGGATACAATGTAATTAATAGTATTGCCCGTGCACTGTTCATGACAATCAAACATTTAAAATAAAATAGAACATGCATGAACATTGCATGAGATCAGCTCACAGCAACACACCTGAAAATAAGACTTAATCTAAAACACTTGTTTTAAAATAAAAGAGGAAACTACTCACTGGACCTGTGCATAAGGAAACGCGTTCGATGAGCTAACGGGAAAGCTATGAGGTGAGTGGCTTAGGTGCAAAAACATAACCTCGGAACACAAGAGAAAATTGTGGATAATATCATTTATTCCTAAGACATTAAAGAAAAGCATCGATACATTCACCGTTATAATCTACTCCTAAAATCATTGATGTGAGTCATTCATACCACTGCTGTTGACTGATCGCAATAACTCGTAAAGCAGTACACATTTCGCAGTACACCCGCGTGCCCACGTGGTTTGTGGAGACGCACCTCGTAGGTGTCGTGTCCAAGTTGCTACAATATCACATCACACAATCATGAGCGATTAAAGTTCTTTAAAACAAGCATGAGACCACACAGTTAGTGATGATGGTAGCCCAACAAAACTTTTATGTTCAACCACGTGGTCGGCTCCCCATGGACGAAAGATACATTAAGCAAGGAAAATTTACTAGAAGGCAAAGCTATTAATATTTAGAAAAATGAGAGCTTATACAGGCACAGCTGAAGGCAAACAGACATTCATACAGAAGCGAGTGCTCACTTCTTATCGACACCTTTGTGTGGCGCTCTTCCGGTGGATCCAAGTCTGCTATAGGAATTTACTAAGTGAAACATCTGCCAAAGTTTTGCATTCCTTGCTGCGACAAGGTAAAGCAATCTTTCGAGTTGAAAAGCGAGACCAAAAGCTAAAAGCTTTCCCCTCGCCAAGTAACAACGCGCCACGCGGTCAGTCTAACCCACCCTTCTTAGACTGGAGCACAGCTGTGGACGCTTCCCGTACCGGCGGCAGACTGCCTCCCGCTTCTTCTCCAGCCTCTTCCACGCTCCGCGTGGACCGGAAAACCCAAAGATGCCATTTCCGCCACCAACCTAACGCAGGTGGATTTCTCACAAGTAGCGCAAACCTCTTTGCCTACTTGACCATTACGAGAGTTGGCTATTCTGTGCAACTGCTGCTGAATCTGTATGACTATCGCAGATTTTCTGCAGCAGACTACGCCACCGTCTAGCAACGTGACACACAACCACATTCATTCAATCACGCCACTATGAGAGTAAAGAGAAAAGAGAAACATGGAAAAGAAAGAGAAGTGGTAATGAAAATGGGCTTCCGGACTAATGAAAGGTGGCTACAGGACCCCTTCACCCTCTTCAACTGTCGGCGGTCTCTGTCAGTCAACAGACGAGGTCGGCCTGTACGCTTTTGTGCTGTACGTGTCCCTTCACGTTTACACTTCACTATCACATCGGAAACAGTGGACCTAGGGATGTTCAGGAGCATGGAAATCTCGCTTACAGACGGTTGGTTGTTTTGGGGAAGGAGACCAGACAGCGAGGTCATCGGTCTCATCGGATTAGGGAAGGACGGGGAAGGAAGTCGGTCGTGCTCTTTGAAAGGAACCATCCCGGCATTTGCCTGGAGCGATTTAGGGAAATCACGGAAAACCTAAATCAGGATGGCCGGACGCGGGATTGAACCGTCGTCCTCCCGAATGCGAGTCCAGTGTCTAACCACTGCGCCACCTCGCTCGGTGTCGCGTACAGACGTATGACACAAGTGACACCCAATCACCTGCCACATTCGAAGTCCGTGAGTTCCGCGAAGAGCCCCATTCTGTCTCTCACGATGTCTAATGACTACTGAGGTCGCTGATATGGCCGGCCAGTGTGGCCAAGCGGTTAAAGGCGCTTCAGTCTGGAACCGCGCGACCGCTACGGTCGCAGGTTCGCATCCTGCCTCGGGCATGGATGTGTGTGATGTCCTTAGGTTAGTTAGGTTTAAGTAGTTCTAAGTTCTAGGGGACTGATGACCTTAGATGTTAAGTCCCATAGTGCTCAGAGCCATTTGAACATTTGTCGCTGATATGGAGAACCTGGCAGTTGGTGGCAGCACAATGCACCTAATATGGAAAGCGTGTGTTTTGGGGGGCACCCGGATACTTTTGATCACATAGTGTATAGTGAAGCGACAAAGGAACTGGTATAGGCATGTGTATTCAAATACAGAGATATCTGAACAGGCAGAAGACGGCGCTGCGGTCGGCATCACCTATATAAGACAAGTGTCTGGCGCAGTTGTTAGATCGGTTACTGCTGCTGCAATAGCAAGTTATCAACATTTAAGTGAGTTTGAACGTGTTGTTATGGTCGGCGCACGAGCGATGGGACACAGCATCTCCGAGGTAGAGATGAAGTGGGAATTTTCCCGTAAGACCATCTCACGAGTGTACCGTGAATATCAGGAATCCGGTAAAATATCTGATCTCCGACATCCCTAGAGCTGGAAAAAGATCGTGCAAGGAAGGGACCAACGACGACTCATGAGAATCGTTCAGCGTGACAGAAGTGCATCCCTTCCGCAAATTGCTGCATATTTCAATGCTGGGCCATCAGCAAGTGTCAGCATGCGAACCATTCAATGAAACATCACCGACATGGGCTTTCAGTGCCGAATGCCCACTGGTGTACTATTGGTGACTGCGCGACACAAAGCTTTACGGCTCGCCTGGGCACTTCAACACCGACACTAGACTGTTCATGATTGGAAACATGTTGCCTGGTTGGACGAGTCTCATTTCAAACTGTATAGCGCGATTGGACGTGCACAGGTATGGAGACAACCCCATCAATCCACGGATCCTGCGTGTCAGCAGGGGACTGTTCAAGCTGTTGGATGCTCTGTAATGGTGTGGTGTCTGTGCAGTTGGAGTGATACGGGACCCCTGATACGTCCAGATAGGACTTTGACAGGTGACAAGTACGTAAGCACCTTGTCTGATCACCTGCATCCATTCCTGTCCATTGTGCATTCCTACTGACTTGGGCAATTCCATCTGGACAATGCGACACCCCACACGTCCAAAGCTGTTCCAGGAACACTCTTCTGATTTTAAAACATCCCGCTGGCCAACAAAGTCCCAAGAAATGTACGCTATTGGGCATATCTGCGATGCCTTGCAACGTGCTCTTCAGAAAAGATCTCCATCCCCTCGTACTCTTCCGTTTATGGACAGTCCTGCAGGATTCATGGCGTAAATTTCCTCCAGCACTACTTCAGACATTAGTCGAGTCCATGCCACGTACTGTTGTGGCACTTCGGTGTGTTCGCGAGGGCCCTACACGATATTAGGCAGGTGTAACATTTTGTTTGGCTCTTAAGTGCATTTTCTCCAGCGAATAACTGTTGACGTTCAGAAATGTTTGGATGGCACTTTACCAATTCTTACAATTCTCAACAGTGTGCACAAGTCACTATAAGACGTGTGTCAACGGCACCCACTATGGATTTTGCCTCCGTCATTAAAAAATATTGCTAGTCCCTTAATTTTTCCACTGCATTTCGAGTTTTGTGTAAAAAGAATGGTCCCTCACAGCCTTACTTTCGCCATTGTGGTTATGGACAGCTGACAGCTCTTACAACAAACGCCGACGCGTAGACAAACCCAGGCACTTGTGACAGGCCGGTCTCGGTGTTAGCTGACCACGGTTATTGCACGTGGGAGCGAGGGCGCGTCGATCGGCTTATACTCAGTTTTTATCGTGATATTTCGCGATGACACGTGAACCATTTGACAGTAGACGTACAGTGCGATGCGTTTGCGATAAACCTTACTCCATTATTCATTTTGTCCTATGAAAATCCACGAAACTGAATCTAACGATTGAGGTTGCGGAAACGTACAGGTCACAGTGACTAGTTTGCTCTAAATAACTCGCCTTCGTTCTTGTACGTGATAAGTAGCAAGAGCGATAAAACAGGAAACATCGTTTAGCATTTCAGCAGAAAATGTTTTCAGTACCTTTTCGTCTGCTAACGCATCAGACGCGCATGAGAGACACGGAATCTTGCACGCCTCATGATGCCACAGTTACCGCAGAAATGCCTTTGGACGGGTGCGACGGCGGAAAATAGTATGCAGATTAGTACGCAGTCAAGTAAAAGAGCTACTGGCAATCCTTGCAAGGGATACACTGCGGTACGTTAAGTCTCGCTGTGCAGAAGTGTTAGTGTTAATAATACATAGAAACTAAACGAGACGTGAGGCGTAACTCTCCAATGTGACATATATAGCCGCCGAACCAGCGAGCAGCGCACCGTCCCATGTTCCATTTCCGGTGCGGTTACTGGACGACCGCGCGCAGGGCGCCGAATCTCCATTCGCAGACATCAGCAGAGCGGAATAAATACGGCGGGCAAGGCGCGGTGCAGCTGGCAGTTTAATTCATTTTGGTTTTGGTCCGCCGGAGTTAGCAGCGCCGCCCAACTAGTGGCGCACAGCGGCGGCTGGCGAGAAGTACCGGCCGGCTGCAGCTGGGCCGCTCTGCGCATGCGCGGCCGCGCCGGGGCACTGCAGTCTGCTGCGAGGTGGCGCCTCCGCGGGACACTGCGGGATTCTCGTCTCGCAGTTGGTTATTCTCGCAATCCCCATATTTAACTTGCTGTCAGCCCTACCTTTCAATTGCCCCAAATGCCTATGATTACAATAATAATAATAAAATATATAAAACCTTTCAATGCGTAATTCATAATTTGTTTACGTCAGTGCCTATACTCCAGAAAAATTGCCATTCGGAGAAATACAGCTTTATGCAAGGCTTTCGTCCGAAACTTTTAGAAGTACACGTGTCTTACTGTTATTCTGAGACTTAACGACAGCAAAAAGCTCTGATAAACTGAAAAATTTGCACGATTCAAAATTGAAGTGTGCACTCATCATAATAAGTACTTCACTCAGCACTGTGATTGTACACACGTCTGCCGATTGTGGTTATGTGAACGTGTAAATGAAAGGGTTGCCATTTCATGCATACACTTCAGCCTACGTTCGAGAAAGTCAGTCTTTCTGTTTTCCTTAAGGTGCGTTTGCACCCGCGCGCCTTGCAACTCGTCGCCGTGCGGCTGTAGCTTGCCCACACGGAAGTAGGGGCTCCCAGTATGAAACACTGGTGTGATGGTGTGAATGGAATCACTGCCCGCACATGTTGAGGAAGAAGTGTGCACCTACACGCGTGCATGTGGGGCAAGCCGCAGCAGCAAGGCGACTAGCTGCAAGGCGCGGAAGTGTAAACGCAACGTTGGTGTGCATCTGTGATGGGAGACGAGTTGCTTCGCTTCCTGTCTCGAATTACTCAGGTTCCTCTGACTTACCCGTCCTACCTACAAACGTTGTCAGACATCTTGTCAGCAGCAGGAAACGTGAGCCTGTCAATAACTGAATGTTCTCCGCAGGTGGTCACGACACTAGCCCAACACTGCAGGCAACAATTTGAAAAGCAGCTCGTAACTTTCCAGAATTTCTAGCCATTTTCGAGACTTAGATTTTATGCTGTTTTATTTTCCGAAACATAGATGAGAAATTACGAAATTTATGCATGTAAAACTATAAACGCTTTTACTAATATGTTCTATGGCCTCCATGAAACGTATCTATAAAATCCTTTCATAACACATTTGACCAGTTTCATCTCGTACCCGGCTCATTTCCTGCACAGCTTGTCCGCTGTATACTTCTCCAAACTCGTCGAAAAGGACTGAGAGTGGGGACTGATGTAAATCCAATAATTATATTAATACTAATTTTTATATAAGCAACAGGTACTCTGCATCAGAATTTTTATGTACCGCGTAATTCAGTTATTTATCCTGTGTAGTCTGTGTAATCCACTTCCATATTTATATTATCATGTTTCTTTCTTTACCTTGCCGTTGTGTAAAAGAATGAGAGTGTGTACGTGTCTTTTAGAGTTTACAAGGCATGTGATAGATTAGCCGCTATTCGTCTGCTGGGGGTACAGGGTAACCAAATTAGTATTCCTTCACCTGGGCAAAGAGTACGTGTCTTGTCTGTTTATTATGTAGGTGGCGGAAGCGACCCCTCTGGTCTCTCCCGCTTTACCTGGATGGTTCCCGCGGTGCTACTGCTCGGGAGACATTGCTGCTGACTGTTCGTTAGTTCGCTTCGTAGTTCTTAAGCGCAGTCTTGCTACGTTAAAGTCGTTGTGAGTGTGTAAGTTCATCAGCCTAGCTGAACCGTTTTATCTTTTTCCCAGGGTGTGTTCAGTTAAAAGCATAATACTTCATTAACGTTGGGAGATATCTGGGGCTTCGATTTACTAAGTATTCTTGGTTTTCTCTGTTCCTTTGGAACATTCTACTGTGGAACGTTCTTCACCGCGTAATAATTACGTCAAGTTAGAGCGATCGTCACCTTCGGTGAATGTGAGAATAAGCGTGTCTTCGCGTACGTGATTTTTTTTCTATTCTGATTTAAGGGTCCTTTAGTGCCTAAATGTTTGCTTGGCTATTTCTGGCTTTCAAATAAAAAATGTGGCCCTCAACTACATACCATGAGGCTCAGCGTTGAAATATTAAAAGTTTTGGCTGGTTTCGTTGTCTAGGGGCTGGGATACGTAGTTGTGGCATTACAAGCCAAATACTGCAGAGTCTACAGAACACAATATGAATATACACATGAATCGAATGGTCTAAGGTTCCTTTCACTCGGCAGTTGCGAATTTTGAATGTAACATAGAAATTTGTAAATGAAAGATTGCAGTTAAATAAATTCTGCAGGTACTATTTTTTAACGACTTTAAATGAAGAGTACGATAGCAGAAGTACCTTTAAGAAAGCCGTTTATTACTGCAAAACGTTTATTTGTGTCGATGGTCCTGCAACTAAATAAAATATAAGTTGAATAACAGGAAACAATAGATTGCTACTTCACGTAATTAGTTATGAACAACAACATAGCTCGCGAGATATTCGCTTCTAAACGCATACTACGTCTTCACTGCAAAAGCCACGGAATTCTCACAAGTGCACAAGTCGGCACTACAAAATATTTCTGGAAATATCACAAGTGCACAAGTCGGCACTACGAAATATTTCTATGTCCTGCGACAACGTACAAACTCACATCCAGCTGCCGCTGCCCAACACTACAATGGCAGACAACAATGCAAACTAGCCACAGACTGCACGCAGCACAGCCAGTGATTTTCATACAGAGGTGGCGTTACCAATAAAAAAAAACCTAAACAGCCTACTTACACACAGACTGAGTGCCGAGCGAAACCTGGAGAGTGCTGAGTAAGGGGAAGCGAGGCCAGCACGCTGCAATATACTGCGGGAGTAATGTCAAAAAGCTACCACCGAGGGTAAAAAGCGTCCTCCTGCCGGATATAAATAGTGGAACACAGGCAGCAACAGACAGAAGCCATTAGGAAGCAGTTCTGATCTGAGGACGGACGTGGTCCGTGTCCGAATGTTCAATCTTCGTAGGTGACGATTCCAGAAGTCTATTCCAGCTCGCAGGAGTCATCCGTTCGCCGCCAGATCAGCTCTGGAGGTCGGCCCGAGTCTGGTCGGCACCATGGCTGACTAACTACAGCGAGAACTTCCAGCAGAACCGGCCGCAGCGCGGTCTTGGTCACAGGCGCCGCCGGGGACTGACACCTGGACTCCACGGCAACCCAGCCCCACGGCGCGCGGTCCGCCCGAGACGGGACCTCGCCGACATCGCGACTGACGGCTTCCCAGCCGCCGGTGCAGCAGGTGTCGGCAGCTGACCTCACGGCGACGTGGCTCCGTGGGTGTGCCAGTACTGGGGCGCTGGGCGGCGACGAGTTCATCTCAACCACAGGGCATCCTGGCTTCAGCGGAGCACTGGTGGCCTGAAGCTCCCGAGTGCGATCAGTGGCGCGCGTTATGCGCATTGTTGGAGAAGCTACACGGCAGCAGCCAGGCGGAGGGATCCGCAGGGCTGGGTAGTGACGACGAGGGAGAAATTGTAAGGAAAGTTCAATAAATAATTGTAAAACTCCACGCCGTCTCAGTCTTTGGCGCGGCCACAGTGTCCGCTGCTAACAAGTGTTGCCAGAAGGCGCAACAAAATACAAAAACTAGAGCTGATGACTTACTGAACAAGAAATACGGGGTAATAGGTGTAACTAAGCAGACACGGAAATCAGTATAGTGTGAGGTAATGGGCGAGTTGTGGCGCCCTGAAAATATTCTAACTTCGGAGTTGTCGTGGCCGCACGGGCCGCTCAGCAAGCTGGGGCTCCTCAGCGACCTTGTGGTGCCGAACATTAGCGGGAGCAAGTGGGGTAACCCCAGCGTGCGGTCCAGGCCGACCGCGTGGCTGGGAATTCCATGTCGACACTGTGTCGAGGACTGTGCTTTGTGTCGATGAAGGATATTTGTATGCCGGGAATGCCAAAGATGGCGGGCTTTGTGAAACCATAATGGCAGACATTTCACAGTTCATGTAGAAATTAATAATAGCCTGAGGAATCATAATAACTTAAAAAGAAACATGTACATTACCATTATTTGCATGACGATTCTGATGGTGTAAATCAGATTCTGAATATCTTTATTAATCTAAATTGTAGTATCTGACTGTAAATTATGCAAGTAACACCCAGCAACGATTTTCCAAAATCTAAACGGTTCATCCGATTTTGTCGATCCACGTGTCTTTAGAAAGCTATTAGTGCAAACCTAAACTGGTGTGAATTACAGGCATGTAACTTGAATAGTACGTGAGTTATTGGAGGTCAAAGTGGCCAATTAATATTGATCGCGTCAGGCCATAAGTACTCCACAGTTACACGAAAAAACGGTAGCAGCATTCTGATAAATATATTTATTCGTCTATGTCTTTGTTTATATCCGATATATACTATTCATGAAGAAATTGGTCAAATATTTACTGTGTTTTAGAAAGCACAGAGGCATTAGGCTACTGGCCTACTTTTGTTTCTGTTCTTTGACGTATGTTTATTTGATTTGTTTATGTATTTAATAATATGTGTTAGAGCGTGTATATGGTCCAGCCATAGGAATATTTATTTAATTTCAAGTTATTTAAATGTAAATCCAGTATTTTGTATTGTAAGTAGGCTGTTTGGGTTTTTATATTGGTAACGCCACGTAGCATTCTGTATGAAAATCACTGGCTGTGCTGTGTGCAGTCTGTGGCTGGTTTGCATTGTCGTTGGCCATTGTAGTGTTGGGCAGTTGGCTGTTAACAGCTCGTAGCGTTGCGCAGTGGGAGGTGAGCCGCTAGCGGTGGTGGATGTGGGGAAGTGAGATGGCGGATTTTTGAGAGCGGATGATCTGGACGTGTGTCAATCAGAAACAGTACATTTGTAAGAATGGATGTCATGAACTGCTATATATATTATGACTTTTGAACACTATTGAGGTAAATACATTGTTTGTTCTCTATCAAAATCTTTCATTTGCTAACTATGCCTATCAGTAGTTAGTGCCTTCAGTAGTTTGAATCTTTTATTTAGCTGGCAGTAGTGGCGCTCGCTGTATTGCAGTAGTTCGAGTAACGAAGATTTTTTGTGAGGTAAGTGATTTGTGAACGTATAGGTTAATGTTACTCAGGGTCATTCTTTTGTAGGGATTTTTGAAAGTCAGACTGCGTTGCGCCAAAAATATTGTGTGTCAGTTTAGTGTTGACGAGAATAGGTACAGAGTGGAATGTCTGAGTACGTTCAGTTTTGCTCAGCTGTCTGAAAAGCAAATAATGTAAGAGGTTTATCAGCACAGTAATTCATTAATTTTTCTAAGGGGAAGTTTCAGTATGTGTTTCAATATGTTTGTGAGTGTGCTTTGGCTTGGAGACGTGGCGGGAGCGCTCTAGCCAATCACAGCACTCGTTACTATGGTAGGCGACTACCGAAGTCAACGGAGAGACTGTATGTAAGTGGGGGAGGAGCATCTGCGCACAGGAGACGGGGAGTGCTGGATAGGAAGGCGCCATGGACGGTCGCAGGAAATACTTGGAGAGTGTTGTACGTTCACATCCAGCTGCCGCAGCTGGAGGTGAGCCGCCAGCAGTGGTGGATGTGGGGAGAGAGATGGCGGAGTTTTGTAATTTGTCATGAACTGCTATATATATTATGATGATATTAAGGTATATACATTATTTGTTCTCTATTAATATCTTTCATTTGCTAACTATCCCTATCAGTAGTTAGTGCCTTCCATAGTTTGAATCTTTTATTTAGCTGGCAGTAGTGGCGCTCGCTGTATTGCAGTAGTTCGAGTAACCAAGATTTTTGTGAGGTAAGCGATTTGTGAATTGTTCATAGGTTAATGTTAGTCAGGGCCATTCTTTTGTAGGGATTTTTGAAAGTCAGATTGCGTTGCGCTAAAAAATATTGTGTGTCGGGATAAGCACAGTCATTTGTAATTTTTCTAAGGGGACGTTTCGTTGAAAGGGGACGTTTCATATGTCGACCCTTAGCCGAGGATACCTCACTGGAATCTTCTGATTTTTTCTTGTAGTTTGTGTAATTAGTGTAGCTTTTGTTTATTGCTAGCGCGTAATTGTAGAGAGAATCTCCTTTGTAGTTGCAGTCTTTCATTGTTGTACAGTAAAACAGTTGTGGCATGCATGTAGATTTGCTCCAAGTGTTTCGCAGCTGCGCTTGCAATTAACTACATATTATTTTCAGTGCTATGATAATGTGTTCTCTTATTTTTGCTCTTCAAATTGTGCTTTTCTGTGTTATCGTGTGAAATATTGTGACAATAATGGCGTGTGAAAAACGTAACTCTAGGCTCCAAAGTAAACTGAGAAATAATAGTGACGACGAGCGTAGCTTGCCACCACCACTGTGTAATGAATTAACTGATGTTCAAAGTAGTAATTTGGTAATTGTGCATAGGGAAATGGAGCGGGCTGCAAACAATGGCGTAGACAGTGAAACAGGTAGTGAACAGGGAAGCATTATCGATCGATCGCTCGGCAACAGCTCGCCTAAGGAATCCGAAATGACAGGACACAATTTTGCAAATACTGTAGATTCAGGTTCTGCGTCCTCACCGTTTTCTCATATGAGTCAAGACACATTTTCCGCTTGTCAAAATGTAAATGTTGCCGGTGCAAATGCAGTGCCGAAAAGCATAGAGGAACCGATTCCAGACACTAACACATTATTATTGCAATTAATGCAGCAAATGCAAACTAGCCACAGACTGCACACAGCACAGCCAGTGATTTTCATACAGAGGTGGCTTTACCAATAAAAAAAACCTAAACAGCCTACTTACATGTGTGCGTCCTCGTGTCAGCCTGTTGGTAGACTGCTGCTGTCAGCAAGGCTATCTGCGCCTGCCCTCTTCGCAACGCCTCAGTCGCCGCCATGCGTCTGTTTTGCCATTCTCCACTGCGTGAAGCAACACTTACTACATGTGGGCACAACAATTTCAACTCGCGAGCCCAGTTAGATTCAGTGATCAGAGTAAAATCTGTTATTTGAGGGCCTGTATATTCGTATTTTTTAAAGGAATTTTAGTAACCTTTTTTGTTTGTGGGGACCACGTTTTGCATGAACCTTTTTAATTGTGTACTCTTTATTCAGAGATTTCGTGATGTTTATCTGTTTAACCAAGGTGTTACTGGATGAGTGGTTTATGCACTTACTTGTTGTTTCCCTTTCCTCACATACGATTGACGTTCAATAAGTAATGCAACACTTTTTTTCTCGGCCGATTTCAGTTGAAAAAATACGGAATTTCCTGTGGGAAAGTTTGGAATATTCCCTTTTCAGCCCCTATAGTTTCATGAAGTTCCGATAGCTGGCGGCGCTATCCGTAACTTTCAAAATGGCGTCTGCAACGAAGGCGCATTCCAAGCAGAGAGCTGTCATTGTGTTTCATTTCAGTGGAAAACCAGAGCATTGCAGATATTCATAGGCGCTGCAGAAGATCTACAGAGACCTGGCAGTGGGTGAAAGCACGACCAGTCGTTGTGCGAGACGTCTATCATTATCGCAATAAGGTCGCCCAAACCTATCCAATCTCCCGCGTGCCGGTTGGCAGCACACAGCTGTGACTCCTGTAACGTTCGCATGCACGGACACTCTCATTCGCTGCTGAACTGGACGTCTCTGCTGGCAGTGCTGACACACTCGCCCACCAGTTGGGGCACTCAAGGGTAGTGCCTGCTGGGGTCCACGCCGCCTAATACAAGACTGCATATAGCAATAAAGGATCACCTGAGTGGAATTGCCTCCGTGTTAGGAGGATAATCGCGACAACTTTTTGTCGAACATTGTTACAGGCGACGTAACACGGGTTCATCACTTCGAACTGGAAACAAACGGCCAATCCATGTAGTGGCGCCACACCATCTCTCCTCTGAAGAAAAAGTTTAAAGCCGCGCCCTCAGCCGATAAACTCACGGCAAAGGTCTTTTGGGACTCTGAATGGGTTATTCTGTTTGATGTCCTCCCTCATTGTTCAGTGATCAACTCTGAACTACACTGTGCTGTCCTCAGGAAATTGAAGAAACGCATACAGCAAAAATGCAAATGAACTTCTCCTTCATCTCAAAGCCATGTTTTACACAAGGAGATCACAAAACTTTGTCGGGCTTTTCTGCCTCATCAAGCCCGAATGTTGCATCTCCCAACTTCCACCTGTCTGGCCCAATGAAGGATGCACCCCACGGGAAGCAGTACGCAGGTGATGGCGAGGTTACTGATGCAGCAAGACGTCGGCCAGTAGAGTGGTACCATTGTGGGCAAGCAGGCTCACCCAGCAAGGTGGCATAAGGCCGTCACGTTGAACGGAGACTGTGTTGAAAAATAAGGTTTTGTAGCCAAGAGAGTGGAGAATAATATGGTGTATTGGAATCCTGAATAAAACCAACCTGCTTTCAGAAAAGAAGTATTGCGTTATTTGTTTGACGCTTACATTGTGAGCGCGAATTCCCTTATCTTATATCAGAATAGTTGTTTCAGTCGGTATAAAGCTCTTTGCCGTAATTGCGTGCCTATGGTGATGGTTGATTTCTCTCCCAACTTCATCTTCTTGTGTGAATCCAATCTGAGTGCATCAAGCTGTACGCTCCTTTTACTCTCCTTTCACTTCCCATGATCAATTAACCCTCCGTTGCTCGCGCTGCTGATGGTTGGTTGGTTGTTTTGGGGAAGGAGACCAGACAGCGTGGTCATCGGTCTCATCGGATTAGGGAAGGATGGGAAGGACGTCGGCCGTACCCTTTCAGAGGAACCATCCCGGCATTTGCCTGGAGTGATTTAGGGAAATTACGGAAAACCTAAATCAGGATGGCCGGACGCGGGATTGAACCGTCGTCCTCCCGAATGCGAGTCCAGTGTCTAACCACTGCGCCACCTCGCCCGGTCGCGCGGATGACACTCGTCATACACATGACTTTCCCGCTCAATTTTGTCTGACAGGGCTGGATTGAGTTCGCGCCATTTTCAGCACCTTTGTGTTAACTCTCCGGCCGTTAGTTTCAGTCAGTGTTGGCTTTCAGTTACGAAAGATACATTGTTTACGAACGTGCATAAATTTAGGCATATTGAAACTGATTCCAGTTACCTTCCTTGTTACCTAGTACTCTCTTCATTTTTAGATTGTGGAAGAAATGTCGAAGCAAAAAAAAAAAAACTCGGACAGAATTTAGTAGAGATCTTAATGTATGGCTGGAATGGGTCAATGAGCTGAGTGATGAAGATACTCACAGTGATATCGCTGACTCAGAGACTGAGGACTGTATTCATGAAAGCGATCATGACTCAGGAACAGAACAAGAAGTGTCAGAAAATGATGAATATGAATCACAGGAAGAACTCAAGAGGATGCATTTTTTTTGGGAAAGATGGAATAACTAAACGGAGGAAAAATAAGTATCCTGCCAGTGTTAGAAGCAGATCTTGTAATATTATTACGCATTTGCCTGGACCAAAAAGTCAAGCTCGTATAACAACAAAGAAATAGAAATTCTGAATTTGTTCTCGGATGAAAACATAATAAGCATTATAGCAACATGCACTAATATATACGTCAATCAAGTTCGTGGCAACTTGGGAAAGGGATGCTAAAGAAACACATGCGATAGAGATCAGAGCTTTATTGATTTGTTATATCTGTGTGGATCTTTGAGATGTTGAAGGAAGAGTATATCCAAATTGTGGGATAATTCAAAGGGAAACGGACTTGAATCATGTTATTTATGCATGAATGAAAACGGATTCAGGTTTCTGTTGACATGTCTGAGGTCTGATAATATCTGTGATAGAGGTGTTCGCAGAGAGTGATAAGTTGGGTGTTATCAGAGAGGTACTTGAACTATTCACGAACAATTATCAAAAATATTTATCACCTAGTGAATACCTTATTGTTAACGAACAGCTTTTGGCATTTAGAGGAAACTGCCAATTCAGGCAATATGTTCATAGCAAACCTACAAAGTATGGGTTAAAAGTGTTTGGTCTGTTTGATGTAGGAAAAGCTTACACTATGAATTTAGAACCGTACGTCGGTAAGCAACCGGTGGGACCGTATCATGCCAGTAATTCAGCTTAAAATATTGTTCTTCGAATGGTCGAACCAGTACAAGGTACAAGCAGCGATATTACTGGTTATAACTGGATTACTAGTTTGTCTTTAGTCAAGAAACTTCAGAAGCAGAAACTGACATATGTAGGAACAGTACGAAAAAAGAAGAGAGAAACGCCGAAAGAATTTCAGCCAAAAAGAGAAAGGGAACCAGAATCTTCTATCCTTGGATTTCAACAAGATTGTACATTAGTCTCATACTCTCCAAAGAAAACTAGAACAGTGTCGGTGTTGTCAAGCATGTATTTCGATGACGCTATAGATCGCTCAGCAGTGGAACAAGACAAACCTGATATTTCAAGATTTTAAACATGGCTGCAACTGTTTTTGGCTGCCATCCTTTATTGTGAACAAACCTGATATGATTACTTTCTGTAACATATCAGAAGTGGGGGTAGATCTTGTAGATCTGCTTTGTCAGAAGAACAACGTGCCGCGTAATACAAGAAGGTGGCATAGGGTACTGTTTTAAATATTTTTAACATTGCAGCCATAAATACTTTATGCATATATAAGTACCACTGCATGGCTTCAAATCAGGTTGTAAAAAGGGTTGATTTTATAGAAAAAATGAGCAGGAAACTAATAAAGCCTCAAATAAAGCGACTTTCCCTTATTGGAAACCTTCCATGTGAAATTCGGAGGAGGGCTAAATTACTGTTAGGCACTCAAGAAATTGTGGAACAGCCAGAAAATGAACTGGATCATGTGGAAGGCGTGATATATGTGGAAGAGCACGAAATAAAACAACTCGTTGATGGTGCACTACATGCAACAACTGGACATGTGTAGATCATCTGAAAGACATATGTGTGAACTGTGTTGTCAAATAATGTGTTCTTTATTTCAATTTTATTTGCACTTTGTCACTAACGTACTGTTTGCATATGCTTATTAGTTAGGTCGTTATTTTCAAATAAACATTTTCATGTTCTCTTGATAAGTAGTTGCATTGTTACACACGCCTCGATGTTTACATGGAAAACACGTAAATTTGTTATTTGGAAATGTAACTTTATTAAATTATTGCACAAACTGTTTAAAACGTTAGAATATACCATACTGTATACGAATATTAAATATATTATATTTAAATACAATAAAAAATCATAAAATCAGTCATAAAGAGCATTAAAAGTATACAAATAGACCGCTTGCTTTGTGGATGAAACTTGTCATCCGTGCGAGTGACCAGGTCACAAATTTTCGGGCGAGTAACGGAGGGTTAAGATATACAAAGTTGCATTATTTTAACGTGAGCTGCTAATTTGTTTCATGCTCGGGCAGCAACCAGCTATTGGGTTAGGGTGTTCTGCTTTGTTTCACGTATGTGAATGTAAGAATAAATGTTATTGAAAAGTAATACCGTACGTCCCGGCGTATTCTTTCTGACTTACCGTGTAGTCACCTTCATTACAAAATATAATGAGCCGAATGGTTGTGTTTTCTCAGAATATTTCAGCGCCTTTTTACCATCTGCACAAAGTGGGCAGCGATAGTAATGAAACATAATCTGAAAGAAAGCCCTCATCATTGGAGTGCATGGCACCCATTTTACTAATTTACCACATATTCCGTCGTCTGTATACGTTATCTGATGATGAATAACTTGAGTGAATTAATTTAAACCCCTTTAATTTTGATTATGCACTCGCAAAACATTTTCCATTTCGGTCTGATATTTTATGTGTAATGAAGGGGTTGTGCTGGTGGTGACCAATAATTTATAACTTTTTTGTACGTTACTTAAGCGGCTTACACACCGAAAACTCATGTGCACTTACATCTTAATCAGTACCATGAGAGGGTATGCTACACCCATGATCCCTCCCTCCCTTTTGGAGCCGCAGGTGCGCGTGGCGCGAGGGTGTGCTGCCTAGTGGCCACCACCCGCCACAAGCCAGCCACTGCAGCCTCCAGGAGAAGCGCGGCAACCTTGCCGGCGGCCGCAAGCGACGGCCCATCGCGCTACCGCTAATACACTGGCCTCTGCGGTATGTTGAACCTTCCTCATTAAAGAAATGAGGTCAGTTGTGTATTACTTCAAATTGGACGTCTCGAACTCTAGGCTACAAAAAATTTAAACAAAACGTGTCGCAAAATTTCTTTCGTATCGAGGATGAATCCCAGTTTTTGAAATGTCAGTGACACCGACACATTTCGCAGTTGCTGTTACAGCATCGAACACAGATTCCTAGTGTTGTCGTAAAAGGCTTTAAACTGAATATTTCGAATCTTTAGCAACAACAGCAGCGGAAGAAGGTACCCAATATTACGTCGTAAAGGAATAATCAAAGCTACAGGACAAACACCAGAATCCTGAAGCAGTTATCGTAAATGAAATTTAAAAGAGACTGCCTAAGACCAGCCGTTCACTACCTGAGAAATCATGCTATTTAAAAAAACAGAGTAAAATATTTTGGCTTTTAAGGTGTCTAATTGCAGTGCCTTAGTAAGCTCTGATTTAATACTGAGACAGAATCACAATACGTCATGTAATAGATGTCTTTTGTAATGTTATTATGTTTTTGTCAAGCGTTTTTACTGCAGCAAAGTACTGTGCAAAACATACACAGGTGCCTTGCAGGTAATAGGCATGCAATGAATAGTATTCTCTCTAGAGATATGCAAGATGTTAATGATGTGTCCATTGAAAGCTGTGCATGAACCTAGGTAGAAAATGAGTATGAAGTTTATCCTAAGACACATAAATCATCATCTCTGATGGGGGGTTAGTTTGGAAATAAAAAATTGAAAGCAAGTCACTTCTTGAAAACTAAAATAACAATAATAATATCTGAAGGCTTGAAAACGTCACAGGTCACTGCAAGTACAAAACTCCAATGTCCATACACAACCAAAGTTGGGAAGGGACATACAAAAGATAAAATCCAAAGAGGAAGAGCAAAAGTAAAAGTCCCAAAGAGACGCACAAAAGGCCAGCGTAATTCCGATGAAAAACAAAGAGAGATATTACAAAGTCCAACTTCTGATAATGGCGTCAGGGGCCATATCTCTTCCGTGCAAATACCACAAATGGTGTTGGTCCATAGCTGGCAGCTCCTGGAGGCAAAGGTCGATGTGGACGGAGTCGTCGTCGTAGCAGCGGCTCTAGAGTGAAATCCTAGTTGTGGGAATGCTTTCGCAATCGGCGCTTGACCCAGACAACTCAGAGCGAACTGTTGAAGCATAGCCCTGGTGCGAACCTAAATACTGCCTGGACGCCAGGATCCTGCAGGTACCACTTCCAGGCCTGCAGCCCAAGGAGGAGAGAAGCTCTGCAGGGCCAATGGCCTCTGGCAGCTCTTGAGTCTCCTCTTAGTGATCAGATGGAGTGTGGCCATCCCTTGTCTATCACCCGAAGAGCTGTGCCCTGCGATATCTGTGCCGACATAACAAATTGGTTGCTGGCTGACAAAGTATTCCTCCCTCACTCTGAAGAGGAGGGGAGTTGATAGCACATCTCAAAGATTCTGGGAAGAGCTGAGTCCTCATCCTCACTGGCAGCCAGCGTGGTGGGGGGAAGGGATGGGGGAGGTGACCACCTCCATCGGCGTTGCCTATGGTGTGGCATATGCAACAAACTCCAGGGAGCTGACCGCAGACTAGAGCTGAGACAAGTCAGCAGTGTCTGGGATGGAGATTGTAGAGGACTCTGCCTTTGAAACAAGAGATGACGGTAGACTACTGGACCTGGGCAGAGGACCACAGGGAGGCCAGAACTGGTTAATGTGTTTATGGCACACTGTGACGCGTTGAAGCATCATCTCAGCCATACCCAAGATGCTTGTGGCCCTTGGTGAAGACAAGGGCCCAAACACAATCTTGGAGACAGAAACAGTGATCGATTGGCCATCGAGAGGAAGGGTAAGCGCTGGTAGGATGGATGATAGGTAATAGTGATCCGTGTGTTCGGCCAAGGAGCTTTTCTGCTGGGGCTGACCTGTCCTGGGGAATGGAACAATACGAATCCAACGAGTGTAAGAGCCCTGTCCAAAAAACAGAAGAGCACAGTATGTATCAGCACTACATCATTCGCTTTGCAGAAAGTGGAGAACTCTTTGGAAGCAATTGAGGGCTGTCGTATGTGATCATAACTTCTGGGAGCCCTCCGATTGAAAATACACAGGACATGGTTTGAATTGTCTGCCGTGTGAACACGGTAGACATGTGTGCAATGTAGAGCAAACCACTTCCAGCATCTATGGTAATTATCCAGGGTACCTCAGTAAGCGATCTGCCAAACTGGGACCAGGGGCAGAGATGTCTAGCCAAGGAAAAAAGAATGGGAATGGGTGGCCTTTGTGCTCTGGTAGGTGGGGCAGGAGGCAACCATGTGGATGATCTGCGCCCTGCTATTAGACTTGTTGGCAGTCCAGGTGCTTGGTGAGCACAACACTTCAGTGCATGATGTGCAAGAGAAACAAAATGCGTTGCTGGAGGGCTACCAGGATCACGACCCTGGTATGACCATTGTCCCTCTGGAACAGGAGCACCACTTTGAGAGTGGAGAGCTTATTCTGGTGACACTGTAGGCCTGGATCTCCCAGTGTCTTATCTGCATGTGGCCTGGGGGCCAACTGCGATGCATTAGACAGAGTACTACTGAGAAATGTGGCACGTCACGAGATTGACGTCCAATGGAAGGCTGGCAAGGGCTACCTCGGCAGCGATGTCCAGGTGGAATTAGATTTTGGGATTTGCATCGAAAGCAGTGTCCTGGCCCATGGACAGATGCAAGAGGATGTCGCCATTAGCATGTCGGGTTGCTGAACGGTTCTGCACATCACAATTGTAGCTTGAAGAGAAACAGAATGCGCAGCTTAAAGTGGCTCGCCGTTTTGGCAGGAATATTTGCCGACACTTTGAAAAGAGGGAGCAAAGGCGTGTGGTTCCTGAACAGCCTAAAATAGCGGCCGTAGACGTAATCATGAAACTTTCTTATATGAAGTATGAATGCTAGAGCTTCTTTGTCTATCTGACTGTAGTTATGCCGTGCAGCGGAGATAGTTTCAGATACAAATGAAATTGGTCGCGTCAATCACATGTGAAAGAACTACCCAAACTCATAAACTGATACATCAGCTGCCCAGATTAGGGGCTTGGTGGGGTCGTACACCTTGAGACAAGTGGGACACAGGAAGGTCTGTTCCAAGCCCTAAAAGGCTTTGTCACATTATGTGGTCCATTGCAAGTGAATGTTTTTGCGTTGGAAGTGGTGTAATGGTTCTGCGATAACTGTTATATGCAGAAAAATTCAGAGTAATACCTGAGATGTCTCAACAATGATTTCAACTAGTTGATGTTGATAGGAACCAGACGTTTTTGCACTACCTGAATATACTATGGGGTAGCGTGGATGCCCCAAGTGTGACCCAAGTATTGCACTTTGTGAAAAAAACTGTATCTAAAATTTATTGCAATCCATTTCGGTGTGGTGATATAGAAAGCTTGTATTGTAATGAATATTAGAAAACAGTCCTAAGTTGCAAAATGCTCTTTATTGGTTCTAAACGATAAGTTTCACCCAGGTTATCTCATGTGGGTCATCATTCATAGCAGCGTAGTCTTCTTCTACGCTGTTGTGTGTGATGACCAACATCGCACGAGATAATAAGACGATCCCCTAGCCTGGTGAAACTGCTTTTTTAATATCAATAAAACAGCACTTGTCTTTACTGCATTTGAGGTTTACCTGTTGGTGGACCGCGAACAGTGTGTGCAGGTTAGGCAGACCCTGCATGTCCTTGCCTGCGATGAGAGTGTCGTCTAAACGGTTCGCCATGCCTGGCACCCTGCGAGCGAAGTGCTTGAGGTAGAGTTGAAAAACGGCTGGAACAATGGCAATGCTAAACAGAAGTCTATTATATTGAAGCAGTCCAAAAGGAGTATTAATCGCTAAGAAGCATTCGGAATATTCGATCACTAGAAACGTCAACATCTATGCTGTCATCACTTCATCTGGGTCCATCGGGCTATTATCCCCAGCCAGCGGTAGCAGCCCCTCAGCCTATCTTGTTAATGAACACCAGATAAACCACGCAGCTACATTAGTCTACTCTGCGGATGCTGGTACTTTTGGGGAAAGGATCTTGAATCCCCTACTGATGACGTCAATACAGAGAATCGAGATCCCTCTACCTTCCTACATGCTTGCTGAGCAATGCTGGTAAGGGAGCTCCCTGAAACCATCAACGACCAGCAGCATCTCACCATCAGTTGAAAGGCAGTTCTCTATTGTAAGCTGATGCAAACCCTCCCCCTGGCCCTCCCAAAAAGAGCAGTAATGATGCTATAGATAAAAGCTTCTTCAAAATTTTGGAGAAGGATGGCGTGATATCATGGAGTTAATCAACTGCAGAGTGGTGAGGAACTTATATGGAGATCATTGTATCATTGTACTGAGATGATTTCAGACTTCGAGGTAAGGGGGGCCCACTCCAACCCTCTTCTGATAGATATTGCTGCTTAAAAAGCATGTACTAGCGTCCATAATCTGTGTGTGAGGGATGAATATTGCTTCATATGGTCACTTCTGGCTTGCGATAGAAATTGTCCAGATCATGCATATCTCACAGATACATTCAAAACATCTAACATCTGTAAGCATTATAACTTCAGAGACATCTCATTTTCCATCACTGTCCCAGATCCACCGAAATTCGAGAGGCAGAATCCTAATTATTTTGCTCATATTTATGGTCTAGATGTAGATAAGAAAAACGTGGGCCAGGAGATGTGGAACATAAAGTAGTTGGACACCTCTACTTTTCCAGAGTAGCCATGCAGCATCTCAGACACGTAGATTTAATGCTATTCTCTGAATGCGAGAAGCTCAGAATTGTTGAAACATCATGGGGCAAGGCACTTTTGCCGTAGATACCTCAACTCTTTTACTAAGCTTGAGTGTTTAGAAAGACATGTGATTGTTTGAGACAAGAAATGGTATGTATGGAAGTGCCCACTGACAATATAAACATATTCTTAAGAACGCCTACCACCAGGAATGCTGTTCCTTTGTTCTATTGAGTCCTTAATTGTCCCTGTGGCAGTCTGTGAAGGTGATCTCAATGCCTCTCACACCACATTCACAGAATGACTCATACCATATGTAGCAGCATATCCAGTTGTATGCTCGCATGATCCAAGTTTTAACAAATTCGTATTATATGACGGGAATTAACCTGCAAGATGTTTGCTCTCTGAGTTCGATAACTTCGTGTAGTATGTTGGTGTTCTTTGTGGTAAAAATATTCTAACGACGAACTCGCAAGAGAATGATGCCTTACACAAGTAGGTAGTTGAACCTCATATTTGTGGGCTGCCATTGGATAGAAATGTGGAAACTCCCTGTAGAGAATACTGTCACCCAACAGGTAAGTTCCACGGTGCAGCTCACACTGCATGCAACATGAAATACAAACTGCTATGACACATATCCATCTTCTTCCATAATAAAGCTAACTTCCTTATTGAGCACCTGACTGAACTCTGGTTGGAAAAAGATAAGGTCAGTATCATGCTTGACAACTTAGAAAAATACATTTCATTTTCCAAACGAATCAAGAAATTGCTATGCTTCCTGGATTCATTACAACAGATGCACAGACCTCTTCAGAAACTTGCTAAGACAATGTGTCGTAAGGATATGCATATCACCAGAGCCACATATCCCAATGCTACAGAGTTTCAGTTTGTGATGAAGAAGGAGGTCTTCCCATACAAATACCTGGATTCGATGGAGAGATTATGTGAAACCACGTTGCCAGGTACAACTAAATTCACCAGCAAACCTACAGGTACTGCTATAAGGGATGCAGAGTATAGGCAAATGTTATGTTTGGCAGGAGCTCAACACCTTTAATTTGAAGGGATATGCTAAATTGTTCATAGGGACAGATTTGCACTTGCTTGCAGAGATTTTTGGGGAATTCTAGAGTGTGTGCCTGGGTAAATACACTCTTGATCCTGCCTTCTATTACACAATACTGAGGGTTTAGTGGATGCAATGTTAAAAAAGACATCTACGAACATCGTACTGTCGGCTGACGGTGATATGTTGCTTTTTTTTAAATATAAGGTTTGCAGAGGACTTTGCTGTGCGTCCACAGTTATGCCTAGGTGAATAACCCATGAAATAGTGAGCAGAACTACAGGCAATTTTTGGAAAAAGAATTGTCATGACGTCTTGCGACCCGTTTCTGGTGCCTTCGCTTTAATTTCCTGGTTTCAATGTATTTTTCATAATATTTGAAAGAAGTGTAGTAGCAATTGTTAACGCACTTTTCCAGGTTTGTGAAAATTTCGACTCAGTGCGTCGAAATTAGTTATGTAACTTTTTAAAAATTTCTTTCTGTTAGTGACTGTGCCGTGACAACCGCTTGGCACAACTGTGAGGACGGGGCGTGAGTCGTGCTTGAGTAGCTCAGATGGTAGAGCACTTGACAGCGAAAGGCAAACGTCCGAATTTCGACTCACGGTCCGACACACAGTTTTAATCTGTCAGGAAGTTTCATATCAGCGCACACTCCACTGCAGAGTGAAAAATCTCGTTCTGGAAACATCCCCCAGGCTGTGGATAAGCCATGTCTCCGCAATATGCTTTCTTCCAGGAGTGCTATTTCTGCAAGTTTCGCAGGAGAGCTTCTGTGAAGTTTGGAAAGTAGGAAACGAGGCACTGACAGAAGTAAAGCTGTGAGGAAGGGGCGTGAGTCGTGTTTGGGTAGCTCAGATGGTAGAGCACTTGACAGCGAAAGGCAAAGGTCCTGAGTTCGATTCTCGGTCCGCATACAGTTTTAATGTGTCAGGAAGTTTCATATCAGCGCACACTCCACTGCAGAGTCAAAATCTCATTCTGGATAACTGATGATTGTCGAAGTAGAGAGGATATAAAATGTAGACTGGCTATGGCAAGGATCGTTTCTGAAGAAGAGAAATTTGTTAACATCGAGTATAGATTGTCAGGAAGTCTTTTCTGAAAGTATTTGTATGGAAGAGCAACGCGGACGATAAACAGTGTAGACAAGTGGAGAATAGAAGCTTTCGAAATGTTGTGCAACAGAAGAATAGTAAAGATTAGATGGGTATATCACGTAAGTCGCAGGTTCGAATCCTGCCTCGGGCATGGATGTGTGTGATGTCCTTAGGTTAGTTAGGTTTAAGTAGGTCTAAGGTCTAGGGGACTAATGACCTCAGCTGTTAAGTCCCATAGTGCTCAGAGCAATTTGATTTTTATCACGTAAGTAATGAGGAGATACTGAATAGAATTGGGGAGAAGAGGAAACTGTGGCTCAACCTGACTAAAAGAAGGGACCAGTTGGAAGGACACGTTCTGATGCATCAAGGGATCACCAATTCAGTATTGGAGGGTATCGTGGAGGGTAAAAATAGTAGAGGTAGACCAAGAGATGAACACACTAAGCAGATTCAGAAGGATGTAAGTTGCAGTAGTTACTCAGAGATGAAGAAACTTGCACAGGACATAGTAGCATGGAGAGCTGCATCAAACCAGTCACTGGGCTGAAGAGCACAACAACAACAACAGAATCATTATCGGTATATCACTCGGCGCTACAACTGTGAACACAGCTCTGAGACTAAGGCTGAGTGAGCTTGTAAATCAGGAGAATGTTGTTTCTTTCATTAGTTTCCACCCAAGTTGTGGAAGTCAGTTTATTTTCTGTATTTTGTGGGTTCTACCTGTGGGCTTACAAAGCATACTAAATTTGTTGTTGACCATAGGTATGGTCAGACTGGGAATGTTCTCCTCTTACCTACATCTACATGTATATCTATACTCCACAAGGTACCTTACGGTGTGTGTGTCAGTTCCTCCTTTTCCTGTTCCAATTGCTGGCAAGCCTCCGCGTGAGCACGAATACCCCTGACTTTACCTTCATGGTCTTTTTGTGAAATATAGGACATTTACCTGGCTGACATGGTACCGGTGAGCATATGACCTGACATGCAGCGTACGGAATGTAACTGCCATAAGAGCAACGATAATAATAATGTCAGCTATCCACCGGTGCTGTAGTGTATTTTATTCTGAGCCGCTAAGTGTAGTGGATTCTGTGGTGACGTGGCACACCAGTGCTGTCACAGAAAGATCGCGCTTGAGGGAAAGGGGGCCATTCCGCGAGGAGCAGCGTCGCCCGCTGGGGCGCTAACAGCTGCAGCCTGGCCTCACCTGCTCGGCGGCAGGGTGGCGGCCTACACCTACAGTAATGTCACAGTTCACGGCCGCAGCCCGCACCACCCTCCGGGCCACAATCGATGTTCTCTTCTCGCTACGGGGGGACACTTAACCGCAAAAGTACGATGCCCCCATTTGCAACGCGCTCTCCTCAACAACCAAGAACATCGGAGCTCTTCATCTGTCGAAGAGGCCTGCTCAGCAACAAAATTTACATCCTCATCACACTAACGCTTCTCAAAATTCCAATGGCGAACATGAAGGCATTCAAACCATGTGATCGAAAGTATCACACGTATGCAATGCGGAACTGAGTAGTAGACGTCATGAGATGGGGACCCAACAGTGTAAAAGGACGCGGGTAGTATTGTGAGAAAGCACCAGCTTGACTATCAAACCTGGTACTAGGGGCCTGCCCCTGCCGTCTGGAAACCGATTGTCATTAAGTGGCTAGTGAGGAGAGATCGGCAGTGCTACCGTGATCCTGCCAATGGTCGCTTCCTTAGGCGGCTTGAAGGTCGTGTGAAGGAGAAACTACAAGAGCAGAGAGGTCTGTGCTGGAGAGAAAGACTCAGAGAGATTAGAGATTAGATTAGATTTACTTTCATTCCAATTGATCCCTAGTGAGAAAATCCTCCAGGATGTAGAACATGTCAGAAAAACAATAATACATGACAAATATTTACAAATCAAACAAATAAGCTAATGAGTCATTCCACAGGTCACAAGTGGAATGATCGTCATTTTTTTAAATGAACACTATATGAAAGAACCATTTTACAAACACTAATACACTGAATTTAAAATAAAGAGTTTTTATTTATTTATAAGGTAATAAACATGTTATACAACTACTATAATACTTATTTACAGTGAAAACATTACTGCACTGAAATGGTGCGGAAGTTAGATTGTACTTACACACACACACACACACACACACACACTTCTACACTTATTTACAATGAACACATTATTGCACTGAAATTGTGTAGACATTATATATATAAATCAGTTGGTTCTACTAAGAAATTCATCAATGGAGTAGAAGGAGTTGACCACCAATAAATCCTTCAGGCTTCTGTTAAAACTGAATTTCATTGGTTGTTAAGCTTTTCAGGGCTGCTGTGAAGTTGGGAAAAGGTGGGAATTTAAGGAGATGGGACCTGGATAAACTGAAAGAACCAGAGGTTGTACAGAGTTTCAGGGAGAGCATAAGGGAACAATTGACAGGAATGGGGGAAAGAAATACAGTAGAATAAGAATGGGTAGCTTTGAGGAATGAAATAGTGAAGGCAGCAGAAGATCAAGTAGGTAAAAAGACGAGGGCTAGCAGAAATCCTTGGGTAACAGAAGATATACTGAATTTAATTGATGAAAGGAGAAAATATAAAAATGCAGTAAATGAAGCAGGCAAAAAGGAATACAAACGTCTCAAAAATGAGATCGACAGGAAGTGCAAAATGGCTAAGCAGGGATGGCTAGAGAGCAAATGTAAGGATGTAGAGGCTTATTTCACTAGGGGTAAGATAGATACTCCCTACAGGAAAATTAAAGAGACCTTTGGAGAAAAGAGAACCACTTGTATGAATATCAAGAGTTCAGATGGAAAACCAGTTCTCACCGAAGAAGGGAAAGCAGAAAGATGGAAGGAGTATATAGAGGTCTATACAAGGGCGATGTACTTGAGGACAGTATTATAGGAATGGAAGAGAATGTAGATGAAGATGAAATAGGAGATACGATACTGCGTGAAGAGTTTGACAGAGCACTGAAAGACCTGAGTCGTAACAAGGCCCCTGGAATAGACAACATTCCATTAGAACTACTGACAGACTTGGGAGAGCCAGTCCTGACAAAACTCTACCATCTGTTGAGCAAAATGTATGAGACAGGCGAAATACCCTCAGACTTCAAGAAGAATATAATAATTCTAATCCCAAAGAAAGCAGGTGTTGACAGATGTGAAAATTACCGAACTATCAGTTTAATAAGCCACAGCTGCAAAATACTAACGCGAATTCTTTACAGACGAATGGAAAAACTGGCAGAAGCCGACATCGGGGAAGATCAGTTTGGATTCCGTAGAAATATTGGAACACGTGAGGCAATACTGACCTTACGACTTATCTTAGAAGAAAGATTAAGGAAAAGCAAACCTACGTTTCTAGCATTTGTAGACTTAGAGAAAGCTTTTGACAATGTTGACTGGAATACTCTCTTCCAAATTCTAATGGTGGCAGGGGTAAAATACAGGGAACGAAAGGCTATTTACAATTTGTACAGAAACCAGATGGCAGTTATAAGAGTCGAGGGGCATGAAAGGGAAGCATTGGTTGGGAAGGGAGTGAGACAGGGTTATAGCCTCTCCCCGATGTTATTCAATCTGTATATCGAGCAAGCAGTAAAGGAAACAAAAGAAAAATTCGGAGTAGGTATTAAAACCCATGGAAAAGAAATAAAAACTTTGAGGTTCGCCGATGACATTATAATTCTGTCAGAGACAGCAAAGGACTTGGAAGAGCAGTTGAACGGAATGGACAGTGTCTTGAAAGGAGGATATATGATGAATGTCAACAAAAGTAAAACGAGGATAATGGAATGTAGTCGAATTAAGTCGGGCGATGCTGAGGGAATTAGATTAGAAAACTAGACACTTAAAGTAGTAAAGGAGTTTTGCTATTTGGGGAGCAAAATAACTGATGACGGTCGAAGGAGAGAAGATATAAAATGTAGACTGGCAATGAGAAAGAAAGCGTTTCTGAAGAAGAGAAATTTGTTAACATCGAGTATAAATTTAAGTGTCAGGAAGTCGTTTCTGAAAGTATTTGTATGGAGTGTAGCCATGTATGGAAGTGAAACATGGACGATAAATAGTTCGAACAGGAGGAGAATAGAAGCTTTCTGTGCTACAGAAGAATGCTGAAGATTACATGGGTAGATCACATAACTAATGAGGAGGTATTGAATAGAATTGGGGAGAAGAGGAGTTTGTGGCACAACTTGACGAGAAGAAGGGACCGGTTGGTAGGACACGTTCTGAGGCATCAAGGGGTCACAAATTTAGCATTGGAGGGCAGCGTGGAGGGTAAAAATCGTAGAGGGAGACCAAGAGATGAATACACTAAGCAGATTCAGAAGGATGTAGGTTGCAGTAGGTACTGGGAGATGAAGAAACTTGCACAGGATTGGGTTGCATGGAGAGCTGCATCAAACCAGTCTCAGGACTGAAGACCAAAACAACAACAACAACGTTATGTTATTGAAACTATGTTCCTGAATAATGCACACCTTTTTGTACAAGAGTAAGTGACTTTAAATCCTTGTGAACATTATTCTTATTTCTAGTATTGATTCCATGAATTGTGCTGTTGGTTTGAAAAAGTGATATATTTTTAATGCCAATTTCATGAAGGAATAAATATATTGGGAAGCAGTAGTTTGTATCCCTAGTTACCTAAACAGGCCTCTGCAGGATGTTCTTGAGTTCACACCACATATAACTCTTACAGCACGTTTTTGTGCCCAGAAAACCTTAGCTTGATGAATTACCCCAAAAAATAATCCCATACGATATTATGGAAAGAAAGTAAGCATAGTATGCCAGCTTTTTCATTTTTATATACCATACATCTGACACAATTCGCATTGCAAATAGAGATTTGTTATGACACTTCAGCAGTTCTGTGGTGTGCTCCTCCCAATTGAATTTATTATCAAGTTGTAATCCCAAGAATTTAACACTGTCCACTTCTTCTATCTGCTTGCCATTTTATGTTAGGCATATACTCGTGGGACACCCTTTACAAGTTCTGAACTGCATGTAGGGTGTTTTTTCAAAGTTTAGTGGCAAAGAATTGGCTAGGAACCAGTGATTAATGTCCACAAATATTTTATTAGTCAATCTTTCTAAGACTACACTTGATTTGCTATTTATTGCAATGTTTGTATCATCAGCAAACAAAACGAACTTGGCATCTGGTAATGTTACTGATGAAAGGTCATTGATATACACAAGAAATAGTAAGGGCCCTAAAATGGAACCTTGTGGGACACATGTAATTAGTTCCCAGTTGGATGATGCCTGATAGCTTACCTAATACATGTCTCTTTCCTAATAACTCGCATTGTTTCCTGCCAGAGATGCAATATTTGTACCATTTTGCAGCATTTCCTGTTACTCCATAATATTCTAATGTACTTTAAAGGATATTGTGATTTACACAGTCAAATGCCTTTGACAGATCACAAAATATACCAGTTGCCTGCAATTTTTTGTCTAATGAATTAAGTACATTTTCACTGTATGTGTAGATAGCCTTGTCAATATCAGAACGCTTTAGAAATCCGAACTGTGACTTTGACAGTATCTTGAGATAAGATGGTTATAAAGCCAATTGTACATTGCTTTTTCTAAAATTTTTGAGAATACTGGTAGAAGTGAAATTGGACGGAAATTTGATGCTATTTCTTTATCTCCCTTCTAAAACAGTGGCTTAACTTCAGTATATTTCAACCATTCAGGAAATATTCCACTCATAAACGACTGGCTACACAGGTAGCTTAATATGTTACTTAACTCAGAATCACATTCTTTAATTAACTTTGTTGATATTTCATCATACACACTAGATTTTTTTTTATTTTAAAGATTTTATGATGGACATTATTTCTGCTGGGGTAGTGAGTGTCAAATTCATATTATGGAAGTTACTTGAAATGGCTGGTCTGAGGTATTCCATAGCAGCATCTACAGAACTTTACAACCCCATCTTTTCAGTAAGAGTTATAAAATGTTTGTTAAAAAGTTCTGCAACACTATACACATCTGTCACCCATGTATCATTTACTCTTAATGCTATTTGTCCCTCTTCATGTCTGGTTCTACCGGTCTCCTCCTTCACTAAATCCCATACTGTCTTTATTTTGTTATCTGCAGAACAAAACGTGAACAACGCATGGAAGATCATTAAATCGCAGACGGCTACACTCAGGGTAGACCGGCCACTCCTAGGAGAGAATGGATCAGTCCACAACAAAGTTCACACTGGTTTCCGATCGCCTTTTGTGTGCATACATCAGACGCCTAGGGAATCACAAGTCCCCAGGTCTGACGAGATCCGAGTCTGACACCCAAAACACCTACCTCCTTCCGCAGTCATTTTTCTCACCACAGTTTACAACCAATACCTCTGCCTAAACTACTTCCCAACCGTTTGGAAATCTGCTCAAGTTATAACCCCACTCAGACCTAAGAAGAACCTCGTTGTTCCGCAAAGGTTCAGACCTATTTCACTCATGTGCTCCCTAGGGAAAGTACAAGAGTGTCATCCACATAGGTCTCACCCAGTTCCTCAAAGATAATAAGATAATCACCCTTGAGCACGAAAGCTTCCGACCAGAACACAGCACCATCTACCGAGCCCTACATTTGGTGGAACACTTTGACAGAGTTGTGTTGAAACTCTTCCAGTAATGCTAAGTGTGACTTGCACCGTAGCAGGCTGGTAGTTTTTGTATTTCTCGATTCGGTACTCTGCCATTCCGATAAAGAGTCTCTAGAGAAGGAATCAGTGCCGATCTCTATTTATTTATTGGTTTCTTTCCTCGCACAGCCCCGCTTTCTTTCATGCATCCTGTATGAATGATGAAACAAGCAAAATGGAGCAGGTCAAAACTCGCTCCAGAGTGTTTGTAGTCTGCTGTGGTTTGATGCAGTACTGTCAACTCAAACTTCTGACCAGGCAGAACTGGGATCAAAGAGAGTAACATGATGGCGTGGTCGAACCACTGTTTTCGCATGCACTGTGGAAAGCAGCTGGTACCTTTTCACCCATCCAGCGACTGGTACGAACGTTAGCACATAGAGAGCTGCCTGGGGCATTCGGTTTCTGGCGGCTGGACAGGTAAGGAGTGCAGGTCTCTGCTAAGCGCTTTCTTAATTTTTGAGACAAATATCCTTGGCCGTTATGTTGCCTTTTTTCAGTTTCAAGCTCCAAACTGTAATCTTTACAAGAGTTCAAGTTAACTCATCGACGACTGAGTAGGTTATACACTGAAGCGCCAAAGAAACTGGTATAGGCATGCATATTCAAATACAGAGATATGTAAACAGGCAGAATACAGCGCTGCTGTCGGCAACGCCTACATAAGGCAACAAGTATCTGGCACAGTTGTCAGATCAGTTACTGCTGCTACAATGGCAGGTTATCAAGATTTAAGTGAATCTGAACGTGGTGATATAGTAAGCGAACGAGTGATAGGACACATCTCCGAGGTAACGACGAAGTGGGGATTTTACCGTACGACCATTTCAATAGTGTACCGTGTATATCAGGAATCCGGTAAAACATAAAATCTCAGACATCGCTGCGGCCGGAAAACGATCCTGCAAGAACGGGACCAACGACGACTGAAGCGAACTGTTCAACGAGACAGAAGTGCAACCCTTCCGCAAATTGCTGCATATTTCAATGCTGCGCCATCAACAAGTGTCAGCATGTGAACCATTCAACGAAATATCATCGATATGGACTTTCGGAGCCGAAGGCACTCTCATGTACCCTGGATGACTGCTCGACGCCAAGTTTTACGCCTCGCCTGGGCACGTCAACACCGACATGGGACTGTTGATGATTAGAAACATGTTGCCTGGTCGGACGAGTGTCGTTTCAAATTGAATTAAGCGGATGGACATGTACGGGTATGGAGACAACTTCATGAATCCATGGACGCTCCATGTCAGCAGGGGACTGTTCAAGCTGGTGGAGGGACTGTAATGGTGTGGGGCGCATGCAGTTGGAGTAATGCGGGACCCCCGGTACATCTTGATACGACTCTGACAGGTGAAACGCACGTAAGCATCCTGTCAGTTCATCTGCATCCATTCATGTCCATCGTGCATTCCGACAAACTTGGGCGATTCTAACAGGACAATACGACACCCCATACGTCTAGAATTGCTACAGAGTAGCTCCAGGAACGCTCTTATGAGTTTAAACATTTCCGCTGGCCGTCACACTCCCCAGACATGAACATTATTGGCTCTGAGCACTATGGGACTTAACGTCTGAGGTCATCAGTCCTCTAGAACTTAGAACTACTTAAACCTAAGTAACCTAAGGACGTCACACACGTCCATGTCCGAGGCAGGATTCAAATCTGCGACCGTAGCGGTCGCGCGCTTCCAGACTGGAGCGCCTAGAACCGCTCGGCCCATGAACATTATTGAGCATGTGTGGGACGCCATGCAAAGTGCAGTTAAGAAGAGATCTCTACTCCCTCGTACTCTTGCGGATTTACGGACAGCCCTGGAGGATTCATGGTATCAATTCCCTGAAGCACTACTTCGGACGTTAGTCGAGTCCATGTCAAGTCATGTTGCGGCACTGCTGCGTTCTCGCCGGCAGGTGTACCAGTTTCTTTGCCTCTGCAGCGTAATATATTTCGTATGGAATAAGTGGGAACCGCGTAATTTTAACTAGCTTTCTTTATGATCTAAATCTTGGATCTTGTGCCCTTAATACAACCATCTGGTGGTTACTCTATCCCCACCTACTGTAGAACGATTATAAAACGATTGCCTGTGTTATAATAAGCACGATTATATATCATTTATGTGTGTAATCTGTTAATTTCAACTACTTTTCTTCGTGAGCCACATCTTTGCTGTTGTGGCCATCAGCCACATATGTGGTCGTTTAGTCTGTCTATACAGTAGAACAATTCTCGAATGATTTCGTATGTTATAATAAGCACAATGATATGTAACTGGCGTCTGAAGTCTCATATTTTTACATTTTTTCCTTTGTGAGCGATATTTTAACTCTAGCCCATGATGCAGCTACGTGGTGGTTTCTTCAAAGTTCATTGTTTTGAAGCTTGAGCCAATAATTGCTAGGATTTTGGTTCAGCAGTACACCAATGAAGGTTCACCGTTTTTAGTAACCGCTTTATGCGTATTTTCTTTCTATGCTCGGTATTGGGATTCAGTTTACAGATTCAGCATGCTAAGTACGAACAGTATCAGATTCCCCCATCAGCTTTTGGGTCCCATCATCTGGTTCATGGTAATGTTCAGTAACGCCTATCGACCCTTATACTTTTAACTATTAATGCACGTTAAGATCCGCTTTATCCGTTACATAATTAGTTTATTAATGATCATTTCACTTTTTTGAGCCAAGCTATTGGTTTCTGAAGTAAAATCTCCTTACGGCATGTGTGGAAAATGAACCAGTGAGGAAATTAATGTTCCCTTTTCTTTTAACCCATGCACAATTAATGCTTCCTCTTCCCGACCAGCACTGCGGGACATTAAAGAAATCAAGTTTGTGTGTTCAAATTCACCTCAAGGAGTCAACTTTACCATAAATAACCTTGTATATTGAATAATTAACTGAGGGCACGTAAGCTCGTAGCATGTCAGGTTTGGTCTTTCTTAGATAAAAAAACAGTTGAAATTAAGTGAAACCAGTTTAGGTGCTAACAAACCCGAATCGCTTATTTTCCCATTACGTCGTTCTTGTAACCAACTTGAAAGCATTATTTGTTATGAAAAAAATGTAGTACTAATAATAGAAAGGGCTGATTACCTGTACGTAGATAACTCAGAAAACCTAGCACGTTTATGATGCCACGTCCATCGACCCTTATACTTTTAACTATTAATGCACATTAAGATCCGCTTTATCCGTTACATAATTAGTTTATTAATGATCATTTCACTTTTTTGAGCTAAGCTATTGGTTTCTGAAGTAAAATCTCCTTACGGCATGTGTGGAAAATGAATTTGGCGTACGGAAATGCAAATAGGCCGATCTTGACAGCTTTGATTGCAAACATAATTGGTTGTTGTGAGCGGACGCAAGGAGAATTGGCCACTCTTCGGGGGCAGGTGGAGGCTTTGTCTGTTAGGCTCATCGAGCTCGAGGCGCAGGCGTCGGCTCGTAGTGGCGTTGGGGCAACTGTGGTGAGACCTATGCCGACTTCGGTGGCCTTGGAATCACATGGAACCCCTGATGTCGCTGCGTCTTCCGGCAGTGAGCATCTTACCGGTCAGCCATCACTCCAGGGTGAATGGCGGACAGTGGTGGGCTCGCGCGTGCCTGGCCGAAAGGCGAAGGTGGGATCTGGCCGCGTGGCAGCTGCCTTACCCCTTTCCAACAGGTACGGGGTGCTTCCTAGTGGTGATGACATCGTTTCCGAGCCACCACAGGGTGCCTCGCCTGTTGGGCCAGTGGCCGATTCTCCGGCAAGGTCCCGACAGTCACAGAGGGCGGGCCTATTAGTTATAGGGAGCTCCAACGTTAGGCGGGTTATGGAGCCCCTCAGGAAAATAGCGGGTAGGTCGGGGAAGAATGCCAGTGTGCACTCGGTGTGCTTGCCGGGGGGTCTCGTCCGTAATGTGGAGGAGGCCCTTCCGGCAGCTATTGAACGCACTGGGTGTGACCGGCTGCAGATAGTAGCACATGTCGGAACGAATGACGCCTGCCGCTTGGGTTCTGAGGCCATCCTTGGTTCCTTCCGGCGGCTGGCTGATTTGGTGAAGACAACCAGCATCGCACGCGGAGTGCAAGCTGAGCTTAATATCTGCAGCATAGTGCCCAGAGTCGATCGCGGTCCTCTGGTTTGGAGCCGTGTGGAGGGTCTAAACCAGAGGCTCAGACGACTCTGCGACTATAATGGTTGCAAATTCATCGACCTCCGTTATTGGGTGGAGAACTGTAGGGCCCCCCTAGACAGGTCAGGCGTGCACTACACACCGGAAGCAGCTACTAGGGTAGCAGAGTACGTGTGGCGTGCACACGGGGGTTTTTTAGGTTAGAGGGACCCCCCCTTGGGCGAAACGATAAAATACCTGACGGCTTACCAGAGAGGACATTATCATCGTTGATAAAGAACGTCCGTCCTCAGAGACCAAAAACAGGAAAAGTTAACGTAATATTGGTAAACTGCAGGAGTATCCAGGGCAAGGTTCCTGAATTAGTATCTCTTATTGAAGGAAATAGTGCGCATATAGTATTAGGAACGGAAAGTTGGTTAAAACCGGAAGTGAACAGTAACGAAATCCTAGACACAGAATGGAATATATACCGCAAGGATAGGATAAACGCCAATGGTGGAGGAGTATTTATAGCAGTAAAGAATTCAATAATATCCAGTGAAGTTATTAGCGAATGCGAATGTGAAATAATCTGGGTTAAGTTAAGTATCAAAGGTGGGTCAGATATGATAGTCGGATGCTTCTATAGACCACCTGCATCAGCAACCGTAGTAGTTGAGCGCCTCAGAGAGAACCTGCAGAACGTCGTGAAGAAGTTTCGTGATCATACTATTGTAATAGGGGGAGACTTCAATCTACCAGGTATAGAATGGGATAGTCACACAATCAGAACTGGAGCCAGGGACAGAGACTCTTGTGACATTATCCTGACTGCCTTGTCCGAGAATTACTTCGAGCAGATAGTTAGAGAACCAACTCGTGAAGCTAACGTTTTAGACCTCATAGCAACAAATAGACCGGAACTTTTCGACTCCGTGAATGTAGAAGAGGGTATCAGTGATCATAAGTCAGTGGTTGCATCAATGACTACAAGTGTAATAAGAAATGCCAAGAAAGGAAGGAAAATATATTTGCTTAACAAGAGTGATAGGGCACAAATCGCAGAATATCTGAGTGACCACCATCAAACGTTCATTTCTGAGGAAGAGGATGTGGAACAAAAATGGAAAAAATTCAGAAACATCGTCCAGTACGCCTTAGATAAGTTCGTACCGACTAAGGTCCAAAGCGAGGGGAAAGATCCACCGTGGTATAACAATCATGTACGAAAGGTACTACGGAAACAAAGAAAGCTTCATCATAGGTTTAAGAGTAGTCGAATCATAGCTGATAAGGAAAAGCTGAACGAAGCGAAAAAGAGCGTAAAGAGAGCAATGAGAGAAGCATTCAACGAATTCGAACATAAAACATTGGCAAACAATCTAAACAAGAACCCTAAAAAGTTTTGGTCATATGTAAAATCGGTAAGCGGATCTAAATCCCCTATTCAGTCACTCGTTGACCACGATGGAACCGAAACAGAGGACGACCGAAGAAAGGCAGAAATACTGAATTCAGTGTTCCGAAACTGTTTCACTGCGGAAAATCGTAACACGGTCCCTGACTTCAGCCGTCGCACGGACGCCAAAATGGAAAATATTGAAATAAACGATATCGGAATTGAAAAACAACTGCTATCACTTAGTAGCGGAAAAGCATCCGGACCAGACGAGATACCCTTAAGATTCTACAGTGATTATGCTAAAGAACTTGCCCCCTTTCTATCAGCAATTTATCGTAGATCGCTGGAAGAACGTAAAGTACCTAGCGACTGGAAGAAAGCGCAGGTCGTTCCCATTTTCAAGAAGGGTCATAAATCAGATGCGAATAATTATAGGCCTATTTCGCTTACGTCAATCTGTTGTAGAATAATGGAACATGTTTTGTGTTCTCGTATTATGACATTCTTAGATAATACAAATCTCCTTCATCATAACCAACATGGATTCCGCAAACAGAGATCATGTGAAACTCAGCTCGCCCTATTTGCCCAAGAAATTCACAGTGCCGTAGACACTGGCGAGCAGATTGATGCCGTATTCCTGGACTTCAGGAAGGCATTTGATACGGTTCCGCACTTACGTTTAGTGAAAAAAATACGAGCTTACGGAATATCGGACCAGGTTTGTGATTGGATTCAGGATTTCCTAGAAGAAAGAACACAACATGTCATTCTTAACGGTTCAAAATCTGCAGATGTAGAGGTAATTTCGGGAGTACCGCAGGGAAGCGTGATAGGACCTTTATTGTTTACAATATACATAAATGACTTAGTTGACAACATCGGTAGCTCCGTGAGGCTATTTGCAGATGACACGGTTGTCTACAAGAAAGTAGCAACATCAGAAGACTCGTACGTACTCCAGGAGGACCTGCAGAGGATTAATGCATGGTGCGACAGCTGGCAGCTTTCCCTAAACGTAGATAAATGTAATATAATGCGCATACATAGGGGCAGAAATCCATTCCAGTACGATTATGCCATAGGTGGTAAATCATTGGAAGCGGTAACGACCGTAAAATACTTAGGAGTTACTATCCGGAGCGATCTGAAGTGGAATGATCACATAAAACAAATAGTGGGAAAAGCAGGCGCCAGGTTGAGATTCATAGGAAGAATTCTAAGAAAATGTGACTCATCGACGAAAGAAGTAGCTTACAAAACGCTTGTTCGTCCGATTCTTGAGTATTGCTCATCAGTATGGGACCCTTACCAGGTTGGATTAATAGAAGAGATAGACATGATCCAGCGAAAAGCAGCGCGATTCGTCATGGGGACATTTAGTCAGCGCGAGAGCGTTACGGAGATGCTGAACAAGCTCCAGTGGCGGACACTTCAAGAAAGGCGTTACGCAATACGGAGAGGTTTATTATCGAAATTACGAGAGAGCACATTCCGGGAAGAGATGGGCAACATATTACTACCGCCCACATATATCTCGCGTAATGATCACAACGAAAAGATCCGAGAAATTAGAGCAAATACGGAGACTTACAAGCAGTCGTTCTTTCCACGCACAATTCGTGAATGGAACAGGGAAGGGGGGATCAGATAGTGGTACAATAAGTACCCTCCGCCACACACCGTAAGGTGGCTCGCGGAGTATAGATGTAGATGTAGATCAAAGTAAGGCAGTATTCGTATTACTCATTTAGGTGTGCAATCTAATCTCAGGGCAGGTACAGCAACCTTTCATATGGACGACCCTTCCAGTGTATTAGTTTCCCCCCCCCCCCCCCCCACTCATTCCTTATTAGTAGCAACCTTTTGGGTGGCGACCCTGTACCGGAATAACATCGCAACCTTTCAACAAATGCAGGGCGAGAGACAGGAAACACAGTACAGAGCCGTCTTTCTCGACATCGAGAAATCGTTCAGTAGTCTGGCGTGATGGCTTAATTCTCCCAGTAAGATATTCCAGGACACATGATCCGCATGATTGCCTCATTCTTAGCGGGGCGGCAGTACTCTTTTAGGTGCGTCAAACATGTTAGCACGATGAAGAATGTTGTGGCCAGAGTCCCGCAGGGCGCGGTTCTGGGTTCCGTACTTTACATACTCTACACAAACGACGTGTCAGAATTGGTGGGTGGTCAAATTGCCCTGTGCACAGACGACAGGGCGGTGAATAAAAGCAGCCATTTTTACAAATCAAATAAGCTCTGCAGATCGATAAATATCTGTATCTGACCGAATGTTAGACTGGAATGACTCGGTGGTCGATCTGGGCCTACAGCTCGATAGGCGCCTGACATTCGCAGAACAGGTAAACAGGATAAGAAGCAAGGGTTGCGCTATTCACTGCCAACTGTATCAGATCCTAAAGGGTGGGGTTGGGGGGTTACCAATAGAAACAAAGTTAAGATTGTACAAGAGTGTCACCCTACCAACGAACCTGTATGAGTCAAAGGTATGATCTATGGCAACCAGCACACATCTGAGAAAACTACAGTCATTACAAAGCAAAATCATTCGCAACATCACAGACGCTGACCGATGCAGGCCAAACACACATATTAGGGACCTACTAGGCCAACCATCCACGTACACATACATAAAGAAGAAGTGTGCAAACTTGTATGAGGAGGCTTATAGTTCGCTCAAGCATCTTACGCATCAGTAATGTACTTATTACCCCGATGATGCAAATAAAAGGCCTGTGTCCACACTCAACAGACAGTTTAGGCTATAACAGATTGCAGACAACAATCATGCACGCGAACAATCTTTCAGATACATAAGACCGCCGTCTTCATTAATCAAACCATGCTGGAAGTCAGACAGGCAGAGCCCTGTGGTGCTTCCAGGAGATAAAATCCAGACACCGAGCCGTTCGCCGGCCGCTGTGGCCGAGCGCTTCTAGGCGCTTCAGTCCGGAACCGCGCTGCTGCTACGGTCGCAGGTTCGAATCCTGCCTCGGGCATGGATGTGTGTGATGTCTTTAGATTTGTTGTGTTTAAGTAGTTCTAAGTTTAGGGGACTGATGACCTCAGATGTTAAGTCCCATAGTGCTTAGAGCCATTTGAATTTTGAACCGAGACGTTGTGTGGTCGCTGTTGACAGCAGGATAGTTCCGTCAAGAGAATTCAGTGACTGCAAACGTGGACTAGTCATTGAAGTCACCTGCGTAACAAATCCATCGGAGGCATCTGAGCTCTTCTTAAACTGCCCAAGTCGACAGTTGGTAATACGATTGTGAAGTGGAAACGCGATGGGATAACCACAGTTTAACCAAGACCGGGAAGATTTCATAAACTGACAGATAAGCTCTGTCGACTATTGCGGAGGATGTACGTAAAAATAGCATGAAATCAGGGGAAGGAATCACTCGTAAGTTCCTAAAGCTGCCAGCAGTCCAGTTAGCACAATAACTTCGCGTAGGAAGTAAAAATGAATGGGATACGATGGTCAAGCAGCCTCTCATGAATGCACACTCTGTAGTCAATGCTAAGGGACGCCTGAGGAGGTGTAACTAGCGTCGCCGTTGGACAGTGGATGACTGGTTGAATGATTTGGTAAGATGAATCACGGTAAGCCCTGTAACAGTCCGGTGGAAGGGTTTGTGTTTGGGGAATGCCTGGAGAACGCTACCTCCCATCATGTTTGCGGTATGGGTTTAATTTTCGTGTTTGGGGTGTGATCCCTTATTGTGCTTAAGAAAACTCCAAATGCGGAAGGATATGAACACATCTTGTAGCACTAGTAGAAGAACTGTTCAGAGATGATGACTGTTCGTATGTACGCTGACATAATGCAGTATCTGCGAGTCAATAGTCGGTAGACAATGACATTTCTGAAATGGACTGGCCCGCCCAGAGTCCCGACCTGATCACAGTGGAACGCCTTTTGGAAGATTTAGAACGTTGATTTCGATCCAGACCCCAGCGTCTAAAGTCAATATCTTCTTTGGTTTCACCTCTTGAAGAAGAATTGTTCCACAGACATTCTGGCACTTCTTTGAGAGTATTCACATCAGAGTTGAAGCCGTCATAAAGGCGGAGGGTGGACACACCCCCTGTTAATATTGACTTATGATCAGATACTGTATATGTACGCTCGACTGCGCTTTCTGTTATAGAACGATAAAAATTATTACCACCAGTTATAGTAGTATAGGATTTATTTTTCATGGATCACACTTACAAAGACATTGAACATGCCACTGCATTACGGCAAACATAATTTACACATACAGACGTCTGCACGTTTAGTTTGACAAGATTGTGATGGACAGTCACTGAGACCTTATCGCTGCCACCATCTGACATTTGCCTGAAGAAATTCAGTGAAACGTAAATTGGGATTATTTTGTACAGGCAGTGATGAAAACTTCTATAAACTGCCTTACGAAATACACATCTGTACCACGGTCTCTTTTATTGAAGACAATCGATTCCGGTCCAACATTAGACCATCTTAGGGTCTGTCAAAAATACTCAGAGGACTGATTCAGTTCAAAACATGATACCAGAGCGCAAACAACCGTTTCTGATACAGATTGAACATACAGATTACGCACAGTGTTACTAATATGCTACTGTGAGAATGCGTAGCTGTGTTGCTTTTGAGACCAGAAGATGGTCTGACATTGTACCGAAATCGATTCTTTTCAATAAAAAATAGTGGTACAGCTGTATATTTCATAAAACAATTTTTAACCTTTTTGAAACCGATACTGTTGGATAGGTAGAAGAGCCCCCATCTTCTCCAGTATAAGACCACTATATTAATAACAGATTAGCCTTGGTCAATTTATTCTATGTACAATACCGTTATCTTTATATACAGATTATAGTAACCAAGTATTATTTACTTGTGATAGCTGTTTTACCAAACCCCTGCTGTATGTTATCTAAGCAATCTTTCATTTTATTGAATACAGTGGTTAAGACGAACTTTTTAACCCTCTTTTTTAAAAAAAGTTAGTTTTAATAGATTCCTTGGGCAGGCTGTGCTACAGTTTTATTCCTCGCTAGAAGATTCTGTTTTGAGATTTAGGTTTATTCTTTCTTTGTAAATGTAGGTTCAGTCTAGATCTTGTTTTCTGGTTATAGAGAGAGCTGTTCGTGTTGAAATTAACAAGGCCTTTTACGTGCGTTAACTGATATTAAATGTAACTCACATGATCATCTTGTGAATTTTGCAGTTCTTCTTATTCCCGTGCTTGCTAATAAATTGGAGAGGTGTTACGCCTTGTGTAAGACACTTGAGTAGTTTTCTTTTCAACCAGACATGTTTCAGCACTTTCTATGCTATCTTTGGTTTGTTTTGTTTTTTATTTTACTTCCGAAAAATTGTTGTTACATCTTGACCTTTAAAGAAACTCTAGTTAAAAATATTTTCATTTGTAAAACAAAATATTGTTCTCAAATATTTTACATTCATTTTCACACAGTATAGAGATGAGGCATTTATCACTGAGTTGAAGCATTCTATATTGTTTATTTATGATATTTCTAAGGGCATTACTCTGTAGTACATTTGGAAATAAAGTGAATCCATGCATTTGTTTCCATACCTTACATGAAGTTACTGGAAGTTTATGCTAGTAGCTCTAGTCTTTCACATCCAGAAACCAACCAATACCAAATATTAACAATAGAAGAAAACTGCCACACCCAAAAATCAGTAGCACAAGGTAAGAAGGTACTAAACGAAAACAAATCTCTGTGTAACAAAATCCACCTTACTACACAGAAGAACTATATAAGTAACACCTACCCTAAAACTCCATATGATCAACTTCTAAAGTTAAATTCCTTTCACCTCATATTCACACACACACACACACACACACACACACACACACACATATATATATATATATATATATATATATATATATATATATATATATATATATACACATAGAGTAAACACCACAAAAGTCAACAACACTCCAATCCCGCGCGCCGCGTCCCAAACAAGCATTCCACAAAACAAATTAACACTACCATGCCACAACACGTATCGGCGACGAAAACTCTGTGCTTGGTGAGCAAATAGTAAGAAATGTATGTGTATCGACAAAAGCGCAAGCATTTTACCTCGACACAAATAAAGTGAAACCACCACATCATAAACTAGAAGTAACACGCTAAACAAAACGGTACATAGTGATTCTCGGTGAGAAATAGGAAATAAACAGGAAAAACTAAATAAAGTTTTAATGTTTGCAGATGATAAGCTGTAGTATGCGTAGTGGACATAGAGCTACTATCATAAGCCTCCAATGACTTCATGTGAGGTACGCAAACAAATGCATACATTCAATTTATTTCCAAATGTGCTACAGAGATGATACCCTTAGAAACATCGTAAATAAACAACACAGAATGCTTCAACTCAGTGATACATGTCCCAACTCTATACTATACGCAAACCAATGTAAAATATTTGACAATAATCGCTCATTTTACAAATGTAAATATTTTTACCAAAAGTTTCTTTGAAGTTCAAGATGTAACAACAATTTGCAGAAGTAAAATTAAAAAAAATAAACCCACTGGGGAGAACGAAAAAAGTGCTGAAACATGTCTGGTTGAAAACAAAACTACGAAAGTGTCTTACATAAGACGAAATCCCTGTCCAAGTAACACACAGGGTGTAGCTAAAACCCCAATTTTTGAACAGATATTTGCGATAAGCCCAAATACTATTTTTTGTTATCCTTACGGCCCTTTTTTATAGCTTGAAAACTGTTTTCATATTTTGTAAGTTCGTTCCTCTAAAAGCATCCCTTAGCTAAAAATTAAGAGTATGTACGAATATCATGTAACAGTTACACTGTCATAGCAGGAGACCAAGAGTATAACATGCTAACGACGTTATGTTTAATAATACCTTTCTCTGTTCACCAGTCTTCAACTGACAATCAGTTCTCATTTCTCAAAATTTAGTGTTTGTTGCACAATCTGTAGACATACCATCTACAATTAACAGTGTTGTTTCCTAACAATAAGCCCTCCTTTGAAAACCGATCGAGTACCACTGGCCTTGCTGACTTGTACATTCACCTGGCATGTTAGCCATCAAACATGTTTTATGTATGTTTGGTCATCAATTTCTTTGGAAGCCATTTTGTAATTCTGGAAAAAATCCAGACATCCATTAATTCGATGCCACGAAATTCAGAGTTCCTGATTATAGCACGTGTCACACAGGTCTATGATTCGAATCATTTATGTGATATTATACGCCTAATCAGAGATATGAAGTTCGTTTCATGCACATGTAAGTAGTGGACCAGTACAAGTACAGGATCAGTGGATCTACTGTTCTCCTTATAAGCAAGATCAAAGGTCAATGTCCTCGAAGGTCAATGTCCTGACAGTTGTGGAACTTATCTCCAAGGTCAATCCCCCTCCACTTATGCTGTCTCCCATACTTTCTCGCACCCCTCCTCCACGCCACCTCTCTTCTCTCTCGAGGCCAGTAGTGCATCACTTGTGTTGTGCACACCACAGTGAGAGCATCATAAACTGTTAGGAGCAGTGGTTCTGAGGCAGCAGTATGACTTTAAAAAGGTTGGAAATTACAGAAAAAATGGCGGAAACCTCACTTTTACAACGACTCGTATGTTACTGCTATTACCTATTGCTGTCACCATTATTTAGAAGTTTTTTCTCCGCCACTTCCTACGTCTAACTAACCATCAGATGGATCTTCCTCGATTGTGTTTTGTCATATGCCTCAACCTTTTATACATTTTTTATGCAGTAGAACTGTGCTTTTACATTTATGTGATTGGGTTTTAGAACTGAATATATGGTTTGTAAATATTAACAAGAAAACAGAGTAACAACTTTTCTTCGTGTAAGATGTTCTTGATTATAATGTTGGAGACACAAAGTATAATACTCTGGAAGCAATCTTTCTTTTTCTTTTTTCTTTTTTTACAGAGCTACTTCTTTACAATAATAATAAGAATAACGACTAATTGCATGAAAATCTAATATAATGGAATCTATAATACACCGTTCAATATGTTTCACATGATAGTCTTTACAACAGTCATTCTTTTTCAATTGTTGCAACGGAAAAATTTTTATAATTGAAGATCTCGGATGTAAACGATGATAAGCGACACTCGATGGCAAACATAGTAAGTGATTTGTTTTTGTTCCAATTCCACGATAATCCATTGGATAGCAGCTCTATCTCGAAATTCAGACTCTAGATAGTGACGACTTTAGCAGGACCTACGCATGTAAACAGTAGTAAGTGCAACATACATGACTGTCCGTGGTCGTAACGTGTGTGATGGTAGTACAAAAAATGCTTTCCAGGAACGAGCCATTCAAATCGGAGGACGACGTGGTTACATGTGTCTTCGATAAAGATCCTGCGTATGTTCCTGAAAAGAAATGGGCTTCAAATGGTGTTACTAATCAGGTAAATGTGCATATTCCGTTAAACAATTAAACAATGTTAAGTCGCGACACTTATCGGAGTTATATTGTACTGCATTGCACGTTAACAGGGTCCCTAGAAACGACGGAGAGGCTCCGTCCTCGCCGCAGCCGCAGTGGTCCACAACCCCACGACGACTACCGCAGTCCACTTCACCCCTCCGCCGCCCCACACCGAACCCAGGGCTATTGTGCGATTCGGCCCCCGGTGTACACCCCCCCCCCCCCCCCCAGGGAAAGTCTCACACCAGACGAGTGTAACCCCTGTGTTTGTGTGGTAGAGTAATGGTGGTGTACGCGTACGTGAAGAACTTGTTTGGACAGCAATCGCCAACATAGTGTCGCTGAGGTCGAATAAGGGGAACCAGCCCGCATTCGCCCAGGCAGATGGAAAACCACCTAAAAACCATACACAGACTGGCCGGCTCACCGGACCTCGGCCCAAGTCCGCCGGGCGGATTCATGCCGGCGACCAGGCGCTCCTTCCCAACACGGAAAGCCGTGCGTTAGATCGCGGCTAACCAGGCGGGCTACCGTAGTTTATGTGCATTTACGTGACAGTGCAATGGCAGGATTGTTAAGTGCCATCCTCAACATTGTTGACGTGCTGCAGTATGGCGTATACATTGGTTTCTTACCAAGTATTATCTTCAGCTGTATCAGTACCTCGAAAATCATATAAACAAAAGTCAGTTACGTATTTATCTGCTTATACACATTATTTTTTACTGCGTTTATACAAGGTGATTTCGTTGTGATGTAAAAAATTTTGAAGGAGGAGGAGAAGGGTAATTGAATCAATTCGAGGTAAGGAACCCTAATCCGGAACGACCGAGTCAAAAGTTATAAGCGGAAATCGTTCTGATGCCACTGACAGTGGACGTCTTCTACAACAAGCTCTTTGCTTTCTATATTTTGCGAGGAGATAGTATGGACCAAAACAAGAAAAAGATGTCTAGTAGAAATGGACTCTAAAGCAATGCCTTAAGAGCTATGAACTCTTCTTCATCTTTGTCACTGTGAAAACCATTTCTTCTACTGAACAAGAGATCATAGCTCTTAAGGGACGAATTTTAGATCCCAAGTTTCCCACACATTTTTTTATTGTTTTGGTCCACACAACCTCCTCGCAAAATATGGAAGGTCAGGAGCTTGCAAAGGAAGAGGTCCTTAGATATGTCAAAACGATTTTCACTTGTAACTTTCGATCGGTCGTTTCCCGATCAAGATCCCTCACCTCAGACTGATACATTCATCTCTGAAAGTTTATAACATTATCATGTAATCACCCTGTATGTCCTAAAAGGCCTGTGTTGCGTATATATTTACACTGAGAGACCTCGTACATTGGGAGACCTTGTAATATCGCGTCGGTCCTACTTTTGACCGGCGTAGTGCAGCAGCTTAACATGGCATGGACTCAACAAGTCGTTGGAAGCCCCATGAAGAAATATTGAGCCATGCTGCCTCTATAGCCAACCATAATTGCAAAAGTGTTGAGGGTGCAGGATTTTGAGCACGAACTGATCTCTTGATTATGTTCCATAAATGTTCGATGAATGGCCAAATCATGCCATCAAATAGTTCAGAATATCCTTCAAACCAGTCGCTAACAGTTGTGACCTGGTGACATGGTGGATTGTCATTCATAATAATTCAATCACTGCTGGGAACTTGAAGTCCTTGAATTACTCCAAACGATTCATGGCTTTTTGGTGTCTGCGCCACACTCGAACCATGCCATCAGCTCTTAGCAACTGAAGTCGGGGCCCATATGACGAGTCATCTGTGGTCCAACGGATATGCTTATGAGCTCATGGGAGGCACAGCAGGCGATGTCTTGCTGTTAGCCAAGGCACTCACGTCGGTCGTCTGCTGCCAAATTTCACTGCACCGTCCTGACGGGTACTTTCATCGTACGTCACACATTGATTTCTGCGGTTATTTCGCGCAGTGTTGCTTGTCTGTTAGCACTGACAACTCTAAGCAAACGCCTTGGCCATTGCGTTGTCCGTGGTGAGAGGTAACGCCTCAGATTTGGTATTCTTGGCACACTCTTGACACTGCGGGTCTCGGAATATTGAATTCCCTAAAGGTTTCCGAAATGGAATGTTCCATGCGTCTAGCTCCAAATACCTTTCGGCGTTCAAAGGCCGTCGTGGTGCCATAATACCCTTGGAAACATTTTCACAGGAGTCATCTGAGCCCAAATCACAGATCCGCTGTCCTTTTATACCTTGCATACGCGGTAGTACAACCATCTTTATACACTCCTGGAAATGGAAAAAAGAACACATTGACACCGGTGTGTCAGACCGACCATACTTGCTCCGGACACTGCGAGAGGGCTGTACAAGCAATGATCACACGCACGGCACAGCGGACACACCAGGAACCGCGGTGTTGGCCCTCGAATGGCGCTAGCTGCGCAGCATTTGTGCACCGCCGCCGTCAGTGTCAGCCAGTTTGCCGTGGCATACGGAGCTCCATCGCAGCCTTTAACACTGGTAGCATGCCGCGACAGCGTGGACGTGAACCGTATGTGCAGTTGACGGACTTTGAGCGAGGGCGTATAGTGGGCATGCGGGAGGCCGGGTGGACGTACCGCCGAATTGCTCAACACGTGGGGCGTGAGGTCTCCACAGTACATCGATGTTGTCGCCAGTGGTCGGCGGAAGGTGCACGTGCCCGTCGACCTGGGACCGGACCGCAGCGACGCACGGATGCACGCCAAGACCGTAGGATCCTACGCAGTGCCGTAGGGGACCGCACCGCCACTTCCCAGCAAATTAGGGACACTGTTGCTCCTGGGGTATCGGCGAGGACCATTCGCAACCGTCTCCATGAAGCTGGGCTACGGTCCCGCACACTGTTAGGCCGTCTTCCGCTCACGCCCCAACATCGTGCAGCCCGCCTCCAGTGGTGTCGCGACAGGCGTGAATGGAGGGACGAATGGAGACGTGTCGTCTTCAGCGATGAGAGTCGCTTCTGCCTTGGTGCCAATGATGGTCGTATGCGTGTTTGGCGCCGTGCAGGTGAGCGCCACAATCAGGACTGCATACGACCGAGGCACACAGGGCCAACACCCGGCATCATGGTGTGGGGAGCGATCTCCTACACTGGCCGTACACCACTGGTGATCGTCGAGGGGACACTGAATAGTGCACGGTACATCCAAACCGTCATCGAACCCATCGTTCTACCATTCCTAGACCGGCAAGGGAACTTGCTGTTCCAACAGGACAATGCACGTCCGCATGTATCCCGTGCCACTCAACGTGCTCTAGAAGGTGTAAGTCAACTACCCTGGCCAGCAAGATCTCCGGATCTGTCCCCCATTGAGTATGTTTGGGACTGGATGAAGCGTCGTCTCACGCGGTCTGCACGTCCAGCACGAACGCTGGTCCAACTGAGGCGCCAGGTGGAAATGGCATGGCAAGCCGTTCCACAGGACTACATCCAGGATCTCTACGATCGTCTCCATGGGAGAATAGCGGCCTGCATTGCTGCGAAAGGTGGATATACACTGTACTAGTGCCGACATTGTGCATGCTCTGTTGCCTGTGTCTATGTGCCTGTGGTTCTGTCAGTGTGATCATGTGATGTATCTGACCCCAGGAATGTGTCAATAAAGTTTCCCCTTCCTGGGACAATGAATTCACGGTGTTCTTATTTCAATTTCCAGGAGTGTATGTTTATACCGCTATTCCATGACTTTTGTCACCTCAGTGTGTATTTCGGGGATGTTTGAGGGTGATAATGATTGCATACTACATATCATCGATGAACGTATTTTACTTTTGTGCTTGAAATGATTCTGAGGGATGTGGACGATGTTGAGCTTGTAATTCTGAGTTTTTACAAGTTTAGAGGGACATCACAGAAATGCATCAGTCCAAAGATACATCATGTCCGCACATTCTGCAAGCAGATACAGTTGACGCAAATGATCTGTGGAGCCAACAGAGAGATCGGGAGACGGTAAAACATGGAGGTATCCAGGAAAGAAAGAAGAAAATGAGAAATGAAGGGAAGAAATATAGAACATACAGGAGAAGGGAACTGTTTTGCATGAAAACACTATATACGCTCTACATGTGAATGCTGTGAAAAGTGTTTCGAGCGTATAGCCTTAGAGGACGTGCAACGCATGCTCAGGAATTTATGGCAGCTGAATTACTATGACGCACAAAATGCATACCTGAAAGGTTGATTACGGTCAAAAAGTACTATCCGTAATTTGTGTTCTGGACAAGTTTCGCAGTAGTGTACCGCTAACTCACCCAGCAAGTAAACAATGATAACTGATGTTAACTGCACTCGGTCTGGTGGCAAACGATTTTAGATATCCACTGGCGAAATTTTAAGAACAAAACTGTGGACAGAATTTATCATTTAACATATACATCGGTACCACAGATATAATATACACCACTGGCCATTAAAATTGCTACACCAAGAAGAAATGCAGATGATAAACTGGTATTCATTGGACAAATATATTATACTAGAACTGACATGTGATTACATTTTCACGCAGTTTCGGTGCATAGATCCTGAGAAATCAGTACCCAGAACAACCACCTCTGGCCGTAATAACGGCCTTAATACGCCTGGGCATTGAGTCAAACAGAGCTTGGATGGCGTGTACAGGTACAGCTGCCCATGCAGCTTCGACACGATACCACTGTTTATCAACAGTAGTGACTGGCGTATTGTGACGAGCTAGTTGCACGGCCACCATTGACCAGACGTTCTCAATTGGTGAGAGATCTGGAGAATGTGCTGGCCAGGGCAGCAGTCGAACATTTTCTGTATCCAGAAAGGCCCGTACAGGACCTGCAACATGCGGTCGTGCATTATCCTGCTGAAATGTAGGTTTTCGCAGGGATCGAATGAAGGGTAGAGCCACGGGTCGTAGCACATCGGAAATGCAACGCCCACTGTTGAAAGTGCCGTCAATGCGAACAAGAGGTGACCGAGACGTGTAATGAATGGCACCCCATACCATCACGCCGGGTGATACGCCAGTATGGCGATGACGAATTCACGCTTCCACTGTGCGTTCACCGCAATGTCGCCAAACACGGATGCGACCATCATGATGCTGTAAACGGAACCTGAATTCGTCCGAAAAAATGACGTTTTTCCATTCGTGCACCCAGGTTCGTCGTTGAGTACACCATCGCAGGCGCTCCTGTCTGTGATGCAGCGTCAAGGGTAACCACAACCGTGGTCTCCGAGCTGATAGTCCATGCTGCTGCAAACGTCGTCGAACTGTTCGCGCAAATGGTTGTTGTGGTGTCACCGCCAGAGACCACACTTGCTAGGTGGTAGCTTTTAAATCGGCCGCTGTCCGGTAGTATACGTCGGACCCGCGTGTCGCCACTGTCAGTGATTGCAGACCGAGCGCCGCCACACGGCAGGTCTAGAGAGACTTACTAGCACTCGCCCAGTTGTACAGCCGACTTTGCTAGCGATGCTACACTGACAAATACGCTCTCATTTGCCGAGACGATAGTTAGCATAGCCTTCAGCTACGTCATTTGCTACGACCTAGCAAGGCGCCATTACCAGTTAATATTGAGATTGTAAAACATGTACCGTCAAGAGCGATGTACACCAATTATGGATTAAAGTTAAGTATTCCAGCAGCAACGTACCTTATTGGCTATATTAATTACATTGTCCTGTTCCAGACCTCACGCCAGTTTGCGTGAGCTTTAACGCGTGCCTTTCGGCTTCCTCCAAACTCCGTGAATTGGCTCCTGCCAATTCACAACAGTTGTTATCTTGCAAACGTCCCCATCTGTTGACTCAGGGATCGAGACGTGGCTGCACGATCCGTTACAGCCATGCGGATAAGATGCCTGACATCTCGACTGCTAGTGATACGAGGCCGTTGGGATCCAGCACGGCGTTCAGTATTACCCTCCTGAACCCACTGATTCCTTATTCTGCTAACAGTCATTGGATCTCGACCAACACGAGCAGCAATGTCGCGATACGATAAACCGCAATCGCGATAGGCTACAATAGGACCTTTATCGAAGTCGAAAACGTGATGGTACGCATTTCTCCTCCTTACACGAGACATCACAACAACGTTTCACCAGGCAACGCCGGTCAACTGCTGTTTGTGTATGAGAAATCGGTTGTAAACTTTCCTCATGTCAGCACGTGTCGCTACCGGTGCCAACCTTGTGTGAATGCTCTGAAAAGCTAATCATTTGCATATCACAGCATCTTATTATTCCTGTCGGTTAAATTTCGTGTCTGTAGCACTTCATCTTCGTGGTGTAGCAATTTTAATGGCCAGTAGTGTATGTGAAAACAATGACGTATTTGGAAAAAAAATCGCATTGGATGTACATCCAATATCTTATTTATTGAAATTTACTAAAACTTTACTGTACGATTTGACGAAACAATCAAAACGTCACTTACCGTTGCTTAAAGCTTAGGTCTTCAACTCAGCTGTAGCAGTGTCGTTTGATATGCATTTGTTGCACTGGAAAAACCTTTCGTTATTAAAAGGAAAAGTTTAGCGTGGGAAATACGTTACACTAAAAACTAAAGACTTTTGATGACTAACAGCCTGTGAAAAATTAAAAATTAATGCAATGTATAAAGGACGATCTGCGTGGGCGTTGCTGCAGAGTGTATACAACATAGCACGACTCCGATACGGGTACATAAGAACCGACATGTAGGCAAGGGATTAGTGTGGCATTCGTGTCTTTCCGAAGTGCGTGAGGTAAATGCGGAAACGTGAACTATGGCGATGTTATTTCCGTAGACCTAACATTCGGTGCCTTAAAAAACGGCTCAAAGTATCGACGATCCCTGTAGGGCGAGGACACGCAGCAGACACATCGGTTCTGGACTCCACGGCCTTCAAATGGAAACTTTTAGAGCTCCCCTAATACATACACAGAAACATCCTCAGATGTGTACACAGTACGCAGTTCCTTCTCACACAATATACAAGGTATGCTTCTAGGACTCGTAGAGGGGACAGGCAATATCTTGAATTGGAACCCATGTCCGGAAATGTACCGTTTTCGTGCTACTGCCAACTGAAATGTGTTTGTTAGATAGGTATGTGGCATGGTAATCATGGTGAAGGTTGCTGAGATCAGATTGGCTGACGTCATTTGACTTCTATCCCACTTCTCTGACCTGGTTCGAGGCTCATTTAATTGTCTGTGGGTGTTAAAGCGACAGCCGGCCGTTGTGGCCGAGTGGTTCTAGGCGCTACAGTCTGGAACCGCGAGACCGCTACGGTCGCAGGTTCGAATTGTGCCTCGGGCATGGATATGCGTTATGTCCTTAGGTTAGTTAGGTTTAAGTATTTCTAAGTTCTAGGGGACTGATGACCTCAGATGTTAAGTCCCATAGTGCTCAGAGCCATTTGAAACATTTTTGCTAAAGCGACACGGTTCAGTACATATTTGCAGAATATGCCTACATTATCCTTCCGTATTGCAAAGCTCACGGTAATGAAAGAGCTGTTCGTCGCCTTTATCGCGGTCGTTATCCACAACGTATGACTCCATCACATACGCTTCTCGCCATAATAATGCAATGGCTTCGAGAAAGGGTTACCTTCACCGTCGGCAGGCGTGACTGTGGTGCTCCAAGGAGATGCTGTGCACCCGAAGTGGAAGAGGAAGTACTGCATCACGTTGAAGAGAACACACCGATGAGTACACGAGCAATATTCTTGGTTATTAATGAGTGGAATCATAAAACAAGTGATGTACTGGGTCACGTCTAATCAATTACTTGTAAAAGTGCTTGCATTATCAACATGTTTTCAAATAGTTATTGCACGGGAACGGTACATTTCCAGACATGGATTACTGTTCAAAATATGATGTACTCGCTCCCTTCTACAAGTTCTAGAAGTTTGTAACGAGAATTTCCGAACACCCTGTATACAATTACACGCACACATGATGTACTATCAGCCTATACACGCAGCCATATATACGCACCTGTTTACAATATGACAAACTTTCCATACCGTTCCATATACACTTGGACACACATACACAGTTTACAACTAAATACCTCAATTATATCAACAGAGTGAATAGCGTGAGTGCGGGAGAGTCTCAATCCCCTCCTCAGAAATGAACCGTATGTCGTCATATCCCGAGACGCCGGCTTTCAGTTCCGATACATGGTCTCGCGATCGAATGGTGGGCACTCCTTGTAATCAGCAATCATGAGCACTACTGAGGCCACATGGTGTACTCACTTTGCCCGCCTTTCGGTGGCACCTGTATCTTTCAGTATCGTTTTGATCCACGATCTGCGATCCCTTCGCCTCGTCTTTCATTAGGACAATAACCTTAGTGTTTGCAGGTATTATGCCTTAAGGATTATTAATTCATATGGACTGTGTCCCTTCACCCGATAAACCAAACTGTTTGTATCCATATAAAGTAACTTCGGATCTGGGTAATGAGTTTTCGCAAAACGTACATGCGAAGTTTGGATAGATCCAATATCTCTTATCGATATAGATAGGTTTCTTCAACTCCACCGATACCGTAACTGTGTCCAGGGTGACCATCCATCAAATTTCGCTATTTTCGCCTGCATTAATTGCGAGGAAGTTCTCTTAAGGGAGGTATGGTCTCTTTACAGAATTACATTAATTAAAGAGATATCGGAATCAACTTCGTTTTTTTGAAATCGGATTGTGGTATTATGAATGAAAGAACACACGACAGTGGTGTCAATTGAATAATATTTTTTTTTTGTTTTACAGACCTGTTTTCGACTGTTAAGCCATCTTCAGGTACAAGAGATAAATATGTGTGGCTGAGAAGTTCTTTTTGGGACCTAATGTTTCAAATTAGTGCATCCACGGAATATCTCAATTGGTTTCCAAAGATGATGTCGTCAATGCATGATTTACGATTGAAGTTATAGGAATTATCTAAGTAAAATGCGATGCAAAACTAACTTAAATAAAATATGTAACATTAAACAATGAATTACATGACAAATGACAATAACTGTTCTGAGAATAAAAATAATTTGAACAGTGTATAGTAAACTTGGTTCCAAAAGGTTGACTGAACAAGGTAATCCTGTCCTTCACAGATGTAATATCACAAACGGATAAAGTATGACAAATGAGACTAAACAGGCACGTGAAGCAACTGTCATTATACCGAGCAATTTTTTTTTTTTTTAATGAGGCATGTAGGTAGGAGGGTTAATTTACAAAGTGGTCCAGATGGGACTATTCGCAGTATCTGCAGTCAGAAATGGCGAATAATGGATCTATGTCTGGTCATTCAGTACTAAGAATGGGCAAGGTGACATATGTTTTTTAATTTCCATTATTTCAACATAGTTGATCTTCCTCGCTTTGTGGATGTTATGGAAGACTTCAAGGTGCATCTTATATATGTGACCTTCTTTAAGCAGCTGGTCGGTAAAAGTAGAGTCTCCTTCCCTAAGTGTCCACGTTCTATGATGTTCCTTCAAGCGAGAGGATGTTACCCTGCCAGACGGGCATATGTAGACTTTGCCACAATTACAAGTGATTCTGCATATTCTACTCCTTTCCAAAGATGAAGTTCCGTCTTTACCATTGCGCATAACTTGTCCAATATGTTGCACACAAAATGATGTTTTAAAGTTCTTGGATTTAAGTTTTCTGGTCATATTCATAGAGAATGCAAAATTCATTTAGATCTTGATGTGGTGGGTCGAGAGCCGGGTAAAGAAGATAGGAGACCTGCTCTTTTTGTTTTTCATTCATTAGGCAGTCCACTAAGGCAGGAGTGTAGTCATTGCCTGATATTTTTTGTCTGATTGCATTTAGTTCAGTTTGGAAGTTGTCGTCACTCATGGAGATGTACATTAGGCGATGTATCATTGAATGAACGTCAGCATGGTTTTTTGTTTTGAGAGCTGACAGGTATTACAATTTCAGTAGTGGTAGGTTTGATCCAGATCTTGAAAAACTGAATGTTATAAGTGATATCTACAGTTATATCTAAATAATTTATGGAGTTACCGTCAACTCCACTGTAAATTTGAGATGGTTGTGCTTAGAATTTACCTACCCAAGGAATTTTTGATGCCTGATAACACCTGATCAACATTTCTAAATGAGTATCAAATCTTTGAAAAGAGAGGCAAATTTTCAGAAAGATTTCTGCTAGGATTGGACTAAGGGGTCATCTCATAGCTAGACCATCTAACTATTTGTGCATGGAAATAATTTTGGATTAGGCAAGTGTGTGTCACAACTGGATTACATCCTGATTTATCAAGTAAACTTGTGAGATTGTTTGGGCATTCCTGAAGAGGTATGTTAGTGAATAAGCTACTAACATCAAAATAAACTAACTAGGCACTAGAGAGGATTTGTATATTTTTAAAACGTTTATTAAATTAATTAAATTGATAATATCCTATCTTAGTTTAAACTTGGTTCCGATTTTGATCAGATCATTTAATTCTCTGGAAAATTTGCAACATGGAGCTGAGAACGAAGACACTAGAGGACACGTTGGGATATTGTCTTTATAGAGTTCAGGGAGGCCATACAGCCTTGAGCTGTAGGATTCATGTTTGTGAGGAAGTAGGTATTAGAGACAGATATTATACTTTTACACTGTTCAATAACACCTTTAACTCAATCATTATAAGACAGTGTTGAGTCTTTTGCATCTGTTGGAAGTTGGCAAAGTTCAGGAAACCTTTCACTTTGTTTACATATTCACCTTTGTTCATTAAGACAAGACTCTTCCCTTTGCCTGGTATGACTGCTATAAAGTGGTTCCCACGTTGTTGTCACTGTCGAAATTGTATAAAACTTGTCTTTTTTATCCGGTGGGGCACTAGAAACGAGGTTAGGTTTTACCAGTTCGTGAACTACGCGATGTTTAGTAGAGACAGCACCACCTAACGCACATTCGACGTGTATTTTTATTTTTTCCAGTTATTTATCGGGAACATTTTGTGGTGAAGCATATTTAAAGCATTCCACATGAACACTGAGTACCTGCATAAATACGTCGGTGTAACGCTTTTGTAGGGATATGAAATGTTCACGTACGCTCAGAAAGCAGATGGCAGGCTACACTACCACTCGTGTGACCCATGCTAAAATATTGCTTGACTGTGTGAAACCCATACCAACTAAGAGTATCAGGTAACTGTGAACGCATACATAGAAGTGCAGCGTGTATGTACTCCAGCTATCCGACAAAAGCCAACTTAAAAAGTTGGAAGTAGCCTCATTGAGCAATCGAGGAATCGCTGCTGTAGGGACTGCGAAGGGAAAATTAGACAGCAAGCAGGGAGGCATCTTGGCGGTCATTCTTCCCGCTCACCATACGCTATTGGAACATGAAGATATCTTCGTATATAGTTTAGTGTCATGCACTTCACAGTGGCTCGCAGAGTAAAGATGTACACGTAGATACGAGGCAGACCGTCCAAAGTATAATCTGCGGCTACAGCATAGGTAATGGCGACCTACTGTTGGATGGAATTCACCAGGTCATGATATTCTGTCTCACCATTTATACAACCAGAGCAACTGGCTTCATCGATGTTTGTGCTGCGTTAATGTTTTCTGACGGTGGTCGGAGGCTAGAGGATGGGTGTCCATGTAGCATGTTCATTCTCAGTAGCTATGTCCGCCCCCGGTAGCTGAGTGGCTGCCGGCACGGTAGCTCAGCGTGTTCGGTCAGAGAGCTGGGAGCTGGTTGGCCTCTGTAATGAAAAAAAAACTGAGTGAAAGGATCAACAACGAACTTGAACTGATGTCATATGACGTCAGCGCGACAGAATATCAATCCTAAGGGCCCTGGTTCGATTACCAGGCTGGGTCAGGGATTTTCTCCGCTCAGAGTCTGGATGTTGTGTTGTCCTCATCATCATCATTTCATCCCCATCGACGCGCAAGTCGCCGAAGTGGCGTCAAACCGAAAGACTTGCACGCGGCGAACTGTCTACCCGACGGGAGGCCCTAATCACACGACATTAATAGTACTTGTCACACAATGACAGCACATACAAACTGCTCCAGATGTTAACTGATTTCTCATGCCACTAGTGTTCCGTTAACCACTCGATTCTTTAGAAAATTTTCTTCAGTGTTCAGAGAGCCTGATTTTCCTCATTGCACTTTGCCATTACCGATGGAGGTGGTGTGGTGGTTAAAACTCGGGCCTCATTCTCATCAGAAGTGGCAAACGAATGAACCTACGGCTATTCTTACTGATGTTTGCTGTCTTCGTCCTAAGTCACTTGAGACAAATATTGGGATGGTTTTATCAAAGAAACTGCGGCCAATATTCTAGCGCGTATTGACCCAACTGAACTCTACATCGAAGTAACATTAAACTCAGACTTTGTTTCCTTCACCGACGACATATTTTCATGAGCTGCTATGGCTTTCTTCTTTGGAGATGATTGCTCTCGATACGTATCCAACACAACGTCAGTCTTCAACAAGCTTGTCCCAAATTAGGGTGGACGTACAATCTGTCTCTCATTTCGTAGCTCCTACATGCGGAACACCATGAAATGTTAGTACACGAACTCTACTATTACAAATTAACTTCGTTCAGCGTAAGAGGAAATTACATATTCTATGCGAGCATGAACACTACTACCAGCTCACATACTCTGTGGTTAGTTTCAAAATTGTTCAAATGGCTCTGAGCACTATGGGACTTAACATCTGAGGTCATCAGTGCCCTAGAACTTAGAACTATTTAAACCTAACCAACCTAAGGACATCACGCACATCCATGCCCGAGGCACGATTCGAACCTGCGACCGTAGCGGTCTCGCGGTTCCAGACTGAAGCGCCTAGAACCGCTCGGCCACATCGGCCGGCTGTGGTTTGGATCTGGATATACAGTCTTTCTTCATTTTTCGGATTTTCACGCTTATCAAGCATATTAGCGATGTAGACAAGATGGATTAGTACATCTCTCCATTGTCGCAGAGGCTATTACTGCAGATCTTCATCCAAGAAGTGGTACTTTCTTCTGGTAACCGTTTTCCACAGACTTCCGCCTCCTTTTTCCCCTGCGGAAAATAAATACAATTTCCCTTTTTTATTATTTTTCATATTCAAACAGCTGTACTAATGGATTTCGGTAATTGAATTTTCTGAAATATATTTGAATAGAACATGAACAAGAAAGAAGCATATTGTCAATATAACACACAATCCACTGTTTGTGTAAGGGAACACGTTCTGCAACCGCAGAATTAGGCTTCGACCGATTCTGCAGTGTGTCGTTCATTCCACTGTTCGATTCTATGTGAGAGCGAGCCTCGTGATTTATGATGAACAAATGCCATCACGCGAGCCGGGAGCCGCGCATCTGCGGGGCCATTAGCATTGCAGTACTCACCCCATACCAGTGCTGCATGGCGGCCGGGAGATCCACGCAAACAAAGGCACGCCGTTTGCAATGCACAGGCAGTAATGGCGGTCATTAACTAAGCGGCCTCACTGTCAAATATTGTGTTACGTCAAACAGGCAAGTACGCATTACTATCGGCGTCCGCCAACTGTCTCAAATTTCCATATCTTTCATTTCGTCATATCAAATGTACCTGATACAATACTCTCATTTGTGACTTTTTTTTATTGAAATAGGTACAGATAAATAATTACAATGTCGTACTTCCATTTAGAAATCAAATGCAAGTATGGTAGCTAATCAGTCTGCAAGTGATGAGAATTAGGCTGAAATTGGAAACTGTAAACGAAAAGACACCATATAAATTGTACGTATAGAAAATGAGAAAATGAGAACAGACATACCACAGCTCAGCAAAACGAAAGTAGCGAAATAATCACTACTGGTCAAAATATTTTGTTTATCAATAAGGTAGTGGGAACGGACGTATTTGTAACAAAAAAATTCTCTTCGTTGATGCGTAAATGTTTTTCGCTTGAGAAAATATCCCACACTGATTCGTTTTTTGGTATATAAAATTAGCAAAAATGGCTAAGCGCAGAAAGAAGAATATTTCAAATAAACGTGAAGTACTTGAAAAATAGGTGGATCGTTGAATCAAAGTTATATACATCTGGTGAATCCGAGGTGCACAAATACAGGAAATTAGTCCTATATCCATAGTCTATATTTTGTTTATAAAACATTTGTTTTGGTAGTGTGCTGTGTTTTGGTACCTTTCATTGAGTGCATACATACTGGTATATATTCTCACAAGGACGTATCCAAGGGGTGGGTCTGACGGGGGGGGGGGGGGGGGGGCGTGTCCGGTCCCCTCTGTCACCAAAATATGAAGTTACACACGGCCTAGTGCCCGTGTCGTATAATTGAAAGATTTTTGATTTTCAATCATACGGCGGAAAAGGGATACGCGCTATCAATAGTCAACAAAGCATCTCATAGATTTAAAATATCTATATATCGACAACATCGTCGGCTATCGCCCTTCTTTAACCAAAGTGCAGCTGCTGTACGTTGTTGACCTTACTGTGTTGTTGTTTTGATAATAAATTCATTTCTTACTTGCAGTTGAATTTACTGTAAGTGTTGCAGTTTATTGTTTTTTGCTATATGTCGTTATGATAGTTTCTAGTTATAATAAGAACACTATACGTAAAGACCTAAAAGGGTCCAATATTTAGGTACGCACATTTTAAATAAATTTCCAGCAACTATTAAAAACTTGGTTTCAGATAAAGAACAGTTTGAAAGACTTTTTCATAGGCAACTCCTTGTACTCTATAGATGAATTCTTAACAGGGTCTGTTAGACCAGCTTAAGTAAAAATGTCTATTACATTTCAGTTTTGACAGCACTTTGTCTCAATAGTTAAGATCAGGTATTTCGTGCATGATAAATTTGTTAAAAGTGCATATCCATGTTTCATTCTGACTGTGTATTAATTCTGTAAATACTAGCAGTTCCAGTTTACTGTTATGTATTCACATATTTTGACAACCTCTTGACAAGCGATCACGGTAGTGAGTATTTTATTTCAATGGTTTACGTTTCTTATGTTACATCTCCTTTTTGGGTCTATTGGACGAAAACTGAATCTAATCTAATCTAACCTAATTAAATCTATGGATATGTTCAGTATTTCTCAAGGCTGTGCAACGGTAAACAACATTGCAAACAACATTATCTCAAAATCGGTGCGTAAAAATACATTGGATTTGCTTGTGTCGCTCAGATATCGCATTTATCGTCAAAAATATCATCCAAACATCAATACTATATTTCTTTAAAAAATTATTCAAAATTCTACTATTAGTAGCCCAAGCGGCAAAATATCGCCCCGTCTAATCACTCGGATGGTACTCCGCTATGAAAACTAGTTCCGATGCAAAACTATGGGGACGGATTTGTGGAAAGGGTGTGTGAGGAAGGTGTATGTGAAGAAGGGGTATGTGAGGAAGGGGTGTGTGAGGATAAAACATTCTATATTTCATTCGTTTCTGATTTTTTTTTTTTTTCAGCTGGGTGCTTGAATTCGTCCGAGCTGACCCGCCTTGCAGTCCCTTCCCTCCTACCCCCCCCCCCTCCCCCCTCCAGTCGTCCAAAATTTATGTACGCTCTTGTTATGCTGCTACAATAATTGAAGTTGGGAATTCCATGCACAATTAAATCTTTAAAAAATGCATGCATTTGTGCGCTATCAGACATGCGTAATTAAAGAAAAAAAATGCAATACCAGATTTCCTTGTTTTCTTGTGATGCATTTTATTTTAAAACAATAAACAGCAACCAGTTTTGCCAAATTCTCCAGCGACAGGGGGTAGATTGGGGGTTGAGGCATTCAACTAGCAACCACTGGATTTGGGAGACGAGGCGGTTCGATCCTATCCGCTAGCAACCTTGAAAATGGGTTTCTGTGGTTTCTCATTTTCAGTTTAGGTGCATGCAGGTGATGGTAGCTTACTATAGGCCAAGATCAATTACTTCCGAATTCCTTTCTTTCCTGACAGATTCCAGTTCTCGTGAAGATGCAGCCTCAATGCTTAAACGAAAGGAGAGGCATTCAAGGCCAACAGAATATCTCTTCGAGAATTCCCAGCACTAGAAACCACACGATAAATCGGTATTCTTACGACAGCATGTAATATATTGATTATTCCTTGCTACTGTAGTGTTATCTTGAAGCTGTGAGAAAGGAGGACAGGCGCTACAAGGTGCGGAAGCAGAGACGATGTTGAGGGCAGACGAAACCAGGAGAGATTGTTACATGTTGTTACATGAAGTAATCCGTAAGGGGAGAGGCTTGCGAAAATGCAGACGCCACCAGACACAGTCCAGGGCGCTAGTTACTCTTCAAGGAATTAGCATGTAACTTCATATGTCGTCTAGACGCTGTGGTAGGTTGCCACCGTAGAACTTTGTAACCAACAGGCACGTATTAGCGATAAAGCCAGCTTGATACCAGCCCTGAGAACAGCAGCGTCAGTCGGCTCACAAGGGTTAGAAAGAGAGCGAAAACGCCAAAAAATTGTTGATCTAGCAGTCCCTACTCCGGGGAGCCCGAGGGGCGGGGCTAAATGACGTATAACAATAATGTTGCAAGCCTTATTTTCATAGGGAACTCCTTGTACTCTATAGATGAATTCTTAACAGGGTCTGTTAGACCAGCTTAAGTAAAAATGTCTATTACATTTCAGTTTTGACAGCACTTTGTCTCAATAGTTAAGATCAGGTATTTCGTGCATGATAAATTTGTTAAAAGTGCATATCCATGTTTCATTCTGACTGTGTATTAATTCTGTAAATACTAGCAGTTCCAGTTTACTGTTATGTATTCACATATTTTGACAACCTCTTGACAAGCGATCACGGTAGTGAGTATTTTATTTCAATGGTTTACGTTTCTTATGTTACATCTCCTTTTTGGGTCTATTGGACGAAAACTGAATCTAATCTAATCTAACCTAATTAAATCTATGGATATGTTCAGTATTTCTCAAGGCTGTGCAACGGTAAACAACATTGCAAACAACATTATCTCAAAATCGGTGCGTAAAAATACATTGGATTTGCTTGTGTCGCTCAGATATCGCATTTATCGTCAAAAATATCATCCAAACATCAATACTATATTTCTTTAAAAAATTATTCAAAATTCTACTATTAGTAGCCCAAGCGGCAAAATATCGCCCCGTCTAATCACTCGGATGGTACTCCGCTATGAAAACTAGTTCCGATGCAAAACTATGGGGACGGATTTGTGGAAAGGGTGTGTGAGGAAGGTGTATGTGAAGAAGGGGTATGTGAGGAAGGGGTGTGTGAGGATAAAACATTCTATATTTCATTCGTTTCTGATTTTTTTTTTTTTCAGCTGGGTGCTTGAATTCGTCCGAGCTGACCCGCCTTGCAGTCCCTTCCCTCCTACCCCCCCCCCTCCCCCCTCCAGTCGTCCAAAATTTATGTACGCTCTTGTTATGCTGCTACAATAATTGAAGTTGGGAATTCCATGCACAATTAAATCTTTAAAAAATGCATGCATTTGTGCGCTATCAGACATGCGTAATTAAAGAAAAAAAATGCAATACCAGATTTCCTTGTTTTCTTGTGATGCATTTTATTTTAAAACAATAAACAGCAACCAGTTTTGCCAAATTCTCCAGCGACAGGGGGTAGATTGGGGGTTGAGGCATTCAACTAGCAACCACTGGATTTGGGAGACGAGGCGGTTCGATCCTATCCGCTAGCAACCTTGAAAATGGGTTTCTGTGGTTTCTCATTTTCAGTTTAGGTGCATGCAGGTGATGGTAGCTTACTATAGGCCAAGATCAATTACTTCCGAATTCCTTTCTTTCCTGACAGATTCCAGTTCTCGTGAAGATGCAGCCTCAATGCTTAAACGAAAGGAGAGGCATTCAAGGCCAACAGAATATCTCTTCGAGAATTCCCAGCACTAGAAACCACACGATAAATCGGTATTCTTACGACAGCATGTAATATATTGATTATTCCTTGCTACTGTAGTGTTATCTTGAAGCTGTGAGAAAGGAGGACAGGCGCTACAAGGTGCGGAAGCAGAGACGATGTTGAGGGCAGACGAAACCAGGAGAGATTGTTACATGTTGTTACATGAAGTAATCCGTAAGGGGAGAGGCTTGCGAAAATGCAGACGCCACCAGACACAGTCCAGGGCGCTAGTTACTCTTCAAGGAATTAGCATGTAACTTCATATGTCGTCTAGACGCTGTGGTAGGTTGCCACCGTAGAACTTTGTAACCAACAGGCACGTATTAGCGATAAAGCCAGCTTGATACCAGCCCTGAGAACAGCAGCGTCAGTCGGCTCACAAGGGTTAGAAAGAGAGCGAAAACGCCAAAAAATTGTTGATCTAGCAGTCCCTACTCCGGGGAGCCCGAGGGGCGGGGCTAAATGACGTATAACAATAATGTTGCAAGCCTTATTTGGCAGAGCAGTTACGTTTAGCTTTCAGCTAAACAATGTTGATACCAAATACGGACTTCCTTAGTGAAACTGCATTAACGTCCCCGCCTTAGTAGCAGTAGAGGGCCCTGATGGCAGGCGCCTGCAAGAGACCTGCGGGACTGACTGCGTGGCTTTAAGTGGGATAAATAGTGCCTCCACGCGACTCTTTAAAACCCCTAGCTTCCGCATTTTGGCGGAGTTCCCAGTCAGACGATTTGGGCGCCGAATCCGCGTCCGTCGACTCCAGCCTCGGTCCAGCTCCGTGTAAGTCTGCTCTCTCACTTGGAGTGCCTCAGTGAACAGTGTTGCATTCAGTATGTTCTGTTTGAAACTAAGTTGTTGCCTTAACATGCTGCTAGTGTTTGCTACTGTGGTTAGCATTCTCTCATGCGACTTCTGCACTGGCTTCTGTCGTAATAGTGTTATTCATGCTTTTTCTGACCCTAGAACTAGCCTCCAGTGTATTAGTTAGTCCTGTCTGGAATAAACAACCATTTCAAAACCCTGTTTGTCCAAGAGTCCTCACAACGAGTTCCCTACCAAGTCTCACCACCTGCATTTCTAGTAAATGCCTGTACCGGTGTTCGCTCAGATAGAAGAAAACAATCAAATGCCTTCACTGTGAATTGTCCTTCTGCCTTCTGCTCTGTAATGCTCGGGAGCGCAGACTGATCAGTAACCCCTTTTCTCCCTCTCCCACCTATGTCAGGACACGACAAGCATGCGCTACCTAATATGTTCCAAAACGCCACGCATAGAAACCGCATTCTTCGTGGCTCATAGCTCGGGTTTTTTTGGTGATAGGATGGTAGGGTCAAGCTCTTAGAATAGCCGTTGGGCCAAGGACCTTTTGTATACCCAACAGAAGGATCATCTTAGTGTCACTAACCTACACTACAGGGTCAAAATATGACTATTACACACTTGCTCTTGCTTAGGCAAAGGAGCACATAGATGGTTCTTTTTAGATTTCATGTTGTCTACGGCGAGCATTAAGGGGCTTATGGAAGCACATGTAGTTCATAGGCGGTTGCTTAGAGAACCACAAAAACGATTTTTTACCTTTTTTGTTCCAAAATCGTGCTACGGATTCGAAGACGTCTATGCACAGAAAATGGCTGAAATTTTCTTAATATTCCTAAGATCCCGATCTCGGACAACACTGAAAATTTTGTTGATATCTATATTCTTGCTAAGGTACAATGGTTCAAAGTGTAAGTAGGCTGAATGAGATTTTCACTCTGCAGCGGAGTGTGCGCTTATATGAAAGTTCCTGGCAGATTAAAACTGTGTGCCAGACCGAGTTCGAGTCTCGGTCCGGCACACAGTTTTAATCTGCCAGGAAGTTTCTGTAACTAGGCTGTTTAGGTTTTTACGTTGGTGACGCCACGTTCGATTTTAATACAGAGCGCAACGTGGCGTCACCAACATAAAAACCTAAACAGCCTAGTTACAAAAGTTACGTCGCATATACACGTAACATGTGCACGTAAAAATTCTTTGTGAAATGAAATCTAAATCAGGAATAACCACAGAAAATTGCTCAGATTTTAACTTTATTCTCCAGGCATTTATCCAGAAGTGCCAGCTTTCCGTTTTCAAAATCTTTATCAGTTATCGAGAAACACAACAAAAACATGATTTCTGGGTACCAAAACCGAGCCGCAGATTCCAATACGGCTATGCTTAGCAAATGGGTCTAACTTTTACTACATATTGTAAGATCCCGATCTCAAACGGCCTCGAAAATTTTCTTGATATCTTTATACGATTCCGAGACACAGAGGTTCAAAGCTGCTCTACTTGTAGACGCAAATTACTTACGTAAAATCGGGTGTGAGACGAAAACGTCGTTTATAAAGTGACGTAGCACGGAGAAAAGTGCTGTAAAGTGTCTCCGTTATCATCAGAATGTTGTAGTAGTGAAGCACATGCAAAATTTCTGTGCACGTAAAATCGGGTCTGAAGTGTAAAATTAGTTGTTCGTTGTTTACATTTCACGTAAGTAAACTATCGAAATTTTACTGACCCGCAAAGTTCTTTTCATATGAGTGACATGTCCTGCTATTGCACAGAGAAGAAGAAAACCAGCGGAAAAGCGGTCCTACCAGATCCCAAAAAAGGCAACCATCCTGCAAATTTTGGATGCCAGCTGCCTCTGCATCTTTAAAATTTTTCCTGAAATTCTGATATGAGGACATATTCGCGCTTTTTTATACTGAGAGAAGGAGATAGTGCCAATGGGAGAGACACAGAAAAGTAGATAGTAGTTGCGGTATAGAAAGAGTGAAGGAGGTGATACCTGTGTGAGAGACAGAGAGGGACACAGTGGCAGTGGAACATAGTAGACAGTGACAGAACGGTGCTAGGAAAAGAGTGAAGGAGAAAGAGAAAGTGGGAGAGGATTAAAGAGTCGAAGGAAGTGGAGGTGAATAAAAAACAGAGATAATGAGAGACAGAGTCTTTGACCAAGACAACGAGGAAGGGAGGGATAATGACCGTGCAGCAGTGGGAATAAATAAATGAGATAGTAGCCGTAAGCGAGAACAAGAGGATAACAGTGACAGTGGAAGGAGACAGTAGTAGTAGGACAGAACGAAGGAGACTGGCTGTGAGACGAGAAACAGAGACAGAAAGGCACGAAGAGATAACGACAATGACTTAGGCTAAATGAGTGAGGGGAATGGGCAAGTGGGAATGGACGAGTATGAGCGACCGTTGAGCAATGCACTAGTGGGTGGGAGTGTGTTACAGTTACGGAAGCTCGCAGGAGATAGAAGTGAGCTGCATGTTAAAAAAAGAGCACGAATGTGTTGGCATACGAAAATATTTGGGAAAATTTTGAAAGCTGCTGAGGGAGGTAGAATGAGGCAGCTGATACCCCACTTTTCAGTCAGAATCTTTTAAACAGGGGGATATAAGCCTTTTCCTCTGCTGATGAATGATAATGCAAATTCTCCTCATTTAGGTTGATGCGTTTAACCGTGGAAAGTGATCTTTCTCCATCGCAAGAACTGACAAATGAGTACTACATTGACGTAATTTGACTGCATAATTCCAAATCGTTTGTTTTCACGCCACCCAAAATTGTTCTAGCTTCTCTGGCGAACTCAACAGTATCAGAAGCTTATTCTGACAGCTCTGTCGGTATTCATAACGGTGTCCCAAGAAGATCACGTTCATTGATTCCTGACTACTTCCTTAGCTCAAATCGAAACTGAAAGGAGAATAATGTAAAGTAATCTTGGAAGGTGAAGGGAGATTAGAGCATGACTACCCCTTAGTGGTTTACCAAAATACATTACTCCAAAGTAGTGAGGTTATATCTCTGCTTGATAAAACCTCTGAGATCACTCTAAAAAAATGTTTTATCATTCTGCATAGAAATGCCATATTTTATGAATTAAAATTGATTAAATGCACTATTATGCACGGTACTGTAATATTATATAAAAGATGTCATATTAAGTATAAAAAATCAAAATATACAATATGCTTGAATTTATTTCCTTTGAGGTCAAAATATGCAAACATGCACAGGAAAATCCTGAGGCTGCCTCTTGCAGTAACATGGCACGAATCGTATGAATTTGTTTAAAATGACTGAAATTTTATCCAGACAACATGGATAGCTGCGCCTGTTAGCACACTGCATCCATGATACAGGGAGGTGATGATGAACCTTATATTAGAAGAGTGATTTGTGTTTTGATAGCAAAGAGGCAATACATTACATTAGAATCACAATTCGTTTGGCAATGAATTTATCATATTGTGAAGTAAAGATATATTTAATTGTGGATTTGGGCATTTCTTACACACTGCTGAGCATATATATTATACTTTTCTTTAAAAAACCTTATATTGCATAATTTTGTAGACCAAATACTATCTGGATGAAGGCCTCCTAAACGAAAATTATATACATAAAATTAAAAAAAACAAATAAACGTGTTTTCAGGAATAAATGAAAGACACAATCGTGTTAAGGTCCTGTTTAACAGATCAGACTCCCCCCCCTCCCTTTGAAAAAATCCTGGCTACATCCTTGATTCACCAGCCAAAATACTGAAAACACACACTAAACACAGACAGAATGAACGTCATAAGTACTGATAGGTACACAAAGTCAGAAGTAATAATTCAAAGACCTAACTGTGAAGAGTGTATCTGATATATGATTGAATATCAACAGTGAAAATTTCTTCCTCTGAGTGGCATTAATAGACCATTCTTAAAATATAGCCACACATCAACACCATGACAAAGTGAATCAGTGCCACTACCACCAATATAAACAGAATCACCAGCAAAGAGTCGTGTATAAGAAAGAGAAGAATAGTTAATCATCACATCTGAAGATTGTTCTACTATCAAACAATGATAAGTGTAAAACTCATTGATAAATTGAAATGCACAATACCAAAGTAACATACTTGTCTATGGTGCTCTTCAAACAGTGTCACTACTGTGTGTTAATGGCTATTGGTATTAAGTTCGAAAGTATACCCTATTAAAAAAATATTACGTAATTTTTCTAGATAGATCTGAGGGATTTGTGCATTATATCCACAATGACTGTTACATAAATAAAATAAATTTCAAAAAGTCGAGTACTCTGAGGATGACTGCAAATATCACTTGAGTTACTTGCCAGAAGAGCAGACGTGTGCACACATACAATCAACTGTAGACCATTTTTATTTCGTGATAGCAAATCTTGAAGACCTTATATACGATTGCAAAAATGTAAATGAAAGCTTATACTTCATAACTTTACTGTAAACCTAATAAGTGAAAATGAAAGTCGAGAGCCAGTGATTAATCAGTTAATTTTATATAATTTACGAAATCTATACATTAGATCACTTATGACAACAAAACAACAATTGGCCAGATATATACTGGCTAACAGAAGTATGAGTTTGACATTAAAGAGGAACTCGAAGTTTGAAAATTTGCACCATACAAAACGATATAAAAACTGTATAGCATAATACATCATGAAAGTAACTTAAATGTTATGAATTATATGCTAAAAATAGCACACTGTGAAAATGTTTCCTACACTAATGAACAAACCGTTTGTCTCACTTTCTCCAACTAAAAATATTGCTTTGTTTCGGCATTCTCAAATAATACAATCAAAGTCAAGGCTTCTACACTCCAGAATATTTGATGGTGCTTATGACATAATTTTGTAGATAATGTAGAGCATGGGGCAGTCTTCAGTATAGTGCATGAAACCTGCATTTAAGATATTATATCAAAATTTAATGGAAAACCGTAACAGCAGTGAAAAAGTTAAAGACTAGTTTACCAAAGAGGTGAAGAATTAAATGAAGTTAAGATACACATTCATCTGCAATAATATAGACAAAAATAAAAGACAGGTCAATCATATTCTGAAAATGGAACAAGAAATGCTGAAGATGGTATGTAGATTTCTGAGACCTCACTGATCTTCATATAACAAAAGTACAAAATATGAAATCGTAACTGAAATTTTCCATGAGTAACTGTATCATCTTTCTGTAGCCAACGATGAGAACTGAAGTAATAAATACTTAGAGTATTTTAAAAGTTAAAAATCCTTATGTTACTTTTGATGTGGCATATTACGAAATTTCAAGCAACATAGTCTCAGAAAGTCATACCACAAGTATTTCGCTTAGGAAGTACCTTTTCTTCTTTTTCTTCATCATTTGCATCACCTACAGTTTGATCCACTAATCTTGATGACTGCCCACAGTAAAAGCAAAAATTATGAATACAGTTTCCTGACTATAGAAAATGGTCATATGAAAAATAATCAAAAATAGTAATTGAGCTCCTTGTAAAGAGCTGATCAAAACATTCGGAATTTTAACTATATCATATGAGTGCATTTAACAATCCATTATGTACATTACAAGTAGCCTTCATAATTAGTTCAAAAATAATTCTCTGCATGTCCAAGAAACAAGATCTGCACTGAATTTACATTTACAGGTAAAGAATAAACATAAAACTCGAAGTACCATTTTCTTCCAGTGAACAAATGTGTACAGTAAAATGCCAAAGGAGATTAAAGATAGTACTGACGCGAATTTATTAAACACACAGTTAAAAAGTGCCGGTTGAGCAACAGATTCTACACATTGAAGAACTGCATAAATAAGACAGACTATTGGTATGACAAAAGAAGTGTAACAGAAATTAAAAAATAATAATAATAAAACATCCATGTCATAATGTACCGCCGGCCGGTGTGGCCGAGCGGTTCTAGGCGCTTCAGTCCGGAACCGCGCGACTGCTACGGTCGCGGGTTCGAATCCTGCCTCGGGCATGGATGTGTGTGATGTCCTTGGGTTAGTTAGGTTTAAGCAGTTCTAAGTTCTAGGGGACTGATGACCTCAGATGTTAAGTCCCATAGTGCTCAGAGCCATTTGAACCATAATGTACCATACTTTTCCACTACAGTGTAGTTTTTTTTCTTTTTCAAAACCATTCTCCAAAATTCTGCATTTGATCTTATCTTATCTCTGAGCTCAACACACCACACACTATGGCGAGATATTGTCTCGGCTCTTCAGTCAATTAAATAGAATGTTCCAATACACAAAATGGAAACATCGTTTCAAATGATCCTGATGTCAGCTGACTGTATGAATAGTGTTACATTATGAAATAATGTGTGCGTAATGTGTATTTTGGTCTGTTCTGACAAATGACTGCACAGTGTAGCACTAGCTTTTTATGTGACTTAACAAAACAGTATCATAAACCAGTGACACAGCAAATGGAGGTGGGTTGTTTTCAATGACCTGACCTTGTATCAGAAATGCAGAGGCGACAGTTCCCAACCAGTCATTCTGCTTTAGGTTTTCTGTGGTTTCCGTAGATTACTTTGGCCAAATTCGGGGTGTTTCTGACTATGAGGCCACTGACCGATCGTTGTCAGACTAGACCTTTAAGTAAGTAAATGCCTGTTTACAAGAATAGTTATTTCCTTTGTTTGTAATCTTTACTACCATAACTTGTCCAATACCCTTGCAAGACAGATCCGTGGATGAATAAATCTCCTGCTCTTCCTTATCCCCCTCCTCCTCCTTCTTCTACTACTACTACTATTACTACTCTACTGCTAATAACACCAACCATCTGATATTTACTTACTCATTCGGCATTTACAAAGGCACTCATCACATAATGTATTAATAAGATATACTTATGGCCCTACACATAGTTCGAAAGATGCCAGGCCCTTGTTGTCTTGTCCTCTTCCATTTTTTCCCATTTTTATCACTTACTCGAAACGTTATCGGTGGCAATGGGCAGATTAAGGTTATGAAATAATGTGTAACCTGTTACTGAGAGCTCTAACTGCATTTGCTCCCATTAAATTGGGCGTTGGTTCTGGTCTCTTCTCTATACTTTTCTATTGAATCCGTGAGTGTGGCCGCCCTGTGAGGAGCAGTGCAGTTGAGAGAGTCACGTGTGATGTGGCTAGAGAGTTCCCAGAAGGCGGCTGGTAGGTGACAATAGCGGGGTGGCGCCAGAGGCGACCCCTGGGGAACGGTTGGCGTCTACATAACAGCCGGGATGCAGAGGCCAGTGGGCCGGCAGATGTTTGGAGCTATTTCTGGCGCCTCGCAGTACAGTTCTATTGCTGAGTACGGCGTACTGATCGCCGTCTCGGCGTCAGGCACGTGCATTGCGAGGGTGAAGCTCTCAGAACTTGATGTCTAACACTGTAGTGTGCCCGACACATAGGCGCCACATGTAGACGCTGTTTTGCAGTTCCCGAATGCAATTTTTCGCGCCTCTGTACTCACGCGAGCTGCAAAAAAGGAGCGAAATGACCGGAGGACTGGAGATGGTTCATGCTGACGTCATAGAGCGCCGCTCAAATTTCGCTCCAGCTCTCTCCTTTGGAGCTGGATTTTGCGTGGTGTTTATGGAGTGGTTGTGCGCGGCATGCTGTACGGAAATGATGGGCGTAAGATCCCGAGCACAGCCACAATCGGAAGTACAGGACGTGGAGGACCGAGGCGCGCTAATTTTCCTTAGTTGGATAGCTGATGAGCTGAGCAGTTTTCCGAGGAGTCTCATCGGGGCCGCCAGAGAAAGAGGTCGGAAAGTATTAACTGGGCCGCCAGATAAAGAGGTCGGAGAGTGTCGTCTGGGCCGCCAGAGAGAGAGATCGTAAAATCTCTCGGACGACATAGAAGTGATTACGCTCACGGTGGCCCGGACAGAAAAGTTATCTTCCGAATCCATGTGGCTGCAGCTCGTAACGGAGGTCGGTAATCCTGTTTGCAGCCTACAGAACAACCCAGAGCTGAAAGCTGTCTACCCATTACCCGACTTTAAATTTTGCTAAAGTCTTCGCAGCACGAGCAAAGTAGGGACTGGTTTATTAATGCTGACGCTCTCAGCTACATGCACCATCACATTGTGGCCACACCAGGGATTTTTGCAAGTGTGAAACTGTAGATGAGTAATCATGCACCACCACATTGTGGCCACACCAGGGATTTTTGCAAGTGTGTAACTGTAGATGAGTAATCTTACTCAATCACTGTCCAGTTTTTAGTCCATTTGAAATTCCATCCTGTTCACAATAGAAAACAGGGAATGATAGTTACGTACTAGCTCGCCGTTTGACTTTACCTATAGCTCATTCTCAAATATCTTTTGTGGTCGATTATATTACAGAATTATTTAATTATCTATGTGGGCTGGTTACGAACTTCCAGCATGCTGGAATAATTGTAAATCAACAACAGATATTTGTATACGCTGTAACTCTTCGTATGCACTTCATAATACATATACATTTTGACGTGGTTTTTTGCATTTCCGGAAATACCAATCTGACTACGTGTTAGGATCATCTGAAAATGGGTCCCGGCCAGAAATTAGTCATCGAGTAAATAAAAAATGTGAAATTTGCAATTCTGACTGATATTACGTTGCACTGAAATCTCATAGTGATATCCAGCCTATCATTTCAGAAGTTAAGGTACCACGTTTAATATACTATCCCTGTACCACACATTTTTGGGAGACATTAATTAATCATTTTGTCACGAAAATAAATTATGACACAGTTTCTTGTAGCATTAATTATTATCCACTGCGTGATAGTTAAAGTGGTAGTCAAGGGGGAGGATGGGGGGAGAGGAGGGGAGGGTAGAGTGTACTTGACTTTCTGATACAGATATATATGAAATCAGGTAAACAACCCACCTCTCCTCCCTGGCACCTCGCAAGTTACAGTATTCTCTACATACATTCTTACAGTTCAATGTTACGTATGTTCTTGAGCCACTCTCTGGCGGAGTTGGATAGCCAATACATGTCCTTCAGATGACCCTCATAGCCATGCACGCCACACATGAGTAAATGGTCCAATGATTGGATTTCCATGTACTAACATTTAGAGCTGTCCAATAGTCCCCGTTTGTTCATTAGTTACTTATACTTACCAACACTCGTCATGGCACAGTACAAAATTGTCCACAGCTTCCTCGAGAGGCCTAATCTATCGATCTTCTTGTTGGGGTTGTCCACCAATTTCCGGTTCTTATGAGCACCTACAGCCCACATTCCTTCCAAAACTGTCTTCGAGTCGAAGCCTTGTATTTCTACCCCGATTTTCGATGAAAGTGACCTGGATTTAAATCTGTTTATAGGTGCCACGTCTTGGTGTATATAGAGTTCTGGGGCGTCTAGGATAATTCTGTATGGTCTTGTGGCTAGCTGTGATCGCCTAATCTGAGGATAATTTATGTTCGCTAGGACGGGGAGCCAGGCAGATGGGGTAGCCCTGTATGTTCCAGAGATTATCCGCATTGTCTCCTTCAGTTGGATGTCCACTTTAGTTACGTGTGCACTCCTCATCCAGACAGGCGAACACTGTTCAGCCACGCTAGAGCTGAAGCCCTCAGTGTGCTGGCTCCACAATCCCATATCATTCCAGATAGTTTACGGGATTTTAGTTTCTGTTTTGTATTTTCTAGATGTCAGCTATACGTTAGAGTGCGGCCTCCATTCATAGAGAGTAGCAATTTTTTACGTGTTTCTCTATTCTTAAGGTGCATTATGGCATTGGTGGTTTTGTTACGGATTGAATGTAGTTGCCACTTGGAGTAGTGGGTGTTCAGTACTTCCAAGTCTGAATTCAATATTTTGTCGAGATCGTTAAAATTTTTACTTTCATATGCGATGGCCAGGTCGTCCGCATGCACAGGTTAACGGGGTTTTGTGTCTGGCAAGAATGGTTGCTAGTGGCAGATCATGTGGCAGGCCATTATTTAGATCGCCGCTCTTGTTGTTCATGCCATGTAGTGAAGCCTTGATTTTTCCTGTTTTTAACATTGAGTAATGTGTAAGTCTGTTTCCATTTGATGATTCTAGTTAGCGTAAGCAGTAACTCCTCAATCCGTACTGTAACATAAGTAGATGTAGGACCTACGAAAACCAAGGCATTTTCATCTCGCTTTGGAAGCCTTCCTTAATGTAGGATGTGAGGGACAGCACTTCATCGTAACAATTTCTACCTGCTCGAAAACCGCTTGGTATGTAGGAAGGCTAATTTAGGTGTACAGTGTTGGTCAGTAACATTCACCTTACAGCGGGTGGCACAGTGTACTTAGTGTACCCTTGTCCCTTCTCCCTTTTCCTGTTCCAATACGTTTCTCGAGAAGATCGATTGTTAATAAGCCTCCACATGAGATCGCATCTCTCTGATTTCACCTACATGGTCCATTTGCGAGATATGCGTAGTGCGAAGGAATATTGGCTGACTGCTCTAGGAATGTGTACCCTCGGACCTTTAACAGTAATGCGCTCTCTGATGGTGAACACCTCCCGTGCAGCGTCTGACACTCGAGTTGGCTGAGAATCTACATGATCTACACCTACACCTATGTGATTACTCTGCAATTCACAATAAAGTGCCCGGCAGAGGTTTCAATGTACCACCTTCAAACTATCTCTCTACCGTTCCACTCTCGAACGGCGCGCGGGAAAAACGAGCAGTTAAATTTTTCTGTGCGAGCCCTGATTTCTCTTATTTTATCGCGATGATCATTTCTCCCATTGTAGGTGGGAGCTAACAGAATGTTTTCGCAATCGGAGCAGCAAACTGGTGATTAAAATTTCATGAGAAGATCCCGTCGCAACGAAAAACGCCTTTGTTTTAAAGATTGCCACTCCAGTTCACATATCATGTCTGTGGCACTATTCGTGATAGTACAAAACGAGCTGGCCCTCTTTTTACTTTTTCGATGTCATCCGCCAGTCCCACCTGATGTGGATCCCACACCGCACAGCAATACTCCAGAATAGGGTGGACAAGCGTGGTGGAAGCAGTCTCTTTAGTAGACCTGTTGCACCTTCCAAGTGTTCTGCCAATGAATCGCAGTCTTTGGCGTGCTCTAGCCACAATATTATCTATGTGATCGTTCCAATTTAGGTTATTTGTAATTGTAATCCCTAAGTATTTAGCTGAATTTACAGCCTTCAGATTTGTTTGACTTATCGCATAATCGAAATTTAGCGGATTTCTTTTAGTACTCATGTGAATAACTCCTCACTTTTCTTTATTCGGGGTTATTGGCACTTTTCGCACCATACAGGTATCTCATCTAAATAGTTTTGCAATTCGTTTTCGTCATCTGATGATTTAACAAGAAGGTAAATGACAGCATCATCTGCAAACAATCTACGACGGCTACTCACATTGTCTCCTACGCCGTTAATATAGACCAGGAACAATAGAGGGCCTAAAACACTTCCTTGGGGAACGCCGGATATTACTTCTGTTATACTCGATGAATTTCCTTCTATTACTACGAACTGTGAACTTTCTGACAGGAAACCACGAATCCAGTCGCACAACTGAGGCGATATTCCATAGGCACACAGTGAAGAACGGTGTCGAAAGCATTCTGGAAATCTAAAAATATGGAATCATTTTGACATCCCCTTTCGATAGCACTCATTACTTCGTGATTGTAAAGAGATAGTTGTGTTTCGCAAGAAAGATATTTTCTGAATCCGTGCTATGTGTCAATAAATCGTTTTCTTGGAGCTACTTCATAATGTTCGAATACAATATATGTTCCAAACCCCTACTGCAAATCGCCATAGTGATATGGGCCTGTAATTCAGCGGATTACTCCTACTTCCCTTTTGGGTATTGGTGTGACTTGAGCAATTTTCCAGTCTTTAGGTACGGATCTTTCTGTGAGCGAGTGGTTGTATATAATTGCTAAATATGGACCTATTGTATCAGCATACTCTGAGACGAACCTGACTGGTATACAGTCTGGACCGGAGGCCTTGCCTTCATTAAGTGATTTAAGCTGCTTTGTTACACCGAGGGGTACCTACTTCTATGTTTCTCAGCTTGGCAGTTGTTCTTGATTGGAATTCAGGAATATTTACTTCGTCTTCTTTGGTGAAGGAGTTTCGGAAAACCGTGTTTAATAACTCTGCTTTAGTGGCACTGTCATCAGGGACTTCACCGTTGTTATCGCGCAGTGAAGGTATTAATTGCGTCTTGCCACTGGTGTGGTTTATGTATGACCAGAATCTCTTTGGGTTTTCTGCCAGATTTCTAAACAGAATTTGGTTGTGGAAATTATTAAAAGCATCTCGCATTGAAGTACGCGCCATATTTCGAATTTCTGTAAAACTTTGCCAATCTTGGGGATTTTGCGTTCTTTTAAATTTGGCATGCTTTTTTCGTTGCTTCTGCAACGACGATCTGACACGTTTTGTGTACCATGGGGGATCAATACCATCACTTATTAATTTATGTGGTATATATCTCTCAACTGCTGTCGATACTATCTCTTTGAAAACATTCCACAACTTTTCTACACTTACATGATTAGATCGGAAGGAGTGAAGGCTGTCTTTTAAAAGGCGGTAAGCGCATTTTTACCAGCTTTTTTAAATATATATACTTCGCGTTTCTTTTTGATGATTGTAGGTATTTCGGTATTCAGCCTAGCAGCAACTGCCTTTGATTGCTAATCCCTGTATATGTCACGATACTCACTATTTGTCCAGGATTATTTGTTGCTATGAGCTCAAGTATGCTTTCACAATCATTTACGCTTCGAGTGGGCTCATGAACTAATTGTTCAAACTAATTTTCTGAGAAAGCATTCAGTACAATTTCTGATGATATTTTATGCCTGCTGCCGGCTTTAAACGTATAATTTTTCCAGCACATCTAGGGTAGATTGCAGCCGCCACCGACTATGATTGTCCGAGTGGGGTACCTATTTGAAATGAAACTCAAGTTTTCTTTGAACTTTTCAGCAACTTTATCTTATGAGTCGGGCAGTCGGTAAAACGATCCAATTAATGGTGTAGCACTATTGTCAGGTATAACCTCTAACCATACTATTACGGTATATTAATAATTTTTACTTTATGGACCGTCTGACTACAACTAAATGAAACACAATTTTCGTGGCATACGCTTTTCGCCTTTATTTTCTGCAAGGCATCTTCAGTGTCTTAGAATATGTACATATTTTTGCTATTTAGTTTACATTTTGGTCAATGTACCTATAGGTTATAAACAGTTCTGGTGGTTGGTTTTTGCTATTATGTAGTAATATTTTGAGCTGTACTTACATGTTGCATGGACGATTTTTTACATCTTACGCTCCTGTTGCATTTTTGGTGTTGTTCCTCTTCTTATAAATGACAATTTGCGTTTTTTCGCACATTTCACAGCACTAGGAACTGAACACATATTTTGATGCAATGTTTTTTGTTGTGTTGCCGACTGTCAGATGTTAGTGCCAAGGATCGAATGTTACTGCCAACCGTCGGAATGTAATTATTGAAGTATTTGTGATCTGTTTGTGTATGCATTGTGTGTGTGCGTGTGTGTGTGTGTGTGTGTGTGTGTGTGTGTGTGTGTGTGTGTTCAGAAGATGTTTGTCATGGTTGCCTATTCTCGTTATTTTCATTTCTCGTTGCATGTGGTTATGGTGTTTTAAATGTTCTACAAATGGGGAGTGGTCTGTTTCGTACTTCCAACACCTGAGCTGTTCTTTGTATCGTGTTTTAAAATTCCTGCATGTCATGTCAATGCATACTGCATCACAACTTTGACATTCAAGTTTATATATTCCTCATTGTTGGAATTTGTCCCTCTTGGTAGCTGGTTTGCTTAGGTGTAATTAGGTTTTTGCCCAGTCTTATATGCTATTTGGAAGCCGTGTCTCTCTAGGATGTGTTTGTTGAGCGTGTTTATAAGTTTGCAGCTTGTGAGTTCTCTTGTATTCTGGAAATGTTGTGTTTGATTTGTATTTGTGTTTTTGTTTTTTTTTTTCTTTGGATTGTATCTGTCTACCACATATGTGTCATACCCATTGTTCAAAGCTATTTGTATGATTGTAGTCATTTCTTTTTCATAGTTTCTCTTGTTGAGTGGGATTCTGTTTAATCTATGCAACATATGTTTTAATGCTGCAAGTTTCTGGTTGTGAGGATGGTTAGATGTAGAGTGTATCATTGTGTCTGTAGCTGTTGGTTTTCTAAAGATGTTAGATGTAGGTTTGCCGTTTTCATTTTTATTGTAATGTCAAGAATATTTATTTGATTTTCTTTTTCTTTTTCAAGTGTGAATTTTACCTTCTGATGAGCTTTGTTGATTTCCGAGTGGAGTTCATTAGTTTTTTCACTTGGCTCATCTACCAGACAAATAATGTCATCCACTTATCTGTGCCAATATATAATTTTGACACTTTCATTAGTGGTTATCTTTTCAAATATCTGATTTTCTAGATGACTGATGAAAATGTTTGCTAATGTTCTTGCCATTGGGGTCCCATGGGCAGTCCATCACTTTGTAGATAATATTCATTCTAGAACTGAAAGTAGTTTTTGGTTTGTAGAAAAATATCCGCTACCAGTCACAATAAAAGGTTGTTTATTTGTCACACGATCGGTTTCGGGCTTGCGCCCATCTTCAGGTGTTTATACATTCATGTACATGTGTGTACTGTTGGAGATCACTGTATAAATACAAGAAAAATTATTTGCTGGTGACTACACAGATACAAGTGGGACAATTGTAAGTGGCAAGGCAACATTTGGCGAAAATATATCTGTACTTAGAAAAAGATGAAGCACCATTATTACAGTTGTGCTGTGGTGATAGTTTTGCCACTTAGTTACACACTTATGGTCATTTTCACGTACATATATCAGTTTTACCAAGTATAGCTTCATATTACACTATTATGATGTGCACTCGTGAAATACACTATGTTTACATACAAACATGTGGGCTGTGGTCAAAGAACTTAGATGTAGCAGATGTAAAGATGCTGCTCACACACAAACTTGTACGTTCTGGTCAAAGAACTTAGCCACAGGGAGTGCAAAGGTGCTGCATATATAGAAATTTAAAAAGCTATTATATACTGCAACGTTTCTTGACACACATTATTAAATTTTTTGATTCACATTTTTGATGGAGAACTTAGATCTAGGAAGTACAATGTTGTTATATATATGAAATTACTTAAAGCTATCATAAATTAAAAAATGACAGCTAGAACTGTTTTGAGCCACACTGTTGTCAGAGAACTTAGTTCTAGGAGGTACAATAATATTACACATATGAAATTTTTGAAAGCTATTACACATTATAGAATGCCAGTCACAGCTTGTGTTTACAATATGACTATTAAAAATTATGATAATGACACTTGGACTGTTGTGACTGCTACATCGAATTTCCATAGAGTATTACTTTGTTATTATATTAGAGGATAATTATTTTCTGTTTTTGAATATTTCATGAAATATGTGAAGATAGGATTTGTTTGCAAGTTCCACTTGTTCATTCATAACAAGGTCTGGTGAGTTAGAGCTGTGGATATAAATTTCTAGCTCTTCAAGCAGATTCATTTTCTTTCCTTTGGTCACAGTATGTAGTGTTTGTAGGTGTTTCTGTAATGGCTGTGGCTGAGTGACCATGGTCTTTTAGGTGCATTGCAAAGGTGGATTTATCAAAATTATTTAGCTGGAAGGCATCCAGATGCTCACGGTATCTTATAGTGAAACTCCTTCCAGTTTGGCCTATGTAGAACTATGGGCAATTGTCACATAAAAGTTTGTAAATACCTTATTTGTGGTGGCATTGGTTGTTTGTCTTACTGTTGTGGATGATGTGCTGTTGTAGCTTGTTGTTAGTGCTGAAAGAAATTTGAATACCAGTTTTCCGGAAGAGGTTGCCAGTTTGGTATGAAATTTTACCTATAAATGGTACGCAGGCGAATGTGTTTTTTCCTTCTTGTGAATCTGATTTAGTAGGCGTGCATTGTTTCTTTTTGATTTTGTTGTTAAAGTTTTCAATTACATATGGGTTGTATCCATTTCTCCATGCAATTTCTTTTATAATGTTAATTTCTTTTTGTTCATCATGGGGGCTGAGTGGGACTTTGTGTATAGATTAAGTGTGAATCTGAAGAATGCCATTTTGTATTGTGCTGGATGACAAGAGGAGTTCAGTTGTCAGTCTGAGCATATTTGTTATTTCTTTTATTGCTTCTGTGGTGAGGTTGCTGTGGGATGAAAGATTTTGTTCTATGATTTCTGTTGTTTCTGTGGTAGGGATGGAAGTATACTTATTGTCTATGTCGAGTGAATTCAGTGATGCTGCGTGTGGTACCTGTATGTTTTGTGTGTGTTCTATTAGGTTTCCTGTGTTTATCACTGTGCTGTTGTTTTCTACTTTATAATGTTTTGTAACTAACTTTTGGAGGTGTTTGGCTATGTGGTATGTTGGGGCTTTCTTGAAGTTGGTAACAGCTCTCATTGGCATTCCATCTTTATGTACCTTTGGTTGACTACAGAGTGTTGGTGCTTGTGAGTTTTTCTGTGTTATGTAGTATTTCTGTTTGTATGTGAGTGTGTGTTCAATGTTTTTCAGTGTTCGTTTCAGGTTTGCCTTGAATCGTGTAGTTGAATCTTACTTCAGTTTTTGTATGGCGTTGGTGTTTATGTATTCCTTGGTTGTTGTGATGTTTTGTTCTTCGTCCATGAGTACTGTTACATTTCCCTTGTCTGCTCTTGTTATTAATATATTATCGTTTGCTAAAATTCGTTTTAACCTTTTCATGGTGGCTGCTCCTGTTTGATTGTCCTTATTGTAAGTCTGCTGTGTTTGTTTTATTACGCCTTTTATTTCTTTTTTTACTAGTTCTCTTGTCAGTCCTATGTTTATTTCACTATTATTTTGTTGTTCTTCACTTGTAAGGATGTGTTCAGTTTCTACTGTGAGATTTTCTATTTATTTGTGGTTATTTTGCTATTGGGACAGCGTTTCAACCGTTTTTCCAAGAACATTTTTTCTTTTTCGTGTATTTCAGCTCTGTTAGGTTAACTAAACGTGGCTGGAATGTGTGTTGGTGTTCTTGTGGTTTCAAGGATAAAATGTAAATATCTTTTTGTGTCTTTTTTAGTGTAAGTTTCATTATTTTCTGTTTATGCTTGTTTTGTAAGCGTTTCGCTGCTTTGTGTGTGTTGCGTTGTTTTTTCTATTAGTTGTAAGAAAATTCGAAGAAACTCGTGGAAGGACTGCCACTTATGGTTTAGTGGCTCACTGAGGTCGAAGTCATTAAAGAAGGAACGTTTTCCCAGTTGGATGAGAACCGGGAAAGAAGAATGCCGTGGCGTTTTCAAGGAACCAGCCTGGCATTCAGTTTAGAGAAATCACAGAAAACATAAATCAAAATAGCTTTTGAAGGGATCTGAACATTGCTCTTCCCAAACCCGAGTCCAGTGCGTTAAGCACCCCGTATCATTTATGGAATAGACGAAAGTTCTAAGGCAAATTTTGGTTGCATGGTAGGAAGAAAGGAAGATTAGTGTTTAGCGATGAAAAGTCAATTAGAAACCACTGAATATAGAGGTCTTCTTTGAGGCTGCAGTGAGACACTGTGAAAATCATCTGCAATACTGTTTTCTGTTATCTGATGCAGACCTCCAGATTATTTGATCCTTTTGCCCCACGAAGGTCTGATGCAGACCTCCAGATTATTTGATCCTTTTGCCCCACGAAGGTATTATTTGTGAGCTGTTGAGACTGACGTCTTTCATACCCCTGATTACTAAAATGATGAGAATCTCCGAGTTTTCTTCAGTTTTCTTTCCACTGTGAAGGTTTTACAACCATTTATCAGTAAGTCCTCACGATGATACAAATATAAATACATAAATACACTGACAGAAAACAATCCCAACACCAAGAACGAATTGTGCTAGATAAGCGAAAGTTGGTAATCGTGTTTCTACATTTGAAAGATGACATCTACTCAAACTTTGCTCCACTAGCATAAGAGTGGTGCTAGTAGCGTGTCTGGTTGGCTTTAAATACGCGCTCTGTGCGATAGTTACCTGTAAAACTGAACGTAGTGCGTTGATGTTGGTCAAGAATGCCTTTAAGGCGACAAAGACGCCATTATCAAAAGCTTACTGAGTTTGAACGACGTCATGTAACAGTGTCACGAGAAGCTGGTTGTTACTTCGCGATATTACAGAAAAACTTGGTGGGAATGTAGCCACTGTAAATTGTTGCTGGTGAGTTGTAGACACTTGTGAAAAGCGACACTTGTGAGAAACTGGAATGTGGCGACACTTGTGAGAAAGGGGACCGGTACAGGGTGTGTCGCAAATGCTGCACCACTACCTGCTGCCGCTTGGTGTGACTGAGCGCTCGGCTTGTGCCGGCCCGGGCAGCTGCCGTGGAACATTCACACTCCTCCAGTGCAGCCAGGTTACATTATTTCAGAATTTTTTTGGGCAAGTCAAATTAGAAATCGGAGCCGATTTTGTCCCCTCGATATACTGTCAACCATTAGTTGCAGCACAGTTATGCGTAAGGCCTTTTTCATTGGAATTTTTGTTCTGATTAACCTTACATGGGGCATAATTTTCGCTCAACCTCATAGTTAACGATGTATTTTAGAGAAACTATAGAAACCGAAAATGTTTTCCATCTTTCAACCCCTCACCCAAAATCTGATATGATAGGAGTGGCAACCTTTTACCATATATTAAGAGGAGCCAACTAAAGAATTTGGTTCTCGGCAGAAACATTTTTCTTTAATTAATTCGAAATAAACCTCAATTTTCCCATACCACGCAGGGAAGTCTACTGCGGTCTAATGTGAGTCCTGCTAGCAATTAGCGTTAAGGAATGCAATTTATGTATTGAAACAAGATGTATTCATCGTCCACTCAAACAGTCATTGTTGCTAACATTCTCTACACAAAAATGCTGATTGTGATTGTTAGAAAAGCTATGACTTTTCAGACTTCATTAGTGAATCTTTTACAATTTGCAAGAGACATTTAGCCGACTTTGTGTCGTTTCCAGGGAACACCACGACGAGGTAGTCTCTCTTCGTCTCCCATTATATTTATTTGCAATATTTACAGGATGATTATTTACAATTTTTACAATAGTGCGATCGGTGTGAACTGAACAACCCCTTTTCAATATTTACAAGTGTTGCTGTAGCTTCAGCCATTTCCTTTTCATTGTAATTTCTGTGCATTGGCCAGGCAAGTAAGAAATGATTTTATATTGCCGTCAACTTCGGAGTCTTGTAAGGGCCTTAGAAACTATCTCATCTGCCTTAATTGCGGACTTCTTTCTTCTTTTCCCACCTACATTTAAAACTAGTCGGCCAAATTGGTGCCCATGATATTCTGCGGCCTCTCAGAATTTTTACTAAGGAGTAAAAATTTGGATGAACCTTCGAAATTAATGTATTTATCCTCCGATCCCATCCTTCTGAAACGTTGTTGGTGCAGTGACGCCTTCCTGCACAGTTCCATATATCCGTTGGCATGTTTTCATTATCCAGCCATTGTTCAACAAAATAGTCGTAAAAATCCTACAGTTTTTCATTATCTGGCGTGTTCTCCTGAATGCATAGCTATCCATCATCTAACACGTCCAGGGGGATGTGAGCCAAAGGGGAACACAATTTTATGTGAAAACGAATTTCTTCGTTTTCCTTGTAGGCAGAAACAAGGCCGCAATCCTGCACTTGCATCCACAAGCACTAATTGAAATGGTAGTTGCAGCCATTAATCTTTGCATCAGGAAACAAATGTGTTACTAATTGGATGATTGCAGCGTCAAAATCCATCATCGTAGCTATAGGATTCCATCCAGGTACGTTGCTCTTAACAGCTGTGAAAAAGCGATCGTACCTTTCTCGCTTTTTATTGGGTAGCAAGGCTAACACGGCTGGAACTGCGTTTGTTTCCTCCTCAGAACTAGAAAACTCGGCGTGAACAATAAATAACTGTCCAAACTGCTTGCTGGAGTTTTTGAACGTTCCATCGACAAAGAACGAATTGCAGTCTGTTAAACAGAATTCTCCCCTTTCGCTGGCGAACACCAATATCCTATCATTTGGTCCTCTTCGTCATCTGCAAGTAATAATTTGCTCCAATCATTCATTAGCAAATGATGTTCTTGCAGAAATATTCCTGCAGCATCGGTCGGATCTTATGTAGATCACATGCTTTTTTGCCTAATGCGTTGCCGCGATCGTTTTGCACTCCTGTGTGACGGCAGTGACGTGACGATGTCGAGCCCTTGACTGAACAGCGGCCCTACTTCTTCAGTGCAAACAGAAGATATTGAAGTGTCCGTTCCTTTTGCACGCCTTTTGGCGTTTGCCACATGTTTACAACAGCAGTACTGAACTGCGGTGAGCTGCCTGTTTGGTGTCCCTGTAGACCGCCCGCTACCTGTTCGGCTGGGTCTCCTCACAACTGTCGCTCCTCACAACTGTCGCTCCTCACAAGTGTCCCAACGCCGTTGCTGGTGGCGGTGGTCACGGGACGGTGCGGTCAGAAGAAGACTGAGGATGCGGACGGCCACGTGGCACTACGGAGAGGGAAAACTGCCGTCTTCGGCGTCTGCAGCAGCAATTCGAGCAGTTGGCACCTCAGCGACGCAAGGAACTGTGACAAATCGGTTACTTTGGTGATAGCTCCGATCCAGACGCCCAGTAGTGTGCATTTCGCTGACCTCAAATCACCGCCATTGGCGCCTCGAGTGGTATCAAGCGAGCGATCATTGGATGGCAGGGTGGAAGCATGTTGTGTTTTCTGATGAAAGGTGATTCTGTCTCGGTGCCAGTGATGGCCGTGTGTTAGATAGGTGGGGTCAAGTAGAGAGTCAGCAACCAACAAACCAATCTGCGTGCTAGACTCACTGGACCAACACCTGGGGTTATGCTCTGGGGCGCGATTTCGTATGATAGCAGGAGCACTCTGGTGGTCATCCCCCGCACCCTCACTGCACATCTGAACGTGAGTGTAGTGATGCGACCTGTTGCGCTGCCAGTCAAGGAAAAGCATTCGAGGGGGTATTTTCCAACAGGATAACGCTCGCCCATGTACTGCTGTTGTAACGCAACATGTGCTACAGAGTGTCGACATGTTGCCTTGGTTGCCTCTGTTTCCAATCGAGCACATATGAGACATCATCGTACGACAACTCCAGCGCCATCTACAAACAGCATCAACCGTCCCTGTATTGACCGACCAAGTGCAGCAGGCATGAAACTCAATCCCACAAACTGATATCCGGCACCTGTACGATACAATGCATGCAGATCTGCATGCTGCTTTCTACATTCTGGCTATTACACAAGTTATTACTGTGCGAGCATTCACATTTGCGATGGCTTTTCTCGCTCTTACATTAAGCTGTGATCTTAACACGTTACTCACTTAAATATGTTACCTACACAAACTTATTCCAGAAATTTCATTAAAAAATGCGTCAAATGGCTCTAAGCGCTATGGGACTTAACATCTGAGGTCATCAGTACTCTAGACTTAGAACTACTTAAACCTAATTAACCTTGGGAAATCACACACATCCAGGCCCGGGGCAGGAATCGAACCAGCGACGTAGCGCCAGCGCGGTTCCCGACGGAAGCGCTTAGAACCGCTCGGCCACTGCGGCCGGCGAAATTTCATTACACTATGTCAATTATTTCTCGGTGTTGGGATTTTTGGTTGGCTCTGAGCACTATGCGACTAAACTTCTGAGGTCATCAGTCGCCTAGAACTTAGAACTAATTAAACCTAACTAACCTAAGGACATCACACACATCCATGCCCGAGGCAGGATTCGAACCTGCGACCGTAGCGGTCACGCGGTTCCAGACTGAAGCGCCTTTAACCGCACGGCCACACCGGACGGCTTGGGATTTTTCCATCGCTGTACACGAAAGATAAAACGCCAAGGAGAGTTAGAAAACACGTCTACAGAAAAATCTCCTGGGCACTATTGTTTACATAAGTTCCCCAATTTATACGAAAGAAACGGTTTACGAGTGCAACTCCAGAGCACGCCATCTCGACAACGGGGCTGTTGCTGCCACCCTGCACAGAGTGGAGCAAGGGAAGGAATGGAGTGTGTGGGTCTGCGGGCGCCGCCGTGGGGCGCTAATTGCCGCCCTTACCTGCTGCCTAATGCCAGCGCCGCCATTACGGCAGCCGCTAACCTTTGCCAGCGGCGCTTGTCGCCCAAAAAGCGCACGAGCCGCAGACACGGCTGCCGCCACCAGCTGTAAAGAGGCCCTGCAGGTCTGTAGCTCCGCACCATCCCAGCCACACTGCGTTCGTTCCCAACGCGGCTTGACTCGAGTTGTCCTCTGCAACCTTGGCCTTGCTGGTTGACTAAAATCATGGGTAATCAGCTGGCTAGAGGATCGAGCAGTAACATTCCAATAATTCCAGGGTTGGGTACTGGACGAGGTCGTAATTTGTTATTCTCCCGACCTCTCCCCAAATGAACCTTCCGTCATTCTCAGTTTTAACTTCTGCATCTGTACTGCATCAGTTACCTTATGGCGCGTGATGGAGAGTACTTCTCGTGGCCCCTTCGCTGTTCCACTTGTGAATGGCGCAGAGGATGAACTATTGTCGGTAAACCTTCGTTGTTCTTGTTGTTGTTTTTGTGGTCTTCAGTCCTGAGACTGGTCTGATGCAGCTCTCCATGCTATCCTATCCTGTGCCAGCTTCTTCATCTCCCAGTGCCTACTGCAACCTACATCCTTCTGAATCTGTTAGTGTATTCATCTCTTGGCCTCCCTCTACGATTTTTACCCTCCACGCTGCCCTCCAATACTAAGTTGGTGATCCCTTGATGCCTCAGAACATGTCCTATCAACCGATTCCTAAACGGTTCAAATGGCTCTGAGCACTATGGGACTCAACTGCTGTGGTCATCAGTCCCCTAGAACGTAGAACTACTTAAACCGAACTAACCTAAGGACATCAGACACATCCATGCCCGAGGCAGGATTCGAACCTGCAACCGTAGCAGTCACACGGTCCCGGACTGCGAGCCTAGAACCGCGAGACCACCGCGGCCATCCGATTCCTTCTTCTAGTCAAGTTGTGCCACAAACTCCTCTTCTTCCCAATTCCATTCAATACCTCCTCATTAGTTATGTGATCTACCCATCTAATCCTCAGAATTCTACCGTAGCACCACATTTCGAAAGCTTCTATTCTCTTCTTGTTCAAACTATTTATCACACATGTTCCACTTCCATACATGGCTACACTCCATACAAATACTTTCAGAAACGACTTCCTGACATTTAAACCTATACTCGATGTTAACAAATTTCTCTTCTTCAGAAACGCTTCGACCATCATCAGTTATTTTGCTCCCCAAATAGCAAAACTCCTTTACTACTTTAAGTGCCTCATTTCCAAATCTAATTCCCTCATCATCACCCGACTTAATTCGACTACGTTCCATTATCCTCGTTTTGCTTTTGTTGACGTTCATCTTATATTCTCCTTTCAAGACACTGTCCATTCCGTTCAACTGCTCTTCCAAGTCCTTTGCTGTCTCTGACAGAATTACAATGTCATCGGCGAACCTCAAAGTTTTTATTTCTTCTCAATGGATTTTAATACCCACTCCGAATTTTTCTTTTGTTTCCTTTACTGCTTGCTCAATATACAGATTGAATAACATCGGGGATAGGCTGCAGCCCTGTCTCACTCCCTTCCCAACCACTGCTTCCCTTTCATGCCTCTCGACTTTTATAACTGCCATCTGGTTTCTGTACAAATTGTAAATAGCCTTTCGTTCCCTGTATTTTACCCCTGCTACCATTAGAATTTGGAAGAGAGTATTCCAGTCAACATTGTCAAAAGCATTCTGTAAGTCTACAAATGCTAGAAACGTAGCTTTGCCTTTCCTTAATCTATTTTCTAAGATAAGTCGTAGGGTCAGTATTGCCTCACGTGTTCCAATATTTCTACAGAATCCAAACTGATCTTTCTCGAGGTCGGCTTCCACTAGTTTTTCCATTCGTCTGTAAAGAATTAGCTTAGTATTTTGCAGCCGTGACTTATTAAACTGATAGTTCGATAATTTAAACCTTCGTATTAACTCTAATTTCTCAGATTTTCTCGATACATATGAGCAAAGAGATGATACGTTTAGTTCCCTTTATATTTGCGCATAGATTTTACAATAGTATTAGACATGACTTGTTGCAAGTTTTATTCAGAGTAAATAACATTTTTTATGGTTTTATCTTTGATACAGATAAACAGTTTTTTAACATAATAATGCTAACAGGTAAGCAGCAGTAACCATGTATCGTACACTGCTATGTAAAACTTAAGAACGAGATAGATAAAGTAACATAACATATTAACTACTCCGTAGAGATGAATGAAAGTGCGTGAGCATGTTGCCAAAAGTCTCCCAGTCGTGCACAGAAAGCTGTGCGTTGTATAGTCAAGAGCGCCCATGCCCGGGGATCCAGGTCAGGCGGTAGCAGCCCCTCCCAAGCTCTCAGGGATAGGAAAAAAATATAGCGCAATCAAGCTTTTTTCTTCGAGAAAATAATTTAACAGTCATTATTAACTAGGTCTGAACTAGAACTTTTTTATGGCTACGCTCAAGTCACCATTGGTGTTCCAAAATATTAAAAATAGTCCATACGGTCAGGTCTTCTCCCCCCCCCCCCCCTCCACCCTCACACAAACTATTGTGAGGCCGCCCTTGCATATTGTGTGGAGTCAGTGTGACTATGGCGCCAAATGTGGCTGGCCCCGTAACACGAGGCAGCTCAAGGAACGGGAAAAGACTGTATGGTAACCAGCGAGCAGTTGCCGTGCAAAGTGGTGGTGTTCTTCGCTATATCATAGCTCAGAGACAGCATTTGAATGACTTCGCAAGGGAAAGAGTCATCGAGAAACTATCAGAAGAACAAATTGTGAAGAATGTACCCCCAAGAGCTTGCTACTGGTCACACAGTTGTATCATGTGCACGGTGAGCGTTCCGAACCTGTGGCACTGCTCCCCGAAGAAGAGGAGCTGGTCGACCAAGGTCAACTACGACAGCAGACGACCGCTGCTTTGTGCATTAGGCAAGAAGGAAGCCACGTACAACAACAGGTGCAACTGCAGCTACATTTAAGAGAACTGTAAGTCATGGAATCTCGCCTCCACAATGGCACAGCGACTGCATGTGGATGGTCTCTTTGCCTGACGATCAGTATGTTGTGTTCCATTGACACCAGCACACCGACAGCATCGTCTGCGATAGTGCCAGTAACATGGCGTCTCGACCAACGAGGAGTGAATTCGCGTGCTCTTTTCAGATTGGAGCGGATTCACTCTGAACAGTGATCCTGGGCGTATCCTCAAATGGCGACAGGCGGAAATACGTAATACGTCCAGAAATATTGTCCATCATGGTCGTTTTGGTGGTCCTGGTGTTATGGTGTGAGGAAATATAAAGCTGCATGGACGTATTGATCTCTACAACTTCGAACACGGTACACTCATCAGCAAACATTATTGTAAAACTGTACTCCTTCCCTAAGAGCGTCTTTTCAGATGTTCATTCGGACCTGACTTCATTTTTATAGATGATAAGTGCACCACCTGCTCTTGTGATTTTGAGGAGTGTATTCGCTATCACCAGCTGAAATTTATTCAAGGTTAATTGAAGTAGATCCTAGAAGTCTAAGATTTCCCATACCATTATGAAAAATGCTTCTGACAATAACAGTTTTAGATGTCTTCGTATCAAATAATGTATTGTGAAATGTCGTTAGCATTCCACTAATAAAGTTCACTTTATGTAGAATACTATCACCCCCAACCGTAACAAGAGATAGTATAGGGAAACATATTTATATACAGCCAGAAAAAGAGTATTTACTATTAGATAATTCTGAGAAGTTGTATTTTAAACTCTCGGTGGATCAGTAAAATGCAAAGACATTGTTAAGGTCAAATAGAGTGTTAATAAACCTTTGTAATCTTATTCACGTGTGACGGGAATGAGTGTAAAGTCCAACTATTGCAAAACAAATGCGTTTCAAAGAATTGAGCCTGAAAGTTAAATACGAACCTTACGAAACAGTTTCTGTACACATATTAGTAATAACAGCAATAAGCCCAAAGGAACAAAGTATGACCATTTTGTGTGAATAACAGGTTTCCAGGGATATTTATCTATAAGTTGTGGCATTGCTAACTTTTCAAACAGACTGCAAAGACTATGAATTACAAGTGTACATCCAGTCAAATATCATAACACAGACCATTGCCACTAGGACGGACATAGTCCCAAGTTGTTGTTGTTGTGGTCTACAGTCCAGAGACTTGTTTGATGCAACTCTCGATGCTACTCTATCCTGTGCAGGTTTCTTCATCTCGAAGTACCTACTGCAACCTACAACCTTCTGAATCTGCTTAGTGTATCTCTTGGTCTCCCTCTACTATTTTTCCACTCCACGCTGCCCACCAATACTAAATTGGTGATCCCTTGATGCCTCAGAACAGGCTCTACCAACCGATTCCTTCGTCTAGTCAAGTTGTGCCACAAACTCCTTCTCCCTAATCCTATGCAGTACCTCCTCATTAGTTATGTGATCTACCCATCTAATCTTCAGCATACTTCCGTAGCACCACATTTCGAAAGCTTCTATTCTCTTCTTGTGTAAACTATTTATCACACATGTTCCACTTCCATACATGGCTACACCCCATACAAATACTTTAAGAAAAGACCTCCTGACACTTGAATCTATACTCAATGTTAGCAAATTTCTCTTCTTCAGAAACGCTTTCCCTGCCATTGCCAGTCTACATTTTATATCCTCTGTACTTCGACCATCATCAGTTATTTTGCTCCCCAAATAGCAAAACACATCTACTACTTTATGTGTGTCCCTTCCTAATCTAATTCCCTCAGCATCACCTGATTTAATTCGACTACATTCCATTATCCTCGTTTTGTTTCTGATTATGTTAATCTTATACCCTCCCAAATATTACAGTTGAAATTGTTTGTTGATGAGAATTTATATATATAATGTCTAGGTTAGACTACCTACAGCTTGTTGGAAAAGACTGGAGGATGTGGAACAGCAGATTGACTAACAGCAAAGAGAAATGGACTCTGAGAGAAGAATCCGTTCTATAGTTACATTTAGAGACTTAATCGTTACTATTACAATCTGGCACCAAGTGACTAGCTGATACCTGCACACGGGCTGAATGTTCAGGAACCTTCTAGAAGGTTCTGGAAGAATATTTACGAAGACCTTCGAAAGAGTCAGGCGACATCTCTACAAGAGAAGTTCGTGTGAAAGTCCCTGAAAAAATAGTATATAAACGGCCAGTGCACAGGACCAAGTCAATCGGTACCATGAGTAAAAAGAGGTGGTAATCAGGAACCGGCTGGTAGCAGCGCAACAGCCGGAACGTCGGGAGCAGTCGCTGTAGAGTGATAGTTTTGTTCCAATACAGTTAAAACCACGAGAAGATTGTACGTAATCGAGGGAGGACAAATGAGTTTCCGATAAATATCCATTAACAGTTATTATCGTGAATTTTCTGCCTGTTAGAAAGGAATAGACTTTCTATAGTTTAGTAGTAGCAATGTGTCGTCTTCGTCATTTTCTTTTTCTTTCTCCTTTGCCTTTATCCCGCGCCTACACGGGAATAGCATGGTTATTATCAGATTTGGTAATGTTAAAATTAGAGGGTTGCCAGATGCCCTTCCTGTCGCCACCCCTTTACCCCCAGGGATAGAACTTGTGCACCCCAACTCTGCACATGTAGCGTGTGAAAATGTTTTCTTAAAGTTTGTGAATCGCGTAATTCATAAACATGGGTACCAGTCCATTATTCACCTCGTCAGGTGTGCGAAACCGCCCAAAATCCACGTCCAGGCTGGCAGGCACACAAGTGCTCGTCGTTAATCCACCAGCGGATGCGATCTCCTGCACACCTGCCCGAATCCCGGAAGCACCATGCTATAAGGCGCGGCTATCTGAGCAGGTAGTAGTCGCAGCAAAGAATAGCAGTTGACATTTTCTGCGTGTCTCGCTCTTGAGTTTCATTGTAGTTAAGTTGGTTGGGTTGGGTTGTTTGGGGGAGGAGACCAGACAGCGGGGTCATAGGTCACATCGGTTTAGGGGAGGACGGGGAAGGAAGTCGGCCGTCCCCTTTCAAAGGAACCATCCCGGCATTTGCCTGGAGCTCTTTAGGGAAATCACGAAAATCCTAAATCAGGATGGCCGGACGCAGGATTGAACCGTCGTCCTCCCGAATGTGAGTGTGGTTAAGTATTTGATTGGGTAGTGCTGGAATGATTTGCAAGCAGAGTACTCGTCTCTGATAGCGGAGTGTAGAACTCAGGAACCGAGAGATGCTGGAAAGGACCAACATACATGAGGCAACTCAATGGCCACCGCGCTGACCATGAATCCCGGTTGTTCCGCTGCTCCAAACAAGACCCCATACGGCCACCCTGGTCGCTAACTGCTCGGCACCAGTGGCACTAATTGCGCCTGACTTCGATGTTTCCAGCGCTCTCTCTCTCTCCCTCAACGAGAAAACTGCCTGTTGATTTGGGGCCACCTAGTGAATGCCGCAGGACCTCTACTGCCCATCCTCAGAATAACTCCACAGTCTTAGCTGTCTCTGGCACCAGTTGGCAATTTTAAGTCTCCTTTTATTAGAATAGCATGTTCAGGAAACATACGATATTTCACAAGTTCTTCCTGTGGTGCTCTGTCACTATAGCTGCTGATGCAGGTGGTTAATACTGATTACCACTTTTGGCCCACCTCTGATGCTTCACTTCACTGACATTATACCAACGTCTGAATCAATAATAACCTCATCACATATTATTGAATCCTGAACTGCAATAAGTACGTCTCCATCATTGGTGAATAACTTATTTTAGCGATATGTGTTTCAACTTGCATTTAGAATAACATTACAGTTACCTTCCTCTTTCAACTAACCTTCTGTTCCTAATACTATCTGTGTATTATTATCTAATTACCTAATCAGTATACTGCGCAAGCAGTAAAGGAAACAAAAGAAAAATTCGGTGTAGGTATTAAAATCCATGGAGAAGAAATAAAAACTTTGGGTTCGCCGATGACATTGTAATTCTGTCAGAGACAGCAAAGGACCTGGAAGAGCAGTTGAACGGAATGGACAGTGTCTTGAAAGGAGGATATAAGATGAACATCAACAAAAGCAAAACGAGGATAATGGAATATAGTCGAATGAAGTCAGGTGATGCTGAGGGGATTAGATTAGGAAATCACACACTTAAAGTAGTAAAGGAGTTTTGCTATTTGGGGAGCAAAATAACTAATGATGGTCGAAGTAGAGAGGGTATAAAAAGTAGAGTGGCTATGGTAAGGAAAACGTTTCTGAAAAAGAGAAATTTGTTAACATCGAGTATAGATTTAAGTGTCAGGAGGTCTTTTCTGAAAGTATTTGTATGGAGTGTAGCCATGTATGGAAGTGAAACATGGGCGATAAGCAGTGTAGACAAGAGGAGAATAGAAGCTTTCGAAATGTGGTGCTACAGAAGAATGCTGAAGATTAGATGGATAGATCACGTAAGTAATGAGGAGATGCTGAATAGAATAGGGGAGAAGAGGACATTGTGGCACAACCTGACTAAAAGATGAGACCGGTTGGCAGGACACGTTCTGAGGCATCGAGGGATCACCAATTTAGTATTGGAGGGTATCTTGGAGGATAATTATAGTAGAGGTAGACCAAGAGATAAATACACTAAGCAGATTCAGAAGGATGTAGGTTGCAGTAGGTACTGGGCGATGAAGAAGCTTGCACAGCACAGAGTAGCATGGAGAGCTGCATCAAACCAGTCTCTGGACTGAAGACCACAAAAAAAACAACATTATCACCTTTAATAAGTGATAATAATTATGAGAACTTACCATGGATGTTACTAAGTTTACTAATATATTAAGCTTTTCCACTTCCGATATGTGAGGACGAGCGGTCTTTTCCAATTCCAATTTGTGAGGGCGATCGTTCTCTGAGAGTAATGTTGATGATCTATCTTCAATTTCGGCACCAAACTGACTATAACGATAAATTCTTGTAATCTAAAAAAGCCAATGTGGACGCCACACGTGCTGTGCTGCCTAAGTACTCCTTTCCTGCGAACAGCGCACGCGTGACCTGTTATGCGGGCATAACAGCTCTCCACCGCATAGGTCGAGAAATTCGCATCCATTGTCGTCGGAAAATAGTCAAAGCTTCTGATTTAAAACCTCCACTCAGTTTCAAAACAAAGGATCACGATCGACTGTGGGTCCGATGCTGCAAATAGTAGTGTTAGACTGCATCCCTTGTGTGCCTTCACTTCTTTAGCCGACAACCTAAAGAAACGTCACATATCCTCAGAACCTTAGCGACAGGCGTCATTCTTATCGAGATAAGATACCATTTGCAGCCGGTTGCACCCAGTGCGTTCTATAGACGCCGACAGCGCCTTCTCCACATCTCAGATGAGAGCTCGCAGCAAACATACCGGGCGCATACTGTCCTACTTTTCTGACATGACCGCTATTTCTCCACCATCCCCTTAATGTGGATCTCCTGAGAACCAGAATACCATACCTTTGCACTTGGCTCGATACCTCAGGAAAATCGGCCTCTAACCCAACAGACGAGGCATGCCATGATGGCTCAGATGTGTAATCAGCACTGGCTATCACCTCATACGTACTTCTAAAGGCGTAAGGGTGCAATCGTACAGCCAGTTCCCACTTGCACTCTCTGCCCAGAAATGTCGCTCTCCAACACTCAGCCTCGAGTGAAGATAACACAGCCAGATGCTGCGTGTCGGAAGTCAGTTCACAACAGGGTTTGCAGATGATTACAACGGCACCAAACGTGCCTCAACTTTCGCCACTGGTGTCTCAATGTCAATTAAAATTTTGGAGGATATGAGTTTGAGAACTGTGGCTACCAAACGATCTTCGGTGAGGCTCTCGTATGTAGGAATCTGTTTGGGATGAGTGGTGTATCGATAGAGCAGATGGGTATCGTTAATTCAGGTTTGGTGGGAGGAGGGTTAACTTTACATTTATAGGAGTAGGTTGTGTGCGATAGGTTGCAGGTGTTACAAAGAGGTGGGGATTGTAGAGTCGAACACTGTTTCACGAGTGAGGAAACGTGGGAAGGTTATTACAGTCTTGGGTGAGGCGGTCTTTGTACACTAGGCTTTTGAAGATCAGTACGATTTCGTTTGAGATCTGGAGGAATAATGCAGCGTCTTCATTGATAGATGAAAGCACTGTTGATAAAATGCGATCGATGGTTGCAGTGGATTCTGAGATTACACGGACTAGGAATGTGTGGCCAGAGTTCTTGGGGATGGGTTGAGGTTTGTCGATCTGGAAATCAGAGATGGTTTTCAATTGTAGCCCTGCTTCATCTTCTATGATCTCGAGGTCAGCTCTTTCGATCAGAACAATGAAGGCGGATGGACGTCGCCTGTGGAAGCCTAAGCTCGCACACACTCTAAGAGAAAGAAAACACACACACACACACCACAGAAGAATTATCGAAATTGGACAGAAATTGGTAGACGTGGTGAACATGTACAGGCAAACAAATGATTACCATTTCAGAAAAAATTGGATGATTTATTCAAGAGAAAGAGTTTCATAAACTGAGTAACTCAGTAACTTTTTGGTTCACCTCTGGCCCTTAAGCAATCAGTTATTCGCCTTGGCACTGTTTGACACAGTTGATGGAAGTCCTTCTGAGGGATACTGTGCCAGAGCCTGTCCAGCTGGCGCTTTAGCTCGTCAAAATCCCGAGACAGTTGGAAGGTCCAGCCCATAATGCTCCAAAAGTTCTCAGTTGGGAAGAGATCCGGTGAACTTGCTGGCCTGGGAACGGTATGGCAAGCTTGAAGACAAAAGTAGAGACTCTCGCCGTGTGCGCACCGCCATTATTTCGCTGAAATGTAAGCCCGGGATGGCTTGCGATGAAGGGCAACAAAACGGATTGCAGGATATCGTCAACATACCGCTGTGCTGTAAGGGTAGGACCCCTTTCCAGCCGCGGCACCTTCACAACAGGGCGGTACGACGACCGTCGATATTCTTGTCCTGCATAGCAAGCCATCCTGGGCTTACGTTTCAGCAAGATAATGCCCGCCCGCGCACGGCGAGAGTTCCTACTGCTTGTGTTCATGCTTTCTAAATTGTGCCGTGGCCAGCACGGTCGCCGGATCTCTCCCCAATTGGAAACATTTGGAGCATTACGGGCAGGCCCCTCCAGCCAGCTTGGAATTTTAACGATCTAAAGCGCCAGTCGGTCAGAGTTTGGCACGGTATCCCTCAGGATGACTTCCGACAATTCTGTCAAACAATGCCAAGTCGACCAACTGAATGCTTAAGAGGCAGAGGTGGACCAATGCGCATTGAGTTACTCAATTCGTGAAACTCTTTCTCTTAAATAAATCATCAAATTTTTCTGAAATTATAATCAATTGGGTGTCTGTACATGAACATCGCATCTACCGATCTCTGTCCGAAATGTATACTTCTTTCCTGATGTGTCTTTTTTATCTTAGAGTGTAGTTCAGCAACAGACAGAACTGTCCCGTGACTGCGCCTTCGACCAGGATGAACAAAGCGGTCTGGAGTGTAACAAGTGGCCGCAGAGAGACGGGCCGCGGCGGCAACGCCCTGGGCCAGCGGCGCCGGCAGGTGACCGGGTCATCAGGTTGCGAGCTGCCGGCCAGGCCGTCCGGGCCCGCCGCTGCCGCCTGCGCTGTGCACCACCGCCATGACCTTTCGGGGCACGCCGCCTCGTGACGTCAGCGGAGACCTCGCGCCTGCATCAGGCGCCGCAGGCCATTCGCAGACTGCGCCTCTTCTCCGCCTTCCGCGGTGTAACATTATCTAACTCGCTCCCTCAATTATTTCCTGTGTGCACACACAGCTGGCTGGCTTTGCAGCATCATTACTTGACATCGCAGCTTCCATCAATACGCGCGACCACGGATCCTGATCTCCTTTCCAGAAGACGCCAGCCTCGCGGTTCAACATATTTCGAATGTCGTCCAGTTCTGCAGTGATAGAAGGTACTGCAAATTTTATGAGGCTACGAACAGCATGAGAGGCAGGGATGTAGTCTTTAGCCACTATGGTTCAATCTACACTACTGGCCATTAAAATTGCTACGCCACGAAGATGACGTGCTACAGACGCGAAATTTAACCGACAGGAATAATAAGATGCTGTGATATGCAAATGATTAGCTTTTCAGAGCATTCACACAAGGTTGGCGCCGGTGGCGACACCTACAACGTGCCGACATGAGGAAAGTTTCCAACCAATTTCTCATACACAAACAGCAGTTGATCGGCATTGCCTGGTGAAACGTTGTTGTGATGCCTCGTATAAGTAGGAGAAATGCTTACCATCACGATTCCGACTTTGATAAAGGTCGGATTGTAGCCTATCGCGATTGCGGTTTACCGTATCGCGACATTGCTGCTCGCGTTGATCGAGATCCAATGACTGTTAGCAGAATATGGAATCGGTGGGTTCAGGGGAGCAATACGGAACGCCGTGCTGGATCTCTACGGCCTCATATCCCTAGCAGTCGAGATGACAGGCATCTTATCCGCATGGCTGTAACGGATCGTGCAGCCACGTCTCGATCCCTGAGTTAATAGATGGGGACGTTTGCAAGATAACAACCATCTGCACGAACAGTTCGACGACGTTTACAGCAGCATGGACTATCAGCACGGAGACCATGGCCGCGGTTACCCTTGACGCTGCATCACAGACAGGAGTGCCTGCGATGGTGTACTCAACGACGAAACTGGGTGCACGAATGGCAAAACGTCATGTTTTTCGGATGAATCCAGGTTCGGTTTACAGCATCATGATGGTCGCATCCGTGTTTGGCGACATCGCTGTGAACGCACATTGGAAGCGTGTATTCGTCATTGCCATACTGGCGTATCACGCAGCGTAATGGTATGGGGTGCTATTGGTTACACGCCTCGGTCACCTCTTGTTCGCATTGACGGCACTTTCAACAGTGGACTTTACATTCCAGATGTGTTACGACCCGTACCTCTACCCTTCATTCGATCCCTGCGAAACCCTACATTTCAGCAGGATAATGCACGACCGCATGTTGCAGGTCCTGTACGGGCCTTTCTGGATACAGAAAATGTTTGACTGCTGCCCTGGCCAGCACATTCTCCAGATCTCTCACAAATTGAAAACGTCTTGTCAATGCTGGCCGAGCAGCTTGCTCGTCACAATACGCCAGTCACTACTCTTGGTGAACTGTGGTATCGTGTTGAAGCTGCATGGGCAGCTGTACCTGTACACGCCATCCGAGCTCTCTTTGACTCAATGCCCAGGCGTATCAAGGCCGTTATTACGACGACCAGAGGTGGTAGTACTGGGTACTGATTTGTCAGGATCTATGCACCCAAATTGCGTGAAAATGTAATCACATGTCAGTTCTAGTATAATATATTTGTCCAATGAATACCCGTTTATCATCTGCATTTCTTATTGGTGTATCAATTTTAATGGCTAGTAGTGTATGTATCGAAGAAGCAATGACGGAAATAAAGGATAGGTTCATGAATAGTATAGTATTAAAATTCAAAGTGAAAAGATATGAGTCCATGATTCGCTGATGATATTGCTATCCGCCGTGAATGTGATGAAGAATTACAGGAATGGAATGAACAGTCTAATGAGTACAGAATATGGACTGAGAGTAAAACGAAGAAAGACGAAAGTAATGATGATTAGCAGAAATAAGGGCAGCGAGGAACTTGACCTCGGAACTGGAGATCACGAAGTTGACGAATTCTGCGATCTAGACAGCAAAATAACCCATGATGAATGGGGCAAGGAGGACATAAAAATCAGACTAACACTGACAAAAAGGGCATTCCTAGCCAATACAAGTCTACAAGTATCATACGTAGGCCTTAATTTGAGGGAGAATTTTCTGAGAATGCACGTTTGGAGTACGGCATTGTATGCTAGTGAAACATGGACTGTGACAAAACCGAAACAGAACACAATCGAAACATTTGATATGTACTGCTACGGAAGCATGTTGAAAAATTAGTTGGTGAGGAATGGGGAGGTTCTTCACAAAATCGGCGAGGAATGGAATATATGGAGAACAATGAGAAATAGAAGGGACAAAACATCAGGGGATAACTTCTGTGTTACTAGAAGGAGCAGTAGATGGTAAAAACTGTAGAGAAAGGTAGGAACTGGAATACTTCTAGGAAGTAATTGAGGACATAGGTTGCAGGAGTTACCCTGAGATGGAGAGGTTGGCGCAGGAGAGGAATTTTTGGCGGACCACATGAAACCAGTCAGAAGACAGATGACAAAAAAAAACTAAATTTGAAATAGACATACTGAGCTATTATTTTATTGTTGGATGTGAGGTCCATCAGTTATGCAAACCATCGTTTTTTCTCAGTACACAAACATGTTTCGGCGCCACTGTGCCATCCTCAGGGGGTTTTCGTTTTTATTTATTCTGCAATGTGAACATTTTTGTTAAATGATTATACAAGGGTCACTCCCAAAGTAATGCAGACTATTTCTTTTAAAATCCATCTTTTATTCTGCATGTTTGAAAGTTTTACAGTGTGTAGATACATCCTTTAGGAACAATATTTGCATTTCTCCACATAATTTCCTTCCCTCTCAACTGCCTTACGCCATATTGGAACCAGCGCCTGTATACCCGCATGGTACAGTTCTGGACCAACCTGTTGGAGCCATTGTTTGGCAGCGTGCACAAGGGAGTCATCATCTTCAAACCTTGTTCTACGAGAGAGTCTTTCAGTTTCCCAAAGAGATGATAGTCACACGGAGCCAGGTCAGGACTGTAAGGCGGGTGTTTCAGTGTTGTCCATCCGAGTTTTGTACCGCTTCCATGGTTTTTTGACTGACATGTGGCCGTGTATTGTCGCGCAACAGCGAAACATCCTGCTTTTGCCGATGTGGTCGAACACGACTCAGTCGAGCTTGAGGTTTCTTCAGTGTCGTCACATATGCATCAGAATTCATGGTGGTTCCACTTGGCATGATGTCCACAAGCTCTTGCTCTTCGGAATCGAAAACACTGTAGCCATAACTTTTCCAGCGGAAGGTGCGGTTTTAAATTTTTTTCTTGGGTGAATTTGCGTGATGCCACTCCATTGATTGCCTCTTCGTCTCTGGTGAAAAATGATGGAGCCATGTTTCATCACCTGTCACACTTCTTCCAAGAAATTCATCTCCACCATTCTCGTAGTGTTCCAAAAGTTCGCTGCATACCGGTTTTCTTGTTTCTTTGTGAGCCACTGTCAACATCCTGGGAACCCACCTGGCTCAAACCTTTTTTAACGCCAACACTTTCAGTATTCTGCAAACACTTCCTTCCCCTATCCCAACGTAGCGTGACGATTCGTTCACTGTGATGCGTCTGTCGGCAGTCACCAATTCGTTAACTCTCTGCACACTGGAGTGTGTGCAGTACGAGGCCCGCCGCTGCGAGGACAATCCTCAATACTGCCGTGCCCGCTTTCATCATGTGACCTGCTTGCCCACCGACTAACTGTACTGCGATCGACAGTAGCATCTCCAGACACCATTTTCAACCTCTTGTGGATGCTTCACACTGTCTCGTTTTCACGGCACAGGAATTCTATGACAGCACGTTGCTTCTGACGAACGTCAAGTGTAGCAGCCATCTTGAGGACATGCTGTGACGGCGCCACTCACGGGAACAGGTTGAACTAAGTTTGAAAACAAGCGGGAAGGATGTATCTACACACTGTAAAACTTTCACACATGCAGAATGAAAACTGTATTTTTACAAAAATAGTGTGCATTTCTTTTGGAGTGACCCTCGTAAAATTATGTGCATCTTTAGTCCAAACAAAAGATCGTTTCTTTTTGTAAATACCTTTACATTTGGCGTGCATGAATTTTCTGGATCAGTTGTGTGATAATTACTACAGGTAGCTTGTCATGCAACCAAACGATGTTGATGAGAAAGTTTTTTGCTAGGAATTAACCTATGTTCTAGAATGTAATTTAGTTCGTCGCGATGTTTTCGCGCCTATATTCGTTTTTACTTAGGTTTTTGTGTGGCAAGCACTTCCATTCTCCGCATCATGCCGAGGTGTTGTGATGCACACGTAACTATAACAAGTATTTTCCACAAATAACGTAGTAAAACACTTTTCACCTCACCAAAACGCAGTGTGATTATGGTTTGTTGTGTGTCCCAGCCCAGTCAGTGTTCATTTGTTCACCAGAGAGTTCGGCGCCAAATTTGAATTTTGTTTGCATTTTATCTTTGTGTGTGTGTGTGTGCGGGTGTGTGTGTTTTCTGTACGCCGAAACATGTTTGGGTACTGAGAAAAAACTGTGTTTTGCATAACTGGCGGACATCACATCCAACAAGTTTAACTGAAAACACAGCCAATATGAGGAGCTGCAAATCAAACTTATGAATATTATTTTATTGATTAACCGTAGCGAACCACTACGTGCAAGTGCTGGAATGCCTAGATTAGTACGAAATAGCAATTTGGTCTGTTCAGACGTAAATGCAAGCTAAATACGTTAAATAATTACAAGACAAATCTCAAAAGTTCTGTGAATGGCATCCATTAGCAAAAAAAAAAAAAAAAAAAAAAAAAAAAAACCTGTAGCTGTTTTATCTTAAACTTTGATTACCTTTCGAAGTAACCTCTACTGGTCACAGTATCATTTTAACAATGTTTGTGACTGTCAGAAAAGACTCCCTTTAGAATCGGTTGAAGCAGTGATGTCTCTGGATGTCTGTCGCGGTGTGGTACAGAGAGGTGTACGTTGCCACTGTGATAGTTGTCTGCCCTCCTGCAGTCCGAGCTGGCACCATCAGGTCTCATCCTTGGGATGATGGTTTCCAGAAGCCAACTTGTCCTATAAGTCTGCTCCAGTTTCCATCTGTGCTTTCTTTCCGACATTGAGTTTGAGTGGCAAAATGCTGGAACACTATCGTGAAGAATACCGTCGTCGCTAATTCTAGTCCAAGAAGTAGGAGCTGGTCCACGTTCCAGCCTCTGTCGAACTTGCTCCTGTTGTTTACCGCTGTTCTGGCTGACAGTCGGCCCAAACTATCCTATTCTATCCAAAAGCGTTTGTACTGACAGTAAATTCGTTTTCTGTTATTTACATTTGTAAGACATCACGTGTTGTCCATCTTTATTATTTATTATCTGATTCAGTCCCCCATTCACGTTATTTGTCAACCCTCTTCTCAACTATCTGCTTCCCTTGTAAATCTTCCCTTCCGGTGTCCATTCAGCTACGATGGATAATAATAAAGCTTTAATTACCATTAAGTGAATTTTCCGTCGGTGCTTCGAAGAACATGAGAATACCATTAAAAAGGAAAACATTTCCCGGTGTTCTGCAGAATTATATTTATTTGGCCACAAACCATTTTTCGGCTTCTCAGGCCATCTTTAACTGACAACGGAATGTCGCAAAAGCAGATAAACATGCTGTGCAGCTTACGCAGATAAACATGGTGTGCAATTTACGCAAATGTTATTTGTACAGAAGATGCAAAAATGACAGAGTGTTTATACGTAGGAAAACATTACATTTTCTGTCACATAGAAATAATTACATGAACTAAAAAAGAGCATTTAGCAACTGATGAGAAATAAAATGAATTTACAGCTTGAATCTAGTGTCTCTAACAAAATCTTAATTTAATAAAGTGATAATGGAAACAGTCTGATCATTTAATATTGGACTGTGTAGTGTGTTTGTTGATTTCCAATAGGGTCATCTTTCTAGTTTTCTTAATAGAATGTAAAACTTTACGTTCTACGACATATGAATGGTTTTTTGCCAAAAAAAAGATGATCAGCAGAGGTCGAAACGTCCTTCCTTAATCTTCAGCTCCTCTCATGTTCACATACGCTAATTTCCAGAGCTCCGCCTCACTGACCAATATACATTTTTCCACACTACAGAAGTTGCGAGACTTTAACTTTTTTACAAGTTTGTCTGAAATGTTGCCAGTTTAAGAGATTTTGGACCAGACTTTGTAACTATTGCGTGACTGCTGTAGGCCAGCGTACAGTAGTTATGTAATTTTATGCATTTTCTGTTTTCGTCATACATTAGCAATCAGGGCAGAGCTATAAGCTATTGCTGGAAGCAACATGTTTGACGGTCTGTAGTTCTGTGTGAGAGACTGATTCAGATAATGGAACAGATATGAGGCGATGCACCATCGAATGAAAAGCTGCATGTTTGTACCTGTGTTGATGCTAGGAACTTGCAGGTGCTACCGTACCAGTAAAGCACTTCGTCTTCGGGCAACAAGTGGCCCATCGGGACCATCCGACCGCCGTGTCACCCTCAGTTGAGGATGCGGATAGGAGGGGCGTGTGGTTAGCACACCACTCTCCCGGTCGTTAGGAAGGTTTTTTTTGTGACCGGAGCCGCTACTAATCTGCCGAGTAGCTCCTCAATTGGCATCACGAGGCTGAGTGCACCCAGAAAAACGGCAACAGCGCATGGCGACCTGGATGGTCACCCATCCAAGTGCCGGCCACATCCGCCAGCGCATAATTCGATGACCTGATGGGAACCGGTGTATCCACTGCGGCGAGGCCTTTGCCCACCGTACCAGTAGCTATGGTTTTTTTCTGTAAATGCTAAATAAGTATCTTCTTGTATTAAAAATGTGTATATTAAGATCCAAGAAGAGCCTCCCAGTTAGCCCGCATCTCGTGGTCGTGCGGTAGCGTTCTCGCTTCCCACGCCCGGGTTCCCGGGTTCGATTCCCGGCGGGGTCAGGGATTTTCTCTGCCTCGTGATGGCTGGGTGTTGTGTGCTGTCCTTAGGTTAGTTAGGTTTAAGTAGTTCTAAGTTCTAGGGGACTTATGACCACAGCAGTTGAGTCCCATAGTGCTCAGAGCCATTTGAACCTCCCAGTTCCATTGTAAACTGAATTTTCTTATGTTTCGGTTTTAAATGCTGAGTTTAAAAGCTTTAATTATAAGCTACAAAAAATAAAGTTGCGTAGTTAATTTTATAAGTGTTAGTTTGCAGGCAGATACTTGCAGTACTGGAAAGCAAAGTAGTCCCCGCGCCACAGTACCTCAGCAACCCGCTAGATGAGCCAAAACAAAGTTACGCTGCCCATTGATGGAGTATTGTGCGATAATTCTTCTTCTCCATTTGAAAGAGAACTACACTGCCACAATCCTTTCTGAATTGATGAAAGTGTACGGCAACACTGCATCGCATTACACAGACGGTAGTTGGCACAGACTCTCCCAGCGTGGTCAAACACCTGTGAATGGCCAAGAACGAAGTGGCAGGCCATCTCTGTGTGACCAATCGGCACTGGGAAATGCAGGCCATGGAGCTCAGGAACCGGTGTTTCGCAATCGAGGTGATGGCTTCTTCGAGCCGTAAATAAATAAATAAAAATAAAATAAATAAAAATCGAGGTGATAGTAGAAATAGTAGAAACCGGTAGTGGATCAGTTTTCAACGTGTTGCACGACATTGTGAACATGACAGAGATCACCGCCTTCTGGGTTCCGTGACTGCCCACATCCCTCAGATCCGAGGCAGGAACAGGAATACCGTACCTGTACCACGTTCACTGCTCAGTGTGTCACTACAACCCAGAGACAGTGGCACGAAACAAGCAAGCGGAAATATGCGAGTTCACCATCGGCGAAAATGACGTAGATCCATCATCGGACAAGATGACGCAAAGTGTTTTTTTGGAGAGAAGGAATATTAGTGTTTAACATCCCGTCGACGACGCGGTCATTAGGGATGGCACACAAGATCGGATTAAGGACAGACTGGAAAGGAAATCGACCGTGCCCTTTCAAAGGCACCAACCCAGCAATTTGCGGAAATCGTAGAAAACATAAACCAGGGGATTTTGTACCGTCGTCCTCCCGAGTGAGATTGCAGCGTGCTAATCGCTGTGCTACCTCGTTCGGGCCGGCCGGGGTGGCCGAGCGGTTCTAGGCGCCACAGTCTGGAACCACGTGACCAGTACGGTCGCAGGTTCGAATCCTGCCTCGGGCATGGACGTGTGTGATGTCCTTAGGTTAGTTAGGTTTAAGTAGTTCTAAGTTGTAGGGGACTGATGACCTCAGACGTTAAGTCCCATAGTGCTCAGAGACATTTTTTTTAACCTCGCTCGGGAGCTGCGGTGCTAACGTATTATGCTCGTAATGGGCACGCCGTCACAGGAGCATACTACCAAAATCTCCTGGTGCGTTATGGAAAGCTGTCAAGGCGAAGCGTCACTGCAAGCTGTCCAAATTGGTCCTTTTGCTCTACGACAACGTTCCAGGTTATTTTGCGGACGACATAGTCCTACATGCTGCTTCTCTGTCCGAGTATATGTTGTCCCACGCTCCTTATTCTCTTGACATGGCTGCTGTGCTGATTATGGGTTTAAAGAGGCCAAAATCTAAGGTTCATCGGTCTCTACTCCTCACCACTCTGGAAGAAATCATCTGCCTGCATCTAGAATAAATTCCATGTGCAAATGTGAGAAAGTGGTCTAAATATTTGCATGGCGTGTATCTGTGTCGATATGTGGGTACCAACCAGGTATCCACTTAGGGGGATGTGGGAAACCGCCAAATAACCACATACAGGCTAGCCAACATACCAGCCTTCGTCGTGAATCCGCCGGGGGGGTGGGGGTCGAACCGGACCCGACAAATCTCCCCGGAAGCGGGCGCTTTAACGCACACAGCAGTCTCAGCGGGTCCTTTCAGGACACACAGTGTCATCTTAGTGTTTCATCGGTGGAAGAAAAAACTGCGTCACTGGTATTTCCAAAATAATAAGGTGATTTCTTAAGATCGAACATCATCCACCATTGGGGAAAATGTGTCACATTGAGGGTGAATACATAGGAAAGAAACACTGGAACACGTGAAGCAATACTGACCTTACGACTTATCTTAGAAGAAAGATTAAGGAAAGGCAAACCTACGTTTCTAGCATTTGTAGACTTAGAGAAAGCTTTTGACAATGTTGACTGGAATACTCTCTTTCAAATTCTAAAGGTGGCAGGGGTAAAATACAGGGAGCGAAAGGCTATTTAGAATTTGTACAGAAACCAAATGGCAGTTATAAGAGTCGAGGGACATGAAAGGGAAGCAGTGGTTGGGAAGGGAGTAAGACAGGGTTGTAGCCTCTCCCCGATGTTATTCAATCTGTATATTGAGCAAGCAGTAAAGGAAACAAAAGAAAAATTCGGAGTAGGTATTAAAATTCATGGAGAAGAAATAAAAACTTCGAGGTTCGCCGATGACATTGTAATTCTGTCAGAGACAGCAAAGGACTTGGAAGAGCAGTAGAATGGAATGGACAGTGTCTTGAAAGGAGGATATAAGATGAACATCAACAAAAGCAAAACAAGGATAATGGAATGTAGTCTAATTAAGTCGGGTGATGCTGAGGGAACTAGATTAGGAAATGAGGCACTTAAAGTAGTAAAGGAGTTTTGCTATTTGGGGAGCAAAATAACTGATGATGGTCGAAGTAGAGAGGATATTAAATGTAGGCTGGCAATGGCAAGGAAAGCGTTTCTGAAGAAGAGAAATTTGTTAACATCCAGTATAGATGTAAGTGTCAGGAAGTCATTTCTGAAAGTATTCGTATGGAGTGTAGCCATGTATGGAAGTGAAACATGGACGATAAATAGTTTGGACAAGAAGAGAATAGAAGCTTTCGAAATGTGGTGCTACAGAAGAATGCTGAAGATTAGATGGGTAGATCACATAACTAATGAGGACGTATTGAATAGGATTGGGGAGAAGAGAAGTTTGTCGCACAACTTGACCAGAAGAAGGGATCGGTTGGTAGGACATGTCCTGAGGCATCAAGGGATCACCAATTTAGTATTGGAGGGCAGCGTGGAGGGTAAAAATCGTAGAGGGAGACCAAGAGATGAATACACTAAGCAGATTCAGAAGGATGTAGGTTGCAGTAGGTACTGGGAGATGAAAAAGCTTGCACAGGATAGAGTAGCATGGAGAGCTGCATCAAACCAGTCTCAGGACTGAAGACCACAACAACAACAACAAGATAGGAAAGGACTGACACCGTCATCACATTTCGTGGTCGCACCTTGATTTTTTCGAGCAGATCATTAAAACTGTACTACTACCCGGTGTATACTTTTTAGCAGCGGTTCATGTCATAATATCGACCCAACCATTCTATCTCTACCTCTCTGTTCTTTATCTGGCATTTTTTTCTCGTAGATTCATTGAAAGAGTCCCACTAGCGAATCTGTCTTCACCGCCTTTCGTTGGCTACGCTCCATACGGAAAGCACTGCCAAGTGGCCACACGACATTAGTCTTCGTAAACGTTAGAGTCGGATTTTCTGGCAGAGCTGGGAGAATATACAGAGGGGTTCGCCAAGGATTTGGTACTCTAGTCCCTGCGACAGTAATCAGAACCCTTTAGACCATACCAGACTTTGGCATCCTGACAGTTCTTTTTTTCTTTCCTGGACACCCAGAAGGAGACTAGGCAGAATTTTAAGTGGAAATCGTCCTTCATAGGTTGTTCCCAGCTCGGTAGTGACGCCTAGTGGTTTATCTAAGGATAGTCAGAAAGCTATTCGGCTGCAATCAATCTTAACATTAAATGTAAATATTATTATTGCAAAAAAAATTAACTTCCACTGTCCAGCGGATTTTGCACTGATTTGAAACTTTGTGGCAGACTCCAACTGTGTGCCTGACTGAAACTCCATAAGAGTAGCTATTCGCCGTCAAGTTCTCTACCGACCGTGCCATCCAGACACGACTAACGACCCAGCCTCATAACTTTACGTACTTCCGCCGGTACGTCTCTCCTATTTCTCCTACTTTCCGCACTTCACAGAGGCTCTTCCACATAACATACGACACTAGTACTGATGGAAAACAGGTTATTACAGAGAAAAAAATGGCTCTGAGCACTATGCGACTTAACTTCTGAGGTCATCAGTCGCCTAGAACTTAGAACTAATTAAAGCTAACTAACCTAAGGACATCACACACATCCATGCCCTAGGCAGGATTCGAACCTGCGACCGTAGCGGTCGCTCGGCTCCAGACTGTAGCGCCTAGAACCGCACGGCCATTCCGGCTGGCTATTACAGCGACATGGCTCAGTCACACCATAGAGAATGGTTCCGAAAATGAATATTCATTCTGCAGTGAAGTGTATGCTAATTCGAAACTTCAATCAATAAGTGTAGCGGTACACACTAGTATTTTGATCAGTACAGGCACACATACAGCTACAGAAGAAATGGTAAAAGTATCACTCAGTGGTTTTCTGCAAATGGTCTCACTCTCGGTTTTAAAAAGACACTATACCGATGCCTCTTCTTTAGTCTTTTTCTTCTTCTTGTTATCTTGTGAAGAGACATGATACAACAAGTTCCGTAGTGGTGTAGGACAATCAATGAAGTTACACAACAGTTAATAATTTAGCTTTTGAAACTGCCGGTTTATTGTTATTTATGGAAAAAAAACACTCTCATATGCTCATGCGGTCAGCAAACTTCATTTAACATTTTGTGTGTGTAATGGGCCTTTCTACGTCGCAAATCGCTCTAATGAATTAATTAAGCTGCTTTACAGTGTTGCTAGGCAACGTAATCAACAACGTGATACGTTTCTCAATTGAAACTGGGCCTGGATACTTTGAATAAACATTCGGTTCATTTTTTGGTAAAATCAGCGCGTGTCTCAAAATTGATTTCCAACTTACAAACGCATTTACGACTATTGTACTCGATTTACTGAACAGCTCGATCACGCACTGGCGTGTAACGTATTTCAAATCGAGCGCACTGGTTTTAGTTTTTCCTAATGGGCTAAACGATTCTTTTGTGATACCGTGATGTGTGTTCAGATTACAGTCAACTCGTGTCTGGACGATGACGTCTCGAATCGACACTTGCTTGGAATGAACAGTAAACCTGCACTGAAAAATACTGTCGTTGAGTTACTTTTATAACAAATTTGGTGCCCCTTGCATCACTACACTGCCCCAAAATCTGTAATGTCGCGATAAGATCGATGACGTTAAAAAATTCACTGGAGTGTGCTAGGGTTGTGTACTGAGCTGTTATACTTTAGTTCAGCCATCCCAAGATTCATATCACAAGTTGATACATACACTTTACATCAAATTTTACATGTGTAATTGTAAATGGGGGCTAACAGAAACTGTCCGTTTAAATGAACCTCAAAAAATCAATGAATTCGTTAGAATTTCACTTTCTGACACGATGTACTTCACACTCACTACACAACACACATACATTTCACTATTTGGTGAGCAGTCCTTTCAACTGGCTGCACAAGGCAGGGATTGCAGAAAATGGATAGAACTGCGACCTCCACCGTGCCGTATACGCAGCTATAGTCGGCTCTGTCATCTTCTTTTACCTTGCTTTTCAAACGATCCGCGTACAGTGTCGGGTCGAATGACATATGAGCTGGTAACATCATCTCTGCTTCTCCATCGTGTGTCTTGCGATTCTCTCTCGACTCACTGGAGCAAGTACTGTGTCTTCGCCTGATATTGTTTTGTCAACAGAAAAACGAAGTGAATGCGCAATTTTCCAGTTATTCGGTGAATGTGTTTCATAATTTATTTAATAACGATTATTTCCTTGAAATTTGGATTACAGCATTTTTTGTCTGTTTCATGGCTTGAAGTTGCTTACTGCAGGTTGGGATTATTCTCGTCGTTGTGTGTATCGTGATATACGGCTGTGTTTAAAGGGTTTCATTCGTTAACCGTCAAGTGCTGGTTTATTGTTTATTGTATAAAAGCGTCCTACAGATTTGCTTACGTGTTTTTCCCTTATTGTGCCAATTTGAGTGTTCGTCATAAATACTGTGATTATTGTTCGCCTGTGCTTGTTTTGGTGCATTTGTTTTCTTATTTGTCGTATACATTGTCATCCAATATTGAAGTTTGCTCCGTCACATAATTGTCCTCATCTTCCTACCATCGTACCTTCATTAGATTTGTATTCATTTTCCTTACCATAATGGTTATCAGTTCATCATGAAATTCAAACAATTACTTCCGTTTGTTTTCCATCATACTTTCATTGTCTTCAACACCTGGTTTTCTTCTTATTATGCTTTCCAGATTATAACGTCGATTAGACAGTTATATCAGATTCCTTTTCATTCCTTTCTCATATTTCCTTTAGCTTTGATACATAAATATACTTTCTACCATTAATACATATAAAATTCCGTCAACAATTCATAAACATAAAATATTTATGCCTCTAGGGTAGCATTCTTTTAAACTTAACTAATGACCCTGCTGTCAGTTGATCTTGCTTTCTCTTGTTATTCAATCTATTAACTGCTTCTTTCTCTTTTCAGAAATTATCTTTTCTGTGAACTTCTTCATTTTAATCTTCTTAAATTAAATTATTGTGGTATGTTTGCCATGATACATACATTATATTTAATAACAATTGAATAAAATAATCCTTGTAACTATACATAAAATAATGAACAAAGTAATACATATTGTAGCTCATCCTGTGGTTCAAGTCTGATATTGGCGTCCTGTTAGTAAATATGCTTCTCAGTCTCTTTTCCTTCATTTCCTCTTCATAAACGGTACATATCTTCTCATTGATAATATTTCTTTATCTCTGTGTGGTGGAATAAATCTTTTATCACATCAGAATTACAGTCAGCAAGTATATAACTTCCTTCATGGGGAATTTGTATTATTCTGTGTGGTCCAGCATATAAATACTGCTGTTTCTTACTTAACATTTTCTTTATCAACGCCTTTGGATCGTTTCTCACCAATATTTCTTCTCCAGCAGCATAGGTTATTAACTTCTTCATATTTTTATCGAATTTTGCCTTTCGTAATTGAGCTTGATGTTGTAGACTTAACTCAACTTTCTTCGAGATGCCCTCCTTAGCGAGATTGTCACCTTCAATTTGTGGCCATCTCTTATATCCTGTAGCAGTATGAGGCAAGTCGCTGTAAATCCTTTCAAATTTTGATAACCACTCGATCCATTTGTAACATTGGTGTGTGGTGTAGGTACATAGAAATCGATTTAATTCGCGGAACAATCTTCCGACTCGATTCCCACAGGGATAAAAACGTTATATATATATATATATATATATATATATATATAAGGTTAATATAGTATTACTTCATAGTCTCTCTCCAGATTCTGATGGTTTAATAGGTAGCATTGTCAGTATCATCTTCGGTTTTCCAATCTCTGTTATGAAATCGTTGAAAAATTTTTTTAACATAGGACGCACATGTAGATCCTCAAAGGATACAATTTAACATACTTCTAAAAAATATCGTAGAATGCCAGAATATACTTAAATCTTCCACGAGTAGTAGGACATGGTCCACACACTTCACAAGATATCAATGTCAAAGGTTGGTGTGGTATGATTGGAAGTAATTAAATTTTTCGGCAATATTTGATGGGTTTAGTTTTCCGGCAAATCTTGCATTTCTTTAGAATGTCACTAGCCAAGCGTTCTAAGTCGGATGGTAGCGATATTGGGCTAACTTGGTTTTGCATTTTAAAGTTCAAAGCGTCCCCACTTCAGATGTGTATACCACAGTAAAGATTCAAGATGTTCTTTTGTAATGCATACTTTCCATCGTTCGTCATGAGTTTTTCTTCGAAATAATATATTAGGTTGTAAAGTATATAGACTACCAGAATAATTCATATCTCCTTGGCTGATAACACATCGAATAGATTTCCAATAAGGATCTTGTTCTTGCAACTGCGATATATTGTGACACAACTTTGAAATTTGTTTCTCACAAAATGCAATAGAACGATTCATTATTTTGAAATCTAAAGTCTGCTCCTCATATTCTTCACTATCCTGTCTTCTAGGCAAACGAGATAGAGCATCTGCTACAACGTTGTCCTTCCCTTTTATATAATTCATTGAAATGTTATAATCTTGAAGTAGCAAGGCCCACCTGGTTAACCTCGAGTGAAACATTCTTCCCATTAAAATATAATACAAAGCTTTATGGTCACAAAATATGGTTATTCTTTTTCCATAGACAAAATATATAAACTTTTTAAGCGCGCATACCACAGCTAGTACGTCTAACTCTCACATTTAGAGAGCATTCTACTTACGAATCCCATAATCTTAATGGTATTCGTATCTTGTGGATCATCCATTTGGAAAGATGTAGCGCTTAGGCCTGTTACAGAAGCATCAGTGCCAATGCAAAAATCCAGTTCAAGTTTCAGATGATGTAACAACGGGGCATTAACTAAAGCGTCTCGGATTTTGTCAAACGCTTGACTACACTCAGGGGTCCGTTTCCACATTATGTTCTTTCGCAATAACTGTCATAAACATTCTTAGCTGATTAATTGATTAGGCAAAAATTGGCGGAAAAATGAGGCTAATCCCATGAAAGATTTTAATTCCTTTTTATTTTTAGGATAGGGCACTCTTTGATAGCACTCATTTTCTTAGGGTTCGGCATAATACCGCCCGGCGTAATTATATGTCCTAGGAACTTCAGTTGACTTCTGACGAATCTAGATTTCATTCAGTGTACTGTTACTCCATACTCTAAGAATTTCGCAAATACTTTTTCAAGCAGATCAAGATGTCCTCCCACGTTTCGGTAGCGATCAATAAGTCGTTCACATGCAAGGTAACTCTATCGAGAAAATCTCGTCCAAGTACAGTGTCTAGCGCCGATATAAATACACCTCCACTAATATTTGGTCCAAATGGCATAACAGTGAATTGGTAACTTCTCCCCATAAAAATAAAAGCAGTATACTTTCGCGATTCAATATAGATTTTCGTTTGCCAGTACTTCTCATATCAAGGGATGTGAGGAATCTAGCACCACAGAATTTCTGAATTAACTCATCCAAATTCTCAGGTCTTGTCTGTACCGGTATGATTACCTTGTTTATCCCTCTAGGGTCTAGAACTAATCTGACGTCACCATTCGCTTTGAGGACCGCCAAAAGAGGGCTACAATATTCAGAATGAGAGGGCTCTCTAATTCCCCACTCTAACATTATGTTAATTTCTTTCTTGACTTCCTCTATCTCTGACCAAGAAACAGAACAGGAAGTGCGACAAAAAGATTTGTGTGGATATGTCTTAATGTCGTATTCAAAACCTTTGATTATTCTGGGACGTTTGCTAAATACGGGCAGATATTTACTTAACAAGCAACACAAATCTTCTCGTTGACTTCCAGATAGGTATTCGGATTTAGAGGTTTTTTCCTGAAGCGTACCTTGAATTATTTCTTCTCCAGTATATTCAATGTAGAAAATATCACCAACTAAATTACAGTCAGTACCAATATAGCTAACCATTAACTTCATGCAATACTAATCTGGGACTATTTTGCCCTTTATCATAGAGACTTTAAAAACGTCACCTTCAGAGTCTAAAGTAAATGTTCCTTCTTTTAAATTGATGACTAATCCAGCATTACACAAAAGATCTAGACCCCAAACACACGGTTCGGTCATTCTTGAAAAATCAAGAAGGTACTTTCTATTGAACCCCCCTGCATTATATTGTTGACTTGTGCCTGCTTTGAGACCTTTTGCGCTTTCGCACTAAATGCTCAAGACACAGTACATCCAGTAACAGGAAATGTAAGCACTTTTGCTGCTCAACTAATTTGTTTAAAACAATCTTGCGTCTTTACGCTAATAGTTGCTACAGTACAATCAAAAATTAAATATCAATACCATTTATTACTACTTGAACTACTGCCTGAAAAATTCGACCACACTTATTCGAAATGTAAGGTGTTTCTTCAGTGTGTTCCTCCCTTAGATCCAGATCATCATTATATCTCAGTACATTCACTTTAAAATGATGCCTGCCCTCCTCATCCTCTCCAGTCATCTTAGGAAGGCTTTCGTTGACCGGCTCTAAAAAATGGCTCTGAGCACTATGGGACTCAACTGCTGAGGTCATTAGTCCCCTAGAACTTAGAACTAGTTAAACCTAACTAACCTAAGGACATCACAAACATCCATGCCTGAGGCAGGATTCGAACCCACGACCGTAGCGGTCTTGCGGTTCCAGACTGCAGCGCCTTTAACCGCACGGCCACTTCGGCCGGAGTGACCAGCTCTACTTTAATCTTTAAGGAGATGTCATATTCGGTGGTTCAGGTACTTCAGCAGTGCGTACAGTATGGTCGGAATTTGGTATTTGTTCCCTTCGCGACTTTATTGCTCCGTTAGCAAGTGGTATCGGTCCTTGTGGTTGTTGGACTTGTTGAGTTACATTTGCATCTACCCATCGAACTTCATGTGTCGAAGGGTCTTTCCAAGATTGTATACTATCAGGATTATCTTCTGGGTATATATCACAACTGTGTGAATTACCATACTGATTATTCGAATCATTCTGTCTGCGTTTGCGATTTGCTTTTCCTGTACTAATCTGATTCCCCTGATTATTATTATTTCCATAGGTTTCTTTAGTATAATAGGTGTTACGTTTTTAATGATTATTATTATTGGCTTTACTATAGCCATAAGATGTCGCTTGTCCTCCTTTATGTAGTATAGGTTTAGTATTCCTATCTCGGATGTCGTTATTGTTAGTACTATTATTATTTCTCTTTCCTTTCTCAGACGTTATGTCTCGTTAAAAATGGAAAGTGACACGGACCTTGATCAAGCGTGACTTCCTTTTAACTGTACGGTATATGTTACATTGCATTTAGGAACGTTCGGGTAACTCAACATGCATAAATAATTACAGATTTCTGTAGTTGTATATGTACGTTTGGATGTAGCTGTATTGCGTTGATGTACTGGTGGATATTGTGTGGTATGACTCCTGTAGTTGATAGTATAATTGGTATAATGTCAACTTTATCCTGATGCGACATGTCCTTGACTTCCTCAGCCAGTTGGATGTATTTTTCAATTTTTTCTCCTGTTTTCTTTTGTATATTTGTTGTATTGGGTATGGATATTTCGATTAGTTGTGTTAATTTCTTCTTTTTATTGGTGAGTATGATGTCAGGTTTGTTATGTGGTGTTGTTTTATCTGTTATAATGGTTCTGTTCCAGTATAATTTGTATTCATCATTCTCCAGTACATTTTGTGGTGCATACTTGTATGTGGGAACGTGTTTTATAAGCTTATGTTGTAAGGCAAGTTATTGATGTATTATTTTCGCTACATTGTCATGTCTTCTGGGGTATACTGTATTTGCTAGTATTGTACATCCCCTTGTGATGTGATCTACTGTTTCTATTTGTTGTTTGCAAAGTCTGCATTTATCTGATGTGGTATTGGGATCTTTAATAATATGCTTGCAGTAATATCTGGTGTTTATTGTTTGATCCTGTATTGCAATCATGAATCCTTCTGTCTCACTGTATATATTGCCTTTTCTTAGCCATGTGTTGGATGCGTCTTGAGCGATGTGTGGCTGTGATAGATGATACGAGTGCTTGCCACGTAGTGTTTTCTTTTTCCAATTTACTTTCTTCATATCTGTTGATGTTATGTGATCTATGGGTTGTAGATGTGGTTATGAAATTGCAGTGGTGTAGCTGATGTATTTATATGAGTGATTGCTTTGTGTATTTTGCTAGTTTCTGCTCGTTCTATAAAGAATTTTCTTAATTGTCTACCTGTCCATGATGTAGGTTTTTTATGTCGATAAATCCCCTTCCTCCTTCCTTTCTGCTTAATGTGAATCTTTCTGTTGCTGAATGTATGTGATGTATTCTATATTTGTGGCATTGTGCTCGTGTAAGTGTATTGAGTGCTTCTAGGTCTGTGTTACTCCATTTCACTACTCCAAATGAGTAGGTCAATATTGGTATAGCATAGGTATTTATAGCTTTTGTCTTGTTTCTTGCTGTCAATTCTGTTTTCAGTTTTTTTGTTAGTCTTTGTCAATATTTTTCTTTTAGTTCTACTTTAATATTTGTATTATCTATTCCTATTTTTTGTCTGTATCCTAGATATTTATAGGTATCTGTTTTTTCCATCGCTTCTATGTAGTCGCTGTGGTTATCCAATATGAAATCTTCTTGTTTATTGTGTTTTCCCTTGGTTATGCTATTTTTCTTACATTTGTCTGTTCCAAAAGTCATATTTATATCATTGATGAATACTTCTGTTATCTTTAGTAATTGGTTGAGTTGTTGATTTGTTGCTGTCAGTAGTTTTAGATCATCCATGTATAGCAAATGTGTGATTTTGTGTTGGTATGTTCCAGTAATATTGTATCCATAATTTGTATTATTTAGCATGTTGGATAGTGGGTTCAGAGCAAGGCAGAACCAGAAAGGACTTAATGAGTCTCCTTGGTATATTCCACGCTTAATCTGTATTGGCTGTGATGTGATATTATTTGAATTTGTTTGGATATTAAGTGTGGTTTTCCAGTTTTTCATTACTATGTTTAGGAACTGTATCAATTTAGGATCTACTTTGTATATTTCCAATATTTGTAGTAACCATGAGTGAGGTACACTATCAAAAGCTTTTTGGTAATCAATGTATGCGTGGTGTAGTGACCCTTGTTTAGTTTTAGCGTGATATGTCACCTCTGCATCTATTATCAGTTGCTCTTTACATCCTCGTGCTCCTTCGCAACAGCCTTTCTGTTCTTCATTTATAATTTTGTTCTGTGTTGTATGTGTCATTAATTTCTGTGTAATGACTGAAGTTAATATTTTGTATATTGTTGGTAGGCATGTTATGGGGCGATATTTTGCTGGGTTTGCTGTGTCTGCTTGATCTTTAGGTTTCAGGTAAGTTATTCCATGTGTAAGTGTATCAGGAAATGTGTATGGGTCTGCAATGTAACTGTTAAATAATTTAGTTAGATGTGAATGTGTTGAGGCGAACTTCTTTAGCCAGAAATTTGCTATTTTATCTTTTCCAGGGGCTTTCCAATTGTGTGTTGAATTAATTGCTCGGGTGACTTCATGTTGCAAAATTATCACTTCGGGCATTTGTGGTATCATCTTGTATGTGTCTGTTTCTGCTTGTATCCACTGTGCATGCCTGTTATGTTGTACCGGGTTTGACCATATGTTGCTCCAGAAGTGTTTTGTTTGGTGGGTTGTCTATTTTAATGTGTGTGTTATCTATTGTCTGATAAAATTTCTTTTGGTTTTTGTTGAATGTTTGGTTTTGTTTCCTTCTATTTTCACTTTTTTTGTATCTTCTAAGTCATTTGTCCAATGCTTGTAATTTCTGCTTCTTTTCATCTAATTGCTCTATCGCTTCTTGTTGTGATATTTTACCTAACCTCTTTCGTTTTTTGTCTGATATTACATTTCTTATAAATTGTGTTAGCTGTCCAATCTCTTTTCTCAGTTTTTCTATTCTTATCTGTAGCCTGTGTTGCCATGCTGGTTTTGTGCGTTTCTTCTGTGTGTTGGTTTGTTCTGATCTCTGCCTAGTGTGTATGTTTAGTGTAGCGAGTGCTCCTATATAAAACAGTAGTTGTAACTCTTCCATAGTTGTATTTTCATTTATTTTGTTGTGTATGATTGTGTTGATAGTTGTTATTGTTGTTTCGACTTGTGGGTTATTTGGTGGTCTATGCAAGAATGGTCTAATGTCTGTATTTGTGCCTTTGTATTCTATATATGTTAGCTGAAACCTTTCTTCTATATCTAACATGTATGTCACTTCATGTTCTATTTGTGCTTGTTCTGGTGGCCGTCTTAAGATGTCGTTTTCCTCCGATTGTTTAATTGATCGTGGTGTTCTTTGTTTGTTTGCTCTGATCTGTTTGAGTCCATTACTGTATTTTCTACTTCTTCTGATTGCACATTATTTTGTTCTAGTATTTGTTGTACTTGTTGTTTGATGTTTTCTAATTCTGACTGGGGTATCCTGTTATTTTTGATTATTACACGGATCTGATCAGCTAGTCGTTGTTCTGTTAAAAATTTTAATTCTGGATATCTGGTAATGAATTTTGTGTATACTTGTGATCTGCATCCAGTTGTGTTGGTTCCTAAGTTTGTTGCTTGGTAATAACAGAACATGAGGTGTCGGTTAACTTCATCTGACCATCTCATCCTCTGTCTTTGTTTTCCTTCTAGAGTAGTTGAAGGAAGCATACCCTGCAAAACACCCCTATTTGGATTTAAATCATTTTCCGTGTGGCTAGCAGTGTCGTTACCATTGTGGACGGGCATAGGGTTCAGGCGTCGTCCCCGACCATGACAGCGCTTCTCCGAGGCTTCATTAGTTCTGTCCTGAACTAACTAATCACACTAAAAGGGGGGTTAGCCCTATTAGTGGTTTGTTCTTTTCGTCGCCTTTTACGACTGGCAGAAAATACCGGAGGCCTATTCTTTTCCCGGACCTCCACGGGTACTATTATTATTATTATTATTATTATTATGTTGTGAGACATTTGATTATTATTCCATACTCTGGCATCTTCTAGTATCATATCGATCGAATCCACCTCGTCATAGTCAGGGACATTTATATGTTTCTCACGTATATGAATATGTATCACTTCTCTATGGAAAATAGGATCACTCCAGTACCTCACTTTATTAATGTATTTCTCGAAATACTCTCTTAATGAACCTCGTTTACTATTATAAAATTTCGGTTGATACACCTCCTTTCGTAGCCTCTCTTGTTTGGTATTGACTTTCTCTTCGATTTCCTTAGTTTTAACTTCTATCCACTCAGAAAGATCATCATCTAATTTTTTAGTTTGGTCCTTTAAATATTTATCTATGTACTTGCAAGTGTTTACTTCAAAATCAGAAATCTTTTTAGACAGATCCTCAATTTGCACATTAGCCTTCAAGTAACTACTTCCACAGTTACAGATTTTATCTGACAAATCACTATGCCCCTTTGAAATAGCTCCACATTTCTTCTCCATCTCATTAATTTTACCCATAAATTAGGTGTGTAGGTTAGTCATACCCTTGGTAACTTTTATTTCTAATTCACTAAATTTAGTATTTAATCGTTCTTCCCACTCTACTTTTAAGTTATCGAATTTCTCATTTAATTGTCCATTGTCATCATTATCGTCAAATTTTTCATTGAGTAAACCGATTTGGGTGTCGAATTTTTCAGTTTGGGAGTCTTAATTTAGTATCAAATTTCTCATTTAAACGTCGCATATTCGCAGTAACTGATGTTGCATAGTCGCCATGAATTTAATAATATCATGATCTTTAAGCTCTGTAACATTTGATGTAAGATTCACACTTTCCAGTGTAACTTTGGTGTTTATAGATTCCTGTATATTACTACTTCTACTTGTACTCGGGTCTGCTTCTACTGTCACCTCCACATCAATGATATTACTATCACTCAAATTATGTGATTGCTGTCCTACATTTATGACCCGAAAAATTCCAGCCATCGTTGCCGATGGACAGCAGTCAGCATAGGCTCTTGAACCAGCCACCTACTGTGGTGGCCCATATGCAGTACAGTTCGCTGAACGGTTGTTGGGCGGCCAGTTGATCAAGAATTGTACGTCTATTCGCCCGTACGCTTCTCCACAGTAGTTGTTCACTCCTGTCATCTATTGCCTATGTTGCACAACTGTTGCCTCAGCACCGATGTTGGGTAGCACCATTTTGCCATGCACGGTATACTTTAACCATGGTAGCACACCAACAGTTTACAGACTTAGTCGTTTCGGAAATGCTTCCACACTTTACCCAAAAGCCAATGATCATGCCCTTTTGGACCGATAAAGAAATTGAGACTGCAACGACTGCACTGTTTCCCGAGGCCTCCCCCCCCCCCCCCCTCCCGACACGCATTACGTATCCTCCACTGCTACTGCTGTCACCAAACGTCTTATTGCACGTTGACATCTAATGCAGACAGTGGTCACATTAATCTGAATGGACCTGTATGAGGACAGTTTATGCAGCAGGTTTGTCACTGAGAAATCACATTTGAGTGGTGGCTGCTCGTGAGAAGATTGTGTTATGCTTCGTGTAAGGTGGCCAAACGTGTGTCTGCTAACACGAGTAGGAATTTGACAGCTGCAAGATCGTGGCCTAACGACACTGCAGTTTATCATTCCGCGATACCGCTGCTCGCGTTATCTGGTATCCCATGGCTTTCTTGTGAATATGGAATAGGTAGGTTCAGGTATGCCACACACTCTGTGAGTAGCGCCAGAGGGGACAGACATAAGTTATAGTTCAAACTGCCGTGCAGGATCGTAGGGCTACGTCTCGTACTTTGAGCCAGGAAATGGGTTTGTTTGCAACATGGTAATGCGACGACATCTGAAGCACCGCGGACTGTCAGCAAGTAGACCATTGTTGCGGCTTCCATTGTTGCAGTAACAGCGAGGCGCGCAGACAATGGTGCGCCCGAAGACAAGCAGTGCCACAAAGTTGCCTGTCCAGTTGAGCCACGGTTCTGCGTACACCATCACAAAGGGCGTATCTCTGTGTAGAGGCTCTGAGTAGAACGAGTGACGCCAGACCGCAGTCGTCGTTGTCAAACAGGCAGAGCAGCTGGGATGGTGGTTGTCGTCTCACTGAGCCCACAACATAATCACCTCTGGTTCGCATTGCAAGAAACGTACAATAACTTTCCGATAAAAGGTGCTACCGAGATGACGGTTTGAGATTCAGTACTTCTAGAAGTACCGATGCCTAATCGCTCAAGGACTCTGAATTGAGACGGTTAAAAGCAAAGGGATGTAGGTGACAAAATCACGATTCTGAGAAAATGAGCTTCAAAGTTTGCACCAAATGTAAAATTCTATGTTTATTTGTTACATTCATAAGCCAAAACATTATGACCACTGCCCAACGCGACGTTGGATGTTGCCAGGTGGCGTTGCGGGAACGTGACGCGGCAACAAAATAATGCAAGCGGAGCAGACACGGATGGGGATCACCCTAGCGAAGATATGGGCTGAAGATGGGGAAATCATTTGAGATAAGCGACTCTGAAAAGGGCAGATTATTATTACGCAGAAATTGGTCGAGTGTTCATGTACTACTGTCTTGAGTATCCATGGAAAGAGTTATGACAGTGAAGCTACAACTAGGCATTAAGTGGTTGGGCACCCACGACTCTTCAGAGGACGTGAGGTTTGGAGGCTTGTGTGCTCTGTGAAGTAGGACAGACGGTGATATGTGGCATCTCTGAGAAAGAGAACAATGCTGGTGGACGCGCAAGTGTTTCGTAGCACATCGTTCATTGTACATGTTTGAACATGGAGCTCCGCAGTAGACCACCCCTATGTGTTCACATGTTGACCCAACGACATCGTCAAGTACGATTCCAATGGGCATAGGACCATCGGGATTCGACCTTCTATCAATTGAAACTTGTCGGCCCTTCGAGTAAATCAAATGGTTCAAATGGCTCTGAGCACTATGGGACTTAACATCTGAGGTCAACAGTCCCCTAGAACTTAGAACTACTTAAATCTAAGTAACCTAAGGACATCACACATATCCATGCTCGAGGCAGGATTCGAACCTGCGACAGTAGCGGTCGCACGGTTCCAGACTCAAGCGCCTAGAATCGCTCGGCTACCTTCGAGTGAATCATTTTTCGCTACACTAGGTCGCTGGTCGTCTCTACAAACGCCGTCATCGAGGTGAACGGCCACTCGAAACGTGCAACCCTTCACGAATGCAGGATGTATGAGCAGTATTATGCTATAGGAGACATTATCCTGCGTTTGCTTGGGACCTGCGGTAGTAATCGAAGACACGCTGACAGCTGAAAACCACCTGCACCCCCCATGACTGATGTCCTCCCCGACGGCGATGTCATCTTTCAGCAGTATATTGCCAGTGTCTCGCAGCCTGAACCGTGCCACAGTGGTTTGAGGAGCTTTGAAGTGTACTCACGTTGATGTCTCTGGTACCAAATTCGCCAGACGTAAATCCTATGCAACCCATCAGGGTCACTATCGGGCGCCATCACCGCGTACGCGAATCAGCACATTACTTGTGCGTAGACATCTAATGTCACGTACTACCACAAACCTACCAACAAACTGACGGATCCGTGATACGCAGAATCAATGATAAGCTATTAAGCAGGTGGTCATTATGTTTTGGCTCATCAGTGTGTATTGTCTACATTAAGCATTATATGCAGTGGCTATTCTGCAGCTATGCATACAGTATCACTAATTAAATTCAGAATTTTATGCTCAGCAATGTCTCAATAACTGATCTAGTTAGCACCTACACCCCTCTGCCTCCGATGATATCACTTGCACCCTCTTGATTATCGTTAATGTCATGTTTGGATTGACGTACAACAATTTAATACAAATTTTGTCCCATTTTCACGTATTGCTTTAATCCATACACAACTTTTATTTGTTATACATTACATAGAACGGAGTGTATAAGACAAATGAATAAACAATGTTGCATACAGAGCATAAATTTCCTAGCAAGCTGTAAGTACATACACACATAAATACTCCCTTGTCTTTTATTATGGGTAATTTCTATTCCGTGTCCGACATAGCGTCATTCACAGATCGTGTGCTCGGCCCGCCACTTGATGGTGATCTCCTACATGCTTTGGAGAGATATGTTTTTCACAAGGACATGTATGTCCACTTTTATATCTTTGAATCCAAAGGAAAAACACTTCTTGTTAAGTAATTCTTCAAATAACCAATAGGAAGCCGTTCAAATTACCCTGTTGTCCGTATCCCTTTGCCACAAAAAAGATCTGTTCTTCCACTACAATATGGTGCTCGTATCTCCAAATATTCAATATTGTAACTTACAACCCTTTGCTTATAACCACCACAATTGTAAGTGCAGCATTTGACAGTACAAAAACATGAAAAATACAGTGAAAATGTGAGACCTTGTATGCTCTCAGAACAGCAGGAAGCAAGGCACCTTTCACAACATCGTCCACAAGGAAAAACGTATAATTAATTAAAAGAGTTACTGTCTTAGTTTTTAGGGCATCACGTATCGTCACTCACCCACTACCTTTTTAATAATTTTTTTAAAAATTCATTTCACTATTCCTGTTGTATTTCGTTTTATTCCTGTAACAACTTCCAAGTTTTATTTCCAGAACACTTTTTTTCTTAATTGTACGTTTATCCTTGACTGTGCGTACATATTTGCCGACAGGTCCGCAGTAGCAATGCCTCAATGTTTAGTTAAAATATATGTTGTGTGTGTAGCAGCAGAGAAAATCAGCACCGTTCATATTATGACTCTACCGACCTGTGGTCTGGCCTGAGCTGTTAACTATCAGAATGGAAAACCCACAACTGCAACTTTCGAACGGGTAAAGATCTAGTGACAAGTGTTACTGTGAAGAAAATAATCTCGCAGTTCGAAGCCAAAGGTTGTTTAGATGATACGCGCACGTAACCGCGACCATACCCAAGTGTTACTGCTGCTCGAACGGTTCAGGAAGAAATGGAGATTTTAGCGGGTCCACTCCCGCATGGTGAAGACAGGGCGTCGCATCGGCATTCCATGCGCTGTTGTATGGAGAGCACTAAGATGTACCCTCCAATGCTTTCCACACAGAATCCAGCATCATCATGAACTGTTAGCCGCCGATTTTGTGACGCAGAAAGCATTTGCGGTGTGGGCACTTCGAAAATGGGGGAAGACGTCGACTGTCCGTCTAAGGTGTTGTGGACCGTTCAAGTCTATTTCACATTCAGGGGTCTATCAATACCCGCAGTTGCAAAATTTGGGCTACAGGATATCCTAGACCTCTCATGGTATCCCATTGCTTGACGGGAAAGTCACGGTGTGGTGCGGATTTACCACATCAGTCGCGATCGGATCTTCTTTCTTCGAGGATATTCGGGGCGCTGCTTTTCAAACTGTCAGCCTGACGGGTGCAAGTCACGCCGGTATGTTACAGAACTTCACCATCCCTAACCTGGATGATAAAGACCGCTGAAGCTACGACTTTTATGCAGGGTGACGCTCCACCCCTTTTGCTACACGTGTGAAAGATCACTTGCAGACGTCGTTTTGTGGGGATCGTGTGCTGAGCTGCCACTTCCGTCGTATTTGGCACCCCAGGTCACCAGAAGTCGTACGTCCATTGCGATCGACCGACCTCATTAGAGATGCTAAAAGACAACATTCAACGCTAATTTCACACCATACTACTGATTTACAATACACAGAGGTTTACAACATTGTCCCTCGACTGCAGTATTGTGGATGAATGAGAGCCGACCTTGTAATATTTCTGGCTTTTTCAGCCATCATATTAAGCTCCAGGAAGCTATTCCCAGGGCAGTGGAGATGCAAGAAGCATAGAGATGACGCAAAGTGTGATGAGGTACCGGTGACATATGTTAGATTCGGTACCATTCCCGTGAGAAAGACCGCCTGCGTGATGCTGCTGCTCTGTAATTGGCTGCTGTGTTCGGCGGTAGGGCGCCAAAACGTTAAACTTTAGTTGCTATTATTAATTAAACCTGTCATCCAAATTACTTCATTTTTTTAAATAAATATCTCTCTACAGCCAGCTATCAATCAATAATTTCAAAATTATTAAAATCAAAGTATTACTAAAACAAAAGACTGACGATATTACTGCCGATGCACTTCGGTGGCGTTTGGGTCACGCCTTGCTGGCTTGGCGCGCGAAGTGTCTCGGGCAGTCCGGCTCTCCAGTTCTGACCGTTCCAGTAGACAGACATGTTCTCTGTTATAGCAGTATTTGTTTAATGCAATTTTATTTACTACAGTTCCGACGGTCGCTAGGTACAGACATGTTGCCTGTAACAATAGTATTGATTCATGTAATTTTATTCTTTAGCTCTGACGGTTCCAATAGACAAACATGTTGTCTGTGGCGGGATGTATTTCATGTTATAGCCAGATATAATGACTGTGGAAAGATATGTTCAATACGTTGTGATCAAGACTAGTTTCTCGTGTCTATATCAATAAAAACGCGAGTAGCATCCCAAATGAGTTATAGTTTATTCGTAGCAGCAGTTCCTTGCGAAGTTGATATCAGCCTCAAGAAAAAGAACCCACGACCCGCTTGCTGTTTTTCTGCGCTGGGGACATCATCATCATGAAGCCAGCAGGTTAGTGAAGTGTTCAAGAACTTACGTATTCCACACAGGGCAATGGAAACAACTAGGCACCTCACGTGTACTGCATGCACAGTACAAATGTGCTCAGTGACACGTCATCAGCAGTAATGCAGAGGAGGTAAAGAAGGATGAAAGTATTAACACTATCTTACTTTTATTCCTTTTTTCTTGCCGCAACCTGTTGTGCGTTTGTTATAAAGAATATCGTCCTTGCTAAAAATCAGTTATTATGCTAATTATTGCCAACGGCCTTACCGCAGTGGTAATGCTGGTTCCCGTCAGATTACCGAAGTTCAACGCTGTCGGGCTGGGCTAGCACTTGGATAGTTGGCCATCCGGTCTGCCGAACGTTGTTGGTAAGCGGGGTGCACTCTGCCCTTGTGAGCTAAAACTGAGGATCTATTTGATTGAGAAGTAGCGGCTCCGGTCTCGTAAGCTGACGTCACGGCTGGGAGAGCGGTGTGCTGACCACATGCTCCTCTATATCCGCATCCAGTGACACCTGTGGGCTGAGAATGACACGGCGGCCGGTCGATACCTTTGGGCCTTCCAAGGCCTGTTCGGACGGAGTGTTTATGCTAATTATTGCTTCTGTATCCTATGAAGTACCCTCTGTTGGCTATTTTGTGCAATGTTCCAGTAAAACCCCAAGTCATTTCAAGCTTGTGTGTAAAATTTTACATCTCTATCTACATTATTCTGTGAATAACGGATTTTTGTGTTGCCATGTGTACTGTACAGCAGTTGCTTTTCGTTTCCATTTTTTGACTTGATTTTAAGCCGCTCATTATCGACTAATATCATTAGTCTGACGGTAATTTGTGGTCACTGGCTGAAATCAAAGAAAGAAAAATGGTCTTGTATTGCCTAGGCATTCCTGAGACAAGCATCAGTGTCCGTCTATGGCATTGGTTCCCAAACGTCATGAGACAATTATCCCTAAGTTCAATCAGATATTAGCTATTACCCCTCTCCCCACCCCACCCCCCACCCCAAGCAACTTCAGAATTGCCCCTTAGTGGAATCAGGTATTAGCTAATACGCCCTCCCCCCCTCTTAAAATGACAAGATAAACGATATTTAGTTTATGTAGATGTTTCATTAAACCACGAACTTCTGGTCAGGGAAATAATCGGTATTATTTATTTCTAAAAGTATTTTTCATGGACTTATGGAGGAATCATCAGTGCATCACGAGTGTTACCGAAAACTCCTCCTCAGAAGAAAGTTAACTATCCACATTTAAGATAGAGAGTTGTTACAAAATGTGCTACCTCTGCACTCACTACACTTCCTAGTGACACTTCCTGTATCCACGCATTACACCCCACTTAAAATTAACATGTTTAAATGTTTACGTTATACTTACTGTTCGTGAGCCACTTGGCTCGCAGAAATTGCAATTCTTGTGTCTGACTACTGCCGCTAACAATAATAACAATTATTATTATTATTATTATTATAACACTACTGTGTGGGCCCTGCAGGAGTGTACTAACCATTATACACTTCCTGTTGTCCCTGTCGTGTTGTGCTGACTGTTTGTTTACTGTTGTGAAATGGATAACGAGGTAATTTCTGTTCTATTGTTGGAACTGCTTTCTCGAGATGTTCAAGCACATGTGATATATATATGTTGCATTTCCATTTTTCTCACGAGGAAAATATTCATACATTCGTTTCATAAGCTGTAACTTCCATCACACTGAAAAACAACGTAATTAATGGTTGTGTTGTTGTTGTGGTGTTCAGTCCTGAGACTGGTTTGATGCAGCTCTCCATGCTACTCTATCCTGTGCAAGCTTCTTCATCTCCCAGTACCTACTGCAACCTACATCCTTCTGAATCTGCTTAGTGTATTCATCTCTTGGTCTCCCTCTACGATTTTTACCCTCCACACTGCCCTCCAATAGTAAATTGGTGATCCCTTGATGCCTCAGAACATGTCCTGTCAACCGATCCCTTCTTCTAGTCAATTTGTGCCACAAACTCCTCTTCTCCCTAATCCTATGCAGTACCTCCTCATTCGTTATGTGATCTACCCATCTAATCTTCAGCATTCTTCTGTAGCACCACATTTCGAAAGCTTCTATTCTCTTCTTGTCCAAACTATTTATCGTCCACGTTTCACTTCCATACATGGCTGTACTCCATACAAATACTTTCAGAAATGACTTCCTGACACTTAAATCTATACTCGATGTTAACAAATTTCTCTTCTTCAGAAACGCTTTCCTTGCCATTGCCAGTCTACATTTTATATCCTCTCTACTTCGATCATCATCAGTTATTTTGCTCCCCAAATAGCAAAACTCCTTTACTACTTTAAGTGTCTCATTTCCTAATCTAATTCCCTCAGCATCACCCGACTTAATTCGACTACATTCCATTATCCTCGTTTTGCTTTTGTTGATGTTCATCTTATATTCTCCTTTCAAGACACTGACTATTCCGTTCAACTGCTCTTCCAAGTCCTTTGCTGTCTCTGACAGAATTACAATGTCATCGGCGAACCTCAAAGTTTTTATTTCTTCTCCATGGATTTTAATACCCACTCCGAATTTTTCTTTTGTTTCCTTTACTGCTTGCTCAATATACAGATTGAATAACATCGGGGAGAGGCTACAGCCCTGTCTCAACTCCTTCCCAACCACTGCTTCCCTTTCATGCCCCTGGACTCTTATAACTGCCATCTGGTTTCTGTAGAAATTGTAAATAGCCTTTCGCTCCCTGTGTTTTACCCCTGCCACCTTCATAATTTGAAAGAGTATTCCAGTCAACATTGTCAAAAGCTTTCTCTAAGTCTACAAATGCTAGAAACGTAGGTTTGCCTTTTCTTAATCTAGCTTCTAAAATAAGCCTTAGGGTCAGTATTGCCTCACGTTTAATGGTAGTTTATGTAATTAGTAGTAAAGTCTTACGAAATAATGATAATAGTAATGAACTTTTAAAAATAATTTAGTTTACCCCTCAGATAATTTCACTTTATCCGTTAGCAGGTAATTATCGCTAGATTGGGAACCACTGGTCAGTCGGATCTTTCTGAATTCCTTTCTGTGGATTGACGGGCGTATTATTTTGATTGTGCGCCGTGTGGTTTGGCCCTGAAGACAGAGCAGCATTCGAGCTAAGCTTTCGTTGCGTGTTCAGTGACACTGCAGCCGCCGTATCTATGAAGAGATCATATTCGTCTGCTAAATATGCACTGCAGAAAAGTGTATAGAGTGGTTTTAAGTAGGCGTGAATCTTGTCGCGTGATGAATACTTGAAGAATCTTTTTATGCGGCTACGGCCTGCCTCTTCGAGGTAGCTTTCTTTGCATATGTAAAGTGTGCCTGAAATACAGGCAATGGCGATTCCGTGCGAATCTGCAGCCTGCAAGATTGCCTGAACAGACCGATAAGAGTGAAAGGTCAGAGTGAGATTACACGCGCTAAAAGAAACTCGCCTAAGGAACCACTGTGGGTTCAGCGAAATTCAACACACACCAGACAAACATCCATGATATAGCGAGGTATACCTACGCTCAATGAACTCACACGCGGCATGTGATATTAGGCGATTGTGCTTATTTTTATAATTCAGATTCTGTTGAGAAAGCTGAGAAATAACTGAACTAATAGACACACGCAGTCGGCAGGAAAACAGTCATGAAGAGTAAGATTTACTGTCCCAACAAGAACGAGATTATTAGAGACGGCGCAATTGCGAGGTAACTTGAAAAATTGCTTGTGCTATCTTCAACGGCGCTAGTTCCGCATTTGTTTTATGTGTTTTATGCAAACAACAGAGAACGTAAATCTCCTCTCTCCCCCCTACGCACAATCGGTAAAACACTCTTTTCCACATCGATATTACGTTAGAAGTTGGATGAGTGCTGACATTGTTCTCCAAAGTAGGGCGTTAGTTCATTCTTATTATTATTTCCCCGTCTTAGTTATGTTTCGGGTGATGATTACAAGAATTGTGCTCAAAAAGGAAAAGTTCATATCAGTCTAGTGAGCAGTTACTTATGTTCTGCATGATGCACGTCCTGGATGTACATTATACTGAATAGGATTTTCAATACCAAATACTGTGTGGTATTTGTTTCGTAACTGAGCTGCCTTGTTAAAAATCAGAGCATGTAACTCATCACCGTATCGCATTAGAAGAGAGCTACGTGGTCCCTATTCTGAGCAATAGATCGCACTTGCTGGTAGTAATATACACTGCTGATAATTAGTATATCATCATCTACAAATACAGCAAATAACGAAATACACTCTTAAGACCAAAAAGCACGACACACCACGAAGAAATTATCCAAATGGGACGGAAATTGGTAGATGTGATGTGCATGTACAGACATTCAAGTGACTGCAGTTGCAGAAAAAACTCTATAATTTATTCAAGAGAAACAGCTTCACAGACTGAACAAGACAATAACGCTTTAGTCCACCTCTGGTCCTTAACAAGGCAGTTATTCGGCTTTGCACTGACTGTTAAGTTGTTGGATTTCCCCTGGGGGATATCGTCCCAAATTCTGACAACTGGCGTGTTAGATCGTCAAAATCCCGAGATGGTTGCAGGGCACTGCCAATAATGCTCCAAAAGTTCTCAGTTGTGGAGACATTTGACGAACTTGCTCGCCAAGGTAAGGTTTGGAAAGAATGAAGACAAGAAGTAGAAACTCTCGCCACGTGCGGATGGGCGTTATCTTGCTGAAATGTAAGCCAGGTATGGCTTGCCACGAAGGACAATAACACGGGGCGTAGAATATCTACATTTACATCTACATACATACTCCGCAATCCACCATACGGTGCGTGGCGGAGGGTACCTCGTACCACAACTAGCATCTTCTCTCCCTGTTCCACTCTCAAACAGAACGAGGGAAAAGTGACTGCCTATATGCCTCTGTACGAGCCCTAATCTTTCTTATCTTATCTTTGTGGTCTTTCCGCGAAATGTAAGTTGGCGGCAGCAAAATTGTACTTCAGTCTGCCTCAAATGCTGGTTCTCTAAATTTCCTCAGTAGCGATTCACGAAAAGAACGCCTCCTTTCCTCTAGAGAGTCCCACCCAAGTTCCTGAAGCATTTCCGTAACACTCGCATGCTGCCCAAACCTACCAGTAACAAATCTAGCAGCCCGCCTCTGAATTGCTTCTATGTCCTCCCTCAATCCGACCTGATAGGGATCCCAAACGCTCGAGCAGTACTCAAGAATAGGTCGTATTAGTGTTTTATAAGCGGTCTCCTTTACAGATGAACCATATCTTCCCAAAATTCTACCAATGAACCGAAGACGACTATCCGCCTTCCCCACAACTGCCATTACATGCTTGTCCCACTTCATATCGCTCTGCAATGTTACGCCCGAATATTTAATCGACGTGACTGTGTCAAGCGCTACACTACTAATGGAGTATTCAAACATTACAGGATTCTTTTTCCTATTCATCTGCATTAATTTACATTTATCTATATTTAGAGTTAGCTGCCATTCTTTACATCAATCACAAATCCTGTCCAAGTCATCTTGTATCCTCCTACAGTCGACATACCGTTGTGCCTTAAAAGTGTCGCGGTTGACGACCAAAAAGCTTCTGCTATGAAAAGAAATGGCATCCCAGGCCATCACACCTGGTTATCGGGTCAGATTGGTATCACACTACTGTCTGGAGCGCCTCCAGACACGTCTTCGCTGATCATCGGGATTCAGTTTGAAGCGGGACTCAGCACTGGAAAATCTGCTCTAGTCGATGAGATGCCAGGTCGTAGTGGTGGCTGGAGACGCTTCGGACAACGGTGGGATACCAACCTGACTATCATCCGCCATAGGGCCCGATAACCAGGAGTGATGGTAATTTCTTATCATAGTGGGACCCCTTTGGTTGTCATCCGCGACACCCTAACAGGAAACAGCAGTACACCGACGATATTCTCTTCTCAGTTTTGTTGTCCTTCATGGGAAGCCATTCTGGGCTTACATTTCCGCTAGGTAATGCACGCCCGCATATGCCGAGAGTTTCTATTTGTTATTTTCATGATTTCCATACCCTACCTTGACAAACAAGGTGGCCGGACCTCTTCCCAATTGACAAAGTTTGGAGCATTATGGGCACGGTTCTCCAACTAGCTCGGAATTTTGACGATGCAACGTGCCAATTGGATAGAATGTGGCACGATATAGCTCAAGATGACATCAAACAACTCAGTCAACCAGTGCCAAACCAAATAACTGTTTCCATAAAGGGATCAGACTTGGACCAACGCGTTATTGACTTGCCTAGTTTCTGAAGCTCGTTTTCTTGAATAAAGCGCGCAGTTTTTCTGACATTACAGTCATTTGTTTGTCTGTACATGCACATTACATCTACCGATTTCCGTTCCATTCGTATAATTCATTCGTAGTGTATCCTTTTTGTTGTCTTAGAGCGAAGTACTCATTTTCCGTATGCAGTATAGTGGGAGGATCACCTTATTAAACTTGAAGGTGATTTTGGGACATGCAGTTCACGGCAGTGCCACCTCTAGTAGGGACAAGGCCTCTAACCAGGAGATGCTTCAAGTGGACCTGAGTTCGGATTACAGATACGGATCTATCTATGCTTCCTCAGCTGTATGCCAGATATCCTCACTCGCAGTGGCTGGCGAGGGGTGGCATGCCGTTCCCTCTGCAGCCCATGACCACCAGCCTTGAGACCTGTTGTCCAAATTACCAGTTATGTGAACCAGAGATGATCTTGTTGGTACTCAGTGGTACTCCATACCGGGTGTGATACAGTCTGGCAGCGCTCGCTCTGCTCGGTGCCTGCACATACTGTACCCAGAACTCGACTGAAAGGACGACGTGGTGCCACACGTAGGTCCAGGCATGACACAGGCCGCACCACTGTCGACGCACATCCGTCTGCTTCCGCGGCAAGGGAAGTCGCAAGAAGAGTTGCTGTGCCAACAGTCCGGTTTATTCCGTACGTCACTGCACTGTACGCGTGGATACTTGTCTGCTAACCAGCCCATTTCCTGCACGGCAGAACAATATGTCTGCCCCCTACGTCGCGGGGCAATTCTGATTTCACATGACGTTAAGTGAGACCTTCCTCAACTCATCGATCCCTTTATCAGCATGAGAGTTGTGGGACCCCAATCAAGACCAGCAGCAATAACGTGGAATGATAATCTGCTGTCCCACATGATATACTGCGAAGTATGGATGAGGGGCAATAAGGATAATCCATTACAATGAAATGAACACCCTTAGTTGCTTACAGGCGTTGACATAAGTCAACGGGGACAGATGAAAATGTGTGCCCCGACCGGGACTCGAAGCCGGGATCTTCTGCTTACATCGCAGACGCTCTATCCATCTGAGCCACCGAGGACACAGAGCATAGCGCGAGTGCAGGGATTTATCTCTGGCACGCCTCCCGCGAAACCCATATTCTCAACGTATTGTCCCGCACTACATTCGTAGTGCAGCCGCCCATTATACTCATTACTCGCGGCGCGTTGCCGATTCCCGTAAGAGTTCGGGCACTGTTTGTGCATTCGCACAGAAGAAGAAGATGGTCAAGTGGCCGGTGAGCCTTAACTATATATATACTAAGATGGTATCCGTTCTTTCGGACATGTCCGAAAGAACAGATACAATCTTAGTATATATAAAGGATAATCCATATTTCTAGATTTCCGGGAAGTGTTTGACGCGGTACCCATTGCAAGCTGCTAAAGAAGGTGCGAACATATGGAGCAAGTTCAAAGGTATGTGAGTGGCTCGAAGACTTCTTAAGTTATAGAACCCAGTATGTTGTCCTGTTCATCAGAGCAAGGCTATAACAGGAGTGCCCCAGGGAATACGATAGGACCGCTGTTGTTCTCTATATACATAAATCATTTGGTGGACAGGGTGGGCAGCAATCTGCGGTTTTTTTGCGGATATTGTGTACGGTGAGATACCGAAACTGTGTGAATGTAGCAGGATACAGGATGACTTAGACAAAATTTCAGGTTGGTGTGATGAATGAGAGAAAAATGTCAGTTAATGTAGAAAAATGTAAGTTAATGCGCATGAGCAGGAGAAACAAACATGTAATGTTCGGATACAGCATTGGTATTAAGAGCCCACAGCGTTAGGCAGTATCACGGAGATGCTTCGGGACCTCAAATGGGAATCCCTGAAGGGAAGGTGACGATCTTTTCGAGAAACAATACTGAGAAAAATTAGAGAACCTGGATTTGAAGCTGATTACAGAACGATTCTATAGTCTCCGAGATACAATGCGCTTAAGGATTACGAAGAAAACATACGAGACGTTAGGGCTCTTACGGAGGTATATGGACAGTCGTTTTTTCTCTGTTCTGTTTGCAAGTGAACAGGGAAGGAAGCGATTGGTGGTGGTACAGGATGCCTTCCGCCACGCGTCGTAAGGTGGACTGCGTAGTATCGATGTAGATGTAGCTACAGATGCAGATGTAGATGTGAGCGATTAGCGTCAGGCGGAATTCTCCTTCCAGTAATGCTTCTTCTCGCTAGGCGATCGACTACTTTGTTATGTGCAGTTCCATGATTTCCCCTTATCCATAGCAAGTGGACATCTATGTCGTTATCCTTACTTCTGTTATTGCATCCAAAATCCAAATATATCTGTTAGTGCGCTTGTCGAATTTTGGATTTTTTAATTTCTGCATAACGCTTTGGAAGTCCGAGAGTAGCAATATGAGCTTAAATATCTGTATGCCATAATAAATATCCTACGTAACAGCCAACAATTCCGAAGTATCATCAGAAGTTTCCGGTGGAAGTGCAACCATTTTAAATCCTAAATAACCACCTTTTGCAGCGTGAACCGCTACGAGATGGGCAGGAAGAGAGTCATTGAGGTTCTAGAAGGTAGCGACAGGGATGTGGAGACCTGCCAACTTCAGTGCTGTGGCCCGCTGCATGCGCGGCCCGAACAGCCTGATCGATGTGGTCCCACAGATTCGCGTTTGGGTTTTAATTCGGGGCGTCTGATTGTCAGGGCAGCAGAGTAAACCCATCCTGGTGCTCTTCGAACCATGCACGGACGCAGCAAGCTGCGTTACATGTTGCATTGTCTACTAGTAGATGTCACTGTGCCGAGGAAAAACAAACTGCACTTAGAGATGGACAGATGCAAGGGTAGATGCATACACGGGGTTGATCCATCCTGCCTTCTAGAATGACCAGTTCACACAGCGAGTACCACAAAAATATTCCCCAGACCATAACGCTCGCTCTCCCAGCCAGGACCGCTTTTCTTCCAGACGTACCATGCCGTACACATCAACGGTCATTTTTCCCACGGAGCATAAAACACGATTCATCTGAAAAGGCTGTCTGCCACCACTTAGTGGACGTCCATTTGCAGTATTGGCGTGTAGATTACAGTCTCCTTTGCCGATAAACAGCAGTTAGCATCGGTACATGAACTAGAATCCCACACGCAGCAACGTTCACTGAACGGTCGTTCAGGAGATGCTGTTGGTCGTCCCTTGGCTCATCCTGATAGTTCTCAATAGCTGCACGTCTGTTCATCTGTACACATCTCCGCACCCCTGTCAGCCATGGCTCGTGGGGCACCACAGTTGCCTCTGTGCTGGTTTTGGACAGTGCCATTTTGCGATCCACGATGTACGTTAACCATGGTGCCAGCAAACGGTTTACAAACTTAGGCGTTTCGGAAATGCTCCCACCCTTGGCCCAAAAGCCAATTGATCATGCCCTTTTAGACTTCAAGATAAATCGCTCTGTTTCCGACAACGACTACACACTGTTTACCACGTCTGACCTCACATACCCTCCAATGCTAGTGCTGCCACCTGCCGACTGCACGTTGACATCGAACCTAGGCGGTGGTTACATTAATGTGACAGGGCTATTAATGTGACAGGTACATAAATCGACAATCGAAAACGAAGTCTATTACTCTAAGTCCAGTAAAAGTTGAAGTTTGTAACTCAAGCTCACAGAATGCAGTCAGCAACATTCCTTGTGCGATCCCAAAATTTGCACCAAGATCAGAGTTAAACATGCTTGTTTCTTTAATTTCGCATTTATCGTTATCTTGTTGAAGGTTTTCCCACTTGAATGCCCATTTAGCGAAATACATAGCATAACGTCCATTTTCATTCACTATTTAGGTGCTTCCTTAACTAATATGTAGTGTCGTATGGTGGTTGATCTGTATATTTCATGTATGACTATTAACATTCAAAGGTGAATCTACTGCTGCTAAATTCAGATATAATACGAGTCTGATGTAATCCATTGCACGACATGTTTCGTTACCTTTTAAAAGTAAATTCGCATGATTGCATAGGGAGATTCACTCCGTTTTCCTGTCACGAAGCCTTTAATTTTTGCATCTCAGGGATATGTACAACTACAGCCACCCCACCTCACCTCACAATGTGATGAAAAAAATGTTTCAAATGGCTCTGAGCACTATGGGACTTAACATGTGAGGTCATCAGTCGCCTAGAACTTAGAACTACTTAAACCTAACTAACCTAAGGACATCACACACATCCATGCCCGAGGCAGGATTCGAACCTGCGACCGTAGCGGTCGTGCGGTTCCCGACTGGAGCGCCTAGAACCGCTCGGCCACCCCGGCCGGCTATGTGATGACCGCATATAATTATGAGACACTACGCTAGAGACTGCCTGGTGCATGGCACCCTCTGTAGGTATAGCAGTGTCCTGTGTCTGACCCAGTACACTGCACAGAGGAATAGATTTCAAGAAGGGACAAAATATTTCGCAGGGAACCATAGGGTTAATGCTCATTTCAATCACTAAATTCTGAGATTAATCGTATATGAAGCTACTGAGTAGTCACTTTACGAACTGGGGAGGTCTTGAACTAGAACGGCCCGCTGACATATTACTCAAGTTGTTGTCTTGTAGGTAATGCTGTTAGCGCCTTCAGTTTCCTCAGTAACTGAATTCATTCGCGTAGTCGTCCTGGACGTTCTTCACGTACAGATTATCCTCTTATTATCGCTTGTTAATGAATGCCCAGCACTCAGTAATACGTCCACTCCCTTTCAAGGCGGGTTTGGAAACTCCCTCTACATAGTCAGCCAACAATTTCATAGTACAACAGTGCTTGACTGATCACACTTCGAACAAAAACGTTGTCACAATTATTTACAGTTTGCTTCCATATCCTTATATAATTGTGAAAGTGTCACCGTGCAGGAGTTTGTGCACAAACTGACTTCTCGATTACGTTCCATAAACGTTCGATGAGGTTCACATCGGGCGATCTGGGTGATAAAACCACTAGCTCGAATAGACCAGAATGTTCTTCAAACACATCGCGAACGTTTGTACCCAGATGACATGGAACTTAGTCAACCATAAACATTTCGTCGTTGTTTGGGAACATGAAGTCCATGTGGTCTCCAAGTAGCCGAATACAGTCATTTCGAGTCAGTGATCGGTTCAGTTGGTCCAGGGAACTCAGTCCATTCCATGTAAACACAGCTCACACTATTATGGAGACACCACCATTATGGAGACACCACCAGCCGGCCGCTGTGGCCGAGCGGTTCTAGGCGCTTCATTTCGGAACCGCGCTGCTGCTACGGTCGCAGGTTCCAATCCCGCCTCGGGCAAGGATGCGTGTGGTGTCGTTAGGTTAGTTAGATTTAAGTAGTTCTAGATGTAGGGGACTACGACCTCAGACGTTAAGTCCCACAGTGCTTAGAGCCATTTGAACCATTTTTTAAGACACCACCAGCTTCCACAAGCCTTGTTGACAAACTGCGTCCAAGCTCGCATGGGGGTGTGCGTTACTACTCGACCCCTATCACCAGCTTTTACGAACTGAAATCGGAACTCATCTGATCAGGCACGGTTTTCCAGTCCAGTCCCGCCGATATGGTCACGAGCCTAGCAAAGGCTCTGCAAGCGATTTCGTACTTTAGCTAACGCTCTGGCGTTGGTCGTCCACTGCCATAGCCCATTAACGCCAAATTTCGCCGCACTGCCCTAACGAGAACGTTCGTTGTACCTCCCACGTTGATTTATGAGGTTATTTCAAAAAAATGGTTCAAATGGCTCTGAGCACTATGGGACTTAACAGCTGCAGTCATCAGTCCCCTAGAACTTAGAACTACTTAAACCTAACTAACCTAAGGACATCACACACATCCATGCCTGAGGCGGGATTCGAACCTGCGACCGTAGCAGTCGCGCGGTTCCGGACTGCGCGCCTAGAACCGCGAGACCACCGCGGCCGGCGAGGTTATTTCAAGCAGCGTTGCTTGTCTGTTAACACTGACAACTCTACGCAAACGCTGTTGCTCTCGATCGTTAACTGAAGGCCGTCGGCCACTGCGTTGTCCGTGGTGAGAGGTAATGCCTGAAATCTGATATTCTCTGCACTGTGGATCTCGCGGAATATGGAATTCCCGAACGATTTCCGAAATGGAATGTCCCATGCGTCTAGCTCCAACCACCATTCCGCCTTACAAGTCTGTCAAATCCCGTCGTGCGGCCATAATCACGTCGGAAACCTTTTCACATGAATCACTTGAATACAAATGACTGCTACGTCGAAGCATTGCCCCTTGATGTTTTGTGTACGCGATACTACCGGCATCTGTATACGTGTATACGTGCATGTCGCTAACCCATGCCTTTCGTAACCTCAGTGTATATATATGTACTGCTATTCCACATGCACAGCTCGAAAATACGAGTAAAAAACACAGTTATTCATGTGTGAAGCCGTAGTATTACAAGAGTGAAATACAAATATGGGTCCAATCATTGCTGGACAATTACAAGATGAGCGAAGAACTAAAAGTCTGAAGTCGACAAGGACATGGAGAACTAATTCAGTGGGGGACTGATGACCTTAGCTGTTTAGTCCCCCCTTAAACATTCCAACAACCAACCAACCAACGAACTAATTCAGTGATCGTCGTACACCCGCGTCCTCATTAAATGGTGACTGTCACGTATACTGAATGGTATTCTAGAAGCCACTTCTTCTCCAGAAAGGAGAACGCTATTCAGGTCTGTTCTATTTTAACCATCGATTGGCCACTTGCTTCCTAGACTCTTCGAACTTCGGAACTCTGCTCGTCACGAGAACTGGAGCGCAGTTAACGGCTGCCTTCCATCGAGTCGGGAAGCGGATTAACGGCAAAACGAAACTAACATCCGTCGCTGGGGATGTAAACAACGACCCCTCACTCCCCTCCCCCTAACAGACTACTCCGAAGATAGATTAATTGGTATACAAGCATGCGACCAGACAGATGGAGATAAAAAAGTGAAATATGAACAGGGACTAGGCGTACGTGCAGTGTACGCCAAATATGCTCACTGGAGTACGCACAGGTGTCGTTTTAGTTACGCAGGTCATATGCAGATAGAGAATTAATCATCTTCTGCCGTTCGCTAGAAAATGACAAGAACTGTAACTTGAATTTGGAACAGAGCCAGTGTAGTACAAAAGACTGCACAAAACGTAACAGGCGCTTTTGTTAGATAATTTGGGGCGTGATATCGTACAGCGCCGGTACAACTGAAAAACCATAATGAGCGTCTTCGGAAAGTTCTTTTAAACGGCTTACCTGCCGAAAAGGAAATAAAGTGTGAGAGTGAGTACTTTCGGAAATATTACTGCAAGGATTAGATATAGCTCATAACATTTAGGGAATAAGGAGGTAAAAGTTTATAAAAGGAAAGGATATTTGGTGAAAGTTAATAGTGCGAATTATTCACAGAACGCCTGCCGAAAAAGACGATATCCGATCTTTAGAACAACGCCATAATAATTTTACTCCATAAGAGAAGGTGCAGAAGGTATAGAAGCAGAACCCGCTAGTCTTCATCTATGGCAAATAAAACCCAAATGCTCACTACCAGTCCATAACAAATATCAGACCTTAAACCATAACAACGCTAAGAAATACTATCAACAAATTCATAAGAACGTGTGTACAGATAATGAAAGAAGTCATATAATCGCAACCAATATTCGCTCTGGTTGGACAGCCTGATATCTGTGAACATAGGAAAGTATACCACTTGCTGGCAACATGGGACTATTACAGGCCCGTATATTAGATTGTGCGCCTAACTCACAAACATATTTTTGTGTATTGTTTGAAAATGAGGAGAAAACCCATCATTATGCAAAAAAATAAGTTTTTGTTTCATATAAAATATTTCACGTATGTAATTTGAGTTTGTATCATAATTTCAGTGCGGATATAGATTTGAGGACGAAAAACTCATTGAAACGTCGGCCATGAAAACCACAAAACAAAGGCATATAGACTGTCCAGTTACATTTGTAAGGTGGCAGATTTTGCACCTCACATTATGCTAAATCAGTACTAATACACCGAATAATAATTGATAATTGGCCCACCGGTAGGAGAGAATGGACACAGAAAAGGAAGTTGTGTGTGTCATGTCAGACTAACTAGATGAGCTCAGAGGCTGGAACACGGCCGGAACCCCTAAGGAAGGTGTTTACGTCATGTCAAACTAACGGAATAGCCGCGCCCGGACCCATTCGTCGGCTGGCACCTCAGACCACCAAAGACGTTGGGAGAGGCTGGGCCATCACAACAAGAAGTGAGAAGGAGCTATATGCGAAAGAGAGAAATACGATTTCGCGCCACAGTGGAAAATTTGCGGAAGACTGTGACGGGATTGGCGCAGAGCGCGTACAGATGCGTGTTAAAAGTTTGGCGGTAACAGTAACCGTGGGAGAATTCTGTGCCGTGGTTGGGTACAAACGCGCACGGATACATGGTAGTCTGTGTCGTGATTGGCTGCCAACGCCCACGGATCCATGCGGGGAAGAACGGCCAGGTTTGCAAAAACTCTGAAGGAGGACTCTGGGATCGGCTGTGGAGGAGAGCAGTCGCGGTGTCTGGCTGCTCTGCTTGGAGAACGTGGAGAGAAGTAGGTTGGGGAAGTTACCGGCATTGAGTCCAGTGGTTACTCTCCAAGTCTCAATAGTTTAGAGCATACGACTCCACACACGTAGCATTATCTGTTCCTCTGAGGAGAGAAACAGATTTGTACTAACTTGTGGTGTTCATACGCAACTGAAGTGTACGTTTGCTACCGCGCACTTGAGTCGACCAACCACTCTTGGCATATGTGCAAGTGAAACGTCCCCTTACAAAAATTAATGAATTACTGTGCTGATAAACCTCTTACATTACTTGATTTTCAAACAGCTGAGCAAAACAGAACATACTCAGACATTACTCTCGTTACTTATTCTATTCAACACTAAACTGACATACAATATTTTTAGCGCAACGCAATCTGACTTTCAAAAATCCCTACAAAAGAATGGCCCTGACTAACATTAACCTATACGTTTCACAAATCACTTACCTCACAAAAATCTTTGTTACTCAAACTACTGCAATACAGCGAGCGCCAACACTGCCAGCTAAATAAAAGATTCAAACTACTGAAGGCACTAACTACTGATAGGCATAGTTAGCAAATGAAAGATTTTGATAGAGAACAAAAAATGTATTTACCTTAATAGTGTTCAAAGTCATAATATATATAGCAGTTCATGACATCCATTCTTACAAATGTACTGTTTCTGATGGACACACGTCCAGATCATCCGCTCTCAAAAATCCGCCAACTCACTTCCCCACATCCACCACTGCTGGCGGCTCACCTCCAACTGCGCAACGCTACGCGCTGTTCACATCCAGCTGCCCAACACTACAATGGCAGACAACAATGCAAACTAGCTACAGACTGCACACAGCACAGCCAGTGATTTTCATACAGAGCGCTACGTGGCGTTACCAATAAGAAAACATAAACAGCCTACTTACACAAGTAGCTTGAGTATTGACTGGTGACAGACTCCGCAATTGAACACTTACGTACAGAAGTTTACGGTCGCAAACCACGTCCACGTTGGAGATTAAAGCCAAGCTCGCTCACGGGAAAGACGGCATCACGACGTTGGCTGGGCCGACCGTCGTAATCATCACGGAGAATTACGGTGATATTAGCAATCATCAGCCAAAGTAGGGCACTGTAATTCTAAATGAGTTCGTATTCCGCTAGCTCTTTGACTGGCGCTCTCTGAGTCTGTGTCCGTTCAGGAACCGGAATAGAGTCACTTGCGGGTTCAGTGTTGACTTAAGTAGTTGGAAAAAGAGGATACATTGTGCCAATGATAGGCTAGTTAGATTAGCGAGTGTATTGTATTGTGATGTTATGCTAGAAAATTGCTCATCCTGTTCTGAATAAATCTTAATTTGGTATCATATGCTAATCACCGCATTATTGATTTCGTAGCTAGCAATCATCATATTTTTGTTTAATAATTAGAGTGTAATGGTCATTTCGATGCAAATTATACTGGGGGCATAACCGTGCATTTAAACAGAGCCAACTTAAGTCAGATAGCAACTCATGGTCGACTAAGACTACCAATAGATATTTTTCAATATAGAGATTATTTTACAATAAACCCCCCGTACGTTGCACATTAATGTGACCACCGAATTTGTTCGACGTCAACGAGCAATAATAACTCACAGACGACAGATGGCAGCACTATCATTGGAGTGTATATAAAGCGTGTCGGGAGGACGGAAAAAATGTGACAATCGTTGTCGTAGTGCGAAAACATGATCATTGGCTTTTGGATCAGGGGTGGAAGCATTTCCTAAAACAGCTAAGTTCGTAGATTGTTGGCGTGCGCTGTGGTGAAATTATACCGTGCATGGCAAAATGGCACTGTACAAAACCGGCGCTGAGGCAATTTAGGTGCACCACGGGCAATACAGGTCAGGGCAATAAATGTCAGGGGTAAATGACGCCTGTGGAGATGAGCACAAGCGAACACACTTTTAACTGAAACTTCCTGGCAGATTAAAACTGTGTGCCCGACCGAGACTCGAACTCCGGACCTGTGGAACTCGAAATCGGGACCTTTGCTGGGTAGCTCAGTTGGTAGAGCACTTGCCCAAGAAAGGCAAAGGTCCCGAGTTCCAGTCTCAGTTTTAATCTGCCAGGAAGTTTCATATCAGCGCACACTCCGCTGCAGAGTGAAAATCTCATACTGGAAACATCCCCCAGGCTGTGGCTAAACCATATCCCCACAGTATCCTTTCTTCCAGGAGTGCTAGTTCTGCAAGGTATGCAGGAGAGCTTCTGTGAAGTTTGGAAGGTAGGAGACGAGGTACTGGCGGAATTGGAACTGTGGGCCAGGAAGTCTCATATCAGCGCACACTCCGCTGCAGAGTGAAAAATCTCATTATAGACTTTCAACTGTTGAGCAGCTGAGCGCCCAGACGAATCAAGGTGCTACTAACAAAGTCTCCTCAATGACCGCTGTTGCGTATAAGCCTCAGCAGCAGCAGCAGCAGCTGGCACTTGGTTCAAAGACCTAAGTTGACTGCTGTTCATCGGCGACGAAGATCGGCACTTGCACGCCAGTGTCGGGATTGGACATCTACTGACTGACGAGACATGGCCTTTCACGTGAATCACGTTTTATACCCCACCGGACAGATGGCCGTTGGTGTGTATGGCGCGAAAAGTCTGAAAGCAAAAAAGGTGAGAGGATTATGGTCTGGGGAATGTTTCGTGGCATTCCGTTGGTGATCTCGTCATTCAGCAAGGCACAAGCATGCATTTATTCTTGGGGACCACATCCATCTGTACATGCAATTTGTTTGTCCTCAAAAAAATGGCTCTGAGCACTATGGGACTTAACATCTGAGGTCATCAGTCCCCTAGAACTACTTAAACCTAACGAACCTAAGGACATCACACACATTCATGTCCGAGGCAGGATTCGAACCTGCGACCGTAGCAGTCTAGCGGTTCCGGACTGAAGCGCCTAGAACCGCTCGGGCACCACGGCCGGCCGTTTTTCCTCAGCACGATGGTATCTACCAGCAGTACAAAGTAATGTATCGTCCATGGTTTGAAGATCACTGGGATGAGTTTACTGCACTTAACTGGCCACCAGGCTCCCGGATTTATAATCAGTCGAAAATCTGAGAGGTCACCTCGTTCAGGATGTACGCATCATAGATCCTCAACCGAAAAACCTAGGGCAGCTGCCATGGCATTGTAGTTAGCATGGCTCAACATACTTGTCCATACCTTCCAGAACCTCACTGGCTTTCTTCCTGCACGTCTCGCAGAGGTCCGCGGTGCAGAATGGTGGTTATCCAAGTTTTTGATAGGTGGTCACATTGGTATGGCTGGACAGTGTATAATCAGAAAGAGAGCGAACCTCATATTCAGTCCATCACCCCGCAGTCAGGCTGGGCAACTGATGGGCGAAAAGGAAACGAAGAGTGCACAGGGTGTAAAAAGAATACCTACCTACACTTTTAGAGTGTTTGGTGGAGATAAAAAGAAATACTTTTTTATGTGACCAAAAGTGCACCGCTTCCCAGCTAGGGCTACTTGAAGGTTATAAGGTAGATGATATCCGGAGGCAGTGTTGAAACTGCCGCGTGATGAATATTGTATCATAGATGTTGCTGACCTCCAATGGATTTCCTTTTGTGTGTGTGTGTGTGTGTGTGTGTGTGTGTGTGTGTGTGTGTGTGTGTGCAGGGGGGGGGGGAGGAAGCATTTGAAGCATTTGCTGTATGAGGCACCGATAGACGCTCCAGAACTGGTTGCCCATTCGGCTGAAGCTGCATCCACTATTCGTGAACACCTGGTTGTTTTTAGCCTGTTAGACGTTCATTAGCTCACGCAGCCCAGGTGTGCATTACAGTGACGACATTTTCAACAACATCCATAAAACAATATTCATTACATGGCAGTTTGAACATCATTTCTGAACATCACTAACCGTCAAAACTTTCTTGAGGAATCAGCCAGTAAACGGTGCACCTGTGAAATTTTTGTCACATAAAACTATTTCTTTTCATCTCCTCTGAACACTCTAAAATTTTGTATACTTAGTTTTTTTTTACGCTCCCTATATATAAAATGGGGATGTGGGTCGTCTTCTTTGTCTTAACCCACCAATCACACTAAGCAACTGTAGGTTGTTTAACCGTGTGCCTGCTAATATGTGATTTACCAGAACTAAAAACTGATCACAAAGTTGTTGTAATTAAGACATTAACAGACATTGCTCCCGAATAGACTTGTCTATTCGCACTTTTAGTACTGTGAACGGACAGTGCCATTACATTAGAGCAGTGGTGGTTAAAGATTTCGGCTCGCAGGCCATGCTCAGGAGAGAGTGCCAGTCTCGCTTCGCAATTTCCCTACCGCCACGCCGCTCTGTCTGTGCCCGAGCAAAAGGAAGACGGGTAAAACAGCGAAAGCGCCACATTTAAATGGCAGTACAGTCTTACTGCGAACGACTTGACCTTATATTTCACATTTTTCAATAACACATATCACAAACAAAACAAGTCTTCACTATAAATTAATTACTTTTGGCGCACAGAAGACACAATATAATTTTTATCTGGTGCAACTATTGGCATAAGGACAGACAGATGATTTGAAAGAGTTTGACTCTTAAGTTGACATGTAATCTGACTTATTTAGTTTCATAATCGAGAAACGTCTATCACACAAATACGTCGATCGAAATATTGTAGTACTTTTCAGTTACGGAGACTTGGAAAATCTGCCTGAGAAAAGCATTGTAGACGTCCTGGATGGTTATAACGTCAAAAGATTTGTAATTAAAACCAGAATTACCTTGCAGGTCAGTCAGTTGCATCTGCACATGTACTCAGGTGCTTTCAACTGAAATGGCAAGCGGTCTCGAAAACAGCTCGAAAATAGATGTAAGACTTGAGAGGCACCCACATGCCTTGCTCATACTGTGGCATCAAGCAGTCAGGCCCGCAAGATGAGTGGTCTGCCAAGCGAGTGGATTCATTCTTAATTTATCGAGTAACATGAACTCACGTACTCACAATTTAGTTACAAATTATCCTCCTGTTTCAATAATACGCAACGGAAACACGCACTGACTATCAGTAATTTACAGAACTCTGACTGTACACTACACACTGGCAATACCACATTTTCTTTTTGTCTTTTATTTAATGGCTTTTGTCAACACGTGGCCACCGCACTGAATATGAATGGCGCACACATTATAATTTCTTGACATTATGACAACATACAATTCGAAGGAAAAGTCCACCAATCTTTTTCTTTTCACTATCTTATTTATTCCGATAAATTCTCTAACCTAAACACACAAATTCTACAACCTACAACAATAACACATGAGAAATTCCGCCCAGTGGGCATGGCCTTACAATGGTGAATCTCTATATTATGGTCTCGTAATTATTTTAACGCTACAGTGCACTTTCTAGATAGGATGGTGGATCTTTTATTATACCTCACACTTCGACTCTCACAATCATCATCACTAAACTTTCCTCCAGACCGAGCGGTACCGAAGGAACAAGCATAACCCACTAATCTTTTGAAACTACCTCGCTACTCTCCCATGCAAACCACACATACCCAAATTACATGACATACACCACACTGCAACATGAAATACTACACAGAGAATAGTCACAACATTATCACTTTCAGTTTTCCCACTTCAATTAATATTTATCCCAGTTTCACACAACACTGCCCCACTTTGTAATTCTACTTTCCTACTATGAACTCTGGAGATATATGCACGTCTTTCTGTGCAATGCAACCCAAGTGACGTTGCTGGATAGACGGCCGACTCACCTTGATTCTCTCTCAGAGATAAATCTAGCGTCACACGGAATCATATCACGCAAAGTAACATTAAGAACATATTCATCACACACGCGAGTCTTCAACTGATACCATGGACGAGTACTTCTCTTTATCCTTTGTCTCATACACAGATTGAGACTCACACAGTACTCACCACGTGGAAGTACTCGTCTCTAATTTCAAGTCCTGCACACGCCATTTCTTAAATATTTCAACTTATGGTACACACGCTATTTCTTAAATATTTCAACTTATTGTACACACGCTAGTAATTCAGCTTAACTTAAGCACACGGAAGTATTTCAACTTATTGCTACACGTGGTTTCATTGTGACCGTTGGTCACTTCCGAAGATTACTACAATCCCATTAATGTTGCCTGCCTGACATTTAATTCTCCCCACAAAAGTTCCTGAAATAGAGAAATTATTATATCAAACTACTCTTAAATATTCCACATGCATACCATGTCTCCACTCTTTCGTCATTACGGAGCACAACTAAAACAGGTCTTAACAGCACAAGGTCCAGTGGCAGAGTGCTGAAACATGGCCATTCTCCAGGTCATCTCCCATCTCTGTCGAGGTGGGGGAAGCACCATGCTATCGTATTGGTCAGCCACACTTCAGGAGCTCAAAGCTCTGGTAAATTTCATCTCTTTGGTCCCACCAAAGGTGGCCAAAGGATCGTCTCAAAGATGATCATATATCCACATTCACTCTCTGTGGTTAGCAGACGACCATACATTCATTCATTTCACAGATCTCACCAAACTGGATGTAGGGATTTACTTTGTGGGAGTGCACATGTGATCAATTAAATAAATAAATTGTCATTCTTTCCCACACTGGTATCCAACTTCGCTGTATTAATTGAAATTGAGTTATTTTACAAAAAAATGTGTTGTTCTGACAAAAATAATGAAGTATGTTGTACCTATTTTCAATGTCGGGCGGTACTGTACCCTTTCACCACCGGCTACCCATGCAGAAAAAAATGGCACGGTACTATCCTTGCAATGCGAGGGTGGTTCCGAAAATTTTTTTAAGAAAGCTGTATTAGAACAAACTTAGCAAGTCATCAAAATAACCAGGAGGAGACCTTAGCCCCTGGTGACCTCAAATTGACAACCAAATGTTGTTACTTTACCAAATTATTGACACAGTTGTTGCATTATTGTACTCTCCACAATGCGGAGTAACGTACACATACAAATTTACAACAATCCACATGACAAATAAAACATTACATCATACAAATAAAAAATAATGGTGAGATAAAAATTGGCTTAGCTACTGGGATTTCCGTTATTTTTAGGAGTAATCCAAACTTCAATAATTCTAAAACAAATAAAAAGATACTAATTGTAGTCACGAAATTTTAAATATCTCACCGTACAAACACAGAGCAAGTAATCTGACATTCATAAATTGCGGGGTAAAACCCTTTACATAGCAAAGTCTAAATACTAAACAAAATCAACAAAAGAAAAAAAAATTGCGTACACTAGCTACATGTAGAATTCAGGCTGCATATCAATACACGCAATAAATAGTTAGCAATAACTGCTTGAATCCACCAGTAGCTCTCGTATCTTACTCTACTGCTCATTTCTCTGTTGTCACACATTTGGACGACAAGAACTTGCATTTCGACTAGCCTTCATTACACTTTAATGTGAAATATCACCACTGTGATAATGCAAATAAGTGGCTTCAGTCAACACACCAACAAGATTATTACTGTCCACGACATCAAAATACATAAGTTAATTCCGATATTTGTTGTGCAATGCAAACTCTTGTCCCCTGTGACAACATTACTGACCAATGCTACAAGAGCCGCTACGTTAGTATTAGGCCACTGGCTAATAATTAAAGCATCATTGTACCAAATATTCTAATAAACATGCTATGTGAACTTGATAACCCAGCACAAACAAAAAACAAACACTAACTATTTTAAACACAAATGTTAATGAAATACAATTACATTTGCTGTCTCTTCAGGAATGAAACACATAAAAAAATTTACACAATTAGAAGTACAAATACATTATTGCCTATCTTGCGAGTCACACAGAAACATTTCATTCTGTGATTTTCTTGGGGTCAAAAAGTTGCTGATAGTTTTCCTAGAAACACTGTCTCGGTATCAAAGCTCTCCCATGGTTACCCAGACTAAAGTCTTTAAGTCACTCAAATCGGCATTTTGAACACGCAATGAACAGTAAACTGTATCTCACATTAAACACAAATGTCATAGTCACTCTCAGCGTACCATCCACACGAATCTGGTCGTCCAGAAATGGCCCTACAACTACTATTACCCACGGTTCTGTCCTTTCAGTTCATGGTGTAATTAAAATTCGTAAGCTCCAACAAACAGCACTTATTCCCGCACCAATTAAAGAAATGTCTCCTACTACAGACGCAAATGTCAATGTCCCACTCTAGTTTCTTGTGTTCATACAATAATTAGTCAGCAAACGACAACTGTCCTCTTTAAGTATACCAAGCGTCCCACATGCAATTCACAAAGCACACTTAACAAGTCACTGCCAAAAGTTTATGGATCCCACCATTCAGTGGTCAAGGCAAAGCAAAACGATCGTCCTGTCTGCTAAAGACAAAATCTTTTCCACCACTCACAACATGCGAACACCAGTCCTTCGCTTTCCACCTTATAGACACGTAACGAGCAGTCATCTTGTTTCACGGCTCCACAGTCCAGTACTAGCTAATAGCTGCTGTTAAAAAATCCCTGCCGGACTCTGCCGCGCGTCGTTCATTCTGCCGTGGCGCCACCGCGCACCCATTGCGCAGCAGAAACCACCCGCTGTTGCCTCCGTGGGGTACTTTCCCCATTCGTAAGGGTGGCGGAACTTATGAATGGCCAGTGGTACGTGCGTGTCGCACCAGGCCGTTGACCTGCTGTAGCGGGCGCGTGGAGTGTACCCCGACCGGCAGTGGAGTGGGGAGTGCCACGCCTCTGTCGCCCGTCGCCATGGCGACGTCAGCTCGGCCCCGCTAGTGGTATGGGTGCGTCCAGTGTAGCCCTCAGCGCTACGACACCCAATCAGTCAGACCCTTCCGTGCATCTCGCAACATTACAGACAAAAGGATATTCTTACAGGATTTAAATACTCATTGACTACATGTATGATCTATTAGATATAATGGTAATAAAAGAATCTTAGTTCTAAAAAACATAAAATCGTACCCCCTAGTTTTCTACACATACAACATCAACATTTATCCCTTTTCTGTATACAGCCCACAGTTGTGCTATAGATTGTACCTGTCGTCCCTCATACAAAACATGAAAGTGTAAAAAACAAAAAACAAAAGGTATAATAAGCAATCTATACTGCCCATAATTACAATATCAAATAGTAGGCTACTCTAACATCCTATCACAGTGAAAATATTAGAAACCGTTGATTCTAAAACTACAATATACAATGAACTTTTGTGCTTGTGACAGACTGAAATTAATACCCCTTTAAAGTGTTCTAACAAAAAAATAAGAAATAATCTACACAGTTCACAATTACCTACCACATGTTGTTAAATAGTAAACTACTTTAACATCCTAACACAACAAACATTTTAGAAACTGATGACTCTAAATCTACAACATACAATGCACCTTTGTGCGTGTGACAGACTGAAATTAGTATCTCTTTATATATTTTACATTTTATTATATATAACAACATTTCTAGGACATGTATGAACCATCCACTTGATGTCAGATCCTGACCCGCCATCGAGGTTCATCCAAATCAAACAATACACAATAATGTTTTAGTTACAGACCGGTAGCATCCCCTTCACAGGAGTGTGCGCATTGATCACACTACTCTACGACTCTCACTCACCAGACATCACATTTTCCTTCTCATTCAATCCATTAATACACTAACAGAATAGGTCTAGAAGTCAGCTAACCTTAACACCACCACACTCACGACAACATACCATACCTTTGCTCCCTTATACTCATAACACCACCACACTCACGACAACATACCATACCTTTCCTCCCTTATACTCAACCACATAACACATGAAGCTGTTTCAGAGATAGCTTTCCAGTCTCCGAATTCGTCCTTTCACTCTGGCACCCCTCTCCATCGGCTTACCTCTGCATTCACATCACCGATTATTCCTCCTGCTAAATATCACTTAGAATTGCGATATTTCATCTAAGAACAAAAAATACCCAAATTATTCATCCTACAAAATAACTGTACACATTCTTGGTACCGTTTTGATTAGTTATACTGGTACCAGGCTTCAACAACAACAACAACAAAAATTATTTTTGCCAAATTGCATATCTTATGGTAAGAATTAGATTTACACTTATATTACATCTTACGACAGTATTCCACAACGTTCACCATCTGGATCTCATACTCCCTTCATGTCCTTTCACGTTGTGCAGTTGTCCTCATCTCTTCATTCGTATTTCGGCTCTCCGTCCGTCCATTACTCCATCATTTCCTGGTCTTCCTTCGCCATTCGCATCTATCTCGATTGCAGCATACACCGGCCTCTCTGTAACATACATCTAAGACATCTCCACATTATTCAATTCTACTCACCTTTATTTACCACTGTTTCATCACGTCGAATCTCTCTTTATTAATCACACTGCTTCACGTCGCTTCTCTCCTTAAATGTCCCCTTTATCCACTACTATTTATCACGTCGCTTCTCTATCTACCATCTTTATCCACTCATTAATCATCACGTCGTTTCTGCTTGATCCTTATTCATATGACAAAAAACACGTACATACACCACTCTGTCGACTCCTGTTCATGACTCATTCGACCAGTCTATTCCGTCATACTTCCTGACATCCCGCCTGAAAATTCTTATGTTCGATTTGACTCTGCACAACGTTACACACCACAAATAAATACACTGACTATCTACCATAACTTGCCTACTTTCGATCTATCCTTCACTTTTCCATAATTTGATGTTAGAAATGTGATGAAGCCCACGAGATTGTTTTTCCTTGATCGTCTCAATCAGTACAGCATTATCTTGGACAATCCGCCTCACTCTGAATGGACCACTATACACAGTAAAGAATTTGCTAGTTAGGAATCTAAGTTTACATGAAAATTAAATGTGTGCAGAGAATATACAAGCTGGGAGAAACGGGACAGCCCAAGTGTTAGAAACTTTGGTGCTAGTGGTCTCTTTCCCTAACACCAGATTCCGAACACCCATACGCAGCACCTCATAACTGTCGCTATGACAATGACATACTACCGATCAGATGGCAGCTAATCTAAAAACTTCGATCACAATGTTGACTTTTTTACATTACGTGTTAAGTACCTGCAATAGTCACATCGCACTAATTATACTGGACTCATTAACATTATTACATAACATTTTAGCAACTGTTTTCTTTGAGGAAACAGTACTTTTACTTTACTGTTCCAAATAAAAATTTGCAAATTTTGCTCTGAGAGACCAGCCTAACAGATTCCATTACTGGTGTTTTATTCTGTGATCAGAAGTATGGTATTTGCACTCCTACATATCAGTAGAGTATGTCTGCTACATAGACAATTTTCAGTGCCAGCTGCATGTGTTTTAAGGCAAGATGCTAAGGGCTGATATGTTGGATTAGTTTCCCCTATTCTTCAATCCATTATGACAAGAATGAAATGCCAGGATTCCATGCTCTCCTGCCATTCTGATAGTTTCTGCCGTTCCTATCCTCGACTCTGTCTGACCTATGAGTCGTTTCGCCGTTCACAATGTTGCACCCATTACCCAGTTCCTGTAACAAGTGTTGAAATGACGCGGAATCGTCTAAGCCTCTGCCTGCTATCACTATATCTCTGCCCAATCTCCCTGGCAACTTCCTTATACAGATCCTAATGTGCTCCCCAGTTTCGTATGGCACATCCAAATACCTATTTCGTCTCAGCATTTCCTGATAGCACGACACGGGATCTCCTATACCACCTTCGTTACGATTTGGCATCATCAATATGCTTTGCGTAACGTTGTCCTGCTTACTTTTCGACCAGAATTCATTTAAATAGCTACTACAGTCTTTAATGACTTCCTGCATTTTCGCTCTAGCCTCGTCCCTCGAATGGTTACACACAATCTTCATTTTGAGGGGCAGTCCCCATGATGAAGGTAATGAATCTTGAAATCGAGACAGCCTTGGACTATACCCAGTTGGGTTTGCCACCTGTTTTATCCGACACAACCGTTCTTCTAACTCTCTGAGTTCGTCTTCCGCTTTCTGCCTATTTTCGTTTTTTGAAATTATCTCATTCTCCCTCTGCAATCTACCTGGTGGTGTGTCACCTTCGCTACTGCACGCTAATTGCAACTGTGCTAGTTCTTCACTATGTTTCCTACTTATTTCTAATTGCGCCTCTTTAAGCTGTAATAGCGATTGTATCTCCCCCTGGTTGGCATAAACCTCTCCCTGCGTACTGTCAGAGCCTGTCTCGCCTCTTATACTGAGCTTTTCTACATCTGCACTAATCGTATTCATTCTGACCACTACCTCTTTGATTCGCTCATCCGGCAACACATCCCTACGTTCAGTAGTATCACTCTTTATTGCAAATACTTGTACCTCCAAATTATTAGCTTTTTCTTTCACAGCGTCACATACTTCCTTCAACGCACCCAGATTCTTCTCCCCCTCATCTAACCGATTATTAACTGTGGGCAGACGCTCATTGATAACTGTATGTAGCTTCCTCATTGCCTCTTTATTTCCCTTATCCATTGCCTCCAATCTTTCCTTATTTGCTTCCAATCTCTCCTTAGTCTCCCTATCTCTCTCCTTATTATCTCTATCCATCCTCTGCAAAAACTACAGTATCACATTGAGAGGCTCCCACATGCCTTGCTCATACTGTGGCATCAAGCAGTCAGGCCCGCAAGATGAGTGATATGCCAAGCGAGTGGATTCATTCTTAACTTATCGAGTAACATGAACTCTCGTACTCACAATTTAGTTACAAATTATCCTCCTGTTTGAATAATACGCAACGGAAACACGCTTTTGACTATCAGTAATTTACAGAACTCTGACTGTACACTACACACTGGCAATACCACATTTTCTTTTTGTCTTTTATTTAACGGCTTTTGTCAACACGTGGCCACCGCACTGAATATGAATGGCGCACACATTATAAATTCGGGACATTATGACAACATACAATTCGAAGGAAAAGTCCACCAAACTTTTTCTTTTCACTATCTTATTTATTCCGATAAATTCTCTAACCTAAACACACAAATTCTACAACCTACAACAATAACACATAAGAACTTCCGCCCAGTGGGCATGGCTTTACAATGGTGAATCTCTATATTATGGTGGATCTTTTATTATACCTCACACTTCGACTCTCACAATCATCATCACTAAACGTTCCTCAAGACCGAGTGGTACCGAAGGAACAAGCATAACCCACTAATCTTTTGAAACTACCTCGCTACTCTCCCATGCAAACCACACATACCCAAATTACATGACATACACCACACTACAACATGAAATACTACACAGAGAATAGTCACAACATTATCACTTTCAGTTTTCCCACTTCAATTAATATTTATCCCAGTTTCACACGACACTGCCCCACTTCGTAATTCTACTTTCCTACTATGAACTCTGGAGATATATGCACGTCTTCCTGTGCAATGCAACCCAAGTGGCGTTGCTGGATAGATGGCCGACTCACCTTGATTCTCTCTCAGAGTTTAAATCTAGCGTCACACGGAATCATATCACGCTAAGTAACATTAAGAACATATTCATCACACACGCGAGTCCTCAACTGATACCATGGACGAGTACTTCTCTTTATCCTTTGTCTCACACACAGATTGAGACTCACACAGTACTCACCACGTGGAAGTACTCGTCTCTAATTTCAAGTCCTGCACACGCCATTTCTTAAATATTTCAACTTATGGTACACACGCTATTTCTTAAATATTTCAACTTATTGTACACACGCTAGTAATTCAGCTTAACTTAAGCACACGGAAGTATTTCAACTTATTGCTACACGTGGTTTCATTGTGACCGTTGGTCACTTCCGAAGATTACTACAATCCCATTAATATTGCCTGCCTGACATTTAATTCTCCCCACAAAAGTTCCTGAAATAGAGAAATTATTATATCAAACTACTCTTAAATATTCCACATGCATACCATGTCTCCACTCTTTCGTCATTACAGAGCACAACTAAAACAGTTCTTAACAGCACAATATCCAGCGGCAGAGTCTGAAATATGGCCGTTCTTTTAGGTTTTCTCACACCTCTCAGTCGAGGTGGGGGGAGCACCTTCTTACCGTATTGGTCAGCCACATTTCAGGCGCTCAAAGCTCAGACAAATTTCATCTCTTTGGTCCCACCAAAGGTGGCCAAAGGATCGACTCAAAGATGATCATATATCCACATTCACTATCTGCGGTTAGCAGACGACCATACATTCATTCATTTCACAGATCTCACCAAACTGGATGTAGGGATTTACTTTGTGGGAGTGCACATGTGATCAATTAAATAAATACATTGCCATTCTTTCCCACACTGGTATCCGGCTTCGCTGTATTAATTGAAATTGAGTTAGTTTTACAAAAAAAATGTGTTGTTCTGACAAAAATAATGAGGTATGTTGTACCTATTTTCAATGTCGGGCGGTACTGTACCCTTTCACCTCCGGCTACCCATGCAGAAAAAAATGGCACGGTACTATCCTTGCAATGCGAGGGTAGTTCTGAACATTTTTTTAAGAAAACTGTATTAGAACGAACTTAGCAAGTCATCAAAATAACCAGGAGGAGACCTTAGCCCCTGGTGACCTCAAATAGACGACCAAATGCTGTTACTTTACCAAATTACTGACACAGTTGTTGCATTATTGTACTCTCCACAATCCGGAGTAACGTACACATACAAATTTACATCAATCCAAATGACAAATAAAACTTTACATCATACAAATAAAAAATAATGTCGAGATAAAAATTTGCTTAGTTACTGGGATCTTCGTTATTTTTATGAGTAATCCAAACATCGCTAATTCTAAAACAAATAAAAAACATCCTAATTGTACTCGTGAAATTCTTAATAGCTCACCATCCAAACACAGAACAAGTAATCTGACATTCATAAATTGCGTTGTAATAATCTTTACACGGCAATGTCTAAATACAAAACAAAATCAACAAAAGAAAAAAAATTGTGTACACTAGTTACACGTAGAAGTCAGGCTCCATATCAATACACGCAGTAAATAGTTTAGCAATAAGTGCTTGAATCCACCAGTAGCTCTCGTATCTTACTCTACTGCTCATTTCTCTGTTGTCACACATTTAGACGACAAGAACTTGCATTTCGACTAGCCTTCGTTACACTTTAATGTGAAATATCACCACTGCGATAATAAAATAAGTGGCTTCAGTCAACACACCAACAAGATCATTACTGTCCACGACATCAAAATGCATCAATTAATTCCGATATTTGTTGTGCAATGCAAACTCTTCTCCCCTGTGACAACCTTACTGATCAATGCTACAAGAGCCGCTACATTAGTATTACGCCACTGGCTAATAATTAAAGCATCATTGTACCAAATATTCTAATAAACATGCTACGTGAACTTCATAACCCAGAACAAACAAAAAACAAACACTAACTATTCTAAACACAAATGTTAATGAAATACAATTACACTTGCTGTCTCTTCAGGAATGAAACATATAAAAAAATTTACACAATTACAAGTACAAATACATTATTGCCTATCTTGCGAGTCACACGGAATCATTTCATTCTGTGATTTTCTTGGGGTCTAAAAAGTTGCTGACAGGTTCCCTAGAAACACTGTCTCGGTGTCAAAGCTCTCCCATGGTTACCCGGACAAAAGTCTTTAAGTCACTCAAATCGGCATTTTGAACACGCACTGAACAGTAAACTGTATCTCACATTAAACACAAATGTCATAGCCACTCTCAGCGTACCATTCACACGAATCTGGTCGTCCAGAAATGGCCCTACAACTACTATTACCCACAGTTCTGTCCTTTCAGTTCATGGTGTAATTAAAAGTCGTACGTTTCAACAAACAGCACTTATTCCCGCACCAATTAAAGAAATGTCTTCTACTACAGACACAAATGTCAATGTCCCACTCTAGTTTCTTGCGTTCATACAATAATTAGTCAGCAAACGACAACTGTCCTCTTTAAGTATACCAAGCGTCCCACATGCAATTCACAAAGCACACTTAACAAGTCACTGCCAAATGTTTATGGATCCCACCATTCAGTGGTCAAGACAAAACAAAACGATCGTCCTGTCTGCTAAATACAAAATCTTTTCCACTACTCACAACGTGGGAACACCAGTCTTTCACTTTCCACCTTATGGAGACATACGAGCAGTCATCTTGCTTCACGGCTCCACAGTCCAGTACTAGTTAATAGTTGCTGTTAAAAAATGCCCACCGGGCTCTGCCGCGCGTCGTCCATTCTGCCGTGGCGCTGCAGCGCGCGCCGTTGAGCAGAAGAAACCACCCGCTGTTGCCTCCGTGAGATACTTTCCCCAGTCGTAAGGGTGGCGGAACTTATGAATGGCCAGTGGTACGTGCGTGTCGCCCCAGGCCGTTGACCTGCTGTAGCGGGCGCGTGGAGTGTACCCCGTCCGGCAGTGGCGTGGGGAGTGCCGCGGCTCTGTCGCCCATCGCCATAGCTACGTCAGCACGGCCCGCTAGCGGTAGGGGCGTTACGACACCCAATCAGTCAGACCCTTCCGTGCATCTCGCAACATTACAGACAAAAGGATATATTTAAATACTCATTGATTACATGTATGATCTTTTAGATACATTGGTAATAAAAGAATCTTTGTTCTAAAAAACATAAAACTATACACCCTAGTTTTCTACACATACATCAACATTTATCCCTTTTCTATATACAGCCCACACTTGCGCTATTGGTTGTACTTGTCGACCCTCATACAAAACATGAAAGTGTAAAAAAAACAAAAGCAATAATAAACAATCTATACAACTCATAATTACAATATAAAATAGTAGGCTACTCTAACATCCTATCACAGTGAAAATATTAGAAACTGTTCATTCTAAAACTACAATATGCAATGAACCTTTGTGCTTGTGAAGGACTGAAATTAATACCACTTGAAAGTGTTCTAACAAAAAAAATAAGAAATAATCTACACAGCTCTCAATTACCTACCACATGTTATTAAATAGTAAACTACTTTAACATCCTAACACAATAAACATTTTAGAAACTGATGACTCTAAATCTACAACATACAATGCACCTTTGTGCTTGAGACAGACTGAAATTAGTATCTCTTTATACATTTTACGTTTTATTATATATAACAACATTTCTAGGACACATATGTACCATCCACATGATGTCAGATCCTGACCTGCCATCGAGGTTCATCCAAATCAAACAATACACAATAATGTTTTAGTTACAGAGCGGTAGCATCCCCTTTACAGGAGTGTGCGCATTGATCACACTATTCTATGACTCTCACTCACCACACATCACATTTTCCTTCTCATTCAATTCATTAATACACTAACAGAATAGGTCTAGAAGTCAGCTAACCTTAACACTACCACACTCACGACAACATACCATACCTTTGCTCCCTTATACTCATAACACCACCACACTCACAACATACCATACCTCTGCTCCCTTATACTCAACCACATAACACATGAAGCTGTTTCGGAGATAGCATTCCAGTCTCCGAATTCGTCCTTTCACTCTGGCACCTCTCTCCATCGGCTTACCTCTGCATTCGCTTTACCGACTATTCCTCCTGCTAATTATCACTTTAGAATTGCGACATTTCATCTAAGAACAAAAAATACACAAATTATTCCTCCTGCAAAATAACTGTACACATTCTTGGTACCGTTTTGATTAGTTATACTGGTACCAGGCTTCAACAACAACAAAAACTATTATTTTTGCCAAATCGCAAATGTTATGCTAAGAATTAGATCTACACTTATATTACATCTTACGTCATTAATCCACAACGTTCACCATCTGGATCTCATACTCCCTTTATGTCCTTTCACGTTGTGCAGTTGTCCTCATCTCTTCATTCGTATTTCGGCTCTCCGTCCGTCCATTACTCCATCATTTCCTGGTTTTCCTTCGCCATTCGCATCAATCTCTATTGCAGCATACACAGGTCTCTCTGTAACATACATCTAAGACATCTCCACATTATTAATTCTACTCACCTTTATTTACCACTGTTTCATCACGTCGAATCTCTCTTTATTAATCACACTGCTTCACGTCGCTTCTCTCCTTAAATATCACCTTTATCCACTACTATTTATCACGTCGCTTCTCTATCTACCATCTTTATCCACTCATTAATCATCACGGCGTTTCTGCTTGATCCTTATTCATATGACAACAAAAACACGTACATACACCACTCTGTCGACTCCTGTTCACGGCTCATTCGACCAGTCTATTCCGTCATACTTCCTGACATCCCGCCTGAAAATTCTTATGTTCGATTTGACCCTGCACAACGTTACACACCACAAATAAATACACTGACTATCTACCATAAATTGCCTACTTTAGATCTATCGTTAACTTTTCCATAATTTGATGTTAGAAATGTGATGAAGCCCACGAGATTGTTTTTCCTTGATCGTCTCAATCAGTACAGCATTTTCATGGACAATCTGCGTCACTCTGAATGGTCCACTATACACAGTAAAGAATTTGCTAGTTAGGAATCTAAGTTTACATGAAAATTAAATGTGTGCAGAGAATATACAAGCTGGGAGAGATGGGACAGCCTAAGTGTTAGAAACTTTGGTGCTAGTGGCCTCTTTCCCTAACACCAGATTCCGAACAACCATACACAGCACCTCATTATAACTGTCACCACGACTATGACATACTATAGATCAGATGGCATCTAATTTAAAAACTTCGCTCACATGTTGACTTTTTACATTACGTGTTAAGCACCTGCCATAGTGAAATTGCACTAATTAAACTGGACTCATTGGCATTATTACATAACATTGTAGCAACTGGTTTCTTTGAGGAAACAGTCCTTTTACTTTACTGTTCCAAATAAAAATTTACAAATTTTGCTCTGCGAGACCAGCCTAACAGATGCCATTACTGGTGTTTTATTCTCTGATCAGAAGTATGGTATTTGCATTCCTACATATCAGTAGAGTATGTCTGCTACATAGACAATTTTCAGTGCCAGCTGCATGTGTTTTAAGGCAAGATGCTAAGGGCTGATATGTTGGATTTGTTTCTCCTATCCATCAATCTATTACGACAAGAAAGAAATACCAGGATTCCATGCTCTCCTGTCATTCTGATAGTTTCTGCCGTTCCTATCCTCGACTCTGCTGACCTATGAGTCGTGTCGCCGTTCACAATGTTGCTCTCATTACTCAGTTCCTGTAACAAGTGCTGAAACGACGCGGAATCGTCTAAGCCTCTGCCTGCTATCACTATATCTCTGCGCAATCTCACTGGCAACTTCGTTATACAGACCCTAATGAGCTCCCCAGTTTCGTATGGCACATCCAAATATCTATTTCGTCTCAGCATTTCCTGATAGCACGACACTGGATCTCGTATACCACCTTCGTTACAATTTGGCATCATCAATATGCTTTGCTTAACCTGGTCCTGCTTACTTTTCGACCAGAATTCATTTAAAAACTTGTCACAAAATATCTTGTAGCTACTACAGTCTTTAATAACTTCCTGCATTTTCGCTCTAGCCTCGTCCCTCAAATGGTTACACACAAACTTCATTTTGAGGAGCGGTCCCCACAATGAAGGTAATGAATCTTGAAATTGAGACAGCCACAGGCATGGATGTTGGTAGTTATCAGGATCCGGAAAACAAGTGTACGTTTGTACCGACACGAAGTGCCTCCTACATTCTTCTTCCGCATTTACGTTTCCCGACCTTGGACTATACTCAGTTGGGTTTGCCACCTGTTTTATCCGACACAACCGTTCTTCTAACTCTCTGAGTTCGTCTTCCTCTTTCTGCCTATTTTCGTTTTTTGAATTTATCTCACTCTCCCTCTGCAATCTACCTGGTGGTGTTTCACCTTCGCTTCTGCACGCTAGTTTCAACTGTGCAAGTTCTTCCCTATGTTTCCTATTTGTTTCTGATTGTGCCTCTTTAAACTGTAATAGTGATTGTATCTCCTCCTGGTCAGCATAAACCTCTCGCTGCGTACTAGCAGAGCCTGTTTCGCCTCTTATACCGATCTTTTCTACATCTGCGCTAATCGTATTCATTCTGACCACTACCTCCGCAACTTCATCCCTGTGTTTATTTAGCGCCACTTCCTTCTGGGTGACTTGAGCTTCCACACTGTCTAATGCCCCTTGTTTATCTGCAAGTAAGTCCTCCACTATCTCTTTGATTCGCTCATCCGGCAACACGTCCCTACGTTCTGTAATACTACTCTCTATTGCACTTACTCTTAGCTCCAAACTATTGGCTTTTTCTTTCACGGCATCACATTCTTGCTTCACTGCATCCAGATTCTTCTCCCCCTCATCTAACCGATTATTAACTGCGGACAGACGCTCATCGATAACTGTGTGTAGCTTCCTCATTGCCTCTTTATTTCCCTTATCCATTGCCTCCAATCTTTCCTTATTTGCTTCCAATCCTTCCTTAGTCTCCCTATCTCTCTCCGTATTATCTCTGTTCATCGCTTCCAATCTTTCCTTAGTCTCCCTATCCATCGCTTCCAATCTTTCCTTATTATCTCTATCCATCGCTTCCAATCTTTCCTTATTATCTCTATCCATCGCTTCCAATCTTTCCTTAGTTGCTTCAAATCTTTCCTTATTCCCCTATCTCACTCCTTATTCTCCCTAACTCTCTCCTTATTATCTCTGTTCATCGCTTCCAATCTTTCCTTAGTCTCCCTATCCATCGCTTCCAATCTTTCCTTATTATCTCTATTCATCGCCTCTAATCTTTCCTTATTATCTCTATCCATCCTCTGTAAAAACTGCAGTAGCACACTGTCATTTGCTGCTATCGGTGCGCTCACATTGTCCGCCTGAGAAACCGTCGCTTCGCTAAGGGTGGCTGCACTTTCACTGCATACCTGACCTAGTCCCGGCTCGCCCGCGTCGTCGGGAAAAGCCCCCGATTGTGAACAAAGCCCGCCCCATAAAGGATTACCTAGCCGCGGTCCGCTGAACAATTCAGCCCCTTCTGAGTGCTTGCCGTCCCCGCTCATTAACCCATGGTCAACAGCTACTTCCTGCTGCACTGCTACGTCCACCCCAGAATCGCTATTCTCCATGGTGGCTACGCTTTTCGACTGCGACCTAGTTACTACGGACATTACGCAAAAAAAATTATACCACGATCTTCCAGCCTTGGACGATATACCAATTAATTACATAAAAAAAAATAAAAGATCCTCACCAATCCAGAAAGAAATTGCAAACAGAAAAAATTTTACTTCTTAGCGCTATCACCATACATTCCATCAAAAAATAAAAAATCTTAACAGCAAACCGTAACAGCAAAATATCCTGGCAGAAAATATCCTGACAACAAAATTATCCTAACAAAAAAAAATCCTGGCAGGGTCGAAATTATGAGAAGCTCCCACATGCCTTGCCCATACTGTGGCATCAAGCAGTCAGGCCTGCAAGATGAGTGGTCTGCCAAGCGAGTGGATTCATTCTTATTTATCAAGTAACATGAACTCTAGTACTCACACTTAAGTTACAAGTTATCCTCCTATATGATTAATACACAGCAGAAACACGCATCTGAAATATCAGTAATTTACAGAACTCTGACTGTACACTACGCACTGGCAATACCACATTTTCTTTTTGTCTTTTATTTAACGGCTTTTGTCAACACGTGGCCACCACACTGGATATGAATGGCGCACACATTATAAATTCGGGACATTATGACAACATACAATTCGAAGGAAAAGTCCACCAAACTTTTCCTTTTCACTATCTTATTTATTCCGATAAATTCTCTAACCTAAACACACAAATTCTACAACCTACAAGAATAACACATAAGAACTTCCGCCCAGTGGGCATGGCTTTACAATGGTGAATCTCTATATTATGGTCTCGTAATTACTTTTAACGCTACAGTGCACTTTCTGGATAGGATGGTGGATCTTTTATTATATCTCACACTTCGACTCTCACAATCATCATCACGAAACTTTCCTCCAGATAGAGCGATACAGAGGGAACAAGCATAACCCACTAATCTTTTGAAACTACCTCGCTACTCTCCCATGCAAACCACACATACCCAAATTACATGACATACATCACACTGCAATAAGAAATACAAAACACTAAATGGTCACAACACTATCACTTTCAGCTTTCAGCTTTCTCTCTCAGAGTTTAAATCTACCGTCACACGGGATCATATCATGCAAAGTAATATTAAGAACATCACACACGCGAGTCCTCAACTGATACCATGGACGAGTACTTCTCTTTATCCTTTGTCTCATACACAGATTGAGACTCACACAGTACTCACCACGTGGAAGTACTCGTCTCTAATTTCAAGTCCTGCACACGCCATTTCTTAAATATTTCAACTTATGGTACACACGCTATTTCTTAAATATTTCAACTTATTGACACACGCTAGTAATTCAGCTTAACTTAAGCACACGGAAGTATTTCAACTTATTGCCACATGTGGTTTCATTGTGACCGTTGGTCACTTCCGAAGATTACTACAATCCCATTAATATTGCCTGCCTGACATTTAATTCTCCCCACAAAAGTTCCTGAAATAGAGAAATTAATATTTCAAACTACTCTTAAATATTCCACATGCATACCATGTCTCCACTCTTTCGTCATTACAGAGCACAACTAAAACAGTTCTTAACAGCACAATATCCAGCGGCAGAGTCTGAAATATGGCCATTCTTTTAGGTTTTCTCACACCTCTCTGTCGAGGTGGGGGGAGCACCTTCTTACCGTATTGGTCAGCCACATTTCAGGCGCTCAAAGCTCAGACAAATTTCATCTCTTTGGTCCCACCAAAGGTGGCCAAAGGATCGACTCAAAGATGATCATATATCCACATCATTCACTATCTGCGGTTAGCAGACGACCATACATTCATTCATTTCACAGATCTCACCAAACTGGATGTAGGGATTTACTTTGTGGGAGTGCACATGTGATCAATTAAATAAATAAGTTGCCATTCTTTCCCACACTGGTATCCGGCTTCGCTGTATTAATTGAAATTGAGTTACTTTTACAAAAGAAATGTGTTGTTCTGACAAAAATAATGAAGTGTGTTATACCTACAGGGTAGCGCAGATGGATCGGGTGGTTTTAAAATACTTGTCAAACTGTCAATTGTAAAGGTATTGGATTGAAATAAAGTGCAAAACGTGTAGTTACAATGGAAGTTTATTAACAAAAAAATAGTAATGTTAGTTTTTAAAAATTACATCCATCAAATGCCCTCCTTCTCGAGCGACGCATTCTTGGAGTCGGTCCTTAACGTTCCGCATTGCCCACTCAAGCACATCACCAGGAATTGATGTGATTTCGGTGTGAATTGCTGCCTTCAACTCTTGAATGGTCCGGGGTTTGTTCATGTAGACCCTTGCTTTTAAATAGCCCCATAAGAAAAAGTCACATACCGTGAGGTCCGGCGAGCGAGGGGGCCAATGGACATCTCCATTACGGGAAATCAAACGGCCAGGGAACAGAGCACGTACAGCTTGCATTGATATCCTAGCGGTATGTGCAGTTGCCCCGTCTTGTTGGAACCACATATTGCCCATGTCGTAATTGTTCTCTTCAAGTTGTGGGAGAAGAAAATCTTCAATCATGTTCACATAACGCTGCGAATTAACAGTAACCGCCTGCTCCCTTTCATTTTCAAAAAAGTAAGGACCAATTGTCCCTACCTTAGAAACCCCACACCAAACCGTCACTTTGTCACTATGGAGAGGCCATTGGTGTAGATCTCTTGGGTTAGTGTCGGCCCAGTAACGGCAATTTTGCTTGTTTACGTATCCGTTAATGTGAAAGTGAGCCTCGTCAGACATCATGATAATCAGGTTTACATCTTCCAATAACTCCAACATCTGTTGGCTAAACTGAAGCCTTTGAAGATGGTCTGTTGGGAGAATCTTCTGTACCAACAGGATTTTATAGGGGTGGAATTTCAGTTCTTCGTTAAGAATCCTTTGAAGGCTCCAACGTGACATTCCAAGAGCTTGAGCACGACGTCTCGTTGATCGACGTGGGCTCGCAGTGACATCGCGTCTCACACGCTCCACGTTCTCAGGCGTTGTTATTGTTGGCGGTCTAGGCGTCCATTTTGGAGCACATGAACCAGTAGTGCGGAAATTATGCACCCAACTCAATATCGTATCTCGCTTAGGAACACTACCGCGAGGTGGGATGTTGAAACGCCGGCGAAAGGCACGCGTCACAGCAACAATTGACTCGTTATTGCGTATGAACTCTTCCACTGCGAAAACACGATGCTCAACGGACCACGTAGCCATCGCGACTGACTGCCAGCCTGCAACTGAAACTTCCCGTCCCCCCCCACCACAGGACGAAGTCGCCGAACACCTGGCTCCCCCCCTCCAGACGTACAGTCCACTTCAAAACCACCCGATCCATCTGCGCCACCCTGTATTTTCAATGTCGGGCGGTACTGTACCGTTTCACCATTGTCATTTGCTACTTTCGACGCGCTCACCTCGTTCGCCTGAGAAACAGTAGCTTCGCTAAGGGTAGCTGCACTTTCACTGCATACCTGACCTAGTCCCGGCTCGCCCGCGTCGTCGGGAAAAGCCCCCGATTGTGAACAAAGCCCGCCGCATAAAGGATCACCTAGCAGCGGTCCACTGAACAATTCAGCCCCTTCGATTGTTTGCCATCCCCGCTCATTAACCCATGGTCAACAGCTACTTCCTTCTGCACTGCTACGTCCACCCCAGAATCGCTATTCTCCATGGTGGCTACACTTTTCGACTGTGACCTAGTTACTACGGACATTACGCAAAAAAAATTATACAACGATCTTCCAGCCTTGGGCGATATAGCAATTAATTACATAAAAAAAATAAAAGGTCCTCACCAATCCAGAAAGAAATTGCAAACAGAAAAAATTTTACTTCTTAGCGCTATCACAATAGTTACCATCGAAAAATAAAAAAAAATCTTAACAGCAAACACTAACAGCAAAATATCCTGGCAGGGTCGAAATTATGAGAGGCACCCACATGCCTTGCTCATACTGTGGCATCAAGCAGTCAGGCCTGCAAGATGAGTGGTCTGCCAATCGAGTGGATTCATTCTTAATTTATCGAGTAACATGAACTCTCGTACTCACAATTTAGTTACAAATTATCCTCCTGTATGAATAATACGCAACGGAAACACGCAGCTGACTATCAGTAATTTACAAAACTCTGACCATACACTACGCACTGGCAATACCACATTTTCTTTTTGTCTTTTATTTAACGGCTTTTGTCAACACGTAGCCACCGCACTGAATATGAATGGCGCACACATTATAATTTCTTGACATTATGACAACATACAATTCGAAGGAAAAGTCCACCAATCTTTTTCTTTTCACTATCTTATTTATTCCGATAAATTCTCTAACCTAAACACACAAATTCTACAACCTACAACAATAACACATGAGAAATTCCGCCCAGTGGGCATGGCCTTACAATGGTGAATCTCTATATTATGGTCTTATAATTATTTTAACGCTACAGTGCACTTTCTGGATAGGATGGTGGATCTTTTATTATCCCTCACACTTCGACTCTCACAATCATAATCACTAAACGTTCCTCAAGACCGAGCGGTACCGAAGGAACAAGCATAACCCACTAATCTTTTGAAACTACCTCGCTACTCTCCCATGCAAACCACACATACCCAAATTACATGACATACACCACACTACAACATGAAATACTACACAGAGAATAGTCACAACATTATCACTTTCAGTTTTCCCACTTCAATTAATATTTATCCCAGTTTCACACGACACTGCCCCACTTCGTAATTCTACTTTCCTACTATGAACTCTGGAGATATATGCACGTCTTCCTGTGCAATGCAACCCAAGTGGCGTTGCTGGATAGATGGCCGACTCACCTTGATTCTCTCTCAGAGTTTAAATCTAGCGTCACACGGAATCATATCACGCTAAGTAACATTAAGAACATATTCATCACACACGCGAGTCCTCAACTGATACCATGGACGAGTACTTCTCTTTATCCTTTGTCTCATACACAGCTTGAGACTCACATAGTACTCACCACGTGGATGTACTCGTCTCTAATTTCAAGTCCTGCACACGCCATTTCTTAAATATTTCAACTTATGGTACACACGCTATTTCTTAAATATTTCAACTTATTGTACACACGCTAGTAATTCAGCTTAACTTAAGCACACGGAAGTATTTCAACTTATTGCTACACATGGTTTCATTGTGACCGTTGGTCACTTCCGAAGATTACTACAATCCCATTAATATTACCTGCCTGACATTTAATTCTCCCCACAAAAGTTCCTGAAATAGAGAAATTATTATTTCAAACTACTCTTAAATATTCCACATGCATACCATGTCTCCACTCTTTCGTCATTACGGAGCACAACTAAAACAGGTCTTAACAGCACAAGATCCAGTGGCAGAGTGCTGAAACATGGCCGTTCTCCAGGTCATCTCCCATCTCTGTCGAGGTGGGGGAAGCACCTTGCTATCGTACTGGTCAGCCACATTTCAGGCGCTCAAAGCTCTGGTAAATTTCATCTCTTTGGTCCCACCAAAGGTGGCCAAAGGATCGTCTCAAAGATGATCATATATCCACATTCACTATCTGCGGTTAGCAGACGACCATACATTCATTCATTTCACAGATCTCACCAAACTGGATGTAGGGATTTACTTTGTGGGAGTGCACATGTGATCAATTAAATAAATAAATTGTCATTCTTTCCCACACTGGTATCTGGCTTCGCTGTATTAATTAAAAATTGAGTTATTTTACAAAAAAATGTGTTGTTCTGACAAAAATAATGAAGTATGTTCTACCTATTTTCAATGTCGGGCGGTACTGTACCCTTTCAGACTGACAGTGTCGTCAAAACCTTCATAAATCTATCGTTGTAATATTTGCAAGGCCACAATGAATTCTTCAGACCTCGCTCTTTCTGTACTGCCAATAAGCTTAGGAAACTGTATTGTTTTTGTCAGATTATGTGTTGTGGACTGACAAGACAGCCAGTCCACAGTGATGGGTAACCGAAAGGCACGCGCTTTAACTCACGCAGGCTGGCGTGAAGTCTGAAACAGGATACGTAATGAATGCTATAAAGAAAAGTATGTAGCTGCTGGAATACTTAACTTTAATCCACAATTGGTGAACATTGGTCTTGTTGATGTATATGCTTCATTAGATACATAGCAAAGGATAAATGGCGCCTTGATAGGTCGTAGCCATTGACTTAGCTGAAGGCTATGCTAACTATCGTCTCGGCAATTGAGAGCGTAATTCTCAGTGAACCGTTCCTAGCAAAGTCGGCTGTACAACTGGGCGAGTGCTAGTAAGTCTCTCTAGACCTGCCGTGTGGCGGCGCTCGGTCTGCAATTACTGACAGTGGCGACACGCGGGTCCCACGTATACTAGCGGCGGCCGATTTAAAGGCTACCACCTAGCAAGTGTGGTGTCTGGCGGTGACACCACATTATGTACCTTCTGCAAAGCGATTTTCTTTTAAATGCGTCCCCATCGAATCAGAAAGAAGTTATGTCGCAATGTCTTACTGTGGGCAGTGGGCAGTCAAGTTCAGTTAAAATGCAAAGTCTGCAATTTATTCCGGATGTTCTAATTTTCGTTCCTGCACTCCTTTTTCCTTCATAAATTCAATAATAGCGTGATTTAAATCGAAAAATCGTTCTGGGCATGCCCCTTTACTTAACTAACGTACTTTGCAGTAATATATGAAGTTCCTAGAATGAACTATTCACTCTACACCGGAGTGTGCGCTGATATGAAACTTCCTAGCAGATTAAAACTGCGTGCCGGACAGGGACTCGAACTCGGAACCTTTGCCTTTCGCAGGCAAGTTAGTAGAGGACTTGCCAATGAAAGTCAAAGGTCTCTTCATTCATTTCCACTGAAAACCGTTACAACTGAAAATGGAATAATGGGTGCGACTTCAGAAATTTTACCAAATTCTGCAAGTGCACCACGCCTGCAAATTTAACACAAAGTGGTTCTTGATGTACAGAACAACGAATCTCTTCTGTCGATCGATTTAATTTTTTGCTCTTTCATTATCATTTATCCGCAGCTCGTGGTCGTGTGGTAGCGTTCTCGCTTCCCGCTCCCGGGTTCCCGGGCTCGATTCCCGGCGGGGTCAGGGATTTTCTCTGCCTCGTGATGACTGGGTATTGTGTGATGTCCTTAGGTTAGTTAGGTTTAAGTAGTTCTAAGTTCTAGGGGACTGATGACCATAGATGTTAAGTCCCATAGTGCTCAGAGCCATTTGAACCATTTGAACCATTATCATCGAAAAGTTCAAATTCTTTCTGCGTTGTTCTATAATGCCGTTTTGTAGCAAATAAGCAGTATCTGTCGCTTACTGAAATTGAGGGTTCTCATCTTCTGTCATTTCCATTCGTTTTAAAGGATAGTAGTCACAGATCGCTAAACTGCCTCATTTTGTGAAGACAGCCAATGGACCTTGTGAATAGCCTTCATACAATGCACAAATAGCGAAGGGTAAATAGTGCTGACAACACGATTCCATCGAACTCAGGAGAGTTGTGCCGAACTCAAAATGCCACACCACAATGCTAAATCAAATGTCTCGCTGTCCTGGGTACTTCCGAGAAGTACCGACCAAAGCCGAGTGACAGGTCGGTCCTTGGCCCGCACGCGGCAGGCACATGCTGCGTGCGTGCGGCCCTGCACTAGAGCTTCGCACGGCAGCTAGCCGCTGGCTAGCTGCTTACTTTGTTGGTCTGTCTCCGGATTACTTAAAACTGTCGACACTAACGGAAAGGTCAGAAGTATACGCGAGTATCATGCTGGTTTTCGTCTACGTGCTTCACTTCATCGAAGCAAGGGGTTCAAACGGTTCAAATGGCTCTGAGCACTATGGGACTTATTACTGTGGTCATCAGAAGATCAAACCAAATTGCAAAACGATTTAGATAAGATATCTGTATGGTGCAAAAATTGGCAGGTGACCCTAAATAACGAAAAGTGTGATGTCACCCACGTAATTTCTATTACACGACAAATCAGTCAAATATAAAGGCCGTAAATCTAGCTAAATACCTAGGAATTACAACTACGAACAACTTAAATTGCAAGAAATATGTAGAAAATACTGTGGGGAAGACTAACCAAAAACTGCGTTAAACTGGCAGGACATTTATAAAATGTAACAGATCTACTAAAGAAACTGCCTACACTACGTTTGTCCGTCCTCTTTTAGAATACTACAGCGCGGTGTGAGATCCTTACCAAACAGGATTGACGGGTTCATCGAGAAAGTTCAAAGAAGAGCAGCACGTTTTGTATTATCGCGTAATAGGGGAGAGACTCTCACTGAAATGATACTGGATTAGGGGTGGACATTGTTAAAACAAAGGCGTTTTTCGTTGGGGTGGAATCTTCTCACGAAATTTCAATCACCAACCTTCTCCTCCGAGTGCGAAAATATTTTGTTGACAACGACCTACATAGAGTGAAACGATCATCATAATAAAATAAGGGAAATCAGAGCTCGGACGGAAAGATATAGGTGTTCGGTTCTTCCTCAAGCTGTTCGAGATTGGAAAAATAGAGAATTATTGTGAAACTATTCGATGAACGTAAATGTAGGTGATATTAGTGATCAGAACAAAGATTCTGCAGCAGGCCACTGCAACAGCACCCCAAACAACATAATGAAGGAAACATTTCCCAACCTGTAAAAAAATAGCTATAGACCAAGCGTATGTATGGATTTATATACACAACTGGCCATTAAAATTGCTACACCATGAAGATGACGTGCTACAGACGCGAAATTTAACCGACACGAAGAAGATGCTGTGATATGCAAATGATTAGCTTTTCAGAGCATTCATACAAGGTTGGCGCCGGTGGCGACACATACAACGTGCAGACATGAGGAAAGTTTCCAACCGATTTCTCGTACACAAACAGCAGTTGACCGGCGTTGCCTGGTGAAACATTGTTGTGATGCCTCGTGTAAGGAGGAGAAATGCGTACCATCACGTTTCCGACTTTGATAAAGGTCGCATTGTAGCCTATCGCGATTGCGGTTAATCGTATCGCGACATTGCTGCTCGCGTTGGTCGAGATCCAATGACTGTTAGCAGAATATGGAATCGGTGGGTTTAGGAGGGTAATACGGAACGCGGTGCTGGATCCCAACGGCCTCGTATCACTAGCAGTCGAGATGTCAGGCATCTTATTCGCATGGCTGTAACGGATCGTGCAGCCACGTCTCGATCCCTGAGTCAACAGATGGGGACGTTTGTAAGACAACAACCATCTGCACGAACAGTTCGACGACGTATGCAGCAGCATGGACTATCAGCTCGGAGACCATGGCTGCGGTTACCCTTGACGCTGCATCACAGACAGGAGCGCCTGCGATGGTGTACTCAACGACGAACCTGGGTGCACGAATGGCAAAACGTCATTTTTTCGGATGAATCCAGGTTCGGTTTACAGCATCATGATGGTCGCATCCGTGTTTGGCGACATCGCGGTGACCGTTCATTGGAAGCGTGTATTCGTCATCGCCATACTGGCGTATCACCCAGCGTGATGGTATGGGGTACCATTGGTTACACGTCTCGGTCACCTCTTGTTCGCATTAACGGCACTTTGAACAGTGGACGTTACATTTAAGATGTGTTACGACCCGTGGCTCTACCCTTCATTCGATCCCTGCGAAACCCTGCATCTGAGCAGGATAATGCACAACCGCATGTTGCAGGTCCTGTACGGGCCTTTCTGGATGCAGAAAATGTTCGACTGCTGCCCTGGCCAGCACATCCTCCAGATCTCTTACCAATTGAAAACGTCTGGTCAATGGTGGCCGAGCAACTGGCGCCGGCCGCGGTGGTCTCGCGGTTAAGGCGCTCAGTCCGGAACCGCGCGACTGCTACGGTCGCAGGTTCGAATCCTGCCTTGGGCATGGATGTGTGTGATGTCCTTAGGTTAGTTAGGTTTAAGTAGTTCTAAGTTCTAGGGGACTTATGTCCACAGCAGTTGAGTCCCATAGTGCTCAGAGCCATTTGAACCATTTTTGAGCAACTGGCTCGTCACAATGCGCCAGTCACTACTCTTCATGAAGTGTGGTATCGTGTTGAAGCTGCATGGGCAGCTGTACCTGTACACGCCATCCAAGCTCTCTTTGATTCAATGCCCAGGCGTATCAAGGCCGTTATTACGGCCACAGGTGGTTGTTCTGGGTACTGATTTCTCAGGATCTATGCACGCAAATTGTGTGAAAATGTAATCACATGTCAGTTCTAGTATAATATATTTGTCCAATGAATACCCGTTTGTCATCTGCATTTCTTCTTGGTGTAGCAGTTTTAATGGCCAGTAGTGTCCAGCTTTTCTCAGTCATGAAAAGAATAGAAATTGAAGAAAGTTAAGCTCTACAGAACTCTACATTAACGCAGAAAACTCTTTGCTCCTTATACTGGACGTAAACAATAACTGTTTACAAGTTATCACAGTGGAGCAGAGGAAGTCAAGAAGAAACAGTCTGATAGCCGGCCGCAGTGGTCGAGCGGTTCTAGGCGGTTCTGTCCGGAACCGCGCGACTGCTACGGCCGCAGGTTCGAATCCTGCCTCGGGCATGGATGTGTGTGATGCCCTTAGGTTAGTTATACGTTTAAGTAGTTCTAAGTTCTAGGTGACTGATGACCTCCATAGTGCTCAGAGCCGTTTGAACCAAACAGTCAGATATAGGGCGCTTGTGATCCATCAAGTTGTGAAACTACTTCAAATTGGTCTACAAAATTTACCTAAGCTGCTGCGCATGCATATCACATGGGATTTTCAGTATTCACTCGCTCTCTTCATGCATACTATTAATCCTGTAGAAAAATGAATAGAGCCTTTTTTGTAAAACAAATTAATGTAGTTCGTTCCTCACTTTTGTGCGTTCTCCTTGAAAAACTAGAAGCTGCGGTGTCTAGCGAAAACATATCCTAGTACAAAATTAAACTACATTAAATTTCCTACAAGAAAAATCCTATTCATTTTTTCGCTAGGACTGACAGTTTGCGCACAGAGAGCAAGAGAATACTGAAACTCACGCAACGTGCATGCACATTAGTTTAGGTGGTTTTTTCAGCTGACTAGAGATAGTGTCCCGAGTTGATAGACTGCACTTTTTCTGTGTCAAATAGTTCATCTCCATTTCTTCTACACTACTGTGGTACACAGTAAACAGTTATCGTTTACATCTTGTATTGCTGATCTTTATTTGAAAAGAAAATCTCAAATTTCAGAAGCCCAATAAACGTTTACATGGTGCTGAATGAGCGGTTACTTCTTATCCTTAGACGTAACTTCGCACTCGGAATACGTTGTTGGTGATAATGTGAGTCAGGCGAGCAGCGGTCTTCTGCCACCACTTGCACAGAGCAGATCGCAAAGCGACCTTTCCCTGTGGCTTAGCTGCCGATTCCGAACCCGCGCGGCAACCTGTCCCGATAGCCAACAGATCCTGGTCGCCGGCCGATGCCTCATGGCAGCGATCCTGATTGCCAGCCGATCCTGACTGCATGGGATGGCTTACAAGGCAACTGTGGAATCGCGCTTCTCTCTGTGCTCTTGTTTCACGCACTGATTTAGCTTGCGGCTCATTCCTTGACTCAGTGCCTCTCTACCACAGTTAAGCTTTACTGGATATTGTTCTTTATCACAATAACAGTATGTACGTACATAATTATTTTTATATTTATGACAATGGATATATATATTGTTTTTATTTAGTCACTTAAGCTGACAAGATTAATGCTTTCAGGACACCTTTTACACTGGATCAGGGTTTTATATGTAACTTCAAAACCTATTGCATCACAGTTACTTAAAGAATCATATTATTTTTAGTATGAGGTGTTTTCTTCTTTTGTTTGGATGTATCAGACATTTGCCTCGGACTTCCTAAAGACATTACGCCCATTGGGTAATAATTCATCATTATTTCGTGTATCCTGTCATTTTCCATTCTTGTGGCATAGTCCATTCAGTTGTTCCTACATTTCTTAATCTGCACAATTAAGCTTTTCAGTCCCTGTCTTCTTTGATGTCAGCAGTCATCCTCGCATCAGATAATGTACACCAAGCTACACTTCTTAGGGCCCGCATCTACAATGCTTCTATTCTTTATTCATTTCTTTTTGTTACAGGCAATGATTCACTTCCAAATATCATAGTTGGCTCTGACATCGTTTTGTAGAACTTAAGTAAAGTTTCCTTTCCTACTTTTGTTCCAAAGTTCTGTACACTGTTCCGTTAACGTAATTCAATCCTTCTGCTTTGTTTTGTATCTCCTTTTCTATCATGAATGAGATAGTATTTCCTAAGACATGAACGGGTCTACTCTTTGTTTTTTCTGATCGTTCATTATTATTTTGCTGGGAATCGGCTCTTGGCCACTGACAGCCCTAACTTCTTTTTTTCTACGAAGACATAGATTATTCCCTTAGCGCTTGTGGATAAAATATTTACGGCTGTCTGCAGTGTGTTCTCCAATGAAGTCATGACGCAGGATATGTAGTGATTGTTGAACTAGGCAAATATTTATCTGAGGCATATTTTCCTAGAAACAGCGCTTCCTTAAACTGCAGGAAAACAATTGATTCTAAAAATATTATGTATGTCAGTGCCCCGTGAGTGTACTTTTTAAAAAGCGTTTTCCAACGACGCACCGGGAGAAAAAAATAGCCTCACTTGGAATAAAACAGATCAAATGTTGTTTGTAAATCACACTACTGAGTAATTCAGATTTTCCTTCTTGGGCACATACATTGACATACTGATTGTCAACGACGACTGGAGATACTTAATTCTAGTTATACTACACTTCCTACATTGTATTTTGTCTCCAATAATATTATTAAAACATAAAAAGAATCAGTCTTACTACTGAATTTTTCCCACTTCATAAAAGATATTTAGGATTTTATTGTAATATTTTTAATTGTTACAGCAGATGAGAAGCAGAACATTTAAATCCCAAAACTTCTAGGGACATAACGTTAGCATACTACTTCTGTTTTTAAGATCTTTCAAATTAGGACTGAACCAGATAAAAATACAGGTATAATGATTCAAATTAATTCAGCAGTGTGACCTTTTATTTACTTATGTGAGTGAATGATGGATTGAGTCACAAAAAAAGCTAGTTCACTCCAATGAGCGAGCAGTTCTGATCAGATACCTGAAAAAAATGGTTTGCCCCTCTGCAGTCACCATGGCGACGCCTCAGTGTTGTCATGTAGAAATCCCCTGTTTTCGTCTGTACCCATTAGTGCTTCGCAGTTGAAAGCTGAAACAGCACTGCGAGCTGTCAAGGATCTTCTTAGGCCATCTCGACGACGGGAACTGGCTGTTTTTTTTTTTATTTTTCTTTTATCGTGAAGCAATGCATTGATCACAAAACGAAGTCGTGGAAATGGGAGCGAGTGGCAACGAATACTTGGCTCAGAGCCCTGATCCCAACTGAAGAGTTTTAAGATGTGTCACAGCGCGGATTGGCATCAGCCCAGAACGCTACAAAACTGCTCCAAAGCTGTCTGCGAAGCTGGAGGACGACTGGAAGAAAGAACGAATAGACCTGTCTACTGCAACACACGCAATCAAATCCTGTAATACTGGCACTTAGGATTCTCGGCATTTAATGAATACATGGTCATTATTGTTGTCCACAAAACTAATCGTTTCTTACAAAAATCTCGATGAAAATATAGGATGGCGTTAAAACTCGTTATGCCAGATATTTGCTACATGCAATACAGGCCATTGAAATTGCGTTAGGCAGATGCCAGGTTTGTTCATCCTAAAAGGCTAAGAACGATTACATGTTCTATCCTTGTCAAACTAGACCTGTCAGTATTTAAATGCTTGTATATACTGTTCTGGCGTAACCACAAGCGCCGGAACGAAGAAGAACAACTCAACACGTCGACCAACAGCCCGCTGACCAGGACGTTGCCACGATAGGAGCGGCATCTAGCCGGAGTGAATGTAAGCGCCGCTCCTGCGAGCCTTGGCTGGACTTCAGTGGACAGCATTAGCACGAGAACAGTTATTAGTAATCCATATCCTTTGCTTGTTTGGTCTTTGTCTATAGTGAAAAATATTACTGTTTGCATGTCTCCCATCGCTTGCGACACCGGTGTAACTCCGAAGTTAAGTATTGTCAATCTACTTTATTGAAATAAAACTACTAATGTTGTTTGGTTGAATTGTTGTGTAACAGTCCGAGAACGCAGCATCCCTTAGGCAGCTTATACGAGACGAGTGGACAAGATCCCACATATGTGAATTCTTTTAACTTTAATTTCATTACATGTCAAATTCCTTAATAAAAGTGTTCCAGGAAATAAAACGACAAGAGCGGTTACTACTTACTATTACTATGTACCAGGTAACGAGGATGGGAAGAGAGTGGGAACGGCAGAGTTATAGGCAAACTCTGAATTAATTAACAGCTAGGGATGCTTTATATTACAATATGGTGCTCTTAGATATGCTGTTAGCTCACCTTTGAGCTCCTGGAGTAAAAGTAAAAAAAAGAAAATGTGTGGAGCTGTAGTTGGAAGAGATCAACAGTAATCTGGGATGGATGAAGTTAACAATGTAGCAACTAACACCGCCAAACACCCGCTCTTCTGAACCACGGAGCTTGTCACCGGTTGCGTGGCTTGCGTGCCTCAGCGATACAGACAGCCATACCGTAGGTGAAACCACAGCGGAGGGGTACCTGCGTAGAGCGCAGACAAACGTATGGTTCCTCAGGAGGGGAAGCAGTCTGGATCATTGACTGATCTGGCCTTGTAACATAAACCAAAACGGCTTAGCTGTGCTGGTACTGCGAATTGTTGAAAGCAAGGGAAAACTACAGCTGTAATTTTTCCCGTGGGCATGCAACTCTTCTGTATATTTAAATGATGATGGCGTCCACTTGCGTAAAATATTCCAGAGGTAAAATAGTCCCCCATTCGGATCTCTGGGTGGGGACTACTCAGGAAGATGTCGCCATCAGGAGAAACAAAACTGGCATTCTACGCATGGCGGTGTGGAATGATAGATCCCTTAATGGGGCAGGCCGGTTAGAAAATTTAAAACGGAAATAGATCGGTTGAAGTTAGACATGGTGGGAATTAGTGAAGTACTGCGGTAGGAGGAACAGGACTGCTAGTCAAGTGAATCCATGGATATAAATACAAAATCAAATAGGGGTACTGCAGGAGCAGGTTTAATAATGAATAACGAAGTAGGAATCTGAGTTAACTGCCATGAACAGCACAGGAAGTGCATTACTGTAGCCATGATAGACACGAAACTCATACCCACCACATTAGTACAAGATTAGATGCCGATTAGCTCCACAGCTAACGAAGAGATTGAGAATATGTGTGATGAGATAAAGGAAATGATTCATACAGAAAAATGAATTGTAGTACGGGACTGGAATTCGATAGTAGGAAAAGAAAGAGAAAGAAAAGAAGTAGATGAATATGGAGCGGGGGAAATGAATGAAAGAGGAAGCCGCCTGGTAGAGTTTTGCACACAGCATAACTGAGTCATCGCTAATACTTGGTTTAATAATCATGACAGAAGGCTGCATACGTGGTAGAGAATGGGAGACACCGGAAGATTTCAGTGTCATTATATAACATTAGGCCAGAGATTTTGGAACCAGGTTTTAAACTGTATAACATTTCCAGGGGCAAATGTGGACTCTGACCACAGTTTACTCATTATGAACTGTAGATTAAAACTGAAGAAATTGGAAGAAGGTACGAAATTAAAAGGATGGGATCAGGATAGACTGAAAGACCAAGATATTGCTGAGAGTTTCAGAGAGAGCATTAGGCGTTCAGTTGACTGGAACAGAGGAAAGGAACACAGTAGAAGACGAATGGGTAGCTTTGAGAGATGAAACAGTCAAGGCAGCGAAGGATCAGACCGGTAAAACGATAAGGCCTAGTAGAAATCATTGGTTAACACAAGATATATTAAATTCAATTGATGAAAGGAGAAAATTTAAAAATGCAGCAAACGAAGCAGGCAACAGGGAACACAAAGGTTTTAAAAATCAGACTGACAGGAAGTGCAAAATGCCTAAGCAGGGATGGTTTTAGGACAAATGTGAGGATTTATAAGCATATTTCATTAGGGGAAATATAAATACCGCCTACAGAAAAATTAAAGAGTCCTTGAAACTTCTCCTTTGTATGTAAGAATGTGGAAAAACTCTTACGTTATTTGATACTGAAAGAGCTGAATAAAACTGAACGTACTGAGACAGTTTTCTCTTTACTTATTCTGATCATTTCTAAACTGACACACAATATTTTAGCGCCACGCAATCTGACTTTCAATCATCCCTACAGAAGAATGACCCTGACTAGCAATAACCTATACCTTTCATGAATCAGTTACCACACAAAAATCTTTGTTACTCAAACTACTGCAATACAGCGAGCGCCATACTGCCAGCTAAACAATGGATTCTAACTACTGAAGGCATTAACTACTGATAGGCATAGTTAGCAAATAAAATATTTTGATAGAGAACAAACAATGCATGTACCATAATAGTGTTCAAAAGTCATTATATTTCATTTTTCTAACGGACACACGTCCAGATCGTCCGCTCATAGTGACCTCTCAAAACTCTGGCATCTCTCCCCCCACATCCAACACTACTGACAGCTCACCTCCAACTGCCCAACGCTACGCGCTGTTCACATCCCACTGCTCAACACTACACTGGCGAATATTCCAACAATGAGTCCAACCAGCCACAGACGTCACACAGTGCAGTCAACGGTTTTCATACACAGCGCTACGTGACGTCACCAACATAAAAACCTAAACAGCCTACTTACAGCTTTAGGAGAAAAGAGAAAGAGCCGTTTGAATATCAAAAACAGAGCTCAAATGGGAAACCAGTCCCAAGCAAAGAAGGGATAGCTTAAAAGTGAAAGGAATGTACAGAGGGTCTGTAATCGATAGATGAACTTGAAGACAATTTTACAGAAAGGGGAGTGGATGTAGATGAAAATGAGATGGAAGATACGATACTGGGAGAAGAATTTGACAGATCTCTGAAAGACCTACGTCGAAACAAGGCCCTGGGAATAGACGTGCAGAAATACTGATGCCCTTGACAGAGTCAGTCATGACAAAGTTCTTCTGTCTGGTGTGAAAGATGTGTGAGACAGGCGAAATACCCTCAGGCTTCAAGAAGAATGTAATAATTCTAACACCAAAGATAGCAGTGCCGACAGGTGTGAAAGCTGCCGAACTATCCGTTTAAAAAGCCATGGTTGCAAAATACTAACACGAATTCTTTACAGAAGAATAGAAAAACTGATAGAAGCCGACCTCGAGGAGGATCAGTTTGGATTCCGGAGACATGTGGGAACAAGCGAGGGAACACTTACGAGTTATCTTAGAAGATAGGTTAAGGTAAGACAAACCTACGTTTATTGCGTTTGTAGACTTAGAGAATGCTTTTGACAATGTTGACTGGAATACTTTCTTTGAAATTCTGAGGGTAGCAGGGGTAAAATGCGGGAAGCAAAAGGCTGTATACAATTCGTACAGAAACCAGACGGCAGTAATAAGAGTTGGGGGTTTGAAAGGGAAGCAGCGATTGCGAAGGGAGTGAGACAGGGTTGTATCTTATTCCCAATGTTATTCAATCTTTACATTGAATAAGCAGTAAAGGAAACTAAACAAAAATCAGGAGTAGGAATGAAAGTTCATGGAAAATAAATAAAAACTTTGATATTTGCCTATGCCATTGTAGTTCTGTCAGAGACAGCAAACGACTTGGAAGAACAGTTGAATGGAATGGACAGTGGTATGAGAGGAGGATATAAGATGAACAAGAACAGAAGAAAAACAAGGATAATGGAATGTAGTCGATGAAATCAGGTGGTGCTAAGGGAATTAGATTAGAAAACGAGAAACCTGAAGTAGCACATGAGTTTTGCTATTTTAGCACCAAAATGTGCTGACTGTCGATGGCAAGAAAAGCGTTTCTGAAGAAGATAAATTTGTTAACATCGAATGTGGATTTAAGAGTCTGGAAATCTTTTCTGAAAGTACTTGTATGGAGTGTAGCCATTTATGGAAGTGAAACATTGAAAATAAACAATTTAGACAAGAATAGAATAGAAGCTTTCAAAATGTGATGCTACAGAAGAATGTTGAAGATAAGACGGGCGGATCACGTAACTGATGACGAGGAACTGAATGGAATTAGGGTGACAAGAAATTTATGACACAAGCTGACCAAAAGAGGGTACTGATTGATATTACACATTCTAAGACATCAAGGGATCACCATTTAGTACTGGATGGAAGGGCGAGCAGATTCAGAAGGATGTAGGTTGTAGTAATTATTTGTAGATGAATAGGCTTGCACAGGATACAGTAGCATGGAGAGCTGCATCAAACCAGTCTTGGGAGTGAAGGCTATAACAATAACAACAACAACTAAAAAAAATCGAAATCTGAAGACGAACGCAAGAATCTTTGAAACGACAATAATATTTGTTAAATTCAGTAATTTCATCTAGTGAAGGTTTACATGTAGATGCAATCATTTAAACTTTTAAATAAGTACTCATCGTTTTTTTCGTTAGTAGATTTGCGTCTGTTCATAAGGAGCGACCTCTGTCGTTCGACTACTGCTCGGAAATAACTTATAAAGGGTGGAAAAATTTCGAAGGTTGTTCAGCTTTTTCTGCTATTTTGTCGGAAACTGACATTTTGAGACCATGGCTGTGCAGAAAATACAGGTTGAGATTCTTGCAGAGAAAAAAAAAACAGCTACCAAAAACTTTTAATAATGCTTTTTCTTCACATATATAGCCCCTTTACAAGAATCGAACTGACAGGTTCATCATCATACGTTAAGATACACTTTATTTGTTTACATTAGTTTTCACAATTTATTCCTCCTTGTGGTGAAAATTACTTAGGGCGGTGGTGCCGTCGAAAATCCTGCGTCATCAGGCCGCAATGCTCGAGTGAGTGTCTTCATGCAGTAGTGAAGACCATATGAAGCGCTTTTTTTTATATAGCCAACGAGTACATACGCGTATGTAAAGCACCACACACACACATACACACAAACACCAAGAAGTTTTGCAACCAGTATAGATGGTTACACATCTTCCCACACGACAAAACTTTTTGGTGTTACATCTTTCTATTGTATGTGTGTGTGTGTGTGTGTGTGGTGTAGGCTATATGTCAAGAGTGCTCCATATAGTCTTCACTACTGCAGGAATACAAACAGCCATCGTTGCAGCGTAATGACGCAGAGTTTTCGACGGCACCACAACCCCAAGCAGTTTTCACCACAAGAAGGATTAAGCTAAGCCATACACGAAGTATGAATAATCTTTTGTAGTAAACCTACCAATACTGCTGTGTATCACCGTTAATGTACGAGTAACACAACCAGGAAAATATATCCCAAACAGAAGCGAGCAGTATTGAATGTAACCCTGAATCCGAAGAAAATGGTGGGCTTTATTGTTGGCGACAGCAAGTAAGGTGAGTGAAAATAAGACACACAGCGCTTACCGTCGATTTTTACAGTTCTCTAGAAATATTTTCATTGCAGTACAAATACAAAGATAAACGAGGATAAAAATCGAAATGAAATATAATTACACTGCCATTAACCACAGGGGACCACGAGTCCTTCATACCAAATCACTCAGAAAACGTGCGAAATTTCGTCAGTGTAGTTGGGTTTCCCCTCCCATACATTCTGTCGTTATGATATGTAAACTTGTTCCCTAATATCCAGAATGGACTACGACAACGCTACATTTCTACAATGTGGTGTCTTACATGACGTTCTAACTCATCCACTGTATCAATAAGGGGCAATGGCCTTGCCGCAGTGGATACACCGGTTCTCGTGAGATCACCGAAGTTAAGCGCTGCCGGGCGTGGCCGGCAGCTGGATGGGTGACGATCCAGGCTGCCATGCGCTGTTGCCATTTTTCGGGGTGCCCTTAGCCTCGTGATGCCAATTTAGGAGCTACTCGACCGAATAGTAGCGGCTCCGGTCAAAGAAAATCATCGTAACGACTGGGAGAGCGGTGTGCTGACCACACGCCCCTCCTATCCGCATCCTCACCTGAGGATGACACGGCGGTCGGATGGACCCGATGGGCCACTTGTGGCCTGACGACGGAGTGCTGTATCTATAAGGGACAGTCAAATAAAAACGAAAGAAACGAAATAAGTAAATAAACTGTTTATTATTACAAAAGTAAACTGGAAGACTTAATTTATATACCCAACTATGAGAGAAGACGGTCAGTGCCTTCATGTAAATTATTTACGTTTGCATACGGAACGATGATTGTACCCAAGCGTGCACCTCGCCGTCCGAAGCAAATTGACGGCACGAATCTATTTTTTCTTTTTCTTCTTCTTCTTCCTCTTCTTCTTCTTTTTCTGCATATCCACTAATGGATTTTAGCGATCACATTGGCCCAGTCTTCTCTATATCTTCAAAAAAAATGGCTCTGAGCACTGCGGGACTTAACATCTGAGGTCATCAGTCCCCTAGAACTTAGAACTACTTACACCTAACCAACCTAAGGACATCACACACATCCATGCCCGAGGCAGGATTCGAACCTGCGACCGTAGCGGTCGTGCGGTTCCAGACTGAAGCGCCTAGAACCGCTCGGCCACTCCAGCCGGCATCTCTGTCTCTTCCTGCATGAATCAAGCTGCCGGGGTCTCTTATACCTGTCCACTGCCTTATGTTTCGGAGCCATGGCATTTTCCTCCTGCAAATACTCTTTTGCCTTCAATCTTCCCCTCGATTAACAGTTTAAGAAGATGTTACATTTCATTTCGTATCACGTGGCCAAAGTAAGCTGCTTTCTTTCGTTTGATTGTGGTTAGCATTTCGCGGTCTCTTTTTACTATTCTCAAGATCGCTTCATTTGTTTTCCTCGCTCTCCATGGAATTTTAAGTATTCTTCGATGTAGCCACATCTCCAATGCTTTCAACTTGTTACAGTGTTCACTTTCAATCTAACTCTGAAGTTAAGATCAAAGTTAGTGCTACTGAACACTTCGTTAAATTTCATGAATACACTACGGGCCTTTTCTGTTCTGCATGACCACTTTTCGCACAACCACAACCCCAAGTAGTTAAATCTATTCTCCCTGTCTACCCGTTGATTATTATGCATTAATTCTGCATTTTGATGCTCATCTGAACTGCGAGTGATTATTATAAATTTGGACTTTTTGGTGATGATATTGAGACTCATATTCTTGCTGTGTTCTCCCACTGTAGTCAGAAGATCTTGCAGATCGTTCATGTTATCTTCAATTAAGGCTGCGTCATCTGCGTATCTTATGTTGTTAACCCATATCCCATTTACTTTTATACCTATCTCACAATCTTCACGCGCCTACTGGAATATATATTTTGAGTATAGGTTAAAGAGTAGTGGTGAGAGTACACAGCCTTGTCTAACTCCTCAACCGATTTTTTGTGCTTCTATCAATTGGCCGCCAGATCTAGCCTCAGCAGTTTGATTCCAGAACAGATTTTCTGAACAACGAATATCTTTTCCGTCTATGTTTAATCTTCTCATAATTTGTTCAAGTTTATGGTGTTGGACTCTGTCAAAAGCTTTTTCATATTCTATGAAGCACAGCATGACATTCTTACTCTGATCATAGTACTTTTGAACAAATAGCTGAGTCGCGACCGTCTTCCCTCATACCAAGACCCCGTCTAAATCCAAACTATGAACGTCCCATATCCCTTTCATACTTGGCTGTGATTCCATATTGAATGATGTTGAGAAATATCTTTAGGGTATGGCTTCTCATGCTAGTTAGTCTCTAGTCTCTGCATTTTCTTACATTGTTCTTCTAGGGCAAAGGGATGAAATGTGACGTCACTCATTTAGGACTCCAAAAATATGTAAATCGTGTGGGAAGACATCGAGACTGAACCGAAAATAGGTAAGGGTTATCCAACTATACCGCTGTAGCATACTCGAAACATGTGGGCGGGCATTATCCTGTCACGTTCCCGTGCGTTTATATTTGATGGTTCACTATACATTTTACGAAGTGTCCATGTACGGATGTGCATTAATGGTGGGGACGTGTTCCAGAAAGTCAGTGAGCGACGGGCACATGCAGTGAAAGAAAAAGGTCATCCTGAGACTTCCCCGGAGATGGCGAGCATGTTGTTTCGACTATGCAACAAAAGTTCCCGTGAGAAGCCCTTGCACATCTTCTGTCAGTTAGTTTAGTGGCTCTGAGCACTATGGGACTTAACATCTATGGTCATCATGAAACGTCCCCTTTGAACAATTATACATGACTGTGCTTAAACTGACACACAATATTTTTTAGCGCAACGCAAGATGACTTTCAATAATCCCTACAAGAGAATGGCCCTGACTAAATTACCCTATACGTTTCACAAATCACTTACCTCACAAAAATCTTCGTTACTCAAACTACTGCAATACAGCGAGCGCCACTACTGTCAGCTAAACAAAAGATTCAAACCACTGAAGCTACTACTGATAGGCACAGATAGCAAAAGAACGATTTTGATAGAGAACAAACAATGTATTTACCTTAATATTGTTCAAAAGTCATATTATATATATCAGTTCATGACATCCAGTCTTACAAATTTACTCTTCATTAATGAGACACGTCCAGATCGTCTGCTCTCAAAATTCCGTCATCTCCACATCCACCACTGCTGGCGGCTCACCTCCAACTGCGCAACGCTACGCGCTGTTCACATCCAGCTGCCCAACACTACAATGGCAGACAACAATGCAAACTAGCCACAGACTGCACATAGCACAGCCAGTGATTTTCATACAGAGCGCTCGTGGCGTTACCAATAAGAAAACCTAAACAGCCTACTTACATAGCCCCCATGCTCCCCACAAAAATTTTTACAAATTGTTTTGGGCACTGGCCAATACATATTTCTTAAAATTTTTTTCACAATTACAATAACAAAGAAATCATATGTACACACTTATCGATACAATGTTGGTCAAAAGCTAAAATTTTCTCACAGTCCATAAAGACAGTCCTGATCATTCATCACAGTAAAATTGCAATTTTTTTTTCTCAAAGTCTGAGCAGTAAAAGGCAATGTACACGGAAGTAGTGGATTTCAATGCAGTCTTGAAGAAGTAGTGTTGTCCTTCCAACAGAAATACAGTGCTGACTCTTGACATGCAGACAGGTAATGGGCCACAACAGAGCAAACCCACCGCAGAGTCAGTCGAAGTTTTGAAGAATATTGGTAGGTAGGTCATCACAGAGCAGACCAACTATAGTCCTGGTAGAGATTACGGTACTGGTGGGCCACCAGCGGTGCAGACCCAGTGCAGTCCTTATAGAAATAATGGTATTGGTGAGTCACCAAAGGTGTAGACCCTCTGTAGTCCTTGTAGAGATTGATAGCTATCAGCCATCTGCTGTGGCTGTGCAGGTGCACAATCACCAGTGAAGAGTCTTGCGGAGAATATAGCAAGTCCATGAACCACCACTCGTGCAGTCACAAAATTTTTTTTTGAAATGTCCTTAGAAGCAGCAATCCTGCTATCAAGTCCCTTGCTGCATTATTAACACACGTGAAAACACTAACAGTCCTTTTTTCACATATTGTGCATATACTATGACAACAGAAATGTGTGCAGTGAAATGAATGCTTGCAAGTTACTTAATTTGATAAACTGGTGTAAATTACAATTTTATAACATGAGAATACAATTACAAAGATACAGAAAAATCATTAAAAACATAATAATACAGATAACATTTGTAGTAGTACAGCCTTTACAAAAGAATCAGTGTTACAGGAATTATGACATAAGTAAATATATAAAATAATGAGAATAGTTTTCGAAACACTAATTTCACATATGAGCATTGAAATAGAACAGAATTAATAATGTCTAAACATCTTTACAAAGTAAATAACATATTATTAATGCAAATTATATTTGAGGATAACAGTATTCCTCATCATAGTGAATGTAGCACAGTACTAGAAAAATTCTACATCATAAATCTTAGTAGCTAAACACATAAAGACAGGAAAAACAAAAATACACAAGAGTACACAAACACATAGCAGAATAACACAGGAGGAAAGGACAGGGTTTATTTTCAGTGTAACGTTTGGTACTGCAGTCCAACCCAAAACTTCATTCCATAGATCTTTCGTCTTATTTCAACATTTGGTTCCACCAAAAAAATCCTATCAAAGCATGCTTTCTGTATTTATATGTTCACATATTTCTTACCTCATTATTTATTTTCCATTATCTTACCTCATCATTTATTTCCAAGAAAATCATACCTATACCTGCTTTCTCTACTTTTCTCGTATAACTTGTCAATGCATTTCTCCCAATCCATCGCAACTCATTCTCTTATATAGTCTCCCCCTCTTAAGCTAACTTAAATCTACTGAGCTCAGGTGCTAAACTAAGGGACGAGGCAATGCAGCAACACAAAACAATTAATACAAACAGCAATGAAAAAAATGGAAATTGTCAAAGCAAGCAGCAGCAAATCTAAATTAGCAGAGCAAATGCAACATTACAACTAATATGAGCCAATGCGCAGCAACAAGAAAAATAAATCAGTAGTAAAACTGGCTTAACAGAGTAATACAAAGTGACATTCAGTAACAGTATGCATGGCAAACAGCAGCAGCAAATGCTATAACTTATACCTAAATATGGCAAAGCTCAAGCAGAAAAAATATTACACTACAGACAACAATGCAGATAAGGGAAATGTCTATTCACATCTTAATGTCTATGTAATTAAAGTGGTGCACCAAAATTTATTCTACGAAAAATATTACCAAGTAGCTGAAAAGAAAATTATGTTTGCAAGACCTATGAAGGGAAATGTCTTTTTGTGCTCCTTCTTTTTTTTTTTTAAATAGATCATAAAGTTATTATGTACTGGATCTGTAGGCATGAAATATCTATATTAGTACATCTATAAAATTTTATTTTAACCAATGCTGCAGTGCAGCTAGAAACTAGATATTAAACAAAATGAGCAAACTCTCAACTAGAAAGACAATAGATGTAAAACGTTTCTCATCATTTCATTAGGCATTTTAGTAAATATCATAAATTAAGAGCTCCACAGTATAATCAAATGTTTTCAAGTTTGAGCATGTCTTATTTGCGATGCTTTCTACAAAGAAATGTCAATAGCGAGGATAATGGCCTCCTTTTTTCTCCACCTGTGCCTCTGAAAGCCACACACTAATGACTTTTTCCCAAGCGACAGTCGTGCAGCTGGATGCCCACGACGCATTACGTGAAGGACACTTAACTTTCTTAACGAAATATTTACGACACCAGTTTGCACTATAGTGACAGTCTCATATAAAAAATTTCACAGGTCGAGAATTTGCGATGCAAATGTGTAGAAACAAAATCCTATGAATATAACAGTGTGCAAAAAATTTTTGCGTGCATTGTGATACATTCACGCATTTACACACATTTCATAACTCTTAAAGTACAATTCTCAGCTTATTGATCATAAACATACCTCAACAGCATAATACACATCGTCATCATAATAATTATATTATAACAGATCAATCACATCTCAGAATCATCGCAACTTCTTCCAATAATTTCAAGACCTTCAAGACCTCAAACGTACTTCAAAAATCATGATCCCTTACCAAATACATCATTCAAAGCTCTCATAGTACCACAATGGTTCCGAAAAATATGAACAGTTCACAAAGTACAGACAAAATGCAATTTCATAAGTGTGAAGTTATCCAACAGCGTAATTACGTAAACATCTGTCACTGATGTAGTAAAATAAATGTTTGTCTCTCCCAGTTAAACGATCAGATAGCTGTGTAATTTATGTTTTAGAGAAATATGGTACCGATGAGTAAAGTTGTATAAGCAAATACCATATTAGCCAGGGCTCCTTGTGCTTGCCAAACACATGGCACACAAAGTAGGCGTGTACGCCCCTGAGGCTTAATGTAATTATACCCTCAGGTGTTACAGATTACAGCAATGGAATGAAATGTATCACGGAAAACCTTTGTATCATTGTAATTCAAAAATCTTTAAAAATAATGTTTTAAGTAAAAAATTAATCACTCAAATACGTGTACTGTAGCGCTGAACTGTGCGTCTTGTTGTAAGATAATCTCTGTGGAAGTGTCGTAGCTATCGTCCTCCGAAAGCTAAGTTCTGCAGAAGTCAATGTACTTCCTCATGATAAACAAAAGTGAAATGCTTTGCGTATAGATATCTTACTTATTACGCTTATTGCCGTGATGGAGAAAGTACTGTGCTGTAACGTATTGTTGTGCTACGGAAAAGGATGTCTCATTGTAGCTATACCACAAAAGTTACTACTAAAACATGTTTTCCTTTCCAGAAGAATTCAGAAAAACTGTGCAGATATAAAACAGAAACACTGCAAAAGCAACATTGTAAATTGTCACTCATTAGTAGCGTCGTGATAAAATCGTGTAGCTGTCACATAAACTAACCACTGTGTCATCTGGTATCTCACAGAAAGTACTTTAAATCCAGAATGTATTTTCAAGTAAACCAAAATGTTGCATTAAAATCTCATTAGCAGTACCAGTATATCTTCTAAGTAGGTAAGCCTGATAGTCGTTAGGTAATCGTCCAACTAACAAGCAAGAATGTACAAATAACAACACTGTGTCGTCTGTTCACTATAACAATGCATTCGTAATTTCTGTTTAAAAATGTTCCCTAGGTTCTAGACTGGGTAGTTAACTCCAAAACATTGTTGCATGTTAACAGTTTCTCAGTGTGACAAATTGTTCTAGTAGCGTGAACTGATAAGTTTTATGGCAAAGACTAAGTTAAAAACAGATTATCTTTCAATAAACGGTTTTACATGTGAAATGTGGTGTAAACCTTTACTCTTCCTAGTACGCAGAGTTTCAAATTCAACGCAATTATCATGTGGTATATGTCGGATTCTGTAAGGTCCATTGTAAACTAGAAAGAATTTGTGACTCAAGTGTTTCTTCTTATGTGACAATGAATGAGCTTTAATGAGAACTTTCTGACCAACATATAATTTCTTTGCATTTGCTGTAGTTTTCTCCTTTTGTCTGCTGCAGATTTTATATTTTTAATAGCCAAGTCAATTATGTCTTTGTGTCGAAGTTTACATGTATTCGGGAAAGGTACAATCTCTCTGATTCTGTTCGATGGTTCTTCATTCTTCAGTACATGAATAGGTGGTAAAGCAGTGGAGTCATGAGGCATTTCATTCAGCACGTTTTGAAATAAATGTGAATATCTGTCCCAATACTGATGCTTTCTGTGACAATAAAGTCTGCAAAGCTTATTGATTTCTTTCATAATCCGTTCAGACGGGTTACAATGTGGTGAGTACAATGAAATAAAAACAGGTTTGATTTTATGGTTCCGAAGCATGCGTGACCAAACAGCAGATCTGAATTGTGGTCCGTTATCTGAAATGACTTTACTAACGTGTCCAACTGCACGTAAGAAATTTTTAACAAAGGCGTTGGATACAGACCGACCAGTGGCTTTACGTAACGGAGTGAAAGAAACAAATTTTGAATTAAGTTCAACAGCGACTAGAACGTACGAAAATCCATTAGATGTTCTCACAAGCGGTCCCAAGACATCAACACCAGCAAATTCTTTTAATTTAGAAAGAATGATAGGAAACAACGGAGCACGATGTGAAGCAGTAGATGGTTTAGCCTTTTGACAAAGTTTACAAATAGGCAAGACTCTTCAAATTCTCTTTTCCATATTGTTAAAATAACAAGTCGTCCAAAGAATATGATAACATTTTCGTGGACCAAAATATGCATAGCTGAAATGAATGTAACAAATGAGCTTATTAACAAAATCGTCAGGAATGCAACGTACCCATAGCTTGTCATCAACAGTGCAGCGTTTGAACAGTATGTTGTTTCTAACCAGATAATAATGCCGAATCTGTGTGTGTGTCTTTTCATGCCATTTACTTTTGATGTCTTTCCAAATCGGATCTTTATCTTGTTCATGAGCAATGTCCTTTGAAGATGTGGTGATGAAGTTTTCAAAGGCGACTTTCTGAATGTAAAGAATACTGAAATTTTTCTGGAGGTTGCCTTCTGTGTTACTTTTCCCAAGCCCACCCAGTGCGCGTGACAGTGCGTCCGCAACAATGTTCTCCTTGCCGGGAATGTAGGCTATTGTGAAGTGGAATTCTTGCAGAAACAATGCCCAACGTTTTAACCTGTCATGATTTAATTTTGAAGACATAAGAAATTGTAATGCACGATGATCACTGTGCTTACCAGAAAGAAAGGAACGGAATTTGTGAAATGCCCAAACGATAGCTAAAGCTTCTAATTCAGTAACGGAATAATTTTTTTCAGATTTTGTTAGCACTCGGCTAGCAAAAGCAATGGTTTTCTGAACAGTAGTGTCATTTTCTATGGCTTATTGAAATAAATGGGCACCAAGACCGACTTTAGAAGAATCCATGCTAATGCAGAAATCTTGTGACAGATCTGGATGAGCTAGTATTGGCTCGTTAAGTAACGCTTCTTTCAAAGAATTGAATTCCAACTGTGCTTGTTCGTCCCAGTTGCAAATAGTACTTTTTCCAGTGAGAGAACAAAGTTTTGCTGTAACTAGATTTTGCTTATTCAGAAAACAACGGTAAAAATTTACGAGACCTAGAAAACTGCGGACTTGTTTCTTTGCGGATGGAACTGGAATGGCTCTGATTGCTTCTAACTTTTCAGGATCCGGCTGAATGCCTACAGAAGAAATAATATGTCCCAAAAACTTCACCTTTGTCCTACCGAATTCAGACTTTTCCAGGTTAACTGTAATTCCAGATTCTGCAAAAATATGTAGCACGCTGTTGAGGATACGATTGTGTTGTTTAAATGAGGCTTCTGCTATCAGAATATCGTCCACATATAAGGTGATGTGACGTTTTAAGAACTCAGGTAATATGGAATTTAGCCCGCGAATGAATACTGCCGAAGAAATGTTCAAACCAAAAGGCCGTTTCCGAAACTGATAACAAACGCCGAAACAAAGGAAAGCTGTGTATTTTCTACATTCTGGATGAAGTTCAATCTGATAAAAGCTGGATCTGAGATCAATAGAAGACAACACTTTTACACCATTAAAATTTTGAAGAAGTTCTTCCAACGTTTGCGGCCTGTCTGTTTCAGGAATGACGATAGTACTGATTTGTCTCGAATCTAAGACAAGCCTGATCGATCCATTTTTCTTCTCAACAACATGTAATGGATTGTTGTATGAGCTTACTGCAGGCTCAATAATGCCCTCCTCAAGCATAGATAGTATTTCTGTTCTAGCACAGTCCCTATAATGTGCCGGAGTTACGTATGGTCTAACACAAAATTTAGTATGCTCACGAACACGAATTTGCTATTGAAATCCCTTGATTGTTCCTGTTTTGTGAGTAAAAACTGTGGAATATGCTTGTAAAATCTCAAAAAGGTCTTGCCTATCAGTGTCATTACAGTGCTCAATTGTTTGAATTTTATTCTGAATTAACTCATTAGTATCAAATGTGCCGTCGATATCATCCCTGTCAGTACCTGCAGAGTGATTGTTAGTGTCAAGTTCCGTCGATTTCCGTCGACAATAGTGGAACAATAAGAAAGTTCATAGAGAAGCTTTGGCTTTGACAAAAGAATTCTAAGTTGGTTTGTTGGCGTACATCTACACTTTTTCCAAAGATTCCACCTTGTAATTTAATCTTACGTAACGGAAGTGTGGGGCAAACGTTCGATTTGTTGCATTTGCTAAAGGCTGTTTCACTAATTACTGAAATGGGACTGGCACAGTCAAGTACTGCCGTAAATTTTACGTCATTTACTGTAATGTGAATACAGGATAGGCAATGTTGTTATGTTTTACGTTGTGTTCCTGGAGTAAGATGTTCCTAATGTCATCCATTTTTACACAATTACTAGCTACGGCAATTGCGTCGTCAGTTTCAAAAGTGCGTTTTGTGGCTGCCAGAGGTATGAGTCATTGCCTATTGTCTCTTTGATGGCGCGTATCGTTATTGGGATTTGGAGACCTAACTTCTACAAATTCACCTTGTCGAGAGCGCCCTACCCTGTTTGATTCCCGCCAGTTCTGATGCAATTCGGGTCTGTCGTTACGATCATATCGCCTGTCGTCACGTCGGTAGATTCCATAGTTTCTTTCTTGTGGGTCACGTGGTGGAGAATTTCTCCCTGAATCATAACTGCGCACTGGACTATTGTGTCTATTCTGTCTCCCTTGATAATAATTATTTTGGTTCCCATATTGTCTGTTTCTCTGATTGTCTCTGTGATAGTCACTACCTCGGTGAGGTGATCTTTCCCTGTAATTATTACTACTCTGCCAACAGTTGTCATACGGGTGGTGTCTGTTTTGGTCACGATTTGCGTTGTGAGAATAGCCTTGTCGTGTCCGCTTACTATTTCTTTCATCACGGAATTGCGACGGATAACATCCTGCCAAAATAATATGTTGTAAATGTTCAGGTAATTTGATTAAGCAAATGCGGATGAGTTCTGAGGGGCTGTATGGGTTTGACAGGTACTGATTCTTGTGCAACATGTCTTCAAAATATTTCACAAGACTGGAAAATTCAGATTGTTCGAAATGTTTCATCATTATGATGCTATGTTTTACTCGGTCTTGTGTAGCTTGAGACCAATATGCTGAGAGGAAGGCATGATAAAATTCTCCTTCACTGTGACAATCGTCAATGACCGATCGCATTCTTTTAGCTGGTTCATTCTCTAAGTAGCCACACATAAATTCTAACCTGTGACCTAATGACCAGTTGGGAGGAAAACAATGAGAGAATTGATGGAGCCACGCTTGTGGATGAATGTCGTTGCCAGAATTCTTAAATGTTTTGAATTTACGTGTAGTAATGAACAGCTTATAGTCAAAATCATCGTGTCGGCGAGTAGCATATCGGTCATTGCTACGTCGTGTCAGCGGTTCCATCTCAAAATTCGGTGCACCTTGCCAATTGCTTTCATAATTTCCGAAACGCCCTGTGTTACTTTTTTGTGGCTTTTCCGTATTTCTAAGTCCTTCTTCCTGTGTTGGAGTGCGAGTGTCCTCTGAAATATATAATTTTTGTATTACTTGTGCCAACTGATCTTGTACTTCCCGGATTTCTCTTATGAGTTGCGTATTAATTTGATTCTGATTTTGTTTCAATTTCTTAATTTGTTCATACTCTCCTGTGTCAGTGATGGCTACAGGTCTTGTGTCATTCAGATCATCATCTACCATTGTAGATAAGTTAGTGAACTGATCCGAAACTTCGGCTACTTTCTCTGATAGTGTACTTAGTGTGTGTTGTGCTAGTGTGTTTTTCTGAACCAAGTTTCAGAGTGTCCATTTGTGTTGAAATCGTATCTACTGTGTCCTTTAAGTTTTCCTGATTTTTTGCAAGTTGCGTAACCGAATCGGTAGATGCAACTGAGTCAATTTTAGCTTGCAAGGTCTCATGATTTTCATGAACAATAGGTTGCAGTTCTTTTATGGCTGCTTCGTGATTCTGTAATGTATTTTCATGCCGCGAAAAAATAGGTTGGAAATGCTCACAAATTTGTGTTTTTACGTCATTACAGACTTTTCGACATTTCGATTCCATTTTATGTAACTCAGTAATTAAATATTCAAGTGTTTGTTGAAGCATATGTTCCACTGAGTCTAACTTTTGATGCTTTTGTTCTACTGCGTCTAACTCTAGCTGTGTTTGTCTCGTGTTGTTCCATTGTGTCTAACTTTTGAAGATTTTGTTCCATTGTGCCTAACTTTTGAAGATTTTGTTCCATTGTGTCTAACTCTTGTAGCTTTTGTCCCACTTGTTGCATTAACTGTAATAACAATGCACTGGTGTCTGAAACATGTTCCTCAGTGCTTTTCGGCAGTGAAGTTGCACCGGCAACATTCACATTTTGACAAACAGAAAATGTGTCTTGACGTATTTGAGAAAACGGTGAGGACCCAAAACCTGAATCTGCAGTATTTGCAAGATTGTGTCCTGTCATTCCCGATTCCTGAGGCGGGCTGTTGCCGACCGATCGATCGATAATGCTTCCCTGTTCACTAATTGTTTCACTGTCTACACCATTGTTTGCCACCCACTCCATTTCCCTATGCACAATTACCAAATTACTATCTTGTACATTAGTTAATTCATTACACGGAGGCGCTAACACACTGCTTTCGTCTTCACTGTCATTTCTCAGTTTACTTTGGAGCCTAGTATTACGTTTTTCACACGCCATAATTGTCACAATATTTCACACGATAACACAGAAAAGCACAATTTGAAGAGCAAAAGGTCGCAGGTTCGAATCCTGCCTCGGGCACGGATGTGTGTGATGTCCTTAGGTTAATTAGGTTTAAGTAGTTCTATGTTCTAGGGGACTAATAACCTCAGATGTTAAGTCCCATAGTGCTCAGAGCCATTTGAACCATTTTGAAGAGCAAAAATAAGAAAACACATTAACATAGCACTGAAAATAATATCTAGTTAATCGCAAGCGCAGCTGCGAAATACTTGGTGCAAATCTACATGCGTGCCACAACTGTTTTACTGTACAACAATGAAACACTGCAACTACAAACGAGATTCTCTCTACAATTACGCGCTAGCAATAAACAAAAGCTACATTAATTACACAAACTACAGAAAAAAATCAGAAGATTCCAGTGAGGTATCCTCGGCTAAGGGTCGACATATGAAACGTCCCCTTTGAACAATTATACATGACTGTGCTTAAACTGACACACAATATTTTTTGCACAACGCAATCTGACTTTCAATAATCCCTACAAGAGAATAGCCCAGACTAAATTAACCTATACGTTTCAAAAATCACTTACCTCTCAAAACTCTTCGTTACTCAAACTACTGCAATACAGCGAGCGCCACTACTGCCAGCTAAATAAAAGATTCAAACTACTGAAGGCACTAACTACTGATAAGCATAGTTAGCAAAAGAAAGATTTTGATAGGGAACAAACAATGTATTTACCTTAATATTGTTCAAAAGTCAGATTTTATATATATATATATATATATATATATATATATATATATATATATATATATATATATATATATATATATCAGTTCATGACATCCAGTCTTACAAATTTACTCTTTCTTAATGAGACACGTCCAGATCGTCCGCTCTCAAAATTCCTCCATCTCTCTCCCCACATCCACCACTGCTGGCGGCTCACCTCCAACTGCGCAACGCTACGCGCTGTTAACATCCAGCTGCCAAACACTACAATGGCAGACAACAGTGCAAACTAGCCACAGACTGCACACAGCGCAGCCAGTGATTTTCATACAGAGCGCTACGTGGCGTTACCAACACGAAAACGTAAACAGCCTACTTACAATCAGTCCCCTAGAACTTAGAACTACTTAAACCTAACTAACCTAAGGACATCAAACAACACCCAGTCATCACGAGGCAGAGAAAATCCCTGACCCCGCCGGGAATTGAACCCGGGGACCCGGGCGTGGGAAGTGAGAACGCTACCGCACGACCACAAGCTGCGGACGCATCCTCCGTACAGCCCCGATCTCTCTCTACGTGATTTCCGTATTTTTGGAGCTCTGAAAAAAGACTTTCATGGCCTTCGATTTGCTTCGAAATAAGAGGTACATGCCTGGGTACAATCGTGGTTCCGTAGGCAACCGCAAACATTTTTCGATGAAAGAGTTGACCGTCTTGTCTCAGAGGGAGTTAAATGAATTAACAGTTACGTCTATTACTTTTGAAATAACGAACAGTTTTAAATGATTGCATGCAAACTCAAATTACGAAGGGAGAATTTTGTGGAAAGACGGGGGATGTTTCACTAGAGAACCGGCCATTCGGTTCACGAAACAGCAACATTGGGAACGACGAAATACACATGGCTCGTATGTGAAGTGATATCAGTAGAACTTCGGCGTGGACATTTGGGCATGTATCGTAGGCGACTTTTTGCAGCATCCTGTCCTAAATCCCACACACTGCCACCCCCACCCCACCCTCCTCGTTTAAAACGGAAGAGGAACTTAGCGTTCCATGTAAACATCCTTCCATTGTATTTACATCTACATCTACATTTATACTCCGCAAGCCACCCGTCGATGTGTGGCGGAGGGCACTTTACGTGCCACTGTCATTACCTCCCTTTCCTGTTCCAGTCGTGTATGGTTCGCGGGAAGAACGACTGCCGGAAAGCCTCCGTGCGCGCTCGAATCTCTCTAATTTTACATTCGTGATCTCTTCGGTAGGTATAAGTAGGGGGAAGCAATATATTCGATACCTCATCCAGAAACGCACCCTCTCGAAACCTGGAGAGCAAGCTACACCGCGATGCAGAGCGCCTCTCTTGCAGAGTCTGCCACTTGAGTTTGCTAAACATCTCCGTAACGCTATCACGGTTACCAAATAACCCTGTGACGAAACGCGCCGCTCTTCTTTGGATCTTCTCTCTCTCTTCCGTCAACCCGATCTGGTACTGATGAGCAATACTCAAGTATAGGTCAAACGAGTGTTTTGTAAGCCACCTCCTTTGTTGATGGACCACATTTTCTAAGGACTCTCCCAATGAATCACAACCTGGTTCCCGCCTTACCAACAATTAATTTTATATGATCATTCCACTTCAAATCGTTCCCCACGCATACTCCCAGATATTTTACAGAAGTAACTGCTACCAGTGTTTGTTCCGCTATCATATAATCATACAATAAAGGATCCTTCTTTCTATGTATTCGCAATAAATTACATTACATTTGTCTATGTTAAGGGTCAGCTGCCAGACCCTGCACCAAGTGCCTATCTGCTGCAGATCTTCCTGCATTTCGCTACAATTTTCTAATGGTACAACTTCTCTGTATACTACAGCATCATCCGCGAAAAGCCGCATGGAACTTCCGACACTATCTACTAGGTCATTTATATATATTGTGAAAAGCAATGGTCCCATAACACTCCCCTGTGGCACGCCAGAGGTTACTTTAACGTCTGTAGATGTCTCTCCATTGATAACAACATGCTGTGTTCTGTTTGCTAAAAACTCTTCAATCCAGCCACACAGCTGGTCTGATATTCCGTAGGCTCTTACTTTGTTTATCAGGCGACAGTGCGGAACTGTATCGAACGCCTTCCAGAAGTCAAGGAAAATAGCATCTACCTGGGAGCCTGTATCTAATATTTTCTGGGTCTCATGAACAAATAAAGCGAGTTGGGTCTCACACGATCGCTGTTTCCGAAATCCATGTTGATTCCTACAGAGTAGATTCTGGGTTTCCAAAAACGACATGATACGCGAGCAAAAAGCTTGTTCTAAAATTCTACAACAGATCGACGTCAGAGATATAGGTCTATAGTTTTGCGCATCTGCTCGACGACCCTTCTTGAAGACTGGGACTACCTGCGCTCTTTTCCAATCATTTGGAACCTTCCGTTCCTCTAGAGACTTGCGGTACACGGCTGTTAGAAGGGGGGCAAGTTCGTGAAATCTTCTCGGGTGATCAGCCGAGTAAAGGCGTCGTCTTCTCGCAACGTTTCGAAGGGTTTCGTACCCATCATCTTCGCTTGAAGATGATGGGTACGAAACCCTTCGAAAAGTTGCGAGAAGACGACGCCTTTACTCGGCTGATCACCAGAGAAGATTTCACTAACGGGGGGCAAGTTCTTTCGCGTACTCTGTGTAGAATCGAATTGGTATCCCGTCAGGTCCAGTGGACTTTCCTCTGTTGAGTGATTCCAGTTGCTTTTCCATTCCTTGGACACTTATTTCGATGTCAGCCATTTTTTCGTTTGTGCGAGGATTTAGAGAAGGAATTGCAGTGCGGTCTTCCTCTGTGAAACAGCACCGGAGAAAGGTGTTTAGTATTTCAGCTTTACGCGTGTCATCCTCTGTTTCAATGCCATCATCATCCCGGAGTGTCTGGATATGCTGTTTCGGGCCACTTACTCATTTAACGTAAGTCCAGAACTTCCTAGGATTTTCTGTCAAGTCGTTACATAAAATTTTACTTTCGAATTTACTGAACGCTTCACGCATAGCCCTCCTTACGCTAACTTTGACATCGTTTAGCTTCTGTTTGTCTGAGAGGTTTTGGCTGCGTTTACACTTAGAGTGAAGCTCTCTTTGCTTTCACAGTAGTTTCCTAACTTCGTTGTTGAACCACGGTGGGTTTTCCCCGTTCCTCACAGTTTTACTCGACACGTACCTGTCTAGAACGCATTTTACGATTGCCTTGAACTTTTTCCATAAACACTCAACATTGTCAGTGTCGGAACAGAAATTTTCGTTTTGATCTGTTAGGTAGTCTGAAATCTGCCTTCTATTACTCTTGCTAAACAGATAAACCTTCCTCACTTTTTTTATATTCCTATTAACTTATGATCAATGATTCCCTGTTCTGCACTTACAGAGTCGAAAAGTTCGGGTCTGTTTGTTATCAGTAGGTCCAAGATGTCATCTACACGAATCGGTTCTCTGTTTAATTGCTCGAGGTAATTTTCGGATAGTGCACTCAGTATAATGTCACTCGATGCTCTGTCCCTACCACCCGTCCTAAACATCTGAGTGTCCCAGTCTATATATGGTAAATTGAAATCTCCACCTAAGACTATAACATGCTGAGAAAATTTATGTGAAATGTATTCCAAATTTTCTCTCAGTTGTTCTGCCACTAATGCTGCTGAGTCGGGAGGTCGGTAAAAGGAGCCAATTATTAACCTAGCTCGGTTGTTTAGTGTAACCTCCACCCATAATAATTCACAGGAACTATCCACTTCTACTTCACTACAGGATAAACTACTACTAACAGCGACGAACACTCCACCACCGGTTGCATGCAATCTATCCTTTCTAAACACCGTCTGTGCCTTTGTAAAAATTTCGGCAGAATTCATCTCTGGCTTCAGCCAGCTTTTTGCACCTATAACGATTTCAGCTTCGGTGCTTTCTATCAGCGATTGAAGTTCCGGTACTTTACCAATGCAGCTTCGACAGTTTACAATTACAATACCGATTGCTGCTTGGCCCCCGCACGTCCTGACTTTGCCCCGCACCCTTTGAGTCTGCTGCACTTTCTGTAGTTGCCCGAGGCCATCTAACCTAAAAAAACGCCCAGTCCACGCCACACAACCCCTGCTACCCGTGTAGCCGCTTCCTGCGTGTAGTGGACTCCTGACCTATCCAGCGGAACCCGAAACCCCACCACCCTATGGCGCAAGTCGAGGAATCTGCAGCCCACACGGTCGCAGAACCGTCTCAGCCTCTGATTCAGACCCTCCACTCGGCTCTGTACCAAAGGTCCGCAGTCAGTCCTGTCGATGATGCTGCAGATGGTGAGCTCTGCTTTCATCCCGCTAGCGAGACTGGCAGTCTTCACCAAATCAGATAGCCGCCGGAAGCCAGAGAGGATTTCCTCCGATCCATAGCGACACACATCATTGGTGCCGACATGAGCGACCACCTGCAGATGGGTGCACCCTGTACCCTTCATGGCATCCGGAAGGGCACTTTCCACCTCTGGAATGACTCCCCCCGGTATGCACACGGAGTGTACATTGGTTTTCTTCCTCTCTCTTGCTGCCATTTCCCTAAGGGGCCCCATTACGCGCCTGACGTTGGAGCTCCCAACTACCAGTAAGCCCACCCTCTGCGACCGCCCAGATCTTGCAGACTGAGGGGCAACCTCTGGAACAGGACTAGCAGCCATGTCCGGCCGAAGATCAGTATCAGCCTGAGACAGAGCCTGAAAATGGTTCATCAGACAAACTGGAGAGGCCTTCCGTTCAGCCCTCCAGAATGTCTTTCGCCCCCTGCCACATCTAGAGACGACCACCTACTCTACCACAGGTGAGGGATCAGCCTCAATGTGGGCAGTATCCCGAGCAGCCAAAGTCGTAGTCCGATCGGGGGAAGCGTGGGACGAGCTGGCCGTCCCCGACAAACCCCCATCCGGACCCCCACAGTGATGCCCATTGGCAACAGCCTCAAGCTGTGTGACCGAAGCCAACACTGCCTGAAGCTGGGAGCGAAGGGATGCCAACTGAGCCTGCATCCGAACACAGCAGTTTTAGTCCCTATCCATGCTAAAAACTGTTGTGCAAAGAACGTCTGAACTAATCTACAGAGAGCACAAACAATTCGACACAAAATTTAAACGGTTATTAAAATACAAGATTGCCTAGTAAATGCAGTAATGCTGCTACTTGCGCACTGCTGACACACTACTCTGCGGCGGAAGGAGACTACGCGATTTTGCACTATTCAGGTACAAAAACGCGATGCTACAACTCTCAAATACTATAATACGCCGGAAATTTATGAATTAAACAATGCAAATACCAAAAACACACAAATTAATTAATCAATTTAATTAAGTAGTCAATCAAATTGATTAGAGTGAGAGGGAAGCCTATTCCAGTAACTCAGACCTGAAAGTGTACCTGTAGCAGTGAGGGGGAGGGGGTTGGGGTTGGAGGAGGGGGTGGGGGAACAATGTGGTTAACCTCTCAACCACCAGTAAAACCCCCACTCCTCCCACAGAAAATGGCAGGAAGTTCAAGTTCTATCAGGACAATGCAACATACCACAGCTACCTACATTAACCTAAGAAAATGGCAGGAAAGAAAGGGCACTTGGACTACCTCCACTAACCTGTCACCCTACCACCACTTCCTCCTATGGATTGGTACGAAAGTTCAAATTCCATTGGTACAATGCAACACACCACAGCTACCTCTACTAACCTAATAAAATGGTGGGAAAATAGGTCACTTGGGCTACCTCCACTAACCTGTCACCCTACTGCCATCTCTTCCTAGGGATTGGAAGTTTGAATTTTGGAGGGATGATAGGTCAGTTGAGCCCAACTGACCTAAGAAAATGGCGGGAATGAAAGGGTAATTCCACTAACCTAAATCACCTGACTGCCACCTCGTCCTAGGGATTGACAGGAAGAGGACACTACCTGTGTAGGAAATAAGTCTTTATTATTTTGCCTGCACTATTTATTTAAACAGTTTGATGCAGTACAGCTATCCAGTGTGTTCTCCACGAGGTCTGGACTCCAACTGACCTAGTACACAGTACCAGAGGCCGCTGTCGTCCATTCTGTGACGTAATCCAAGATGGCGATCATGACGTCAGCTTATGACGCAAGTTGTGTTATCCAAGATGGCGGGAAACAGTGTGTTCATCATGAGGTCTCGGCCTAGTACACAATACCACCACCAGAGGGCGCTGTCGACGTCTGTTCTGTGACTTAATCCAAGATGGCGGGGGAAAATAGCAGCAGACAGTGTGTTCACCACGAGGTCAGGACCTAGTACACAGTGCTGCCATCAGAGAGTGCTGTCGTCCATTCCGTGGCGTAACCCAAGACGGTGGGGGAAAATGGCTGGAAAAGGACTCTTCCTATACTGGACGTCAGTCTTTATTTTGCAGGCTGTGTCTCTACCATAAGATCTAGAGTCCAACTGACCTAGTTCACTACAGTGTCACCAGAGGGCGCTGTCATCTCTCCTGTATCGTAATCCAAGATGGTGGTCTGGGGCGAAAATGACTCAGCCTGCACTGGGCTGCTGAAGAGAGTAAGGAAGGAGTGTACTTTATTTTGGAACAATTTATTTAGGGATGGATTTTGAAAGATAGTATATTTATCACATCGATACAGAACACATGCTCTGTCATGCTTGGGGTCATGCCACACAGCCCACAGGCCTGTAAATTACTCCTAAAAAACCCTCTGCAGGCACACAAACAACTCCTAAATTACCCAAATAATTTCAGTACAAACATGCAAACTCCTCCTAAATAATGCAGTATACTGATGTGTTGACATGAAATCAACTCAAACTGTCAAAATAACGCATAGAACTGCCTACAGACCAGTTAGCAAAATAATGCAATAGTCACGCACTCAATGTGCGCAAGCACCGTCCGCCACCCCATGTCCACTAGACCGCACAGGAGGCTACCAGCAGCCCCCGCGAAGTAAAGCGGCCGTCAGCTGCAAACCACGCACAGGTGCCCTCAAGCATGAAGTGGCGACATCCCTTTCTTATAGGCAAGAAAAGAGGTTCATTGTACTTTCAATTACCTAGTTTCAACTACTTTTCAAGGTCATCCAACCCCTCGCTTCGAGCATACGAAATACAGGCACATAGATCAATGAATTTAGGAAATGTCTTTGGATTTTTGGTAGGTTAGCGAAGAAGACAGGTAAATATTCTCGTACAAAATATTTATTAACTCTTGCATATGCATTTACACACAGAAAACAACTCTTTCCTTATTGTTGTTAGGTGTAGTTTTAATAATGTCCAATTTATCTTTTAACTTATAGCTTAAATCCACATCGGAATCATCTGTTTCTTTCTCCAACCAGTAATTTGGCAAATACAGAGAATTCTAACACATATCTATTTTTTTCTGTAAAGTACTTGTTTTATGGCTTTAACTATTACTTCTGATCCCTCCTGCAGTTCTTCTAGGCGAGAGCATTCGGGGATTTTAATTTTTCCTCGTATTTCCTCCATGACGCTATTGTTAAAGCGTTCCACGTCTCCCTGTGTGTGTCGGTAACTCTTCTGCTCCACATTCTGGCCGAATTTCTGAATAGAAGTTTAAGCTTACAACCTTTGCAAACGAGTTGTCATTAAATGTAGTTATTCCATCAGTTTTAAACTCGGCAAATGGCTCTTCTGTTGCTAGGTGGACAACATCCAGCTCGCTACACTTAGATAGAATATAAGCATCCTTTTTAAGCCGATCCAAATGGGAATAGAGCTTAATAAACACATTTTTCGTGTATCCCTTAATACAGTAAATGTTCTCGATTCCACTGATTTCGGCCAGTACACCAACACGTGACCAGTTTCCATGGCTGTTTACTGTGAATGCCAATATTTTGTATTCCCATTCGTAGTCAGATCTTCCCATACAGAATGTTTAAATCCGTACGTAAACCTGGCCTGCACATCAGCAATAGCTTCTCCCTTTTCCAATTGCAGCTTATTATCTTCCTTTATAGCAGCTGTCTTCTCCATGTACTCCAGTTTCCTTTTCTTTACTTCGAGGTCCTCGATTTCCAGTTTTCGTTTGCGTACACTTAATACATTAACTGCACTTAAAGGAGTAATTTCTTTAATGGGGAATGCTTTAAGTCTGTTTGATACATTGGTCCTTTTTCTTAAGACTTTCGGTATAAGATTATTTGTAGGAACTAGTCCCAGTTCGCCGATATCTATATCTGACGGTATTGTGGAGAACAGGGTTCCAGACTGAGAAAAATAAGTTTCTCCTGCTTTAACATAACACTTACGCGTAATACTTATATTGTCTTTGTTGGAGTTAAGACCCTCCACGTAGTTTACAGGTAGATAATTAAAACTGTATGCACACGGAGCATAACTTATAAGCTTTTCTCGGTCCTGAGAGACCGGCAGACTTACTTGCACACCAGTCAATTTTCGAGCATTCTTATTACCCCAGTAGACAAATTGCAGAACGTTGTTAAACACACACAGCAACTGTTATGTAAATTATTAGCTAGCTGACATCACATGGATGCAATTGGCACAGAGTAAAGTGGAGCACATTGTAAATACTGCTTGTTGGTGTCTAATACACTTAAACAGCTTTGCACTGGGTCGAACACGCGATCCATTCTGTAGTTGTATGTTGTAGCCTCCAGCATGGTAATGCCATGCTCCTTAGCCAAAAAAGACGTAAAAGTTTCCCGTTGTCACGTGTCTGGAAACTTTATAAAATCTATAAGAAGGTTACCTATAACTTTGTTTACTCCTTTACTTGTGATTTGACATATACATTTCTTACATACCTTTACCCTACAATTGGAGCTCATCCACGTTAAACAGTGTATTCCAACTGTTTTATCGTTGTCTACTATCACATTGCTGCTTACCTGATACTCTCCTTCCATGCAGACGTCGTGGGTTGATATTAGGTAGTCGCACATGTCCATTTTATTAAAAATTCCGGCAAAGTCTTGCGTTATGTCTAAATCCAAAAGGTAATAATCGTCTACAAGTATCTGCTGCAATATTCCGGGCAGTCCCTCCATTAGATCATCCAGTTTAACGTCCACTAATTCCACTTTATATGGGATAGCCACAGGATATTTATATTTATTCGAAATCATTTCCAGTGCTTCCGTGCCGTTTTTGTCCAATATTCCTCTTGCTGTCACACTGTCGCTTCCATGTAGGAGAAGTGGTAGCTTCGCCTTGACACCATGTCTTGAGGTGACGAACTTGGAGAATTTACCACGTAGATAATAGTTAAATGAGCCACACATCTCCTTCTCTAACATTACAGACCATCCCTTCTCTAATTGCTCCTGACAGTCCCCTTGGTCACAGATTTTAACTACCATAATGTTATCGCAAAAGGGTTCTGTAAAAAGAGTAAGTACATTTAAATTCTTCTTGCTAAGGAGCGTACCATTGTCGGTGTAACTTATGTTGCCAATGTCAGAAACAAGATTGTCCGGGTTCTCCAGTAGTAGCCATAAACCAAAGCGTTCGTCAGTTGGTCTCGTCCTCCTCCCTAATAGTTGAGGCATGTTAAGGACTTTGGAGGAATCCATGTTGACACTTTCAACTAGCCACAGAAGACTAATCGGTTGCAGCTGTCATGCATCCTTTTATACTCTTAAACATCCACGATGTCGGCACTTCCGGTCACGTGATCCTCCAGTCATAGATTCTAAATTTAATTGTATGTACAGTCCAAGCGTAAACTCCTGGCTATTTTGTACGCAAGGTGTCCGTTGGAGGGAAGGCGACTGACCCCCGCGAGTACATGGACCCTCTGTCGGAGGTACGAGTCCTCCCTAGGGCATGAGTGCGTGTGTGTATGTATATGTGTGTGTGTGTGTGTGTGTGTGTGTGTGTGTGTGTGTGTGTTGTTCTTAGCGTAAGTTAGTTTACGTTAGATTAAGCAGTGTGTAAGCCTAGGGACCGAAGATCTCAGTAGTTTGGTCCCATAGGAACTTACAACAAATTTCCACCCACATCCTGTAACGACAAATATATTTTGACGCCATTGCACTGTTAGTACACGTAGATTATTTCGTAGTTTGGTTTTTAACCGACAGATCGCTAAATTCAAATCATTCAGTACTATGGTGGTTGCTGTTGTGGTCTTCAGATTGATGTAATGCAGCTCTCCATGCTACTCTGTCCTGTACAAATCTCTTCATCGCCGAATAACTACTGCCCTACATCCTTCTGAACCTGCTTAGCGTGTTCGTCTCTTGGTCTCCCTCTACGATTGTTACCCTCCACGCCTATCTCCAGCACTAAATTGGTGATCCCTTCGTGCCTCAAAACGTATTCTACCAGTCGATCCCTTCCTCTAGTCAACTGGTGCTACAAAATTCTCTTATTCCCAATTCTATTCAGTACCACCTCATTTGTAACGTGATCTACCCATCTAATTTTCAGCATTCTTCTGTAGCACCACATTTCGAAAGCTTCTATTCTCTTCTTGTCTAAATTGTTTATCGTCCATGTTTCACTTCCATACATGGCTGCACTCCATACAAATACTTTCAGAGATGACTTACTGACACTTAAATCTATACTCGATGTTAACAAATTTCTCTTCTTCAGAAACCCTTTCCTTGCCATTGCCAGTCTACATTTTATATCCTCTCTACTTCGACCATCATCAGTTATTTTGCTCCCCAAATAGCAAAACTCCTTTACTACTTTAAGTGTCTCATTTCCTAATCTAATTCCCTCAGCATCACCCGACTTAATTCCATTATACTCCATTACCCTCGTTTTGCTTTTGTTGATGTTCATCTTATATCATCCTTTCAGGACACTGTCCATTCCGTTCAATTGCTGTTCCATGTCCTTTGCTGTCTCTGACAGAATTACAATGTCGTCGGCAAACCTCAAACTTGTTATTTTTTCTCCATAGATTTTAATTCCTACCTCAAATTTTTCTTCTGTTTCCTTTACTGCTTGCTCATTATACAGATTGAATAACATCGGGGATAGGCTACACTCCTGTCTGACTCCCTTCATAACCACTGCTACCCTTTCATGCCCTCTACTCTTATAACTGCATCTGGTTTCTGTTCAAATTGTAAATATCCTTTCGCTCTCTGTATTTTACCCCTGCCACCTTCAGAATTTGAAAGAGGATTCAAGTTAACATAGTCAAATGCTTTCTCTAAATCTACAAAACCTAAAAACGTTGGTTTGCCTTTCCTCAATCTATCTTTTTAGACAGGTCATGGAGGCAGTATTGCCTTGTGTGTTCCAACATTTCTACGGAATCCATACTGATCTTCCCTGAGGTCGGCTTCTGCTAGTTTTTCAATTATTTTGTAAAGAATTCGAGTCAATATTTTGCAACAGTGATTTATTAAACTGATAGTTTGGTAATTTTCATACCTGTCGACACCTGCTTTCTTTGAGATAGGAATTATTATTGTAACACCCCACCCGTCACTTATCTGGTTTTGGTGTGTTCACCCCAGGTAACTGACTAACAGATCAACAGAGAGTGCAACACTGCCGTAATGTCGGATAACGCAAAGAAAGTAATAAGGCCCCGTGACTCCTGATTGAACTGCAGTGGCAGTGTTGACATTAATTGATTCACAATTGATCCCTTTTAATTAAAAGGAGTGCACATTGATGTTATATTCAGCTATTGAACACCAGATGCAAATGTTGAACTTAAAATTAATTAAGAAAGCGACTTGGGATTTCAACTACTTGATTGAAAACAGATGCAGTCGATTAGCACAGATTTATTTTTAACTCACAATCTTCAATCATCACATTATATGACTCTCCTAACAAGCAGTGGTAATAAATTGGGTTTGCGTGTAATAAAGTGCAATAACTCAAAAGTAATTCCTATCGATTGCTCCAGGCGTAATGCGAAGTGCGAGAAAAATTCTACACTACACAGACCATGAAACCCTCGTGGAAACTTTGCCGACGTGATCCAACAAATTAATCAGTGGCCGGACAGGGCGCAATATCACTGAATACAGCGTGGCGGAGCAGCGTCGTTGTGCAGATGCCGGCCGACCTCGTGGTGCTGCAAGGCTGCGCTCATCTATTCACTCCTACCTATCTTGCTCAGTACATAGCTGAACCAAAACTTCCTATCTCCAAGCTCAATCGTCCCATTTGCTATTTCCTAAACTGCAGAGATACTCACTCGTTCCCAGGCAGGCAGAGTAAAGAACGCCACACCTGCACTCTAGGCAAGCTGGGAATGGTAGACCTCTATGGAGACTTCTCACAGTCCGCTCTTCGCCTCGGTTTCCCCTCCAGCAAAATCACTTACGCCAATTGCAGCGCAAGTCACATTAATTATTCGTCACTTCCCAGCGCCGACAAATGCCTGCTCTGGGAAGTGAACAAATTCCCACAAAATTTCCCTTCCTCTCAACTTCTGTTATTTAGCTCCTCCCAGGCCACCCATCAAGGTTAGCGTCTGCATAACACCAAGTTTTCTGGGATTCTGACTCCCAGGAGAGTACTTCAAATTCCTTGGTCCTACGTTCCCATCGGAGGCCGGCGTATTTCATTCTGTTGCTCTTCACCTGATTTGCTTCAGACTCTGCAGACAGTGAATTCAGCATGAAGTTGCTATAGTCACGAACACACATAGTTTGACCTCTGTTGACCACTCCACCATAGCTTTGCGCAGCTTTCTCGCATTTTTCACAGAAAACGGGACGACGGACAATTATCAACAGGCGTACAAGTTCTCCGTCTGTTTCCTGGTACACCAGCATGGAGTCGGGGTCAGCCGCCCACTCACTGTCACTCATCTTAAGGCGGCTGGAGGCCGCGCACCATTACTACTTTCTCAGAGCTTGAGGCGCCCTAAGCTGCCTATTGTCGCTTCCCTTAGCCACTCCACCGGAGGCCACGGTCAATTCTGAGTACCTCCCGGGGTAAACTAGCCTCCAGTTAATCAATGCGTTTCCACAAAGTTTTCATGTCGTGTGAATTACTGTAAAACCATCACCTGACATTAATTATTCCAATATGTCCATACTATACTACTATACCCTCTACAAGATGCATTGTGCCTTGTCAGTCATTTTTGATCAGCCCTACTGTTTGCTCAACGTGAGTTAGGTGATCTTTAATGACTTCATGTAAGGGGCATAGTTCTTACCATCTTACATAGACCCTCTCTTCAAATCAATTTTGTAGTACAGGTGATGACTCCTATGGTGTTACCACCTGTGGTACAAAATTAATATCTCCATAACTGTTATTTTAATCTGTTCGCGTGGTTAGTTACGGGTGATTGATTACCACTGCCTCCTCTCTGATGCAAACTCCCACTCATTCCTAGGGTACCTGCCTTCAATGACTGGATCTACTGTTAAAGATGTGGTCATTATTTAGTCTAATTTTACTTTAATCTCTGCCGATTTCTGAGACAATTATTGGTCAGAATACTCAAAAGAAAACTACAATTATATTACAAGGACACACATCGCAAAGGGCAAATACACATGTTTAAGCACCTCTGTGCTTGTCATTTGAATGGCAAGAACCGCAATTATAACTTAAGGTACATTCACCCTCAGTTATCCATCCCTACTCGACTTAAATTACTAAAAACATACAGGAACAATATTCGTGTAACATTCTGTGAAGTTGATAGTGGTTGCTCTCATTCAATTATATGTGAACGCCTGTTTGACATTTTCTAAATAAAGGTTTTTTTTGTGTGTGTGTCTCACTGTCTCTGGACGTTTATATTATGCATGGTGTAAGTGTCATTTTTACACAATTCAACAAGATCTGGCCCAGTCCAGTGTCTGGATTGTGTACACACACACACACACACACACACACACACACACACACACATATATATATATATATATATATATATATATATATATATATATATATATATATATATATAACACAAGCAAAATGACAAGAATCATTGCGTATTGAGCAACCACTGTTGTGTATTTGTAACAAGGTATAAGTATGAAATCTTATTCTAACACAAACAGACGTGGCATGACAAATACAGGGCTATTACAAATGATTGAAGCGATTTCATAAATTCACTGTAGCTCCATTCATTAACATATGGTCACGACACACTGCAGGTACGTAGAAAAACTCATAAAGTTTTGTTCGGCTGAAGCCGCACTTCAGGGGTCTGCCGCCAGAGCGCTCGAGAGCGCAGTGAGACAAAATGGCGACAGGAGCCGAGAAAACGTATGTCGTGCTTGAAATGCACTCACATCAGTCAGTCATAACAGTGCAACGACACTTCAGGACGAAGTTCAACAAAGATCCACCAACTGCTAACTCCATTCGGCGATGGTATGCGCAGTTTAAAGCTTCTGGATGCCTCTGTAAGGGGAAATCAACGGGTCGGCCGGCAGTGAGCGAAGAAACGGTTGAACGCGTGCGGGCAAGTTTCACGCGTATCCGCGGAAGTCGACGAATAAAGCAAGCAGGGAGCTAAACGTACCACAGCCGACGGTTTGGAAAATCTTACGGAAAAGGCTAAAGCAGAATCATTTCTTAAACAGGAGATGCGAAAACCGATGGATCGGTCTTGGTGGAGATCATGATCAACAATTTATGTCATGGCCTCCACGCTCTCCCGACTTAACCCCATGCGATTTCTTTGTGTGGGGTTATGTGAAAGATTCAGTGTTTAAACCTCCTCTACCAAGAAACGTGCCAGAACTGCGAGCTCGCATCAACGATGCTTTCGAACTCATTGATGGGAACATGCTGCGCCGAGTGTGGGAGGAACTTGATTACCGGCTTGATGTCTGCCGAATCACTAAAGGGGCACATATCGAACATTTGTGAATGCCTAAAAAAACTTTTTGAGTTTTTGTATGTGTGTGCAAAGCATTGTGAAAATATCTCAAATAATAAAGTTATTGTAGAGCTGTGAAATCGCTTCAATCATTTGTAATAACCCTGTATATGACGTTTTAACAAATGGCACATTTATAAAATCATAACCTTCCTATAACATAATTCATAAACAGAACAAATGAGTACGTTCGTTGAGGCGCATGTCATTCATTTGAATCCACACTGACACACTCACACACACGGTACAAGTTTCTTGCAGGAACGGAAGTAACATTAGTTCTGACTAGCAAGTTGAGGGATGGCTAACGGCTGAGAAGAGAGCAACGTCGATTGCGGAGATGGCGCCACAGGCGCCAGCATCTTCTTGAGGCAGGATGACTCTCACCTAAGAGCTCGTTGTTGACATCTTGTCCGACAGGCACAAGACCCCATCGGCGCATCTATGACCGCGGCTCAGCCACAGGTCATTGCTCCTTCTATAGTCTTTTTGGGGCAAGGGAGGGACCGTGATAAGACAAGAGCCTATTTTTTGCTCAGGCCCTCAAAGTTGGTGTCATTAGGCACAAAATGTCAGCTGAGCTGTCGCTCCACCTGACGTGGCGAGCAACAAATATAGAAACCATCTTGGACCTCTTCATTGCTGCCCCTGACCCGTACCGTGTACGGAGACCAGGACCGACCTCTTTGTCGTACACAGAGGTGCTGGATTTCACCTCTCCTTGGCTGCTGAGTTGACCACGGGCCCGTCGATTCAGGGCGTGGTCCGCATGCCATCATCATCGTCAGCTGTGTGCTCTCCTCATTGCTGTCGTCCTCGTTCCTTGTCAGCTCGTGTGTGGTGTGCCAGGTATCGTAGCATCAACTCCCTCTCGCTCAGTTACGCCACCTTAACAAACTAACATGACTAATTTTAGAACATGGAAAGTGCTGATGTTTAACCATCAGTACCATACTTTTTTTTAAGACAATGACATTGTCTCATTAGAAAATGAATGATTTTCTTGTTTCTAAATCAACTTCAGGATCAATTAAAATTGAAATGTAACAGAACTTTTTTTATACATAAACATAAAAAATGTACAAGACAACTTGCTTCACAGTCATTCACACACACACAATCAAGGGATGGGGAATCAAGATTATCTGTACAGGATCCCATCACCATTTCTAACTACCAATTCCTACGACTAACACGGTGTTGGCCAACCCGACTACATATTTACTATTTACTACTTTTTATCTCTAATCTTGTTTTTTCCTCTTAGTTCCCTATGTGGCAGACGTCCCTCTTATTGTGCCTGCGAACATGTATAAAACACAACAAACTTAGACATGTGTCAGTCTTACCAAGATTTTTGTTGGAAGTTTGGATAGCGTCCTTTATCGTGTTCTATTGCGACGCTTCTTCTCTCCTCTATTTTCTTCCCGTTTTCTACTTTTGTCACGAATGGTTTTATAAGGCCTGTGAACATGTTTTGGATCAGCAATGTCACAATGGCACAACACAATTATAGCTCACTGCTCACATTCGCAGTTGTTACACTATCTTGGTATCAACAAGTATTTCTGGCGTATTAATGCTGCTGTTTGCTCTGTAGATGATTACATCCGGTTCTTTTTAACATGCACTGGGTGTGATAATTCACGCAACTGCGCATAGCTGTCCACCTCTTATGTATTCAGGGGCATACGAGATGCGTCGGTGCGTCCTCGTAACGACCTACGGGACTGGCCACCTTAAATATGTTCTCCAATGACGGAGACACAATTACGGGGAACTTTTCTGTAATTTACAAAGTTCCTAATCTATCTTTTTCTAGGGGTACGCCCAGAAATACTTGTTTTCCATTCTTTAATCGTGTGTTTTTACAAAATACTCTAGTGCACTTCATTTTCTCAACATCTAGAGGCGAGATATCATTATTAATAATAAAAACACAGAACATAGGCACATATAAACGAGACATTCTACCACTTAAGATCAGTACATATACAAACAAACAAGACACTTTTAAAAAATCCTTATTCTAAGCCTATATTTACTACGTCTACGCTCTAGTCTAGTCATTTGTAATCCTGCCCGTTAAGGTGGGATGGACCAGCTTCGGAGGGCGGACTTCGACCTCTTCCTGGTTGTTATTTTGGTAACCATTATTCCTATTCCTTCCCGATTGCTGGTTACCGCCCCAAGTTCTTTGTAATTTATTATGTTGCACCGGAGAGTGTCGCTCTCCTTCCATGTACCTTCTTTTCGAGTTTCCATTACTCTTATCTTCATAGTGGCCGTTGTAGTTCGGCACTGGCCTACTACCCCACTGAGGTCCATTATTGCGACGGTTGTTATTTTGTTCACGCTGTCGGCGTTTCTCCCGCGCCTGTCCCTCTTGAAATGCGAATGCCCTTAAATACCTCAGTATCGCTACCACAAAGACCGGCAAGTAATTCTTGGTACGAGATGGGAAGTTTCATGTAGCATAATCTGATGATTTCCGCACCGCTACATGGGTTGTCTAGGTACTGGTTCCTTTTTGTCATATTTTCAAAAAATTTGACCGGACTCCGGTACCCTGCCCCTTCCATATCTCTGGACATCATAATTTCTTGTTTGATCCTTTCTTGGGTTTCTTTAGACCAATACTTGCCCAAGAGGGCATTTTTGAATTCTTCGAACGCTCGTCTTCGCTACATTTCTCATGTACTCAGCGGTCGCGCCCTCCATATGGGAGCACACAAAATCCAGCTGGTACATCAATGGCCAGTGTGGGGGCAAAGATAACTCGAATTGTCCCATAAAAGTTTTTGGATGCAAGCTATTATCTTCGTCCTTGTAGTGATGGAACTTTCGGACTGATACAAAATGCTTGTAGTCAAACCGGTCATCGTTCCAGTTATCATTTCGCCCGTTCTTACGATTCGTATGAACATCGGAAGGTGGACTAACTCGTTCCGACACGCTATCGTCATCTATCCGCTTCTGTACGTTCGACAGTTGTTCGGTACATCTAATCGGCCGACAGCAATTGTGCTCACTGGGCAGCTGTGCACTGTCCTTGTTTACCTCGGTCGTTGCCTCAGAGCTGTGAATCAAGGCGTGGCTCCCGTTGCTTATAGTGTCAACTTTGTCACACCGTGAAGCGGTTATCTGTGTTCCGGCAAGTGACGGTTCAGTCGACGCAGTAATTACACCCTTTTTATTTCCTAATGTCTCTGTAATGAGACGTTTTACCTCGTCCTCTAAATTTCTTTTTAATATCGCCACCTCCTCTTTCAACATCTCGTTAGGCCCTATGTCCGGTTGCTCTTGTTGCTTTTCTTCGACACGTTTTGTCCGGCTTTGTAGCCTTGATAACATGATCTTTCCTACTTGTGCCGTGCTTTGCGTGGAGTCCCGAGTTTCTCTCGCTGTTTTCCTTGCACATTTCGCAATTAATTTGGCTTCAATTGCCGTTCGTTTGATGATGGCAATCTCTTTCTCTACTTTGACGCCAAGATTCTTTACCTCCTCTTTTACTTCCCTATGAACTTCTGTGAGCCTATAGTTCAGCTCCGAATTCACCTTTTTAATTTCGGCATTAAGGTTGGCGCTCTGCTCTAAGTTCACCGTTTGCATCTGTTGCAACAGGCCCGTAATGTTTTTGAGAGTAGCCGAATTTTGATCCTCCTCCTTTTGTGGTTGAAAATGCGACTCTTCTCCTCTGTTCTGAGGAACCCTTCGATATCTAGACAAGTACCGTCTCCGCGCCCCCGTCGGATCACTTGTGAATGAATCGTTTGATAATGGTCGGACACCGTTTTGTTCCAACCCACTCTGATTTCTTAGACTGGATCTTCCATACTTATGGATTAATCCTGTACTCCCTGCGTCCCCCGAGCCCTCAGTATCACTGCCTGAATCAACGTCCTTGCTATTCAGCGGACTAAACCAGTCGTGAGACGCAGTTTCAGGAAGTTGCAACTCGCCTTCATCACGCTCATCGGTACAGCTTTCCCTACTATCACCCATGTTCTCCCGAGTAACAGTCTGATTATATTCTGCTGTTGTCTTGGCTTTTCCCCTCGTTATCATTTGCACTTTTATGTTACACGAAAACTCAAAGCCCAAGTACCCCTTACACTCAATGATTAGATAACGCAAAACATATATCAGGACACAAATTGATACACTGGGTGTGAGCAGTGACCCGACAAATAGTTCATGAAGCATTCCCCCAAAAGGGCTAGTACCAATGATTGTGTTCTGTGTGCTCAGCATCGGCTGATTACGGCACTGCCCATCATAAGTACTCCAACAAATCACAAATACAATGCATAGGCACCTATAAATGTCAATTTGAAAGGACAGCACATGAAGAAGACAATGTAACTTATTGTAGCTAATGCTACCGGTTTTTCAATTAACAATGGCTAAGCAAGGCAAAAAGGCTAGTACCAATGATTGTGTTCTGTGTGCTCAGCATCGGCTGATTACGACACTGCACATCATAAGTACTCCAACAAATCACAAATATAATGCACAGGCCCTATAAATGTCAATTTGAAAGGACGGCACATGAAGAAGACAGTGTAACTTATCGTAACTAATGCTACCCGTTTTTTCTTTTTTTTTTTTCAATTGAAAAGGGCTAAGCAATGGATCACGTGGAAAAATTTCCTTTTTCAAGACTACTTCCTAGCAAATCCCGAAGTATTGTATCCTGGCATGGGTCAGCCATATGTAACACCCCACCTGTCGCTTATCTGGTTTTGGTGTGTGTTCACCCCAGGTCATTGACTAACAGATCAACAGAGAGCGCAACACTGCCACAATGTCGGATAGCGCAAAGAAAGTAATAAGGCCCTGTGACTCCTGATTGAACTGCGGTGGCAGTGTTGACATTAATTGATTCACAATTGATCCCTTTTAATTAAAAGGGGTGCACATTGATGTTATATTCAGCTATTGAACACCAGATGCAAATGTTGAACTTAAAATTAATAAAGAAAGTGACCTGGGATTTCAACTACTTGATTGAAAACAGATGCAGTCGATTAGCACAGATTTATTTTTAACTCACGATCTTCAATCATCACATTAAATGACTCTCTTAACAGGCATTGGAAATAAATTGCGTTTGCGTGGAGTAAAGTAGGATAACTCAAAAGTAATTCCTATCGACTGACCCAGGCGTAATGCAAAGTGCGAGAAGAATTCTACACTACACGGCCCATGAAACCCTCATGGACACTTTGCCAATGTGATCCAACAAATTAATCAGTGGCCGGACAGGGCGCAATATCACTGAATACAGCGTGGCGGGGCGGCGTCGTTGTGCAGATGCAGGCCGACCTCGTGGTGCTGCAAGGCTGCCCTCATCTATTCACTCCTGGCTATCTTGCTCAGTACATAGCTGAACCAAAACTTCCTATCTCCAAGCTCAATTGTCCCATTTGCTAGGTCCTAAACTGCAGAGATACTCACTCTTTCCCAGGCAAGCTGAGTAAAGAACGCCACGTCCGCACTCTAGGCAAGCTGGGAATGGTAGACCTCTATGGAGACTTCTCACAGTCCGCTCTTCGCCTCGGTTTCCCCTCCAGCTAAATCACTTATGCCAATTGCAGCGCAAGTCGCGTTAATTATGCGTCACTTTCCATCACCAACCAATGCCTGCTCTGGGAAGTGAACAAATTCCCACAAAATTTCCCTTCCTCTCAACTTCTGTTATTTAGCTCCTCCCAGGCCACCCATCAAGGTTAGCGTCTGCATAACACCAAGTTTTCTGGAATTCTGACTCCCAGGAGAGTACTTCAAATTCCTTGGTCCTACGTTCCCATCGGAGGCTGGTGTATTTCATTCTGTCGCTCTTCACCTGATTTGCTTCAGACTCTGCAGACCATGAATTCAGCGTGAAGTTGCTATAGTCACGAACACGCATATTTTGACCTCTGTTGACTGCTCCACCATAGCTTTGTGTGGCTTTCTCGCATTTTTCACAGAAAACGGGACGACAGCCATTTATCAACAGGCGTACAAGTTCTCCGTCTGTTTCCTGGTACACCAGCATGGAGTCGGGGTCAGCCGCCCACTCACTGTCACTCATCTTAAGGCGGCTGGAGGCCGCGCACCATTACCGCTTTCTCAGAGCTTGAGGCGCCCTAAGCTGCCTATTGTCGCTTCCCTTAGCTGCTCCCCCAGCGGCCACGGTCAATTCTGAGTACCTCCCTGGGGTAAACTAGCCTCCAGTAAATCGATGCGTTTCCACAAAGTTTTCATGTCGTGTGAATTACTTTAAAACCATTACCCAACATTAATTATTCCAATATGTCCATACTATACCCTCTACAAGATGCATTGTCAGTCATTTTAGTTCAGCCCTACTGTTTGCTCAACGTGAGTTACGTGATCTTTAATGACTTCATGTAAGGGGCATAGTTCTTGCCATCTGACATTATATTCTCCTTGATGTCTGAGGGTATTTCACCTGTCTCATAGATCTTGCTCACCAGATGGTAGAGTTTTGCCATGCCTCCCAAGGCTATCAGCAGTTCTAATGGAATGTTGTCTACTCCCTGGGCCTTGTTTCGACTTAAGACTTTCAGTGTTTTGTCAAATTCTTCACGTAGTATCGTGTTCTCCATTTCATCTTCATCTACGTCCTCTTCCATTTCCATAATATTGCCCTCAAGTAAATCGCCCTTGTATCGACCCTCTATACACCTCTTCCACCTTTCTGCTTTCTCGTCTTTGCTTAGGATGGGATTTGCATCTGAGCTCTTGATATTCATACAGTTTGTTCCCTTTTCTCCAAAGGTCTCTTTAATCTTCCTGTAGGCAGTACCCATCTTACCCCTAGTGATACATGCTTTTATTTCCTTACAGCTGTCCCTGCTTAACCATTTTGCATTTCCTGTCGATCTGATTTTTGCAACGTTTGTATTCCTTATCGTCTGTATCATTTACTGCATTTTTATATTTTCTCTTTACATCAGTTAAATTCAGTATTTCTTCTGTTACCCAAGGATTTCTATTAGCCCTCGTCTTTTTACCTACTTGATCCTCTGCTGTCTTCACTATTTCATCTCTCAAAGCTACCCATTCTTCTTCTACTGTATTTCTCTCCCCCATTTGTGACAATTTTTCCCTTATGCTCTCCCTGAAACTCTGTATAACCTCTGGTTTAGTCAGTTTATCCAGGTCCCACCTCCTTAAATTCCCACCTTTTTGCAGTTTCTTCAGTTTTAATCTACAGTTCATAACCAATAGATTGTGGTCAGAGTCCACATCTGCCCCTGGAAATGTCGTACATCTTAAAACCTGCTTCCTAAATCTCTGTCTTACTATTATATAATCTATCTTAAACCTTCCAGTGTCTCCAGGCCTCTTCCATGTATACAACCTTCTTTCATGATTCTTAAACCAAATGTTAGCTATGATTAAGTTATATTCTATTCAAAATTCTACCAGGCGACTTCCTCTTTCATTCCTTACCCCCAGTCCGTATCCACCTACTGCTTTTCCTTCTCTTCCCTTTCCTACATTCGCATTCCAGTCCCCCATGACTACTAAATTTTCGTCTCCCTTAACTACCTGAATAATTTCTTTTATCGCATCATATATTTCTTCAATCTCTTCATCATCTGCGGAGCTAATTGGTATATAAACTTGTACTACTGTGTTAGGCGTTGACTTCGTGTCTACCTTGGCTACAATAATGCGTTCACTACGCTGTTCGTAGTAGCTTATAGGTGTTCTTTTTTTTATGCATTATTAAAGCTACTCCTGCGTTACCGTTATTTTATTTTGTATTTATAACCCTGTATTTACCTGACCAGAAGTCTTGTTCATCCTGCCACCGAACTTCACTAATTCCCAGTATATCTAACTTCAACCTATCCGTTTCCCTTTTTAAATTATCTAACCTACTCGCCCGATTAAGAGACCTGCCATTCCACGCTCCGATCAATAGGACGCCAGTTTTGTTTCTCCTAATGACGACGTCCTCCTGAGTTGTCCCCGCCCTCAGATATGGATGGGGGAGAACGACATCATCATACAACCATGGAATAAAGCAGTACTATGGTATACGAATAAAAATAATCCAAATCACTTGCTAAAAGATTCTAATAGGTAAAACAATGATAGAAATAAAAAAATGAAGACAAATGAAACGTTACTACGACGGTCAACATGACGTTACAAGGAAGTAGAATTTAAAAAAAATTACATTTATAGTCATTAACTGCATACAAATAATGATCAAAGTCATTACTATAATGAACTGCAAATGAAAATTTCAAACCACTGGTTGAGTTTCGAACCCACAGCCTTCTGCACGCTGTGAATGTCCGTTCACCACTACACCACGCCTTCACGCTGTACAGCACTACTATTTTTAAGGCGCTATGGTTTCATGCGGAGTTCCGAAATTTGTTTTCGTCCACAACTCGCAAACGTGGGACCACTGTCCAGTGAATATATATATATATATATATATATATATATATATATATATATATATATATATATATATATATATTCTATTTCTTAACAATTATTTTTCAACACAGCGTCCCCTGCAACACTCTTACAAGCTTTTCATCCGGTTTCTGAGAATCCTGTGCATCTATGATACGCTCGACTGTAGGAACATTTCCGTTGGTACTAACTACAATCGAAAAGTTTACGAGGGTTTAGAAGTCTAGGGGTAATATCACTTCATTTTCACTCCTTGCGAATGCATCATAAGCCATCTCAGACATGCTCATATTCTGCTGAGGTATCAAATAGGTTCCTTGCCCATACATTTGTGTGTCCTTTCCCTCTCTATGAATGTCGTGGGTAAGGATCACGGCTCTTAAGAAGATACACTCTCGCATGTTGTCTAAAAAATTGGAAATATTGTCTCTCTAATAAATAAGGAAAATTATCAGACATCTGACTAAATGCCTCAAAGGCTGCTACTGTCCCTGTCATAGTGCTAACACGATGCTCTTAATTTCTTGCTCGGTGAATGCTGGTGGACAAACAAACAGTCAAACTTTGTGGTTCGATAGCTCCCAAATTTTCTTCGGCTGTATTATAGTTTTTGAGAACTTATTCTAAAAGCAACATGATCGGGAAACAGGGCGAGCTGTAACAGATTTATTTAAGTGCAGCTTATGTCCTTTGATGGATGAGAGAAACGAATATTGTTTGATGTCATTTCACTTCTGGAGGATTGTCACGAAAGAGATTCTGGAGTAACGTCATCGCCCATACGCGCAAGCGATAGGCGGACAGTCGTCGAGAATTCCCACCATAGTGGTACCGCCAGCTGGAGCCCCATCTATTATGTCGCAGTAATTGTTTGGAGGCGTGATGTGGCCGCCAGACCGCACCATTCGCTGTGGGTTTGTTTACTGTGACCGCGGCCTCCCCCTTGGAAACAGATTACGCTTGCGGTCCAGCTGTGTTTGCCCGGTCACTGTCAATACCCCAGCTTAATGCGGGCTAACGCAGCAGCCGTAGTCTGCCTTGGCTTTCATTGCCCATAAAGATACTATCGTGGCAAGAAACAGTCGTGTACGCTTTTTTCTGTCTAAATAATTAAACGTTAACAGAATTTTCCGTCCGTGCTTGGTCCCGCGTGATAACAGTATTACTAAACACAATTTTGTAGAGCGCTAGCAAGTGTTTCCTACGTAATATTATTCAATAATTTAATTTCCAAGACAAGCTTCGGTATAGGGAAGAATTTCCTGGAGGTGTTCGTCTGGAGAGTAACCTTTTAAGGATATGAAAACTGGGCGATAAACAGAACAGATTAAAAGAGAACAGAAACTTTTGACAAGTGCTGCTACATAAGGACGACGGACATTGGGTGGGTGAGTAGAGGGGCGATCAAAAACTTTCCGCATGAGCGCAACTTCCATGCGTGTACATAAGCGCCGGCATGTAGGCAAAGGATTAGTGTGACGTTCGTGTCTTCCCGATATGCCTGTGGTAAATGCGGAAACGTGAACTACAGCGATGTTATTACCAAATGCGTCCAAACAGGACCAACGCGCCGTTATTCTTTTCTTGGCTACTGAAGGACAAACATCAGTAGACATCTATGGGACAATGAAAAATGCGTGTGGGGCAGCATGTCTGTCGAAAACCATTGCTGCTACTTCATGGTAACGCACATCCCCATACCGCAATGTAACTTAGAAGTTACGCCCACTGAAGTGGGAGACACTAGAGTCCTGATCTCTTCCTATGCGATTAGTAAGCCTTTGGTTCCGTAAAACAGGCCTTGAAGGGACGACGATTCCTTTGAGACGAGAATGTGCATCAGGCAGTTAGGACTTCTTCACACAGCGGGACACGGTGTTTTGCCTAAAGGGTATCTCCAGCCTGGTGCATAGGTAAGATGATTGCCTCAATGCTCACGACGATTTTCCTTGATTGGCATACCCGTTCTGAAGCACCTCCGGACAGAAACTTTTTGATTGCCCCTTATAATAAGGAAGCATTGAGTCTAATACGAAACAAAAAATCTCCATGGTTCAACCCGTCTAAAAGAAAGGTTATTTTCATATGACACAAAGATATCAGACCTAAAGGAAAAGTTAATCTGTTAATGTAAGGAACTGTGGGGCGCAATAATTGCAGAGGGTGGCCAAGGCTTGGATAAACTGAGGTGACAACTCACGGGATACCTCCTAATATAGTGTCGGAGCTCCCTTTCCCCGTGCAGCAATTCATTGTGCCATGACCTCCACAAATCGTTGAAAGTCCGCTGCAGAAATATTTTCTAATTTTTCTTTAATTTTTTCTCGCTGTTCACCTTCCAAGCGTCCATAACCTTATGCATGGAAATCTATGGTAATATTGCTGTAAACTGAATTTTTTCGTGATGTTCAAAGTTTTGAAGCACGTTAATAGAGCACTAAGATTATCAAGACAGTAAACATGTAGACCTGGCATCCTGCACTGTTATGTACATGTTGATGTGTCTGACCGCTTTGAACTTCCTAACCCCACCATCAGGCCACTTTCCATCCCTTTAAGAACAGCTACTCTCCATTTTAGGGGACACCCCAACCCAAAATTTCATTTTTTTAAAAAAAAGAGAGGCTATTTCACATCTTTGGAGTGCTTACTCGTAGATTCCAAAGCTGTTTGGTTGCATTCGAATTACAAGTACGTCTAAGAAATGTCTGAAATACTGACTGCCTACGGGACTGTGAAACGTCCCTTTTGAAAAATTGTACAAGACTGTGCTTAACCTGACACACAATATTTTTAGCGCAACGCAATCTGACTTTCAAAAATCCCTACAAAAGAATGGCCCTGACTAACATTAAACTATACCTTTCAGAAATCACTTACCTCACAAAAATCTTCATTACTCGAACTACTGCAATACAGCGAGCGCCACTACTGCCAGCTAAATAAAAGATTCAAACTACGGAAGGCACTAACTACTGATAGGGATAGTTAGCAAATGAAAGATATTAATAGAGAACAAACAATGTATTTACCTTAATAGTCATAATATATATAGCAGTTCATGACAAATTACAAAACTCCGCCATCTCTCTCCCCACATCCACCACTGCTGGCGGCTCACCTCCAACTGCGCAACGCTACGCGCTGTTCACATCCAGCTGCCGCTGCCCAACACTACAATGGCAGACAACAATGCAAACTAGCCACAGACTGCACAAAGCACAGCCAGTGATTTTCGTACAAAGCGCTACGTAACGTTGCCAATAAGAAAATATAAACAGCCTACTTACAACTGTAGCACACAGAAAGATGCCAAAGATAATTTCTAATTTCTATCGCCATCAAACAGAACCATCTTTACTCCGACCTTGGCATAAACTCAAACGGAAAAAACAAATGGCAAGATTTTCAGGAAAACGAGCGAAACAGTTGGTAGTCGTTGGAAATCAATTACTTTACCTGTTGACGGTGTAAATAAAAATTTAGGCAGTACCCTGAAGTCCGGTTCAGTACAGCCAACAAGCTCCAAGGAAACCGACATTGGCTTACAATCAGATAGCCCTTCCACTGCACCTCCTCAAGAAGACTGTGTAGATTTTTATCCAGAAATTTCAAGAAAAGGGCTACCCTGATCTTGAAATTACGAGAAGAAGCCTCATATAAGCAGGAATGGAAAACGTTATGGTGCCGGGGAATTTTAATGGCTATGTGTCTTGTAAAAATATTAATTTTTTGGATAAAATGTTAAAACCCGTTTTACCATAAATTGTCTTTCTCAGTACCAACCCTATATAAATATTAACCAACCTAAAAGACATTTTTCCAGGAAGTAATCTTGATGTCTTTACGTACCTCTATGCATTAATATTATCAAAATGTAATTATTTATTCTACAATCACATTTATAAATCGATGTTATTGTTGTGGTCTTCAGTCCAGAGACTGGTTTGATGCAATAAATGGTTCAAATAGTTCTAAGCACTATGGGACTTAACATCGGAGGTCATCAGTCCCCTAGACTTAGAACTACTTAAACTTAACTAACCTAAGGCCATCACACGCATCCATGACCGAGGGAGGATTCGAACCTACTACCGTAGGAGCAGCGCGATTCCGGACTGAAGTGCCTAGAACCAGTCGGCCACAGCGTCAGGCTGGTTTGATGCAGCTCTCAGTAAAGCTGCATGCCCTTGGGAAAAATTATGCTGTAGTTTCCCCTTGCTTTCAGCCGTTCTCAGTACCAGCACAGCAAGGTTCAAAAGGCTCTGAGCACTATGGGACATAACTTCTGAGGTCATCAGTCCCCTAGAACTTAGAACTACTTAAACCTAACTAACCTAAGGACATCACACACATCCATGCCCGAGGCAGGATTCGAACCTGCGACCATAGCGGTCGCGCGGTTCCAGACTGTAGCAGCACAGCAAGGCAGTTTTGGTTAATGTTACAAGGCCAAATCACTCAGTCATCCACTCTGGTGCCCCTGCAACTACTGAAAGGGCTCTTCAGGAACCATTCGTATGTCGGGCCTCACAACAGATACCCCTCCATTGTGGTTGCACCTACAGTACGGCTATGTGTATCGCTGAGCCTCCCAACCAACGGTAAGCTCCATGGTTCATGGAGACGGGGGTATATATCGATAATTAAAGAAAACTTAGTCTAACGGTTGTTTACATTCAGTTTATCAGAAATGTCCACAATTTGTTTTCACAATTTATTTCAAATTTCAGCCTTAAATTTTCTTTAATTATCGAAATTTTACATCGATAATTAAAGAAAATTTAAGGCTAAAATTTGAAATAAACAGTGAAAACAAATTTTGGACATTTCAGATAAACTGAACGCACACAACCGTTGGACTAAGTTTTGTGATTGTACCTACAAAATCCGGTTTGTGAAAATTGTTGTGTGAGTACCAAAAATTGGGTAGAAGAAAAGTTAAATATTTGGGTGGAGTCTCCCCTTAAGTACCGCGACGTATAAAGTGTACGTTCGTACGTAAATTACGCCGAACCTACTTATGATCATTCCTCTGACGACAGCCCATTGTTTGCACTTCTCCTGGGCTACCAGCCGACCGTCCCACTTCACCGCCAGTGCGTACAATTCAGGCGGCGAGCGGGTGTGAGCGCTCTTACTAGCCTAGCCGCATTCATATGTTACTAGAAATTAGATTTAGCGTATGTTGAAAGGTTGCAAAACTGCTATCAGTCACTTTTTTACGATAATTTGTTTCGTCTTTACCTGTTTCATGCTGGTTTGCTCATTTTCTAAAGGAGGAAGAAAGTATGAGTTTCATTGCTTGTCATCTGCCTGCGTTTCCGCTGCAAAGATTTTGTATTCCGTGTCTATCCATACACATTTTGATTCTAAGAACCTCCCAGAGCGAATGTTACGATTATTCCATTGAAAAGGCTTGGTCTTTGAGACAATCTTGTCAGTCTTCATTAGGGAATATTTTACAATTTTCACAAGACATTTAGCCCACTTTGTGTCGTTTCCAGGGAACACCACGAGAAGGTAGTCCCTTTTCGTCCCCATTAAATTTGTCTCCAATATTTAGAATGTTCAGCCGGCCAGGGTGGCCGAGCGGTTCTAGGCGCTACAGTCTGTAACTGCGCGACCGCTACGGTCTCAGGTTCGAATCCTGCCACGGGCATTGATGTGTGTGATGTCCTTAGGTTAGTTAAGTCTAAGTAGTTCTAAGTTCTAGGGGACTGATGACCTCAGAAGTTAAGTCCCACAGTGCTCAGAGCCATTTGAACCATTTAGAATGTTCATAAACTTGCCAATCATTACATTAAATACTTTTCAATATGTACAAGTTTTTCAATGATTCTGGCGTTTCAGTCGTCATTGTAACTTCTGTGCGTAGGCCACTCAAGTCACAAATGACTTTAAGGTCCCATCAGTTCGAAGTTTTTTTTAAAGTCTTTTGAATCTTTTTGTCAGTCTTCATTGCTGACTTTTTTCTTCTTCTCCCATCATAGTTTAAAATTAATCAGTCTGATGTCCGTGGTACTCTGCATCTTCTCTTCACTAATGAGTATACATTCGGATGAACTTTTGATATTAACATCTTTATTCTTTAGTTACATAGTTCTGAGACGTTATTAGTGCGATGGCGCCTTCCAATGCAATTCCATATCTCTCTTGGCATAAGTTCGCTCTCGAGCCAGTGGTCCTCTAAATAGTACTAAATGTCCTGAAGCTTTTTGTTTCCAGGTATGCCCTTCCGAATACACAGCAAAGCCGTCATGCAACATTTCGAGGGGAAGATGTGCTGCCGGCCGGAGTGGCCGTGCGCTTCTAGGCGCTGCCGTCTGGAGCCGAGCGACTGCTACGGTCGCAGGTTCGAATCCTGCCTCGGGCATGGATGTGTGTGATGCCCTTAGATTAGTTACGTTTAATTAGTTCTAAGTTCTAGGCGACTGATGACCTCAGAAGTTAAGTCGTATAGTGCTCAGAGCCATTTTTATGTGACAGCGTATTTCCTCGTTTTGTAAGTAGGCTGTCTAGTTTTTTTATTGGTAACGCCACGTAGCGCTCTTTATGAAAATCACTGGCTGTGCTGTGTGCAGTCTGTGGTTGGTTTGCATTGTTGTAATATTCGCCATTGTAGTGTTGGGCAGTTGGCTGTGAACAGCGAGTAACGTTGCGCAGTTGGAGGTGAGCCGCCAGCAGTGGTGGATGTGGGGAGAGAAACGGCGGAGTTTTGAAAGTAGGCTGTCTAGTTTTTTTTATTGGTAACGCCACGTAGCGCTCTTTATGAAAATCATTGGCTGTGCTGTGTGCAGTCTGTGGCTGGTTTGCATTGTTGTAATATTCGCCATTGTAGTGTTGGGCAGTTGGCTGTGAACAGCGTGTAGCGTTGCGCAGTTGGAGGTGAGCCGCCAGCAGTGGTGGATGTGGGGAGAGAAATGGCGGAGTTTTGAAATTTGTAACACTGGATGTCATGAACTGCTATGTATATTATGATTTTTCAACACTATTAAGGTAAATACATTGTTTGTTCTCTATTAAAATCTTTCATTTGCTAACTATGCCTATCAGTAGTTAGTGCCTTCAGTAGTTTGAATCTTTTATTTAGCTGGCAGTAGTGGCGCTCGCTGTATTGCAGTAGCTTGAGTAACGAAGATTTTTGTGAGGTAAGTGATTTGTGAAAGGTATAGGTTAACGTTAGTCAGGGCCATACTTTTGTAGGGATTTGCGTTGCGCCAAAAAATATTGTGTGTCAGTTTAAGGATAGTCATGTATTATTGTTTAAAAGGGGACGTTTCATATGTCGACCCTTAGCCGAGGCTACCTCACTGGAATCTTCTGATTTTTTTTCTTGTAGTTTGTGTAATTAGTGTAGCTATTGTTCATGGCTAGCGCGTAATTGTAGAGAGAATCTCCTTTGTAGTTGCAGTCTTTCATTGTTGTTGTGGCATGCATGTAGATTTGCACCAAGTATTTCGCAGCTGCGCTTGCAAATAACTAGATATTATTTTCAGTGCTATGTTAATGTGTTCTCTTATTTTTACGCTTCAAATTGTGCTTTTCTGTGTTATCGTGTGAAATATTGTGACAATAATGGCTTGTGAAAAACATAACACTAAGCTCCAAAGTAAACCGAGAAATAATAGTGATGACGAGCGTAGCTTATCAGCGCCGCCGAGTAATGAATTTACTAATGTTCAAAGTAGTAATTTGGTAACTGTGCATAGGGAAATGGAGCGGGCGTCAAATAATGGTGTAGACAGTGAAACAGGTAGTGAACAGGGAAGCATTATCGATCGATCGGTCGGCAACAGCTCGCTTCAGGAATCGGGAATGACAGAACACAATATTGCAAATACTGTAGACTCAGGTTTTGGGTTCTCACCGTTTTCTCAAATGAGTCAAGACACATTTTCCGCTTGTCAAAATGTGAATGTTGCCGGTGCAAATTCACTGCCGAAAAGCACTGAGGAACATGTTTCAGACACCAATGCATTGTTATTACAATTAATATAACAAATGGGACAAACACAGCAAAAGCTTCAAAAGTTAGACACAGTGGAACAAAATCAGACAAACACAGCAAAAGCTTCAAAAGTTAGACACAATGGAACAAAATCTTCGGAAGTTAGACACCACGCATGAACAAACACGTGCAGATTTAACTACTGAGTTACATAACATTGAATCGAAATGTCAAAAAGTTTGTAATGACGTAAAAACACAAATTTGTGAGCATTTTCAACCTATTTTTTCGCGGCATGAAAATTCATTACAAAATCACGAAGCAGCCATAAAAGAACTGCAAACTATTGTTCATGAAAATCATGAGACCTTGCAAGCTAAAACTGACTCAGTTGCATCTACCGATTCGGTTACGCAACTTGCAAAAACTCAGTAAAACTTAAAGGACACAGTAGATACTCTGAAAATTGGTTCAGAAAGACACATGGAGGAAATTAGTTCATTATCAGAGAAAGCAGTTGAACTTTCGGATCAGTTAAATAATTTATCTACGAAGGTAGATGATAATCTGAATGACACAAAAGCGGTAGTCCTTAATGACACAGAAGAGTGCGACCAAATTAGGAAATTCAAACAAAATCAGAATCAAATTAATACGCAACACAAAAGAGAAATCCGGGAAGTAAAAGATCAGCTGACACAGGTAATACAAGAATTACGTATTTCAGAAGACACTCGTGCCCCAATACGGGAAGAGGGACATAGAAATACGGAACAGCCACAAAATAATAACACAGCGCATTTCGGAAATTATGAAAGAAATTGGCAAGGTGCACCAAATTTTGAGATGGAACCGCCGAAACGACGTAACAATCACCGACATGCAACTCGCCGACATGATGATTTTGACTATAAGCTGTTCATTACTACACGTAAATTCAAAACATTTAAGAATTCTGGCAATGACATTCATCCACAAGCATGGCTCCATCAATTCTCTCATTGTTTTCCTCCCAACTGGTCGTTAGAACACAGATTAGAATTTATGTGTGGCTACTTAGAGAATGAACCAGCTGAAAGAATGCGATCGGTCATTGACGATTGTCACAGTGAAGGAGAATTTTATCATGCCTTCCTCTCAGCACATTGGTCTCAAGCTACACAAGACCGAGTATAACATAGCATCATAATGATGAAACATTTCGAACAATCTGAATTTTCCAGTCTTGTGAAATATTTTGAAGAAATGTTGCATAAGAATCAATATCTTTCAAACCCATACAGCCCTTCAGAACTCTTCCGCATTTGCTTAATCAAATTACCTGAACATTTACGACATATTATTTTAGCAGGACGTTGCAAAGACGACATTGAAGCTTTTCAGGGACTGTTACAAGAACTGGAAATTGACACTGACAATCGCGGAACGCGAAAACGGGAACACAACAATTACAGGTCACATCCGTCACAATTCCGCGACGAAAGAAATAATAATTGGACACGAGAAGGCCATTCTCACAACACAAATCGTGACCAAAACAGACACCACCCGTATGACCACCGTTGGCAGAGTAGTAATAATTACTACTGATTTATTTTTCTTGTTGCTCCACATTGGCTCATATTAGTTGTAATGTTGCATTGCTTGGTAATTTAGATTTACTGCAGCTTGCTTTGACAATTTCCATTTTTTCATTGCTGTTTGTATTAATTGCTTTATGCTGCTGCATTGCCTCGTCCCTTAGTTTAGCATCTGAGCTCAGTAGATTTAAGTTAGCTTAAGAGGGGGTAGACTATATAAGAAACTAACTATGATGAATTGGAAGAAATGCATTGACAAGTTTTACGAAAAAAGTACAGAAAGCAGGTATAGATAGCACTTTTTGAAATAATGAAGAACGAAGGGAGATCTCCAAGAAGTAAATGAAGCTTTGTTTGCAAGATACTGCAGTAAAACAAACCATGTCCTTTCCCTTTCTGTTATTCCGCTATGTGTCTGTGTACTCTTGTATATTTGTGTTCTTCCTGTCTTTATGTGTTTATCTGTTGAGTTACAGTGTAGAATTTTTCTGATAATATGTTATTTACTTTGAAAAGATGTTTAGACATTATTTCTTCTGTTTTGTTGCTCATACGTGAAGGTGATGATTCAAAAGTTATTCTGATATTTATGTGTTTACTTATGTCATAATTCCTGTAACACTGATGTATATGTTTATTTCTATTCTTTTGTAAAGCCCCTATTACTACAAAAGTTATCTGTATTATTATGTTCTTTAATGATGTATTTTGTACCTTTGTTATTGTATTCTTATGTTATAAAATTGTAATTGACGCCAGTTCATAAAATTAAGTAACTTGTAAGTTACATTTCACTGCACACGTTTCTGTTGGTCATAGTATATGGACAATATGTGAGAAGTAGGGACTGATAGTGTTTGCACGTGTGTTAATAATTCAGCAAGGGACTGGATAACAGCATTGCTGGTTCTAAGGACAATTCCAAAAACTTAGGGAGTGCACAAGTGGTGGTTTATGGACTTGCTATATGGTCTGCAAGACTCTTCGATGGTGATTGTGCAACTGCACAGTTGCAACAGATGGCTGATGGCCGTCTCTACAAGGACTACAGTGGGTCTGCATCTTTGATGATCCACCAATACCATTATTTCTACAAGGACTGCAGTGGGTCTGCACCTCTGGTGGCCCACCAATACCATAATCTCTACCAGGACTACAGTGGGTCTGCTCTGTGATGACCTACCTACCAATATTCTTCAAAACTTCGACTGACTCTGCTGTGGGTTTGCTCTGTTGTGGCCCATTACCTGTCTGCATGTCAAGAGTCAGCACTGTCTTTCTGTTGGAAGGACAACACTACTTCTTCAAGATGGCATGGAAATCCACTACTTCCGTGTGCATTTTCTTTTACTGCTCAGACACTGAGAAAAACACTGCTATTTTACTGTGATGAACGATCAGGACTGTCTTTATGGACTGTGAGAAAATTTTAGCTTTTGACCAACATTGTATCAATAAGTGTGTGCATTTGATATCTTTGTTATTGTAATTATGAAAAATTTTATCAAATCATTATTGGCCACTGCCCAAAACAATTTATAAAATTTTTTGTGGGGTGCATGGGGGCTATGTAAGTAGGCTGTCTAGTTTTTTTATTGGTACCGCCACGTAGCGCTCATTATGAAAATCATTGGCTGTGCCGTGTGCAGTCTGTGGCTGGTTTGCATTGTTGTAATATTCGCCATTGTAGTGTTGGGCAGTTGGCTGTGAACAGCGTGTAGCGTTGCGCAGTTGGAGGTGAGCCGCCAGCAGTGGTGGATGTGGGGAGAGAAATGGCGGAGTTTTGAAATTTGTAACACTGGATGTCATGAACTGCTATGTATATTATGATTTTTCAACACTATTAAGGTAAATACATTGTTTGTTCTCTATTAAAATCTTTCATTTGCTAACTATGCCTATCAGTAGTTAGTGCCTTCAGTAGTTTGAATCTTTTATTTAGCTGGCAGTAGTGGCGCTCGCTGTATTGCAGTAGCTTGAGTAACGAAGATTTTTGTGAGGTAAGTGATTTGTGAAAGGTATAGGTTAATGTTAGTCAGGGCCATTCTTTTGTAGGGATTTTTGAAAGTCAGATTGCGCTGCGCCAAAAAATATTGTGTGTCAGTTTAAGGACAGTCATGTATAATTGTTCAAAAGGGGACGTTTCCGTTTTCCTTACAGGCAGGAGTGAGGTCGCAACATTGAAGTTGTTTCCACAAACATTCATTAAAATAATAATTGCAGCCAGTAACCTAAGTTCCAGGAAGCAAAATTAGATGCTTGGACGATGGCAATTTCGAAGTCCATCATCAGAGACGAAGGGTTCCACCCAGGCACTTAAGTTTTAATAGCTTTAAAAAAACGTTCATATGTTTCTCACTTTTTATTTGGCAGCAAAGCGGCAGCAAATTGGAATGGCATTTCTTTCCTTCCAAGACCTATTGAGGTTGGCGTGGAGTATGAAGTATTGTCCAAACTGCTTGCTCGAACTCTTCAGCGCTCCATCCACAAACAATGATTAGCAGTTTGATAAACACGCTTTTCCTTTTTCGCTGGCAAACACCAGTATTATGTCATTCGGTGGCCTGTTACCATCTGCAGGTAAAAAATTGCTGCCATCATTCACCAGTAAAAATTGCTACTCAAATACGTGGGCTCTTGTGTGTTCCCATATACACTGAAGCATCAAAGAAACTGGTATAGACATGCTTACTCAAATTCAGAGATACGTAAATAGGCAGAATACAGCGCTACTATCGGCGATGCCTACATATGACAGCAAGTGTCTGGCGCAGTTGTCAGCTCGGTTACTGCTGCTATAATGACAGGTTATCAACATTTAAGTGATTTTGCACCTGCGCCGGCCGGAGTGGCCGTGCGGTTCTAGGCGCTACAGTCTGGAGCCGAGGGATCGCTACGGTCGCAGGTTCGAATCCTGCCTCGGGCATGGATGTGTGTGATGTCCTTAGGTTAGTTAGGTTTAATTAGTTTTAAGTTCTAGGCGACCTCAGAAGTTAAGTCGCATAGTGCTCAGAGCCATTTGAACCATTTTTTGAACCATTTTGAATCTGGTGTTATAGTCGACGCACGAGCGATGGGACACAGCATCTCCGAGGTAGAGATGAAGTGGGGATTTTTCAATACGACCATTTCACGAGTGTACCGTGAATATCACGAATCCGGTAAAACATCAAATCTCCGACATCCGGTATAAGATCCTGTATAAGATCCTACAAGAACGGGACCACCGACGACTGAAGAGAATTGTTCAACGTGACAGAAGTGCAACTGTTCCACAAATTGCTGCAGATTTCAGTGCTGGGCCATGAACAAGTGTCAGCGTGCTAACCATTCAACGAAACATAATCGTTACGGGCTTTCTGAGCCGAAGGTCCACTCGTGTAGCCTGGATGACTGCACGACACAAAACTTTAGGCCCGACAACACCGACTTTAGACTGTTAATCATTAGAAACATGTTGCCCGGTTGGACGAGCGTCGTTTCAAATTGTATTGAGCGGATGGACATGTACGGATATGGAGAAGACGTCATGAATCCATGGACCCTGCATGTCAACAGGGGACTGCTAAAGCTGGTGGAGGCTCTGTAACGGTGTGGGGCGTTGCAGTTGGAGTGATATGGGCCCACTGATGCGTCTAGATACGACTCTGACAGGTGACACGTACATAAACATCCTGTCTGATCACCTGCATCCATTCATGTCCATTGCGCATTCTGACGGGCAATTCCAGCAGGACAATGCGACACCCCACACGTCCAAAACTACTACCGAGTGGCTCCACGAACACTCTTCTGAGTTCCGCTGGCCACCAAACTCCCCAAACATGAACATAATTGAGTATATCTGGGATGCCATGCAAAGTGCTGTTCAGAAGAGATCTCCATCCTTTCGTATTCTTACGGGTTTATGGACAGCCGTGCAGAATTCATGTTGACAGTTCCCTCCAGCACTACTTCAGACATTAGTGGAGTAAATGCCACGTCGTGTTGTGACACTTCTGCGTGTTCGCGGGGGCCCTACACGATATTAGACAGGTGTACCAGTATCTTTGGCTCTTCAGTGTATTTTCGCCTAATCCGCTGTAACCATTATTTTGCACTTTTGCGTGATGGAAGTGATGTTACTAAGTCGTAGCCTCGATTGAAGAGCTGGCGTATTTCCTCAACGTAAACAGGTGAAACTGCAGCGTCTGTTGTTTTTGCCCGCTTCTTTGTGCTGACAAAATGTTCTCACACTTCATTTGCTGCTTCCTCTGGAATCCAAACACGGCTACCTTCCCCTAAAACTGTGTTCTTTTGTAGACAGTCTTTCTGTGCATTTATTCTTTTTAACTTTACACAACGCCAGTCAGTCACTTCTTGTTACGAACTAATGCGGGGAACTTCGTGCAGGAAATGGGCTTTGGCCTTCTCCAGAATACTTCTGGAATAGCCTGTCCACTACCTACAGTGTTCCCAGCTCCGTGCAAATGTCAACACATTCCCTCTCCGTTCAAGTGTCACTCCGTGCAAGTGTCACAAAATCAAAACTTCGCGGGTACAAGTCGTGTGCGTGCCAAAACAGCTAACGGCTCGAGGCGCCAGCCTGTCGCCTGGCCGCCTCCAGTTCGCCGCAGTACCGTTTGAAAGAAGTTCCGTCCCCGACTACACGGCGCCTGCCAGCCTGCACCGGTCATTGTGGAGCAGCTCTCGTCATTCATACAACGCCTGCGCCCTTCGTAAATCTCGCCGCCTCGGCCCTCAGCCGGTTCGGTGACCGCATTCGTACACTGTTCCGTGTTTCGGAGACCTCCCAAGGCGAGCGACCCCCCAAGAACCAGCTACTGCCGCCCTGAGACGCTCCGCTTGTCCTCTTTCTGCCCCCGGCCGCAGCGTGCGGCCTCGGGCCCACGGCTCCACTCAGCTTACGCGGTCATTCTATGTAAACGCCGATCACCCAACAAATAAGTGAACTATAAGTATTCAAATGGTTCAAATGGCTCGGAGCACTATGGGACTTAACTTCTGAGGTCATCAGTCCCCTAGAACTTAGAACTATCTAAACCTAACTAACCTAAGGACATCACACACATCGATGCCCGAGGCAGGATTCGAATCTGCAGCCGTAGCGGTCTCGCGGTTCTAGACTGTAGCGCCTAGAACCGCTCGGCCACCCCGGCCGGCGAACTATTAGTATACAGGAGTACTTTACGATGTCAGTCATATTCTTTACCTTTATAAACGGTTCCAGGGTTATCAACAGATGCCTAATTACTAGAGACCGGATTATATGCATCATAAAAACCTTAAAATATGCATGCAAATATGAATGAAAAATGCTTAACAATGCATGAAACGTGTCGAAATATGCAAGATCAAATAATAAAAACATGGTTGTTGGGGTTGCATTATATCTCAAATTCAAACCTGTGCATATCAATTACGAGGAAGAGCGCCGGCCACACAAAAAATCGGTACATTTAGAATGCTGATATTTTCTGAATACTTCCTGGTAGACGTTAGGAAGGGGGCCTTTCTGGGACTATTTTCTAAAAACTTGCAAAATGGGGACGCATACCGTGTTTCAAGAATTGTTCCTTCTTTGCTGTTGTTGTCAGTAACAAGCGGATGCGATGCGAGTGAATCGCAGCGAAACAATCGATATGTACACTACCAACTTCGAGATGTATCGCACGCAGAGGGACACTCTCAAAAACTGCGTAATGTTTTATTTAAAAAATAACATACAATCATGAATTTTTTTGAACAGCATTAACTTTTAATTAATACTATTGGACCAAAAAGGAGAAAAGGCCGTTCTACACCAACTGAGGGAACAGGGCAATATTTGAAATTGGTGCTATGTTAGCACTTACTGTTTTTGGTAAAAGTTCATCTGTCGTATTAATAAAACTATCAATTTGGCACAAGGGTTCAAAGTCTGGGTTATTGTTTAAAATGTTTTCAAATATTTCTTTAAGTTTTATTGGGAATATCTCCAGCAATAAAGAATTCACTAGAATAATCTTATTCATTAAATAAATAGATTCATTCAACGCCAAACCTTCAGTTTCAAGCTTTTCAATACTTGCAGCTATATGGGAAAAATGTGCTAATCACAGCAATGTCGTTTTTGGTAACGGAATCATTAAAAGCTTCGCCGGCCAGTGTGGCCGTGCGGTTCTAGGTGCTTCAGTCTGCAACCGCGTGACCACTACGGTCGCAGGTTCGAATCCTGCCTCGGGCATGGATGTGTGTGATGTCCTTAGGTTAGTTAGGTTTAAGTAGTTCTAAGTTCTAGGGGACTGATGACCACAGATATTGAGTCCCATAGTGCTCAGAGCCATATTGAGCCATTAAAAGCTTCTTTGTACTGGCAAAATGCCAAAGCAAATGAACCATCGAAGTCGTTTGCTACCCCTCTAATGGCCTTTAAATAGTCATTGTGAAACAACACAGCTTCGACCCACGTACCCTAGCGAGCTCCATTGGTTCGGAAGGTAAAGGCACAATGGGTAGCTTTTTCTTTGTAGGTCTTGATACGAGCAGGAGCCTTTATAACATCTTTTATTTGTGTGTGAAATCAGTTTATTTACATTCACATAAGCAAAGCACGTCACATGAATCAAATTTGGACAAAATAATTGGAGGGCTTTTCCTGCTGTGATCATATAGGGAGCAGCATCTGAAATAAACACCGTCTGCAGAAGATTCTGGAAATATTTTTCTAATATCCTCATTCACAAATCTGGCGATCGTAGAATGATTTACTTTTTCAAGCTATTTGCAGGCTGCTAAATAGGAAGAAAAAGGCTCTTCTTTTAAAGCACCAACAGCCGGCCGCGGTGGTCTCGCGGTTCTAGGCGCGCAGTCCGGAACCGCGCGACTGCTACGGTCGCAGGTTCGAATCCTGCCTCGGGCATGGATGTGTGTGATGTCCTTAGGTTAGTTAGGTTTAAGTAGTTCTAAGTTCTAGGGGACTGATGACCACAGCTGTTAAGTCCCATAGTGCTCAGAGCCATTTGAACCAAAGCACCAACAATTAAATTTGTTATGTAACGGCCACAAATGTCTGTAGTTTAGTCAACTGAAATTCAGTTAGTGCTGTCCTTGAGTTCACTGCGTATTTCTTCCAGAACATTTACCTAAATTGTCGGTATGTACGACATTTTTACGCAATGTTGATCCATATGGTACATTTTGATTTAAGCAATAGTTGCGCAGGAAGCCTTTGAGGATAGGGTTCGTAAGTTTGTGAAGAGGAATATTGCTTGCAATGAATACTTCACATAGATCCATGTTAAACCGACTTTTTTGGTTACCTTGAGAAAAATCCCTGCAACTGGAACTTGCTGTTGTCAGACGTTGTTGTCGTGGTCCTTTCTTCTGCATTCCTGCGATATGAAGACTTGTCTTGACGTGCTGGTCGATTTAAAACTTTTTTTTTTTTTTTTTGGACGAAACGTTTTTCTCGGAAACTCGACAAGATAGAACAATTCCGTCATATGTAAATGCTCCAAGATGGTCAGCTATACACGAAACGATGTTTCTTTTTCGGGTGGCATGGCACATAATACGTTACACACTACATGTCGTAAACACGTTCAACTGTGTACAAGTAAATAGAAAGCTAAACTGAAACAATGAACATGCGACTAAATGCTTCCGTAGTTTAATTTAATTGTCGACGCGTACGGTATGACAGCGGAGGCGATTAGCCGGGAGCGCGGGCGCTGGAGTATTGACTGACTGCCTGTTCCTCTTTTGTAATGATTTCGCAAGGCAGTGGCCTCTCGGTTAGCGATTGTATGCAGCTCTAGATCGCGGTCAATCTGTGAGACATGAATGCTAGATCGAGCTAGAGACCGCCCGTCTAAATTTTTAAAATATTGTAAATATAGAGCCAAAATGTACATCGTCACTAGTTTTCAGTTAAAATGTGCAATAACCGGTGAAAAGGAGCCAAACATGCAAATGCATATGCAACGTGCAAATACATATAATCCGGTCTCTACTAATCATTATCTAATCGCATGAGTAGGAGTGGGACTGTACCTTTGTAATGTGCCAAAATACTGCTACGTTACAAAAAAATGGCTCTGAGCACTATAGGACTTAACTTCTGAGGTCATCAGTTTCCTAGAACTTAGAACTACTTAAACGTAACTAACCTAAGGACATCACAAACATCCATGCCCGAGGCAGAATTCGAACCTGCGACCGTAGCAATCGCGCGGTTCCAGACTGTAGCGCCTAGAACCGCTCGGCCACCCCGGCCGGCTGCCACGTTACAAGCAATAGTAAAAAGACATGAACGCGTGGTCTCACTGCCGTATGTCGGAATAAAATATTCACGAGCTTACAACTCTGTCCGTTGTTTATACATCGATGGGTTTTCAAGTTGTAACTGCTGTGAGGTTCATCCCTTCACCTTCGTATGGCCGTTGTACTAGCTGTGACATAGAGGTGCTCACTCCAACGCCTTATAAGCTAATGTTTCCGCTTCGCGTCTGCCACGCCCAGCTTTACCTCGTGACGGTCAAGTTCCATGCTTTTCTCATCACAAACAGCTGTGTTTATTGTAGGTCCTTTCAAATATTCTGTTCTCCGTAGCTTCTTTTATTACGCTGTCCAGGAAACCGTTGCGATGTAATTAGGGGCAATATTTGTAGGGGGAAAAAAGAAATCTTTGTTTTGATCCTGGACGAGACCAACCATATGCGACGTAATTAAGGAAACACTTCGGGAGGAAAATAAATGTTTGTTTTTAAAAAGTTCTGTTCTTCTAGTTGCTTGCTTAAAGAAAAAATTAAGTAGCTAATGGTGAACATAATCACTATTGCTTCCACCAAAGTTCGACTTGTGATCAAGAAAAACACTGTTCATAGGGCTTCCTAGTGCGAGGTTGGCTTTCAAAATATTGGCTTCGTCACTGTACACGGGCCAACCAACACATCCGTCGTAGTTAACCATATGTTCAAATGTGTGTGAAATCTTATGGGACTTAACTGCTAAGGTCATCAGTCCCTAAGCTTACACACTACTTAACCTAAATTATCCTAAGGACAAACACACACACCCATGCCCGAGGGAGGACTCGAACCTCCGCCGGGACCACCCGCACAGACCATAACTGCAGCGCCTCAGACCGCTCGGCTAAACCCGCGCGGCTGTAGTTAACCCTAGATGAAAGCAGGCACAAGTTGATTAAAATTGCATGCAGTACTTCACAGTTCTTTCACATTGTTCGCCCCAGTTTGTTATTAAAATAATGTTTGTCAGTGCGAAAACTTAAATAGAGCGATCAGCATCGCGTGTTCATTTAACCTTCAGAAAAGCCAATAAAATTGTTCATAGTGCTTCAGCACACTTCTAAGTTAAAGTTCTGTAATCGCAAACTAACGATATTTTTAATAACTGATCACCATCAACGTTAACTGCAGAACAGTTCATAGATATTTAAACAAAGTCGCCTAACCTGATATTATTCAGAGTCCAAACGCTGAACAACGTTATTAAACTCTTTTTCGATCGAGACTCGCGAAATATTTGCAAGTCCCGACCAACCGTTCATGCACCATGAATTTCTTCTAAGTACAAACAAGGTAAAATTATTTCAGAGCTCCTCACCTCGCGATCGTCACAGTGAAACTTTAACAAGTCGCTACCGAATACTAAGAAAATATTTCGATTAACCACGAGAGGCGACTTCTAGCCGCACATACAACCTATCTGCACGCGAGCTCCGCTCCAACTGAGCGCCGAAATCTGTATTGCGCGAAAATGGCCGCCGATGCTTAATAAGGTTCATTCGATGATTATTATTATTATTATTATTATTATTATTATTATTATTATTATTTGAGGTGAGGGGCGCTGAACATCATGGTCATCAGCTCCCTGACGGAAAGTCAGCATACGCATCTCATGGGTGGGGAGACGAAGGCTGTCCCCACATGCGGAACAGTTTACAATGTATTAAAGTCTGTCGCCGTTCCCCTCCAATTTAGGGATGAGGCCTGACAGTCCACAAAATTTCACTAGTCTTGTTACACTGGAATTAGTACCTGCGATGATGATGGGCAGATCTCCATCGATACTGAGGGCTGCCCTAATATTAGTATGTAGGACACACGTTGCTAAAATATGCTGAACTGAAAGTGGCACACCACGAACTTCACAGAGTGGTGGATCCTCCCGCCGGAGGAGGAACCCATGTGTTAAAGGACTATGTCCGATGCGCGGCCTGGTAAGCAGAACCCCTTACCACCAGTGAGACTGACATGACGTCCGCTATGCCTGTATGGTCGATTCGAGCACCACCAGTTTATTTCTGTCAACTGCAACCATTCAGTCTTCTACTGACGCATGATGCGTCAGTCAGAAAACGACATAATGGCGTGCAACGGGACGGGACACTGATGGACAACACCATCCCGACGTTCTTCCTTGGCTGCTTTGTCGGCAATGTCGTTTCCCTGTATCCCAACGTGACCAAGTACCCAGCAAAAGATCACCTACTTGGCACGGTGACGGAGCCGCTGTAAGGAATCATGAATGAGCTGAATCAGCTGGTCTACTGGATACATGTGGTGATGCGCTTGTAGTGCACTAAGCGGATCGGGACAGACAAGAAATCTTGTACGGCCATGTCTGTGAATCCTCTCCAGTACCATCAAAATGCCATATAATTCCGCATCATAATTTGTAAGCTGTTCCGGAAGACGCACTTTGAAAATCCTACTAGGAAAAACAATTTTTGTAAAGTGAGGAAACAGTTTTCATAAAGTGGGAAAAACACTGGCATGGATATTACATTTTTCATGGAAACCATGTTGATTATTGTGCAGGTTAATATAACACTTCATCGTAGCGTCTGTTGCTGACTCGTTATCCTAGTAGATTGATATCTAACAGAGCGTGGGTCGTATCACAACCGGTCCGACTTTTTTCTTTTGCAACACTCCGATTTCGCGTCTTTAAATTCAGACTGGCACATTTGCTGGACGCGTAATGCAGTGCTATCCTGGTGATTTGTAGCTAATGTAAAAGAGGGATGCCTACAGCTGACAAACTGCTATAACCAACGAAAAGCTTCAATGGTACCAGAAATGTTAACTTCCACCCCAGTCACGAAAATAGCCATCACTTTATGGAATGCTTGTTATTCCGTCTTGGCAAACGATCCTCTCATGCAAAGTATCTAAGGCGTACAAAGTATTTTTCTTGAGAATGCAAGGAGTAAACTTACCACGTAGACTTCACAAGCGAAAATTGCTCAGAAGCTCCAGGAACACATCGGTTTGTTACATGTCAGTGCAAATCATGTTTAACTACACTTGGGGCTAATAAAAGTGGTCCACTCCAGAAGTGTTACACAACATAATTCCGGTATGCAGAATGGAGTTCTCCGCCTCGATAATAAGTAGTAAGCTATCAATACTCATAAAAAATTGAGAATACACAGAAATTAAAAACAGTATCAGTTGCAACCCTTCAAATGGTTCAAATGGCTCTGAGCACTATGGGACTCAACTGCTGAGGTCATAAGTCCCCTAGAACTTAGAACTACTTAAACCTAACTAACCTAAGGACAACACACACATCCATGCCCGAGGCAGGATTCGAACCTGCGACCGTAGCGGTCGCGCGGTTCCAGACTGTAGCGCCAGAACCGCTCGGCCACCAGCGGCCGGCGTTGCAACCCTTAATCTCAGGAAACAAACATATAGCTGACTGGACGGTAAAAGTTCAAAGTCAATCACAAGATACGCAGCATTCCACCCATGCACGTTAGTTTTAACAGCTTTAAACAGACGATCATATCAAGCGAAACAACAAGTTTAGTGTCACTAGCCGCTGTTTATTGTATCCACAACATGTTTCAAAGGTTTAAATCTCAATCATCAGGCGGATTTATATGTGCTAACAAGGCGTGTGTGTCGTGTTACGACTCTGGGGCAACCTGTGGCACTGTCTGCTGTCGTCACAGGTTTCTTTCTGTGTCGTAATACATCGCATATAAACTGTCACTATTTGCCTATAAAGTGTCACAGTTTCTATGTGATGTATTATGACAGAGAACGTTGCCACTGGAGATAGTGCCGCAGGATGATCCTAAGTCGCACTAGAACATGTACATATCGCATTAACACATATAAATCCACCTGATGATGGAGGTTTAAACCTTTGAAACACGTTGTGGCTATAAATAAAAAGTAACTGATAACAGCAAAATTGTTTCATTCGATATCAATAACAGCCTAAAGTGTTCGCATTTGAGCCATCATACGTTTCTCGCTTTTTGTGTCGTGGCAAAGTGTAAACAACTGGAATAGTGTTTCCTCCCAAAAGTTTGTAAGATCAGCGAGGAGTCACTCACGTGGAAAACTTTTCCCAAGCGCATACAATGAATCTGAGATGAATATTAATTTGAAGCCTGCTCAGGCGTTATTTAATATCAGAGAACTGCTGTGCAGCATTTCTCAATAAAATGGTTCTAAGGTAAGAAGTTCTTCCATTTCCGTATCGCGTTATCCCTGCCAGAGTCTTCGGATACGACGTCTTTCCAAAGGTATTTATCTGGAGTATAGTCCTTTACGGAGATGAAACGTGGGCAATAAACATTTCAGACAAGAAAAGAATAGAATGTCGTGCTAGGGAATGATGTTGAAGATTAGGAGCAGAACCTGACAAAAGAAAAGCATTGTTTGGTAGGACACATCGTGAGGCATCAAGGTGTAGCACCTTGGCATGAATACAGTAGGCAGGCTCAAGGTGATGTAGGTTACAGCAGTCTGGAACACGAATAAATACAGATCTGCAACAAGAGAAAGGTGCCTCAGTTTATAATGTTTATGTACTTGTTTCGCACAATGGCCGCGCTAACATACTTGTTTCTGAAGTTCTTGAACCAAAATCTGCTCAACCACAATATCGCCCGCATAAATCATTTTATTTGAAAACAGTGCCAGTAAAAATTCCGACCGCGCGTGTGGAAACACAGCCGTCATCTGAAAGTCGTGGAATGGCGGGGGGAATACATGCGCAAGTTTTCAACGCTTGTGGGAGCGAGGCTTGAGCTGATAACCGATTCGCCGCCCCCAAGCATCCGGCGCACTCAAGGACAGGTCCAGGGGCTGGGCTACCTGCGAGACAAAGGCGGGGAGGAAGGTGAGTTCCCGGAAGGCAGCCGGTACCGTAGGGCACGGGCACTATGCCCATTAGGGTTGGGCAACACGATTCTTTTTCCCGATTCGATTCCTACGATTCAATCTCACATAGGGAATCGATTCCTACGATTCTTTCACGATTCATTCTAGTCTGCAATGGCACGATTCTTACGGAATGCAAAAAGTTCTACATCTTACTCACAGATGGCAGGACATGTCTGAAATTGTCAATGGGGTTAGAATCGAACTGTGTCATGACGAGATATGCCAGAAATAGTTTATTTATAAGTAAACATGCACATGACGTTACAAGTGTGATTCTCAATTTATACGTGTAATGCCTTAATTGATGAAAGGACACCATGTCTAACCTAAAACATATCTAGGATGATTGTTACTATTGGATGTACGGTAAGTCCAACGTGTTCGTATTCGGATAATGTTATACCGCCATCTCACAAAATTTTGATACACCTCTACTGTAACACCCAACAGTAACAAATATTTACGAAATTGCGATATAAAATACTTATTGCGTAAAATCGAGTTTTTCAGGAAACACGCCAATATAGATAAACTTAAAAATCAAAATCCGTATCTAAATATAAAATTTCATCCAAACTGTTAAAGCTGTTCCCAAGAAACACGAAATTCGCGTTTTTGTTTAAAAAACTCTTTTGTGTAAAATCGCATGCTGTAAGGAAAGACACCTATATACAGATAAACATGAAAACCAAAACCTTAACTACATTCAATACGTACTAACAAAGTTTTACTAGATGGCATTATAAAATCATGTGAAATAGCGTTTTTATAATATAAAATTGCGTTTTTACGAATGGAACTATGTAGGATATATATATTGTAAAATTGACTTTTTACGAAAGAATGGAACTATGTAGGTGAACTCAAAAAGCAAAAACGAGTCTAAATACAAAATTTCATCCAAATCGTTAGGGCCGTTTTCGAGATACGCGAAATATAATACATAATCCAAGTGCTATTGCTCGTGTGTAAAGAAGGTGTGTGTGTTTTGCATTGCATCTGCAACAATTAGAGGTACGTATTTATTCATCATACTTGGATTTCTTGATTTTAATCGTGTGTATTGGGAGCTGTGTACTCGCTGTATATCGTTTCTGTCATCACTAGTTCGTGTACTACTCGCGCAAACTAAGCTGACGTCGGCGCGGTGGCTGATGGTAGCGACAGTATATGGGAAATGCCTTTACGCTCGTTCCCGTCAGCCACCGCCAAGTGTCAGCTTGGTTTGTTCGTTCCGAGCTTCCTCTGTTCACGCGTATCCTCCACTTAACTGCCATCTGGCGGTCGTAATCATTCGGCACGACTCGGCATGATTCGGAAGTTCCCTTCGAAGCATAGCGTACCAAGAATCGATAAATCGTTGGAACTTGGAACCGTCACGACTCGGAAACACGTAATCGTTCTTACGATTCTTTTGAACGACGATTCGTCCGTATGACGATTCGATTCTTACGATTCTTTATTTAGAGTCGTTCAAATGAACGACTCATTCACGAATCGCCACAACTCTAATGCCCATACGTCAACACAAGCGGGTGCTTCAAACACGAGGACAGCTCCACTCGTAGATTTACATTCTTAACGTTACAGCATGGAAATTAAAAGACAGCTCTAGCATCAGCTGTAAATGGAACAAAAGTTATGACTTAGAGCATTCTCAACAAAAATGTTTCGAAGTTAGGAGGTGGCCATAAATGTTGTTCATGGCAAAACGGGATACTGGAATGAATAGAGGACTAAACGATACGGCCCATATGCATTTTTTTCAATAGCGTTTTTTTCTTCATCAGTGTACATTTCGAAGTACAGTTTCATCATCAGTGCTTCAGTTGTTTCTCGAAGCACCTTCATCGCGGCGTCTACACGCCAGAAACATGTATCTGTGCATACAGTCGATTTCTACCGTGCGGCACCACAATGACGATGCTGCCACATATATACGTTAAATGTATTTGCAGTTGAGAATAATGACAATCATCATCTGTAGAACTGAATGACGACAATGAAAACTCGTGCCCGACTGGGACTCGAACTCGGATTTCCCGCTTATCGCGTCCGGTCGCCTTACCATTTGGCTATCCGTGCACGACTCTCAGCCACACTCAAACTTCCATATGTCGTCAACGATGCGTCTACGATCTGTACACGTACCTCCATTATGTATATTGCCGTACAGGGGAGATATTTTACTTGAGCGTTGCTTGCTCGGTGTCGGCGGATAAATTCGATATTGCACTGCCTGTGTTATTCCGAATTACGATGCAATATTTGGGTCTGGCCGTGAGTTGTGCACGGATAGCCGAAACAAACTGAGTGAATGCGTCAACGGTGAAGTTGAACGGGTGTCATGGGACGTCCGCCCCGAACAAACGTAACGAACAATAACGAACAAAATGAGATTTTAAAAAATAGTAAGGTGGCCGATCGCGATGAGCGGAACATCCGGGTTCGTGTCCCGGTCCAGCACAAATTTTCATTGTCGTCATCCATTCGACAGCTGTCGGTTGCCTTTATTCGCAACTGCGAATACATTTAATGTATTTCATAACGGTTGCAGTCGCCGCAGTGTCTGTTCCTTTGGACATGCATGCATGTCCAGAGGAATATCGTATCGTAATCAGAATACACACGCACTGCAATATCGTATCGTACTTCCACATGGGCCGGCCGGAGTGGCCGCGCGGTTAAAGGCGCTTCAGTCTGGAACCGCACGACCGCTACGGTCGCAGGTTCGACTCCTGCCTCGGGCATGGATGTGTGTGATGTCCTTAGGTTAGTTAGGTTTAAGTAGTTCTAAGTTCTAGGGGACAGCAGTTGAGTCCCATAGCGCTCAGAGCCATTTGAACCATTTGAACTTCCACATGTTTCATTGTTACGTGGATGTGATGATGTCCTAAACTATTTCCTTCTAGTCTAATTAAATAAAACATACGAATGCCAGTAATTATTACTATTAATAATATGAGGGCAGATCTACGTCAGCATGATTACTCTGCAGTTCACAATCAAGTGCCTGGCACAGGATTCATTATTATGCTTGGTGGCTGGCGAAGAGCCACGCTCCGTGCAATGTGTGTACACTACCGCAGCTAACGGTTAGCCCCAAAATGCTTCATTCGTTAGTAGCAGAAAACAATTAAATTCCGAAGATGCAGGTCCTAATGTAGTGGTCGTCAAACTGTAGCCCGCGGACCGCTTGCCCCCCGACTCAAGTACCTTCGTGCGGCCCACGGTTGTCAGCCATATTTTATAATAATGTAATATGCAACTAGCAACTACCAGCCGAATCCAGAAGCAACGTTAGGAGTTTCTTAAGAATGTAGTTCTCCACATCAGAAACAAACAAAAATACTTACACAGACAGTAATACTTTAAGATGTTCATCGGTTTAATTGGCGTTGGTGAATTCGGTTGCAAGCTAAGTAAAGTTCGTCGTTTACCCCAGGGGCAGAGCGTAAACGGGGCGGTCACTGCGGACTCAGTGGATGTTAGAGGCGCAGTGTTCTATTGTTTGCGTTCCAGTACAGACGACTCACCCGCGACTCCTACTCATCAGCCGCTATGAGACAAATTTTACACAGAAATAACATGTATTCGTGAATGCGCGTTAAAGTGAAACTTCTTAATAAAATGATTACTTAAACTGCGAGTGAAATAGAATGTACTGTCAATTTACTATTCTTTATCATATCAACACTGACCCACAATATTCTAGCGCAACGCAATCTGACTGTTCAAAAATGATAACTTCTCTTCAAATAATTAATACAAAAGAATGGCCTGAATTAGTAGAAATCCTAACAATAACCTACACATTTCATAAGTCACTTACCTCACAAAAATCTTCATTACACGAACTACTGCAATGCCACAAACACCGATACTGCCAGCTAAATAAAAGGTTCTAACTACTAAAGGCTGTAACCACTAATAGGCATGTGGTTAGCAAAGGCAAGATTTTGTTGCAGAGCAAATAATGTATTTACCTTAAGAATGCGACAACCAGTTCAAAAATTATATAATCGTTCATGACATACAGTTCCAAAAATTATATAATCATCGACGAATTACACTTCCATGACGGACACACGTCCAGATCGTCCGCTCGCGCTAATACTGCAAACCTCCAACAGTGCTAATTATTGACCTCTAACCTCCATCACTGCCGACTACTCATTCCCTACTGCCATCACTATTGGCTGTTCACCTCCAACTGCCAGTGCGACCAGCCACAGAGTCTCTTGCAGAGTGCGCACAGCGCTGTCGGAGTTCTTAGTGCAGAGCGCTACATAGCGCTGCCAACATACAAACACATAAACAGCCTACTTACAACAGAGGTGGTCATCTTCAAATGTGGTACCTACTTGTAGCATAGAATACGAAATTAAACAGGCTGTTGTAATACAATACAGTAAGTAGAAGAAAAGCAAGACATCTAGTACACATTTCTGATCGAGTCCCATATTATATAATGCATTTAAAAGTAAGTGCAATGACTGCCATTATCAATTAATCATCCAGACACAGACAACACAATAACACTGAGTCAGGCAGTTACAGTGTGCAGGAAGTATTCGAGTCACTGGGGGTGGCAGCAATCTGAAACAGAGAACAGTGCCGACATTCAACGATCAGCACCTGAGGACAAGCGGCCTACTTGCCGCCCCCTTGCTATGGTTATGCACTCGGGGGGGGGGGGGGGGGGGGGCTCATAATATACTCATTTATGTAGACCACCAATTAATAACAAGATCACACTAACGTATGTAGGCTACCAACTAGTATTCAGACCGGTACATATGCGACCCGAACAGCCGCCCCGTAATGTCCATACTGCCTCTCGAGCAAAAATTTTTAACGACCACTGCCATAACGCATTTACAATTAGCCGCCAATAATATCATACCACACGAGTTGTTACAGCTAGCAGAAAAGTGAGGAATAGATGGGTCAATCAATGTCAGAAAACGAGTATCACATCTACGAGAGTAATCCCAAAAGCAAGGTTCCCTATCTTTTTATAAGTACAGAACTCTGTTTTTGTTGCAGTTGGTCACACTGTTTTGAAGAGTGCTTCACGCGCTGTGTGTAAACATGCGGACGCCGCGCTGAGACGCTCAGTCTTGGCTTGGCAGCCGTTGAGAACGGAGCTCCCGTTGGATGTTACTGCCAAGTGCGAATTGCGCGCAATTGTTCGATTTTTGAACGCAAAGGGCACTGAGCTGATTGAAATCCATCGCCAATTGACGGAAGTGTATGGTGAGTCGTGCATGGATGCCAAAAATGTTCGTAAGTGGTGTAGAGAGTTTGCAGCTGGTCGGACCGAAATTCACGACGAGCAAAGGAGCAAGAGACCGTCACTTTCTGAGGAGACAGTGCTGAAGGTTGAGCAAAGCATGCGTGAAGATCACCCTGGCCGGCCGAAGTGGCCGTGCGGTTAAAGGCGCTGCAGTCTGGAACCGCAAGACAGCTACGGTCGCAGGTTCGAATCCTGCCTCGGGCATGGATGTTTGTGATGCCCTTAGGTTAGTTAGGTTTAACTAGTTCTAAGTTCTAGGGGACTAATGACCTCAGCAGTTGAGTCCCATAGTGCTCAGAGCCATTTTTTAGATCACCCTGGATGATCTCTGCACGTTGGTTCCTGAGGTTTCCTGAAGAACCACTCACATAATTGAAGTATCGGAAGGTGTGCGCAGGATGGGTGCCACACATGCTGACTGAGGACCACATGCGACAACGAGTTGATGCTTCCCGCGCATTTCTTCACCGCCTTGCAGCCGAACGGGACAACTTTCTGGACTCAGTTGTCCCGGGTGAGGAAACCTGGGCATACCATTTTACACCTGAGACCAAGCAACAATCACGCCAGTGGCGGTCGGCATCCTTCTTCGCCAAAGCCGCGGAAATTCAGACACAGTTTGCCGGTAAAGTCATGACAACCGTTTTTTGGGTTCGGAAAGGGGTATTGTTGGTCGCCTTTTGCCCATTGTGACCACAATTAACGCTAACAGGTACTGTGAGACTCTGAAAAAACTCAAACGGGCAATTCAGAACCGGAGAAGAGGAATGTCGAGCGAGGGCGTACACATTCTCCATGACAACGCTCGCCCACACATCGCGCGGCAAACTGTTGTTTCAGTGGCATATAATGACCCATCCACCCTATAGTCCTGACTTGGCGCCCAGTGAGTATCACCTGTTCCCTAAGTAAAAGAACATTTGGCCGGAAACCGATTCAGCTCCGACGACGAGGCGAAAGAAGAGGTTCATAACTTTCTCAACAGCATGGCGGCGAGATTGTATGCCATGGGCATACAAAAAGTGCCACAGCGTCTACAAAAATGCATCGACAGAAATGGTGATTACGTCGCAAAATAGCTAAATGTTCAAGCTGTAAACTGATGTAAACCATTAGGAGACCTTACTTTTGGGATTACCCTCGTAACTGCCTTTTTTACTATAGCAATCTTCAATCAAAATCAAATATTGGTACATCAATATCAATTGTGCAGATACCTCATCTAAGTTTGAACAAAATGGCTGATTGCCTCTATAGTCGTGTATTATGTCACTCTCTATCGAAAGACAAGGTCAGAGTGAGACTTTAACACTTTCCTCTTTTGGTAAGGAATCATTGAACAGTTCAAGTGTAGCAGCAATAGCAATACGCGCACAGCACTCTTACTGCAATCATTCACATAATAGCTTGTGTGACTTACACATGGCGTAATAGTTTTTTGAAAACGTTACACTACGATGAAACGTGATAAAATAAACAACAAAAACTGTAGAGTCGCGAAGAGGGCCTCGTGATGTGGTCGGCTAACACATTACACTTCCGGAAATCGAGAAATTGCACTGTCTATGGCGTTAAGACGGAAAAAGATCAAATAGGATTTCTTTAGTCTTCCGTCAGTGGAACCGCGACATGCAGCTACAACTTGGATATAGTACGTAATACGATTCCCATCGATAGAATGAATAGTAGTATTTATATAGCTAAAAGGGTTAAATCCCTTTTTAGCAAAACTTCTGCAACGCCAGAGGCTTTACTCTGACTAATTGTGATTTACTGCTTGAAAAATCTTCCACCAAAGTGAGGGAAACGTGTCTAGCGCCGGGCTGGATGCTGCCATTCTCCAGTACAATAGAAGCTCTTCCTGTCACTTCGTGAAACCTGCCTCACGCTTTCTCACACTTGTCGATGTCATGGAGCGGTCTATGGTCTTCGTGTGAGGTACAGGTTGTTAGTTTCATGTTATTTTGTCATGGAAACCACCAGAAAAGGACCACTAGAACAGTTACACAAGAGGGCGCAGAAAAATTTCCCCTAACAATCACAATAAAAGATTATTTATTCGTCATATGCCTGGTTTCAGGTTTGTGCCCATCCTCAGTTGTTTATACATTCATGTACACGTTTATATTGCTGGAGATCACTGTATAAATACAAAAAAAATGTTTTGCTAGTGACTAAACAGATACAAGTGGAACAATTGTAAGTGAAAAGGCAGCATTTGTCGAAAATATATCTGCAGCTACATAAAAATGAAGCACCATATTTATAATTACGCTGTGGTAACAGCCACCAGGGAAGGCTTGGGCCCAGGAGAGAGGCAGGAGCAACACCGAGAACGAATGCGGGAGCACTGGGCAAACATCAGAGCACGTAAAGGAAGACAGTTGAAATAACATGGTCCAAAGATGACCTATACGAAATGAATGAATTAACGATTTCATAGCGGACAGAAGACGTATGGGTATGAATCATATATCAAAACACTCATGTATTCTGTCACTTATGTAACAGGTTTTTTCCTCAGTATCTTAAAAATTTGTGAAACATTAATTTTTTCCACTTTACGTACGAGTTTTATACGCTGCCTGATCTATCATTTGAACGTTTGCTAATTTTAAACGTGCTTTGCTGCCGATAATTTAAAAGAAAATCACATAGATGTCCTACGCTTTGTTGGTTGAAGGCAGCTAACAACTGTTAATATGAAGACGATTAGTTAAGAACAGCAGACAAGTATATTACAGTAAAATTTTTCTGAGTGTGCAACCGTATCATTCGCGACAAAACCACCTGTGTTAGGTTAGGTTAGTCTTCATTAGGGAGACCCTGCCTGTAATAGTAGCCGAAACGTTGATAGTTTTGTCACCCAGAAGAATTTTATTGAAATAGACTCCGTCCGCGAAAGTGTTACAGTAAATGAACACGTTGTCACCTTTCAACTTTCATTGTTTTATACTCAACAGAATTCTTCATACAATGCTCTTCACCATGGATCAGTGGATTCGCGGCAAGAAGTGTATGTGAGATAGTATGAACGTTTTATTATTACCACGGTTGTTTTATTTTTAATGGTATGCAAAAGAACTAACTTCTTCTACTGTTGTTTCTTTCTAGTAGTATTGGGGACTGCCTGTGAATCATAAATGTTGGTAGCACGTATCTATTTGGCAAAAAGCGTATCTTGCAGACATACTCCGCAACCATCGACTCAAGTCGGTGATCTGTTTCGATTTCGGGCATTTGCGTACTAATTCCTTTCGTATTATCTAACAGACCAAATTGAGAATAATGTAAATATTTTCCCATTCGCCTCATTGTGCCACATTTCCAGGTAGCAGCGCAGAGTTCATTATTACGAGCTAAAGTGGATAACGGCGATAAGACTATGACTAATATCGTCGGCTATGACGCAGAACTGCAGATTACAGTTTGATAGCGTATATTCAAGGCATTTTATCTTTCATAGGGACAAGGAAACGCTTAAACTTCTACGCCTACAATCTGAGAGTCAAAGAAAAGTGTCCACCAGGGTACTTTAAAAATATAACAAGAAAGATTCTGTAATTCCGATGTGACTAGTTGTTCGCTCTTGCAAGACTCTTGGCGTGGCGAGGGACAGAAGTAACTGTTCAGAATGAACTCGAATGACCTAGACGGTATACACAGCTTTCTCGGCGCAACTAACATATAACTCGAATACAGTAACTTCGTAAATATGTGGTTTGCGGCATAAATAAGTGGTTTGTGAAACAAAAGGTTTCAGTTATTTATTTGCAGTATGTCGCTTCGCTCTGTATTCAAATAGTACGCGTCTTCCAACTACATGAGACACTCGAATTCTCGGTCTCTGGCGCAGGTGTTCGTGAATCCACAAAAATTATGGTGGACATTAAATACTCTGAGGTGAAGGAACGCAGGGGATGGTTCTTTAATTAACTTAAAGAACCTCTCGTTTAAGAGTGGTTCACAATGGCTCTTACCCACTGTTTTAACGGATGACTGGTTAAGTTACTCATTCTCGGTAGGCTGTATACAACACACTAAGCGAAGATTTCCACGTTGACGATAAAACGAGAATCGTGCTCAGACTGCTGACCGAACTCAAATGCAATATACACCAAACAAACGATCATTTTAGCCGACGAGTAAGTAACCACAGCAACTGCCTGCAGATGGATAGTGAAGGTCACAAGGCTGGAATAGTTTTAACGAAATCAGCTGCATCCTCTTTGTTCCCTCTCAATCTCGATTATCTTTCCTGTAGAATGCATCACATCTTGACATAAGACCGTTACAATTTACGAAGCTGACAAACTGCAGTTGCAGGACGCAATGTTCCTGGCGTGCAGCCAGCCATGCTTGACAAGGCTCTGTATATGACTATGTGCCTCCATAAGAAGCAACGCAGCGAACACTTGGTGCTGTGGTCAACCTTAGCTATGATACAGTGTGAGCCACGTATACGTAAACTACTTTAATGAGTCATAACATTTGAACCACTAATGGGACACGTTTGCAATTTTGGGAGATGATAATACGCAGTTGGGAGATTACGTACATACGCGCATACATGTATACAAAGTCCTCACAGCAAATGTTGGAAGCGCCCTCCACCAGCATCGATGCACAACTATACTCGTTTCACCATACTCCGCGAAGTGAAGTGTATCCTAGACAACGTTGCTTATTCCATGTGTAATGGCCTCACGGATTTCTGTGGTTTATTCTTGAACACTCGGCTTCTTAGACAACCTCACAAGAAAAAATTCAGGCGTGGCTAAGTCGGTGATAGGAGGGGGGGGGGGGGGGGGAGGCAAAATATTTTTGAGATTATACGGTTACCAAAGAAACTGGTTGCAAGTCGCAAGGAAGCCTCAGACTGTGACAAATTGCTCCGTCCTGTTGGAAACTGAGAATCCGGCATTGCCCGGGTCAGAATACATGGCAGAAGGCGTGAGCGTCATTATACACTGAAGGGACAAAGAAACTGGCATAGGCATGCGTATTCAAATATAGAGATATGTAAACAGGCAGAATACGGCGCTGCGGTTGGAAACGCCTAAATAAGACAACAGGGGCCTGGAGCAGTTGTTAGGTCGGTTACTGCTGCTACAATGTTAAGTTATCAAGATTTATACGAGTCCGAATGGTGTTACAGTCGGAACACGAGCGAATGAACACAGCGTCTCCGAGGTAACAATGGAGTGGGGATTTTCCCTTACAACTATTTCACAAGTGTACCGTGAATATCAGGAATTCGCTAAAACACCACATCTCCGACATCCCTGCGACCGTAAAAAGATCCTGCGAGAACGGGACTAACGACGATTGAAGAGAATTGTTCAGCGTGACACACGTACTACCCTTCCACAAGTTGCTGCAGATTTCAGTGCTGATCCATCAACAAGTGTCAGCATGTGAACCATTTAATGAAACATCGACATGGGCTTTCGGAACCGAAGGCCCGTTCGGCACCCTGGATGACTACACGACACAAAGCTTTACGCCTCACCTGGGCCCGTCAACACCGACACTGGACGGTTGATGAGTCGAAACATGCCTGGTCGGACGAGTCTCGTTTCAAATTGTATTGAGCTGATGGACGTGTATGAGTATGGAGACAAGGTCATGAATCCATGGACTCTGCATGTTAGCAAGCGCTGTTCAAGATGGTGGAGGCTCTGTAATGGTGCGGGGCGTGTGCAGTTGGAGCGATATGGGACTCCTGATACGTCTAGATACGAGCCTGACAGGTGACACGTACTCAAGCATCCTGTCTGATCATCTGTATCCATTCATGTCCATTGTGCATACCGAAGGACTTGGCCAATTCCAGCAGGACAACGCGACACTCCGCACGCCCAGAGTTGCTACAGAGTGGCTCCAGGAACACTCTTCTGAATTTAAACACTTCTGCTGGCTACCAAACTCCCAAGACAGAAACATTTTTAAGCGTATCTGGGGTGCTTTGCAACGTGTTGTTCAGAAGAGATCTCCACCCTCTCTCACTCTTACGGATTTATGGACAGCCCTGCAGGGTTCATGGTGTCAGTTCCCTCAGCACTACTTCAGACTTTAGTGGAGTCCATGCCATGTCGTTTTGTGGCACTTCTGCGTACTCGCGGGGGGGCCGACATGATATTAGGCAGGTGTACCAGTTTCTTTGGCTCTTTAGTGTAGGTACGAGACGCACACAGTCGTATGTATCATTAAGGATATTATCGATTATTCGTTTTATAGTTACAAGCGTTTCTGTTTCTGAATCTATCTAGATTATTTTCTTTGTGTCTCTGCTGATCATCGATAAAACGTGACTGATGAAAACGCTGTGAGAATAAGATCAGATCTATTTGATATTACACGTCGTTAATGAAGTCGGAATGACGAAACCGCGCAAGAATCACATTATCTCGTACGAATGAAACAGTAAACGCATTTATACATGTGCGACAAAGTTCTTAAGTCACAGAGGATATAGCTTTTACTAAGAGTATTTATCGCTCCGTATTTCATAGACTTTTGCACACCACATTCACCCACTGCCACGCACCGCGATCAAACCCTCTTCTAGTAACAGCGTGAGACCGAGGGCTATTAATCATAACAGTCACGGATGGGTAGCTGTGAGTGGTCAGGGAGTAAACCCTATCAGTACGTACACACTCAAGCCTTTTATTTATAGATATAGATAGCCTTCTGTAAGTTCGACGTCATCCAGCTGCTCTGCAAATGTACTGAAGATGCCCATATACACTGTATTGTCTACGGTCGTATCAAAGAAAAAGGGACCAACAGTCCGTGGAAACTGACACTGTGCACTACACTCCAACATATTCATCAGGCAGTGGTGTTTCGTGGATGATATGAGGTGTTTACACCAGCCCAGTATCTGTTTTTTGTGTGTTGATGTAACTTGAGAGATGGAACCATGCTCATCTGTAAACCAAATTATGGAGACTATGTCTGGAAGTTGAATAAGAAACCCTTGAAAGTGTCGACAGTAACGCATCCTTTTCTGATGATCTATTTCTTGCAATGCTTGCATCATGTGCACTATGTATGCACTGCCGATTTCTTCGCAGATCTCTCACATGTGCCTTATGAAATGTCCGTCTCCTGGCTCAATCGACGCAACAATTTCCTTGGAGAGTTCACCAAGCGTCTTCGAACTTCATCAATAACCTCTGCAGTCTGTGATGGTGTATGTTTACCTCCTTCACTGTTTAGTACACCATCTGACTCCAGCTTCCTGACAATCGATAAAATTGTTGCCTGTGTCGGAACTTTGCGCACATTGAACTCTCTCCAGAATGTCCGTTGTGTTGTAACCAATCAGTCCTGTCTTTTAGTATGTTTTCACAACGAAAACCTGCTCTCGAAGTGATTACTGCATGTTTCTGCCAGATAAAGACTGCAAACGAATCACTAATTAGCTCGTCGTTGTCAAGTGTCCCGAATTAAACACTCACAGACTTTACAAACCGCGACCGACGAGGTTACGAACGAACTAACAACAGCCGAGCAAGCGCAGCATTATATTGCATAAAGGAACTCTTGTCCAGAACAACAATCAACTTGCCAACATCGAGTGGTACCCTGAGCCACTGATATCAGTTAAACAACTTTCAAGTATCTACGAGCTTCCAGAGTAGTTAAGGTTTACATGGATCGCCCTGTAGTAGACAACACTATATTCAGCGCGTCTATGTATTCGTAAAAGCTAAAAGCTCCTTCTACTGCCCCTGTCGGATCATAGGAAACTATATTATCAGTTTCAAACAGCGGAAACTCCAGTGTGGCACATCGACATAGTAGAAGATAAATTGCTACTTACCGCAAAGACGCAGACGGGCGCAATTCAGAGACACTTACACGTAAGCTTTCGGTCAGAGCCTTCGTCAGAAAGAGAAACACACACACCATTCATTCACACAAGCAAGCATTCTTGTCCGAGCTGCCGGAGTTGGCTGTCATGTGTGCATGCGGTGTGCTTGCTTGTGTGAATGAGTGGTGTGTGTTTCTCTTTCTTTTTCCGAAGAAGGGTGTGACCGAAAGCTTATGCGTGAGTGGCTCTGAATTACGGCTGTCTGAAACTTAATATACGAGTGTTATCAGTTTCAAATACTGGGAAGCATAGGACTCCGCAAGGATGGAGAGGGGGGAGGAGAAGGGGCGGGGACAAGAGGTTGAATTTGTCCCCACCTGGAGTGTGGATACACAGCTTTTTTCATTACAGAATTCTGTCAAATTTCTGTCAGCGATTTAACTAAACTTCAGGTTAAACACTGCTGAACCCGGAGTGTACAACCCTGTGGCTTTGCCTGTCACTGTATTTCTTGGATTTTTTGTCTGTCACGATATCATTAGGCGGAAGCTAGTGAAAAAATAATCAAAATACTAACTGACTTTAGAGTGATTGTTGAACACGGATATGTTATTCATTATAACTGATGAACAAAATCTTGCACCTCAGTTTCATGATCCCTTTTCCATTGTACAGCTCTGTATGAACGCAGTATCCTGTTTCGGGACAGAACATTATCCGCTGTTTCTATCCAAATCCTATGAGTTTACTCCTAATAAATTACTTGAAATTGATGACCATAATATCTGACCATATGCTCGTCGGTGCTCATATTTTTGGAGAAAACACCAAACTTCATATAGTTTCGATCCATTTCATCAATGAGCGTGCATATCTTGAAATCTGCGACTACCAAATTATTATTTGTCAGATTAGCATTGACACTGAAATGCAGAGTTTTCTTTATTTTTAGACACCAGTTTCTGGAGCTTCTTACCAGTACATTTGCTTCTGAGGCAAATAATGGTAGCCTGTAAGGCATAAAAAACCTGCAAAATTTTTGAAGACAGTCTACCGAAAAAGTAAATCCAAATCTGTTACTTTGTGCAGTATATCTGACACTTTCTTTCACAATAGAATTTATTATTTCTTCATCGAATAGTGTTTCAAAAACTTCGATCGCTGATTTTCCTTTGAGAGAAGTTACTTGTTCCATAGCTCCCTTGATATCGATATTATGCCCAAAATTCTCTTCGTAATCAGGCTGAACTTTTTCCTGATCAGCAACTAATTTTTTTATTGTTTTGAAGTCAGTATTCTTTGACCGTTTTGGCCCTGAAGTACTAGGGTCATTTTCGGCCATAGGTTCTATACCGATATCGGCAACTGCAATTGCACTTGAAGCAATCTCCAACCTACCGGAAACATCATTATGACGAGTGTCCTACAATACGCCATCGTCGAATTCTTCAGGGTCAGAAACAACATACACATTGGCAGGAGAAAATTTAGCAATATTTATCTTATCTTCGTTATCATCATCTTCATTATCATTATCTTGGGTGAGAAAATTGGTTTGATTTAACACATCTTGTAGCTCGGCTACTGTATAGAATTTTCGGGTTCCCATATCTACAAAAAGAAAATGCAATAATTTCAGTCTGAAAATACTTTGTATCAGCCACGCTCCCAAAACAAGTTTCGCTTTAAAATATGTACTAAAACAATATTTACTGGTAATAAATGACAGAATGAACATTTGTGAGCTACTATAATCTACAAGTTTACTATAAGATCGCATCATTTGGCAAAATAATAACAGCAATGCGAAAACGAACACAATTTAAAATCTATGATATTTGTATGCTAAACTTACCATCTGAATTTTAATTTATTCACCTGCACACAAGAAGTTGAATGCAATATTTTGATTCTGCTCTGTCACTCATGTCAGATGAAATGTTGTCGATGATCGTGGGCCATTCAGCATTACCACAAAGACAAAGCCACCAACTGATGGACAAAAAGTGTCCGGTCCCCAAACAGTGATCGTGGCAGTTAATGGGTTAATCTTGGAAGTTAAATACGTCAGTTGAAAAAAATATAATACCGTTTTCTGTACTAGAATAGAGGAAAAAGGTTTGAAAGGTCGAAAAGATGTCCTCTCCAGGTACTGCGACATTCTCAAACTTCAAAAATCAGTCGTAGAGCTACGAGTTATTCAATCCAGTTGGCCTGACTGAACAATAATAGGACAAACTGAGGGGAGCAGGACTCCTCGGTTCAGCCCTGGGCTGTTAAAACTAGATTCTATCGGGCAATTTGAGGTTGGTTTTGGAAGATTTCCCACATTCCTCCAGTCGAATGCTGGCCCTGAGCAATACGTTTTTCAAGAAATTAAAAAAAAAGTAGCTTTCAAAACACATTTTATTCACCTTTAGATGTGCCAGCCAATATTAAAAATAATAAGCATGGAAGTAATGCAATATATGTATTAACACGTCCATATGCGAAGTTTCGTAAGCAAACAAATTTGTACAGAAGTCATCAAAGTTCACTAAGTGTTTCTAACAGTTTATTACAGGTTTCTTCTCCTCGTGGAATATCGACTCACAGTCGTTATTGATTGATTTTGGTGATATCCAACACTATTTTCTCAGTCGTTCTGTATGTTTATATTCCACATTTTTAATTTCATTGACAGCCTAACATAACTGTAACATAATATTTTTGTAAATCGTTTCTGTCTTCATTTCACAACTCATCGGTTACCACAGATGAAATTATGTAATGATAAATTTAATATCGTTGAATAAAAATGGTAGCATCCATATTCGTTTTAATAGAATCACAAGATTGCAAATACAATTGAAGTATGGATATGCTTTAGGTATCAGATTAATCTGCCTTGAAAGAACCGGGTGAATAATTATCAATCCATTCAGATGCAACTAGTTTTATATACCTCCTGCCAGAATTAGTGCCTGCGGAACGACGTATTCTCTAACACACTGACTCTGCTATATAAAAAATGGCACTTTCTTTAATTTTGCCGCTTCTTGCACAAATTTCTGCTTCGCTCATGCTGGGAAGTATACAAGATCATAATCACAGGGCGACGTTAACAGAGAAACAAAATGGCTGCAACAGTGTCAGTGTACTACCACACAGCACAGAGCTAACGTTGGCGGCAACTGGAAACAAGTTAACATCAGTCCTAAGTCGCACACCGTCTTCCTGCTTATGTAGAAACAAATACTCTCCTCAGTCGAGCTGAGAGTCTTCTAAAGTGAGCAATTCAATATTAGATAAGCTCTTAGTATCAGTGCTACACTAGTTACACCATGCAAACGTGTTTAGTTTAATTATGTTTATCAGATAGATGACTGCTTCCACTATCTTGCAGTGAATGTACAACAGGGTCATAAGCAGCAACAAAAAACCAATGTCATATTACGGCCCCCGTTGTCCCATACAACTTTAGTTCCACAAACGTTTCAGCTCTTGGCTGGACAAATTCGTCGAAGTCGGTTTGAAATGACGTCTCCCATCCCAACAACCATCGTCTAGCAGCTTTCAGAGTTATTCTCGGTGGCAATAGTAAGTGAATCACCCTGTATATCTCATACACGGAGCGGTCCATTGATAGTGACTGGGTCAAATATCTCACGAAATAAGCATCAAACAACAAAACTGCAAAGAACGAAACTCGTCCAGCTTTAAGGGGGAAACCAGTTGGCGCTATGGTTGGTCCGCTATATGGCGCTGCCATAGGTTAAACGGATGTCAACTGCGTTTTTTTAAACAGGAACCGCAATTTTTTATTACATATTCGTGTAGTACGCAAAGAAATATGAATGTTTTAGTTGGACCACTTTTTAAGCTTCGTGATAGATGGCGCTGTAATAGTCACAAACATATGGCTCACAATTTTAGACGAACAGTTGGTAACAGGTAGGTTTTCTAAATTAAAATACAGAACGTAGGCACGTTCGAACACTGTACGTTCGAACATTTTATTTCGGTTGTTCCAATGTGATACATGTGACTTTGTGAGCTTATCATTTCTGAGAACGCGTGCTGTTATAGCGTGATTACCTGTAAATACCACATTAATGCAATAAATGCTCAAAATGATGTCCGTCAACCTCAGTGTATTTGGCAATAGGTGTAACGACAGTCCTCTCAACAGGGAGTAGTTTGCCTTCCGTAATGTTCGCACATGCATTGACAATGCGCTAACGCATGTTGTCAGGCTTTTTCGGTGGATCACGAAAGCAAATATCCTTGACGGACATCATTTTGAGCATTTATTGCATTAATGTGGTGTCACGCTGTAACAGCATGCGTTCTCAGAAGTGAAAAGTTCACAAAGGTACATGTATCACATTGGAACAACAGAAATAAAATGTTCGAACGTACCTACGTTCTGTATTTTAATTTAAAAAACCTAACTGTTACCAACTGTTCGTCTAAAATTGTGAGCCATATGTTTGTGACTATTACAGCGCCATCTGTCACAAAGCGAAAATAGTGGTCCAACTAAAACATTCATATTTCTTTACGTACTGCACGAATATGTAATAAAAAATGGGGATTCCTATTTTAAAAAATGCGGTTGATATGCGTTTGACCTATGGCAGCGCCATATAGCCCGGTCACTAGCAATGGACCACCCTGTATAAACTTGCATAGCTAAATAATTAATCTGTTATTTGGTAGATGATGCCTAATGTCAACAGGCGGAACACAGTTGGTTAAGAACAAAATGAACATTATCTGAAAAGAATCGATTAAAGTTGTTCCTAACGACATGATAAAATAACTGCAGTGTCATCTAGTTCGCACCTTTAGCCGAGTGGTCAGCGCCTCTGACTGCTATTCAGCGGGTCCGGGTCGGAGATTTTCTCCGCGCGAGACTGGGTATTGCGTTGTTCTCATTATCATCGACACGCAAATCGCCCAATGTGGTGTTAAATAAAAAGACTTGCAATTTGCCGACCGACCTTCCTCTGGTTGAGACATCCGGCTATCAATGTCATACGATCATTTCAGTTCATCTCATTTCAGTCGAAACTGATCAAAAATGGCTGCGAATATTAACCACATTAATTTAGTTGAGCACGTATGAATTACGTGAACTGTTAGACTCACATAGATTTTTAGATTTCAAATGCCTCTTGTACACCGTGGCGCTTAGACAACGGAATCTGTTTCATAATCTCAATATAAGGTACAAAATCGTTTCCGATGTCTTTTAAGGCACGAATATCCCAAGTATCATATATCAGATTTAGGGTAGCATGTATGCGAAGAAGTTTACTGCTTCTGTTAGATTCCATCAGGAGCGAAGACAATTCAACAGTAAGAGAAACCATAGGCTGTCTTGGAAGAGGTTTCTAAAGCACTGAACTGGGATGAATTGGGATTACGCATCATTGGAGCTTACCTAAACCGATCTGAATGTGCAAAAGATACTGTTTTCCTTTCGTCCACTGCAGAAGAACTGCAACGAATACTAGAAGAAAGCAATAGTACAAACAAAAGAGTGGGCTTAAGTCTTACCGAAAAGAAGAAAGGGAAGCTTGACAATATGTTTCCGAGCCTACCGAGGAACTCCTTTACTTAGAACAACTAAAACCACTAACAAAATAATGGAAGGATAAACTGGTAGATTCCATTTGGGAAACCGAATGTGTTATTCAGAACTAAAATCCGAAAGAAGCTGAAACTGTAAAGCTTTATGTACTGTTAGTATTGATTACGCTGTTTAGTGTACAAGCAACGCAAAAATTGCATTCGGCAGCTTTAACCTAAGGAAGCGATGCAATGGCTGCCATTGCTTCCAGTGAACCTTCCCTTAGAGTAATCTCTTACATCCAACATCATGTGGATATCGTGTATCCGTCACATTTCGAGGATAGTTCTGCGAAGAATTTCATTGCAACCATAAACAGTCTTTACACAACTGAGGTTATTTAAAGTGGTATCGAAAAAAAATTAAAAACTTAAATGCTGCCAAAAGAATTCTTTTTAACTTCAGCATCACACCGCATAAAAATATTTCGACTGCTACTGCACATACACCTTTTTCACTGTACTTACCCTTTTTTACTGTTTCTTGAGCAGTTCATCAGATATTAAGAGCTTTGTTTTACGTGTACAAGGAAGGAAAGTTTTTAACACATTTTTCACAGCCGTCTATGGAGTGACAGGTGCAGCGCAAAAAGTACACAGGCAAAGCTAGTCCACTTTCCTCCGCTTCCTCTAAGGTTAGATGTTTGTTATTGGCAGCAGTATTCACTACAATTTAATGTTACTTAGATCATACAGATTTAATTCCACTTGGTAATGTTCACTCTTGTAAGAGCTTGTTCGTGCGCGTTCGACTTTCTCTCAGCTGGACAAATTCGTCGACGTCGACGTCGGTTTGAAATGACGTCTCCCATCTTAACGACCATCGTCTAACAGACAATAAATGAGATAGGAAGTGCACTGAGATTAATACTCCTTTAGGATGAGCAAAATTTTCAGAAGTGTGGAAATTTATTGAAAAAGTTCAGTCAAACGAGAAGAATAACACTAGTACACAATTAACACCAACAGAACAATGGGTAGGCTACCACGAGCAACCACTGATGGAAAAGAGGGATGAATATAAAACTATTTCACAAATAAAATATTGACCGAAGGCAAAGAGATAAACACTGAAGCCTCCACATTTGAGAGATTTGTACATAAAAAGCGCCCGAGAAGGACTCCTAGTAGAACCCATCATGTGTGAAAGAAGGAAACTATTCGAAGCCTTGACCTGGTGTATAAGTAAATTCTTAACCGGCGTTTATGTACTAAATCTGTGGAAGTGAGTCCGGGTATCAGCAATTTGCCAAAAACGAAATAACTGGATTGTGCGAACTGGCGTTCAAAACAGCTTCGAATCGTCTCGGAATGGATACGTACGGATCCTGTGTTGTTTTCAAAGGAATCTTATACCATTCTTCCTGCAAAATAGTGGCAAGCTCAGGTATCGATGATGGCGGTGAATGGCGGTCAGGAACGTTCCTCTCCGCAAAGCCTCAATAACATTGAGATCTGATGACTGCGATGACAGGGGAAATGCGACAATTCATCCTCGTGCCCACAAAACCAGTCCTGGACAGTGTGGACTGTTGTAACATCCCCTTAGTAAATTTTATGAATTACTGTGCTAATAAACCTCTTACGTCATTTGATTTTCCAACAGCTGAGCAGAACTGAACGTACTCAGACATTTCTCTCTTTACTTATTCTGATCAACACTAAACTGACACACAATATTTTTAGCGCAACGCAATCTGACTTCCAATAATCCCTACAAAAGAATGGCCCTGACTAACAATAACCTATACCTTTCATGAATCACTTACCTCACAAAAATCTCCGTTACTCGAACTACTGCAATACAGCGAGCGCCAATACTGCCAGTTAAATAAAAGATTCTAACTACTGATAGGCATAGTTAGCAAATGAAAGATTTTGATAGAGAACAAACAATGTATTTACCTTAATAATATTCAAAAGTCATCATATATATATCAGTTCATGATATACAATATTACAAATTTACTCTTTCTGATGGAAACACGTCCAGATCGTCCGCTCTCAAAATTCTGTCATCTCAGTCCCCACATCCACCATTGCTGGCGACTCACCTCCAACTGCACAACACTACAATATCGAATATTCCAACAATGCCAACCAGCCGCAGACGGCACACAGTACAGCCAGTGATTTTCATACAGAGCGCTACGTGACGATACCTACATAAAAACCAAGACAGCCTACTTACACTGTGTGGACAGGGGGACACGTCTTGGAACGCAGCTCGCATGGTGGGTACTTCCGCAACCAAGCCAGCCCAAGTGTCCACGTTCGAATTCAGTTGGCTCCAACGTAATGCACTCACAACAGAACACTGTTATGACCACGAGTGACATTTACAACGTATTGAGGACCTTGCCGTTCGTGGTCAAATACAACAGCTCAACCTACGTGCCTCGCTAGCATCTGAATTTATTTTCAAGCATATATTTCTTAAGGTGTTTCCATATTTTTGTCCAACCCATGTAATGTAAATACCCGGGCAGCGCCGAGCCTCTCGGCTGGTGATAATATAACCGCACACAGCCGACTGGAATGTTGTGGACAGCTGTTCATAAATTATGACAGAGCAGTTAAACTTGTCATCGTTATGCAGGAACTAGCCGAAAGAATGTGTTACTTGTTAAAAGGAAGAACGAGTGTCGGAATCTGGGTGAGTACATTATCAGTTTCAACCTGAACCGAATTGGATAGCTGTGAAACGGTGCAGCTCCTTGGCTACTTAAGATGCAGCGGCACGCTTCTCCCCGAGTAACCACGAAGTCAGGACCATTGGGCAGAGTTAGCTTACTGGATGAGCTGTGTTTAGCACAGGTCTGAGATCTCAGTATTCCTTTTCAGCACTCTCATGGACTTTAAAAGTCGTCTCGACTCACAATACTGATTAATTCCCATGAGATTTATGATACTTGTCTTACTTAAAATATTGCTTGAAAAATAATAACAGCTTCTACACAAAGGTGGAAGAGCGTCTCTGTGCGATTGAGGACACCGACCCACAGGCAACAGAGGTAAAGGCCTAAACAGCATTAGGGAGCCGTTGTTGTATTCTTAGATATGAGGTAAGTAGCAGATGCTCCCTTCCTCATTGTTCACCAGCCAGTTCTGTTTTGCCTCCATGATGCAGCTATTGACCATCTAATCGGTGTTAAGGTAAAACGGACACTCAAAGGAACATATTGAGCTTTGTTGAATTTGGATTTTTTACTATCAGGATAGGATTTATGATAGCATCTTTTTGACAGTTATTCCGGATACAACTGAAAAAAATAAACAAAAAATAGAGCGAATTAATTATTAAAACATGGATGACAAACTGGATGCATGAACTGAAATATTGATTATCCTCAGTAAGATCAGTACATCATATGTCAGTTCTGTAGAAAACTAACTGCACAAAAGTCTTTAGATACTGTATGTACACTTTCCAAATATATAAAAAGCAGTTTATAAATAGAAAGCAAGAGAAGATACAAATGCTTGCAGTCAAACTTCCGTACTGCTGATGTCTGGGGAGTTGTCTAAGAATATTACGTATGAAATAGAAGCAACCCGTCTCAGTACATACAGCATGTTGCGCCCTTTGATGTCAGGCAGGGAGCACCAATAGAAATTGTTTTGCTTGCGTAATGCCTGCAGTATTAGATGAGAAAATGAGGACAACAGGTATCTATTTTTGACTAAGAATGGCGTTTAATTGTGTACACCGCGCTAGGCTCCTGCTTAAACCAGTACGTTTTGGAACTGTTGAAAATAGTTTTCTAACAGTTTACTTCACGTTAAGAAAGCAGCAAACAGAAAGTTGTTACCTAATGTTAACAAACAGTGAATAAATAGGAATCAGGAATATTTCTCAGTACGTCAATAATCCACCAGTCCACATGATGAATCATTAAGTCGTTCTTTATTTCTAGTTGTACGTAGCACATATGTTTTTATGACAGATGTGTAATGAAATGCAGTTGTTTAGCAGACAGCGGCAAACATTAACATGTTTCTAAGAAAGGAGGGCAAAAAAAAAGAGGGGATACAGTTTCGGGCGTAGAAGTTTTCTGACAGCCACAATTTGCTATGACAAGACACTGAAGCTGAATATTTTAAATTCCTAGAAGGGAAGAAAGATAAAAAGTATTCTTGGAAGTTTCCTGTTTAGGGCGTTATGCAGAAAATGAGTGCTGCTATCTTCACCATGATACTACTCCTCCCCGTCTCTGGCTGAAATGCGAAGCCCTGTCTAATTTTGTTACTTTCATTCTATGAGTACAAATTCTCTCGTGATAATGAGACACTAAGTCCTTTCTCCAGAGACTTTTCTGTCTACCAGAACGACTTGCGTTATCTGTTCTAGAGCTACCGCGCACACTTAGGCCACTGTTCAGGACGCCTTCGTACAGTTATTTGTTAGTAACATGAAAGATCTCCACTTGAGCGACGTTGCTTACCACCTGTCCAGAAAGGTGTGCGATGCTCTAGAGGCACCACTTTCTACTGAATTTCATCGTAAAGTATAAACCTCAGGCTTTCGAATCCAAGTTGAAAAGCTTCTTAGCGGTTTATTCGTCTTGTTCTGTACAGGAGTCGTTTATAGACGCATATGCTGTGACGAATTTTAAATTTCTTGGGATACATTTTTGTATTCTCATATCACTCTGTACACTGTACTGGGTAACCCACGTGGTGTACATGTCCCTAATCTCTATAAATAAAAGACAGTGTCCTGACTGACTGACTGACTGACCTATCATCCCCCAATCCAAACCGATAAGGACAGAAACTTGAACTTTGGAGAAGGTGTGGAGTTTGTACTGTAAGCATCATATTAAGAAGGTATTTTTCGAAATTCCAACTCTAAGGGGGTGAAATAGGGGATGAAGTTTTTTTTAATGTCGCTATTAACGCATTTTTGAAGCTAGGCCAACGAAAATTGGTATTTCGTTTCTCCGTCAGAAATATAACAATTAGTGTGTCAGCGCTTTTGGAAATTTAAACCAATGAGGCTGAAATTGAGAGTGAAAGCTGTTTTTGAAAATATTTATTAAACAACTATTCAAGTATTTATGCAGCTACATCTATGAACATTGGTATTTGACTTGTCGGTTCCAAAAAAAAAAAAAAATACTTGTTTCATTGTTTTTAGGAACTGAGCCCTTATGAGGGAGAAGTAGGGGATGAGATGTTTCATGAAAATATTTTATTATGAAAGTATTTTTAAAGCTAAATCTATGAAAATTCAAATTTCGTTTCTTAGTTGAAAATAAAAAACAAATGTTTCACTGTTTTTGGAAATTCAACCCCTAAGAGAGTGAAATAATAGGGAATGAAAATTTTTAAGAAAATATTTCGTTACATTAAAAAAAATTACAGCTACATTTATGAAAACTGGTGTTTCACTTCTCGGTTAGAAATAAAGAAGTATTTGTTAGGGGATGAAAGTTGCTATGTAAATATCTCCACAAGAACGCAAAACGCATGATTAATAGCAACTTTGGACTCTAGCTACCAGAATCGCTTTTGGTCAGAAGTACATTCTGTAAAGATCATGCTCAAATGGCCTTAATTAGCGTGAAAAATCTTGGAAGGTGTTACAATTTGTCAAAACAAAAATATTCGATTAAATAAAAAATAAAAAATCTCTGCAGGCCATACTGTCCGCGCGAGCGAAACAGAGGCCGCTAAGCCACTATTTCACAAACGGTTCAAGGTATCAAAACGCTATTTTAGTCTAATAACTGCAAAATACTGAGTGTTTTGATGAATGGCCAATATTTCCAACTTCTTAGCTATAGAAGCAGCAGTTGTTTTGTCTTTAAATGAAGGTATGTATTTTTGGTATAATACTCAAATGGTTCAAATGGCTCTGAGCACTATGGGACTTAACATCTGTGGTCATCAGTCCCCTAGAACTTAGAACTACTTAAACCTAACTAACCTAAGGACATCACACACATCCATGCCCGAGGCAGGATTCGAACCTGCGACCGGAGCGGTCACGCGGTTCCAGACTGAAGCGCCCTTAACCGCACGGCCACACCGGCCGGCTGGTATAATACTCAATACCTCGTCATAATCTGAAGTACAGTGCTGTAGCAAACATCATTGTTCGGAATGAAATATTTTAAAAAGACAGTTCCAAACCTGCTGAAAGATTCTTGGAACACTTACAGACAACGTCTGGGTGGACAACAAAGGAAATAAACACAAGAGTAAAAAGGGCCAGGATTGTTTTTGGTAAACTAAGTAGTTTTCAAAACGGAGCATATGATGTGTCGAACATGGAAATATATAATGAGATTTGACATAACTACGTAGGCTCCCGCAGCCGAAGTTATAATGATTAAAATTCTTCTGACCGGCCGCGGCGGCCGTGCGGTTCTAGGCGCTCCAGTCCGGAGCCGCGCTGCTGCTACGGTCGCAGGTTCGAATCCTGCCTCGGGCATGGGTGTGTGTGATGTCCTTAGGTTGGTTAGGTTTAAGTAGTTCTAAGTTCTAGGGGACTGATGACCACAGCAATTAAGTCCCATAGTGCTCAGAGCCATTTGAACCAAAATTCTTCTGGGTATTGTACTGCGTCATTGTATAAAATGCTGTAACTATAAACTTAAAATAAAGTTTCACCGTATTACAACGGCCTTCCTCAGTGCAACACTGTTTTTGGTGGCGAAAAGGTAAGTCTATATATTGCAAACGATCAGTGTCAATACATCATATTTTTGAAACTTCATTCGCCCTAGAATGTAAGAGGCTACTCATCGCGGAAGGGGGATGGTCGGAAACAAGCTGTTGATGGCGTAGTCGGATTGTCAGAGAACGTCGACAAACGTGTATCCCATCCTTCTGCGCCCATGTGAAAGAGTGAGAACGTTGTCCGAAATGTTCGTGAATCGTACAGCAGAGGGGGCACTTTGGTACCATCACGGTATTGACCTAGTCAGATGCGGGAAACCGCCTAAAAACCACATCCAGGCTGGTTTATACAACGATCCTCTTCGTTAATCCGCCGGGGGGGATTCGATCTGGGACCGACGATCCTTCCGGAATCCATAAGGGGCCGGCTAACGCGCGCTTATCTGGGAGGGTGTACAACTCGCGAGAACGTGCTTATAAAACTCTAGAACCGTCTTTTAGGACAGCAACTACTAATATTCTTCAGGCCCCTACGTGTCTATCCTGTAGAATTCGTGCTGGTACATTTAGGCAAGTAACAGGTCGCATAGAGGCATAGAAGCATTCCCCGAAAGCACCATCAATGAACATAACGAGAAGAAATCTTAAAATGTGGTACAATCAAAAGCACCCTCTGTCGAGCATTTCAGTAATTGTCAGAGTACAGAAGTAGTTATAAATGTACAATGAGAGATAAGAAGATTGAGCTGCCCCAATAATTTAAGAGTTCAGGAACAGAGCATTGCGCATGCCCAAGTTGAGCAGTGCCAGTGTTCACAACTCTAGCGGCCTATGGAGCTTCAGCTTGGTGTTTACATGGTCTTATAGAAGCAATATAATTATTAGGACACAGTATATGTCGAGATTCATAGCAGTTTAGCTCATAGTATCATTTCTTTTGAAAATCATTATCACAACACGTAGAAACGATAGGAACTCCATGTAGGTAGAATTACTACAGCGACGAGAGTCTCGTGTCTAAACACTGAGATATGAAGATACTCCAAAACTGAAGTAAACTTCACCTATTATGTAAAAGATCTCGAAACTGTGAAAGGAGTCTACTGGGATAAACGTACATGTGACACGTGAAAATTGTAGTGATACTAATGTAAACTAAAATAAAATTATTATACTGTAAACGACGTACAGGATGATTCAAAATGAACTTACCGGGTTTAAGGCGTTGCAGCATTTATTGCGTTCAACTTACAATTGTAAATAACACACCAAATGAAAGAGCAACTCAAACAGTTTTGTTTGTATACCTGTGCACAATGGGAAGAGTATGGAATGACAAAGAGACTGAAAAACGTTTTGAACGCGTGCGAGTCTTTCACGCTTAAGCCCCAAGAAATATTCCCGAAGAAAGTTTATGAACCTTTCTTTTCCGGTTAATCAACTGTGACTGATGTTTCTTATCTTGATGTGCTACAGCTATGGCCCTTGTCTCAATGGGAACAAGCTGAACAACACATCTTTATTTGAGAGCAAGATGGTGCGCCGCCTCGCTGGCATAACTCAGTGCGCGACTGGTTAAAAGACGTTGTATTGGACCGGTGGATTGGGCGCAAGGGGCCAGTTGATACAGCATTTTAAGCGTGACCTCCACCTTCACACGCGATCTGACGCGATCGTGTGTATGTGCCTCCAATACCAGATGATCTTCACACTGAATAATTGTAAGAAAAACTATTTGTTTCTCTTTCATTTGGTGTATTATTTATAACTGAAAGGTGAATGTAATATGTGCTACAAAGCCTTAAAACCCGTATATTCATTTTGAAACGCCCTGTATGTCTCTGATGGGCTCTATTAAGCGGATCGCTGGCTTTGAACGACCGCAGAGTCAAAGATACTGCTTCTGGTCTGAGATTGTAGTGTTGGAATAAGAGAGCGTGTGTAGCAGTGTGTGAGCGGTAGAGGATGCAGTAGGCAGTTTTTTTGTGTGTGTGTGTGTGTGTGTGTGTGTGTTTGTGTGTGTGTGTGTGTGTGTGTGTGTGCGTGTGTGTGTAAAGGTAGTTAAAAATGACGAGTGCTTTTATAATGGAATGTAAACTTAAATGTTAAAATGCAAATTTAATTGTGACAAGAAAGGATTACTGGATTGATATTACAACGAAGCTTTACGAGTACACGTATTATTGGAAATATTAATGTGGAACCAGAAGGCTTATCGCAGTTAAGGTAAGGAAATTAATTTTTTATTACTTTCCTTTTGCCAGCGCAGTAGTGTAAATGAGTTGGCCGACGATAAAATAAGAAAGAAAAATGATGCGAAGACATTGGACATCAGATGAAAATCGTGTCAAGGATATACACTCCCTCAGTGACTCTTCCGCACATACTCTCATGTGTTCGGAGTCATCTTTATAGTAGTTCCTCTGTTATAGATTCCTTTATTTTGTAATAATTTTATCTTCTACTTGAGTAACATAGAATACTTTGCCTCACAAGTTTTCTGGTTTCTTTTCTGTCACTACTGAAGTCTCGCAACTCAAGCTTATTAGTTTGACTCACGTAGACAGGTTTGATAAAAAAAAGTCGGGAACTCGTTTATTTTAAAATTGTATCGCCAAAAGAAACAAAAAATGGATGAGTGGTTAGGCTGACGGTTTACGAACGTAAAGGACGAGCGTTCGAATCTAACTTGAATCAACTGTCTTTTTTATTTAGACATGTACATTTAAGATATTAAACATTAGTTCGCCACAAATTGTTCAGTTGTAGGCTCTTCTAGGTTCCACATTATTTCAAAATATACTATTTTGTAGCAGTCTAATCTTTAAACAAACAGACAAATGGTCATAGTAAAAATATTGAAAATGGATTTGAATTACTTCGACCGCCACCTGGTGCCTCTATAGTTTTCACCTAAGAGAAACGTATCAGCCGATTGGCATACGTCATAGGTCCGCTTCAAAATGGCTGATGTGAATGTTCGCGAGCGAATAACTGCTCTCTTTGAAAACGGTGTTAGGGCATCTGAGGCCGGTCGTCGTTATGGTATTGATGCTTCCACAGCAAGAAGATGGATTAGACGATTTAGGAATAATGGTGAGGTAGCGAGACGTCCAGTACTTGAAAGACCACGAGTCTCTAAACAGAGACCAGTTGAAGAATTGGTCAGGCTGGCCCAGAATGCTCCTTTGTCACTCATCCGGTAATAGGGTTGCACTTTCTTCACAATAAAAGGAAGATTTTTCATGGACATATTTTTTAATGGCTAGTGTAGTGGGACGAAATTAAACGTCACCCATCCACCAAGTCAGCCCAGTTTGCAGGTGACTATAAGTTTAATTTAGTTTGTTTATGTGTTTTCTTATTATTTGTAATAAATGTGAATTATCTAAAAGTTTTGTATTTTTTTTATGTGTTTCATGTACGGAGAGATCGGCGCAACGAACGGGGACAGCATCTTCGTTGCCGCGACCAGAGAGGAAATTGCTGGCCGCTATACGTCGCGGGTCGACAGCCAAGGAGCAACAGAAGATCCTGGAACCGAGTTGTTGCGTCGTGTTTCTAAAAAATTAAAAATGAATTTTTATACTCTTTTTGTACAACAATGACGTCATAATGATCTTAACCTTATTGAAAAGTTAGTCACTGTCTGTCAACGCTCAAGTTCACATCTGTATGTGTAGGAAGCTAATAAAATAGTGTATGTTCTTAAAGTTGAAACACGTGTCTTGAAGATTTATTTATGAAGAATTGTGTGAACGGATTAATAATATATTTGACAAGATTAGTAATTCTTACGTCGTTCACCGAAACTTTGAGTCTAGAAAGTTTATTTAATGTGTGATTCTGATATCGATCAGATCAAGATAACGTGTGTCGATATAATTTTCTGAGGAGAAACAAACGAACTTTAAATTCGAAAAAGTTACGAAAACCAATTGGCCCAAGTGATGTAATTCTCTGCACACGACTCAACTGATGTTTTACAGTTTCGTTCAAGAACCATTCTATGACAATTTAAAAAGAATATGAATCATTTTTGAAGTGGGTTGTAACTGACATAGGTGACGAAGTCTGCACATGGTCATATAACAAACGAAAACCTAATAATACGTCGTTACACCGCACCGTGGCGACCTTAGAAACAGGACTTGTGTGCAACTAAGGCACACAGGTACGAAACAAAACATCAAGAGTCCTTCGGAAGTCAACGCGAGTTTTCGTGGAGCCTTCACCAGCCAGCGGCGACTTCGTGGGTGTGGGCATCTGACGGAGCCGCAGCCAAGCAGTACGGTCACGCAGTTGTTCCACGAGAAGGCGCATCTGTTGGGCAGCAGCTGAACGCTGCAAACCCCGACAACCTTTTTTCTCCCTAAACTAATAGGCCCAGTACGTCAGCTGCGGGGCGTTCCTCCGGCTGGTATTAGAGGTGTTGCTGAGGGCTTCGCCTGTCTACGGCGGTGCCGGGCGTGGTTGCAGCCAGCGACGTTTCCGGTGTTCCACCAGCGTCCTGCCGGTTGCGGAAGCGGGGTCGCAGCATCTCAGCGGCTGCATCGACGGCTGTTACATCTGCAGCCCATAGCAGCACACTGATCATCGAGAACTACAAATTACAATATTAGTGTCCGGTGAGTTTGTTTCAAGTTGGAAGTGGAGTGTTGTACATAGGAAGTGTGCTTTTATAGGATTGTTGATTACAAGTCTGCGTGTGTAAATAGTTAATATCTTACAATAATGTCGGGAAGTGAAATGTCAGACGAAGAGCAATCTATGTCCGATAGGAGCATGAGATCCCTTTTTAGGGCGATAGCTAAATTAAAACAATCTAACGGGGATTTCCTAGCTGAATTAAAACAGTTAACGAAGAATCTACTGCTAGATTAAAAGAGGAACTAAAACAGCTATTAAAACAGTCTAACGAAGAATTTACTGCTAGATTAAAACAGTCTAACGAAGAATCTATGGCTAGATTAAAACAGTCTAACGAGGAATCTACTGCTAGATTGAAACAGGAACTAAAACAGGAATTAAAACAGTCTAACGAGGAATCTACTGCTAGACTTAAAGGGGAGCTAACAAAATCAACAGACAGGTTGCAGGAATATCTTAATGAAACCAGTCGAGAATTAAGTGGTAAAATAGAGTCTTCTAAAGTTGAAATGCAGGAAAAATTAGTAGGACTTAGTAATAAGATTGCTGATAATTGTAAAAGGTTAGAAGAATATATCCAGGAATCGCGCGAGGAAAAAGCTCGCATGCGAAACGATATCACTGACTTATCCGAGAGACTAGATAGTGTCAATATCTTAGTTGTAAATGAAATACAGAAAAATAACGATATGTTACGAGATGAATTTTCTATGCAAACAGAAACTGTTCGCAGAGAATTATTGGAATCTATTAAAGAGGTCTCTACCAAACCTGGAGAGATTTCTTCAATAGATAATGTAGAATTAGAGACATTAACTCATCACGTAGAAAAGGACCATACCGAAATCGAAAACATGAAATTTTTAATTACTGAAATATGCAGTAATCTTGAGACTGCCAAAGATAATAATATTGACGAAGGTACAGAGCGTTCACATCGTGAACACAGTGAAGAATCGATATTAGCTAATCGCGTATCCAATACAGAAATGCGGATACAGGAAATTACTAAACGGTTATCGGAATTAGATAATAACGAGAACATTTCAGGTAGCAGAGGTAATAACATAATCAGAGACAACAGTCGCATCGAATTTGCTAGCACGGACGACAACAATATGAATAAGGCAATCACGGCAAGCCAATCCGATGCAACTCCGTCTCTGCAAGCTAAACAAAATCCGACTATTTCTCTCGCAGAATGTCTGGATGACATAACAACAAATTCAAATGTAGCAAGTCGATTTCCTGTATTCAAACCAGGAGGCGAACTGCACCCTATAATCTTTATAAAAGCTTTTGAAACATCATTATCTCCTAAATGGAGTAATGAAAAACGCATTCAATTTGTAATAGGACACTTAGAAGCAGAAGCTGCGGAATGGGCAGTACTGCATAGAAATGAATTCAGGGATTGGGATGATTTTGTTAAGCAGTTTAAACAAAATTATTGGTCAAGACGAAAACAACAACACTTAACTTTAGAGTTGTTAGCCCCTCCTCCATATTCTAAACGGTGGAGAGGTTATAGGAATTATTTTGAATGGAATTTAAACCGTGCTAAATTAATTGAAAGTCATCTAATACGAGTCCTAAGTAGTAGGTTACCGTATTACATAAAGGAAAGAAAAATGTTATTCTACGATTTATACAAAACCTTAATAATGGGGACGAAACAGTTAACACCCGGGGTGTGTGGTTATATTTTAACGACTTGTTGTATTGGAAAGCACAGAGGGAACACCAGAGATGGAAAATCTGCATTCCGAAAACTGTTGTGGACGAGTTAATTACTTATATTCATGAAGGTTACGGGCATTTTGGAATTCATAAATGTATTAAACATCTAATGAAGTATTATTATTTCAAAAATATGTCCCGTATTGTGAGAAGTATTATTAGGGCTTGTGAAACCTGTCAAAAGGTTAAAGTTAATAACAAATCCAAGCGTTATAAATTATATGCTGTAATTCCTCGAGGTTTGTGGGATCTACTGTCATTAGATTTTTTCGGCCCTCTGCCTCGGAGTTCAGGAGGATTAACATATGTGTTTGTTGTAATGGAATGTTGGTCCAAACATGTGAAACTATATACTTTGAACCGAGCGAATACAGCAAGCGTTATACGCTGCCTCACCCGAAATTACTTTGTTAACTGGGGCATTCCTAAACGACTTATGTCTGACAACGGTAGTGCCTTTATTAGTCAAAGATTTCAAGATATGATAAGACAATATGGAATCAAACATATCTTAATTTCGAAATATCACCCTCAAAGTAATTTAGTAGAAAGAGTCATGAAAGAATTAGGACGATTATGTAGAACTTATTGTGCGCATAAACATACTCGGTGGGCCAAACTAATGCCTGAATTCGAAAAGATATTAAATGAATTGCCTCACCTAACGACGGGATTATCACCTATAGAAATTTTAGGCAAACGAATTATAGGTGAGCCTTTACTAGCTGCTTTACCTTGGCCACCAGTAAATGAGATACAACAAGATATTCCAGACGAAAAAGTTTGCGAACAGATTGTAAAAAAATGCCGAACGGAGAATTAAAAGTTATAATCAACAGGCTGTAGAACCCTCATTTCAGGTAGGAGATCTTGTGTTAGTACGATCTCATCCTAAAAGTTCTAAGATCGATAAGGAATGTAGAAAATTCTTCTTTATCTTTGAAGGTCCATATGTTGTACATAAGATTGTACATCCCAAAGCATTACTTCTTATGGAACCTTCATCAGGTGTAATTAAAGGATTATATAGTGTTGATCAAATGAAACTCTTCATTCCTAAATAAGTTAATATTTAGTATATGTTACACACGGAAGAGCGTTCATAGTTTATTCATGTGAAGTTTTCGTGATAGTTACGTGTTATTTTATATAAATGACAGAAAGCTTAAACATGTGTCCTACAATAATCTACTGGTACTTCAAAAAGAGAAAGATAACCCAAAGGGGGATTTATATGGAAGAAATTTTGCTCTTAGGTCAAAAGGAATTTTGCATATTTCAAATTTACTCGGATAGTAGGAACCAAAGGGGATGGTTAACAGTTTTAGGGACCATGGGCGTCCAGAGCTATATGGCTCACGAGAACATAGCAGAGTGCCTTTAATAGAGGTTTGCAATAGTGTTAATATAGAACACACCAAACGGGGCTCTCTCGCTTGTTTCTCCTAAATAAATGGCCATTACCCAACAAGGTGTCCGAAGGTAAAGAAAGCCGTGCCGAGATTCTAAAGAGAGTTTTGCTTGATTTCTTCTTGACCTCAGGCATAAATAAGGTATTAGGGAAGAGAATGACGTAAAGTAAATAGTACTATTAGTTATTGTGAGAAACTTATTAGTAATATACATTCTTGAAAAGAATAACTCTAGTAAATAAATGAAACTGAAATTAATCTATCACAATTTGAACGCTCTGTCCTAATGTACAACGTTAAAGAACGTACTAAATTAGTATTTATTAGCAACTATTAACTGAAGAGGAGCAATCTCCCTATATTCGGTTACGAATTACCATAAGAGCACAATTAAGAGTAAATGACAAATAGTCACAACGGTATCGTGTTAAAAGGATCAAATCTATCTAATAGCAAGGACTTGAGGTTACGTAAAATGTGAGGAAAATGTATTAACAGTTAAATATTGTATATTGAACAGTTTTAATTCCGGTTAAAACCTGACAAACTGAGCTTGTGGGTGGGGTATGTAGTGGGACGAAATTAAACGTCACCCATCCACCAAGTCAGCCCAGTTTGCAGGTGACTATGAGTTTAATTTAGTTTGTTTATGTGTTTTCTTATTATTTGTAATAAATGTGAATTATCTAAAAGTTTTGTATTTTTTTTATGTGTTTCATGTACGGAGAGATCGGCGCAACGAACGGGGACAGCATCTTCGTTGCCGCGACCAGAGAGGAAATTGCTGGCCGCTATACGTCGCGGGTCGACAGCCAAGGAGCAACAGAAGATCCTGGAACCGAGTTGTTGCGTCGTGTTTCTAAAAAATTAAAAATGAATTTTTATACTCTTTTTGTACAACAATGACGTCATAATGATCTTAACCTTATTGAAAAGTTAGTCACTGTCTGTCAACGCTCAAGTTCACATCTGTATGTGTAGGAAGCTAATAAAATAGTGTATGTTCTTAAAGTTGAAACACGTGTCTTGAAGATTTATTTATGAAGAATTGTGTGAACGGATTAATAATATATTTGACAAGATTAGTAATTCTTACGTCGTTCACCGAAACTTTGAGTCTAGAAAGTTTATTTAATGTGTGATTCTGATATCGATCAGATCAAGATAACGTGTGTCGATATAATTTTCTGAGGAGAAACAAACGAACTTTAAATTCGAAAAAAGTTACGAAAACCAATTGGCCCAAGTGATGTAATTCTCTGCACACGACTCAACTGATGTTTTACAGTTTCGTTCAAGAACCATTCTATGACAATTTAAAAAGAATATGAATCATTTTTGAAGTGGGTTGTAACTGACGTAGGTGACGAAGTCTGCACATGGTCATATAACAAACGAAAACCTAATACGTCGTTACACCACACTAGTGCATTCATATTTTTATTAAATGCCATTTTCAATCAAAAATAGCTCACATTTACATCTTAAGCCCTATTCCTTCATATCACTACGGAATTTTGAAACTGATTTAGCTTTATGTAGGAATGTACTCTCATTCTTTAGGTGGTTAAAAAAATCTTTGCAGGACATGTCAAAATTTATTACTATTTGAAGCTATAATTTTGTAAGTTCTGGTGAACACGTGTTCCTAACATCAGTCCACTTGTTCTTCATCATCGAAAACACTCGTTCCACTTGCTTAGTATAAAACACAGGAGCCGAGAGATATGTGTCACTTTTTGTTGAGGCACTAGTGTGAAGAATTTTACCCACTTAGACGCAACATCACCATCCTTAGTGATACAGTTAGTAAAGTAATCTTTCACTTCACAAAATTCTTCATATACCTGATCCAGGTTGATCCTATCTTGTAGATGAAGTGTTTCCACTGCAAATTCAAAATCACAATATTGTAATTCCCCATTCAAAGAAAGAGGTTCCAACCGTGCATACTTATTACTAGCTGAGAAGTCATAATGGTTTTCAAGATATTTCAACAATGTGTCATAGAAAGAATCAAATTCACATGAAATATTATTAAGAGATGTTGATGAAATCTCTCCCATTAATTTCTTGGTTTCACTCCCATAGAATTCATCCTTCTTTCTTTGTGTAATCTTCTTATACATCATGCACAGACTTATGTGATTCAATTATGCTTAGCTCCCTTTTCTGCAGGTATTTGGATACTGTTTGCATTTGACCTCCTATATTTGACACAAAATGCAAGTAAATTTTAGAAATAATTCCTTTCACTGGATCTTCAGCTAAAAATACTGATGCAAGTTGCTTTGGACAGGCATCAATGCTCCTGAAATTGCTCTTTATAGCTGGCTAGCACTCAGTCTGTTAATGGCAAGAGTTAAGGACAGCCTTCTTGTGGGCACATGCCTTAATATCTCAGATCACTCAAAATCCATAAATTCAAAAAATAATTTCAGTTCCTCACGCCTTTCAGCTGATACTGAAAAATGATTATAGATCTTCAAAACACGATTCTCTACATCCATTTCCAGCTCTTCCGTAGCATGCTTCATCGCATTATGAACCACGTGGTTTGAACAACTGGTTTTCTGCAGGTTGGAATTTATGGAAAGCAGTAATTGATAAACAGATTGTTTCCAGCCAAAATTTACATTAGCATTGTCAGCACTATATGCAGTTAAATTATTAATATTTAGTGAATGGCTCTCCAGACAATCAACAATTAACTTTGCCACTGCATTTGGAGTTTCATCAGGCAGTTCAATAAATGTTAACAGTTTGTTCTGTACACCTACTAAAGGTTCAAAGTATCTTATCCAAATTGAGAACAACTTTCTGTTGCCTTTATTCGAAGCGTCTGTTGCTACTGAGAAAAACTATTTTCAGGAGATTTTAGCATAGTAACAACATCACTGACGCTTTTAGGTGCTAATACGTTTTTCACCAACATTTCTACCTTCGTCTTGCCACAGGAAAGCTTTACAGCGGTTTCTGAATCTGTGAATATACATGACGTCAATTAATTGCTACAATCCAAACTTGAATAACTTAGGTTGTGGTTGACTGTGTGATACAAAAGTTCTAACTCACAAGCTATGACAACGTTGGCTTCAGATTTCTTAGAGTTCACAAAATATTTGGAAACTTTCGTGATTTGACTGCTTGCTTTCTCCTTAAACTGATGTCCTTTGTACTGAGCGTATCGCTTGAGATCAAACTGTTCACCGTGAGAAAGGCTGAATTCCTTCCTGCACAACGCACAAAAAGCATGTTTATCAGAAGTTAAACCATGCCTAACCCACGTGAAAGCATCTTCCCATTTCTTAAAGTACACTTGACTGTACTGCTGTTGCCTGCCGCGTTTCTTCTTCGCTGGTGAACTCATTACAGTTCTTGAACAAAAGTAAATTAAGAAAACTAGACTTTCCACTGTATGGATTCAAGAAATTATCACTGCGACGAAGTTTATTAGTTTACAAACATCTGTAGTTGTACACATCAGAATCGAAAATAAGTATATCGACAACATTATCGATTATGCGATCGAGTGATCGTCAGAAGTACCAATTTAAACGTAGACCAGCCTAAAATCTATATCTGAACGGTAATAATAACAAATACAACCAAATTAATGCGAATTTTTGTTGTTGTTGTTGTTGTGGTCTTCAGTCCTGAGACTGGTTTGATGCAGCTCTCCATGCTACTCTATCCAATACATGCTTCTTCATCTCCCAGTACCTGCTACAACCTACATCCTTCTGAATATGCTTAGTGTATTCATCTCTTGGTCTCCCTCTACGATTTCTACCCTCCACTCTGCCCTCCAATACTAAATTGGTGATCCCTTGATGCCTCAGAACATGTCCTACCAACCGATCCCTTCTTCTGGTCAAGTTGTGCCACAAACTTCTCTTCTCCCCAATCCTATTCAATACTTCCTCATTAGTTATGTGATCTACCCATCTAATCTTCAGCATTCTTCTGTAGCACCATATTTCGAAAGCTTCTATTCTCTTCTTGTCCAAACTATTTATCGTCCATGTTTCACTTCCATACATGGATGGCTACACTCCATACAAATACTTTCAGAAATGACTTCCTGACACTTAAATCTATACTCGATGTTAACAAATTTCTCTTCTTCAGAAAGAATTTCCTTGCCATTGACAGTCTACATTTTATATCCTCTCCACTTCGACCATCACCAGTTATTTTGCTCCCCAAATAGCAAAACTCCTTTACTACTTTAAGTGTCTCATTTCCTGATCTAATTCCCTCAGCATCACTCGATTTAATTCGACTACATTTCATTATCCTCGTTTTGCTTTTGTTGATGTTCATCTTATATCCTCCTTTCCAGACACTATCCATTCCTTTCGACTGCTGTTCCAAGTCCTTTTCTGTCTCTGACAGAATTACAATGTCATCGGCGAACCTCAAACTTTTTATTTCTTCTCCACGGATTTTAATACCTACTCCGAATTTTTCTTTTGTTTCCTTCACTGCTTGCTCAATATACAGATCGAATAACATCGGGGAGAGGCTACAGCCCTGTCTCACTGCCTTCCCAACCACTGCTTCCCTTTCATGCCTCTCGACTTTTATAACTGCCATCTGGTTTCTGTACAAATTGTAAATAGCCTTTCGTTCCCTGTATTTTACCCCTGCTACCATTAGAATTTGGAAGAGAGTATTCCAGTCAACATTGTCAAAAGCTTTCTCTAAGTCTACAAATGCTAGAAACGTAGGTTTGCCCATCCATAATCTAACTTCTAAGATAAGTCGTAGGGTCAGTATTGCCTCAAGTGATCCAACATTTCTACGGAATCTAAACTGATCTTCCCCGAGGTCGGTTTCTACTAATTTTTCCATTCGTCTGTAAAGAATTCGCGTTATTATTTTGCAGCTGTGACTTATTAAACTTACAGTTCGGTAATTTTCACATCTGTCAACACCTGCTTTCTTTGGAATTGGAATTATTATATTCTTCTTGAAGTCTGAGGGTATTTCGCCTGTTTCATACACCTTGCTCACCAGATGGTAGAGTTTTGTCAGGACTGGCTCTCCCAAGGCTGTCAGTAGTTCCAATGGAATGTTGTCTACTCCGGGGGCCTTGTTTCGACTCAGGTCTTTCAGTGCTCTGTCAAACTCTTCACGCAGTATCGTAGCTCCCAGTTCATCTTCATCTACATCCTCTTCCATTTCCATAATATTGTCCTCAAGTACATCGCCTTTGTATAGACCCTCTATATACTGCCTCCACCTTTCTGCTTTCCCTTCCTTGCTTAGAACTGGGTTTCCATCTGAGCTCTTGATATTCATACAAGTGGTTCTCTTACCTCCAAAGGTCTCTTTAATTTTCCTGTAGGCAATATCTATCTTAACCCTAGTGAGATAAGCCTCTGCATCCTTACATTTGTCCTCTATCCATCCCTGATTAGCCATTTTGCACTTCCTGTCGATCTCATTTTTGAGACGTTTGTACTCCTTTTTGCCTGCTTCATTTACTGCATTTTTATATTTTCTCAAAAAAATGGCTCTGAGCACTATGGGACTCAACTGCTGAGGTCATTAGTCCCCTAGAACTTAGAACTAGTTAAACCTAACTAACCTAAGGACTATACAAACATCCATGCCCGAGGCAGGATTCGAACCTGCGACCGTAGCGGTCTTGCGGTTCCAGACTGCAGCGCCTTTAACCGCACGGCCACTTCGACCGGCTATATTTTCTCCTTTCATCAATTAAATTCAATATTTCTTCTGTTACCCTAGGATTTCTACTAGGCCTCGTCTTGTTACCTACTTGATCCTCTGCTGCCTTCACTACTTCATCCCTCAAAGGTACCCATTCTTCTTCTACTGTATTTCTTTCCCCCATTCCTGTCAATTGTTCCCTTATGCTCTCCCTAAAACTCTGTACAACCCCTGGTTCTTTCAGTTTATCCGGGTCCCATTTCCTTAAATTCCCACCTTTTTGCAGTTTCTTCAGTTTTAATCTACAGGTCATAACCAATAGATTGTGGTCAGAGTCCACATCTGCCCCTGGAAATGTCTTACAATCTAAAACCTGGTTCCTAAATCTCTGTCTTACCATTATATAATCTATCTGAAACCTGTCAGTATCTCCAGGCTTCTTCCATGTATACAGCCTTCCTTTAAGATTCTAGAACCAAGTGTTAGCTATGATTCAGTTATGCTCTGTGCAAAAGTCTACCAGGCGGCTTCCTCTTTCATTTCTCAGCCCCAATCCATATTCACCTACTACGTTTCCTTCTCTCCCTTTTCCTACTACCGAATTCCAGTCACCAATGACCATTAAATTTTCGTCTCCCTTCACTATCTGAATAATTTCTTTTATTTCATCATACATTTCTTCAATTTCTTCGTCATCTGCAGATCTAGTTGGCATATAAACTTGTACTACTGTAGTAGGTGTGGGCTTCGTATCTATCTTGGCCACAATAATGCGTTCACTATGCTGTTTGTAGTAGCTTACCCGCATTCCTATTTTCCTATTCACTATTAAACCTACTCCTGCATTGCCCCTTTTCGATTTTGTGTTTATAACCCTGTAGTCACCTGACCAGAACTCTTGTTCCTCCTGCCACCGAACTTCACTATATCTAACTTTAACCTATCCATTTCCCTTTTTAAATTTCCTAACCTACCTGCCCGATATGACATTCCACGCTCCGATCCGTAGAACGCCAGTTTTCTTTCTCCTGATAACGACGTCCTCTTGAGTAGTCCCCGCCCGGAGATTCGAATGGGGGACTATTTTACCTCCGGAATATTTTACCCAAGAGGACGCCTTCATCATTTAATCATACAGTAAAGCTGCATACCATCGGGAAAAATTACGGCCGTAGTTTCCCCTTGCTTTCAGCCGTTCGCAGTACCAGCAAAGCAAGGCCGTTTTGGTTATTGTTACAAGGCCAGATCAGTCAATCATCCAGACTGTTGCCCTTGCAACTACTGAAAAGGCTGCTGCCCCTTTTCAGGAACCACACGTTTGTCTGACCTCTCAACAGATACCCCTCCGTTGTGGTTGCACCTACAGTACGGCTATCTGTATCGCTGAGGCACGCAAGCCTCCCCACCAACGGCAAGGTCCATGGTTCATGGGGGGAGGAATTTTTGTTATATGTATATTAAGAGGAAGAATTGTGTTGGGTTCTACGATAGTTTAGCGCCAAATATTTAAAAAAAACGGAAGAAAGTGTTGTACGGGGAAGTAGAAAACGTAAGTCGAAATTAACAGTAAAAAAACGTAAGAATACGGGAAAAACGCACAACCTGGCAACCCTATCCGGTAATGAAGGAAAGCTTCACATTCCCCGGGCTCGTCAAGAACTGTCCTCGGAAGATTAAAGGACCATGGAAGCATGTCCCGTCGTGCTTTTATTAAAGAACCGCTGTCTGTCGAACAAGCCGTGGACAGACTAACAGTTGTGAGTTCCTGGGATAATGTCAATTAGAGGAAAGTCTTTCTTCGATAAGTGCACAACTGGGCCCACGAGAAGAGGTCCTGCTTTTGTTTACCGCACAGATGGCCAACGGTACGACGCGCGCTTCATGGCCACACGCTCTAGAAGCGGACGCATAAGCGTGAAATGGAGCTGCATGCCTTACATGGGTGCGGGAACTTTAGAACCTATCCAAGTAAGTTCATTTCAGCATACTATGAACATTTCATTGAAAATGTAATCATTTCTGGAGCTCAACTTTGGTATCCCGAAGGACGTTGCACTTACCAACATGATACTCATCCATCACACACTAAGAATAGGATTCAGAGCTGGTTTCAGAGGAGGGACAATATTATTCAGTGCCTACCGTGGCCTCCAGTCACCTGATCTCAATCCCATAGAGAATGTACGGGGCCACCTTAGGTGAACTCTGTCCGCTTCTCGTGGTCTTGCAGTAGCGTTCTCGCTTCCCACGCCCGGGTTCCCGGGTTCGATTCCCGGCGGGGCAGGGATTTTCTCTGCCTCGTGATGACTGGGTGTTGTGTGCTGTCCTTAGGTTAGTTAGGTTTAAGTAGTTCTAAGTTCTAGGGGACTGATGACTTCAAATGTGAAGTCCCACGGTGCTCAGAGCCATTTGAACCATTTAGGTGGACAGATCCTTCTTCGGGAACTGTGAAAGCCCTATGGGATTTGGTTCATTCTTCACGGGAGAGAAATGCCATGGATGAAGACTTTTTCCATAGACTTGTAAATTCTGTGCCTCGAAGGATCCAAGCTTTTCGTGATACCAATGGCATGTGGACAAAATACTGAAGCTATATGGAGCCTACTCTTCATTTTTATTTTATTTCGTTTCCTGTAAAAGGCCCACATAGTTATTAGGCCAAAAATATTAATTTCGAAATACAAATCCACTTGGTACTATATTATTTGTATTTTTATGGGGGATCAGATGCATTTTATTTTTATTCAAAAATGGTTCAAATGGCTCTGAGCACTATGAGACTTAACTTCTGACCGAGCGAGGTGGCGCAGTGGTTAGCACACTGGACTCGCATTCGGGAGGGCGACGGTTTAATCCCGCGTCCGGCCATCCTGATTTAGGTTTTCCGTGATTTCCCTAAATCGCTCCAGGCAAATGCGGGGATGGTTCCTTTCAAAGGGCACGGCCGACTTCCTTCCCCATCCGCCCCTAATCCGATGAGACCGATGACTCGCTGTCTGGTCTCCTCCCCCAAAAACCAACCAACCAACTTAACTTCTGAGATCATCAGTCCCCTAGAACGTAGAACTACTTAAACCTAACAAACCTAAGGACATCACACACATCCACGCCCGAGGCCGGATTCAGACTGTAGCGCCTAGAACCGCTCGGCCGCTCCAGCCGGCTATTTTTATTTGTATGGGAGGTTACATACGTATTGCCTCCCAAGGAAAATTGTTTTTAGACATCACATTCACAAACCACCGAAGAGAATATTGAAGAAAAATAAAAAAGAGAATAAAAATTAGTAACACAAAGTAAATAAAGCACGAAACATCTGCGACGCGATAAGAAAGAGGCTGGGTGAGATTCGACCCGTTACACACTACAGCTCACAATACAGCAGGCTTACACGCTACCAGGGAGCTAATGGTCTCTTCTTTTTAGCGTAATGGTCGAATAGGCCTACCGTAGTTGAAGGACAAATATTAAACTGGAAACGACAGATGTTGGAAGGCACATCCACTCGCTCGTGTAAAACGAACGTAAGTACTTAGAAAAATATGCCAATCAGCTGATGCGTTTTTCTTAGCTGAAAACTACAGAGACACCACGTGGCGGTTGAAGTAATTATTAATAAATATATCCCTTTTCAAAATTTTAACTGTGATCATTTGTCTTTTTCTTTAAAGATTATACTATTATAAAATTGAACCATTTAAAACAATATAGAACCTAGAAAAGCCTACAACCGCAGAATTTGTAGTGAATTAAGGTTTAAAATATTAGCTGCACAGGTCTCAATTAAAAAATGGCAATTGACTCCAATTAGATTCGAACGCTCGTAAACCGTCAGCCTAAACACTGAGCCCCTGAAACAGATGTGAAGTGCTCACCGTTGTAGTAATTCTGTCGACGTGGAGTTGTTATATTTCAACTGTTTCTACGTGCTCGAATAATGATTTTCAAAAGAAATGATACGATGAGTTCGAACATATACTGAACCCAAACTATTATATTGCTTCTGTTTGACGATGTAAACAAGAAGCTGAAGTTCCACAGACCGCTAGAGTTGTGACCACGGGTACTTCTCAACTTCGGAATGCGTGTTGTTCTGTTCTGGGACACACTAAATTATCCGGGTCAGGCAATCTTTTTGCCCGTCATTGTACATTGGGGATTCACGGTATAAAGCTAAGACAGCCAACCACTCAAATAAAGAACGTACGGAAGGAGTCTTTATAGTTGTTTGCTGTATCACGAGTTTTCCCTACTCTCTTACCATACAGCAGTTAATTAGCAATTCTTTCTGGACTCACCCTTATTAATAAATAAGTTCAAACTTAAAAAGGTAATTTTAGTTTAATAATAGTTTCAAGATGGAGTTCTAGTTAGGCCTGGACAAGGGTGGATAAGGATGTGTGCTGTAGCCTCGATCAGGGTTCCATTTGCCTCAGGTGGTTCTGGAAAGAATGTAAGATGAAATCGAGCTGGCGTAAGATGTATTCTCGATCAAGCAAAATATGCGTTCATTGTTTCAGTATACGTCTTGCTACTGTCGCAGCTACTTTACATTAATATACGATGCACGCTCAGAAAGTAAGTGTATTGTGACCATAACGGGTCTTGTTTTTTGAGGATTGGCAGCACTGTCTGGTAGAGGAGGTTCGGCTGACCAGAGTGAGCATCGTAGGAACACGATAATACACTACTGGCCACTAAAATTGCTACACCAAGAATAAATGCAGATGATAAACGGGTATTCATTATACAAATGTATTATACTAGAACTGAGATGTGATTACATTTTCACGCAATTTGGGTGCATAGATCCTGAGAAATCAGTACCCAGAAAAACCACCTCTGGCCGTAATAACAGCCTTGGTACGCCTGGGCATTGAGTCAAAAAGAGCTTGGATGGCGTGTACATACAGCTGCCCATACAGCTTCAAACACGATACCACAGTTCATCAAGAGTAGTGACTGGCGTATTGTGACGAGCCAGTTGCTCGGCCACCATTGACCAGACGTTTTCAATTGGTGAGAGATCTGGAGAATGTGCTGGCCAGGGCAGCAGTCGAACATTTTCTGTATCCAGAAAGGCCCGTACAGGACCTGCAACATGCGGTCGTGCATTATCCTGCTCAAATGTAGGGCTCCGCAGGGATCGAATGGTGGGTAGAGCCACGGGTCGTAACACATCTGAAATGTAACGTCCACTATTCATAGTGCCGTCAGTGCGAACAAGAGGTGACCGAGACGTGTAACCAGTGGCACCCCATACCATCACGCCGGGTGTATATGCCAGTATGGCGATGACGAATACACGCTTCCAACGTGCGTTCACCGCGATGTCGCCAAACACGGATGCGACCATCATGATGCTGTGACCAGAACCTGGATTCATCCGAAAAAATGACGTTTTGCCATTCGTACACCCAGGTTCGCCGTTGAGTACACCATTGCAGGCGCTCCTGTCTGTGATGCAGCGTCAAGGGTAACCGAAGCCATGGTCTCCGAGCTGATAGTCCATGCTGCTGCAAACGTCGTCGAACTCTTCGTGCAGATGATTGTTGTCTTGCAAACGACCCCACCTGCTGACTCAGGGATCGAGACGTGGCTGACAAAAGGAGTGTGCTTCTTGCACGACTATTCCCGTCCTCACACAGCCTTAGCTACCAAGGCGCTCCTGGAATCATCCGGTTGGAATGTTTTGAACTACCCTGGTATTCCTCAGTCTTGGCTCCTTCAGATTATTATCTTTTCACCGGTTCTGAAGTGTAGGACGGAGTTAGCGGAAGAGTTCTTCGAGGATGACATAAAGAAGCTTGTGCCATAGCTCACCACATGCACTGAACAGGACGATGATCATGTGGAAGAATAGTCAACAAGTGTATCAACAACATCCTGTAACTTTTTAAATACACTTTTTTCTAAAAAAAAATATAAAAATCTACTACACTTACTTCCTGACCATGCCTCGTAGTTCGTTGTTCCTTAAGGAATTATTTTATCAGATGCGAATAATAAATATGCTTTTTTATCCCAAATTAAGTGTTCTAAAATATGTTTCTTCTATTTCTGTGGTGCCGGCCGCGGTGGTCTAGCGGTTCTAGGCGCTCAGTCCGGAGCCGCGCGACTGCTACGGTCGCAGGTTCGAATCCTGCCTCGGGCATGGATGTGTGTGAGGTCCTTAGGTTAGTTAGGTTTAAGCAGTTCTAAGTTCTAGGGGACTGATGACCATATACACTCCTGGAAATTGAAATAAGAACACCGTGAATTCATTGTCCCAGGAAGGGGAAACTTTATTGACACATTCCTGGGGTCAGATACATCACATGATCACACTGACAGAACCACAGGCACATAGACACAGGCAACAGAGCATGCACAATGTCGGCACTAGTACAGTGTATATCCACCTTTCGCATCAATGCAGGCTGCTATTCTCCCATGGAGACGATCGTAGAGATGCTGGATGTAGTCCTGTGGAACGGCTTGCCATGCCATTTCCACCTGGCGCCTCAGTTGGATCAGCGTTCGTGCTGGACGTGCAGACCGCGTGAGACGACGCTTCATCCAGTCCCAAACATGCTCAATGGGGGACAGATCCGGAGATCTTGCTGGCCAGGGTAGTTGACTTACACCTTCTAGAGCACGTTGGGTGGCACGGGATACATGCGGACGTGCATTGTCCTGTTGGAACAGCAAGTTCCCTTGCCGGTCTAGGAATGGTAGAACGATGGGTTCGATGACGGTTTGGATGTACCGTGCACTATTCAGTGTCCCCTCGACGATCACCAGTGGTGTACGGCCAGTGTAGGAGATCGTTCCCCACACCATGATGCCGGGTGTTGGCCCTGTGTGCCTCGGTCGTATGCAGTCCTGATTGTGGCGCTCACCTGCACGGCGCCAAACACGCATACGACCATCATTGGCACCAAGGCAGAAGCGACTCTCATCGCTGAAGACGACACGTCTCCATTCGTCCCTCCATTCACGCCTGTCGCGACACCACTGGAGGCGGGCTGCACGATGTTGGGGCGTGAGCGGAGGACGGCCTAACGGTGTGCGGGACCGTAGCCCAGCTTCATGGAGACGGTTGCGAATGGTCCTCGCCGATACCCCAGGAGCAACAGTGTCCCTAATTTGCTGGGAAGTGGCGGTGCGGTCCCCTACGGCACTGCGTAGGATCCTACGGTCTTGGCGTGCATCCGTGCGTCACAGCGGTCCGGTCCCAGGTCGACGGGCACGTGCACCTTCCGCCGACCACTGGCGACAACATCGATGTAGTGTGGAGACCTCACGCCCCACGTGTTGAGCAATTCGGCGGTACGTCCACCCGGCCTCCCGCATGCCCACTATACGCCCTCGCTCAAAGTCCGTCAACTGCACATACGGTTCACGTCCACGCTGTCGCGGCATGCTGCCAGTGTTAAAGACTGCGATGGAGCTCCGTATGCCACGGCAAACTGGCTGACACTGACGGCGGCGGTGCACAAATGCTGCGCAGCTAGCGCCATTCGACGGCCAACACCGCGGTTCCTGGTGTGACCGCTGTGCCGTGCGTGTGATCATTGCTTGTACAGCCCTCTCGCAGTGTCCGGAGCAAGTATGGTGGGTCTGACACACCGGTGTCAATGTGTTCTTTTTTCCATTTCCAGGAGTGTATGGTAAGTCCCATAGTGCTCAGAGCCATTTGAACCATTTTCTTATTTCTGTGGTATAAACACACTGCGAGATAACAGTAAACATGTTTACGGTCTTTCGGAGGTATTTCGTGCAATTACGCACTGCCAGTTATGAACAGAGTACCAGATTACTGAAGCTCCGATCAGGATACTACTTAATCGATGAAATGATTATCAGGCAGAGCTATAACAATATATTTACTTTCGTGCGTTAACATACAGCTATAACTGGCGGTGGAAATATATTTGCAGAGAAAAGCACATAATGATATACATTACTGACCATTAAAATTGCGACACCAACAAGAAATTCAGATGATAAAAGGGTATTCATTGGACAAACATATTATGCTAGAACTGACATGTGATTACATTTTCAAGCACGGCAGCAGTCTAACAATTTCTGTATTCAGGACCTGCAACATGTGGTCGTGCATTATCCTGCGCAAATGTAGGGTTTCGCAGGGATCGAATGAAGTTTAGAGCCACGGGTCGTAACACATCTGAAATGTAACGTCCACTGTTCAAAGTGCCGTCAATGCGAACAAGAGGTGACCGAGAAGTGTAACCATTGGCACCCCATACCATCACGCCGTGTGATACGCCAGTATGGCGATGGCGATGGCGATGGCGAATACACGCTTCCAATGTGCGTTCACCGCGATGTCGCCCAACACGGATGCGACCATCATGATGATGTAAACAGAACCTGGATTCATCCGAAAAAATGACGTTTTGCCATTCGTGCACCCAGGTTCGTCGTTGAGTACACCATCGCAGGCGCTCCTGTCTGTGATGCAGCGTCAAGGGTAGCCGCAGCATGGTCTCAGAGCTGATAGTCCATGCTGCTGCAAACGTCGTCGAACTGTTCGTGCAGATGGTCGTTGTCTTGCAAACGTCCGCATCTGTTGACTAACGGATCGAAACGGCTGCACGATCCGTTACAGCCGTGAGGATAAGATGCCTGTCTTCTCGACTGCTAGTGATACGAGGCCGTTGGGATCCAGCACGACGTTCCGTATTACCGTCCTGAACCCACCGATTCCATATTCTGCTAACAGTCATTGGATCTCGACCAACGCGAGCAGCAATGTCGCGATACGATAAACCGCAATCGCGATAGGCTACAATCCGACCTTTACCAAAGTCGGAAACGTGATAGTACGCATTTCTCCTCCTTACACGACGCATCATAACAACGTTTCACCAGGCAACACCAGTCAACTGCTGTTTGTGTACGAGAAATCGGTTGGAAACTTTGCTCATGTCAGCACGTTGTAGGTGTCGCCACCGGCGCCAACCTTGTGTGAATGCTCTGAAAAGCTAATCATTTACATATCACAGCATCTTCTTCATGTCGGTTAAATTTCGCGTCTGTAGCACGTCATCTTCGTGGTGTAGCAATTTTAATGTCCAGTAGTGTATATTGTAATTTAGGCCAATAGGCATAATTAGTTATTGTAGTGGTTTTGAATACCTTTACTGGTCAGGGCTAAATGACTATTGAAAATGTAATTGTTTTTCGATAGCTCAACATGAATTTCCCAAGGTATCGAAGTTTATCATGCATTTACCAGTAGAATAAGGTGCGGAGAAACTATTTCGCCGTATGCAACTTCCGACCGATTTCGACGAAACAAATTGTGACTGTGAACCACCAAAATTTGGAGAAACGTAAAAGAAAATTAAATACGTGTGGTCATGAAGTAGTGAGACATAGGTTCTATACTAAATAATTAGTCCATACAAAAGTTTCATTTTAACTTTGAATTTATGGCAGTCGATATATAACGAACTTACATCTTTTCACATTTCCAGATACACGTCGCACAATATAGTTTCTCATATGAATCTACTGCTATGCAGTATGGTACTTTCACATTACACTAAAATAATATTTTTAAACAATAATAATACGGTTGCGAGACATGCATGTGCGACACAAATTACCAGAGACAGAAGAATGAGTAACTGTTCATCGAGAATATCTCGTACATCAAAAGAATGTGTAAAAATGTTCGTCTTTTGTCCGCCTTTCGCGCAGCGGCTTTCAAAGTCAATAGTTCACTGTATCTCTGACGGCGCTTCCACAATAAACACGTCACGTCACAGGACGTTATTTGCTAACTGTAGGTGTTGCCGAGCGACTGCTCGGTTAGTGAATGATTTACAATGGTAGGGCAATCACATAATGCTACAGAGCCTAACACATAGTTATAGGCAGAGTCGTCGAAAAAGTCAGAGCGTGCCTGAGAAAAGTGTAACGAGCCAGTAGTTGCGTTGTACCATACGTATTTTTTGGCAATATAGACCTTTTGCTTTCTAAGAGTGTTCGCTGATGACTCTATCCTTTGTATGAAGGAGATTTCTGGTGTGAATTACTGTGAAATTCAGAATGATTAGAAGCTTAGTGCATGATGCGGTACTCATGGCTCTCTTTAAATTTAGTAAAACCAATAAGAAACGCGACTGCAAGCCTTAGCCCCTTGCATGTTTGAGTGGAGCATCAGTGATAAATGACTGATCTGTGACGTCCGTAAAAGACTTCGGCAGGCGCCTTTGTGGTGTTAGGTAGCGGAAGGGAGGAAGATCAGGGTTTAACGTCCAGTCGACATCGGGGTATTAGAGACGCAACACAAGCTCGGAGTGTTTCAGAGATGAAGAAGGAAATCAGAAATGCCATTTCAAAATAACCATCCTGGCATTTGCCTGAATCGATTTAGGAAAATCACGGAAGACCTAAATCTGTACGGTCCGAAGCTCATGCGAACCCGTCGTCTTCCCGAATGCGAGTCTTGTGTGCTAATCATTGCGTCACGTTGCTCGGTTTAGGCTGTAGAGCGACCAAGAAAATCGTGTAGTGGGATGAGGCAAACGCCAAACTGCGAGTCGTTCGGAGGACGATGGGGCGGTCAAGTTTTAAGGTAAAGTTGTTCGATGTCGGTCCGTCGGTTCATCCTAGAAACCCCCTGGGGCTCATTTAGGTTGCACTGGGTGATGAAATTGAAAAAGTTCAAAAAAGAGCTGCACGTTTTGTGACGGGTTTATTTCGACGACAGGAGACCGCTGTGGAGATCGGCACTAAATTCCAATGGGATGCTATGCAAGAGAAGCATCGGCCAGCAGCCAATGAGCTGCCCATAAAACTGAGAAGTTTTCTTCTTAGAAGCTCGAAGAACATTCCATTTCCTCTTAGTTACGTCTCGCGCCGAAGAGACAGAGATAAAATTACAGATATTTTCAATACGTACAATAAGCCGCCTGCGGTGATGGCAGTGATTTTGTTGGGAAGGGAGGTTTGGCAGTATTTTCAGCAACATAACAAAAATTGTTTTAATTAATTTTATTAAGTAGGTACATACGTAAATTGTTTTATTAGTGCAGAATAACAAAAATATACCCACAAACCGCCACAATGACACATACAGCTACAAAAAAATAAAACGCAATAAATTTCCTATACATTGTCTTCCTTGAACCACAAAGTTTAACAATATAACTTATAATACTGCAATAATCTGTATTTTACCATGTACTGTGTTTAAGATTAAATCATAATTTACAATGTAAAACATGTTTGTTGCACAACGCATGTTACTAGTGCTCAGTTAGACAGTTCTCATCCAATGTCACGACCTCACAAAGTACGGTTTCATAACCTTATAACCAGTAATACTATAAGATTGTGTGTTGTAATTACTGTGTACAATATTTTACATTGCCCAAAGTTTAATTTACAATGTCAAAAAAAACGTGTTTGTTGCACAATTTAAACGAACAGTGCTCAATTTAACAGTTTGTCAATGTCAAGAACTCACAAACTATAGCGTTATAACCCTTTAACATACAATAATGTGTATTTTAATTCATTATTCCTCTTAATATTGTCCATTGTGTAAAATTTAATTTCAACGTTATGAAACAAGTTTGATGCACAACACTCTATGCAAGTGGATTGCATCTTCGCTAATAATCTATGGTTGCCTAAGAAATACAGTCCCTCTCAGACGCTCGTCAGTTGTTTCCTGAAGATGGCCCAATAAGCCGAAAACTAGTTCGAAATAAACACAAATCAACAGAACTAAAAGAGTATACTTGTTATTCAGCCTTAAATATGAAATTGTTCTGCCAAGAAGTAATGGAAGAATCCATAAATAACATTACAAAAATTGTTGTAATTAATTTTATGAAGTAGCTACATATGTGAGACACGTTTTAAAAACATATTTCACTTCTCTTACTATTGGCACTGGTTGTAGACAACCTTAAGGCATACTTAGGACGGTAACTTTACAGTACGTAACGTAACTCTGCAGTACTGGAAAGGTAACTTCGCAATGCAAGGCTTCACTCCCCCAACTGCATCAGCCTTCATCTTCAGAAGTGGAATGTTCACAATAGCTGTCACACATGTACACAACTTCCTTTGTCTGTTATTTTTGGCAGCTTTCGTGGTTGCACATAATAAGCAAAGACAGCATTGTGTCTATGATCCCGTTTTTCCTTTCACCTCACATGAGTAAGCCTTCAAGCAGACACCACAAATCCATCGGTCAATTTTCCTGTTGCCTAGACGTTGTTGTGTGGATAAACTGTCTACAACTTTTGGGGCATTGTTTGTAGTTGTGGAGATGCTGATGGACAGGAATCTAGGTTTCTTTCAACTACGATGAGACATTTACGCAATGAGTCCTTCTTGCCGCGGTTCTGCTGCGATGTTGAAACCTTAGGTGCATCAGGAATCTTCAACAGATCTTTCGCATTTTCTGGAACCCTTGAACTCGAACCATAACGGTTTTTGAATTTTGACTACCACCACTTAGTAATCTTGTTCTGCTGAATTAAAAATTTGATCTCTTCCTTGGGTGACAAGTATGTCGTACACACGTTTTCTGTCTTGCATCACGGTTAATCTAAAACCCAAATCCTGTATCTCAAGAATTTAGTTGACAGCACGGTATTTAAGCTGGTATTGCAAATTGTGCAAACTGGGTGTCCAGTTTTTACATTTGTGGATTCAGTGTCCAACAAACACTTTTTTTATAATGTTTTAGCGTACATCATGTAGTTTTGATGGTTTATATATAGTAATATTTTCTTATTTCACTTGCCTAGCTGCAGCCAAGAAATCCGAAGTTTCCTAACTTTTGTACATTTTTTCACTGTTCACTTTGTTTAGGTTTTAATTCCACACGCTTTCCTTGAGTATCAGTAACTTTCTCCTTAGAGGCCATGTTTAACCAGATCCAGAAAAGTTCGAAGTAAAATGTTTTAGCAAGGAAGCTTAAAAAATGTTTTAATCAACTCTTTATTTTAAAAAAAGTAACACTTCTTTCATCAGGGAGCATGATTCAGCAACAGTAAGGTAGGTAATTTGGCAATAGTCTGAAATTCATGTTTGTTTATAGTTATGTGTGTGAAATACTTGCCTCAGTAATTTCTGCAATAAACGTCTTGCAGAAATGAGTAGAATTGATGTAAGGACAGCCTCAACAGTCGTCCAACTGAGTGGCCCAAAATGCAGTCCTACTATCCTTAACACCAAGTGTTGTCTACCTAAGGTCCCTGTCTGCGTGTATTTCAGAAAATAAGTAAACTAAATTATGTACGTAACATTATAGGTCTCAGCACCAATTTTCTAAAAATAAAATGCACGAGGGTTTCCCAAGAATTAATGCACTGCATTTTTTACCTCAGCCGAAAACAATACTTCGAATGCGAAACGTTACGTATGTATTGTTTGAAGCCTCCTGAGTGAGTGCGCCAAGTTTCCGTCACTTCCGATAGATAGCGTAGCTGCAAGACAGTTTCAAAATGGCGTCTGTAGGTGATGTACGTCTGCTGTCGACAGAAGTACAGTTAGTTGCTGTGCACGGAGGGTGAGGTCATCGGAAGGCGATTCGGCGGAGCTCCACGATTTGCAGCGGTCAGGGAGACCATCCACGGCTGTCACACCTGACATGTTGTCATTCGCGGGGTCAGACGCATTACGACTTGGCAGTTGGCTCTGCATCTATCAATCAGCAAAGAGAGTGTGGATGCCACTATCCGCACTCTAGGATATTCAAAAGTGTGTGCAAGATGGATCCCGCGGTGTCTAACGGTGGATCACAAATCGCACAGAAAAAACATTTGTCTTGATTTATGGCAGCTGATCGGGGGATGGGACTTCTTGTCCTAGATTGTGACAGGTGATGAAACCTCAGTTCACCATTTTGAGCCCGAAACAAAACGACAGTCGATGGAATGGCGCCATTGCCGCTCCCCACATGAGAAAAAATCCAAAGCAACTGCTTCCGACGGAAAGGTCATGATCACCGTGTTCTAGGACTGTGAAGGTGTGATTATCATTTATGTGATGCCAAGAGGCGGTACCATTAATTTTAAAGCATACAGTATGTCAACACGTTAACAAAACTCTGAGGACTGCTGCACACATCGCAAAACAGGGTTGGGCAGTGTTATCCCACCCACCCTACAGCCCTGACCTAGCCCCATCGGACTCCCATTTGTTTGGGCCATTAACGGGTGTTATTCGTGGAACACCTGTTGAAGACTCATCGGTGACACACAGTGAAGCACTGGCTCCGCCACCAGGACAAGGATTAGTGCCGACAGGGCATACACGCCTTCGTTTCCCGCTGGGGAAAGGCCACAGAACGGGATGGAGGTTACGTGGAAAAATAACGTGTATAGATGAAACACTATTCTTTCGTGTGTGTAACTCTCATTATGTTCAGTAATATAGTGCATTACTTTCTGTGCAACACTCTTATGTTACAAGGTTCTTGCAACTCTAAAATGAATTTGAAACTATGCAGCAACAAACCACCCCGCTTCGACCATGAGACGCTTCAGGCAACAGCAACTTGCTTTGTCATCCCATTCCACTAAGTGTGCGAGAGAGAAAGAGAGAGCACCTGTAACGCAACTCGAGAGGACATTGCCAAGCCCCTTTGTACCAAAAAAGGAAACACTATATTGGATGACTTAATTGCAGCAAGATTATAACAAAATACTGCGGAATTACCTATACTGCGAAATCACGTTACTTTACCCGACAAGACACTCTTCACCATACACCTTCGGTGATCTGTGGCACATGACTGCAGATGTAGACTCAAGTAACTGTTACAGCTTGAAATGAAACACAGGGAAATCGTCTGCGCAGTATAGTATAGTTAACAGTATTTTGATTGAAGTTTCTAGATTTTCAAGCTTCGTCAATTGGGGAACATGTTATACAGTTATGCCGCCGCAAAAGATTGGAAGGCATTAGTGTTCATCAAATTATGATCTTGAAATACCATAGCAGGCTCACACTGATGTTTAACAGTCGTCTCTTGGACATTACCGACGTTTTAGCTATGCAAAATTTCCCTATAGACCGTCTGTGGTCGTTTTAAAACGCCTATTCCGCCGCGCTCTAGTATGCACAGTGCTCAAATATTATCAGCATTGTTTATGTGAAACCTATCAATGTTCGATTTATATTTTATCTAGTCATGAAGCTGCTTTAGTACCGAAGTAAACTGTTGTGAAAGAGAGGGCGGAGGAAGGAAACAGTAATCCATTTAATCTCATTAAGAAGTAAAGTGTGACAGTTGGAAAGAAGTCGTGTTACGTTTCTATTTGGTTTTGGATGACACTTAAAAATATTCCATTCACTTGGCAACGTAAAGTGCTCTGTGAAATAAAATATTCTACCTGGGTGGAGTAACTCAGTAATGAATAATACTTTGTTTGAGATCTACTCGTTGTCTTGGAGATCTTACCTGAACCTGGATTCACATTTTAGGTTTATACAGCGCGTAATATGAAATTAGCTCAGAATACGCCAACAAACTTTTTATAACATTTTATTTCTGAATACGACACAGACCTCACGGCTTAAAAGTCAAAAAAACATTGAGCCCCGTCTCTCAAACTATACACATTTCATAAAAATTGGAACACTGTTGACAGCGTTGATTTTTCGAGTTACAATGAAAAATCATAACATCCCGTTGATTTAACATGCAGTTAGAAATGTTACAGCTGATATCATTCGATCAATACACACAGTTCAGTCCGAAAAAGAGGTTATCACAGGAATTTACATCAAACATGCAACACAGACAATGTTTTTTATAGTTTTGTTAATTATACAATAAATAAATTAGATGCAGGATTCCTACAGTTTTAGAAGCTTGACTGAAGAGATCTTTGTATCAGTATTACCTGACATTCTGACATTTAAACACAACGTAGGTTTTTAGCCGTTTGTTTATAGTTTTTGAATGACAGTAACACATAAAATTTCATAATTATTCCGAAAGTTAGTGAGTATCGTTGCGTATGTATGATATACAAACGAATGGCAGTTGTAGACGAGATAAGTTAAACTTTTCTGAAGCATTTTGGCTGTTCATTGAAAATGAGCAATTGATAAAAACACGATTTTATAAGCGTGCCAGTTTCATGTGTTCAGAACAATCAACAGAGTTCTATTGACTTGGTATATTGCTGTTTCAAAATCATATACATTACATATCATTCACAAAGTAGGGATTACTGTTACTGACATTTTATTTACTCTATGGTTATACTGTTATCTGAAATCTGGGTGATTACATGTCCTAACTGAACTAAGAGTTCTGGTATCGAACCATTCTGTTTGCTATCGAACCATTCAATTTCAGTCTCGAAAGCATAGCTTAATTCTTCTCCATCAGTTTCAACAAAAGAGATGTATTTATAGTAAACCATGTGCGGCCAAGTTAAGAGTGTGTCAACGAATTTTTTTTCAAATTGACATGCAGAGTTTGGTAAAAAGAATTATAATGTTGAAAGCAGTTCTGTCTGGCTATTGTATACTAGGAAAATGTTTATTTTCGTATAAACGTTGGAAAAACGTAAGTTTCTGTATCTTCAGTAATAAATGATTTCCAGCTCGACATAAATTTAAAGGAAATTTTGTTTCCATTCATGATTTGACCACGGGAACATCTTCGCGCGTTTTGTTCACATTGTGAACTTTTATGGAGTAAACAAAGTGGTTTATAAGATTCAAGGAAAAAGGTACAGTAGTATGAGACGGCTTTAAAGTTGTCACGCAACAAGCTGTCGTCTACCACGGACCGCTGGAAAATAGTACTTACAGCGCATTCGGACTTCCATCATGAAATGTTCTGTTTTATGGAATTTTCCTTAATAGGTTAAAGTGAACGCCGAGATGATTTCTTTGACAGGGATAGGACAATATCCTCGCTCGAGCTTTCCCGGTCTCACTCTAATGATCTCGTTGTCAACGGGACGTTAAGCGCTGATTTTCCTTCTTTCGTATGTAGCAGTTACTTGACACAAGCAAAAGCGGCATTTAACCTTGTGTAGTTCAATCCATACAACATTTTCGTTCTGAGCTAACCGCGGTCAAATTTAGATGTTCTGTCTGTGGTGTCGACGTACACATCGACTGAAATGAAAAGTTGCTACACATCTAAAAATCACACCAATGTCTTTTTTTTTTTTTTTTTGTCACCGTATCACAATATTTGCAACCTCGACGAGATCAGTCTCATTGGTTCCAAAATGAGATTAAATTTTCTACGTTTCCAGCTACAATTCATCTCACGTAACATCATTGACAGTTAATTCTGGTGTACAAACTATGCTTCCAGTGCACCGTAAACGTGTGACTCAAACAAATGATATAAATTGGGAAGACCGTAAGACCGCAATTATCAGCAATGTCAACAAAAAATTGCGTAACATCTGTTGATAATAAACCTCGATCTCCAAAAATTTGGAATGAGAAAGTCAGGTTGATAGCAGGCAAGACGACGCACAGAACTCTAGTGCGACGCATTCTTGAGTACTGTTCGAGTGTTTGCGATCCCCCACCAGGCCGAATTAAAGGAAGACATCGAAGCAATTCAGAGACGTGACGTGCTGCTGGATTTATTACCAAAAAATTCGATCAGCACTCAAGTATCATGGAGACGCTTCGTGAACTCAAATGGGAATCCCTCGGGGGGAGACGATACTGTTTCCGCAAGGTACTATTGCGGAAATCTAGAGACCCGGCATTTGAGGCCGACTGCAGAACAATTCTATAGACGCCAACGTACATTCCACGTAAGGACTATTAAGATACTATGGGAGACATTAGCGCTCGTACGAAGGCCTTTAGATAGTTTTTCCCTCGCTCTAGGGACAGGAAAGGAAATGACTAGTAGTGGAACGTGGTACTGTCCGCCACGCACTTTAGGTAGGTTTCCGGAGTCCGTATGTAGAGTTTGATGATTTTACAACACCAAATGTGTTCATTCTTTTCCGGAAACTCTACATTTTTTTCCAACCCAGGCTGCCCTAGCCCTACGCGACTCAGATGTATTTAAGGAAGAATGTTGGAAATGATAATGATATATCTTTACTCTTAAGCAGCAGAGGCTCAAACTTATTATGTATGTTGAAGTTGTTGCTTTGAAAAAAGTTACTAACTGTAAGTGAAACGAACTAAGTGCAGTATCTAATTATAAAATTCAGTCCATTCTGCAGTGTTCTTCACTCGTTACAAAAACAAGTTTCGCTCGCTTTTAGTCGTTTGTTAAGACTGATGCAGTTTTGCGCTCAGTAATGTGTAAGGGCTCTCAAATAAAAAAAAGGGATATAAACTCTGTTGCTATTTACTTATATGGATATGGTGTCTGTTTTTTCGGACATCAACGCCCGTCAGCAGCTGAAGGTATTAATATATAATTCTAATTTCGTTCTGTTACTATTTGTTATCCGTCTTAAACTGACTGCACTTTAATTAAAAAGAACTACACTAGACACGTTTCGTTTTAATTTATAAAGCATCTTACGTGGTTAATCTGTAAACTGAATACATACATTTGTACATTTTTGGTTGTTTTATGTTGAAAACAGCGTTTTGTTTATAAAGTTGGTGTGCAAGTTACTTGCGATGGTTTTTTACACATTTTGTTCCTTGCCTCCTTGCTAGCCAGCGGCTGGTGAATCGAATTCCTTCGACGTCAACCATAATCGTAAATATTCTAGCTCAGGAAATACTGCAGAATGCCAAAAACTGCGAAGTGCAAATGTGAAATGAAACCTTACGACACCAACCGCTGGTAGCAAGGAAGGAAGGAGCACAATATCTAAAGAAAAGTCAATAATCACGGAAGATGCTTTATAAATTAAAGCGAAACGCGTGTGGTGTAATTCTTTTCAATTAGATTGCAGTCAGCTCAAGACGGAGAACCTATAGAAACAGATGTTAACAGCTGCTGCGGAAGATGGCCACGCATACAAACGTAAATTACAAGTAAGATTCGTGCTTCTTCATTTGAGTGCAGACACCAAAAAACAAAAACAGCGCCACGACAGAGCGAAAAGGCGTAAAGACAGTAATGTCTTCTTTGTGACGGTATGCTCCTCGAGGCCGATCAATTTCACTTGTAACAGTTTCCTTGATATGCAAATCGTTGACGATCAAGTGCTACGAGAACGCAAACTAAGATACTTTCCGAGTCTGCGCACACACGCTCTGTTGATTAGATGTTACAGATTTCTGGAGAAGAACAAAACGAGCTATTTACTGAAAAAAAAATCGGGTGCAGCTCTGCTGTACAATTTTAAACTCGAATGCGATTCGGACTTGGCAGGCTGATGAGAAAATACACCCTGCTTTATTTTTACTTATTCTCTACTTGTTCATTTTACTGCCGTGCAAAACAACAACATGCACGCAGAAGAAATTAGATACTGTATTCGCCAAATCTTGTAGCACGTGTAATACGTAAAATCAAATCTCCCAAACGATCCAGACATCTCTTGAACAAAGCTGACATAATTTGCTCAGTCTTACAACTGCTGAAGATAAAAGTTACCAATACCGGTACACTGTAAGTAGAAACTGATATTAAAATATTCTAGAACACACACACACACACACACACACACACACACACACACACACACACACACACTACTCAGTCGAAAGCGAAATGCATTTTTTGGTTACGGTATTATTATCACTTTATTTTTATTTTTTTGTTACGGTATTCAATACTCGAAGTAAGCGACGTTGCCACTAGACCCCGTACAAAGAAACGTACTGCAGTTGTGGCAATGTGCTTTTCTCGACACGACATTGGATTACGAGTTTTCCAGAGGAGAACCTGCATTTCTGGTTACCACACGTGGTCTATTAGACAACAAGACACGTCTAAAAATAGAAGATGATGGATGCTGCGAATAGTGTTGCAAATGCTTGTCAGTTTCCTGATGAATACACTTACCAACATGCCATCTCAGTTTTAATTTAATAAGTTAGTCATAATTTACCCTTATCATTTACAGAAACGAAAGCACAATTGAGACTACAAGTGTTTAGCTTGTGTGACGGAAGGAACAATTATAATTGTATGGGTCATCTAATGAAGTGTTGTGGTGTGATGAAATTTTTCAGAGACCGCTACCAGTCACAAAATTTTGTTGTTTTATTTAAATTATTTAACGAAGCAACATGTTTCGAATTACAAAGCTAGTCCTCAGGCTACAATGACAACACAAAAAGTGTTTAATAAATGCACGCATTGACATTAAAGTTGTTCGCTACAGTCTTGGCATGTCTTGTGGTCATGCTGCAGAGAGATAGAGAGAAGGATAACCTACAATGAGGCAATATTCACGACGTTTGTTAGTTGTCGTTCACATAATTTTTCAAATAGTCATCACTCACTTTGTTCATATGAAATGCCTGTCTTCTTGTGATGTGTTCAGTTAACACCATTGTTCATAAAATTGCAATGGACACTCAAAACACGTAACTACAATAAAATTCTACTGTGCAGTAGAAACAAAACCGTTGTCAAAATAAAGTTGTTTCGTATGACGTACCGATTAGTCGCTCTTGGTGTTATATGTCACTTGCTTTGTTTTCTGCACATCTTGTAGCACATTAGAGTTGATTGTGATGGCGTATTTTAAGTGTTCATTGCAAGTTTTGAACAATGGCTAACAGGTTCTAAGGAGCCATACCAATGGAAGTAACTGAAGCAACCACAAGAAGGAGGCATTCCATACGAACAACGTCATTTTTTTTAATTAATTGAACAGTAAACCAACGATCGAACTGAATATTTCCTCATAATAGGCCGATATTTTTTTTTACTCTGCAGCATGAACTCTACACATGCAAAGATTGTAGAAACTTTAAAATCTCTGTGTGCATTTTGTTAGGCGGCTTTTGTATTGCCATTGTAGCCTGAAGATGAAGTTTGTACCTCGAAACGTGACGCTTCATTAAATAATTTGAGCATATCAACAAAATTTTTTAATTGGTAGCAGTCTCCGAGAGACTTTATAATTTTTTTTTAACAGTCACTGTCCATTAACAGTCAAAGTTGCTTTACAAAGTATTGTAATTTTGTTCATATTTGGTAGGCCCCTGCTTGAGATACTTTTGCAGTCAATATCGTAAGGTACATAACCATAAATAAACAAATAATCATTAATCACGTACAGATCGAGCGGAACTTTTTGTCGAATCGCAAAGTGCCGGACAATGTAGTCAATAGAAACGTCCAGACACGTGAAGTTGTTATGCTCCACACCAAGGAATTCATGTACATAGAGATCAATCATCGAAATTTAATAGACGAAGTAGTTAAGTGTACTACATCATAGTCGGTAAAAATAGACGATGTATATTGTTGTAAATGTAGGTGAGTGTGCAGACTTAGCCCTTATTTTTTGATAACGGAGTGGGCGTGACTGCATTAGTGACATAAAGTAGTGGCTCTCTTCATATTCTAAGCCCACTAAGTAGCTAGTAGCATTTGAGAGTAATTATGCACTGTTAGGTTCACATACTCCTCAGAGCGCAGAGAAGCTTTTATTAAAACTGGCACGAAAAGGTAAATAACAGTTCAAGAAAAGCAACGTAAACTGTTTTCAGTATCTAGCGTATTTTATCTTCAAATAACACTCGTAATTAAGAACTGTATCTTCCCACTTGTCGTATCGTTCTAATAAAATTCTAGATAATCCAGACCATAAATAGTCATGTTTTCATGTTCGCCGCTCCCACTGCGTTTGAAATCTCCGCGCCACCGCTACGCTTGAACGGCATAGGCTGCAGCGCGGCCAATGGCGTTGCACCTTGCTGCCCAGTAGGCTTCCCAGGGTTCCAATATGGCAACTCTGATAGTAGTAGCGTAACTTGCGGAGAAGATGTTTTGAAATAGTCGTACATTTGTGTCACTTGTAGAGCGCGAAGATATAGGTGTGTTACGTATAAAGCGGTTATGTTATTACGAGCATTAGTAGGTGTTATTATCCCCCCATATCATAGCAATGGCGTGTGTTGTTAGGTTTCTGTGTGTGTTATATGTATAACCTTAACTGGTTTTATGTTGGGTTGTATATATTGCTGAGTTTTTAATAATTTATGCTTATATTAATATAAAATGTGCCGGTAGACATCGTATCTCTGCCCAACTTTCGTAAATGCCTTTTTAATATTTTATATTATTTTCGTAACCTTAAATGTCACGTTGCATATGATTTGTTTATGTCATGTATTATTGTTTGTAACGAAAGTCATTTCAGGATTTCGGTACGTTTGTTGTTGTGTATGTATGAGTGAATGGTTATGTTGCTTCTGAGTGAATGGTTATACCATTAGGCTAGCGATGACAGAGCAGGTACTAAAAATAATAAGCAAGCCGAACGTCAGGTGTAATGTCAGCTGTTCATCTAAGACACAATTAAGCTGGAGTTACTGTGCATTACGAGAAAACGAGGAATACACTGCAGTTGTCCCTGCAATTCATCTGCCTGCAGAAATATGCTGCTCCAAAATATTGTCTGGTGAGTAATATTTTTTATTTTTTAAAATAAATCTTGGCAAATGTATGAACGTGTTGCAAACATGCAAATTGTCATTTCGCTGTTTCATTGAGCTTAGCTATTCCATTGGATAATCGTTGCTAATTGCGTGACACGTCGAGTGCAAATTGCTCTAATAGCAGACGAACGAAGTTAACATCCTTTGAAATGACTTCTTGAGTCAGTAACGTGCGTGTTTTTCACTCTACAAAAGTACAATTTAGTTTCGTTAATAATATTTTGTCTCTGGAAATGCAGGCCAGGAACTAAGAAAATATGAATATATGTTAATGTGCAGGGCTAACAAATTCTGGAAATTATCTTATTGCACTGTTCTACATTCGCGTTATTGTGCAGCTGTTGTATATTGACTACTAATGCATACTAAAAAAAAAAGTTGTGCTAGGCACTTGAGGTTGTAAATTTATGGTTTATACAAAATTTGCCATATTGTTCCGTTTTGCATTGCTCGTAAAACTGAGACGTAATCACTTTTTTTTATTGTTAGAAATGTTTTATTACTCTTCATGATATCTTCTGCTGTCGCGAGTGATCGGTGTGTGTTCATGTCTATGTATGTACAGAAGATATTGCAGCAACATACTACAGCGAGCGATTATGTTCTAAATTGAATAATGTTATGCAAGTGCTCAAGTTTTAATGTATTCGTGACTGTCAATGAGAAAGTAAGGGAGAAGTGATCTAATTAAAGTTTCACGAATGATGACGGAGGAAATCTTTCGATGTCTTCTACCATATATTTTTGCGGGGAAACACCATCAAAAATGCAGTAACAGAAGCCAGTGCACAAACATCGCTTTCTTTGGAGCGTGAGAATTATATTAATAATATTTATCTCATCCTGTTTGTTCCTGTGCCTTTCGAACAGCTGATACCGGTTGTGTAGTACCAAATATTATCGTGTTCGAAATACACCACATGGACGTGCAACTGTAATATTTCTGCATAATTCACAGCGATGTCGCTGCTACGGGGTTGGCTTTACTAGTGATGAACTGTTTGTAGGTGATAAATAATTACTTTGCTATCTAGGCTATAGCAAATTCAATTTATTTGACTGCGGCTATAAATTCGACGTGTGCAGTTTTTTTCGTTGTAAACTCGAGCAGACGGTTTCCACTGTAGTTCGTTTGTTACCCGTAAAGGTTGCAGCTTATGACTTAATTACTATTCGGTAAAGTGTGCAAACATGATTCGTTTTGAACCGACAGAATTGGGCTACCTAGCCACTCAGAATTCAGTTGTCGGTGAGAAGTTTTAAGCCGCAGGTACATGTTTTGATTCTTGATTTGGTAATGTTACCATTAGAAGTCGAATGCGTTTGAACACCATCTGCTATTAATTTTAAGCTTTGCACAGTTATTAACTGATGAAATATGACTAGCACTTACTGTTATGACACAAACATGAAGGATGGAGCTTGTTTTTCGTGGAACTCATCCATAGCTGGAAGTGATATTTTTGTGCAGTTAAAGCAAACATTATAGCTTAGAACCACAGTTTCCGTCCAAGAGATTGTGTAAGCACTTTATGATGTATGTGAGAGTTTAGACCTAAGACCGGAAATATATATATATATATATATATATAAAAGAGGCCTTGAAAACAAAGAGGAATCAAGAATATCGTGACAGAGGGTAGTTATTGTTAAAGGAATTTTAGCGATACGGCATGATTAGGTACTCGAGATTGTAGTGCAAGCACATTATTTTGATTCTGTGTTACTAGTTATTCTGTTGAAATTAACAACAGTATGTTTCCTACTGAATTTCATGGCGCGCGACAATATTGTGAATTGTTAGCAACACAGCTGCAAAACTGCGTTTTCTTTCAGTTTGGCAATTTAGAAAAGGGGTTTTACAAACCAACCGCAACTGCACTAAAATAATGAGCTTCCACAATCGTCTCTAAAATAAATACTCGTGTAATCGAACCTTCTTTTGGAGAGTTATTTTCATTTTATTACGCCCATAATGCGCCGAATACAGAAGATTTTTGTATTCGATATTGCACATCAGTGTCAACTAATATTCTTCATGTGACTGAGAACACATCCCTCACGGATTTAGTTTGCGCGTATTTCTATGTGTTTGTTTAATCTCTTACTGGAAAAATTACATCTAATCAAACACAGATTGCGTGGATGTTGCTTAAGCAGTATGTTTCTCAAACGATTTTCGCAGATCTTTGTGCGTGTAGGGTCGTAAACAAGTTTTGTTTTTTACTTCATACACAGAGAATGGGGAGGGGCGGGCGAGAAAACTCTCTGTCGCTGGTTTAGTGAACGGATGATGGTCGGTGAAGATGTGAGGGTGGGAGAATACGTGTTCGCTCAGTTTGGTGCTCAAGGCAATGGCGAAGATGATTTCTGAGACGTGCTGCTTAACAGAAAGTAAATAAACAGTTTGCAGTACAGCACGTGCCAGTCATTTTTATCATAAATGTCCATATCTGTAACATGTTGCTGTAATGCGCAAACTGCTGGGCTGTGTGTAGTATCCCCCAGCTTAGTGAGAAGCAAGCGCATGCGCCTTTGTTCTTGGGGCACGGTCTATCCTGTCTCGAATTTGTCAGCAGCTGCACCAGTGTACCTGGATGGCTGCAAAACTATGCTAGCGTACCAGCAACGACGAGAAACTCTATTTTTTTACGATTAACTAATCGCTTTTTCGCCTTACTACGCGTATTATATGGTACACATATCGCCTCTTTGAAAATTACTGCTCGTTGCTAGAATGGACCACTGTCGGAAGTAGATGAGTGTGTATCAGATTTTGATACAAAATGGAGATTATGATTGTGTCTTAACGATAAGTAATTCCCCATGTTATACTCAGGCACAACTCTAGATCACATGAATATGACGCAACTGGTTGTGGAACTTGGCGGCTGGTGTGTGTAATAGTTAACATGTGAACTGAAGAGGTAGACGTCTAATAAAATACTTTTTTTCACTGAGAGTTATGTTTCTAGAGGTCAACTTTTGCGACCCAACATAAGCAGCAAGTCTGTAACCAAATCGGCAGCATGACTTCCAAATATATTGATTGTGACGTTCCTAATGTCATATATAAAACAGATTTGTGTGTGTGTTTTTTTCGTTATCCGAAACAGTGGTATCGTTTGGTAATAAAAACACACACTAAGCGATTTTCAGCTCATTTACAGAACCAAAGATACCTTGTGATGTAGAATGCAGTTGTGGACGAGGAGCAACTATATGACATAGCTGTGATGATAACGGTTTTTGGTGAGAAAGGTGTCTGATTATAGTCTCCGAGTATAACTCTGCATATTTAATGGAAAGTTATTGCATCATATGCTGTTGCGACTTAGGTTTCCCTAAATAAGATAACGGTAGGAGTGGTCACTGACCCACCCTGCCGACAATCCTAAGTGTTAGGTTAGAAGAGGCGTGTCGTAGAGCACAAGGGATTGCTAGAATGTGGGAAGCTAGAAAATAGTTTTTTGTTCCTGTAGAAGTAATTACTCAGATTCTGCCAATTCTAAATTGACAAATTCCAAAATATGCTGCTTATTTCGGTTAAATATTCTAGCAGGATTGCAATACGGTAGAAAAATGTTAGAAGGTACCGTATAAAGCTACACACAAAACAGAGAAACCTTCATTCCGTGATGTTGTTGAAATACCACCATGTAAATGAGACAAGTTCGGCAGATGTCGGCAGTATTAAGCGTAATTAAATAAAGGAATAATGTACTTTTAGCTCGGCCGCATAATCCCCGGAACAGCTTGCTGTCGGGTTACTAAAACCACTCGTAACAGTGTCTGCAAAACAGCAGCATGCCTCCAACGAATACGAGTTAAGAAATTTAATTATCATCTGTACAAAGCGCTTAGTTTACACATACGCACATCGTATCCCTATAAAATAAACAATAAACAAATATTCCCTGTTCTATTCCTTACGACCAAAAATTTAGGCTGCAACATCACTTGCAGAAATAGTGTTTAAGAATTAAATGTTAATAAGTTTTGAACTAGCAAATCGGCGTTCCAAACCTTTTTTTACGGAATAGTAGTTGTAACACCTGAAACTCTCTTACTTAGAAAGTGATTGTAAGTGTTTGCAATTCGTCTATCAACATTGTTTGTAAACTATATGTCAGGATACAACTTTCTCCATTGAGAAATAAGATTTTTTATGTAATGTAACTCGTGTTTTCAGATGATCTGTGCACTAAGTAAGTGTAGTTTGTTCATAACAAAATTCATAGATTGAATCAGACGCTCTGCACAACAAAAAATTGTAGTTTAACATTTGTATTGAGTTGTGTGAGGTGACAATTGTTTGGTAGTTATCGTTTGGACTGCGTTCCCCATTAGCAGCTGCGCGAAAAGGACCAGTGCGTTGTTCTGAGACATGCAAAAGCACTGTGCTTTGACACACACAAAAATAGCGCCTTTTTGTGACTTACGTCTTGGATTTTAATAGCAGTGTGAAGCTTGCCCTATAGCCACGTGCCAGCGAACATTTTGCTAGATGACAGTTTCTGTAAAAAGCTGCCCGCATAGGAAACACAGTTGATGTATCTTTAGGGTTATGATATTACATAACAGGCTATTTTTTAATGAAAGTGGTTGTAGGTCCGTAATTTTGTGTGTGTGTGTGTGTGTGTGTGTGTGTGTGTGTGTGTGTGTGAGCGAGCGAGCGATCGATCGATCGTAACTCGAGTATTGATTATAATGCGTGTATGGACTATAGTAACCATCAGCATCTCCCAAATGGCAGCACTTGAAGCTTGATGGAATCGTTGATGGTAGTTTACAAAATTAGTCCTCATGATACCTAGATTTATATTATTGAAATCATGTACGTTGTTTTCCTTTTTTGTCTGGTGGAGTTACGTTGACATGATCAGTTTTTGGATATGCATAGCTCGAATTAGGGGAGCACCAAAGTACTGAACTACGAAATAATGTACGTCCCGCACGATCAGAAAGACTTATTTAAAAATATAGTGGTCTCACGCCATTGTCCAGTTTGGATTTACGAATGTTCCAGGTGTAAATATAACACAACATGCGAAAAACTGTATTCCATTACAGGTCTTCGTACCTCAGTGTATCTGCTTAGAAATATTACGTGTCTGACAGTGTAAGAGTGACAGAAAAATATGCTAGTTGCAACAACAAAAAATTACATTTTTCTGTTACAACTAACATTTTTTTTCTCTTAAGTTGCAGTTAAGTTGGCTGTCTAGAACCAACCTAGCCGAACTGTTGTCTGATGGATCTGTAACCCATGTCGGTCTCAAAGGGTCGCATCTGTTTGTATCCATACAGTCTAACAAGTGAGGTTAAGAAAATGCTGAGTAATTGATGTTAATTGTTGAAATATTGAATGGATGATTTGCTGAACGATAGATTATGGTTGTCGTCATTAAGGGAAACTTTGATGTGGGGTCAGAGGGACTGATTCCCAAGTTTCGAATGGGGGTATACTGACGTTTTGTGACGTGGCCTGAATGATCTGAGAGATTTTGTCAGTCTTTAGGTTTGTGTACAACTCTGGTACCTTGTAGCATCTGTGGGAGTTCTGATGAAACTGTTTTGAATTCTCTGAACCTTGGTGCTCTTAGTGTCGGAGGCCATCGGCCAAATATCGGAACCGTATGTAATCGTCGGTAGGAGTGTCATTTTGAAGATTCGTGTTTTTGTTGTGATAATTAGTCTGTTGCCCTTTATTAGGAGATAGTCTAAAATTCGTGGCGGATGCCATTTGCAAATGTGAGTTACATGATCTTTTAAGTGTCAGCCTCTTGCCGAGTTGGACGCCGAAGTATTTTTTATTTAATTTTATCTTATTTCCAGAGGAAGATTGTGTCGTTCATTCTGATACACAGATCTCACGATATTCTTTTGAAAGTACATAAAATTTCTTGGGTCTTGTCAAGATTAACTGTTGCCTTCCAGTTGTTCACACACCGTTGCTCAAGTTTTGTGTGTTGCACAACTTGTTTACTATGAAATTAAGATCAGAGCTACTTTTGAAGAGCTCAGTGTCAACAGCAAGTAATGAAAGATAACTTTCGGATTTTTTGGGGTATTATTTGCAAATAAAGATCACACGATGGGGCCCAAAGCCGTGTTTTGCGGGACTCCAGTTCTGTGGCTATCATATTGCTATCACCTCCTGGGACGTACACGTAGAAGACACTGGTGTACAGCCTCTGTTAAACTGTTCTGAGCAAGTTAGACATTTCATTTCACAGGGTTAAAATCGTCGTCACGGTATGAATGTTGTTGCAGTACGTTGAGTTTTTTGTGTCGTTTTGTGGAGTCATAAACTTAGGAAACAACAGTGCTGTGTTACACACGTGGTGCTTCAGGGCGAAAGGAAGACCTGTTCAGGGGTCATAGTATTGGGCCGTTCTGAAAAGAAACATGTGCGGATATTTACTATTCTCAGTAATATGTGAGGCAGAGTAGTTACTTTGTGAGTTTTTCTTCTACCTTGCTTTTTCAAATCGTTTTCGTTAGTGCCACTGCCAACTGCAATTCAATGCATTTTGCTTCTCATGAAGTGAGGTGCTATCCCTTTAACCTGCACAAGAACATTGAAAACAGAAGCAAAGCAAATCTTATGATTTGCCTGTAGACTAGTATCTTCAGACAGAGCTCCCTTATGGATAGAAATGCGCCTCCGTAGCTGAGTGGTCGGCGCAGCTGACTGCCATGCGCTGACTGCCAGGGATTTTTCCGTGGTGAGAGGACTGGGCCAGGCTGCACTCATCCTCGTGAGGGCATCCGAAGAGCTGCTCAACCAATTAGTAGCGGTTCCAGGGTCTAGAAACCGGACAGCGACCGGGAGAGCGCTTGTTGGTCCCAAACATCTCCATACAGTGAAGCCATAAGGAGGGGATGGTACGGCGGTCTGTCGGGCGGGACCAATTTCCCTTCTAGTGACAGAGCGCGAAACTTCACCTTTTAGCATTATAGATAGAGTGTTCTTGACGGTCATGAAACAACTCCACTATGTCTGACGTAGAGTTCAGGATTGTTTCCATTGTTAACGAGCTCTACATTGTCGCCACATACGTTCCGCGCCTCCTCTTCCAATAATCAAGTAACAGATTCTACATCAGTTTCGGATATCGTGTTCCCTTAAGACAGTTACCTGCAATAACTAGTTCTGTGAATTGGTTATCACGCGTTAATCGGAAATTGATGCTGCGGTAGTGTGAGAATAGCAATATTTGCCAACTTCATCTGAAATTAGATTCAAATAGCTGTATGCCTATAACCATAAAGCATACGCTTTTGTGATAATTCCATTTCGAAGTGGTCCACACTGTCAACATGAAATATGTTTGTTCTGTCATGAAGCAAGGCGTATACAATATTACGGTTGTTGGAAAAGCATTTATCGGTTATATGATGATGGCTTTAATGACGGGATTAACGTTGCTTAATGTTTGTAAGGACTCACTGTCCGCTCTTTATAGTGTTCTACTTGTGCAAAATTGATACATGAAAATACACCATCGCACGAAAGTCTTTCGAATATTTTTTTTAACTGCCGTTTACTATGGTGGCTGGCTCATAGCGCATGCTACTGATGTTATCTGTTCATGAATACATTGTCTCGACCTGGCGTGCTAGAAAAGCTTCTGGGTTTATAACCCAGCAAGTGTGTAGAGCGTCTGTAAATTGTTGGGAAGAATGCTCTCATCCAGTGAATTACCTCAAGTCCACATAGGTCCATCGCTTTTCGCAATGTATATAAATACTGTAGCAGACAACGCTGGAAGTTCTGTGAGGCTTTCCGCGTTGATGCTGCTGTGTGCAGAGAAGGCGCAACGCTAGGAAGGTGTAGGGAAGTACAGGAAGACCTGCAGAGGGTCGCCGCTTGGTGCAGGGAATGACAGTTGTTGCGACCCTCAACATAAAGAAAATCAAACGTATTGCGAGAAAACTGGATTATTATTTGATTACACGTTTGCAAACAATTACTGGAAGCAGTTGCTTCCATAAGATATCTAGGAGTTCGAGTACGTCGCGATTTAATGGAAGAATCGCGAAAAAAACCGATATTTTATTGTGTAATTTGTTTGATTCTTTAAGAGTAGCATCGCAAAGTTTCATAATACAATTCTGGCTAGAAATATGTTTTAAAAAAGTTTGTTTGGGCATCTGCGCCTGCCACACCTCCTGTTACTTACTATGCTGTGATCCACGCGTTCTCTACGCTAGAAATTTTTTGTGCGTTAATGTTTCGTTAACTCAACTGAAACGAGTTGCACATCAGTCTAGAAGGCTGTGAAAAAGATTCTCTTTGCTTGTTCCCTTATTCACAACTTTTTTTATTCTATTTTTTTAATAGTACATGCTACAAATTGATTTCAATTTTTAGTTTTGCATATATTAACCTGTTTTGTTCGAAAGGGTCGTAACAGTGGACGCATATTCAAAAAAGTTAGGAAATACCGAATTTCACGTATAAAAGGTACAGGAAATTAAATAACAGCGTTACAGATATTGCTCTTAAGTGTGAATCCTCAACATTCCCCTTGCGTAATACCGTGGTGCAAGTATCTTCAGGCAGTAGTCAGTGGAAAGCCATACACCCACAAACGTTGTTTGCCATTTGCTGTTTTAGACGTTATAAAATCAACTTTCATGTACCTAGCCTGTCGTGAACTGCTGAAGAAAATGTGTACATGGAAAACACAATACAAATGAGAGCTACAATCACATTATGTGGATGCCTTGTCCAAAAAGAATATTTGTGTCCTTAACTGTTGTGAAGACAGCGGCATGTGATGCCTGTCTGGTGTTCAATAGTGGATGTGTATGTAGGATTAAGTGCCTGCAGAGACCAGGCTTCCATGAAAGTGCATTTACACTGAAAATACTCAGAAGCATTGATTGAAGCGTGAGTGAACAAAGCTGAGGCAGCAGAAGAAAAAAAGCAAAAGTTGGCCAGGCAAAGGAGGCAGGGGAGGAGATGACTCCAGGAAGACGAGGAAGAGAATAAAGAGCACGGATGTGGACAGCATGAGTCACTAGAGGTACAGTAATATCGTCAAAAACTGAAATAAAAAGTTTAAATGCGAACTGCTGTAAACTGATTTTTTGAGCTGTATCATACTTTTTCTCAGTAACTATATAAGCTAAAATCCGGAAACTTGGTGCAGTTCATAAGAATTACTTACTGAGTAATCCTGTGCAGCTGTTTTCAGTCATCTTTTCTCGGAGAAAAGTTCTCCTTTGGAACTTGAGAAAAATAGACCAGTTCCGGGTAACACAACCAAAAAATTAATTTCGATGCAACTGTGACCTTAAACAAAAATCTGTCCCATACGTTTAACTACTCACTTATGCAGGTGTAAACTGTGAAATTCCAGTTTTATTGCTTGATTAATTTACGAGAAAAGGTACATTAAAGGAATAGTGGTAATTAACAATTCAAATCCTTGTGAAATGTATGCCGATGCGCGTTTTCAAAAAGAAATTGCACAAAAAGTCGAGCATTATGTTCTACATGATCGTCTCAAGTTTTACTAGTTTAGCTGTAATATTTTTGGAGATATATATGTTTGAGTACAAGAAGGCATTGTGCCCTACGTCTGTCCTTAAAGTGAATCAACCACATAAAATATATCGCAGAAACGCAGATGCCAGACAGAGATTGAGTGGAAGAATCCTCAGGAAATGCAGTCCGTCACCAAAGGAGTAGCTTACAAAAACCACTATTCGAGCACTACTTGAATACTGCTCGTCAATTTGGTATCTGTGCCAGATAGGAATTGATATAGACAGTAGAGAATATTCAGTGAAGAGCAGCACCTTTCGTTACACGTTCATAGTAAGCATATAAGCGTCACGGAGATGATCAACCATCTCCATTGGCAGACGTTGCAAGAGAGGCGTTCTGCATGGCAGTGTGCTTTACTGTTAAAAGTTCCGAGAGCGTGCATTCCTTGAAGGGTAAACAAATGTAGTGCTCCCTCCTACGTGTATCGCGAACTGACCATGAAGGTCAAATTAGAGAGATTCGATCCCACGCGGAGGCTTAGCGGCAGTAGTTCTACCCCGCGAACCATTGGCAACTGGCACAGGAAAGGAAGTGACTGTGGTACACGAAGTATCCTCCGCCACGCACCCCAAGAAATCATTGGCGTAAAGCGGATGGTTCTCTACGACTTGAAACAGCAGATGCTGCCTTCTCGTAAAGATGTACCTTGTCTTTTAAGTTGAATTTCTGAACTTGGGTGCGGTAGTATTGGCCTCTTGCGCAGACCAGCTTAATCCGTTAACTCGCCTCGGCCCGCCTGCGTTATCTCTACAGAGATACCGTGTCGATTGCGTAGCTTGTAACGGCGCCCAGTCGACTAGAAACGTTTTAAACTCTTCTAAAAAGTGATCACACTAACAGTGGATACGAAGACAATGCTTTTGGCGATAATAGCATTCATTTCGGGTGGATGATCACTGCTCTTGCTTACTATCGATCCTAAACATTATGACCACTGCCCACTGCGTATTGAACGTCGCGTGGTGTCATTGCGGGCTCGTAACGCTGTAAAGTGGAACAGAAGTGACTGGAGAATCTTTCTAGCGAAAGTACTGGCCGAAAATGGGGAAATCGACTGACATACGCAAAACTAACAAAGGGAAGATTACGTCTCGGCGCCTGGGACCGAGGATCTTGGCGACGCTGGTGAGCTATTGGCGTGCTACGGTCGTAAGCATCTGTGCGAAGTGAGTGAGGACAGTGAAACTACGAGTAGGCGGAAATGTTTTAGACGTACACGCCTAATTGCAAAATTTGCAGGTCGGAGATTTGGCCGCTCTGTAAAGGAGGGTATGCCGCGGTCTATGGCAGGGCCAACGGGATTACAGTGCTGGTTCAGGTACAAGTGTCCCAGAGCACAGTGCACTGTGTTTAACGTGGCACGCTGCAGCAGACAACCCCCACGTGTTTCCACGTTGACCTGACGACAGCATAATCACGATTGCAGTGGGCACGGGTCTACGGAGAGTGGACCGTAGATCATTAGAAACGTGTCGCCTGTACTGATGAACTACGTTTCTTGTTACACCATGTCGTTAGCGGTGTCTGGCGAGCGGCTGCTCGAAACGTGCACCGCGTCTCGGACGCAGGGAGGAGGGGCTGTGTTACGCTATAGGAGACATTTACCTTGACCTCCACGGTTCTTGTGATAGTAATTGAAGGTAAAATGACAGCTGTTGACTACGTGAACATATTTGCGGAAAACATGTATCCCTACAAGCATGACATCTTCGCCGATGGCGATAGCATCTTCTACAAGTCACAAGGCCGGAATATGGTGCAGTGGTGTGAGGAGCATGATAGTGAACTCAGGCTGGTGCCTTGGCCACCAAATTCTTCTGATTGGAAACCATCCCATGGAGCAAGTCATTGGCGCGTAATTTACGGGAATCGCGTACCCTTTGCTTAGGCATAGTGTGTCACATGCCTCCGCAAATCTACCAATGAATAGTAGAGTCCATGTCATGGAGAATCACTGCTGTATCTCGTTCCAGAAATGTACCGACACGCTAGCACTCAGGTGACCACATGTTGGCTTATATAAACGCAATAGCAAGAAATACTTCCTGAAAAAAGGAATTCTGTAACGTCGGAATATAAATTTCCAGACGCTTCTTTCGTCGCTTCTTGGTAGAACAGCATTACAACAAACGAAAATCACTATATTGCGTATGTACTATAGGGTTGATTTATTTAGGTAACCGGTTTTCGGCCTATAAGGCCATCATCAGACTGGCTGACTTTGGTCGCCAAAAGTGTTACAATGTGAACAAAATTGGAAAAGATGTTACTCATCTAGGCTGAGGCACAAACACACAGCAAATGTTATCTTTGACAGTGTCGTGGTAAAGCAATATAAAAGGTAAAAAGTTGAACAATAAATAAATACAGGATAAAGGGAGCAAATGTTGTTGTTTTCCTTTTTATTCCCGTATACTGTATGTTTACAACTGTTTACCTTTTAAATTGCGTTGTCAACGCACTGTCAATATGATTTTTTTTATCGTATTGCGATTGCCTCCGTACTCCATGTACTCGGTTGTTGCAGTTGGTAATTCTTTCTTCTAATTGGTTTCTGCATTACTTCCCATTTTTGCCCGCATCTCGTGGTCGTGCGGTAGCGTTCTCGCTTCCCACGCCCGGGTTCCCTGGTTCGATTCCCGGCGGGGTCAGGGATTTTCTCTGCCTCGTGATGGCTGGGTGTTGTGTGCTGTCCTTAGGTTAGTTAGGTTTAAGTAGTTCTAAGTTCTAGGGGACTTATGACCACAGCAGTTGAGTCCCATAGTGCTCAGAGCCATTTGAACCACTTCCCATTTTTAATAACTCTTGAAGTAGTCTTCTCAAGTGCTACTTTTATTTTATGTGCCATGTTTACCAATGTCAGCCGTTATGGAGGCACAGTTTCCGAGTTTAGTGTTTACGTTTTTCTGTTAGTTCCCTTTTCATTTATTTATTTACTGGATAACTTTTTACCGTTTACCACACTGTCAAAGATAAGATTTACTGTATGTTTCTGCCACAATCTTAGTGAGTGACGTCTTTTCCTGTGTTATTTACATACACTGGAATTCCTTTGGCGTCTAAAGTCAGTTAAAGTCTGGTGATGACCCTATAAGCCGAAAGCCGGTTAAATCAATAAATTAATTCTGTAGAACAAAGCGATATAGCGCTTTTCAGTGTTCGTAAGTCTCTTCTGAAAGTATTTGTCTGAATGAAACCTTATATGGAAGTAAAAAGTGGACGATAAGCTGGTGCTACAGAATAATGTTAGCGATGGAGGGCTGGTAACTAATTACGAGGTAGTGAAACGAATAGGTGAAACAAAAAACGACAGAACTTGACAGATCTGGCCAGCCATTAAGCCAGTGGTTTCGAATTCTGGAGAAGCGAGTTTCAATCCCCCGTCCAGTTTTAGGTGTTCCGTGTTTTCTTCGGTCGATTAAATAGAATGCCGGATAGTTCCTTCGAAAAGAACGCAGCCGATTTCCTTCCACATGACTGTCCGCCTCTAATGACCACGTCGTCGACGGGATGAGTGACTTTACTTCCTCCTTCCGCGGAGTGACACATAAATAACACCTTCTTGCTCGTCTAGGAACATGGTTCAATATTGGATCAGTATCTAAACTGTGCTGTAAACAGAGCAATCATTGGCTCGCTGCCCATTGTAAATCCTTTTTTCTCCTCGGAAAGAATCTTACACATTTGCCACTTCCTTTCGTTGGGGTTGTGTGTTTCACCAGGATCTATCGCAGTAGAGCTTACGTTGGTCACATGCGCAGAAGGGACTTGGCGGTGCATCGTGCCGTTCATATGTTCTGTCGCATCAGTCAATCTTAGGTCCAGTTATGTTCGTTACTCATTCAACTCTAACTGTATTGTGGACTGCTGTTCCCGTTCACAGGCTCTTAGACGTCAACACTGTTTGAGCACCGTAATTTAATTAACAGCCCGACGACTAGATTAGAAGATATACCGTTCGCTTTATAGCATTGTTCTATAATCGAAATCACTGTGGAAGGAAGCTCACACTGAAACAACTCTTCCTACAGTGCCACATTGTACAACTTGCCCTTCTTTGGAAGGAAGTTATGGCTCACATGCTGTGACCAATTGTCTGCTTATCTGAATTATACCGTAGTTAGCGCCCCTTCCTCACAGTCCTAAATCTCTCACTCAAAGGAATAGAAAATATTTTTTCAAGCTATTGATTGAACAATTAAATATTTGTGTGATCATGTAGGATAATGTTTTTGTTATTTTCGGCCATAATGGCTACGTTTGTGAACCGTGACTGTGTGGGATAATTATTTATTTGCAATTTCTGCTACTAGTCACTTTATTTTTTGTTTTATATTTGTTATAACGTAATACAATACAACGCGTTTCGAACATGTTCTGTTAATCTTCAGGCGTTTCTACATACATACATACATACATAGAAATGTTACTTAAAATAAACCGTCTTAAACTAGATTAACCTAGAACTCTGTTCATTGTTTGTTACTGTAGTGGTGGTGTGGCATTTGTGGGGGGGGGGGGGGGGGCAGTGGATTGCCAGAAATCGATGTCAGTGATGTCTTCTGCTGTTTTTTTTTTTTTTTCCTCCTTGTGGTTCACTTGTATGGTATCACAGCCTGTATAGGATGCAGATAGTTTTGCATCAGTTGTCTGTGGCGAATGTAGCATGAAGGGCTTTTATATGACAATTTCGCTACACACAACTGATGCAAAACTGTCTGCATCCTATACAGGCTGTGGTACCATACGTAGTGAACCACAAGGAGGGGAAAAAAAAACAGCAGAAGACATCACTGACGCAGATTTCTGGCCATCCACTGTCCCCCTCCCAAATGCCACACCAGCCACTACAGTAACAAACAATGGACAAAGAGTTCTAGGTTAATCTAATTTAAGATGGTTTATTTTTAAGTAACATTTCTCTGTATGTATGTATAAACGCATGAAGACGAACAGAACCTGTTCGAAATGTGTCATATTATGTTAAATTAAACAAAAATAAAAGAGTGACTGGTTGCAGAAATTGCAAATAAATGTTTTTGTTATTTCATATTGGGGAGGTACATGAATGGAAGTCGATTTCTTGTCCTAATCACAGTCTAAATCATGAATTTGTAAGATAGGCAGGATCACTCCTAGCATTAATTTTTGTAGGAAGAAAAGTTTTGCAGACTTAGTCTTCAAAAAGTAGATTAATCAGGTTCCTATAAAAGGAGTAAGGTGCCTCGCTAAGTTTTTTCTATAGATCCCTTGTTAAGTTTATTTTCTGTCAGTTCCACCACCACCACACATATATACGGAGTATACCGGGAGGAATGGTCCGTACTCACGGATATGACAGCAACGATCATTTGATGCAGAAAACTTCGCATGAACATGTGCTCAATTCCGAATACGCATTGTTATTTATTTTCTATATTATTCAATACAGTGTCAGATTTACATATGTACAGTAATTAGTCAACATTAGACGACGTGTTTTACAAAGTACCAGTTGAAGAATACGTATTTTAACACATTCACTTCTAAACATTAATGTACACGTCACATTACGGCTGTTGTAGAGTTCACAATACATGTTCGAACATTCCACCGCTAAAACTTGGGCGACTTTGTGAACGTTTGGGAGAACATGTTGCGTTGCGTCTTTGCGTGCCTCCGTACTTCCCTAATGAGGGAAGCAGCGTCCATGATACGTCCAGGCAATTAATCTCGCGTATTCACCTTTCATTTGTACAACTCAAGACTTCATTCAACCCTATAAATAAAAATCTGATAGCTATTTTAATGGCAGAAAGACATCCCGAGCAAATGGTATGCAAGCAGCGATGAAAGTTCGGCTAGAAAACATCGTCAAAGAGCTTGGGTGGGTGTACGTTAAATGTGTTTTATCTCGGAAACAATTCGGAATGGGTCGTACGTTCATATGAAGTTTTTCGCTTCAAATGAGGGTTCCTGTGATATCCCTGAGTATTGATCATTTCTCCTGGGACACCGAGCGAGTTGGCTGGTTGGTAAGACGCCCGGACTCGCATTCGTAAGTTGTAGTTAATATCACCGACCAGCCAGCCGTACTTAGCTTTTCTTTGGCTGCCCAAAGTCGCTTTAGACAAATGCCAGGATGGTTCCTTTAAAAATTACAACGCCGACTTTCTAGCTCGTTATCCTTCAGTCACAAATTGTGCCCAGCCCCTGATGACCTTGTCGTCGACGGAACGTCAGAGCCCAGTCTTGCTTCCTTTCTTCGCACAGGTTGACATACAGACTTTTGATTCTGTGTTACATATAATTACAAAGTTTTAACTATTCATCTTCTGAAACTGTCATAAATTATGCTCATTAGAAGTGTCCAGTTGTGACGGAATATGAAGTCTCCATTCCGAACAAGAAAAATAACCACACTCGCCGACAGCTTTGGGTTCTACTTATAACGGTGTTTAGATTCTCAGCTCCACTCCGGTTCAGATACCTGCTACTTGCAAATACAAAACTGAGAAACGCATAGAACGATGTTAAGCAGCTCCCCTACAGCTCCTGTAATTCAAAATCATAAAAGTTCTTAGGGTGTGCAGCATGCTTGGCAGCAATCATGGGCAGGAAGGTACTTAATACAAGAAACAGAGGGAAGCGTACCACAGTTTCGAAAGCGGATATGCTACAGGAAAGGACTGTCGCCAAGAAAAATAAAACTTAGGGGGATTTGCTGGCCGCAGGTTTAGCGTAAGGATGTTGGAGTGCGATAATGTTGGAAGTGTACTTTGCAGTAAAGTTGCAGGGATTCCAGTTAAAAAAATGAATTTTTTCTGGAACAGCAAGGCTCGAATCCCTGATTATCAGGATGAAATTTCGTCGTTACGGATGCAAGTGAAGCCTAGTATGGATGTCGGGGCCAAAATCGATTTTTTCCATTTTTCTTCATCTGAAGCAGTGCTTCGTTTCTGACGACCTTAATATTGACGTTATGTTGAATTATAACATTGCTTTTCTTACTTTAAAAATATTACGGTTCGTTATGGAGATACCGCTACAGAAAATACAGTTGGTTACTAAATACTGAAAACCAGTTGCGTTGAGCATAGTCGTGAGCGAAGGAATGTCATACCTAACACTAAAGTCCACTCGCAGGTTTTTCGTAATGGTTACGCAAGGTAAGTGTGAAGTAGACCTGGTGAAGTTGGAACTGTGCTAGTTTAATTATAGCGTGGCTTTCATTTCCGGCGGCGAAGCTGTTGCGCTTCACACACGCTGCTCGTGGAAAAGGAGTGCGACGGGACTACAGTGTTCATCTCATACGGCCATCGAGGCCGGAGTCGTAATCCCATCGCTCATGAGATGATACTGTATCGAAGAGGGAGGTGGGGGAGCCACCAGGACCATATGTCTTCTTAAGTGGCTGCAGATATCGGAAAATGGAAGTTGTCATTAGGGGCTATGGCCCAGTTCTGTAGGGCGCGAAGAATTCTAATTTTTTTTTCACCTCGCAAGTTACTGTCATTATTGAGACACTAATTATCGCTGATAGCCTTCCTACCTGAATAGCAACGCATAAAATCGATAACTGACATCATTATCGAAAAAAGATCAATCAATAAGTGCTGAGGAGTATACATAGCAGAATTAATGTGTAGTATTGAAAATAACTTAAGATGACATTTTGGCCGACTTAGGCGGTATTTAATTTTTGTTCGTTGGATAAGATGACGTGAAATTCTACATAGTGGGTTTTAATTGTAAGTGATAACGCCAGTAGAATGTCAGCACTTATCTCTGACGAATTTGGCAGGGCTATACCAGCATCCAGTTTATCAAATTTCGAGCGCCATGTAGACGAACTCCACTGTAGCTACAGCGTTGGGAGAATGGCACCTAAGTATAGAAGTAGGCCGCTCCTGAACCCATGTGTTTTTTCTGATTTAACGATACAACTTTTTTTTAGGGAAGGCACTGTAGGTTTATTTTTTTTTTTAAAGAATCCGCTTTCTTGTCCATTTTAATGATACAGCTTCTGTTTCCTTTCTTCGGGAAGATATGATTTACTGTAGCTTTTATTAAGTTACTTACCTTACGTAAGAAAAGTCTCCGCGCATCGTGTGCGAGAAAAAAAAAAAAATCGGTGACCATTGACTGAAAACTGTGAAGTAACCGTCCAGCTTTCTTTCATGGATACACTATTTGACCAAAACTATCCGGACACCTGGCTGAAAATGACTTACAGGTTCGTGGCGCCCTCCATCAGTAATGCTGGAATTCAATATGGTGTTGGCACACCCTTAGCCTTGATAACAGCTTCCACTCTCGCAGGCATACGTTCAATCAGATGCTGGTAGGTTTCTTGGGGAATGGCAGCCCATTCTTCATGGAGTGCTGCACCGAAGAGAGGTATCCATGTCGGTCGGTGAGGCCTGGCACGAAGTCGGCTTTCCAAAACATCCCAAAGTTTTTCTGTAGGATTCAGGTCAGGACTGAGCAGGCCAGTCCATTACAGGGATATTATTGTCGTGTAACCATTCCGCCACAGGCCGTGCATTATGATCAGGTGCTCGATCGTGTTGAAAAGATGCAATCGCCATCCCCGAATTGCTCTTCAACTGTGGGAAGCCAGAAGATGCGTAAAACATCAGCCGGCCGTTGTGACCGAGCGGTTCTAGGCGCTTCAGTCCGGAACCGCGCTGCTGCTATGGTCGCAGGTTCGAATCCTGCCTCAGCCATGGATGTGCGTGATGTCCTTAGGTTAGTTAGGTTTAAGTAGTTCTAAGTCTAGGGGACGGATGACCTCATACGTTAAGTCCCACAGTGCTCAGAGCCATTTGAACCTAAAACATTAATGTAGGCCTGTGCTGTGATAATGCCACGCAAAACAAGGGGTGCAAGCCGCCTTCATGAAAAACACGACCGCACCACAACACCATCGCCTCCGAATTTTACTTTCGACACTACACACACTGGCAGATGACGTTCACCGGGCATTCGCCATAACCACAGCTTGCCATCGGATCGCCACATTGTGTCACTCTACACGACGTTTTCCACCGTTCAGACGTCCAGTGTTTACGTTCCTTACACCAAGCGAGGCGTCGTTTGGCTTTTACCGACGTGATGTGTGGCTTATGAGCAGCCGCTCGACCATGAAATCCAAGTTTTCTGACTTCCCGCCTGTCATAGTACTTGCAGTGGATCCTGATGCAGTTTGGAATTCCTGTGTGATGGTCTGGATAGATGTCTGCCTATTACACATTGCCACCCTCTTCAACTGTCGGCGGTCTCTGTCAGTCAACAGACGAGATCGGCCTCTACGCTTTTGTGATGTACGTGTCCCTTCGCGTTTCCAATTCACTATAACATCAGAAATAGTGGGCCTAGGGATCTTTAGGAGTGTGGAAATCTCGCTTACAGACGTATGACACAGGTGACACCCAATCATCTGACCGCGTTAGAAGTCCGTGAGTTCCATGAAGTGTCCCTTTCTGCTCTGTCACGATGTCTGATGAGTACTGAGGTCCCTGATATGGAGTACCTGGCAGCAGGCGGCAGCACAATGCGCCTAAAATGAAAAACATATGTTTTTGGCGGTGTCCGGATACTTTTGATCACATAGTGTGTATCAATCAGTCAACTTTTATTGGCATCGCACTCTGGTTTAGTTGTTATCCTAGACCGTCAAATGCAGTAAGCGGTGTACGATGTGGATCGTCGGATGTCATCACAGACCGCTCTTATTTAACTTAATGATATACAAGTTGTCTTCTGCCTTCGGTGCGGTATCACGCAGAGACACTAATAAAGGCTAATTTATTTTACCATTTCTAATAATTTGCTATACGCTCACTATGTATACTAGCCTAATATTAGTTACGCCGACTGGTCGCAGTCATCTTTATCAATCGGTTCATTTGAATCCTATGATAAATATGCCCTCAACTTCCATATACCCTAGTAGTCCTCTTGGTTTGTTTGAACGCGAAGTAATTACATTAAGTTTCGTTGCAATTGTGTATGCTTTGATCTCCTGCATAATCGACTAAGGAACATCGTGACTATAAATTAAACTACGGAGGAATGGTTTGCAACAACCAGTTACTGTTTACGTTTTGTGCTATTGTGCTTTAGCAGTTTTGGACGTTTTCACATGCTTTTGCGAAGGATGCACATTTAAATGAACAGTATAGAAAGCTATTTGCTATCAGTACGCGTGTCTTCCGTCTGGTTACCGAAATTTTAACAAAATGCGTTGAATACACACGTCGTATGTTTCTGCGATCATACTGAAATGTAACACATATGTTCGATACAGATTTCAAGTTTGTTTAAGCACCCGTATTGGGTTTCGGCTTTGTTCATGATCAGAATCTGTGATGACAAAAAGTAGTTCAGTTAGAAGCGTGCACCTAAGGGACCTTTATGGATGTTTGTTGCTTTGCGTTGTCAATAGTACAGAGAGATGATACCCCTGAAAGGGCATACGTATGCTCTGTGCCAGTTGTACAGCATATTCGTATAAGCGCCATCCATATTCCAATCGTTAAGGAGAAGCGATTGCAAAAATTATCTGAAAAAAAAAAATCTGAGCGTATAGGAAATCAAATTTTAAGCAGTTCCTGTTTCATAAAACTGTATCCACAATGGCAAACATGGCAAAAAAGCTTGTTTTTGTTAATAAAAAACTTATTACCTGCGGTCGAAAAATGTGAAAGAGGTAGGGCTTAAAAAGATTCCAGTGCTTCTTTATATTAGCAGTTGCATTCTTATGTTTCGAGACATATCGAAGAAACAGTTAAAAATCCGGTTCACTATAACTCGTTAACATTCACGTTCCTATACTTGGTATATACGGCATGTACTTTATGTATAGCCCGCGGTAAGTCAAAAAAAGTCTTTGTTTGACAAATTAAAAAAATTAATTTTTTCGAGAAATCGATTTTTTGAAAAAAGCGTCTTCCAGTAATTGGTGAAATCCTCACAGATGGTTCGACAGTAACGGTTTTTCGTTTATTTCGTGTCAAGCAGTTCTGCCGCCATGCCATTATATAATTTTACAATTTTTTAATTGTACGGTCAAAAAGTTAACATCGAAAACCTTCAGGTGTTTTTAAAACTATTTCAATTTTTATTTTATGAGAATAGCCTTTAAAGAAGGAAATTGCAGATATTTTTCACAATTTCAAAGAAATCCTTTTCTACGACCCTTTTCCAGCAGTGCACCTTTATGTAAACAAAAAGATTTAGTGGTCGCAGTTAACATTTGCCAGCGATCTTCGTGATGGAGGTTACTGTTGAATACTTATACTTTCTAGAAAAATGTACTAGGGTATGTTTAGTTGATTCCTAGTGTTAGCAGCTGAGTAATAAAGTGATACGTGGCAATGCGGAGTGCGCCACCTGGAGCGGGGGGAAAACGGCGCTCGCGCGCACCCGAAACTGATCCTAAGCGGCTCGTGCTTACAGAAGCTTTGATATCTTGGCATCTGGACCACTTACAGAATTTATTTTGTACTTAAACTTCAGCTGGCCGGCCAGGTCGTAGCTCGTCAGTTATTGAGGTTCGACTCTGTTTGAACTGTTCTAACCCACTTACAAAACTTTCCGCGGTCCATACAACTTTCACCATACTGTAAGATAATCCGAGAAAATATTTTAGACTGTTTTTCGCTTTCAGAAAATAAAAAGCGTATCACTGAACATTGTTCAACTAATGTGGATACTTCCAGTAGACACGCCGTCGTTAACTGCAATATTGAGGCTATAAGCAAAACAATTTAGATCCGTCAGCTGTTGTCAGCTCATCCTAGTGATATCAACCTAAAGTCATGGAAGTACGAAGCCCTTCCTACAAACCGTTTCATTTCTATATTAACTTATCTCTCTAAGTACTGAAGGCCGGCCGGTGTGGCCGTGCGGTTCTAGGCACTTCAGTCTGGATCCGTGTGACCGCTACGGTCGCAGGTTCGAATCCTGCCTCGGGCATGGATGTGTGTGATGTCCATAGGTTAGTTGGGTTTAAGTAGTTCTAAGTTCTAGGGGACTGATGACCACAGATGTTAACTCCCATAGTGCTCAGAGCCATTTGAACCATTTTATTACTGAATGGCCCACATACCAGGTGTTTGCTTAAGGGGCCATCATTATGCGTCTTATTAATCTCTGAGAAGAAAGATAGGTAAAATAACGTCCACTAGTTTCACTTTCCTATAATGTTTCCCCCGTTCTTGCTCAACAGAAGATGATGGAACGTGAACACTTAGCTTACAAAAAGCAAGTAAACCAATGTATCATTTCACTATACGTTTTTATTGGCTCCACCTTGCACGAGAACCATTCATTCTGTACGAGAAGGCCTCTTTACTTCCGCAATCCTTGTTCATACGTATTTCTTGCGTTTTCGTTCTTTTTTTATTCTGATTAAGAAGAATTGGTCTACCTGTTTTAGTCTCTCGTCCAATTCTGACATTTTACCTTCTAGCATGTCCACCGGCTGCACACGCTGTTACCTTACTTTTCCTTTGGTTTATGCGCATCTCATTCATACACCACATGTAGACCAAGCATCGGGACCCGCACCGTCAGACGCCCCGCAACAGCATTGCTCAGTCTTAACGAATTAACCATTAGCAGTTTGAATCGAAAACAGTAATACTGTTTACGATTATGCCTGTATGATTCTGTGTTTTCTAATCACTGAAAATTTTAACAAACAACATAAAATAGTATGCTTCTCCAAACGTTTGAAGAATAAATTCTTTTTGAGTGTTAAAAATTGGTTCAAGAATTTTATTTACATGTTATGTTGCACTGTGGTCTGCTGTGCGTTGTTATGAACTTGGCCGACGACATTATTGCCGAGCGAGATCTTATCAGCATACAGTGGAAAGACAATGTAGTTAGCTGTGCGGTACGTGGAAACGAGTTCCTGCTCAAAGCATGTGTAGATTCTGTGACAAAGAAGTGATTATGTAATTGCAAATTCAAGCCGAATTCACTTCAGAGAAAAAGTTGCTCAATGTATCCTTACAGTCAATGTACAGTATATTCTGTGTAATCAGCAAACTGAGCTTGTACACAGGAGTACCACTGTTAGCACATCAGTTTCCGGCCAACACGATATAGGTTCTCCGTGATTTCCCTAAATTGATCCAGGCAAATGCCGGGATGGTTCCTTTGAAAGCACTGTGCCGATTTGCTTCCCATCCTTGAACCATTCCACAGCTTGTGTTCTGTCACTAATGTCCTCTATGTCTACGGGATGTTAAACCCTAATCGTCCTTCAGTATTAGCTGAAGACGCGGAATGGAACGGCACTGAAGACACCACTTCCCGAACTTAAGAGATATAGTGTGTGCGGTGACTTGTAAGCTGCGACCAGTGAAATTCGCGCCCAGACAAGATCGAGTAAAGGTCTTGTAAACCCTGCGTCCGAACTCCACAGCTTCCCCAGCAGGTAGAAGGACCAAGGGCTCGTACGTGATGTACTGTCGAAGAGGACTGGAGAGTATCGAACAAGAACTGTAGTAAACAGTATGGAATTGTGGGTCCGGTTGGATGCAAAACAAAAGTGTTTTGCATCAAGGCGGACCCACAATCCCATATTGTTTTTTATGCGAATAGACCAGTGGATGATTTCAGGGTAAAATGATTAAAGAAATTTGTCAACATTTTTACAATTTTGTTATTTCCTGTCATACTTCTTTTTTCATAGGACCTCGTCTTTGAAACTACAACTGAAAACTAAATTCAAACAAGAATTTTAAAGCCGTTTCACCGCTACTTGACAAAGCATTCTTCAAGATGTAGTGTACATAATGTGCGTTCTCATAGTAACTAAAAGGCCAGTCTCATGCACACATGGAAGTGACAAACGCTGAACATAACTTCCCATTTCTAGCGCTAGATGCGCTTACCCTCTATATATGAATTCGAAACATGAAAACAGTTCCAAGTCTGCATACCATTGTCGTTATCAACACATGGAAGGTAAATGAGCGTTATAAAATTGTATATTAAGTAAGATGATCTTTAAGTAGACTGAATGTGAGTTAAAAAATAAGAAAAAGAATTTAAACGTTCCAGCAACTAGAACCAATATAACATAGGTATTGACAAAATCAGATCTGAATATCCGGACAACCCTATGAATGCGGAATTGACCACCAGATGTCACGAGAAGCGGAGCCGCCAATATAAAAGGAAACGGGTAATACTATGTTGACAATAAAGGAGTAACGGAAGAATCGGTCGATCAAGAGAGCTTAGTGGCATCCATCGCCGACTAGTTATTTGGTGTTACCAAGTAACAGATCCATAAAAAATTTCAACATTTCTAAAGCGGCTCACGTCGGCTGTTAATTATGTGATTGTGTAGTGGAAACGCGAATGAACAAACATGGCTAACCACGACCAGGCAGACCTCATCTAAAGACGGACAGGGATAGTCGAGCATTGTGAAGGTTGATTGTAATAAAAATCACATGAAACCAACGGAAAAGTCACTCCTGAGTCCGAAGTGCTACCAGTAGTCCAGCTAGCACACCGAGTGGGTGACGACTGTGCACCGAGATTTTAGCTTTGTGCACAGTGGTCGAGCAGCTGAGCATAAGCAACACATTTCTGTAGTCATTGTTAAGCGACATGACTTTGTGTAAAGATCGACACCGGTGCAAAGTGGATGACTGCAGACGAGTAATTTAGAGTAATTAATCCGACGGAATGTTCTGGGTTTTCGCGGATGCCTCGAGGATGTTGCCTGCCGTCGTGAGTATTGTCAGCAGTCAGGTACGGTGGTGGTAGTAGTGGTGGTAGTGGTGGTGGTGGTAGTATGGTATGCGGGTGTTTTTCGTGGACAGGGCGTTGGCTCCTTAATGTGCTAAAGAAAACGCTAGTGCGCAAGGATATGAACACAACTTACATCATTCTTTACTGCGTACAGTAGAGGAAAGGTTCGGAGACGATGATTGATTGTAAGAGCATGGCAGTATATTATGTCATGAAGCAGCATGTGTGAGGCAGTGGCTTGCGGACAATTACTTTCCTGAAATGGACTGGTCTGCGCAGAGTCCCAACCTTAACCGATTCGAACACCTTTGGGATGAGTTAGAACGTAGAGACTTCGCTGCAGATCCCAGTCCACGAAATCACTGCCTTAACTGGTTTCGGCTCTTTAGGAAGAATGGGCTGCCATTCCTCCACAGACATTCTGATATCTTATTGAAAGTTCTCTGGCAGAATTCAAGTCGTCTGAAAGGCGAAAGGGGGAAGACCCCCCCCCCCCGCCCCCATTATTAATGTCCATTAATAGGTGTCCGGAGACTTCTGATCAGATATTGTAGTAGGATATGGTATATCGTAGAACGTTGTGTCGACCTTTGGTTGAGCTCTGTTTGGCAGAAGGATGCTTACGTTGCTGGTCATTTGCATTGCGACACCGACGTGGTTCGGACAGGACGACATAGCACCTCACTGTGGGCGTATGGAGATTTTCCCGTGGATGAGAACTCACGGGGTGCAGGTAGCCGTCAGTTGCGGAGCAGCTAGTTTTTAGGAATGCTGGGCGCAAATTTCACAGATGTTTGTTTGGGCGCAGTTTCCACGTAACAAGTGGCGGCGAGCGTAAGTAAACGAAAACTTATGGGGCCGACACATGCTGAATATTTATTGCGCAGTAATATTGACCGTCTGAGAGCGCTATTGACGGTTTGCACAATACATTGGGGACAGCAGAGCTTTAAAAATATTCACGCTCGCCCAATATATTGCGTAATATATTGTACCGTGCGAGGCTGATGTTCTTTAATACGCAGCAGTTCCTGCCAAGACATCAGGATTTGCAGACATGCAAATGACTGACACAGCGACATCAGACGGACATTATTGCATATTTAATAAGTTGCTGTAGAAATATTTGACTGAAATGTTTAAGTGCAGGGAAATAACACTATTACTACTTATTGGTTCGTTTCAGACGCTTGAATTGTTTATGGCAGAAATGCATAACAGCAGCTACCGGTACTGTGCAGCCGGCCGGAGTGGCCGTGCGGTTCTAGGCGCTACAGTCTGGAGCCGAGCGACCGCTGCGGTCGCAGGTTCGAATCCTGCCTCGGGCATGGATGTGTGTGATGTCCTTAGGTTAGTTAGGTTTAATTAGTTCTAAGTTCTAGGCGACTGATGACCTCAGAAGTTAAGTCGCATAGTGCTCAGAACCATTTGAACCATTTGAATTTGGTACCGTCAGTTGCTCAACTGTTGTAAGTTTATTCGCCGTTACGTATCTCTGCATCCGTCATGTCGTTCACTACCGTCGTCTATGACCCGCGGTGCACAGTTGCCTTGGCGCTTGTTTTACATTTTACATCAGGTCGTTCATTTACATCTTTTAATGTAGATTACAAAACATATTCCATATTACGAACAGCAATTATTGTTTTCAGCAATTGCAATTGAAGTAATAATAAATTAAAAATACATTAGACATTTGAAAGAAAAACACAAAAAATAATTCAAATTTTAAGGTGATACGATGACAGATGATAGGGAAGACTTGGTTAATGAGTGAGAGAGCGAAATATTACTCTGTCTGAGCCAGCCTGGTCTGAAAGCCTCGGAACTACTCCGAGCCTTGCAGCCCCGGTTAGCTACAGTTTAATTTACGGGTTAATGTTTCTAAACACTATTTACTAAAACACTATAATTGTTACGTTCATTGTGGAAAGCGTAGTGGTGTTTGAGGGTAAAGTATGTTATTTCTTGGGGTTATTAATTAACCTTCAGCTGCTATATTATGTGCCTTGAATTTTACATGTTATATTGCTTATGTACTAAGTGTTCAGTTACAACTGCTACATCCCAACAGCGGTACAATGATCGCGGTTTGGCTACGCCTTCTGTTTATACTTACGCTAGAACAAGTTTAAATGGTTGACTGCTTTACACTGTTTATTTTGATACAGTTAAACTATTTTAGATGTTGTGTAAGGTTGTCGTGGTATGTGTTGGTGAAAGTGTATGTTGTTTGAGTGAGTGTGTGTTTCGGTACTGCCGTCTGAGTTGGTGCATGAATTGGAACTGCTGTCTTGCGTGCTCCGTGTGTGTTGCAGTGTTCTGTTATACGTCCGTGTCTGTCTGTATTCGTCACGTAATGTCCTTGGGACATCAGCAGCGATTTTATTTACTATTTCCCACTCGTCTTTGTCTCTTATAGCACGTATCATGTCATTGTTGCAATGAGTTGGTATCTGGTGTACTGCTCTGCTTCTGTGACAGTGAAAAAGTATATGTTCTCGGAATCCATGTTCACCACATGTGCAAGCGGCACTTTGGATGCGGCCTATGAGGTGTAAGTGCGCATGGTAAGGGCTGTGACCTGTCAAAAAGTAAACCATACCCCGGCTGGGATTGATACGACTCAGTCTCAGACGTTCCCTGTTGTCCGGGAAGAACTGATACACCCTACGGCCCTTATCGCTTTATTCGAATTCCACCCGCCGTTTCACCAGTTGGCGCTTCTCGGTAATGTTCCGTCCGGTAATCTCTATTACCTTCTCCTGTCTCCCCCTCCTCAGCCAGTACATTGCAGCCCGAAACCGAATGGTTATGTCGATAGGGAAGGTTCCGAGCACCATGCAGAGTGATTCCACTGGCGTGATGCTGAAAGCTCCAGGCAGCCTTACCAGGGCACTTTTGTGCCCTCGCCGCACGATGTGCCGATTCGTCACCTGACGTACTCGGTGGGCCCATTCACTGGCTGCAAAACAGACCACAGTGGTAAGTTCTCTGTGTGTAATGATGCCTGTAAGTGTGTTATGTTGAGTCTGATCAACTTGTGCATGATCTTGGCAGCCCTGTCAGTCGTTGTTCTGATCTGTTCGTCAAAGGATAGTCGTTCGTCGAGTTGTGCACCAAGATATCGTTTTTTCCGTTGTCCGCGTATGCTAATGTCGCGTAGTTTTATGGTTGCAGTACTTCTTAGTATTCATTTGAATAGTATATAAACTCTTGTGTAGAGCCATCAGAAGTTTATTATGTTTGCACTACTGGCTGATGCTTGTGAGTAGCTGTGTTGACCAGCCGCGCGGGATTAGCCGAGTGGTTTTAGGCGCTGCAGTCATGGACTGTGCGGCTGGTCCCGGCAGAGCTTCGAGTCCTCCCTCGGGCATGGGTGTGTGTGTTTGTCCTTAGAATAATTTAGGTTAAGTAATGTGTAAGCTTTGGGACTGATGACCTTAGCAGTTAAGTCCCATAAGATTTTACACACATTTGAACAGCTGTGTTGACCAGTGTTCGATTTTCACTCTTGAGCCCGCGGAGACCACCACCAGAAGCTGATCTGCGTATGCTATCGCTCTGTTCGCACGATTATCCTCATCCAATTGATGTAGGAGGGGTTCAAAGGCGATATCCCAATAGAGGGGCTACAGATTGATCCTTACGGGCAACCGTTGGTGGTTACTTTAATCACTTTCTGATTTCCCGCGCGCCATTCAACCACCCTGTTTTTACAGTAGTCCGAGAGGCTATCGTAGAGGGTCTTAGGTATCTGCATCTCTCTGCCTCTTGCAAACATTGGGGGCCACCAGAGATCATCAAAGGCTCCCGAAATGTCTGTAAGAACAGTAACTGCGTATTTGTTTTCTATGTTTTGGAAAGCGCTCTTTTGTCATGCACGGTATACTTTAAGCACGGCGGCACGGGAACAGTTTACAGACTTCAATGAGATTTTCACTCAGCAGCGGAGTCTGCGCTGATATGAAACTTCCTGCCAGATTAAAACTGTGTGCCGGACCGAGACTCGAACTCGGGACCTTTGCCTTTCGCGGTCCGGCACACAGTTTTGATCTACCAGGAAGTTTCATATCAGTGCACACTCCGCTGCAGAGTGAAAATCTCATTCTGGAAACATCTCCCAGGCTTTGGGTAAGCCATGTCTCCGCAATATCCTTTCTCCCAGAAGTGCTAGCCGTGCAAGGTTCGCAGGAGAGCTTCTGTGAAGTTTGGAAAGTAGGAGACGAGGTACTGGCGGAAGTAAAACTGTGAGGACGGGGCTTGAGTCGTGCTTGAGTAGCTCAGTTGGTAGAGCATTGCCCGCGAAAGGCAAAGGTCCCGAATTCGAGTTTCGGTCCGGCACACAGTTTTGACCTGCCAGGGTGTTTCAGTTTACAGACTTGGCCGTCGCGTAAATACATCCACCCGTGGTCCGGAAGCCAATGATCACCCCCTTCTCTGCGTCAGACAAATCGCTCCGTTTCCGCATTACGTCGACTGCATTGTTTTACACGTCGCTCTTGCGCTCTTTATAAACCCTCCACTGCTAGTACTGCCACCTACGGTCTGAGCGGTTGTTGCACGTTGACATCGAACATAGGCGGTTTTCACATTGATATTATCGAACTGTGTAGCGTGTTAATATGGCCATATGTAGAATGCCTCCAAGGTACTTCTTCGCCCATCGCCATTTTCTCTTTTTTTCTGTATGGAGCACGTAGCTATTGCAATCGCAGTACAAGTGAATTCTTAACCATCGAGCGCCGACATGTTCGCTTCGAAGGCAGAGTTCTAACGAGCGCTTCCCGGACATAGGTATTCCACAGTATTACTGTGCAGTTCTCGATCTTGCACCTTCGTGCAGTATATTGACGCAGTTTTACTGCACAGTAAATTTGAGGTTGTGATGGCCTTTAGACCGCCTGAAGGAGAACAGCGGTGCGGAGGACAAATCCTGTCTTCCTCTCGCAGAGATGGCAGCGATTCGTGCTTCTGCGCCAGCAGACCTTGGTCGTAGCGATCGCCGATCCCGTCTGGCGCTGTGATAATCGTACTCTTAACACCGTGGTGGACTAATTTCGGCCGGCCGCGGTGGTCTAGCGGTTCTAGGCGCTCAGTCCGGAACCGCGCGACTGCTACGGTCGCAGGTTCGAATCCTGCCTCGGGCATGGGTGTGTGTGATGTCCTTAGGTTAGTTAGGTTTAAGTAGTTCTAAGTTCTAGGGGACTTATGACCTACGATGTTAAGTCCCATAGTGCTCAGAGCCATTTGAACCACTTTTTGACTAATTTCGAAATAAGAAAACAACGAGCTACGTACAAAACAAGGTAAAGGAAGTAAACAAAGCATTTGACAACGGCTACAGAGCAGGTGCTTAGTAAGCAGTGTCGTAAGTCTGGTAGTTTAGGCTCGACCCCTGCCGATATCTTACACAACCATAGTTCCAAACATCACTTCCCCGCCTCCATCCCGCAGTCTTAAATTGCCACGTTGAAGTGTCTGCAGAATGTCTCGCTGTCGGGTTTTACGAAAACATTCAGGTCTGAGACAGCGAGGAAGATATGTGAGTGAATGCTCTGCCGGTAGGTAGGTTGAGAATTCATATACAGACGTGTTGAGGAAGCTGGTGCTGCCTTTGAGCCACGCCTCTAGTGTTCTTACTGGCAGAAACGTGGCGGATGGACATGTGGTGAGGCGGACGTGGTCCCACATTGCATTTCCACGCGGTTGGGCCGCGGCTGCGGTGTTGTCAGTGTTTGTGGACTGTGGTGGGACAGAGCCGAGGCGGAGGGAGCCCCAGGGTCGCGAAGGCGGCCAGTGTCGCACCGAGTGCGTCACCAGCGGCCTTGTGGGTGGCGCAGCCGCGCGTATTGTCGACGGTAATTACTGTCGCCGCGGCGACCGGCCCGGCCCGTGTTGTCAACCTCGTTCCCTGTGCTCCCCGCGACGTATGTCACTGGCATAAAAAGACCACGTAATTGTAGTTCAATATAAAACTACTTTGATTACTTATTTTTTCTTTACATAGTTGGAACTTCGCTGCTGCAAGCCTGAGATGTAATAGGTTGCATACTGAATGAAGCTGTTGAAATCTCAGCTTATGATCAAACTGGGTGAGCCTCACGACTTTATGCACTAATTTAGCTGTTTTAGTTGCAACACGGTCCACAGTGATGATAAAGTTCATGAAAAAAGTTAGTTTCCTGCATTCGCCGTTTTTGTAACAGTAGGTACTATCGATCGAAGTAAAAAAAAAAAAAGTGATTTACAGTATTCATCACTACTTTCTTGCTGAAGCCGGTAGGGAGGAGAGTGGGCTTCATGATTTTTCCGTCCCTTTGTGTTTGCTAGGTTTCATTACATTTGGTTCGTATTTGGTAGCACGCGTCGATAAACTAATATCAGAACAGGCTGTGGGCAGGTAGCCATGCTGCTGGCACCGAGAAATACTCCTCGCGACTAAAATTATTGGGGCGTTTCGTAAGCCGAACTGAGTCCCACATTTTTCTACAAGCTCGCGAGCCAAGTGAGGATGAGTGTGTTCTTAATATTCCCACCTGAACAGCTCAGCAGTACGATACGACTACGATACCCATACGTCGTCCTTTAATGAGCTCTTGAACTAGTCTGCCTTTGCCGAGCATATTTTATTATTTACTGTACCAGGGACATTTCATAAATAGTTCACACTGATTTTTTCTTACACTTTTTTAAATCTTTTTACACACTCTCAATATAGTCTCCCTGATTCTCTGTGACTGAATCCCAGCGTCTCGGAAGCTCTATTATTCCATCCAGGACAGCACTTACGTTCATCTGCCGTATGGCTCCGGTAACGATGGTAAAAAGCACTTGCAGAAAAAGATAACGACGTCCACGCCTAGCGTTTTTTCAAATTCGGGAACAAATCTAATTCTGGTTGACCCATGTCCGGAGTGTAGGGAGGATGCGGTAACACTTCCCATCCGTATTCGCGCAGTTTTTGGGCTACAACATTGCCGATATGCGGGGTAGCATTGTCGTGGAAAATGAGTGGCACAACCTCGAGCAATTGATGTCGGGTTTTATGTGTTTTTCTGCTTCTCTTCAGCAGTCAAGTAATGTGAGATCTATTTCGCAGAAAATTTTCGTTTCTTCAAATCATTCGTTAGAATACGTAATACTGATGCTGAAGGAATTCCCGTGACTTCAGAGAGCTAGACATTGCGATCTTCTTCAAGAGCATCTGCCACTTGTTTCACACTTCGTTCATCTGTTGACGTTTTTGGTCTTCCAGGTCTTGCATTTTCGTCTGTGCTCATGCGACCACCCCGAAAACCATGAACCCAATGTGATACTGTACTGCGGTCCAATGTAGACTCAACACAAAACTCACTTAACGCACTGTTGATTTCTGTCGGGTTTTTGCCGCGTAAAGTTTCTTTATGTACGACCTGTGTGATCTTCAACAGTCATAATACCCGAGACCCCTGCAGAGTCCATTTCTACCTCTCGCCAATTCTATGTTAGAGTTCACTGCGAAAAAGCAAAAACAGGTGCTTCTTCCTCGAACTCCTCACTACGTGTGATGTAATTTTAATTGCTGTTGCATCAAACAATCCACAGTAATACGAACCTGTGCTTTATTTATCAAATGTCCTTCGTATATAATGCACTCCATCAACACAAGCGTAGCACACCATCAATCTGAATATGCTCTTTAGACTATAGCAACTGGTCAACGAAGGCTTTAATTCTCCTTTTTGTTCGTGCTCTTCCACTACTGACTGCTGTAACAAAATAGGATTGTTGGCTTTGATACTTGTTGCTGGACGGAGATACTGATTGGGCGTAGATCTTGTTGTTAGAGATGAAGTATAATTTATACTACTGTGTACTGAACGGCGGCCTCTTCTTTTAGATGCCTCGCCGTATCTTTTACCTCCCCGTAATATAAATAATTTTAAAGGAAGTACTGTCTATGACGTTTGTCACTAATAACGCTTAACAGTGCCAAAAACTCACCGATCGAAATGAGTGGAATCCATCAGATACATCATTGCAGATTGTTCTATTAATTTTTTGAAGGGCTACTAATATTATATTCTTTTCTAGCCTCGTTGTATTTCAAATTGCATTTTTCTATTCTGTTCGCTACGAAGACAGATGTACAGATTCTCAAGACCAAAATGTGTATCTTAGTTTGAATTCTTTGTCTCTACTAATAAGTCTTCCTGGTAATTAACAAGTTTAATGTTTTACCTATAATCTATAATTATGTGAATAATGTAAATAGTTTCCTACCCCCTCCCCTCTCTGCATGCCACTGTGATTAACCTCTACATTTGTAAAATTCATGATTGCACTTAAACGGGGATATTTTACAAATCTCCACCACAGAAATGCATACCGCCTCGTAAAATTTCATTTCACGAGGTAAAGCGCAGCATGTTACATGATCCTAATGGGAACTACCTACCGTTTACAAATAATTTCTGTCTCATTACAGGCAATGAAGACCATCCACGGCATAAAACTGCAAAATAAATCTAAAAGTAGAACACGAGATAAAAAGACAATAGGTTAAGCTAATTATTATTTCGCACTTCACCTCATTTTTGTGAAAACTGCATAAACCCAAAGAAATCAGTCTCGAGGGAGAGGATACCAACAGTTAAACAAGGAATTCGAACCACGTATCGATTCTGGGGAATCTTCGGTTCGTAGAGAGGTGAAGAGTAGGTCAAACGCTAACTGAAAAATTGCGTGGTCCGACGGGTATTCTATAGTCCGAGCTTTCGGTTCCCAGACACGCGGTTCACCGTTAGACTATCAGCTCCGACTCCTCAGGACAACAAACACAGTAGCCGCTCACGAGGGGCGACTTCAGTTTCTGACACAATAACTCTTCTAGAACTTCATCTGCCTTTTCCAGTCAGATCATGGGAAAGTGTTGTGGAATAAATTTAAAATCGCGACCTTCAGAAAAGATGAAGAAACACGTATCGTATTTGAAGGACAAATAAAAGATAAAAAGGAGTTTTTTATGGACATATGCTCTCTGGAAAGGAGAATCGCCAAATTAACTAGTAACACAGTACAGGTTCTTCTGAAGCGAAGTGGTGTTGCTGGAAACGAAGCATGGATTGACGAATGATACACAGTAAGAACCCAATGAAAGAACGTAACAAAGCAGTTATAACCGTACCCCGCGAAAATGTGACGTAAACAGGTATCACCGTTCCTCGGCCATGCAGTCATATGGAGACTAGACGCATCAGTCGGTAAGATAACCGTGAACTACTGTCTACTGACGTCACATGCATAAAAAGTCGAAAAGAGAAGGCGCACATGTTTTTGTGGGATGTGTTGGGCGTGTTCTATTTTTCGTGGAGGGCGTGGCTGTCGCCTATTTTTACGCACCGGCGGTGGGCCACGCCATACGGGCACACTTGTGCGGCGGCAATAGAGCACGCTGTAAAGCGACAAAGGACCGAGACGGCCCGCGGCGATAAAGCGGGCGCCGGACCGCCTCCAGCCAGTCCGCCCCTCCTAAATAACTCACCCACGGCCGCGCCGCTCCCTGCGTACCAACTACCTGCCGATGCGCGCGGGTCACGGGGTCAGTCCAACGGCTCCCCTCGTGAAATCTGCTGTATCCATCATTTGCCGGATGCCCAACCTGCGAGTCCACAGTCATGTACATTTTTGAACTCTCAGAGAATTTTGTCGAGGAATAATGTTCAACACACTGGTTCTACATCTACATTTATACTCCGCAAGCCACCCAACGGTGTGTGGCGGAGGGCACTTTACGTGCCACTGTCATTACCTCCCTTTCCTGTTCCAGTCGCGTATGGTTCGCGGGAAGAACGACTGTCTGAAAGCCTCCGTGCGCGCTCTAATCTCTCTAATTTTACATTCGTGATCTCCTCGGGAGGTATAAGTAGGGGGAAGCAATATATTCGATACCTCATCCAGAAACGCACCCTCTCGAAACCTGGCGAGCAAGCTACACCGCAATGCAGAGCGCCTCTCTTGCAGAGTCTGCCACTTGAGTTTATTAAACATCTCCGTAACGCTATCACGCTTACCAAATAACCCTGTGACGAAACGCGCCGCTCTTCTTTGGATCTTCTCTATCTCCTCCGTCAAACCGATCTGGTACGGATCCGTGTGGGCACGGATGAGCAATACTCAAGTATAGGTCGAACGAGTGTTTTGTAAGCCACCTCCTTTGTTGATGGACTACACTTTCTAAGCACTCTCCCAATGAATCTCAACCTGGTACCCGCCTTACCAACAATTAATTTTATATGATCATTCCACTTCAAATCGTTCCGCACGCATACTCCCAGATATTTTACAGAAGTAACTGCTGCCAGTGTTTGTTCCGCTCTCATATAATCATACAATAAAGGATCCTTCTTTCTATGTATTCGCAATACATTACATTTGTCTATGTTAAGGGTCAGTTGCCACTCCCTGCACCAAGTGCCTATCCGCTGCAGATCTTCCTGCATTTCGCTGCAATTTTCTAATGCTGCAACTTCTTTGTATACTACAGCATCATCCGCGAAAAGCCGCATGGAACTTCCGACACTATCTACTAGGTCATTTATATATATTGTGAAAAGCAATGGTCCGATAACACTCGCCTGTGGCACGCCAGAGGTTACTTTAACGTCTGTAGACGTCTCTCCATTGATAACAACATGCTGTGTTCTGTTTGCTAAAAACTCTTCAATCCAGCCACACAGCTGGTCTGATATTCCGTAGGCTCTTACTTTGTTTATCAGGCGACAGTGCGGAACTGTATCGAACGCCTTCCGGAAGTCAAGAAAAATAGCATCTACCTGGGAGCCTGTATCTAATATTTTCTGGGTCTCATGAACAAATAAAGCGAGTTGGGTCTCACACGATCGCTGTTTCCGGAATCCATGTTGATTCCTACATAGTAGATTCTGGGTTTCCAAAAACGACATGATACTCGAGCAAAAAACATGTTCTAAAATTCTACAACAGATCGACGTCAGAGATATAGGTCTATAGTTTTGCGCATCTGCTCGACGACCCTTCTTGAAGACTGGGACTATCTGTGCTCTTTTCCAATCATTTGGAACCCTCCGTTCGTCTAGAGACTTGCGGTACACGGCTGTTAGAAGGGGGGCAAGTTCTTTCGCGTACTCTGTGTAGAATCGAATTGGTATCCCATCAGGTCCAGTGGACTTTCCTCTATTGAGTGATTCCAGTTGCTCTTCTATTCCTTGGACACTTATTTCGATGTCAGCCATTTTTTCGTTTGTGCGAGGATTTAGAGAAGGAACTGCAGTGCGGTCTTCCTCTGTGAAACAGCTTTGGAAAAAGGTGTTTAGTATTTCAGCTTTACGCGTGTCATCCTCTGTTTCAATGCAATCATCATCCCGTAGTGTCTGGATATGCTGTTTCGAGCCACTTACTGATTTAACGTAAGACCAGAACTTCCTAGGATTTTCTGTCAAGTCGGTACATAGAATTTTACTTTCGAATTCAGTTACAGTTGGTTCACGTGGTCCTGAGCGAGTGATCAGAGGGCGGGAAGGGGGGGGGGGAGGTGTAAGAATTGATATTTGCGGGTAGAGAAACGATTTGGGTAGAAGTTTGTAGAAAGGAGGAGGAGACCTTGGATTATGGAGTATTTTTAATATTTGGGAAGACGAATGGCAACTTAGAAGTACCCACAAAAAAGTTCCAGTTCCAGCCCTGCGAAAAACCTACCTAATACCTCTCCTTAAATCATTTTGTCGAAAGAAAACACCTGACTACACAATTTATTTCCTTTCCCTGCGAGCTAGGAGTGGACATAGCCAGCCAGCCCCCCTCCCCCCCCCCCCTGCCTCTCTCTTTCTCCCAGCTATGGACGCCCTTGTCATACAGTGCTGGCATTACATGAGCCGTGTTGTTTGAGTAAGTACCGCTTTGAAATAAAAATAGAACAAGTGGAATTTTCTCGGCAGTTTTATTTTTACATGAAAGCCTGTATTTTTATCTACTTTCTACGCAGTTCCCACCAATATTCTACGTGTTTACATTTGTTTTTGAGTATTTGAAATGTCTCCTTTGGTGGATAATCCCGCCGACTGTAAGAAAACGTGCTGTGATTGGTTTTCTTAGTACTAAAGACTTGAAGAGGCTGAAATACATCGTACGATCAGTGAAGCGTATGGATATGCGATACGTGCCTCAGTATTGGTGCGAATTATGTAGAAAAGTAGATGAAACTACAGGCTTTCATGTAAAAATAAAATAAGTAAGAAAGTCTACTAGTTTCATTTTTATTTCAAAACTGTAAAAGGCGTTACAGTTTTGTAAATGAATATATGATCCTTTCCAAACATAGGACATCATCGTCAAATGTTACGATATATCATAGCATCTGTGATACTCATATGTTTGTAAGCTCTTTGTATGTATCAGAACATGGGGTGCGTGGTTGAAATGATCTCAGCGACAAATCTCAAGTATACAGTGAGAACTATTTACGTGTGCAACAACGAGGATGCAGTGGGAATGCATTTACATCGGTTGGACGAATGTTATGAAAACAAACACTCGAAACCGACGTTTCACGTAAGTCACGTGCAACGAAAATCTGTAACGCAACGATCTGTGTGTGGCGTGTTTATAATTATATTTTATTTATATTTTAGGACAATTAATCTATAAAAACACACTAAATGTCATAAAGAAAGCGTGTAAACCGTCTGATGATGAATCACAACGATTCGAAACCGGTAACGGTTTCCTTTGAATAAAGGAACTCAAAGTAAATTTGTGGCTGATTGCTGTCCTAACGCCATCAACATTTGTCTTCAAACAACAGTCACGGTCTCTATCATGTCATCGTATGACAAAATTGCATAAAACTGTACTTCCTGAAAAGACACGCCTCCTAGGTACGGTGCACACGAACGTTGTATTGTTATATCGCCAATGTTGGCAGTGGCCAGGCACTTCATACTCGTGGCGCGAAGTCACCCGACTGCAGCCTCTCCAGAACTGGTAGGGTGTCCCTGTTCAGGACGTTATGGAGGAACTGTCTAGTCCCACCCAGCAGGCTTCCCCATGTTCGGTTGCTAACAGTGATGGAGACCCAGGACCGTAATAATCCAGGCGCGAATCCAAGGGTGGGTCTGGGGAGGAAGGTGAATCCCCACCCCCCCAAGAAACTTAATAAAAGCGTCTATATATTCACCCATTTCAATTTCGACATTACTCAACTCAGATTTCATCCTTTGGCGACCCTGATAGCCGCGCGTTTTTTCTCCCCGCTTCCGGGATTCTGACAGGCGCGCCGGCCCCGGATCGAATCCGCAATAAGGTTTGACGAGGGCCGGTGTGTCGGCGGTTTCCCACATTCGAATAGGTTAATACCAGGATGGTATCCACGTCCTATCTCAGTTACATGCTTCAGAATTTTTTTTATAAAACGTTCACTCACTTTCACATGGGTAAAATAGCCCGTAGACCATTGGATACACAGATTGCGTCCCGAGGATTAAAGGTGTGGCGAAAGAGAGGGCATCCGGTCACACTGTAACATTAGGAGTGCTAAATCTGATGACTATTCCGACACTAAATAGGTGCGGGATAAAGGGAAGGAGAAGCAGTAGTCATTGCCAATTATATGGCGATCCCGATGTACAACTACGAAGAAGAAACATTGTGTAAATACTGAAAAGAAGTTTCATGCCAAGTGCTACTGAACGTGTACCATATTGTAATCCAGCCGTTCCTTGATGACAGCCCTGACAAGCGTCCGCAGGGGAAGGGCAAGCGGCAGCACTTGCCCCTTCTCGAATCGAAGGGTACACAGCTTTCGCATGTTTCTAGCTGTCATTGCCTGCAATTCTACTAAATCGCAAAGTTATCAGTGCTGAGTAGGCCGAGAAATACTGTGATTATTTCATTCCTGCCGTTTGAAGAACAATAATCTCGCATCTATTCCTGAGTATTTTTGTTGTTGTGACTTGGCAAGACAGCCAAGCCACTATGAGATAGCCGAAAGGCACGCGTTTAAGCTCACGCAGGCTGGCGTGAGGTCTGGAACAGTTAAAGGAGTTGAGTCTAGTAAAAAAAGACGTAGCTTCTGGAATACTTAACTTTAATCCATAATTGGTGAACATCGGTGTGACGGTACATGCATCACAAGATAAATAGCAAATGAGAATGGCGCCTTGCTAGGTCGTAGCAAATGACGTAGCTGAAGGCTATGCTAACTATCGTCTCGGCAAATGAGAACGTAATTTGTCGGTGAACCATCGCTAGCAAAGTCGGCTGTACAACTGGGGCGAGTGCTAGGAAGTCTCTCTAGACCTGCCGTGTGGCGGCGCTCGGTCTGCAATCACTGACAGTGGCGACACGCGGGTCCGACGTATATTACCGGACCGCGGCCGATTTAAAGGCTACCACCTAGCAAGTGTGGTGTCCGGCGGTGACACCACAGTTCTTATCCAAAATGATTCTTTGATCCTCATTTTTTTCTGTTCGAAGTGTGTAATTTTTGGTGAAAATCTAACAGTATAGGTACACGAATGTTTTTTTCATAGTGAATAACTCGTTAAATACTGTGGATTTAATCAGAAGGAAGATGTAATTTTAGATGCCTGAATCAAAATGTTCATATTAATAGAATAAAAAGTAAGTAGCTGGCTTGTACTACTGAAATACGTTTCCCATTTCGGTATCAAAGTAATGTACCTAAGAAACATTGAATGGATACTTACAAACCATTTGAGGTATTATAGCTTTGGTGGCAATTCTTATCAGATTTAGCTTTTGGGGCATTATACGGACACTACATTGTCAAGTTCACTGCATAGCTTGTATAAAAAATGGCAATTTTAGAATCTTGTCCACTCTTGCGTAAGTTTCTGCCCATGGCAGTCTTCACCACCCAGCAAAAGCCACAGAATTCTTTTTTACGGACCTTTCTTCCTGCTGATTTAGGAGATGACAGTTGTGATGAAGGAGAAAGGCCGGCCGCGGTGGTCTAGCGGTTCTAGGCGCTCAATCAGGAACCGCGCGACTGCTACGGTCGCAGGTTCGAATCCTGCCTCGGGCATGGATGTGTGTGATGTCCTTAGGTTAGTTAGGTTTAAGTAGTTCTGAGTTCTAGGGGACTTATGACCACAGATGTTGAGTCCCATAGTGCTCAGAGCCATTTGAACCATTTGAAGGAGAAAGTCACAATGCATGATGATTGGTGTTTCATTAAGCAGTGTGTTTCTCTAGCAGTACAGTTTGTCTGACAACGACGAATCAAACTACGCACGACGACAGGTGTTAGTCCTGACCTCTTCCAGCAAACATTGCTACATACAGTGCTCACCTTGACATCCATTTAAAATGAGCTGCGTAAGTACAGGAATTGCCTGAAGCCAAAATTATTAAGAAAAAGGGCGTTAAAGCTGCTATCTGTTTTGTTTTTAAATTAACAGGCTTCATGGCTACGGTACGGATGGTATTGCCGATTGATAGGTTACACGTTCAGAAGAGTCATCGTGGACTTACCAGTCGGTTGTGTTGAGGAAACTGTCGATGATCAATTAATGCTATCGTGATTGACACCTAACGCATCTTTGACATCTGTTGGCTTGTTCTGTTTACGTAATATTTTCTTCCCCAAATTCTAGTACTGTATATTTGAAGGCTGTTGGACTGTGTCCGACCATCGGCTAGCTCGTGGCCTTTTCTTTTGGGGCTCAGTGCTCTAATTTTTTATTGTAATTTCCCTACGTCTGAAAGAGGTTGTAGACAGTCTACGGTGCTGTCGTTTATGTTGACAGCACATTGCTCGTGAATACTGCGAAGGATTAGTATAGAAAACACCAATTATTTTTTCCTTTTCCAGTTACAGCAATATTAAAAATTCACAATACTGAAGCAAAATAATAAGCTATACGTAGTGATACAGGATTTGACACAGGGAATGGGAAAAATCTGGATCAGGTAGGACGTCCGTATTCAACCCTTGAGTGGTAAGTCACTGGGCAAGTATTAGGCAATTTATTTAACAATCTATTAAACAGCAATAAGGACATTTTCAACATTGGTACTTGGCCAATACTGTAACAAAATCGGACGCATGACACCATACAAGATACAAAAAGATAACAGTTATTTGTTTTACGTAATTAGACCATAAGCAAATGATGGCCCAAACCCTGTATACAGAATTATTCCGCTTGGCACCCACTGGTAGGCCCGACCAATTTTACTACAACTTAGCAAATGTCGTTTAATTGTTCGAAAATGACGCTCTTACTCCAAGTACTTAAATAAAATTAAGAAAGTTATTTTTAATTAGCAAGAAAAACCAGAGCTGTTTATATTCAGAACTACACTAGTAAAGGAGAAATTTATTGCACTTCATTAAACGCCAAGTATTGAACATTAAACATTAAATATTTAAAAGAAACGAACAGATAATTTAACTGTTAGTTCTACTGAGCTAGACTTTGAAGAATGCAGTTGACATAAATATCAGCTGTCGACATACAGGCAATGGTAACAGGGCGAATCAAATATTCAAAACAAATTCTTACACGTCAGTTTAACAGCACTTGACTGGTGAGCCAAGAGATTAACGTTAAAGCTTTCAAGACAGAGCAGAGGCAGCTGTCTGCATTCAGATCCAGTTGACATTGAAGAGAAGTGCACAAAATCTTAAACTTCAACAGTCACACAAACATCAAGGAGGCGAGCAAGGAATGGCAGTTAATTTCACAACGCAGTGTAAGTGACCGCTATGTACATTCAAAACAACCAGAATCTTAAAATTTACGCTGATGAACACCACTGTAAGTGAATTTAAACAGGAAAGCACTGTTAATATAATACTGTTCTACATATCCGAGGCGGACGCCTGTTCTGGTCCGTCAGGGATGACATTACTCACTTCCAGGTACTACAAAATGGCGACGCATTAGGCGTATTGGACACACCAAATTTAAATGACGCATAAGAAGGTTCTAAAACAGGGAAAAACCTTCGTACCAACATACGTAAGCGAGTTTAACAAACTGCTTAACAGCACGCGCCCAGGCAAAGTGGTCCCATAATCCCGTCAAACCAACACCTTTTACAAGTTTCAAATGTAACTGGCGAACGTGCCTCAGCAGTTCTTTAATTCACAGCCGTGTGTTAGTAAACACAATTCTAATCTTAAGTATGACACTCACACTACTAGTGCCGAACTCGACATTGGAACAACCAGCAGTAGTGAATTTAACTGCTGCTCACTGTTAAGATTAAATCGGATAGGGCGAGCTCACCCAACTCTGTCAGTAGGAAGTCAGGCCAACGTCGCATGCGATGTGGCTGCAGTTCCAGCAAAGCAGACACAGTCCCCACTCACACACGCCACAGGACCCGCGGGACCTTCCACAGGACAAGCCCACAACAGCGGCGCACAACCACGCCGGGAGACGCCACTCGCACCACACACTATCGGTCCTTCCACACCATAGCTCGGACACCGCCGTCGCATTCCCACGTCGCCCGCCGCTGTTTGAGCACTCGCCCCAGTCAAGAAGCCGTGCACGCCGAGAACGCCACGCGGGGAACCTCTCTGAGGCAGCGATGGCAGCGGAAGAGCACGATCGTTACGGACGTACCACATAGCCTATTATTACAATTTGCAGACATTCTTTCTCAGCTGGTAGATCTTACTGTTTGCCTTGTAGGTATATATAGCTACTACTTGCATATTTTCAATTGAATTATGCTTATTTTTTTAATTAAACAGCTTTTACTGAATTGTTTAGGAACATTCACTGGGAGTTACGGGAGGTATTACAATAATCGCCCGCTTCACTATCAGTATTTTCTGAACATAATTTCGCTCTCATAACACGACCGCTTATACTGGACATGTATAAAATTAAAAAAAATGTAGATGGCGCTAGAATTGTATTCAAATCAGTCTTTACATTTGCGGATGTTCTGTATTTTCTTGTCGAACATGTTGGGCAAGCAAAATATATTTTATTATGAGTCGATCTTGTTTAAATGTCGAGATTTTCATGCCAGCACTTTGCCCTCAAATTTACATTCGCTATAAGTAAAGGATATAAACAGCCTTTTCTTTTACATCTCTTACGTTTTACGTATGTTCATTGCCGCTTCAACGTTTGAAATTCTTAGTATGATAGTTTTCACGTAACTGTATTTAACAACACTGCTGCGCCTGCCCTTCACTTCGCTGCTGTAAAGAAGAAAAGAAGAGCCGTGACAGTTAACGGTGTGCTTGGCGCAGCTACTTCGAGCGATTGCCACTACCAATGACGTTAGGCGATTTCGTTAACGTTTGTGTGGCAACGGCTTAGTGTTGCGGCCGTGTTAGACACCTGTGGCTTTCAGTCACTGTTGCGGCACTCGTTTGCAATTGGCCGTTGAAAGCTGGCAGCTGCGCTGCTAGCTGTCAGGGATCCCCTTTCGCCTAGTGGAGTACCTTCGTACCTTCGGACTATGAGAACTGTACGGGATGTCAGTGGAGTGGGGAGAGGTTATGCAGTAGTTGGACTCTTGTGCTTGCGCGCTCTCTCTCTCTCTCTCTCTCTCTCTCTCTCTCTCTCTGTGTGTGTGTGTGTGTGTGTGTGTGTGTGTGTGTGTGTGTGTGTGTGTGTGTGTGTGTGTGTGTTATGGCCAGTTGTGTATCAATGGGAATAATAGCAAATTCACTTAAGTGAAAACCTTCGTACAAAGAAGGTTGAGAGCAGAAGAGCCTGTGAACACACGCAAAACATAGAAGACTCAAAAGAAAGTTCTCAATCTATGTGAACGTTCTCAATCTTTGTTCGTTTATTTTAGAAATGCAAGTATTGAGTAGAAGTTTTGGCATGAAACAATATCGCTACAAATCGAAAGAACCCAAAGCAAAATATACACATTTATTGTTTCAGAAGCTGAATACGCAGAAACTACTGTACTAAAGGAAAATAATAAATCATTAACTAGGGCATTTCTCTAAATTTCAATTACAAGATTTCATTGGGCTTCTGAAAAATCGTTTCTATGCGCTTTCCACCTTCTGTGCTGACGGTCCCGGAATTCAGTCTAACGAAAGGTGTTATACCATCCATGCATTGCATTGTCTGTTGCAGTTTTTATCTAAAATTTGGTACGTAATTACTGAACCGTCACAGTTCACTCAAATTTACGAAATTAAAGGACATCAAACTTCTGCATCCCTCCAATATACGGTATTTTCTGGCCCCCTGATGCTCTGCAACTACACCACGTCGCGTATTACTCTGCAACTACACCTAGACGAGAAATTCGCGTATTACGAATCGAAACTTAGAGAGCTGCCCTGTTCACAGATATGCGTCATTTTTATAGGCTGCTATATGTCTTGTAGTTTTTGCTCAGTAACCTTTTGGAACCCCCATAGGAATTGGCTCAAATGGCTCTAAGCACTATGGGACATAACATCTGAGGTCATCAGTCCCCTCGACTTACAACTACTTAAACCTAACTAACCTAAGGACATCACACACATCCATGCCCGAGGCAGGATTCGAACCTGCGACCGTAGCAGCAGCGCGGTTCCGGACTGGAGCGCCTAGAACGGCTCGGCACAGCGGCCGGCGATAGGAATTATGAATAACTCCTTCTGTAGTAAGAGGGTTTATTTTATTATTATTATTATTATTATTATTATTATCAGTTAGGTGAGGATTATTATTTATTATTATTATTCCCGATGTAGATCACTGAAGATATCTAAATCGATTATGTGCAAAAATGTTTGGTTAAAAACTATCATGAAATTCATTTACAAAAGTCGTGTAAGAGTTGTTTTTATCCAATAAACAGCAATATGCTGTGCAAGTGTGTTGGCAGTTATATTTGAAACATGACTGTCATGTACCCACTTCCAATAGAGAAATTGGAAGGAACATGATACGTTTTTACTGGGCACTCCTCCACGACAGCCGCACTTTTGAACAAATTTAACAGGAGACCTTCACATTTCCTCACAGGACAAGATTAAGACAGCCAAGCGTAAAATTACATCTGCCTCTACATGACTACTCTGCAATTCACACTAAAGTACTTGGCAGATCTTTCAGCGGATCACCTTCTGAATATTTTTCTTACCTTTCCACTCTCGATTTGCACGCGGAATAAACGAACACGGTGAATCTTTCTGTGCGAGTTCTAATTTCTCATATTTTATCACAATTAGTATTTCTCCATATGTAGGTGGTTGTCAATAAAATATTTTCATAACCGCAGACGTTGAACTTGGGTAAAGTATTTTGGAATACTGATCTTAGGTTTTATTTCTAGACGAGAAATGTATTTGTTGGGCTGCGCGGGGCCACTAAGAAGGCCAGCAAAATTGTACATATGTTAGCACAAGCACTTACATCTAATAACAAACTGCTGCAGCTAGAGGCGAGCCTTTTCCCCCGAAGCCGCATTTCTCGTATCTTAACTAGCTCGTGGAAGCAACAGTTACATATCTGCGAATGATTCTGAAACTGCAATAAGTTTTTTGTTCCAAGGATGTCACGTGAAGCAAAATTGCCGATATTTTAGAAGTGATCCTTACTGTGAGGGGTGGTAGCTGTCATCAAAATTACGCGAAGATCTTCGACCTGCTTGATATTCGTATAATGACAAACTGCACATGTGTTGTTTGTAAGGTTTTGACTTGAGTAAGATTCCCTAAAGATCTCAGGCAGACGAGAGGTGTTCGCAAGATTGGCATGAATTCCAAGAATCTTAGACAGACAACTATGTCGTCCACTGCAAGACATTTGTGGAATTCCGATGTAACACTCTGAACATTGATGATAGATACGTATACGATGTTAGTAAGCTATACTCAGGGGACAGCCTGCTTATGCTTACTAGATTAACCTTACAATCGCTGCAAAATGAGCAATTTTTATGAAGAAAATTATACAGTGGTCATAAGAGACAATCCAGTGCAAACGGCAGTGACACCTTCGTGCTAACTAATAAACATGCTGCATACCTACACTACTGGCCATTAAAATTGCTACACCACGGAGATGACGTGCTACAGACGCGAAATTTAACCGACAGGAAGAAGATGCTGTGATATGCAAATGATAAGCTTTTCATAGCATTCACACAAGGTTGGCGCCGGTAGCGACACCTACAACGTGCTGACATCAGGACAGTTTCCAACAGATTTCCATACACAAACAGCAGTTGACCGGCGTTGCCTGGTGAAACGTTGTTGTGATGCCTCGTGTAAGGAGGAGAAATGCGTACCACCACTTTTCCGACTTTGATAAAGGTTGGATTGTAGCCTATCGCGATTGCGGTTTATCGAATCGCGACATTGCTGCTCGCGTTGGTCGAGATCCAATACCTGTTAGCAGAATATGGAATCGGTGGGTTCAGGAGCGTAATACGGAACGTCGTGCTGGATCCCAACGGCCTCGTATCACTATCAGTCGAGATGCAGGCATCTTATCCGCATGGCTGTAACGGATCGTCCAGCCTCGTCTCGATCCCTGAATCAACAGATGGGGACGTTTGCAAGACAACAACCATCTGCACGAACAGTTCGACAACGTTTGCAGCAGCATGGACTATCAGCTCTGAGACCATGGCTGCGGTTACCCTTGACGCTGCATCAGAGACAGGAGCGCCTGCGATGGTGTACTCGACGACGAACCTGGATGTACGAATGGCAAAACGTCATTTTTTTCGGATGAATCCAGATTCTGTTTACAGCATCATGATGGTCGCATCCGTGTTTGGCGACATGGCTGTGAACGCACATTGGAAGCGTGTATTCGTCATCACCATACTAGCGTATCAACTGGCGTGATGGTATGGGGTGCCATTGGTTACACGTCTCGGTCACTTCTTGTTCGCATTGACGGCACTTTGAACAGTGGACATTGCATTTCAGATGTGTTACGACCCGTGGCTCTACCCTTCATTCGATCCCTGCGAAACCCTACATTTGAGCAGGATAATGCACGACCGCATGTTGCAGATCCTGTACGGGCCTTTCTGGATACAGAAAATGTTCGACGGCTGCCCTGGCCAGCACATTCTCCAGATTTCTCACCAATTGAAAACGTCTGGTCAATGGTGGCCGAGGAACTGGCTCGTCACAATACGCCAGTCACTACTCTTGATGAACTGTGGGATCGTGTTGAAGCTGCATGGGCAGCTGTACCTGTACATGCCATCCAAGCTCTGTTTGACTCAATGCCCGGCCAGAGGTGGTTGTTCTGGGTGCTGATTTCTCAGGATCTATGCACCCAAATTGCGTGAAAATGTAATCACACGTCAGTAGTCAGTTCTAGTACCATATATTTGTCCAATGAATACCCGTTTATCATGTGCATTTCTTCTTGGTGTAGCAATTTCAATGGCCAGTAGTGTACATTACGAAAAGGAACGTTCCAGTCTAGCCACCACAACGTACTCCATGCACTTCTGTTGTTTCGATAACATTTATAGGTAAATTGAAGGTGGAGAGGGGAGGAAAGGAAAGGAAATGAAAGGAAAGGGGAGGGATCATTGCTGTCAGTTGCATTGGGACATTCTGCAGAATTGGCGGCGACGAGTCAAAATGTGTACCGGATCGGTGTCCGAACCCGGGATCTCCTGCTTCCTAGGTAGGTGCGGTAACCACTGCGCCGTCAGGGACACAGTGTTTTGGCAACTGCACGGACTATCTCGGCTCGCCTCACGGCCGACTTGAGCGCCACCTACCCGCCGCCCCTGTCCATTTCTTCCACATTCGCTCTTCTGACATTCCCACAGGAGGTCGGACGTGTTTGAACATCCGCACTGAAGAAGGCGGATTCATTTTCCAGCTAGGCCTGTCAAACTACATGCATGTGTGGTGTCCGCTCTGTCGGACATGTCCGAAAGAACAGACAACACACATTCGTATAATCAGATAACATTTATGTTTCTACAAGTACTTACGGTGCCTGGCACTAAAGATTCGATCAACTCGCAAATGCGATCGAATATTTTCTAAATTTGTGCCTTGTTGATTAAACAGTAGCCCAGAGCTGTACATTTTGAGAAAGTAGAGAAAAATAATTATCATCTAACGATTTCCTATAGCAGTTTGGATCTCGTGAATGAAGTCCGATTTCGCACTAACCACGCTACGAAAAACTGTGCTATTTCTGCGAACGAGCTAATTGATCTCAAGGCTACGAAGCCTGACGTCAATGAAACAGGTGCACAGACCTGTGAATCGGCCGTACGTATCGTGTAACCGGAAAACTCTTGGGCTTTTTCCAACCATGTGGGATGCACTGTTAAGAAAGCGACGTAAGATAAACAGCAGCGGAAATTGTGACCAGCTCTACTGCGTATGCCATATTCAGTTTTGTAAAAAAATTCATCGTGTCCCTATGCTTTGCCTTAATCTATAAATAGTGATAACTTGGCAGTTACGCAGGCACACGTGTACTATTATCGTATCAATCTGCAGTCGAGCAGAGAAACTGCAATGAAATCTTAAATCGGATTCATAGTATTGATAAAACAGATTTCAGATTTCGTGAAGCCATTACTTATTTGGTCACCTGTTCCGTCAGCATGCAACCTTGGAGACGATTAAACTACACGAGACTGATTTTCCCACGAGTGGTGCTTCCTGGTATTCCTAGATAGCTTTTTAGATAGAATTTCTCTCTTTGAACGTCAGACAACAAGTCCTATACATTTTTTCCAGGGTTCATTTGTTTTGTGTTTGATAACAATCTTAAAATGTCTTTCGAACTGGTAACAAGCCCATCTAGCTTGCCCTGTCAAACGACTTCATAACCGTAATGCCCCTCACTTCGGTGGCCCAGTCCGCAGCTCGTGGTCTCACGGTCGCGTTCTCGCTTCCCGAGCGCGGGGTCCCTTTTCACCTGCCTCGAGATGACTGGGTGTTTGTGTTGTCCTCATCATTTCATCATCATTCATCAAAGTGGCGAGATTGGGCTGAGCGAAGGTTGGGAATTTGTGTGGGCGCTGATAACCGCGCAGTTGAGCGCCCCACAAACCAAACATCATCATCGTTGGCCCATGCTTACTGCTTCACAGAGACTCACTGTGTTGGTTTTTTGTGCCCTTATTACTGATACAGCCCTGTAAGTCGTATTCCGTCGCACCGCCACCTGTATTTGTATCGTTCGTGGAGTGGGTTGCGTCTGTGAAGGTCTTTCCAGTCTCTGTGGTACTTCCAGGCCGCATTGTAGTAAGTAATGTACGCGCTCTTTCTTTAGCCAATTTAACTGCGATAATTTCAAGCCTGGAAAATTAGATGTATCCCGTTGCCATGTCACATTCGTTTGCACCTACTTCGTTCAACGACGCCAGTGGCCTTAATGTTTGTCCTGATTGATGTTAGGTTGTTCTCTCTCTCTCTCTCTCTCTCTCTCTCTGTCTGTCTGTCTGTGTGTCCTAAAGAACCAGTTGTTAAACATTATTTTAATACCCAATTAACCGACTTCAATATGTTTGAAATGATTAATTTGGAGCTTTGGGAACGGATTATCTTTTGTTATACGTGGTGTCCCAGGATGAATAGTTAATATTAAGGGATATGACAGGAATGATCATTCAAAGCAAAAGACGAGTGAATATGGGCTCTAAAATGCGTATCTTAAGAGCTATGAGTACTTGCTCAGTAGAAGAAATGTGTTTCACAGGGGCGAAGATGAACAACTGGTCACAGCTCTTAAGGTATACGTTTTAGAGCCCATGTTTATTCGTTTTTCTTCGAATGATTGTTGCTGTCATATCCCTGGATATTGACCGTATCTCCTTGGACACCCTTCATAATTAGCGCGCGCAAAATTAAGCGCGAGAGTTAAAATACCAGTTGCAAGAGTCCATACTGTACCATCTAAAAAACTGAACCTCAGAAACACTTTTCGGGGAATTCTTTTGATATGTATGAACTCCTGTGGCCCGTTTGAGCGGAACAGTTTGACGTGAAATGAGTTACGAAAATGACAGACTCCCAGGTGATACGTAATGTCTGCCGTCTTAATAGCTAAACATAGTTGCGCGAAATTTTTTTTGTAACAGCTGAGAGGCTGATAATTTTCGGAACACACACAAAGCAGAGTTATTTTTGCACATGACTCAGTACTATAATCGCAGTAAAAAAAAAGTTGCCGATTTTGTTCTGTAAATGGTCTTCACAGGATTAAAATCTAGCAGCATTTTTAAGTCTGCATATGAAAGGGTGCAACACCAGTAACGAATTTAACGAATGGGCACCACCTTCTCTTTGATAGAATGTCTTACTTAGAAATTTGTAGCTTAGTGTAGTAGGGTGTACGTAGATATTAATACTTATATCTGTTACTCAGCTAAGCATTCTGTTCGTTAAACTCCACTATGAATAGTCATAACGCAGATGCTGAACTTGTTGCTCAGTTTAGTGTGTTATACTTCACTGTTGGATAATAAATTCTCATCATCTGATTTCTAACTTTCTGTATGTTGAATCTCGTTCTCTCTTCGTACTTTCTGATATCGTACACATAGTTTCTCACTAAAGAATCGTAATTTAATATTTCTCCTACTTTCGCATTAAAACCCTCCGTTGCCGTCTAGCAGTGGCATTTACCATTTGCCACCTTCTGTCAACACTTAGAGAGGTTTTATGCCTCCACAGTAGATAGTGAGGATGTTGATGCGTCAATATCAGTGATACTGTTTTTTTTTTTTTTTATTTTCTAGTTCTAACAAAACACCGCAGTCCCAACGACTAAAACCAATTTAAAATTTTCTGAGAATAGGAAAATGTGTCTTTTCTACCAGCAACATTTATCTGTAATGTTTGCGTGGTAACGAATGTAAAAGCTACATAAGCTGGAAGAACAATACCATAGCAGATTCACAAAAGTCACAAATGGGGTATTATTTTCAGAAAACTAACCATTTGCTAGAGACAATATACGTTACAACGTACTTTTAGAGCTATACTTCGCAAAATAAAAGTTACTGTGTTGTAGTGCATTCTTTCCCTACTCGTCACTGGGGTACAAATGTCGAGTTTCAATGCAGTAATTAAAACACAACAAAATAGGACAGCATGCCCAATTTATAAGGGCAACATTGGGACGTATTGTATCGTTTTCGGTGTAACCGCAGTGCAAAAAATGAAATGACTGTATGGCATTGTTGGCCGGGAGGCCCCATTCGGTTTCAGCCACCAAGTGCAAGTCTTGTTTCAGTCGACGCCACATTGGGCGACTTACGTGCCGATGATGAGGACAACACAGCTGCCAGTCCACGAGGGGAGAAAATCTCCAACCGCGGCCGGGTATCGAACACGGGCCCGCTGTATGGGAGGCAAGCACGTTACCACTCGCCTCAGCAGGCGGACTCCGCGGTGCCGTAGTCCAATATCAAAAGCCACATAGATGACGTTATCCAGATATTTGCTGGGAGGTGCTCCAATCCGTGTGTGTTCATAAAGGTAGTTACAGCGCGACGCGATGTTATTTGAATAATTCCCAGGTCGCTAAATAATGACTTACGTGAGTTACGTGTGTGCGTGCAGTAACACTGCTTATGTGCCTACCACGAGAGCATCTCACCTTTTAGCAATCCCATGATGTGAGGCCTTACCACTAATAATAGCGGCATCGTAAACAAGTAGTGTCAGTTCTACTGAATTGTTTGTGGTAAAAATAAATTTATTGGACCAGTATGTTACGTGCAATGCAAGAACGGAGCCGTACAATACATCGTTCAGTTATTTAATTGCTGACTAATACAAGTAAGAATATTCTTGTATCATAAGGCAAACTGTCTCAACACCATCAAATAATATCCCTTTGGAGTAATATGGTACTTTCAGTGGTAATTCGTATTCATTGTAAAAGACGTGGTTCAAAGAAAACTTTTGTGTTTACAAAAGTGATGTTCAAAGCACTAAATGACAGCCAAAGAAAAATCGATTTCCTAAAAGCTAGAAAATCACGAAACGTGAAAATGCAACCAAGTTTTCTGCGATTTCAGCCTACATTAACAAGAAGGGAAAGAACTGTCGACTACTGAATATGTGAAAGAGAGGAATAAACGTCGTGAGTAAGCTGCACGCCAAATTTATGAAGAAAACAGTTGTTAATCTACAAACAGCAGTATGTGGAGAAACATTTCGTGTTCTAAATTTACTGAATGACCACTGAAGATGTTTTGTAAATAAAAGCGAAACACGTCTGATGGAAAAAGTACGGAGCAAGTATAAGACAGAAAACAATTTATGAACAACCGCTACTGTGGAAGATGATAACACACAGAAACATATTACAGATGTTGCTTATTTTGTTTTTTGGCTTTTGTGAATCTTTACTGCCCGGCGATTTGTCTGTTTCTCATTTTATGTAGTAGCACCATAATTGGAACAATTTCAGTACCTTTCTTGACGTTTTAACCATTCAGTGCTTTTACTTATTTGCGTATTTGAGAGAATATTGATATGCGCCCTAAAACAAAGCAAAAGAGAATATTGATAGCGTTCTTGCCCATTCGTGCATGAGCCACGTGATTATGTAATATTTGCTTAATGCTTGCCCATGATTTCGTACTTAAGACAACCAAGGTAACTCTCTCGGAGACCAGACAGAGAGAGGGAGGGAACGGGAGGTTGGCCGCTGCGGATGTCGAGCTCCCGGCTTGCTTCCGATCGCGTGTGGCAGCGCCCGCCGAACGCTGTCGTCAGTCGCCAGTTAGCAGCGACGCCAGGTCGTCGACGGGCGCCCCGTCTCGCCACCCGCCCTACCCCGGCGCTAGGGATGGCGGTCATTGCTGAAACAACTGGTTTTCGGTCGTACCGATTTTTTCCTCTCCATTTTAACTCGAATACTAAAACCGCTCAAAATAACCGGTTTCTGAAAAAACCGGTTAATAACGTAGCCATGTAGCAAAGACTGAAAAATTCTATGACCCCTCAGACTTTTGCGTTGTTCGTTTCAAGAAGATGTGCACAATAAAGATATCAAATAAAATAGGCAAATAAAAGAACAATAGTCTTCCGTTTGCTGCTTTCGTCGAAAAGTAATGGGGTGTTGTATGCTACAAAAACCTACCAGTATTCTCCTATTGACTCCACTTTTATGAAAAACTGTTCAGAATTATATTGTAATCATGCCACTACTTCGGCATTACGAATAGTCATCGCTAAAGGGTGAAGTCTCTGTTGTGTTAAGATACTGTCATTCGAAGGGCTCCAAGTAGATAAAGGCATATTGTTAGACACGGGGAGCGGATCAACTACTTCTTATTTTCAATATGAACTACGGAAGAATTGTTAAGTTTTTAATTTATTACTGTCACCTTAATTCTTTCTCTTCTATTTTTCGCTTTTATTTTGTACAAACAACTGTCAGATACAAAGCTTCTGTGTCAAATTTGTTCGTTCATTATTTCGAATGAAAAAGCAGTTCTGTAATCAAAGTTATTTACCGTATTTACTTTTCCAACGCAAGTTTAAATAGGATTAATTTTTTGCTGAGGAAGGTGGTTCGAAGAATTGCGAACGTGGTTCGATGAACCCTCTGCCAGGCACTTAAATGTGATTTGCAGAGTATCCATGTAGATGTAGATGTTTGAAACCTAAAAATACTCGTTCAATGATTCAAATGAACAATTTAGTTAGTAAGTGAAATAGAATATTTACTGGGAACAGTAATATCACGGTACTTAACATTTTAGTAATGAATTAATCCAGAGGCCAAAATTTATTTAAATTTGAACAGTCGAGATCGCAATAATATTTCTTTGTTAACCGGTTTCGGCTTATCTATAAGCCAACTTCAGAATGTTTTGTGGCCCCCTATGGCTGGTGCTGGCGGCTCCTCGGATTTTTCGTGACACCACGACTGAATGTACGATCGAGGAGCCGGAGAATCGGGTCGCTGCTCTCCGTGTGACTCTGTTGTCAAAATTTATGAACAATATTTATTGTCCAGTCTATTCATAAACACACGTTCCATAACCTGTTGATCTGTAAGTGGACTTCTTTCACCAGAAACATCATTCAAAGACGAAATCAGTCTTCCAGAATCCACAGAACTTCGTAACAACGGTAAATATTGTCGAGCTACAAATGAGAAGCCTGGCATACTCCTTTTACTCAGCTCGCAAAAAACGGGTGGATGACTGCCGCTGAGTAACAGGTACAGCATTACTTCAGCATCTTATGTCGTGTGCGTTTTGCTCGTATTTAACTAACTGTTGGCGTTGTTGTTAAAACTGCTGTGATCGCATTTTCTACTTTGTATAGTAACCCAATATTTCAAAGCAGTGGAAAGTTTATGAATCAGCATTACTCATCTTAAAAATAATTTTTTAAAACAAAAATCTTAGCTCCACTGCTGCGACAAATTAATAACGCGATTTTTTTAGTAAAAAAATAAACATACTGATTATTATTGAGGCCAAACAAATACCGAATATAACAGGTTATTGGAAAGTTTAGACAACCGGTATCAATTTAAACCGGTCGGCTTTTCGCACCTCTAGCCCGGCACTCCCTCCACAGCTGGCAGCTGGCGGTCCCACACAATGGCCACGTGGGGCGCATCTCTCTGACCAAGGCCTGTTACTTTGTGTGCAGCTCCACAGCGGCAGCGTGACGCACCACCATCACATCTCGCGTCTTCACGCCACAGTTTGTCTGAATCGGGTCCGTTTTGAATTTGGAACGTCGATAGGGACTAAAGTTTGATTTTCCAACCATGTGATGCCCTTTTACCACCTCAGTTACACTTGAAATTAACAATTTTTAACGTAAATATACCACAGGCTTATTCCTGGGGACTGTGTACTTTCCATCAATGTACAATTTGTAGCTTTTTCCTATCCCTGAAACACCAAAATATTCTTTCGTAAATTTACGTCGGCGACGTATTATGAAACCTACCGAACGCTTCTGAATGTTAGCACCTACCAAAATTAAATAACTTGTACATACGCTCCTAACCAGTTAATTAAAATTCCTCAATAGCTAAAGCTCTATTTTTGTTTCTGTATAATTGAAATGCACGAAGAAAATTTTAGATTCATTCGTAGCATACAGATTCCTAGGAGATGCTTCCTAGGATAGGTGGGTAAAAATCTCTCATGGGTAAAAAATCACCCACAACACGCAGAGTACCACGGCCACCAGTAAGACCGATTAATTTTAAATTTCGATGGGAACACAAAGAAAGAAGACAGCATTTAAGACTGGCGGGACTGTTGTGCAACGGCCTTAAAGACTCCAAACTGACGGCAACTTAAAAATCATTTCTAGCTTACGTGGCCAATGCATTGAAATTGCAATGAAGAAGAAAACATCACAATCATTGGAAGTTTCATAAGTAGTGAAATCTGGTTTATTTCATGTCATACATGCTGGCTATGTTAAAATTGTAAATAACTATAATAGGAGACGAACTTACATTACCTCCTGGTAGTTCCGTTTGGAACCGACGTGAAGTCTGATAAATGTCTCTTCCAGTTTGTAAAATATTCGTTAATGAAGACCGACAAAACTCTCTCGAAAGGCGTGACTTTTCTATGGAATCACAATACCGTTCCCCTTGAGTGATTTTTAGAATCAATGGGTGGACACACAATACAAAATTATTGCAGCGGAAACGTGGGTAAATTACACACACACAACTACATTTGCACCTTCTCCCTCTCGTAAGTACAACTTGTTCTAATAAATAAAAACGCGTATTTAACATTATATTATACGTTTTAGCATTTTTTCAGCTGTTCAACATATATTAAAAGTAATTCCTAGTGGCACCTCTAGTAGACCACAACACACGTGGTATAATGCTAGACAGGAAACAGGTCCTTAGTGTGCCTGTATACCACCTACTAAAATCCACTTATCCCAGAAAGAGTCCTGAGCGCCACAGAATGTCTCTCCACAGGAGTGTCACTCCAGGTAAGTCTCTACGCCCCTTTCTCAGACAGATCACAACGAGAAATATCAGTAACTGTTTCTTGCAAATACACGTTATCCTTGACAATATAAAAAAATACAACAGAAAAATAAAATAGTTTCAAAGCGGTCAGTGAATACAGTTTTCAGCCGAAATGCTTGCGTGTATAATCATGGTGGTGAATTCTTTCTTTTATTAAGTACTAGAGGCATGCAAGCATGCCACGCCAGACAGTTGTTGCACCTTCCCAACCATCTATAAATGGAAAATGAACAACGCAAATAAGCATGTCGCACACGAAACCGGTTTGGCAGGATAAAACTATCAGTTAGCGATTTGATGCTGTTTCTCCTCTGACAACCAGCACAAAGCCATTTGTGGAATTCTATCTATTTATTGTGTATAAAATAATTTCTAAAGATTTTCTTCACAAGGAGACCAATGGGGAAAAATATACGCTGCTGACAACAAAGCTAACGGTCCTGCAACTTATAGCATCTTCTCAGTTGTGAATTAAATCAGTTACAGCGTTCTTTTACGTTTTGGATACCGTATTATTATGTAGACTTTTGTGACTAATACTATAAGCTTTACTTCGTCACATTCCACCTGTTGTCGGCTATTTCCTTTTTCTGTCGTTTCCATACTTTCAATTTTCCACGTTTCTCCGTATTCGTTCTCCCGATTGGAGTTAAATAAGTGAAATAAGCAACATTGCTGCATTTCTGTGCTGAACATTCGTAAAATGGAACTTTGAGCTCCTGTAGCGGTGAATTTGTTTTTTTTCCCTTCATAATTACAGAAGCCGTGTAAAAAGAAAAACAATTCATTTTAAGGGCTATCTTAAACCCAAACAAGAGCTATGTCACCGATGCAAGATAAGTTTGTGAGTGATGGCGCTGAGCTTGAGATGTCAGGTAGGTTTAGGGAATGGAGTCAGCGACAGCGTAACACTAAAATGTCAATATGGATTGTTAAATTTATCGGATGCTAATTGTATCTCACGGTGACTTCTACTTGCAGTGCTTCTCAAAGCAGCCAAATATGTCTGGTCGCAGTACACTGCTGCAGCATTAACTGAAGAGTCTCAACAGATTTTTATAATTTAGAGCATGTGAACTTGCTGGTCACTATCATTTATATGGTCGATATAATTAAAATTTACTGGTTATCAGTGAAATAATTCTCTAGCCCGAACTTTCGACCCTGCCTTCTCACCGAGAACAATCTCCGCCCCTGCCTGTGGAACTGTGGCCATTATTTTATGTAATGGAAGCACTCCTCCCCCTCCTGGAAGAAATACTGTCCTAGAGTTTTCATATCTAGTTCTGTTTCGGACCTGTACAGAAAACACTTTTCATACTTCGATCATGTTTCTTCAGGCGACATTAAAACCAGCCGTTAAAGCTGAGCTCGAGGATCAGCTATTGATCGTGACCATGTAATAGCTGACAGCCATTGCATCATATAACCGCGCTGCCTTCCTTTCGTATCGCTTTGCTTTTAGAAGTTTCACTGGCTGCAGTCTCTTTCAGTACGCGAAGACTTCGAACCAGGAAAACTTGAGACCGAAAATCTCAGCATGTGACAGTGATCTGTAGCATATAAGGACAATGTGTATTTAACACGTCGTTAATTGCCTGCTGTGGACAGAACGTTTCTTCTGTTAGTGCTCTTCTCATGGTATTACTTTCACTTTCTCGCCCCCTTCCCTCAATATGTGACGCCATAGCAATTGCAGCGCTAGAGTGAACTCGTTCTTCTGCAGCTGGTGTATCTTGACGGACGGATGATCCCGCCACTCTGCTCTCGAAGTCGTATATTCTCAAGGGACCGCCAGAGTATTTGTGTTCTTGAGAGGGTAAATAAACCGAACCTTCTTCACCAGATTTCCTTATGCAGAATTTCCCAGCAGGATCGCATGCATACTTCTACTGACCTTTCCTTTTATTGCATGCATGTAAAACTGCAGCTTTCCCGACGAACTTCGACAATATTGCAGTACAGTCATGAGACTCTTTGTGGCACTCTTTATCACAGAAACTTGATTGATAATTTGAGGCATGCTTTCTGTGCTGAAGGGCTCCAGCCTCATTATTTTTTTATGTATCGGAAAAATTCAGGTTTAGTTGTGGTTCAGATTCAATTTTGAAGTGAAGTTGCTTTAAAACTATACGCGCGCATGCGTCGAGCGGGCGCAGAAACTGGGTACATGAATGAGACCGTGTCTAGTAACGCACAATGATTAGCATTTCAACCGTGGTGTCTGTTTTCACTTTGATCATACCGTCATTCGACACTTGCCATTACGGTTCGAAAAATAATGGATGTTTGTGTGATGGCGCCGATGCTTCCAGGACATTCTTCAAGAATGTCAGAAGAGAGATGGTGGAATGTTTTGAACATAAAGGTGCAACTGATCTAACCGCAAGATTCCATAGGCATTAGTCACGCGCAGTGTCGTACAAGCGAAGCCGTTCCAGGCAGCGTCAGCGTATTTCGTTTCCCGGAATTAATTATGCTGCTTCAGCTTACAAGAGTGTTAGTGGTATCAGGCCATAAGTAGCTCGTCGTGGTTAGTGGCGAACAAATATCGCAAATACGCCTATGAATAACAGGCAAGATTCTACAGACAGCGAGAACGATACTGGTTTTATGGTATTGCAGTTTCACAACAAAAAAAACTGCATTAAAAAGAATTTTAAATATTCTCTGGTGGGCGGAACACTGTGTCGAAATGGCGTCTTCAATCAGAAAAGTAACTTCATTTTAAATAAAGCACTATCAAAATTTCATCTTAAAGTGATTTGGCTCTTACAGTGTTCCTATGTATTTTTATGTGCAGGTGTCAACCTATATGTTGTATAAATAATATAAAAAAGTCACAATAGAATTGTTAAGGATAGAGCCATTTCTTATCAGTATAGCAACGTAAAGCAGTGCCAAGAATACACAAAACGGTACAGTGTAACAAGGGTCTAAATAACAAATTATTTACAAAATTTCTATCGTCCAGTAAGGTGGCAAAATAATGAAAATGGCGCTATTATGAAACATGTCAGTGTGTCCTGGCAAGATACTGAAAAAAAGGCCAACATATTCAAAAACACTTATTTTCGCACAACATTTAAATCAGTGACAAACTGGGGCAACAATTAATACAGAACACAATAACTCATACAGATGAAAAATGCAACAGCGCCGTTTACGACCTTTGCTGTCAAAATACTTAGGTCTTAGATGAAGCTGGAAGACGTTTTCAGAAAGGCGTCAAAGAGCATTTTAACGCTTTTGGACTGCACCATTTAATAAATCGTTGCTGTTTGTACTTCCTGTATTCAGCTTACTTAATACTTGAAATTTATAAACATCCTCGGCACACTCTACTACAGTAAAGGGCAAAAAGCTCGATTTATCAGAAGAGTTAGAAATTTATCCATCCCAACTTCAAGCAGCCGACAAATTTACTGTATTAAAAAGCTGAATTCTATCGCCGCGACTTTTTGTTAGGCATATTGGTAAATTCTTAACTATTTTGGACGAAGAGCAAGATAGCTAATTATTTATATTAATGCATATGGTATCAGAATTAAGCAGACTCACCCAACTGTAGCAGTTGTATCTGTGCCCACAGCGAATTCGTAGCTCTGGACAGCATGTCTTCACACCAAAGGTTGATTGCGGTGGTCTGTCTGCCTCATGGTTACAATTCTCGAAAGTCGAGGGCCTTAAAATCCAGTAGTTTAGTATCTTCAAAGTTTATGCCTTTAAACATTGCAATTAGTTTTATGATACCGTAATTAAATTTTTATCTGTCGAATGTTGACATGTAATGTTCATATCGCGTCCTGTACTTCAGGTTTATTTGAGAACAATGTTGCGTTGTTCCATTTTCTGGGGCCATTCTACGTTGCACGTTGGTAAGAACTGCCTCTATCTTCAAGAACGATCTTATTTATCACTACATTCTTTATAAATACTCTATAGAACATTTTTGTTGGCACCGTGTGCAAGAATCCCCAGTAAAAGACAGACGTAGGTGGAATAAGAGCGAAAGTACCATAAGGTGCATCCATCTGCCCAGAAACATCTACTGCACCATTTAAAAAAAGGTACTTCGTGTTTGGATAAAGAATTTATACATACATTAATTTGGATGTCATACTGCGTTACGGGACGTGGTGAGATATACACTCCTGGAAATTGAAATAAGAACACCGTGAATTCATTGTCCCAGGAAGGGGAAACTCTATTGACACATTCCTGGGGTCAGATACATCACATGATCACACTGACAGAACCACAGGCACATAGAAACAGGCAACAGAGCATGCACAATGTCGGCACTAGTACAGTGTATATCCACCTTTCGCAGCAATGCAGGCTGCTATTCTCCCATGGAGACGATCGTAGAGATGCTGGATGTAGTCCTGTGGAACGGCTTGCCATGCCATTTCCACCTGGCTCCTCAGTTGGACCAGCGTTCGTGCTGGACGTGCAGACCGCGTGAGACGACCTTCATCCAGTCCCAAACATGCTCAATGGGGGACAGATCCGGAGATCTTGCTGGCCAGGGTAGTTGACTTACACCTTCTAGAGCACGTTGGGTGGCACGGGATACATGCGGACGTGCATTGTCCTGTTGGAACAGCAAGTTCCCTTGCCGGTCTAGGAATGGTAGAACGATGGGTTCGATGACGGTTTGGATGTACCGTGCACTATTCAGTGTCCCCTCGACGATCACCAGTGGTGTACGCCCAGTGTAGGAGATCGCTCCCCACACCATGATGCCGGGTGTTAGCCCTGTTTGCCTCGGTCGTATGCAGTCCTGATTGTGGCGCTCACCTGCACGGCGCCAAACACGCATACGACCATCATTGGCACCAAGGCAGAAGCGACTCTCATCGCTGAAGACGACACGTCTCCATTCGTCCCTCCATTCACGCCTGTCGCGACACCACTGGAGGCGGGCTGCACGATGTTGGGGCGTGAGCGGAAGACGGCCTAACGGTGTGCGGGACCGTAGCCCAGCTTCATGGAGACGGTTGCGAATGGTCCTCGCCGATACCCCAGGAGCAACAGTGTCCCTAATTTGCTGGGAAGTGGCGGTGCGGTCCCCTACGGCACTGCGTAGGATCCTACGGTCTTGGCGTGCATCCGTGCGTCGCTGCGGTCCGGTCCCAGGTCGACGGGCACGTGCACCTTCCGCCGACCACTGGCGACAACATCGATGTAGTGTGGAGACCTCACGCCCCACGTGTTGAGCAATTCGGCGGTACGTCCACCCGGCCTCCCGCATGCCCACTATACGCCCTCGCTCAAAGTCCGTCAACTGCACATACGGTTCACGTCCACGCTGTCGCGGCATGCTACCAGTGTTAAAGACTGCGATGGAGCTCCGTATGCCACGGCAAACTGGCTGACACTGACGGCGGCGGTGCACAAATGCTGCGCAGCTAGCGCCATTCGACGGCCAACACCGCGGTTCCTGGTGTGTCCGCTGTGCCGTGCGTGTGATCATTGCTTGTACAGCCCTCTCGCAGTGTCAGGAGCAAGTAGCCCTCTCGCAGTGTCAGGAGCAAGTATGGTGGGTCTGACACACCGGTGTCAATGTGTTCTTTTTTCCATTTCCAGGAGTGTATATTACGAGTCAATCCCAAGTGACGTATTTGTCACAGTCACAGACGTATTTGTGTTGGAAGATTGAGATCAGATGCAACTCTCGAATTTCTTAGTTTCGACTATTTTTGATGGTAAGGACTTCCAAACAGAAATGAAAATGTGGTGTAAGACTGAATACTTCATGTCATATTCGAAGTGGAATATACTGGTTTTCGTGTGACATGAAATACTCGTTTAACTGCAGTATTAAAATGTTTTGGTCAGATTCAGCAATTGGTTCAACGAGTAGTGTAATACATCATTTACATCCTGTTTCCTGTGACCGAGGAGCTAACGCCGAGGCACAATGGAGGAAACCGACGAGTAGAACGTGGACTATTTGGTAATCTGCGCCCCGAGTGTGTGCTGCAGAACAGTCCACAGTCTGCAGTGTTAGCTATAGAGCGAAGGCGTTAAGTAACTCAAAATAAATATCATTTCACGGCGTTCGAAGGATACCAACCAAGGTATATGAGACAGGACTATTCTCCAACGATATACATTACCCTTGAAGTGTACATCTCAATTGTACTGACCTTTAACTGTTGATAATCTAAGGAAAATGTGCTAATGACAGTGCCCCTCTTCTATTCACACTCTGCAGTTTCTTCCACAGCTGCCAAGCTGTCATAAACTTTGGTTTCTCTTGTCAAGCTCAAATTGGACATCTGTAACAACTGCACATCTGTCCAAAACCCCAGCTCTACATCTGTATACAGGTTATCTATAAATGCTCGTATTTCCTCTCCTCTGTTGCCCGAAATGAATTAACTAATCCAGCTGTAGCTGAATCTAAGGTGACCTCAGTCTAATTGGAAACGTGTCCCTGCCCTCTCTTTCAGCATTTGACTGTGTGTGCAGTTCAGTGTCATCCTCCATCAGAGCATCTTAATTTCTGATGCAGGTCTGCATTATCCCTTTCAACAGAGCTACTTGCTCCATCAAAGATCGAATCACTATGTGTGCGGTAATTGCATGTGCTCATGACGCAGCCATTATCCAATAGACACTAAATAATGAATGGTAACAATTAAAATACAGCTGACTGTAGAACTGAAATATTACTCTTAATATTTGCTCGTAATCATAAGCCATTTGGATTCGTGACACTGCCTAGGGTAATGCTCATACCTGCAGCATGCAGAAAACTGACTCGTCTGTCTTTATACTTCCCAACAAACTTAACCCCAAAAACTCTTTCGCTAGTCAGACCGTTCTGCCATCACACTCGAGAAAAACACGAAAAAGACAAAACAATTACTGAACTATACACTAAGCGTTGTGCTATTTTGTATGATGACAACTTTATTGAAGCCAGTGTCCAAATTCTTGAATATTATGTTCCATAACGCCTTCAAGTTTAATTGCAGAAAGTCAGTTCTTATCGCTTATTTACTCAGAGAGAGGAATAACGTTCTAACTGCTGATAGTGCAAGACATTTTGCAAGAATAGGACACTGCGTCGTCGTCTTCGCCGTCGTAGTCTTCTTCTTCTCCTCCTCCTCCTCCTCCTCCTCCTCCTTGTCCTCCTCCTCCTCCTCCTTCTTCTTCATCGTCGCCATTGTTGTCATCACCACCATTACTCCCAGCATCACAACTATCAGGGGTTACTTCCAGCACTCCAGGTAGAATGTTTTCTAATGGTCTCCCTGGATCTGTTTCTGTCTTCGTATCATCCTGCCCCACTGTAGTGTTCCTTTTTTGTCCAATTCTGTCCAGGACTTCTTTAATTTTGTCGATTTATATTTCTCTTTGGCGCCCAATGGGTCTTCGTCCTGTCACGTCTCTGTCCCAGTACTGACGGCTAATTTGGTTAGGTCGCAACCGTTTCACTTGATCAAATCACTTTAAGTCTCGCTGTGTTCAGCCTGTCCGTACTTACTTCCCGTTACAGACCTCTACTTCGCGTGCTTGTTTCTGATATTGTCTCGGCTAATCTTTTGTAGAGCAGACCCAGCTAATTTCATTTCACAAGCTTATAGCTGAATTACGTGTCTTGGTTAGGACGCTGCTCTCCAGACAATAGAACATAATGTGCAGAGTGAAAATTTTGGACATGGTCAGTTTAACTCGTAGAACAATGTTCTTATGCCAAACAAATTTTCTTATTAGATTGAAGAATTTTGATTCTTCGGTTACCCTGTTCAGAAACTCACTTACCACAACATTAGAGGACGCAAATTACTTACATTTTCAATCTTCTTCGGCTCAAAAAATAGGTTGCATGGAGAAGTTGTTTCGTTCGCATTGCCACTGGCTTGTCAAGTTAACCTGAATTCGTTAAACGTAGTGATCCACAGATTCAGTTTCCTGTGCACCTCCTTGTTGGTTTTACACCCAAGTCGCGGCATTATCCGCAAACTCTGGAAATTTAGGTCTTCTTTTACAAATTCCTTGATGTCCTTCATTACTGTACCCATCAGTGCAATGAAGGGTAACGGGCAAAGAGAATTGCCCTGTTTCGCACTCGTCTTTCTTCTAAACCACTTCGACGATATATCCTATGTTTGTATACCGTCTCACAGTTGTCGTACTGGATCCGAATTTTTGTAATTAGAGACTTGTGGACATTCCGTTTTTAGAAGTAACCTGATGTTTTTGTCTCAGCACACAGATATACAGGGTGTTTCAAAAATGACCGGTATATTTGAAACGGCAATAAAAACTAAACGAGCAGCGATAGAAATACACCGTTTGTTGCAATATGCTTGGGACAACAGTACATTTTCAGGCAGACAAACTTTCGAAATTACAGTGGTTACAATTTTCAACAACAGATGGCGCTGCAAGTGATGTGAAAGATATAGAAGACAACGCAGTCTGTGGGTGCGCCATTCTGTACGTCGTCTTTCTGCTGTAAGCGTGTGCTGTTCACAACGTGCAAGTGTGCTGTAGACAACATGGTTTATTCCTTAGAACAGAGGATTTTTCTGGTGTTGGAATTCCACCGCCTAGAACACAGTGTTGTTGCAACAAGACGAAGTTTTCAACGGAGGTTTAATGTAACCAAAGGACCGAAAAGCGATACAATAAAGGATCTGTTTGAAAAATTTCAACGGACTGGGAACGTGACGGATGAACGTGCTGGAAAGGTAGGGCGACCGCGTACGGCAACCACAGAGGGCAACGCGCAGCTAGTGCAGCAGGTGATCCAACAGCGGCCTCGGGTTTCCGTTCGCCGTGTTGCAGCTGCGGTCCAAATGACGCCAACGTCCACGTATCGTCTCATGCGCCAGAGTTTACAACTCTATCCATACAAAATTCAAATGCGGCAACCCCTCAGCGCCCTACCATTGCTGCACGAGAGACATTCGCTAACGATATAGTGCACAGGATTGATGACGGCGATATGCATGTGGGCAGCATTTGGTTTACTGACGAAGCTTATTTTTACCTGGACGGCTTCGTCAATAAACAGAACTGGCGCATATGGGGAACCGAAAAGCCCCATGTTGCAGTCCCATCGTCCTTGCATCCTCAAAAAGTACTAGTCTGGGCCGCCATTTCTTCCAAAGGAATCATTGGCCCATTTTTCAGATCCGAAACGATTACTGCTTCACGCTATCTGGACATTCTTCGTGAATTTGTGGCGGTACAAACTGCCTTAGACGACACTGCGAACACCTCGTGGTTTATGCAAGATGGTGCCCGGCCACATCGCACGGCCGACGTCTTTAATTTCCTGAATGAATATTTCGATGATCGTGTGATTGCTTTGGGCTATCCGAAACATACAGGAGGCGGCGTGGATTGGCCTCCCTATTCGCCAGACATGAACCCCTGTGACTTCTTTCTGAGGGGACACTTGAAAGACCAGGTGTACCGCCAGAATCCAGAAACAATTGAACAGCTGAAGCAGTACATCTCATCTGCATGTGAAGCCATTCCGCCAGACATGTTGTCAAAGGTTTCGGGTAATTTCATTCAGAGACTACGCCATATTATTGCTACGCATGGTGGATATGTGGAAAATATCGTACTATAGAGATTCCCAGACCGCAGCGCCATCTGTTGTTGAAAATTGTAACTACTGTAATTTCGAAAGTTTGTCTGCCTGAAAATGTACTGTTGTCCGAAGCATATTGCAACAAACGGTGTATTTCTATCGCTGCTCGTTTGGTTTTTATTGCCGTTTCAAATATACCGGTCATTTTTGAAACACCCTGTACCTGCACTAAATCTAAGAGCACTTTTTCTCAGGTCTTTTCTTTTCTCTCTGTTTTCTCTTCATTATTTGTCAGAATGCAAAAATAAGGTGAGTTACTCATCTGTTATTTATAAATCCATGCCCCAAAATGCTATTGTTTGATGACTCTAAACTCATTTTCTAGAGTATTTTCCAAGATCTGTAGACTTCATGGTAATAAGGTGACCCCTCTGTAGTTGATTCATTTCCCCCTAGTTCCGTTTTTAAATATCGGTATAAAAAAATGGTTCAAATGGCTCTGAGCACTATGGGACTCAACTGCTGAGGTCATTAGTCCCCTAGAACTTAGAACTAGTTAAACCTAACTAACCTAAGGACATCACAAACATCCATGCCCGAGGCAGGATTCGAACCTGCGACCGTAGCGGTCTTGCGGTTCCAGACTGCAGCGCCTTTAACCGCACGGCCACTTCGGCCGGCATATCGGTTGTCAGTGGATACCCCATTTTCTCCGTGTATCACTCCCTCTATTCGATATGACCATTGTACTGATGCCGCTGCTTTTATCAGTCTGCAGTTAACTATCATTTCAGGGAGACTTCCCTCCTTCGTTTATTTCAGAGCATTTCTGTTTCCATCCAGGTACCTCGTGATTGTTACTCTTCAAGTAAATCAGCCACTCTGGAGACAGCTTAAGGAAATGAATCAGTATCATGCACGAAATCCTGAAACAACGAATTTCCTAATTCATTCTTCATGTGACATAATTATTGCTAAATATGGTTTCTTAAAATGTATGGAACATCAGGATGAAATGTGCGTTGAATAAATATACTTTATGGCACAAGGCGTATTGCAATACTTGCGACTGCACGACACTGCGACGACATGACACTCAGGGATATATGTATCTACTCGAATCGTGTCTGTGGTGAATGCTCTCCCCCTTGCAAAGTCAAAGTTTTGGCGACGAAAATTCTACTGCCATGATCGTGGCTGCAGCCTTCTTCATATCTAGAGTTTTCGCCCTAGTGCTGAATAAAGCACAGAATAAATACGCTAGTTTAGGAAGTCGTACATTCAGTAGGCACGGGGAACATATACCATTAGAACTACTGAATTGGGCAGCAATACTTTGATTCAAAAGGAAATGTTTGCGTAAAACCGACTGTGAAACAGTGATACGGAAGACAGAAATGGGATGGATTTCTTTGACAGTAGATAATTACTTCAGTTCACTACCATCGATCTACTACGACGGAAGGTTGTGTCCTTAAACTGTAGTATTATCATGAACGACAAGCAACACGAACCCTCAGCAGGGGGTCGCCTTTCCCTCGCCGTACAACCGCTATTGTTTGCGGCAGTCCTCAAGTCCACAGGTACGGAGTTTCAGCTCTAGTCAATCGTAGGATTTCTTTCTGTCTTCTGATTACTAATGTAGTTACCTTAATCTTTCGAGTACTCCATTGTCATGTTTACCGGAGTAGTGCGTCTCTGCGTCAGAGACATCGTTTAGACCAGTGGCTCCCAATCTTTCCGCGATCATTACCCCCTAGTGTAATCAAATGTTAGTACCGCCGGCGCCTCCCCCCTCCCCCACCCTTTCTCTCGCCTATTGCCATCAACGTAGGCGCCTAACTAAACTTTAGAACGAAAAACAATTTCTTTGAAAACTTTAATTTTTAAAATGACAAAAGATGAATGAAGTTGAATTTTTGTAGACGTTAATCAGACAATGAGGCAATTGGTACTGCTTATTTCTGACGTTAATCAGACAATGAGGCAATTGGTACTGCTTATTTCTGATAACATTTTTTTGCAGAATGATGAAGTAATCTTCAGTGCATCAGAAATGCTACCTACAACTCATTCTCAGAAAAGGAAATTGATTTTTCCAGATAGAGGGTAGAAACTTCGTGCAAAACACCATTCCTTTGCACTCCTCCCCTGCGACAGTTGCTTCGCCCACACCTTCATTTAAAGCCAACCAAATTAAAATGTGTGCGCTATACTTAAGCTTACTGTTCACTTGATTGCAGAACTTCTTACTTCTGGAGTGGCAGGAATTGGAAAACTTGAGGCTGACAGTAATTTGTATGTGACCACTGCAACTAATAACTACGTACATCACGGAGAAGGCATTTTCATGAGAGATTTAAGCATTTGTGATGTGTGTGTCTCAATTTTACTGTCACAGGTAGGTGGTACATAGTATAGAGTATGCACGTAGGGGGAGAACTGCGCGAGGAAGATTTTGTTCATACACTGACGGAAAAAAAATCGCAACATCAAGAAGCAGTCATGCGATATAAACGAGAGTTGGTAGGCGTGTATCTACATCTGAAATATGTCTGTCCTAATTTCGCTCCAGTCGCGTAAGAGTAGCGATTAGCGCTAGTGGCCCCGCTACGAGGTTGCAAATCGTGAGCGTTGAAATTGGACGTAGTGAGTTGATGTTAGTCAAGAATGTCTTTAAGGCGATAAAGACGCCATTGTCAACACCTCACAGAGTTTGAAAGAGGTCGTGTAATAGGACTACGAGAAAGACTTGGCAGGGAATGTAGCCACTGTACAGGGCGAGTGGCTATGAAGCAGCTCACCAAGATCTGGCAGAGCAGAGCAATAACAACTAGCACAAAGATCCAGCTAGTTGAAACACTAGTGTTTTCTACCTTCTTTTATGGTTGCGAAACATGGACACTCAAGGCCAGAGACAAATAGCGCATTGAGGCGTTTGAGCTTTGATGCTGGCGTAGGATGGCACGCATGGAATGGACCGAAAGAACAACAAATGTGTCCATTATTGAACAACTTTATTTCCCCGACGCCTTTTTTTTCGAGTCACCGAAAAAATTCTCCTCTTCTTTGGCCATATTGTGAGAAGAGATGGAGAAAATCTAGAGAAAATAATCTTGCAAGGAAAGATCGAGGGCACGAGACCAAGAGGAAGGGTAGCCAGCAGATGGATAGATCAAATCAAGGCACTAAGAAAGCTGGCAACCATCCGGGATGGAGACGCTTGGTTCATAGGGTCACGACGCTCAGCAATGAGCACGACGACATTGATTGATTGATTGATTGATTGATTGATATGATTGCTGGCAGCGGTGGTCACGGGAATGTGCGGTCGCAAGAAGACTGGGCTGCGTACGGCCACGTGGCCATACAGAGAGGGAAGACCATCGTGTTCGGTGTGTGGCTCTGGCATCTCGTACTTTGCAGCAGCATTTGGCACCAAAGTGACGCAACGAACTCTTACAAAACGGCTCTTCAAGGACAGCTCCGCGCCACGGTGTCCAAATCTTCTCATTTGCGACTTCAGTGGCGTCATGCGAGAGCACATTGAAGGGCAGGGTGGAAGTCTATTGTGTTTTCGGATGAAATATGGATCTGCCTCGGCGCCAGTGACTGCCGTGTGTTTGTTAGGAGGCGGCCAGTTTAGGACCTGCAACCAACTTGTCTACATGGTACACACACTGGACCTGCACCTGGAGTTATGGTCTGCATGCAATGACAGTGGGAACACACTTGCGGTTGGACCACACATACTAATTGCAGAATTGTACGTCAGTCTGGTGATTCGACCTGTTGTGCTGCCATTCATGAACAGCTTTCCAGGGGGTATTTTCCTACAGGATAACGCTAGCCCACTTGCATATGATGTAAATCGACATGAGTGTCGACATGTTGCCTTGGTCAGCTCGATCACGAGATCTGCCCCCAACCGAGCACCTATGGGACATCATCGAACGACAACTCCAGCGTCATCCGCAAACACATTAACTGTCTCTATTTAGCAATCGGGGGCAACAGGCATGGAACTCCACCCCCATTTGGCACATGTACAACGCAAGGCATGCATGTTTGCATGTTTGTCGGTAACACGCGTTATTAATCTACCAGCATTTCACATTTTCAGT